>NC_052623.1:348258241-350758241 GCF_016161935.1 Mauremys reevesii | reverse complement strand
TCCTCGGGGAATTTTCTGAAAATCTCACACAGTGCGCTGGTCCTACGGGGGCTGCAGGGGAAGCGAGTATTCTCAGCAGTGGGCAGGGGCTGGTTCCCAAACATTAGCTCTTTACACAAGTGTCTGCGCTGGACATGGTGGTGCATATGAAGAGCCTGTGGAAGGGTGGGTTGGATGGAAGCCAGGAAGCCTTTCCTCTGATTTTGTAACCATTTGGCCCTTTGTGATTTTTTAGGAGGTGCCACTGAAGAAAATGACACGACTGCTGCTTCCACCGCAAGTGCCCCATCTGCTGATGCCTCCTCCCAGGGCAGCCAACCCCCCACTGAGACTACGGGTGCCCCGTCCCCCACTCAAACCTTGACCCCCACCAAAGCTGACACCTCACCCTCCACTGGCACTGACATCCTGCCTGCTCCTTCGATTTCCACCGACACTCTGTCTGGTGCCAGCACGCTGCCCCCCACCACCTCTGGTACACCAGGCAGTGCCAGCGCCCCATCCTCCACTGATGCTGGAACCTCACCTGGCACCGGCACCCCACCCCCTGCCGGTGCCCCATCCCACACTAATGCAAGCACTCTGCCCCCTGCCAGCACTCTGCCCCCAGCTGACACCGACACCCCAACTACTAAAGCTAGTGCTGCCTCTGAGGGCACGGCGGTGGTGGTCAGCACCACCACCGGCTCTGCAGACTCCCTCACCGTCGGTGCACCCACGGCTGCCGCTGTTGACCATCCCCTCAGTGCTGCAGCCACCCCCAGCTCCGTGGCCACCCCAGCTGCTCACACGGCTGTTACCCCGAGCTCTACCATCGCCGCTGACGTCCCCAGCTCTGCAGACACTGGTCCGGCAGCCATGTCTCCATCTCAGAAGCCCCAAACACCAGAAACCACTACAGGTATGAGCAGGACTGTGCAGTTTTTGGAGGCTGGGGGAATGCTGGCTGACTCTGGAATAGAAAACGGGTTATGGAGTCTTTCCAGTCTAGGTTAGGTCCTGGGTTCGTGTCGAGCTCAGCCTGGCCATGGCTGACAGTCGCTACCACCCAGCAGCTGTTCAGTGGCCTGCGTGAGATCACCTGGTGGCTCGCAGGCCAGTGGCCTGGGGTCCCTATCACAAAAGCCACCCTAGCAAGTGGCCCCCTTGTTGGCAGCCTCAGCAAAAGAGGCTCAGGGCCAAATGGAGCATAGAGGCCGAACTCCTCGCTTGTCCCTAGCAGGGCCCTGTCTGTGCTGGTTTGAAAATTTAGCAAGTAGGCCATGGAGGCCAGCTTATGTTTGACACAATGGAGAAGCGGGAGGCAGGGGAGGTATGCCAAGCAAGGGGCAACATGGTCTATGAAATGGGCTAGGAAAATGATCGTTGCAGAAGGTTCTGGATACGAACAGGGCCAGGCTGTATTTGTCAAGGCCAGAAAGAAGGACGTTGCTCTAATCAAGGTGAGAGATGATGAGAGCCTGGATGAGAGTTTTAGTTGTGTGGATGGATAGAAAAAGCTGCATCTTAGAGAGGTTATACAGAAAGAACACAAGAACGGCCACACTGGGTTAGACCAAAGGTCCATCTAGCCAGGGCTGTCCTGAGCCATTTTGGTGCCCTCCGCGCGGGAGGGCGGGAGGGGGGCGGGGTAGTGTGGGGCCCCAGGCCTCGGCAGGGAGGGGCTGGCCCCAGGCCTCAGTAGGGTGGTGTGGGGGAAGCTGGCCATGGTGGCGTGGAAGCCAGGGGAGCGGAGCACGCTGGGGCCGGGTCACTCTACTTACCGGTGAGTGCAGGGAGCCCGACCCCTCCTGTGGTCCTCAGGAGAAGGGCTGGCTGGAGTGGAGACAGGGCTGGGGCAGAGCAGGGGCGGGAGCCATGGGGAAGAGACGGAGCAGGGGCTGGAGCAGCACACAGCTGTGCAGGGCACCAGGAAATTTGGTGCCCTACACAGCTGCGTACTTTGCATATGGCTAGGGACGGCCCTGCATCTAGCTCAGTATCCTGTCTTCCGACTGTGGCCAATGCTGGTGCCCCAGAGGGAATGAACAGAACAGGTAATCATCAAGTGATCCATCCCCTGTCACACATTCCCAGCTTCTGACAAATAGAGGCTAGGGACACCATCCCTGCCCATCCTGGCTAATAGCCACTGATGGACCTATCCTCCATGAACTTATCTAGTTCTTTTTTGAAGAATCGGCAACCTTTAGACATAGCCTGGATGTGAAGACCTAGACAGAGATCTGAATCAAAGATGATGCCCAGGTTACAGGCCTGTGATCAAGAGAGGAGGTTACGAGGAGATTTTCTTTTTTGGGCGGGGGAGGAGTTTAAGAGTTCTTTTAGCCATGTTGAGATGGAGCTGAAGGCTAGACATCCACAAAGTGTCAAAAAGACAGTCTGAGATTTGCGTCTGAATAGGAGGAGACAGGTCTGGAGTAGAAAGGTAGAGAGCATCCAGACGGTGGTTGAATTTGTGTTTACGGATGAACTTACCCAGGGATAAGATATAGAGGGAGAAGAGAAGAGGACCCAGGACAGAGCCTTGTAGAGCCCTTGTAGAAAGTCGGAGAGGGACACACTGCAGGAGCGATTAGAGAGAACCAGGAGAGGACAGAGCTATAGAAGCCAAGGGAGGACAAGATCTCAAGAAGGCTGCTGACCGCTCCAGGAGGGTGAGAATGGAGCATTGACTGGTTCTGAGCTTTGGCTAAGAACAGGTCATTAGAGACTTCGTCAAGAGCGATTTCAGTGGATTGCAAGGGGCAGAAGCCAGACTGATGAAGGTCTGGGATGGAACTGAAGGAGAGGAACTCCAGACAGCGCCTGTGGACAGCATATTGAATGAGCTTTGTGATGAAAGGGAGAAGGGAAATGGGGGGGGGAGGGGGTTGCTGGAGCAGCAAGTGGGGGCAGAGGAGGTGGTTATTTTAAAAAAATGGAGAGACCAAAGCACGTTTGTGTTGTGAGGGGAAGGAGTCGGAGGAGAGAGGTTAAGGAGAAGCATAAGGGAGAGGATGAGAATAGACTTGAGGGAGATCAGGAGATAAGGTGGGAGGAAGCCACTGGGGCAAGTGAAGAGGTTAGGGGAGGAGAACAGATGAGAAACCGCTGTGTCTGTGACAGGGGAGAAGGAGGAGGGAGTTGTAGGAGGGGAGGCGAGCTGAGGGGACGGGGAAGGTCACGCGTTTTATCAGTTTTGTCTTGGAAGAAATCAGCGAGATCGTTCTATAAGTTGGATCTATGGGGGCATTCAGCTGGCACCCTCCCCCCATCACAGCCCCTGGCATAGGCACCTACTTTTCGTGGGTGCTCAACCCCACCCTCAGCCCCACCCTGACTCCACCCCTGCCCAGCCCCCTCCTTCCCTGCCCCCCCCATTCCAGCCCCTGCCCAAAAGTCCCCACCCCAACCCCGCCCCACCCTGCCTCTATTGGACTCCTTCCCCAAATCCCGGCCCCGCCTCTTCCCCCCGCGTTCCCCCTCCTCCCCTCTCCCTCCTAGTGCTTGCCACCACGAAACAGCTGGGAGCTAGGGGGCAAGCAGAGCCGCGGGGCGCTCGGGGAGGAGGCGGAGGTGGAGGTGAGCTGGGGTGGGGGTGGGGAGGGTAGCTGCCGGTGGGTGCAGAGCACCCACCAATTTTTCCCTGTGGGTGCTCCAGTTCCAGATCACCCACGGAGTCGGCCCCTGGGAAATCCCCTCAGAGCGTGGCTTTAGCCTGGCATAAAGCAGGGCAGCCTTCAGGCCCCAGAGTGGTGAGGTTTCATCTCAAGGAAATATAACCATCTGTAGCAAGTTTTTACATGTCAGTATTCTCTAACCTGCCCCCCACCCCTTTTCTTTTATTTTAATAAACACCACTAAGGAAATTCCTAGGGGAAAATCTTCAGGATACAGGTAGGGCTGCCAATAAATGTCATGTAACGTTTAGGCGAAAGCTTCCTTTTGCAGTTCCCCGTTCATCGCTCCTCGTGGCGCCTGTCTGCTCTTCGCATGGTGGTGGGGCTTCACTATAACCCATCAATGTCTTGTTTGTTTGTGTTCCGATGTCTAGGAAGCAGCTTAGGTGTTAATACAGCCAAGGAACATACCACCCGGAATCAGCCAGTGAAACCTGTGACAGCTACGGAAAGTGCTACCAAACCTAGGGAAGCTACAGTTGCAACCACACAGCAGGCTGGTGTTGTATCACAGCCACCTGCCTCAAGCTCTGGAACTGTGATCTCCATTACAGCCAGCACATCACCGAGCCGCCGCACTCCAGCTCCTGGCAGGGAATCCAAGCCCAGTGATTCTCCGGCCCAAAATGAGGTAACCGGGACCTGGGTGTAGGTGGGAATGCCCAAAGCCAGTAGGAGAGAAGGCTCAGTCCTCTTGGGCAGCCTAAGACTGTCAAGCCTTGTGGCACTGGAACATGCCAGGTTCAATATGTGTGATCAGGTCTCCCTCTGGTGGCTGGACCACAGAAAAGATACAAGCCCTGCTACTGCTGCTGACAGCAAATAGAGATCCTCTTTCTGCTCAAGGAGCTGAGGCTTGTGTTTTATTCCTAAAGCAGCTTATTCATTTGAAGTAGCACCCAGTGTGTGCATAGGTCAGGGGCTCCTTACGGCATGTGTCACTGCTTATGTATCTCTGTTGTCGTCAGAGGGTGATCGCTTGCAGGGGAAGCCTCTTGAGCCTGCAAGACAGGAATGGACAAACCCTCCCAGTGTATAGGTTTGGAGATGGGGTGAAGGAGGACTACTGTTGGGAAGCTGTTCGGGAAAGACGTCTCGTTTGGGGGGTGGGATGGGGAGTATAATGGAGGGCGCGAGGGCTGGATTCACAAAGGTCCTTAGACTTTGTGACACCACGTGACTCGGTGCTGAGAAAATCACAGGAGGTAGGTGACCAGTGTCTCTATACAGACAGGCGCCTTAGACTGCCATTCACAAACGCCAGCGTGCTAGGCACGGAGCCGCCTAAGCTAGCCAATGGAAGGTGCCACCCAGAGGGGTGTGTGCTAAGCCTCGCCCCTGCGTCAGAGCTAAGTCTGGGCTGCAGGGAGGTGCCTAGCTCCACTTGTGAGTCCTGGCTGTGGGGTTAGCTACCTATGTTTTTTTTGCAAGAAGCCAGGCAGCAGAGGGGAAGATCTTACCTCACTCATTGCGCAGCCCAGCAGCTGGAGCACTCCCCTGGGATGTGGGAGACACCCCCACCCCGGTTCAAGTCCCCCCTTTGCCTGAATGGGAGAATGGGGGGGGGTCTCCCACATCCCAGGTGAGTGCTGCTAAGTACTCGGCTACCAGATACTCTGATGTGGGGCTTCCTCAATCTCTCCTGTTACGTGAGAGCTCTTCTCTTCCCTCCGCTGAACTCACCTGATGGGCCCAGTCTGGTAAGCGATCTCTGAGCACGCCTCTTGGATTGGCCCCACGGATGATGGAGATGGCCAAACGCCTGCCTTTCCCCGGTTTGCAAATTGCTCCGGGGTCTAAGTGGGAGATAGGGGTCCAGGTGCCTAGAGTGAGGCATCAGTGCCCAGGCCCAGAGGCAGGAACATAGGCACAGAGGCAATTTTTAAGGCAAACACAGGAGCCGATGGAGTTTTGGCATCTCCTGGGTTCAGCGAGAGTTTTGAGGATTGCAGTGGAGCCAAAACTGGGACTTAGGTTTCTAAATCTGGGGTTCAGGCCCCTAGGTATTTTTGTGAATCCAGCCCTGACTGACTTGGAGAGGAATTAGATTGTTATGGCTTTGGACAGAGGCCATATCTGGTCTTTTGGTTTGCTCTAGTAATTGGTCATGCTATAAACAACAACAGAAATTAGATGATGGGGCTAGGACAGGAGCTGCAGGAGAGGGGGCCGTGGTAACAGGAAGCCGGGAGAAGGAAATATTTTGGAGGTTTGTTTTCACGATGGGTGGGCGTGCAAATCACGTGACGCAGTGTCTGACTCCAACCATTTATTGGCAGGAACATGCTGGTGAGACCCAGATCTCTCCCGCTGACACCTCATTCCAGGTCCTAAGCCCGTTTTGGCACATGCACGAGCAAATACAGGTCAGACAACAGTTTCCTGGTTAGAAGTGCCCAGACTGTTCAGGACACTTGTATATAAGGGGTTGGGAGATGAGCCGTGGAGACATGTCAGGCCTTTGCCATCTCTGCCTCTTGATTCATATTCGTGGATTCTAAGGCCAGAAGAGACCATTAGATCATCTAGTCTGACCTGCCCAATAGAGGCTGTGGAACTGATTGGAGTGTTTGCAATCCTGTGTCTCTGATCAATCTGCTGCATCAATGACCAGCTGTCCCTCCACCATGCAGAAATGACTTGGGTTGGGACTTTTTTTTTCAGATCGTTTGTGAGGAGCAGAACCTGTCCAACGACTCAGCAATCATTCTAACCCTGAACGAGCCTATACGCTGTGTGAGTACCCTCCTTTACATACAACACCCTGTTATCCTTGGCTACAACAGCAACTTCCCTACAGTTTTTAACCCATGGATCTCAAAGCGCTTGACAAGCTGTAGGCACAGGAATGATTTCACCAGCTACTGAAATGCAATCACTTCTGGGGTGGCAAATGGCAACTGCTTAACAGTACACTGCAATATTACCCAATAAGGCAAGAGACCGTATCCAGCTGAAACTGTTGCAGGAGCTAAAGACAGGCAGACTATATTTACCAGAGTAGGAAGATGGTCAGAAAACAAGCATTAACCAACCCAAATTGGTTGGGAAAAGTGCAGATGGAGCTTTAAAAACCAGGGTGAAATCCTGCCTCCGTTAAACTCCATTGGAGTTTTGCCATTAACTTAATTGGGGCCAGAATTTTATCCCAGAAGTGGTCAGGACCTTGGATTTATTATCTCATCTACGAGATGATACTTCCAAGGGCACACTGCCCTCCAGTAGCATGCTGGGGTGCTCGCTCAATATTGAGTGAACAGTGGCCCCTGCTGAGTCACCAGCACCATTCAGGACAGCAGCGAGGTGGTTTGTTGGCTGGTTTTTGAAGATCTCCCATCCAAGTACTAGCACAGACAGACTTGCTTATTTTATGAGACCTAGCAACGCCACAGCAGAAGATAGCATGACTGCTCATCATACAGCAAATGACCTGCAATCTGGGACTCTCTATATTAAGGTCAAAAAAGCCCTGTTAGACTAAGAGGCCAGACACGTTACAGTCCTGTATCTTGCAGACAATTAGAACTAGGCACACATGGCTTACAGCTCTGGAAAACTAGGGTTCCAGTAGGAGACGAGATTCATTTCTGGCCACGGCAGGTTGTGAGAGTGGACCTGTAAACCACATCATTCTGGTTACCTTCTCGCTCCCTCTGCCTCCACTTCAGTTCTGACATGATTTTAACAGCCAATTTCTGAGCAAACCCTAGAGGGAGAGAGAAAAGTCCCCCTTCTCGTCTTGCTTGCACTGGGGAAGATCGGGAGCAAAGTGAGTGGAGTTACCAGCTGTAAAACTGGTTTAGGTTGAAAGGAGAACCCAGCACTTATCTTTTCTACCAGAAATACTCGTGACTCTTTCTGAATGTGGCCCACACCACAGCTCAGGGACCCCTCACTTGTCATTCACTGTCACATAACATCCTACCACAGCAGTTGCTTATCTGGGAAAGTAATTAGTTTATTTCTCGCTGTCTGTAATGCGATGTAGCACCTTGGAAATGAGGAGGAGGAGCCAGCATTATGTGACCGGCCGACTTACCACAGATCACTAGCAGCTGCTTCAGATTTGGAGCACAGTTCATATTCGGAGTTGCTCTAGGATGGTATAAAGCTCTAGTTTCTGGCACCGGTGGGGCTCATGATAGTATAAATACCGAATCAGAGGGGGTCAGGATTTCTGGGTCCTTTTCGTGGCTCTCCCTGCGTGGCCTCAGAGTGCTCAGTTAAACTTCCTGTGTGTCTGTTACCTGTAAAATGGAATAACCCTAACTTCACTGGAATGCGGGGAGACGCGATTCCCGAATGTCTGTAAAATGCGTTGAGATCCGCTGATGAAAGAGTCTGTTGTGCAGTGCACAGCGTTATTCATACAGATCACCTGAAGCTGCTAGGACCGAGAGCGAAGCAGACCTTCCCCCTTCTGTTTGTCAGCCTGTTAATCCCTGTCTATCACTCCCGTGTGTGGGGGGTGGGGGGGGTGCGCTTGGTTTGAGAGGTGAAGCTGTTCCGGCTGGGTCCAGCTTGACCCCGTGGCTCTGGGGATGGATGTTAGGGATGGACGCAGACGTAGTTTTGAAAGTTCAGTCAATCCCCTTTCCCACCATGCAGGCTTAAAAAAACATACATAAACAAGAGCCTGAAAATGGCCGGGACTCTGTGAGTGGCAGCCCTGCGCATTTCTGAGAGACAGGGCCTCTGAGCCACTTCTGGCCTCTGCAAGCAATACAATGGCTTGATGCCTGGCCAGCGGGGCCCTTGAAAGCACTCTTGGGTTGGTGGAAGCTTGCACCTAAATCGCAGCCTGATAGGCAACATCTGAGATGGGAAATGACTCGCTGCTGCCACCACCTGGTCATGAGTCTCCTCTTCTCTTTCTTGCCGCTATTGGGGGAAATTAGCTCCGTAAATGGATGCTGTCAGACTAAAAACCCCACCTGTGACTTTATCTGTGTCACTAATAACACCTCTGATGACTTAATTGCTTAGGATTCCAAAGAGTATTAGGCATTAACATGGATAATATGGATAAAGCATCCACAGTTAAAGAGGATTTAAAATCATAGAATCATAGAAGATAAGGGTTGGAAGGGACCTCAGGAGGTCATCTAGTCCAACCCCCTGCTCAAAGCAGGACCAACACCAACTGAATCATCCCAGCCAGGGCTTTGTCAAGCCGGGCCTTAAAAACCTGTAAAGAAGGAGATTCCACCACCTCCCTAGGTAACCCATTCCAGTGCTTCACCACCCTCCTAGTGAAATAGTGTTTCCTAATATCCAACCTAGACCTCCCCCACTGCAACTTGAGATCATTGCTCCTTGTTCTGTCATGTCAAAATAACAATGCATGGCTGGAAGGGATAAACTCATAGGCCATAAGCCAGCCTCTCACTGCAGAGGTCAGGAGGCAACTTCTGCTTTGGCTAGGATAGTCCAGAACTGCCCACTTTGGTGTTTCTTGCGCCTTCCTCTGTAACAACTCGTACTGGCCACTGCCAGAGACAGGATCCTGGATTGAATGGACCTCAGGGTTGATCCAGTCTGGCTCGTCCTATGTTCCTTTTTACTTTTCCTCACTGGTACATTTCACTTGGACTGGAGGATGAAGATACACTGGCCTGTTTCCCTGGTGTTTCTAGTTAGTTTCACTTCCACATTGTCAGTCAGTAGCACGAGACAGGTTTGCAAACTGCAGGGGCTGTTTAACATAGTTTGCCAGACTGACTCAGAACCAAGGTCCATCTGCTTCAGTCTGATGCTGACCAGATCCAGGTGCTTCAGGGGAAGCTGTAAGAACTCTGCTGTCGGCGGATGTGGGATAATCTGTTCCCCACGTTAGATCCTGTCCCGATGTCTATTAAATCTCTAAATCTGATCTTTGAATCCAGACCAAAAATAACCCCTAGTTTTCAACCACCCTGTGTACATATTCATTCATGAAAATGTTTCTGCTGTATTTTATTTTATTTACAAACCCTAAAATTTGCAGCTAAACTGGCTGTCACTTTTTTTAATCTTGTTTGTCTAACACGCTGGCTGTAGCCTGGGATTCTCTTCTCCCTGCAGCAGGCCCCAGCGACTGTAAGAACCTGTTGCTTCACACAGCTCAAGGTGTAAATTCCTCCTTTAGCCTAAGAGGCTGGGTTTGTGCTTTGGGTGCTGACAATCCCAGGGCTTGATCCCTGCTGAGACCCCGTGGTGTCTAGCTGTATACATGTCTTTGTCACAAAATCACACCCTCGATGGGACATGAATTCCCATCGACCTCAGATGTTCAGAAGGGGTGTGTGTGCAGAGAACAGATACCATACTACACTAGCTTAGTGTGTGTGAGTGTGCCTGTAACAGCCTGCTGCTCACAGCTAAAGGAGGTTAGCGGCAGGGACTTGTGCTTCGTTCTGAAGGTCTTGTGCTCAGTCCTCTCCTGATGGTGGTGTCTGTCTCTACACAGCCAGGGCTCGTGGTGGTGGCACCACTCCAAACCAACGATGGGTTTTGTTTACATTTTTTAAAAGTAAAACCAAGAAATGCCCCTTTGTGCTGAAATGAGCCTGGTTAAGCTCCGCTCCCTGGCCCTCCCCTCCGGCTCATTTTCCGAGTAGGGTAGTCGGCATGTGAACATTATGGGTTAGCCTCATCCACGTCTCCTGTGTGCTTGTGGGAGCTGCACTTTCGCACCTTCTGGCAGGCTCGTCAGGATGTCTGCAACTCCAATTTCTTAGAGACATAATTATCTGAAATGTTGTTAACACGACGTGCTAATTTAAATATTTCAGCAGCTGCAGTAAGATCTTGATTATGCATCCCACCAGCATTCAAAGGTGCCTGCCTCACCAGCTCCTGGAATGCCTCCTACTCAGCTGCCTTTAACGCCCCGTGATAGCAACTCCTGAAAATCAGAACAATTTTTATGTCTCCCAAACTAAGCAGATAACTGAGAACCTGCAGCATCTGCTTCCCCCTTCTGGCGATCTGGTAAACAAGTTTCTAGCCAAACCTTGACAGTCAGGTGAAAGAATCTCACGCATTTCATAACACAAGGGAAAGCAGCAACCCGGGAGCTACCAAAGAGGACTGTTTTGTTCCATGATTGATTCAAATCTGTATTACAGGCCCCAACCTAGATCAGGGTTCCAGTGGGCTAGGTGCTGTACATGCACATAGTGAGAGACAGGCCCTGCTCAAAAGAGTTTGTGATTTAACTAGGCAAGCCAGACAAAGGGTGGAAGAGGAAAACAGGATCACATAAAGATATTTAGGTACTGCATTCCTGTTGAGACGAATCAGGTACCTGGATACTGTTGAGGATTTGGGGCAGAGTGACTTGCCCTTGGGTGGGTGGGACTAGAACTCAGGTTGCCTGACTCCCGGTGCAGGACTCTGTCTGTTCCCACCTTGGTCTGTTCTGCCAAGGCAATAACTGACTAAGCAAATGGCATGGCCTTGTGATGTGGGCACAGGCTTAGGCACCAAGGAGTCTCGAAGTCTAATCAGTGGCGTCTCCTGTGTGACTTGGGGCACATCACCTCTCTGTGCCTCAGACTCCCCAGCTGTCAAAGGAGGGAATAACATCAGAGAGGGGGGTTGGCAGCTTGCTGCGTGAACGGCTATGAAGTTCTTTGAAAGCTCCCACACAAGAGCAAATGTATTGACTCCGCGCTTCATCCATCCCTAAAACCTTCCATCTATGGATCTCTAAGCACTTGATAAATACGAATGAAATCTGCCTCAACGCACCTTTGTTAATTAGGTCAGTATCAATATCCTCATTTTAAGGATGGGGAAACTAAGGCACAGAGTGGTGCCATGCCAAAGGCATTGCAAGCTTGTGGCGGAGCCAGGAAGAGAAGATATTCTGACGGCCAGTCAGCTTTTCATCACAAGACCATCCTACCCTGTAAGAGCACATCTGGTGGCTCTCTGACATGGAGCTCTCTTACCTGGGGTTGCAGCTGCATAAACCCCAGTATATGGCCCAGCTGCCATTGAAGTCTTTATGGCCCAGCTGCCATTGAAGTCGAGGTTCAGTGATGCAGGATCAAGCTTTATGCCCCTGAATTACTTGGCTCTTAGGAAGGGGGTGCTGAGCAGGTGCCATGAGCATTGAAGGGGTCGTCCGTGTAGTGCTGCAGGGAAGCTGAATTGGCAAAACGTGCTCACTGGGAGTTCTGGCACTGCTCGTTCAGCAAGGACAGCAAAGCGAAGGTGGCCAGCTCCTCACGTCACAGCGGGCCGGGGACATGGTGGTGAACCAGGGCTGGCCTTACCATGAGGCGAACTGAGGTGGCCGCCTCAGGTGCCAGACTGTGTGTGGGGGGGGCCCCACTAGGACCCAGAGTGTAGAAAATTGTGTCTGCTGCTGGTGCATATGTCTTCTCTCTGCTCTAGATGCACAGAGATGGTGGAGTGCTGGGCTGGAGGAAGGAGGGTGCAAGAGACATAACAGGCAGGCAGGAGAAAAGGTGAGAGGGAATAACAGAAAGCAGCAGGAGCTGCAGAGAGAGAGGAGGAGGAGCCTCTTATGTACCTCTCTGGCACCCCCAGGAGCTGGGACTGATTAACACCAGCTTCTCAGGGAGCTTCCTGTTTCCTGCTGCTTCCCTGAACCCACTTGAGGAGAACAAGCAGTCAACTGAAGTAGTGGGAGCCAGTTAGGCCCTTAAGACACTGATATCTTCCCTCACTCAGGCCCTGCTACCAGCCTGCTTATTTGTCCCCTTCAGTTGAGTGTTGAGAGCCACTATAGCTGGCACAGAACAGCAGTCAGGAGTGAAAGAAGAAAATGCCCCTCTGGGGCAGCATTCAGAAAAAGAAAGAAAACAAAGGAAGCTTTTCAATCTAAGCAGGAAGGAGCTCTCCTGAGATACATAGACACAAATGTTCACGGTGAACCCTCCAGCCCCAGTGAGGATGTGAGTGGTGAGGAGACTGTGGACCCACTTGAGCTGTAGCCTGAGGGACTTCCTTGTACTGCATGGGCCACATCAAGTGAAAAACGTCATGTTCCCCAAAGACAATGAAAATAGAAGTTTCCATCCAACACATTCCTGGCATGAAATCCCCAATGGTGATAAAGTGGAGAGGCCATGGCTTATGTACTCAAAAACCCAGAATGCTGCATACTGTTTTTGTTGCAAACTCTTCCAGTCTAATGTTCCAGACACATTGGGTTCTACAGGAACAAAGGACTGGAAAAATCTGGCTAGAAATCTGGCATGCCATGAGAAGGCAGCAAATCACCAGATAGCATTCCATAGGTGGAAAAAGCTTGAGATGAGACTAAGGTGAAAGACCACCATAGAAGATCAGCATCAAGAGAAGATTGCATCAGAGTCTCTTTACTGGCAAAATGTTCTGAAAAGGCTCGTTGCAATTGTGAGAATGCTTGCTACCCAAAACCTACCACTGCGTGGCACTTCAGATCAGCTGTATGTGCCAAACAATGGAAACTTCCTTAAAATTGTGGAGCCTATCAAACAGCTATCAAAAACCAAATTGGGAAGATAGATGATGTCATAGTTGTCATTATGGAGGATAATGCTATGACAGGAACTGTTCATGGGAGAACAGTGGCAGAGGGAAATGGAATCACCAGAAACATACATAACTTCAAATTTCTGTGTGGCTTAGTGTTGTGGCATGACAAACTGTTTGAAATAAATGTTGTAAGCAAGAGACTCCAAGGTATTGACCTTGATATATCTGGAGCAATGGAACAACTGGGCAAAGCAAAGTCATACCTACAGTCTTACCAGTCAGATGAAGGATTTCAAAACGTTCTGAAGAGTGTACAGAAGTTGGCAGAGGAACTTCACACTGAAGCTATTTTCCCACCCATTCAAGAATACAAGAGTCACCGAAGAAGAAGACATTTTGATTATGAGACACGGGATAATCCCATAAGAGACCCCAAACAACAATTCAAAGTTGAATTCTTTAACCAGGTGCTAGCTTGTACAATACTGTCAGTTGAAGAAAGTTTCATGCAGCTCAAGGAACACAGCAGTATATTTGGGATGTTGTATGATATTCCAAAACTCCTCACTATACCTGAAGAAGACCTACACCAGCAATGCAGGACACTAGAGACCGTGTTGACATATGATGACATGTGCGATATTGATGCGAGTGATGTAGGTGATGAACTGAAAGCCCTTTCAAGATACATTTCAGCAGGATCAACTCCAAAGGCTGTTCTGAAATGTATGTGCACAAATAAGATGACCACCCTCTTTCCAAATGCTTTTGTTGCTCTGCACATACTTCTAACACTTCCTGTAACAGTTGCCAATGGATAACGCAGCTTCTCGAAGCTGAAGTTAGTAAAAACACATCTACACTCCACAATGACACAGGATGGTCGGCCTTGCAACCATTTCAATGGAGCAGGAGTTGGCCCAGACTGTGGACCTTCAGGAAGCAGTTCACATCTTTGCAACCAAGAAGGCCCAGAAAGCACCATTTTGATTATTCCAACAGATAAAAATGCCAGTGTTTACTATGCAGACAAGAAAAGTTACATTTGCTGTTCAGGTGTTTGAAAGTTAAGTGTTACTTAACATTTTTGAACAAGGCATTTTAAGCTGTTAGTTCTCCTTTATTGGGGTAGGTAGCAGAGCAGTACCATGAGAGGAGTAGAACAGGAAGAAGGAAGAATTGATACCTTTCAAAGTTTTGGCCCAAGTGAGGGGACATGGGGGTGTCATTTAAGCTCCCCGCCTCAGGTGCCAAAATATTGTGGGCCGGTTCTGTGGTGAACTCTGCTCCGCCAGCCTGCGCGGAGAATGCAGAGCGTTTGGCTAGCCTGCAGGCTGGAGTTGTCACAGGAAACACATCTGCACCATATGGGTGGGGTTCAGAGATTCTCAATGCACTCTGCAGACAGGCACAGAGAACTACAAGCAACTTGCCCACAATTCATGCACCAGAGGCAAGTTCAGAACCTAAGAGTCCCGGTTCCCAGTCTCCTGCGCTAGCCTCCGTGTCTGTCCTGTGGTGGCAGAGCTCACTTTAAACTGAGATGCTCTTGTCTGTTATCTGTAGGTTCACTGTAGGATCTGCCACTTTCCAATCGTGCATTAAGCAACGTGGCGAATATCTATTATTTGGGGTTTGGTCTCGTTCCTCTTTGCCCCAGGGGGAGAGCTGTGTGTGCAGTGGAGTGGCTTGTTTTGGTAGGGTTTTATTTTGGGGGTGGGTTTTTTTTTGTAATGTACATGGCCACTCTGCGTTTATATTAGAGGAGACTGAGCTGAGAAGTTCCCCTTGCACCTGGAGTGGAAGGTGGTGAGGTTACTTCCTGGGGGAATTCATTCCATAGTCCCAATCCGGCCCCTGAGAAAGCTGTCTCCTGCATAGCCCATGCTTTGTGCCAGTGCCATGGCGTGGGCCCCTTTCTAGACCCTCTCTTGGACTCAGCTCATTGGCTCACCGTGTGGTGAGGCAAATGCCATTGCAGCATCCCCGCACGATGAGACTGAGGCAGTCCTGACGGTATTCGGGGCCTTTTAGTGTGCTCTTCTAGGCTGGGGAGAAGCCAAGACAGTCCTGGTGGTATCTGCACTTCAGCAACATCTTACAGCTAAGGATCTCAAAGAGCTGAGAGAAGCTAGTTAATTAAGCCTCACAAGACCTCCCCTTTGAGGCCAGTAGTGAGCAGGGGCGACAGCAATACAGCTCTGCGATGTGATCCTGGTAGGTCTCCCTTGCTGAGCAGTGGGTCAGCACTTGGGTGGGAGACCTGGAGGCAGTGCTGTTGATTCAGTAGGTAGCACTCTTCCCTTTAAGTGAGATCTAAACCATTGCCCCACCATGGAGCTAGGTGCTGGGCTGCAGCCGGGGCTGTCTTGCAGATGAGACGTACTTCCACCCCCTTGTGACTCTTTAAGAGGTGCTGGTGGTTTTGGTGAGGGTCTCAACTCTGGAGTCCCAATTAAATTCCAAGTTTCGTGACTGCACGAGGGATTCAGAGAGGAAGAACATAGTTCCAGCTGGATAGAGTATTCTGCTGTTTTTATGCGGTAGCATTGCAGCGTTCAGTTAAAGAGCTGCTGCCCGCCACCCCAGAGCTGGCTGCATTTCAGTAGCTAGTAAAGTGGGCCTTACAGTCTATTTTTACTACCTCCATAGAGTCATCGTGCGGCATAATTAACATTGGTAAAAGGCTTTTGGAGTCTCTGGAGTAGAGCCCAGGTCCCCTGAGACCCAGTCCCAGGCCTCTCCCCTAATCACCAGGTTCAGTCTGCTGGGCTCAGCTCACACTCTGCTTCACAGCCACTTTGAAGCAAGAAGAATTTTTAAAGGGGAAGCCCCGTGCTCAGTATAAGGTCGCCAGAGCAGGGCTGGTTTCCCTAGGCAGGGAAACCTGTTGCTGGGCCTCGCAGAAACACCCTATCATTCATCTCATCTCATTGCTTTATTGTTTAAAGGGCCCTTGACAACTTGTTTCCCTTGCCCCCAGAAAAGGAAAGGATTAGGGCTGGGAGGACAGGCCTTTGCTTCCTGGAGATCTGCGCAGCGTCGCAGCCTGGCGGCTTGGCCCCCACAGCGACTGACATGGGAAAGCAGGCCTCCGACTGGGGCAGCCGCAGGCCGAGCTTGCTCTGCTAGAAGCCCTGCCTTGAAGCCTGGATTTTCCCACGTCAGCCGTGCCCAGGGCCGAGCTGAGCTACCTCACTGAGCTGGAGAGTGGCGGCTGGGGGAAATCTCTGTTCTCTCTCTCTGTCCATCTGTTTAGGGCGGTTTGTTGATTCAAGTGCTGTTACCTCATTTGGGGATGTTAGTTTTAGATTCCCGCCAGTGTGGGAACCAGATTAGCTCAGCCCGTCAGGCCCTGTCAACTCCAGCCAAAGAATGCAAAATACTCTGAGGGGCAGGGAGGTATTGGAGCAGATGGAAACCATGGGGGACTGGCAGGTTCAAGAGGCTGGGAATGAGGAACAGAGATGTTTGCCTCCGAGGGCAGCAGACCCTCCCCAGCACACGTCAGGAGGGACTGAAAGTTGTCCCATGGCTCTTTGGGAGCCTGTAGGTGGTGAGCCTGGGGGTTTCTAGTGGAGAGGCATCCATAGCCACCGGCAGTCATTGGAGAGGCAGCAATGACCGAATGGGCCATGGAGGCAGGACCATCCTCTTGCAGCCATTCTAGGGCACGTCAGAGCAGAGTGATTAAATGACACTTTCCGATAACCAGAGCCCTTTGGTCTCCTGGGCTGATCCATCCATGGCCCCACAAAGTCCTGAGGCTTCCTTCTCAGACGCCTGGCATTGGCCAGGACAGCCACACGTCAAAGCAGGTCAGGGAAGTCATGTTCCTGTGACTTGAGGCCTGTTTGCCAGTCCCTCGTCTGTGCAGAGTTCCTTGGATAGCGTCAGCCGACTGCATTGACTCCATGGGGGAGCAGTGGACGCTGTGTGGCGTTCTGTGCGTAGGGTCCCCTTCTGGGTCCCTCGGTTTTACCTGAGGGGGCCAGGCCCTTCATCAGTGCTAAGTCACATTGTTTCTAAAGCCTTTTGCTTCATGGTTCTCGAAAAGGCCCACTAAGAGCTGCAGAATTAGGGAGGCCGATTCCTGCGGCATTCAGCATCATGTCGACAGGCCTCTGTGGGAATGTTGCAGTACTGGGAACTTCAAGAGGTCAAACCCCAACAAGGCAGGAGGACAGCCCACAATATCATGAGATTTTTTTTAAAAGACGGTATTGTAGTTTTTTGATCTGTCTTTTGATTTTTGAACTCCCCTTGCCCAGCCCCAGCGTGGGTCTGAGAGACAACTAGTGCCGCTCATTCTCCCAAATGTACTGGATAAGGGGAGTTGCCCCCTCTTCCCCTCCCCCCCCCCCCCGCAGGAGCTCTCACCCTAATATGTCCCCATTCCCTGCCCTGCAATTAATTCTGTCCCTGACCTCCAAATCAGTCCTGTCCTGTCCCACCCAGTCCCCATATCAGTTCTGCCCATCCTACTTCACCCCATCATTTCTGCCCCCCGTCCGCCATCGATTCAACCCCCCAACAGCCTGTCATTTCTGCATCCCTCCCATTAGTTCAGCTGCCAGCACCCCATCAGTTCTGCCCCCAGCCCCACCTCCCTAGTTCAGCCCCCTCTGCTCCTCCTGTGGCTCTTTACCCCCTCTCCCAGGCCTGAGGGGCTGCAGTGGGGCCCCCTCTCCTCCTTCCCGGGACTCTTCACCCCTCCCCAGAGAGGTGCTCCCCAGAGAAGGGGAGGAGCAGAGGCACCGTCCTGTCCTGGTTGCTCACAGCAGGAAGGAGAGGAGTGGAGCTGCTGGGGTCTTTAGCTCCCTCCTCCCTTGGGGTTGCCCTGGGGAAGGGGAGAGAGCTCTGTCTGCAGCAGCTCTGATGGGTCACTAGAGGACAGGAGCTTCTCGCATCAGCAGAAGCCTGGCTCCGGCCCCGACCAAAATCCTGTCATTCCCGAAAAAATGGTAAGCGTTAGCAACACGGATGTTAGCGCGGCTGCGCTTGCTGCTCCGTCCCAGCCAGCAATGGCGCTGCAGGCCCAGGCTAATTTGTAGCAGCTAGGGCGGGGAGAGACCAAGCCTAGAGAATGAGTTCGGTTCCCAGCTCTGCTACAAGCTGCCTGTGTGACCTGGGGCAAGCCCCTTCGGCCCAGCTCCTCAGCGGCAGGTGGGCGCCTATGGCCACTAGGTAGGTGCCTGCGGCCACTTTTTAAACCCCGCTGACATTTTCAAAACTGCCGCCTCGCTGACATCTAACCCGGTAGGCTCCTAAATCCCTATGCACACCTACGTCTCTGCCAGTCGGCTTTCACAAAGCCGCCCGAGCCCTGACACTGCCCCACAGCCAAGGAGCTGCCCAGAGCCCTCGCTCAAGCCAAAGCCCCCAGAGGCCCCAAAGTGAGAATCTCAAAGTAGGTGGGGGAACGTCTAGCTCAGCGGCAGGGCTCCATCCTGTCAGCATGCTCTGAGCCTGCCTGAGACCTGTGAGATCCCACAGCAAGAGGTGCCAGAGGCAGGCACGGCTCTGCCTGTCCTCACGCCTTTCCCCACCCTGGCGTCCTCTTTGCTGTCCGTCCCTCAGCAGGAGGGGACCTTGATTTCCTTTGTCCCATTGCCAGGGGACTGCGTGGGGCAGGACTCAGCTCACGGGGTGTCTGAGAAAGCAGATCTCGGGGCAGCACTGATTTCCTCAGCGTGTTCAGCTGAACAGGCCGGGTCACGGACTGGAGGGATAGAAAAGATCCCTTTGAACATAGAGCCTAAATGGATACTCACTGAGCTCCTCTAACAGTCACCGGGTGCCCCCAGGGATGGAGCGGGCCCCACTGATCACGGTGACATCATTGTCACGTAAAGAGTCAGATACCAGCAAGTCACTGCCACCTACTCCAAGTTCTTATCTGAACTCCCTCCCCGGCGTAGCTGAGCGCCTCACGGGCTGCAGTGGATTTCCCCTCACAACGTGCCTGGGAGCTAGGGCAGTGCTAGGAGCTGGGGAGCAGAGGCACACTGCCACTAAGGGAAGAAGGTTTCCAAAAGCACCTGTGGCAATGAGCTGCCTAGTCCCATGGCGTTAGGTGTCTTTGGAAAACCTTCCCCTGAGCCACTCACCCAGGGCCCACAGAAAGCTGCAGCCAAACAGGACTCCTAAGTCCCAGGGTAGCATCCCAAGCCCTAGTAATGCCAGGTGGGAGAGGGAGAAGGCAGCCAATGCTAGTCCCCCCCCCGCGTCCCCCGTCTTCCCCCCCCCACCCCGACACATTAGCACACCAAGCCAAAGCCCTTTTCAGAGTGAGGCAGGGCAGATGTAAAGGGAGCACAAAGGGTTGTGGTTTGAGAGGGAATTTTTAAAGGGGTCATTTAAAAAGATAATTAAATGATTAGCTGCGTCCCATTGTGCATGTTGTTAGCCAACATGGGGACCTTCCGAGCACCGTGCCTCCGCTTTGCTGGTTCCGCTCACTGCTTACGCCTTATCTTTCCATTGTCAGCTTGCAGGACAGGGTGCCCGGCCCTCCTGCGTGTGCTGCGCCTGGCCCCTGGGAGTGTGCCCAGGAACAACAGCTCATAGACTCATAGGTCAGAAGGGACCATTATGATCATCTAGTCTGACCTGCACAATGCAGGCCACAGAATCTCACCCACCCACTCCTGTATCAAACCCCTAACCTATGTCCGAGTTATTGAAGTCCTCAGATCATGGTTTAAAGATCTCAAGGTGCAGAGAATCCTCCAGCAAGTGACCCGTGCCCCATGCTGCAGAGGAAGGCAAAAAACCTCCAGGGCCTCTGCCAATCTGCCCTGGAGGAAAATTCCTTCCCGACCCCAAATATGGCGATCAGTTAAACCCTGAGCATGTGGGCAAGACTCACCAGCCAGCACCCAGGAAAGAATTCTCTGTAGTAACTCAGATCCCACCCCATCTAACATCCCATCACAGGCCACTGGGCATACTTACCTGCTAATAATCAAAGATCAATTAATTGCCAAAATTAGGCTATCCCATCATACCATCCCCTCCATAAACTTATCAAGCTTAGTCTTGAAGCCAGATATGTCTTTTGCCCCCACTACTCCCCTTGGAAGGATGTTCCAGAACTTCACTCCTCTAATGGTTAGAAACCTACATCTAATTTCAAGTCTAAACTTCCTAGTGTCCAGTTTATAGCCATTTGTTCGTGTGTCCACATTGGTACTAAGCTTAAATAATTCCTCTCCCTCCCTGATATTTATCCCTCTGTTATATTTATAAAGAGCAATCGTATCCCCCGTCAGCCTTCTTTTGGTTAGGCTAAACAAGCCAAGCTCTTTGCGTCGCCTTTCATAAGACAGGTTTTCCATTCCTCGGATCATCCTAGTAGCCCTTCTCTGTACGAGTTCCAGTTTGAATTCATCCTTCTTAAACATGGAAGACCAGAACTGCACACAGTATTCCAGATGAGGGCTCACCAGTGCCTTGTATAACAATACTAACACCTCCTTACCTCTACTGGAAATACCTCGCCTGATGCATCCCAAGACCACATTAGTTTTTTTAACGGCCATATCACATTGGCGGCTCATAGTCATCCTGTGATCAACCAATACTCTGAGGTCCTTCTCCTCCTCTGTTACTTCCAACTGATGTGTCCCCAATTTATAACCAAAAATTCTTATTAATCCCTAAATGCATGACCTTGCACTTTTCACTATTAAATTTCATCCTATTACTATTACTCCAGGTTACAAGATCCTCCAGATCTTCCTGTATGATATCCCAGTCCTTCTCTGTATTGGCAATACCACCCAGCTTTGTGTCATCCGCAAACGTTATTAGCACATTCCCACTTTTTGTTCCAAGGTCAGTAATAAAAAGATTAAATAAGATTGGTCCCAAAACCGATCCCTGAGGAACTCCACTAGTAACCTTCTTCCAGCCTAACAATTCACCTTTCAGTACAACACGTTGTAGTCTCCCCTTTAACCAGTTCCTTATCCACCTTTCAGTTTTCATATTGAGCCCCATCTTTTCCAATTTAGCTAATAATTCCCCATGTGGAACCGTGTCAAATGCCTTACTGAAATTGAGGTAAATTAGATCCACTGCGTTTCCTTTGTCTAAAAAAAATCTGTTACCTTCTCAAAGAAGGAGATCAGATTGGTTTGGCACGATCTCCTTTTGTAGCTCTTTCAGCAACACGTGCGCTGAGTGCCACAGCCAAAGCCCAGCACCTCCAGAGCCCTGCTTCGACCTGTGGGCAGGGCTGGCTGGGTCAGAGGAAGGTGGGAGCCTCAGAGGAGCTCGCTGTGCGATTGAAGAGCCTGCCAGGGCCTGACTTTCCTGGTGGAAAGCGAAAGGGCAGGAGAAGGGCAGCACCTGGATCTCGCCCCGGTCTCATGGAGCTGAGGCCAAGGGCCCTTGTCCCTGCTGGGAGGCTAACAATGCAGGCGAACTCCCTCACGCAGGCGGCTGGGGAACGTTCCTTCCTCCGGAGCATGTGCATCCTGTCACCACCACGGGCGCCTCCTCAGCCGCTTTGCAAATATTTAGACAAGGAGGGGCGAGGTTGTTCCTTAGGAGGTCAGGGGGGCAGAGGACAGGAATAAAGCAACTGCGCTCTTGGTGGCTGCGAGCCCAGGGGCTTAGCAGAGAGACTGGCCTCACCTCGCCACGGGAGCGGGCTGAGGACTCAGGCAAAGGAAGCACCAGCTCCTGGGCCACTGCTGTGTGGCTGGGCCCAGCTCCTTCTAGCCCAGGAGCTAAAGGGAGGCCAAGTGAGACGGCTAAATTAACTGAGACGTGAGGGATTAGGACGCTCAGCTCTTCTGGGCTCACACTGGCTGCCCCCTCCCCACCTCACTGTCCCCTGTGCTCCAGTCCCCAGCAGCATCACCCTTAATAGGGTGTGTTTTGTGATAGCACCTAGATGGCAGGGCCCCGTTGTCCTGGGCTCTGTGTGTGCAAAGAACAGAGGGACGGTCCCGACCCCAGAGAGCCACGGTGGGAGCATAAGGTCAGGCAGTGGCTGGAGACAGACGGGGGAGCAGGACGTAACAGACAGATGATGGGACTTAGTGAACTGAGCCGTAGTCACAGCACACAGCTGCCAAACCGGTGTTTGTGCTCCACTCCCCACTTCAGCCCCCCCTGCGCCGTTCCAGGAGCTCCCAGGCGCCCCCCTTCTCCCCCTGGCTCTGACCCCGCAGCTCAGCTCCCCCCTCCCTGCACCTTTCCAGGAGCTCCCAGGCACCCCCTTCTCCCCCGGGCTCTGACCCCCCAGCTCAGCCCCCCCCTGCACCGTTCTGGGAGCGCCTGGGCACCCCCTTCTCCCCCGGGCTCTGACCCCCCAGCTCAGCTCCCCCCTCCCCTGCACCTTTCCGGGAGCTCCCAGGCACCCCCTTCTCCCCTGGGCTCTGACCCCCACAGCTCAGACCCCCCGCCTCTGCACCGTTCCGGGAGCTCCCGGGCGCCCCCTTCTCCTCCGGGCTCTGACCCCCAGCCCTGCCTGGCACCTTTCCGGGAGCTCCTGGGCACCCCTTTCTTCTCCGGGCTCTGACCCCCGGCTCAGGCCCACCCTGCACCGTTCTGGGAGCTCCCGGGTGCCCACTTCTCCCCTGGGCTCTGACCCCCCAGCTCAGGCCCTCCCTGCACTGTTCTGGGAGCTCCCGGGCGCCCCCTTCTCCCCCGGGCTCTGACCTCCCCAGCTCAGCCCTCCCTCCCTTCCCCACACTGTTCCAGGAGCTCCCGGGCGCCCCCTTCTCCCCCGGGCTCTGCCCCCGAGCCTGGCACAGCTCAGTACCTGGTACCTGCACAGCACATGCTCAGTGTCACAAGCCCAGCCATTTGCTCACAAATCCCCGTGAGATGGGAGCTGACCGGGGCCCTGCTTGTCTCTGGGACTTGGGGCTCTTCATCCACCATCCGTCAGGCCTGCTCCCTCGCAGGGCCCTGTTTACCCTGCCCCATCCTATCCCCTGGCTCCCGGCTCGGTAAGGGCACAGCCCAGCTCGTTTGAAGCCGGGGCCAGGGACATGCAAGCGTGATCTGGCTCCCCGCAGCCCTCCGGGAGTTGCTATTTCTGTAACTCCAAAAGCTGCAGCCCTCAGATAAGGCCGGTCGTGCCCTGGCGAAGAACTCCGGCCAGCTGCATTTGGCTTGTGATAAAGAAACTGCTTCGAAACTCTTCCTGGCCTTGGGGCTGAGGCACAAGGCAGATGAAGAGGGAAGGCTGCGGAGGCCGCGGCCAGGAGGGACACTCCTGGGCCCCGTGTGTACAGCCGGAGCAGCTGGGGCATCTGGGCTCAGCAGAGAAAAAGCCCCAGGCAAGACGCCCACTGCTGCTCAACGAGGCAGTGGTGTGGTGACCGTTAGCGCCCAGTCTCCTCTGGGGTTATTAGGCGAGACCAGAGGGAGACTGGTCCCATGTTTACATGGGGAGGGAAGCAGCCAATGTCGGTCGTCGCCTGCTTTGCAGAAGCTGGGGGGCTAGAAAGAGAGGCAGCCCTGTGATGCCTCGGGGCACCTGGGCCTGAGAGCCGCCTTGTTACCCCCTGCCTCCCACGGGCGGGCGTCTCAGCAGAACGTGCAGGGGAATCTCTGCCACCACCAGCCTCACAAGCCCTCTCCTCTGGCCTCTGCCAGCACTGGCTTCTCCTTAGCAGTAGGGATGTCCCAGGTCCTGAGTCCTTGTGAATCGTTCTCCTGTGTTATCCAGCCCTGGCTGCTCACAAAAATCCCAGATGCTGTGCCGTGGGCCCCAGTTTTCCCTTAAATCCCCGTTCCCATAAACCACGCAGCATGTGTCATGAAATAAAAGACAGTTTATTTAAGAAAGAACCGAGAGTCAGCGAGAAACAACAGAGAAAGGTGGAAACATGTCTACAATACAAAACAAAATCATAACACCCCAGACTTGGGGCTACACTCTTTCCTCGTTAATAAAGTAGGTTTCTCCCTCCCCCCCCCGCCATACAGTGAATTAGTCTTTTGTCTTTATTCCCAGCCAGGGCCATCGCCTGCCTGCTATGCTTCTTTTCACCTCCAAGTGGTTTCAGTTGTTTGCAGCTGACTCTGGGGTTTTTCCATTGACCGTCTTGGGATGGAGCGGGAGGGGTCGACAAATACCTTGCCGGCTGAGCAGGGCTCGGTGACACCTGCCTTCTGCCCAGATACATTATCCTCAGGTGACTAACTTTTACGCCAAGTCCATAAAGCATATCTTCAATAGCAATACCTTATTAACTAGCATACGTACAGCACACCCTGATTACGAATCCAGACCCATTAGGAGCATCTCTTTATGGGTAAATACCCTGTGAGACCTGGTTGGTGTCGTGAGTTTCTCAGTTTTGAGGGGCGAGATGGTTGCAAAGAACAGGGCACTCTTTGCCAAGGGGTTGCTGTGTCACAAACACCTTATTGGCGACAAGACCATCCCTAGGACTCCCCAGGCAGGAAACTGTTGCCACTATTTCAGCGTCTCAAAAGCAAGCTCCCGACCATATTCTTTTAATGCAGCGGAAGCTGGCCTAATGGTTAGGGCTCTAGCATGGGGATGTGCGAGACTTGGGGTCATTCCTTGCTGGCCTGCAGACTTCCCATGTGACCATGGCCAAGTCGCTTAGCCTCTCTGTGCCTCGTTCCCATCCGTGTTGTGAGGCTAAACCCGTCAAAACGTGGGAGGATAACGGCATTAAGGACTGGGAGGCGCTCAGATACTATGGTGACTGGGGGGACAAGGTGTATAAGTACCATAGAGCGATAAACTAAATCTGGCCCGGCCTCCATTTCAAAGGTGGCTGGTCACCATAGCACCGCCTCCATCTCTGACCTGGAGGTACCACCTCTTGGGACAAGAGGGTTGTTCACACTTGGCTGAGACCACCCACAAAGGGGCCAATTCGTGCCCAGTGCTGGTGTGGTTCTGTGATGTAGCACCTGCCCTCTCCCTCCAGAACAGGGCTGAGAACCATCACGCTTGTTGCACGACAGTGCTGGGTTGGATTTGACCTGGGGCGCTGGACCCAGGCAGACCTGGGGCGCAGAAAGTTGGTTGGCAGCTGTATCTGCTGGCTTAGCCGATGTGCTTTCTGTCCCTGCAGGGCAACCCTGTGGATTCCTCCCTGCACAACATGCTCTGCAAAGCTGTGAAGGCCACATTCAACCGGAGCCGAGACATCTGCACCGTGCGCCTGACCGCCGTTGGGAACTCCCCCAACAGGATTGCTGTGCTCGGAGTTTCTGTGCAAAGTGAGCCCTGCCCACTACCCAAGGGCTTTGCAGGAGGGGAGGGGGCGGGGGGTGTCTCACTGCTGAAGACCTTTCAGCCCAGTGGTCCCCAAACTGGGGGGGTGTACCCCTCTGCAGTGGCATGGAGGAATGTCCGGCGTGGGGGGGAGGTGGCGGCCTGGGCCAGCCTCCCACGGGGTGGGGGGTGGACGGCAGGGAGCAGCACCACCCAGCCCCGCTCTGGCCCTGGCCTCAGCCATAGCTGTTGTCCCAGTTCCACTCCCAGCACCCTGCTCCAGGCCATGGCTCAGCCACCAGCCCCCTGCTGTAAGCCCCGAGCCCGCATGCTTGGCCTCAGGCCTCCGCTCTTGGCCCCAGCCTGGCCACGACTCCGCCCCAGGCCCGGGGGGTGCAGACACATTCCATTACTGGGGGGTCGGGGGGAGGGCGAGAGGAAGTTTGGGCACCACTGTTTTAGCTTCTTCAGGAGGCCTGGTGGAAATCATGGAGCTGTGTAATCAGCCTTACTGGGGACTCCAGTACTTTCCATTAAGGGCTGGTTTGGGCTCCATTGTTCCCGCTGTCGTCCTTTGGGCTGTGACGGAAGCCCAGTGGCCCCAGCAATCAGTAAACGGCTAGGCCACCGCTCTGGTTCCAAACCTAGTTGCCAGGTGGATCAGTTCGATTTCATCTTCCAGTAGGGTTACGACCCACTAGCCAGTATCAACAAGGGCCTGGAGCCCAGGCCAGAGAGAGAAAAGCCTCACCCCATGGCGGCTCAGGAGAGTAGCTGTGCAATGATCTCTCCCTGCAGGGGCCCTGGTTCAAATCCAGCCCAGCTCAGGCGTGACTGAATGTCACTTTGATGGCTGCTGGGTTGCTGATGTGAAATGAGGTGGTAGGTTTCAGTCCAGCTTCCAGGCTGCAGGTGCTTCCATGGTTAAAGGGTCCCACGAGGACCGACCTCCTTTGGGCACCCACAGAGGAGAGGACAGTGTTTACAGGGCCTGGGGAGGGACTCCCCTTCGTTCAGCAAAGCCAGGCACTTAGAGCCAGTTTACACAAGCAGGACAGGCCAGAGCTCTCATGCTTCAGGGCAGAAGCTTACTGCTAGCTGCCTGGGGTCAGGAAGAGATCTCCCCTCGGGGCAGGTTATTCTGGAACTGCCTCCTAGGGGGGGCTCTTTCACTTTCTTCTGAGGCAGCTGGTACTGGAGCAGGGACTTACTCTCACAGCCGAGGAGGGTAGCACCTGCCTCTCTGTTTAATGCCACTCCTGGCATGGTGGGGAAGGGAGAGAAAATGAGAGCAGTGCATGGTCTTCCCCCTCTACCCACCAGGGAGAGCTGCTGGTACCAGCCTTGCCAGTGATCTCATGCAGGCGAGTGTGTGGAGAGGGGATCTCAAAGCTCAGGCGGACCTAAATAACCCAAGCTGGTGCTCTGGGCACACAGCCCTGCTACAGCATAATAATAATAATAATAATAGGAGATATATCAATCTCCTAGAACTGGAAGGGACCTTGAAAGGTCATTGAGTCCAGCCCCCTGCCTTCACTAGCAGGACCAATTTTTGCCCCAGATCCCTAAGTGGCCTCCTCAAGGATTGAACTCACAACCCTGGGTTTAGCAGGCCACGCCCCCCCCGCTGCATGGTCACCTCAGTAACAGCCCCACCTGCTGGGGAGAGGTAGGAGCCCACTGCTTGGCAGAGGCCATTTGCCAAACTCCCGGGAACAATCTGATCCTTCCCGCGCTCTATGAAGGACGCCTGCCCTTGGGGGCAGGGAAGTGACTCCTGGCCTGTGAGCTGCTCTTCGACCACCAGCCTCCTTGCCTCACGTTCCCCCGTGCTGTCTGCTTCCAGTGCACACAGCACTGCCTGTAATGGGCCTCCCACGGCCTGGGCACAGGGTAGGCAGGGGCTGGGATTCGGAGCTGCCCTCTTGTGCTGTGGGTACGTCTACACCGCAGTGAGGCACCCACAGCTGGCCTCAGGCGAAGGGGCTGTTTAATTGCAGTGTAGACACTGGGGCTCAGCCTGCAGCCTGAGCTCTGGGAGCCCCCCCGGCACCTCGCAGGGGCCTAGAGCCCAGGGCTCCAGCCTGAGCCCGAATGGCTACACTGCAGTTACACAGCCCCTTCACCCGAGTCAGCTGGCACAGGCCAGCCGCGGGGATTCAGGTGTCCCTCAGGGACTCAAGTGCGTGCTTAGGGTGATTGTTTGAAACACTTGGCGCTTATGAGGCCCGAAACCAATCCCCAAAGCCCATCACGCTAGTGAAAACAGCCCCGGCTCCCCGCCCCAGGGCTGCGTCCGCTCCCCATGTGGCCCCAGCCCGCTGCACAAACGGGACAGCCGGAGCGGCCAGAGGGCTGTGGGATCCCGCGGAGGGAGCAGCCCAGCCCGCTGCACAAACGGGACAGCCGGAGCAGACAGAGGGCCGTGGGATCCCGCGGAGGGAGCAGGACAGCCGGAGCGGCCAGAGGGCTGTGGGATCCCACGGAGGGAGCAGCCCAGCGCAGGCGGGGCAGGGACTAGCTGCCCTGCGAGGTTTGCGCCTGCTTTGATTTCTGTTCTTGTCACGCTCTGCAGCACGTGTGTCATAGCGCCGCATGCAGGGCTCAGGCAGCCCTTCCCTCAGCCGGTGCTCCGGCACCAAAAATCTCCTTTGAACCAGTTTGCTTTGGGCCTGGGTGTCGTGCTGCTGAACGGTATTATTAGCGTTACAGCCCTGGGCTCCAACCCAACGAGCATCCCGGCGGCAGGCAAAGCACAGCCAGCAGCACGGCCTCCTCGGGCCCACAGACTCCTTAACCCAATAGAATCATAGACGATCAGGGTTGGAAGGGACCTCAGGTGGTCATGCACTGAGCCTGACATGCAGAGAGGGCTGGGCAGTCTCCCTCCCCCGTTTAATCCTTGGCTTCTCTGCAGAGGCCCAGGCTGCCATTTATTCACTGCAGGGCCTGGGGCAAGTTGCCCCGTTTCCTCATGTGTGAGATGGAGGCTGAATGCCCCGAGCTCCGCCTGGGGCAGGCCGCGTGGCGTAGCCGTTACTCAGGGGGCCGCCCTTCACCTCTGTCTCGTTTCTCCCTACAGCCAACGCTGCGCCCAAGGAGCTCTTTGACCTGCTGGGGACGAAGAAGGGAGAGCTCCAGCAGGTGAGTGGGTCTCTCCCCCCCCCCCCCCCGGACGAACCCCACTTCCCGTTCCTGGGGAGGAGGCTTTGGGCAAACGCTGCCGAGATGACATTGGCTGGAGCTCTGGGGCTGGAAGACAGTCCCACTGCTCCCTGCCATGCCAGCCCCAAGGCAATCAGCGTCTCCATTTCTAAAGGGCTTTAGCCTGTGACTAAGAGGAGCCAGTTCGCAGGGGACGGGAACATGGGGGTGACGTCTCACTCAGCCCGGCTGCTGTCCTTGGACATCCCTCCTTCCCCTCTGCGCAGGCTGCCTGGAGCCCCTGCCAGGGCAGGGCAGCACAGCACACGCCGCAGTTGTATGCGCCAGCTGATTGTGCAGCTGGCCGTTCTGTGCAGGCCCAGGCTCGGGAGCGCGAGCAGGAGCTGGGCCGCTTGCCGTGCCATGGAAAGAGGACTGCAGTGGAGGCCGAGGGGGCGGGCGCTCTGTCAACGCAGGCTAGGCACCAAGGGAAGGGAGGGCAGGTGCTGCTGGATCTGCCCCCTCACCCTTCCTGCCCTTGGCAGCTTGGCATTGGCAACGTCACGTACGCCGACAAGCAGATGGAGGAGGAGAATGAGGACCGGTTCAGCATGCCCTTGATCATCACCATCGTGTGCATGGCCTGCTCCCTGCTCCTCATCGCTGCCATCTACGGCTGCTGCCACCAGCGGGTCGCCCGTAGGAAGGATCAGGTAAGCACCCGCGGGGGCTTCCCGTTATGTCCCCAGCCCCCTGCAGGGCAGGGGCGTTTTGTTTAGTCAGTCAGCAGCCAGAGGGCTGGGGTGACCTGCATGGTGGGGGAGAAGGGAGCTGTGTCCTAATGTGGACGGGGCTATTGCCAGAAGCAGAGAGGTGGTCCTGGGATCAGACCACTGCCAGCCACCCTGAATTCCTTGGGGACGTGTGGGGCTGGCTGCTCGGCTCTGTCAGCCTGGCTGGGCTGGGAGGACTGACATGGAGAAGTCCCCCTTCCCCTCCCATTACTTTAGACAGGCAAGAGCTGGTCAGAATTTTGTCCCAGGGAAACCTAGTTGTGATGCAAATTGCTTTTGGTCAAGCACAGAAAATGCTTTGGGGGAATCGCTCTGTTGGCAATGAAACTGGTTTTCTGATAGAAAAACAAAAATGGGTAAAAATTTTGGTTATCAAACAGGTTTTGGGGGTTCTTTTTTTTTCAAAATTTCCCTTGAATTTTTTTTTCTTTTTTGATGAAAACCCACCCCCCAAAGCGATTTGATTTCTTTCAAAAATTTTAAAATATCCTGCGAAAAAGAATTGGCATTTTTCAGCCAGCTGTAACCCAGACTCTGCCCCCTCAGGAAATCAACCAGGAGATGCCCCCAGGGGAAAGTCATGGAACAATCTGCCCGTTACGCAGTTTCTGTAACAGATCTAACACTCGCCTCTATCAGAGACAGGATACGGGACAAGATGGGCTGACAGTTCCCACATGCCCAACATTTTTAAGTGGGTGGCAAGTTTTTTCCTCAGGCCCTCGTCCAAATTAAATCCCTGGCTAACACAGCGAGCACAGGCACAGTCACTGAGCATGCAGCCCAAAAGGCTGTGTTTTTGAAATGAGGGGCAGCTTGGCGTCCTGCCCTGAGCCTGCATCCCATCCCTGTAGATTCTCATAGTGTAGCTAAGGTAGCAGAGGATCAAAGCCCCAGTTTGAGTTACGCACCTAAATACCTTTGGGGCACTAGGCCTGAGTGCCTCCTTAGAAGCTGATGGGTGAGTCCATTGTGCTCAGAACAGTAGGGTTTACAATGGGCTAATCTGACAGGGTGTCGTATGTTTCTCCTGTTCATGTCCCTTTGAGTTTCCCTGGGAGGATCAGGCTCACAGCAGAGCAGGCTGGACTGTTGCTCCCCAAGGTTCCCTACCAGTCAGAATATTGGCCTGTACTGATTTACTCCCGCTAACCCCTCAGTTAGTGTGCCCAGACAGCAAGTGTGAAAAATCAGGACAGGGGGTGGGGGGTAATAGGAGCCTATATAAGAAAAATCCCCAAAATCAGGACTGTCCCTATAAAATCGGGACATCTGGTCACCCTACCCTCACTGGCACTGCTGGACAGTCATTGTATCGCTCTGTGCTATAGGAAATGCAAATGTGACTTGCAGACACAGTTGATGTCCACAGGAGGGCGCAGGCACTACACCCTTTTAGATCAAAGACCGCCAGGAGTGATGGTTGCTGCGGCAGCAATTTAACTCTTTAGTTTAGCACTGCTAGGGAAATCCCTTTGCTCGCCTGTGCAGAGTCCGGTCTCAAACCTAACAGATAAAGGCAACATCTGGTGCCAAGCTTGCGAGCTAAAAGGCTGGCTATAGTATCAGTGTAAAGAGCCAAAAGAAACCAAAGTACAAGTCACTGCTCCCTCGGTTTACACAGCTCCAGTTGCTACTGATAAAAGTTTGGATCTAACGGAAAAGGAATTTGACAATATCATATGCAAGAATCCTATGATAGGGCAAAACCACTAGAGGTCTTCACAAGTTCTCCTGAGGGCGATGTGGGATTTTTCAGAGAATTAAAATCCTCCTTTCAATTGGCTTAGAAATGTCTATAGAAGGTGATCACTCAGGGCTCGTTTACACTGAAGAGTGAGGTCAACCCAGTTATGATGCGTAGGGGTGTGAAAAATCCACAGTCCTGAGCGACATCGTGAAGCTGACCTAAGCCCCAGCGTGGACAACACTAGGTCGGCAGAAGAATTCTTCCATTGACCCAGCTACCATCTCTCGGGGAGGTGGATTAACAACAGCGAGGGCTATAGCCCCAGCTTCTTACACTCGGGGCTGCTTCTCTTGTGCCCTGCCTCTGCAATCAGGAGCAAAAAGATGGGCTGGTCTTTAGGTCCATTTCATTGACGAGACCACAACCAGGGTCACTGTCAGCTTGAAATTAACTGTATAAAAAAAAAAAAAGAAAAAAGCATGAGAAGTGGTTACAGACCCTACCTGGGCTGGAGCCCCCATCAGTGTGAATTCCTTGTATTGCTGTAGTGCTTAGGAGCCCTAATCCTGGCCCAGGACTGCAGTGTGCTAGGTGCTGTACACACCCAACCGGAGCGTACATATTTCTCTCACCTTTCTTGCTCTGTGAGAGGCCCAACAACAGGTGCAACTCGCTGTATGGGGGAAGGAGTGACACTGATTATACACCACGAGCTGTCAGTGCTGAGTGTTGTCTACTGCCATTTAAAGGTTTAAACACATTTTCAGGCAGACGTGTGATTTTTAGGTCCGTTTCACTGCAAGGTAGACACCTGTCCGCTAGGAATTGGACTGCAGCTCAGCACACTCATGTCCCAAAAGGCCGCTGGCCAGGCACAGACAGTAACAGGTATCTGTAATCGTGGGCCTGGGCTGGAGTCAGGCTGACGTCCTTGAGAAGAAAGGCTCTCTCTGCCCTGAGGAAGACAGGCCTTAGCGGTGACTCGGAAGGCTGGCTAAGAAATTGGAACAGGCCAGCTGCTCTCCCTGGGGTTTGCTGGAGGACTGGGGCGCTGATGGGTAATGTGGGTTCTTACACCGGAAGGGGCAGGCGGCTCCATCTTTCGCTCACTTTGTCCCAAGTGCTCATTAGAGCAGAGGAGCTCTTAGCAGAGACGAAAAGCAATGGCTGTGGAGCACCCTGACTTGAAAATCCCTTCCCTGGTGAGGATTTCTGAGGCAGTGCAGCTACTTCCGTGCAAACAGCGGTGTACGCTGCTGCCGTTACCCCTCTTCGAAACCATTGCCCGGCAGCTGAGGAGCCATAGGCCGGGGGTTTCCACCAGTGCAGCTACATCAGAGCAAACCCCTCCCGTGTAGCTGAGCGTCACGGCTCAGCTCTCAGCCTCTTGGGACTGGAGGGACGAGACCACAGGTGTCTTCCGGGGCTGATGAGGCCTGAAGTTCTAATGTAAAAGACAAGCAGATGATTTCTCTGCTCCCCTCGGCAAATACATTTCAGGCCTTCTTTATACATCATCAGAGCAAAAATGGGCACACGCCCCTTTCCCCTCCCCAATCCCCATTGCAGGTCCTTGCTAGCACAGAGCCAGGTCATCCCTCCATCTCCAAATGTCCTTCCAAGCGCACTTAATTCACCATGATTATTTAATCTACAAACATGAGAGAAAAGCCGCAGTCGAGTCACCAAACAGGAAGTGGCAGCATCCTGTCTAGACACTGAAGGACTCGCTCCTCGGCCTGTTTGTCAAGCCCCGAGGAACCAGCCACAGACAAGATTGACGATTAAGAGCGGGATGAAAGTGAGGCTGCATTTGGACCTGAAAAGACCAGGCCCCTGCTTCAGAGCCGGCGAGGCTGCTCCAACGCAGGGCTGAGTTTTAAATAGACATAGGGGTGATGGGGAGCAGACAGCTTCGGGGAGCAGACAGCTGTGGCAATTCCCTGCCATTGGCACAGTGTAGGCACCTGAGGGCTGGGATACTTGGGTCTGATTCCGGTTGTTGGGCTGGGTGTGCGGGTGCTGGGTGGTGGTGGAGGCCTGGGCTATAGAGGAGATCAGACTAGATAGTCCGGGGGGTCCCTTCTAGCCTTAAACCCTAGTCCCGTGGTTCTCAACCTTTTGGGGATCAGGACCCATCTGGCAATGTTTAGGGCCTGTCGCAACCCAGTAAATAATCTGGGGGTGGAGGCCTGCAGGTGGATTTGTCCCTGTTCTGCCCCACAGTGGGGTTGGGTCCTGCCCGACACTCACCCCATAGTGGCAGCTCCAGTGCTGTGGGGCTGGCTGGGCTTGGCTCTCGTGCTGCTCAGGTTTGGCCTCACCCCTGACTGGACTAAATTTGTGCGAGTGGAGCTGTGACCTGGCTCATGGGATGGCAGTGCCACTCACTCAGATTTGGCCTACCTGGACTCCGGTCGCCATGGCGGCTGGGCCAACCCTGAGCGGCACTGGGACCCCAGGGGTTGCAGCGCCTGAAGCAGGGAGGTGAGCTCAGCCAGACTCGTGGGACAGGAGCTGCCACGCGACCCTTTGAAACATTCTGGCAACCCAATTTTGGGTCCCGACCCCTGGGTTGAGAAACCCTGGTCTGAGTGACGCGCTGCTAGGATCAACACCCACTTCAGCTCCCCACCTGTCTGCAGGGAGGCATTCAGAAGCGGGCGGTTTGCGGAGGCAGCGCCGAAGAGGCTCCCGCTGCAATATGTAAGTGATGGAATTGAACACAGCCGGCCTGAGTTGCGTGAGCGCCAATCAGAGCCGCTGGCTTTCTTTTTACAAAGCAGCACTTCCAGCCGCTGGCTCCTGAGGCGTTGCCATGGCAGCAGCCTGGCTTCTAATATTTCTAACAGCAGCAGCTAACCGGCCCTGTTTGTGCTAGGTGCTGTACGGCCACGTAACCAATGACAGGTCCGTGCCCTGAAGAGCTTATTGCCTAAGGCCATGGCTACACAGGAATGTTGTACCAGTTGTGCCCATGTACTCAGACCAATATAACACACACACACCCCACCCTCAGGGTGCACACACTGATTCTGGTTTAAGAACAGCTTTTTTGGTTTAGCTTAAGCCCCTTCCCAAGTAACACAAGCTGAATCAAAAAAAGCCACTCATAGGAATGAGTGCCCGGAGGCGGGGTGGGGCAGGTGTTAAACCCCTATATTAATAGTCATGCCTTTCGCTTATAACTGTAGCAGCTTAAATTCACTCCTTGGGTTGTAGCAAAGCAAAACTCCCGCCCACACAACAACTCTCCCATGTAGACAAGGCCTTTCTAGACAAGACAGGCAGCGTGTGGGAGGTAGGCAAATCAGAGGTAATAGCGCACGGTCCCACAGCAGGTCAGTGCCAGAGGTGGGGATAGACCCCACAGCTCCGATACATGCTCTGTGCCCTGGTCCCCGCTGTCGCTTTCATTGTAAGGGGGCTGCATTACAAGGGAGGATTCAGCGCCCACGTTCAGCCTGGTAGAACAGTCATCCCGCGGGCCATTTGAGAGCCAGCTAGTTTGCTGTAGTTATTTTAGAAACGTCACAGACCAGAGGGCAGGGGAGGAAGGCGTGGGGGAAGGGCAAGTACAATCTGGTGCCCACTTCCCAAAAAATGAAGGCAGGGTGATCCTGGCTGTTGTCAGCCCATAAGGCCGATTTCCACCCACAGTCAAACTGCAAAGGGGAACACGAAGTAACTGTGCAGAGCCATGAGCAATTAGCAGCATGAGCGGTGGGTTTCTTGAGGAAGAAATCCTGCCAGAAACTTAATTGCTTTGCTTTCTGGACTGAGATGGGGACCAACTGGCTAAGCGGCAGTTCTGCAGAAAAAAGACGCGGGGATGACAGTGGACGAGAAGCTGGATATGAGTCAGCAGTGTGCCCTTGTTGCCAAGAAGGCTAACAGCATATTGGGCTGTATTAGTAGGAGCATTGCCAGCAGATCGAGGGAAATTATTATTCCCCTCTATTCGGCACTGGTGAGGCCACACCTGGCGTATTAAGTCCAGTTTTGGGCCCCCCACTACAGAAAGGATGTGGACAAATTAGAGAGAGTCCAGCAGAGGGCAACGAAAATGATTAGGGGGCTGGGGCACATGGCTTACGAGGAGAGGCTGAGGGAACTGGGCTTAAGAGAAGAGTGAGGGGGGATTTGATAGCAGCCTTCAACTACCTGAAGGGAGGTTCCAAAGAGGATGGAGCTCAGCTGTTCTCAGTGGTGGCAGATGACAGAACAAGGAGCAATGGTTTCAAGTTGCATTGGGGGAGGTTTAGGTTGGATATTAGGAAACACTATTTCACTAGGAGGGTGGTGAAGCACTGGAATGGGTTACCTAGGGAGGTGGTGAAATCTCCATCCTTTGAGGTTTTTAAGGCCCAGCTTGACAAAGCCCTGGCTGGGATGATTTAGTTGGTGTTGGTCCTTCTTTGAGCAGGGGGTTGGACTAGATACCTCCTGAGATCTCTTCCAATTCTAATTTTCTATGATTCTATGTCAAACGGATTTTAGCAAAGCATTTGATGTAGTGTCTCTTGAAGTCCTATTGGAATTGGCTTGGCTAGGAACACTTGAAGAATGATTAACAGGCTAAACTCCAGGTAATGGTAAACCAGTGTAGCTGGGGCAGAAGTCTAGCCTCATTCTACAGTGATGGCTTGTTAGCATCACAGCTGAGCTGCGAGCGTGGCTAGAATAACACATTCAGAACACAGACTGATGACAGGAAACTGGAAGAAGTGGCAAGAACCAACCAGGACAGACAAATCCTCTAAAGAGCCCGAGAGAGATTGGAAACATGGGCAGAAAAAAAAGATGCGCTGGGAAAGGCCCAGGTGAGGACATCTGGGGGATGATCCCTCGGGCACCTGACCAGTGCAAGATACTTGCGAGGCGCAACAGTGCCCAAAGAGACAACAGAGGGAGCATGGACAGCAAGTTAGACATGAGTGGGCAATGAGACACAACTGCAAGATGAGCCAGCATAATATCCAGCTGCACATGCTTGGGCGTCATGGCCAGAGCAGGGAACTAATCATCTCTCCAGCTCTGGTGTGACCGTTCCTAGAGCATCGGGTTTGTTTCCAGGCACCATATCACTAGGAAGAGGAGGTGAATCAGGCGTGAAATAGTGAAGCCCCATGCCTTGGGACTAGCCTGGACAAGAAAGACAGCAGGGAGCGTAGAATGGAGACCGACGCTTCCTGGCTAAGGGGAGATGGAGCGGATGAGCTATTTGTCTTTTCCCATCTCTGTCTTCTGTCACAGAGGACTAAGGTGGGACTCTGTGGCATTATTTATACAGAGGCACTTCGTGACCCTAAGTGCACTGAAAACCAAGGGTGGCCCCAGTCAAAGAAGGTTCAGCCGAACAGCAGGGTTTTTCCTGCTTTGGGGATGCCAGGAGGACAGGTGCAGAAAACAGAGCGTGGAGCCGGCTAGTTCTGAAGGACACTGTGCTGTTGAGCTCAGGAAAGGTCTTGCTGAAGGAATTAGGAGCTGGTGAGGTGAGCCAGGCAGATTGCTTGTCTTTGGCCCTGGGCAGGAGGAGCTGAGGGAGAACCAAGCCACCAGCTGCAGTACACTTCAGACTCACTCTCTTTTTAAAATTCCCTGATTGAGTAGCATCAAAGGCTGGCAGATGCTTTGTAAGATTCTCCACAGAGCCCCGCCAAGGTACCTCAGTCCTGATCCACAGCACCCCTGCCCAGTCCAGTCTAGGCCCCTCCATCCCGACCTACAGCACCCCTGGCTAGTCTAGTTTTGGTCATCACCAGGAAAGTCACACTAACATGTCTGGTTGTGAGGTGACTGTGCAGTGTGGACAGATGCTGTGAGGATAAAGGTTGGCAGCTAGGAAATACTGTACATTTATCCACAGACCGACCACGCTTTTGTTTTCACCAAAGATTTCTGTTTTTTTTTTTCTTGTCCCCTTCCAGCAACGCCTGACAGAAGAGCTACAGACCATGGAGAATGGCTACCATGACAACCCGACCCTGGAGGTGATGGAGACCTCCTCAGAGATGCAGGAGAAGAAGGTGAACCTGAACGGGGAGCTGGGAGACAGCTGGATAGTCCCCATGGACAACCTCACAAAAGAGGAGCTGGAGGGAGAGGAGGACACGCATTTATAAGTGACATGAAACTCTACCAGCAGAACAAAACAAAACCACCCCAAAACGATCAGAGCCACAAGTGCCGTCGCTTGGAGCATCCTGTGGAGCAAGGAGACACCCAGGTGCCTGAATGCCCCCTTGAGGCAGGAGACCATGACTGGCGTTTGCTCTGGCCCAAACGTTGTTCAATCAAAACATATTCACTGTCCAGACTAGGTTGTATTTTTGCTTCTGTAGCGGGAGAGGGCCTGTATTTAAGCCTTGACTAGAGACAAGAAAGTTCAGCTTCTGGCCATTGTAAAAGGATAAGAGCTTGAAGGCCTCTTGCAGGGCTTCTCAGCCTTTTCCATACGGGGACCCCTTCCGTCTAGCTGGGATCTAGCACTATGGGAAGGGCAGAGTGGTCATGACACCCCCAGCCCCGGGCTGAGAACCCTGGATTCAGAATGATCAGAAGCCTCTGGTGCCTAACGGGGGTACTCCAGAAACTGCATTAGCATCACAGCGGATTTGCCTTAGTGAAGCGTGCTGCTCAGGATAGAAGGGCTGGAGGCAAAGGGCTAGCGATCTACTGTCATAGGTTTTTCTCAGCTCTTCGCTCTGCTGTCATGTGCATCACCTACTGCCAGTGCCCAGTACATTGTGAGGCTCTGCATTCTGTTTGGTTTTTTCCCCATCACTGCTCACCAGGAGAATGAGGATCTTTCCCCCATGTAACCTCCACCATCACCTGCATTTCCATAGTCAAACCTCCAGGTTCTGCTCCAATCAAATGATGGGCAGTGGTGAGAACACGGGGTAGGGGATTTGGGGTCCATTCTGTGTGACCTCAAAGAAGTCACTTAGGTGCTCTGTGCTTTTGTTTTCCCCATTTGTTATGTGCAGAGAAGCTTTATAGAAGTGTCAGTTATTAAGCCACAGGAGATAAGGGAAAGAACAGCAACTGCCCTCATCCCAAGCCACATGATTGCCTGGTCATTTGCAAAGTCTCCCTGGAATCACTATGGAAAATACTTTGCATTCACCAAAGCTTCCCCTGACAACCACAGTGATCACTCCTGGGTCCTTAATACTCCCTCTGTCCTACATGGACCTTCCTGGCCTGCAGTGTGAATTCCACTGACTGACACCGGGGTCCTGTTGAGGCTACACCCTTCCTTCAGGACGGGGCAATGTTAAGGCTCCAAGACTGCACTTCTGCTGGGTTTCTTTAGCCACTGTAGGTAGACGTTGCCGTGGGATGTTGCCTTCTCAAGCCATTAAAATGCAGCATTTTTTCAGATACAGTAGCGTCCTTACTACAGCGAATAAAACAGAGTTATTTAATTCTTGGCTGGAATCATGTCCATAAACAAACTGAGCAGGAAATACTTGCACTGCCTCTGCCATTGAAAGGAAATTCCTAAGCCCATTCTTTTAGCTCCTAGCCCAAAGGTCATAGAAGTTTAAAGGGCAAGTGTGTAGGAAGCCCACCATGTATTTAGGGAGGGTCCCATTAGGGGTCCTTAGTGAGATCTGCATTTGAAGCAGGACTAAACACCCTGTTTCATCATTGCATCCAATGACAAAGTCGCTCAAAATGCACCGTGAAGTTTCTCACGGCTCATAAAAAGGCATCTAACAGCAGGCAAATAGGAAACTGCCACCTTGATTGTCTGGTATGCAGGCAGACTCTTGTCAGAACTGCATTTCCTGAATGTGTGAATGCAAAAGAGAGATTCAAACTCACTGGTACGTCTACACTACCCACCGGATCCGCGGGTAGTGATCGATCTATCGGGGATCGATTTATCGCGTGTAGTGTAGACACGATAAATTGATCCCCGATCGCTCTGCCGTTGACTCCGGAACTCCATCGCGGCGAGAGGCAGAAGTGGAGTTGATGGGGGAGCGGCAGAGGTCGACTCGCCGCCATCCTCATGGCCAGGTAAATCGACTTAAGATACGCCGACTTCAGCTACGCTATTCGCGTAGCTGAAGTTACGTATCTTAGGTCAACACCCCAGTGCAGACCTAGCCATTATGTGAGGCAAGGGCTGGTGCTGGGGAAAAACTTAGTGAAGTTGCTGCTGTTAACCCAAAAATTCTCTTACACACCTGAAAAATCTGTGTCATGTGCCAGGACAGGGCTGCCCTCCTCATCTCCTTGGGGAGGGATAGCTCAGTGGTTTGAGCATTGGCATGCTAAACCCAGGGTTATGAGTTCAATCCTTGAGGGGGCCACTTAGGGATCTGGGGCAAAAATCAGTACTTGGTCCTGCTAGTGAAGGCAGGGGGCTGGACTCAATGACCTTTCAGGGTCCCTTCCAGTTCTAGGAGATAGGTATATCTCCAATGATTTATAATTTTTTTATTTTTTATCTCCAATCCTGTGGCATCACACATAGAAAGCGTTAGTAACACTGGCCACTCTCAGAGCAAATCCAGGCACTATTAGCGAGAGAGCGAAATGGCAACAGGCATTTCTAGAACGCACCAAACCAGTCATCCCTTCCATGGTGGGCAGCAATCGCGTCACTCGTCAGTTAATCACTGCAGGTTTCCTTTAAGGACAGGTGTTGCACTCCTGAGCATCAGCCAGAAACACTGCAAAGGCCCCCAACACAGGATTAGAAGAAAACATACCAAGGCTGTTTTACAGCCCGAAACTGACCTGCTGAAACACACGCTAGCAATGCTCCCCCTGCCATAAGCAGAAGAATGCAACTGGGAACCTAAAATCAGTGCCAAACTTAGAGCTGGTCTGAGTGACGTTAGCTAGTCCCACTTCTGGCAGAATTTTGTGCAATCAGTTAATTTGAAAGCTCTGCCCAGCTGCAAAGGAAAAGAGAATTCAGCAATCAGGCTAAACAACAGCTGGCTTCATCAGGGGAGGAGCTCGCCCAATGTCGTATCCGGATCCAGTTGGCATGGGTCAATTTCTGCCGATTCACGCACCCAGTTGAAATCAACAGGTTTCAAAATAGGAAAGGCGAATGGAGGTTGCATCAAGCTCTGAAAGAAAAAGCAACTCCTTGACTTAATATTTAATCTCGAATGTTACAAGAGATACAAACTGCAAAGCCTCAGACGGGTGTGCATGTTGGATATTTTCTTTAAAATGGGGTCACCCATTGTGGAAAAGTTAATGTAAGTGCAAAGAAAAGCACATGGATAGTGATCTCACCTGCATGCAGACAATTCCATCAAGTCAGTTACTGGTTTTACCTCTCAAATGAGGCTGATGTTACTGGTATGTCTGGATGGCCCCTCTAGTGTTTCTTCTTTAAAAGTGTGCTTGCCAATTGATGGTGCTGAGACGCACTCTGAAAAGACTTTACTTCAGTGGCAAAGCTGGGGCTGAATTTTGACATTCAGACCTTTTTCTTTAAAAGCCCCACTGTTCTGTGCACTTTCCAAAGATTTATTAACAAAGGAGCCCAGGATAAAGCCATTGCACAAAATCTGCTCTGCTGTGCAGTGATTTCACACAAGCCAGCTGGGTTTTGGGTTTACTGAAGGCATAGAGAACTCACCAATGAGCTAAGCAGGGCAGGGGTCCTGGCACATGTTAAAAGTGTAACAGCAGGGCAGGGTGTGGAGACTACATCTCCCAGCATGCAGTATTCTTTTGATCTGAGCCACCTAGTCACTTGGATCAAAATGTGCTTGGACCTGTCGTCTGTGTACGTTGCACCTCCGTATTATAGATAAGGTTGGCTACACTCTGCTCCTGCCTGTGCATAATTGGGCACAGGCTACAGGTTCCTCTGCTTAGCAGCTCCCACAAACTCCTGATAGGAACCTGCAGCCTGTGCCCAATTATGAATAGACAGGAGCAGAGTGTAGCCACCCTTATCTATAATATATAAATCAAAAGAGAATTTGCTTTGGCCTCTGCTTGTAGAGCAATATTGCAGAGATGAAAGGGCAGCTATGAATTTCACAAACTCTCTAGTTTTGGGGCCAATCTGGTTTATACATTACATACAGCTAATGTGCTAATGAGATTTTGCAGCAGGGAAGCATCAGTGAAGCAAAAGCCACCTTCTCATGTTGCCACCTTAGTAGGCAGAGTGTCCTGGAAATCACCTACGTATTGATTTGGATTGTGCCAGGCTGGGCATCTAAACCTATCATAATAATTGAAGATGTACCTATCTCCTAGAACTGGAAGGGACCTTGAAAGGTCATTGAGTCCAGCCCCCTGCCTTCGCTAGCAGGACCAAGTACTGATTTTTGCTCCCGATCCCTAAGTGGCCCCCTTCAAGGACTGAACTCAACCCTGGCTTTAGCAGACCAATGAGACCTGTGAGAGGTATCAGCAGAGGGCAAACTACAGTGAGCGGCACTTAAATGCCAAGGTGATCGTTACCGCGAGCAGAGCCTAGCGTAGGGTGACCAGACGTCCTGATTTTATAGGGACAGTCCCGATTTTTCACACTTGCTATCTGGTCATCCTCGCCTGGCGTAACTCACGCTAACATAGAACAGCGCTATTCCCCCTCATGGCTGGGCACCACGGAGCAGTTCCTAAGTGTGGCCCTTGCTTGGGTCATGGGCAGGGATGGACCAGTGGGCTGAGGTCCCTTCCAACCCTGATATTCTAAGGATGAGCAAAAGGAGCCACATCATTAGCTTGGGGGCAGTCGCCATGTCAAGCCAGTGTACAGATTCCAGCCATTAGAGGGGGCAGCGCTGCTTTCGCATGAAATACACCAGGATTGGGAAAGATCCAGAATTCCTTACAGGCGGTGCTGGGGGAGGGAACAGAAGAGTTCACATTTCTGAGACTTTTTTTTTTTTAAAGTCTGATCTAGAGGTGAGTTTTCAGGGTGTGTTTGACCCCCCACCCCCACACTGTGACCCAGCATCATCCCAGGGCTGCTTTGTCTAAAGCTGAGCAAGTTCTGAATTTCTTCCCAGATTTCTTATCTGTCGAGTCTCCCTCCAGCACAGGCTTAAGTTTAAGAACCCGCAAAAGGCGTCACCTAAGAAGTCTGAGCAGGTACAAGAAACAGGGTATTTCCCCAGCTGAAACTCGGCTAGGCCCCAATCCTGCTGTCTGATCAGCCCCGGCAGACCCTCAAGCCCACCGTGCTGCTCACTGAAGATCCTTGGCTGGCTCAGCGCATAGGGCCAGGGTGCTGGTGCTGAAGAGCCCATTATCTGCTTCAGACACCAGGGCAGAGCCCCGACAGCCCTTGGGCTGGCAGAAAGGCAAAAATCCCTTTGATTTAACCAGCCAATGTAAGAACTTCAGACCAGTGTTTAAAAAAAAAAAAAAATCACCCGAAGCCCCAATTTATTCTTTTCTCTAAAAAGGACCTGATTTTATTTAGGCTCCAAATTTAGGTGTGTTTTTTTTTTAAAAAAGGCTTTCAGGGTACAAAACCCCAAATGATACTTCGGTTCTCGCTTTTTAAAAGGGAAACCATCCACTTTAAAAAAGGCATCACATTTCTGGCCCTAAACATTGTCCTCTCCTGTTGCAAGGACCATCTTGTTCATCTTCTGTAATGGAAAGCGATTAGATAATTATTTTTCCTCTGCCTTCTAGGTTTATGATCAGATTCAGTTTCCCTGTGTAACCAGCCTCTCTTGTTTTTGTGGGTCTTTAACACAGCAGCAGCGAGAGCATTTTAAAAGATAGGAACCGGATCATGAAACCACAATAGTTGACAGGAAGTCACATGGGCAGGTGTAGTGGTAATAAGTTACTTTAAATCTTTTAACAGTAGGCTCAAGTGGACAGTCTCCCTTTAATTTCATCTGCAATATTGTGAACCCAGAGACTGTTGTGTGCTGGTGCAGGAGATGCAGAAAATGAAAGTAACCTCCTTAATTCGAAGGCAGTGTGGTCCGAGGACAGGGTAATAGACGCTAGCCCTGGCTCTGAAACCGAGGGCAAAACTCTTCAGGGTGAATTTTAAAAGGTATTTAGGCACCTAACTCCCATTGGTTTCAGTTACAAGTGGGAGCTTGTCTGGGATATCAACAGAAAGGCCCTGAAGCTTGGGCCGTGCTTCCTCAGGTAGGGGAAGTATGTAACCCAGGCCTCCTTGATGTGTTCTGTCCACTTCTAGTGGCACCGAGACCATCTAGAGATGGATGAGTCTGCTACAGCCTCAGCTAAGAGGCACATGGCTTTTATCTCCTGCAGTAGAGGCTCATACACTAAGCTTTAGTGGTCCTAGGTTTGATCCCACCCAGGGTCTGTCAGCGTTACACCCACATACCTTTAAAAATCTGGCCCTTAATCTCTGTGCTCTCAACGGGTAAAGTTTCCAGAAGCAGCACCGAAGTCCCATTTTCAAAAGCAAAAGGCACTTAAGGAGCCTTACTATGAGTGAAAGCCAATGGGACAGAGGTGCTTAAGTGTCTGACGTAGAAATATGGGAAAGTGTTACCCAAGATCCTGCTCTGTGAATCGAGGGGAATATTTACTCTCTCTAGTAGAGCGGGTTCAGCTTTATGGAGGAAGAGGGCTATGCACGGAGTGTTACCTATTTCCATATCCAGGCTGAGAAAAGTGCAGACCAGCAGGAATGGTGAAAAAGTAACAGACATTTTGGAGTCTCAGGTGTTAGTCATCCAAGGTATTCACAGGTTAAAGGTTTGGGGGGAGGGACAGAGTACCCAGTAGAAGGAATAGATAAACTCTCTTACCTAAGGTAACCCTTCCCCCTTCTCTCATACACTGAAATAGTCTGAAAAGTGTTTAAACTGGTGTATGTTCAATATGTAAATATTACTGCTAGTGGAGCGGCAATGTACGTGGCACACTTTGCATATTTGTGCACTGCCTTGGGGGAGGCGGGGGAATAAAGGTAAGGTTCAGAGCCCAGTGCTGTGAGAGCAGCCCCCATTGAAAGGGCTAGGAGCACTCCCACAGGCAAGTACTTCTTTGCCTGCAGCAGGGGGTTGAGAATCTGATCCAAACTAAAGGGATGAACATTTCAGGCTATAGCTTGCCAATGGGAAACGGCAGATTACCATTTTTGGTAGGCCCAGAAGACACTTGCTGTGTTCTAAGGTGAAGCGTGATGGTTAAATCTGACCAGCAGTGGCCAAGTGACAGTCTTTGAAGCGTGCTGTTGCATTAGAACAAGCAGCTTTGTTTTCATATTTAAACAGGCTCAACCTGCCATTGTGATGTTACAAAAAGCCTTAAGGAGCTGGTCTCAGCATTTCCAACAACTTTCATAACCACGTTGATTCACAATTGTTCTAATGGACAACTCATCCATTTGTAAGCTTGTGCGTCTGCCCCTTTACATAATGTTGAGTCTCTCTCTGCTTGTTTGTGCCAAGAAATCTTTAATTGCAGGATATTATCATAAAGGCCTCAATTCAGCAAATCATCCCTATTCAGCTAACTTCTACTCTATATATGTTCTTACACCATGCTCATCACCAGAGTATCGGAGTGCCTTCTGCCATGTGACTAACATCTGTCTCGTTCTCTCACCCGAACCACAGGGGAAAACCACGTTTAAGCATGCTAGGGTGTTTGTTGTGTTTTTTTAAATATACACGTTGCTATTTATGTTAGAGGAGGCAAGCTCAAAAAAAAATGTGCCTTGCACTTGGAGCAGAAAGTAGTTCTCAGCTTTAAGCGCATGCTTGAGCCCTATTGAAATCAGGTATATACTTAACTGCATTGCTGAATTGGGTCCAGAGACCTGATATCACAGATTGGAAGAACACGATGCAGGTCCAGGGCTTGACACTGAAATTACAGGTCTTATTCAGAGCAAACATTACTCAGCAAGCAGTGACTGAACATTTGAATGGGAATTGTGAAATGTATTTATTTTTCCATACACCATATTTTTAAACCACAAGAATCTTAAAATATAGATTTTTAGATAAAGATTTCCTATGAAAAATTGAAAGTGATACATAGTAGATCATGTTCTTCAAAGTCCACTAGGAAATAGAACTAGAAGAATGCAACTTTGAGCGTATTTGGCCTTAAAACTTCATAGTATAATGTAGCCATAATTGTGTGTGTTAGACCAAAAAAGATGAAAATCCTCCCCAAAACAATAGCTTTAACGTCAAGATACAATCTCTATTTGTACAGTGTTACATTTACATTTTGATAAGAAGTTCTTGCAAGACTTCTATTTTCAGAATCATAGAAGGAAAGTGTAAATAATGCACATTTTATGCTCATAGTCATATGCCATGGTCCAGCTGACAGTAGGTTTATATTACTGCCACCACAGAAAAATCATACCCAAAACAGACTGTGGGGAGGGAAAATACATGTTTAAAGAAGCTATTTTGTGGTTGAATGTTTCACATGTACACAATACAGCTATCTAGCGTGCTGTAGAGTGGCATCTCTCACAGGGACAGGAGTCTGATTTACACTGGAAATTACTGAGCAACTGGATTGTAGAGATTATAATTCTTGCATTTTCCTACAAAATATATTTTGAAGACACCATGTATTTCTGTCAATAAACATTCTTGTGTGTAAAATGGGACATAGTTTTTGGTTGGGACGAAGGGGGGACTGCTTGCGTTAGAGGAACATGGCCACAAATTAAGCATAAATTGCAAGTATATTTCCACTATTTAAGATTGCTTTGAGTTAAACATCCCTGCCACAGGGTCTGCTCACTGTGAGTGGCACCTCCTGCTGGCCACCCTGGGAATTAACTCTTTCAGGCTAGTGCTCTCCCTCCGGTGGTATCTTCTCCCCATCCTGCCTCGCTCTGCAGCCCCCACTCACACCCAGATCTGCAGTTTCCTCTTCATGGCTTGGCTCTCCAGCCAGATCACGAAGGTCCTCCCCTTCGGGGGAATTCAAAATACAGACCCGCTGGCTGGCATCTCCAAGCCCTTGCCACTTCCCAGTGGCTGGGAGGGAAACCCAGACCTGCCCTCTACACTGTGTTCCAGCCCAGGGACCCTATACCAAGCAGCCACAGTCCCCGTACAGTCCTACCTCTTGCTGGTGTTTCCTTGGCCTTTTCCTACTTATACGGCTTTTTCCCTCTGTATTTTCCAGCCTCCAACTCCCTCCACTCAAAGAGTGACTGCAGCCCACTTCCCTGCAGCCCTTCCCAGCACAACAGCCCCCATCAGCAGCCAGCTACCTGGCTTTATGCAGGCCCCACCTCTTCCTGCACAGGTGAGCCTGTTCCTCTAATTAGGACTTTCCTCTCAGTGTTTAATCTGCTAGGTTAATTGGCCCATCTGGCTTCCATGAACTCCTCCTAATCCTGTGTGGGATGGACCCCTCACCACAATCCCCGTACAGTGTCTGAAACCCAGAAGCATGCTAGTGGCTGGGCTGACTGTTCCATGGAGGGTGGGAGAAGCGTCTCGTGTACATGTCACTGTTTGCATTCTATCCCACCTATGCATCTCCCCCCCCTTATGCTCTGACTGTAGATCACTTACAAATACAAAAGCTGTGATTGATTGTTAAGCACCAGATCTATGGCACACGGACACAGCTAAACACTGATTTCAGTACTCAGCTCTCTTTGTGGCATATAAGAATGCTAGACAGACTTGCCCCAATTCTTTCTGCGGAAACTGTAACATACATTCAATATGTACCAAAAAGAAATCACCATTTCCATGTGCCCCCTCCAAAAGGAGCATTCAGTTCCTAGGAGAAAATGGTACGGAATGAACACACAGTAACCAAAATATCACATCCTGTTTGTATATATATTTTTATTAAGAAAAAATGAAAATACATTCTTTCCATATGTACATTACATACAGCGGAATTCTACATTTGTCATTGTTCACCAGCTCACCCATTCATTTATTCACAGAGCACTGCTCACGTATTTATCAACCCAGGAATCATAACACTGCCAAGGGCCAGAGAAGGGAAATTAACATTCCAAGATGGAAAAAAAGAACCATCAGAGTAGCTGAGGCGATGGGTCAGGAAGAGGTGATAGATGCGGATGGACAATCCTGTCAGTATCTCAGGGCATTCATTATTAACGTGATTTGTATCCTAAGCGCTCTGTCAGCTCTGTATGAGTATTCAGTACCGACCTCTACCTGCTCATGAAAATGTCGCTGCAACTCACAGGATGCATCTCTGCAGGACCCTCGTTGAGTCAAATCTTCTCCTGTAACTCACAGTCCAGATCTCCTATGGCAGGGGTTGGGGGTAAGGCAAATGATCAGTGAATGTCCACCTCAAATGGGCACAAGTATACTTAGGACTGACCTAGAAATGCAACTAGGCACCATGTCAGCGATCAAAGAGAAATGTAGATGTGCCAAATTCTTGACCAGGGGAAGTTCAGATTTCAAAGCGCCATATGGGAGACAGCTTTTGGGGGCTTAATGTGGGTGGAGGGTAAGGAATGAGGTTCCATTTCAATGACTACTACAACAGTCAAACATATATTCTCTTTATGTGCAGGCACAACTCCTATTAGCATTAATGGGAACCATGCAATGTAAGATTCAATCCCTTTCCCAGATTATGAGGTCTACAAATCATCAATTAATCAGATGCACAAGTGCTAATAACTCAGGATAGTGGGATGGAGGACAAAGGCCCTTTGCCCAAGTGGTACAAGGGGAAAAGTTCATAGTAAGCAATATTAAAATCTCTGCAGTTACTCTCCAAGGTACTGTAAATGACTCCACCCTCTCTATAGACGTAGGGCTTGGTGCATCCCTGTCCCACAACTGTTGGGTGTGGAGATTTTAATGACATCCACTGAGACCACCACAGCTTAGCCCAAGCAGCCAGTGAACCTAGAGATACAAAACTTGCTCTAGGTGTTTTAAGGGGAGAGGGAAAACATTTACAAAGACCTGAGGCCAGGTCACACCTCAAAGTTTGCATGAGTAAAATCCACCTGATAATCATATGCGGAAGTTGCTGGAATGCAATCTCGCAATATCCCACAATGAACTAGAGGGTCCCAGTTAGTTGACTGAATACTCAAACATCAGGCCATTGATTTAAAGCCAGACTCTGCAAACAGTGCACAGAACTCTTATCAGCGTCACCGTGAACTCTGCAGGAACAGCTGGCAAGATTAAGCCCTACCACCAGAGCACAGGGTTGTAGCTGCCTAGAGAATGACACGGGAGGTAAGCAAGGTGCTCACTCTCACCCCAAGGGGGCAACCTTAAGACATTAACCTTCAACAGACCAGGACAAAAATGAAGACATTAGGTTTTCAATGCTATTCTGCCTTTTAAAATATCCTGGTAATTGAAAGAATCATCAAGTACAGTAACAGGATGGAAAGTGTTAAAAAAATCCAGCTTCTTACTCAACATAGCTGCTCCCCATGTTTCACTAAATCTCACATGTAGAGTTTAACCAAAGCAAATGAATGAGTTCTGTTCACCACTGCAGCAGAATCAACACCACTGTGGGAGAGCAAGCTGGCTACTCTCCTGTCTCATGCAGCAGCAAAGCTGACAGCAGAAATAGATATCAGAGGTAGAAAACAGCTGGTGTTTAGACCCCAGAATCTCTGCAGTTTGAAGTCATTTTATTTGCTTGTAAATTGAGCAAAGTTTATCAGAGCTGAAGTCGAACACTTTAAAAAAAATCACTTTTCTCTTACAACAGAGTTAAGTTGTTTCCCAAAGATTTCAAAGATCACCTTCTCCCCTAACACAAGATATTCTGTGAAAAGGCAGCTTTAGCACCCTGCCGGGGTTCTGTGTTTCAAGGAAGTGTGCATCAATTGGTTCAATACCTTGAAGAGCAATGTATTAGGTAATTATACTAAATGAATTTTTAAATCAACATTGAGAAACGTGCTATTTAGTATCTACAAAGCTTGGAACAGCTTAGGTGCGTCAGTGGGAGCTGAGATTTTATAGGTAATAATTGGAGATATACCAATCTCCTAGAACTGGAAGGAAGGTCATTAGGTCATTGCCCCTGCCCCCACTAGCAGCAGGAGCAATTTTTGCCCGAGATCCCTAAGTGGCCCCCTCAAGGATTGAACTCACAACCCTGGGTTTAGCAGGCCAATGCTCAAACCACTGAGCTATCCCTCCCCTGTTTTGGTATAGACCTTGTCTTCTATTTTCAGTTAAAAGTAGTTCACCTAAGTTAGCCCACTTTAAGTAGAAGGAACCTTATAACATCTTCCAGTTGGATCTCCCTTGCTTCCAGTTGTCAGATGTATTTTCTAGGTCCTACTTTTCATCTTCCAAGATGGCTGCTTCTGGTGGGTTTGTTGATTATTCTGCATTACATCTGATAGGTCCTAACATGTTCTAAAGAGATTTGCTTCTCTTTGCAGCTGGGCACAGCAAGCGGAAAAGTGTTGTCTAACATTATACATCAATGCAATGCTCTCGTGTGGAGACGAGAGGCAGCAAAGCCTGCCTGAAGTGCAGCCCTGGCATTTGGAAGAGGCTGCTTTTGCACTAATTTCATTTTAAAAAGGGGGCAGGTGGGTGATCTAGGGAATCTGGATAGTGGGAGGACACACTTTCCGAATGGTGCAAATTTATAGACTGGAGGTGGAAAGGGAGGGGAGAGGTTTAAAAAAATCTTTGCATATGGAACAGCCCACTTAATAAAGCAGTTTATGAGGCCCACCCTCCCTCCTGCCCCTGCTGTTTATATTCCTATTTGCAACAGGGAAGGAGGGCAGAGGAGACTACAACTTACAATAAACCTGAAAGCTGATAATTAACTGTTTTGACTATTAATATCTACATTACATAGGCAGAAGGGTCCCCCTGCCCTTTTCACAACCCCCAATCCATTATTTAGCTTGTTAACTTCAAGACAAGATCTCTGTCCTCATACTTCTGCAAAGGAGCTAGCACACTGTTGATGCAATATAAAATCATACACCAACCTTGGAATAAGGTCTTATTACAGTCTAGGGCCTCTACGTCCTGAGCAGAATGCTGGTTGTTTGGAAGGATGTGAATAGCCAGCTCTCTCCTGTGCAGTGGTATAAGGGGCAGAACATAATGCTATTGCTGGGGGGATCAGCGTGCATGATTTCATGTCCTCTGTTCTTGGGCCAGCAGGCCTGGAGGAGAGTGTGGCTCAGGGCTGGCACAATCTGTAGCGACTCCTTATTTTAGGAGTGATGTTGAGGCGCTCTGGACAGAAAAGGTCACAATGATGCCCTGATGGAAGGGAATGAAAGTGATCCACCACAGCCTCCATTCAAGAAGAGTCCCCTTCAGTACATCAGCATCAGGAAATTAGGTGGGCACTGGACCCTGCCGAAGAACGAATAGTCACAATGGAGAAGAACATGCTGAAGAGTAAGGAACTGGGAAGAAGGCCTGGATGATCAACTGCTGTCCATTGGAATGTGCAAAACAAATAGTAGCCGCAAAGATTTTCATCTTCCACATGTGAGACTTTAAAAGGTCAATTGTAAAGCAGTTTATCCTGACCTGCGTTCACTTGGTTAATGAGCTACGATGCCACACCGAGGTTGAATGCTGCTAATTAAATTCAAGCGGACCTCAAATAGTTAAACTCCAAACCAATCAATGGAATCTCAGCAGGCTTGTTACAAGGAAACAGATGCAGGACTGTTTCTCCATCTTGCTCTCCCCCTCACTGACATGCCAAAGCCTCAGTTGAAAGTTCTTCCTCTGATGCGATAGGTGATGGCATGCCAACACCTACAAGGAAGGAGCTCACTGGGGTTCCAGGTGTTAACTTCAGAAACAGAACCCCAAACTCGGGTCACTGCAGGTAAAAAGAGCTTGGAGGTCACCTGCACGTAGAAACTCGAATCAGTGCAAATGTTTACATTTATTTTTTAATCGCAGTGTTTGTGAAGGGTGCTGTACTGGCAACCCTGGAAATTTAAGTCCTCAAGTTAACCTCAGGCACAACATAGGCAACAGTAATACAAGGCTCCTGCACACTACTCACTGTTGGAAAGTCACAGCCCTGTTCTGGAGACCTGGGGGGGGATAATCCAGGCTTCATCTCCATTCAATCCTTTGCCCCTCTGCTGAGAATGTCAACACAGACCATCTGAACTAACTGGAGTACAGGCAAGTCTTATCTTACGCGAGGGTTCCGTTCCACGGTTAGTGTGTAAAGCAAAAACCGCGTATACTCAAAATTATATCCCCAAGCCCTTTAAATCCCACCCGCAGCTCCGGCAGCCGGGCCGGGGCGGCATTTAAAGGGTTCCTCCGGGCTCCCCGCGGCCGGCCGCCGGAGCGGCGGGCGGGATTTAAAGGGCTCTACCGGGCTTCCCGCCGCGGTGGGGAGCCTGGAGGAACCCTTTAAATCCCACCTGCAGCTTTGGCAGCTGGGCTGGGGCTGGCATTTAAAGGGCCCGGAGCGCCACGGTGGCTGGAGCCTCGGGCCCTTTAGTTTGCCCCAGGGGCTACCAACCACCTCTGCAGCTGGGAGTCCCCTGGGTGATTTAAAGGCCCTGGGACTCCCCAGCCACAGCTGGTGCCCCAGGACCTTTAAATCTTGAGGCCCCGCCTCTTCCACTTGAAGCCACGCCCCCAGACTCCGGCCGTACAGCGTAAAGCTGAAATTGCGCATGTTAAACACGCGTAAGTTGCGACAGACCTGTAATTTGTATTGGGGTCACTTGAGACGGTAGTGAGGACTTCATTAGATGGTACCAACCATTCTCTGATGGATTTCAATCAGTGTCCTAGAGGTGAAAGACACTGTGCCCCAACTCCTGAGCCACATAGGGTTCTATATGCCGTTTTAACAGTTTCCCCAAATTATCTTTTTTGGATCATCAGAACACAGGTGGTTTCCAGAGAGCAAAAATCTTGCATAAAAATTCTGATTACCACAACCTGAAAGTTTTTAAAGCAACCCTTTCATGACAGTACAGTGATTAAACACCCACTGTGCCCATGTTAATAAATATTAAAGAACTCCTCACTGTAATATGGTGTTACCACACATTTACACCTATCTAATAAACCAATATTCACAGCTGTGGCATAAGCTACACCACTGTCAAAACTACAGCCAATAGAAACAAGTCATGCACTTCCACTTAGCTTCCCCTCCCCTTTTCTTGGGCATGAGGCCTCTCTCTAGTTCATCACACATGAAAAATAGTTTTGTCAATTGGTCTAATTCTCCATGGACTAAAGAATGGACTGAAAGGCAGTGTTGTCTAGTGGATGGAGCACCGAACTGGAACTCGGGAGACCTGAGTTCTATTCCCAGCTAGACCTCTGGCTCTGCCTTGGGCAAGGTACAATCTCTCTGTGCCTTCCCTAAAAAGCACTTTTGAGATCTACCTCTGAAAAGCATTATGTAAGAGCTATTATTATTACCGAGACTGATTTGAAATAAAGACCATTCCTCAAACTGATTAAATGTAGTGTTTTCCCATGATTATACTAAGGCAGGCAGATCACAACGATAAACATTGGTATAATATGCTTCCACTAACTGCTACTGTGCAGCAAGACAAGTGACTTGAGCACTTCAGAATCCAGACCTGAATCCCCATTTTGCTGTTAAGTACTTTCTCCATAGTGACAAATCTGTACCCCAAATCTGAACCACCCACGAACTACAGGGCATGGATTCAAAATTTGTACCTGAGCCTGGATTCACACTGTGTCAACACAGATTCTTCTCCACTCTCAACCACATTGCCACCTGGTACCTCTGTAACCGATCATTTCGGCATGTTCCAACAAGAAGAGATGTATTATCTTATAACAGTATTACACAAGCCAAGAGAGATGCAGGAGATTTAAATTTTTATTCTGTGCAGAGTTAAATATACTAAACAAACTGCATTAAATAAGACCTCTAGAGCAACGTGACTCTCCTTCCCAATTCAGGTCCTATCGTGACATGTAGGATTATAAATAATTCTCTTGGCATGTTCTTGCATCATCTGTAATGACGACTGAATCCCCACCTTATTTTCCTCTTTTATTACTTGTGGAGTTACTCAATATGATTTTTGTGGATTTTATGCACTTGGTGCTTTAATTGTTACAACTGAGCTATATATGAGAGAGGTCAGACTTCTGAAAACTACACTAACCTATCACATCCCACCCTTTCTCAGCCTCCCCAAAGGGAACCCTCCTCTGTAAGGGCATGTCTACCTGGGGAAGATGACTGGAATAAACCCCCACATGGATACTATTCTGGAATAAAACTCATCTTACTCCATAACAATTAGTGCACTTCCAAAGCAGAGTAGTTTTCTGGAACAGAGTGTCCACATGGAGAGCTATTCTGCAACAGCGATTCTGGTCAAATTTCCCACTACTGACAAGCCTTAAGACGCCTCTCTGAGGATGACTAACATTTTAACCCCTCCCTTTCAAAGAAACCAAAGAATGGCACCACTAAAAGCACATAGGTTAACATGGTGGAGAAGTTGCTGAAAGAGTAGGGCAAGGTCTTTTCCCTGGTTGTTTCAGGCCAGTGTCAATGTGTCACCACTTATTTTCAGAGTTTAGCAAACGGACATCCATCAGTACTGTTAGATAGCACAGACTAGCAACAAACGTTATTGGAAGGGAGAAGGAAGAAACGCTGTTTCCTGAACACTTAAGTGGCAAAATGATTAGCCATCAAACCAAGAAATCTTTTAAAAAGACCAGAAACCTGGAAGCAAGTAACCGATTCCTCAAGTGTCATTAGTATTACATGAGCAAAACAGAGCCTACGGCAGCAACACCAATTTCCAACCAACCAACCCTATTTCTGCAGGTATTTTTAGTGCAGAGGTTCTCAAACTTCATTGCACCACGACCTCCTTCTGACAACAATATTTACTTCACGACCCCAGGAGGGGGAACTGACGCCTGAGCCCACCCGAGCCCTGCCCCTGGGGGGTGGCGGCAAAGCCTGAGCCTCACTGCTCTGGGAAGCAGGTCCAACCTGAAGCTCAAGGGCGTCAGCCCCGGGCAGGGGGCCTGCAACTTGAGTCCCAGGACTGACGGCCTCAGGCTTTGGCTCAGGCCCTGGGGAGTGGGGCTCAGGTTTCAGCGACCCCCAGTTTGAGAACTGTTGTTTTAGTGTATATACAGAATCCTCATTTACCAATTCAGTGAACTGGCACTAGCCAAGTAAGAGCAATAATTAAATACCTTAAAGCTGATGTCCTCATGCTGCAGACAGTATAAAGCTGCACCAATTAGAGTATCTTCTAAATTCATAGTCACAAAGAAATGAACCACATCCAGTGGTTTTCAGAGGAAAGTGTTAGCCACTGATAATGCACTTGGCCAACTACGCAGAGCTCAAATAGTGCTTATTTAGTAAAAATGACCAAGACACGGGATTTCAAGGAGGGCACTTTACTGAGCGTTATGATTTATGGCTTCAATACCATATTTTCCTATTATTCTCTATCCCCTTTGTAATGCAGCCCATCATCTTCACTCTTTGGCTCTGAATCAAGCAGAACTTTTTGTTAAGCTGCCACAACACTGGCTAGATCTTTTCCCGGGTACTTTCTGAGTTAGCTGCCACTAGTCTCCATGCACATTAACATTGTCCCTCAGCCAAAAGTTAGAGCTAGTCTCTGCTACTGTGCTACACTGGCGCAGCTGCACCACAGTAGTGTGCCTGGGGAAGACGTGCTATGCCGACAGGAGAGCGCTCTCCCAACCGCAGAATTATTCCACCTCAGTGAGAGGCGAAAGCTACGTCGGTGGAAGAGCATCTCCTACCGACCCAGTGCAGTGTGGATACCAACGTAACTTACATTGCTCAGGGAGAAACAACGAGGAGTCCTTGCAGCACCTTAGAGCAGATGTGGGCAAACTACGGCCCGCGGGACTGTCCTGCCCGGCTCCTGAGCTCCCGGTTGGGAAGCCTGGTCCCCGTTGGCCCCCCTACCCCGCAGCCCCACCGCTGCACTCTGGCCTGCCGCTCCTGCTGGGTGGCGTGGGGAGCGCAGCTGGCTCTGGCTGGGTGTCATGGCTGTGAGCTCCTGCTGCTGGTAAGGGGGCGGGAAGCAAGGGGGTTGGGTAAGGGAGTGGTTGGATGAGGTGGAGGTAGTCAGAGGATGGGGAGCAGGGAGGGTTGGGAGTGAGTCCCGTGGGGCCTCTTAGGGGCAAGGATGTGGATGGGGTTGGGAGGACAGTCAGGGGACAGCGAGCAGAGGGGGTTGGATAAGGGGGTGGGATCCCAGGGGGGCAGTTAGTGGCGGGGGTCCCAGGAGGGAGTGGTCAGGGGACGAGGAACAGAGGGCGGTTGGACAGGGAGTGGGAGTCCTGGGGGTGGCTGTGGATAGGGGTCAGGGGTGGCTGTGGATAGGGGTCAGGGCAGTCAGGGGTTGCATAGGGGCAGGAGTCCTGGGCGGGGTGGCTGTGGATAGGGGTCAGGGCAGTCAGGGGACAGGGGGGTTGCATAGGGGGCAGGGGTCCCGGGGGGGGCGGTCTGGGGACAAGGAGCAGGGGGAATTGGATGGGTTGGGGGTTATGAAGGGGGAAGTGGGACAGGGCGGAGGCCAGGCTGTTTGGGGAGGCACAGCCTTCCCTACCCGGCCCCTCCATACAGTTGCGCAACTCTGATGTGGTCCTCGGGCCAAAAAAAAAAAAAAAAAAAAAAGTTTGCCCACTCCTGCCTTAGAGACTAACAAATTTATTTGGGCATAAGCTTTTGTGGGCTAGAATCCACTTCATCAGATGCGTGGAGTGGAAAATACAGGAGCAGGTATAAATACAAGAAAAGATGTGATTTGCCTTACCAAGTGTGAGGTCAGTCTAACGAGACAATTCAATTAACAGTAGGATACCAAGGGAGGAAAAATAACTTTTGTAGTGGTAATGAGAGTGGGTTCGCACCCCTGAGCAATAGAACTTACATTGCCTTAAGTGGTAGCGTAGACAAGCCCTTAGTTGCTTATTCCTGCCTTTCCTCTCTACTCCTAAACCAGTGTTCAGTCTGAGCGCTTCTCCTCCTTCCACCCCATCGTTTTCAAGATTCCTTAGCAGCCTCTTGAAAGTTTTATAAAGGCTTTTCAAGTCCAGATGCAATTATATCCTCCAGGTCTCTCTCATCTGCTATTTTAAACTCCATGCCCCTGAAGGAGCAATCGTCTTTGCTTAATTCAACCCCACTCCACCACGTCTCAATCTCCCCCCACACCCACATCTTGGCTCTGCGTCTCCATGGTCAAGAATAGACGTCGTCTTTGGGGATAACCAGGGCTCAAACTGATGGGAGGAATCTGCTGTAGAGCAGCGTCAGGAATTCCCATGTCCCAACACCATACCGGAGAGAACTCCACCCTGTAAAAGAGAGATCCCTCATGGCAGCACACAGCGCTTCCCCTCGGCCACAGAGCTGGCTTTTTTGGATGCGAAGAACAAGGCAACAATGCAGTAGCTGGGATTTGATTTCAAACTGTGTAAATAAAGGGTCGCCGACCTCGGAATAGTAAAGGAAGTTTACCTATTTTACTCTTTCCCATTTATGCTGACGTAACTTTTCCCACTACACTCAGCTACCCTCAACAATAAAATTGGACTTGGCCATGGAGTATGCACGTTCACATATCAATCAGATTAACTTTCTGGTGCTCCTGCACCAATGCAATGGGTATTTGTTTCCCACATTGCTCGGGTAGTGGGGAGGCATTCAACTAAAAAACCTTTGTGCTATAACTCCACCCAAAGTGTATTAATATTAGGATTTGTACATTTCTCATTATACGGCAGTTTTGTTTGATGTAGAAGCTTTTTGACTGTGTACCTTTAAATTACTGTAATCTGCTCAGGTTACACAAGCAGTTTATTCCCTTACACCAAGCCACCTGGTCTAAATTCCTTCGCCAACACCTACTCCCAACTCACTAAAAGACATAGCATTTCTCAACACTGCAAAACTCTACTTGCCCAGTCATCAAGATAAGGCCTGGGGCAGATTACCTAGCACAGGCATGCAGTATATTTTATGACAAATTTTGCCGACAGGAGAAAGCTCTCCCATCAATTACTCCAGGCCCTGCAAGTGGTGGTAGAAGCTCTTCCGCTGACATGACACTGTCCACACCGGTTGATGTAACTTACATTGCTCAGGGGGGGTGGCTTATTCACATCCCTGAGTGACATAACTTATACCAACTTAAGTTGTACTGTGTACATAGCCTTTGTCTCTAATCACCTCTGAGTGGAGTTTACACTGGTGCCTGTTCTGTAATGCTTTATAATCTGTGTGGTACTCTAACCCAGCCTACAGAAGGCTATAGCAAATTTATGCCTCGTTTTATACTCATCTCACAAGAGAAAACTATCGAAGGAAAAAAACGTTAAGTCAGACATGCAACCTACTACATTGGATATGGGATTCATTCAAGAGCAATGTAAGACTTCCTGATTTTTGTTCCTAGAAGAAACAGGTGAAAAAGAAAACTCTCAATATACCAAGTCTGTTTCCTCCAGCAACTGGTTTTATAAAGTACATTTTTACACACGGGATTACAAATCTTTTTAGCTTCTGGGAAGAAAAAAGGAAAAAGCAATGAACATAAGAGATGTGACAATATCTGCCATCCAGAGATAATGGATTCTTTACTGCTATTCGTTCTTAGGAACAGAGCTATGTAAACTTAGAGATGAATTACACTCTGCTCACTAGTTTTCACATTACTGATGTCTCTGGCAAGAAAGATGGTTTCCTCAAGCAACTCCATGCTCAGGGAAAAGAATGTCTAAATTGGATCCCATCTCCATGTCATAGTCAAAACTATCCTCAAAGAAAGAAATCAGTGCAGAGGCTTTTCTATAGTACATCAAGGCAGATCTACCTAAAGTCTGATCTCCAGGATCTGTTTGCAAACCCTTCGCAACTGTGTCTGCACCCACCCATTTTTCAAAATAAATACTTCAACATGGGTTTGCAAACAATTCCATACACAGTACCTGTGGCCTTACTCATAAGTTAACCTGCAATTTACACATACACACAGAATCACAGGCAACTTAACAGATCAGTATTTATTTAAATTTCTACTGTTCCCATCTAAACACTACATATATGGGGTACTGTGCATGGGAGCAAAGGGCAGAATAAGCATATCTTCTGATTACAAGGAAAAAAGAGTTTGGATTATGACCAACTATACATCAAAACTCTCTCAGCAAGCGTCAGGATGTAGCTAGTTTAAATAATTACCACCCTGCAGACAGGTGTAGGCAACATTCATGTCTCACCACTGTAGGAATGCTGCCACTGAGACCTCTCACAACAGGTAAGAGTCAAATGGAATGTTGGTTAATTTGATTTCTTTAAAAAATTATCCAAAAATCTTCCTTTTGTCCCTTGCATTTATATGCCTCATGCAAAATATGTTTAAACGTTTTACAATGGTGCTTTTACCTGAAGATACCATTTTTGAAAGAATCCAAAAAAGATACAGATTTACCTAAAACACACAACAAACATGGACATCTATGGATTTCTGCCTTCTGACCCACTGGCAAGTGGGGTGATACAGAGATTGTTTCCACTCCCCCAAGTTCATGACCCATGTCTAAGATTATACATTCAACTTTGGATTCAGTTTTGGCAATTTGCAGTAGGTAAAGGGCCTTGTTGTCTGAGGAAGATTTATGCACAGCTTCTCAGGAACATTAACATAAAACAAGCTTTGTGTGAACAAAAACTTACCTACTGAACACCATGCCAAGGACCAACATTCTGAAGACCAATATCAGTAGACATTGGCTCAGTGTGTCTCGAAGTCTCTACTAGTTAGAAAGCACTGGGAACAGCAGACATTTAAATTATAGCTTCTGATTCTTCAAATTGTTGGTACAAAGATTTTTGCCTTAATAGTCTTTGTTTTACAGACTTCAGTTGGTAGAAAGTGTTCACTTCAGCAAACGGGACAAGATTTACTTTAGAATGCCCAATTCACATTTCCATGTAATGAAGTGGCCTACAGTTGCAATGTGGATAGTATGTGGTAGTAAATTTACAAAGTAGATATCATGTATACTACATGTTCTTTCATGTGCTCCACACCAGGAAGCAGGCTCGGTGTTAGAAAGTGTTTCGAGGCACTATGTAATCAGCAGGATCAAGTACTGAGATGGTACGAAGTGTTTACACTTATGCTGTTATCCAGTGAGTGCACTATACAACAAAATGTCTTCTTGTTTGGAAAGGTCGTTTTAGGTGGAGGATCTCTTCTGTTTGGACTTTTGTATTTCCATAATGCTTGGAGCTAATAAGTTCCTGGAATGGCACTCACATCTTAAGCCCATGCATAATACAACCCCAAAATCTAATATCACAACTGCATTTTAACAGGCTATTACAGGAATTTCTGTACATTCTCAGGAAACTGAGCAATACTTTTTTTATACTATCTATTTTTATCAGCTATACAAGAGATGCAGAGTATACTAGTGCAAAGCACCAATCATATAATTTTGATTATTAACCTTCAAGAGGGCACGGAAGTAGTGGATACCCTTTAGCAAATCCATAGGTTTATTCAAAGTGAGTATTTCCTATCTGGCCACAGGGTGTCTCTATTGCTTCACAAATATACAGCTGCAAATGCATTTGCTGTGTTAGGTTGTACATCAAGCAGTTCTTAAAAAGGAAAGGAGCTGTGGAAATGGCAGCTGGTTAATCACCAGCTGGAAGCAATGAAGTGCACACTGGAGAATTGATAAACTTGTATGTACACAGCAAAGGTATGTCAATATTTGATATTCTTCAAGTACTCCCATTAGCTTGGGATTGTCAGTCATTGTGTAGGAAGTACTAAGCTAGCAACTTTAACTTTCTGCACTTGCAGGCATCCACAACCTCCTCACCTGCCCGTAGCACAGAGCAGGCTTAAGCCCATGACTGAACATTTGCTGTTGTGTGTCTATCTATATACAACAGAGATAACTTTAAAATTGAGAATTTTAGTCCAAATAGTTTTCAGCGAAAAATCACATGCACACACCCTAGCCAATTATGTTTGCAAATCTCGCATCAGATCACACAAAGATCATGCTTTACTTCAATGCTGTCACTTAATCACAGCTTGATTTGCAAGATATGCTTCTCAATGCGGTTACTACCCCAAAAACATTTGGTGTTTTTATTAGACCCTCCACTAAATCTACTCTTGGTTACTTTTAATATAATTGCTTCACTTTGGTTCAACTTTATTTAAATAAAAATTAAGTTAAAAGGTAACATGAAAAAAAACCCACGAGCTAGAAAAATGAAAATTAGAAGAGTAAATGCTTGGATAAACTGCTTAGAAAGATTTTTGGGGGCGGAGGGGAGGGAAACAAAAAAAACACCAAAAACCAAGAATCACCCGCTTGATGTTGTAAGCCAGTTTGTTTCTGTGAACAGAATGCATAATCATAGTCCCAACAGCACACAGCATTGTAAACCTCAGTACTTGAGGACTGAAAAATTTAGTTTAGTTACAGAACAGCAGTGCTATGGCACAATGCTAATGGAAGCAACAAGATTAACCTAGCCATTACCTAGCAAAGAACCAGAAGGTTACAACATGCAGTAAAAAAAAAAAACTCTGGCATGGCACTTTTTCATGTTACTGGAGAATTTTTTTTTTTTACATTGTTCCTTTGAAACATTTAACCAGATTGTATTTGCTAAACTATGTATTCCCTTGATTTTTTGATTTGCTACCTGTTAACTACATTAACTTACTTGCCAAACAGTAAGTTAGCGGTAACTTAAAAAAAAAAAAAGCTACATCTATAATCCTTTCAAGGAAAAAAAAGTCAAGTCTAATCACTTAGTTTTTAAAGCAAATCCAGCCTCTAATGTACTGTTAATTTCTGGGTGTTTAATAGCTTAATAAGCTAAATATTATTAAAAAAAATTTTAATCATGATTTCCAATGTACTGAAACTGGAAACAAAATGTGAGGAAGAAGGGGACTAACTGAATGAATGCACAAGAATACTAGAACTATGAAAAAAATATTCACTGTCATTTCTTTTCATTTAAAAAAAGTCTAATCCATCATCCCTGCACACACAATACTTCCAGTAAATTCAGAGAAAGTTACTCAGACTCAGGAAATTCAGGATTCATGTCCTATGGGCTGTTGGCCCTCTAGACATGAATCTCTACAGTCTTTATATAATTTATCAACCAGTTTGAACTGCATGCTTTCTGGCACTGAATTTAAGTATATGCTAACACTAGGTGCATGTGTCCTTCCTTATACTTTACGGACACAGTGCAGCTCCAAGCCATTAGACCTACATACAAAGAATGTTTTCTGCAAGGGAGAAAATAAAGTCCACTTACTGGACATATGCATTCAGCTTATTTTAATAAATCCATCCTTTAAATGAGGGGAGAGGCCTTTGTGCACAGGATAATTCTAAGATGCACTTAAATGAGCTGTGCTACATAGGACAAACAAAAAACAAGCTGTTGAGAACAATCCTCATTAAATTTCACATTCACACACAAATATATGCACAGAGCCAACATGTACGTAAACCCAGACATGCTGCTTTGGAAAACTGCATCCAGACTGAAGTGCTGTAGAGGTGCAGCGTGTGCATGGGGGATGTGGAAGACCCAATTCTGTAGAACTCTACAAGGACTTGCTAAGTTTGTCATGAAAGCAGCACAAGAGAGGCACAGACACAAAACCATCCCTGAAGAAATTCTTGTACCAGCACCTCCTGCACTATTTTCAAAGGTTTCTCCGAGGTTCAAACTTGACTGCCAGCTTTAAGTAGAAGGCTTCAGAGAATGGAAGCCAGGCATTTACAGTAGCACCAGCTAAATATTTATGTTCACACTCTATAGCAAATCCAATTTCGCTCTAGTGTTAGTCAGTTTCTCAGACTATAAGAGGGTGGCAAATTTGAGACATATCCTCCTTCACACTGTACATTACAATTACAGGACTCAAGTCAATAAGGACACACATTACCTTAACGTACAGCAGTGTCCTGCTGCCAAGCTACATAACTGCTGTGAATAAAGCCAGTAGGGCAAAGCAAATGTCATGACTAGTTACAATCAAGCAAGAGGCATTTAAAAAAAAAAAAAAGTAAAACCATCTTCAGTTTCAAGGAGCCTGAAATATCTTAGCATTTCCCCTAAAAGCAAAAAGGATGACTGCATGATTGATTTCTTCTTATTATATTTGCTAACTCAAGTCAAAATCAGAAAATATATATACATACACACATATATATATATATATATTTATGTCAGTTACATTTTATTAGCCTAATTCAACAAGGGGAAAAACCTCAGGTATTCATTATACAAGTATAAAGCCCCATTCAAAGACCCAGGGGTCACTATATTACTGCACCCAGCAGTCAATCAATGCAGTAAAAAAAATTAAAATACTGAAAATGGATGCTTTTTTCTTCTTTCACATGTCCAGTGATTTTTCTGTCACAGTGTGATGAGGTCTACCAGGTTGCCTTTAGGAGGAGTCATGTTGTCAGGAAAGAAATTTACTAACGTATCAAAGAGCTGAGTTCTTTGCGCATAGGTATGGTCAACATCCGAAAATCCTGGGGGAGTGAGAAAGACAGGAAAAAAATAAGTCAAATTTAAAACATGAAATAAATTAAGCAATGAAATATGCCAAGTATATACATTTTAAAGGAATGCGGAATACCTGCAATTGTCTCCTCATCCTCTTTTCTGAAATACACATCACTGCACTGGCTGGGACCAAAAGTCTTTCCCAACCTTGCGTCACACATCAACATTAACAGTCCAGGCTGTTATTCAGCCCTGCTATCCACTGTCACCAGTCTATCCATTATACATAACTCTAAACCAGCCTGGAGTTGGTCTGCGCAACATGCAAGCCAACATCACTCAAGGGCAATGGATTTCTAGGTAGGGCCCTATCAAATTCACGGCCATGAAAAACCCGTCACAGACTATGAAATCTGATCTTTAGTGTGCTTTTACCCTATGCTATACAGATTTCATGGGGGAGACCAGCATTTCTCAAACTGGGATTCCTAACCCAAATGAGAGTTACGGGGGGGGGGGGGGGGGGGGACGGGGGGGGGTGGAGGGAAAAGGTTATTTTAGGGGGGTTGCTGTGTTGCCATCCTTACTTTTGTGCTGCCTTCAGAGTTGGGTGGCCAGAGAGTGGCGGTCGCTGATTGAGGGTCCAGCTCTGCAGGCAGCAGCGCAGAAGTAAGGGTGGTAATCCCGTACCATGCCACCCTTCCTTCTGCACTGCTGCTGGTGGTGGCTCTGCCTTCAGAGCTGGGCTCCTGGCCAGCAGCCACCGCTCTCCAGCCGCCCGGCTCTGAAGGCAGCGCTGCCGCCAGCAGCAGCGCAGAAGTAAGGGTAGCAGTACTGCAACCCCCCCTACAATAACCTTGCAGCCCCACCTCCCATAACTCCGTTTTGGGTCAGGATCCCCTATAATTACAACACCGTGAAATTTCAGATTTAAATCATGAAATTTACCATTTTTAAAATCATATGACGGTGAAATTGACCAATACGGACCATGAATTTGGTAGGGCCCTATTTATATGTACTGGAACGTCCTCTCCAATTTCTATGATTCACACCACTGGTATCCCAAAGGGGTCACTTTTCAATCATAATTAATTCTTACTACATGAATCCAGACTTGTCACATTAAAGGAAAATTCCCCTTGTTTCAGTCAAAAAGATACAGGACACAAAGAAAGGTGCAACATATCCTCATTGTTACAACATAGATATTAATCTTAACAGGATTAAAAAGAAAAATACCTTTGTGTATTACCATAATCATGTACTGCAAAATACTGGAATACCATGTTATCCAATTAAGAAATAAAGACAGTTTAAAAAAAAATCGTAACTTTAGAAAGCATCTAAAGCTGAAATATTGTACATGAACAGGGCAAAATCAAGGGGAAAATGATCTACTAAAATATAATTTAAGTATTCAGTTTCTTTAAAACCATATACATGCTCTTTATGGGAAATCTAACTCTGTGGCTCATACACAGTGAGAATGTTACAGTAGATAATTCCTTGGCACCACTGTGATAAAGGCTAATTTGCCTTGTTACATTAGAACAAAAAAATTGGGAACTCTCAACCGCTGGTGTCAAGGAGTTTTTATTTAAAACTCATCTTAGAAAAATGTAGTATCTGTTGATAATGCTTAAACAAGACCAGCACAACCTCCTCATCCATTTGGACAAACTGTGCAGTCTTTTTTTTCTACCCTATTAATTGTTGAGCTGCAAATTGCCAATTCGGCTGATACCAAAATTATCAGTGCTTACATAGTATGAAACCAGGAACTGCTAGGCAGCACAGAGTTAGAAAAATGAAAGCCAAGTAATGCCTCTGGCCTTCTCATAGGTCAATCTCCAAATTATCGTTCAAATAACTCTGAAAAATATCTTGTTATTGGATGTCAGAGGAAACAAATTATGTTTTGGGATTTCTTGTTTTTGTAAGTTTACAACATGGGACAGAATGTCAAGAATAATAAAGATGACAAAGAGCCAGTTTTGCAAAGAACAACCAACCAAATTGCTCTAGGAACTGCACTGCATTTTCACACCAAACAGAAATCTGTAACCATGCTGCTGGATTCCAAAATGACACGACATAAGTTCCTTTCTTTTGACCAAGGCTTATGCTTATTTGGGTAATGGCACAGCATATGGTGAAACAAGAGCTGCAAAATGATCCACTGATACCTGAATTTGAGACCACTGATGACTGGCTGTTTTAAAAATGGGCTTGGGGCAATAAACGCTATTGAATAGAAATGTTCCTTCTCAGATATTTAAAGGCATTTTTCGGAGAAAAGGTGAGCAAGGTAATCTCTTTTACTGCTCTTATTATCTGAAGAAGAGCTCTGGGTAAGACTGAAAGCTTGTGTCCGTCTCAAACAAAAGTTGCTCCAATAAAAGAAACTATCACCCATCTTGTCTCTCTAATATCCTGGGACCAACACAGCTGTAGCTGTAACAGTGCATAAAGGCACTTAACCCTTTTACAGTCTGAATGTGCTAACATGCTTGTGGCCTACACCTGTTGCACCTCAACAGCAATAGCAGAAATCTTATCACAGTAATAAACCTGGCTACACTTTGTGATCTTGGCATAATTCATCTCTGGTTTATTATAATACTCACCCAGAGTGGTGAAATCTGAACCAGACTTGAACAGTGCTGAAGCAAGAAGCTGAAACTGTGGGGAAGAAAACAAGAGCCACACAAATTATCCAGATGTTTACATAAGGCAAACAAAAGCTTCTTAAAACAGCAAATTGCATTAAAGGTGGCCTGTGCTGTGTTTACCTAGCACAATGGTCATTCAGATGTATGGTACAGTGGTTGTCGTAACAGAGGCAGGCAGAGGCATACAGGATTTTGCGACTGCATTTTTTTTAAACTATAAATATAGATTTTACATGTGTCCATCCTTCCTTTTCCCTTGGGTTTTAAGTGAATTCGGTGTTTAAAATTTAGCATGAATGTCATGAAAGGCAACAGTCAGAGCCCTAGAGATCAAAGTCCTACTTTTGCAAAGAAGACACACATCATAAAGGTAATGCAAGCGCCTCCTGAACTACCCCTCCAGATCATGTGTCTTGGAATGGCCCCTTCGAGGTATAAGTTATGAGTGTGATACTGTCTCCAGGCCCATTCAATCCTTGGTTGCCCAGCTGAGACAACTAAGGGTGCCAATTAGCACTGAATGAGACAGATGTTCATGATGTGCAGAAAGAACTTGACTACAACGACCAACTTTTGTTCATAGGCCACGCAACCTTTAAATAGTTAATAACTTCTGGTCACTACTAGCCTGGGCCTGATCATCCATATCCCAGTGCCAATCCCCATCCATTCAGTCCCATAAGTTTTGGGTTTTTCATTAAAAGATTTGCAGGCTGGGAGCATGAGACTCAAGAGCGAGAATGTGATAAGAATAACTTCAATGTAGTAATATCCATCCTTCATGTCTGTACCCTTCAGTTATCGGGAAGCAGCTATGTATAGCAACACCCCCACCTTTCACCATACCGCTAGTCGCCAATTAGCTGAGCTATACAAACAAACTGAGTAATGTTTCCATAAAGATAATCAGTCCTTTAAGGCCCTTTATCATTTCTGTTGACCTTCCTCCTGTTCGCCGGCATCCCTCTGGTACTGAGATGTGCAGATTCCAAAGGAAGGGTGAGGTATAAACATACATAAAACAGAAGTAAATCAATCAGTAAGCTTACTGTGCTTGCAGTGCTAAAGATGAGCTTCACTGCTACTGCAAACGGCAATGTATGAAAGAGTGATTCTGGCCCTGATTCAGCAAGGTGCTTATTTATTATTTGTATTATCCATGGCCCTAGGAGCCCCAGTCACAGACCAGGACCTGCTTGTGCTAGGTTCTGCACAAATCGAACAAAGAGAACTTACAATCTAAGTGTAAGACAAGAGTAAACAGACAGATACAGACAGAGGAATATAAGGAAACAATGAGACAATATTGGTCAGTATCAGAGGCTGTGGTCTTAGCCCACCAGCAGCCTAACCACTGTCAAATTTTTTGACGGCATCACACTTAAGTGGAGTTTAAAGAGGGATCTGAAGGGGAACAATAAAGTGGCTTTGCAAATATTTGCAGGGACCTCTTCCCAAGCTGGAGGAGACCAGCTTTACCCCTGCAGCTCCGGGCATACTCAGTTGCTCTGTGGGGATGGCACGTGTGCAGTCCAGTCATACTTAAGAGCTATGAGAGGCTCAAGCAAGCTCAGTGTGGATGGACTCTTCGATTTTAGCAGCTACCATCTCAGATGTCTCTACTGAGCATGTGCAAACTGCAATTTTTCAAAAGTTCTATAACTTAGCAAAATGTGGGCAGATTTTTGTTGAGATTTCAAAAGGCACATCCCTGACACAAGATCACCACCTCCCTGTTATCCAGGCCAAATTCAAGTTCTTGTTCCAAAGCATTGGGGAGCTGGAGCTCTTTAAAGAAAGAGGTCACCAGTATTTATTTTTTTCCCCCCCAACATGGGCAAAACATACTTTTCCCTAGCCTTGTTCTCAGAAATGGCTGACCTGTTTCAGCTGGAGTTTTCCCAAAAATTTCTGAGGCAGACAACTGGCACGGAAAATTTCAGCTCAAATGGTTACAGTTTGGCAAAGTTACTCACAATCGAAAAAGTAGTCTTATAATGGGACGTGTCGGGAAATAATTATAAGCAGATCTACCCAGTCCTGCCTATCCGTAGCACCGCCTACAGCCTAGCATAAAACATTTCCTTCTTTAGTTACAAGGCATTGCTCCTTCTACATCTTCTGAGTGTGACTGATTCTTTTCATTTATACAGTTACCTTGAACCTATTTATAGAGTGATCATGTGCCCCACTCAAGTTCACTTTCCAGTGTTAGGGAACTTTCCCTCTCAATCTTGCCCTACAGGATTATTTTACTCTCCATTCCTTAGATACTTGTGTTCTGTGTTTTCTCTAGGTTTGTTTATATCCTCCTGAACAACAGTAACATTCCAGGTATAGTCACATTAAAGCTCAAGAAACTACTGCCTCTGGAGCATAATAGATGACCTGCTAATGTTTACATGCATTAATAGCACTGGGTTTTTTTGACTCACAGCAGCACCAGACTGGGAGCTTATATTTAGCTTCTAATTTTATCATCCTTAGGTCTGAGTCACTCCTTTTCAGATGCATGAATTTGGGGACAGCTGTGTTGTTTATACGGAATAGGAAAAATATATGTGCACATTTTATTTTTTTTAATCAGTATTAGGAAATTTCAGTATCTGGTATGCCTTTCATCTCATTATTTGCCAGGAAGCCACACCACGCCACACACTGTGCAGTAATCAACAACTTTCTATTTGCCCTGGAGACCTGCTAGTCACCTCACCTAGGAGCACACCACAACTGTCAGGTCTCCAGGCCAGTAAGACAGAAACCCATTTCTATCTGAGAAGCTGATGAACTGCCTGGAGGGATCCACCATGACTTCAAGTGGGATCATCATTAATCTGCACAAGTCGGAACCACATTACAAATCTGTTGTGTTGGTGAGTGACAGCACAGCCGGGACCTGTACATGGCCCGTGGGGGCAACGTAATGAGCATTCATGTGCTAAATGATGCCAAGAGGTTCTCAGCTACATTCCAGAATTAAAAAAAATAATAAAAATAAAAAATTCCCTTAACCCGATAAATTCATAACAAATGCTAAAATTCTGGAGGTGCCATGCTGTGTCTCATTCACACTACATTAAACAAAATTAGTTACCAAAGCCAGAGCAAGTTTCTCAAGACCAAATTGTGTTTTCTCTTGGGCACAACTCAAAACAACTGAAAAGATATGAAATGAAGTTTAAAAAATGAAATTACTCCTCCTAAGCTAGGATTGTTTTATGCAGAATTTTATCTTGGTGCAATCCTTTACAGCAATGCTTACAAACCTCTGAAATCCGTGTCAAGTATCAGAGGGGTAGCCGTGTTAGTCTGGATCTGTAAAAGCAGCAAAGAATCCTGTGGCACCTTATAGACTAACAGACGTTTTGGAGCATGAGCTTTCGTGGGTGAATACCCACTTCGTTGGTGGTTCACAACGTGACCACCAACTGACACTGAACACCACAAACAATCACACTACACTATATCAGGGACAAATCCAATCAGCTTGCTGCTTTACAAAACTGTGACCAGTGAATGCGAGTTGGTTGGAGACAGAGCAGAGATGGGGAAGGTAAAGGAGAGAGGAAAAAGACAGCCGTAAGAGGAGATCTGAAGAGAATCAAACTTAGCAGTCCTACAATGCTGAGCTATATTCAGCACACAGAGTCAACAAGATATACTGCCTTTGCTATGAAATAGACCACATCTCTGTTATAGGTGGTGCCAGGAATTGTGCAGGAATCTGTGCTGGGAAACAATGAAACTTCTGCTTCAATTTTGATCCAAAATATGGTATCAGTACAGAGAAGAACACATAGGAGCCATTTGGAGATGTCGTGCCAGTGCCAGAAGCCAACTCAATGAGATAACCGGAAGGGAAACTGACATCATGGAAATATACCCAGTCAGTATCAGTGCAGCGTGGGCCTAAAGCCATCTGACTGGCAGCTCTGTTCTGATACAACAAGCCTATGAGAATTGAAGCTATTGGAACAGAAGAGATTGTAAAGGAAGAAGTTGCAAAAGGTTTTCAGCAGCTGCTCTAACTCTGCTAAACAGTAAATATTGATTTGGCAAAGAGACCCAAGAGGAAAGAGGTCAAAAAATTCAAGCATTAGGCCTGCAAAGAGAGGAGGTGTAGTGAAATTTACAACTATTATCCTGAAAAGCCAGAGAGAGAGAGAGAGAAAGGGGCTTTGGGCCCTGCACATCAGGATTGAAACCCTTCCCTGAAATCACAGGTTCACATGATAGCATGGTCAACTCAAACATTTCACGCTTGCAAGGTAGATAAATTGAATAGCATGCAGTTTACTGTGAGAGTATCTTGCAGAGACTTTGTGAAAGTATTGTGAAATATTTTGGGATCCTCTATGCACTATATGAAATTTAATTCAAATACTTGTCAGGTTGAAAAATAGCAAGAATTTCCTGTTATTTTTCTTCCTATTCCTGTCCCAAATGAGAGAAAAGATGTGAAGGTAGCTAGTATGAGTCAATTTCAGTGTGAAACTCAATTTAGACATGTTGTATGGATGTTTTATCTATTAAATCTGGCAACATAACCTTAGCATGTCAATGATGTTACTGAAAATGAATTGTAATCTATGATAAAGTAATTAAACAACCATTTCCAGGATCCTGATACCAGCAAATTAGTTTCCAAAGCCCTGTCACCCTATAACCCCAGCACCATATTGCATATGGCCTTCAGTAACAACCCCACAAAAACAAAGCTTTTAGAGGCTATACTTAGACAATTTCTATTTGCTTAGAACAATTGTATGATCTAGCCAGTACATTAAGGGGCTTTGAGCCAGAGACTCCCCAAGTTCTTATCACAGCTTTAAGACTGACTTGACACGTGAACTAGGGCAAGACATCTAGTTACTGAGCCCAATTCTCGTCTCATACCAGCTTTACAAGGGTAACTATCCACTGACTTCAGTGGAGCTACTTCTCATTTGCACCAACATAAGGAAAGTAAGGAACACCCTAACCAGTTAAAATGGGGCAGCTGAGACAGAGTGATAAGGGTTACATGTTTGTACAGCACTTTGAAGGTCCGAAGTACTATACTTAAGTGCACATAGAAGCAAAACCCAAAAGCTTATCCTAAACTTCATAAATTCAATAAATTATGTAGGGCTGCTATTAGACTTCCTTAATCCCTTTTGTAAAGTGACATATGTAATGGAGAGAAGCTGTCTGAAATTCCTATCAGCTCTTGGGAACTTATGGCTTCATTTGTGCTGTGGGAACAGACTTACTCCTGGAAAAACCAAATATGTGCACTGAAAAATGTGATAAGGCCATATAAAAGCCTTAGCGATCAACATACATAAAAAAAAATCCAGAGTGAGAAATATATATTCTGGAGAAGAGATCAATTTTTTCCTTCAGAACTATTTAAATATGTACAACCCAAATGAAAAAATATCCTGAGAACATCACCTTCAGGGGCGATGTCTGATATCAGAGTATCCCTTTTACATCTTCTTAATATAACATAATAGCAGCATTTCCTTTTATTGGGTGCAATATAATGCACTTTCCATAGCACAACCAATTAACTATAAGCCTGTGCCATTTTATACAGAGCTTATATTTCATTAAAACCCCCAAACACAAGACAGCCCATTAGAATTAAATCTAAGGCCCTCTCTGCATGCAGTTTTTTTACTGATAGTTATTTTGATATGGGGTGTGGAGTTTTTTTAAAAATAGCAATAGTTATACTAGTACATCCCCTAGCTTAGATGCAGTTATATTGGCATATTACTCCACTGGTGTAGCTATTCCCATATATAAGGGGAATAAGCTATACTGGTATAAGTACCTTCATATCAGTATAACTGCAACCACATTAGGGAGTCGTACTTCTAACTATTCTGTACAGTTAAAGAAATACGTGTGTGTAGACAAGGTCTAAGTAAACCTAAGGTAACTCTAAAAGTTCCACAGTATGACCCTTACATTCTATTAAAAAAAAAAGAGGAGGTAGTTTTCACTCTTACCTCTTTTGTCTCCTCAGGGTCAGAATGATCCACAGTTACATACAAGTCATTCTGTAAGTATTTCAGTGCACCGAGTGGGTCAGTTTGGGCCTTTTCTTCAAACCTGTAAAGTGGAAGGAGATAAGCAACTTGTATGTGATTGTAAGACATGCTCAAAACAAGCACTGTTTTCATTTACTTTGAGCTCAGTTACTAAACACTACTCTTATGGGAGCAAAAGTCACACATGCAAACTGTTCAGTGATAGCTGCTTAAAGCACATGAATTCTATGACAGCTCAGCCCCCTCCTGCTAAAAGTCTGGGTTCAGAAGCAGCATTCTAAGGTGCTCAGGGGAAATCAAAGCTAGTGACTTTGATCCTTTTGCTAAAATAACCAAGTATCTCAAAGCTGTACAAGTTGCTGTTCATAAGGTACTCTGTACTAAAACATTAGGCAAATAAGTGTGGTGTATCCATTTCACAGAGATAAACTGAGGTATGAGGAAGTAAAGTCACTTGCCCAAACAGCAGATTCAGAGCTAGAACTCAAAATTTCCAACACCCACTACCTATAATCAAGACACAAAATGTCCAAAACCTGATCTAACTGCCTTTAAAAAACCAATAGCACATTTTCATCCAAAATATTCCCTTAGGAATGAATACAAGGGCTGCAAATGTCTTAAACGTATGGTATTCAGGCACCCACCAACCAAAAGGGAATCAACCTAGGACTTCAAGTTGGTCTGACCCAAAGACAAGTGAATGGACAGATCGGACAATCTTGCTTTGGAGATTGATTTTCTCAGTTACACAGACTTTTCATTAGGTTGCTTGAAGAATTAGTTTCCCCCCTCATGTCATTAACTGAAAGACCCCTCTAGTTCTATGGATTGTAATATCGATCGAAGCAGCCACTCTCAGACAGCATGTTTACAAGTCACAAAAGAAGCTGCTGTGCCTCTTCTGTACCAAAAGCACTTAGCAATTGTTATCTACCTTGTTCATTGTGGATCTTGGGAGGACAGAAATTGGGATAACCTGCTTCAGAAAGCACGGGTCTTTTTAGAAGCTAAATGGAGACTTCACTGCAATAGTAGTAAGGTTTCCTTCTTCTATAGGCCACTCACGCACTTGGACAGGTCTTACATTCACCCAGTAGAGGGCAGTGATGACACATCAGCCAATACAGTACTCCGTTTAAAAAGATGCCAAATCGAGAGTGCCAGCAATTTTTTTCAAACAGATGCAGTTCTATATCTACATTTTTCAACAGGCTGAACCTCAATGCCAACCCAATTGTGCTATGCTAAGGAGGTCCTTCAGTTTGGTTTAGAGTATCTCTTTTGATCAGGGTGGATAAAATTGGTTTAAAATTTAAAAAAAATCTGTTTCTTTACATTGTATTTTATTTGAATTAAATACGTTGGGTTGTTTTTTTTTAAATAAATGTATTGGAAATTGTGACAACGTATGTTACGGCCTAAATTTACTATGACTTATTAAAATAAATTAAATAATATTTCAAGTATCACATTTGCTGCCAAAGTTTTAAAGAACATCAAACTACTGAACTGATTGAAGTCACTGGATAAGCACCTGGAACCAGAGTTTGCTGAAGTGCACTAGCCACTTCTGCAACTGCAGAGAGAATATTTTTCTTTATTTCAGTTTATTCAATTCAATGACTAGTTCATTCTAAGTTGAGAAACCGACTGCAAGTTGAAGCAAGAAAGCTTGTTCTTCTCTTCCACTCTACAAATAAAAATGAGGGAAGGGGATGAGATCTACTAGTTCTAAAATCTTGAGGGTCATGGTGGCCAGAAACAACCAGTTGAATTCACTAACTACAGATATACTTCCTCTACTTAATCAATCAGTTTTAAAAGCAAAACATGTTTTGACTCTTTCTTATGTATCCAGCACATTGAAGGTAGCTTTATTTAACTAACAGAACAATTTAAAAATACTGTTTTTGTCATGAATAATAATGATAAAAACCCAATAATTAACAAATGCATCGTTCGCCATTTTCTCAAAAATAAAAATTAAGAAACTGAATACATTTATGTTAAGCAATAACGGCTTAAATAAAACATGCATATTGTATATCCTTTTGGTTAGCAAAACGTCTCAAATTTAGTTGCAAATCAATATCTATTAATGGTTACCAACCAATGAGAATCAACCTCTCTTTACGAAAATAAAGAGAACTGCAAAACAGGATTATAGTAAATTATTTAAAATCAAGTTTATGGCTTACTGATTTAAATCAGTAATATAAATGATTTTGGTTTAAATCAAGTCACTGTCTTTGTTTATCTCCTTCCTTTAAAAAAAGTTCACATCTTTTAGGAAGCTGCATGGATGGTCCAAAGGCAGAAGCTACCATGAATTAGCAGTCAAGGGGTAGGAGAGATTGTTTGATGTCATCTTGACAGTATACCAAATTCACCAGTAAGTGCTGGTTAAGCTTCAGCTCTATTTCATATGACTAGAGGCCTCAGATATTGTACAGTATAAAACAGGACATTCAAGCCCAAATTTTCAAACCCGAGCGTGCCTGACTATGCAAATCTACCTCTTCATGCACTGTTTTCTACATGGCCATTTGAAAAAAAAGCTCTTACTGAAAAGCTAAACTGAAACTTTAGCTAATAGCTGCATGATACGAGCACATACTTCTACTGCACAGTACAACATCAAAGAAATCTCATCCCCACATAAGTACTTGTAGACTTTCATCTACTTTCTTCTTAACCTTTTCTTTGATAAACCAACTAGGTCCATATGAATCCAAGAAACATTTTCACGTGAACCAATAAGGGGGTAAATTTTCAGATGTGCTGGGGAATTTGGACACATGGCCTTGCTAACACCACTGGAAGACATAATTGCCTACTAGAACACTGCTTTAGGAATGTGTCATTGACTTCTTTAAGAGACAAGAATATCAGGGTTTATTTTGAAAAAAGCAGCAAAAAATAATAGGGGAACCTATAACAATTTTCAAAGATTCTCCCTATTTTCCCCATTAAAATTCTCTAAAAAGCGTTTGGAAAGGCTACAACTTGTAATTAATCATCTCAAAAGAAGCCGTCTCAGCTATTATACATACCTGTGCTTTCTTATGAGGTATTTGCAGTGTCTCAACAGGTATTCCTTCGAAGGCCGACAGAGCTTCAGTGACCAGAAGTCATCCAGCCTCATCTTTGGAGAGCAGGATTTCCCAGGATTTCCTCCAAACAAATAATGAACCTATATAGGCCAGAGACAGTTTTTAAGTTGATATGTGCACATGTATTAAACATTTACTGTACATTTGGCAAGTCACGTCTCTGAAGATGTTATTCTACTACATATACAGGGGTTGGTGTTTTTTTTTAAACCCTATTCCAAGTTATTACTAGGCTTGCTTCACTCTACTGAATCTGCTGATCAATAAATTGAGAAATAGTAATTCTCCTCAAGCTTACTGTCTAGCACGATGAAAAATATAAGTCTGTGCTGTCAAAGACTAGTATGTGTCTTACTTTAAGATATCTTGAAATGATCTCTAATATCCATAATATACAAACTTATTTCAAAATGTTCTTTAGGTTACTGTATCTATTGAAGAGAGAAACCCATATTAATGCAACAGCCCTTCAAAGTGAATATGATAGTGGCTATGTGGAAGTAACAGTAGAAATTCAACCTTTTTATTGTATATCGTCTCCCAACACATTTTGCTCATTAGGCTTTTCTGGCACTGCTGCTCAGAAAGACTTATGGCATAATGACCTCTCGACAGATTGCCAATATACTCTCCATTCTTGACCTCCAAGACGCTGACTCTGAAGTAGACAAACAATTATCTGCCAGAGGCAGAAAAACTAGTGTGTGGTAGAGCCAAATTAAAGCATAGCTACTATAGGGCCTAGGGCCCAGGGTCCTGGAGTCACATGACAACAGAATCTCTCTTTTGGTTGCAAAGAAAGTCTTGAAAACATAACTTTGCAGACAGCCTGCAACAATGGTGCTCTGATGTACTAACTACCCTAGTCATCCTAATGAGTTAACATTGGAAACCCATTACTATGGAAGTGCCATCACCACAGCAGAGGGCATTGGGGGAATCCTCACTGCTACCATTGAATCACGATTCTGATGGAGAGATGTGAGCAGCTCTCTGGGTTTGTGAGAGCAAAGTCCTCTCTTCTGAGTTAGACCCCAACTCATCTGAAGACAAGGACCAGTGTTCTAGGGCAGTGGTTCTCAACCAGGGGTCCAGGGGCCCCTGGGGGGCTGTGATCAGGTTTCAGGGGGTCCGCCAAGCAGGACCAGTGTTAGACTTGTTAGGGCCTAGGGCAGAAAGCCGACCAAAGTCCCACTGCATGGGGCTGAAGCCTGGGGCCCTGAGCCCCGCCACCTGGGGCTGAAGCAGAAGCCTGAGAAATTTAGCTTCGTGGTGTCCTCTGCGGCATGGGCCCTGGGCAATTGCCCTGCTTGCTACCCCCAACACCAGCCCTGGCTTTTATATGCAGAAAACCAGTTACTGTGGCACAAGTGGGCCATGGAGTTTTTATAGCATGTTTCGGGGGGCTCAGAAAGAAAAAGGTTGAGAATCCCTGTTCTAGGGAGGCCTAAAGAATGCTCAACGGATAGTGATTGTGGGCTGATCCCAGTCCAGCAGAATGCTTTTAAGAGTAGAGGTGTCAGGAGCTACCCACACAAACAGGGATGGGTCAACAGGGACTGTTAAAGCCCCCGATTGTCTTGATATGACCATAGTATATGGACAAATACTCAAGTAGACTCCGGAAGGACAGATTTGTTTTCATTATCTTATAATGCAATACCCTGGTTATGAGATGTTCTACATGGCGAATTACAAGAGGCTTGTTCACTTCAGCTCCTACCTTAACTGGAGGCAAAGCAAAGAGCTAATGGGATAAAGTGTCAAATTGGAAAGGATGCATCCTGAAATGAACCAGCCCCACCCATGATTTCATAAATGATTGCTATTATTGCACTGGAACAGATAAAGCACCGATGAATATTATAATCCACTGCAAAAGAGAGAAGAATTAATTGCACACAGTCAGTTCTAAGGAGTTGCTATGAAAAAAAGGAAGGAAAAGCCAAGACACTGAAAATTAATAGATTTGAGAAAGCCCTTGTTCCCACCTCCCCCTGTTTTTCATCATTTAGGGATATACAAAAAGATTTATATGTATAAATAACAAGTATGGTGTACAGTTCACATTCTGCTGGTTTGCATCCGGCAGTACCACAAACTCAACATTACAACTTTTAGTCTCGGACATCAGAAGGCTGTACAGGTAAGTCTTCCGACATACCCAAATTATTAGAAGCTGTGGCACTAATGACCAGTTAAATGATACAGCACTGGGAAATGCATTACAACATCTCTGCTCAAGGCCTCTATTTTTGCCAGCGCTAAGGGCAAGTTTTGAAAAATAAAGTCATGTTGTTGAAAGCACTTCAGGATAACCAAGATGTATCCCTCTAATTATGAGGCTGAGTCCATGACCTCTTTACAACAAGGAGATGTAAAGCACAAGGAAAGTGGAAAGCAAGTAGTATTGATTTTTTCCCTTCGTTTACTGGATTTAAAAAAAAACCCACTTATGACCTGAAAACTCATCTGTTGAATACTAAATATCCCATAGAGGGTTCTGCAATTGCAGAGACTCAAAAATTTCTCCTCCTCCATATATTCATTCCCCTCCCCTCCCCCACCAAAAAAATCACTATATTAGAGTCCATAGAAGGGAGATTCCTCATTTATATCAGGGGAGTCCAGAACAGAGGCTTCTAAAAGTATGTATGGCTTCTCATATAAAGTGAATTCAAGATAGGAGCCATGATTCAGCAATCCTGTAGAATTCTGCTCTCAGTCTTGTATGGTTTTACACATTTAGGATATGTCTACATTGCAATCTAGAGGTGTGATTGCAGCATGGTTAGACACATGCTAGCTTTAACCATGCTAACATGGCTAAAAATAACAGTGTGTATGTAGTGGCACGGGCTTTAACGCAGACTAGCAATGCAAGTAAATATATGGAGATATACCTATCTCAGAACTGGAAGGGACCCTGAAAGGTCATTGAGTCCAGCCCCTTGTCTTCACTAGCAGGACCAAATACTGATTTTGCCCCAGATCCCTAAGTGGCCCCTTCAAGGACTGAACTTCACAACCCTGGGTTTAGCAGGCCAATGCTTAAACCACTGAGCTATCCCTCCCCCTGATAGTACATACCCAAGGGTCACCAGCATGCTTGAAAGCCTGCGCTAAAGCCTGCAATGCTGCATCCACACTGCTGTTCTTATCCATGCTGCAGCTGAGTTCTGGACTGCAGTACAGACCTATTCTTAAGTGACAGCAGTTGATTTTACTTCACCAGTTGTCTATTCTGCACCAGTATTTTGAGTGACAAGTTTCCCCTGCACAAGCAATATTTATGTTTCCTAAATTAATACAAGACTTTAAAGTTTGGAGAATTACATGCCCAAAAACTGCCTGTGTCTCTCAATGCGATTTGCTGGGAGCCCACAAAATGGGTATGTGAAACGGAAGAGATTGCAACCACCCTCTTTTGTACTATGCAACTGAATATGATAGCATAAGCCAGCCAGCATGTGCTTCTCCGTATGGACTGAGCAGACCAAGACGGAGTGCTGCATGCATGGACTTAGCCTCCATGGGCTTTACCTATGTTTTAAACATCAGAATGATTGTGAGCTAACCTCACTACAGAACTTTATAGGCAGCATTTGTCCCATAGGCTGCTTTTGGCTGCCTCTAACTTAGCACTATCATGCCTATTAATATTATAAAGCAGGGGTCAGCAACCTTTCAGAAGTGGTGTGCCGAGTCTTCATTTATTCACTCTGATTTAAGGTTTCGCATTTTAACCATTTTAGGTCTCTTTCTGTAAGTCTATAATATATAACCAAACTATTGTTGTTTGTAAAGTAAATAACGTTTTTAACATGTTTAAGACACTTCATTTAAAATTAAATTAAAATGCAGAGCCCCCCAGACTGATGGCCAGGACCCAGTGTGAGTGTTACTGTAAATCAGCTCGCATGCTGCCTTCAGCACATGTGCCATAGGTTTCCTACCCCTGTTATAAAGGAAGAAGCAGCTCAGTAACTTGTATGTTGAATTGATTCACCATCACCAGCAGATCTTCCCACCACCCATAGGGCCAAACTCAACTATGAGACGAAGCTAAGTGCATTACACCATGTCAGATCATCATCAGCTTCTTCTGCTTAATCACAGGCAAAGACACAACCAGCTTATTTTTTAGATCTGCAGTTATACCCACTAAATACAACTGAAATCTAGCACTCTGAAAATAGACATCCATACCTTGTGCAACTCATCATACACCAGCTGATGGGCAAACCTCGGGCAGGGCTCCTCCTCCTGAAGGCTTTTACTTGGATTATCTTTTGCTGCTTGATCGTTCTTATAGACACAAGACCTGGAACACAGGGTAATATTCAAACATTCTCCCACTAGCAAACGAGAATTAGCTACAGGGTAGAACAAGCAGTTATCGAAAGAGAAGGTTGCATAAAATGTGGGTGGTTGATTAAAACTCATTGTGTGCAAGGTAGGTATCTGGCTCCTTAACAGACGGCTGTGGGAGACTATTAGAGAAAAGGCAGGCGACAAATGGCCATTCCAGGGAACAGGAGGTCTTAGTTTCAGTTTGCCCCACCTAATCCCAAATAAATGTACCATATAGGAAATGACTTCCTTGTGAACCAGTTTTATAACAACTGGATGGCAACCTTACTTCAAGTCTGGTGTCGTATGAAACACTGTCACTTCCGAAAGGTAATATGTGATACAGCATCAGAATATAATTACATTTGCTTTCCACAACCAACTCTCTGTATAAGTTTTCACAAGTGATGTTCCCAAGTATGCGGATTCTAATATCTAAACTGTATTGTTAAATTTCTTCACCTAAATTTGGGTTATTGCTGATTATGTACTATATGTATTTTGACTTTTAAAACAAACTTTGTATTTGTGGATAATCTAAGCACTATATCCAGATGTACAGACACATTTCTTAATCCGTGTATTATATAATTTTTTTAACATTAGCTTTTTAATTTCTACTGCAGCTACGTTTTGCCTTATGCATGGTAGCTGTTACAGTACTCAGTAGGCAAATGGTTAATTTGAAACTGCTATAACATTTTAATTACATAGGGCAAAATTTTCAAAGTACTTAAGTGACTTAGCAACCCATGACCCATTAATTTCAGTGGGACATGGACTTCACCCATTAATTTTCTGGGGTGAGGTAGTGGCACCCAACTGGTATACATCATACTAAACAGAAGTAAGAGGAGAGATTTGGATCAAATAGGCTATCTGGGAAGCGACCCTGGACCGTACATTTTTAAAGGTCTTGATGGAGGCCATCCCCCACCCAGTAAAACTGCAGGGAAACCAGGTTATCCAACTCAGTAGGATGAAAGCTTGAGTCAGCCCTGCCTGCATCTGAAAGTGTTGCAGGGGGAAAGAGGCTTTTTAAATATACTACGTTCCTACCATCCCACAAGTACAAAATGGAATAACCTCCCTAATTTTTAAAAATTAACAACTGCACCTTGCTTTCAGAGAAGCTTTTAATTTACTTACCAACTGTTCCTCACAATGTCATAAATCCAGAAAGAGTTCCTAACATTCTCTTCCCGTTTCTCTTTGTCTTTACTGAGCCCAGACAACACATGTATTTCGTTCAGTTCCGGATCAATGGTGGCTCTCTGAGTGAAACCTGTCATAGGAACTGTTCAGTAAGAGAGAAAGTAAATATTACATCCTAAACAGAACAATGGAAACAGATACCAGAGAAGGCAGAATTGAAGGAATCGGATATATAATATGAAAATAAAATATAACCTGCAACCACAGAGTCTGCTTGTGAGGCATGGGGACCTCTATTTAGCTAGGTATTCCTTATTTGGCAGGGATTGGTTTTCTCTCATGTCCTGTACACTGCTGAGATATACTTGGCATTAAATAAATACTTAAGTAAATCTTTTGATTTACACCAAGAACTTCTTTGCCTTTTAATTCCAAGGTAATAAGGTGCCTCATCTCTGCTAGAGGGAGAAGATTGCAAAGAACTAAGGGCAACTGCTTCATTTTGATAATATTCAGTAGGGCACAATTATTTTTTTTTTTTAAACGAAGACAAGGGTAAATGGGTTTTACTACACAGAGTTGCACCAGTTGAAGCTCAAGGTGTGGTTTTAAACAGTTAAAACAGTGCAAAAAGACTGTTTTAAACCAGGCTTATTTTGATTTAGTTTAAATCTATTAGCAACAAGTTTAGGCTACACTGAAATGAATGTGCCTGGACAGGGGGTTCTGCCAGTTTTTCTGTGAACTACGGCTGCTATATCTCAGCAAGTGAGGTACAAGATTCTATAACTGGATACTTTCTTGCTTTAAAGGGTTTGCGTGGGTGACTGTTCCCTTTTAGCAATTCTCTTTGTGGGAATTTTCTTGCTATTTTAAGATATACAGAAAGGTTACGCAGAAGATATGTGCAGACTCCTTTCCCCCCCTCAATACTATATACACACCTGCAGATAATTTTAGAGACAACCAAAATACGTATAAAAGTCAAATCAACATTCGCAGTTTGTACCTGCGTAATAAAGAGATGAAACTTAATGGAGAGGCGAAGGCCATACATAGTAGAAAAAGGGCCTCGAAGATTAAATGTGTAGCAAAGACCTCAAAAGTGTATACCAAAGAACTAAAAGGCAGCAGTCCCTTTACATTATTCACAGATTTCAAGGCCAGAGAGGACCCCTGTGATTATCTAGTCTAACATTAAAGACTAGACTCTTTCTCAGTTGAAAGAAAGAGAAGACTAGGGGGGATGATAGAGTATATAAAATCATGAGTGATGTTGAGAGAAAGTGGAGGAAAAGTTATTTACTTATTCACATAATATAAGAACTAGGGGTCACCAAATGATTCTTCTTCACGCAGCGCACAGTCAACTTGTGGAACACTATAACAAATGTTAAAGGGGACTGGATAAATTCATGGTGTATTAGGATGGATGGTAAGAATGGTGTCCCCCCCCCTCCTCTGTGAGGAGGGATGGATATGGATGGGAGGAGAGAGATCATCATGATTGCCTGTGTTTTCACTCCCTCAGGGGCACCTGGCATTGGCCACTGTCGGTAGACAGATACTGGGCTAGATGGACCTTTGGTCTGACCCGGTACGGCCTTTCTTATGTTCTTATGTTTATGTTAACATCTTATATAAAACAAGCCATAGAACTCCCTCATAATTCCTAGAGCATAGATTTCAGAAAAACATTATGTGCTAGTATATCATGTGTGAAAATGCTAATTACACCTCTTTTGATTAATTTTCTTCTATTTATTATTAAATGTTTGCCTTTTAAAACCATTTAAATCATTTTAAGATGGCACAAAGTAGAAAGAAAGCTGAAAATCATACTAAGCATTCACCTCTTGAAAACGTGTTTTATGACTGGCTCACCGTAATATAGAAGGGTCTGTTGAGGAACCAAGGATATAACCCATTGTTCCTGAGTCCAGGGCCTTAACTACAAGAGCATCCTATACAGCAAATAGCACTTGTTTAATAAAGATTATCATCTGTGTGTGTCTCAACGCTTCCTAGAGGCAGGTAAGTAGAAGTAGCCTCATTTTACAGAGAGTATGGCCAAGCACATAGCCACTGCCTCAGATATGTTAGTGGAAGAGACCGGGATACTTAAGTTCTACTTCCTGCTCTGGCAGCACTGATCTTGCATAATCTTTCGGTTACCTCATCTGTCAAATGGGGCCATATGATACCTGGAGCCTTACTTAATGATAAGGGCTGTGATGCAAACAGTTTAATGGTAGTCAGAAGAGGCGACACTTGAAGTCACGGTCTCATGACACTCAGATTAATGCACTTTCCCGTAAACTATAGCGGGGTAGATAATAGCAGCGGTAGACAATAGGTAGACTGCAGGCCATATCCAGACAGCCAGATGCTTTTGAATGGAGACAAATCTTTTTATTTACTTATTTTTTTACTTTTATTTTCTCTGGAGTCTGGACCTGGCCTATACCTCGACCAAGAAATTTGGACCATGACCAGAGGTGAAAGTAAGCCGGTATGGTACGGTACGCCACACCGTGCCAGCAAGAGCCGGTACGTCATGCTGGACTGGACTGGCTTCTCCGATGGTGATTTAAAGGGCCCAGGGCTCCAGCCGCTGCGGGGAGCCCCAGACCCTTTAAAGCACTGCTGGAGCTCCGGCAGCCAAGCTTGGGCAGGGATTTAAAGGGCCTGGTGCTCCAGCCCCTGTGAGGAGCCCTAGGCCCTTTAAAGCACTGCCTTAGCCCCGCTTCCGGAGCTCCGGCGGCGCTTTAAAGGGCTCAGGGTTCCCCACAGAAGCTGGAGCCCCAGGCCCTTTAAATCACCACCGGAGACCTGCTGCCACTACCCCAGCAGTGGGCAGGGCTCTGGAGGCCATTTAAAGGACCAGGGGCTCCCTGCACTGGCAGGAGCATTGGACCCTTTAAACTGCTGCCGGAGCCCCGGGGCTCCTGCAGCTGGGCTCGGGTGGGGATTTAAAGGGCCCAGGGCTCCTGCAACTGCAGGGAGCTCTGGGCCCTTTAAATTCCCGCCCGAGCCCTGCCACCCCGAGGTAGCAGCGGCAGGGCTCCCACAATGATTTAAAGGGCCTGGAGCTCTGCAGCAGCCAGAGACCCGGACCCTTTAATTTGCCTCTGAGACCCAGGGCTCCCAGCCACCTCTACAGCTGGTAGCTCCAGGGTGATTTAAAGGCCTAGGGCTCCCAGCCAGAGCTGGACCCCACAGCCTTTAAATCTTGTAAGACCCCGCCTCTTCCGGATGAGGCCACACCTCTTCCTGTTGAGGCCACACCCCCGTTCAGGACTCCAGTGTACCGGTAATTCCTGTAAGTTACTTTCACCCCTGACCATGACAAAAAATAATTGACTACCCCTGGACAAAAGGGTACTGTGAGGAAGTTGTATTTTTTGCAGTAAGAAAAACTGTGTATGAACATCAAGGTATTCCTCTCTTTTCTACCTTCAGATTTAGAAACGTTGACATACTGAAGATTCCTGAAGGTTTCATTTTATGTAGTTCCCCGAAACAGCGTCATCAAATTAGCAGTCCTAACTGTTTGTTGTGTAATTCTTATTTCCTGTTTCCCCAGGCAACCATCCTTTCAAATGCACTCATAACCAACACGTGATCTTTGTTTATCGATTCTGTTTGTCTCATTTTTCTTTCTGGGTCAGTTTACAAAGGCTGGTGAAGGTTCCTGGCTCTCAGTCAAGTTGCTTGGCAGGCGAACTCTCAAGGCGCTTACATGTTGCAAATTCTCCCTCCAATTAACTATGAAACTGCATACATGTATATAGAATCTTGTTATTCCTTGGAAGGGAAGCCCTGTGCTAACTACTTTTTTACGTTATTATTAAATATACAGAATTGCATTTTACAAGCCTGTTAACAACAGATTTTAGTATTATGCTTCACTATTTTCATACGCTGGGTCAGGAAAGTAACCTACACTGATTTAAAAAAAAACTGGACAGTACTCATTTCTCTACAAAAAGACAAATAAGCCATTCAGTAAGTCTCATATTCAAATCTGTAGTCAGATAAAAACACAGACATATATAATACATCTAGTTCACACTTGAACACGTACAACCCACCAGTGAAACTGCACATTTGAGCACCACTCAAGGTTCTTTTCAGGCTCCAGTTATGCTCCTCAGTGGAAAGCACAAGTCCTTGGAGATCTTTAACTAATCTAGTCTTTCCCCGCTCCTACCCGTAGCTTTTGTCTCAATTTCCATGTCACGTTTACGAATGAAAGGTTGCCTCTAGCTGGCAGCAATGCACACTTGAGCTGTTTCTGGCTTGTGCATCATCTTTAGTGATAACTAGAATTTGGTCAGAAATGTCATCTATGCAACACTACTATCTTCTGCCTTGCAACTGAGGGGGAAGTTGGCCCAAAGGCCCAGTACCTCACTCTCCCGTACCTGTGTTGGCTCTGTAGGACTACCCAGAGTAATGAACAGCTAAAAAAATAGTGCATATATACATAACAGACTCCGAGGTCAGAGCTGCATTATAGTACAATTGAGAGGAATATGATGCATGTATTATACTATTGTTCATATTGGAAGTATATAGACTTGTTTATAGAGAGGTAGAGTCAGTCAGTAAAATGTGATTTTAGATATGTTAGGGGGTTAGATATGTAGGGGGTTAGATATGTTAAAGCAGGGGTCCCCAACCCCCGGTCCGCGGCCCGGTACCGGTCTGCGGCCTCTTAGAAAGTGGGCCGCGAACCGACCCAGTGGAGCTTCCGCAGGCGTGCCTGCAGGAGGTCTACCCGAGCCGCGGGACGAGCGCTTCCTCCGCAGTCGTGCCTGCGGGAGGTCCGCTGCTCCCGGGGCTCCGGTGGACCTCCCGCAGGCATGACTGCGGGCGGTTCGCTGGTCGCGCGGCTCAGCTGAACCTCCCGCAGGCACGCCTGCGGAAGCTCCACTGGAGCCGGTGGACCTCCCGCAGGCATGACTGCGGAGGGTCAGGACGAAACCGGTCCCTGGTCCTAAAAAGGTTGGGGACCCCTGTGTTAAAGAATCTCTTACTCTGACATTTCTTTGCTTTTAAAGGCTTATGTGGGTGGCTTTTCCCTTAACAGAAACCAGTTATGGTTGCTTCCAATTTTTGTCTTTGTGCGAACATAAATATATTCAGAATAAAAGAGGGTGAGAAAACTGGGATCCTTGAAGAACAGACTATTTAGTTATAGCCTCCCTCTTTAAATGCTGTTGTAAAACACCTGCATTGTCCCTCTGGCCTAGGAGTGATTCTCCGTAGTGCATGAAGGATACTATATCAAGTTAGTTTATTGTATTTAAATGAAGAAGAAGAAAATCTTTGAGAAAAGGTCATCCTGTAAGAGCAAAGAAAATACAAAGCTTACTCGCAAAGGTAATGAACAAAAGGGAGTAAGACCAGATGAGATCAACTCAAGGTGAAATTTCAGGGCTCACCTAGAATGAGAATAAAAAATGGATCAAATTCACTCACTCCCCTACCCCCAAGTGTCAGTCAACCACCTCCTGACAAAAGGTTCAAAGTGGAGGGAGTTTGGAGATGGATAGGAGTTAGGCCGCTCGCCACAGTATTAGTGTTTTAACATGGGGAAAGAGGTGGAACAGATAACCGCAGAACTAGAACCTCACACCTTGACCACACACACAAGCTGTACTGCTTCAATTCACTCAGCTTGGAAACTGAAGTGGTTAAACACACAAGTTTGTGATGAGACGAAGCCTTTTACTCAATCCTTTACAGAGGAAGAGAATGAGAAAGTAAAAATATTATTGGAACAGAATGAAAAAAGGCTTGGGACTGAACAAGTTCCTGAAAACAACAAAATTGATCAGACAGCAGTGGAACTGGGGCACACTAATTGGAAGATGCTGGGTAGAGCAATATTTCAGCCTAGAAAACATTAAAACCTTTAAGGGTGTTTACCAGATGTTTATTTGATTCCTATCAATGAGCACAAAAGCATATAAACCACCAACCTGTACGAAAAACTGTTCCGATAGGAGGTACAACTTCAATATCTACATCTGCAGCATACAATGTATTAAGTACTTGATGGTAATTAAACTATAATGTAGTAACCTCAGTCATTTGAGGAGTATACATGAGTAGTGAGCTTCTGAAAAGATATGTTCTTGGGTATTCAGCCAACAAAAGTCTCTTTAAAAGGACATTTAAAAACATAAGTGCATGTAAAAATATTAACCCTTACTAAGGCAACGATTACTTGCTTGAGATCTAACATTCTGATGTCTTAGCATAGCACATGATGACCAATATGGGGACAGAGTCTCTCCTGCACCAAAATACATTCAGGATAAGTATCAGAGGGGTAGCCGTGTTAGTCTGGATCTGTAAAATCAGCAAAGAATCCTGTGTCACCTTATAGACTAACTGACGTTTTGCAGCATGAGCTTTCGTGGGTGAATACCCACTTCGTCGGATGCAAGTAGTGGAAATTTCCAGGGGCAGGTATATATATGCAAGCAAGAAGCAAAAGAAGCTTCTTGCTTGCATATATATACACACCTGCCCCTGGAAATTTCCACTACTTGCATCCGACGAAGTGGGTATTCACCCACGAAAGCTCATGCTGCAAAACGTCTGTTAGTCTATAAGGTGCCACAGGATTCTTTGCTGCTTATTCAGGATAAGGAGAGTGCGTAGCTGTTCTAATTTACCACAAATGAGTATGATCCCTCAAGGAGTATATACGCTCAGAATTGCTGCTCAGAAGTTCTGTTCCATCGCTCCCTACCTTTTGCCCCCACCCCCCTACACTGGGTGGGAGGCCGCTGACACTGGAGCAAACTCCAATGCTTTCACACCTGCTGAGAATTCCCCTCAGCCAGTGGTATCCCTCACATGGTCAACTACAGCCAGTTCACATCTCCTCTGAGCCGCTCAGGTGGTCCAAAGGGTACAGAAAAAGGGCTCAGGAACTGGCCCATGTCGTTTTGTGCCATTCCTCCAGAGAAGCCACTGGGCTCTCAATGCTTAAATCAACACTAAATCAAGGAAATAAGCCCATCTAATAGATGGAGGATGTTTTCATGGATTATCTCCATTATTTGTCAGCTCAGTGTCCAATTGCTCAGAATAAGAATACAGCAACAGATGACTGTGATAAAGTTTTACATGTCAGAATTTTCCTCAGAAACTGTTTATAATATTATGGTAAAAACAAATATTAGATTATTAGCAGCATGTATGGTGCAACCTTCCACATCTCGGAAACTGGCATATTTCTGAAACAGGAGGATGTAAACTGAGCTCTGCTGCAACGAGCCTTGATGTTCAGTGGGAGAGGTACATCAACCTACTGGCAACACAGTGAGATACACTGTGTTATCCATGCAAGATTTATTCTTTGTGATGAGACGGCCTGGCCTTTGGAATGGCCAGAGATAGCCAAAAATAAATGGGAAGACAGTGAATGGTTTGGTTCTGTTGATGTAGTAAAGTAAGACTCGAGAATCATCCAGTATACATAAACTTCTCTACCAACATATATGTGGCTTCAGAGATATGACAGATACATTAAGAGTCTGATTCAAATGGAACTCAGACCAACTTGGCAAAAGACCTAGTATGCGCTTTCAACATTACCATGTCCCTGTGAAATATTGTGCAGAGAGGTCAGCCATAAATCCTCAGCGCTCACTCATTCACCTGGCCAAAGTGATAGCAACTATAATAGCCAACTGCAGAGTGAGATGAAGAAAGAAGCATTCTGAAAGAGGTTCAAAAGGAATCACCATGAGTTTCAAGAGGACAATGCTCAAGTCCCAGGCAGGGGCAAGTTTTCTGACCTGTGGATAAATATGTAGCAGACCTTTGAGGAACTTCAATATCATCAGGTGGGAAAAGACTAGCACAACTGCATGGCAGATGGGAACACTGAGAATGTGTGAGGTGAAACTTAGTGAAGGGTTAGAGTGTTTTATGTGCAGCAAGTCATTCAGGATCTTCAGTATTGTAGCTTGCCGAGGATCCAAGCCATGTTGGGATGCCCATTGAGAGAACTACTTCCATTTTGACAAATCATTTTTCTTGGTGGACATCCCTGCTCTGCGCCAGAATTTCCCGAATTTGTCCAGAGCAGTCCCTATCCATGGTACTTAAACAACCAACATCCAGCCTATCAGACGTAGGGCCTTTGGAGCTGGATAGAGTATCTTACCATAGTGTGGCAAAATCAGGTCCAGGTAGTTTTAACACTTGGCATTGTCCTTTGTGATAAACAGATCTATCACAGGAACCCCAGGACATTTATGTGAATTCTCATGTCTTTTGTGAACTAGGTCAGATGCCACACCTGTCCCTGAGGTGTCTGATTAGAGTCTGTCTTCTAATGTTCTTGGGTTCTAGACACCATCCCAGTTCTGCAAGGATGTGAGGTGGCATCAAGTCCTTTCTGTCCATCGGGTGACTGATGGGAGAGAAGACTGACTTGAGGCTGAGTTGCAGGTGAGGTATGGCAAGCAACATCACGTATATGCATGCCATCATACGGCCTAACATTCCAAGACAAGTCTACAGTGTAGCCAGGCTTGATTTTATCTTGAGTAATACCAATTATAAGGACAGGAACCTGTTTGGCAAGTACACTCTCTCTTACCTGCTCTCATTAACTTTCAGGGGGATGAGAAGTGATTTTTCTTAGTTCAGTAGGAGACCCAGCTGGCTGAACAGAGAGAGAGAGCGTGATTTAGGCTTGTTACAGTCTACTGCTGGAATCTGCCCTGATCAGCCAATCAATTTAAGGGTAGATGTGGATGTCCCATCTCCTCAGGTGCATGCACCACCACCACCAGGCACATTTTGCAAAAACTCTCAGGCCAACGGAGTGTCTGAAGGGAAGTACCTTGTACTGATAGTCATTTGGCTGCAGAGTGGATCTCAAGTACTTTCTGTGGGTCAGTGGATGGCAACTTGTAAGTATGTGTCCTACAAGCTGAGAACCATGAACCAGTTTTAAGTCTGCTGAAAAGGAATGGTGGAGGCAACTTTATCATTCTGAATCTCAGGTGGCATATGTATTTGTTCATTCTCCTCAGGTCTAGGATAGGAGGAAGACTCCCTCTTCTTCAGGGGAAGGAAATATTAGGAGTAGAAACTTACTCCCCTGTACACCTGAGGTACCCGCTCTATGGCTCTTAGATGGAGCAATGGGGCCACTTTTTGCAATAGGCTCTCATGAGAAGGGACCCTGAAGAGGGCTAGGGAAGCAGGTAGGATAGGGAGTAAGTGTGGAAATGAAGCCAATGGCAGCCATGGGAAATGTCCAACATCCAATTTCTATTGTAAGAGTAGCCCAAGCCCAGTGGAAAGGGGCAAGGCAATAGCAAGCTTCTGATGCAACATCAGAGCTCCACATTCCTGTCAAACGTTCTGCCTCTGTGATGCTGCAGGGGGAATGATTGAGGACAACAATGGGTGTCTCCTGCAGTAGTGGGATCTTTTTCTTGGTGGGTACTCTGGCTGTCTGCTCTGGGAGTAGGACTAGATCTTCTGCTGTGATTGACAATTACAGTACTTTCCATAAGAGCCTATATTACATACATATACACACAGGATCATAACGTGGCCCTCAAGCCTTTCAGCAAATGGAGCACTTCATCTAAAGAGATAGAAGCTCTTCAGGCATAAGGCATATTGCTATAGAGCTACACCGCTTCAAAGTCATTGCGGAGAAACTAAATGGATTCTTTGCTTCAGTCTTCACGGCTGAGGATGTTAGGGAGATTCCCAAACCTGAGCTGGCTTTTGTAGGTGACAAATCTGAGGAACTGTCACAGATTGAAGTGTCACTAGAGGAGGTTTTGGAATTAATTGATAAACTCAACATTAACAAGTCACTGGGACCAGATGGCATTCACCCAAGAGTTCTGAAAGAACTCAAATGTGAAGTTGCGGAACTATTAACTAAGGTTTGTAACCTGTTCTTTAAATCGGCTTCAGTACCCAATGACTGGAAGTTAGCTAACGCCAATATTTAAAAAGGGCTCTAGGGGTGATCCCGGCAATTACAGACCGGTAAGTCTAACGTCGGTACCGGGCAAATTAGTTGAAACAATAGTAAAGAATAAAATTGTCAGACACATAGAAAAACAAACTCTTGAGCAATCGTCAACATGGTTTCTGTAAAGGGAAATCGTGTCTTACTAATCTATTAGAGTTCTTTGAAGGGGTCAAACAAACATGTGGACAAGGGGGATCCGGTGGACATAGTGTACTTAGATTTTCAGAAAGCCTTTGACAAGGTCCCTCACCAAAGGCTCTTACGTAAATTAAGCTGTCATGGGATAAAAGGGAAGGTCCTTTCATGGATTGAGAACTGGTTAAAAGGACAGGGAACAAAGGGTAGGAATTAATGGTAAATTCTCAGAATGGAGAGGGGTAACTAGTGGTGTTCCCCAAGGGTCAGTCCTCGGACCAATCCTATTCAATTTATTCATAAATGATCTGGAGAAAGGGGTAAACAGTGAGGTGGCAAAGTTTGCAGATGATACTAAACTGCTCAAGATAGTTAAGACCAAAGCAGATTGTGAAGAACTTCAAAAAGATCTCACAAAATTAAGTGATTGGGCAACAAAATGGCAAATGAAATTTAATGTGGATAAATGTAAAGTAATGCACATTGGAAAAAATAACCCCAACTATACATACATGATGGGGGCTAATTTAGCCACAACGAGTCAGGAAAAAGATCTTGGAGTCATCGTGGATAGTTCTCTGAAGATGTCCACGCAGTGTGCAGAGGCGGTCAAAAAAGCAAACAGGATGTTAGGAATAATTAAAAAGGGATACAGAATAAGACTGAGAATATATTATTGCCCTTATATAAATCCATGGTACGCCCACATCTCGAATACTGTGTACAGATGTGGTCTCCTCACCTCAAAAAAGATATTCTAGCACTAGAAAGGTTCAGAAAAGGGCAACTAAAATGATTAGGGGTTTGGAGAGGGTCCCATACGAGGAAAGATTAAAGAGGCTAGGACTCTTCAGCTTGGAAAAGAGAAGACTAAGGGGGGACATGATAGAGGTATATAAAATCATGAGTGATGTTGAGAAAGTGGATAAGGAAAAGTTATTTACTTATTCCCATAATACAAGAACTAGGGGTCACCAAATGAAATTAATAGGCAGCAGGTTTAAAACAAATAAAAGGAAGTTCTTCACGCAGCGCACAGTCAACTTGTGGAATTCCTTACCTGAGGAGGTTGTGAAGGCTAGGACTATAACAATGTTTAAAAGGGGACTGGATAAATTCATGGTGGCTAAGTCCATAAATGGCTATTAGCCAGGATGGGTAAGAATGGTGTCCCTAGCCTCTGTTCGTCAGAGGATGGAGATGGATGGCAGAAGAGAGATCACTTGATCATTGCCTGTTAGGTTCACTCCCTCTGGGGCACCTGGCATTGGCCACTGTCGGTAGACAGATACTGGGCTAGATGGACCTTTGGTCTGACCCGGTACGGCCTTTCTTATGTTCTTAAAGGGAAGATCCTCTTCTGGGATGCCTGATACTAGCTACCATGAAAAGTTAGTGTCTTATTTAATGTGTTCTTGGCCACTTACAGAGCTGTCCTGGCCCCCATTTGGTCCTCTTATGATCCCCTTCAGTTCCTCCCTGTTCTCCTGTGGGATTTTGGACAGGAAGGGACTTACTCTCTTCTAGGTGAGGAAGTTACACTGTATGAACAGCCTGGTAGTTTGCAACACAGAGCTACAATGAAGTGGAGGAATATACTTTGCCGACAAAACTTGTTTGGATCCTTTTGCTTTGGGCTGCCTTTTTGAAGTGAACTTTTCTTGGATTGCCGATGCCATCAGAAACCCAGGATCTGGGCATGCACCAAAGTGAGAGAAGTGCTTTGGCGGCAGCAGGGTATCTATTTTCCCCACTTGCTTAGATGCAAAGGCCAGAGTATCCAGGGTCTGTCACAGTCCCTTCACTAGCTTGAATAAGCCCTTGTTGAGTAGAAGGGAGATCCTGGCTGAATTCGCAGAGCTAACTATATCAAAGAGTTTACAAGACCTCACCTGGATTACTGTGGTTTCAATGGCAGGGGCTCTGCGATCTGAGAGAGGAGGTCCTGGAAAGCCTTGGAGTTGACCACCTGCGCCAGGGCCACTGCTTCATGTGGTGACTATGACAATTCCTTCGGTTGGGGCTGGATTTGTTGCTGTCCCTTCATTGTTTGAGTTGGTGGCCTCCCTATTGATGCTGCTGGGGAGCAGAATCTCTTCCTCTTCACTGCGGAACAGCAGGAGGATTTGCTCCAGTAATATAGGATGATAGTCCCCAGTATGGCTAAGGGAGCATGCTATGGGGTACTGGCTAGGTTGAAGTTGGCCAGCCCAGTGCCATTAATATCTTGCTTGAAACAGGGCTTGGAATGGGAGTCCTCCAACAGTAAGAGATAGGAATCCCTACTTGATACCAGCAAGAACAAATAGGTCACAGAGAGTGATGAGGTGTATTCTTCCTCAAATGGTAGGGACCGAGTGGTGTTCTCCTGGGGCCAGCAGCTGCTTTGGTGCGGAGCGTGTCATCTTCCTTGAAGTATGACCCTTGACAGGCTCAGCTATTGGTGCAGGTGTCAGCAGTGAGATTGGCACCGGACTAAAAGCCCCTTGCGCCTCACCAGCTGACCAGCTTGCCTCCTCCAATTTCGGAGATGTAAGGAGTTTGGAGGCTGTGTCTTTGGAAGAATGGCATTTAAGTCCTCCTTAAGAGGTGGTTCCATGTGGCACCTGGAGCCATGTTTATGCTCCATCTGGTCTTGCCTCTTGATGCTGCCCTTTGGTGTGAGGGCACCAGCACGGTCAGGTTCAGTGCTGAGGTAACTCGTGCCATTGCTGAGGTTGCCCATGCCGAGATAGTTGGTGTTGAGGTTGCAATGTTATTGGCATCTTCTTTGATGACTTCTTCTCTCCGGAGGCCCAGAGTATGGTGTCTGCTTCAAGGGAGCACTGGCCAAAGATTTTTCAGCTCCAGTCTGGCTGTTGGCAATCTCCTCAGGGTTAATAGTATACCTCAGACTGGTCTATAAGATATAATTTGAGTCAACTGTCCCTGGACTTTTGAGTCCTCGGGGAGAAAGACTGTTACAGAGCACCTATCAGGGTTATGGTGCTCTCCCAAGCTGAAAAGGCATTAGATGTACATTGGGCTAAAAATATAACTGAATTGTAAGACTCTGGGATCTGATCCTACAACTGAAAACCAGGAGCAAAATGAAGTACAATGCATTAAAGATACTAACATGTAAAACAAGCATCCTTAACCGCATTTAAAGGGATGAATCAAGTTTATATTACAGTGGCCTGTCACAGAATTAGTTTTACTAAACCAGTGCCTCATTACTAAACAGTCTCAAAAGGGTTCCAATCCAGACTTGCTTTCTTTGACCAAAATAATTCTTTGACAGCATTTGTGGTTTCGAATATAATAGGCCTTTTTTCTGTTCTTGTTAAAAGCAAATAACTCTAACATTTCCTTTCACAAACAAGGGAAATGTTCAAAGTTGTTTATTTACTTTCTCAGACATGAGGACAGCAAACTGGAAATCTATTCATAAATGATTTCTAATGAGTCATTTAATCAAAGTCTGCTATTCAACATTAAAGGGGCTGGAGGGAGGAGGGAAGAGGGCTAATTATTATGTTCTCATTTGTCTGACTAACTGAAATGTGCAATTAATATACTTGGCCAGAGAAATGTGGCTCATTGTGCTCACTAGTCATAAGACAAGTCTGGTTTCTAAAATCTGAACTCATCACAGGTGTTCATTAAAAAGCCCTCCCCCCCCCCACTAAAATGTCTGTCATTTAGATTTTCAAAACTGCAGTTCCCCTCAATAACCAAGTGCTAGCAGACTAGTAAAAGATATTCTTTCCTTTAAACTGTGGGCAAGGTCTTTTTTTTTTGGGGGGGGGGGGGTGTCCTACTGCAGCGCCAAGCACAGAGAGGGCATTTAAATAAGATTGTGAATGGAATGCAATCTGGATCTCCCTCAGGAAGACAGTGAAGAGTAAAAAAAAATCACTTTGCAGGAAAAGTATAATGAACTTTTATCCCTTGTTTGAGATTTATTCAATCTTTAGACGACTAAATTAACCCAAGTGAGCAAACTAAATGAGCAAAGAGCAATTTATGAGAGTATGATTGAAATAACCAATAACCAATGTACTTGCCTTAAAAAAAAAAAGTGATCAAAATAAGGGGTGGAAGCTGTGTGTTTAAACATAAGTGATTTGTTTCCCAAACACACAGAAGGCAAAATTAGCCACTTGCATAAATGAGAAACTCTTACAAATATACATAATATTGTCACAGAAATGTAATGGCACACCGCAAAACAACTGTTTTAACTTCCCTGTTGAAGGCTGAATGTGACAGGGAATTTCACAGTTAAATAACAGGTACTAGTTCTAGTGAGTTATGGCCCCCTTCCTTTACTTGGCAAGGAAGACAAAACTGCTGTTTACGTACTTTAACACAGTTTGTGCACATACAGAAAATTTCTCCCTTTCATAAAAAGGGAAATGTACATCAGCAATTTTGTAACTTTACCCTAGAGAGGAAAGTAAGTGTCAGAGCAAGAAGTTAAAAAATGATTATAGTGTTTCTGATTCTGTTATAATCATTCTTGCATGTCGTGTTGTTGTAGCTGTTTTGGTCCCAGGATATTAGAGAGAGAGTGATGTAATATCTTTTACTGAACCAACTTCTTTGGGTCTTTTTCTGAAGCAGAGCTCTGTGTAAGCTTCTCTCTCTCACAAGGTTGGTCCAAAAAAAATAAAAATAAAAATAAAGACATTACCTCACCCACCTTCTCTCTCTAATAATCATTAAGTATTTCTGAAAGCACCTGTCAACAACATGGTATTCTTGACAAGGTTTTAGAACCAAAATGATTCTTTATAGATCATAATACAGAGATGGTTGCAAGCCACATGATCCATTCAAACCAACTTGAACTGCAGGATTTCTTCAAGGGAAGGAAGAAAAAAAACTAAGGCAAGACTTACATATGAAGTCTTACTAAAAATTCCTAATAAGGCAGAATGGGCCCAATGCAAAGTTCACTGAGGCCAATGGGAATCTTTCCATTAACATCAATGAGCAATAAATGTTTGAGTGTGGAGTGCCACTTTATGTGTAAGTCACTGCCTCAACTGCACCTCTGATGAAATCCTGATCTAGGCCTAAATTTCCTTTTGCCTAGACAACTGCAATTCTCCCCCTCCATGGCTTCCCTTCAACTCCTTTCTCCACATTGCAAAATACCTGCTACCTGCCTTTCAACAGAGAAAAAGTGCATCAAATCACCCACTGATTCTCACACAATTCCACTTGCTTCCTATTTGTTCTAGGGATCAGTTCAAAACTGTTCATTCTCCTCGGAAAATTCTACATGGACTTGACCAAGCCTAACTCACAAACCTGTTCTCCTCTACTCCTTTAGTCCCTTCATTTCGTTTAGCATAAAATTTCTCTGTCCTATTACAGAAACTGGCTACTATCAAGCGGCTTGTGCCATCTGGAATACCTTCCCTATATCTCTGCCTCATCAATTCTACAGCTCATTTCTCATCTTGGCTGACTTTATATATCCCCTGGAAGAGAGACGCTTTACTGTTTTGGAATATTCCTTGTATGAAAGACGCTGTAAAAATAAGGGGGTATTACACTGCATTGGTTTATGGAACAAACTATATGTAGAACTTCTTTTGTTTTCAGTATTTGCCGGAGATTGGGACAAAATATTTTAGCAAATACATTGCTAAGATTCCATTTTTATAGGCTGCAAGGTGACGAGCATTGATCATTTGCTAGAACGAGGGAAATAATATAAGTCACATAGCTAGAAGGCCATCAAGACTGTGGTGAATGGTAAAACCTAACAAATTGTGATTTACTTGTAAGCCTTAAAAATAGTACTGGTGAAGATGCCAAATTCACAGCCCTGGAGAATTAAGTCAGCCATTTATTTAACTAACAGGTACACAGAGGGCAAGAGTGGGCAAGCTCTAGTTGGATGTCATTATTGTTAACAAGCCATTGTGATCTAACAGGACTACAGCCTCTATCCTCCGTCACTGAGGTCTTATCTTCTGCTATGTACCTTAAGTCTTTCATCTATACCAACAAGACAAAATTATACAGTAAACCTCTTACCCATCCCTGAATCTTTCTTGGTGCCATCTGATATGATATCAACGTGATCACTGTCAACATCATAGCTGAAGAAATCATTCAAATAAGTCTTCGATCTCTGCCCACCAAATACATATAAACAGCGATTTTTCTGGAGAGGAAGGAAAGCAGATGCTTAATTTTTGAACTGTGCTCAAGAAAACAAATTCTTAGCCAACCAGCTCTCAGTAAGCATTTGCAAAAAACATCAATGAATCATGAAAACAAGCAATAGTTCAGGCACATTTTTAGCTGGAGAAGGGAAAATTATTTACATCAGTTTAGCTATTTTGGCATATGGGAAATGTACAAAAAAAAATTAAAATTGAGCTCACTATATTTTTTGATTCCTGCCCCCACAAAGATTTCCCCAGAAAAAGCAGTTTATTTAATTTGGCAAATAGTTTGCTCTTAAACAAAACATTTACTGGGGGAACCTTTCAAACACAGTATGCTTACAAATCCACTCATCTTTCAGCCTTTTATGATGCTTTGATTACATGGGTAAACTATGAAGACATTCGTTTAAATAAACTATGAAACTATAAGCCCTAAAACCAGAAGGGACCATAACATCACCTACTCTGACCTTTTGTCTATCACAGGCCATTACATTTTACCCCATACCTGTATATTGAGCCCAACTATTTTAGTTAAACTAAAGCAGTGTTTCCCAAACTTGGAACACCACTTGTGTAGGGAAAGCCCCTGGCGGGCTGGGCCGGTTTGTTTACCTGCCCCGTCCGCAGGTCTGGGCAATCGCGGCTCCCACTGGCTGCGGTTCGCCGCTCCAGGCCAATGGGATCTGAGGGAAGCGGTGTGGGCCAAGAAAGATGTTGTTAGAGATGTAGAGGGTTCAGAGAAGACCCATGAGAATGATTAAAGGATTGAAGAACATGCCTTATAGTTACAAGCTAAAGAGACTGAGCTGCTTGAATCTAACGAAGAGAAGGTTAAGAGCGGACTTGATCGCAGTTTATAAGTACCTATTATGGCAAACAAACATTTTATAATGGACTTTTCAACCTAACAGACAAATGTATAACAAGATCCAATGGCTGGAAGTCAAAGCTAGACAAATTCAGCATGGAAATAATGCATATTTTTTTAATGGTGAAGGTAATTAGCCATTGGAACAATTTACCAAAGGTTGGGGCAGACTCTCCAACTCCAGCAATTTTTCAATCATAGCTGGAATGTTTTAAAGGTAGCTTTAATTCAAACATTTATTTCATGGAAATTCTATGGCTTGTGTTACATAGGAGGTCAGAGTAGTTGTCCCTTCTGGCCTTGGAATTTATGAAGTAACCAGGTTTACAATTGTATTCAGCACCCGCTAACACCTTTCAAGAACAGAAGCTTCTGGGTACTGAACATTTTTGACAGTCAGGCCCTTATTTTCTCAATAAACTAAACACATGGATATATCTGCAAGTCACCACCTGCTGCCATTAATAATATGCATCATCTATCAGGCCAAAGGATCCCAAAATGCTTTACCAACTTTTAGCAAAGATCACTTGAGACCCCACGGAAATGCAGCATCCCTGAAGGGGGAGAGAGAGGACGGAATGCAACAGTTGTTTAATGGCAGCGCACTTCTACAGTTCAGATGACTACCTTTTCAAACTAAATCACAAGGTGAATTTTAAAAGTATACAAAAAACACACATTTCTACCACTGTCTCTTACAAACAGTGCCGGTGTTAATGATTATAAGTGGCTAATATCTGTTTTACTTCTCACCCAAAGAATAATCTGAAGAAAGATTCATGTGCTCAATGAAGTTAAACAGGTATCGCCTCCTAAAAATCAGGATTTACGACTTAAAATCCAAAGTTAACTCTTACCGAATGGAACAACATGCAGTGTCCTATTCTGGACTGGATGTCCTCAGGTCCAGCATTACACGAATCTTCTCGCAACAGTTTCCATGTCTGACATTGACAGTCAAAAGCAAACAATCCACTAAATTGAGGTTCACTGGCTCTGCTGTCATCTACACTGCCATTACATGTTAAAATCCTACCTCCAAACGTATAGATCATGTGTTTTTCTGAATCCATACACATCTGTAGGAAGCAAGAGATACATGTTAAACTAGATTTGTTTAATCCAGAATACATTAATATCAGCCAATAAAAAACCCTTAGCTCATTGAGGTAACCAGTAGAACAGCAGTATTCAGCATGAGTTAACATCAGCACATCCTCCTTCCTTAATCTGTAGTAAATGAAGCAGTTTGCAGCTAACTCCATGGGTAATACAGATGCAGCACACAAAGATAACTGGCCCCTAGTTTACAATGTGACTTGGCTGCCCACATGAAGCAACACTGCATGCCAGGGTCTAGTGTCTCCATTCTCCCCATCTGAGTAAGATGACGGCAACCACAGGCTGCACTTTGGTCACCTCTGAGTATTCAATAGTGTTTTCAAAATTTGATGTATAAGAGTAAAAATGAAGACATCAATGGTTTGCTTTTTTACTCTACTGTTTGCAATAACCTCTGTCATAACATAGAAAAAGCTACTGTCTGATAACGGCAAGGCAGGGGGAGTCAGGATTACTGATGACTGGCCAAGGACTGCACACACAGCTAGCATTAAAATGGCCTCTGGTTTTTGTTACCCCATGCTCAGCTCTGCCCCTCTTCTTCCAACAGCCTTCCTTTTTGTCTCATTTACCTGTTATTTCTAAAACAGCAGGGCTCTGACCCTGTAAGGTCTCTAGGTCTTATGGCAATATAGATGTTAAGGGATATGTACTGTTATTAAACAATCTCTAAAGCTTGAAACATAACTGTATTTTACAGCACCCAAAAAGTGCCTCTCAGTACAAAGATGACAATGTGGTCCATGCCTCCAAAAAACTTATTTCATATCTGAAATAACAAACAGTTAAGAAAAAGCAGGGGATGCAGGGAAGGAGGACAGATGAAATTACAAAAGCATTAGGTGGCTCCTCAGCACAGGTTAGGCACAAAAGCTTGGCACAAAGGGTAGCAAAAAGAATCAATTTAATTTTAATTTTTCAAAGTACAATATTCCAAAGAAAATCTGGCAGCCAATTCCATAATGAATTCTTATGCCTGTGAAGTGCATATACATGTATATATGCGCGCGCGCACACACACACACACCAACTTCATTCTTTTTAAGTTAAAGATAGGCCAAATTTTGATCAAAACCCAAGCTTTTTTCCCCCCCAATATCTGAATTGTCTCTTGCACTGTTGTCCACAGTAACACCCAACGCTGGCTACAATATGTTTGCGGTTCCACAATCCCAGTGATGAGCAACTGTTACTCACTGACAAGACATCACTGTGCAAGACTAGCTTTCCCAGACATAGCTGCATTGTTTCTTGATCTTTATAGGAGATTACAAGATACTAACAAAAAACTTCATGTTCTTGGAAAAAAATAGGGTAGTTTTTTCATATTTTAACATTAACATTGCTAATTAGGAGCATACATTTTTTAAAAAATACATCATATCCATTTCTCCCAATATATATTTTTAGTTGCATTACCTGGTGCACACACTTCTCAATTCTAGTAATGGGCTATGGTAAGAACTGTTGTTTTAATCAGAGCCCGGGAAGTAAAAGTGCACTCAATGTTTATCTCTGCACCTGACCTGATGATCGAACACCAGCTTGGGACCTCCATCTGCTGCAGTGTCTTCACTTAGCAACATCCATGTGTTCGTGTCAATGTCATAACGGTAGAAATCGCTTTTCAGAGATTTACTGTTCCTCACGGAGGAATCCAGGTAACGGCCCAGTGTGTAGATTTGCCTTCGCTGAATATCGATGCACATCTTGTGACAAGATCTGGCACTAGGACCATTCTATTGAAAAAGGAAGTTAAAAAACATTTTAATAGGCACAATACATTTATTAGGGCCCCAGATATTTGTGCAGTCAGGGTAAATAAGTACTCATTCAACAATTATATAGCCTTATAAAAGAATCTGCTGTGGAGAATACATAAAATTATTGATTTCCATCCCCAGTGATATTCCCTACAGCAGGGGTGGCCAACCTGTGGCTCCGGAGCCATGTGTGGCTCTTCAGAAGTTAATATGCGGCTCCTTGTATAGGCACCAACTTCGGGGTTGGAGCTACAGGCGCCAACATTCCACTGTGCCAGGGGGTGCTCACTGCTCAACCCCTGGCTCTGCCACAGACCCTGTCCCCACTCCACCCCTTCCCGTGTCCTCCCCTGAGCCCTGTCGTGCCCTTGCTCCTCCCCCTCTCCCTCAGAGCCTCCTGCACACCATGAAACAGCTGATTGGGCAGTGCGGGGAGGAAGGGAGAGGTGCTAATCCATGGGGCTGCCGGTAGATGGGAGGTGCTGGGAGCTGGGGGAGGGAGCTGATGGGGGGCTGCTGATGTATTACTGTGGCTCTCTGGCAATGTACATTGGTAAATTCTGGCTCCTTCTCAGGCTGGCCACCCCTGCCCTACAGCATGGACAAATGCTATTTATACACTGTAAAGGTCCAGTTCACTTTAGAAAGGCAATGACATTATGACCTAATACAACGTCTTTTCCAGCTAATTTATGACCTGCAGTCTTTTCAGAACTTTCCTTAAAAGAGTGACAATTTCCAGGTGCATGTGAAATCTACTTAAGCTACTAAAATGACAGTAGTTGATACACTCAATGCACAAGTTCAAATATCAGAGTCTATAAATACCTACATGGAAAGATGATGTAATAACAGCGGGCTCCTTAATTAAGCAAGAAGGACATGACAAAATCCAATGACTGGAAGTTGAAACTAGACGAACTGAAAATTAGGTAGCAAAGAGTCTTGTGGCACCTTATAGACTAACAGAGGTTTTGGAGCATGAGCTTTCGTGGGCGAATACCCACTTTGTTGGATGCATGTAGTGGAAATTTCCACGGGCAGGTATATATAAGCAAGCAAGAAGCAGGCTAGAGATAACGAGGTTAGTTCAATCAGGGAGGATGAGGCCCTCTTCTAGCAGCTGAGGTGTGAAAACCAAGAGAGGAGAAACTGGTTTTGTAGTTGGCAAGCCATTCACAGTCTTTGAGATGCACTCTCAAAACTACAATATCCGCACAAGGAAATAAGGAAACAGATCAACAGAGCCAGATGTGTACCCAGAAGCCTCCTACTGCAGGACAAACCCAAGAAAGAAACCAACAGGACTCCATTGGCCATCACATACAGTCCCCAGCTAAAACCCCTCCAACGCATCATCAGGGATCTACAACCCATCCTGGACAATGATCCCACACTTTCACAGGCCTTGGGTGGCACGCCAGTCCTCGCCCACAGACAACCTGCCAACCTGAAGCATATTCTCACCAGTAACTGCACACCGCACCATAGTAACTAACTCAGGAACCAATCCATGCAACAAACCTCGATGCCAACTCTGCCCACATATCTACACCAGCGACACCATCACAGGACCTAACCAGATCAGCCACACCATCACCGGTTCATTCACCTGCACATCCACCAATGTAATATACACCATCATATGCCAGCAATGCCCTTCTGCTATGTACATCAGTCAAACTGGACAGTCTCTAAGGAAAAGGATAAATGGACACAAATCAGATATTAGGAATGGCAATATACAAAAACCTGTAGGAGAACACTTCAACCTCCCCGGCCACACAATAGCAGATCTTAAGGTGGCCATCCTGCAGCAAAAAAACTTCAGGACCAGACTTCAAAGAGAAACTGCTGAGTTTCAGTTCATCTGCAAGTTTGACACCATCAGCTCAGGATTAAATAAAGACTGTGAATGGCTTGTCAACTACAAAACCAGTTTCTCCTCTCTTGGTTTTCACACCTCAGCTGCTGGAAGAGGGCCTCATCCTCCCTGATTGAACTAACCTCGTTATCTCTAGCCTGCTTCTTGCTTGCTTATATATAACTGCCCCTGGAAATTTCCACTACATGCATCCGACGAAGTGGGTATTCACCCACGAAAGCTCATGCTCCAAAACGTCTGTTAGTCTATAAGGTGCCACAAGACTCTTTGCTGCTTTTACAGATCCAGACTAACATGGCTACCCCTCTGATACTTGAAAATTAGGTGCCAATTTTTAAGAGTAAGAGTACTTAACCAATGGAACAACCTACCAAGAGATAGGGTAGATTCACCAAAACTAAATCTTTAAAATCAAGAATGGAAGTCTTTCTAGAAGATATTCTCCAGTTTAGCCACAAGTTACGGGGCTTGATGAAGTAAAATCCCAGAGCCTGAGCTATTTGGGAGGTTAACATTAAAAAGGAAGAAGTGACTAACATGGCATCCTGCTAATCCATTGGCTCCCAGATACCGAAGGCTTCCCAGAGAAACTTCTGATGGAAACTTCAACATTCATCCAGCAAAGTCTCTGACCTGCTATCAGAACGCTCCACTTTTGTTTTCTGATCAATACTTTCCAGATATTCACACAGTTAGCTACACCCTGGACTGGATCTGGATGCAAAAAATACAAGAACTGTCCTTCCTACGCAGGTAAAACTACTTCAAGAAGGAATTCCCTACTGCAAGCCAAAAAAACTACTGGTCATGATCTGCTGCTAAAAAACCTTAGCATTAGCCAAATTCCAAAATTTACAGAAAAATCTATCCAACCAAGAGGATAGACACAATCAAACCCGAATATGCAAGACATAACCACCAACATTTCTATCCTTGGTTGAGAAAAATAATAGAGGAAGTATCCACTATGCTTCCGCAGAGCATGGGCCATAAAGTGACTCCATACTCCAATGTAGGAGTACATATAAAAGTGATGTGTGTGCGTACAGGGTTGTCAGAGTCCCAAGTTGTGCAAAGATTTATTCAAGGTTTCATGTACTTTATTATTCACATAAGATTTTACAAGAAGAAAGGCTTTTTTCGCCCTTCCAGGTTATACACTAACCAGTTTATTTGATCTTAACCTTGGCTTGCTCTGAATCACTTGGAACAACATCTGGAAGTGATGTGAGAGCTTAAGGCATTTTGCTTTTGTCAGCCATTTCAGGTGTTTGGTGGGGCATGAAGAAGAGTTCCTTGAGTAATTTTAGCATTCTGACAAAAAGAAACCAAAACACTGAATAATATAGCTGTCCAGCAAGCTCAATATTAGAGCTAGAGAGTCTAAAAGCTAGGAGGTGCGAAGTACAAATGACTCAAAATGAAAGAGTGTCAGGAGCCAGCACTGATATGCAGAGTGTTAACAAAGAAAGCTTAGCCCAGAAACCTCCATGGGGGGGAGGGGAGGGGGGGGAAGAGAAGAAATCAAGCTCAAATAAAAAGAGTGAGATGTTTTAGTCTGTAGTAGTGTGACAGGATTAAAATACGCCAGTAATAAATCTACCTTTATTGAAATATACAAAAATCCTCTGCCCCTGCATGAATTTGTGTTATGTAAGCTTTCCCTTATTAAAAGATCAGTTACAGAAGAAAACTAACTGCACCTTATGTACCTCCGCTTTAATAAAAGCCAATTAGGGAATCCCTCATTCAGAGGTGGAATTATGACATAGCCAGCAGCGTAAATGACATTAGTCCATTATAAAATCTTATCTAAAATGTCATAAGGCAAATCACAATTATACAATATCAGGACAAGAAATACTTCTAAAACTACTACTGAAGTCTAAGCACACAATGTGAAACTGCCTCAGTATATTTTAGAGATGAATAATAACCACAAAACTTAAGTATTGGCCTCAACCAAGAGACTTAGTGTTTTCAAGGACAAGAATTCAAATTGTGTTATAAAAAGGAATAAATATTGCAAACACCATTTCCTGCAACCCTAAATTGTTGAAATGTTATAAAAACACTGTACTGAATTTCTCTTGCATTTTATAAATAGGATATGCTATCATATCACAGGCATGAACACAGCTTTCCATAGCAGTTACATTACCAATGGGCAAAAAGATTAATTTTAAATAAAAGCAATATATAGCATTGAGACAATTTGGAGAATCTATGCAACTTATCAATTCCGTGTGAGACTGAGCTTTCTGCAGCCAAACTCCAATCGGAAATGTGGGGCTAGTCTTCTACTTTCAAATGACATTTGAAAAGCAACAGGCTGAGAAAATTGACTCTTGAGATTTGAAAGCCATTTTAATACTTCTAGGGTAGCTAGGTGGATCCTCCTCCTGCCACCCCTGTAAGCTCCTCGGGAGCCAAAAAAATCTTACTGCGTTACAGATGAAACACTTGTTGAACTTGCTTTGATCTGCCGGAGCACGCATCCCCGCCCCTCTGGAGTGTGGATACAACACGGTAAAGCAGAATTCATGTTATATCGGGTCGCATTATATCAGGGCAGAGGTGTATATGGGGCAGTTGTCCATGATGTATCACACTGTTTGTACCACACCAGAGTCACAATTTGGTGATTCTTTGATTTTTCATTTGTGGAGGAGGGATCCACACCTTCTGTGTGTTGTTCAAAATGCAGTTGAGTATAGTCCACTGCCTATGAGAAAGACAAAATCCTAGGACTTTTCATTGGATCTTCAATCAGGTCTTAGTTTGAGATATCATAAGGGACCCACAATTTGAGCCAGAGTGTGCTGGCATCCTTTTGGTTGGCACGTAATGCTGACACATGGATCCAGAAAGACTTCCTGGCTTTGAGTCAGGAGAGTGGCAGTGAATTGTGGTCCTGAGCCATCAGGTCTGGAGCCATCAGGATCTTGTCATACTCCTGGACCACAGCAACCTCTCACCTGATGTTGGCTGGCATCATCCCCGCCAAAACTGGGTGCCAGAGTACTGGCGTTGATTTGAGAGAGCCAGTAACAATCCTGAGCATGGCAATGGATTTCAATGTCAATGAGATTGGTGTGGGAGCCGCTTGCACCAAAACTGGTGTGTAATACTCCCCATTGGCAAGACCAGGGCTTGTACTGATGTTCAAAGCGTGCATGTATCACATCCCCAGGATATGCCAGCGAGCTTCTGGATCATTTTAAGCCTCGTCTCTATTTTCTTGTTGTCAAGGTGTTGGCAACAGCTCAGTATCCGATCAAAAGGTAACACAAAGATACCATGGATTGTGGTCAGGTGAAAGAGGCAGACCACAGAAGTCCACTTTCAGCAGCACTTCGGCTCATGGTTATTCGAGTGGAAGCCAGAGATGTGTATTTCTGAAGCATGCTGTTTCAGTCACCAGGCTCTGAAATACATTACAAGTGTCTGGAGGTCACTGTTCATGACCTTTGACGTGGCCTTCAGAAAGGATGTTTGTGTTGTTGGTGCAATGTCACCTGCATAGATGAATTTACAGGAAGATGTGGCTGGAATGTTGCTGGTATAGAGCCTGATGAGTGCAGGTGTTAAAACATACCTCTGTGGGAGGCTGTTCAATTACTGTAATTTGTGGACAGATTTACCAAGATGAATCTTCCATTACTCAGCATCTTGGTGATGAGTCTGATGGTTGACTGCCATGGAAAAGCTAATAACATCAGCAGGAGACCTTTGTGCCATATAGTATCATATGCAGAAGACAGATCAATGAATAATGCCCGTTTTAAAATTTTCACTGGTAGCCAGATTCTATGTAGCTGGTCAAGACCAGCACCTGGTCACAGCTGTGACTGGTTCTAAATCCAGCTTGCTCTTTGGGGACCAGTTGCTCCACTATTGGCTGTAACCTTTGAAACATGAGCCACTCCAACAGTTTATAACAACTGTTAAAGAGGGAGATAGGCTGGTAGCTTTTTGAATCAGTGGCCTCTTTTCCAGGCTTCAAAACTGTCTATGAGCTTGGCTATCTTCCACTCTTCTGCTATAATACCAAAAAAGAGTGGATGTTGCTGAAAAAGTCTGCCAGCCACCTTCTTGCCTTTGGACCAAGGTTCTTCAGAAATTTTGGATATATTCTGGCCATTTCTGCCACTTTCTCAGACTTAGTGTTGGAGAGATTCTTATCCACTTCATCTATTCTATAGGGGGTCAGAAAGAGGTGAAGACAACTGGACTTGCCGTCTAATGTTTTTATCCATTGCCACAAAGGAGTTGGCAATTAACTGTGAGGAGATGGCATCTTCACTTACTTGTGGTGGTTTGAAAAGGAGGCACTTTCAGGCATTGTGGCTTGCTGAGTTCAAAAGACTCAAGCAATGCTATTGCGGTTTCAGGACTTTTGTCGGCTTAATATTGCCGGAAGAGTGCCTTGCCAAAACTGGGAGCCATAGTCCAGCAAAGGAATGAATGCTTTTCTGAAGCCCCTTGCAATGTTCAATTTTGTGGCTGATATTAGACAACCTACAAACCGGTGGTAACAAGCCAGATATGGTGGGATTCGGTTTACCAAGCCCTCTACAATCGCCACATTCCAGCATGGTTCAGGTCTACGTAAATCATGACCAGGTGGGGTTGGGAAAGTCACTGAACTGACCTTGTCCATGGCATTGGGTAGCCGCTGATGTCACACAAAACAAAGGTCAGGAGTGTAGCATTTCCGCCATTGAGCCAACCTAAACATGCCAGTCAGTCTTCAGTGAAAATGTGGGGCTAGTTACCTTCCTTTGTTCTTTCAATGGCCTAACAATAGAGGGTCATTTAACATAAGTACTCAACCACTGACATTTAATACTCTAGACAACAGACTGGCTCCCAACCAGGAAAACCTAGGTCACCCGGGCAACGAAGTCACCTTGTAAGGGGATCTTTGGTCATGTGTTGAGGCTGATGAGGGAGTCACGTGACAGATGAGACAAAGGTTCTTTAAAAAAGGGAGGAACTGATCTATTCAGGGCCATTTTTCTCCAGCTCAAGAGAAGAGGGAAGCAACCCAGCAAGTGAGATCTGGATGAGGCAGGGGACCACAAGGACGCCCCAAGGAAAGGGTGAGCTAGCGAAAGGCATTATGTTGAGGATGTTCACTGTTTTCTAAGTTATCGGTATTCTATTTCCTGTGCTATTAAAGAGAAAGTATGAGTTAGATTTCTCTGCAAAGTCTGTATATTAAGTATTCAGACCCACTAAGTGGCCCCTTGAAGAGGGAAACCAGAAGAGTGGAATGGAGTTTGAGTGGAGTTCTAAGCGAGGGCATGTGTAAGCTACAGAAAAGACTGAAGCATCACTCCTAAGAGCTGGAAGACAGAAGGTCTGTGTACTGAGAGCACGCCTAAGGACCCCAAGACTGGGGCAGTGACTGGGTTCAGTTCAGAATCCAGAGGCTTACAACACCCACGGACCCACCACTGGGTTTCCTCGTAGCAGTCTAGCGAGTTGTGAGAGGGGCACTCAACTGGGACCTGTGAAAAGCCTTAAGAAAATTTCAGCAGTACATCTGACATGCAGCAAGGTTCACTACTTTCCTGTCAAAGCTTAAATACCCTTCTCACATCCCTTCTCTGGACATATTTCTTATCCTCTTTCCTCACCACACTTTCTGCACTTCTCCCATTCTCATCTTGAGGAAGGACCAGTACTAAAGGGGAAGGAGGGAAAGAAACTCACTACAGCATGATTATCTAGGAGAAACATTGACAACTGTAGCTTCCCAAATGACAACATTTATATTGAAGGGGCGGGTTTTCCAATTCAACAAAACCGAGATTTTATTAGGGCTGTCATAGTTAACTCAAGAGATTAACTCAAAAAATTAATCACGATTAAAATTCATCTCAATTAATCAGTTTTAATAACACTATTAAACAATGGAATACCAATTGAATTTAAATAAATATTTTTGGATGTTTTTTCTACATGTTCAAATATACTTATTTCAATTATAACAGACTACGAAGTGTACAGTGCTCACTTTATATTACTTTTGATTACAAATATTTGCACTGTAAAAATGAAAAAAATAGTATTTCAACTCACCTCATACTAGTTAGTACTTCAGTACTTGAGTGCAGTTATGTAACATGATATATATATACATATATATCATGTTACATAACTGCACTCAAAAACAAAACAATGTAAAACATCTGAGCCTATAAGTCCACTCAGTCTTACTTGTTCAGCCAATCTCTAAGAGAAACAAGTTTGTTTACATTTACAGGAGATAATGCTATCCGCTTCTTATTTACAATATCAACCTGAAAGTGAGAACAGGCATTTGGCATAGCACTTTTGTAGCTGGCATTACAAGGTATTTACGTGCCAGATATTCCAAAAGTTCATATGCCTCTTCATGCTTCAACCACCATTCCAGAGGACATGCTTCCATGCTGATGACGCTTGTTTAAAAACAAAAAGTTTTAATTAAATTTGTCACTGAACTCCTTGGAGAATTGCATGTCTCCTGCTCCATGGTTTTACCTGCATTCTGCCATGTATTATGTGTTATGGTAGTCTCGGATGACAACCCAGCTCATGTTGTTTGATTTAAGAACGTTTTCACGGCAGATCTGACAAAATACAAAGAAAGTTCCAATACCAGCTTTCTAAAGAAAGCTACAGCACTCGATCCAAGGTTTAAGAATATGAAGTGTCTTCCAAAATCTGAAAGGGATGAGGAGTGGAGCATGCGTTTAGAAGTTTTAAAAGATCAAGACTCTGATGCGGAAACTGCAGAACCTGAACCACCAAAAAAGAAAATCGACCTTCTGTTGGTGGCATCTGACTCAGAAGATGAAAATGAAAATGCGTCGGTCCACACTGCTTTGGATTGTTATCAAGTAGAATCCGTCATCAGAATGTTGGTTGAAGCATGAAGGGATGTATGAATCTTTAGCGCATCTGGCATGCAAATATCTTGCAACGCTGGTACAACAATGCCATGCAAACGCCTGTTCTCACTTTCAGATGACACTGTAAACTAGAAGATAGTAGCATTATCTCCTGCAAATGTAAAAAAAACTTGTTTCTCTTAGCGATTGGCTGAACAAGAAGTAGGACTGAGTGGACTTGTAGGCTCAAGTTTTACGTTGTTTTATTTTTGAATGTAAGGGTTTTTTGTACATAATTCTACATTTGTAAGTTCAACTTTCATGATAAAGAGATTGCACTACAGTGCCTGTATTAAGAGAATTGAAAAATACTGTTTCTTTTGTTTTTTAAAATTCCAATGTTTGTAATAAAAAATAAATATAAAGTGAGCACTGTACATTTTGTATTCTGTGTTGTAACTAAAATCAATATATTTGAAAATGTAGAAAACATTCAAAAATATTTAAATAAATGCATTAAACTGTTTAAAAAATTAATCGTGATTAATCGTGCTGTAAATCGCTTGCCAGCCCTAGTTTTTAATACTTCTTAGAGGTACCTCCCAGCCTCTTTGGCAGGTCATCCCTGTAACACAAAAGTGAAAGCCCATCTCTGAGCACATTTATGGAGTTGTGACACTTACAGATGCTCTTTGGCAAGGGGAACTGTAGAACATTTTATGCTTTGTTAAAGAGGCCATTTAGATGGAACGTTAAGATCAATGTCTGTATTTCAAGTACATGTTTTATGGATCCTCCATTTGTTATGTCATTGCCCTTGCAAGTGAAATCCTTTTTATACTGAACCTGATGGTTTAAGTGCCATTTTTGTTTTCACATCAAAGGCTTTTGATGTATAGGCTGAACATACTTCGAAAATTCATGCAGTAATTTACACAAGCATCAATGTCATCAAGATATTGTATCAATTTGTAGCTGAGACAACCAATAAAGCTAGGTACATAGACACTGACATAGTGGGAGAGTCCCTGGCCTCAAAAGTTTACAGTCTAAAAGGTACAAGAGGAAGTATTTATCCTCATTTTACAGACGGTGAATAGAGGGCACTGTTAAGAGTACACAATTTACCCATGGTCACAACGTCTGTGACGGAGCCAGAAACTGAACTCAGATGTTCTAATTTTGAAATTAGTGCTTTGTCCATAAGCCCATCCTTCCTCTCAAGTGATATTTCTCTGAAAAGTAGAAATACCACCAAGGTAGAGGCAAAGTGATCCTTGAAGTCTCATTAAATAAATAAATAAATAAATAAATAAAAATTCTGTAGTAAATACTAACTATATGTGCTGAATTAGCAGCTTCTGGAGACCTAATTCCTCTTTTTATGTATTCAGATAACAGGCACAGCAAGGGTAGTAACAATGAAAGCTTCCCCAGACAGGTCCCTAACAATATTTAATCCCTAACCTGAAGGGTACACCTCTAGGGAAAGGAAGTTAAGTTCCATAGCTTGTTCCATCTTTTCTAGTACAAGCCTTGCCCACCAGAAGAGTGCTTAATTGGTAGCTTATTCAAAAACTCAAATTGTGCATGCATGAAAGCATTAACTACAGTGAAAAGGGGTATAAGGAATCAACTGGAAGCTTCCAGTCACAAAGTCTACCACTTTTTGGTAGCAATGCAAACAACTCCTTTAAAATGGCTTTTATTTTGAAATGTCGTTTATTTTGAAATCGAAACCAGAGTGGAAAGGTCTAAACCTGCACTTGCTTGAGGGTTACTATATTTGTCTACACAGGCCCTTGTAATAGGAACACTTCAGTGGCGGGGACACAAGGTCCATTTATGAAGATATGTATAGATGCTCTGGACAAAAGAAAATGAATAAGACACTTTCAGCAACATGTGATGAAATGAATAAAGAGCCTGTGGGCAGTTGAGAATGTTCATCCAAAGAAGTCTACTTCACATAGCTACAATAGCAGGCCTGTTGTCCAGACAAAGGATACAGTCAAACAGCTTGTTATGCAGAGAGTGACCTGACTGAATTCAAATTGGGAATGAGTTTGTTGATTCCGGAAGTGTTTAAAAATCTTGACTCCTTATTTATTTAAGCAACAGGGAAGGAAGAGAGACTGTAGTAGATATAACTTTCCTTTTAACTAGTACTGGAAAAGACCAAATATGGTGAAAGGGCTACAGAATAATTTTTTTCCAGAGCCCTGACTGGCCCAAATTCCATGAGTCAATGTCACAAGGTGGCTAGACCCTACTGAGATTATGACCTCTCTTGAATCTGGGCAGAACCATTAAAACTGCAAACTGATTTATTAAGTATTTAGTACTATCACTACACAGACCCACTTTGTATGGTGCACATCCATTAATAAAGAGGGACATTTTACACATACCCTCCCCATCTATGAATGGGAGAAGAGAAAAAAAAAACTTACTATCGAAAGTGCATACCACACTCTTTGTAAACAGATTTTCCAGTGGAAGACAGCAAGTAAGGCAAATCTTGATTAGATTTTATCCATCACAGCCTCCCACTCAAAACAGAATTGTCAACTAAAAAGGCATCTCTACTGTAAGGAGGCAGTGTGCTCTGGAGAGCAGAGCATGGGACTAAGAGACTTTGTGATCCTGGCTCTGCCACCAGCATGGTCTGTGGTCTTGAGAAAAATTTAAGTATCATGGATAAGTAAATAAACAAAGGTGTTTAAGGCTAATGAAGTAGGTATTAATCCACGAAAGCTTATGCTCCAATACATCTGTTAGTCTATAAGGTGCCACGGGACTCTTTGTTGCTTTCTACTTATCTATTACTTTGGATAGCCGAAGTGCTAATCAATTAGTAGTAAAGGGCATATTTTACATTAAACATTTCCTCTAAATACCTAGATATATAATAGTCTCTTTTAAAAAAGAGATTTGCACATGTGAATTACAAGCTTTGTTAGGGTAGCTTCAAAAGAACATGTTAGCTAGTTTAACAGAGACATAATTATGAAATAGGCATCTCACTTTTGACTACTTGCCACAGATAGTAACATTTAGTGACTTTCAGCCTACCAACAAATTAACAAATGTTAGCTTTGGGAACCTTTTCCATTTCTCTTCTGAGACTTCTGGTATGCAAATGAAGGAACAGACAAGAATCCAAGTAAATTATGTGACAAGGATAAACACCTGTTCAGGAGATGATGTTGTAGCCATCTTGGTCTCAGGATATGCTAGAGACAAGGTGGACGAAGTAACAGCTTTTACTGGACCAACTTCTGTTGGTGAAAGAAATAAGCTTCTGAACTCCACAGAGCTCTCCTTCAGGTGTGGGAAAGGCACTCTGCCACGGCAGCACTTTAACATGGATTGTGTAGTCGCAGCACAGCGCTGATAGAGAAAGCTCTCCCAGCACTCTAAAAAACTACCTCCACGAGGGTCGTAGCTACCAGCACTGGGAGCACTGCTCCAGCACTGGTGCACTGTCTATACTGGCTCGTTACAATGCTGAAACTTGCAGCGCTCAGGCAGGTGGTGTGTTTTTTCACACCCCTGAGCAAGAAAGTTGCAGCGCTGTAAAGTGCCTGTGTAAATAGGCCCTCATATAAATTATGCATGAAATTAAGGTACAAGTGAGTGGTACTATGTATTCCTCAAAATAAATATTATGCAACTTGAATTTGATTGGTAAATGTGCAGATAATATATAAAGAAGATAGTCAGCTCTCCCTCTTCCATATCTGTAGTAGCTCCACAAGGCCAAGAGAAAAGAGAAATAAAGTCATTTTTTCCTAAGTAAAGCAAGGGGATAATCTGCTGTGACTAAATTTTGAGTACGAAAGGAAAATCTCTACACTCGGACCATATCTGCACTTGAAAGGATTAAATATCCTCCAAGACTTGCAAATGAATAATGTTCTCAAGCGATACGGAAGCATTGCCATCAATAGTACTAGAAGAATGGTCTGCTAGCTAGGGCAATAGCCTGGGTCTCAGGAGACCTGGCTTCAGTTCTCTGTTCTGCCACAGACTCCCTCTGCAATCCTGGACAATTCACAGTCTGTGTTTCAGTCTCCCACCTGTAAAATGGGGTTAATAGCACTGCCCTCACAGTGATGAAAAATTGTAAGGCAGTCAGATACTGTTGTAAAAGGGGCCATGAAAGTATCTAAGATACACAGGGCCTTCAAGCTCACTGTGTCTCCAACAGTGACCAGTGCCAGAGACTTTGAGGAATACCAAGAAACCACTCAATACCCAACTGTGGCATGCAATGCTGAATCATAGTATATTTTATGAAAAATATCTTCTGAATATGCACTATACCACATTATAAAATTCAGTGAAGACTTAACTTCATTTAACTTGCAAATATAGAAAGTAATTATCCCACTTAAGGACTAACTTATGAAATATTTTCAAAAGTTCAGCTATTTTTGCTCTCGAGCACCATAGTGGGCATTACCTCTCGAAAATAATTTGCTCCTATGCAAAAAGGAGAAAGGATTGTAACAACTCCTTAGGGTCTGCTCAAATGATTATCTATGCCAGAGTTACTATGCATCATTGTAGCAACACATAGCCCTGGCATACTCCAATAAAGCACAAATTTTTTTTTTGCACTTTGCATCTTTTAAAAATAAAATGTTCACACTAAAATAGATTCCTTGTAAGAAGGCAGGAGAAAACCAATTCGCCTTCCCCTAAAGAAAAGACAGCTTGGGGAATTTTAGCTGATTTTGGATGTCATAACTTTTTGACAATAAAGAGTTATAGGCAATGATAATCTGCTGTACATGGATTGAACCAGATGAGAAACCTCAGGAGCAGGTCTGGACATTGTTTAAAAATCAGGGAGGGGGGGAGGAAATAAACAGCTGACCATTTATCCCTTTTAGGAGCTCTAAAAAAGACTGAATGGAATGTGAACACTGTCTCCAGTATAAAGTTCAGAAATAAGCATCATGAGATAAACACTCTTGTCCTGAAGCGAACTAGGATGAGGACATTTAAAAAAATAAATCAACTCTGCCTGTATTTCCAAGAGCAGGCTGTCATTCCACAAATACTCCCACCTGTCTGCACTCAGCTGCAGAAATTCATTGTTCTCCATTTCCCTTAACAGATTACAATTCATAAAGACACAGAAGTATAATTTTTCCCCCCGGGGACTAGAATGGATAAACCATCCACAAGTGAAATCCTCAGAAAAGAGGAGTGCATACTATTCTTGATGATGCTACCTTCATCCAAATTTATTCTGCTTTACAAAAAAAAAAATAGTTAGTGTTTAACATGTTGTAACGAGTCAAAAATTAGGACACTGCTGCCCCACAATGCTTATACAATGTAAGATTGATCCAAGACAACAATTTTGGTCAAAAAGGACTTTACTTCCTTCTAGGCCAGTCAATGCTATTCCAGATTCAGCAGGACTAGCTACCATTATAAAACGAGCTCCCATGTGTGACGAATGTGGGAATTTTCTGTAATTTTTTTTTATGAACTACGTTTATGACTCTGTACCTACGACCTTGGCACTGCGTGGGTGCAGAAGGATTAAAATGCTGCTCTTGGGGCAGGAGACATGAGTGGATTGTGTTACATAACTATCTGGGGTGATATGAACGGGTCCTCAAGGACTGGCCGGAACCAACACATATCACTGGAGGATCTGGAAAGATAAGGGGAACCCAATGATTGAGCAATGGATACTCAACAACTGAAGGCTCCCAGCAGGTGAACATGTGAATTCAGCATGGCTCCATAGCAGAAGAACAATGGACCAAGAGGCGACCAACCGCACGCTGTGATCAGAACTGGCCTCATGGAGACACAGCAGGTCTCATCTGAAACTGACTGACAGAGACAAAGAAGATGGATTCTGCAGCAGCTTGGCGGAGCCGTGGCGTTGGCCAGTCTGAACACGGTGTTCACCTTTGCTTCTCTAGGCTAACCTAAGGACTTCCTGATGCTTCAGTCCAGTTGACTAATAAATCGTACTCTGTTTCGAAAGGCCTGATTAGAGTTTCTGCAGATATTTGCTGAAGTGCATTGATCCTTGAGGGGGGTAAGAGTCTCTGAACAAGGAGTGTTGGAGCATAGAAGCTCAGTCTGAGGTAGTGAGGTGCTGCAGCCTCACTTAGTGCAAGACTGCGATCCCTTGGGGGTATGGCACACTAAGGCTATGTCTACACTACAAGCTAGGGGTGTGATTTCCCTGCTTGCGTACATATACTTGTCTTAGGTCTCATAAGGCTAACGCAAGTATAAATAGCAGTGTAACTGCAGTAGAATGTGCAGGGGCAGCAAAGGCACGGCTTAGCCATGCTGAGTACATACCCACTGGTTTCAGGCAGGTTCATATTTGGCACAGAAACTGTACTGCTGCTCCATGCCTACAATGCTATTTATTACTCATACTTGCTAGATCAATGAGAGCTAGTTTGAGTGTGTGTACATGAGCTGGGGAATCACACCACCAGCTCATAGTGTAGACATAACTTCAAGGGGCAGTCCCAGGAAACTATCTGCAGGCCAGGGCATACCACAGATCCTGTACGTTCATGACACCATCCCACTCAGCTCCGAAGCTATTTCAAGCCCCTTGAAGCCAAGGATGCTAAAGACCTAGCAGAAGAATTGATGCTGGTGCATCCATATTGTAGCATAGAGCACTTCTATTAGCCCACAAGGCCAAACTACAAAATAAACACAATGGATACATAGGGAAGATTCTGGTCTGTTACAATGGTGTAAGTCAGGAGTAACTTATGTTTTAAGTGGTTTTATAAAAGTGTAAGACAAGAATTCAGCCAAGTTTGTTTTGAACTTGGAAGTTACCCTCATTACAGCCACAAACATGAACTTTGCAAACATGCCACAGATATGAACGTAAGCAATCAAAACACGTGACATCCTTTTGCAACAGTTCAATACCCATAATGATTTCACCCACAAGGTGCTTTTGTCCACGTGGGCTTTTAAAAAAAAAAATTTCAAGTACTGTAGTTTTAGAGGTACTCTAAGCTATGATCTTGTGATATAAAAAGGGCTGTGAAGTAGCATGTAAACAAGAAGTCTGGCTAAAATTTGTGACATTTAAGGTTCTCTCTAAATACTCCTTTGGAAAGAATGCTTCGATGCCATTTCCGCAAACCATTTGGGGATTTTTTTAGATTCAGGTACAAAAAGAAAACAAGTACAATTTTTGCAGATAATTGTCCACTGATGCATCTAGTCACAAGCGAGGGGGAAAGGACGAAGAAATATTCTTCATTCAGGCAGCAAATGCAGTACTTTGGCTCTGACTATATACTTACAAGTACTCTCATATGCAAATAAATAGGTTTAGTCACAGCTAAAGTCCTTTCCGGGCATCTGACTCAGACATGCAGGAACAGGATTAAAGTCAGAGGCAGCTTTTAGCATGCAGTTATGATTTGTTTAGCACCTCTATGATTTAAGATGAAAATTTAAAAAAAACAACAAAGGAAAGCAGTTAGTATGATACAAGAGAACCTATTAGACTTTTTTATTCTGTGTACATACTAAAGTTTCTTTTGAATATTCAAAGTAGGAATGAATGATTTATAGTCTCAGTTATACTCCAGTACTACTCCTGGGGGAATTCTGCGCAAATTTTTTTAAAATTCTGCAAATATTATTTGTCAAAAACAACACAATATAATCACAGCAGTTTCATTATTTTGGTAAATTTATTTCAAAATACCTGTCAGCAAATATGTCTGCAACAATACAGGGGAGTCAGGGGTAATGGAGGAGCTGATGGAGAGGGAAAGAGCCTGGGAGTAAACCCGGATCATTGTTGGGTGTTGGTGGGAGAAATATGGAAGAGGTTTTTTTGGAGGGAAGGGAGGGATTGTTAGGGAGCCACCTCCATGCAGACCCTGGCCTTGTACATTCAGTCAGGCACATCTGCCCCTGTCCCCATGTGTCCTTGCAACCCCATGTGTCCTTGCACCCCTTGCCCCCATCCCCATGTGTCCCTCCACCCCGACACCAACTCCCCCATCCCCATGTAGCCCTGCATCCCACTTAGCCACTTCCCTGTTGCCCTGACCCCTCCCCCATCCCGATGTGTCCCTGTGCCTTCACTCAGTCACCTCTCTTCCCCCATGTGACCTTGCACTCGCCCATCCCTAGGTGGCCCAGCACCCCCCCCCCCCGCACCCATGCGTCTCTCTGCCCCCACTCAGCTACCGCACCTTCCCCATGTGGCTCTGCACTACTTCAGCCAGCTCCCTCCCATCATCCCTGTGTGTCCCTGCACCCCTTCCCCATGTATCTCTGCCCCCATTCAGCCATGCTCTTCCTCCTGCAGCCCTGCACTCCCTCAGCCACCCCACCCCCTGGCCCCATGTGTCCCTGCACCCCCTCCCCAAGTGGCCCTGTGCCTCCACTCCCATTCAGCCTCTGCCCCAGTCTGTCCTCCCCCAATAACCCTTATGAACCCGTCTGTGACACCCCCCCCACCTGCCCCATGTGCCCCACACTGTCTGTCCTCTCATTTCTCTTGTCTCCTGCCCTGCCGCACCGCAAGGCGCTGAAGGAAGGCAGCGTCTTCTCTTCCCTATCGGCAGCTGGGGCTGCTCTGTTCTAGCACCACAGCAGCCCCTGGTGGCAAAAGGCAGAACTGCAGTAACTCTCCAACCAAAGTTATTTTCTGCAAAAAAATAATGTGCATGGGCAGTGGTGTACAATTCCCCCAGGAGTATAATACAAATGACATCACTGCTCATAGATTAGACTAAAGACAAAGTCCTACTAGGGCCATCTTTTTCCATCTCCCAGGAGGTAGTGAAGGACTGATCCAGTACAGCTGAGCAAATGTGTTTTATACAATAATATTTGCTAGAATTAAATTAACAGGAGGGTTAGGAGTAATAGCCAGCTAAGAATCTGAGTTAACTCAGAAGTGAAGACAATCTACAGTTCAGGAAGAATGTTGATAAGTTGGAAAGGGTTCAGAGAAGAGCCACAAGAATAATTAAAGGTTTGGAAACATGTCTTATAGTGATAGATTTATGGAGCTCAATCTATTTAGCTTACCAAACAGAAGGTTGAGTGATTTGATTACAATCTATAAGTACCTACACTGGGAACAAACATTTAATAATGGGTTCTTCAATCCAACGAAGATATAACATGACCAAATGGCTGGAAGTTGATGGTAGACAAAATCATATGGGATATAAGGTATACATTTTTACCAGTGAGAGAAATTAACCATTGGAACAATTTACCAAGAGTCCTGGTAGATTCACCATCACTGGCAATTTTTGAGTGAAGATTGGAATTTTTTTCTAAAGAGATATTCTCTAAGAATTAATTTTGGAAAGTTCTATGGCTTGTATTACACAGGAGGTCAGACTAGACCATCACAATGGTCCCTTTTGGCCTTGGAATCTATACATCCCATATTTTTGAATATTGCAACGAAACACTTACAAATCACCTCCAAACCAAGAATCATTCACTAGGTGAAATTAGAACTCTGTGGAAAATGAGAACAATTGCAACCTATTCAAACAATCACAACCTATGAACAAAAATTAGGATGTTTAATTATCTGCTATAAGCCATTTGCCCAGATCCAATTCCAACAACACTGTACAGCACTTTGCCCTGTTAGTTCCATGGCAGTTAGACTGGCAGGTTAGAGACCAAGCGTGTGAGCAATCATTGGGATGTTCTCACCATATAGCCACAGTGGCAGTGTGGTCATGGGGAGGAGAAAGACAACTGTAGAAATGAGGGAGACACTCTCTCAGAACAAAGAGAGAGTGCGCACGCACAAGCACATTGTAAGGGGAGAATGGCCCTTCAATGTGCGACAGTGAGTGGGTAGTGGGTTAGCAAGGGTGTGGTTTTTCTTTAAGATATCTTTTCTAACCAGCTCTAGGGGTCACTACCCAGCCAACCAACTGCATGCTTTGATCGCCACCGTCAAGTGTCACAGAGGGTGGGAAAACACTGCCATATACAGTAACTCCTCACTTAAAGTGATCCCGCTCAATGTTGTTTCGTTGTTACATTGCTTATCAATTAGGGAACATACTCATTTAAAGTTGTGCTACCCTGATTTGCAGATGATCTGCAACAGATGAAGACAGCTAGAGCACTGAAAGTAGAAGGCCAAGGCTGATTGGTTGCAGCATAAAGACTTTTTAAACTCTTACAATGTGGCTGTGTAGGAGACAAAGAAAAACCTTTTCCTCCATCATAGCATCTGCGAAATCTCAGATAGCAAATTTGTTTCAGGTGATAGTCCAGATTTACCAGATTATCTCCACTCAGTAACTGATCTGAGTCCCTCCCACTGAAGAAATTGTTCACTTTTTGTGTGGACAAGATTGCCAATCCTTAAATGATCAATCTGTTTCCGTGATAGCAGAGTAAGATCTTGAGGGAACAAGGGCCTTCTCTTCTCCAGAGTTTCAACCAGTGATGTTCCATGAGACACTGGAGGTGTTGGAAGAACTTTATCCCACCACCTGCACTTTGGATCCACGTCCTTCCTCGCCAGTGAGGAAGTACTTGCCCGCAGTACTTTATTTGTGGAGATTATCAATGCCTCTCAGAGAGAAGGTAGGTTGCCTGCTGCTTTGAAGGAAGCAATAACGAGGTCTTTCCTTAAAAAGTCATTGCTCTCACTAATCATCAAAAAGTATCACATCTTGCTTTCTGGGTAAGACTGCTGAGAAGGTTGTGAAATAATTCCCAGATGCATTTGATCTCTGACTCTTGTCAATTGGAGTACAGACCTGGCAATGACACAGAGACTGCATTGGCCAATGATCTCCTGGCAATGCACAAAGATGTCCAATGCTGGTATTAAATCTATCAGCTGTTTTCATTACCATGAGTAGGGCTCCGTGTCATGACTTTCCACGACCTCCGTGACTTCTGCAGGGGCCAGAGCTCAGGTGGCCCCAGGGACAGCCACACCAGCTGTGGCCCCCGGCCAGCCAGAGCAGCCACAGTCCGTGGCCCCGGACAGCTGGTGCCCCTGGCTTCAGGCATCCCCCCCCAGTAGCTCCCCCCAACCTCCCCCAGCAGCACCCCTCTGATACTCCCCCCCAGCAGTGACCCCTTCTACCCCACCCCCCCTCAGATTTAATCACAGGTATTTTTAGTATAAGTCATGAACAGTTCAAGGGGCATGATTTTTTTTTATTTTTGCACATGACCTGTCCATGACTTTTTAGTAAAAATATCTGTGACTAAATCATAGCCTTAATCATGAGGTGTCACTAACTCACCTGTAGACTCTGGAGGGGCTGATGTTCAGCAACTTAGTTTTCTTCTCAAGGAGAGCTCAATGTGTAGTTGTAGGCAACTGCTCTTCCACTCAAAGAGCTCTCAAGTGTTGGGTGTTACCGGGTCTCGTTCTGTCAACTCTAATGTTCAATATGTATATGAGGCCAGTAGAAAGTTAATAAGCACAGGGCTGCCCAGAGGATTCAGGGGGTCTGGGGCAAAGCAATTTCGGGGGCCTCTTCCATAAAAAAAAGTTGCAATACTATAGAATATTATATTCTCGTGGGGGGCCCCTGTGGGGTCCAGGGCAAATTGCCCCACTTGCCCCCCCGGGCAGCCCTGAGTAAGCAGGCACAGGGTTTCACGTTTTGAATAGACTGATGACACCCAACTGTATGTCTCTATCATCTGATTTAGGTAACGCAGTTCAGCACCTCAGACTGTATCTAACTGATGCTGGGGCTTGGAGAAGAGTGAGTGGCTGAGGCTCAAAACAGACAAGTCTGAGGTGATGATGGCCAGTTGGGAGATGCCGCCGGAGGAGGTAACATCACCCTCTGTGGACTGAAGGAGCATATCCACCATTAGTTAATAGTGTCTAGAAATTTAAGGGGTGATATGATTGTCCAACACTGCCAGGGGGGCTGTGACTCAGTCAGCTTTTTACCATCTGCATCGGGCTAGGAGGCTGCTAGCTTTTCTTTCAGATGTGGACCTTGCCTCTGTTATCCATGCTTTTGTTCCCTCAAGATTAGTCTACTGCAATAAACTCTACATGGGGTTACAACTTAAGCCATTTGGAAAGTGACAGTGCAGAACATGGCAGTTCACTTACATAAAGTGGGGCATCTTGCTGGAAACAAATGACACTTGGGCTGCAGTATGTGCACTTGCTGCTCACTGAGTGGAGTTTAAGGTTTTTGTTATGACCTACGAAGCCCTATATGGCCTGGGACTGCCTCTCTCCCATGCCATACTACCACAGCTGTGGTCAGCATGGGTGCTCAAGCTAGAGCCTCTCATTGTAAATAAGAAAGACTGGCAGGCAAGGTTTCTCCACGAGGGCTCAGACTCTGGAACTTGCTCTCCTCACAATAGTCTGAAATAGCCCCAATCTGGCAACCTTCCAGGCATGCTGCAAAATATAGGTTTGATAGAGCTTTTGGAGACGGCTGATGGTACATTTTCTAGATGAAAAGTAGCTGGCTGACTGACCAAATTCCTGTGGAATTGATTTTAATGCTGCTGAGGTTTAATCTAATTGTGTTTCTTATATGATTACGTTAACATGCCTAGAGCTTTGGGTAGGCATCAATTTGAAATCTAAACAAATAATTAAAATAAATCAAATAACTGCAAGTTTCATTGCAGATAACCCTAAAAAGTGAACAGAAATGTAAGATCCCTAATCTGGTTCCAAAAACATCAGTTTAGAACCTAAAAATGGAAGGTGACAAGAAGAATCTAGATCACTTGTCTCATAACAAAGTAACCCATCTGCTCAGTCATGCAGGCTATCAAGAACATATCACTCCAGTGTTTCACTTTCTTCACTAGCTCTCTATGGAACATCAGGTGAAATTCAAGATTTCAATCCTCATCTTCAAAGCACTGTTACACAAGTTACCCTCACCAAGCATGATCATGCCCTTCCATGACAGATAGTTCTGTTGTTCCAGTGCAATGTATCAACTTAAAGCATTAAACTTTTGCACTCAGGAGACTATTGTCTCAGAAACTGCTCAGAAGTTTCTAACTCACTCCAGTAAACATCAGAACCACTGTGATCATCAGCACCGTCAAGAACAAAATACCACTTCAAACAAGCCTTACCATAACAGCAAACGAATAAAATATCACAAAGTCCTGCTCCCTGAATAAAAATCTAGACACATTTTCATTTAATAATTTCCTTTGGGAACAATTAACTTATTTACCACTGTAAAGATAACGTTCTAATTATCATGACAATTACCCGTTTGCCTGCTCTATCTGAAACAGGAGGAGGCAAGACACACCGAAGAACCAGACTTGGGAGAGGGGGGGAGAAAACCACCACTATCCTTGAGGTAAATCAGATTATACTTCAACTCAAAGTGAAGTAACTGGCCATAGCCTAACTAACTTACAGCATGATGAATCATGTACGAAAAATGCAAAACCCTATGAAGATTAGAAACATCCATTTCTAAAACAAGTCAAGAAAGAGATGAGGTAGATTGGATGATCTAATACAGGGGTTCTCAACCCTTTTGTCTTTCCTTGCCCCCCCCCCCCCGAAACAAAACTACAAAAACTCCACGGCCCACCTGTGCCACAATAACTGGTTTTCTGCATATATAAGCCAGGGCCGGCATTAAGGGGTAGCAAGCGGGGCAATTGTCCAGGGCCCCACGCCACAGTGAAGCTATGTTGCTCAGCCTTCTGCTTCAGCCCCAGGTGGCAGAGCTCAGGGCACTGGGCTCCAGCCCCACACAGTGGGACTTCGGCTTTCTGCCCTGGGCCCCAGCAAGTCTAACACTGGTCCTGCTTGGCGGACCCCCTGAAACCTGCTCACGGCCCTCCAGGGGGCCCTGGACCCCTGGTCTAGATCCACTGATCTAACAGATGCTTTTCCACCTCTAACGTCCATGCAATACCACCCCTCCTCTCAAAGAAAAAAGATGTTTTAACAGGTACTACAGTTAATACATTGTAATAAATAAAGCGAGTTAATAAACTGCAAAAGTGATTAAACATTTAACAGAGGTATAAATGACCATGACAGTTCACAGAAGGCAAAATATATCCTCTGCCCCCAGGAACTGAAAAATTTACATATATAAACACACAGAAGACATTGTAGGACAAGAATGTAGGAGAGGGAGTGTCTGGGGAATAACTAACAATGACAAGAGAAAGGGGAATTTCCCAAGGAGGAGTGCACTGAGCAGAGAGGATGCTCATAGCACTTCCATTTTTCTACACAGTTTGCATGTGTATATGCCAAAAATCACAAGAATGTTATGAATAAGTGTTATTTTACCGATTGGGAAGATGTGAAGAGCAGTGAAATCACACAGCAAGTCAGCACAGTACTAGGATTAGAACTCAGGAGTTCATGGCTCCCAACATTAAATTCAAGCCTCTTGGCCCTGTTACTTCTTATGGTGTCTAACCAAATCACATGCTTGCTATGGAACATTCATGGATTAAGCCCTATTAAACATACTGGAGCTCTTTCAAAGCCTAAAAGCCTTGGGGGGTGGGGGTGGGGGCGGGGGGGAATGCAATGCTCTTTCAAGCAGCATTTGCTACAGGGAGATGCCAACAGACTTAAGAAACTGAGTTGGCTGGAACTTTAATACCTCACTAACCACGAACTGAGTATAATAATCTTAATACACAATTATACCCTATCCTGCAAGCAAAGTCACAAGAGATTGAGAAAGAATATTGTTAAATTGAAGGTACATTTCAACAAATCAGCTTAGTATCTGTCTACGGCTCTGAAAATCAATGGTTCCTCCATTTTACCAAATTGGAATTGCTATTAATGTTACTTCTGCCAAATCTCACTGTAATCTGTGCAATTTTAGTTGTTGCATGAGTCCAACACAAAGCCTCTACTAAGTGAGAAGAAATGCAAAGACGACAAACTTTACAGACATATCTGAATGCTGTTTGGAGATACTTTCCCCGACAGGCAAGCAGTGTTTAGTCTGGTTGACTTATGTTAGTCTTCACATTGGCTTATAGACCACCTATGGTGCTGAAGAAATTTGTTCTCATCAACTGTGCACACACAGAACAAGGAGAATAGCCTTTGGCACCTGCCACTACTCAGAACAAGTGCCTATCAATCCTAAAGTTAACATACTAAGATTCCCCTCTAGCAGAAACTGGAAAGACCTGTTCCCCTCTTAAAAACTGCCTAAAATAGCCAGTTGAAAATGCTATAATACTTTTAAAAGAAATCCAAGGGTCTACTGCTCTGCACTAGGAGGCATTTAAAACCATCATGGGGAGGAGTTTCAGTTTATTGCCGAATCCTTAAGATAGACTGGTAAGTGATCTTCCAAATAAGGTCAGAGAACTGGAACAAGACTACTATTCTGTGGTGCCTCATCAGGAACATAAACTGTAAGATACAACTAAAACAGTGGTCTCTGTTAAAAGACAAGCTTTTCAGAGCAATTACACATGCCACATGTGGTGTTACAAACATAAAAGAGTGGCTCTCAATTTAGCATGTCATAACTTATGCTACGACATATCTTTTATGCCACTTGAGTATGCAACCTTAGCCTAGACACAAATGATTGAGCCCTCTCAGAAGAAGGGTGATCTGTGTGGAGAACCGGTTCTTTCTCAAGATCTCCCAGGACCAAGGTTTGGGACCCTTCACGGCATGATGCATAACACATTTATTTAAGAATTCTCTTCTCTGTGAAGCTGCTGTGAAACTCTCCATGTTTCAGTGGAAAGATGCTTATTTTGGACATTTGGCGTTTTGAAAGTGCCTGAAGTTTGGAATGCTATTATGCAGTTTTATCATGGTCAGAAATGGGAATTGTAAGTGCAAAGAGATGGAGAGCAGTGGAGTGGAAGTGAATAGCTCTAGGTACTTGATTGGGCTGGAAGAAGTAAGGGTGAACTTTTCTTCAATGTTGGAGGGTTAGAAACCTTCATAAAAACAGGGAGGGGGTTAACAGAAACCACCGCAGAGGTTACAAGTAAATAAAAAATAAGCAAGGGCAATAATAAAATTAGGCCCTGATCTTGCAAACAATTGCATGCATGAGTAACTCGTGTGTGTAAAAGGTATTCACATGCATGTTTGCAGGAATACACTGCCAACTCTCTGGGGCAGTGACCATCTCTCTGTGTGTTGGTGTGGTATCTAGCATAACAGGCACCTGATACTAATTGAGGTATTTGTGTGCAAACTGCAATAGAAGTAATACTAGATTCTTAAATTAATTTTGTTTATTTAGATTTAAAGTCTACAAAAATGCCTACACAAGTTTAATGCACCTTAATTAAAAACTCTCAATCACAGTAACTCTAATTTGACATGCTTGAAAAAAGATAGAAAGGCTAATTAGGGAAGGGTTACTTTCCCATATACTGTGAGCAGCGTGACTATGAACTTTTCTCTTATAAAAGTTGGTATTGTGCCCATGGTGACAGAGTCCACAAATTTGTGTGAACAGGATTTCTACATTTTAAAAGATTACATTAAATCTGTCAGATAGCACAAAGCTGCAGCTGTCTATAGGGCCCCTTTGTGCTAGGCACTGTACAAAGTCATAGCACGAGAAAATCCTTGTCCCAAAGATCTTACTATCTAAATGGAAAAGTAAGACAAAGGTTGGGAGAAAGGGATTACCACCACCTTTGTCATCTCCAATAAGCCTATTCCCATGCTTAGAGTTAGGCGTGTGCCTAAAAACCTTGCTAAATCAGGACCCTGCTGAGGAAGGATGTTCTTATGGTTAAGGTACTAGGCAACAAGCCCAGAGATCTGGGTTCAGTTCCTCACTTTGCTGCAGACTTCCTGTGCAATCCTCAGTAAATCACTTAGTTCCTCTGAGCCTCAGTTCTCAGTCTTCTGCTTATACATTGCATCCCTTTCTCTTACCCTTTTCCTGTCTTGTCTATTAAGATTGTAAACGTAGGATTTTATTCTTTGTGACTGTACAGCATTTATGACAGTGGAGCTCTGATATCAGTTGGGGTCTCTAGAAGCTACTGTAATACAAATAAATTATTGCAGGAATTATGGTACTATTGATAAAATATCGAAAACAAACTATCATTGTATTCAGTTTGCTGATTTACTTATCAGAGCCACTGGACTCCCAAAAAACTTCAGCATTCTGACCCAATGTAGAGGCTTTGGGATTTCCAGGAAGAGAAAATTTATAAACTTTAGATAATGATCAGCTTACAGCAACTGCAGTCTTTCATACAGCTACCCAATGAGCCAAAGATTTTCGTCTCTAAGTACTTTCACTAAATTCATGTATGACCTCTTCCAGGAAAACTAAAATCTGATATTTGAAAGTTATTCGTTACAGTGCCAGTTTCTAAGCAAACGCAAAAACAAGAAACATTTCATACTTATCAATTGATAGTAAAACTAGAGACCACGTAACATACTGATATTTAATGAAACAATTAACTGGATATTGAGGGAATGAGGATAACATGACAGATGTGATAATATAGGCTCTAAGACTAGAAAACTTTGAAAATCTGAGAGGATTTGGGTATCAGACTTCCATTAAAATTAATGGGTACTGGGTGCCCTGACTCCCTAGGAAGGTTTGAAAAATCTCAACTTAAAAATGTATTAATGTTAAACATTGTATGGCTGCTAATTATATCGTCAATTGAGTACACTGCCTACAAACACTCACCACAGTTCAACGCAAGACCCATGATAAGGCTTCTTTAAATTCACATATTTTCCTCATGAGGTAACATGTTTGTCAAGTTACCATATATGCAGAGAAGCCTGTTACAGGGGGAGAAGTAAAAGAGGGAATGGATGCTGGGTCTAGGTGGTGATCAGTGGCTCCCCGGAGATGGAGGGATCTGCCTCCACATGGTACTCTCAGAGTGGGAAGATGAGCCATTGGGTCCATGCACTGAATCCATAATAGGAAGAGGGGTAGTTAGATCAGCCCTGCTCACTCCACTCTGCTTCAGCTGCTCTGGCAACAGCTTGCTTGTCTACTCCCCGAATTCTGAGCACAGCATCATCTGCTGCTGCTGTGTTCCTGTGTGGGTCTAATGCTTTAAAACATTATGTTCTGTTATTTTGTCCAGGCGCCCAAATTTTGCTGACTGCGTCAGCCATAGAAAACAATTTTCAGTTTGTAACTCAGCTAAACATGAATGGAATTTAAAAGGCATTTCTCTAGCCTGACGGCTCTCTCACTAATGAATTTCAAAGGACTGCTGCAAACAACTGAGCCAATATAGCTTCTTAAAAAAAATGTAAATAAAAAAATACAATCTTTCATAAAAAAGACTAGGCAACCTAAAATATATGGACCACTACCGTCTCCCCTATAGTTACACCTCTTTGTCCTAGAACTGGTTACTTTATATTACCCTTGAGATTATACTGGATAAATGGGGATATGTTTATTGCATTCTGCTCATATTTTAGCGTAACAGTTTAATTATTTAGTGTGAATAGCTAACAAGTGCCAAATTAATAAGCACTAAAAGGCATAGAAATAAAATAAATACATACTACAATATGAAGAGAAAAGAAGTTCTCTTGGGATCTCTTTGAATATTTTCAGCAATTCCATGTCAGACTATTCCTTATAGCGACTTGTTTATGAATATTCTGACCTTCTTGTTAGAGGAATATCTGGAGTGTTTTCTTTAGTGTACCTATCCAGTTGAGATTCTAACCTTTCCATTTTTCCACTCGTTTTACCCAGAGCTCATAAGAAAGAAGGGCATTATTAGCGTGTAAGTACATATAATATATAGTATATACTGACAGTATAGTATATTTGAATTCTGAATATGCCCTATTTCAATAATCAATAAAAACCCCACACACTGTAAACCTCTCTGCCTCAAATTCCCCTCAAGACTTTGTGAAGTCTTCCCAGATTTCCCCATAAACTACCCTAATGTCTCCTCTCTCTCCCCCAAGCCATTGTTCTCCTCTTACTTCTGATTATCCCCTCAAAAACCAGTCACTCCTTTCCAAGATCCATCCTCCTTACACTCCCCCAGTCTCCCCCTTTCCTCAAAAATTTACCTGATTCTCTCCCCCTCATCCCCAAACCCTTACTTTTCTCCTCAAACTGTTTTTTGCACCTGTCTCCTTTCCCTCTTCTATATTCTGCCCTGTTTTCCCTTTCCTCAATAGCTGCCCCCCTAGCACCGCTAGTGTCTGTCATCTCAACGGTTTCCTAGGGACTGTCCTCTCATAACTATCCCTTAGTACCTTGTCACCACCTAGTGTCCATCATCCATAGCTGTCCTCCTCCATCATATCAGTGCCCCTCATAGCTCCTCCTGCCTCCCCCGTTAAGGCGAGAAAGGGGAAGTGGGGGAGCACTGGCTAGGGTGGCAGCTTCTATCATTTTCCAGCCAGGCCCCTCCTACCCTGCAGATGCTCAAAGCTGGCAGGAATGGTGGCCAAACAAAGAAGGAAATGAGCCCAGTGCAAGCATGAACCAGAGCTATGGGCTCCTATTTGTCCAGCAAGAGGACATGGCCTACTTTCCACTCATCCCTTCCTTCCCACAGCACAAGGCAGCAACTGTATCCTGCCTATTGAGCTATTAATAGCTAATCAGCAGCCAGCAGGAGGAAAGAGGGGAGAAACAGAATGCTGAGCACTGCTGCAAAAAGCAACTTCTGAATCTCTTCTCTGCCCCCTCTACTGCTTTCACACCTTCCCCTTTACAGCCCACCAAAAGTTTTTTGTTTTTTTTTTGGCGGCGGGGGGGAAGATATTCACCAATCCCGCCTGATATTTATGCAGATGCCTGTGAAACTTCATTATCTTCAGTTGGGTTGCACAAGTATGCAAACCATGATGCACCAGAAGTAACGCATTTCAGTATGGACAAATGGGAAGTTATATAAGTTATATATCTGGATTTCAGTAATTTATTCAATCTATTTATTGCTGATCTGGGAACAAAGATTTAGATGACCTTGTAAACTGGAGTATTAGTAACAGGATGAAATTCAATAGTGAGGAGGAGGACTAGGAGTCCTGGTTGATCGTAGGATGACGGTCTCCCATGTTTGAAGGATAAGGAGATATGATTACACTCTTTAAATATATCAGAGGATAAATACCAGGGGTTTCTAACCGACCTCCATGACTTTAAGATTAAGCTAGATAAGTTTATGGAGGATGGAGTACAATGGGTCAATGGTATGATATAACCTTTTCCAGAGGGCCATATTTGTGCCCATCTCTTGCAGGAGGTCAGACTAGATGATCATAATGGTCCCTTCTGATCTTGAATTCTATGATTCTAAGTAGAAACAAGGACTGCAGGCCATAACTACAGAATGGGGGGCTGTCTCCTGGACAACAATGACTCTGAAAAGGATTTAGGAGTTATAATGGGCAAGCTTCTCAACAGGAGCTCTCAGAGCAATGCTATGGCAAACAGAGCTTATGTGATCCTTGGATGTATAAACAAGGAGTTGCGAGTAGGGAGGTGGTGAGACAGATACTAGAGTACTATGTACAGTTCCGGTGTTCATATTTTTTAAAAATAATATGTTTAAAAATTGGAGAGAGTCCAACTGAGAGCCACGAAATTGATTCCATCGCTGGAAAAAAATGCCTTACAGCAGAAGATTTACAAAAAATTCAATCTGTTTAGATTATCAAAAAGACAACAGAGGTGACTTCATTACAGTGCATAAGAACCATCACCTGCAGAAAATACTGGGCTAAAGGGATTTTTAGAAAAGACAAAAACAATAGCTGGAAGTTAGAGCCAAACAAACTCACATTAGAAACAAGGCATGCATTTTTAGCCATTGGAACAAACAAACAAGGGAAGTGGTGGATTCTCCATCTCTTGATGTCTTCCAATCAACAATGGATGCCTTTCTGGAAGATGCACTTTATCTAAACGCAAATACTTAGGTTTAGTACAGGGTAACTGGGTGAAAGGTAATAGCCTGTGATATACAGGAAGTCAAATTAGATGATCTAAAGGTCCCTTCTGGCCTTGAACTATGAATCTATAAAGCTTTTTGTTGCTTCCTACTAGCCCAAACTGCAGCAGCTCCAAAAGCTTCATGCATCAAATATAAAGCAAAACAGGCTGAAGGTCATGGTACAGGCAAAAACACTAAAGCTCTTAGGATTCCAAAGCCTCTGGCATTCCTCCCTTTTAGTTGGATTCAAATTTTCAAGTGTCCATTTTATTTCTATAGCTGAGAGAAGCTGAAGGAAATAAGTTATTTCTGTACTGATGTAGCTTCAGAACCAGTATTGGAATGTGACATTAGGCAGACTGCTTGTTCAGTGCTGTCAAATTATTTCCACACATGCTACCTGCTGAATTCTATCTTTTTGTATGAAGAAGAATTTCTAGACAAAAGCACCACAAAATCAATTATATAGATATACACACATTGTATAATACATCAATGATGTTTTCATCCACTGGACAGATGACAAACTTCCTCTCAGATTTTCACAATTTCAACAGCCACCACCCGTGCATTAAACTCTTCTCTGGAACACTCCAACACCAGCATCAAGTCCCTGGACACCACGATCAGCTTCAACAATGGAACCTTACTGAGAACTATATACGAAAAAATCCCTCAGATCACCTACCTTCACAGACCCAGTAACCACCCTAAAAACAGACCAAGAACTCTTATCTACAGCCAAGCACTCAGATATCACAGAATATGCTCTGAGGAGAAAGTCCAGGATATATACCTAAACATACTCAAAACTACCTTTACCAAACAAGAACACTCCACCAGAGAAGCAGATTGTAACATTGAAGGAGCCACCCAAATACCCTGAGGCCTGGTCTACACTACGGTTTTAGGTCAAATTTAGCAGCGTTACCTCAATTTAACCCTGGATCTGTCCACACAACGAAGCCCCCCCCCCCTTTTTTTTTTTACTTAAAGGGCTCTTTAAATTGATTCCTTTACTCCACCTCCGACGAGGGGATTAGCACTGAAATCGGCCTTGCCAAGTCAAATTTGGGATAGTGTGGACGCAATTCAATGGTATTGGCCTCCGGGAGCTATCCCAGAGTGCTCCATTGTGACCGCTCTGGACAGCACTCTCAACTCAGACGCACTGGCCAGGTAGACAAGAAAAGGGAGCGAACTTTTGAATTTCATTTCCTGTTTCGCCAGCGTGTTTGCAGAGCTCATCAGCACGATGTGCACACTGCCGGGGCACATTGCCCAGCCCATACTTTGTGAGAAGTCTATGACCATGTCCCTCTCATCACTGCTCTGCTGTCACCCCCTCGCCTGGTTTTGCGCGAAACAATTGTCTGCCGTTGCTCTGAAAGAGGGAGAGGTGACTGACGACATGGCTTACAGGGAATTAAAATCAACAAAAGGGGTGGCTTTGCATCAAGGAGAAACACAAACTGTCACACAATGGCCCCCTCAAGGACTGAACTCAAAACCCTGGGTTTAGCAGGCCCTTGATTTCACAAAACAAATCGGGTCAATTTCTTGTTTTGATCCATCTATCTTTTACATCGCAGGCTGGCAGCAGACGGTGCATTAAAATTGCCAGCCATCATAATTTCCTGGCTGCTCGCCAGAAGATGGTGCAGTATGACTGCTAGCCATCGTCATCTCCTGGGTGCTCGGCAGAAGATGAGAATGACCTGGCTGAGTCACTCCCTTGTCTGCCCACGCGCCCCGACCGATCTCAGGGAGGTCAGCTAAAAGAGCACCCAGGAATATGACGATGGCTACCAATCATAATGCACCGTCTTCTGCCAAAAGGCAATGAGCTGCTGCTGCGTAGCAATGCAGTCCCACGTCTGCCAGCTTCCAGGAGACGTACGGTGATGGTGAGCTGAGCGGGCTCCATGCTTGCCATGGTATGACATCTGCTCAGGTAACACAGGAAAAAAGGTGCAAAATGATTGTCTGCCGTTGCTTTCACAGAGAGAGGGAGGGAGAGGGGGGCCTGACGATATATACCCAGAACCACCCGCAACACTGTTTTTGCCCCATCAGGCATTGGGCTCTCAACCCAGAATCAACAATGGGTGGCAGAGACTGCAGGAACTGTGGGTTAGCTACCCACAGTGCAACACTCCAGAAGTCGATGCTAGCCTCAGTACTGTGGACGCAGTCCGCCAACTTAATGCACTCTGAGCATTTTGTGTGGGGACACACTCAATCGACTGTATAAAAACGATTTCTAAAGAACGACTTCTACAAATTCGACCTAATTTTGTAGTGTAGACATACGCTGAGAGAACCTGCTTCAATACAGACATAAAATCCCATCCGAGCGCCCACCCTTAGTTCTCATCTTCCATCCCACATTGGAACCCATACAGGTATCATCTAATAACTACAGCCAATATTCAATGGGGACCCTATCCTGAAAGAAATCTTTCCTGAAACCCCACCCTCACCCCCCTTTCTGGCCTTCAAACAACCCCCAACCTCATCATCAAAAGCAAGCTCTCCACAGACCAGGACACACCAGCTCAAAATGGGACCAGACCCTGCCAGAACAGATACAAAACCCACAGACATATCTCCACTGCACAAAGATCAACATCCCCTCCGAACACACCTTTCAAGATCCATAGGTCCTACACATGCCTATCACAACATGTGGTGTACCTCATGCAGTCCACTAAATGCCCCAACAGCAACTATGTGGGCGAAATCAGACAGACAATCTCTACGCTCTCGAATCAACTCGCATAGGAACATGTTAAAAGACAAACACCCATCACCTCTGGGTGAACACTTTTCACAAAGCAATCACTCTATATCTGACCTTTATGTCATCCTCAAATGAAACCTGCACAACACTTTCAAAAGATAAGCCTGGGATCTTATTAAAACCATGATTTTGAACTTAAAGACTCTGGATTTACAGATGATTACAACAATCTGTAGCCTATCAACCCCCCTTTCTGTCCTGTGACTAAAGAGGTGTTAACAGGCCACATCACCTTGAATGGTCCTTTAGCATATATGCTAACTACTTATGCTAAACTATCTGTTTATTTAGCTGTGACACTTGAGTACCTTTCCCAGACCTTAACAAAAGACCTGAGTAATTGGAAAGCTTGCTTCTCTCATCAACAGCAGTTGATCCAATACAAGATATTACCTCACCCATCTTGTGTCTCTAACTTGTGGGTTATTCTGCTATTGACAAATAAAAACCTCTTCCCTCCTCTACTCTGAAAAGTATGTGTGACTGAGAAACCACTTTATTTCACATTCTCCCAATATAAGCACTTCAAAAGTCCAGAAGAACTTCAGAGCCTGAAATCTGAATCTTAATGCACGCAACACTCTAACACGGGTATTACAGAAGCATGACGAATTTTGTAACTGTAACAGAGGACACATTTAATCAGATACTAGTAATATGAATGTTTGGGGGAACTTACCTCTTTTTCAGTATCTCTAGATATACAGGTCCACTGGTTTTCCTTCACACTGTATGCCCAGAAGTCAGCCAGATCCTGAGTCCCATCCCAGCCACCAAACAAATAAACAGTTTCTATAAAAAAATGAAAGAACATACATGGATTTTAAAAAACACAAAATCAGTTAATTTGAGTGCCTTGAAGAGGCATGATCTTAAAACATACTTATGATCTACCTAGGATGAAAAGGCAGTACAAATTGATCAATTTATAAATCAGTGGACATGGAAACTGGTACTAATTTCAAGCCAGTTCCTTTCTGAATGCAATTCTCTCTCACCTGATAATTGAAGGAGCAATGGAAAGGAGGTGGTTTATCTAATAATTTAGGTTTTCAGAGTGGCTTGACGCAGTCCCCTTAGATATACAGCCAATTTTCTAGGCTATTCAAATTTTATTTATAATGTCTATCTCTATCTCAGAAGGGAGAATCAAATCCAGTATTTCACTGTAAAAGTACTGAAAAAAAGGACAAAAAAATTCAACCAATATTCATGTTCAGGGTACTGTGAATAAGTACAGCTTGTTCAACAAGGTGTTGGGATTTTGTATGGGATGTGGTGCAGGCTAATCAACTAGAACCTGAAACTGGGTTCTATTCTAAGATCTGGCAGGCTTGCTATTCGACACTGACTCAGTTACAAATGTTCTAGCTTAGTATGCCCTTTTGTAAAACAGATATGCTTCCCTGAACAGTGAGGTACTGACAATTTATGAAGTGCTCTGAGATTTTTTGACAAGTGAGGAAAGCCACTCTGTTAGTAGCAGAGCCAGAAAATTCCATGACTTCAAGTTCCAAGCCCATTCCTCCAGAGCTTGCTACCCATCAAGAGTTAAATGTCAGCGTATGAGGCATATTAAACCTATGACCCCACCAACCAATTAATAACCAACATAATGGTCTCCAACAGGTGTCCCAGGCAGTCATGCTCAGATATAACAATGTGTGTGAGAGAGAGCCTCTGCACAAAGGAGAAGTGAAAAAGAATCTCCATACTCTGATAAAAAGAGGAGTGGGAAGCATCTAGTGTACTGGCTTGGTAGCTTTGATGTCTCAGATCTTCTCAAAAGAAAATTTGATTTTAATACCAAAAAGCAAATTGATTAGTGAACTAGAGTTCAAATTTATTTTTCTCAAAATTTAAGAGTGTTTCCGGGGAATAGTAGGCATCTTTCAAAACCCTTTAAGTATTCACTTAAAGTACTACTTAAAAAATTATGCACTAGTTTACTATAACAACTGTCTGCCAACTTTCAATCCGGTACCAATTAAACAGCACAGTTAAAAATGTGATATAGAATTTAAATGGCTATTGACCCTTGTCTATAATTGTGCTAGTGGGCACCACCATGAAAAGGTTATCCTGGTTCATTAACTTTAATTACCCTTCCTCTTGGGCTCAGGGCTCCCAATGTTCCCTGCGAAGAGCAAGTCCCTTTGTGCTCATAAATTCTCACAGTTCACAAAACCCACATTACCACAAGAGCTTCATTGATAGCCGAAGAAAATAAAAGATTTGGCACAGACCACGTATCCTATTGGGTCTCTGCCAAAATGTCATGCCTGCCTATGAAGGCTTTGTTGCGCCAGTTGAAGTTTAATAGCAAACCTGAATAAATCTAATGAAAGCTAAACCTTTTTATCTACCTTAAGAAAACCTGATAAAATGAAATAATCTTGCAAGCGTTCAAAAGGAGTGAAATATCATCATAAAGTAAATGCCAACTGTAAGCACCTCAGTGCTTACAAGCGGCAATGAAGAGATAAATGTACACAATGTCAAATTTGCTTTTATTCTTACTGCATAACTACATTCCAGCTCAGCGATAAAGGCTCCATCATTACCCAGTCCAGAATGACTGACATTCCTTCCCTTTCTACTGGCTTTTTAGCAGATGCACAAAATAAAACCAAACATCTTTTATTATTTATTGTATTGCCAGCACAATTTATGTACTGTAATTTATTTATTAGAGGATTTTTTTTAGAAGGACAGTGGTGTTTCCAAATACAAATTTATCTGCCGCCAAGAGATTCATGGGTTTTTTTTTTTTTTTTAAATGGGTTTCTTCTAATGTTTGCAACTATTCTTCCAAGGCTTAAGTAACATGTATTTCTATCCTTCACCACAAATCCAAAGTAACTCAATTTTGCAGCAACAGTTTCACTTCCTAGTCCCCTTTATATATGTGCACTATTCCACCATCAAATTGGGTATCTGTGACATCCTCCATGATGTTCGGCTTGCCATTAAGTCATCAACTTTTATTACATTCACAGTCTCTGCCATACTGCATTTCTCTCTGTTCACATCATAACAAAATACCACAATATTTCTAATACCACAGTGTGTTAACAGTTGGTAAATGATGATTATGCTGCATTGGCTGTTCAGAGCAATCACAGTATCTGTTTTCCCCAACTACATTTACACATACAGCTACTACGCCTATGATTGCAGTGAAAACATTTCAACAGGATCCAAGACTTGAGAGAGACGACAAGTCTGATGAATGGATTTGGAGTAGTCTGATGGCGATACTGACCCTCTTAGTCTTGGCTTAGGCAACATGTACTTATAGGTAAAGAGGATGCACTTTGAAACTTTCAGTTTACCTCTAGAAAACACAATACTAGTATCCCCCATTTTAAGTAAATGGACTAGCTAGTCAAGACGGGGATCACACGCTCCTCTGGGTATGTCTACACTACGAAATTAGGTTGATTTTATAGAAGTCGATTTTTAGAAATCAATTTTACAGTCAATTGCATACGTCCACACTAAGCACATTAACTCGGTGGAGTGCATCCTCACTATCGTGGCTAGCATCGACTTCCAGAGCGGTGCACTGTGGGTAGCTATTCCACAGTTCCCGTAGTCTCCGCCGCCCATTGGAATTCTGGGTTAAGCTCCCAATGTCTGATGGGGCAAAAACATTGTTGCAGGTGGTTTTGGGTACATGTTGTCAGTCGCCCCTCCCTCCATGAAAGCAACAGCAGACAATTGTTTTGTGCCTTTATTCCTGGGTTATCCGTGCAGATGCCATAGCACAGCAAGCATGGAGCCCACTCAGCTCACCGCTGCTGTTTCAAGCTGGAGGCTTTTGCCTCAGGCTGCTCTCCCAGCTGGCAGCACCGCGCAGTCGCACCTACCCCAGCCTACCCCTTGCTCCCATGGCTCATGAAGGCTGGACAGTAGTAAGGAGCAGTTCAACTATCAGCTAAGCAAGTGCAGAATGGTGGTAGAATGTGCCTTTGGATATTTAAAAGCTTGCTGGCGCTGTTGGTCAGACCTCAGCGCAACCAACATTCCCATTGTTATTGCTGTTTGCTGTGTGCTCCATAATATCTGAGAGAGTAAGGGGGAGACGTTTAAGGCAGGGTGGGAGGTTGAAGCAAATCGCCTGGCATCCAATTTCGAGCAGCCAGACACCAGGGCAATTAGAAGAGCACAGCAAGGCACGCTGCACATCAGAGAGGCTTTGAAAACAAGTTTTATGACTGGCCAGGCTTCAGTGTGACAGTTGTGTGCATTTCTCCTGGATGCAAACCCACCCCTCTGTTGATTTTAATTCCCTGTAAGCCAACCACCCTCCCCCCTTCAAAATGAAGTAATTATTGTTTTGAATCCATGCATTCTTTCTTTATTAATTTTAAAAAATGAGATAACAGACAAGGTAGCCCGGGTGGGGTGGGAGAGGAGGGAAGGACAAGGTCACATTGCTTATTGAAGCCACACTAAAAATCAAACTGTTTGAATGACAGCCTTCTGTTGCTTGGCCATCCTCTGGAGTGGAGTGCCATGGCTGGGTGCCCAGAGCCTCCCCCCGCGTTCTTGGGCATCTGGGTGAAGAGGCTATGGAACATGGGGAGGAGGGCAGGCGGTTATACAGTGGATGCAGCAGGGGTCTGTGCTCTTGACCGCTTTCCTCCAGCTCCAAGAGATGCTTCATCATGTCCGTTTGTTCCCCCATTAGCCTCAGCATCGCGCTCACTTAATTCTTTCCTGGCCTCTGCCACTGAATGCCTCCATGCATTAAGCTGTGCCCTATCAATATGGAAGGACTGCATGAGCTTGGAAAACACGTCATCACGAGTGTGGTTTTTTTCGCCTTCTAATCTGTGATAACCTCAGGGACGGAGATGATATGGGGAGCGTAGAAACATTCTACGCTCTACGATTCTGGGGGGGACTGCATGGTCACCTGTGCTGCTGAGTGCTGCTAAGTTCGCTACACTGACCAAACAGGAAATGAAATTCAAAAGTTCCCGGGGCTTTTCCTGTGTACCTGGCTAGTGCATCAGAGTTCAAAGTGCTGTCCAGAGCGGTCACAATGGAGCACTCTCCCTTAGGCCAATACCGTCGATTTGCAGCGGCACTACCCCAAATTCAACCCAGCAAGGTCAATTTTAGCGCTACTCCCCTCATTGGGGAGGAGTACAGAAGTCGATTTTAAGAGCCCTTTAGGTTGATGGAACAGGGTTGGTTGTGTGGACGCAGTCATTTTTAAATCGATCTAACGTGACTAAATTCGACCTAACCCTGTAGTGTAGACCAGGCTAAGTGTTTGAAGACTGTCTAATGCAATGAGGCTCCAATGCCAATGGACACCTCTCGGTAATCTAGTCAATTTAACATTAAAACGGCAAAAAAGGTAACGTGTCCCCTACAAGAACAAAAAGGTAAAAGGAAGCTTCACGTGCAGCCATTGTAGGGAAACAATTCTATCTCACAATGATTTGTGAGACAGAGGGAGAGAAGATAAAATTGATCCATTCCCAGTGGTGCTATTCTGATAATACAAGTTACAATACAGAAGTGCAGGGAGTGGCAAACCTCATTTTCACTCAATTCTTCAGATATTTAAGATTCAATTGAGAGTCAGACAGTATTCCAGGATAAGGTCTGCAAGTCTGATGCAGCATTTCAACCTCTGTGTCCAGAAAGGCTCACTGGCAGCCTTATCATTCTGTCTGACATGATTAAAGATCACTAAAAGTCTTAATTCTAAGATGGTACAAAAGAGTTAAAACTACATATAAGAATAGGAACAAACTCGTCCCAGGCAAGGAACCCTACATTCTCACTTGCTCCCTCAGAACTCTCAAGCAGACCAAATAAACACATAAAATAGCAAATGTCCAAGTTAAAGCTGCAAAGGAGCAAGGCAACTCTTCAAGGTTGCGTGCTGCTTCCATTAGGCTGCTTTTCTAAATATCAAATATCTGTACTCTGATCAAGACGAGTTTTGCATGCAAAAGACGGGAGAGGAAACGTCTGTGTATCTGAGTTAAACAAAAGACTGATGGAATATCAGCTTGTATAGTAGATATTTTTCTACCATGCATCTGAGATGTGAACAATCCTTATTTTTAGTACTATGGTAACACCAAAAATGTGCTAGACACTGCACAGGGAAATGATCTGTGCCTCACAGATTATAATCTAAAGACTAAAAACAAACAGGGGAGAAAGCAGTAATGTCTTATTCTTTGTGCTCCCATGTCTGTAACCACCTACTGTCTCGTCTTATACTTAGATTGTAAGCTCTCTGGGAAAGGGGCCATCATTTTTCCCCTCTGTGCCTGTACAGCACAATGGGGCCCTGCCATGACTGTGGTGCTCCCACAACACAAATATAACAACGACATACAAGTAAAGTGATCAGAGAGAAGGTAAACAAACCAAATTAGATTTTTTTTCTTTTAAAATGTCATTTCTTGCAGGCATTGCAATGGGTACTGGAGGACAGATCTGAATGGAGAGGGCAGTGGCCTGGCATGTCAAGGTAATTATATTGTAGTAGCACCCCAAGAGCTCAATCAAGATCAGGATTCCACTGTGCTACATATTGTAAAAATATACAGGAAAAGACTCTCCCTGCGCCCAATAATATGTATTAGAGGTAATGCTGCATCACTCTCCAGCTTCCCACTCAACTCCTCCTTTCCCACTCACGGTCCAAATTTGGAATTTCTCCTCCCAAATCAACCAGTGAACATTTGCAAGAGGCTATAGCACTGTTACATCCATCCAAAGCCCTTGTCAGCTATAATTTGGAGGTCAGAATTCCCTACTGTTTTTGCCATGCCCAAAACTCAAAATTAAAGTATTTTTTTAGAAAAACTATATTCAAGAGCACTTCTAAATTGCTTATTCTGGCAAAAAAGCAGTCCCTAAGAGGCCTACTCTGCTCTCCCCTTACTCTCAATACTGTTGCTATCATCAACAACCCCCCTTTCCCCAAGAGTGAAAGAAGCTGCACTACTCTGTCCATCCTTTACCACCATGCCTCAACCTAGATACTGCTTACCAACTCCTCTCTAAGCTTCCCTTTTTCAGAAGAGAATTTAGTAACCCTCTCCCATCACGTGCTACACAACAAATCAGTCAGATTGCCTATCTCCAGAGAACTTGTGCATTTACGCAGCCATTTTCATGTCACTATTAGTCTGCACAAAAGATTACACTCCTCACTGATAGTGTAAATCGAGGGCAATGTAACTAAATCTCATACTAAGACGACTTCGGGTAAAATTTTCAAAAGTTGCTTTAAGTCGCTCAGAAATCTAAATCACACTGAATCAATGCGATTTAGGCACTTTAGAAAATTTTACCTTTTTTATTTTACAATATACTGCAGTGCATTTAATAGCACTGGTACATTATGAAGCACAGATCAAATTAAAATTGAACTAGACTTGTCAAAACAAACACTGTAATGAGTTACCCTTGCTCTTTCATTAAATTTGTCACTTAGAATCATAGAATCTCAGGGTTGGAAGGGACCTCAGGAGGTTAAACATGGCTTCTCAGACAGTTTGAATTACCTAGATTCTACCGTACTGAAGAGCAGTCACTAGGTTCACTCATACATCCTAAGATACCAATGAAGTGGTTCCTGCTCCCCCAGTTCTCTCAATATGCTTACCAACTTTTCAATAGGGTAGGCTAATATAAGCTACCCCAGGTAAATACTTAAACAACTGACAACTAGGGGGAGGGGGAAGATTAATGTTTAGTCATATTAATTGTGTTACAGTAATGGAACCAAATGACATGCAAACGGTGCTTCTCCCAATACCTTTGATTATACCAGGGGTTCTCAGACTTTTGTACTGGTGACCCCTTTCACAAAGCAAGCCTCTGATTGTGACCCCCTTAAATATATAAACAAGTGTTTTTAATGCATAACACCATTATAAATGCTAGAGGCAAAGCAGGGGTTGGGGTGGAGGGTGACAGCTCGCGACCCCCCATGTAATAACCTCGTGACCCCCTGAGGGGTCCCAACCCCCAGTTTGAGAACCCCTGGATTATACCTTGTGCTCCCTTCTTTCCCCTCAACCAAGTAAACTCATGTCTTATTCTCAGCTTTCAGGTAAGCGTCCTGAGACGGAAGCGCTTTTATTTGAGTAAAATCAGCATTTTCTTTCCTTCTTTTCTCAACTTAAGCCTCTCATCTGCCTCCACCGTCCCTACGCCAACCTTGGTGTCATCCTCTGCTACATTTCCTGTAATGCCTTTGTCTGAATCTGACTCACCATCTCTCTGCAGCATTGTCCATGTGTACTGCTGCCTTGATTCCACCTCTGCTGAAACCTTTAACTAGGCCTTCATCTATGGTCAGCTGACTATCACAACTCCCTTTCCATTAACCTTCCCGCTGCTTAGCTACCTAGTGTAATTTGCCTACCTTCTCCAGTATAAAATTGTGGGCCTTCCTGGAGGCTAGCTTGGCTTCATTCCCATGAGAAACAACGGGAGGTGGTATCCATTTTCAAAGAGAGCAGTTCTTTGTGGAATTCCGTGAAGGAGACTGTTCATCTGCTTCTCCATAAAGGAGACGCGTTCACTCATAACACCGGGGGTGGGGGTGGGGGGGTGGAATCACCATTAATCCAAATGTAGCCTATGCATGAGATTTTAGTGAGCTTTAGCTATGCAATGTCAGCAGTCAGTTTTATTTAATTGAGATCGTTAGGAATAAAAGTACAGTGATACACAGATAAAATTAATTAAAAATATTTCCATTGTGAAATGTAACTTTAAACCAGTTAATGAATTTACTTGTAAATTATCAGAACATTCATTCTGTACTCAAGAAGCAAGTGCTGTAATTTGGGGGACACTACAACGTATGCTTCATATATAAAATGATTGAATCCCTGCTTCTAGTGCAAAACTCAACTCAACCTTAACTATGGGACTGCAAGGAATGATTCCATAACAAAATGTGCATTGTATTCCTGTCAAAGACACGCTGTTATTCCTTAAAACCTATGTTTGGCATCCTGACATTAAGTAGCAGAATTCATCCGCAATAAATATATATATTTTTTCTGTTTCTATGCTGAACCTGCCTCTCATTTGCTCAATAAAATGGCCTGACAAAGCATGATTACATCATTTTGATAAAGATACCAGCAGTAGATGTCTGAATCCTCTTACAAAATGCATCAAGGCAATGACTCTGCTACTTGCAGCTCTGTTCAGCTGGGAATACAGCACTGAAATCAAAGCCTGCACTCCTCTGTTTAGGTATTTTGCCAGAATCTACATAAGTAAGAAGGTATTGTAGTTCTGTTACAGAACTAGGCAGAGCACTTACCTCTAATGTCCTTGGGTGATGACCCATGTTTCCTTATATTAGAGCTTCCAAAATGCAGTCATAACTTTCTTCCCCTAAAAGGTACAGAAAACTGTCCTGCCTCCCATATAAAGAGTGATTTAAAAATAGGTCCATCTTACAGAAAAAATGAAAATGGACATTTTAATCTGTATGCACCTGTGGATGTATAAAGTTATTGTCCCTGATCTAAGTCGGGCATGGCCTGGTTAATGAATATACTTCTGTGCAAATATATTAAGAGTGTTCTGCTCAGGGCCGGCTCTAGGCATCAGCAAAGGAAGCACGTGCTTGGGACGGCACATTTTAAGGGCAGCATTCCGGCCAATCTTGGGGCAGCCGGTCTCAGGGCTGGCTCTAACGTTTTTGCTGCCCCAAGAAAAAAAAAAAAAAAAAAGATGTAGCATTAGAGCAGTCCAACTAGTTTTAAAAACATTTTTAATATCATTTGATTACCTTAAAGGAGAGGTAACCTAGTAACCCACAGAATCTTTAATTAACATATTAATGTATTTATCCCCTTTCATCTCCACCCACAAAAAAAAAAGTCTATTCCCAGAAATATTTATAAGAGGGCAGAGTTAGTGTTGACTTGTCCTGCATGACTAAATTGTTAGAAGCAACATACCGACATCATACTTGTCCCAACAGAGTAACATAAGCTTTGGTATTCTATTTTAAGCCTGCGGACAGTGATGTCTTTCACTTTTGCTGGCTCATTTTTATTGGAAACTAAGCAAGAGCAGAATTGTATATAAGCTACAAAATACAGTTGAAAGCAGCACAGGTTAGGCCTGGGCATCAGGGAATAGGGGTTTGTTCCTGACACTGACTTACTGTGACACATGGAGAAGTCACTTAACCTTTCCCTACCTCACTTTTCACAGATGGTAATGAGGATAATGCCAATCTTTGAAAGTCACTTAGATCCAGTGTTTTGAAGAGTGCTAAGCGCAAATTATTATCCCCTCTCATCCCCAGGATCTATGTGATAACAGTTCAGCAAGTGAGGCAAGACGTATGTTCCTTTTTTTCCTTTTTCCTTTAACATTAGGCATGCGTGAAGCTGCCTAGAGAGACTAGCTTCAGTTTGTAAAATACACCCCAAAGCCATGCCTAGCCAAATCCCCACACCTTTGATAAATGGGCCCAAGCACAAAAGGAAGCTTGAGCAGCCATTAGTACAAGCAGCAGGTTTTACAACACAAACAGTATCAGCAACCTTCCTGGCCTTCTCATGAGCCAAATTAAATACCAGAAACACCCAGAACTTCCTCATGAGCAAAACCACCACCACATAAAACATACTGACTTCGCAGGCCCAAGCAGGCCCTGAAGCAAAACTGAGTACAGCCTCCCAAGAAGCCTACAGGGAATCTCTTCTCCAGAGCTGTAAGAATGATCCAAAGTTACCCTCTGTCACTAGAGGGCATAAAGCTTGGCGGTGAAATTGACTAAAAGAATGGGAGGAAGTCCAGTTCTCCCTGAAAACAAAGTACACCAGTTTAAGAAACTGGAAGACTGACTCCGTTTCCCTGCCTTATTTAACATCAGAATGATCATAGGTCAAAGCCTGAGCTAGTCAGCTTGCTCTGAGTAAGGGAGGAAGAATCACACTTACCAATGCATTCATTCCAAAAATGTTTAATACATTTCATGTCAAAATGCATCTATCCCTCTTACTTCTATCAGCATCACTCCTGCTGCTTTGAAATAAGCACCCGATCTTGAAAAACTATATTCTATAGCCACTAGAGTGCGCTTCACAGCTTTCATTTCACATGGTAGTGCTCCTCTCAACACAATCTCTAACAAGGAAAATTTATCCTCATAGATCTTCCTCAGATTCTTCTACCTCTCTCCGAGAAGAATGTTTGCCAGCCTCATACAAATGGAGTACTTCCTCTCTGGGGCAATAATTATATATTGAGTGACAAAGGTTTAGAACTTTAATCAAACCAGGAAACCATAATGGTGAAGCAGCAAGTTATTTTTACGACTGTCAAGTGATTAAAAAAATCAATCATGATTAATTGCACTAACAATAATAGAATACCATTTATTTAAATATTTTTGGATGTTTTCTACATTTTCAAATATACTGTTTTCAATTAAAACACAATATAAAGTATACAGTGCTCACTTTATTTTTTATTACAAATATTTACACTGTAAAAAACCCAACAGAAATCGTATTTTTCAATTCACCTAATCCAAGTACTGTAGTGTAATCTCTATCATGAAAGTTCAATTTACAAATGTAGAATTATGTACAAAAAACTGCATTCAAAAATAAAATGTAAAATTTTAGAGCCAGGAAGTCCACTCAGTCCTACTTCTTGTTAAGCCAAATCGCTCAGACAAAGACGTTTGCTTACATTTGCAGGAGATAATACTGCACAGTTCTTCTTTAGTGTCACCTGACCAGGGCCGCTTCCAGCCCTGGTCAAGTGGCAAAGAAAAAAAAACAAACGGATTGAGCTGCCGCCAAAGAGGAAGAGACAGAGTGAAGGACCTGCCGGCGAATTGCCACTGAAGACTAAAGTGGAGCGTTGGGCTGCTGCCGAAGACCCCGACATGCCGCTCCAGGCACCTGCCTCCTTCGCTGGTGCCTGGAGCCAGCCCTGCACCTGACAGTGAGAACCAGCATTCTCATGGCACTGTTGTAGTCGGAGTTGCAAGATATTTATGTGCCAGATGCACTAAAGAGTCATATGTCCCTTCATGCTTCAACCACCATTCCAGGGGACAAGCATCCATGCTGATGACTGGTTCTGCTCTATAAGAATCCAAAGCAGTATGGACTGACATGTTCATTTTCATTATCTGAGTCAGATGCCACCAGCAGAAGGTTGATTTTCTTTTTTGGTGGTTTGGGTTCTGTAGTTTCCGCAATGGAGTGTTGCTCTTTTATAACTTCTGAAAACATGCTCTACACCTCCTCCCTCTCAGATTTTGGATGGCACTTCAGATTCTTAAACCTTGGGTCGAGTGCTGTAGCTATCTCTAGAACTCTCACATTGGTACCTTCTTGGCGTTTTGTGAAATCTACAGTGAAAGTGTTCTTAAAATGAACAAGATGTGCTGGGTCATCATGCGAGACTGCTATAACATGAAATATATGGCAGAATGCAGGTAAAACAGAGCAGGGGACATACAATTCTCCCCCAAGTAGTTCAATCACAAATTTAATTAACGCATTGTTTTTTAAACAAGTGTCATCAGCGTGAAAGCATGTCCTCCAGAATGATGGCCAAAACATGAAGGGGCATACGAATGTTTAGCATATCTGGCACGGAAATACCTTGCAATGTTGGCTACAAAAATGCCATGCAAATGCCTGTTTTCACTTTCTGGTGACATTGTAAATAAGAAGAGGGCAGCTTTATCTCCTGTAAATGTAAACAAACTTGTTTGCCTTCGTGATTGGCTAAACAAGAAGTGGGACTGAGTGGGCTTATAGGCTCTGAAGTTTTACACCGTGTTGTTTTTCAGTGCAGTTATGTAACAAAAACAAAAATCTACATTTGTAAGTTGTACTTTCACAACAAAAAGATTGCACTATAGTACTTGTATGAGGTGAATTGAAGAATGCTATTTCTTTTCACTTTTACAGTGCAAATATTTATAATAAAAATAATGCACTTATTTCAAATAATACACAGAATACAATATATATGAAAATGTAGAAAAACATCCAAAATATTTAATAAATGTCAATTGGTATTTTATTGCTTAAGAGTGCAATTAAAACTGATTAATCACAACTATTTTTTTTAATTAATCACAAGTTAACTGCAATTAATCGACAGCCCGGGTTATTTTTAAACATTCTGTCCTCATGCCCATGCACCTTAACTTGTTACAGCCTTCAACTCCCTATCTATACACCCACAACCAATAAAGCCACCCTGAGCTCCCCCAAATTTTCAATAATAATCCCACATTCCTCCTTGCCCCTCAAGGGGTATCACACTGTAGCTGGGGTATGATTTGCAGCTTGCACGGACATACCCACGGTACCTTTAATCTAGCTAGCCTGCTAAAAATAGTAGTGAGGATGCAGCAGGCAGCATAGGCTTCAGTGCAGGCAGCACAAGTGAGTACCTACCCAGAGGGATGAAACAGGCTTGTGCAGCCTGCACTGCCATATCCTCACTGCTATTTTTCACAAGATGGCTAGATTAAAGCTAGTGCACGCACACAAGCTCCAAATTGCAGCCCAACCTGTGGTACAGATGTACCCAAAGGCTTGGCACTTGCCCCTCTCTCCCCACTAACTGTAAGTCACCTTTATTACATTGTATTAATCGTCTGGGTTAGATGGGGAAAGGGTTAGAAACCACGTTTGTTAGGAGTATTTAAATAAGGAGTTGAGGGCAACACAAAGTCTTCTGACTGGTAACAGCAAGGTTAACCAGCAATTGGAGATAGTGTATGTTATGACATATCAACCTATCAAGATATGGTCAATCAAAACCTTGACCATCCTACTTGTATCCCCCTTTCCTTTATCTTTTGACAGACTAAGTTCGTTGGGGCAGGGACTGTACCATTCTTGTGTGTTTACACAGAACCTAACACTTTTTCCCTCCATAGCAGTGCGCACACAGTAGCTACAGGGTAGGGATTTGTATATTTATTACTATTAGACAGCCACAGTGAAAAGGTTGTTAAAAGGAGGAGGGAGAAAAATTGTTCTTAACCTCTGAGGATAGGACAAGAAGCAATGTTAAATTGCAAGTTTAGAATGGACATTAGGAAGTTATTCCTAACTGTCAGGGTGGCTAAGCACTAGAATAAATTGCCTAGAGAGACTGTGGAATCTCCATCATTGCAGATTTTTAAGAGTAGGTTAGACAAACAACCATCAGGGATGGTCTAGATAATACTTAGCCCTGCCATGAGTGCAAGGGACTGGACTAGATGACCTCTCGAGGTCCCTTCCAGTTCTATGATTAGGCAAGTGGGTTTGGGGATTTCCTCTAACGCTTCCCATTCTCCATCCATTGTACTGTAGTTTAAATAAATTACCTAAAAAATTGAAACCAGCATGATTATACTGCATATTTTATTTGTCAAAATAATGCAGAATTTTAAAATGTTGTGCATAGTTTTTAATTTTTTGGTGCAGAATTCCCCCAGGAGTAAGTTCTTAGAAAAGTGGCGCTCATAGCACATGGCCAATCATTTTAAGACGAAGAACGGTTTAGTTTTAAAGATCCCCAGGCCCCTTTCTCAGGAAAAAGCCCTGGCTCTTAATCAGAAGGTTTCTAGGTTATCAATGTGAGTTAGGGACCAGTAACACTTGGCTGAGATTGCTTCCAGCCTTCAGACCTGCAGCAGATAGGGGCGGAAAGGGCACCCGTAACACACCCTCTCCCAACCAAAAGATCAGATCACCTACAGAAGAAGTCACTCCTGCATCACCAAAACAAGCAGCCTAAAATCTAGAAAAGTGGGCTAGGACTCCACAGAGGGAAAGCAGAACAACAATCTAGATGCACTAAGAGCAGAGTTTTGTACCAACACTAATAGAAAAAAGAATACACAAAGGAACTAAATATGTTTGCATATTTATAGCTGAGCTGGTACCAGCTCAATATAATTAAGTCCCAAAATAAAAATAGGACAGAACTTTCTTCTTAAAGAATAAAATGACCATTCACCTGTCTGTACATCAATGACCATCTGATGGCCTCCTCTCATTCCTGGTCTGCTGTCCTCTCCATCACCTTGTTAAAGACAACGGAAAGATTTTCTATTATACATGATTCTCTAAAAAAAATGTAATTCATTCATTCATGCCATATAAGCTGAGCAGAGGCAGCACAACTTAAATAGCCCAGAGTTCTTCAAACATTCAAAATATACATAGCAATTATCTGGAGAACAGCATGTTTATACTCAATGCAACCAAGATTTTTTTTTTTATTGTCCAATTGCTTTTTGTATCTATCTTCCAGAGAAAAATCATTGTCATGTGTAAATTAGTGAACACAATGCTCTCCATCAGTACAGGGAGTGTCTTGCAAGAGGAGACCTTAACAGTCCCTGGATGTGAAAACACATCCTCAGGTCCATAAAAACTGAGCTTGAACCAACCTTTGCAGCCCCAACAGTGGGGACAGCCAAAGGCTAATTCAGCTCCCAGCATGGTAAAAAGCAGCCCCAGAATTGCTTGAAGACAAGTCAGCTGGAATGGCACCTTAAATGATATTCCACCACCCCAGAAAAGCCATCTTGTATAACTTTTGATTTAAAGCTATTGTTCTGTGAACGGTTCCTTATTGAACCTTCATGTACATTATTTTAGTATCTGAAGATAAATGCATTGTGCCAGAGTGAAAAGTAAATGACATCAGCTGCACCTGTAAAAAGCAAGACTAAGCTGTCTTATAGCCTCCCTTTTATCACCTTCATGCACTGTATCCACCAACTACTATAGTGGCAATTACCAATGCATGGGTAACTTTAAAAAGTGTTTCCATTCAGACTCTTACCTTTGGTACTTTTGGGGATAATCTGACCCCAACGCGGTTTGTATTCCTGCTGACTGATGTACTGATTGAACAAGCCATCTGCAAACACAGAAAAACCAACTTATTGCTGCATGTAATGTTTGCACTTACATTATGCTGTAGCAGAACATTTTCAGATTAAAATAAGATGCTCTCATTCAAACCTAAGTACTACTCTAGAGCTCTCTTTGAACTGTCATATGCATGACAGTTATGAATAACATTTTCATAAGTCATACCTTATTCAATTTGTATTTTGACAAAATAAGAGTAAACATTAGTCACTATATCAATCAAGAATCAACCTGGCTTGACTGCCATGTCATGCCAGTTATCCATAAATCTCTAGCGTGACATGTTTTAATTAAGAATGGGTTCCTATTTCCATTATTTAAACAAGGGAGGAAGTTGCAAGTGCTTATAAATTCAGCCATTTTAGCTCATGTTGAGCTGAAACTGGGTCAGATGGCGTCTCCAGAGCTTCATCTAGGAGAAAAAGGTGAAAGCAGACAGTTGTAAATGCTGAGAAGAAACAGGCACTGGATCAAAACAGAAAAGTAAATTAGTCTTAAATCCCATCTCTCTACTCAGTTTACCCGAGAGTGTTTTTGTGTTGGTGGCCCCTTTTTTGGGGAGGGGGGGGAGAAGAGGAGGGGGCAGAGATGCAAAAAGGGGACCAGGCTGTTGGGGTCCCTGATAAAGCAGATTTGTACAGAGTATATATATATATATATATATATATATATACACACACACACACACACACACACACACACTTCCTGAACCACACGATGAAGTTTATAAATCTAAACAAAAAAACTAACACCCGCTTGTTCGTTGAGAGTGTGAGTGAGCGTGAAGACTGTCAGTCCTAGGAAGAGGGTGATTACTTTTCCCCATTCAGGAGCCCAGGCATTTGGGGGTAAGGCAGGGACTTTAAAAGTTATGAACTTAGTTGATAGACGTCCACTTCCTAAAAATACAGCTGCAAATTCAGAAGCGTATTACCCCAGATGCCTCTAAGTGGAAAAAGTTAAAATCAAAACTGTATAAGCTCTAAATTACATGTAGTACATGATGAACTTTCTCCACATCATATTTTTAATTTTCTTCTGGTCTTCATTTGTCAGGACTGAGATCTAGGTTTAATTAAAGGCTTAATTCTGTAAGTCAATGAGTGCTTCCTGGAAGAGGCTGAGCAAAAGGTTCTTAAGTCTGGTCTCCCCAACCAGTACACATCATTTACAAACTCAAACAAGAGTTACGTTGGTCAATTCTGGCTATAAAACTTTCAAAAGTTTTCAGGCATTTTGATTCGCTCCAGAGATAGAACATATACTGTGCATGTGTTTGACACTAGTAAAAAATTCCACGTTAACAGTCCCATTTTACTAGCCACAAACTGGTAGGAAAAAAATAAATCATTCTTTTATGGAACATTAGGATGGTTTGGTCTTCAAGAAAGGAGCTTAACAGCAACATCAATCCCTTTGGCAGTGAACACATAATTGGACACACAAAACAAGAGGGTGAATTGCACCATATGACCTGAAAAAGGGTGGTTTAACCTCTCTCCCATACTCAACACCCACGGGCTGCACTTGTCAAGACAGAACACTTCTCCCCTGCTGCGCCTTCAGCTTCTTTTAATAATGCTTCTTTTCTTCCATGGGACACTGGTTTGGAGATATTCCAGCTCTCTTCCCAGAAATGTTTCTTTCAGCTGGGAGCAGTTCCACATTCATTCTACTTGCGCTATAAATCAGCAGGGGCTTGTTTTGGAAGCTGAACCACTCACTAGTGGTTTGGCACATAGGAAGAAGGGGGCCTAGGTGGATTTCCTTCTGGGTATCTGATCTATTCTAGTACCTTGCTCATAGTTCTTGTTTTATCAGCTAAGCTGACCTGACATGTTTGAAGAAAGAGACAACGTACTGCATAGGCCCGGTGGAGGATCAGACCTAGGTCAGATTAGGTTTTTATCAACTGTTTCCAATGAAACAGTAACAGTGGTTTAGAATGATATTTTCAACTCCATCGCAGAAACAATTTTAAGAGCACTTAGTTTTAAAGGAAAAATCAGATTCCAGAGCCCATGAGGCCTTTCACACAGGCCAATGTCCACGTCTACTCTACAATTATGTCCAAAGAAGATGATTCATTATGTATCATTATCTATTAACTCCTTTACACCTACACTGTGATGCATTTTGCTTATAGTAACATCCAACTCCTAGAGATTACAAGTTATTCATCAGTGAAGTACAATTTACTAATATTAGAGACTTTATTTGGAAGCCAGTTCAATGTTATGTAGCAAGAGATTTTACAGAATAACTGAATGAAGGGAGTATGCATGGCTTAGTATTACACTGCAGTTTTGAGGGGTGTCTGAAACTTCCAGGAAGATTCAACCATTCCCTTCTTATACACCCTAAGCACTTTGAGCACAGTCAACAAATATGATAAGACTTCTGGCTAGTGACTTAGTGGATGATCAAACATCAGATACTGACATGAACAAACAGCCAGATGGAGCACCTCCTTGAAAAAAAGTGAAACCAGAACACTACTTGTAGCTTGCACACAGAAATCTAATCTGTAAGTACGTTTTGCAGTAGTTTCATGCAGTTCCATTAAGTAACTTGGATTCTTCATTTGCTGTACAGGAATATTAACCAGACTTGTCTGTCAGAGCGTAGGCTGTCTGGAAGATGCAGGAATGAATCCAAATGTGAGGTATGAGCTACATCTGAGAAGCAACTGAGATTTAGGGAACCTTTTAGTTCTGAGAGGAAGTCAGCCAGTTGCCAGAGTTTCAATATGCCCATTTTCTGAGCATAATGCGCATGAGGAAGTCCTAAGAATCTGTGGGAAGAGTGTGACTGCCTGCCAAAAAGTTCTCAAAAGAAATTATCTAGTGAGGTAGGGTGGAAGGCATCAGTGTTCAGCACTAGCAATACAAAAATCTACTTCTACTTCCACTAATCTTCATTCTCATCCATGCAGACCCATTCTTCCCGTCTAATACGGTGACGACCTGCAAGAGGTATGGCATGTCATATTTTTAAACCCAGCATTACAAATATTTGCCCCCTTTTTTAAGTCAATTGATGCTAAACTAACTCTGTGTGGCATCCCTGTTAAAGAAAAATGAAGTGGTGAAATGAGGTTAAGGCCATGAACCTCAAGATCAGCATGAGGTCAAAAGTTCATATGCCCAGGTTTAAGCTATGTAATGGCCAGGAGAGTTCAGAGTCTCTGAAGGCCTTCAAAGTTAACTGGGCATTTGTATACATTTCTCTTTAAATGTACGTTTGCACAGCACAGGAAGTATGCACAACACTATACTGACCAAAACAAAACTTATTTGAAAAGCTAATACACAGGACAAGAGTTCAGGAATGAAAAAGCCCCAAACTCTGCATAAGAAATTATTGTAGAAAGGTTTCACAAAAGTTTTAAGCAGTGAACCTGAGGAGAGTGAGGTGTACGAGAAGGCATTTCAAACACAGAAGACAGCATAATAGAGTAAAAGAGCATGTTGAGCAGGTGGTGAAGGAAGTCCAGAATGAAACATGGCAGACCAGAAGGAAGATGTTTGGCCCTGAAGGCCAATGAAAGGAAGGATAGTCCAGTGGTTCAGGACACTAGCCTGGGACTCTGGAAGTACAGATTCAATTCCCTGCTCTGCCACAGATTTCCTGTGACCTCAGGCAAGTCACTTAATGTGACTCAGGATAATACTACTTCCCTACTTCATAGGGATGTTGTGAGGATAACAACACACAAGTAATGCAGCTACACGAAGAAGGAAAGCTAGATGGAAAGATGGGTGAAAAGTAGGATTAAGGAGCAGCAACCTAATGTGAAAGCCAGGGGAAGCCAGCAAAGGGGTTCAGGGGTAATGTGGTCAAAGCAACAGAAGGGGAAGCAGTAAAGGATAAGCCGGGAGTAATGCAAGTTACACGAACCCAGGAGCTTCAGTTAGCCAGATATTGGATAATAGGATTATATTGTAAAAGTATTGGTATCAGATTTAGAATACTCCTTCAGAATCAGTGACAGAACGTAGAATAGCATGTGTAAATAAAAATTCATGCTAAGTCATTCAAATAGATTGCTAGTGAAAGGAATAGCTCACTCTATAGTTATAATAAACTGGGACAAGAACAAAGGATGCAATGCCACAAAATGCTTAATATTGCAGGTATCAAGTTAACTACAGCTATGTCTACACTACCACTTATGCTGGTATAACTTATGTCGCTTGGAGTGTGAATCAGCCACCCTGTGAGCAACATAGTTACACTGACCTAAGTGCGGGTGTGGACAGTGCTAAATCAGTGGGAGAACTTCTCCCATTGATGTAGCTACCATCACTCGTTGGGAATGGATTAATTAAATTTACAGGAAAGCTCTCTCTCATCAGCTTAGAGCAGGTACACTAGAGAGCTTACAGCGGCACAGCTGCATCAGTGCAGCTACGCCACTAAGCTCTCCAGCGTAGCCATAGCCTAACACCAGGTATAGACCAGAAACGTTTGCTAACGTCAGTTTACAAAGTCCTTTTTTATTTTAAGCAAATTTCTGTATTGGTAAAAGCTCTAGTGTAGACGCAATTATACCAACATGAAAGTGCTTTTCCCAGATTAGTTTATTTCACTCAAGGAACCAGTATACACTACGTCCACTAGGAGCATTTGCCAGTATTGCTATAACAGCAAACCTCTTCTAGTGTAGACCTGGCCTAGAGCTAGACGGCCAGAGTATTTTTGCACATTGCATACGTGCAACTGAAGCAAGCAATCAATTGTTCAAGGCCATTGCTCTATGCCAAGAGATGTCAGCAGCCAATGCAAACCTGACATTTAAAACTGTGTCAGGAACTAGGCATGTTGACTGTTCATCACAAAAAAAAATTAAGCTGGAAAGCAACGGTGATTTGTTAACCAGTGAAATACTGGATCTAGGAATCTGCCATACTTGTCCTTTGCCAATACTTCTATGCCTGGATAAGCGGGAGAACGCTGCAGCAGTTATGAATCATTTGTTCAAGTAAGAGAAAGTACTCAAGTACTTCTTAGAAAAAGCACAAATCTAGAAGTCTGGAGAAAACAGAGCAGTCCCAGAGGAGTGGAAAGTAGCACAGCAAAATCCCACACAGTGAACAGAACATGCTATTTGATATACTTGATTTATAAAGGAGACACAAACTATGAGGCTATCTTTTGTTACCCTTCTTTTCACTCCCATGTACCCCAGGAACCAATCACTACTTTGATAAAAACTGCATTACTGATGTTGCCAGCAGGCACATAAACACAACTTCCAGAAGTGTGTATTAGCAGCTATTACAAAGCAGGAGAGTTTAGCCCAGAAGGACAAAACTCTGGGCTGGGCTTGCCATCGTGCTACGTTGTTATTATGCCACCAAAGTCAAAGGAGTTACCCAAAGATTCTCTTTTTATTATGCCAGTATAAGTTTCACCTAGACAGAGCAAACGAACATAGAGCACAATACTGAGAGTCAGGAATTGCTGAGTTCTAACCATGGCTGTGCTCCAAGCTTGCTGTATAGGGCAAAGACACTTCAACTCTGCTACTCAAGCTCCCTCTGCACTCTAAATAAAGCTCTAAATAAGGGTTAATCTTAAATTTATTTGTAACAAATCTAGCCGCTGGGCCTCTGCTCCAAACATCAGAGCCTGTCTCCCACTCTCACCTCAGAGTCTTCCTGTAAGCTGACTCCTATTACAAAGCATATTGTCCCTACACCCATTCACAAAGCCACTGCCTTCATTCAAATCCCTCCCAAAATTTTATTTCTGCTGTGTTGCCCAACTAGGTAGGTTTAAAAAGAACAATCCACTAAATTTAACAAAATCCACCATAATGAAGATATGGCCTTGTTAACTAGTGAGTCTTACTGAAATCTTGTCCTTCCCTTAAACAAAAGAGAAGTTGGGAGGAGTGTATTACCTTCTCTTGTAGTGTTATAACAAGGGAAAATGTTAGTAAGTCTTGTCAAGCTTTGCTAACTCTTCTCACGCAGAGCATAATCATGTGTCCAGCAAGAGTCTACAAGGCATCATGCTTCATATACTAAATAGCTCCCCTTACATAATGCAAAACAAAAGCTATCACAATACAGCTGTGTATATTTTAATGTACATTATGGAAAGAGTTTATACATCAATAGGCTTTCCAGACAAGATGCTGCTTTGGATTCACTTACCATTTACAGCTTTTTCTATCAATTCTTCACAAGCATCAAAGTCTCCTTTCAGCACTAGTTTGTCATGCAGATCTGTCAACATTGGGTGCTCTAGCGCAATCTTGGTTTTCTTCTGCAGTGATTCAAAAGCCTCAGTGTAGTTGTGCTGGCGAAAATGCTTTAGACATAGACGAATGGCTTCCTGTTCACGGTACTACTGGAACACAAGAAAACCTATGAGAAGGGTAGATTTCCCTGGCTGGTACTAGCAGGAATTTCTTACAAATTTGTTGGGATGACAGGGAAGTGGAAGCTCTCATACATATTGCATATGTTAACTGTTCATAGCCTACAAATCTATACTAAACGTAATATAGTTTCCATGGCATCTGCCTCCCAAGGAGATGAGACAAAAACGTTGTGCTATTTCTTTAAGATGATTTAATTTTTTGATACAGTTACAAGATGTGATTGCACACTTCACCACAAAACCAAATCTTTAAAATCACTGCCATTCCTTCTCTCTCTCTTTGGTCTTACTGCTGCTGAATTCTACGCGAAAATGGAAAAAAGTGGAAAAAACCCTTCACTCCCAAAGTTATGCAAGCGTCATACAATCATAAATTATATAACAGAATACTTTAGAACAGTAAGTAGGTCACAGCTTCTCTAAGCCAAAGAGCATAAAGGAAGAGTATTAAACAGGAATATATACTATACACACACACAATGACCATTAGTCGCCATTACTTGAAAACAAAAACAAAAAGCATGAAAACCCATAGCCTCAAAAGCCCAGCTGTCTTGCATAACTGTATTTGGAAAAAACTGGTGTGCATGCCAAAACTAGCACTGCAGGCTATTCCCTCAGACCACCTCCTCATCTCATCCCCCAGTATATCAATGCTGCCCACCTGCCATCCAACAGTGCAGGATTTTGACACTAGGGTCTGGAGGAGATCCAGTGACTTACAGTAGCCAAAACTCAAAAAACAGCATGCAGCATCTGAACAAGCTACTGTTTTCGTTGTCAGTCAGAGAGGGGGAAGATATATCATCATTAGGACTGTCAAGCGAGTAAAAATATGAATCGCGATTAATCGCGCTGTTAAACAATAGAATACTATTTATATAAAAATTGAATGTTTTTCACGTTTTTAAATATATTGATTACAATTACAACACAGAATACAAAGGGATAGCTCAGTGGTTTAAGCATTGGCCTGCTAAACCCAGGGTTATAAGTTCAATCCTTGAAGGGGCCATTTAGGGACTTGGGGCAAAAATCTGTCTGCGGATTGGCCCTGCTTTGAGCAGGGGGTTGAGCTAGATGACCTCCTGAGGTCCCTTCCAACTCTGATATTCTATGTTTACTCACTTTATATTTATTTTTATTATAAATATTTGCACTGTAAAATTAAAATAGTATTTTTAATTCACTTAAGTACTGTAGTGCAATCTCTATCATGAAAGTTGAACTTACAAAAGTAGAATAATGTACAAAAATAACTGCATTCAAAAATAAAACAATGTAAAACTTTAGATCTTACAAGTCCATTCAGTCCTACTTCTTGTTCAGCCAATCACTAAAACAAGTTAGTTTACATTTGCAAAAGATAATGCTGCCTGCTTCTTGTTTACAGTGTCACATGAATGAGAGAACAGGCGTTTGCATAGCACTCTTGTAGCCGGCGTCACAAGATATTTACATGCCAGATGCGCTGAAGATTCATGTGTCTCTTGATCCTTCAACCACCATTCCAGAGGACATGAATCCATGCTGATGATGGGTTCTGCTCAATAGAAATCCAAAGCAGTGCGGACTGACGCATGTTCATTTTCATCATCTGAGTCAGATGCCACCAGCACAAGGCTGATTTTCATCTTTGACGATTCGGGTTCTGTAGTTTCCGCATCAGAGTGTTGTTCTTTTAAGACTCCTGAAAGCATGCTCCATACCTTGTCCCTCTCTGGTTTTGGAAGGCACTTCCAGATTCTTAAATCTTGGGTCTAATGCTGTAGCTAGCTTTAGAAATCTCACATTCTTTGCATTTTGTAAAATCTTCAGAGAAAGTGTTCTTAAAACGAACAACATGCTGGGTCATCATCCGAGACTGCTATAACATGAAATGTATGGAAGAATGCAGGTAAATCAAAGCAGAGGACATACCATTCCCCCCGTAAGGAGTTCAGTCACAAATTTAATTAACGCATCTTTTTTTTAAAACAAGCTTCATCAGCATGGAACCATGTCTTCTGGAATGGTGGTCAAAGCATGAAGGGGCATATGAATGTTTAGCATATCTGGCACGTAAATACCTTGCAATGCCGGCTACAAATGTGCCATGCGAATGTCTGTTCCACTTTTAAGTGACATTGTAAATAAAAAGTGGGCAGCATTATCTCCCATCAATGTAAACAAATTTGTTTCTCTTAGCCAGTGGCTGAACAAGAAGTAGGACTGAGTGGATTTGTAGGCTGTAAAGTTTTACATTGTTTTATTTTTGAGTGCAGTTATGTAACCAAAAAAAATAAATCTACATTTGTAAATTGTGTTTTCATGAGAGAGAGATTGCGCTATAGTATTTGTATGAGGTCAACTGAAAAATACCATTTCTTTTGTTGATCATTTTTACAGTGCAAATATTTGTAATAAAAATAATATAAAGTGAGCACTGTACCATTTGTATTCTGTGTTGTAACTGAAATCAATATATGCAAAAATGTAGAAAAGCACCCACAATATTTAATTAATTTCAATTGGCATTCTATTGTTTAACAGTGCAATCAAAACTGCAACTAATCGCAATTTTTCTAATCGTATGAGTTAACTGCGATTAATCGCCAGCCCTAATTATCATTAGCTTTAAATATGGTAATAGCAATAATTAGATGGAAGGAATTTAGGGTGACATTTTCCAAAGTGTGTAAGCAACTTAGCACACCCACTTTCATTGAACTTGTGCTCCCATCTCTCTTTAATGAGATTACAAGTTTGGTAGTAAGGCATCTGACTAAAGTACCACAGGACATTTTGATTAAAAAACTATAATACAAAATTAACATGGCACACATGAAGTGGATTAAAAGATGGCTAATTAACAGGTCTCAAAATGTAACAGTAAATGAGGACTCATCATAAACAGGTGCATTTCTAATTGGATCATGTAGGGATCAGTTCTTATCCCTACACTATTTAACACAACCTGGAAGAAAAGAAAATCAGAGAGAAAGTTTGCAGATGACACAAAAATTGGGGGAGTAGTAAATAATGGAGAACAGATCTCTGATAAAGAGCAATATGGCTCACTTAGTAAGCAGGGCACAAGCAAACAATGCAAGTTTTAATATGGCTAAATGTAAAAGTATACATCTAGGAACAGGAACATACGCCCATACTTACAAGATGGAAGATTCTATCCTGGGAAGCAGTGACTCTTAAAAGCTTTGAGAGCTGTGGTGGATAATCAACTGAACATGAGCTCCTGGTGTGATGCTGTGACTAAAGACCTAATAAAATCCTTGGAGACGTAAACAGGGGGATCTCAAGTAGGAGTAGAGAGGTTATTTTACCTCCTTATTTGGCAATGGTGCAACTTCTGCTGGAATACTCTGTCCAGTTTTGGTGCCCACATTTCAAGAAAGATATTGATAAATCAGAGAGGGTTTAGAGAAGAGCCATGAAAATGATTGAGGGGCTGGAGAACATGCTTTACAGTGAGACTCAAGGGAACAGTCTCTTTAGCTTAAAGACAAGGGTAAGTAGGGATTTAATCATAATCTATATGTGCCTTTATGGTGAACAAATATTTAATAATGGGCTGTTGAATCAAGCAGAGAAAAATCACAACATGTTCCAATGGCTAGAAGTTGAAATTAGACCAATTCAGATTATAAATAAAGGTGTGATTTTTTTTTAAACTCTCTGATTAACCATTGGAACAATTTACCAAGGGTCACAGTGGGTGCTCCATCACTGGATATTTTTTAATTCCAATTTAAATTACAGGTATGCTTTTGTTCAAAAAGTAATTATTTTGGTGAAGTCCTATGGCCTGAGTTATACAGGTCAGCCTAGAGATCACAATTGTTCCTTCTTACCTTGGAAGCTATGAATAAGTCACATGGGCACTTTTGAACATCCCATCGTTAGCCTTTATTATTGAGAAATATGCCAGCTTTATCGAATCTGATTTGGGTTTTATTCATTCACTATTAAAATTTCACCTTTTTGCCTCTTAAAATGTAGGTATCAAATATTGATAAATTTTATTTTAAACATATTTTCAGTAGGTGAAGTCAGTTTCTGTATTTTAGTATATGTTCAAAATGCCTAGAGTTGGATGAATTTTGAAATTTTGTGACAAAAGGTTTACAAGTAGAAAGAAAATATCTACAATAGTCATAAGTGCAGTGTTTATCATTCTTAATCCAAAATTATTTGCAACAGTCATCTGTGAACTGGTAGTTACCTGAAAATGTTGGGAGTGAATGTTATCTGTGACTTTAAAAATCAACTACCAGCACATATGTGAAAGAGATTAAGATGTGTGCTAACAAAAAACACAGAACACTTACTGGAATATGCAAATAAAGCAAGAAGATCAGCTTCACAATATAGCTGAATGTATGAAAAAACAACATAGAATCATAGAAGATTAGGGTTGGAAGAGACCTCAGGAGTCCATCTAGTCCAACCCCCTGCTCAAAGCAGGGCCTACCCCAACTAAACCATCAACTTAAAAACCTCTAAGGATGGAGATTCAACCACCTCTCTAGGTAACCCATTTCAATGCTTCACCATCCTCCCAGTGAAACAGTTTTTCCTAATATCCAACCTAGACCTCCCCCACTGCAACTTGAGACCATTACTCCTTGTTCTGTCATCTGCCACCACTGAGAACAGCCTAGCTCTATCCTCTTTGGAACCCCCTTTCAGGTAGCTGAAGGCTGCTATCAAATCTCCCCTCACTCTTCTGCAGACTAAATAAGCCCAGTTCCCTCAGCCTCTCCTCCTAAGTCATGTGCCCCAAACCCCTAATCATTTTTGTTGCCCTCCGCTGGACTCTCTCTCTAATTTGTCCACATCCTTTCTGTAGTGGGGGGGCCATTTCTGGACACAATACTCCAGATGTGGCTATATATACACACACACCATACAACATATACCATCTTGGTTTCTAAGAGTTATGATATTGTTTAGAACTTTAAAAGTGTTCACTTGTACATCAGTAAAGTCTACCTAGTTTTAAAGTGAAACCTATATAGAAAATTCCTAAATTACTCAAGTGATGGAAGGATAAAAAAGCAGACTGGAGCATATTCAACTCCCTAGTTTAGTCATAAGGCCAAATTCAACCCTGGTGTAACTCCACTGAGGGCATGAATACATTTGATGTATTTAGTCCATAAAGACTGAAATTAATGTTGGATGCTAATTTTGATGGTCAATATTTACAATGAAATGCCCCTAAGAGCATAAATGGTTATTTTAAAACACCAAGCAGAGTTCCAGCACGGCTTTTATTGGGAAAAGCTATGAGTACATTACACACTTTATATATTTCATTGTCTCCCACCTTTCATGTTGCTCATTTTCTTAGACTGCAAGATCTTTTATACATGGACAGTGACCACATCTTCACTGGTACAGCAACTAGTATAACAGGGCCCCATTCCTGGTTTGGTCTTTTGGGTACTATTATTAAGACTCTACTTAACTTGCAATATTTGTGGAAATCGTGGATTCCACAATATTAAGCTTCCATCGCAATTTTGTCAGTGGGGGCCCTCGCTCTCAGCCCTGGATGGCCAACAGCGGAAAAAAATAGCTGAAAAATATTAATGACCTTATTATTTGTGGTAATAAAGTCCATTAAGGTCCATTACTGCTTTCCTGCAATTTTCCATGGCTTGTCTGCAACTCAGCTGCAATTTTTTTTTTTGACAATCATCCCACAATTCAAGTAACACCTTAATCATTATATAAATACTAAAGACTATTTTTTACACCACTGTCAAGGTTCAAGTAGATGAGCCAGACTATATCTGTAGATTGGGTTTTAATAAACTTCTCATAATTAACAGAACAGGATAGGGAGACAAAAAAAGAAATCATATTAAAAACAGTCCACTGCAGCTAACCTTAAAGTTTAAGTAGTATCAAAAGTGTTCTACTATTCACTAGCAAATGCAGGAACGAGAACAGGAAGTATAGTCAAGCAAAAGCAAACTAGAAAAATGCTCTGATGTTGATGAGTGTGGTTAATTGAACCAGGAATTCTGAAGGGGAGTTTCTATTTTTTTTTTTTTAAATATAAAACTTCATTTAGAGTCCATAAAAGCAACAGGGTTTGAGGCTGACCTATCAAAGTAAAGTATTATAAAGATGTAATGGCAACATTGAGAATTCAAGAACCTAGTGACAGGAAAAAGGACAGATGAAAGAGGAGATGAAAAGTTGCATGGATTACTATTGGGATTGACCTTTATCAACCGTTATTGTTTTGGAAAAGAGACGAGGTCTGTGTGCACAAGTGCATGCACGCACACACACACACTTTGTTGAGGTTTTCTGTGTAAACTGCTCTCTTGTACACAAGACTTCAAATGATCAAATCTCACTATACTGACCAAAGACAAAAGTGTGTATGAAAACGTGTACATCTACACACACACACACACCCCTTGGTCAGTATGACAAGATTTGATATTACTCTATAAGAGAGCACTTTACATGGGAATGTATATTGAAAACCACCACCAAGATCCTTATATGTTTGAGTGTTTTGTCCTGGAACAACAACTTTTACTATGTTTGCATTATAGCAGTGTCCTAGAACAGCTCACGTAGTCCCTCTCCCACCATGCTGAAGCCTATGCCTACAATTGTCCTGGTATGTGTGAACCATGCTTCACTAGTGAAAACCAAATACAAAATACAAGTCCACCTACTTCAAATAACAAAGTGTTCAAGTGTATACAAGACCCTTTAAAGAAAGGGTAACATAGGGAAAAAAAAAGTTACTGGAAGCGGGTGTAAGGCAAAAAAAGATCACAATTTAACAAATGTGCCTCAGAAATTCCATAGACTCGCCGGTACACAATAAACTATACAAATTTAAAGCACAGGATCGTTTCAAAAAAGTCTGAATTTAAGCTTCCTTTATATATAATTTAAAAAAAGGAAAAACAAGCTTGTTTAAACAGTTGATATCTGCAGAACAGAAGAGAAACAGTGCAATTCCACAAGAGTAAGTTTTACAGTGTCCTGAGATTGTGTTTGCTTTGAGAGTGGTGCAGTCATTTAAAATGCAGGCCTACCTTGCTGTACCAGTTGAGGCAGGGTTGGACCACATCTGGATCATCAATGCCATTAAGTTCAACATACCAGATACTAAAATTGAAGCTGGGCCCCCATGATAACAGTGGAACTGGAGAGGGGGGGGGGAAAAGAAAGGTACATAAATGTCAAATACTTGTTAGATTATTGATCAAACCTACAACACTGTAGCGAAAGAATGCATTTTTAGCCCAAGAAAAATAATGATTTAACAAGAAAAAAATTCTCTTCCTTTACACACAAATTTTTGGTTATTGATTTTCTGTAAGGTTAGAAAATTTACCAGCCATACATCATATTAAGCTGTGCCTCAGAACAGCTTGCAGGGGAAAAAAAAGATGAAGACAGCAGATCTTTACAGACTATACCAGGGGTAGGCAACCCATGGCACGGGTGCCGAAGGCTGCACGCGAGCCGATTTTCAGTGGCACTCACACTGCCCGGGTCCTGGCCACCGGTCTGGGGGGTCTCTGCATTTTCATTTAATTTTAAATGAAGCTTCTTAAACATTTTGAAACCTTATTTACTTTACAATAGTTATTTACTAAACAATAGTTTAGTTATATATTATAGACTTATAGAAAGAGACCTTCTAAAAACGTTAAAATGTATTACTGGCACGTGAGACCTTAAATTAAAGTGAATAAATGAAGACTTGGCACACCACTGCTGAAAGGTTGCCGACCCCTGGACTAGACGCTTGCACACAGGTGGAGGAAAGTAGGGTCAGAATGCTGGAATCTGAATACAACAGCTCAAATGGCCAATGGGTTTTGACACTGATGGACATTACATGGGCAAACTGAGGGCAGTATGTGATATTTAAAGTGTGTGTAAAAGCAGCAAAGAATCCTGTGGCACCTTATAGACTAACAGACGTTTTGCAGCATGAGCTTTCGTGTGTGAATACCCACTTCGTCGGATGCAAGTAGTGGAAATTTCCAGGGGCAGGTATATATATGCAAGCAAGAAGCAAGCTAGACATAACGAGGTTAGTTCAATCAGGGAGGATGAGGCCCTGTTCTAGCAGTAGAGGTGTGAAAACCAAGGGAGGAGAAACTGGTTCTGTAGTTGGCAAGCCATTCACAGTCTTCGTTTAATCCTGAACTGATGGTGTCAAATTTGCAGATGAACTGAAGCTCAGCAGTTTCTCTTTGAAGTCTGGTCCTGAAGTTTTTTTGCTGTAGGATGGCCACCTTAAAATCTGCTATTGTGTGGCCAGGGAGGTTGAAGTGTTCTCCTACAGGTTTTTGTATATTGCCATTCCTAATATCTGATTTGTGTCCATTTATCCTTTTCCTTAGAGACTGTCCAGTTTGGCCGATGTACATAGCAGAGGGGCATTGCTGGCATATGATGGCGTATATTACATTGGTGGACGTGCAGGTGAATGAACCAGTGATGGTGTGGCTGATCTGGTTAGGTCCTGTGATGGTGTGACTGGTGTAGATATGTGCGCAGAGTTGGCATCGAGGTTTGTTGCATGGATTGGTTCCTGAGCTAGTGTTACTATGGTGCGGTGTGCAGTTACTGGTGAGAATATGCTTCAGGTTGGCAGATTGTCTGTGGGCGAGGACTGGCCTGCCACCCAAGGCCTGTGAAAGTGTGAGATCATTGTCCAGGATGGGTTGTAGATCCCTGATGATGCGTTGGAGGGGTTTTAGCTGGGAACTGTATGTGATGGCCAGTCCTGTTGGTTTCTTTCTTGGGTTTGTCTTGCAGTAGGAGGCTTCTGGGTACACGTCTGTACTACAGAACCAGTTTCTCCTCCCTTGGTTTTCACACCTCTACTGCTAGAACAGGGCCTCATCCTCCCTGATTGAACTAACCTCATTATCTCTAGCTTGCTTCTTGCTTGCATATATATACCTGCCCCTGGAAATTTCCACTACTTGCATCCAAAGAAGTGGGTATTCACCCACGAAAGCTCATGCTGCAAAACGTCTGTTAGTCTATAAGGTGCCACAGGATTCTTTGCTGCTTTTACAGATCCAGACTAACACGGCTACCCCTCTGATACTTGAAGTGTGTGGTTTATTTCATTTTTGCCAACAGTAGAAACGCCATCCCTGGTTAAGGAAGAGGATATCAGATTTGGGTTTTTTTACTTTACATGATTTGCAACATTGTCTTGGAAGGAAAACGTGTTGTGCTTTTTCCAGGTTCACAACTTTCATCCATACATTATTTCTATCTAATTGCAAATGAAACCGATTTGGCTTCCTGGTAGTTTCCTTCCACAACTGTGTACCTCTCTCCCTAAAACTCCCCCCATCAAATATTATTACTCTTTCCCACCCCATTTCTAACATCAGGGATGTCAGGTTAGCTGGCAGCCTGCTCAAGGCTCCTCTCGTGCCCTCACCCCATGTTTGGGCAAACACCCTGGAGTGACATAACTTCAATGGATGTGGCTTTTCCCTCAACAGCAGGCAGCGCTAGTAAGAACTACTACAGGGGTTCTCAAACTGGGGGTCGGGACCCCTCAGGGGGTTGCGAGCTGTCAACCTCCACCCCAAACCCCGCTTTGCCTCCAGCATTTATTATGGTGTTAAATATATTAAAATGTGTTTTTAATTTATAAGGGGGGGGTCACACTCAGAGGCTTGGTATGTGAAAGGGGTCACAAGTAAAAAAGTTTGAGAGCCACTGAACTACTACCATAGCAAGTCTATACCATGACATACTCCTGGGGGAATTCTGTGCCACTGCGCAATGCAGAATGTGCGCAGAGTTCTAGGTTTCCCCTACAGAACTGGGGCTGCAGACCCCCACTAAGGGCCTCTGGACTCTGCAGAGCCCAGCTTGCAGTGAGCAGAGTGCCCAGCATGGCAGGCATGGAGGCTCTGCATGCTCTGGCTACACGGCTTGATCCTCCTCCTTCTCCTCCCCCCAGGGACAGGAGAAGGTCTGGGAGACCCAGCTCTGGCAAAGGGTGAGGAAGGGCAGTCACACCACACCAGATACCCCAGCGGGACATTAAATAAGGTGGGGTGAGTAAAGGCTCTGGGGGTGCAGGTGTCTGGGCCAGAGTGCATCCCACAACGGGGCTCTGGAGGAGGAGGAGAGGGGAGCAGGTGTCTGGGCCAAAGAGTGCTCCGGGACTGGGCTTTGGGGGATGGAGGGATGTGGGTTTCTGGGCCGGGGCACGCCATGTGGCTGGGCTCTGGGGAAAGGAGAATGCAGATGTCTGGGCTCTGGAGGTGCCATACAACCCCCTCCAAAAACCCCTAACTGGAACTGAATTGTTGTAGGGGTTTCTTTAACTCTATACTGCTGGGGATTTTTTTTTTTTGTTATGGTGTTTCTGTTGACATACTTGTTGACAGGTATTTTGAAATAAATTACCAAAATAATTGGAGTGATTATAGTGTGTTATTTTGAAATATAGAATATGAAGAATTTTAAAATATTGTGCTCAGACATTTAAAATGTTGGTGCAAAATTTTCCCCAGGAGTACACTATGCTCAAGCCCACAGCAGTAGCGACCTGCCAATGAAGGTTAAGGAATAAATAGTACATGCATTTAGAAAACGTGAAGCACAACTCAAACAGTTATGGAACATGGAGAACGTCCTCCTTAATTTTAGAGGTACAATAAGATAGCTTTGGGATTTAAACTATTTGACAATATCCCTTTAAAAGTGAAAACAGCTATTAAAATGTTACACTTTAAGGAAAAATGACATGCTTTCTCTTAGTAATAGCAAAGGATGCCAAAATTCAGTGCAAAATTTTAACAGACGGTCTGTAGGCAGATCTAATACGAATAAAGTGTAATGCTGTAGATCTATAGCATTTAGCTGGGTTAACTATACAACACAAGCCAAGACAGAGGACTCTACACTGAAGTTGCAGCATAGACCTGAAACTATGGAGAGATACAGGAGGTACAGAAACTCCATCCCAACCGATCATACTAGTGAGTAAAGGTATCATTTTATTTTTCCAGTTACAATCCTAATATCCTCGGACCACTGGTGGTAATTAAAAAAAAGTGTCTTATTACACTCTTAAGAACAGGATATTGACACTGATGTCCTAGCCAAATTCCCATTGATAGTTACAATTGCACAACTAAATATCTATCTGTAGTTTAAACTGAAACTTCACTTCCTCTCCTAAATAGCTTAGTTTTAAAAAGTGTTTATTGGTAGATACACAAGCTCCATACAGGAAGCCAAATATACCAAGTCAACACAATATATTAGGTTTAGAGTTTGCTGGGAATTTTCTGTCCAAAATCATTGACTGAAAATGTATTTTCTGGAAATTTGACTTTTTTTTTTTCCTTCTTCCAGTTTTCCTCTAGGAAAAACTGAAACAAGATGTTTAATTTTGGCAGTTCGACACAAGTAAAACTATTCTGGTTTGCTGAACTGCATCTTCCTATACTGTCACGTTGCATCACGGAAGTTGTAATTCAGATGCCCCATGCCCCCATTCTCCCTATGAAGCAGGCTCCCTGACCACACTACGTCTCATGATGCAACATGATCTCCCCTGACCACACTGTGTAGTGCATCATGGAAGTCACACATGGAAGTAACACAGAAGCTGTAGTCTGGGCAAGGAGTCTAGTCCACAGGGGAAAGAGGGCATCAGGTACCTGCTCTACAACTCCTATGAGGCAATGCAAAACTATAGGGAAATGATTTTTAATGTTGAATTGACTGAAAGTGATACATTTTGGGTCAGTTAAATAAACTGACATTAAACGTTCCAATTCAAGAATATCCAAGTGTTTTGTTTCAATTTAAAATTTCAAAAGCAAAATAATCTCGATTTCCAAATCGAGATTATTCCACACAAAAATTCAACGTTTTGTCCCAATTCGGGGGGGGGGGGGGTGAAATCGCATTGTAATCAAAATAAAAGCCAATCCATTCCAAAGGAACACCAGAACCAAAGTACCTGATACCATAGCAAATAGCTCTCACAAAAACAAAATCACTGCATGAAAGGGAACAATTGCCAAACAAAGAAGAGGGATGAAAGTGATTGCAGGAAAAGGCAACCTCTCAAGTGCGCGGAGGGGAGAGAAAATGTCCTTGCCAAAATTAAAATACTCCTTGCTGACTGCCTTTCAGGACATGACAAAAGATGGTTTAGGCTCCGGGGCTATGTCTACACTGCACTACAGCTCAGACATCAAAGGTATGAATTGCAGTGCGCAGCAAAGTGCTGAGCAGAACTCCCATGTGGACACTGCAGGCACAAACTAAAAGATTCCTAATTTACTTTAGGACCATGTTAATGCGAACTAGGAACCTTTTTATTCACTCCCACATCATCCACATGGAGGAATTTAAGTGCAGTACTTCAGTATTCACACACACCCCTATAGTCCAAACTGTGGGGCAGCATAGATAAGATGTGGGTTTGCTGGACTAAGGAAGTCCTGGCCCCAGTCCAGATGGATCTCACAGAGAGCAGCAGATTTGTCTCAACTGACTGCCCAGCAGTTGCAGGCTCATTTAAGAATATTTGTATGTGACAAGAAACAAATGATGGGTGCAGTGTGAAAAAACAAAAACAAACTGGATGCAAAGCAACTACTCAAATATGCAATCCCTAGATTTTACTATGTCCTTTCAGAACTTTCCAGATGAAAATTGTTACCCAAGATTCTAAGAATGGCCATCAGAAGATTATTACTTCATAGATTTCTAGGGGAAATCCAGAGGGTCCTCAGCAGGCTCTGATTTTTATTCCACCCTCTCTTTCCCCATTCCTATTATTCACTTCACTGAAACCTTCTCTCTTCACTTACAAAGTCTCAGACTAAATTAGCGACAAAGAGTCCTGTGGCACCTTATAGACTAACAGATGTACTGGAGCATAAGCTTTCATGGGTGAATACTCACTTCGTCAGATGCATGTAGTGGAAATTTCTAGAGGCAGGTATAAATATGCAGGCAAGAATCAGTCTAGAGATAACGAGGCTAGTTCAATCAGGGAGGATGAGGCCCTCTTCTAGCAGTTGAGGTGTGAACACCAAGGGAGGAGAAACTGCTTTTGTAATTGGTTAGCCATTCACAGTCTTTGTTTAATCCTGAGCTGATGGTGGAAATTTCCAGAGGCAGGAAATTTGACACTACATGCATCTGATGAACTGAGTATTCACTCACAAAAGCTTACGCTCCAATACATCTGTTAGTCTATAAGGTGCCACAGGACTCTGTCACTTTTTACAGATCCAGACTAACACTGCTACCCATCTGATACTAGACTAAATTAGGACATTTTCTGAAACATAAAAAAAGAGGATACCTCCAGAGTCCTGGATACCTTAATGTCCCTCAATTGAACACGTCTTAGTGTGCAAGTGCTTTTCCTAGCTATTGCAAAGGAAAAAATTTTTGCTGCAACATTTGCATATGATGTTCAAATGCTAATCCGTGACACCACTAGTATGGAAAGTGTTACAGAAAACAATTCTACAACACAAAGTTGAAGATTTTTATACGTGCCTCCAGTCCACTGTTTTTGACTATTTTCATTACCAAAGATGCCCTATTTAAAACTACGAGGAGTCCTTGTGGCATCTTAGAGACTAACTGGGACACAAGGACTCCTCGTTGTTTTTGCTGATACAGGCTAACACGGCTACCACTCTGAAACCTATTAAAAACTGTTCTCCTCACTACACTGCCTGGCTCTTAATCTTTGATTTGCCAAATGCTGTGCCTGCAGGATATGTATTATGCCTATTTTATTTTGAAAAATAAACATTCCCATAAAGAACAATTTGTTTTTCATGTCTTCCAAACTTTTACAATCTAGACTGTTGGGATGGCTTCCTCCACTCTTTGCTAAACTTGCAAATAAAACCCTAAATCACTTCATAGAGTACAGTCCTCCCCACCACAATGTTCAGATACTTTGAAAGTTAAAAACCTAACAAAAATCCAAATAGAGAAGATATTACACAGTAGTTGCTCCCCAATGCAGCACTAGAACCTGCCCCCTACTCCATCTCCTACTCCAAGTGGGGCATACTACAGCAGTATCAAAACTATACTCGTGACCCGATAATTTATGGAATTTGTAACATGTCTGACATAAGCCTTCAGGTCATCTGTTCAAATTCATCAGTTGGGAAGTGACCCACCATCTGATGGCCTTTCCGAGTTCCAAGAGAGTTACTCTCAGTCCAATTCCTAGTGGATAGTTGTCACATCCGGGAAAACCCAAAAAAGATACTGCTTGGTGATGGTTAACACATTCGAGGCAAAAAGGATTGAACAGGCCCTGGAGAGCAGAAGCCCCCTGTAGATATGAGGTGATCTTTTCAGGTCAAGACTGATGCACAATGCAGGTGAAAGTTATGCTCCTGCTGTCTTAACTATATTTGTCCTTTGAACAGAGGACTTTAGTAACAGGTCCTGCTCATCAGCAACCACTACTAACATTCTTCTCTTGATTAGAAGTGGATTTAATCCAAGAGCATATATAGCAATTTATCAAATTCTCACACACAGATCTGCATGTAAAAAAAATTAAGGGTTAATAAAAGTTTAATATGATTGTTTTCATTTAGTTTCTTCTCTACAAGAAAAAGCATTGTCCCCCACACTACAATTTTAGAGGCTATAAAACATAAAATAAATAGAACCAATAGCACTCAATAGCTTTTAGGATATCTGTCTATCCACCCCAGCCCCCAAAAAGCTTGGAAAGAGAGAGGAAAAAAAATCAAGTAAGAGTCATGAAGACCTGAAAATGTTAGAACTGGCATACCATTCAGCAACCTCTCTACTAAGCAAGGCAGACCATCAAGAACATTCCACCCCTGAGCATCACCCTCAGAACTAGTTACCTACCCAGTTCCAAGTCCAAGTCCAATCCAAGGCATTAGCAATCATTTGCTAAATGATTAAGGGGCTGTGGCCCATCTATCTCAACAGTTGCCACTTGTCCCTCACACTGAAACATGAGCTGATGGTTGGAAAGCTGTCAGAGCACAAGGTACACCTCATATGGACCGAGACAGAACTTCTCAATGAACAGCCGAAACTGTGGACCTGGCTTCTAGCAAAGATTTAACAGCCCAGGTTTAACACCGGATCCAGGAAAAAGACTTCTCCTTACACAGGTGTTTTAATGGAATAGCAGGTTCCCCACCTCACCCCACTTTAGTCAGTCTTTAAGGTGCCACAGGACTTGTTGCTTTTTACACCTCACCCCACTTTACTTGGAATCATACCCTGAGAGGCCATGAAATGGAGGTTCAGGTTGGACAGCTAAAATCCCATTTAGAGATCATTCTTATCATTTACGTACATGTCCAGATATTAAGGTGACAGGTACTTCAGAAATGTGAACCATGAATACCACAAGGATGCAAGACCACAAACAGCTCAATACCTCTCATTAAACATTCAACAAGGTCTTACATTTGTTCACAAATAAAACAGAAAAGAGGTGAGCAGTGGTGTTTACACTATCAGAGTTCCATTATGCAGAATCATTCTATTTCACAAGTATTTAAAAACAAGTAGCATTAAAACAGAAGTTATACCACATACGGGAAGGGCAGATGATAGACGCCTTGCTGGGGCTACAAAGCCCACGAAAATTTCATCAGATATTTTAAAGTTGCTCCAAATGATGAGGGTGGAGAGAAAAAAAAAGTATGAATTGAACAGCTAGATAACCTGTCCTTTAACTCTAATACAAAGGACATTTTAAGATTCCTTTTCCATCACTCTAAGCACATCTCCTCAGTCTTGAATCTCGCTCTGGTTCCCACTCTTCTACATTAAGAGCAAGCTTCTCATCTTCACTTTCACAGTTTTCTGCCCTCTCATTTATACAGCTCCTAGAGATGTGCACAGCATTTCAGATAAAGTGTCATATGGTTGGGGTAGCAACCATTTAAATTAGTCATGACATAAGGAGAGACAGACGGTGGGATGCAGTTTGAAAGAGCAGTGAGATTCACACAAAATATGGTCATGGGGGTAACCCTATTTTTGTTATGTTTTGAGCTAATTTTCTTGTAAATTTATTTTATTTGTAATATTTGCAAAAGCAACAAAGTAGCGAGTTTTGAGGAAGGATCTGGAGGAGGAGGTTAATACCTATGCCCCATCTAAGTTCTTTTCCCAACAGTTCCCTGTGTCTCCTTCACCCACCCCGGACTACATCTCTTCTTCTGTGTTTCCCTTCAAGCCTGTAAAATCTTCCCAAGTATTTGAGAAGTAGCCCCTGTAAAAATGAAGTCCAAAGATTTGTTCTGCAAGGATATTCTCACCGCAATGGTCATGCCCTATTATGTGTATGTTCTGTACTGGATTATGCTAGGCCAGGGGTCCCCAGTGCAGTGCCCTCGGGTGCCATGGCGCCCGCTGAGGCGTCTAAGTGCGCCCACATACTGGCCGGTGGACGAGCATCCACCAAAATGCCACCGACAAGCTGCGTCATCCAGCGGCGGCGCCACTGAAATGCTGCCGATTTTCGACAGTATTTCAGCGGACACGCCTCTGGATGACGCTGTTTGTCGTCGGCGCCGCCTATTGACATTGCCACTTGGCGGAATTTTGGCGGATGCTTGTCCGCCACCACGGTCCTCCGTGGCTCGTCTGGCGCCCGCCAAACGAAAAAGGTTGGGGACCACTGTGCTAGGCACTCCCATCCTTTTGGGGGTAGAGCTTTAGTTATCTTTGGCTCATACTAGCCATGGTAAAAACCTTCAGAACAGCTCTCTGCTTAAAGATTCTCAGCATATTTTGTTGCAAGTACTACAGCAATCAGTACTGAACATGTAAACAGTTTAACCAAATGAGTCACTGCTACACAGTAACAAAAAACTGGTGCAGAGCAGAAATCAATATACTTTTTGTAGTAGGAAGAGAGCCTGAGGCATAAGCCCTTGTATTAGACGCCTGATATGAGGCAGAAACTGCTCACAGAATCTGCAAGAACAGGGCTGATGCTGCAAAAATACACATTCCTAAGAAGTGCTAAGTACAGAGTACTCATGCAGACACATCCCAATATCAAGTGGTACCAGAACATCCAGATATCAAGGATGGTACAAAAACATTCCCCAAGGATAACAGAAACACACTGACCCCTCCTAAAAGATAAGGTTAGGATGACAGTACGTAACTTGTTTATATCAGGGTATAAAGATGCATCTGAGAGGGAGTATCTGTGGCCAGCCTAGGGAGCAGTCGAAGGTCCCGTCATGGACTGAGCTGCGTCCATTATCACAGATGCACGTCTTAGTATCCTCGTAGAGTCTGCCAGGTGCTATTACCGTGCTTCGTCAACAATAAACCTGGCTGGATGCCTTCGCACCTTAACGACTCTCGTGGTCGTTGAGTGGTTTGCTCAAGGTCTGCTGTGCCAACTGTCCACACAGAGCTGCAACAGCACACAGAGAGAACACAGGCGGCCAAACATCTGACCACACTTTTAACAAGATCAAAAGCAGTGAAAATATTTAGGGCACTTACAAAACATACAGGTATTTTAACTGGCACTAAGGTGCTTTTGTTTTCATAAAATGATGAAAGAACAGGTTTACTGAGGGAGCATGTGACAGAGGATGGAAATAAAAACATCATCCAAAATATTATGACTGGGGAAACGTGAATGAAATCTGAGTTCATCTATTTCAAACGTAATCTTAAATTATCTACAATTCCTACAGCAACCTCAACTATACCGTTGCAGGCCGACATTATGGTACTTGGTCACACAACATACACGTACAGTAACTCCTCACTTACCGCTGTAGTTATGTTCCTGAAAAATGCTACTTTAAGCGAAATGATGTTAAGTGAATCCAATTTCCCTGTAAGAATTAATGGGGGGTTAGGTTGCAGGGATTTTTTTTCGCCAGATAAAAGACTATATTTTATATGTATGTACACACTCACAGTCAGTATAAGTTTTAAATGAATTTAATACTGTTCACAGCAATGATGATTGTGAAGCGTGGTTGAGGTGGTGGAGTGAGTCCAAGGATGGGATATTTCCCAGGGAATGCCTTACTGCTAAATGATGAACTAGCACTCTGCTGAGCCCTCAAGGATTAACACGTTGTTAATGTAGCCTCACACTCTACAAGGCAGCACAAATGGACGGAGGGGAGACAGCATGGAAGAGAGAGACAGAGAGACACCCTGTGTGAAAGAAAGAGAGAGATGCACATTGCCCTTTTAAGTACACTGACCCCACTGTAAGTACATTGCCTTTTTAAGTAGGTTAGCAAATTGAGAGAGCAGCTTCTGCCAGCAAGCTCCCTCAGTCCTGAGCCCTGTAGAGCCCCCCACAATGGAGATAAGGTACAGGAGATGAGGGTACAGGAGTGGAGGTAGAGGCTGACACCCTGACATTAACACACCCCGCCCTTGCACAGCAAGCAGGAGGCTCCTGGGAGCAGTTCCAAGGCAGAGGGCAGGAGCAGCACACAGCAGTGGGGGGAGAGACAGCTGAACTGCCCAGCAATTGATAGCCTGCTGGGCGGCTGCCACACAGGAAACTTAGGGGAGCGGGGAGCTGATAAGAGGGTCTGCCAGTGCACCCTGGATTCTAAGCCCCCACCAGCTAACTCCAACAGGCTGCTCTTTCTGCAAGCAGTGGACAAAGCAGGTGGCTACCAAACAACCTTACAAGGGAGTATTGTGCAACTTTAAATGAGCATGTTCCCTAATTGATCAGCAATGTAACAATCAAATGTTAACCGGAACAACTTTAAGTGAGGAGTTACTGTATACAGAAACACATGCTACAAGATACACTTTAGATAACATTACAGCCAACTTATTTACAAAAGATTTACCAGAGAAGCAACAGTAAAGCAAGTATAGTTCCATTCCATTATACCAAAGCTTATGGCACATGCGGACTAATTAACTCATGACAGTTATTTGGTATGTCAGACAGTCCTCTTGATAAGTTTTCAGTATAACCACAATCCTCACAACACCCTCAATAAAGAGCTTTCCCCAAGCAAATCTTCCTGAAACCAAGGAAGGCAAAAGGGCCAGAAATCATAGAATAGAATCATAGAATCTCAGGGTTGGAAGGGACCTCAGGAGGTCATCTAGTCCAACCCCCTGCTCAAAGCAGGACCAAACCCAACTAAATCATCCCAGCCAGGGCTTTGTCAAGCCTGACCTTAAAAACCTCTAAGGAAGGAGATTCTACCACCTCCCTAGGTAACCCATTCCAGTTCTTCACCACCCTACTAGTGAAAAAGTTTTTCCTAATGTCCAACCTAATCCTCCCCCTCTGCAACTTGAGACCATTACTCCTTGTTCTGTCATCTTCTACCACTGAGAACAGTCTAGATCCATCATCTTTGGAACCCCCTTTCAGGTAGTTGAAAGCAGCTATCAAATCCCCCCTCATTCTTCTCTTCTGCAGGCTAAACAATCCCAGTTCCCTCAGCCTCTCCTCATAAGTCATGTGCTCCAGCCCCCTAATCATTTTTGTTGCCCTCCGCTGGACTCTCTCCAATTTATCCACATCCTTCTTGTAGTGTGGGGCCCAAAACTGGACACAGTACTCCAAATGAGGCCTCACCAGTGCTGATCTGCTGGAAATGCCCCTACTTATACAACCCAAAATGCCATTAGCCTTCTTGGCAACAAGGGCACACTGTTGACTCATATTCAGCTTTTCATCCACCGTAACCCCTAGGTCCTTTTCTGCAGAACTGCTGCCCAGCCATTCAGTCCCTAGTCTGTAGCAGTGCATGGGATTCTTCCGTCCTAAGTGCAGGACTCTGCACTTGTCCTTGTTGAACCTCATCAGATTTCTTTTGGCCCAATCCTCTAATTTGTCTAGGTCCCTCTGTATCCTATCCCTACCCTCCAGCTTATCTACCACTCCTCCCAGTTTAGTGTCATCTGCAAACTTGCTAAGGGTGCAGTCCACACCATCCTCCAGATTGTTAATAAAGATATTGAACAAAACCAGCCCCAGCACCGACCCTTGGGGCACTCCACTTGATACCGGCTGCCAACTAGACATGGAACCATTGATCACTACCCGTTGAGCCCGACCATCTAGCCAGTTTTCTATCCACCTTACCGTCCATTCATCCAGCCCATACTTCTTTAACTTGCTGGCAAGAATACTGTGGGAGACTGTATCAAAAGCTTTGCTAAAGTCCAGAAATAGCACATCCACTGCTTTCCCCTCATCCACAGAGCCGGTTATCTCATCATAGAAGGCAATTAGGTTAGTCAGGCATGACTTGCCCTTGGTGAATCCATGCTGACTGTTCCTGATCACTTTCCCCTCCTTTAAGTGGTTCAGAATTGATTCCTTGAGGACCTGTTCCATGATTTTTCCAGGGACTGAGGTGAGGCTGACTGGCCTGTAGTTCCCCGGATCCGCCTTTCCTTCTTCCCTTTTTTAAAAGATGGGCACTACATTAGCCTTTTTCCAGTCATCTAGGACCTCCCCCGATCGCCATGAGTTTTCAAAGATAATGGCCAATGACTCTGCAATCTCATCGGCCAACTCCTTTAGCACCCTCGGATGCAGTGCATCCGCCCCATGGACTTGTGCTCAACCAGCTTTTCTAAACAGTCCCGAACTACTTCTTTCTCCACAGAGAGTTGGTCACCTCCTCCCCATACCATGCTGCAAAGTGCAGCTGTCTGGGAGCTGACCTTGTCTGTGAAGACAGAGGCAAAAAAAGCATTGAGTACACTAGCTTTCTCCACATCCTCTGTCACTAGGTTCCCCCTCTCATTCAGCAAGGGCCCACACTTTCCTTGATTTTCTTCTTGTTGCTAACATACCTGAAGAAACCCTTCTTGTTACTCCTAACATCTCCGGCTAGCTGCAACTCCAAGTGTTATTTGGCCTTCCTAATTTCACACCTGCATGCCTGAGCAATACTTTTATACTCCTCCCTGGTTATTTGTCCAATCTTCCACTTCTTGCAAGCTGTTTTTGTGTGTTTAAGACGAGCAAGGATTTCACTGTTAAGCCAAGCTGGTCGCCTGCCATATTTACTTTTCTTCCTACACATCGGGATGGTTTGTTCCTGCAACCTCAATAAGGATTCTTTAAAATACAGCCAGCTTTCCTCGACTCCTTTCCCCGTCATGTTATTCTCCCAGGGGACCTTGCCCATCAGTTCCCTGAGGGAGTCGAAGTCTGCTTTACTGCTCTCCTTTCTTCCTTGTGTCAGGATCCTGACCTTGACCATCTCATGGTCACTGCCTCCCAGGTTCCCATCCACTATTGCTTCCTCTACTATTTCTTGACCTGCTGCTCACAAACAGGGAAGAAGAGCTTTTCCCCTAGTTGGTTCCTCCAGCACTTGCACCAGGAAATTGTCCCCTACACTTTCCAGAAACTTCCTGGATTGTCTGTGCACTGCTGTATTGCTCTCCCAGCAGATATCGGGGTGGTTGAAGTCACCCATGAGAACCAGGGCCTGTGATCTAGCAACTTCTGTTAGTTGCTGGAAGAAAGCCTCGTCCACCTCATCCCCCTGGTCTGGTGGTCTGAAAGTGTTGAGATAAGAAATGAATATATGAGCTTTCTATTGGTATATGGAATATCCAAGTAAGCTGCTTCCCTCACCCACGCCGAGTCTTTCAATGAACAACCAGGCAAAACAGAGTTTTATTATAAGGGTTAAATATGCCCCACTGCTCTGTTGCATGGCCTATGAAGTCCGAACAATGTCAAGCGGTCAGAATTATAAAAGCGTAGCTCAACTCTAAAAGATGTTTTTTAAAGTTGCCTTCTTAGTCAACAGGTCAACTCCTTTCAAGTTAGGAGCCATGTTTGAACACAAACATAAGGCATTTGGGGGTTTGGTTGAGCTCCCCCCGCCCCTTCCCCACACCGTTTTCCTTCTGCTAACTCTGCAGAGCTCATTCAACTACAGAAGTGGAAGTTTGAGTCTTCGTGGCATGCTTAATAGAACTGTTAACCAAATTCCATCCACTGAGCCAAATTAGGTCTTCATTTACACTTGTGCAACCCCACTGATGACAATGGGTGACTTCACTGATGTCAGGATTTTACCCAGTAGGCTCATATAAGAGCAAATTTTGGCTTACAGAATTTTGATTATTGGTGATGTCACAAGGAACACGGCATAGCATTCCTATCCCAAGTTAAATTACCATGGCTAGCAAGTAGGGTAAAGTTTACTCGTAAACTGAGCAAATTTGATCTGTAAGCATGAAAGATAACGGATTTCACAATAGCATTTTCACAGTAGAAACACTTTCATGTCACATTATTATATGAACAATGCTGCATAAAACAAAATAGAAAGTATTTTAATAGGTTTCAGTCTAAAAGCCACTTGTAGTTTTTAAATGCCTATTCTTTCCCAAGTGGCTATGTAGACTTTCTTCAATTTTCCACAACCAAAATTTACTTCTGGGCATGCAGAAAGCATAAAAAATTCATCCCAAAAGAGAGGAATCAAGAAATTAAGTTACTAAAAAAAGGAGCTTAGAATGGAGAGTCCCATATCAATCGATGTAGAAGGGTAACAAATGAACATTCTCTGTTTGTAAGGAATCCATTTCAGCAAGAAACTGATGAAGGGGCTTTGGTATTCAGAAGCATTATAGGCAAGGTTGTTCTCATGCTAAGACTTCTAGTGACTGCAAAAGCATAGCTAGTAGTCCAGTAATTAACAGTTTGGCGTACAAAACCAACAGACACTCATTCCTCTCTCCGATATATTCCATCCAAAGACAGACCAGACCTAACTGTACTTAGTTTTTGCCTACTGCATCTGTTTACAAGTCCAGAACAGCACAGACCCATTCTTCTAGGTCAGGGGTAGGCAACCTATGAGCTGATTTTCAGTGGCACTCGCGCTGGTCCTGGCCACTGGTTGGGGAGGCTCTGCATTTTAATTTAATTTTAAATGAAGCTTCTTAAACATTTTAAAAACCTTATTTACTTTACATACAACAATAGTTTAGTTATATGTTATAGACTTATAGAAAGACCTTCTAAAAACGTTAACATGTATTACTGGCACGCGAAACCTTAAATTAGAGTGAATAAATTAAGACTCAGCACACCACTTCAGAAAGGTTGCCGACCCGTTCTAGGTTATCCAGCCACTGTTACTTCAGCAGTGACCTCTGACACTCCACAGTTCATTCATTCCCAGGTCCATGCACACTTCTGTTATGTCATTTCATTACTTTAGTGATATGTAACAAAGGTGAAAAGCTGAGAATGGTTGCAAAAGTAAAATGTTAATGACAGAGCAAAATACCATACTCTTTAGAAAAACAAACACTACCTGGTATCAAAGCACACCTCAAAGCTCTTTGACTGGCATGTCCTACGCCTGTGGGAATTCTGCACACAATATTTTAAAATTCTGCAAATTTTATAAACAACAACAGGTCTGTCTCACCTTACGCGGGAGTTCCGTTCTGCGGTTAGCACGTAAAGTGAAAACCGCGTACAGTCAAAATTACATCGAGTTGAATGGCGGGTGGAATCGCCTGCACTACAGAAACAGTATTTAAATTGTTATTTTTCTCTTTTTTTGTTGTTTTTGCCAACCACGTAAAGCTGAAACCACGCATGTTAAATGCGCGTAAGATGCGACAGACCTGTATCATCATGCTGGTTTCAATTATTTTGGTAATTTATTTCAAAATATCTTTCAGCAAGTTTCTCAGTAACAATACAGATCAAAATAAGATTCTGATAAATTTTTTTGAGAAATCAATTCCTTACTAGGCATATTAGTACAAAACTGAGTAATTAATTTAAATTACAATACAGAAATGTATTTCCTGCACTCGTCAAAACCAATGCAAAGGCTTGGGGGAGCCAGGAGTAATGGAGGAGCTGTGGGAGAGGAAAGGAGCCTGGAGTGAACCTGGAAGTTTGTCGGGTGTGGGTGGGAGAAGTATGGAACAGGTGGGGGAGGCAGGATTGTTAGGGAGTTCAGAAGCCTCCCCCATGCAGACCCTCGCTGACCCCAAGCCTCTCCCATTCAGTCAGGCACACCTGCACCTCTTCCTGCACGCCCCATCCTCATATGTCCCTGCAGCCCTCCTGCAGCCCTCCCCTCTCCTATTCAGCCCCTGGCTCGATGCTGTTACCCCACCAGCCCGAGCCCACACTCTAGTCTGTTCCCCCCACTAGCCATTCTGAACCCTAATCTGTGACACCCCTGCCCCCAGCAGTCCCGTGTGCTCCACTCTGTCTGTCCTAACCTGGCTCCGCAGGCAGGGTACTGTGATGAATTTCCACTCCTGGGGGAATCCTACGCCATTGTGCATACGCAGAATTCCCCCCCACCCCCCGAAGAAAATACACTGTGCCCAAGAAGTGCTGCAGTTCCACCTTTCGCCCACCAGAGGCCACTGTGGCATCAGAACAGCCAGCTGCATTCATGCTATTGGCTGTTCTGGTGCCACATCAGCCTCTGGTGGGCAAAAGGCAGAACTGCTGCACTTCTTGGGAAAAATGTGTTTTCTGCAGGGGAAATAAATTCTGCAGGACACACGAATTCTGCGTGTGCGCAGTGGTGCAGAATTCCCCCAGGAGTAATGTCAAATCAGCCTACACCTGATCTATGAAAAATGCTGGGAATAACTATTCACTTGTGGGCATTCCAATCCCCTCTCTGGTACATGCATAAATTAATGAAGTACACACATTCCACACATAACTGTTAGATATTCATAACCTATCAAATAGATATTCATAACCTATCACAGAAAAGCACACATTCAGAATTAGCTTGCAATTATGTATATCAAGTGTTAATTTTTAAAACTGCCATTTGTAAATCTGAGCTCAAAAAACCATCTGAACCATTTTCTGAATGGTAAAGCAGCATACATTTAATGCTCCAGTAGCTCAAAAAAGAGACCAAAAAGTTACTGGCGTTACTTTTTTCATATGTTGTGATGCAAGGTGAAAAGTAATACCATAATGTAACACTTTTATCCTGTAACAAAATAAATAGGCCTCAGCATGTTTAAGGGCAATACAACTTTGCTAATACATTCAAATATTCTATACTCCATGCAGCATTTGTGCTGCTTTACCTTGCTCTTCTGTCACAAAGTACCTCAGAGCCAAATTTTGCAGATTATATGGCCAAGAAGATCATTGGGGGGAGGTGGAGGTAGTAGTAAACTAAAAAAATCCCCATAAAAGTGTGCAAGTGTATTAGGGCTTCTGGTTATCAAACAAATCACATTTAAATTCTTGGGCCTAAGTTCTCACTTCCCTGGGTGCTGGCACACAATGGAAACAACATCTTTACAAAACTCTACAGCAGAGGTATGAGTGACAGAGAGAATGGATTCCAAGAGGAGCCTCAGTCAGTCTCAGCCAAGTCTGGGTGAGTGAAGATAAAACAGGACCTCAAGATACTCAGGCTACATAATTCATATGCTGTGAGTTATATTAGTAACCTGTCTCATTCCTCCACTGTTCTGCAAGTATGTCCTTGCTGTTTTTCTTTCAAAGAATAGTCACTACAGCAAAGCAAATAAGAACATCAAAATGGCCATACTGGGTCAGATCAAAGGTCCATCTAGCCCAGTATCGACAGTGGCCAATGCCAGGTACCCCAGAGGGAATGAACGGAACAGGTAATCATCAAGTGATCCATCCCCTGTGATCCATCCCCTGTCACCCATTCCCAGCTTCTGGCAAACAGAGGCTAGGGATACCATCCCTGCCCATCCTGGCTAATAGCCATTGGTGGAATATCCTCCATAAACTTATCTATTTCTTGACCTGAGGATATGTTTAATACCACAATATAAGACCGGAGGCCAGCTGTGGTTGTGCTGCCGATCAGCCTTATTAGGCTCACGGGACTATAAACTGGCTATGTAAACATTTGGGCTCAGGCTGGAGCCCAGATTCTCTGAGACCCCATGAGAGAGGAGAGTCTCAGAGCCCTGACTCCAGCCCAAGCCCCAACATCTAAACTGCAATTTTATATCTCCACAGCCCAAGCCCTGTGAGCCAGACTCAACCGATCTGAGATCTGAGACTCAGTGCCGTGAGTTTTTTTTAATTGCAGTGTAGACATACACTGAGGGACCAGATAGCTCAGCTAATTGATAAATTGGAATCGTTCACCTCTAGGTCACTCGTTGAAATGCAGCAAAGAAGAACAGTGACCAAGTGTTATTGTGCTTGGTGGCCCAGGTGAAATGAGGAAATGACTCAGTCCAGCTCTCAGTGGACAAATGCTCATATCACAAAAACCACCAACACAAGAGGCCCTAATTGATACACCTGTTGACAGAAAGACCAATGACTCAGTACATCACGAGGACTGACCTGCTGTTTCCCTCAGATATTGTCTCTTTAGTCAGGGTGGGTCTACGTGTTATGGAAGGGGCAAGGAAAGCTTCTGTTCCTGTTAACCATGCTGTATCTGTTTTAGGAATAGAAGAATTCAACCTTGAAGGCTGTCAATGCTGAACTTTTTATCAGCAGTAAAGTACTTGAATTTTTTTTTTTAAAAGCTCTGTACTGTCATTCATAACAGGACAGTAAGCAGCTTCCCCAGCAATATTACTTGGCTATATGATTACATTTCTTTACGTTTGTATTCTACTTTGCTTGCAGTCCATAAGATTTAAAATATTACACTATTACTCCTTGGTTACAAGGCTTCACTGTGTTCTAGTCTAACCAGTCTAAGGTCATGAAATGGAACAGCTATTTTGGATATTTTGCCTGAGTACAGCATAGTCACAAGTGCCAAGACTGGCACAAGTATAATAAGATTATTTTCTACTCAGAATGCTGAAAAAATGCATTTACCTATCTTAATGAATCGACAGGGGAACATCTGTTCATCAATTTTATGCTTCAAGGTGAATGTTTCTTTGTTATAATCATTCTTTAAGCCACTGTGGAAAAAATAAATAAAGTTACTAAATCTTACCTTGTATTTTAGAATTAGCTAGTAAATGCAACCTAGGTCATGTCTGAAATGTGATGGTTTCATTTTACTACTGATTCATAAGTATGCATGCTGGACCAGTGTCTGGACTGCTGTCAGCCACTTTACCTCCCAAGGAGGTAGCATGTCTAGTGATACGAGTAGGGAAATGGAGTCAGAAGACATGGATTCTGTTCCCATCTATGCTGACTCAAAGTGTAACTTTAGGCAAGTCACTTGTCTGTAACTCAGCTTTCCCATTTGCAAGCCATAGACAATACTTGCCTACCTCACAGGAGCATTATGAGAATTGATTGATTTAAAAGTGCTCTGTGATTTCCAGATGAAAAAGTACTACATAAAGTGCAAGGTATCAAGATTCATAATAAATTTTAACTATACTAAAGTCCAGTTTTATCAAAAATGATACATGAAGCAATAATTCCTGACAAATTGAGAAGTCAAATGACATTGAAAGACTGCTCAACTATACCAGCAAACTACCAGCATACCTTCCTCCCTATTTCAAACCTTCCCTCTTCCCATCGAGTTGCCCCACAATTTAAATTGCTATTGCTTAGTGCTTGAAGTTACTAAATTGGGGTAGCTCAAATTTGAAGATGCTTTTGAAATCCTACAACATGATCCTGCAGGATATCTATGCTAGGTTCTTCATGCCGCATGGTTTCACTTGGTAAGGCAGCACTAGTCTGATTCTTTGATCAAGGAAGAGCAGCCAACGAGTACTGACTACTTCAACAAACTAGCAACACACTCCCTATAACTGGGCTTTCCTGTTGCTGGCCTCCAATTAACATTGGCTCTTGCTGTATGGCTCCTCCGCACTCGAAGTACAGTGACTGATCTGACCATTATCTGTCCCTTTAGGAGGCAGGAGACTTGCTAGGTGGGCTTCTCAAATTTACATTAGTAATTATTCTAAGATCTATGATAAGTCTAAAACCGGTAATAGGCTGCCTTCCATAAAATACCTACCACTGGACTACCAAATCAAGTGATTTTTAAGACAAAGAAGAAATTAGTTTTGTACTCTGTCCTTTGACAGATCAATCAACATGAAGGTAAAGCAGCTGAGTAGTTCAGACCTGTACTATTACAATGAGTTTCTATACCTATGCAATCGAGAACACTTACTACAGAACTCTTAAAGAGCTATTAGAAGTTTTCCACAACTGTAGCTCAAATTTAGGTGCAAGTCTCAGGTATGCAGAAGAAAGGAATCTCAGCCCACAAGCATTAGCGCCCTGGCTCTTCAAAACCTCCAGGAGTTCACCCTCCACAAATCCCTTGTGGTTAGAACAAGGTAGGGAAGGTTTCCCAGAGCTAAGTTTTGACATGTATGCTCCCTGGCCTGACCATATCACATCAGTTATCTGCCCATGGGACCACAGGAGGCAATAGCAGGCTTATACTAGCAGCCTTTTTGCACTGTTAACCAAGTGCCATTTGGGAGAGAAGAGGGAAGGGAAGAACACTGTGGCCCAGTCTTTGATTTAGGATGATTTACAAGTTGTTGAAATCATTTCTTACCTGGATAAAAGGTCTGTCATGTTTTCTTCATTCATCCCACCAAACACTTTAAACTTCTTTAAATTGCAGACATGAGTCTTCTCATATTTGCCAAAGGTGATACTTTGGACTATGGCAGGTCTTTCGAGTTTCAGAATCAAATACTGTGGAAAGAGGGGAAAAAAAGAGGATGAATTTTGAGCATAACAATAAATGCTGCAGAGTGTGCACCTAGGAGGAGGAAAATTACAGCCTTCATAGGTAACACCAAGGCTGAAGGACAACGATGTTGAGGCTAGGACTCTTCAGCTTGGAAAAGAGAAGACTAAGGGGGGACATGATAGAGGTATATAAAATCATGAGTGATGTTGAGAAAGTGGATAAGGAAAAGTTATTTACTTATTCCCATAATACAAGAACTAGGGGTCACCAAATGAAATTAATAGGCAGCAGGTTTAAAACAAATACAAGGAAGTTCTTCTTCACACAGCGTACAGTCAACTTGTAGAACTCCTTACCTGAGGAGGTTGTGAAGGCTAGGACTATAACAATGTTTAAAAGGGGACTGGATAAATTCATGGTGGCTAAGTCCATAAATGGCTATTAGCCAGAATGGGTAATAATGTTGTCCCTAGCCTCTGTTTGTCAGACGATGGAGATGGATGGCAAGAGAGAGATCACTTGATCATTGCCTGTTAGATTCACTCCCTCTGGGGCACCTGGCATTGGCCACTGTCAGTAGACGGATACTGGGCTAGATGGACCTTTGGTCTGACCCGGTACGGCCTTTCTTATGTTCTTATGATTAATGTTGGTACTCCAAATTATATGGTCCCTGCCTGTGAATGAGATTAAACAAAGGAAGATGAGGGCTGCATATTAGGAAGTACTGCTTTAAAATAAATCTACACAACCAGAAAATAAGTCAGACCCCATATGCTCTTCAAGACCTCATGTATTCCTTCTGGGAGTTGGAAGACAGACTTCAGAAGGCACTGCAAGGTATGGCCAGGCTCTGCATAACTGTGACTCTGCTATGCACTAATGCTTGAACTGAAGCTTAACTTTGGAGTACATTCTGTTGATTCAATCTCTCTTAGATGCTAACCTACAACTTCCATTAATTATGTCAGTTCAGAGACTACCTGGTCCTAGAGAGCAAAGTGAGCCACGAAAAGCTTGGCTCATCAGTAATAGGTGAACCAACTGCCTGTAAAGCATATCAAATGATATTTGGCCATTTCATTTGCTATAGGGAGCCTCTCCTAGTCCATAAGGAAACTGATCCGAAGAGTTTGGCTCATGAGGCTCTCCTTTCAGCTGTCCCCTGGGCACAGAGGGGTTGGCATAGTCACATTTTCTGGCCCTATCAGTCACCTTAACCAGTCCTGCCTGAGGGAAAGAATCCTACTTCTTAAGTGCCTCTGAAGGGAGATGTTCCTACTGAATAGTCTGGTTGGACACCAGGAATCAAGACGTTTTAATTTTGCATAGCTGAGAGTAAAAACTCCTCCCTTCTCTCTCAGAGAATCAAAAGAAGGTTTTTTCCCCCCAACAAAAGCAGAACAATCTAGAATTTACTCCTGAGTAGCAGATCTTGTTCTGCTCCCGACGTTCACAACAGGGAGATCTACAATAGGATTGTCACATCCACACAACAGAACAAGAGGTTGAAAAATGTACAATAAACTCCACATGCACTACCTTCCCCTTGATTTTGCCACAAAAACCTCCATAGAAGCTACTGTATGAACAGATGCGTACAATATTCTAGAAACCTTTCCACTGCAAACTACATGGGGGAGGGGTCTAGTCCAACCATAAAATGGTGCTGCAGATTCAAACATGATTAGCATTTTAAGTTTAACTATTTTGATAGTAAGTGACAGACTCCATAGAATTTAAATACAAGTGACTGCTTTCAAAGATCCCAGATTAGAGACCGGAGTCTTATCTATCCACAAAGCAGGTACAGCACAGAAAGCAGCCATGCAAACTTTGTTGAAATTACCCTGCCACCATGCCTCAAACTTGACCTAGAATTACAACTTCCAGGGTGATGGAGGAATTTGTTCTCTACAACCAGTCAGATAGACAGACCTTGGTCTTTTTGCTGTGACTCCACCATACAGTCACCTCTAACTGTCCCTAGAAACTGGACTGAGACCAACATCACATTGTACCTAGGGCAGTAAAATTGTGAATTTAGACTAAGTTCTTGAGGACAGGAACAGGCCCTCACTAAGTGTTTATACCGCACCTAGCTCAATGGGACCATGATTTCAATGGGCGCCTCTAAGTCTTACTGTAAAACACACGGGCTAGAAAGAATTAGACAAAATGAAAAAATATTTCCATTAATAATAATTGAAGTCTACAAGTAAGCAGAGTAAGAAAGGAACACAGTTTGATTTAAGGATATTTACTTTGTATATTCTGACATGATGTTGACAATGTGTGTTTTAATGTTATAAAAATTTTAATTTTTGAATCTCATCTGCTGTCATTAAACAATTATGGTCTGACCTCATACCTAATTTCCCACAACTGAAATAGCTAACATTAAGAAAAATGCTTTAAACCCATAATTTTGCAGTAAATTATAAAAAATACAATTGAATGCTGCCAAACCTAAATACACATCATAGCAGTGATTATGTATTTTAAAAAACTTACATATCTATGCACTGTGTCACAACACTACTAACACAACAAGAAGCAGCATTCAGGCTAAAGGCATTACTATAAAGCATCTGGTTAATACTAAATGAGGGAATCTTTAAACATGATTGGGTAAGTTATTTTTTAGTTAAATAATAGCATTAAGAGACACAAAACCAAGGAAAATCAATCTTAAAAGTTTATTCACAATTTAGGACAAAAGAGGTATACCAACACTGCCAATAGCTAGTTACAATGCGAGATGAGGACATAGTGCTTTTCCAGTAGTTCTCTGCAAAGCCTCATATAGCTCAAAGCCATATTTGAACACAAGTCTCTCTCTAGCCACCTGCACATTTTTTATTATTTTACATGCCTCTTTTCATCAGAGTATCCCAAAGAACTTCACAAACCATATAAATTCAGCAGCACTGAACTCCAACTTCTTCTGGAATCGACAGTGGTCAGCAAGCGGAGCAAACTGGCGTGTGGCATGCTGAATAACAAAGGAGTGGATGGGGGACTTTTGGCCTAGGACACTAGCACAAATCCCATGTGATCTTATGTTCTTTTCCAAAAATCTCGTACCACAAGTTGTATATTACACAGTTTTACCTGAGAAAGCTGAAGGACTGAACTGACCTTATCAAGATCTGAACTTGTGGTTTCAAGGAATTTAAAAATTCCATATCAGATGCTTAGGTTACTAAGATACACCCTCTGGCAAATATTAATGCCAGATTTTCGGAAGAGCCAAACTCATATGTAGTCTACGTGCTTAGTAAATGCTGCAGTTTTTATTATTTTTAGTCCAAAGGAAGGGAGAGAAACAGTGGGGAGGAGACATGGATTTTAGACAAAACCTGTCTCTGCACAACATGTGCAGGGCATCTTAGTTGGAAGGGCAGAGACCTCTAGAAATGAGGTGTGGTAGTTAGCGGACACGCTTACTAGCTGTATTAGAAGCTATGCAGAAGGTTTCAATTGAGGATGAGCAGGCTTGCAGGTTCCACACACTCACCATCTGAGAGAAGAGCCAAAGAGAGCTCACAGGGTGAAAGTTATAAACAGGAGCTGGAGACAGCCCTGTGGACTCAGTGGCTGATCAACACAGGATCGAGAAATGCATTTGCTGTGAAGGCTGCGTTCCAATACCTCTACCGCTTTAGATACAGGCTGCATATTCCTAATCTTGCTGGAAGAGGAAACAGTAGACTGTTACCTCAGGGACTGAAATTGCTGCTGATTGTGAAGATCACCTGACTGTTGCGCTGAGAAGGTTCTGAGGTGTTTGGAAGGGAACTGAGGCTCCCATTTTCCTTAGGCTCTGGATGATCCAGGTGACTGACTAACTGACACACACTACACAGAGTGATGCCACCCTACAGAGACTGAAAAAATCTTAGAGAAGATCAGAGCAGAAAGTATAAAAGGGTATATATGCTCTGTTGAAACCTTGCACTGAATTATATGTAAAAGTAACAAAGTGGGAGAGTTTGTACAAGGAGCACCAATAGGTTCAGTGCCTAACATTTTTATTAAACCAGTTATTCAAAAGTATTCCAAATGTTGTTTATATTACATGTTTGTTCACTAAGAAAATCATACAGTACTCTCCCTGAGGCTGACTGACAACTGCTAGTAGCACCAACATTCAGGTGATTGCATTATAATTCTGAGGATTAACTCTGTTTAATAATTTTTCTGAAAAGTCCTGAAACCGCACAAACTTCAGCCTGTGCTTCAGCAGAGAAAAACTGAGGTACAGGGGAAAAGGGAGTGTAACAAAATTATACATGTTACCTTACCAACCGCTACCCAGTCACATAGGCATCAAAAAATGTGACCCCAAGTGTCATAGCGGGAACTGAGTTCTTTTGAAGATCTGGCCCAGGCCACATGTTGAATCTACATGTGTGTTTACCGCATACAGTTGAACAAGTTTTAACAATATACTTTAAATCACTCCCTGATATGATCTGCACAGCAGGAGCAGAATCAAGAGGTAAAATTTTGAGATTAGGCAGAAGATCAAAATCTTTCTTTACTCTGCAGGGATACAAAAATCTTTTGAACCAGACAACTATTTATGTACTTGGTAAATTGAAGTTGCCACTTAGGATGCTTTATTTTTTACAAGGATAGAATACTTCTGCTCTGTATTAGCTCCAACTGTGATTTCTCCAGAGCCAATAGGCTGAATCAGACATTAAAAGTTTTATCTACCTAACATTATCCCTGCAGTTTGATTCACAACATGCTCTGCTAGTTTTTCAACATAAACAATTTCAGTTCATTAATAAGCAGTTGTCATGATTTCACCCTAGAGGTAAATACATTTCATTAACACACGAGGTACAGTATATAAAAAACAAATACAAGATCATAAAAAAAAAAAGTTAAGTCAGGCATAGTGACTGTGGACATAGTTCACTGCATTAAAGGCCTACTTTATGTTTATAACAAGGATTACATCTAAAAACATGTTTTTATATATTAACTGTCATCAACCACCACAGGAATCCATATTGTTGTATGTACACTGTACTAATTCAGAATAGAACCACAGCTAAGATTCTCTTTTATAAAATGAAAGTCTGGTCTCCAATACTATCAATTTTATTACATTTCCTCTGTAAACCTAGAACTAGTAATAAAAGAGAATATACCAGCTTCTGCTTAAATAGACTACTACATCACAAGTTTACCATTGTACATATAATTTCTGGGTCATTCTATTTCAAGAGTGGATCCAGAAAGTATCCAGTTTAACAAACAGCTGAAGTGTATTTCCTTTTCCTGGCACTCATTCATAATCAACTCATGACCTTCAAGGCCACAAGAGCCATTTAACTCTACCATAACCACATAGCTGGAAAACCCCTTTACTAAATATAACCCAAGGGGTAGTATGTCAGATGTTTCAGTTGTATGTTGAGATTTTAGACTTCCACTTTCAATTTCTTTTTCAATGAACAACCTGACTAACACCCTACTGCACCAATCAAATGACATTTAATTTCCCTCCGCTACTCTGCAAATTGGTGGATTTTCTCCCGTTCTACTCAGGTTCTTTATCAAGCCCATCATATGTGCTTTTCAAATGAAGAAGTTTCTTATGGACAATTCTCTCTCTCCAACAACAAGCAGGAGGAAAGAAGAGAAGGAAATGAATGTTTAATTCAACATAAAGAACAATTAAGTGGTGAAGATTCATTGAGCAGCACAGAACCAGTGCCACAAAATGGCATTAAAAAACACTGATTTTGAAGGTGCAGCCGTTCTGAAGAGACAAACCCTACTGGTCAGGACTAGAGCTAGGTGAATAATGAATTTTTCAGTTTGCAGGCAATTTTGAAAAAAAAAGTAGTAATTTGAGGGCAAACCAAAAATGACATGTTTTGACTTGTTGAAAATTTTCAAAAAGTGTAAACATTATTGAAACAAAAATTGAGTTGAAATATTTCAGTGATGTTGAAAGTAAATGTTTTGTTTAGACTTTCAAGCATTTTGACAAAAAGCAAGCACAGGATTCCCAAAACAGGAAGAAAAGGAAGTAGTACCTTCCTTATAAGCTTTAGCCCAGCAGTTGGAGGCCTCAGCTGGGATATAGGAGGCCTGAGTTCAATTCCCCCCTCCTCCCATATGGAGAAGGGACTTGAACACGGGTCTCCCTCCCCCCCCCCCCCCCCGCCCTTGCAGGAGAGTGCCCTAACCACTAGGCTATTCTGGAATGGGGCTCTCAATCTCTGCTCTTGAAGCTGCTCCACTTTCTGTAAATAAACATGCACAATAGTTGTAGCCATGATGGTCCAGGGATATTAGAGAGATAAGGTGCGTGAGATATCTTTTATTGGACCAATTTCCATTCAAATTAACAGTTCATAGTCAATGAATAGTCTTTGGGCCAGGGAAAGAGTTTGGGAATGACTCCACAGACTGCTAGTTAGAACACTTACCTAGGACGTGAGAGACCCAAGTCCCTGCTCCAACTACGTTTTATTTAGAGAAAGCGGAGCAGCTTCAAGAGCAAAGATTGAGAGAGCCCCATTCCACAGTGGTTAGAACACTCTCCTGCAAAAGTGGAGGGGGAGTCCCAACTTCAAAGCTCTTCTCTATATCAGGCAGCAGGAGGAGCTGAACCCAGGTCTCCCACATGATTACCCTAACTGCTGGGCTAAAGCTTACAACTATGCACCGCCACCGATCCGCTGTTATTTCAATCTTTTAGTTGCTTTTGTCAAAATGCCTGAGATTCAAAACAAAATATTTTAATATTGAAACAAAATGTTTTATTTTACATAAGAATGGCCATACTGGGTCAGAGCAAAGGTCCATTTAGCCCAGTATCCTATCTACTGACAGTAACCAATGCCAGGTGCCCCAGAGGGAGTGAACCTAACAGGATAATGATCAAGTGATCTCTCCCCTGCCATCCATCTCTACCCTCTGACAAACAGAGGCTAGGGACACCATTCCTTACCCATCCTGGCTAATAGCCATTAACGGACTTCACCTCCATGAATTTGTCCAGTTCTCTTTTAAACGCTGTTATAGTCCTAGCCTTCACAGTCTCCTCAGGCAAGGAGTTCCACAAGTTGACTGTGCACTGTGTGAAGAACTTCCTTTTATTTGTTTTAAACCTGCTGCCCATTAATTTCATTTGGTGGCCCCTAGTTCTTGTATTATGGGAATAAGTAAATAACTTTTCCTTATCCACTTTCTCCATATCACTCATGATTTTATATACCTCTATCATATCCCCCCTTAGTCTCCTCTCTTCCAAGCTGAAAAGTCCTAGCCTCTAGTCTCTCCTCATATGGTACCCGTTCCAAACCCCTAATCATTTTAGTTGCCCTTCTCTGAACCTTTTCTAGTGCCAGTATATCTTTTTTGAGGAGACTACATCTGTACACAATATTCAAGATGTGGACATACCATCAATTTATATAAAGGCAATAATATATTCTCAGTCTTATTCTCTATCCCCTTTTTAATGATTCCTAACATCCTGTTTGCTTTTTTGACTGCCTCTGCACACTGTGTGGACGGCTTCACAGAACTATCCACGTTGACGCCAAGATCTTTTTCCTGACTCGTTGTAGCTAAATTAGCCCCCATCACATTGTATGTATAGTTGAGGTTATTTTTTCCAATGTGCATTACTTTACATTTATCCACATTAAATTTAGTTTGCCATTTTGTTGCCCAATCACTTAATTTTGTGAGATCTTTTTGAAGTTCTTCAGTCTGCTTTGGTCTTAACTATCTTGGGCAGTTTAGTATCATCTGCAAACTTTGCCACCTTACTGTTTACCCCTTTCTCCAGATCATTTATGAATAAGTTGAATAGGATTGGTCTGAGGACTGACCCTTGGGGAACACCACTAATAAGCCCCTCTCCATTCTGAAATTTTACCATTTATTCTTACCCTTTGTTCCCTGTCTTTTAACCAGTTTTCAATCCATGAAAGGACCTTCCCTTTAATCCCATGACAACTTAATTTATGTAAGAGCCTTTGGTGAGGGACCTTGTCAAAGGCTTTCTGGAAATCTAAATATACTATGTCCACTGGATCCCCTTGTCCACGTTTGCTGACCCCTTCAAAGAACTCTAATAGATTAGTAAGACACAATTTCCCTTTACAGAAACCATGTTGACTTTTGCCCAACAATTTATGTTCTTCTGTGTGTCTAACAATTTTATTCTTTACTATTGTTTCAACTAATTTGCCCGATACGGACGTTAGACTTACCGGTCTGTAATTGCCGGGATCACCTCTAGAGCCCTTTTTAAATATTGACGTTACATTAGCTATCTTCCAGTCATTGGGTACAGAAGCCGATTTAAAGGACAGGTTACAAACCATAGTTAATAGTTCCGCAATTTCACATTTGAGTTCTTCCAGAACTCTTGGGTGAATGCCATCTGGTCCCAGTGACTTGTTAATGTTAAGTTTATCAATTAATTCCAAAACCTCCTCTAGTGACACTTCAATCTGTGACAGTTCCTCAGATTTGTCACCTACAAAAGACAGCTGAGGTTTGGGAATCTCCCTAACATCCTCAGCCGTGAAGACTGAAGCAAAGAATCCATTTAGTTTCTCTGCAATGACTTTATCGTCTTTAAGGGCTCCTTTTGTATCTCGATCATCAAGGGGCCCCACTGCTTGTTTAGCAGGCTTCCTGCTTCTGATGTACTTAAAAAAACATTTTGTTATTAGCTTTGGAGTTTTTGGCTAGCCATTCTTCACACTCCTCTTTGGCTTTTCTTATTACATTTTTATACTTAATTTGGCAGTGTTTATGCTCCTTTTTATTTACCTCACTAGGATTTGACTTCCACTTTTTAAAAGATGACTTTTTATCTCTCACCGCTTCTTTTACATGGTTATTAAGCCACGGTGGCTCTTTTTTTAGTTTTTACTGTGTTTCTTAATTTGGGGTATACATTTAAGTTGGGCCTCTATTATGGTGTCTTTAAAAAGCGTCCATGCAGCTTACAGGGATTTCACTTTAGTCACTGTAACTTTTAAATTTCTGCTTAACTAACCCCCTCATCTTTGCATAGTTCCCCTTTTTGAAATTAAATGCCACAGTGTTGGGCTGTTGAGATGTTCTTCCCACCACAGGGATGTTAAATGTTATTATATTATGGTTACTATTATGGTCACCGGCATTATTTTGGCATTACTGAAACATGACTTTCAGTTTAATTGAAACTATTCAGCATGCATTCACAAATAGTTTCTCAACCCGAAACTGCACTTTTCAGCAACTAAATTACTTATCTAAAAAATTTCACCCAGCTCTAGTCAGGAAGTCAGTTTACTAAATATCCCATGACATTTTTTTAAAATGTGTCAGAGCAGTGTCTGGCTGAACTATAATTAGGGCAAAACAGTAGGACTTATATCACAGAAAGGGAAGCTTTACTTTCACTTTTTAGTTGGGTATAGCATAGTTCACTTCCTGTCCTAAGCAATTTTGGCATTTTGCTATAGTTAAAACTGTGTTCCAACTCAAAAATAGTTGGATTTCAATGGTAGACAAAATGAACCCCATATGTGTGAACTCTAGACTGCTTTAGGAGAATAGATGCTCTACTCACAAACATGTAGGAATGCAGGAAGGAGCCTATGACAAAGGTGCTAAGCCCTCAGTTTACACAGACTTCAACAGGACCTGTTGTGCTCAACACCTTTGAAAAATCAGGCCATAAGACTTCTACTACACTCCCAGTTTCTGTTCCACAATCTACATGCACTTGTTTTTCTTATTTCTATACCCCTTACTACTGTAATATCTAGGCATGGATATAAAATATATTTAGATATTTCCTTTCCCCAACTTATCAAAGGCAGGGCTGGCGGGCACCCAGTTAAAGCCGCCCAACACTTTCAATAGAAGACTCTGTTTTTAGTTGCTTATAACTTTGCCAAACTTTAACCGTCTGGGCTGAAGTGTTCCATGCCAGCTGCCTGCCTCCAGCTGAATACTTCAGAAAATTTCAGCCAAAACTGTTTGGCCATTTCTGAGAATGAGGCTAGTGAAAAATAAGTTGTTTGAAAAATCCTAACAAGCTTTTCTTTGAAAAGCTATGGTGCCCCCATGTTATGGAGCAGGGACTTTAAATTTGACAGACAGTAGTCTTTAAATCAAGGATGTGCCTTTTGCCATCCCTGTAAAAATCTACTCAGTAGGAACTCTGATTTTAATAGCTAAATTTCCTTAACATGCTGTCTGTGCTGTGTAGCACTCTCCCTGCAATTGCTAGGCAACTGCAGGTCATACCCGGTCCAAGGGCATGAACTAAAATCAGCAAGTCTTTCCTGTGCTCTCAGTGACCACCCTGCTGGCCCCAAGTAGTAAGCTGCTGAATTCAAATGCAGAGGGAACAAAAGTCAGATTTATAGTTGGAGTAGATTGGGACAAGCATGTTTGTGAGGGGCACAGGGACTGGAGATTGCACATGCAGAAAGGGGGTAGAACAGACCAGATTATGAGCCAAGAGGAGAGACAGGGACCCAACAGAGCAGTGGTGAAGAAGATGACAAGAGATGGATCTGATAAGAAGCTGGGGTGCAGGGGGAGAAGTGGGACTGGCTGGGCAATGACCTGGGTGAAACACATATCTGATGAAGAGCTATCAAAACAAGTTTTTACATTACAGAACATTTACTTCACTAGATTGTGTTTGTCCACAGGAATTTTCTTGCTTTAGACTCTACACAAGAACCTGTTAAATTATTTCTTTTCTGAAAACTGGGCTTGTGACTCAGATCCACCATTCCACACTGATAATATATTGGCCGCAAGTCTTGAGAGTCCCATGGAATTCAGCCTAGAAACAAACAGAATTCTGATGCCAAAATTTATTACACTACAGGCATATCAAGAGATTCCTAGGTTGCCTGCTAAGCATAAGACAAACAGCAGAGTGGAACAAAACTAAGTTTTCCCAGTTCCAAACCATGTCAATCTTTCTCTCACACACGCATGCACCAACCCTCCTCAAGACTTGCACAGAGGGACTTCTATACATAAGGGGTATCCTGATCTTATTAGGAGGTCTGAATAAAAACTATAGTCAAGAGAAAAATATTTTAAATTGATTTAATAGCTGACTTCATAAGAAAAATCAAGCTCACTTCCAACTAATCCACGGTTTTGACAGAGCTTAACAAAATGAAGGCAAAATGTCTCAGAGAAAGAAAAAATGCTCACTGTAGACCAGAGTGGGCAAACTACAGCCCAGGGACCACATCTGACTCTTCACATGTTTTAATTTGATCCTCGAGCTCCCACCAGGGAGCGGGGTCCAGGGCTTGCCCCGCTCCAGTACTCCAGCCAGGGAGTGGGGTTGGGGGCTTGACACGCTCCGTGCAGCTCCTGGAAACAGCAGCATGTCCACTCTCCGGCTCCTATGTGTAGGGGCAGCCAGGGGGCCCCACATGCTGCCCCTGCCCCAAGCATCGTCCCCCCAGCTCCCATTGGCCGGGAATCACAGCCAATGGGAGCTGCAGGAGTGGCGCCTGAGGACAGGGCAGCATGCAGAGAGGCCTGGCCGGGCCCCATGTAGGAGACTTAGGGATGACATGCTGCTGCTTCCAGGAGCTGCTTGAGGAAGTGCCACCTGGAGCCTGCACCTCTGCCCCAACCCCCTGCCCCAGCCCTGATCCTCCTCCCGCCCTCCGAACCCCTCGGCCCCAGCCCAGAGCATCCTCCTGCACCGCTAACCCCTTATCCCCACCCCAGAGCCTGCACCCCCAGTCAGAGCCCTCCTCTCACACACACAGACACACACACACACACAAACACCCTGCCCCAGCCCACACCCTGAAATCTTCATTTCTGGCCCCACCCCAGAACCCGCACACCCAACTGGGGCCCTCACCCCCTTCCACACCACAACCCCCAGTTTCGTGAGCATTCATGGCCCCGCATACAATTTCCATACCCAGATGTGGCTCTCGGGCCAAAATGTTTGCCCACCCCTGCTGCAGACTATCCCTTCCCCAAACCGGCGATCCCTTTTTACTACCTGTTAGAAAGGCCACCCCTCTGAGAACTATTAGGCATAAAGGAAAATGTCCCTACATTCTTAGTAACCATATTAAAATTAAGAAATGGTTCTTACTCAGCTGGGTTCCAATTTGACCCTATGGTTAGATTATTACTTCTCAGTGAGTTTTTTTTAAGTGACAGTTATGAAATTAGGAGGCTAAATGTTCAATTTACTGATGTCTGTTCTGAACAAAGGAGTGAGAGTAAACTTCTAATTACCCTTCACAATGAGAATAAAGGTGATCTAAGTAAGTCAAGAACTCTGAAGGATCTGAGCTGTAGAATCAAAGGGAAAAACACCTAAGGGAAAGGAGCTTAATTTCAAACAAACAATTTTTGACCCGAAGCCATGACAGACACATGAGTCTCCAGTTGCAGAGAACTAGATTCTTGCCAAACAATCTAGGAAAGAAAGTGAGGCTGAATGCTCTGAATATACCACATGAACATGACATTTCCTTATTAATTGATACTACAAAGTAAGAACATGCTGCCTGCCACAGAGGCTGTAAGGAGGGAGAAAGCAGAATATGGTTTGCTATCAAGGAAGTTATTTTTCAATCTCAATACTCATTACCCTGTAACCATTCTAGGATGGATTAAGATTGCTTGCAAGTGGGGAACAAAATAATTTTCTTCTACATTTACAAACCAACACATTTGTGCTGTACAAGATAAAAAAAACAAGTAATTTTAAACTGACTGAGCAGATGTACTAGCCCTGGGGATCAGAGGAAGTTGGTATGTGAAATATGCATTATTTGGTTTTCCTTGAATCTCTGGCCTTGTGAAGTCAGAAGACAACACAGAGATAACAACCAAATAGGTAAAAGAATAATGTTCCCAAAACCAGAACAGGTGCTCATACTACAGTGACGTGGCCATGTATGTACCTAAATAGCAATCCCTGAACAGAAACCTTGACCAACAGGATCCAAAAGGAGTCATTCTTCATCACAGCTTTTGACAAATGCATACATTGTGAAATGTTTTCTGAACTCCAAAACCTTGTGGTGGGGAAGAGTTCTTGTACATGAATTTTTGTGCCAATGGAGATCATTGAAAATACTTTTGCTGAAAGGCCCTAGACTTGTAAACTTGAGGGCTGGAGACAAGGTATTCACACTGGATCATCTCACTGCTGTAGAATACTGTCAGTCCTGTTCATGTTTGTTAGCCTTCGGACTGAAACAGAACATTCATCTTTCCAGCCACGCATTTGCCCCACACAGTTTAAGTCTTGCAGCATTTTCTCTTTTGATTAATTTTCTGATGTTTCTTGGGTGGGTAAGTGAGGGGTTACTATTGCTGCTCATTATGAACATTCATAAACCTCTTTTGTGTGGCAGCAGGTACATTATATGCTAAATAAATGAATTTAAAAGCAAATCAAAAACAAAAAAAGAGAGAAGTTGTGATCTAGTGAAGTAAAAGTGAAAAGGAACTTTGTAAATAGTACTGGTCCTGAGGGAAAAAGAAAATCTCTTGTTGCCTAGATCAGGAAAAATATAAACTCAGAGTAAAACAACCAGGCTAGAAAACAGAGTAAACAAATGCAGCCAAAAGCACCGTGAGGTCATATAAGTAAGGTTAAGATTTTGTCACAGTTATTTTCAGTAATCATAGACATGTCACTTTTATTTACTAAAAGTAACTGACAAAATGTGGTGGAGTTCAGCACCCTCCGCTGCTGTTCCCACAGTGGCTAGAAAATGTGGGTGGGCATCTCTGCCACCCAACAGCTCCAGCCCCACCACCTTGGGGCTGAAGCAGAAAATGTCATGGAGGTCTCGAAATCACAGATTTTGTGACTTCTGTGACAATCTTAGCCTTATATAAGTAGGACAAAATTTGAGAGCTTAAAGTGGTCCCAGAAGACTGATAAAAAAGAGCACTCTCTACCAATATTACTAGACTGTTTAAGAGGTAAGCGGAATAGCAGATTTTGCAAATGTGCAAATCTATTTGCTCAACAGGAGAGCTTACATTTATTGGAGAAAAAGCCAAACAAATATTTTGAAAGAAAGAAGTAGGATGAACAGATTTTCCTTCTCTCAGAAGTTCCAGAAACCAAAATATCATGGTAGAAAGATGAGTTAGACACTAAAAGTTGTGACATTAAGACAAGTGAACAAGCAGAACCACGTTCTAGCACAGTAATCAGGCGAAAGAAGGGAAAATACAATTTACGGTTTCTAACAGCTTACATGTTTAGAAGTCTGGCAGTGTAAGTGATGAACATGGAGGATATGTGGTCTATTCTAGAGGACAGAATATACTCATTGAAACAAGACTGGTGAGCACAGGAACTCTGTAACAGCTCCTCAACGTGCTGGTGAGATGGGGCTTGCATGGCAGATTCCCACCATTAGCTCAATGACAGCAGAACTTGAATCACTTTTAGTTTTATTCTTGAAGTCTGAAATGAAGAATAAAAAGATACCTGCCAAATTCACTTGTGGTAACATGACATTCTGCCCCAAAAAGGAAACCGCTTAAAAAAAAATAAAAAAATCAAGGAGGCAAACATGCCCTAGGTGGAAATGTAAATATTCCTGCCAAGAACAGAGACAGAAAAGATGCAAGAGAGGTAATGTTTTATGTATCAGATCACTCAGATCTATCAGTCAATACCAGCATGAATAACCCAGCTGTTTAGATTAATAATAGTCAAGATGTAATATAAATTGCAATTTAAAATTTGGGCCTTTGGAAGCCACAATAGGGCTGAGTACTAATGTAGAATTAAAATGCTTACCTGGGGAGGGTAGTTGCTTTCTGAAGACCACCTTGAAGACTGATCATTAGGCTTGTCCACTAAAATGTTCCTAAAAAATGAAAAACAAATGTACATTTACAATACTAATTTTTAAACCCAAAACGGTTAACTCACAAAGAAAATACTACACTTTAGCCAATAGTTCCTATACTTTGAACACAAACGCATATGGTCCTGTCAACAATGCATTTATGAAGCTACCTAAGCTGCTAAGCAGTAGTTCTTTTTGAATTTGCTGCATAAATTGTGTGGCAGAATCTAATTTTTTTAAAGATAAATCAAGCCTCTAGTGCTTGCGGTTGTGAAGATAATCCCAAATTGTGAAATAGATGAAAACCAATGCATTTGTGTTTACCCAAGTCTGCTGACAACTTGAAACCTTAACTCAGAGGCATGAACTGTCTCATTCACCTCAACAGGGCATGAATTTTAAAGCCCAGTGAGGTGTTATGATAACATTAACCATTTCACTATCATTTTAACATAATCTAGCTAAAATATACTTCTATTTGTTAGACACTAAGTACTGGAATGGAGAGCAATGGAGCTGCTAGCTTGCTTTCAAGTTTTGCCACAGTGGGGAAATTAGAAATTCATCTCTCACCCTCAAATTTAAAGTCACCGTCACCCCTGTCAATAGGTCTAGACTGATGCACGGAACACGAAGTCTCATAAAATGCTTAACCTGCATTGCCTTCCCATGCATTAAGAGACACCAGTGACCACTGTCTTCCTTTGTAACTTAGCATACTGAACTACTTTGAGTTGAAAGAAAGATATATGAATATGTGATGGTAAGAGGCACAAAGACCAAGTTAGGTGCTTGAACCTCAGTGGACAGAAGTCATCCTATTCCATTTTTTCCTTTGCTCAGGTTGGAGACCAGCTGAGTTCTCTGATCTGGGAAGCCCCGAGTAGGCAAAGGAGGAGGATGTAAAAAGATTTATTATCTCTTCATCTGCTATGTAGGAGGAACTGTACACATATTGACTAGTATAAAATATTGGAGAAGGGAAAGTTTATGTAAAAGCTTAAAGGGAAAAAGGTTAATTGAAAAGTTTAACAGGGTCATTCAAGAGTAGCAGCTCTCTCCACATACTAGAAATAGGAAGAAACATCAACATGTAAGGAGTCTCCAGACAGTCCAGTACCAGAGTAATGTTTAGAAAATATGAAGAGGGATGGACTAAGATAGTTGCCTGATGCCTGAGTTTGAGGACATACCAAAGTAATCTGGTTACATCAATTCCCTAAGCCAGGGGTGCTCAACTTACGGCCTGTGGGCCGTACATGGCCCACGAGAATATTTGAAGCAGGCTGCGGGCCTTATGAATATAATATACTAAGAACCGATTCATCAGTGTTTTGTCACGTTTACATCATTTTAGTATACACAAGTGTGTAAACAGACAATACTGTACATAGAAACAACTTATCTGAATACATATGGAACAAGCTGAACTTAAAATATAAATTAATACAGGTGACTTTAGACCTTATTAAATATGCAGAATCTGTAGACTAAGGGGGGGATATGACAGAAGTCTATAAAATCATGACTGGTGTGGAGAAAGTAAATAGGGAAGTGTTATTTATTCGCCCTCATAACACAAGAACTAGGGGTCACCATATGAAAATAGGCAGCAAGTTTAAAACAAACAAAAGGAAGTATTTCTTCACACAGTGCACAGTCAACCTGTGGAACTCTTTGCCAGAGGATGTTGTGAAGGCTAAGACTATAACAGGGTTCAAAAAAGAACTAGATAAGTTCATGGAGAATAGGTCCACCAATGGCTATTAGCCAGGATGGGCAGGGATGGTGTCCCTAGCCTCCGTTTGCCAGAGGCTGGGAATGGGCAACAAGGGATGCATTACTTGATCATTACCTGTTTTGTTCATTCCCTCTGAAGCACCTAGCATTGGCCATTATTGAAAGACAGGACACTGGGTTAGATGGACCCATTAGTCTGACCCACTATAGGTGTTCAAAGTTGTGCTGAGGTTTATGTGACCCTCCTGTGATAAGGTTGGGCACCACTGCCCTAAACCCACTGAACTCCCAAGAAAGCAGAGTACATGATTGCACTCGATGGACCCTCCAAAAAACACCTGAAAATTTTAAGAGATACCTCAAAGGAGCGTTTGACTCACAGATTAGGGAGGCCTCTCTGACTCCAAGTGAGGACACGGCAGATCGTCAGGAAGAACCAAAGCCAAAAAACATCAACTAAGCATCAAGGTGAACAGTAGGGAGTTGATCTGAATTTAAGGCCAAGACAAATGATCTGATATATATGATTCTAGCGGAAAAAGGGAAGTTACAGTGATTCGATCTCTCAAATCAGTGTTAAACTGGCCAAAGAGAAACAATGGAGAGACAGAGCTGCAGAACGGCTTGGCATTGATGGAGCAGAGAGAGAGAGAGAGAGAGAGAGAGAGAAATAGATGCAGTTTAAATCTGAAAGAAAATAGGAGAAACATTTGAATTAAGAAGTTGCCTGAAAATGCAGAGGGAGAAAACCCAATAAGGGCAGAATATTTTAAACATGTACCTTTCCAGATTAAAGATCAATATCAAGATAAGTAAGGACAGTTTCTTATTAAAGGCACAACTGGTGGAATATTAACAGGGGGCTCAGTGTATGCTCCCAATCAAAAGAAAACAGCTCTAAGCTTTTTAAAGGATTTCTTTAAAATATTACATTTTGGAGAAGGGAAACTGTACTTGGAGGAGACTTCTACTGTACACCAAATTCCTTACTGTCCCAGATTTGAAGATGACAATATAGGAGAGAAGGAAACAGGTGCAGTATTAACTTTTCTGTAACAACTCAGTTGCTCAGATTGCTGGAGAGAACTGCACCCATAGGAATGAGATTATACATGTTAGTCACACCCTCGTTTATACACTAGAATAGATTTAATATTAATCTCTAAATCAGTTGGGTCTCAAACTTTTTTTTACTGGTGACCCCTTTCATAACACAAGCCTCTGAGTGTGACCACCCCCAATAAATTAAAAACACCCTTTTTAATATATTTAACACCATTATAAATCCTCAAGGCAAATGGGATTTGGGGTGAAGGTTGATAGCTTGCGACCCCCTGAGGGATCGCGACCCCCAGTTTGAGAATCCCTGCTCTAAATCCTTACTGAAGCAGATATAGTCTGCAGAAATTGGTGCCATTACATGGTCAGCTCATGCCCATTCAAAGTAATATTTGCTAAAAGGGATGGACAGATCCCAAAGATCATTTTTATGGGAAATTAACTGTTTGCTACTCCAGGTCAAAGATCCGGTTGCAGCAATTAAAGAGGATATTGCTGAATACTTTCAAATAAATGATAACGTCAAATATAAAGCGAGGCAGGAAGTAATATTTAAGAGTCAGTTGATGAGCTTTCAAATGAGGCTCTGGTTAAGAAAAATTAAAACTAACAGGAGATAAAAAGGTTAAAAGGAATTCATAAAAACTGGTTCAAGAAAGCATATTAATCGGGAGGAAACAATGTTTAGACACCACCGAGAAAGATTTTGCTAGAATACAGTGGAACTTTGTTTGAAGACACGTCTCAAAGCATACATTTTATGAAAAAGGAAATAAAGTGATAAGTTATTGGACCAAATGCTTAAAGAGATGAGAGCAATACATTATTTCACCAACTAAGAACAATCAGCAAAAGATGGCTACATACCTTAATGAAACATGTGCAGTTTTCCCTGCTTCTTATAAAAACCTATGTTGTAATAAATGAAGGGGGGAAGTAGCTTCCTTTTATGGACACCCAGCCAGCCAGCTAGCTACAAAATCCCTGTTAGTAGCTGTTCTCTACTTGTTTTACCTGGAAAGGGTTAAAAAAGCCCAGAGGTAAAAGAAAGGGTGTGGGCAACTGTCCAAAAGAGCCAATGGAAAGGCTAGAACTTTTTAAAATTTGGGAAAAAACTTTCCCTTTATTTGTCTGTTGTTCTCCGGAGAGAGGAGAGACAGAGCAGCAATGCTGTAAGACGCTTTAAACCACGCATGAAAAAATCATCAAATCATACCTCAAAACTACTTATCTGAAACCCCAGATATGTAAGTAGATTAGGGAATGTCTAGGAAGATGCAATTAGGTTTTATCTCTTATTATCTGTGCTAACGCCAGGTGCTTTTGTTTTGCTTGTAACCCTTAAGATGGACCTCAAGAAAACCATTCTTGATGCTTAATTATTATATTTGGCTCTTTTTTAAAATCTAGCAATAGCATATGTTCCAGATATATTTTCTTTGTTTTTTAAATAAAATTTACCTTTTTTAAGAACAGGATTGGGGTTTTTTGTGTCCTAATAGTTTTGTGCATATGTTGTTTAATTCCTTTATTTTCTTTCTCAGCTCTTCCCCGGGGGGGGGGGCAGCTTGAGGGTACCCCAAGTGCACCTTCCTGGGTCCAAAGGGGTTTTATTGCACTTGGGTGGTGGCAGCATCTACTCATCCAAGGTCAGAGAAAAGCTCTAACCCTGGGAGTTTAATACCAGCCTGGAGTGGCCAGTATTAATTTTTAGACTCCTTGGGGGCCGCCACCTTCTGCACTCAAAGTGTCAGAGTGGGGAAATCAGCTTTGACATATGTACTTCACACACTCCAAGCTATGAAGTGATTCAAGAACATCTGTAAGTAGCTGGTTTGCCAAAGATAAACAAAACAGATAAGCTTTAGATAAAGAAATAACAGAAGTCTTCTTATAAACAAACAATCATAAGTATGAAGAGTGGTAAAACTCCAGAACTTGATGGCTTCCCAGCAGAATTTTTACAAGATATTTAAAGAGGTATCAACAAGTCTGTGGTACCTTTAATGCCATTCTGTTAAGGGAGGAACTTACTCCGTGAAAGAAGCTACTGCTGCTCTCCCTAAAGATGGAAAAGACGTTACCATATGCAGCTCTTTATAGGCCCTTGTCACTGTTGAATCGTGATAAAGAATTTAGCAAAAATACTAGCTAACCAAATGCAGTCCATGCTCTCAGTTTACATAAACTTGGATCAAACCGGATTAACTGATAGACAAGTGTGATGTAATATTCTCAGAGTATTTGGAATCTTTCATGGTGCCCCACCAAAAGAGATGCATTTCTTGTATCACCTGATGCACAGAAAGCTTTTGATAGAATAAAGTGAAACTTTCTGTTTGAAGTCCTGTACCATAAATTCACAGGCCCCCAGTCCCTTAAATGGATAATATCTCTTTATACCAGCTATAAAACTGTTAAGTGAATCAATGGGGTTAAATTTTATTTGAATTACATGCAGAAACTAAGCAGGGATGTCCATCGTTTCCTTTATTTTCCGCACTGGCCTTGGAGCCTTTTACACACAGGAAAAGCAACAATGAATTCATCACAGGGATAAAACTTACAGGGACACATCAGAAATAAGCTTTATATTCTGAAGACACAGTATTTTAACTAAATGAAAAATTCCTGGCTTTAAAGTAATTTATGCCAAACCTGAAATGTTAGGTCTATATTCGCTAGGCTCTAAAAAGTCATCCCTCCAGAAAACATTTCAGTACAAATGGACAAGTTCTATAAAATACCCAGGGATTCAAATATAAAACAAAACCAGAAGAGCTGTATAATTTCAATGTCAAAATCACTACTTTAGCAAATAAAAAAATAGAATGCAGAGAAAATTATACAGTTTCATGGTTAGGTAGAAAAGTCAAAGTCAAAATGACTTTTTTGCCAGAGATGTCTTTCTTGTTTCAAAATCTTCCTATAATCGTCTCAGATAAAACTAGCAGAAATGGAAAGAACATTAGAACTTATATGAAATAATAAAAGACCAAGAGTGAGTGGAGATACTTTCTAAGCACCCATTAACAGGGTGTACTAGCTGTTCCAATTATGCGGTAATATCAAACCAGACAATTCAAAGCAACAGTGGTTTAGGGGTGCTCAAATTGTGGGTCAGGACCCCAAAGTGGGTTGCAACCCCATTTTAATGCGGTTGCCAGTGCTGGCATTAGACTTGCTGGGGCCCGGGGCTGAAGCCCAAGCCCCACCGCCCGGGGCCAAAGACCGAGGGCTTCAGCCCGGGGTGGCAGAGCTCAGGCTTCGGTTCCCCACTCCTGGGGTTGCATAGTAATATTTGTTATCAGAAGGGAGTCATGGTGCAATGAAGTCTAAGAACCCCTGCTCCAATTCACCCAAACACTTGACCTTTATTCAGCAAGAAAATTGTGTGTGTGTGTACACACACACACACACACACACACACAGAGCTAGGTTACCAGGGTTTAAATTTAAAAAAAAAAAAATTTATACCCTCCAGAAAGGTAAAATTGTCGCTCTGCAAAGGCTATGCTACGATTTGGGCTAGAACTAGAGAAACAATTCTCTTCACCAATGTTTAACGTTTTCAAATTATCCAGATTTGAACTCAAACCACAAACCATTGAGTTTTAAAGATTAGCAGAGCCAGAAAATACATATGGTTGGCAGGGTGTTCTAAGAATTTTATCTTATTTAGAAATTAAAAACTTGTCTAGATGTTTCATATAGAAAACTAACTTTAGTACAAGCAATGGCTTCTGATCTATTAGGAAACAGAGTTATATATACACCTCTACCCCGATATAACGCTGTCCTCGGGAGCCAAAAAATCTTACCGTCTTATAGGTGAAACCGTGTTATACCAAACTTGCTTTGATCCGCTGGAGTACGCAGCCCCGCCCCCCGGAGCACTGCTTTACCGCATTATATCCGAATTCGTGTTATATCGGGTCGTGTTATATTGGGGTAGAGGTGTATATAGGCTTAATCATCTCTCATCCGCTAATAACGATGAGACTATTAATAGCATCTCAATGAAGGGGGGGGGGGTCCAAAAACAGCGGAATGGTTCCAAAAAACAACCAAAAATATAGGAGGTTGTTATGGAAAAGTTATCAATTATGTACCCAGCAAATTAGAGAGAGGACAAACAAGTACTTCTGTATTTAGACTTTGAGTAGTGAATAAGTGGTAACTACTCTCCTGCAAGACAACAGCACACCTATAAGCAGCGTCAGTAATCTCACTCAGTTTAATAAAAATCACCAGAAACAACATTTCCCGATGGGGTAAAGATGCTCTCTCTGTAATGTTGTAACATCTTGTTAAAGGGATATTTGATATTACTACATAATGTTTCTCTTAAAAAAAACCCTCAGTCATCAGGATTATCATTTTGTTTGATATTCACATAGCAAAGATATATAAGGCTGTTAAAACTTCCTAAATAAATAGTTTCAAAAAGGAGTAAAGTCACAAGAAAAAAAGCAATGTTCTTGTATCCCCTCATCTGTCAGAAAGATAACTTTTATATACTGTCTAAAATGGCATAGAAGGATAACAAGAACTGAAGGATGATTAATTCCTGCAATTGTCTAGTGGTGCAATAATTCATTTTTTTTTTTTAATTTTGGTATTTTTTTTTAGTAAATGAACTGTTACCCAAAGGCCTTTTTTATAGAGCAGTAAGTAAACCACTATTGGCAAACAGCGATCTATACGTTGGACAAAGAATGCCTGCTCACTCAGGAAACAGGCCATTTGATTTTAAACAGCACTTAGTAAATTTCCAGGCTCGTTAGAACTACCTAAAGGCCTGTCATATGATTGGACAAAAATAATAAATCCTGTGTCAGTCCTGATTATTCTGCATAGCAAGTCATATTTTTAAGTTTCAATGTCCACATTTAATGTTTTGGCCATTTTTACATTCACCTCTACCCATACAGAATGCGACCCGATATAAAACGAATTTGGATCTAACGCGGTAAAGCAGCGGGGAGCCCCGGGCCCTTTAAAGCACCACCTGAGCCCCGCTGCTTTACCACGTTATATCTGAATTCGTGTGGAGCCTGAGGCCCTTTAAATCCCCGCCCGAGCCCCACTGCCAGAGCTCCGACGGTGATTTAAAGGGACCGGGGCTCCCCACAGCAGCTGGAGCACCAGGCCCTTTAAATCCCCACCGGGGCTCTGGCAGGCAGGCTCAGGCAGTGATTTAAAGGGCCAGAGGCTCAGACTGCTGCGGGGAGCCCCGGGCCCTTTAAATCCCCACCCGAGCCCCAGTGCCAGAGCTACGGCAGTTATTTAAAGGACCCAGGACTCCCTGCAGCAGCTGGAGCACCAGGCCTTTTAAATCCCCGCAGGGGAAGCCAGTCCAGTCCGGCACGGCATACTGACTCTTGCCAGCACGCCATACCGGACCAAACCCGATATATCCACATTGAGAGGCATCAGTCAGATCATATTTAGTAGCAATGGACAAAGAACCAACTCACTAACTCAAGGAGGTGCAGAAGTTGTGGTAACTGTCTGGTTTCCATACATGGGGAAAGTAATTGGGAAGGAGATAACATTAATTAAAAAATTCTTGCTGGCGGATTCCTATCCAACAGTGATACAATGGTTATAAAAGTCGTACCAAATCCCAAACCAATTTCACAGTAGTACACAGAGAGTCAGTCTGACTCTACATAGTTAAACACCTCAGCATCTAGGGAATGAGCTGGTGAAACACTGGATTGTTTGACTGCCATATTGGTGATATTGCAGAAGATTCCAGCATGATCATTTGAAAGCAAAAAGGTTTTGGTTTTTTGCTATATTCCCCTTTACTCAAAAATCCTTTATGTAACACATTTTCTAATCTGACATTTTTCAGAGTTTAGGAATTCCTGGCACGTAAGGAAAATTGGCTTTAAAATGCTGCAATACTGCAAATCCATGCCCCGTTTTTCATAATCATTTCACTAATTTAATAGTTATTTCATTTGTGGTAGGACCCAATGATTCTTATTAAGGATTATGGCTCCCTACTGTATCAGACAGTTACAAACTAATCTCTACCTCAGAGAGCTCACAATTTACTTTTTTGACAAAAAGCAACAGATGAATAGGCAAATGGCATTTGGGGGAGTACAAGGTAAAACAGGTGTATTTGCGTAAGTTAGCACTTACAGGTGGCTGTTAAACTTTTACAGAAAACAGTCTAATAGAGTCAAACTGTTACTGTTTAACATTTGTAATTTGAGGCTGATATCCATAAAAGCAGTAGCTCCAGAGTCACACGAACCTGTTTAGATTTCCAATCAATTTTTTTAAATAAATTCTCCTACATTAATAGGCTGCACAAAGTTTGTTTGGATTTTTTTTTTTTTTTTTTTAAGATAATTTTCTATAGTTGGCTATGGGAGAATATTCAAAAACTTGGAGAATTTAGTTACCTTCAGCATCTGAATGATTCCTGAATATTGTAAATCCTCACATGGTAATATCTAGCTTTGAGAATTTGATTGCCATTTATTTGTTGTTGTTTTTTATTTTAGATGGTTACCAAAAAACGATTTAATAAGCAAAACTTCTAACAAAAGGGTTTTTTTAAAAAATACATACATTCTGAACCACTAACTTGGCTCTTTTTAATTTTTAAAGATCTTTGGATCATAGCAATAATGCACCTTATTAGTAAGTTTCTCTTAAAAGTCAAAAATAATTAACATAATCCAATGACAAAGTTGACATAGTCACAGATTAATCAGAAGTGGTTTAATTTGGTAACTGGTATCTGTGGTGCTACCCCAAAACTCTCAAATTTAAGACTTTCTGTGGTCCCAAACTGGGTTTTTGTTCAAAGTACATTTCTTAGGTGAACCATATCTGCTCATAATATTATGCACTTTTATTATTTCTACAGAGACTGGTCAATCATCAGAAAAACTGAATTCCACTCCTACTAATCCCTAGGAGCTGTTTACTTGGCATCATTTGGACCTGCTTTAAGTTTCTATTTCTCTCAATGGGATGTGTGAATATTATTGCCTATGTCATCTCCAGGGATCCAGTCTGGGTCTTATCTGTATGTTCCTACATTAGGAGCACTATTTTATGGCTCACCATGCCATGTGTATTTAAAGAACTCATTTTTCTGCTTCTAGAGATTCAGCAGCTCTCATTGTTGCATGATTCCCTCTTGACATTCACCTTTAGCATGTCATCCAGTTTTTTATTTAATTTGACAAAAAACTGTCACTCACTAGATTTCAACATTTATCCCCTTTTGCCTATTTCTGTTAATAGCCACAATGCCCCTTTCTGTTTCTACTACTCATAACTTTAGGGTTATTTGAAACTCAGCTTTTTTGTTTATTTACAAAATGCAAATACAAAGAAAGTTCTATGGATACATGTACAATGCTTCAGTATTGCACAAGAAAACTGAACATCAGCTCCTCACCTACTCCATTAGGCAAAAGCCTGACAGCAGGTCTTGCTTTCTGCCCAGCAAGGAAAAAAAATTCCAAACTTGAAGACACTCCACTAAGACCATCCTGTCCTTGACCCTCAGACACGCAAATCTAAGCACAAGGAGCTCAAGTACCTCAGATGACTTGAACTGTCACAGCAGTGCAGAGGGAGAGGCTGTTTCAGACAGCCAGGAACCAAGCTAATATGCATTGCAATTATGGCCTTAAAGACATGGGACCTGCCAATTTGAGAAATCACATCCCTCCTTCTGTCATATTACCAAAAGTTGGGTCAGCAGATGTGCACAAGCTGAGGCCCCCTCAATTTAAAAGAAAGGAAGTTATTATTAGCAGCATGCTATCTGGAAGTGGCCCTGAACTCTGAGTTCACTCCTCTCCCTTCGACTTGTCCAAAATAGCCTACATCTGTCCACCTGCAAGACATGCTGCAAATCCCATTTATTTTCAGAGGGTTTGGGAGAGACGTGGATGGAGTCTGTGCACTGAAGACTGAAATCTCTGGCAGAGGTGGCTTCTCCACTTCCTCTTCTTGACTTCAAGGACTCTGCTGAATTTATTTGTGTAGTTAGTAGTTTGCTTGTATTTTATGGGGCAAAAGCAACTAAAGATCAAGAGATTTTTCTGTTTCATGTATACTTAAATACAAGAAATTAATTCAGTTAGCCATACGGGACTAGAGATTTATCCTCTATATGGGAAAGCAGTTAGTTAAAGGACTTGTTTCCACTTAAAATGCTGGAGTGGCACAGCTGTGCCACTGTAGCACTTCAGTATAGACACTACCTATGCTGACGGGAAAGTCTAACCTACTCTGATGGGAGAGAGCTAGAGGCAGAGCTAAATCAACTGAAGAGTTCTTCTGTCACCCTAGGCTATCTACATGGGGAGTTAGGCTAGCTTAAAAACCACAACTCAGGGATATGGATTTTTCACTCCTGGCCAACCTAGTTAAACCAACCTGATTTTCTAGTGTAAACCAAACCAAAGCTTAAAAAATAAAGTCACAAATCAAACTCTTGCATCTTAATAGCCACTTATCCCTCAAGTAGTCTTCATTCAGCATTCAACCTGACAGCTTATCCCATCACACTTTCATAAATTAAGAAAACAGGACCAATTTCTGTCAAACTATGCAACCTACAGAAGTTTGCATTTTCTTGAGCATTCCTGTGAGTACATTATATGACTTGCAAATTTCTTAACACTGTAGGAATTGGAACGGGCAAAGCAGGATCAAAGATTTGTCACAGCAACAGCAGCTAGACTATACACTGAAGAATACAGCATAGTACTTCACCTGTAGCAACTGTGGGTAACATGAATAAAGTGAACATACTAAGGGAATTCTTTACCATATGACAATCATATAAGCTTTGTCTTTACAGACAAAAAGGGAGCATTTTTACCACAGGATAGCAGATGCACATTACCTATTCCACTATAAAATCATAATGGAGATACGACACTGTTTAGTTTTTACCATCTGGTTGACTTTGGAGTAAAAATGACAGTGCCTTGTCTCCACCAGGATTTTACAGCAGGACTGTTAATGTGAATTTTCCCCCCCTTAAGATAACTATGGCTACGTATTCGCTGCAAAAAAATGTTAGACTATTCACCATCAAAAATAGGTTGCATTTGGCTTGCAGAGGTATCACTCATTCTATCTTCAAGAATAATATTGACAAATTGGAGAGGGTTCAAAGAAGAGCCACAAAAATGATTAAAGGATTAGAAAACATGCCTTATAGCTCAATATAGCTCATTGAAGAGATAAAGGGTGACTTGATCACAGTCTATAAATATCTAGATGGGGAAGAGAAATTTGATAACAGCGCTGTTCAACCTAGCAGACAAAGGGTACAGCAACATAACAGGGTTCAAAAGAGAACTAGATAAGTTCATAGAGGATAGGTCCATCAATGGCTATTAGCCAGGATGGGCAGGGATGGTGTCCCTAGCATCTGTTTGCCAGAAGCTGGAAACAGGCGACAGGGGATGAATTACCACCTGTTCTGTTCATTCCCTCTGAAGCACCTGGCATTGACCACTGTCAGAAGACAGGACACTGGGCTAGATGAACCTTTGGTCTGACCCGGTATGGCTGTTCTTATTATATGACTGGAAGATGAAGCCAGATAAAAGTTTGGGCTGTATTTCTAGTCTGAATTTATCACTGAGGGAGAATTAACTATTGGAACAACTTACCCAGGGTTGTGGTGGATTCTCCATCACTGGCCATTTTTTAAAATCAAGATTGGATGTTTTACTAAAAGCTATTCTTTAGTTCAAGCACAGCTACTAGACTCGAGGCAGGAACTGACACAAGGAAATCCTATGGCATGTGTTATGCAGGAAATCAAACTAGATTTTCACAAACAGTCCCTTCTGGCCCTTAAAATCTATTAATCTATTGAAAGTACCTTTCCACAGTCCTCAAAATGAGAAAAATCTACATCAGCAAATCTACTAGCGGAGCAAAGAATTAGCTGATGCCCCCAAAATATCGACACAAAAGGATGATCGCATACATTTCTTCAGTAATCCACTGCTCCTATTTCTCATCTCCACCAACCCAAAATCCAGTTGGGAAGCACAACCTAAGTCTACCCTGCCACCCTCCCAGCCTTGCCCCTCAATCATCCAGGATATACAAGAGTGTTGCAATTCTGTTCATAAATGTTTGTAATACAAGAGCTTTAACCATTTCCTCAGCAACTAACTGATATTAAAAGAAAAAAAAAAGGTTAGATTAACTCCAAGGTAAAAAATCCATATTTTAATTAATGGAAAAATACAAGTAGAATAATTACAGACTAAGAAATTTAATTCAAATATACTTCCCAAGAGTTCCATGAAACTGCAGCACTCACTGTAAGTTGCTAATGACAACATTTAACAAAACAAAGCTAGCACAGTATTTGCTGCTACAGCAACTTCAGTCCAAAATTGCATACAGACTGCCTCTTATAAAAGAGGTACCGTAAGTTTCTGTACCTTTTAAAACTTGTGTTGTGACCCAATTATGCAGTTTTCTTAATGAAAGAACCAAATTTAGCTTTACAGGGAATTTTATAGGCCCATTTCTAATTTCTTAAGGATATGGAGCAAAACAAATAGGTGGCTTGTATTGCTACAATGTTTTCCATAAACAAACTTGCTGTTCAGAATAGTAGAGCTTGTGCTCACATTGTGCATTACAGCTAAGAGGTTCCCAAGAGCACCTTCAGAGTTAATTCCTCATTAGTTCTTTCTTTTCATGAACCCAAACAAATTTACTATAAATTTATGTAGCTTCAAAGCTGTGATGCACTATTAAGCCTATTTACAAGACTTGTTTTATTTTTAAAAGAATTAATCAGATTAATGAGGTTTACATTTTTCTGTGTCACCTTCAGAATAAAGATGAACACAGTATCAAGTTAGACAAAGGGATAACTAGTGTTATTCCTGACTTACACCAAATGGAGTTACTCCTAATTTACACCAGCAAGAAAGGAGAATCGGGCCCCTAGAGTCTTTTTTGACTTAAGCTCTATCTCTTGCATTCTCTTAAACTTCTACTAATAGTTTAGGCTTAACACAGAAGTCATGACATATTTAAGACACTACAGGAGCGTCTAAGCTACGCATTTCCATTCTTGTGTTTCATCTATACAGAAACCATCCCTTGGTATTGCCAGAAAACCAGAGTAATCCAACAGACAACATACATCTGTGTGAATCTCCGGTCATTCTTTGAATAATTTTGTAAGCTCTCCAAAGAAGTTGGGCAACTGTCAAACAAAAATATCCATAAAGTAAGCTTTTAATGAAAGTTAAAGAATTTTAAGACATTCAGCAGTGATTCTGCAATACTGTAGCTTGCTCTTACACAAGCATCACAATACTATTAACTTTTCACTACATAGGAAGGTGAATTCCTGCTTTCATAAATCTGATTTAAGAGCTGTTCACTTATATACAATCTCTGCCATAACCACACCCGTTAACATATACCAGCCTTATAGCTTCGCTCTTAACTCTCCCAAATACACTGCATGCTCAAGACTTGCCTATAAAGCATTTAGAAATAAACAAATACAGTAAGACTCATTTACAGAAACTGATACAGTGAAATTCTAAGTACAGTGAAGTCAAATTTAATTCCCCAATGTGCTAAAACTTGCAAACTAATTCTGAATAAAGTGCATTTCCACCTGAGGAAGTTGTTCTGTGAAAACATGATCCTCGCTCTAGGAGTTACCGTATTTAACAATCATATATGCTATTTTAAATAAATTGTTAGTATACAGTTATGTTCAATTACAATGAAATTATGGCTGTGCTTTACTTTGTTCAATTGGATTTTGAACTCAAAAAATTCACCCTGAAAATTAATTTCATACCAGGTTGTCTTCAAAGTGTACTTCGGAAAATTCTGCCACATAGTAAGGTTTTGTTCCACCCCTGTTATTTTTACCTGAAGACAAGTTTTTTTGTGCTTTGAAATCTGCCCTAATAAATAGCTTGAAAAGTCTCTCCCCGCACAACTAGTCAATAGAAAATCATTATTCAGGTAAAACGTAATAACCCAGGGGAAGAAGTTGCAAGATCCCCTGGCATCACAACCCACCTTTAATTTATACTTGACAGTTTTCTTACCAGGTACATCTTCAGAAGATGTACAGATTAAGGTGATTAATTGATCAAACTCAGCCATGAAAAGCAAATACCTGAAGTAAGTTATCCTTACTCTCACCCAGAACCGGCTTTTCTTAAATCTTAATGGTTCTTTTGTATCACCAATGAAGAGATGCTACTGGAAATCCAGCAACTCTAAACTTTGCAGAGTACAATAAAGTAGTGTAAGAATATCTGTGTAATAAGTAAGAGGAAAACATTTTCAAGTATTACATGTGAAAAAGAGGAGACCATAATTAATCAGGAGCTGGAAATTCTTCATAAACCCTGCAGGTTTTGAACCCATATTACTAATTTGGTCCCTAAATAATCAGTTGGCATTGTTACCCAGTAGGAAAAGCAGCCATCTTTTTAAGAAAAAGTGTTTCAATAAAAATTTAAACCCAGAAAAGGCTGATTATCAGACTAACAGAATCATTGGTCCCACCATATTGAATCAGATCAATGTATTAACTGGATCAGTAACTTGTTTCCAACAGCAGCCTGTACCACGTACTTCAGAGAAAAAGCAAGAATCCCATTGCCAATTGGAAAGTTTCTTTATGATCTGGTCACTCAGTGGCTGATTCTATAATGAAGTGTTAGGCTTTTGACTCTAATAATGTAACTGTATATGTCCTCATTATCCAGAAACTGAGCTTTTTTTTTTTTTAAATCTCGCCAAACTCTTGGCCTCAATATACTGCAGCCATGACTGCCAGAGGTTAATTGTTTATTGCCTAAAGTCTAATTTACTTTCATCAGTTTTAAAGTTTCTACTTTTCAATTCCATTGGCTGTCCCCTTGTTCATCCATTATTGGAAAAGATAAGTAAGAACAATTTTCTTACTTATCTCTAAACCCCAGATTAATTTTGTATACTTCTATCATGTCCCATTTAGTCACCCCCCCCTTTAAACAGTCCTAATATTTCAATCTCTCCTCATACAAAAGACTCAGTTACATAACCATTTTTGTGACTTTCCTTGGACCCCATCTATTTATACTCTTTAGATGGGGTAACCAGAATTGAACACAGCACTCCTGGTGAGAGTTACCTTCAATCTAAATAATGACCATTTTTTTTATTCCGTTCTTTGTATATCTGAACTTTCTTTGCTTTTTTTGAACACTGCTAAGCATGGAGCAGCTGTTTTTAATCGAGCTGAATACGATACCCAAGTCTTTCCTGTGTGGTTACAGTTAGTTTGGAACATAGTGACGTTTACAGTTTATTTAAATTATTCCTCCTCATGTTGACCTGGCATTTAAATCAATGGATTTTCATTTGCCATAACGTTGTCATTCAGTTAGCTTTGCTAGATCCCCTGAGGTTCTTCACACATTTCTAATCTTTAATATCCTAAAGAATACTACTAATTTATTTTGCAACAGCATAAAAAAGCCTTAACAGGGATTGCAGTCCCACTGCACTAGGTGATGTATAAACAGAGAGTCTCTGCCTCAGTGAGCCTCAATCTAGGGCTCTGAACCTGTAAGCACTTAGGTTCTTAACCTGGACAGAATGGATAAAGGAATTTTATAGCTGGACTATAGAATGACTGCTAGTCTTTATAGTCTCAGTAACTGTTTCCATTTGTAGAAACACACTTCGATAATACTTATTCTTGATTGTTCTCCAGTTGAAAATTTAATTTGAATACAGTTACTTTTTATGTAAATTGTGCAGAAATGACTAGTTTTAACAGTATTATATCAATAATTAACAGATTTTAACACCAGAAGAGACCCACGTATTCTGGCCTCCTGTATGACACAGGACATAGAATATCACTACAGTGATTCCTGGAACAAGCCTAATAAATTGTGATTAAGCTAGAGCGTACATTGTAGTACCCATCATTTTGGAGGAAACCTACCATGTCTCCAGGTTTAAAGAGATCCTATCTGGGGATATTTTTAAGAGTTTCCAGTATCATTCACTAGTGTTCCAAGAGGATCACATGCATGTAAAAAGACCAAAAAGATAGGGGATTGATAGCAACAATGAAATAGCATCCTGAGAAGTGGGTTACTAGCATGAAGGATGACGACCAAGATTGACACACTATCAGGTAGTCATAACTAAAAAGTAGAAATCACTGGCCAGCCACATTGGTCATGAGTTAATAGAAGTGACAACCCTGCTTATTTTCCAGGAGGAGTCTGTTCTAAAAGGTGTTGTAGTCCAAAATTAGAAAATGAAATTTCTTCATCCTAATCTGAGAAAAAGACGGTTACTCACCGTTGTAACTGTTGTTCTTCGAGATGTGTTGCTCCTATCCATTCCAGTTAGGTGTGCGTGCCGCGCATGCACGGCTCTTCGGAAGATTTTTACCCTAGCAACACCGGCGGGCCGGCTGGGCGCCCCCTGGAGTGGTGCCGCTATAGCGCTAGATATATACCCCTGCCGGCCCGTCCGCTCCTCAGTTCCTTCTTGCTGGCTACTCTGACAGTGGGGAAGGAGGGCGGGTCTGGAATGGATAGGAGCAACACATCTCGAAGAACAACAGTTACAACGGTGAGTAACCATCTTTTCTTCTTTGAGTGATTGCTCCTATGCATTCCAGTTAGGTGATTCCCAAGCCTTACCTAGGTGGTGGGGTCGGAGTGAGACGTGGCAGAGTGTAAGAAGGCTGCATCGTCTCTGGATTGCTGCACCAACGCGTAGTGGGAAGCGAAGGTGTGGACAGAAGACCAGGTGGCCACTCTACAGATGTCCTGGATGGGGACATGGGCCAGGAAGGCGGCAGACAAGGCTTGCGCTCTCGTAGAGTGAGCGGTGAGACGGTTAGCTGGTACACAAGCAAGCTCGTAGCATGCTCGGATACATGCAGTGACCCAGGAGGAAATCCTCTAAGAGGAGACCGGCTTGCCTTTCATACGCTCCGCAACTGCTACGAATAGTTGGGGCGAACGCCGGAAGGATTTTGTTCGCTCTATGTAGAAAGCAAGGGCCCTGCAGACGTCCAGGGTGTGAAGCTGTTGTTCCCGACTCGAGGCGTGAGGCTTCGGGAAAAAAACAGGAAGAAAAATGTCCTGGTTCAAGTGGAAGGCCGACACCACCTTAGGGAGGAAGGCCGGGTGTGGCCGAAGCTGAACCTTGTCTGCATGAAAGATGGTGTACGGTGGACCAGCCGTCAGGGCATGAAGCTCGGAAACTCGCCTCGCTGAGGTTATGGCGACGAGGAACGCTGTTTTCCACGACAGATGGAGCAGGGAACACGTGGCCAAGGGCTCAAAGGGGGCTCTCATGAGCCTGGTCAAAACCAGATTCAGATCCCAGGACGGAGTAGGATGCCGTACTGGCGGGAACAAGCGATCTAGGCCTTTGAGGAAGCGGGAAACCGTCGGATCGGAGAAGATGGACCGGTGACCGACGGGCGGCCGAAAGGCGGATATGGCCGCTAGGTGCACTTTCAACGATGAGACCACGAGACCTTGCTCCTTAAGTGACCAGAGGTAGTCCAGGATCGTTGGTATAGGGACGACGAACGGATTCAGGTCTCTCTGATCGCACCAGATTGCGAATCGCTTCCATTTCGCGAGGTAAGTCGAGCAAGTGGAGGGCTTCTTGCTCTCTAGCAGGACTCGCTGGACCGCCACCGAACAGGCACGCTTCGTGTGGGTCAACCACTCAGGCACCAGGCTGTAAGATGGAGGGACTGCAGGGCCGGGTGGCGGAGCCTGCCGAAGTCCTGCGTTATCAGATCTGGCCGCAACGGGAGGGGAATGGGATCCCGAACGGAGAGCTCGAGTAGCAGCGTGTACCAGTGCTGCCTCGGCCAGGCCGGAGCGACGAGTATGAGGTGGGCTTTGTCCTTCCGAAACTTGAGAAGCACCCGATGTACCAGAGGGAATGGAGGGAAGGCATATAGGAGGTGACCCGTCCAGGAGCAGAGGAATGCGTCCGACAGGGAGCCCGGGGCGCGACCCTGGTAAGAACAGAACTGATGGCACTTCCTGTTCTCTCTGGAGGCAAACAGGTCTATTTGGGGAAACCCCCACCTTCGGAAAATTGTGCGTGCCACATCTGGATGCAGGGACTACTCGTGTGAAAGGAACGACCTGCTGAGACGGTCGGCCAGCGTGTTCTGCACTCCTGGAAGATAGGACGCTACCAGGTGAATCGAGTGGGTTATGCAGAAGTCCCACAGGAGCATCGCTTCCGTGCAAAGTAGGGAGGATCGGGCCCCACCCTGCTTGTTGACATAAAATATCGCCGTTGTGTTGTCCGTCAACACCACGACACAACGCCTTTGGAGACGGGAGCGGAAGGCTTGACACGCGAGGCGAATCGCCCGCAGTTCCCTGACATTGATATGTAAGGAGAGCTCTCGGGGCGACCAGAGACCTTGGGTGTGCAGGTCGGCTAGGTGTGCCCCCCACCCTAGCTCTGAAGCATCCGTGGTCAGGGTGACGGATGGTTGAGGAGGGCGGAATGGGACTCCGGCACACACCACTTCTGGGTCCAGCCACCAGGTGAGCGAAGTGAGGATCGGCTTTGTGGGCGTGACTACCATATCCATGGAGTCGCGGTGGGGCCAGTACACTTACGCAAGCCAAGTTTGAAACGGGCGAAGGTGCAACCTCGCGTACAGAGTGACGAACGTGCACGAAGCCATGTGGCCCAGGAGGCGGAGGCAGGAACGCACCGTTGTAGTTGGAAAGGATTGTAGGCCCCGAACTAGGGAGACCAGAGACTGATGCCGAGGTTGGGGCAGGCAGGCCCTGGCCAAATTGGAATCCAGGACCGCTCCGATGAACTCCACCCTTTGCAATGGAGTCAACGTTGACTTCTCGGCATTTATCATAAGTCCTAGGCGCTGAAACAGGACTAGGATCGTGGTCATGTGACTTGCTACCAGTTGACGGGATGGTCCACGGACCAGCCAATCGTTGAGATACGGGTAGACGGGTATCCGACGACGGCGGAGGGCCGCGGCAACCACTGCCATACACTTGGTAAAGACCCTCGGCGCTGTGGAGAGGCCGAAGGGTAGCGCTGCAAACTGGTAGTGCATGCTGTTGACAACGAAACGCAGGTAGCATCGATGAGGAGGGTAAATCGCGACATGGAAATACGCGTCCTTCATGTCGAGGGCGGCAAACCAGTCTCCCGGATCCAGGGAGGGGATGATAGTCCCCAGGGTCACCATGCAAAACTTGAGCTTGAGCAGGTACCTGTTGAGCTCTCGGAGGTCGAGTATGGGTCGTAGACCTCCCTTCGCCTTGGGGATTAGGAAATATCGGGAATAAAATCCCCTGCCTCGCATATCGCTCGGCACCTCCTCTATGGCACCCAAGCTCAGCAGAGACTCGACCTCTTGTAAGAGGACTTACTCGTGAGAGGGGTCCCTGAAGAGGGACGGGGTGGGTGGGAGGGAGGGAGGGGGCAAAACAAACTGAAGACGGTAACCGGACTCTACCGTGCGTAGCACCCAGTTGTCCGTTGTAATCTGGGACCACGCCAGGAGGAAGTGGGAAAGACGGTTGAAAAATAACGGGGAAGGATCCGGTGAAGAGACTGATGGGCCGTCCTCGGGCGTCCCATCAAAATGCCTGTTTCGGCCCTTGAGGGGCTTTAGAGGGCGCCTGCGACTGGGTACGCCGATTGCCCAATGGTCTACGGCGGTTCAGTCTGCCTCTGCGTCCATTATCAGGCCTCGACCTGGACTGATTAAATGGCCGATAGGGCTGCTGCCTGAAGGACCTCCGCTGGGTAGCAGGCGTGTGCATGCCCAGAGTGCGGATGGCAATACGGCCATCCTTAAGGGTCTGGATTCTGGAGTCTGTTTTCTCCGAGAATAGGCTCTTGGTATCGAAGGGCAGGTCCTGCAAGGTATACTAGACTTCTGGCGGCAAGGTAAACGATTGCAGCCAGGAGATCGTCCTCATGGTCACTCCTGATGCCAAAGTCCTGGCTCCGGAATCTGCAGAGTCCAGTGAGGCCTGGATGGAGGACCTGGAGGCTTTCTTGCCCTCTTCTAGCAGGGCAGAGAACTCCTGCCTGATGGATGCACCGGGGAGCACGGAGGTACCGGACTCAACGGCCCTGTCGGCGCCAGAGTCGACGGTACCGCGCACGGTCCGTGCGCTGTCGAGGTCGGTACCGAGGGGGGTCGACACTGGCTGCTGGACAAGTGGTCTCGATGCAGCAGTCTTCCCAGACTTTGGCTACGGCTTCCGTTTCCCCGATGGTGAGAGGGAACGGTGCCGGGGCTTCGGTGCCGGTTGCTTCTTAAGAGTCTTGGTACCGGACCGGTCAGGGACGACGGCGGAGCTGATGGTGTCGGCACCGCAGGGGTAAGCACCGATTCCATTAGGAGCTGCCTTAATCTAATGTCCCGCTCCTTTTTCGTTCTAGGCTTGAACTATCTGCAAATAGGGCACTTATCTGGTCGATGGGCCTCACCAAGACAACGCAGGCAGGAGTTGTGAGGGTCCCCAATAGGCATGTGCCTCTGGCAAGCCGCACAGGGCTTAAACCCCGGTGTCTTGGGCATACGCCCGCACCGGATGGGAAAAGAGGGGCTAAGCCCCCCTAATTCCCCTTAATCTACCTAATAACTTACTTAACTAACTACTACTATATACACTAACTACAAAACTAGAACCGAGGTGAGCTAGGGATGTGGAGGACAAATGAGCACTCCACTGTTCCAACGGCCGTCACGGGCGGGAAGAAGGAACTGAGGAGCGGACGGGGTATATATCTAGCGCTATAGCTGCGCCACTCCAGGGGGCGCCCAGCCGGCCCGCCGGTGTTGCTAGGGTAAAAATCTTCCGAAGAGCCGTGCACGTGCGGCGCGCACACCTAACTGGAATGCATAGGAGCAATCACTCGAAGAAGAACCAACTGGATGTAGAAAATGCAGGGGAGAGGAAAACAGTCTTCCTTTGCTAAGCAATGAACAAAAACGAGGCGGAAGATCTAATAAATAAGATATATAGCACTTGCTAATTTATATTAGTTAACCATGAAATCTCTGAAGTGTAATTTAGTAAAACACTGATTAAAGAAAGCAGGTATGTGTTACCAGAAAGTATTACAACCTTTCAAGCAGTTAGCTTATACTTTTAATACATCAAATAGGTAAAGACTGTTACAGAAGAGTTAAAAATTTATTTCTAAAATGTGTATTGATTTGATCTGAAGTCAGTATACTCCAAATACAAAGCTAACGGTGATATAGCTACACAATTAAATGGAACATCAAATAGTGCACTAAGCTGATTCAATTAGGAGTATTGAGGGGGATATTTTCCTAAAACCCCTCCCTATTTCCATTTCTTTTTAACTTCAGCCTTCACCTATGTTAATACTTGTTAAATATGTACATATGCATCAACACATTATTTTAAATGTATAAAAAAATACAGTTCCTCTGGTGACCCCCTTTTTCTGCAGGCCATTCACTTCTCAAGGTCCACCCACTGCCATCTGCCTTCAGAGATTCGCATCCCCATTAAAGCAAAGTAAGATGTTTACAATAGGGTTCTTGAGATATTGTTGCTCTAACTGCTGCTGCTGCCATTTACTTATTCACAGGGAGAGCCTGCACCTTCCACAGGCCAATTCCCAGAACCACTGGGACACATGTCCCACTTGCTCAGAGATAGGAGAAGGCACTCGGGTTCTGCATCCCACATAGTCCTTTTTCAGATTAATTAAACACCAGCGCATCCAATTCTCTCAGGCTTACAGACAAATAGCACAAGCACTAACAATCAAGTCCATCATATGTGATTGATCTTGGTTCCTCCTGGCTAGTGAAAGATCTCCTGGGACCCGCCAAAAAAGACTGTAAATATTTCCCTTAAAGAGAAAATGCTACCTTCCACCCTAAAGAAACTGTATTCTAGCTAGTCCTAAAGAAATTAGTACTCTGCACAGGTGACCTTGACTAATTATCACCTTATATTAAGCCTCACCTTCCTATGGTATCTTCTTGATTAGCTTGCTTAGAATCATCTCCAGACCCACTTAACATCCTTCACAGCCTTGGAGCCATCTCAGTCAGGGTTCAGGCCAAGGCATGGCATAGACACATTACTTGTTTCCCTTGTGAATGATATCCTCCTGTCCACAGAAATGCATACTTAACCTACTGGGCCTATATGTGGCATTCAACACAGCTGATGACCACCACATTCTATCTCCCTTCAAGAAACTATAAATGTTCATCCTAAAACTGTCAGAATCTTCTCTCAGACCAACCCAGACAGATGTGATGGGGAACTGTTCCAACACTCCCAGAGGATTCATCTACCAAGTCCAGTAAAGCTCTATCCTGTCCCCCATCTTACTGCAGCAACCGTAACACTTGGGAATCTAGCAAGACCCCACAGTATAAAATGTCAGCAATATGAAGATGATACTCTGCTCAACACATCCTTCAAATCAGATTTAAGCAGCACTATCTCCTAGACTTCACAATGCCTTGAGAAGACCCACCATCCAGGTTAAAGTGAACCCAGGTAAGGCTGATGTTGGGAAAAGATGAACACTTTGAAGAATTTGCCTACTCCATAACATCCCTTTCTATCAGAGCCATGGGCCAACTGATAATGAAGCTGCTTGCAGCTTTGTGAACCTCCCAGACTCTCCAGTGCTTTTAATTAGTTATTCCACAGATGGGACCTCTTTAATTTTTTTCAATTCCTAGGTTACCCTGACGTATTCATGTAAAGATCTTTAAAATGTTTTTGATGCTATAAACATCAGATTCCAGCTTCAGTCTGTGACTGAGAACTTTACCAAGTCTAAAACGGAAGTTATTAAAAACACATAAGGTTTTTATATGACTACTAGGAAACAATAAATCAAGTTCTAGAACAATCTTGTGGGGAAGGGAAATGGGTGGAGTCACTGAAGAAAGAGCAAGGCATGACTAATGGACAGAATCACTTTTCATTTAGTATTGACTTTACCCTCTTCCTCCTTTTCCTGAACTATTAAAAGCACATGGTTTGGTAGAATCTAGGAACAACTCCAAGGTGGGTTGTGCATCTAATAATGTGATAAAGCTGACTAGCTCATTTTATTTTGCACTAGTCAGTGTCAGAATTCACTCTATGGTTGTTTCTGATTGCAACAATAAATGTTAAAGCTGATCAATACTGAAAACAGGGATTAACATTAGTGCATAGGGATTAACAAACACTATCAAATAGTGTGAGTTTTTAATCTGACTGTTTCCAACGTCTTCCTATGCTTTTAAACACAATCAACTGAATAAACTAAAGAAATAAAAATAGATAAGTTTTCTAAAGTAAAATGTAAATGTTGACAAAAGCTGTTAAGTAGTAAGATGGAAGAAGTTCATGCTCATATCGAGTAAAAAAATAATCAGTTGCTTTGGATAACTCAAGGTCAAATTCATTATTGAAGGAAACTTGTCTATTGACATAGAAGACCAGAACACAGTTTTTGATGACCCAGCAAGGAATATGCCACTATCAGAATATTGCCAGGACAAGTGTCTGGTTCCAAGTTTCCAGTAGCAATTCCATGTCAACTGAATTCAGGAGTGGTCTCTGTTCATCTTCAACACCCAAAAGTACAGTAAAGCTTCATCACTGATTATGCCATAAAAAAAGGCAGACTTGAACTTCAAGTTGCATCTTTCTTTTATAACCTTTAGAAAAATCCATTTCTTTAAATTGTTCAAGCACTTTGCCCTGGATATACTCTTTCAGAATGATTTAAACTTGCTGGTTCACTACTAGCTGCAGCAACAGAAAAGCTAGGGAAAGAACCGAGGAATAAAAATCAGGTACACTAATTCATATCACTTGCTGAAATTGAGAATTGACCCAGTAGGTACTATACAATCTCTAAAGGGAAAAAATGTGTTCCTATTTAATAGAAGAAGTGATTCCATACATTAAAAGGAAAACCTCATTTGCATAGAAGTTGCTGAAGATGCCATCCAAGAATGCAGATAAAAGCATGATATGGTCTCATTTACTCTGAAAACAAAAATGAAATAAGGATGAAAATTTAGGTACAACCATCTAAACTTCTGACATATCAATGGAGAGCACACTTCAGCCCACTGAGAAAGTATTAAGATCTAAAGAAATCTAAAGCACATTGTGGTAGTTCAAACATTCTTCCACAATTGCCATTAGCAGCATAATTGACTGAAAGAACGCAGATGGATAGATGAAATGCAGAGACTGACACACTCAGGAAAATTGTTTCTCTACATTTGCATCCAACTGTCATTAAGTATGTTGACATTTGCACTGTGTACAAGGATGACTGATCAAAATACAGCATGCTTTTTACCTAATGGACTCTACATAACAGCACTAAACATATACAGTAGAACCTCGGAGTTACGAACACCAGAATTATGAACTGACCAGTCAACCACACACCTAATTTGGAACTGGAAGTATGCAATCGGGCAGCAGCAGAAAACAAAACAAAAAAAAATAAATACAGTACTGTGTTAAATGTAAACTACTAAAAATATAAAGGGAAAGATTTAAAAAAAGATTTTATAAGGTAAGGAAACTGTTTCTGTGTTTATTTCATTTAAATTAAGATGGTTAAAAGCAGCATGTCTTCTACATAGTAAACTTTCAAAGCTGCATTAAGTCAATGTTCAGCTGTATACTTTTGAAAAAAACACCCATAACATTTTGTTAAGAACATTTCAGAGTTACGAACAACCTCAATTCCAGAGGTGTTCATAGCTCTGAGTTCTACTGTAAAAGCCAACAAAGGCATTTTCAGAGGAACCTGACAGACTGCAATCTGATGACACTACTGTTGCAGTCCAAATAGAAATCTGCTTTCACCTAATTAATAAAGAACTGGAACTACTTAAGGAAAGTCCAAAAACAAGCTTCAGGAACTTTTCATACTTAGTCTTGACTGATCACAAATCAAAGGTTGAGTTCAGAACAAGAAAAAGCTGATTTGTGACTAATGGAACATAAGTGAGTTCCTCCTTCTACCATTTAAAATTAAGATACAAATTTCGACTCAGTCTATGAAGAAGCTTGTCGCATCAGTTGTTTAGAAAAACTGTGGAGATATAATCTCAAAAAACTAGGCAGCTGAATTCAGAATGTTACCGGTTTTCAAAAAAAGAAAACAAAATGTCACTCCAGCCAGCTCAGAGTCAATCAAGCACATTCTTAGCACTTTGACTGTTCTGATCAAAACTTTTTAATAGGTTAGATTGTGAAAAAGCAAGTGTATCCACATCTAAGGGTAAATACAAGAATGGTAGATACTAGTTTACTCCTGGGGGGAATTCTGCACCAAAACATTAAAAATTCTGCATATTTTAATTTGTCAAAGCAACACAATATAATCATGCCAGTTTCTATTATTTCAAAATACTTGTCAGCAAATATGTCTAACAATACAGGCAACAAAAGAGAGTCAGGAAATGTTTTTTGACAAATAGATTCCTTACTAGGCATATTAATACAGAGCTTTGAGTAATAATTCATATAAATTACAATACAGAAGTGTATTCCCCGCACCCCGTAAAAGCAGTACAAACACTTGGGGGAAATCAGGGGAAAAGGAGCAACTGAGGGAGAAGGAAGTAATTGCTGGGAAGGAGCCTGGGAGTGAACCTGGAGGGCTGTTGGGTATGTGTGGGGAAAAAATACAGAAAAGTACTTGCTACAGGGGGTGAGCCAGGTACCCTCTGTTCTGGTGCCATCGCAACCCCTGGTGGGCAAGAGGCATAACTGCAGCAGAATGTATTTTCTGCAGGAAAAAAAAAAATCTGCAGGGGACATGTGCAGTGGTGCAGAATTCCCCCAGACTAAAACAATTCTGCACAATTTATGACTGCTAATGGGAAGGGGGTAGGTTTGGAAGATAAAATTAAAAAAACCAAGTTAAAAATCACTTAGAAAAGTTAGATGCCTGCAAGTCACCAGGGCCTGATGAAATGCATCCTAGAATACTCAAGGAGCTAACAGAGAAGGTATCTGAGCCTCTAGCTATTATCTTTGGAAAATCATGGGAGACGGGAGAGATTCCAGAAAACTGGAAAAGGGCAAATATAGTGCCCATCTATAAAAAGGGAAATAAAAACAACCCAGGAAACTACAGACCAGTTAGTTTAACTTCTGTGCCAGGGAAGATAATGGAGCAAGTAATCAAGGAAATCATCTGCAAACACTTGGAAGGCGGTAAGGTGATAGGAAATAGCCAGCATGGATTTGTAAAGGACAAATCATGTCAAACCAATCTGATATCCTATCAAAGAAAGCTAACGAGTCTTGTGGATAAGAGAGAAGCGGTGGATGTGGTATACCTAGACTTTAGTAAGGCATTTGATACAGTCTTGCATGATATTCTTATCGATAAACTAGGCAAATACAGTTTAGATGGGGCTACTATAAGGTGAGTGCATAACTGTCTGGATAACTGTACTCAGAGTAGTTATTAATGGTTCCCAATCCTGCTGGAAAGGTATAACAAGTGGGGTTCCACAGGAGTCTGTTTTGGGACCAGCTCTGCTCAATATCTTCATCAACGACTTAGATATTGGCATAGAAAATACGCTTATTAAGTTTGCAGATTATACCAAACTGGGAGGGATTGCAACTGCTTTGGAGGACAGGGTCATAATTCTAAATGATCTGGACAAATGGTCTAAGATAAACAGGATGAAGTTTAACAAAGACAAATGCAAAAGTGCTCCACTTAGGAAAGAAAAATCAGTTTCACATATACAAAATGGGAAGAGACTGTCTAGGAAGGAGTACGGCAGAAAGGGATCTAGGGATTATAGTGGACCACAAGCTAAATATGAGTCAACAGTGTGATGCTGTTGCAAAAAAAAAAAAAGCAAACACAATTCTGGGATGCATTAACAGGTGTGTTGTGAGCAAGACACGAGAAGTCATTCTTCCGCTCTACTCTGCGCTGGTTACGCCTCAACTGGAGTATTGTGTCCAGTTCTGGGCACCGCATTTCAAGAAAGATGTGGAGAAACTGGAGAGGGTCCACAGAAGAGCAACAAGAAACATTAAAGGTCTAGAGAACATGACCTATGAAGGAAGGCTGAAAGAACTGGGTTTGTTTAGTCTGGAAAAGAGAAGACTGAGAGGGGACAGGATAGCAGTTTTCAGGTATCTAAAAGGGTGTCATAAGGAGGAGGGAGAAAACTTGTTCACCTTAGCCTCTAAGGATAGAACAAGAAGCAATGGGCTTAAACTGCAGCAAGGGAGGTTTAGGTTGGACATTAGGAAAAAGTTCCTAACTGTCGGGTGGTTAAACACTGGAATAAATTGCCTAGGGAGGTTGTGGAATCTCCATCTCTGGAGATATTTAAGAGTAGGTTAGATAAATGTCTATCAGGGATGGTCTAGACAGCATTTGGTCCTGCCATGAGGGCAGGGGACTGGACTTGATGACCTCTCGAGGTCCCTTCCAGTCCTAGGATCTATGAGTCTATGACGTTTTATGTCTGAAGAATATACATGCTTATGAAGTGAAACACGGTACACCTTTTCTGTTTCACTTAATAAAAACCCTGAAGGGAATTTCCTAGTTTTATCACTTTACAGAAAAAAATATGGGATATTTAGTGGTGGAAAACGTCACAGCAAACTTGTCAGCAACATGAGACAGCCCTTTCTTCCCGGGGGCTGAGCCTGCCAGCTCTTTGGCAATGCCAGTCTACAGTGAGTCAGAGCAAGAGATGGAAGGAAAGTCCAGTTTTGATTCTTGTCTTGCAAGTATCAAGCTACTCCAGTACCATAAAACAATGACTAAACTAGGCACTACTGCTTCTTGCTTGCATATATATACACACCTGCTCCTGGAAATTTCTTCTACATGCATCCGACGAAGTGGGTATTCACCCACGAAAGTTCGTGCTCCAATACGTCTGTTAGTCTATAAGGTGCCACAGGACTCTTTGCTGCTTTTACAGATCTAGACTAACACAGCTACCCCTCTGACACTTGAAATACAGTGATGCAGCAATGAGTGTATGAATTTGTTCTAGACTCAATTTTCCGGGCAACAACTTTTAACTTTCCCAAGAACCAACAGAATCAGTTACATGATTCCTGGATTCTTGACACCCTCGCTGCTGCCCATGGAGTTCTGAATAGCAACAGCAAAAGTGTCCTGATCATCATTAACTTCATTTGACTGCTTGGGAAACTCAGGAAAAGCTGTAAAAGATGCTGGAGCTGTCCTTCTGCAAATTTGAGAGAGTACTTCCTTGAGTGATATTTGGAAGGTTATCTATAAACACAGAGACAAAACCTATTTGTAAAGAGTCCGACTTCAGATTCTGCTAAACTAGTAGTTATTGCAATCACCAACCTCCACCAAACAAATAAACAAAAAGTCCCCAAAGAAGCTGTCCCTATTGTCACTGCCAAACAGGTGAGTGGACTGCCAACTATTGGCTGTAATTCCAGCCTCCTGGCCCCATCCCCATATTAACAGAAAGCAACCAGAGAGTTATCTGAATGCTACCAATAGGTATTTGTGTAATATTCGGGGAGAATACCTAGAATCATGTTAACTGTTTAAAAATTAAACTTCAGTTCCAAGCCTTCTACATTTTAACCACTTACCAGTTTAAGTCAACAATGGACTCACATCCCCAGTCGCATTCAAAAAAACTGTTGCTAGCAGGGCTCTAACTGGCCAGCAGGGACAAGGATTTTGCATTTCATAATTTTGTTTTACATTTAAAATCATGCTGAGTGCCAAAGGTGAGTCTAAACTGCCAAACAGGTGAGTGGACTGCCAAGTACTGGCTGAATACTTTAGCCTGCAGCCAGGTAAGGACTGCTCCTTGCCTTTACATTTGGTATCACGTTTGTTAGGTCTCCAAACACAGCAGTTATTGTGAAATCATCAAGTGAGGGGTTTTAGTCCATTACCACTAGGATCATTCTCAGCCCAACTATTCAATATTTATCAATGATCTGGAAGAACACATGCAAACTTTAACAGCAATGATTTTATACAACAAAAAAATTATAAGAATGTATGGACGTGTCACCAATACAGAGTAATCCAGATTGCTAGTAATCTGGGCACACTAAAACATACATTTTAATGGGGGCTGTCGATTAATCGCAATTAACTCACATGATTAACTCAAAAAAATTAATCACACTGCTATACAATAGAATACCAATTGAAATGTATTAAATATTTTTGGATGTTTTTCTACATTTTCAGGTATATTGATTTCTTACAGCACAAAATAAAGTGTATGTGCTCACTTTATTTTTTTATTACCAATATTTACACTGTAAAAATGATAAACAAAAGAAATAGTATTTTTCAAGTCACCTCATACAAGTACTGTAGTGCAATCTCGGTCATGAAAGTGTAACTTACAAATGTAGATTATTTGTGTTACATAACTGCACTTAAAAACAAAACAAAGTCCACTCATTCTCCTTGTTCAACCAAACAAGTTTGTTTACATTTACGGGAGATACTGCTGCCTACTTCTAATTTACAAAGTCACCTGAAAGTGAGAACAGTTGTTCGCATAGCACTTTTGTAGCCAGCGTTGCAACGTATTTACATCCCAGATACGCTAAACATTCGTATGCCCCTTCATGCTTCGGCCACCATTCCAGAGGTCATGCTTCCATGCTGATGATGCTCGTTAAAAAAATGCATTAATTAAGTGTGACTGAACTCCTTGGGGGAAAATTGTATTTCTCCTGTTCTGCATTTTGCCAAATATTTCATGTTATAGCAGTCTCAGATGACCCAGCACATGTTGTTCATTTTAAGAACACTTTCACTACAGATTTGACAAAACGCAAAGAAGGTACCAATGTGAGATTTCTAAACATAGCTACAGCACTGGACCCAAGGTTTAAGAATCTGAAGTGCCATCCAAAATCCGAGAGGGATGAGGTGTGGAGCATGCTTTCAGAAGTCTTAAAAGAGCAACATTCAGATGTGGAAACTACAGAATCCAAACCACCAAAAAAGAAAGTCAACCTTCTGTTGGTAGCATCTGACTCAGATGATGAAAATGAACATGCATCGGTCCGTTCTGCTTTGGATCGTTATCGAGCAGAACCCATCATTAGCATGGATGCATGTCCTCTGGAATGGTGGAAGATTCATAAAGGGACATATGAATCTTTACCACACCTGGCACGTACATGTCTTGCAACACCAGCTACAACAGTGCCATGCGAATGCCTGTTCTCACTTTCAGCTGACATTGTAAACAAGAAGCGGGCAGCATTGTCTCCTACAAATTGTAACCAAACTTGTTTGTCTGAGTGATTGGCTGAAGTAGGACTGAGTGGACTCGTAGGCTCTAAAGTCACATATTGTTTTATTTTTTTAAAACCCTTTTTGTACATAATTCTACATTTGTTAAGTTCAACTTTCATAATGAAGCTATTGCAATACAGTACTTGTATTAGGTTAATTGAACAAATATTATTCCTTTTGTTTTTTACAGTGCAAATATTTGTAATAAAAAATAAATATAAAGTGAGCACTGTACACATTGTATTCTGTGTTATAACTGAAATCAATATATTTGAAAATGTAGAAAACATCCAAAAACATGTAAATAAATGTTATTCTATTATTGTTTAACAGCATGATTAATTGTACCATTATCGTGATTAGTTTTTGCGCCTGACACCCCTAATTTTAATACAGTTAAATGTAAGGTGTCACATCCTCAAACACAAGTCATATTTACAGAATGGGAGATTGTATCCTGAAGAGCAGAGACTCTCAAGGAAAAAAAAAAAAACACAGAGGCTATCTACAATGCTGCTCTAACCAGGAACACCTGATGAGATGCTGTGGCAAAGAGGATCCTTGGCTATATAAGCAGAACTATTCAATGGGGAGTTTTTACCTTTGTAAATAGCACTGGTGAGACCAATACTAGAATACCTTGTGCAGTTCTGGTATCAACCTGATGCTTCTCAAATCTTTTTAAAGCAAACAACTGCAAGAAAGATTTGAGGTCTGGACAACAAGCCTTACAAAGAGAGAGTTTAGTCTATATGGCTTATCAAAGGAAAGGTGAAGAGATGAGTTGGTCACAGCCTAGGAGTACATACACAAAGAAGATATCTGACACTAAAGGAATCCAGACTTGCAAAGGCATAACCAGATCCAATGACTGGAAGTTAAAGTTAAAAAAAAATGTAAATTTGAAGTAAAACATTTTTAAGAACATGAGTAACGGTAATTAACCAATGGAAACAGAGGATGAGATGACTGACATCCAGTCTTGACTTAAACTTCAAGTGATGGAGTTAAGATACGCTCTGGTTCAACTAGAATGTAATGTCCTGTTTCATGCAGATCGTCAGATTGCTTACATACAAGAGCACTTTATAGAGAACCATAATGGTCACTCTGACCTTAAAAATCTCTGAAAAACTCAAAACTGAACTGGTACACGGTCAACATCACTAAGAATAAATCCAGGACATAATAGTTTTATGCCACTTATAAAGTTTATTCATTTTACTGTCAACAGCCATCGGAATTTAACAGGTCATAACTAGTGAGCAGTATGACCTAGATTCACATTCACCGAGATTTCACCACTTCGGTATTCATTAACGATGCTATGAGACTACAGTAAAACGCAACTTTGAGCTACTTTCTTCAAGCCTGGATCAAACCTTAAAGCCTACTTATAACCAAACACACACACACACACACACCCCAAACCGAGGAACAGAAAACACTAACTCCTAACAACAGACAGAGTGTGGCGCGAACAAGCCCTTTACTGCACGGTTAGCAGCATGTCAGCGGCTGGAAGCGCGAGGTGAAATGAGGTAAAGGACGAGGCCCCCGGAAGAGGAGCGAAGCTGCAGGAATAGGGCACAGGGATGTGACAGTCCCTGGTGTTGTCCCACGGTGTCAGGTGGGCCGCATGTGACCGAAGAAGTGACCAGCTCACCCCCTTCCCCGGGTTAAAGCTGGTTCTCCCCCCAACAGACCCCGGTGTCCCCTTCCTGCAGCCGCCGCTCATCTGCCATCAGGACACCAAGGTCCAGATCCCCCCGCCGGCCTCTCTTCTCCCACCGCTGCCCGGGCAGGGGCACCGCGCGGCTCCGGGCTGGGAGCGCCCCGGCAGAGCTGACCCCGGGCAGGGGGGTGGGGGGGAGCGGCCACCCTACCACGGGCTCCTCCGCCCCCGGCCCGGCTGGGTCAGCGCCGGAGCCGGGCCCGGGCCCCTCTCAGGAGCCGTGTCCCCAGCCCGCCCTGCCCCCCGGCCTCGCCCTGCCCCCCGGCCTCGCCCCCGGGGCCCGCGCAGGCCCAGAGCGCGGCGGGGAGCGGACGCCGCGCTCGGCCCCCGCGGTCCCGGCGGCTCGGTCGGTCGGTCGGTCACTCACTCGGGCAGGTAGGTGGAGGAGAAGCTGCTCCAGCGGTGCAGGGTGTAGCCCAGCACCCGGCTCTCGGGCCCGGCCGGACCCGCGGGCCCCGCCGCCGCCGCCGCCATCTTGTCAGCAGCAGCAGCAGCAGTGGCGGAGGGGGGAGGGGCCGCCGCTCTTAAAGGGGCCGCCGCCCTGCCGAGCCCGAGGGGAGCGGGCCGGGCTGGGAGGCGAGAGGCCCGCGGTCCGTGTGTCTGTCATTGGCTGAGCGACAGGCGGACCCGCTGCAGAGAGACGGGCGGACGCTGCGGACAGCACAGCCGGACACGACAGACCCTGGCCGCAGCCCCCGCCCGCAGACCGGCTGTGACAGCCGCACACACACACACACACACACGGCAGAGAGACGGGCAGACCCGGACTGCAGCCCCCGCGGGCGGCCTCAGGCGCACACCGCGGAAAGACAGACGGTGCCGACGAGCAGCCAGACGCTGCAGACACCCTGGCAGACACAACACACAAGCAGACAGACCCACGCTGCAGGCAGCGATTGTCGGTGGGCAGCCGGGCCAGGCCAGGCCCTTCAGGGAGTCTGGCTTTCCTGGCTTGTCTCGCTACCTGCTTCTATTGTGCGCTGGCATGTGGGCACTTCCAGACCAGGATGAGGACAAAATTGAACCCTAGGCCTCCTGCACGGACAGACAGACAAACAGACCGGGGGGCTCACAGACACATGCTGAGATCCAAGCCCAAGTGGTTTCTGGCAGGCCGAGCCCTGCTCCGTCCCTCATGTCTGCTAGGAGGCCCAGCAATATAGTGAGGACTTGCCTGGCACTGGGCAGTAAAGAAACGAATAAAACAAATAAACCACACAAGCAGGGCTTTGTCCCTTAGGATCATTTCTCATTAGCGTGACCAGACAGCACGTGTGAAAAATCTGAACGGGGGTGGGGGGTAATAGGAGCCTATATAAGAAAAAGACCCAAAAATCGGGACTGTCCCTATAAAATTGGGACATCTGGTCACCCTATTTGTCATCAGCACCCATTGCTGGTTCATGGCTGCTGTGTGCCATCTCATTTATTTCTGCTGATACCACAGATGTTAGAGATGGAAAGGGCAATGCCTGTTAGACAATCGAGTCCATCTCCCCTTGGCCACTGTAGGACGCATTTGATAGTGACTTGTCTAAGATTTTTAGTGCAGGGGTCCTTTTTGTTCAGTGTTTGTACAGCAACTAGCACAATGGGGTTCTGGTCCACGATTAAGGCTCCTATCTGGTGCCACGGTACAAATAATTTTTAAAAATCCCATGTGAGGGGGTTTCCACCACATCCCTTGGTAGACTGTTCCACAACCTAGTGCACCTCAATGTCAGAGTGATATTCAGCCTAACTTTCCCCTTTCTTAATTTCATATCATTCCTTTACCCACAGCTACTAAACTAAAGAATTCCTCTCCCTCCCTAGTCATCACTTAGCCTGGCTGGGATGATTTACTTGGTGTTGGTCCTGCTTTGAGCAGGGGGTTGGACTAGATGACCTCCTGAGGTCCCTTCCAACCCTGACATTCTATGATTCTAAGTAGGACACATTCCGTTCTTTTATTCTTTGCTGAGAAGTCAGTCCTTCCAGTGCCAAGATCTTTTTTATTCATCTTCCCTAAATCCCCTCCAGTTATTCAATATATTAATAGTATTTATTATTTGTATTATCATAGTACCTAGGATCCTTAGTCATGGACTAACACCCAATTGTGCTAGGCACTGTACAAAGAGAACAAAAAGGACAGTCCCAACCGCAAGGAGCTAAAAATCTCTTTCTGATAATGTGCCTAGAAGTGAATGTATTATTTTAGGTGGGGTTGGTCCACAGCCCTTTAGAGAAGACATTTTACTTCCCTGTTCTTGACTGTTGTTTTTTCATAAGCAGTCCACCTCAGCATTGGCCTTTTCTTTGTGACCAAATCACCACTGCAAATTCATAGCTAACTTGCTGTGTAGCACCATTACTGTTTTTCAGGTTTCTCCCTTCCATTGAATATCTGTATTTCAAATCCTCCTCCCCCCTCCAAAGCTGAAACTAGACAAATTGAGACTGGAAATAAGGCATACATTTTTAATGTTGAGAGTAATTAGAAATTGAAACAAGACTTGTGATAGATTCTCCATCGCTGACAATGTTTAAATCGAGATTGGATGTTTTTCAAAAAGATCGGCCCTGGGAATGATTTGGGGGCAGTTCTATGGCCTCTGCTATACAGGAGGTCAAACTAGATGATCACAGTAGTCCCTTCTGGCCTTGGAATCTATGAAAACATATTAGTCTGCATTTCTGCTGAATTTAACTGCATTGTTTGCTGAACTTCTATCCATTTCTTTAATCCCCCTCTGTGTTATTTCTGAGTGCTTGCCACACTTCCTCACAGTTTAGAGTCAGCTGCAAATTTCATAAGTGTGCAGAGTTGGGCTTGCAGGATGTTTTCGGCAGACACAGAACACAGGCTGGTACTAACTATCTAGGTACTTATATGACCCATGTCACTGTTTGAGCGCCTCACAATCATTAATGGATTTTATCCTCATAACACCCCTGTTAGGTAAGATCCTCAAGATACCCCATTTTACCAAGGTCTCTTGAGTTCCAGTCCAACACCCTATTCAGTAGACCAGGGGTCGGCAACCTTTCAGAAGTGGTGTGCCGAGTCTTAATTTATTCACTCTGATTTAAGGTTTCGTGTGCCAGTAAGACATTTTAACGTTTCTATAAGTCTAAAATATATAACTAAACTATTGTTGTATGTAAAGTAAATAAGGTTTTTAAAATGTTTAAGAAGCTTCATTTAAAATTAAATTAAAATGCAGAGCCCCCCGAACCAGTGGCCAGGACCCGGGCAGTGTGAGTGACACTGAAAATCAGCTTGCGTGCCGCCTTTGGCACGCGTGCCATAGGTTGCCAACACCTGCACTAGACCTTACTTCCTACATTGACTCTTATCATTCAAATGTGCTGCAATATATTTCAAGTAGATACAACAGTGAGGAGTATGTGGGGGATAGAGAGAGTGAAATTCATTCTTGCTTCCTCTTCCAGCCGAGACAGCTGCAGCCTCAGATGGTGGGGCCAAAGGAGGCTTTACTCCTTGAGTAAGTTCTTTGGATGTGATCGTGGAGACATATGCAGAAGTCATTGTGCACTGTCTGGTGGATCCCGTAGCGCTATCAGCTGATGTTATGAGCCTTGTTTCTGTGATGCCCCAGTAAAAGTTTATGTTTTATTTAGGGTTTGGAATGATGAATGTAAAGGCACCATTGAACTTATCCAAGTAAATAATACAATGCAACAGCTCCTCCACATATTTTACATTGGTTCTGAGCAGAGTTACTGTAGGTCAGGGGTAGTCAATTGTTTTTTGTCAAGGTCCAAGTTTATTGGTCAAGATATAGTCAATGTCTAGACTCTAGAGAAAATAATACAAAAATAATAACAACAATAATAATAATAAGTACATAAAAAGATTTCAGGGTCCATTCAAAAGCATCTAGCAGTCTGGATTTGGCTCATGGTCCGCCTATTGACTACCCTTGCTGTAGGTATCCCTGGCAGCTATGCACATGTTTTTCATGTGACCCGACAGAACATTTTAGTGTGGGCTGTGGTGAGGAAGCGCATGTGCTGCTGCTCTAATGCACACAAGACTGAGGATTGCTGGGATTTCATTAGATGCAACATGTGTGGGAAAAGTGGACATGTTCATAGGCAGGCACAATAGAGAAAAACATCATTCCTAGCCTCAGAATGACCCTTCTTTGCCAGAGGGTCAGAGGATGCCAAACAGCTCTGCAAGGATTGGAGAAAGCCCCATTCTGAGTGGCAAGGCCTCCCTATTTTTGGAGGAAGGACTGATCTTGTACTTTGCTGATACAAGAGTGGGAAGGGGTCAGGGTAAGGGAGTGGGGACCACTGAGAACCAGGACAGTAGAGATGGGACATGAGCACTAGTAAAGTGGGGGACACAATCAGAGATGGCGGGTGGGGGGAGAAGAGAAACTGGGGAAGGAAAATCCACAGGCGAAATTTGTTATGCAGGAATCCTAGCCACCGCAGAGGGATTAGCAGGCTATGGGTCTGGCAGACCTGACAGCTGGGGAACAGGATTTGATGTGCTTAACTTCAGGAATAGAAGAGTTTCTTGAAATCACACATGGAAAGAGAGGCTCCAAGGAGACAGCTGGGCTTACAGTGACTGAGAGTGCCCTACAACTGTCCAAACCACACAGCATTTTCACAGTTCATACACATAACAAGTTTTCTGTATTAGGTGCTATTGCAGATGAGGAAGAGCAGAGAGAGGAGTCTGTGGGTGCGTTAAACGTGCATTCATTGAGGGAAAGGGCTATTGGGTCTGAGTTACTTCAGAACGAACTACACCTCTACCCCAGTAGAACGCGACCCGATATAACATGAATTCGGATATAATGCGGTAAAGCAGCGCTCTGGGGAAGGGGGAGGGGCTGCGCACTCTGGCGGATCAAAGCAAGTTCGATATAACACAGTTTCACCTATAACGCAGTAAGATTTTTTGGCTCCCGAGAACAGCGTTATATCGGGGTAGAGGTGTATCAGAATTGGGATCAAGATCTGGGGACTCAGGAGGTCTCCCAGTTTGTGAGAAATGAACGAGTCAGCAAGGAAAAAGTGGGTAAAGGAAAAAGAACAAGAGAGGAGGGTAAGTCAGAGGGTTTAATAGCAACCTCAAGGCAGTCAGCTAGATGGGGACCACAAGTAGCTGTGAACCTTTGTTTAGATGATACTGAAAATTGCAATTTAGAACACGTGCCCCATCCCGAGTGTGCACCAGAGGCAAATGATCTCTCAGTTTTGGGATGGGCAGGATTTGGTTCTACTGGGTATCCAGGAAATGAGACTAGGTTCTAGGTGTGACGTTTGGTAGCTCAGAGGGACTGGAGGAGAGACCCATCTGATCTGGTCCACCGAGCGAATGGAATAGGGGTAGTTTTATACTTACGTGATATCGGTGCAGAAGGTGGTAGAACTACAGCCAGGAGAGGGTTATTACTGGATTTCTGTTATTGGAGTGTGAAGTATCATTGTGTTACATCTGTGGCCCGCAGCGTCGGAAGCTGAGGAAAGATCTTTTTTTTATAGAGGTTGCTCCTTTTGTATTAATGGTTCGACAGTTGTTTTCAATGGGGGATTTTAGTTATTTAGCTCCAGTGGCTGACAGAGCAAAGCAACTCAAAGGATTATGAGCTGTTGAAACTTACAATCAGTGTGTGATTCCATTGACTTGATGTTTTGGGGCATCATAATTTAAGGAAGAAGGGGGCATTTACATTATTTGGAGGTGAAATGGTTGATTGATTGGACAGGGTGTTTGGGAAAGCTATCTCAGTGAGCGGATGCTGCAGAGTGCAGCCTGTAGACTTTTCTTATCACTGCATTTGGCCTGAGTTAAACTCAGGGAGTACAGAACAGTGAACTTTGGCCATGGTTATTGGAAACTAAATACCTGTTTATTTCATAATGCAGTGGCATGTAGAAAGGTTGAAGGCATCTTTATGGAACAAGAGACAGTTTGCGAGTTTTATGCATCCCAGACAGAAGGGTAGGAACTGACTAAGAGGAGCCTGGTGACCTCTCTACATTCCATTTCATGACGTTCGTATACATCTGATTACAAGCATTATTTAGTACTGCAGAGCCATTTGAGAGATCTTCATAGTCAACTGCAAGCTGGGGAACATGTAGATGTAAGGGTCTTAGGCCTGGTCTACATTGGGGGGGGTTCGCACTAAGGTACGCAAGTTCAGCTACGTGAATAGCGTAGCTGAACTCGAAGTACCTTAGTTTGAAGTACTTACCCGTCCTCACGGCGCGGGATCGAAGTCCGCGGCTCCCCCCTTGACTCCGCCACTGCCGTTCGCGGTGGTGGAGTTCCAGAGTCGACGGGAGCGTGTTCGGAGTTCGATATATCGCGTCTAGATGAGACGCGATATATCGAACTCTGAGAAGTCGATCGCTACCCGCCGACCCGGGCGGGTAGTATGGACGTACCCTCAGAGACAATTAAGAAGGAAATGGTTCAGTACTGAAGGAGATGGCTGGAATCAGATAAATTTGCAAAGGACTTCAGGACAAAAGGTGTATTTGCAGGATGTGAGGAAAAGAGACTGCAGCAGCATATGATGGTGTTATGGAATCCTAGTGCTGGGCATGTCCACAGGGACCCTGCTGGCATGTTGAGGATAGTTCAGGAATATTACAGTGACATCTCTTGGGAACAAACCATTCCTCCTTTCCAGCAGCAGCAGTTTTTGGATAGTATTACAGATTTTCCAACATTGGCAGATAAGGAACAGGACTTACTTGTGAGGCCAATAGAAGAAATTGAGGTTCATGCAGATATCTTGTTAGTGCAGAAGGGAACTGCCCCAGGAGTCGATGATTTGACAGAAGAATTTTATGAGAGGTTTATGGATACCCCCTCTATGGTACTCTAATGTGCTTTCAGTGACGGATTATCTTGAGGGCATTCTGCGCCAAAAAATAAAAAATTCTGTGCCAAAAAATTAAAAATGATGGCACACAATATTTTAAAATTCTGCAAAATTCTGCACGTTTTATTTATCAATAAATAATGCGAAGGCTCCAGCATGGCATTGGCTACATGGAGGTGGGAGATCACCCTGAAGGCCCCTGCTACCCCTCGGACAAGGACTCAGCAGTGAGGCTGCACCCAATCCTGACATAGCACAAGGTCTGGGCTTGCCCCAGAAACACCCTGGGGCCCTGCCCCTCTGAGCCAGAGGTACAAGGTGTGGATAGGCAGACTCAACCAGGTAGGATCCAAGTGTGAAGGTGCTCAGTTGGGGGGGTGTCCAGGTGTGGGGTGAGAGGGTTCTGTGTGGGACAGTCTGGATGCAGGCAGCTCAGTGGTGGGATCTAGGTTTGGGGGGATCTGGATGCATAGAGGCTTGTTGGGGGCGTTCCAGGTGCAGGGGCAATGGGACTCTGCAGGGACTTTCAGGTGAAGGTGGTTCGGGCTCAGCGGGGGAGGGGAGGGTCTGGAGGTGGGGGACCCAGCAGGCGGGGGTCTGGGTGCTGGGGGTGGGGGCTTGGTGGGGTGGGAGTCTGTTTATAGCTAGTTCCGGATCAGTGGCATGGGGGTCTGGATGTGGGGCTCAGGGTGGTGCAGGGGGGTGGAGCTCATCAGGGTGGGGGTTTGAGTGCAGGGAGCTCAGTGGGGGGGTCTGGAGGCAGGGTGTCTGGGTGCAGGGGGGCTCTAGATGCAGAGGTTGAGGTTTAATGGGGTGAGGTTTGGGTATGGCTTGGCGGGGGTGTCTGGGTATGGGAGGTCTGGATGGATGGGGGCTGGGTGGATGGGGGAGCAGCTCCCCATACAATGTCCCCTCCCCCTGCAGCTGAGAAGCAATGGTGGAAAAAAACAGGGTAGGATGCTGAGCTTCCTGCAGCTGGGAGAGGTTTCTGGGGGTGGGTCTGACACAGTCCCAGCCACTCCTTTCAGGGGAAGAGGAAGTTCTGTCTTCTCCCACCTCCAGCCCAGCCAGGACTAGCGGCTGATCCTAGCACAGGGTAGGAGCCACTGTCTGAGGTGTCCCCAGGCCCACGGTGATTTACCTCTCTGCCAGCTGCTCCAGGTACCTGAAATGACATACCTGTGCTGCTAGGGATGGGGCTGTGACTGCTTTTGCAGCTTCCCTTTGCTTCCCTGTCAGAAAGCCACTTTTCTGCGAGGAAGCAAAGAAATCTACAGGGAACATGAATTCTGCGCATTCACAGTGGCGCAAAATTTCTCCAGGAGTAATGGCTTGACTAGAAGCACATTGGGCTCTTTTATGAAGCCCTTTTGATTTTTTGGCAAAAAAAAAAAAGGATATTTGGAAAATATCAGGAACTGGAGGCCTATTGCCCTTTTGAACATAGATTACAAAATTTTAACTTCTGTTGTAGCCAAGAGATTGGGGAAAATAGCAAGGAAATGACTGTATCCCAGTCAGTCTAAGGCAGTTAAAGGTCATACAGGGGCAGACACTTTGTGTAGTGTGCGAGAAGTATTTGAAACTGGGCGATGGGGAAAATGGCAGGGTTATGTTTTGGCCTTGGATCAGGCCAAAGCTTTTGACAGAGTGAACCTGCCTTAATTATGGTTTGTCCTTCCTCAATATGGCATTCCCTCACAGCTTATTAACTGGCTACAGCTCTTTTATGTTCATGCACTATGAATCCCTTTAGCGAATGACAGGGAAAAGGGGGGCTTTACAGATACTTTCTGGGGTACAGCAAGGTTGTCCCTTGAGTCTGTGGTTATATTGTTTTTATTTGCGCCCTTTGCTGTAGACAGTATTTGGTAACAGGGAATTTAAATGGGTGGATTAAGGGGGAGAAGAATTTCACTCTGTCAATGGCAATTTTTGCCCACTCTGATGATGCCACAGTGCTGGTGGACAGGACAAATGACAGGAATATATTTTTTGACACTTTACTTAATTAACCAGCTGCAGCCAAAACAGCAATTAACATGTAGAAGAGCAGGGCATTGGGGATGGGGATTAGGGGTTGCTCTTTTGCTCTTCCAGATTCATTGCAGATTGTGATGAGCCCTCCTGGGGCTATGCAGATATTTTGAGACTCACCGTCAGTGGTGAGTCAATAGCTGAGTTGAACTGGGAGAAGCACTTTGCCTCCTGCCAGGGCAGGGTGATGAAGTGTAAGATATGTTTCATTAAAACATTCCTGTTACCCCTTTACATTTATGCATTTATGGGGCTTTTCCAAAGAGGATGGATCTAGACTGTAGCGGAAGACAGAACAAGGAGCAATGGTCTCAAGTTGCAGTGAGGGAGGTTTAGGTTGGATATTAGGAAAAACTTTTTCACTAGGAGGGTGGTGAAGCACTGAAATGGGTTACCTAGGTAAGTGACAGAATCTCCTTCCTGAGAGATTTTTAAGGTCAGGCTTGACGAAGCCCTGGCTGGGATGATTTAGTTGGGGATTGGTCCTGCTTTGAGCAAGGGTGTGGACTAGATGACCTCCTGAGGTCCCTTCCAACCCTGATATTATATGATTCTATGTGTATCCTCTCTCTGGAAAATTGTTGGTTATTTTTTCAGATGCTCTGAGGGAATAAATATAACCTAATGAAGGGAAGCATAGGCTACCTGCCAGCTAAAGAAGGGGGTTTAGGCATGATTTTATACATTTCATAGGGTTTGTGCAGCTAGGGGCAGGGTATGGCCATTAATTTCCAGCGTTACTGGGAAATGTCACAGGGGAAGAAATGGAGTAACTGGTGGGAAAAAGGCAATGCAGCTCACAAAATGGTATTTTCTTCTGCAATAGCCCACTTACATGCAACTTGCTTTAAGAAGTATTTCCCACTGGCAAAGTTAGGCAACAGCATTCCAACCCAGTGGCTTACAGTTTAGGAGAGTGCTGTACCAGAGGGTGCTTAAAGAACTTTTTCAGAACACCATTTAGCATGACTGAATTGCCCAGAAGATTGTCTCAGTGGGGCATTATTGTACTTTCAAAATAATAGAGTTCCCTTCCAGAACAGGGATATATGGTGGTGGATATCTTATGTATCAGAGGGGTAGCCATGTTAGTCTGTATCCACAAAAACAATGAGGAGTCCGGTGGCATCTTAAAGACTAACATGTTTATTTGGGGATAAGCTTTTGTGTGTAAAAAACCCACTTCTTCAGATGCTAGAGGTAATGGGGGAAGCATATAGTATATAAAGATTGTCCCCAGGAAGCGTGCTCTGATTCAATAGAGACAACAGAGCACCTTTTATTATTCTGTTCCTTTAGTGTCCACATTTGGGATTTGTTGGCTTCAAAACTGTGAGTCCTGCTGTTGTGTGGCCAGACTTATATACTGGCTTTTGAACTTTTTCAGACACGAGAGGACTCAGCATCATGCCTCCATCAAGGACAGACATTTGCCACATTTTTTTTATTTGAGACTCTGGCAGTTGATAACACTGGTTTTATACTACTTATGGCAGAGCCGCTGGTCAGCTTGTCTTTGGACACAAAACAACACACTTGAAACTCTGGTGCACGTTACTGGTGTGGTTATTTGGTCACTGGCAATGGTGGAGAAAAAAGAATGAGTTTGGTAGAATGGTGGGTGGCATGAAGGCCTATGGTATCAGATTGATCTTCATGTTTTCAGGACACAGAGTCTGGAGTGGAGAGGGTTTGGATGGTTTCTTTGATAATCTGTGATTCTGATTGCGACAGTAATTTGGGGGGTTTGTTTGGAAGTTATTTCAATAAACATGAACAGAGAAAGAAGGTATAGATTCTTCTGTCCTGTTTGGGCACCAGTAGGACAAGGTCATCTGAGTACAGTAGATAATTTATTTCAGACTTATTTATTGATGTGTTTGGGATGGATTGAGTAACACTGAAATATCACTTTTAATTTGGTAATTAAATAATTTTGAACAGATTGAAGGTTTAATTCCAGTCTTACTCCTCTTTCTTTTTTAAAGCATCTGTTTGCATGTTGTAAGGTTGCCAGCTTGGGTTGGATGTATTCCTGGAGATTTCATCACATGACATAATCTTTAATTAAAGATTAATCTTTAATTCCTGGAGACTCCAGGCCAATCCTGGAGGGTTGGCAACCGTAATGTTGTTTGTTTTTATCCTGCAGCAAACGGATTTGTACATGGATTTAATTATGTCATATGTTTTGCCTTCTGTTCTGTTTTACAATAATTTAAAGTCATAGCTCATGGCGCCAGACTGAGCTAGAGGCTTTTAAAAATATTTTTGCTGGTGTGTAAGTAGGTGAAGGAGCCTGATAAACTGGTGAATACTTCCCTCCTGGACCAGAACCTTTGCTGCTGTATCTCGGGGTATGTCAGTGGAGCTATTTGATGTCAGTTTACACCAGCTAAGTTTCTGGCCCCACATTTCTTAATATTTTGTGATCCATGTCAAACTACCTTTCTTCCTTTCTGAGGAGTTGAATGGATTAGAGAACTGTTAGAGAAGAATAGGTAGGTCACTGACGTAGGTGTTGGAACAAGTTGGAAGTGAATCTGCCTCCTCCTTTTACCCCTCTCTTTAGCCTTTGAAGACATGTGTTTGCATGTTGTTTATTTTTATCCTGCAGTTGATTGATTGGTGCATAGATTTAATTATGTCATATGTTTTGCCAACAGTTCCATTTGGCTGCAGTTGAAAGTTGAGCCTAAATTGCTATAGTAAATCACAAGGGTTTTTTTATGTCTATGAAAAACACAAATATCTTTTCTCATTTTTTGTTGTTGTTTGTCTGTATGTTTATTGATAAGCAACTGTGTTGTGAATGCGTGCTCCGTGGTTTGTATTTTGGGAAGGGATTCAGGATGACTCTTATTATGTATTGTGGCAGATGTATTGTTAGGTAGTATAGTACTTTCCCGTTGAAACTACAGAATAACTTATTGATGTTGTTAACAACACTGATACCTCTGTAGCTTTTTGGATTGAGAACATCATCATATTTCTGGATTGGGATGATAGCTCCTCTGACCATATCTTGGAGAAACATCTGTCATGGAGAATGAGTTTAGACAGTTCTCAGACAGACTTCCAGATTTACACAGTGGTGATTTTCATCGTTTTAGCTGACATATTACCCAGACCACAGGATGTATCAGGTGTAAGTACCTGGAGGCTTTCATTGAAGTCCAGTGTAGTTAAGTGAGTGTCTAGTGGGTTTGGCAATCTTTAATGGATTTTTCTAGGAGAGGTTGTTTTAGAAGTCTGTTTGTTCTGGTGACACAGAGAAGGAGATAGATGGAAGAGAGAAGGCCCATCAAGGCCTGAGAGATACAGAAGGGGTTTAGGACCTCAACAAGGAAGTTCTAGGGTACATCTGTATTGCAGTAAAACACCCACGGCTGGGCTCCAGCTCCAGCCCAAATGTATACACTGCAATTTTATAGCCCCACAGCCCAAGCCCTACAAACCCAAGTCAGGTAACACGGGCCAGACATGGGTGTTTTATTGCAGTGAAGACGTTGTACCCCTAGAGGCCTCTGGAATGGAAAAGGGAGACAACTTGGGACAGGACAAAAGGCAAAAGAAACAGACATCTCCTGAAGATGACCAGCTAGAGAAACAGATCTGGCCAGCTAGGCCACAAAGGTGCCTGACTAGATTAAGTCAACACAGAGAGTGTATATTTTAGCTTTATTTTAGGCAAATGAGTCAGAGTGCAGCAACAAAAGCCAACTGAAAAAACAAAAAAATTCACTCTGCTTCCTTGAAGGCTAAAAAATATTGACCAAGTTTTTGAAAAATTACTAGTGACTTTGGGGGCCTAATGTGAGACATCTTAAAGAGGCCTGATTTTCTGGCAGAGGGTTCTCGTAGTACCAGGACAGGCAGGCAGCCTGCTTTAGCCCCCACCCCCTGCACCATTGACCGGGAACCGCCTGAGGTAAGCTCATGCCCGAACCCCCTGCCCCAGCCCTGAGCTCCCCTCAAAGCACCCTCCTACACCCCAAACCCCTCATCCCTGGCCCCACCCCAGAGCCCTCACCCCCTCTTTCACCCAACCCCCTGCCTCAACCCGCAGCCCCCTCCCACACTTCAAATCCCTCAGCCCCAACCCCCAGCCTGGAGCCCCCTCCTGCAGCCCAAATCCCTCATCCCCACCCCACCCCAGAGCCCGCACCCCCAGCCAGAGCCCTCCCCAATCCTGCACCCCAACTCCCTGCCCCAACCCGGAGCCCCCTCCCGCACCGTGAACGCCTCATTTCTGGCCCCACCCCAGAGCCCTCATCCCCAGTTAGAGCCCTTACCCCCTTCCCGCATCCTGCCCCAGCCCAGTGAAAGTGAGTGAGGGTGAGGGAGAGCAAGCCACCGAGGGAGGGGAAATGTCGTGAGTGGAGGCGGGGCCTCAGGGAAGGGGTGGGGCAGGGGCGGGGCATCAGGGAAGGGGCAGGGCTAGGGTGTTCAGTTTTGTGCTACTAGAAAGTTGGCAACCCTAAGTGACAGTAGTTTAGATAGTAACGCCTTTGTAACTTGTTTATGTTCTTTATATTACAAGAGGAAGGAGTATGTAATATATAGGACTAGGGCAATATTCCTTTAAATAGTTGGTAAGCCCCCTGGTGGAACTTGCTGTGTTCTATGCTTGAGGAGCCACCAGAACCCACCCAGAGCAGTGCTGGGTATACGTAGCCAAGCCTTGCATGCTGTGGATATTCAGTAAGCATAGTTATTTGAGCCCCACTGTGTCCATGTGGTTCCTTCATATTATGTTTGTTGTGTAAAGAGCAAAAGAGACAACATTAATCTAGTCCAGTACTCTATCTCCAGTAGTGGCTAGTTTCAGAGGAAGGGGCAAGAAACCCCAAAAAGAACAGCTGTGGAACAACCAGCTGTTAAAAGAAGTTTCTTCCTAAATCTCATCACTTGATGTTTTGCTTACGTCCCATAGTATGAGTTGGCCCCTGGCTGGACCATAGGGGGCAGGAGAAATGGCATATTCACACTTTGCACCCTCTGCTGCTGGCTGATGAGTGTGGAAACGCCAGCTGGATCCTTCATGGTGGTCCTATTCATGTCAGGACTTGGGGAGAGTGGTGTATAAAAAAACCGTTAAAATTACAAGCTGTCACTTTAAGAGTAAGAGTTTTCCTGGTCCTGCTCACAGGCTGGGGGGCTCTGTTGGGAAGTGTGCAATCTAGATCTTCAGCAGTTAGTCTGCAAAGAACCAGCCTGGAGTAAGGTGGGAGTGAGTTGTGCCTCTCGATCTTAGGGAGTAGCCTGCTTTGTCTCTCTCTGTTTTAGGTTCTTATATGTTACGGGTTGTGGATTCTAAGAAACAAAGTAGTGTTACATTGCAACCTTCCAGAACCAATATTTTATGTTTTTATCTAACTTCTCTGTGTGAGCGCTGTGAACATAATAGAATCATGGACTCGTAGGACTGGAAGGGACCTCGAAAGGTCGTCTAGTCCAGTCCCCTGCACTCATGGCCAGACTAAATATTATCTAGACCATCCCTGACAGGGGTTTGTCTAACCAGCTCACTCACTGGTCTCTCAGGCCTGGGATGGAGCTGGTGGTGAGGGCCAGAGTGACAGCAAGACATGCCCTCTGCTGGTGAGATGAACATACTGCACCGACACCAGAATCTTGTTTTTCTTAAATATGCTCGAAATCCACTGAGAGCTAGGGGATTTGACAGTTGTTTATGTTTGCCCTTATACAAACATTTTGGCCTTAGTCATAAACTTGCTTATCTTGTCTGCATGTTTTGAGTTTCCTCATGTAAAATGTGTGTGGGTATTTGGATGCGAAAATAAATGACATTAGAGTGCCAAGTAGTGACAAAACCATTAGGAATACAAACAAACCCATGGCCTGCAGCCACTCCATCTCGGTCTCTGATCCAGCTAGATCTCAAGAGCCGCAGAGCTGGTCAGCAGTTGGACTGGAGACCTTCATGGAAAATCTAAGCAGGTGATTCATTACAGAGCATTCTTCTCACCAAGTCAGGACTGAACCAAGGATGTTTGGTGGAGCTGTGTTGTTAGAGGTACCATCTTTCAGACGAGAAGTAAAACCGAAGTCTTGTAACTAAAGATCCCATGGCACTGTTCATAAAAGTAGAGTATTCTCCTACTCAAACACTGTTGTTATGTGTGATTTGGGTAACTATTTTCTGCCTCACTAGATTCCCTCTGCAAAATCCTTGTCTTGTCTTAAGAGTAAAAGAAAGGGCCCCCCTTTGGAAATGGGGCTTCAGTCAAATAGGAGGTGCAGGCCCATTTGCCTAGAATGAGTGCAGTTTGGAAATGTGCCTTCAAGAGGCCTTGGTCACAGCGGAAAGATGCTATTTTTATATTCCTCTTTGATGGCACCATTTAAGGGAATTCACACTGGGTGCCTAACACAGTACAGGAGACAATGCAAAATAAAGGTAGATTCCCCAGAAAATGCATGATTAACCATCAGGTAATACAACAGGCATTTTGGTTACAAAAGAGAGTTAAGGATATAATACCTACAGTGCATTCTCTGTGGCTGGGACCTCATGGTATTTGCACACTGAGAGGAGGTGAGAGAACAGGTCACATGGCAATACCTCTCTTACCCCTCCTTCATTCCTCTCCTCCTTATCTCTGAGATAGATAGGAACTGGTTGCACCTTCATTCTCATACCATGATAAGCTGCGTTAGCTCATGTAGGCCCTGTCCAGCAATCGGAACCGAATCAGTAAATTATTTAAGCGCAGGCTTATGTCCCGCACACTACACAATGCAGATTCAGAGACTATGTTAAAGTCCTAAATCACTGAAAGATCTCACTGGCAATCACAGGGATTCTGGTGAGGTTGAAAATGCCTCTAAATTCATTCCCCTTTCTTCATGTGTGTGTACATACTGAGGGAGTGTTCAAACCAATTTCAAATTGCTGCCTTTTCAAAATGTGACATTAAAAATTAATGCCAGTAACAGCCCTCTTTCACAGACTTCACCTCCATAAACCAATGGGGCTGCACACAATGGAGGGCATGACATGGGGTCAGAAAGTGGATGTTAGCATTTAGAGTATTCAAGCCAAGTATTCTCCGCAGTGTCTTTTTAAACAGGCAGGCAAGATATTCCCAACTGTACTGCAAAGGCAAGACAAAAGAAGCCAAAAATATTAGTATTGTCTGTTCTCCTTCCAATACACTCATGAGTCAGTGCAGCTCACAGGAGCTCACAGGTATGCAGTTCACTGCATACCACCAAGACAGAATATCCCGCTTCACAATTAATCGCTTTAAATGTTTTTCTCTTTAAACACAAAGTATGTGTGTATGGTACGATTATCTGTTGTGAATTACCCAAAGAGGATGCTCTGTCCTACAACTCAGATGTAAAATATGCTAGGTAATTCAATGGTTGCTATAGTGCCATAATTACACATTTGTATGAAATATATCGCTGAGCTCTTTATTAGACCAGAACCAGCCTCAGTCTTTATATTTTAAAGGTTTTCTATTACATACCTTACTTGTGCACTGAAATGAGTTATGACTGTTTGTCTTTGGTGCCCCTGGGAAATAGCCAAAACGTCTGGCTTTGCTGGTATTCAGACCAGCAGGTTTGGGAAGAAATGTCACAGCTCAGTTTTCTGAGCTGCTGCAGTCCTATAAGGTTCTGAACCTTGGAGACTTCAATATGCAGGTTGATGTTGGCTCAAAAGGAGAGAGAGAGACAGAGAAAGAGAGAGGGTTGTGATCTGAGCACGGGTCTAGGAGCCAGGAACTCCTGAGTCCTAGCCTTGACTATGACACTGTTGCCCTCTATGGCTTTGGACAAGTCACATCACTTTGTGCCTCAGTTGCTCCATTTGTAAAATGAAGATAAATATTTAATTACCCACTTTGCAGGAAGATAGTGAGGATAAGTAGCTAATCTTTGTGTAATGCTTCTCTTCTTCTAAGCACTATTATTACTGTTATCAGATAGGCCAGCACTGTCTCCTTAGAAGTGAGGGACTTTGGGAGCTTTATAAGAAGAGCTCCAACAAGACTGGTCATGTGCTTAACTTTGTCATTAGGTCTGATCTAAATATTTCAGATGTTCAGCCTCTGAGTGTTATCATCTAGTTTGTTGACAAAGAAGTAGTTGAGGGCGTATATGATAGTTGTCTACAAGTATTTGAAAAAGATGAAACCCCACAAAGGGTGAAGAATTGTTTAAAGTGCAAGAGACTAATACTAAGAATAATGGGATGGAATTCAGAAAGAGAAAATGTAGAGTGAATATCAGGGAAAATTTCCTAATAGTGAGCTCTATTTGACTCTCTTGAGAGCAGGGATTATGCATGTGTTGGCAGCATGTCTAGTACAATGAGGCCATGATGCTAAATGAGACCTTTGGACACTACTGTGATATACATATTTGTTACTGGGGGTGTAAATGGCAGGTTGGATTAAAAAAAAGCAAAAAAACACAAAAAAAAAAACCAAAAAAAAAAAAAAACAAAAAAAAAACAATTGGGGAGGGGTTTGGGGGGTGTGGTAGGGGGGAGGGGGGGTTGGGGTGGTATTGGTGGGTTTAATTTGGGGGGTGAGTTATTATACAGTAACACAGGTGGTAACAAATTGGTACTAAGGTAGGTGTTAACACATTAACAGCTAACACATAAAGCTAAATAAAAATATATATAATAAAAAATAACAAATATAAAAAAATGTTAAATAAAAAAAAAAAAAAATGGTGTAGAAAGGAATGTAAAAAATGTGGGAGAATGGGAAAAAATGATGAGGTGGGTGTTTAAGAGAGAGATGGTGGAGGGGAAGAGATTTTAAAGAGGAGAGAGACAGAGAGGAGAGAGAGAGAGAGAGACAGAGAGGGAGAGAGAGAGAGAGGAGGAGGAGAACAGAGAGGCTGTCAGACACAACAGAGACAACAACACACCAAAGTTAATCAACAGACTAATACCACTATCTAAAAAACACAGCATCCAAATAAAAACACAAATAACAGTACACAAACACACAAAAACAATAACTACAAACAACAAAACCTAAAGCTACCTAAAATTAAATTATATACTAGGGGTGGCTCTGTGGCTAGGGTGTGGTGTGGTGGGTGTAGGCAGCAGCAGAGGGCTGCAGCAGGCACAGGGAGGCACAGGAGGCTTTAGGGGCAGCAGCACCAGAAGCAGAACCAGCAGCAGCAAACAGCCAGCAACATGGTCACCAAGTTGGAAAACAAAAGCCAGCAGAAAGAACAGTTGGGTCAAGAAAAGAGGAGAGAAAGAAGAGAGAGAGAGAGAACAAGAGAGAGAGGCAAACAGCAGCAGCAGCAGCAACACAGTAGTCAGCAGATCAGCAGACAGAGATCAGAGAGGCAATCAGAGGATCAGGATCATTCAGGCAAAGTGCAATGGGTTCGGGGTTTTAAAGAAAAAAACAAAACGAGGGAAAACAAAAAACAAGGAGAGGGGCAAAGAGAAACCAGAGACAGAGGGGCCTCCAAAGGCCCAAGTGACCTCAGACCAGGTGGCAAGAAGGATCTCTCTGGTATATAGGCAGACTTAGGCAGTTTCAGTTCTTTCACTTTCCTTTCTTCTTCTTCTAGAGGGAGAGAGAGAAAGAGGGCAGGGAAAGAAAAGCAGGAAAAGTCTTCCCTAAGTCACAGGCACATGCGGGCAGGCATGCTACATGCTCAGCTATTATATCATATCTCTATTCTCTGCAGCGCCCACCAGCCCAGGTCTGAACAAAGGGAGGCAGGCAGGGGCCCACCTCACCTGAGCGGAGCAATGGTTAGGTCTGAAAGTCAAGGCCCACCCCACAGAGCAGGCCAGGACTTTGCTTTTTTAGCCCCATGGAGGGGCGCCACACAGAGAGAGGAAAACAAAAAGGAATGCAGCAGGGATGCAGCTGCAACAGACAATATTAATTAGCAGTAGACTGTGAAATAATCTCCAAAGGGATTTGATGGAAGCCCCATTGCTTGAGACATTTTTTAAATTATATTGGACACAGACAACACACTAGAAAATATACTGTAGAGATTAGTCCAGTTCTGGTCTTTAGGCCTGAGCTACACTATCGGGCGGGGGTGGGGGGGGCAGGATTAGAACTAAGATACACAACTTCAGCTACACTATTTGCGTAGCTGAAGTCGAAGTATCTTAGTTCGACTTACCTGGCCGTCCTCACGGCAGCGAGTCGACTGCCCGTCGACTCCACTTACTCCTCCTGCCGAGGTGGAGTACGGGTGTTGATTCGCGGATCGATTTATCACATCTAGACGAGACGCAATAAATCGATCCCCGATACATCGAACAACACCCACCTGTAGCGGGGTGGTGACCAGCTCCAGCCCTGACAGGGTTGGAACCAGTCCTGGGAAAGGGCTGGGAGAACAGCCCAGGCTGAGTGGGAAGCAGGCTCAGCTGGGGCCACACCACAATTAGGGCCCAGCTGACCCTATAAAGGCTTGAGCCAGAAGCTCAAGCAAACAGTCTCTCTCTGGCTGTAGAGGGAGAAGGGCCTGGCTGCAGGGAGCTGGACACAGGGTACCTGAGTGGAGCAGGGTTGGGGAAAGGCAGAGGAGCTGGGGAGCTCCAGCCTGGAAAGCCTCAGGCTGCGGCCTAGCTGAGGGCTAACAGGTACTGGGGGTTGCAGAGGGCAGCCTAGGGGTAGGCAAAGGCAGCGGGTCCAAACCCAACCTTGCCAGTTATGAGTGGCTGACACTGCAGTCTGCCCCAGGGCGCGGGGGCTAGACAATGACTGGCAGTAGCCATATACTGAGGCAAGGTGGGGATAGTGGGTGGGGGTTCCCCAGGGAGGGGAGACCCTAAGACTGAGGGGTTACTGCCAGGGGGCAGCGCCCCAGATAACAGGGCACCGGGTCCGGGAGGGACACGGGGGCCAAGTGGTAGCGGGATACCGGCCTGCAGAGGGCGCTTCAATGGCTGGAGAGCTAATTCCCTGAGACCACCAGCAGGAGGCGCCACAGGGGTGAGTCCGCACGCTTACACCGCCGATCCAGTGGGTAGTATAGACGTACCCCCAGAATGAATGAAGTAGGCTTGACCCAGTAGGAATTTTTCATCTCTGATTTCAATGATTCTGTGAATTATATTATGGATAAAATTTCAATCATTGTCACATCTCCTGATCAGAACAGGTGAGATCTCAGTCATGCTTTCTAGAAGTTAAATATCTCTGAATCACATTGTTTGGTAAGTGTGTGCTTCTTAGACCAGTGCATTAACTCTCTTGTGTTCTTTTGTGCTTAATGTAGAATAAGTGCCTTAGAGTGGTGCAATTAAGAAAGCTGATTTTGGGCTTAAGCTTTAGATGCTTTAAAAACACAAGTAAAACATTGGATTTGGTTTACTGTTGCTGGAATGAGAATCTTAAAAAAAATTCTGAATAGTTGCTATTTATTTTCCTGATTTCCAAACAAATATTCCCCCCGGCCCCCCGTTGTATTTGAAATTAATGGCACATCAGTGCTCTCCCAAAATTGCCTTGGAAAACATCACTGCATTCACAAATTCCAACTTTGGAAAATCTAGAAATCTAGCCAATAGCCCTATCTAAGAGGGAAACTGTTTATGTTTCCCAGTAGCTATTTTAGAATTCAGCCAGTATTCCTCATGCTTTTTTGCATCCTGGAGACAGTCACAGTCTTAAGGTATGTCTACACTGGCAGAGTTATATTGCCGGCAGTTACAGTGCTGCTCGGAGAACGCTGAAGGGAATCCGCTGTTGTGTGTTCACACCTCCTGGAGGCCAATCGCAGCACTGTAATCAACCAGGGTATCTACACTGGCACCGCAGTGCTATAGCCCCAGCGCAGAAAGCTCTACGCCTCTCGTCGGTGGGTTTTTTACAGTGCTGCAACTGCGCAGTTTCTGCGCACTAAGTGTCTTGGCAGTGTGTACACCTTGGGAGAAACTTGACAATGTAGACAAGGTCTTAGATCCTTTGTGCCACTCTGTACCTCAACGCAGCACCCTGGAATGCCCACATTCACCATTGTCATATACGTATGATATGTTTTGTACAACGCATATCTTGTGAGGTATCATTTAAAAAGTCTTGATCTGTTGAACATTAATATCCTGTAGGACTGTAGGTGCGATCATGGTACATGGAGTTATGACATATTGCTGTATGTGTCACTGAAATATGTTGTGAGGTTGGGAACACCCACAACCAGCCTTTCAGGTACAACAAGGGAGTAGCCCTGGATAGCCAGACAGTGTTAATGGCTCATCAACAACCATCAAAGAAAGCATCCACTATCATAGCGCACATATACCATGGAGACTGCTTGACCAATGGGAACTGCCTGGTCCCCACAGCACAGCAAAATATTTTTCCAGCAAGCTAGAAGAAACTATAAAAGAAGGGAAGTGACATCATCAGTTGGCCTCTCTCCATCCTCCCTCCCTCCAACTCAACACCTGGAAGAAACATCTGGAGGACAAAGTCTTTGGACTGGGGAGGGTGGTCCAAGGCAGTTCCAGACTGTGAATTGAGGATCTGTGACCTGTTTTTACCATGTGTCGGGTGATTCAAATCCTGTTTAGTTTATAGAATTCAGATGAAAAATTTATTTTTGTTTTTTAATTAACTAATTTTGATCTCTACGCTTGCTACTTATAATCACTTAAAATCTATCTTCCTGTAGTTAATAATTCTGTTTTATATTTCACCTAAAACAGTGGGGTTTGGTTTAAGTGCTTGGGAAATCTCAGCTCAGTTTACAAAGGCTAGTGTGTGTCCTCTCCATATAGAGGAAGGGGAGGACTTCTGACCAGTGTAAGACTGTAGGGTTCTGGGGTGCAAGGCTGGGGGAGAATTGGCTGGAGCCTCTTGGTTGATCATTCTTGAGTGTCTGGGAGATCATTCATGTAACTCAGTTGGGTGTGTCCCTGCCTGTGGATGTCTGTGTAAGTGCAGTACCTGCCAGAGGTTTGTGGCTTGACCCAGCATCAGTGTGAGAGGGATACTCCAGGTTGGTGGGGAAGAGGGTTCAGCAATCCCACAGTCCCGGTTGCACTCTGGGGACCCATTAGACCCAAGTGATCCTTTGGTGTTTTGCAGCCTATGTTGCTAGACCCTGGCTATTTCCTGTTCCAGTGAGAGACTAAGTAGTGGCCGCAGGGAGGTCAAGAAACCTGTCATCCCTAGCATTTGCCATCTAGCTGTGCCTTGGGCGTGCAAGCTCAGAGCTTCCTAGGTAGCAGTGTGTTGAAGCTGCGTATACACCCTGCCTATGTCCTCTGATAATAGTGTATATTCCCTGAGGATAATAAAAGGCAGTGCATCCCCAATCACCACTCTGTTCCTGCCACTAAATACAAAATCTGTTATAAGATTGAAGTACTATAGAGAGGAAGCAGGCTGGGTAGTGTCCATCCATACTGGCAATCATCTTGAAGAACTTTGAGCATTGGCCTGCTAAACCCAGGGTTGTGAGTTCAATCCTTGAGGGGGCCATTTAGGGATTTGGGGATTGGTCCTGCTTTGAGCAGGGGGTTGGACTAGATGATCTCCTGAGGTCCCTTCCAACCCTGATATTCTATGAATCTAAACCAGGGTTCTATGGTAAGTAACCGTCCTTTCTTCTCCAAGCATTGTATGGATCCCCACAGCAGCCCCCAGACCTAAGGGAGTTGGCTCAAAGGAGGAAGCCCTGCTAGATCACATAGGAAGTTGATGAGAGCTTTGGCCTGCTACCAAAGGTAGCCAGTTGCCTTTTTCCTGACTGGAAAAAAGGTTGATGTCTGATCTCCTGACTGAGCAAAATGTCTTTGCCATAAATCAGGCACAAAAGAATAAAAAGAGAGCAGTGTGATTCTTCAGTGCTTTGCCTGTTGTTTTGAGTTTCCCTAAAATGTAAACAGTTCCAAACATGTTGAATTACAGCCACCCAGTTATAGTATTTCCAGGTGAAGAGGCTAATGTGAACTTTTGTTTTCTGTCTTTGAAGCCTCAGATGATTTTTGGTACTGTCTATGCCATATAAATTTGCTTAATGTTTTAGCTACTCCTGGTTTATCCTAAGTAGGTAGGATGTAGGTAGGCACTGCATGGGGATGAATTTCACCCAAAGTGAACAAAGTTATTAAATAGTCACATCTAGTGATGAACAAAAGTCCAGTCACCAAACATTTCACGGTACCAGTGTTATTTACTATACTTCAGTACTCTAATAGTGGTTCCCAACTAATTCAACAAGGATAAAATCATGTAGCAAGCTACCATATAGCTTGCTTTCGCCTCCTTTTTTATACCAATATTATGTTTCTGGGAGAGGGAGATTTTCAAGCAATATGAAGTTTGCTTGTTGTGTTGAATCTCAAATAAAATTAATCACAACAAAATCAGAATGTCATATATGTCAGAATTTTTACCTTGACTGGATTAGTCATTAATCAGCAAGACACTGTTGCCTCAAAGTACTTATTTTATGCAAGTAGTTCCACGGACATCAGTTAAGCATGTGAGTAAACCCACCGAAGTCAATAAGATAACTTGCGTGCTTAAAGTCAAGCACATGCCTTGGTGACTTGGGCCTAAGGTGAGTTGTGTCCTTGAGTGAGCATGGAAACATCAGCTTAGCCCATTTAGAAGTTTTAGACCGGTGTAAGGATCCAGAGCTAGGAATATCAGAACCATGAGAAAAGAAACGGCTAGAGGAGGACTGTCTGTATAAAGGTTATTGTTAGGGGGTCTACCAGGCCCCTTTTATACCCCCTCCTGGAGACCTCACAATCCTACCACACCCTGCCCCAGGAAAGGAGCAGTGAAGGTGGATCCTCCAGGTCTGCCTAGAGAGGCGTAGAGAAGCAGCCAATCACAGTGCAGCAGGCCCAGTTTAAAAGAGCTGCAGGGGCTGAATAGGGCAGTTCCTGAGTGGGATTAGAAGGGGGTAAGGTTGTGAAACTCTCCAGGTGAGGAGGCCTGGGAGAGACCCTGCTCAGGCACGAAACAGAGAACCCTGAAGGGGCAATGTGAGAAGTGGCCCTGGAAATAGCAGTGGATTATTAAAGGAAGCAGCACATGGCTGCTATTTGTAGGGTCCCTGGGTTGGGACGTGGAGTACTGGGCTAGCCTGGGTCCTGCCCCTGGGGAAGTGGCCTAAGCCTGAAGAAAGGGACAAGTTTCATGCAGAAGTCCAAGCACGGGGCTGGAATTTAAAGAGCTCTAGAATGTGGCTGAAGATGGTCAACTATTTTGATTAACTTTGTTACACCCTGGAAGGGGAGTGAATGTGAGAGGTGACTTGGCTGGAGAAGTGGGTCTGTGAGAACTACTGAGGACAAAGATTCTCCTGGGAGAAAGTCTTGGGGGCACTGCTCTTGAACAGGGCAGGGACAAACTTAAAACTAGCCCAGAAGGGGCAGAGAACTGAGCCCAGGGACAGGGCGGCAGATACCAACCAGGGCACAGTGAGAGGCCCAGTTGAACCTTTTACCCCAGAAGGGGTTTGTTCATTCATGTTAACTGCATGACTTAGCCAGAAGGCTGAGCCACTGAAGACCCACCTGGTCAGGGCAACAGCTGACAGGGGGCACCACAAGCAGAGAGAGAGTGAGAGCAGGTTCACACCCAGCATGAGCACCCCCTGTCTGAGGTGAGTGTACCCTGTCACAGTTATTAATTACATATTTTACAAGTTCCCCTTAACTATATGGAAACTAGTTGATTCTCAGAACAATCAAGGGTTAGATTATCATAGAATTAGTTGTTCCCTGTTAAGTGACTGAAACTAAGCTCATACCACAGACCTAGTAAGAGAGAATGACGACAGCATTTACATATTTTTCCATTTAACAAATAGCATTGCCATTTTAAGTTACGTAACAGCAGTAAACTAATGCAAAAAAGTTCCCTAACATTTGCTTGAGCTAAGTTTTTTCTCTCACTCTTGAATCTCTGCAAATTTCATGGATTTTAAACAAAGACTTGGATTCTTTAGAACCTTTTCAAAGTTGTTGGTTATTAGGTATGCATCTAATACCCTTAGCTGCGTAGTTTCCTTGCTGGATTGAATGCAGTTCTCTGTCTCCGTAAAAGGGGAGAATAATCCTGGAGAAACAATAGTATTTCCTGGTTTGAATAAGTGAGCATCTTGTTTCATGCACTACAGAATGGAACGCCTGCTTTTAAAGTAATGTGGACACATAAGTACAGGTTGGGGTGAAGGTCAACACATATAGCCATGTTTTTGTCCACGCAGCCTCCGATGCACATTATAACTTCTCTGAGCTCATCTGCAAGGCCCAATCCTGTCCACACTTAAGTCCTTCTTAAGGACCTACTTCTGCCATGCTGCCTACGGTGAATCACGTTGCTTTATATGTAAGGGATTGAGTCTCATTTACATTGGTCCTTTGACACCACTCTGGCAGTGTAAGGGAGCCTTAGAGTGAGTGTAATTAAAATGAACCCCCACTTTAATAAATGAGGATCAGACCCAAAGTTAGGGTTGCCAGGCATCTGGTTTTTGACCGGAACGACCGGTCAAAAAGGGACCCTGGAGGCTCCAGTCAGCACCGCCAACCGGGATGTTAAAAGTCTGGCCAACGGCACAGCGTGGGACTGGGGCTAAGGCAGGCTCCCTACCTGACCTAGCTCCGTTCAGCTCCCAGAAGTGGCTGCCAGGTCCCTGAAGCCCCTACATGCATCGGCAGCCAGGGAGGCTCTGCGCAGTCCCTGCACCCTGAGCACCGGCTCTGCAGCTCCCATTGGCTGGGAACTGCGACCAATGGGAGCTGCAGGGGTTGTCCCTGAGGGCACGAGGCAGCATGCGGAGCCTCCCTGGCACTGCGCATGCATCTAGGGGCTGCAGGGACCTGGCAGCCACTTCCCAGGAGTCGTGATAAGCACTTCTGGGACTCCACACCCCAACCCCACTCCTGCACCCTAATTCCTTGCCCGAGCCTGGAGTCCCCTCCCACACCCCAAACCCCTCATCCCTGGCCCCACCCCAGAGCCCAACCCCCCAGCTGGAGCCCTCACCCCACACACCAACCCCCTTCTCTCAGCCTGGTGAAAGTGAGTGAGGGTGGGGGAGAGCGAGTGACAGAGGGAGGGGGGATGGAGCAAGCGGGGGCGGGGCCTCAGGGAAGGGGCAGGGCAGGGATGTTCAGTTTTGTGCAATTAGAAAGTTGGTAACCTGACCCACAGTGCATATAATTTGCCTATTTTTCCCATTCTCTCTGGCCTACTTGTATATCGGTCCTTAACTTGTGAGCTGTTTGGATCAGGCACTGTCCACCTTGAGTGTTTGGAAAGCACTTAGCAGATAGGGCGTGCTGCCGTATAACAATTAAAATCCAGCAGCATGGGACCCTAAAAAGACACCGCAGTCAAGGTACAGCAGACTACACGTCCTCTGACAAAAAGAACATACTAAGAAACAGCAGCCAATGTGGCTCCTCAAAGGGCTATGCAGATCTGAGGATAAAAAAGACATACTGAAATGGGAAAACATAGAAAGAAGGAAATGAGTCAATTACAGTTTGTATGGAAGAGGTAAAGGTGGAGGAAAAAAGCAGAAGACATTTCCAAAAGGGTACAAGAGCTAAGGGGATGTATAAGTAGATCAGGGCAAGATGTACTGGAGAAATCTGAGGTGCTCCAGACTGGTAAAAAGTGACCCAGAGGGCAACTTTACTTTGGGTAGCTCAGTAACTGGGCTGGACACTTTAAGAGACCCTTAGGGCCTTGGGTTGGCACCCAGTGGAGTGGGTGGGCCCAGGTCCCCCTAGGCTCCTTTGTAGTGACAAGCTCGGGGGGAGCAATCTGAGCATGTAGGGGGTGATTGAGGCAGCAGCTGGGCCCCCCCCCCCCGGGACGATTAACATGGCAGAAACTGCAAAGCCACAAGATGACCACTACGCAAGCTGGTCACCAGGCCTTCCTGCTATAATACTATCAGGAAATAACAAACCCTCTTGAATATAGCCAATGATAACAGCAGGCAAAGAAATACTATGAAAAATGTGTGTCTGTATATCTTCTATAAAAATCAGGCGGTCCAGAAGATGTGTGTCCTAAATTGCTAATTGAATAAAAGAATTCAGAGCAATTACTTTTTAATAGACCTGGAAATCTGGAGAGGCACCAAAGGATTTGGGGAGGAAGAGAGGAAATGCGGTACAGATATTCCATGAAAGGAAAGAACAGTGATCCTGGTAATTGTTGTCCAGTAAATCTAACTTTATACCCAGGTACAATCATGGGAAGAACAGGAAGGGAAATAAATTTGTAAGCATCTAGAGGCTAAAAGATGCATGATCATTAAGCAGCAGGGGTTTATAAAGAACAAATCATCCCAGAAAAAGCTTGATAGACTTTTCCATCAATTTACAAAGTTAGTAGATGACGGGAACCCAGTTGATGTAATATACCAACATGTTAGTAGAGCATTGGATACAGTCTCTTTCAAAAGCTCCCTTTAAACATTAATTCCGATTGGCTTGGGCATGAGCACTGCCATATGGACTGAAAACCAGAGGCTGGGATAACTATGAATAGCAATCTGTCAGACTAGGGAAGTCACAGGGATCAGCCTTAGATGCAAACTGAGGCCTGGTCTACATTGCAGGGGGGAAATTGACTAAGTTACGCAACTTCAGCTACGGTCCGCTGGTCACGCGGATTTGGCGGAGTTTCTGCAGGTGATCTGCTGATCCCACGCCTTCAGTGTACCCACTGCCGAATTGCCGCCGAAGCAGCGGGACCAGCAGACCTCCCACAGGCATGCCGCCAAAGCCTGCCTGACTGCTGCCTTCACGGTGACGAGCACGCCGCCCCCCCCCGCTGCGCTGGTGCCTGGAGCCGCCCCGGTGAAGGAAAGAATGAGCAAAAGAAGATGCATGGTGGATCCCGAATCTCTCAGGCCCCTTTGGGATTCACTCCCCATTTTGATAAAAGGACGGTTTTAAGAGGAACCTCAGTAAGACCAACTGGAACAGCTTGGCTTTATTGCTTTCCGCTGACTCTGGGAGGTGAATGCTGCCGCTGGGAGGGCTTGAACTGTATGGCTTCATGAGGCGCTGGTGAGAGGATATTCTGTTCCAATCTGTCTCTCTGCCCAGTGTGAGTTTGTGCTAAGTACTGTGGTTTGATGGCTCCACAATGGATGGCTTCCTTGTAGGTGGAGTTGGCATTAGGTTTTGCACAGCCCTGCAGTAACAGAGACATGTTGTGCCCAGGACACATTCTGGTAAACCACACAGCATATTTGAGTGAAGAGGTTAGCTAGGGCGGGGGGATTGTTGATGCTTGACAGTTGTGGTTTGGGGTTTTCCAGCAAGAAGGTGGGGTTGGATCAGGGGAGCCAGAGAGGATTTCAGCAGAGGCTGGAAAAAGGCATTTGTCACTGGGGTGTGTTAAAAAGGATTTTTCAGCAGCAGGGGCAGGGTGGTGGTTTCAGGAGCTTGTTACTGAGAGGGCAGGGGGAAGTTTGGAAGCTATTGAGGCAGGGTGAACGGCACTAGGGCTAGGGAGACTGAGTCCAAGTTCATCTCAAGATGCAGGGTCACAGCAAGTCAGCAGAGGGGGAAGGCTGTAGGTGCTGAGAGCAGGGTCCCCAAACTCATGAGGCCCTGTGCAGCCACCCACACTGGACACATGCCCAGGGACAACTGTGGATGCAGGATAGCTGAGCTAGGATTAACCACCATTCAGAATGCCCACTGAATCCCTTTTGTAATGGCACCATGGGGCTCAGTAGATCCAAATATCTCCCTTGGTGGGGGGTAAGAAAGCCAGAGGAGGATTCAGGGCTTTAGTCTTCTGGCTCTGAGCTCGGCTCAGTGCAGGAGGGAGAGGGGGCTGTGAGCTGTCAGGGTGCTGGTGATGGCTCACTGATTCTGCATTGGCCCAGCCCTAGGGTGAGTTACAGCAACCTAGGGGCTGCTCTGATTTCTGTTACTTGCGTCTGGCCCAAAGGGACCTTATGTAAGTGGAGGACTGGTGCCGTGGAATGTAGCTTTGCCATGCCACAGCCCTGACACCCTGCCCTTTTCGTCCCCTAGCACAGACGTGGGCAAACTACGGTCCATGGGCCACATCCAGCCCGCGGGACCATCCTGCCTGGCCCCTGAGCTCCTGGCCGGGGGGGCCGACAGGGAGCAGGGGGGTTGGATAGGGGGCGGGGGTCCCAGGAGGAGGCAGTCATGGGACAAGGAGCGGGGGGGGCGTTGGATGGGTTGGAGGTTCTGAGGGGGGCAGTCAGGGGGCAGGAAGTGGGAGGGGGTGGATAGGGGGCAGGGCCAGGCTGCTTGGGGAGGCACGACCTTCCCTACCCGGCCCTCCATACAGTTGCACAACCCCGATGTGGCCCTCAGGCCAAAAAGTTTGCCCACCCCTGCCCTAGCATGCGCCCTATAGCACGGTGGTGAGGGTAGCTGGCACAGGAGCCAGTTCTGTTGGCTTTACACCAGAGGGGAGAGCCCTTCTGCCGGGGAAATTCAGCTCTGGCATGTTGTGGCCAGAATCCAATCCCTGTGCATCTCCTCAATGGCACAAATAGGCCCCACTATAACAGAATCTGGCCCTAAAACTGCCTTTCAAGAATGCACCCTCATTAAGAAGCTAAACCACTGTCGTTTGAGGCCATATCTTGTAACAAGACATCCAAGAGTTGATTGTGGTTGTTTTCTGCATTGGCTCCGCTGCATGCCTGGGGAAAGGACACAGCAATTAAAGTATGAATCTCATTATAGCTTAGAAAGTGTTTGGCTTTCTGAGAATCCAATTATCACAAATGTTAAGTAACTACCACAGTCAGCAGTGTGGCTTGTTTTTGGGAGGTTGGAGTGATTTCCCTTAAACCTACAATTAGACGTTAATTCAAATTTTACAAAAGTAGCTGAAAAATTGGAGAGGGTGCAGAAAAGAGCCACAAAAGTTATTTGAGGGCTGGAGAATTTTGTCTTACTGTGACAGACGCAGGGTACTTCTACACTGCGATCAGAGACCTGCAGCCCAGCCCCAGCTGGCCTGGGCCAGGTGACTGGGGCTAGTGGGGCTCGGGCTGCAGAATTGTAGGGTAGGCATTTGGGCTCAGGCTGTGATGGGGAGGGTTCCAGAACCTGGGATCCAGCTCATCCCAAATGCCTACAGTGCAGTTTTATAGCCCTGCAGCTTGAGTCCTGCGAGTCCAAGTCAGATGATCCAGGCAAGCCACGGATCTTTTACTGCAGTGTAGACATCCTTAAAGACCTTGATCTGTTTAGCTTATTAAAAAAGAAAACTGAGAGGTGACTTAGTTTGTAAGAACTTTCCCAGGGAGAAATACCGCGTACTAAAGGGCTCTTTAATCTAGCCAAGAAAGTCAGAACAAGAACCAGTGGCTGGAAGCGGAGGCCAGACAATTCAAATGAGAAATTATGCACAATTTTTTAAGTGAGGGTGATTAACATTGGAACAAACAACCAAGGGAAATAGTGGATTCTCCATGTCTTCGAATCTGGCCTGGGATGTCTTTCTGGAAGATATGCTTTAGCCAAATACAACGTGTGAAATGTATTGGCCTGTGATATACAGGAGATCAGACCAGATGATCTAACTGTCCCTTCGGAACTGGAATTCTATGACTCTCCATAAATCAAAAATGGCCAGCACTCGAGGTTAAAAACATCTGTTGAGTTCATTCAAAGCATTTCTGCCCTGTGCAAATTGATTGATGTTTCCCCCTTCACTCCAAAAATAAAGATTTTGTTGATTCTGCAAATTGTCAGAAGGAGTTGTCACATGACCCTGCTGCTGTGTCAAGCTAAAAGAGAGTCTAGGCTGCACATGGGGTTATGCTACTTTGGATCTATCATAGTGGGAGGGAATGTCATATAGTGGTTGAAGCAGGCACCTGGAATTAGGGCTGCCAGGTGTCCAGTTTTCGACTGGAATGCCTGGTCAAAAAGGGACTCTGGCAGCTCCGGTCAGCACCGCCAACCAGGCCATTAGAAGTCCGGTCGGCAATGCTGCAGGTCTAAGGCAGGCTAGTCCCTACTTGTCCTGTCTCCGCGCTGCACCTTGGGAGTGGCCAGCAGTAGGTCCGGCTCCTAGGCGGGGAGGCCAGGAGGCTCCGCATGCTCCCCCACCCCAACACTGGCTCTGAACTCCCATTGGCCAGGAGCTGTGTGGCGGGGGGGTGCCTGCAGGCAAGAGCAGCGTGCAGAGCCTCCTGGCCTCCCTGCCTCGGAGCCAGACCTGCTGCTGGCCCTTCTGGGGTGCAGCACGTTGCCAGGACAGGCAGGGAGCCTGCCTTAGCCCCACTGCGCTGCTGACTGGGAGCCATCCGAGATAAGCCCATGCCCCAACCCCCTGCCCTGAGCCCCCACAACCCAGAACCCTCTCTTACACCCCAAACCCCTCATCCCCAGCCCCACCCCAGAGCCTGCACCCCCAGCTGGAGCCCTCACCCCCACTGCACTCTAACCCCCTGTCCCAGCCCAGATCCCCCTCCGAACACTCTGAACCCCCCGGCCCCACCCCAGAGCCTGCACCCCCAGCCCAGAGCCCATACCCCCTCCCACACCCCAACCTCCTGCCTCAACTCGCAGTCCCCTCCCGCACTCCGAATCCCTCAGCCCCACCACTATCCTGGAGCCCTGTCCTGTACCCCAAACCCCTCATCCCCGGCCCCCAGCCCAGAGCCCCCTCCCGCACCCTGAACCCCTCATTTCTGGCCATACCCTGGAACCCGCATACCCAATTAGAGCCCTCACCCGCTCCTGCACCCCAACCCCCTGCCCCAGTCCAGTGAAAATGAGTGAGGGCTGGGGAGAGCAAGCCACCGTGGGAGGGGGAATGTAGTGAGTGTGGGGTGGGGCCTAGGGAAGGGATGGGGAAGGGGCGGGGCTAGGTTGTTTGGTTTTGTACGATTAGAAAGTTGGCAACCCTACCTGGGAACAAGGACTCCTGGGTTTGTTTCCCAGCTAGGCCTCTGGCTCACTCTATGACTGTGCATAAGTCACTTTTTGCCATATTTTCCTCAGATGTAAATAGGTAGTAAAATAGTAACCTAATACATAGTTGTGCTGGGAGCCTTAATTAAGGTTAGTAAAGAACTGATTTCCTAGGATGAAAGGTGCTATTTAGGTGCAAAATACCATTTAAAAAAAACAACTCATAGCACTATACACCCTACTTTGCACTTATGTAACTATTTAGCACTTATATAACATTTTACATCTTTAAAGCATTAACTAATTTTATGCACTCAAGCAATTAACCAGCATAAACTCAAAAACATCTGACAGTGACTGATCCTGGTGCTTTTGACTGATTTAGATTTACAGAATTCTCCATGAGAACGCCACAAGATGGGTTGTGAAATTAAGTTTTCAAGAAAAAACAAAAATAAACATGAATGCATTAAAAGAAAATCAGATGGTGCAGGCAAGCCAAAGGAGTGAACAGATGGAAGCAGTGCACTACATTTTAGCAATACAAATGACCGACTATACCAAAACAGGGACTGCAGCGATAAAGTATATTTACATACCCTTTCTTGACCTGTCTCTTTACTAATAGTGAAACTTGTTAAGGAATTCTCATCTTCTCACTTAATGCAAATTAAACACACACTACACTCAAGCACCATCTTGACATTAAAAAAAAAATCATAGCTCTAGCACTTAAAAGCAACATTGTTTAAGTTTTAATTCCACGTTTCAACTGAGCTGCTCGGCTTGTTTCAATCAGTGTGGTATGTATTTAAAGAGTGGGCAGCTTCCAGTGTGTTTCAGTTTGCTGTTAACATTAGACTTTCTCCCTGTGGTTGTCTCAGGGTGAGCGGGAAACACGGGGGCATGTCTACGCTGCAATCAGACACCCACAGCTGGCCCATGACAGAAGACTGGGGCTCGCATTAAGGGGCTGTTTAAGTGCGGTGTAGACATTTGGGCTCAGGCTGGAGCCCAGGCTCTAGGACCCTTTGAGATGGGAGGGTCCCAGAGCTCAAGCTGTGCCCCGAGCCGAAATGTCTACACGAAAATTAAACAGCCCTTAGCCCGAGCCCCAAGAGCCTGGTATGGGCAAGCAGCGGGTGGTCTAATTGCAGTGTGCACATACCCATAGAGGCCATTGAGTGGATGGAAAACCCTGCACAACTTTTCTTCCCAGTGATGATTGGCGACCTGACTGCCAAAGAGGAAGTTTGTTTTGGAAGTGAGAAAAATAAAATGAGGTTTAATTCCAGGATAACAGTGAGGATAGCATCTGTACAGCTGGAAGCACTGGATTAGAGAACCAAGCCATCTTCACCACTGCAGCATTCCCAGCAGATCTCCAAGCACTGGTAGAACTTCACAAAGGTCCAGAGGGAGATGGGGTCCAGTGAATATATTGCATTTCCTTTCTCCCCTCACCCCATTCCTAGTTTGTGCCACCAGCATTGCAAATTGCATTCCTGATTAGTGCCTCACATGGGCTCTGATTCTACACCATCAAAGTAAATGAGGGTTTTCCCCTTAGGGTGACCAGACAGCAAATGTGAAAAATCGGGACAGAGGATGGGGCGGTAATAGGAGCCTATATAAGGAAAAGACCCAAAAATCGGGACTGTCCCTATAAAATCGAGACATCTGGTCACCCCATTTGCCCTTGACTTCAATGGGAGCAGCATCAAGCCCCAGTGTTTTACGTCTGAATTGTTTTCTCTGTACTTGATTTGGGCTCAGTTCCTGCACATGGAACTGCAGGAGTGGAATGTTGGGTCCAGGCAGAAATCTAATCTGCCCATGCAGAGCCAACTGCATGAGCACCGTAAACTCCTTGGAGATGAGGAGTGTCATGTCTGAGTAGCACCAGGCAAAGTGTCTATGCTAAATAAATAACCATGTACTATTTGATGAGCAATGCTAAAGGACACTATTACCACTTAGTAATAGTCACTACACTATGGCGGGGAAAACAGCCCACCAGCCCACCACAGTAGCATTTAATTTCAGAAAGGGGAACTACACAAAAATGAGGAAGTTAGTTAAACAGAAACTAAAAAGTACAGCACCAAAAGTAAAATCCCTGCAGGCTGCGTGGAACCTTTAAAGGACAGCATAATAGATGCTCTGTTTAAATGTATACCCCAAATTACAAAACATAGTAAGAGGACCAAAACAGTGCCACCGTGGCTAAACAACAAAGTAAAAGAAGTAGTTAGAGGCAAAAAGGCATCCTTTAAAAAGTGGAAGTTAAATCCTATTGAGGAACATAGAAAGGAGCATAAACTCTGTCAAGTGACATGTAAAAATATAATTAGAAAGGCCAAAAAAGAATTTGAAGAACTTTTTGAGTCTTTGGCTAACTGTAACAGTAAAAAGTTTTTTAAGTACATCAGAAGCAAGAAGCCTGCCAAACAACCAGTGGGACCATTGGATGATCGAGATGCTAAAGGAGCAATCAAGGAAGATAAGGCCATCGTGGAGAATCTAAATGAATTCTTTGCATCGGTCTTCACAGCTGAGGATGTGAGGGAGATTCCCACAGCTGAGCCATTCTTTTTAGGTGACAATCTGAGGAACTGTCCCAGATTGAGCTGCCATTGGAGGAGGTTTTAAAACAAATTGATAAATTAAACAGTAATAAGTCACTAGAACCAGATGGTATTCACCCAAGAGTTCTGAAGGAATTCAACATGCATAACTACTACGTGTGGTATGTAACCTATCATTTAAATCAGTTTCTGTGCCAGATGACTTGAGGATAGCTAATGTGATGCCAATTTTTTAAAAAGACTCCAGAAGCAATTCCGGCTATTACAGGCCAGTAAGACTAACTTCAGTACTGGGCAAATTGGTTGAAACTAGGGTGACTGGACAGCAAGTGTGAAAAATCGGGATGGGGGTGGGGGTAATAGGGGCCTATATAAGAAAAAGACCCAAAAATCGGGACTGTCCCTATAAAATCGGGACATCTGGTCACCCTAGTTGTCAGATACATAGGTGAACATAATTTGTTGGGGAAGAGTCAACATGGTTTTTGCAAAGGGAAATCATGCCTCACCAACTACTAGACTTCTTTGAGGGGGTCATCAGGCATGTGATCAAGGGTGAGCAACTGGATATAGTGTGCTTAGATTTTAAGAAAGCTTTTGACAAGGTCCCTCACCAGACACTCTTAAGCAAAGTAAGCTGTATTGGGATAAGAGGGAAGGTCTTCATGGATCAGTAACTGGTTAAAAAGATAGGAAACAAAGCGTAGGAATAAACAGTCAGTTTAACAGTGGTCTGTACGGGGACAACTACTGTTCAACATATTCATAAATTATCTAGAAAAAGTGGTAAACAGTGAGGTGGCAAAATTTGAAGATCATAACTATCTTGAGTAGTTTTGTAAGTCCAAAGCGAAGAGTTACAAAGGGATCTCACAAAACTGGGTGACTGGGCAACAAAATGGAAGATGAAATTCAGTGTTGATAAATCTAAAGTAATGCACATTGGAAAACATAATCACAACAATCCATATAAAATGATGGGGTCTAAATTTGCTATGACCACTCAAGAAAGAGATCTTGGAGTCATGGTGGATAGTTCTTTGAAAATATCCACTCAATAGGCAGTGAGAGTCAAAAAGGTGAACAGAATGTTGGGAATCATTAAGAAAAGGACAGATAAAAAGACAGAAAATATCATATCGCCTCTATATAAATCCATGGTACACCCACATCTTGAATACTGCGTGGTTTACTCCTTCTCATAACACAAGAACTAGAGGTCACCAAATGAAATTAATAGGCAACAGGTTTAAAACAAACAAAAGGAAGTATTTCTTCACACAACGCACAGTCAACCTGTGGAACAATTTGCCAGAGGATGTTGTAAAGGCCAAGACTATAACAGGGTTCAAAAAAGAACTAGATAAGTTCATGGAGACTATTGGCTATTAGCCAAGATGGGCAGGAATGCAAAATCATGCTCTGAAGTGTCCCTAGCCTCTGTTTGCCAGAAGCTGGGAATGGACGGCAGGGGATGGATCACTTGATCATTACCTGTTCTGTTCATTCCGTCTGGGGCACCTGGCACTGGCCACTGTTGGAAGACAGGACACTGGGCTAGATGGGCCATTGGTCTGACCAGTGTGGCCATTCTTATGTTCTTATGCCAGGGGATTCAGAAATTGACATAAGAAGCACAGCTTTAGAAGGATTAAATCAGTGTCAGACTCTGTTAAGTAGGTAAGCATCATCACCCCTGATTTACACGTAGGAACTAGAGGTAACAAGAACTTAAGTAGCTTGCCCAAGGCCTCCGGCAAAAATCATTTTCAGAACTGATGTTAGAATTTAGTAGCACCTGACATAATGCTGTGCTCAGACTCCTTGACCACACTGCCTCTCTCATACCAAGATCCATACAATCCTGACATGCAGGAAGCATGCTCGAGTAGAGAGGGCGAGAAGCCAGGACTCCTGAGATGTAACCCTACCACTGACACACGTCTATGTGCCGCAGTTTCCCCATCTGTAAAATTCTCCCTCACAAGGATTAGAGCCTAGATAGTCAAAGGTATTTTGGTTCCATTGAGTTCAGTAGGAGTTAGGTAGCTACATGCCTTTGGAGATCTGGGGCTAAATGTATAGGAAGTGCTCTAGAAGGGTAAAATATGATCACTGTCAGGCAGGAAGAGAAAAGACGACACTGATGTAATCAGAGAAATATTATAGCTACCATGATGCCAGCCACGGTGCACATGTAATGACAGGTAAACTACCAAATGTTTGAAGTCTTACATAGGATATTTATCCAAGCTTCGTACAATCCTCTTTGGGCTGCCGAACAAGGCTCTAGGGCACTTGGAAACAGGCTGCCTTGGAAGATTTCTGGTGCTTCCTCCCAATGATGGCCTTAAGCCTGTTCCTCCTAAACTATCACATAGAACTCTGCATGGCCCGGACACTGTTAGCACCAACCTTAGGGACAGGGATGGTGTATCACAAAATGGAGGCCACCTCTAGGAACATTTGACCCAATGCCAGGCAACACTTTTAAGGCAGGCCACTAACACCAAACTAGAATGTGACAGCACAGTCATAAAGCTTCCAATCCCTTGGGTCACGTAGCAGTGTCTGAAGGCATCCACAAAATCAAAGCTGTCAGTTCGTTAGGACTGAATCACAAGAGGGATTCAGGTTTCAGAGTGGGTAGCCGTGTTAGTTGTATCAGCAAAAAGAACAAGGAGTCCTTGTCGCACCTTAGAGACTAACACATTTGTTTGAGCATAAGCTTTTGTGGGCTAAACCACACTTCATCAGATACATGCAGTGGAAAATACAATAGGAAAGAGATATATACACAGAGAACATGAAAAAGTGGGTGTTGCCATACCAACTATAACAACAGTAATCAATTAAGGTGGGCTATTATCAGCAGGAGAAAAAAAAACTTTTTTAGTGACAATCAGGATGGCCCATTTCCAACAGTTGACAAGAAGGTGTGAGTAACAGTAGGGGAAAAATGAGCATGGGGAAATCATTTTTACTTTGTGTAATGACCCATCCACTCCCAGTCTTTATTCAAGCCTAATTTAATAAATTACGCACAGTCAGAAGAACTGAGGGACTCAAGTCCCCTAGCTAGCAGACCAGGTCCCTTACCAGGCTCTTTAGGTCTACTATCCTGTCCTGTTGCTTCATGACTGCAGTGGGCTCCCTTTCCCCCCGCCCCTCCGCCAGCCCCGCACCCTCTGGGCACAGTCCCCTATCACAGGAGAAGACCGGCGCTGTAGACGAATCTAATCAATAACTCTTCAGACAACCTTTCCATATCTACTTCTTACTGAGTGAGAAGCACAGAAAAAGCCTGGAACAAGTGACCATGAGTGATTTGAATTCAGCAGAGTAAGCAGTGGGATCACAGAATGCTGGAAAGCAAATTGGGAGGGAATTAAAAATAATCTAGCAAGCAAGGCGCAGCGGGAGGAAGAATTAAGTCCACTAGTTTGGGAGAAGGCTGGGGGAATCCTAAGCAACGTTATAATCAAGGGGCAACAGACTGAAATTCAGAAGCATGTCAGAAATAAGAATCAGCCCATGCAGGTTCCCAGAGGCTGCTCAGAGAGAACAAGAGGAGGTAACCAAGCAAACATATTCCGAATCAGTTACGGCTTTCTGAGAAAAGGGAAGAGATGCTAAATAGCAAAACCAGTTAATACCAGTCAAAGGAAATAAGAAGCTTTTACAAATACATCAAAGGAAAGAAGTTCTAGGAGGAAAGTATGAATGTGGAGGGGAATGAAATGAATGACAGCTCAAAAAGAGAGAGATACCAGAATCCTCCTCAACAAGAACAGTTAGAAAGGAAGGAAGATTCTCTACAAATAACTATGTATAAAGAGAAAACAAAGGGATACTTGGAACCATCTAATGTGGATAAATCAGTCTGTCCAGATTACATACATCCTAGAGCATTTGTTCTCAGCCATTATTAAGGAAATTAGCTAATGATTCTAAATGCTGATTTGCTGACAATGAAAATTCACAGACAACTGCATGAGTGGAACCTTGGGTCCACATATAACTCTAATCCACCTGTGCAAATCCAACTCATAGGAAGGTTTGGTGTGACAGGAGAAAGGAAATGCAGTACCAATTGTCAAAAAGAGAGAAACAAACCTGGCAACAACTGTCCTATACGTTTAATCTATCTTCCCAACAAAATACAACAAGCATTATGAGAAAATATAATTAAACATTTAGGGCCCGACCCTGATCTCACTTACATTGGTATAAATGAGGAGTGACTTTGCTGAAGTGAATGGCTTACACTACTCGAAAACTACTGTAAGACCAGAATCAGGCTGCTGGAATGACAGGCACAATTTTGTTAGGGAATTATTTTTTTGAGGGGAGGGGCGCAAGATTGTTTGATAGAATGACAAAACTAGTTGGCAATGGGAAAACAACAGATGTAACATATTTGGGTTTTGGTTAAAACATTTGCTACTGTGTCTCAAAATCTTACTTGAAAAAAAAAAATTCAAATTGGAGTGACCACACACGTAGACTGGAAACTGGGTCAAAGACACTTAGAACAGAATTAATGCTTAATGGCAGAGTGTCAAATCAGGCCCCAAGTATCTAGTGAGGTACAGCAGGAATCAAAGCTAAGAATCAGACTTTTTTCATTAATGATCTGGAAGAAGGATAAACAGTACCCTTAATTAAATTCATATATGATAGTAAATTGGGAAGGAATATGGCAACCTTCCCATGGTCATTCTTGTTAAGTTCTCCAGCACGACTAATGCCATCAATGTCATGACTGAACGCCAATCAATGGCCTTGTGGTCTAAACAAGAACTCAAACATTTTCCTGCAGAGGCCTCGGGCATTAGTGCACCTTGGTCCTCCTATTACTCCTGGGGGAATTCTGTGTGCACGCAGAATTCATATCCCCGCAGATTTATTTGTTTCTCTGCAGAAAAATGACTTTCTGATGGGGAAGCAAAGTGAAGCCACAAGAGCAGTCACGCCCCCCTCCCCAGCAAGGCATGCATGACATTTTGGGTGCCCAGAGCAGCTGGCAGAGAGGTAAATCACAGAGGGGAGGAAAGGGATGCTGAATCCACCCCTTGTCTGACCAACTCCGGTGCATCCAGACCCTCCCAGACCCACCTGCTCAGCCTCACTATCCTGCACTCAGAGCCCCCCCACCAAGCCTCCTGCTCCCGAACCCCCACCCTGATGAACATTACCCCCTGCATCCAGAGCCCCCCTGCATCCAGTCAAATGTACTGACCAGACACCAAAAGTTGGGTTACTATGGGGCATTAACCTACACCAGCCCCTGCTCAGCCAGGGCTGCCCCCCCCCTGCAGACAGGCTCCTTGTCAGGCTGTAGCAGCTCCCATCCCAGCCCTGGAGCAGAGGGAGCCCAGCTGGTGGGGATGAGGGAGACAGAGATGATTCAGTGAATGATGGGAGAAGAGTGGAGAGGAGTGAGCAATGGGGGTGGGGCCTCAGGGTTCCAGTTACCAGCAATTAGAAAAGTGGCAACCCTGGCAACCCTACAGCTGAGCTCCTCACACTCATACCCCCGCCACTAAGCCCTATATCCTCCCACACCCAGACCCCCCCCCACTTCACTTGGATCCCCCTGCAGAGTCCTATTGCCCTTGCACCCAGAACCCGCCCCCCAATGAGCCCCTGTGCATCCAAATCCCCCCTGCACCCAGACCCCCCACTGAGCTGCCTGCACCCAGAACCCTCTCACCCCACACCTGGATTCCCCCCCCCCACACACACACACTAAGCTGCTCCACAGTTGGATCCTGCTGAGTTGAGCCTACCTGGCGCGCCTGCCCGGAGTGTGTCTGGTCCAGGCCCGGCCCTTGCACTGTGTCAGGGTTGGGTTCAGCCTCACTGCCGAGTCCATGTCTCGGGGGACGGGGGGCTGAAGGGTGATCTCCCACTCTGTGCAACCATTGGCCTGTGCTCCACACTTATTGACAAATAAAATTTGCAAAAAAATTTGGCACAGAATTCCCTCAGGTGTGTGTACTCCTATTCTCTGCCTGTGGGACACAATAGTCTGGTCTCCCGCGGGCTGTAATGTTTTGGTCTGGGTTCGGTTGTTGGGTTTAGTGTGTGGGAGCGGGATGGTGGTGGCCTGGGATCTATTGAAAATCAGACTAAATGATCTGGGGGTCCCTTCTGGCCTTAGCCCCTATGACTCAAGTGAAAATCTCAAGCGAAATGGCCCTTTTCAGGGCAAACACAGAGAGAAACATAGGCTCAGACCTCTGTGCATGCCACCTCAATGTAAAAGGCCATTCTCCTGGGAAATGGGATTACCTGACCAAGCTATTAAGTGGCCAGAAGATTCATGTCTTCACATTACACTCGTTGCATAAGCAAGCAAGCATTGACATGTCACATTTCAGGATACCACTTAGCCCCAAGCCAATAACACAGATTGGAAACAATCCTGAGACAAGCAAACTGGAACACCTGGTCTGGGGACTTGAACTCTTCAATACCAGGATGTTGGTGGTCGGGGACTCCCTCTTAAGGGGGACAGAGTCATCCATCTGCCATCCAGACCAGGAATTGCGAGAAGTGTGCTGATTATCTTGGCTTTGTCATGCCAGGAAAGATATGGCTCACAGCGGACTGCATCAGAACCCCACATAGGCGATGCAATTACCTATTACACAAATGGGTATATTTTGTACAAAGTATGTCTTGTGCGGTATCATTCCAAAAGTCTTGATCTGCTAGATGTTAATATCTTGTTGGATTGTATGTGTTATCGTCGTATGTGAAGTTATGAAGTTTGGCTATGTATGAGTTACTTGAAACATGTTGTGAGGTTGAAAATACCCACAAGCATCCTTTCAGGTACAACAGTAAAAAGGCCAATCTATGTTAATGGCTTACAAGCACAAGGATTACCCCAGAACTGTGTACATTAGAAACCTCTCAGAGAGAGCACTACATAATGGGAACTGTTTGACCCAGGTCACAGCAAAAGAGCTTTCCAGCAAGAAGATATAAAAGGGGGAAATTACATCATGACGGTACCTCACTCTCCCTGCAACACATCTGGAAACACCTGAGGGGCAAGGACTGAACTGTGAAAAATGATGGTCCCAGGCTAGAAGGATCTTTAGCCTGCATATGAAAACCTGGGAAAACCAAGACAACTTGTGCCTTAAGAGTCTACCGGCCTGTTTATCACTCAGGTTGAGAATTTGTTAATTTATATCTACCTATGTTGTGTGTTAAACTCAGTTTGCAGTTTCTGTTTATTTACTAAGATAATCTGCTTTGATCTGTTGGCTAGCCCTTAAAATCTCCTCTTGTTCTTAATTAACTTGTTTTTGTTTTAAACCCAGTTTATGTAATTCATGACTGGGGGTGCAAAAAGCTGTTCCTCTCTCTCCACATTGAGGGAGGGGGCGAATTTCAATTAGCTCACGCTGTACACTTCTCGGTGCAGCGCAAGACAATACAATTTTGGGTTCACTCTCCAGAGCGGGAGTGCACTTGAGCACTGGGCAATCCCTTAGCTGAAAGCCTTCCCATGCAGTACTGATCTCGGTGTCTGTGTCTTTCTGCAGCTGGGTGTGTCCCTATCTTTGTATGTGCTAAAAAAGGCTTGAGGGCTCAGCAGAACAGGGTGAGGGGGCCCATGCTAGTGGAACAGGCTGGCTCAGTGGTACCCCAATACACCAGGTAGCTCCCGGAAGGGGGGGCAACCCATGGCAACATGCTCTTGATCATTTTTACAGCTCTTCCCTAAACCCAATCCTTCTCCTCATTATTAGATTGTTTTATATTTTAAAAGCTTTCTGGATATTATTTATCCCATTTTGCATGGTGTTACTTAGTTCTAATGGCCTTTTCAGACCTAACTGGGATGGATATCAGCTACAGCCTCTTCTGCCTATTCTTTAATATTTACTCCTTTTGTACAGCAGATTTCCAAAACTCCTGTAATCCCACCTCTTCCACCATTTCATCACCAACAGTCAGCTTTTCTGAACTCACATTTTATATTGATTTCTCTAGTACTTATTCTCATTAATAGTATTTCAATCAGTATTGTACATTTATAAAGCACTTTTTACCCTATGTCGGTTGTTTAACCGTACCCAGCAATACTGTACAACTGTTCAGAAGAGAGCTGAAGAACACTATAAGCAAATTAGTTATCCAGACTGGGGTTTGGTAATGGCATTGGGGCTAACCAGGGTGGATAAAAATCAATGATTTAAAAATAAATGTTAAAAAATGGATTTTTTTATTTAAATCGGATTTTTTGATAAAACATTTTTTGAGGAAAAACCCTATCTAAAGATAGTTTTAATTAAGATACATTACAGCTCAAATATCTCTCATCATGGAACAGGGATTATAAATTTGAATTCTATAGTATGAGTCAGTATATTCATGTAATGTTTAAGAAAAGTTTTTTAAATGAGTTCCAATAGTTCATGGATTAGGGACCCAATCTTATAGGGTTCCACAGACTTCTGTATAGATTATTTAGGTTAATCTTTCTATCTACCCAATGGGACTCAGTGATCAGTCTAGAACAGGGGTAGGCAAGGCGGCACGCGAGCTGATTTTCAGTGGCACTCACACTGCCCAGGTCCTGGCCACCAGTCAGGGGAGCTCTGCATTTTAATTTAATTTTTAAAAGAAGCTTCTTAAACATTTTAAAAACCTTATTTACTTTACATACAACAATAGTTTAGTTATATATTATAGACTTAGAGAAAGAGACCTTCTAAAAATGTTAAAATGCATTACTGGCACGCGAAACCTTAAATTAGAGTGAATAAATGAAGACTCATCACAGCACTTCTGAAAGGTTGCCGAACCCAGGTCTAGAAGATACCATCAGAGATGCTTAGTTTTGCAGTTCTCAAACTGTAGATTTGTGTCTCCAGAGGTAACATGCTTGTTTACAGCAAAAATGTTTTTAAATAAATAAATTACATATAGAGGTGAGAAATAACAGACCTCAACTCTATTGTCCCTCTGCAAATTTGCGTATACAGAGTCAATTCCCTTACATCTCTCTAAAAGCGCAACGTTTCAAAAAGTTCAATGAATAGAAGATTGTTGAGGGCAGAATGGATCTGGACAAGAAGTCTGCAGATAAATGTAAGAAGTGAGGGACATATGCTTGTTTTGTTATAATATTATATGTTTGCTGTTGAAGAAAAAAATCCAGAATACTTAACATTGTTGTTTTAGTTAAAAAAAAACAATTTAAATGTCTGTGTGGTGATGTTCTCTTCCTAATACAGCATGGCAAGAAAATCCTCCAAATATGAATGATTAACCCGTTGAATTGGAGATAGTTCACCTCCCAATGACTTCATAAATATCTGATTCAGTTACCATTGGTAAATGAAATAACCAATCATTCATTTTCTGATATAGCTGTAAAACTAATCTGAAAAGTTTTCAAAATAAATCACTGTTTAAAAATGTATAGTGTGTACCTTCTAAAAATGAAACTTACATCTATGTATCGCTGAGTTGTGAAGAATATGTACGAAGGTTATAGCAACCAACAAGAATGCACCCTTAGGTAGAAAACCATGATTAAATCGAGTCTTGCTGACTAGGGGCTATCCATCCTGGGGCTAACACTCTTACCAACAATTTGATCATGGGATGGGCTGTAGGGCCTCAGCCCCACTCATATCACAATGTATTTCTTAAGATTAAAGACAAATTGGCCGTTGACCTTGTCATGTGACAGTGAATCACAGAAACAATCACAGTCTATCACTGAGCAAGGAACTTTATTAGAAAATGAAAACCAGAATTATTTCTGAAGTTACTCTCTCAGCTTCAGCACAGAGCTCCTTCCACCACCACGCTCGGTGGCCTGGCCTCTTGCTACACGTAAAGAAACAACACATGCATCTTCAGAACCTTATGACATGTCATTCAACTAACAGCAAGACAAAGGAGTCTTGTACTAAAACATGTGCTCCTTCCTGACCCAGCCTTCAACAGCGGCCAGCCACATCAGCATCAATTAGATTGGTTATACAAGAACCTTTCAAGGCTTTGGCTTGTTTATGGACCTCTCTGGCATGTCAAACGTTTACTGACTTTTCCTCTCACTGTCTTAGAGGTCTAAAGTAACATCCAAGAATCATCTGACTATCCTGAGAACCACATTCTGCCTGTGGTTGCACATGAAAGATTCCCAAGGATAATCAGGTGGTCCTTGTGATACTACAGATCTCTGGGGCAATCAGGGGAGGGAGATCAGAAAGGGATGGCAGCCTCCTGTATAATGTTTTGTTTCTAAACACACCGGAAGGACACAGATTGCTCCCAAGTCTATTTTCATGCCTTCCGGCCTCTAGTTCCAGCTAAAGCTCACAGGCACAAGTAAAGCAAGCTGGGAATTAAAAAGGTGATGACCTAAATAAAGGAGAGCGGGTGTGTGTGGGGGGAAGTAGGGAAGATCTGGACTCTCTCCTCCTTCACTCCATCTCAGCAGCTGCAAGTGACAGGGAGGGAGGCATTGAGTGGGAAGAGAGAAGTGCCCCCACCTTCCATGAAGTAGCTAGGATGGAGAGGACAGAATGAGAGATGGTCACATTGTGTACTAATAGTGCATCATATGTAACTGCCAAAGCTGTAACATTTTTGAGGGGCAATATTCCACAGCCCCTGGCTTATTTAGAACCAACACACAGACACCAACCCACCAGGGAGCGTGGGGCTCATTCTGGCCCGGTTTTGTGGGATTTTTTTATATGAATACTTAGGACCTCAGAGTTGATAGTTTAAGAACAGCCTGCAAACATGTGCCTTCTCCTTCCAGGCAAAACACCCACCAACTCCTCTGCTTCCCGTGCTGCATTGAGACAATGCATCAGTGAGTGGGGATGCAGCGTCTCAATGACACACACAGTGATACATGGGGCCTGCATGACAGTAACTCTTAAGGGGCTGGTCGGTGAAACACTGCTGGCTACACACATGCACACACACACCAGACTAAAAGAACAGGAGTACTTATGGCACTTAGAGACAAACGAATTTATTTGAGCATAAGCTTTCGTGGGTTATGACCCACTTCATCTGATGCATAGAATGGAACATATAGTGAGGAGATATATATACACATACAGAGAACATGAAAAGGTGGGAGTTGCCCTACCAACTCTAAGAGGCTAATAATTAAGATGAGCTATTAACAATAGGAGAAAAAAAACTTTTGTAGTGATAATCAAGATAGCATCAACTTAGGCTTAAATAGAGACTGGGAATGGCTGAGCCATTACACACATTGAATCTATTTCCCCATGTTAAGTATCCTCACACCTTCTTGTCAAAGTCTGAAATGGGCCCTCTTGATTATCACAATTTTTTTTCTCCTGCTGATAATAGCTCATCTTAATTATTAGCCTCTCAAGAGAGATGTATGAGAGTGGGGGGGGGGTAGGTGTGTGTGTGTGTGTGTGTGCGCGCGTCCCCGTGTGGACCCTAAAGCCTTAAAGATAAGGTAAATAAAAAGAATCCAGCAGCACCATATTTCTTTTGAACGGGGCTCAGTCAACTTGAACGTTTGCACTGCATAGTTCTGACTGATTGCAGTTGAGTATGAGTAGTTTTGCCAGGTGTCCCATATTCAGCAGAAGGACATATGGTCACTCCAACCGTGGGGCTGTGGATCAGAGTGGGTGCAAGCAGAGACAGCAGCCTGAAAGATGGCTCTGGCCAGGCTGTGGCTGGATACAAGGGAACCTGCCATAGCAGGAGGCAGCCTAGAAAGGTTTGAAGGGGACTCTCAGGGCAGGAGCACTGATGCAACAGCCCTACAGGGCTCTTAAAGGGGCAGTTGCCGGAGTTAAAACCTATGTCAGGGGATTAGCTGGGCGGGGGGGGAGTCAGTGTGACCTGACCAGGTGTTGAGTCCAAAGGTAATCCAGACCAGGCTGTAGGGCCTTTCAGCCAAATTTTCACCCACAAGTGGGAACAGGAAACAAGAGGCAAATGCTAGCTCTGATGATAGAAGGAAAATGCCCCAATGAGACAGCAGACTCTGAAGTTGAACCTAGCCACTACCTGCATTCAGCTACCTCATTGCCTAGCAGACTGAAGGACTACACGGGTGTAGTGATGCATGACAGCTCAGTGGTTTGAGCATTGGCCTGCTAAACCCAGGATTGTGAGTTCAATCCTTGAGGGGGCCATTTGGGGGTTGGTCCTGCTTTGAGCAGGGGGTTGGACTAGATGATCTCTTAAGGTCCCTTCCAACCCTAATAATCTATGATTCTATGACTCACTGCTGCGGCACCTCCTGCTGGTGTCCTGGGAATTAGCTCATTTCCAGCCTTGGAGCACCCTCTGCGAGCCAGTGTCCCACTGCTGCTGGGCCCCCACATCCCTCCCTGGACTCCAGTGCCCCATTATGTGGGGTGCTGCCCCCTGGCAGTAGCCCCTCACTCTCAGGGTCTCCCCAGGGAACCCCCCCCCCCAATCCTCACCTGCCTCAGTCATAGGCTACTGCCAGTCACCAACTAGCCCCTGCTCATTGGGGCTGACTGCAGTATAAGCCACTCATCACAGGCAAGGTTGGGTTTAGGCCTGCTGCCTCTGCCTAGCCTTGGGCTGTCCCCTGCAACCCAGTACCTGGTTGGCCTTATACTAGGCCGCAGCCTGGGGGGTTTCCAGGTCAGAGCTCCCTTGGCCTTCCCCCCAGCTCTGCTCCACTCCAGATACCTTCTCTAGCTCCCAGCAGCCAGGCCCATCCCTCTCTCCAGACAGACTGTATCTGTGCCTGGCTTCACAGGACTTTATAGGGCCAGCTGGACCTATTTGGGCATGGCCCAGCTGCAGGTGCTTCCCCAATCAGCCTAGTAGCTGCTTTCTCCTGCCACAGCCCTCTCCCAGGGCTGTTTTTAACCCCTCTGGGCAGGAGTAGGGTACTCCAGTTGCTAGGTCTCAGGGTCCCCCATGGGACAAGGTAAACCTTGTACTCTTCTACTGGACTTCCCCCTGTAGTAGAAAGAGCCTGAAACATAAGACCTTGTTTCAGAGGCCTGGTGTGAGGCTTAAGGCCTGAACTAAAGTAGTGGTCAAGCTTTGCTGATATAAAGCAAAGAAGTAAAGTGAGGAGAAGTGAGGCTGTGCCTGCTTGCAAGCTCACAGAATCTGGCAAGAACGGGGCTGATATTGCAGAAACACACATTCCTATTAATTGCTAGGTACAGAATATTCCTGCAAACACATTCCAGGAGGGCAGTACCAGAACACCCGGACACTAAGAATGGTACAGGTACACTCCCCAGAGATAAGAGGGACACACTGACCCATCTTAAAGATAAGGTCAGGCCGACAGTATTATGGATAGAGTGGCTTTGATCGAACCAACAAGTACAAGGCAATGGGTCAAAGCCAAGTCAAAGGGTGGCACCTAACCATGTCAGAGGGGTAATATGTAACTTGTTTGTATTGGGGTATAAAGAGGTATCGCTGAGGAGGTGTCAGGGTCAGTGGGAAATCCTGCCACTAACTGAGCCAGTCCATTGTCCCGAGCATACATGTGTTAGTGTACCTGTAACCACTGAGCCAGGGTGTTAGCACTGTGCTTCATTGGCAATAAACTGGCCAAGTTTCTTTGCTGAAAACCTAATCTATGGATTCATTGGGCAGTTCAACCAAAGTTTGATGTCTCCATTATCTGCGCAGAGCTGGGGCAGCACACAGAGAGAACACATGCACTCAGCCAAACATCTGATGACACCTCTTGCAGACCAAGTCAGAAATTGCTGTGTTTGTCTCGCTCTAACTGACTCAGTCATACTGGGGGTATTTATGTGCTTTCCTTTCTCCCAGCCCTAGTATATAATCTTGTCACTGTGAACCAGACAGGGAGTAGAGCCAATAGCATCTAGGGAGTCAAGTGACAACATCGCTTGCCCACCTACCTGAGCAATTCCATTAGGCAGGGCCAATTATAAATGCTTCATGACACAATACCACTGCAGCAGGGGGTGAAAAAGCAGACATGTGTTCCATGACTCTGCCTCCCTGCCAGCACTAATCCTACCACAAAAGTGAGTCTCCCAAGCCGAGGGCAGTTCAGGAGAGAGAATCATAAATGAGCTAGCAGTCGTTATGCTAGTGACAATAGCGCCTCCTCGAACACTGTGTATGCATCTGAGGACAGGATTGGCCTTTATTTTCTTTAGCTTCTATCCAGTCGCTCTACAGCCTGAGTCAAACTATCTACAGCTATCGATAGTTTTTGTCCAAAGACTTTGCAGGCCAAATTCTTCCCTGAGTTGCATTCATGGCCATTGGAAACAGATGCACATAAAGCACCGCAGAGTTTGGTTCTGTATCATGCCTCACCAATGTATTATCCCTCCCCTCATTTATGACATCCATCATTTCCATAAACTCTGCCTTCTGAAAGCCACTGCTTAAAAGTACCTTAAAATAGATACATTAGAGAGGTAGACATTTGAATTCCCCATCATTAAGCTAGTTTGACTATCCATCTGTTACTCCGCTAATATGAAACAGACCCATTGCTGACCTGGAAAGTGAAATTTTCAATCATTCTCCTGGCATTTGTATGGAAGATACCTTTCCTCTCATAGTCCCCACTTTTTCACCATCCCTTATAATATCAAAGGGATCACTGAGGCACAGATTCTCCCTTGGATCCATAGAGATAGTTCATGGTCAACGATTCCATACTCTGCCATACACCAGTTGTTAACCTGATCATAGCAAATCGTATAAGTTAGAGATGGGAAAGACCTAACGACAGACCTTCCTATGATTCTGTCCTGAAAATACAGGACTGTTCCGTCTAGCGCTTTTTCTAATATTTTCTTCAATCTGATTTTAAAAGTCCCACATTATGGAGCTTCCATCTCTTTCCCAAGGAGGCTCTTCTAATTGACCTTATGGTCAGGAAGTTTTTCCTGGAACTCATCCTAATTTATTTCTTTTTTAAATTTTGTCCCCTTAATTATATCCCTTGTATCAGCCTAACGATGTCCTCTCCTTTCTTGGTATTTGCCACCTTTGCCTATTTATGGGCTTAGTCACTTAGCCAACCTGTACTTATTTCATTTGTTTAATTTTCCCCATAATTATTCTTGCTGTTCTTTTCTGAACACCCCAGCTCCCATTTGACCACATCTTTTTGGTAATGTGTTACTCAGAACTGATGCCATATCAGAGGTGCAGTTGAACCAGATCTGCGTGGAGAGAGACTCCTCTCATGTACTCTGTGACAAGAGGACTCTGGATATGCATCCCTAAACTCTGTGGGACTTCTTTCCCCAGCCATCTCCTATTGCAAATGCATATCCATGGTTACTCCTCGTTCTTTTTCAGTATTTTCAATTCATTGGTAGAGGTTACATTTCTCCAAGCTGAATCTGATTTTCTTATTTTATGCCCATGTTTCTAATCTTTCTAGGTCGCTTTCCATTATTTCCCTTGCCTCACTGTTGCTTGCAAATCCTCCCAGTTTAATATCATCTGGAGCGCCGTTAACCTGAAGTATGTAGGAAGGGATTAGTGGCTAACATCTGTGAGGATGAACCTGTATTCTTCAGTGCCTGGGCTACCATTGGCTGAAACAAGCCACAAGGCTAGTTATTCTGTTCTTAGAAAGTCCATCGATACACGACATTGGACAAACACCAAGAAATAAGCCCAGATGTCACTGGTGTTAACTCAGAAAGACCCTGATCACCGAGTGTCCCTGCCAAGCAGTGTGGTGTTGGGTTGGTGATGTGGGTGGCGGGGGGGGGGAGTGTAAAACATGTCTGTGTTGTGGCCTAGCATCAATTCACTTTCTTGCAACTGATTTCAGATAGTATATAATTAGTTTCACATCTAGTGGGTACTTATCATGCCTCCATATCAGCACATTCAGTGAAAAGTTCATAAACCAAGTGCTCTCAAGAAGCCTTCTGCTCTGACAAAATAGCAAACATTTCCACAAACACACTGATCCCCAAGTGGCTGGGCAGCAGCAATTAATTATAACCATCTTTCTGTTTATTTGAGGTTTCTTAGGTCAGTGGGAATTAATGTTCTAATTGGATTTCCAAGAAATAGTATAGGTTGGCATAGCTTCTGTTTGCCAGAAATTATAAGCCAACAAATTTAACCGCTCTGTGAAACCTAGTGTACTAGAGAACTGGATGTGGAAGAAACAAGAGACCCAGGATCTGAAAAATTAGTGATAGAAAAACCTTTTAGGTTACATAGGGAACAATCCTTGGAAGATGGACAATGTTGTATTCGCCAGTCAAGTTGTAAAGGACTCCACCAATTCTACTGAGAAACCATCATAAACTGTACTAGATCTGACTGCCAGAGAACACCTCATTGTCTGGACAGATTCATTAAGGAACACCCTGAGGAGGTGCTGAAAAAAAAAAGTGCATTAAAAAAATCTATTTGTTCAAAATACAACAAAGCTCACTCAAAACAATAATCTCCCAAAGACAATCAATACATTGTCACTCAGGACAAATATGCTGGAGGCAGTAGGCTAATAATAAATAAGACTGTAGTGATATCTTAATCATGGCTTATTGAGTAATCTTTCCTATGGTCATGAATAATCAGTTTCTTTAAGAGGAGGGCTCTCCAGCATTTCAGTTACAAGAGACAAGTTACTGGAAGAAACGTAAGCAGACTGAGAAATGGTGGGATGCCAAGAAAGAAGAATTTATCCGTCATGCTGCCTCACAATTTAGGAAGACAATTAGAGCTGCCAAACCTTAATAGTAAAAAATCATCAAGGTCTAAAAATGATCCGGATGACAACGAGAAGATGAAATGTAAAAGCGCCCTTTATCCTACAGGAGATAAGGACATTTGGAAATGATTCATCCAGACATGGAGAAGCAAATGGTAGGAAGGTGACGTTGCTCAGGATATATCTCCTTAGAATGATCATTCTTTGTTCCTCTTTATAGCTTGAGAAGCAGGAGAGACAGGTTGTCCTAATCTTGATCCACTCAAATTCAAAGGTCTAGAAGTAATTTTTGGTCATCTAAGTCACTCCTGGGAGGGTCTTAAAACTCTTTCCTTCTCCAACCCTTTTCATTCTTGATTCCTCTCCCCCCCCACCCCAAAAAAACCGAAACCAAAAACAACAACAACAAAAAAACAGTTCAGTTGTAAGAGCAAAATTTTCTTCTCAAAGCCACGTGGCAGCTCTTGGCTGCAATAGTCTCCTCTCTGGGAGGTCAGTGCCTGAAGGGAAGGCAGAAAAACCAGAGTTTAGATCCATTGTGTTGCGCAAAGAGGAGAATTTACCCTAGCCAGCTCTCATTTGGCTGGGTTAGTAACAGAATATTATTAGCACCTGGCATAAAGAATTGCTGCTGAGTGCCCTTGTAGCTTTCAAAACACAAAGAAAAATAAGAGGGAATGCATGGATGCTTGTGTGCCATTGTACGCACAATATCCTTGAATAATCTGACTCATTGTATTAGAAGTAACCTCGTTACACAGAAAGGCAACTATGAATTGAAACAAACCCTCCTCCCAGCTATTTTTATTGAAGTCCCTCAGATTGAGGGACATGCTACTGCAGCAGCGATACAGGCTGTTATGCTGCAATCCAGAGCAGACCAAGGGAGAGGCAGGCGCTTCCGCTGCTAGGAAACAAGGCTGAAAGAGATCCAGCGGATAACAAGGAGAGAGATTCAAAGTTCAGCTAATGAGCAAGATGACTCACTGGCTCAATAAGACAAAGTTGAGAATGGAAAATTTAAATCCTCACTCAGAGGAGCATTGCTAGCGGGGATGTTAAAGGAGGAGCTGTGAGGCTGGAGATGCAGTATTATTCTGAACACAATGGAAATCATTGTGCCTTAAAACAGGGCAGGGGGCATAAAGGGAAGGGGTAATAACTGTGAAACAGAGCTGGTGCTCGCCAGAGGGTGGCCTAGCAAAGCTGTGTTAGTGCCAGAAGCAGCCATGCCCTGCTAGTGGGGCGGCCTGTGCCTTCCTGGAGAGTCATTTGTCAGACCTGATGTCCCTTCTCTCAGATGAACAGGTTGTTCTTTTTTATGTAGAAAGTAGCTGTTCTCACACTGGGGCATGGAGCAGCAAGAGAATACAGGGATTCTCTTCCCTCACCTTCCTACAGCAGCCTGAATGGACGGCCAGCTAGCACATCTGGTAATGCTCTGCTGCAAAGGGGCATGGCCAGCCCTGTTCAGGGAGTGGCCAATCCCCATCACTGCTAGCATCTGGCAGGAGGCCTAGAGCGAGAAGGCTTGTGGGGGGAGAAGAACGAAAGATCCACATCCTTTAAAGGAGGTGCAGTGAGTACTGGGCATTGCACTGAATCCAGTCCTCTGATCCCATCCAGGCATTCTACCTGTGTCTGTGTAAGGGGACTGTTGTCCCCTTACTAAAACTCAGTGGGGGTGTTCTGGTTGGCTGCCAAAAGAAAGGGGAAGGGTCAATGGGAAATCAGGACCCTGAGACTGACAGTTCCCAGGAACAATGGGGAGAGGCCAATGCTCCAGGTCAGCCTGATTGGCAGGGCAGACAGGCTAATCAGGGAGTCAGGCGGACCTCCATGAGAGGTGGAATTGCCTGGGTCGGACGGAGTGGAGCCCAGCTAAGGAGAAAGCAGGGGCCCGAGCTGAGCTAGGGAACAGAATTGGGCCAGCCAGAGAGGCCAGAAAAGCAGCCCAGGGAGCAGGTCAGTGCTGGGAGCAGAGTCACAGAAGCAGCCCAGGGAGCAGACCTGTGCTGGGAGCAGAGCTGCAGCAACCAGAGCCAGAGGGGCCAGAGGAGCAGCCCAGGGAGCTGGAGGTAGAGCAGCAGCAGCCGTGCTGAGGCAGAGTGGAGCCGGGGCTGGGTGCGGTGAGCAGCTGGGGAGAGCAAGGGCGACCGTGGCAGGGAGACGCCCCCAGCCAAGAGGCCTCGCAGGCCAGACTTGGAGGGGGATTGTAACCCCAACAGGGAGGGGGCTGACCCTGGGAAGAAGGGTCCTGCCACCTAGAGCCTGAGGGCGTGTGGCCACTGCCAGAGCAAGTGTCCGACCCGCAGCCTCCCTGCAGCACAGCCAGGGCCTGGGCCATGTGAGGAACAGACTGAACTTCCCTTACATTCCAGAGGTGCTGGTTGTGGTGTCCCCATGCCACAGAGCGGGGTGACGTGTTTTCCTGTAACCTGTCCCATTTTTTCCTTATTTTTTTAAATCAATTGCTGTTCAATAAATTGTATTTGCTTTGAACTGTATGCGATGATCAGTGGGTCAGGGAAGCATCCAGTGCAGAGAGAGCACCCTGGAGTGGGGACACCTTAGCACTTGCCATAAGTGACCACGACAAGGTTGGGGGGGGGCGTCGAGCCCTCCAGGAATCCTGGGCCCAGCCTTGTGGGGGTTACGAGGACTCTGCTACACAGGAGACTGGAAGGGGACTCCTCTAAGTCAGGCAAGGCTCCGGGTAAATGGAGTGGGAGCGGGGACTCAGATCCTTTCGCTAGCCGATTTCACCGGGGTACTATATAAGCCAGGAAAGTTCCACACAATAGCAATGCACAGGTAGGATGCCTTAGGCCACTTCCACCCATGTACCACAGCCCCACTGAACAGCACTCAATAACACAATTCAGCCCAGAGCTTCCATGTAGCGCTTTTTATCGTGAAGGGTCCACTCCGTATGCAAGAATCACTTCTACAGCCGGGCAAATAATGGAGTTTTTGGTTTGCTGGCTATTCCAAATTTTTTTTTTAAATCATTTCAGGTCAAACCAAAAATGAGTTTGTTTTTTTAAATTAAATTTTCAGTGAATTGAGCAGGAGTCAAAAAAATTCTGTTTGTTCAACCCAAAACAAAAACCCATTGTATTTTGATTTGGGCCATTTTTTGTTTTTCACATTTTATTTTAAATGTTTTAAAAAATGAAATATTTAATTTTTTTCAGATTTTTTTTGTGTTTTCGCCAATTGAAACAATTTGCTAAAAATCGGCACAAGTTCACAGAACATTTCAGTGTCGCTGAATCTGTTTTTTTAGTTTTTGTCAAAAAATCTCTCCCAGCTCTCATCCCTTCTCCTGCCTCCAAAACTGAGCCACTTCTTGGGGGGAACACAGCAGCTGTTTAAGAGTGCAGAGAAACACTGCACAACAGTTTATGGCAGAAAATGAGGAAGAAGAATGTCTCCAATCTGAAGTGCAGAGGGAATTTTAGGGGCAGGAAGTGTGTCTGTCTGAACTGGAATCTGTCCAGGATATTGTGGTTCACATCCTTGCTTCAGTGAAAGGTGTCATGGACATAAGTGGGGACAGAATATGGCGCCGCCTGCAACACAGCACTGCCTACCTTACAACAGAGCTGTTTCCCTTCCCTTTGTTTATCGTCTTTATTTAGATTATAAACTCTTTGGGGCAGAGACTGTCTCTTATAATGTGTTTGTATAGTGCATAGCAGAGTGGGGCTTTGATCACGGTTGGGACCTCTAGGCACCACAGCCAGGCAAATGACAAAAATAGCAATGAATAAATAACAAATCCCTGGCACCACTTCTCCAGAACCCTGAGTTTTCTCCAAAGGTCTCAGCTTGTGACATCAGACAAGCTCACGGCCCAGGGTGATGTATCTAACCTTCACTGCTAGGCTCTAAGTAGGATTTAATTTGCTGTTGTCTTTTCTTAGCCACCATGGGAGATCTAGTCACACACTGGGGAGACTTCCTGGAGATCAGCCAAAGTGAGATTCCTATTGACATTAACTCAAGAGGCACCTGATCACGGATTTGTACATGTTACTCATCGGGGGAGCATTAGCCCACTTCATGTATTTCCTTGCTAAATTCTTGCTGCTCAGCAATGAGGAAGAGAAACAGTCACAGCAAACTTTACATCCAGATCCAAATTGCCCCACAATTCAAGGGTGTTCAGATCCAAGTTTGTCTGGACCATTATTAAAAACTGTTAAAACATTTTTATTATGGTAGCACCCAAATTCTTGAGTCAAGATCATACTCTGTTGGGTGCTATACCAATAGATAAAGAAACCATCCCTCCCCTAGACGATTTACAATCTAAAAGGCACAAACAGGCAAAACAGTTGTGGGCATGGATATAACATACAAGCAAATGAATCTAGTGAGGAATAGATGCAGCTTTGTTAGTTACATTTTGTTTTGTTTTGTTTGTGGTGGTTTCTTTGTTTCTGGATCCTTTATTATACTCATAGGGGCAAGTCTAGATTTGGATCCAAATTTCCCTCAAGTATGAGGGTGCTTGGTTCTGGCCCATTTCTTCTGTAAGTCACAGCTAATGAGCCATTTTTATATAGGTGGTTTCCAGCTCTGTCAAGGAACAAATTAACTCTGACGTTCAGTTAAAATCATCCACTATTTCAGTTTTAAAAAGCATCATAACAAACAAGAGGGTAGTTTGCCTGTCCCCTGGATGATCTCTCAGTGGGAAACAGCTGCTGGAGTAATTGCTTCTGGTAGACCTAGCTGTCTGTTTGCATTCAGCCCTGGCTGAGATCTTACTACAGGCATCTCAGAATTCTCTGTTGAACTCCTTCAGATCAGAGTAGAGATCGCACGTGAACTGATAAACGGATGGATTAGGATGAATTCTTTCCCCCCTGGAAAGATGAGCAAAATACAGATGTGTGCACTGAGCTTTTTATAGAGAAGGTAATGGAGAAGGTGAAAGGGGAGAGAAGAGCATGGGGAGAGGACTGAAGAGGGAGGATGATGCAGAGGTTGAGAGTGGTTGCAAAGTGGACAAGATAGGAGCTAATGGGAGAACCAGTGTGTTCTTCACCTCCAATTTAATAGGAAAGCTCTTATTAGAGAAAAGGTTTGGTTTTAGTATTCATTTTTCTGTCTCTTCACATGGAAGACTGGGTTTGCTTTAGTTATTACAAGTTTGATAATCTGAGGCAGCCCCATGCTGTCAATGTGTTTCTTCTAAAATGGTCTGGAAAACCGTGTGGCATAAATGAAAATATGTGAGCAGCATGCCCTCCTGCAGTGGGCTGGGAATCAGAAACCTTGCTCTCTGTTCCCAGCCCTGACTTTGACTCCGCACAGGTAGAATCACTTGATTTGTCTGTGCTTCACTTTCCCCAGCTGGAAAATGGAGGAAAACAGTCTTCACCTTTGTGAAGTGCTCTGAGATCCTGGGGTAAAAGACACTTGTACCTGCACCCATAGAGCATTATTATGACTAGAGCTCATTGGAGACCATCCACATAACAGTCTCCTGGCTCCACTCCTACACACCACTCGGGAGCTCTCCCTTAATGTATTTGACAAAGCGTATTAGGCTGGTCTGTGTCTGCTCTATATTTAAGTGATATCATCACTACCTTTCTATTTCACAAGGCAATAATACAATTCCTGAGTGGATAAACTATGATGTTCCTTATAGTTTATCACAGTGAGGGTTCATACAGAGGAAAGCAAGGGAGTAAAGCAAGTAATAATTCAATAGCACTTACATCGTGTTCATACGCTTCAAATTGCTTTTACAGGCATTAACTAATCACTTACCATTATTATTGCTATAATTAATCAAATTAACTCTAGTACTGCTATTGTAATAAAGTTGTAGGGCTCACTTGTGGCCAGCTCTCCACTGATGCATGTCGCTCTTACAAAAAAAGTGCCCCATTTGCTCTTGAATGTCTGTGCAAAACAGACAGGACGAATTTCAACTGAGATCTTTTTTAAAAAAAGTTTACATAGTAAATGGCATATAAGTAAATATCTGGAAAAAAATCTTTTATCGTGAGCAGTTCTTGGCTAAGAATGGACTATGTGTGAGAGGCCATTAAGGTTAAAAAGGGATATAGAAACTATATTACCCAGAGATATTCACTGGTAATGAATGTCAGTAATATAGTAGTGCAGGGAAATGCAACTATGTAGCATGTGTGGATTCCAAGATATTAAGCCCTTTGTGTTTAGTGCTTACAACAAATCTCTGTATTACAGGGCTTTTTAGTGGAAAATTAATGTAAGATTTACCTATTGAATGCTACATCTTGGTGTCAGTAATGACACCTTAAATTGCAGCAATGAACATCAGAGTAATTTATACAGCAAGTATAAGTTACATTTAATCAGACACAGGAAGATGGGGAAACAATCATATCGGTCAAGGACAGTACATCCTTCGATTCAGTTTACTTACAGGAAACAAAGGGCCAAACCCTGCTCTCATTTGCACCCAAGCAGCTCTCACTGAAGGCAATGGGAACTGCTCAGATGCTAGTAAGAGCAGAACTTGGCCAAGGAATGTTATTTTAGAGGCAAGACCATGACTGAGAACTAACTGATCCAAAGACCTATGAAGTCAATGGGTCTCTATGGATTTCAATCGGCCTTGGATCAGACATCCTTCGGCCCGCATCGCTTCCCGCAGCCCCCATTAGCCTGGAGCGGCGAACTGCAGCCAGTGGGAGCCGCGATCGGCTGAGCCTGCGGATGCGGCAGGTAAACAAACCGGCCCAGCCGGGACTTTCCCTGAACAAGCGGCGGACTGGCTTTGAGAACCACTGTTTTAAAGTAAATCAACACTCCTCTGTACTGTTTCCAACCTCCATATCAAACCACTTAGCTAGTCAGAATCAGAAAGTGAAACTGACTGACTATAATCCAAAATAAAACTGACCAATTTGTTTGGTCTAAGCAGAAAGATTTTAAAAAATGCTTCCAGATTTAATTATCTAAGATGCCATTAGTATGATAGTTAAGATAATGTGTTCACCAAAATCACAGGGTGTCTCTTTAAAAGCACTGCTTGGAATTATGCTGAGTCAGAAGAATTACCTTCCTCAGTGGAAAATTTGCCTGTTTTGAGGACTGCAGGATTGGGCCCAGACTGCCATGAAACAAGATTTTTGTTGCATTAAAAACAAACAAAACTGCATGACTTGATTGGTGTTTACAAGGTGTAAGTGCAGCTAAAGGCAAACTCCAAATACAGAATTTGCTGTTACAACTAAAAATCCTGTAAACGAATCCATCCCCTCAAAGTAACAGTGCTGAATATGGGGGAGTTATAGCATATATCATATCGGAGGAGATTCAGAAAACCTCCAGTCATGTCCTCCACTACACTCATACTGTTGAAGTCGAGTTTTTAAAATCAGTTGTAGAGCTAGGATAATAGAGGAGGCCTGAATTCTAAAGCAATCTAAGGACTCATATAAACATAAAAGTTGTACTGCTTTAATTATATCGGTTTAGGAAACTGAAAAACCCTCCTACTATGGAGACAGAAATACCTGTATAAATGTGTTTATAAACAAAATATCTTCTAATATGGAATGGAGAATAAGCTATACCATTTTAATGCACCTTTATTCCAGTATAATCGTGTCCACACTAGGAGTTCTACTGGTGTAACGATTTTAGTAAACACCCACCTTACCTACCTCTAACCAAAATCGGTTAGGCCTGTACAGAATCTCTGTACACACCAGGCCTAAAAAGATCAGCTACACCTGCAACCAAAACAAAAGCACTGCATGTGTCTATGTCCTTGTTAATTCTAGGTTAATCTGTTCCCCCTGCAGCACTGAGGAGCTTTTTAATTCTATGAGACTGAAATGCTGAAAAAATGTCCTGTTTACTATTTTCTGCCAGTCTGAGATGCATGTATTTAAAAGTAAAACCAATGAAACTCCTGCAAAAGTCAATAGAGCAAAGTCATCAAAAGCTTTTGATGTGTACAGCGGGGTGCTTGAAATCGTATCATACTCGCTTCCTAATTGAGAAGTCCCCAGGGGCACCAAAGAAACTCATTAAAGCTTTGAATAAAATATGCCACTTATGATGCCATTAAATGCAAATGGTTTTTTGTTTCTACAGTCAGAACAAAACTGTAAAGAGAAACAAATAGGATGAACTGGCTTATTTTAAAACACTGATTTATGTAGTGCATAACTAAACTTTTGGAGGTGAAATCCTGGCCCAGTGAAGTCAATGGAGTTTTGTCACGGAGTTTGATGGAACCAGTATTTCATGCTGTATAATGTTGACAATCACATTCTTACAGCTTCCATTCTTCCCCCCCCCCACCCTTAGCCCACCTTCCCTCCACGCTGAAACCTGCCACCATGTCCTGACTTGTGACTTTCTTGCCCTCAAGTGAGGACCAAGTCACTAAAATCTTGAAAAAAAAAAATCTCAGGCCGGGTGCCCCACCCCACCACCCCCACCAGTCTCCACTCCGTTCCCCCCATACCCCCACACCCCCCCACCACAGAGGGAGACCTCCCCTCCCCCCTCTCCCCCTCTCTCCCTGCTCCCTCCCCCTCTCTCCCTCTCTCCCCTCTCCCCTCATGCCTCCCAGACACCTCCCCTCCCCCCCCCCCTCCCCCCTCCCCTCCCCAGGGGACCAGAAGGGGAAGGAAAAAGAAAGGAAGAAGAAAGAAAAAGAAGAAAAGAAAGAAAAAAAATGAGAACAGAGAAAGAAAAGACCAAAAGAATCTAATCCCTGGAGCCTCCCTCATCCTGCTCTCTCTCTTTCTATATAATCAGCAGAATTTCAGCAAATTTCCCCTTTCCAAGCATAAAAAACACAAAATAAAATAAAAAATAAAAATAAATAAACTTTAACAATCTAAATATTAAAATAATAATACTACTTAATTAGTAATAACTACTTACTAGAAAACTCTTAGAGTAGACTCTAGAAACAAGACTCAGACACACAGACAAAAAACACAGTCCACACAAAAAACAAATCTCCTCCTACACAGGTGGTCTGGTGGTCAGGTGGTCACCAGGGGTCTGGTCAGGTGGTCTTCAGGTACTACACTACCTTAACCCTTTCCAGGAAATTTTTTATGACCCTCCCCCCTTTTAACATGACGACACAAAATCCAAGACAGTTAAAAAAAACCAAACAGAAAATAAACTTCTAGAACTAACAAATGCACTAGATTAACAAAACTAACAGATTAACAACATACACTACTAATACATAAGAACATATTTTTATTGACTTTACATGCTTTTTTGCCTCTTTGAGCTTTCCCCCTTCCTCACCCTGTTTGTTTTGTTTTTTTTGAAGGTTTGTTTTTGCTGGTGGTTTTGTTTTTTACCCCCCAGCCCCACCCAGGCCCCCCAGTACCCCTTGAGCTTGTACCACTTGTCCTTGTGGTTTGAACTACTGGCCTTCCTGGTAACCAGAGTCCTTCCCCTCCTGTGTGAAAGAATGAAAGAACTGAAAAAAAAGTCCTTGTTGAGAACTGTGGGTGAACAGGGGCCAAGGCTTAAGCCAAAGCTTGCTGCTTGCTCTGGGCAGCTGCTCTTCTGCTTGTTCTGGCTTCTGCGCTGTCTCTTCTAGTTCCCTTGAGCGTAGGGGATTTGTTTGTTTTATGGCGTTGTGGAGGTTGTTGGCTGGTTGGTTGTGGCAGGCTCTGGCTCTGGCTCTTGCTGAAGGCTCTTGGGCTCTGGCTTGCTGCTTCTAGTTTGCTGCCCTGGTGGGCTGCTGGTGGTAGCCTGAGCGCGCCTGGTGGTGGTGCTGGCGCTGGTCTGTTGGCGCTGGTCTTGCTTCTGGTTGCTTGCTGGGTTTTCCAGTGCTGTGGCTGCTGCAGTTGTTGGCATGGGATGTTGGTTGCCCACTCTGTGTCCACCACCTCTGTGGGGACTGGGGGTCTGGTGGGGGATGACGGAGGGGATGGGGGAGGATGGAACAGCCTGGGGCCTGGCCTGGTGACTGCCTGGCCTCTGACCTGGTCTCTGCCCAGGCTGCCTGGCCCATGCTGCCCCAGGTAATAATGGTAATATGGGGATGGAATAGAAGCAGCAAAGTCCTTCAGTCCTCTAGTCCTCTGTCTGGTCTTCAGGACCATTCAGGTTTTTTAACCTTCTTTTTAACCTTTAACAGTTCTCTTCTTGCCCTCTCACATGGCAGGTTCTTGGGGGATGGGGGGGAGGTTCTGCTGGGTTCACACCCACTGTGCTGGCTGGTGCAGTGTTGGCTTTGTGTGTGCTGCTTGGTGGTGCTCTGCACTGGTTCTGTGGTCTCTGGCTGCAGTCAGGGGCTGGTTTGCTGCTTTGCCTGCCCTGTCCTGTCTACGATTGAATAGAAAGAAACAAAAATTTGCAATTTTTGTTGCTTTGTTGCTTGTTGCTGGCTTACAAGAAACTTTGAAGAAACTACTTGCCTTGCCTTTTGCAACTTGCTTTTTAATCCTCCAGTAGTAGCTTCCTACAAAAAAAAAAAAGAAAAGAAAAAAAGAAAAAAAAAAAAAAAAAAAAAAGAAGAAAGAAGAAGATTAAGAGAAAAAAGAAAAAACAGAATCTCTATGAGCCTGGACTGACACTAGGGTATAATATTATCAATCTCTGGAAATCCCCTCCTCCCCCTTTTCTCAGTAAAAGCAATATCAGCAAACAGAATAAAAGCATTTTTTTAGCACACACACATTGCAAATATAGAAATCAAATCTCAAATCAAATCATTTTTTCTAATTAATTAATACTATTAATTAGTAGAAACTACTCAGAGAGAGAACTTGGAGAATGACTGCTGTCTGTTAGAAAAAAAAAAACAGTTCACACACACACCTCCTTCTCCACACAGAGATTTGAGAAAATCTTATCTCTGATTGGTCCTCTGGTCAGGTGGTCACCAGGTACTACATGTTAACCCTTTCCAGGGAAAAGAGACCTTAACCCTGATCTGTTTATTTATGACACACATCCTCTCTGTCATGCAGTCACATTGGAGGATGGACTGATTTAGGACAGATTAAAAGAGCTAAATGTGTTTAGTCTGGCTAAGCAAAGGTTTAGTGAAGAGGAGAGAAGGCCCAGCATTTTTATCTATTTCACAAGCACACAGCTCATCCTTAGTCAGCTCATGCTCCTGGAAACATTAATTTACACTGGCAATGCTCAAAGGCTTAACAGAGGTATTAGTTCATCATTCCCTGTTATTGTGAGCATCTCATTTGCACATTCCCAGTCTGTTAACTTGATACTTATTCTTACAACGTGATGTAGGTGATAAATGGGACTAGTGGGATAAAATTAAGAAAGGAAACATTTAGGCTGAGCAGCTATCTCCAGAGAGTGAGATCAATTGAGCTGTGGAATATTCTCCTCGAGAAATTGTGGAAGCCATATTGCTTGGAACGTTTATAACTAGTGTGACAAAGTTCCTCCTCTACCTTGGTGGGTCCTGCGCTTATTGGTAGATTTGTTCACCTCAGAGATCTTCCCCTCTGGTGGAACCCACAGTCTGGGTCAACTCCTCCTGTGTTGGAAGTTGTAAGGTTTGGGGGGAACCCAGGTCCTCCCTCTACTCCGGGTTCCAGCCCAGGGCCTTGTGGATTGCAGCTGTCTATAGTGCCTCCTGTAACAGCTGCATGACAGCTACAACTCCCTGGGCTACTTCCCCATGGCTTCCTCCAAACACCTTCTTTATTCTCACCACAGGACCTTCCTCCTGGTGTCTGATAACGCTTGTACTCCTTAGTCCTCCAGCAGCACGTCCTCACCCTCTCCGCTCCTTGCGCCTCTTGCTCCCAGCTCCTCACATGCACCCCACAAACTGAAGTGAGCTCCTTTTTAAACCCAGGTGCCCTGATTAGCCTGCCTTGATTGGCTGCAGGTGATCTAATCAGCCTGTCTGCCTTAATTGGTTCTAGCAGGTTCCTGATTACTCTAGTGCAGCCCCTGCTCTGGTCACTCAGGGAACAGAAAACTACTCATCCAGTGACCAGTATATTTGCCCTCTACCAGACTCCTGTACCCCACTGGTCTGGGTCTGTCACACTAGACAGGACGGAGCACTGGAAAATACAAAGACCAATCCCATATTGGCAAGGATACGGACTGGGTGACTTATTAGGTCATTTTAATCTCTGAGCTGTATGCTGAATGTGAGATGACTTCATGCCCTGAAGAGTTTGCAGTCTAATGGCTTTAATCTGACTGTAAACCATCTATTTTAGGCACGTATAGGCCCCCCATTACCGTAGTATCTGAAAACCTTACAATCTTTTTAAGGTACTTATTCTGTGAAGTAAGTCAGTGCTATTATACTCATTTTACACATAAGAATATAAAAATGGCCATACTAGGTCCCGTATAGTCCATATAGTCCAGTATTCACCAGTGGTCAGTTCCAAATGCTTAAGAATGAGCAGAACAGGACAACTATGGAGTGATCCATCCCTTGTCATCCACTCCCAGCTTCCGGCAGTCTGAGGCTTAGGGACACCCAGCGTGTGGGGTTGCACCCCTGACCACCTTGGCTAATAGCCATTGATGGATCTACCCTCCATCAATGGATCTAATTCCTTTTTTGAACCAAGTTATACTTTTGGCCTTCACAACATCCTCTGGCAACAAGTTCCACAGGTTGACTGTGCATTGTATGAAGAAGTACATCCTTGTGTTTGTTTTAAGCCTGCTGCCTATTAATTTAATTGGGTGACCCCTGGCCCTTGTGTTATGGTCACTTTCTCCACACCATTCATGATTTTATAGACCTCTATCACATTCCTCCCTTAGTCATCTCTTTTTAAGATGACCAGTCCCAGTCTTTTTAATCTCTTCTGATAGGGAAGCTATTTCACCCCCCTAGTCATTTTTGTACCTTTCCCAGTTCTAATATACACAGGGGGAACTGAGGCACAAAGAGGCCAACTGACTTTCTCAAGGTCTGGGGCAGAGCAAGGAACTCTACCCAAGTCTCAGGTAACTGCTATATCCTTCCTCTGACTCAGTAGTGCACTGTTGTTGATACACAACTATTATTCTGTAAACTCCTGTATCCAATTCCCGCCTGGAAATGGACTTCCTCTAGCCTTGGGGACGTCACCTAAATATTCTGTTAGATGGGCATTATCATTTAATTTTAGGCATTTCTATGGTAGCCATCAGCTTACAGGTCTGGTGTGATGATTAATTAATGTTTCTAAAGAGATTCTTAGGGAATCTCTACCCAGCAAAGAAACCTGCAGTAGCAAGTCTTGGAGCCCGGGTCTACAGACTTAGGCTCCCACAGTTTACAATACAGAGCTAAAAACAGCCATGGAGATGTTCCATCTCAGGCTCTAAAGTCCAGGGAGGGGGTTGATTTTTGTCTGTGCTACCTTAATTTGGGCTTCTTGGATGTATAAATTAGGATACAATTTGTAGTTACACGATTACTCTACTTTTTCCACAGGAACACTGCCTCATTCGGTACATAGGATGGACAGTGCTTACTTAATGAGTACATATTCAATATTTTATCTTCTCATCACTGTTCAGTGTGTGGGCCCAGGCCTTACGTACTGCATGCTATTCAAATCTTGCTGTCAAGATAGAATTATTAATTTCCTTATAGGTTTTTCTATGGCACTTATCACTCCAGAATCTAATTTATCATCACAATAATGAAATGAAGGGGTGGTGATATCCCTGCTCTACAGATGGGGGAGCTGAGGCACCAAGAAATTAAGGCCAAAAGGCATCTACTAATTTTGGGTGCTCCATTTAAAATCCCAAGGGCCTGATATTTCAGAGTACTTGCATTATATAGCACTGAATATGTTCACAGCACAGCTCCCACTGATTTCAGTTGCAGCTGTGAGCACTCAGCACTTCCACAAATTGGACTCCAGAATCTCAAGTCAGGTACCCAGAAAATAAGGAGCACACAATTGTGTTCCTGTGGAAACTTTGGTTTAAGTATCTTCCCAGTATCACATGGGAACTCTGTGGCAGAGGCAGGGATAGAATCCAATTCTTCAGTGTAGTATGCAACTGTCTTAACCCTGAGATCATTCTTTCTCTTCCTGCAAGTCCCTGACTCATTCAGCACTCTCCTTCCAACAGGTAGAGTTCCTCTGGGCAGTGTCCACTGGCTTGGAGGAGACGCAGATGCTGTCTGTGGTTCTTTGTTTGGTGTCTCCTTCCAGCCATCTGATTTTCACCCTATGACCTTCACTCCTGCTTCTGGTTTCTCATTTGCCATCCCCAGTATTCAGTTGTGACCTGGGTTCACGGGCCCCTCCCTCCCAGCTAAGAGGGAGGGCCTTAAGCTTTGAGTGAGCTTAGACTCATCTCACAGAACCACAAATAGGTACTCTCCTTCCAACTTCTGTAACAATGAAGCAGGGGTCCTACAGACAACAGCCTCCTTGACTACATAATCCTGATTCATCTCCAGATCAGATCCATCTTGTGCACTGAATGGGGCAGGGGTCCTGTGGAAAAAAAAAATATCAGATCATGTAGTTAATGACTGTAATAATGCATACGCACAAGGGGGCTGAATTCAGGTTGAGTGAAGAAGGTTTCCTAACTTACTGCCTACCTTTTGACTGCTTGACTTTGCAACCTTTGTAATGTTCTTTTAATGCAGTGCTTTCTGTGTAATTCGTATTTATGCTGCTGGGTGATTGGTGTGGTGAGTCTAATTATTCTCAGAGAGCTCAGAGCACCTGTGTTTTTTTTAAGTGTTAAATGTAAAGAGAGGATGACAACAATTATTAGTAGACAGCAAAAGTAATTGATTCCCCCTTCCTCATACTGTCCAAAATATTCTGAGAGAGAGGACAACTGCATATGTCTGAAGCAAAAGGAGCTACTGTTGGTGATACCCCAGGTATTACATTGCAGGGTGAGGTTTCACATTCTGAGCAGGTGCTGATAAATACCCACTATTCCTATTGCCTGTACTCTGGAATAGGCCTGGGGAAGATTCTGGACTAGCCTAACCACATCAGTCCCAGTGACACATCCTTAACACCAGCCCGACCACAGGCTAATGCTGCTCTGTTTGTTTTTCAAGTCTCTCCGCTAGGTCACAGGTAATTTCATTAGAAACCGTTTCCCCCAGTAACAAGCTGATGTGAAAGTGCAGCAACAGTGGTGCCGTCAGCAAGTGCTTACTCATTGCGGGTGAGGTAAAGTTGCTATCAGTGGTGACACCATTCCCTTTCCCTGAAGGCAGATCTCTTCTTTATCCTCTCACTCATGTTTTCCTGTCAGGCTCCCCATTTCTGGGATATGCTAATCTCCCAAATGGCATCAGACAAGACTATCAACTGAAGCAGGAATGCCTCCTATGCAGTATTCAGTTTGCTGAGCATGGTGCACGATTTACAGATGAAACCCAACAAAGCAGGCTCGAGAGGATTTTTTACTGTATCTGGACTCTCTTCTTGCGTCCCAACCAGTCCCACCCTGCCTCATCCTTTACCTCTCCCACACTCTGTCAGCATCATTCAGGGCTCTGTCTTGGGCCTCACTTCTCTTTTCACTTTACCACTGCACAGCCTCATCTACTCACATGACTTCTGTCACCAGCTCTGGGCCTTGCCTTGTGAGGCGACAAGCCCCACTTCAGATGCACTGAGATACAGTAATTCCCAGAGAATCAGGGTTCCTGTGCTGCCAGGAGCTCTCTCGTCCATTTTTGTTTTGTGGGTTTTTACGAAGAAGCAGGAGGTAGCTCAGAAGTCAGCAACACAACCCGAGGAAGGACTCCAGACTGAAGGCTAGTGTTTGGTCCCTCACTCTCAGAGCAGCGCCAAGCTTTGCACAGTCCTTTTGCTCACTATAACTTTGGGAGCACAGGGACAATGCATCCATCCCAGTACTCTGCAGTGAGTAGTGACCCCATCTGGCTGGTACAAGGCACTGAAAATTGCATCAGGATTGCCTCACTGGGAGGGAGGGTCTTGGGTAGTAGATGAGGGGAAGTAAAAAAAAAAAAAAAAAAGGAGGAAATGCAGGATGGCTGGAGGAATGAAGATTAATCCCCCAACCCTGAGGACAAGCTGGGGGAACCAGCCACTCCATGGGGATTGCTGAGGTCTTATCTTACCCTTACCATTGGTTGATGTTGAAGTGCTTTAACAAAGGAAGTATCACAATCCCCAGGTTTCAGATGAGAAAAGCTAAGAGAGATGAACTGACTCTCTCAAGGTGTATGGCAGAGTCTCCTGCCTCCTAGCCCAGCACCATATGCACTGGACCATGATGCCTACAATATGTTAGGTAAAATAAGGAAAAAAACCTAGCTATGTGTTTTTCATTGTATGTTTCAGTGTTGCCAACTCACGATTTTGTTGTGAGTCTTGAGTTATTTGGCGTCTTTCTTAAAGTCCCAGCTCCTAGGGCATGTAAGTTTGTGAGAATCTCGGCTTTTATAAAAAAGTAAGTTTCCAGCATCCTGGTTGTGGGGTGGGGGAGGGGGCGAGAGATTGAAAACATGCCCCCTAAAGCAAACAGCCAAAAACCCCTCAATATTTATTATTGTTTTTAACATCTCATGATTTTTAAGCCAATCTCATGATCTGTTGACGCTTGAGTCAGGCTTCCCAAATGCCTGGGGTTTGGAACACGGATCTCTGCAGCTTCCAGGCTGTTCCCTGAAATGTGGAAATCCCCCTTGCACAAACAATGCCATTGTTAGACTTGACAAATCTCCACAAGCACAAAAACATGTTTGTTTTCATAAATAACCCACTGGGGGAGTTTCCTTGCTGATGTAGGGTTTGAGATTTTTTTTTCCCCTCTAAAAGCTATGTTGCCAGCTTCCAAGAATCTTTATAAACCTACAATTACTGAGATTGCGAGTGTTATGTGATCAGCTTGTAACACAGCAACAAACTCGGATTCACAGAATGATAGAAATTGGAGATGAAAAAAAACAGCTAAACTAGATCAAATTGATCCCTCTGGCCGTGTAGAATCAAGTAGCTTTAGATAAACCCACCTTCTCTCTGGACAGTAGCTGTTCCTTTAATAGGACAGTGCTGTTAACATTTGATCTTGTACAGTGCAGTTGCAGAGAGTTGCCCACAGAAGGGCAAAGTAAAATGAGATGGATGGGGCAAATTGATGCTGCATTAATGAGACACTACTGTGTGGTTGTTGGATTACTCCTGCCTAGGACCAGGAATGAGGCTTAGGAGAGCAGGTAGCTAAGTGCCTCATTTAGCAAGAGAAAGAGCATACCTGAACCCATGTCTCTGCCGGACATGCCTTATGGTCACTGCTATTTCACTACAGGAACATTGCATCATGGTTTAGGCTGGGCAGTGGAATTGTATGTACAGGAGGGCACAATGCAATTAATTATGCAGATTGTAATTTGGGCAGGTCACCAGGGTTAATATCCTATCCTTGCAAGAAGTGCCATGGAGTCTTTGGTGACACAGAGGGTTGTGTGTTGGGGTTGCGACTCACCTGGGACACAATGCCCTTTAATATTGGGTTGGAGTACTGGTTTAGTACTAATGCAGTGGGAAAAGCATCACCAACTGAATCATCAGCACCTGTTCCAGCAGCACCCTCTGTTTCCTTAGCAGTTTTCCATCCCGCCACTAATGCAGTTCTACCCTGAGTCCCTTGCGCAACAACACTTAGTCAGATCTCAGACCCAGATGGTATGGCAGTGTGCCATTTAAGGATGGGAAGTTCTGATGTGGTTGATTGGTAGTTTTCTGTGCCAAACAGGACAAGGCACTTGGACACCAGACTGATGGACCTGGTATTTTTAACCTAGACACAGAGAATATACACTAAGATGACAATTTGAGGAAGCCCAATAGTCCAGTAGCCAAGTAATTTTCTCCTGTACAGGAGATCTAAATACAGTTCCTGACCTCCTGGGACACTGGAGGCCGGGAGTATTGAAGAGGCATCCCCTTTCTCTGGGAAAGCTAAGGGCACAGGTGGAGTTTCCAAACTCATCTTCCACTGAGGTAGCAAAGACTGCATCACAGAATATCAGGGTTGGAAGGGACCTCAGGAGGTATCTAGTCCAACCTCCTGCTCAAAGCAGGACCAATCCCCAACTAAATCATCCCAGCCAGGGCTTTGTCAAGCCTGACCTTAAAAACCTCTAAGGAGGGAGATTCCACCACCTCCCTAGCTAACCCATTCCAGTGCTTCACCACCCTCCTAGTGAAAAAGGTTTTCCTAATATCCAGCCTAAACCTTCCCCACTGCCACTTGAGACCATTACTCCTTGTTCTGTCATCTGCTACCACTGAGAACAGTGTAGATCCATCCTCTTTGGAACCCCCTTTCAAGTAGTTGAAAACAGCTATCAAATCCCCCCTCATTCTTCTCTTTTGCAAACTAAACAATCCCAGTTCCCTCAGCCTCTCCTCATAAGTCATGTGCTCCAGCCCCCTAATCATTTTTGTTGCCCTCAATTTAGTTCCTCGTCGCTGCTGGCCACCACAGCAACTCAGCACTTCTGTTGAAAGACGGTGATTGTTATCTCATTGTCTGAGAACAGGTAAGCCGTTCTGCTCCCGACGCTCCCCAGAGACCCAGCGGCTGCTGGGGTTTTAATAATGCTCCTTTTCATTTGAGCAAGAGCAACAACATAGCCAATTACATCCATCAGAAGCTCCCATCCAAGGGGCTAGTAATAAGGCACAGAACCCTTTGCCTCTAGCTTGTTGGTTCAAACTCAGCCTCAATCCGGCTGACAGTGAGACGCCAACAGCTGCTACAATCGGACAGCTCTTCAATGGCCTATGAGAAAGGAAGTACTGGCCAGCATCCAGTTACTAGTGGCCTGGTGTTTACATTGAAGAAATCGTCACCACAACTATGTGCTGGCAGCTTCATCAGTGAACCCTGGAGACTGAACTCCCCACATTCCCGGAGGAAGGGAGGAGGCGCACTGGGGCATCTCCAGGTCAACCCTGAGGCACATTTGATGGGACAGCTTGTACTGCAGCTGCCTGTATTGTTCCTGTTGGTAATTAGAAGACTTGGATCTCTAGGGCTGTCAAGTCAGCACTAAACTTAGTTTAGAGAAAGAAAACACCATCTCAGTTATTGTCCCCTCTCCCGCCGCCGAGCTGCTCGAGTTCTGAGTTCTACATGGCACACTAATCTATACCACTCTGTTTATGTGAGTGGAGTGGGGATGTAGATAGATTGGAGAAATGGGGTGGTTGACAAGACAGGAATTTTGTCTTGTAAATTATTCAGGTCACAGGATATAATCTATATTTGAAGTCTGAGCCTGGGGTGGTATGTTGGGGTCACTCACCACACTGGCTCCTCCTACAATTAGCTCTGATCCGCAGATGTGCCCTCCGGTGGTGGTAGCTCTCCCGTCCTTGTCTCTGCCTGCAGGCCCACTGCAGTTCCAGTCTCACTGCCTCTGCTTCATGGCACAGCTCTCCAGCTGTGTCACAATCCAGGTTCCCCTCTTCCAGGGAACTCCTTCTGCAGCAGTGCAGCTGCTCCTCGCAGCTGCTTGGCAGGCCATAGCCTGGCCATTTCTTCAGTGGCGAGGGGAGAGGGGAGAACACAGGCCCACCCACTACTCTGGGTCCCAGCCCAGGGACCCTGTGAACAACAGCTTCCCACTGCCCCTCCTTTCTTTCTCCATCAATCTGTCAATTCCCTGGGCCATTTCCCTGCAGCCCCAGCACCTTCAGCTCCTGACTCTGGCTCCTCCCCCGGCCTCTTCCCAGGGCCTCAGGCCTGCAAGTCCTAAAAGCCCTGTTCACTGGTTGGTCTCTGCAGCCCTCTAGGAAGCCAGTCCTCTCCCTTGGACTTCCTGCAGCAGACTGCCCTGCTCTGGCCTGCAGCTTCCTTTTATATGGGCCAGCTGGGCCCTGATTGGCTGGGCCCTGATTGGCTGGTCCAGCCGCTGCCCTAATCGGCTGTTTCCTTGCAGCCCTCCAGGCTGGGTTTTAACCCTATCAGGGCCAGTGCCGGGCAGATGCCCTGCCAGAGGTGGAGTGAAACAAGTTCTACTGTGTAGCATGGTGACTGTCAAAGATACACAAACCTTGAATATCTATAAGGACACTTGTTTGTGTGTCTTCTTTCAGCGTTTAACACAGTTCATCTTCAGAGCACTGTACACACATCCAGTGAGTATATAGTATAGTACTAGAATGCACTTGTGAGCATTATTATTATTACCACTTTATAGCTGGGGAAACAGACACAGGGGTTAGCAACTTGCCCAAAGCAATAAAAGGAGCCGGTATCAGAGAAAGGATTAAATCATAGAGTTTTCAGGCTCCCAGTCCTGTACTTACACCAGTAGTTCATACCTTCCCCCTTTCTTTTCAGTATTTCCTTGTTTTAACTGCTATTACTTTACACCCATTTTACTTTACACCACTTGCTGTACTGTAAAATTGGAAAACACCTGTTTATAGCTCCTTGTTTTTTCTTCTTCTACTGCCTTGCACAGTACATCTTTTAAAAAAATAAAATACCCCCCCCCTCAAAGCATTTAAATATAAGGAACAGCAAAATGTACTTTTAAAACCAGACTGAACAAAGCCCCGGAGAAGATACTGTGGTGAACAATCTTCCACTGTCTGAGAGATGGGCTAGAAATAGCCTAAAAATAGAGTTAAGTGAATAATTCATAAGAAATAACTTATTTAACAAATTTAGCATCTAGTGGTGGTGAAATATAAAGAACAAATTTCTTCCAGTGTGTTCACTGTTCAATTAAATGTTTTGCAATGTTGTCTTTATTCTAAATGTTTCACTGTAAAAAAAAAAAATCTTAAAAAAAAACACTCTATGAACCTTTCTGCCTCTGATACACCATATTTGGGTGGCTTACTTATAATTGATCAGATAGAGTGACATGCTGCTGTTTGTTTCCTGATTGGATAAGCATGCAAACACTTTCAGCCCAAATGCAAATCCCATTTTTGTGAATATTCATGCTCATAGGGTTGAAATTCACTTTTCACAAATGTTTGTGCTAGTAAAGCTTGACTTGAACTAGTAAAACTCTTAACGAGTCAGAAACAGGCCCAAATACCATTGTAGCAAATTTGATTAAATAGGCGAGTGAATGCAGATAGAAAGACGTTGCTGCTATTTGCCCAGCTCTTTCCAACAGGCCTTCTCCAGCTCTAGTTTCTGTGATCCATATGGCTCACTACATACTAGATTTAACAGACAGTCCTAAAAAGTGCTATTCAGACCCAGAAGCATCCCCAAATAGCCCCCAAAGTGCTGCTGTTTGCTGCTTTGTCAGAGACACTGATTCTGTCACAGCCCCTGCCCTCTCCTGGGTGTACTGTATGAGAACTAGAGATGGGCAAAACTGGGGGATTGTTTTTGTTTAGCAACTCCAGGCTATTTCCACAAAGGGACTTAGGCACCTGACACGGGAGCCTCTACTCACCACTAGGTGACGCCTGCTCCTGGCTGCTTTGGGAATTAGTTCTTTCAGCCCAGTGCCCACTTCTTGCAGTTCCTCAGCCTGTTGTCTCAGTCTGTGGCCTCTTTCTATGCTCAGCTGTGGGGCTTTATACAGGCCCCTCCTGCTCCTGTCCACCTGAGCTTCCTCTGTAATTAATCCTTACTGGGCCCTGGCTCCACCTCCAGGTGCAGCCTATACAGTTAATTGGCCCATCTGGCCTCCTTAACCCCTTTGAGCCTTGTGTGGCATGGACACCTCATCACATACCATCACCCTCAAGCCTGAATTCTCGGGGGTAGAGATGCCTCCTGTCCTGCATTTGCCTGAGCTCGGCCTGCAGGTCAACCCTTTCCTGTTCCAGCCCCCCCCCCACCATGAGGAGCAGTCTGTCTTTCTCCTCCATGGTGACCCAGTTCGCTCTTCACTGCAGTTGTAAGTCCGCTGCAGCTTCTTGCAAGGCCTTCTCAGACACTACTGTAGCACCTTTATCGGCTCCAGGACTCCCTCAGCCCCCTTTCCCCAGAGTCTGAGCTCCACCTATAGCCCACTTCAGTGTTAGTTCCTTTGTCTGTCTGGGACCTCTCCCTCCCAGTCATTTTATCTTCTAACTCCTTACTACCCACGACTGGGTGCAGGCGCTGACCCCCTGTAAGGTCCATAGTCATCACTACCACTTCTACCATGCTGGTCTCTGCCATACTTCTGTCTCCTGTCCTACTGGGGTCCAGGCCATTCCCTCTGCTACACCACGATTCTTAAGAGGGAAGTGCCTTTTTATATGTCTGGCCTCTTGGCACCCAAAACAAACCCTCTTCCTTGTCTTGCTAGTAAGCCATGTTTCAGCCTCCTCCCGCCTAGCCCCCTCCCCTGGGCTAGCCTTCTCCTCACAGTTCATATAAGGGCATCCCCTCCTTACCTGCCCTTGTCAACCAGAGGCAAAACATGCCCCTTCCTTTCATGTTCTCCCAACAGGTTGGACTCTTTGGGGCTCTCTTATTTTCCTGCCTCCCAAGTAAGGCTTCTCAACCCCACACAGGTAGGGGCTCTCCCTTTTTAGGTGTCCTTTCTGCCCGCAGGTAGGCTGACCAGACAGCACGTGTGAAAAATCGGGATGGGAGTGGGGGGTAATAGGAGCCTATATAAGAAAAAATCCCCAAATATCAGGACTGTCCCTATAAAATGAGGACATCTGGTCACCCTACCTGCAGGCTTAATACTCCTTTGGCTGGGCTTCTGGCCTCCTGGGCCCGATATCTCCTTCCCAGTCTCGATCTCTGCAGCTTCTGCTACTTCTCTTTTGCAGAAACCCGTATAAATACCACTGCTGGTCAGACAGCTTCAGCAAATATTTGTGCAGCTCTATCCCTGCTTCCTACTGTCTTTGCTGGCTCTCCAGCATCAACCTTAGTAGGGCCTGGTCCCGTTCCAGTTGTTTGTCAGCCCCCCCCCTGTGTGGGGGGCAACTCCAGGGTCCAGCCCGGGAAGGCATAATTGCTGTCCAGCTAAGCTTCCTCTTTAATTAATCCTTATTGCTCCCTGGCTCCTCCTTCTGGTGCAGCCTGTGCAGTTAATTGGCCCACCTGACCACTTCAACCCCTTTGGGCCTTGTGTGGGATGGACACCCCATGATAGCACCGAGCTGCCTCAGTTCAGCACTTAGGTGTCACTAAGATCCTCAAAACCCCTGCGAAGGTCCTGGAGGTGCCTAAAGTCCCTGGTCCACTGCTGGGGATGTGCAAAGCTGCCTGAGGCCTGACCCCGCCTAGCAGCTCGGTGCCTAAGCCCCAGCAGGATTCACAAACAAAGCATTCCCTTGCCCATCTCGCCCGCGGGGCCCAACCCAAAGGCATTTCAGAGCACGCCTAACCTACAAATAAAGAAAACCAGGCAGAGGAGGCAATGAATAGCATCATCAGGGCACTCTCCTGGGAAGTGGGGGAGACTGAGATTTGAATTCCTGCTAGGGCTGATTTGGAGCAGGGATTAAACAGACCTCTCCCACATCACAGGTGAGGGCCCTAACCACCGGGATATCTGGTATTCTGGGGTGGAGCCCTCCTAATCTCTCCTTTTGATGCTGTTCCACTTTGTATATTCCTTGCAGCAACAACTGGAACACAGGTCTCCAGGGACGCGCCCTAATCCCCAGGCTATAAGGCCGTTCTCACGCTCTCTCTGGCCCAGTTAATGAGAAGAAAAGACTGAACTGGCTTAGGCACCTACCTTCCTGAGGGGTGGGGTTTAACCCTGCCTCTCTCCTCAGCATTTCCCATTGGTTCATCTAGGCACCTCCATATTGCTCAGCGTGCTGGCTCTTATGAATCCCATTCTTAGGCGCCTTGTATAGGAAGCCTGGGTGCCTAACTCGGAGCTGTGGATTCCACTGGGTGACAGGACACCCAACCGTTAGGTTTGTAATACCTGCATCCCTTTGTCTATCTAGCCTTCCAGACCAGAGAGTTCGGGTCTGAGTCCCTCTTCAAGTGAAACCTGAGTGCATTTGGATTATACATGAATGGAAAGCAAAATCTCAGATCGTATCTGTGTAACAGAAACTAAAATCTCTCCCCTGGACACTCCTGAAACAGAGGGCATGAAATTCAGAGCCTGATGCTCAGACTCAGCTGATCATGAAGATAGGTTTGAACTATTGCATGTTTGTGATTTAGATAAAGGCTTTTTGACTTGGGCCCATCTCACGTTTGCATACACAATGCTGAATTCAACTTGTCTCTAAGGAGGAGTGAATAACTCAGGCAACCCTGCAGCAGCAGCAGTAGCCAGGTAATAATAAAAAGATGTCACAAGTATACATCAGTCTGCTGCAGCTTGTGTAGGGCTCTTTGCACAGCCTCTTCCCTGCAGAACAACCAAAACCAAATCAACCAGGGCCTGCACTGGCGAGGCCACACCTGGAGTATTGCGTCCAGTTTTGGGCCCCCCACTATAGAAAGGATGTGGACAAATTGGAGAGAGTCCAGCGGAGGGCAACAAAAATGATTAGGGGGGTGGGGCACATGATTTACGAGGAGAGGCTGAGGGAACTGGGATTGTTTAGTCTGCAGAAGAGAAGAGTGAGGGGGGATTTGATAGCAGCCTTCAACTACCTGAAGGGGGGTTCTAAAGAGGATGGAACTCGGCTGTTCTCAGTGGTAGCAGATGACAGAACAAGGAGAAGTGGTCTCAAGTTGCAGTGGGGGAGGTCTAGGTTGGATATTAGGAAAAACTATTTCACTAGGAGGGTGGTGAAGCACTGGAATGGGTTCCCTAGGGAGGTGGTGGAATCTCCCTCCTTAGAGGTTTTTAAGGCCCAGCTTGACAAAGCCCTGGTTGGGATGATTTAGTTGGTGTTGGTCCTGCTTTGAGCAGGGGGTTGGACTAGATGACCTCCTGAGGTCTCTTCCAACCCTAATATTCTATGATTCCTGTTAAAGTCAATGGCTAAACTATCTATTGAGCTAAAGTCACCCTCTGTTGCAGTCTCTGGATTCAGCAGCTTGTTCTGCCCTGCAAGACACCCAGGCCCATTGATTTCACTGAAGAGAACACTCTGTGGGCCAAGGGGTCCACCCTCCTAAACAAGTTACAGTAGAGCACTGGGCTGGGATTCAGGAGACCTGGGTTCTGTTCCCATCTCTGCCACAGGCAGGCTCAGTGACCTTGAGCAACTCACAGCCCCTCTTTGTGCCTCAGTTTCCCCCATCTGTAAAATGGGGATAATAATACCAACCTCTTAAAAGCGCTTTGAGATCTACTAATGAAAAACACTATTATATAAGCACTAGGTATTTATTATTATTATTAACCTCCTTGGGGACCGTCACCTTGTTGTGGTGAAGGGACTTCCGTGTTCCAATGATCCTCAGAGCTAATTTGTCTGGAGCTTCATGTTCCTGGTAGGGTCTCCCAAGTCGAACAGGTCTGAGGGGAGGTCCCAGACAAAGCACGGTCCAATCCCCCAAGTCCTGAATGGTGGATCAGGCAGAAGAGGGTCGTCATGTGGAAGCAGATGAAGGCTGCAGCAAGTGGAAATCTCCAGTTGTCTTGGACTTTCCCTGCCACTGGGCCCCAGACCTCTAACTTGTCATAATCGTATGGTCGCTGTAGGCGCACCAGTTTCCCCACATTAAAAGAAATCACATGCAGGCTTCTACCACGGGAAATAACATCTTTCTGCAGGCGGATTTGCAGTTCCAGGATCGGACTCCTGAGTCATCTCAGGACCCATATGTAAATCCATGGTAGAAATCATCCTTGCATCGAGGGATCACCCATCAATCATTATTATTAAATTAGATTTCCATGATTCCCTAGTGGATTGACTTCCCTGGGGGAAAAGGATTGCACCCCAAACAGGCCTAAAGAAAGCCCCATCTCTCTTGTTACCCCTAGTTACCAATATCCTCCCAGTCTCTGACCATACTAGATTAAGAAGCCCTATTGTAAGGGACCAAACTGTGTCTTTGCTCATCTGGGCCCATTTTGCTTAAGAATCTGACTGATGTATCATCAGTACAGTAGCTTATTCCAGCTGGAAGGGCTTTGAAGATCTAATTTAATTTTCACTCTCTGTGAAGTTTGTCTTCTATGGATTTTTCCTCTGGTTGCACAACAGAATTTCCGTTCTGGGTCTAGTCACTCACTTGTTCAGGTTCTCACACACTGACAACTCGCCGCAACATCCTAGTTGCGAACAGGGCAAGGGAATCTTTAAACTCCCGCAAAAACCTGTTTTAATTTAATTTTTTTAAACATTTGCCATCATGTTAGGATTTCTAAAAACGCTTTTTTCTAATTAAACCTAAATCTATTGGGCGACGCTTCTTTAAACAGCCCCATACTGCACTGTACGCTAAAGGCGGCCAAACTCTCGCACTGAGATACTGCAAAAGGGAACACATCCCTGAAGGGCTGCCACTAAGGGCTTGTCTTCACGGTTGAAGTATAGACGTTTGGGCTCAGTCAGGAGCCTGGGCTCTGAAACCTTGCGGGGAGGGGGGAGGGGGAAATCTCAAAGCCCGGGCTCCAGCCTGAGCATCTACACTATTTTTTGCCCCACACCCTGTGCTCTGTGAGCCCAAGTCAGGTGATCTGGGCTCTGAGACTCAGTGCCGCTGGTTTTTATTTCGTAGATCTGCCCTTAGGGTCTTACTCCACTCCCATCCACACAGAAAAACCTCTCACCCAAGTGTGATGGTGCTTTGAAGCTGAATGAGCTGGCTTGTCCTGGGGTATAGACTAAAGCTCGAAGGCTGCTTAACACTTAGGCTGGAATCACCACTTTGCAATGTGGACATAGCACTCAAATGGATTTGCCTAATAGTCCTCCAGTGCCTTCCCACAATTCCCCCTGTGTGCCCAAAAGGAGAGAGAAATTATCCCACAAGTCGTAGTGCTCACACGAGTGAGTTCAGCACAGCATGAACTCAAGTCAAGTTGAGTCTGGCTTTCCAGTGTGATTGCTCGCAGGAGCTAGGCGAATCAGGGTGGTCAGACCTGAGTGCTGATCATGCAAGTTAACCCTGGAGTGAAGCCAGACCCTGAGAATGGTCCGCCGCCTGCACTAAGGTTGCCAGGTGTCCGGTTTTCGACCGGAACGCCCGGTCAAAAAGGGACCCTGACGGTTCCAGTCAGCAGCGCAGCAGGGGCCTGGGGCTAAGGCAGGCTCCCTGCCTGCCCTAGCTCCACGTGGCTCCCTGAAGCAGCTGCCAGGTTCCTGCAGCCCCTAGATGCATGGGCAGCCAGGGAGGCCCTGCATGCTGCCCCCGCCCCAAGGGCTGGCTCCGCAACTGTGTGTTTCACAGTTGTAGACAGACAGACTCATCCCAGCTGATCATCTCTGAGGCCTACAGACGGAGAGAGATTCTTTTTGTTAGCTGGGACCCAAACCATTCCTGGCTTTAGAGATCAGAGTCTGTATTGTGACACGCGCACACACAAACGAACAGGGAGCCTGTGCAGTTCCTTCAAAATTTAAAATTTTTATGAAAGCTAATGTTAAAATTATATAATATTCAGGTTAAGAAAAGAGTGTCCCTGGGTATAGTCCTTATATTATCCAAAAATACAAAGTTTGTTTTAAAAGTCATAAGACACATATAGTACATAATCTGAAATAACCCATATTTAAGTAACTAAATTTAACAATACAGTTAGGATATTAGCATCCAAATATTCAGGGACATCACTCATGAAAAGTTATACCAGGAGTTGGTTATAGAAAGCAAATATAGCAATGAGTGTAGATTGTCCCTCAGTAATTGAGCATGTAGGATCGGTTGTCCCTCAGTAAATACAGTCCATCAGAGAAGTAGTCCAGTTACTTTTCTGATTTAGTTTCTCAATGGCTCTCCAGCTCATCTCTCCTGGTATTGGTGGTGTCTGGTGATATGTTCTAGATAGACCACCCGATGGTGTCCGACACCATGAGTTGCCATATCAGCCGAACTTAGCATTGACCGATTCCACATTCTCTCAACATTCCCTCGTTACTGGGGTCCCATGCGCCCAGGGCTCCAATGATCAGCGTGTGAGTTTGAACCTCCCAGCCCGTAGGTCTCAAGGTGTTGGCCAGAGGGATGTATTTCTCCAGCTTCGAGATCGGGCACTGCAGAAGGCCGAGGTCCTGGTTTCAAAGGGAACTGTGTATTGCATTCAGGAAACACAGTAGCTCTGCCTCCAATCTGTTTGCCTTGCTGTCCTCCTCCTCACTATGAGCCTCTTTCCAAAACTGCTGACAATTCCCTCATATATTTTGTGACACTGAGATCTTTGTTCAGACTTCCAGTCGGTATTGCTGATCCAAAGGCTCATGTGATGTTGAATTGTACGGTTCAGAAGAGCTGCACTGATTGTTTGACAGGGCCCAGGCAGATCCCCCCCTTTTGCTCCTCGGCTCTTTACACTAACAGCACCAAAAAGCTACATCCTCCCAGAGATATGAATCTGTGGCTGTCTGCAGTTCTTTGCGAGTAGTTATCGCTCTCCTTTGAAATATGCCTGACGGCTATTGTTTAGCAGAAATACAGGTCCTCATCTCTGTTGGTTTGGTAGATGCATTACAGGTGCCTTAGTCATCCCCGTGTGTTCTTTCTCTGATCCCTTTACCTTCCTTTGGGCTTCTTATTTTCACACTATTGCCATGTATGTGAACTGATTTTTTTTAAGTGAATTGAAAAAAAAATCCCCCAAAATATAAAACAAAAATAATCCCCACCAGCCTGAATAGCTGATAACTGTAGAATGCATTTAAAAATTTCCTTCATGGAAATTCCCTAGCACAGCACGGAGATTTCCTGGCATATTAGAGAGACTTCTGTTTTTCAAGGCTGCAAGCAAAGAATGGAAATTTACAATTACTGCATCAAAGGCTGCTGCTTTTCTGACAGTCTACTTAGCTGGGGTCATCTGTTCCTGTAGAACATCAAACAGTGCAAGGTAGGGACAGGGAGGATTTGATCAGCTGCACCATTTCCTGGACAAAACACAAGTGTTTCCTTTCCTGCTTGGGGAAGGGAACGGAGTCTAACGGACAGATCAGGAGACTGGGAGTCAGGACTCCTAGGTCGTGATTCTCCATTGTGTGCAAGCTAGGTTGACCAGACGTCCCGATTTTATCGGGACTGTCCCAATATTTACTTGTTTGTCCTGCGTCCCGACCGAACATTGGTCGGGATGCAAATTGTCCCGATATTTTGCCCTCTGGCGCACAGGCAGAGGGGGCTCGCGCCCCCCCCCGCCCCAACTCCACCCCGGCCCTGCACCTTCCTCCCCCATTGGATCCCTCCCCAAATCCCCGCCCTGGCCCTGCCTCTTCCCCAAGCATGCCGCATTGCTCCTCCTCACCCCTCCCTCCCAGGCTTGCACTAATCAGCTGTATGGCGGCGCAACCGCTGGAGGGAGGGAGGTAGAAGCAGGACGCGGCAGCCAGCTCAGGGGAGGTGGAGGCAGAGCGAAGGCGAGCTGGTGCGGGGGGGCGGGGCGTGAAGCTGCAGGTGGGTGCTCAGCACCCACCAATTTTTTCTATGCTCAGGCAGCTCTTGGTGGTTTTTTGTTGTTGTTGTTGCTCCGCCAGCACCTCCTCTTCCCCCACCCCCCACGTCCCGATATTTCACATCTCTCGTCTGATCACCCTAGTCTAAGCAGAACTCAGATGGAGTGGAGAATGGGGACTGCAGGGTGCCATGGATGGTCTAGAAGATAATACTTAATCCTGCCTCAGTGCAGGGGACTAGACTAAATGACCCATTGAGGTCCCTTCCCATCCTACATTTCTATGATTCCCTGATCTGGAGCTGTACAGCTCTGGGACAAGTTATATGGGGCCCAGGAAATTTAGACTAATTGAGGATTGGGCATAGCAAAGTTCCACTCCACCAAACAACCTTTCTGCCCCTGACATGTTCCCCCTCCTTCCCTTACACTGGGCTGTGTGTGGTAGTGGTGGTGGGATGTGGCACAGGAGGGGATTAGGCCACTTTCTCCACCTGGATACTAGTGGAGAGTTCCCTTTTAAAGGGGGAATTCTTTGCTAGCCATCTCCAGCCGCTTTAAGGTTACTTTGTGCCACTTAACACGAGGTGGTCTTAGCAGACTGCAGAATCCTGCCTCTACTTCCAATTCCCAGCTCTGCACCACTGATTTGCTGCATGACGCTGCACAAATCACATAAATTCTGTGTGCTTCAGTTTCCCCATCTGGTAAAGGTGGATGGATGATAGCTCCTACCAGGCAGTGTGCTGTGGGGTTTAATAAAGTCATGCCTGGAAAGTGGTTTGGAATTCTGAGATGGAAGGTGCAGCATAAAAGTGCAAAGTAATATTGTTGTTGCAAGGGTAAGTTTCTTTGACAAGTCTTGATTCTGCATTGTGAGAAACATACACAATGATGCAGTTAATAGTAGCTAGCTCATCTGCCTTGACGTAGGCAGGGGGATTTAAATAGCTACAATCTAAACACACATGAATCTTAGCTTTTCCAAGATTTGGATTTGGATCTGATGTTTGCAGACTGGGTCTTTATCCTTATTCATAAATCTAACTCTGTGGTATTTTCATAGGGTGACCAGATGTCCCAATTTTATAGGGACAGTCCTGATTTTGGGGTCTTTTTCTTATATAGGCACCTATTCCCCCTCTCCCCCACACACACCCTGTCCTGATTTTTTACACTTGCTATCTGGTCACCCTTTATTTTCAGAGGACCTCTTATGGTAGTATCTATTCTGCATTCTGGTATCTACATAGTGTAGATACATAGTATCTATTGTGGGTTCTGATCCATTACAGAAATAATGTTAGCCATTACGTTTGGATCTGGAACCAGATCAGAATGTCACAAGACCCTGCCAAAACAACAAATGCAAAATCTTCAGATATATCTCCACTGCTACGATGATCAATACCCACCACAACACACCTTTCAACAGCTATGGTTCCTACACACACCTATCACAACATGTGGTGTACCTAATCCAGTGCATCAAATGCCCCAACAACAACTATGTGGATGAAACCAATCATTATGCTCGCAAATGAACTCACACAGGAAAATTACCTGTGCACCAACACTTTTCACAAAGTGATCACTCCATAACTGACCTCTCGGTCCTCATCCTCAAAGGAAACCCACACAACACCTTCAAATACGAGCTTGGGCACTTAAATTCAGAACTCTGCCAGACACTAAAAAACCATGGACTCAGAGACACTGCTTTTATGGCTCATTACAACAATTTATAATACATCCTATTACCTGATAACCCTTAATTGCCCACTTCATTTTAAGTGGTCTCCTATAGCTTGTGTGAACCTGTTTTGCTTAACAATCTAACCCTCAACTGTCTGCTTCATTTTAAGTGGGCTCCGACAGCATGTGTGAACCCCTTATGCTTGACAATCTGTCCCAACTTGCATTTAGCTCAGATGCTCTGGTTACCTTTCCCAGAGCTGCAGAAGAGCTCTATGAATTTTTCAGGCTTGTTCCTTCCACCAATAGAAGTTGGTCCAATAAAAAAAAAATTACCTCACCTACCGTATCTCTCTCATAGCCTGAGACCAACACGGCTACAACAACAGTGCTAACAATCTCTAACAATAACACTATGTATTTCCATATTCTCTTTCATCCAAGAATCTCAAAACATTTTACGAAGAGGAGTCGGTGTCACCAGTCTCATTTTAGAAAGGGGAAAATTAAAGCCAACCAAGGTAATGTGACTTGCCCCAAACTCAGAGAGTAAATTGGTGGTAGAGGAGGGATTAGAACCCAGGTCTTCTGGCAATTTGCTCATACTACTCACAACACTGCCTTGCTTCCACAGCAAGCTTGTTTATAAAGCCCCTCTTCCTGCTAGCTTGAGCTGTGAGTTTGCAGACTGACCTGGGCAATCAGTTATTCCTCCCTTAAGCCAAGTGTGCCGTGTTTGCTTCTGAAACCAGCTCAAGTGCTTTAGGCTCCTTTTTCCGACTTTGTCGTCCTGGGTGATGCTTCTCTGACAGCAACCCGACTCACAGCTCCACACGACTCACTCCATCTGTATCACGGACACACAGTTCACGCTTATTCAGTGCGTCTTGCTCATTTGCAAGATCAGGGTTCAGATGTTTTCCTCGCAGCAGCTTGGGCTGCTAGGGTCCAACAGGCCCACGTTATTTCCCTGAATCCTGTTGTATTTCTTTGGCAGCTGCTGCTGCAGAAAGCTCAATGACGACAGCTGTTCTGAAAGTACTTGGCAACGTGTCGGTTTGCTGCAGTCAGGATCAAGGACACCGGCTGCACCAGCAGCGAACTTGTGGGTTTGCAGCCTTCATTTTCCCTGCAATGTTCTTGGATTCCTTTTGGTGTGTGGGCAGTTTGGCCCCATTCTTACTGATAGTCAAATGGTTCCTTGTGAGCGTTCCGGCACAGCGGGAACAGCTATGTCATCTCCAATTTGATCACACGCTGATAACGAAGGACATTCTTCAAACTGACTTGCCTCAGAAGGCATCTCCCTGGCTGGGAGTCTCCCTGCCCTGAATTCTAAAGGAAACGAATAATTGAGAAGGACAACGTGGCACTAACAAGCCAGCCTTGTGCTCTATATGAGATCTCATAAACTAAGTGAGATTGAGTCTACTTTGAACTTGGATGGGAGACCTACAAAGGAGAACCCAGGTACTTCAGGACAAAGTGTCTGTGAATCAGCAGGGGATGCTCATCTCTCTTTGGCAGAAATGAGCTACTGCCTGGCTTTGTGGGGGGCACTCGTGGCAGGAAGACCATGTGATTGCAGAGGGGAATTAGAAGATGTAGGGCCCTATTCCGTGCCTTGGGAGCTGCGCTGAGTGACCATGGGCAAGTCACTTCTTCTCTGTGTGTCTCGGTTTCCTTTTCTGTAAAATTGGGTATAATAACTTTACACCTTTGTAAACTGTTTTGAGATCCTCACGGAAAAGCATGACTATTATTATTTGGATAAGAGAATAAACTAAGGTCCTGATTCCTGGCTACAAAACATCAGGGGTCTTTCCTGACCTTGCTATTTTTGGTTTGATCTGATGGCTGATCACTCTCTTTTGTGCCACAAATGTGCCTTGGGTACATTGCCAAGTCAATTCAATTCTTCAGCAATTTAAATGTCACAGAAATAGAGGCTATAGAACGATACTTCCTTCGTCTAATTGTCGATGCAGATCGTAAGCTTTTCAGGACAGGGAGTGGCTTACTACGGCTGTGTAAAGCACCTAGCACAGTGAGGCCCTGATCTTTTTGTGGAGCTTTATTCACTACTGTAGTACAAAATAACTGGTAACAATAAATCAGGGGTAGGCAACCTATGGCACGCGTGCCGAAGGTGGCACGTGAGCTGATTTTCAGCAGCACTCACACTGCCCAGGTCCTGGCCACTGCTCAGGGGAGCTCTGCATTTTAATTTAATTTTAAAAGAAGCTTCTTAAACATTTTAAAAACCTTATCTCCTTTACATACAACAATAGTTTAGTTATATATTATAGACAGAGAAAGAGACCTTCTAAAAATGTTAAAATGTATTACTGGCATGCAAAACCTTAAATTAGAGTGAATAAATGAAGACTCGGCACAGCACTTCTGAAAGGTTGCTGAACCCTGCAATAAATAATGAAAAGACCAGTTGGATCATTCAATCTGGCCCCTTACATTTTGAAGGCCTGTCGCTTATTTCATTCCTACTATATGTCTTAACTATCTTGTTCTTGTACCATATCAAACATTTCAGCTAAACCTTGTACTTCCCAGTGCTACTTAGAGTTTACGGGGAGGCACTATAATATTCTCCTGGCTATCCTGCAATGCAGTCAGTTACACTTTTTGGATTAAGCAATAGGAGTGGCACATGAAATGGCAAAGATTGCTCCTATAATGCTAGTAATTTATTGTGCGGGAATTTTTAATATGAGGCCCAAGAGATGATGCAATGTGATGCTTCTTATAATTTCATTATATCATGTAGACAGCGGTCTGCTGGCTATAGCAGGGGCTGGAAGCCAGAAGTCCTAGGGTGAAATTCTGCCCCGGCTGAAGTCAATGGCAAATCTCCCATTGACTGCAGTGGGGCCAGGATTTCACACCTAAAATCTATGGCTGGCACTGGTTAGCCAAATCTTCTCTGTGCCTAATCTATAAAGAGGGTACAAAAAATACATCTGTCTCCCAGGGCTGCTCTGAAGCTAAATTCAGCAATGTTTGGAAAGTGCTCTGAAATCCTCAGCTGAAAGGGGCAACATACATTCAGAAGATTAAAATCGTTTTTTAATCTTCTACATTTATGCCACACTGTAAAGGCTAATAACAGATGAACATATTCCAAACCTATCCCACACATACTTCCCCCAAAGAGCAACTACATGTGAGTGACACCTCAGCTGTGGGGGCAGAGTTCTGCCATGTAGGATTATCTCTCTGTCTATTTTAGGGTACTGCCACCACCATCGTAGTGTCTGAGCACCTTTCATGTCAAACCAATAGCAAGAGAACTCCCTAGTAGATTTCTGGGCATCTCTGGCACTTCTCCCTTTCTGAGGCTGAGAACCCCGCCTGGGGTGGGAGTTCTGGATGGAGGGGGTTTAGTGCTGCGAGTGTTGTTTTTACAATGGAAAGGCAAACGACCTGCCAACCATTCTCATGCCAGCTCACTGGACAACTCCCTGGTTCCAACGTTCTGTGCTCTTTGTATCATGTGACATTCCAGGTGTCACTATCCAGCACCCGAAGGGCTAACTGAGTATTTAAGGGACAGGAGAATGGGTTCGGCAGCTGTTTTTAGTCTCTCAGCACCCAGCTGGGCCTCAGCATGGGGAAGGCTAACCCTGGGTTTAGATGCTGCAATCCTGGAGGGAGGAACAGAGGAAATACTTACACTTTCAGTACAAGAGCTAAAGCTGCAGGAATGGGTTTTCTCTGAGCTGGCTCGTTAATGGGTCTTGAACCTGCCAAGGGGGCCGAGTTGAGCTGCACCTGGAAAGGCCTGGCCCACTTCCAAATGGCTTCCCAGTGAATCCAAAACATGCTGGTATGTGCACCTTCACTGCTCCCGCCTCACCCATTGAAATCAATGGATACCGCAGATGGTCAGCAGCGCCTCACAGAAACAGGTCCTATCTTAATAGCACGCTGTGCCCATGTATTTCCAAAAGAGCAGCAGGCCAACATCTGTAAGTTAAGGGGAAGGCCAGAAATAGCCTTTTCAAAAGGTGAATGAGGATGAACTGCTGACAGACAGACAGTCTGTGTGAGGCAGAGACCTCAGAAGAGAGCAAAACTAGGCTCAGAGCACAGAATCTGCAGAAGTGGGTGAGAGGCATTTGCTCTTCAGGACCTCACACATGCCCAAGGGCACTGGGCCTCATTGTCAATGTGCTGTGGCACTAAGGAAGAGGACCAAAGGAACGGATGCTCTTGCATGGCCGGCTTTAGGATTTGTGAGGGCCACCCAAAAGAAAGATCCCAGATTGCCAGAAGAGAAAGCAGGGAATGAATTGAATCCTGATGCCAGGGACGGAGACAGTCCTGGCCCATTTAGGCGCTGAGTTTATATCACCTTTGGTATCCTAAACAGGCACTCTCTCCGCTTGCGTTTAAAGCTGGTTCTGCATAATCTCACCATTAAATCTGGTAATACACACATCTCCTCTCTGTGTGTGTCAGGCAGCCTTAATTCAAAGGGAGTGAGGTCTGGTGTTAGAGCAAGAGATTGTGAGCTAACGTCACTGGAATCTATTCCCAGCTCTGCCACTGACTTCCTCTGTGACCTTGGGCAGGTCATGTCTCCCTTTCTATGCCTCCATTCACCCATATGTAAAACATGGATATTATCCTTATTGCGGTAGTGCCTAGAAGCACGTGCTAGGGGCTGTACAGACACACAGCAAAGAACTGCTCCTAACAGCTTACAATCCAATTACTGTACCTACTCCATAAAGGGTGTTTCTAGACATCATCAGTTAATGCCCGCAAGGCACTTTGAATTCCTTCAGAGAGAACGTGCAAACAAAGGACAAATGGTTGTTGTTATCTCTGACTTCCGTGGGTTAAAGTCAGATTCTTCGTGTTATTTGAACTTCGTTTTACTCTCCTTGGTAGGATGGACTTGAATGATACCAGGAGTTTGTAGTTTTCAATATTATCATCAGCCAAACAAGGGACACCCAGACTTTTAGGAGTTCAGCGTTCAGGAGCATTAGGAGAGTCCTACATGGATGAATTGTTACTTGCATTCAAAGAAGCAGGCATGATGTTTCCAATTATTCTTCCTTTCAGACAACAGCTAGCTGTTTTCGTTTACTGGAGCAGCAGTTGATTAGGAAAACAATATTGAATAAACTGCTGAAAAAGGCTGTGTGTAAGTCAACAATTTTTTCTGACACAGCCCCAGCATTACTTCATGATGATGCTGGCAAGTCAATAATAGATACAGTAGAAATCAGTTGGTCATAATGTTGCAAATGAGCCAGAGAGCACAAAAAGTCCTTTCGGCAGAAGAAATAAATCTGTTTGTTCAAATACGTAGCATTTATGACGTGATATGAAAGTTCCAGAAGCAAACATTACTGCAAACAGAAAATGACACTTAGTTTGATAACCAGGGTCGCCGGAAAATAAATAGGCAATCTTTTCTTTCTATATTTTTTCAGCATCATAAAGGCAAAATATTAGAAACACAATCTCAGCTACAGAATCAGAAGCTAAAGGCTTTTATTGCCAAATGCAGCAGGAAGGGAATATGGTTCAGTGCTCATGCAATGGCACCAGGGGAAAGCACTGTCCCTGGGTCTGCTATTGGATCCTCTCTCCCCTGGAGGAGAAAATTGTATCATGTTCATACAACATCCTCTTATAGAATTTATTCAGGAATTATGACTTTTCTGTTGGTTTTTCTGAATCATCTTAGGAATTTCCTATAGAATTCTATAGGATATTCAACAACATATAGCAGGATCCCCTTCACTACTAAATTTGATGGGATTTTACAGTATTTTCTAAAGAACCTTATTAATTTTCCATAGACCCCTGTTTATCTGATCCCTGTTAAATGCTAAGATTTTTCCCATAAAAGCAAATTGTATAACATTTTTGCATTTGATTCTAATTTGAAAGTGGATCATCCACTGTCTGTTCTTTTCTAGTTCTTATACCACATCCATCAGAACATAAAAACAGGGTCAGACCAATAGTCTAGCTAGCCCCTTATGCTGTCTTCTGACAGCAGCCAGTACCAGATGCTTCTGTCAGGAAGCATGGGTCTTGAACCCTAGTACGCAGTGACCTGCCAATGAGTGTGGGAATTGGAGCAGAACTCTGACAGAGGACCCCAGGACTGGGCACTGATTGGTAGAATGCTGCAGGTCTTGATTGATTTTTAAACCTAGTAGAGAAAGAGGAAGTTATCCATGCATCAGGGTTCACTCTGCTTTGGACTGCTTCCCCTGCAATACCTGCTCCTTCTGGTGAGCTCTTGGTAACCCAACCCAGCCTGGCTGCCTACTGACACCTGGTTTGTCCTCCGGCTTGTCTCGGACTCCGATCTCCTGGTAACTTGGCCCTGCCTGCCTCCAGATGTTTGCCCTCTTACCTGCTTCAGACTGACCTGCTGGTATCTGATCAAGCCTGACTCCCAACCACTAGGCAGACCACCCACATATCGGTCCTGACAGCTTCAGAGGGAATGAACGCAACAGGGCAATTTCAAGTGATCCATCCTCCGTCTGCTCCCAGCTTCTGGCAGTTGGAGGCTTAGGGACACAGGGTTGAGTCCCTGACTACCCAGGCTAAGAGCCATCGTTGGATCAATCGTCCATGAACTTATCTAGTTCTTTTTTTAACGCAGTTACATTTTTGGCCCTCACAACATCCCCGGCAATGAGTTCTACAAATTGACCATGTTTTGCATGAAGAAATACTTCCTTTTTTGTGTGTTTAAACTGGCTTCCTATTAAATTTCATTGGGTGACCCCCAAGTTCTTGTGATATGTGTAGGGGTAAATAACACTTCCCCATTCATTTTCACCACATCATTCATAATTTTATAGACCTCTATCATATCTCCTCTTAGTTGTCTCTCATCTAAGATGAACAGTCACAGTCTAATCTCCCTTCATATGGAAACTGTTCCATACCCCTCATTTTTGTTGCCCTTCTCTGCACCTTTTCCAATTCTAGTATCTCTTTTGCGATGGGCGACCAAAACACCACACACTATTCGAGGTGTGGGCACACCATGGATTTATATAGTGACATTTGACATTTTCTGGTTTTATTATCTGTTTCCTAATGGTTCCTAACATTCTATTTGCTTTTTTTGACTGCTGCTGCACATTGAGCAGATGTTTTCAGAGAACTATTCGCAATGACTCCAAGATCTTTTTCTTGAGTAGTAACAGCTAATTTAGACCCCACCATTTTGTGTGTATAATTGGGATTTTGTATTCCAATGTGCATTACTCTGCATTGATCAACACTGAATTGCATCTTCCATTTTGTCACCTAGTTTAATGAGATCCCTTTGTAACTTTTCACAGTCAGCTTTGGACCTAATATCTTCAATAATTTTTATTGCCTACAAATTTTGCCACCTCACTATTCAACCCCTTTTCCAGATCATTTCTGAATATGTTGTATAGCACAGGCCCCAGTATAGATCTTTGTGGGACCCTGCTATTTACTCCTCTCCACTGTGAAAAGTGACCACTCATTACTACCCTTTGTTTCCTATCTTTTAACCAGTTATTGATCCATGCGAAGACCTTCCTTCTTATCCAATAATTAATTAGTTTGCTTAAGAGTTTGTGGTGAGGGACCTTGTCAAAAGCTTTCTGAAAGTCCAAGTACACTATATCCACTGGGTAAGCCTTGTCCACAAGCTTGTTGACACCTTCAAAGAATTCTAATAGATTAGTGAGGCATGATTTCCCTTTACAAAAGCTGCATTGACTCTTCCCCAATATATCCTATTCATCTATGTGACTAATAATTTTGTTCTTTACTATATTTTCAACCAATTTGCCTGGCATTGAAGTTAGGCTTACCAGCTTGTGATTGCCAGGATTGCCTGGGGAGCCTTAAAAAAAAAATCAGCATTCACGGTGTTCAGACCATTCATATAGTCCAGTGTAATGAGACCTTGTGTAGTTGTGTTATGTATTGTTTTTGTGTTTCTAGGGAAATTCAACAATTGGAACAGGTTTTTTTAACTTCAAATAAGGTCTCAAAATGACCTAGTTTAGCAAATTATTGCACTAAGGACACTTTCCTGTGTAAAGAAACTTAAAATATATAACTAAATTGTATTTTTTTTAAAAGCAGTATGATATAAAAAAAATCTCAAAAAAGAGAGACTCGCACACACATTAAAGAGGAAGCTACTAAAAACTACCCTAGAGTCAAAAGTCAAGAAACTAAAATCCTTAGATTCAGCACAGTGGCTATGTTGACAACCACAACACAGTGACAGAAGTCAAGCAGGCCCCTTACACAAAAACAGAAGCAAAAAGGCAAGAAAAAAGTATAGTGAAATGGTATAATACAAGGGATTGTTTGAGCCTAGCAGGTAGCATGTGGGAAATGGAAATGTACCAATCTCCTAGAACTGGAAGGGACCTTGAAAGGTCATCGAGTCCAGCCCCTTGCCTTCACTAGCAGGACCAATTTTTTGCCCCAGATCCCTAAGTGGCCTCCTCAAGGATTGAACTCACAACCCTGCGTTTAGCAGGCCAAGCTCAAAAATACTAGTGAAGCCAACTGAAAGGCGCATATGGCTAAATTTTCAAAAGAGATGGGTGGTCAGTGCTTGTGAAAATCAGGTCCCCCTTATGGTGTTGCACTCAGACATTGAGGTACCTGAAATCACTAGTCACTTTTGAAAATGTAAGCCAGATACTATGGCAAGTACAATGTATGCTGGGCGATAGGAAATCTAAGAGGGGAATTTGAAGATCAAAGAATAAAAGATATTAGAATAAATGTCAAGAAATTCTTTAAATATGTCAGAAACTGGAGACCTGTGAGAGAACTGGTGGGTCCACTGCACCACCGAGGAATAAAGGGAACAATTAAAGAAAGAATTGATCTTTACTGCAACATTTTCTTTGCATCAGTCTTCGCCACAGAAGCTGGTGAAATATTTGCCCTGTGCCATCTATGAGATGCTGCCAGAGATGGAAGTATCAATAAAGAAGGTGCTGGGAAAGAAATAATGGATAAATGAAAGAACAAGAAGCCACTAGAGCCAGGTACCTCAGAACGCTTGGCAGGTATGCTGACTCAATTATGAAGAGAATGAACTGCTAACGAGAGTGCAGTTTCTCATTAAAATCTGCAAATATACCAGAGGACTGGAGCAAAGTGCAGCAGGCGTAGTGTGTAGTGTCCTGAGTAGTCATGATGACTTCATGGAATGACTTACAGCGGTAGGTACTACACCCAGTAGTAGTAAGGCCTGGTCTCCACTAGGATTTTACAGCCATATAGCTATATCTCTCAGGGATGCAAAAAAAAAAATCCACATCCCTGAGAGATGTCGCTATACTGACCTAACTCCTGTGTAGACAGTGCTAGGTTGACAGAAGAATTCTTCCATTGACCTAGCAATGGCGTCTCAGGGCGGTGGATTACCTATGCCAACAGAAGAACCCCTCCCGTCGGCATAGGTAGCGTCTACACTGAAGTGCTACAGCGGCACAACTGCAGCATTTTAAGTGTAGACAAGGCCTAAGTGCTTCCGGGATCAGTCTCAAGCTTTGCAGTGCTGTGGTAAGGTGTGACAGAAGGTGTATGTGAACCCGCCCAGGAGCTTTTGCTGAGTATAGTTTTGGGCAGGCGTGTTTGTGTGTGGGAACGTGCAACAGAAAAACCTAGGAAAGACAGAGAGAGAGATAGCCCAAAGGAGCAGCTGAAAGCATGGTGGATAACCATGGAAGAAACCTAGAGAGGTTTGGGTCAGGGTGCAGGCTGAAAAACTGTGCTTGGTGCTATGAGCAAAAGGATCTTTCTTGCTATTTGATTCCATCTGTGTTCAGAGACACAGGGTTTTACATATTCTCTGTGAACAAACAAAACTGCAGTCCAGAAATAGCTGACTCATCAATTTCTCCCCCTAACCGACTACACCCAGAATTTTTGGTTACCATGTGAGCCAAGAGGGTCGACACTGGTGTCGGCAGCAGAATTCAGTTTCCAAGGAGAGAAACTGCGTGCTGGCAATGCTGTTGAACCAAGATGGAGGAAATGATGGCAGGGCCTGCAGAAATCAAAGATGGCCAAAAGGAATTGAAATAAGACTTAAAAACAGGAGCTGGAGCCTTCACAAAATAATTTAAAACACGACCTGGAGACCAGACTTAAAAGGAACTAATGCAGCATCTGGAGAATTTCCAGAAAGGGCTGAGGGTTGACTCACAGATGGAGGTCAAATTTCTGTTGGAGCAACCATCAGAGTATCTATAGAGGTTGAGGAGCCCAGCTGCAAAGCTCCCAGGCTGGAATTGAAAGCCAGATCAAGGAAGTGACCAGCAACCTGACTGCCATAAACCAGAAGCTTTTCTATGAAATAGTGGAGACCGGCAAGCTTTAGCCAACTTGGAACTTGCTAACACAGATGAGCTGCAGCAAGGACTTAGGGAGCTGAAAATTCAGCGCCAGAAGGAAAACAAAAGGTCACAGATCACAGTGGAAGTCAGCCACCTGGATGAGGAATAGAGCCAGCTGGAGGACTTGGGTAAGATTGGACACTTACAATAGTTTTCTGTCCTGTTTGTAACCCCCAGAGAGGAGAATTGGACCGACCCCGTTCAAATACAGACAAAGGAAAAAGCTTCCTGGATTATTTGAATCTATTCAACATTATAACTCAAATCAATGGCTAGGAGCAGGGGCGGCTCCAGGCCCCAGCACACCAAGCGCGTGCTTGGGGCGGCATGCCGTGGGTGGCGCTCTGCTGGTCACCAGGAGGGTGGCAGACAGCCAGCCTTTGGCAGCATGCCTGCGGCGGGTTTGCTGGTCCCGCGGCTCCGGTGGACCTCCCGTGGACGTGCCTCGGGGGAGCCACGGGACCAGCGGACCCTCTGCAGGCACGCCCGCGGGAGGTCCACCGGAGCCGCGGGACTGGCAACTGGCAGAGCGCCCCCCGCGGCATGCCGCCGTGCTTGGGGCAGCGAAATGTCTAGAGCCGCCCCGGGCTGGGAGGAGATACAGAAATGGGGGTTGTTTGCAGTGAAAGCCTATTTCCCAGTCTGGGGAAATGGGGAAAACACCAAGCGGAAGGGTAAAAGTTTGGAGGTACAAGGATCAACCCTGCACTATTTGTTTAGCTCTGGGCAGTTGAACAACAATAATGGGACTTTGGCTACTGAGTGTGTAATAGAACTGTGATGTCTATATAGGGATAATTGACATAGGTTTAAACCTAGATCATTGGACCAGACATGCTAAGCAGGCTAGGGAATAGGGGGTCCAAAACTGAACCACCTCACTGGTCTCAGATGGGGATAGTGATGCGGGGCAAGGACACCCATCCGAAAACTAGTTTGAAAACTGGATGGCTGGTGTTTGAGCAAGAAGTCTGGGTGGCTGAAATAATGGATGAGGTCACTGGCTTGGATTTCGTTATGGCTAACAGCTATGTAATCTTTGCCAGGAAAGGTGTCTTACAAATTCAGTCTATGGAAATTCCCTTGAAAGATATGGCCCAGGTGAGACATATGGTTTGTATGCAACTGGTTTGTAATGAAAGAAATTGCCCCACCCGCAGGGGAAGAAATTGTAACAGCTACATGCTGTGGTAACTCTCGAGCCAGGGAAAGATGAGGAGTGGTTGAAACCTGTTTTTTGAGACCCAGAGTCTTGGGAGATTCTTAGCTGTTAAAATTCTTATGGATCTGAAACAAGAACTGATCCCAGTTTGTTTTCTGGATGTTTCTAACAAGCAGCAAATGATAAAAAAAGGGAATTGTGGTTGTGAAATGTGAGCCGATGGAGCTGGTAAATACTGGTATAGAGGAAAATTACAAAGGGGAAGGAGGTGAAGGTGAACTTGCAATGTTTCTATTGGACTTGTTCCAGCGCTGTCCTGTACATGTAAATGGGGAACAACAGAACAATCGAAGACACTTTCTGGTTAGGAATCAGGAGTCATTCTCCTGATCCAGCAAAGATGTATTGGTTGTACTGCACTGGTCCAGCACAAGACTGATACTGTGGGAGACAGACCCATTAAAACTGGTTACCAGTTGCAAAAAGGGAATAGGCACTACAGACTATTGAGGAAACATATAAGGAAGGCGTAACTCAGCCTTCAACCAGCCCCTGAGCCTCACTCATGGTTCTGGCTAAGAAGAAGGCTGGCAGCAACAGATTCTGGACTATAAAAAATTCAGTTAAGTCCCTTTAAAAGATTCTTGTCCGTTACAACAAAGAGATGATACCCTGGATGCTGTAGAAGGTTCAGTCTGGTTTCCCATACTGGCTCTTAAAAGTGGGAATTGGCAAATGGAAGTGGATCCAAAAGACTGGGGGAAAAACTGCTTTCACAGCAGGTCAAGGCTTGTGGCAATTTAAAGTGATGGCTTCTGGCTTGTGCAACGCACCAGCCACATTTGAGAGGCTAATGGAGAAGGTATTACATGGCATGGCCCTTTCAGCCTGCCTGTTATACCCAGATGATATCCTGCTGCATTCTAAAACATTTACAGTTGGTTGGTGATAAGCTGAAGGTGGCCAGTTTGAAACTGAACCCAAAGAAACGCGAGTTGTTTCAAAAAGAGGTAATTTACCTTGGGCACACAATTAGTGGAAATTCCCTCCTCCTTGAGAAAAAGAAAATTGAGGCTTTACAGAGCTGGTCAGCTGCCTAGACATGCAGAGTTTTATAGGGCTCTGCTCCTATTACAGAAGGTTCACTTGTGGGTTTGTCAATATTTTAAACTCACTGCCAAAGTTGGATGAGAAAGTGAAACCATTTCAGAGGTCAGCAGAGTGTGATGTCGCATTTTCAGAGTTGAAAACCACTCCGGTGACTGCTTTGGTCTTGGCTGATCCATGTTTAAATATTAATTGCATTGAGTATGTTGCAGATAATATTAATTGCACTGAGTAACAACAAGGGGGAAGGAACACCAACCAAAATAGGGAAGGAACAGGTGAAGGAATATTTTAATAAGTGAGATGTATTCACATTGGCAGGACCTGATGAAATTCATCTCCAATAATTAAGCAATCTCAGCATTGTTAGTAATTATCCCAGAGAACTCATGGAGGATGCATGAGGTCCCAGAGGACTGAGGAAGGACAAATATAGTTCCTATCTTTAAAAAGGGGAACAAAGAGGACCCAGGGAATTGTATACCAGTCAGCCTAACTTTGGTGCCTGGAAAGATACTGGAACAAATTATTAAACAATCAGTTTGTAAGCACCAGGAGAAAATAGGGTTACAAGGAATAGCCAGCATGGATTCGTCAAGAACAAATCATGTCAAATCAACCTCATTTCCTTTTTTGACAGGGTTACTGACCCAGTGGAGAGGGGGAAGCAGTAGATGTGATATACCTTGATTTTTAGTAAGGTTTTTGACATGGTCCTACATGACATTTTCATACGCAAATAAGGGAAATGTGGTCTAGATGAAATTACTATGAGCTGGGTACACAACTGGCTGAAAGACTGTGCTCAAAGAGTAATTATCTATGGTTTGCTGTCAAACTGGGAGGGCATATCCAGTGGAGTCCCATAGGGGTCAGTTTGGGGTCCTGTACTAATCCATATTTTCATTAATTACTCGGATAATGGAGTGGAGAGTACGCTTATAAAATATGCGGATGAAACCAATCTGGGAGGGGTTGCAAGCACTTTCGAGAACAGGATTAGAATTCAAAGTGACCTTGACAAATCAGAGAATTGGTCTGAAATGAACTAGATGAAATGCCTTAAAGACAAGTGCAAAGTACTTTGCTTAAGGAGAAAAAAAAATCCAATGCACAACTACACCATGAGGAATATCTGGTTAGATGGTAGTACTGCTGAAAAGGATCTGAAGGCTATAGTGGATTACAAATGGAACATGAGTCAACACTGGGATGCAGTTGTGAAAAAAAAAGTTAACATTCTGGGGTGTATTAACAGGAGCGTTGTATGTAAGACATGGGAGGTAACTGTCCTGCTCCACTCAGCACAGGTGAGGCATCAGCAGGAGTACTGTGTCCAACTCTGAGCATCACATTTCAGGAAAGATGTGGATAAACTGGAGAGAATCAAAAGGAGAGCAACAAAAATGAGAAAAGGTTTAGAAAAGCTGACCTATCGGGAAAGGTTAAAAACACTGGGTGTGTTTAGTCTTGAGAAAAGACAACTAACGGGGGACCTCATAAGTCTTCAAATAGTTTAAGTGCTGTTATAAAGAGGATGGTGATCAATTGTTCTCCATGTCCACTGAAGGTAGGACAAGAAGTAATGGGATTACTTTGCAGCAAGGGAGTTATAGGTTAGATGTTAGCAAAAAATTTCCAGCTCTATGGATAGTCATGCTCTGGAACACATTTCCAGGGGTGCTTGTGGAATCTGAATAATTGGAGGTGTCTAAGAAGTTTACTTGGCCATGCATCAGCACTGGACTAGATGACCTCTTGAGGTCCCTTCCAGCCCCTCATTTCTATGAAATACCTGAGTGTCACCAATTTCTCGTCTGAACTGGAACAATCTACTAAACCCTGATATTTTGGCTAGCCGCTTGGGTCAAAAGAGGCAAAGTAGCACCACAAAATGAACAAACAGCATAACAGGTGAAAGTCACACCTGCATTTCACATACAATAAAACAAACAAGTGAAAATCTTCTTGTACCTTTTTATCCCATCTCTTTAGCTACGTGTTGTGTGTTTAGACTGTAAAAACCCATCGCGCATAGTTGGGTGCTGTATTAAAAAAAAAAATCACAACAATGAAAGGCTTGAAGTGTGGCAGGTAGTGACAGTGCATAATAAAAGGAGCAGCCCTGTCCCAGGGGAGCACTAAGAGTCAGGTCCCAAGTAGCAAGATGCTACGCACTTGCTACTGTACTACATTGTGGGGTGCAGCTCTCTCGCCCTGGCACTGCTGCTCACCCACAATCCTGACTCCTTCCTGTCTCATTAGGTGCACTATCCACCTTGAGGGGAGTAGGGAGCAAGCATTTCCTGTGCTCCCCGGTGTCAGAACTGTAATTCTCTCTAGCCACGTATGTGAACCATATAAGCAAAAGTACGAGTAAAGACCCCATACTCTCAGAACCAGTCCCAAAATGAATTCAATGCTATTAATACATAGCTCATATATAGTGCCTATCAGTGAATCTCAAAGCAGTTCTCAGGAAATACTATCACCATTTTATAGTGATTGTTTTAATAATCTAATGTGTTGCTAGTAACCCAAGTAAAGAGTCTGTTTATTTTTTAGACTTATATGTGCAACCTGAGTGTCCCTTTAATGCACCTACAGTGTAAATGAATTTCTTCTCTGAAGTCTGGAGGCAGCGGTCACGTGTACAAAAAGGAAATGTAATACACTTAGGATGCTATCCCAAGAAAAGGAAATAGCATCCTAAGTGTATTGTATCCCAAGACACTGCTGCTATCACTCGTCCATCTGGTCAAGATGTGAAGGACAGGTTAACCATCCAGCAGTTGAACGGTCTGAAACCAGTGTCATTTGATTTTGCATTTTATAATCTCCACTGCACATTCTCCACCAAAGAAATTATTTTTGTAGATTAATCTACCAGCTGCAGAAAAAAGTAGATTTGCCCACAATTTAAGGGAATGTACTGGATGGTTGTTTTGGAAGTACTACAGGATAGCAAGAAATGAGAAAGAAGAATAGATTCCAGAAGAGCTCCAATGGAATTTAAGTCCGAGAGTGTTCCGCAACACTTTATCTCTAAAATGTCACGATGTACTGGCCTCAAAGCCTGGAAAACAAACGCTTCATCTAGTACAATTATTTTAGGAACCTTGCATCATAAACAGCGTGTGTGCCAAAATGAAAATGTAGCATGGGAAAGCATTTCTCATTGAAGCCTGCACCTCCTCCCAAACATTTACATGATGACATGCAAAACACACGGGGTCAGATCCTGGGTTTAAACACAGCGCAAGGCCCTTGCAATGGAAGACTAGCAGCAGTATAAGCTGTGACAGGGGAAAGAGATTGCTCCCTTCCCTGCACAAAGGGGCTTGTTGATGACCCCAAAATGGGCAGTGTTGGCAAGGAAGGGTGTGTGGCTAAGGTAGGCAGGGATGGGCTGTTTAGGTTCATTCCCCTATGCAGCCTCCATCCACCTGTTTCTGCTGGAGTCCTGGCTGCAGACCACAGTAAAGCTGCCTTCCACACTGCTGGAAAACGCACAGAGGATAGTATGAATATTCTCTGGAGCACAGGGGGATTAACTGATGAAGGGAGGGATAATTTATAACTCCCTGTGACAGCTTCTATGAATCTGGCCCTGGGTTTCAAATCAACCTGCGCTCTCCCTCTTTAGGCTTTTCGTTAGGCCTCGGCTTTGCAGCAGAATTCTCTCAATGCAGCTTTGGAGCGTGTGGGTTCCTGCAGAATCCCAGACCATTCTCACCACGTATCGCAGAGTCAGTACCCATTTGAGTTGGGCAGGCTTCAAATCCAGCTGGAAAGCAGCGGGAGGGGTGTCATTTCTTCCCCTTGCAAAAGACCTGAAGCTAAAACCGTAAACCCAATACTTGACAGTGCTCTGAAGTTTTACTGCAAGGAGCCTGTGTAGAGTGGCTTACTCTCTGGGACAGCCACTCAGAACGCAGCAGGAAAGGGAATTGTTGATTTGCACATAAATGTCTAAATGTTTTCCCGTTTTTCATCAAAACTGGGGTTTGAGCAAAAATTTGCCGACAGCCCTAGGCACCAGCGGCACTATCTCATCACTGCCAGTTGAGCGGGATGAGGGCAGTCTAACCTAGTGGTTGGAGCAGGCATCACGACCCAAGGACTAGAGTCAGAGCCAGTAGTCAGGAGCCAAAGCCAATAGTCAAACTGGAGGTCAGGAACTGGAGCAAGCAGGGTAGTGGGCAAGGAGGAGTTCAGGGCAGGGGCAGAACAGAGGCCAGGCAGGAGCAGGAGAAGTGAAGTAAAACAGGATCAGGCATAGTGGTGAGCATGAGCCTGCTGCTGGCTTAAGAGCCAGCCTGCTGGCCCCTGCCGCTAATCCGGCGGCATGGCCAATCAGGCAGCCTACTGCAGGCCAGCTGTACTGATGAGGCTGCCAGGAGATTAGCTCTGCTGTAGGCTGTAGGCTCTCTTCCTGCCAGTCACCCAGCTCATTCCAATCAAGGGCCAACAACAAGAACTTCAGAGCATGCCCCACATGTAATCACACCGTAACCCCCCCGCCTGGGTTACTTGAGAGCAGGCAACACTTGCCTGGGTGCCTAATATTGGCGACAGTAAAGGAGATCTTGAGTATTCCTGTGATGATGTTGGATAGATGGGAATCCTCTATCCACCCTTCTGCTGCAGTCCTTTTACTGATAAGGAAATTAATCTTGGTGGGCTCTTTACACACAGACACTGGCACGCTTTGGAAACTTCCAAGAATAAACCTGAGCTAATCTATGCAATGGGTCTAACCCCAATGCGCCAATTATAAACTCTATGCAAACAATACACCGTTAGATTAGGGTTAACACACATTTACTTAACAATTCAGAAAAACATGCCACAACAGATTGAGATTAATTAAAATGTGTCAACTGCTTTAGGTCAGGAGGGGACGCGTCGATAAGTCAATTAATAAATGCAGTTTACAGCAGTAAATAAAAACTTAACCAGCTTACATTTATGCTGCCAGCAGCTGCCCCATTCCTGAGTGTGCTCGCCCCTTAATTTCAGAGTGCTAGATGCTCGCGTGGGCTCCCTTGAAGATTTGAAGCCAGGGACGGCGCTCTGTTGGTGTGGTACAGTACGCCAGCCAAGGGAACCAGAGCAGAGCAACTCGAACTGGGGATCGTTCCAGGCTGCACAGCCCCTCCGAAGAAGGGAGCTCTTGTAACCAGAGGTCAGCAACCAGGGATCCCAGTTAGCCAGTAAGAGCATCTCTTCTCTTCTCAGCTGCAAAGAAACCCCTCCAAGTGTCTTGGCTATCGCAAGCCCTTTCCCAAACAGCAAAGATGGTGGTTACTCACATTGCCGTCTCTGCATGCCAACCTCAGTCAGTTCTGGGCACAGCAACAGCCTTTGCCCTGGCTCCCATGAAGCCCCAGAAGGTTCTCAGCAGCAGCTTGGCAGTAGCTCCTGGCTTGGACAGAGCTCTAACAAGCAGTCTCCCCTCCTCTGACCAGGGGCCGGTAACACAGTCTCAGCTCCCAAGTCAGACCAGGGAACTGCAGCAGAGCAGAGGGCTGGTGTCCCGCTTGGACGGCGCTCTGACGAGATTCCCAGCCACGCAGCAATGACTCTTTTCATGCTGCCTCTACCTCCAAAATGAGATTCTCCGCTCCCCTGGAAGTCTCTCTCTTCCCCAAGGCATTATGGGAGTTGTACTCTCCAAGGCTGGGTTGTATCATAGAATCATAGAATCTCAGGGTTGGAAGGGACCTCAGGAGGTCATCTAGTCCAACCCCCTGCTCAAAGCAGGACCAAACCCAACTAAATCATCCCAGCCAGGGCTTTGTCAAGCCTGACCTTAAAAACCTCTAAGGAAGGAGATTCCACCATCTCCCTAGGTAACCCATTCCAGTGCTTCCCCACCCTACTAGTGAAAAAGTTTTTCCTAATGTCCAACCTAAACCTCCCCCTCTGCAACTTGAGACCATTACTCCTTGTTCTGTCATCTTCTACCACTGAGAACAGTCTACATCCATCCTCTTTGGAACCCCCTTTCAGGTAGGTGAAAGCAGCTATCAAATCCCCCCTCATTCTTCTCTTCTGCAGGCTAAACAATCTCTGTTCCCTCAGCCTCTCCTCATAAGTCATGTGCTCCAGCCCCCTAATCATTTTTGTTGCCCTCCGCTGGACTCTCTCCAATTTATCCACATCCTTCTTGTAGTGTGGGACTCAAAACTGGACACAGTACTCCAAATGAGGCCTCACCAGTGCTGAATAGAGGGGAATGATCACATCCCTCGATCTGCTGGAAATGCCCCTACTTATACAACCCAAAATGCCATTAGCCTTCTTGGCAACAAGGGCACACTGTTGACTCATATTCAGCTTTTCGTCCACCGTAACCCCTAGGTCCTTTTCTGCAGAACTGCTGCCCAGCCATTCGGTCCCTAGTCTGTAACAGTGCATGGGATTCTTCCATCCTAAATGCAGGACCCTGCACTTGTCCTTGTTGAACCTCATCAGATTTCTTTTGGCCCAATCCTCTAATTTGTCTAGGTCCCTCTGTATCCTATCCCTACCCTCCAGCGTATCAACCACTCCTCCCAGTTTAGTGTCATCTGCAAACTTGCTAAGGGTGAAGTTCACACCACCCTCCAGATCGTTAATGAAGATATTGAACAAAACCAGCCCCGGCACCGACCCTTGGGGCACCCCACTTGATACCGGCTGCTAACTAGACATGGAACCATTGATCACTACCCGTTGAGCCCGACCATCTAGCCAGTTTTCTATCCACCTTACCATCCATTCATCCAGCCCAGACTTCTTTAACTTGCTGGCAAGAATACTGTGGGAGACTGTATCAAAAGCTTTGCTAAAGTCCAGAAATAGCACATCCACTGCTTTCCCCTCATCCACAGAGCCGGTTATCTCATCATAGAAGGCAATTAGGTTAGTCAGGCATGACTTGCCCTTGGTGAATCCATGCTGACTGTTCCTGATCACTTTCCCCTCCTTTAAGTGGTTCAGAATTGATTCCTTGAGGACCTGTTCCATGATTTTTCCAGGGACTGAGGTGAGACTGACTGGCCTGTAGTTCCCTGGATCTTCCTTCTTCCCTTTTTTAAAGATGGGCACTACATTAGCTTTTTTCCAGGATCACTCAGGATCTTCCCATCTGGCACAGGAAGTGCCTACAACATGTCTTGTTTATGCCTTTAATTTGTCTATTTTTTGCCCTTGCTTTTCTGCCTTTCAGATTCTGGCCATCCACACATAGAATCATAGAAGACCGGGGTCGGAAGAAACCTCCAACCCTGATGTGTAGCATCAGGTTACATTGTGCTTTGACATTTATACTGTGGGTCCTGTTTCTGCAACGTGTTGCATATGAGCCCTCATGGAGCCCCACTTACTTCATCGGGGCTCCATGAGGGGTCTGCCTTTGTGCAACACGTTGCAGAGTCAGCACCTTAATTTGGGAAATATAAGGTTACATAATGGCTATCATGGCCACATGTAGGTCAGACTAGATTACATTAGATGGGGCAGACAGTCCAGCGGACCGTAAACTCTGGCACCATGGACACTTAGAATTTCAGCTCAACTCTTGTCTTGGGGCCCAGAATTGCAGACCTGGGATGTGGGAGTATTTGGGAAGTGTCCCCCACCACCAAATGCAGGTTACCTGATCAGCATGCATCCTGGGAAATAAGGGATCACTCCAACCACAGCTGAAATGCAGCCACTTCCAGGTGACAAATAGCAGCTCTTGAACAGCATATAACAACATTACACAACAGTTCAAGCCAGAAGGTGAAAAAGAATATGGTGCCTATTTAGAGCTGTAGGGGGGACATATGCAGACAAAACATTACCTGCATCTGCTAAAGTCAAGGGGAGTTTTACCATCGATGCCACTGGAAGCAGGCTCATTCATTTGATATCAGTTGTCATTTGGCCAGCACGCTGCAATTAGCAAGCCTACTCTGGTATGCAGCCTACTCTGATATGCCCTGGGATCTTTAATAGCCACAAATGGTCAAGCACTTTGGTTTTTACGTCTCATCTGAAAGGCAGCACCTCTAGCAACTCAGCATACCTTAAAACAATGCTGAGACCTTGGTTCAGTGCTGACTCAGAGGGAAGAGCACCACCTACTCAGGCCCAAATCCTTGAAGATAGGTGCCTAACTCCTACTGAAATAAATGAAAGTTAGGCAGCTAATTACATACCTTTGAGGATCTGGGCCATTGCCACCTGCTAAATCCCATCGCTGCTATCTGCAGCACCTTGATATTACTGCAAGATATCCCAAGCAATTACTGAACAAACCAGAACCATTTAAGTTGTAAAATGTGACAGGATCACAATACAGAATGGAATAGATGCAATGTGGAGGGGTAATGTCAGAATGAGAGCAGAACAAATCCAGTCAGCCCCTGGGCTTGAGTTTTGTCTGCTTTTTTCCCCCTCTTGCATTCTTCAGATTACATTGTCCTTAATCTATTTCATTCGCACATTTGGTACTCAACAAATAAATATTCTAGATAATACTGTGATCAGGCTGTGTGCAATGTTCTCCATTTTAGAGCTGTGTGATGAACACAGGCCTTTGACAGCCTCACCTGGATTCTGCCCATTAATCCATCTGCGCTAAACCTTATTCTAAAATTTCAGACCTCTGAGAAGCATGAGGGGGGAAAAACAAAGATCAGTCTGCCACAAATATGTTTCCTCTTTCCCCCCAGTATAGACTGTCCCTCCTCCAATTACACATCTCCAAGGCCCAAGATGGCAATACTCAGTCCTGGATCAGAGAAAAATGTAAGGTGTGATGCCTTGTGACCCATAAAGGCTAGAGAAGGGAGCTTTATGTCCAATAAAAAAATCCCCACCTCTCCAATGGGATACACAGCACTTTCTTCTATCACTGGAAAGTCCTGAGATAGCTGCCTTTGCTGTCATGACATTTTTATATACAGAAAAATTTTAGGTAATATTTAGAAATTTTGAAAATGTATTTGTTTTGATTAATCTTCATCAGAGCTCTGGACAATTGGTAACTAAGGCCCAGATTTTTAAAGCTATTTAGGCATGGCTGCATTCAGCATAGCAATGCTTAACTGATTTAGGAGCCTACATCTCATTTTCAGATGGTGTTTAGGCACTTAGGAGTTCAAATATCATTCACTGTCAATAGAATGTAGAGTCCTAATTGTCTCAATCTCTTTTGAAAATGAGATGTAGGCTCCTAAATCAATTAGGTTTTGCAACACTGAACCCAGCCACACCTAAACCCCTTTAAAAATATGACCTTAAAAGTATTTACAGGTGGAAGAATATAGATTTGTACATTTTGAAGGCCCAAAGGGACCACTACAATAATCCAGTCTGACTTGCATAAGGCAGGCCATAGAACCTCACCCAATAACTTCTGCATCAAGCCCACAACTTCTGTTGAAGCTGGAGTATCTTTTTTAGAAAAACAACCAGTCTTGATTTTAAGACTTCATCTGAAGCAGGCAATCAGCTTGCCCCAAGCAGCCAAGCAGCAGCGCGCGCCGCGCCCGCCCCCTCCCAGTCGCTCTTCGTCCCTCTTTCTCGGCATCCTGGGGAGGGGGGGCGGGTTGGCTTCTCGCCGCCTGCGCGCATGCGGCCGGGCAGGCGGCAGAGCCCGAGGAGCGCAGCCAGAGCGCGCGCAGTCATGCCTGCGCGGCGGAAGAGCGACCGGGGGGGACCCGCGACCGCGCGGGCGGCGCGCCGGTCCGTCCCGGCCGTGGTGCTCCTGCCGCCTGCGGCATGCCGCGAGCTCCCACCGAGCAAAATGACCCCCCAGATGATGCGCGCCAAGCGGGTGCTTGGCCCGCTGGTGCCTAGAGCCGCCCCTGATCTGAAGGAGAATCTACCATGTCCTGGGTAAGTTGCTTCATTGGTTAATACCAGCATTGTTAACAGTTTGCACTATTTGTCTCATTTCAGCTTCCATCCATTAGATCTTGTTATGCCGTTTTCTGCTAGATTACAGAACCATCTAAATCTCTATCCCACGTAGGTACTTGTAGACCATGATCAAGTCACCGCTTAACTTTCTCTTGAACAAACCTTTTCCAGATCTTGAGTCATTCTGAACCCTTTCCAATATCCTTTTGGAAGTGTGTTCATCAGAACTGGACATAGTATTATAGTAATGGCCTCACTAATACCATACAAAGAGGTAATACAACTTCCTGGCTTCTGCCTGATATTTGCCAGCTTGTGCATCCAAAGATTGCGTCCACTTTTTTTTTGCTACAGCATCATTCTGTGAGGTCATGTTCACTTGGTTATCTAATTCTTTTCAGTGTCACTACACACCAAGATATTATCTCCCATCTTGTAAGTGTGACCTACATTCTTTGCTCCTAAATGTATGACCTTGCATTTAGCTGTATTTAAAATGCTTGTTGTTCAAATAAGCTCACTCAACCAAAAGATCTAGATCAGTCTGGGTAACTGACCTACCCCATCATTATTTACCACTCCCCCAATTATTGTGTCATTGGCAAATTTTACCTGCAATGATTTTATATGTTCTTCCAAATCATTGATAAAGATATTGAATAACATAGGACCAAGAACAGCTCCCTGCAGAACCCCACTAGAAATACCTTCATAGGGTGACAATTTCCCCTTTTACAGTTACTTTTTGCAATCTTTTAGTTACCCAGTTTTTAATCCATTTTAATCCATTTAACATGGGCAATAAATTAAGTATATACTTAAGTTCTTTGCTGGAATAAGGCCAGAATGCTCAGCACTGTGCAGGATTAAACCCTGTATATACACATGTTTAGTGAAGTAACATTCACAAGATAGGTCTATCGTAAATCATGGGTAATGCTCTGAATATATCTTTTATAAGCAAGGTACATACCATACTACATTTCACATGGGTCAGTGTTTTATGTCCGGTCATCTGATCTCTTAAAACAGGACATAATTTTGGGGGAAAAAGTCAGTTGTGTGCTGAATGCCTTAAAAAATCAAGGATAAGAGGAGTACTCTCACTATTAAATGTGTTCAACTCTTAAGGAAGAAAATTAGGTGTGTATTGGGTCTCAGATTGTGAGAATGCCCCACCACACCTCCTATGTTTACTTCTGCAATGACCCCAAGAAGTGGCCCGACAATCATATTGATCTAAAAACAAAAATAATACTTTAAAAAATACATCCTCATCATTCCGCACTTTGGGCTTCCCAGTGCATCTTGTCCACCCTATTTTTGTTTTGAATGCAAGATTGTTGGGGCAAGTTTTGTGCCTTTTTGTACAGCAGCGAACACATTTTTTATGCTAAATAATTAATAATAATAAAATACTGGTGATACCACATCAAGTGTGGAGCCTTTCCCCATAATAAATAAGGTATAGGTGTGCTTGAGTTTCCCTCCCCACCCCTCCACTCCTTAAAATTTGCATGGTTTCATTTTTTTTTTTAAATTCAACTCCATATTTTGTGAGCAGCTCTTACAGAGAGTACCTACTAACAAAGGTTGGGTTTTGGTACTTTATTCATAAGGGCTACAAAAACTAATAACAGCTGTGCAAAAGTGCATAACTATTGTGCAGAAATGCACAATGTATTAAAGGGAAGCAGCATTTACCTCGTTCCTTCCTCCAGCTAGACTTTATGTTTCCATGGAATTCTGTGAGGAAGTAACACCCCCAGACGAGAGCATGCAGGAGCAATTCCTAGAGTGGTGTGTGATGAGTTTTGATATCAGGAGCTGAAAATAAAAAGGGTGGGGAAAAGATGCATCGAGAGTTCAAATCAGTTATATATTGGCAGCATATATACTCACCTTGGCTGCTGGGAGAATTTGGCATGTATAGTAACTAAAGTTGCTGGATTACTTCCCCAGTTATAATAATTTCAGCCATTAAGCCTCTAAGTGAGAATGTTACATGCATAGATTTATAAACACATCTTCCTTAATGTGAAACACTCACCCAAATACATATATGTATAATTACTGTTGGGATAACCCCTACTAGTGTGCATGAGTACCACTGTCCTCTGCTGGGTGGATTGAGGACTGTGAATGGCCATACTAGGTCAGACCAATGGTTCCATCTAGCCCGTAATCTGTCTTCCAACAATGGCCAGTGGCAGGTGCTTCAGAGGGAATGAACAAAAAGGGCAATTATTGAATGATCCATTCCCTGTTGTCCAGTCCCAGCTTCTTGCAGTAGAAGTTTAGGAACACCCAGAGCATGGGGTTGCATCCCTGACCATCTTGGCTAATACTCATTGAAGGACCTGTCCTTCATGAACTTATTCCTTTTTTTAACCCAGTTATACTTTTGACCAGTGTCTTCTGGCAATGAGTTCCACAGGTTTACTGTGTGTTGTTTGAAGAAGTATTTTTTATGTTTGTGTTAGATCTACTATTAATTTCATTGGGTGATCCCTGGTTCTTGTGTTATGCAAGGGGGTAAATAACACTTCCCAATTCACGTTCTCCATATCATTCTTTATGGTATAGACCTTTATCCTCTTCCCCCCTTAGCTGTTTTCTAAGAAGAACAATCACAGTCTTTTTAATCTCTCCTCATATGGAAGATATACCATACCCCTTATCATTTTTGTTACCCTTCACTGTACTTTTTCCAATTCTAATGTATAATTTTTGAGATGGGGCAACCACAAGTGCATGCTATATTCAAGGTGTGGGCATACCATAAATGTATATAAAGGCACTATGATATTTTTGTCTTATTATCTATCCATTTCCTAATGGTTCCTAACATTGTTAGCTCTTTAGACTGGCACTGCACATTCAGTAGATGTTTTCAGAGAACTGTCCACAATGACTCCAAGATCTCTTTCTTTAATGGTAACAGCTAATTTAGACCCCATCATTTTGTATGTATAGTTGGGTTTATTTTTTTCTAATGTGCATTACTTTCAATGTATCGACACTGAATTTCAATTTGCCATTTTTGTCACCCAGTTTAATGAGATCCTTTTGTAACTCTTCACAGTCAACTTTGGACTTAACTATCTTGAGTAATTTTGTATCACATAAAATTTTGCCCGCTCACGGTTCATCCTTTTTTCTTAAAACTTATGAATATGCTGAACAGCAGAGGTTCCAGTACAAATGCTTGAGGGACCCTGCTATTTACCTCTGTCCATTGTGAAAAGCAACTACTTATCCCTACCCTATTTCCTATCTTTTAACTGGTTACTGATCCATGAGAGGACCGTCCCTCTTATCCCATAACCGCTTACTTTGCTTAAGTGCCTTGGTGAGGGACCTTGTCAAAGGCTTTCTGAAAGTCCAAGTACATCATATCCACTGGATGACCCTTTTCCACATGCTTGCTGAATAGAATCTCAAATAATTTGAATAGATTGAGGCATGATTTCGCTTTACAAAAGCAGTGTTCTCTTCCCCAACATAGTGTTCTCATCTGTGTGTATGATAATTCTGTTTTTCACTATAGTTTCCAACCAATTTTCCAGGTACTGAAGTTAGGCATCCCAGCCTGTAATCGCCTCTGGGGCTTATACCATATATAGCAACATGCTCAGAGATTTTCTTTAGCTCAAGTGATAGGAGTCTTTGCTTTTGGAGTAGGAGCAACTGCAATCTTCCTCTGCTGTTACTAAGATGCTCAAAATGGCTTTGGCATTCAGCTTAGCAACAACTGTGAAGCCTTAATAGTTACCAGTTATACTACAAGACTTCTGATACATTAGTACTTAGCATTTTAATGGCAACTTTCATCTTCAAAGCACTTTACAGTCATTATCCAATCCTCACAACAACCCGGTCAGGTGGGTAAATTGTTCCCATTTTACAGATGAAGAAACTGAAGTGGAGACATTAAATAACTTGTCCGACGCTTGTTCAATCAAAGGCAGCTTCGGCTAAGCCTTAACTGCCAGTTAATTCCTGGCCAGCATTCAGAGGACTGGGGGATGTAAAGTGCTCCCCTCAACCTACCCAAATCTTGGTTTAGATACATGTGGGATATTTGAAGCTCCTGCAGCCCTTACTCCACCCACACCATCAAGCAGGTGGGTTGAGAGTGGCCAGAGAGGGATAGGAAGTGGGTGGAGCCTTGACTTGCCCCTCCCCCAATGCACTATCTAGCAAACCTGAGCCCTCATAAGGAGGGAAGTATGTTACACCCACTAAAGGACTATAACAAATTACTCCCAGCTAGAAACAAGAGGGAGCAGAGAAGGAATTGTGGCTTTGAGTCAAAGTACCTCCCGGGGTCTGCTCGTGTTAAGCTTCTGCTATGCACTGTCTTATGCTCACAGCACTGAACTATGGCTCAGTCTAGCCTAGACACTCAGCCGGCCAGCAGTTAAACACAGAAGCATGTGCAGTTAGGGTGACCAGATGTCCCGATTTTATAGGGACTGTCCTGATACCGTATTTGGGGCTTTTTCTTACATAGGCTCCTATTACCCCCCACCCTCTGCCCTGATTTTTCACACTTGCTGTCTGGTCACCCCCTCCGCAGTAGGCATAGCCACACCACAGAGGGGAGAGGGAGGAATGAGACCCAGATGGGGTTACCTCTCCCTGAGCACCCTCCAGAGAGCAAGAACTGTGCAGGGGCAACCCCACCTCCAGAGGCATCAGTCCCCAGTGGCTACATCCCTCAATTGCCTTTTCTTTCCCACCTGCTTATCTAACTCCCCTGAACACGCCTCGTACCTTCTGCCCCACCCCTGAAGAATCATTGAATTAACATGACATTGGCAAGTGATCACACTGTTCGCTCTTTAATATTATATCCCTTCCCCCGCATGCCCTTTGTCTGTTTTGTCTATTTAGATTGCAAGCTCCTCGGGGCAGGGACTGTCTCTCTCATTCTACGCTTGCACAGTGCCTAGCGCAATGGGGCCTCTATCAGTTGGTCTCTAGACAATACCATAATACAGATAAATAGTAACAGCCCCCCCAAGGTATAGGAAGATTATACAAAGATTCATCAGCCTTAGGTTTATAAATTAAGGCCTTGATTTTTAAGAGATCCCTCATGATAGACAAACAGGAATGGTCTAAATAATACTTAGTCCTGCCATGAGTGCAGGGGACTGGACTAGATGACCTCTTGAGGTCCCTTCCAGTCCTCTGATTCTATGATGGAAAATCTGATGCATTTGGCTGGGAGGTAACTGCAGCCTTCGGTTAAAATAGTAGCAGTGCCAGGTTATTCTTGTGTTCCCAAGGGTGCATTAGGACAGCATGGTACTGCTGAGTCACATACAATTTGCAAATGCAGCAGGAACAAATGGGATATGAGAGACGGTGGCAAATATGATGTAGTTTATATTGTTTATCCAGCTCGTTCACATATTGGCTCAGCTGTTTGAAGCTTGCCGTTTCAGTCAAAGATTTTCTATTTGTCATACAACGCTAATCTCAATTGCCATGACAGTGTATGTTATGTCCGGGAAACTAGGATGCCTATCCTGGATTGGCAACACCAGAACAAGGCAAATGGTAGATAAAGGGCATAGAGAGACATCTATACAGACAGTAACAATATTTGGCAGAACCATGGTTATAGAAACCTTGCCCATAGCCATCTCTCACGCACAGATCTCCCAAGACTAACAGCACTATACTGTGTGTACTGTGCTATTTTTAAAGGAGTACACCACTCCCCAGACGGCTATTACTTTTTTTTAAAAAAGGAATACTAACACGCAGTGCTGGATACCCCAGCAGCAAGCCACTGTGTTACCTCTCTGCCTCAGCAAGCGTGAGCTTTGCTAGAGATTAGACTGCATCAGCTCCCTGCCTCACCAGTCTGTCTCCCTCACCAGCAAAACTCCTCAAGACTCTCCCCACCTCAACCTTGCCCAGCAAGTAATCATCAGTGACCTCCAGTTTCCGAGCTCTTCAGAGATGTTTCTCTGCAATGCACAGCACCTACCACTGTGAATGCACAGAAAATACTAAATGCACTGCTCTGTTTAAAAGAGTTAGTACATAACAGCTTGTTAATTTACCTGGGGTAAATAAACCCTCCCCTTCAAACACAGTACTGAGTTGGTTTGTTAATAAACTTGTTTTACTATAAAAGAGCATGGATTCAGTGAAACCAAGTAAAACAGATAAAGGCAGAGATAGTTATAAGCAAATAAAAGCAAAAACACACATTGAAAAGTCTAAAACTTAATCTAGCAAGACAGTCTTTGTTCAAGATAGTTTCTCTCACCCCTGTCTCCTTTCCAGCTTTTTACTGACTGGCCTGACCAGGACCCATCACAGAGCTCAAATCATGTGGTTTTTGTCTCCTTAAGATGAAGGATAAAGATGGAGTCTCTCTCTTTCTTATATTCCCCAAGGAATGCCTGTCTTTCAAGTCAGGGAGACGTCCTGAGGATTTAGACTGAGTCTTTCTGGGATGTAGGTGCCAAGTTAATTCTCTGTCTCTCAAGTTCAGGCTCAGGATAACCCCCACTGGCTAAGCTCGATAGCTTTGCTTACGGCTAATATATAGACTGAGGTAATCCCATATTCCTTTATCTAGGACAGACCCGTTTATCATCTTTACCCAGGCTAAGAATGTTTGGTTTTAAACATGTTCTAGTAACAACATAAATGAAGTTATGAATTCCCTCTGTATAAGGTTAACACATGCATTTTACAATTATATTAATAATCAGTATGTTATTAGTTTTCATATGATACCTCAAAGCAGGGCCCCAAACAGTCTGGGGGCTCAGGAGTTCTCCTCTCTGGCCCCTGCAGTGGGGCAAAGCAGTAGACAGTGATATTGCCTGACGTCTTGGCTCAGGTAGACAGCAATGCAGACAGACTGCAGTCAGCTGCCCCTGGGCTACTTCTGACTCTCCCCCTCAGTCTCAGGGTACCTGAGTCCCAGGGTCGTCCTCCACCTCCCCAGAATGCACTGCCAGTGGCAATCCCAGCAGCTCCTCAGCGTCAGCCAAGTCTGATAGCTCAGGAGAGTCTTCAGAACAGCAGAAGCCTTCTGCAGGCTCCTGCCCCAGTGGCAGGGTTGAAGCATCTATTCTCCACAACAGCTCCACTACAACTAAGCTACAGGGCCTGCCTTTTATACTTCCTTTCCTCTTCCACCCCTCTGCTGCTGGCATGGCCTTCCTGGTTCTGCCCACCGGGAGGGTGCATCTTGCCATCCATCGCTGGCAATCTCTGAGGGAGGTCACGCCTCTTTGTTACACAGGCTTATGAAAGACTGGACCTGGTTTTTGGTTTGGGGCACAGGCCGGTTTACAATGGCTTCCATCTTTAAGGGTTCAGGAGAGATTTGACTGCTCTCTATCCTGTTACCCAAATAAGGAACCATTGCTTCTCCTGTTTTACACTTCGAGACTTTTACAGTCAGGCCTGCCTCTCTGAGCTTTGACAATACAGTCCCCAAGTGTTTCTTGTGATCAGACCAAGAGTTGCTAAACTCCACTATATCATCAATATATGCTCTTGCAAAATTTTGTAAGCTGCTTAACACCTGTTGACAAGCCTCTGAAAAGTGGCTTCTCTATTAATCCAAATAGTAACAATTTTGAATTCTTCCAGTCCCATATCAGTAATAGAAGTAGAATTTTTTTCTGCGCATCTTCGTCTAAAGGGATCTTCCAATAATCTTGCACAAGATCAAACCCACTAAGATACATAGCTTTGCACAAAATACCAAGTATGTAATCAATTTTGGGCATAGGACAAACGTGGAACAGTGACAACATTTAGTTTTCTATAATCAACAAAAAAATTAGTTTTATCTTTCTTAAGCACAATGGGTGATGCTCAACATCTACCAGAGTCTCTAATCACCCCCAAGTCCAGCATGCTCTGTATTTTTCTTGCTTGTGATTTGCTGCTGTGTGCCCTGCACTGGTACAATAAGTCCCTGGGTGGGTGGACTGAGGACAGTTCAGTCAGTATATGGTGGTGTACACAGGGCCGGGCTCCGACCCCCAGCGGCGGGCGCGGCGGCGGCATTTGGCGGCAGAGCAGGGGGGGGAGGCGGGCTTCCGCAGCCATGACTGATGATGACTGCGGACGGTCCCGCTCCCTCGGTGCACCTCCCGCAGGCATGACTGCTTGGGGCGGCCAAATTCCTAGAGCCGCCCCTGAGTACGTACATCTTCCCTAGCTTTCTGGAGAAAACTTCCCTGTGACTGTTCCATATAGCCAGAATCTTTGCCCTTTCTGTCTGTGTTAATTCACTGGATAGCTCAATGCTTTCAAGTGGTAAGTTGTCTTGGCATTCAGCTATTAAATCAATGAGGTGTGATGCCTCAGTTTCCCCTTCAACACATTAAACCACATTTACCGTTGCTTCCTATCACAGATCCACAGGATTGGTGCTCTGGAACGTTCCCTGGAAGGACCCTTTAGGGTGCCAGACCCCCTTAGGATCGCACTCGTTCACTAGGGTAGAGCCACTTGGCTTCCCTGCCTCCTTGGATTGAATCTTCAAGCCTTCAGCACCCCTGCTTCACACCGTGAGCTCCTTTCAGCAAGTTCACCTTAGTTGGACACCTGAGAGAGACTTGTACACCCAAGGGAGAAATGCGCCCTCCCCATTTCTTCAGCATCTGTAGTGACTTTCACACTGCGTTGTCAGAACAGTTGGGGTTACTAGTCAACTGGAGCACAGCATAGAAACTCCTTGGTTAGCATAGAGAAAAGAAAGTTACAGTATGGACCATTCTGGTTAGCTCCAGCCAAGCGGTACGTTCCCCTCCTGGCTCCCACTCTGTCCCCTTGTGCCCTCTTTGTCCAAATTCCCGGGCAGTCTCACTTGGCACTTCCTCAGTCCTTTGTTGTCCAGCTGGTCAAACATGGATGGCTTCCTCCAAAAGGGTGGGCCATCCATGGTCAATAGTTGCTAGGTTCCCAATGGCCAGGTTATTGGATTTGCCATTGTCTTCCAAGACCCTCCATTGACCTGGGCCCCCAAATGGGGAGAGCAGGGGCCATCCACACCACAGCCTGCTGCTGCCCAAGATTAAATTTTTTTTTCCACACACTTAACCACCACTCATCTAGGAAACTGAGGCATATTCATACAGGAGTCATACCAAATATTTACAGAAAATTCCCACTCCATCACACTTCCCTACTGTAATAAGTTTTAAGCCTATTCACAAGCACCAGCTGAGGGGCAGTGTTTCTGTGAGGTCTTTTAACATGATATGTACATTCAGTCGCCTCTTCTACTGCTCCCAAAGGTCCTTCCCATGAGTTTTTCATTTTGTATTTTTTCATAGGGATAAGCACCAACACCGCGTCCCCTGCTTCAAAAGAGATTTTCAAGCAGGATCATCATACCATGCCTTTTGGTTTGGTCTGGCTGCCAATAAGATCAATTTGAACCCACACACATCTCTTAACTCTTTCCTGAACCTTTGTACATAATTAGTTACTGGTTCCCCCATGACCTCAGTGTCTCCTTCCCAGAAGTCTCTGATGAAACGTAGGTGTCCCCTCACTTTCCTTCCGTACAGAAATTCAAATGGGGGTGAACCCTGCAAATTCTGGGGACGGGACTTCTCTATAAGAAAATAACAGATAGGATAACACTTCATCCCAGTCACTGGCTCTCTTGTTCATGTACATTGCCAGCATTGATTTCAGAGTCCTGTTGAATCTCTTAGCCAAGCCATTTGTTGTGGGATGATATGGGGCAGTTTTTAGCTGTTTCACCCTACACAGCCTCCATAACTTGCTGAATAAATGGGACATCTGATAAATCTCTTTAGGGAAGAGTTGAAAATAATGAAAATGGCTTTTGCCACAAAGTCAGCCTCTGTGTTAGTTAGAGCAATTGCTTCTGAATATCTAGCGGCAAAATCCACTGCAAAGATCTCTCTTTCCCCCCCTTTGGGTAAGACATGGCATAGGGCCCACAATGTCCATTGCTACCCTAAAAATGCCTCCTGTATCACAGGCAAGAAGTGTAGAGGAACTTTTTGGGGCCCTGCAGGTCTCTCTCTCTTTTGATATAACTCACAAGACCTGCAATTGTCTCTCATATTATTCTGTATCCCTGTCAGTAAAAACATCTTTTTTAACCTATTGTAGGTTCTCTGTGCCCCCAAGTGACCAACAAAAGGACAAGCAGGTGCTAGCAACATGCTAGCACAGTGATAGGCAGCCTCAGCCAGTTGCTTGTAAGGTTTCCCAGGGCTTTTATCTTTCCTCTTGTGAGCTTCCCCATACAATCTGCCTTCCTCTTTAAAAAAAAAGTTCCCCATTTCCTCGCACTGGGGTCCCCTCAAGGACGTACTCCCCCACAGGGATGCTGGAACAGGGGAGGCAGGGGGCCATGCTGTAAGGATGAATGAAGGGGGAGGGGTGGGGTCTTGGGAGGAGGAGACTGTGTGGGGGCAGGCGTTGAGGAAGGGGTGGCATAGGGGTAGGGCCTCGGGGGAAGGCGCAGTGCGAGGGCAGGGCCTCAGGGGGAAAGGTTAGCACGGAGGCAGGGCCTCTGGGGAAAGAGGTGGCATGGGGGCTGGGGCCATGGGTTCAGGTGCCAGTGCACGCCCCCGCCCCCCACTGTTTGAAAGCTTCCCTGCCACTGCCCCCAGATACTTTCAAGCGTGGGATATGCTCTCTGCTCATCTGTAAAACCATAGCTACAGACAACCTGAACAGCCTCTCCAGTTACAGGGGATAACGCCTCCCTCTTCAGATCTGTACTCTGGTTACTCTTTTCTGCTATGCAGGATCTGGTTACAGCCTCTCCCATACCTGGAAGCACACAGTGCTATCTCTGCTGAGCTGGGGATGGAGCAATCCCGCCCCCCTCTCCCCTCTCCTCCAGCTGCCTTTTTGGTTGCACAATTCTATCCTGCGATTACAGAACTGAGATTATAGTAATTCGCTTAATTTGCTGCAAATTACTATACTCAGGGCCGTCCTTACCCATATGCAAAGTCCGTATCTGTGTAGGGCACTATGAAGTTTGGGGCACCAAATTTCCTGGTGCCCTGCACAGCTGTGTGCTGCTCCAGCCCCTGCTCTTCCCCAGTGCCCCCGCCCATGCTCCGCCCCCGCCCCGCCTCTTCCTGCCCTTGCAGAGCTCAGGGGAGTGGGGCTGGGGCTGGGGAGCAGGGTGGGGGCTGCACTCACTGGCGGCGGGAGTGCAGCAACCCAGCCCCAGCCATGCCACTGGGGGGTGGTTCGCCCCTACCCCCCAAGCCAGCCCCGCCCCCCCATGGAGGCCTGGGGCCTGCTCCTTGCCCACAGAAGCCTGGGGCCAGCCCCCCGCCGAGGCCTGGGGCCCACCCCACCCTGCAGAGGCCTGCCCCCCTGATGGGGGAGGGTGCTGCATAGGGCCCCAGAATAGCTAGGGATGGCCCTGACTATATTAACCACATTAGAAATAGACAAAATATCACTTCCCACAAGAATTGCTGTTGGAATACAATCCAGCACCCCAACTTTTAAGGTACCCACTAAAAACTTCCCACTCCAAATGTACCTTAGCTAAATGTATAGGAATTTTATATCCTCCCAATGTCAGGAGTTCTACCTCCTAGCCAAGTAATATGTAATTCGCTTTGACCCTGCTTTCCTTGGCACCAGTGTCTGCCCATTGTAGGCACTGTTTGCCATTCACCTTGGCAACTTTAATAAATTCCCTGTCCACCTCCAGTGGCTCAGACCTCACAGAGCTCATCAGGAGCCCTAGCAGCACCTCTGTGCCAATGAAAGCTGCATTAACCTGGCTTGGAGGGGGTCCCTTATCTTGGGGCAATTATTTCTCAGGTGTTCAGTGGAATCACATGTGAAACACCTTCTTGGACCATTCTCCTGTACAGGGGATCTGCAAATGAGATTCCCAATGGAGGAGCTATGCTGGGGAGGAAGGTTCCTAGGTTCCCAACCAGCCTCTCTTCCCAGGGACAAAAATGGGACCCCTCTTTAACACAGTTTTTTCTGCCCTTCTTTCTGTGGCCCATGCTTACTGGATGCTCAGACTTGTGGATAGGAATCAGCCACACCTGTTGCTTTTTGGACAGAGTCTAGGGATTTAACCCAAATAGACTGACTATTTCAGGAGCTGATCCTGTTCAAAAAGATCAAACAATTGTTCATAATTCTCTGTCCCTTTCCCTTTGGTCCATTTTCTCATCAAATCACATCTCATGGGAAGTTATACATGTATTCTCTATGATTCACATTGTCATGCATTTTGAAAGATCTAAAATTTCAATTGACACACTCCAGGAGTATTTTGGAACCTTTGCAATACAACCTTTTTAAACTCGTCATATTTCAAAGCCTGATCAATTGGCATTTTATTATATGCATTTAATGCTTTACCTGAGAACTTAGTAATCAAAGTTGGGACTTTCTTGTCCTCTAGAACTTTATGCATCTCCTATAACCTTTCAAAAGTGGTAAAGGATTTTTCAGTACAGTCTGCTTCTTTATATGCAGGCACAGCTTGTTCCAGCTGAGCAACTTTTGGGGAAGGATTTCTGTTATTTGGGGGTTTTCCTTCCTTAGTTCCCAGAGTCTGAGTTCATGTTGGCATTACTTCTCTCTTTCTTCTAGCTCCTGCTTGAGTCAAAGGGTTTCTAGCTGCAGCTTTTTCCTCTCTAGTTGCATCCATTCTTGGCTAAATAGTGAGCTGGGAGGACCAGCTCCTCCCACCACTGCATTCCCTGTGTCACTAGGCAATTTCTGTAGGTTCAGCTGCTCTTCCTGCTGGTCAAATTTTAGGAGAAAAGTTCTCACCGTATCTGTTTCCCCCACCCCAAACAGAACAGGCCACATTGTTTGCACAACTCGCTAACCTGCGTTCTGTTAAACTTAGCCTATGGTTCTTTGCTCATCTTGCCCCTGGTTCTGTTCTATGACCCTCACCAAAATAAGCAAACAAAAAACAAACTGTAACCTTTCTTGACTGCGCCCAGCCTTTTCACTTGAGAATCACTTAAAACAAGTTTTTCAATGCTGGAAGTGTGAACCTCAGGACTGATTTACACTAGAAACTTAAGCTAACAGAAGCCACCTTATGTCAACTGAATAACGTATGCGTCTACACTACCAGTATCCTTCCACCGACCTAACACCTATAATATCAGCTTAATTACCCCACCTCCATGAGAGGCATAGCGCTTTATTTGATGTTGATAGATCCACAGAGAGGCAGTGTAGATGCAGTGTTGTGTAAGTAGATTGAAGTGGCCTCCAGGAGGTGTCCCACAATGCTCTGCTGTGACCGCTCTGGAGATTGTTTTCAACTCTGCTGCACAGCAGCCAGGTACACAGGAAACAGCCTCTCCCCTGTTAAAGCCCAGGGAACTTTTGAATTCTCATTTCCTGTTTGATCAGCGTGGAGAGCTCCTCAACCCAGCTGATCATGGAGACTCGACACCCCAAATGCACTCCAGCCTGGAGTACAAAGGAGGTGGATCTTATTGGTCTGTGGGGAGAAGCGTCTGTGCAGGGACAACTCCAATCCAGCTGAAGAAATGTAGACATCTAAGAAAACATTGCGCAGGTCACGGGCAGGGCCGGCTTTAGGATGTGCGGGGCCCAATTCGAAAGAGCTGCCGCTGAAATGCTGCCGAAGACAGTGGCAGCGATTGAGCTGCCGCCAAAGATAGCAGCGGCAATTCGGCGGCAGCTCAATCGGTTGCCACTGTTTCCAGTGGCACTACGGTGGAGGGTCCTTCCTCAGCAGCAGTTGTCTTCTGGGGCCTTACCTTGTGGGGCCCCTCTGTTAGGCTCAGGGCCCGATTCATGGGAATCGGGGGAATTGGCCTAAAGCCAGCCCTGGTCATGGCGGAGAAGGGCTACAGCAGGGACACGCAGCAGTGCCACGTGAAAATTAAAGAACTTAGCAGGTGTACCAGAAGACAAGGGAGGTGAATAGGCATTCTGGTTCTGCACCACAGACATGCCGCTTCTACAGTGAGCTGCATGTGATTCTCGGCAGCAACACCACCACTACCCCCAAACTCAGCATGGGCATCTCCTAGGAGTCTGAGTTCCAGGCCACCTCAGGCAACAATGAGGAGAACATTGTGGTTGAGGAAGGAGGAGGAGCAGAATAGGAGACAAGCAAGCGGGGGATCCATTCTCCCTGAGAGCAAGGAGCTATTTTTAACCCTGGAGCAGTCCAGCCAGTTGCAGGACAGCATGATGGCGGAGCGTGAAGCCTGAGAAGGCACCTCTTGTGAGCACGCAATTCCAGTCAAGCTGTAGGGGTTACATGCTCTTATATTTTATGCTTAATATGAACAAAAGGTGAGGTGCAGTGGCTACACAGAGGGTGCCTCCTGGAAAAGCCTGTTACGTGCACAGGGACAGCCTAGGAATCCTCCATGGAGAGCTCCAGGAAACTTTCATGGACGTACTCTACAATCCTTTGCAGGTGGTTTCTGGAGAGGACTGCCTTATTTCTTCCATCACGCTCAGACACTTTCCCACACCACTCCAGTATTAACTCGGCTGGAATCATTGTGATACACAGCATAGCTGCATACGGATCAGGTCTGTACCCTGACGCTTGCAGCATCTGCTCCCTCGCCACTTCTGTCACCCTCGGCAGACTGATATCACATAGGGTCACCTAGGGTAGACGGTGCAAGTTTTCATGACAAGTGCTTGTGCCGCAAACAGAGCAGGGGTGGGCAAATTTACTGACCCTCTGAGCTCATACAACAATCTTCAGAAGTTCGAGAGCTGGGGTATGCCTGCTGGGGCTTCAGTCCTGGGGGAGGCTCTGGCTGAAGCCCCAAACCCCGGCAGGCACGCCCCATGAGGTTGAAGCCCTGAGACCCCCCCTAACCCTGCTGGGCAGAAGCCCCTACCCCACCACTCTGCTGCAAGGCAGAGGTCCCAAGCTCCCCCACAGTCTGGTAGGTGGAGAATCTGGGGGGAGTGTGAGGGTCTCCATGAGCCACACTTTAACTGTAAAAGAGCTGCATGTGGCTCTTGAGCCATGGTTTGGCCCTCCTTGCAATAGTGCATGTGATACCCCACCCATGGTGATTTCCAGGTTCCTCAACATGCCGGTGTTTTAGCTGGCAGAGAGCAGCATTGAGTGCAGAATCTGAGTGCCCAGGGTGACTTCTACCAGCAGTGTTAAGGGAAGCGGGGATGGGCTTTCTGTGTTCTCTCATGGCTGCAAAATCTCCTGGATCCCAGAGCTGCCTTGGACAGACAGCAATTTGGGAGGGTTAATGCTGGTCCCTGGTCTCAAAGCACCATCCATAGTACTCTCGATACAGGTTTGCCACAAGTTGCAGCACAAGGCCCGTCGCCCATGCCACTAGCCCATACTCACCCTGGCTGGAACAGCAAACCATTCATTGAATAGCTAGGGATACTGATTATGTTCTGGCTTGCACCTGAGTGTCATAAGGGGAGTGATTTTTAAAAAGCAACTTTGTACTAGACCCAGGCTATGCACAGACAAGCTGACTTGGTTTCTCCCCTCCCAGTTTTAATCACAGTTTGCCCCAGGTTAAATTATTTTCCTGTTCTTTATGTTTGTGCATAAAAGGTTATGTTTTGAGAATAAATATTCGATTTATTCCAATCATGGGGTGCTGCAGGGAAGAGGAGGTAGAGGAAAACTGATGCAATGGAGGGTATGGTATCATATGGCATGGCATATGGATGCAATCTATTGCCCCATGGCAGTTAGGGAACCCCATCACAGCAAAACCATCCACTATGTCCTGCACATTGTCCAAAGTCACTACCCTTCTCAGCAGAAGCTGATTAATGACCCTGCACATTTGGATCACAACAGCTCCCAGGGTGGATTTACCAACTCTGAATCGATTCCTTGCTGACAGGTAGCAGTCTGGTGCTGCAAGCTTCCACAGAGTGATCACCTCTTGTTTCTCCACTGTCAGAGCAGGTCTCATTTTAGTGGTGCTGTGCTTCAGGGCTGGGGAAAGCTCTGCACAACGTTCCTGGGAAGTGGCCTTCCACATTCAAAAGTTCTACAGCCGCTGTTCATCATCCCATGGCTGCATAACAGTGTGATCCACCAGTCAGTGCTTCTTTCCCGGGACCCAGAAATGGTGCTCCACCATGTTCAGCTGCTGCACGATGGTCAGCAGCACCTGGGATTTGTTTCATTCTATGGCTTTCAGCAGGGCTGCTTGAATGACATCGCAATGTTCCGCATGGTGTCTCAGTTCTGAAAATACTGCAGGATAAGGCACAAGGTGTTTGTAATGCTCACAACAAGAGTGCACAGCTGAGCAGGGTCCATGCTTCTCAGGCTATGGTGTATGCCCGATTAAGCCAGACTTTCGAAAAAAAGGTGGGGGGGGGGAAGTATGGGTTGTTTGCAGTAGATATTGGGGGAGGGAGGGAAGAAGGGAGGAAACTGCATCATGGGAGGTTGAAGCAATGTTCCCATTCTCTTCTGTGACAATGTTTCAGTCCCATGAGGCATTGCAAGTTCTTCCCAAAACTCCCCGTGGCTAGTTGCACTGTGGGATAGCTACCCAAGGTGCACTGCTCTGTGCATCAGTGCACATGCTGCTACTGGTGACACTCCACTAACACAATAAGCATGGTGTGGACACACCTGACTGAATTATTGCGGCAGCTGGATGTCAACTTAAATTAAATCACCTTAACTTTGTAGTGTAGATATGCCCACAGTGAATCAATAAACTGTGTGTACCTCCTGCCAACTACGCCAATGTAACACATTGCTGGGTATACCCAGGGCTGCATGCCACTATGTTACCTCTCTGCCTCAGCAAGTGCAACCTTTGCCAATGATTGGACTGTGCATCAGCTCCCTGCCACACCAGTCTGTCTTTCTCAGCAGCAAACGCTCAAGGTTCTCCTAAACTAAATCTTGCCTAGCAGGTAACAGGGAATTCCAGACCTTGAGCTCCTCAGAGATGTTTCTTTGCAATGCGCTGCCCCTATCACTGTGCATGCACAGGAGATAACATTTTTGTTATTCTGTTAAAGAGTCAGTGCATCACACCTTAACAATTTAACTGGGGTAAATACACTCTCCCCTTCAACACAGCTCTGAATTGGTTTATAATAAACTTGTTATATTGTTACTAACAAAAGAGCATGGATTCAGTGATACCAAGTAAAACAGATAAAAGGCAGAGATGGTTGCAAGCAAATAAAAGTGAAAACATGCATCTAAAATTCAATCTAGCAAGATACCATCTTTGTTCAAGATGGTTTATTTCACCACCACCCTGACCCCGTCTCCTTTCCAACTTTTTCCTGGACGGCCTGGCCAGGATGTATCACAGAGCTCAAATTGCTTGGTTTCTTTGTCTCCTTAAGGTGAAGAATAAAGATGAAATTTCTCTATTCCTTATATTCCAGAGATGTTTTGTCCTAAAAGTCAGGAAGACATCCTGGGGATTCAGACTCCTGAATCTCTCTGGGGTGCAGGAGCCATGTTAATTCTGTTTCTTGAGTTCAGGCTCAGGCTAACCTCCACTGTCTTGATAGCTTTGTTTACAACAAATACATAGATTGAGGTAATCCCATATTCCTTTGTCTAGGACAGACCTATTTATCCCTTTACCTAGGCTAGGCTGGGCTGTCTGGTCTTAAATTTGTTCTAGTAACATCAAACAGAGGGAATTCATAACTTCAAAAAAAAAAACAAGGTTGGAACATGCATTTTACAGTGATATTAATAACCAGCATGTTATTAGCTTTCACTTGATACCTCACAAAGCATATTTTATACAAATATTATTGCAGTAGTGTGTAGGACATTGTAAGCATGCAGACTCACCCCTGTGATACCTCCTGCTGGTCTCTCAGGGAATTACCTTGACTTCCAGCCTGGAGCACCCTCTGCAGGCTGGTGATCTGCCACATATGGCCCCTATGTCTCTCTTGGACCTTGGTGCCCGTTCCCCCTAAGGTGCTGCCCCCTGGCAATACCCCAACACTCTCTGTGGGTCTCCTTTCCCCAGAGAAACCCCACCCACTACCCCCATCTCACCTCAGTCTGGGCTACTTCCAGTCCTCACCTAGCCTGTTCACTAGAGCAGACTGAAGTGTAAAAGCCACTCATGACAGGCAAGGGGGTTTGACCTGCTGCCTTCTTCTACCAGCCAGTACCTCTGTGGGCCTGGAACCAGGCCCTGCAGCCTGGGGAGTCGCCAGCCTGGAGCTCCCCTGCTCCTCTGGCTCTTCCCCAGCCCTGCTTCATGCCCAGGTACCCGCTTACTCCCCTGCAGCCAGGCCAGTCTCCCTCCACAGCTAGAGGAGAGACTCTGCTCAGCTTCTGGCTGCCCTGGCCTTCTTATAAGGCCCAGCTGCCCTGATTGGGGCGTGGCCCAGGTGTAGCTTCTTCCCCAATCAGCTTGGGCTTTTTCTCCTAGCCTCTAAACCTCTCCCAGGGCTGGCTTCTACCCAGTCAGGGCTGGAGCAGGTAAACACCCCGCTACAGGCATGAATACAGGGGTGCCTGTGGTCACAGACACCAACCTCAGAGCTAATCATTTCCAAAAAAAAGGAGCTAAAAGTATTTCCTGGCATTAACTTTGCACTTCAATATAATGAATAATAAGAATCACCCTGCCAGTTTTTAATAGTTTTACAATCATATTCTCACACTTAAAAAAATGACTCCCGCCTCCTGTTACAGTCTATAAGGCCCAAATAAATCACAGAGGCAACCAAACAACTAGCTGACTCTACAGTGGAAACTGTGAAAATGACTCAGCAACTTTGCAGTGCTCTGTGATATTAGGCATTCTAGAAGAGTCAGGTATTTTATAACGTCCATCTAACGGGTGATTTCTTAACTGTATAAATCATGGCCAGTACAGGAATTTGCATCTGAGGGGAAAATTACCCCTCACTAAATGTTTGGACCCTAATCCTGCGAGTACTTACAGGCAGATGAGTGGTCCCAATGGTGTTTGCTGGATCAGGACTCGGCAGTTCAATGGAAGACAGAGACTCAAAATTCTCTGAGAGATAGTTAAAGGATTATTTTTCCTTATCAGTCGATGAATACCTGCTGAGTTACATTTTCATGTTTTGTTCATGTCAGATTTGTTATTTCCAGCTGCATCATCTTAGAAACCTGTGTTCAGAGTGGTAGCTGTGTTAGTCTGTATCAGCAGAAACAACAAGGAGTACTTGTGGCACCTTAGAGAGTAACAAATGTATTTGGGCATAAGCTGTCATGGGCTAAAACCCACTTCATCAGATGCATGGAGTGGAAAATACAGTAGACAGGTATATATACACAATACATGAAAAGATGGGAGTTGCCTTACTAAGTGGGGGATCAGTGCTAACGAGACAATTCAATTAAAGTGGAAGTGGGCTATTCTCAACAGTAAAATACCCAGGGAGGAAAAATCACTTTTGTAGTGGTAATGAGGGTAATGTAATCAGGGTGGCCAATTTCAAACAGTTGACAAGGAGGTGTGAGTAACAGTAGGGAGAAATTAGTATGGGTAGATTAGTTTCTGTAGTGACCCATCCACTTCCAGTCTTTATTCAGGCCTAATTTGATGGTGTCCATGTAAACAAAGCTTTATTTTCTTTTATTCTGTCAGCATCCAGTGTTTTAGGAACAAGAGTATTTTGGATTTCCTAAGCTATTTGTGTCAATTTCATAAATTGGTTGTGTTGTGGGGGCCCAGTCAACATATTGTACATCCAAAGTCTGATGGAAATAGTCATGTTTTAATGAAACTAGAAAAGAAAAAAATATTACTCAGCACAGTTTTTTGGAATTAAACTTTCTCATTTAGTGCTGTGAACTTAAATGTAAGTGCACTGTGCTCATTCATGGGAACCAGACAGCTCAGCAGACTAGAAAGAGAAGTGAACCCAACAAGTTTAGCATCATTGTCCAGGACGAACAAAGTGCAAACAAGAATCAAAGCCTAAATGTTGAAAAGTGAACAACATTTTAAACAATTCTTACAGTTTAAAAACTTAGGACATATTAGGCCATGTCCACACTAGAGAGCCTCTGGGGGCCCAGCTGTACTGACGCAGTTGTGCTGCTATAAGATCTCTCATGTATCCACTTTATGCCAATGGGAGAGATCTCGCCCGTTGACATCATTAAACCACCCCCACGTGCAGCGGTAGCTATGTCGGCAGAAAAGCGCTGTCCACGCCGGTGCTTCTGCTGGTGTAACTTATGTCACGCAGGGTGGGTGTGTGTTTTTTCACACCCTGAGTGACATAAGTTACACTGACAAAAGTGCTAATGTAGACATAGCCTTAGTCATAGAGGAACAGAGATGGGTTTTTATTTTGGCAAGAATCCCTTTAATTACTTTATTGTGAAATGATATAGGCCCTAATCCTGCCATTGGTTCCATATGGGCAGCCCATGCTTGGCAATGCCATACTGACCTAACTGAGGCTCTGCACAGGTGCAAGGATCTGCCTACATGGATCTGCCTAAAGAACTGGGGCCATACAAAGTAATTTGCATGGAGCAACCTGATAGAACCAATAATGTCCTAATAATTCCTTGCATTGTCTCAATGTTCCATAGGACTCTGCGGCAAAGGCATGTGTAAACGTATCCAGCAGCAATAGAGAGATTAAACTTGCCATTGTTATTTTTAAGTCACGTCACTAAACAGTACTGTTCTTCAGAGATCTGCCATGACTCATTCATTTACAGGGAGACTCCCTGTGTCTGGTTTTAAGCCAGCAGTAAAAATCCCTCAAAGTCACACAATGAAGGATTTTCCTGTGTGTGTGTGTGTGTGTATTTAAAAATCTCTCTCATTCAAGTTGTCTCAAAGACATGCTGTGCCTTTCCAGGTAATAGTATGGAAACTTGGAATGGAGGAGATGAGAGACATCTGTAAACCTCACATTTTTCAAAAGCTTAAGGATATGGGTTTAATTGTAAGGAGCTAAGATTGGAAAGATCTTATAACAAACAACATTTTTGTGGGGAGAAAGAATCTCTCCTAGATCCAAATCCTAACTGCAAGAATTCAAAAGAAGTGTTGCAAAAACAATAAAAAAAAAATTAAACAGGAAAGTATTGTTCCTATTTACTGCTCAGCTGTAATCTTAACTGCCTTGGCTTGATAAGTATCAGAGGGGTAGCCGTGTTAGTCTGTATCCACAAAAACAACATCTGAAGAAGTGGGGGTTTTTTTTACCCACGAAAGCTTATGCCCAAATAAATCTGTTAGTCTTTAAGGTGCCACCGGAGTCCTCGTTGTTTTTGATAAGATGCCTGATAGGATGACAAAGCTGTGATGATGTGTCTCTCAGGCCATGAATCATTTACTCCTGCTGCTCCTACCCTGCTGCTTGAAAAGCTCCCAACATCATCAACAGATCTCATGGGCAGTGCCTGGAATGGGAGTGGTGCCTCCTCTTTCTATCCCACACCTAGCACTGGATCACTGGATGCATGTACATCAGTGATTCCATAAGACAAAGAGCTCAGACCTGCTGCAAGAGATTCTGCTTGGCTAATGTTTCTTTCCCCAGCCTCCAAATCTCCCTTGGTTTTTGTGACCAGATACCTCTCTCTTTCCATGACACAGCAGAAAAGCAGCAGTAGCAGCCTAAAAAGAGATTGGCTCTGGCAGCAGTCTTAGAAAATGACTTCCCCCCTCCCCAACCCACAACTCCAACAATCTCCTCTGAAAAAAGGACAAGGACAGGAACATGGAATAGAAGGGAGCTATGTGGGGTGGGCAAAACAGGAGAGGGAGAACTTGGGGGAAGGTGGAGCTGGGACCTGACAAGGGTAAAATTGAATAGAGACGAGCTGGGGAGAGTAAAGGAGAAGGAGAAAGAGAGCAAGGCAGCCTGAGAAGATTGGAGTGGAAGGCAAAGATTAGTGGGACAACAAGTGAGAAGAATATGGGACATCTAGGTCAGTGGTACTCAACCAGGGATACACGTACTCCTTGGAGTCCACAGAGGTTTTCCAGGGGGTACATCAACTCATCTAGATATTTGCCTTTTTACAACAGGCTACATAAAAAGCACTAGCAAAATTAGTATAAACTCAAATTTCATACAATGACTTGTTTATACTACTCTATATTCTATACACTGAAATGTAAGTACAATATTTATATTCCAATTGATGTATTTGATAATTATATGGTAAAATGAGAAAGCTGGAAATTTTTCAGTAACACTGGGATGTGACACTTTTGTATTTTTCTGTCTGATTTTGTAAACAAGTAGTTTAAGAGAGGTGAAACTTGGAGGTACACAAAACAAATCAGACTCCTGAAAGGGGTACAATAGTCTGGAAAGGTTTAGATCCACTGATCTAGAGGAGACAGGTGTGGTTAACTGTGCCTCACTTTGTTCACTGTAAACTTTTACTTCAGGTCATGAACACAATCTCTAACTCAGCTCCGCACTTTCTGTAATGAATGAATAAAAACATCTGACACCAAAAAATATTGTAACAAATCCGTGGCAACATAGTACTACGCTGCACACCATCACCACTTAGAACTGCATGTTGGTAGAAGGGACAGAGCTTGGATATTTTTAATCCAAAAATACAGGCACTCAACAAATGACTCAAAGGAGAATCTCCATTACTTACCAGTATAGGGCCTGTGACACCCTGTTGAGTTGTTCTAATTCTATCCATTAGTGAGCAGTGGGTACATATGTGTGCATCAATTCATGAACTGTATGGCCTCTTTCAACCCACATTATTCTATGAAATATTGGATGAGTTAAAAATACCCTAAAGATTCTCAAAATCATGGTCCATACTCAAAAATGGTAACTGAGATGAAAAATTTAAACGCAAGCCATAACAGGTGAATGATGCATGGTTTTTGTTCACTTAACTTTTTAGTAGCAAAGACAGAGACTTTCAACTGGTCCAAATCTCGGGGCCTTGTTTATTGACCTAAATAACCGTGTGGTTCCATTGTGTTGGGAGCAGGATTTGGGGAGCCCATACAGGGAGTGTGCACCCGTTGTATGCTGTACAGCCCACCTTGGACCGCGGGGGCAGAGATGGCACGTGGGTGGGGCATGAAGGGTCATGTGCCTCCCCCATTTCTCCAGATACCTCTGGAGGGTATGGCCGGAAGCGAGGAGACTGCACTCACCCTGGCAGCGGCGCTCTCTGTGTGTCCATGCAGAGCGAGGAGGGAGCAGGGAGCACTGAGCTCCTCTCCCCTGACCCCCTACATGGGGCTGCTTCACTTTCCCTGCTGCCGGAGTCCTAGCACTGCAACCTGCTTTGCAGACTACCCACTGAGATGAGTTGGGAGTGGAAGCAGAGGCAATGCGCAGGATTCCAGCAGCAGGGAAGGTGAAGCAGCCCTATGTCAGGGGGAGGAGGAAAAGCTCAGTCAGCCACCCTGCTGCTTCTTCCCTATCCATGCTGCACCACGGACACAGCTGCCAAGGAGAGTGCTGCCTCCTTGCTTCTCATAGAATCACAGAATATCAGGGTTGGAAGGGACCTCAGGAGGTCATTTAATCCAACCCCCTGCTCAAAGCAGGACCAATCTCCAACTAAATCATCCCAGCCAGGGCTTTGTCAAGCCTGACCTTAAAAACCTCTAAGGAAGGAGATTCCCCCACCTCCCTAGGTAATTCATTCCAGTGCTTCACCACCCTCCTAGTGAAAAAGGCTTTCCTAATATCCAACCTAAACCTCCCCCACTGCAACTTGAGACCATTACTCCTTGTTCTGTCATCTGCTACCACTGAGATCTAGATCCATCCTCTTTGGAACCCCCTTTCAAGTAGTTGAAAGCAGCTATCAAATCCCCCCTCATTCTTCTCTTCTGCAGACTAAACAATTCCAGTTCCCTCAGCTTCTCCTCATAAGTCATGTGCTCCAGGCCCCTAATCATTTTTGTTGCCCTCCGCTGGACTCTTTCCAATTTTTCCACATCCTTCTTGTAGTGTGGGGCCCAAAACTGGACACAGTACTCCAGATGAGGCCTCACCAATGTCGAATAGAGGGGAATGTTCACATCCCTCAATCTGCTGGCAATGCCCCTACTTATACAACCCAAAATGCCATTAGCCGTCTTGGCAACAAGGGCACACTGTTGACTCATATCCAGCTTCTCATCCACTGTAACCACTAGGTCCTTTTCTGCAGAACTGCTGCCTAGCCATTCGGTCCCTAGTCTGTAGCAGTGCATGGGATTCTTCAGTCCTAAGTGCAGGAGACTGCACTTGTCCTTGTTGAACCTCGTCAGATTTCTTTTGGCCCAATCCTCTAATTTGTCTAGGTCCCTCTGTATCCTATCCCTACCCTCCAGCGTATCTACCACTCCTCCCAATTTAGTGTCATCTGCAAACTTGCTGAGAGTGCAGTCCACGCCATCCTCCAGATCATTAATGAAGATACTGCACAAAACCAGCCCCAGAACTGACCCTGGGGGCACTCCGCTTGACACTGGCTGCCAACTAGACATGGAGTCATTGATCACTATCTGTTGAGCCTGACAATCTAGCCAGCTTTCTATCCACCTTATAGTCCATTCATCCAGCCCATACTTCTTTAACTTGCCAGCAAGAATACTGTGGGAGACTGTATCAAAAGCTTTGCTAAAGTTCAAGAATAACACATTCACTGCTTTCCCCTCATCCAAAGAGCCAGTTATCTTGTCATAGAAGGCAATTAGGTTAGTCAGGCATGACTTGCCCTTGGTGAATCCATGCTGACTGTTCCGGATCACCTTCCTCTCCTCTAAGTGCTTCAGAATTGATTCCTTGAGGACCTGCTGCATGATTTTTCCAGGGACTGAGGTGAGGCTGACTGGCCTGTAGTCCCCCGGATCCTCCTTTTCCCCTTTTTTTAAAGATGGGAACTACATTAGCCTTTTTCCAGTCATCTGGGACCTCCCTGGATCACCATGAGTTTTCAGAGATAATGGCCAATGGCTCTGCAATCACATCTGTCAACTCCTTTAGCACCCTCGGATACAGTGCATCCAGCCCCATGGATTTGTGCTCTTCCAGCTTTTCTAAATAGTCCCAAACCACTTCTTTCTCCACAGAGGGCTGGTCACCTCCTCCCCATGCTGTGCTGCCCAGTGCAATAGTCTGGGAGCTGACCTTGTTCTTGAAGACAGAGGCAAAAAAAGCGTTGAGTACATTAGCTTTTTCCACATCCTCTGTCACCAGGTTGCCTCCCTCATTCAGTAAGGGGCCCACACTTTCTTTGACTTCCTTCTTATTGCTAACATATCTGAAGAAACCTTCTTGTTACTCTTAACATCCCTTGCTAGCTGCAACTCCAAGTGTGATTTGGCCTTCCTGATTTCACTCCTGCATGCCTGAGCAATATTTTTATACTCCTCCCTGGTCATTTGTCCAATCTTCCACTTCTTGTAAGCTTTATTTTGTGTTTAAGATCAGCAAGGATTTCACTGTTAAGCCAGGCTGTTCACTTGCCATATTTACTATTCTTTCTACACATCGGAATGGTTTGTTCCTGCAACCTCAATAAGGATTCTTTAAAATACAGCCAGCTCTCCTGGACTCCTTTTCCCCTCATATTATTCTCCCAGGGGATCCTGCCCATCAGTTCCCTGCTTTTCTGAAGTCCAGGGTCTGTATTCTGCTGCTCTCCTTTCTTCCTTGTGTCAGGATCCTGAACTGGACCATCTCATGGTCACTGCCTCCCAGGTTCCCATCCAATTTTGCATTCCCTATTAATTCTTCCTGGTTTGTAAGCAGCAGGTCAAGAAGAGCTCTGCCCCTAGTTGCTTCCTCCAGCACTTGCACCAGGAAATTGTCCCCTTTCCAAAAACTTCCTGGATTGTCTGTGCACTGCTGTATTGCTCTCCCATCAGATATCAGAGTGACTGAAGTCTCCCATGAGAACCAGGGCCTGTGATCTAGTAACTTCTGTTAGTTGCCGGAAGAAAGCCTCGTCCACATCCCCCTGGTCTGGTGGTCTATAGCAGACTCCAACCACGACATCACCCTTGTTGCTCACACTTCTAAACTTAATCCAGAGACCTCTCAGGTTTTTCTGCAGTTTCATACCAGAGCTCTGAGCATCCATACTGCTCTCTTACATAGAATGCAACTCCTCAACTCCTTGGGAGTCTCGAGAAATCTGGGAGACATGTGACCACCCAGAACCTTTCATCTGTGTCCCCCCACTAGCCACAGCTACGTGACGCCTCTGTGCATGGGTTGAAGCTGAGCTAGGGCCATGCTTGTGCTCTGAGCGGTCCCTGGAGCCCACCGCTCCCCCTGTACTCCCTGTCCCCTAGCCTATTGCCCACCCTGGAATCTCATGCCCCCACCCCCAAGAAGTTCCCGGAGCCCTCCACTTTGGCTTCATGTCCTCCCCACTCCCCATCCTTTGGGGCCAGTCCCTGGAGCTCTCTCCATGCCCCCCCACCCAACTGGCCTTTTTTCCCTCCCCAGTCTGCCTCCAGTCACCTGTTTCTGCCACATCCCAGCCTCCCCCATCTCCCCAGGGCTGCTATCTGGAGTCTCCTTGGTCCCTCCTGCCCCTTGCTCAAAAGTAGTCACACATATTCACACTCTGCTTTGCTGCCCAGATCTCAGCCCATACCCATTTCCCTCCCCCACATCTCTGCTATTTGGCTCGGTTGGGGGCATGGAGGGATGTTTTTTGGGGGCAAGCAGCAATACCAGGTGATTCAGGCCAGCCCCATGTGTCCCATTTTCAGTTTAGGAAATAAGGTCATCTAACCCTCTGGGCAAGGCGCATGGGGAGCTGGCAGGCGATTGGGGAGCTTGGGGGCAATCGGGGGTTAGTGGAGGGGAGCTGTGTGGAGGCCTGGACCTTGACTGTTAGTTTGACCAAGAAATGTGTATCTTGACAAAAAGTAATTGACTACCCCTGCTTCCCACCATTGGGGCATAAGCAGAGCAGAGGCAACTTCAGCACTGAGGTCAGAACAGCAGCCTCAGAATTGCTCTGCTGCAAGCTGTGTGGCCTGTATGCAGAATCCCTTCTCTCCAGCCCTGTACGAGATCCCCAATGTACACAGGCTGGAGAGAGGATTTGGAGTTAAAAAATAACATATTAAATGGATGGAACACAGATAATTCCACATAATTTTAAATGGTCCCCTCTCTATATAGAAAATATTATGGCCAAGAAATTATATATATATATATATATATATATATATATATATATATATATTTATATATATATATATATATATATATATATATATATATATATATATATATATATATATATATACACACACACACACACACACGTATATAAAATGCAGTAGCATGTACAATACAGCCAAGTATATGTAATTATTCACTGTGTTTTATAGGGCATTTTTTTTACACAAATGAACCACAAATTACTTTACAAAGTTAATATAATTACAGAAGTAAATGGTACACAATTTTTCATTATCTGGTCATGTCTGTAGCTTTAAAATAATGTTTTACAGCCATAAAGCAACTCTTTAAAAATGCACAGTGGTATTGCCCACATCTTCCATGTCACATCTGCTTAGTTTTACAGACACAAACAAGTTTTTGCTACTGTCAGCACTGAAGACCCAATTTAGCTGCAGAAGAGCAAAGCTGCATTGTATTCTGGCTGATGCGTCATCCACAAAATGAGCAGGCTACATTCTGATTCTGGACTCTTTCCTGCTGGTGATGATGTAGCAAGCAGAAAGAATACAGCCTGTTTGCTTATTAATTATGATTTATGATTATTCCCCTTCAGAGATCAAACTGAGCTTGCAGCACAGGCAGTATAACGGGAACAAAAAAAAACTTGCTTCCACTTGTCAACTGAGCCCATTTGATATTAGGAAGTCGTCACTGCTTAGGAATAAATGAGGCAGCACTAAGAAATCTTTTCACAGTGAGTGGCTTTTCTGACTAGAAAGAGCTGCTGTTCTTTCTACCTTGGACAGGCAGGATGGGTGTAGTCACTGCTTTGCACGCTGCCGCCCCTCCTGCCAAACAGGGAGCCCCTCTGAACTGGTGTGAAGCGGGTTTGGTGGACGGGAGGCGACGGTGTTATGCTGCTGCAACCGCTGGTGTTGCCGCGGCTGCTGCAGAGTCACGTGAGAGTCCCCTTTAAGTTTCCATAGAGAGGCCTCTCGGTGTCACATGATGGACATGATATAATGAAACAACATTGTAGCGAGGAAAGCATTTAGGGGAGCCCAGGGCTACATAAACAGTGGCTGGGAAGGGGGCAGAGAGGGAAGGAAACTACGGGGCATCCTTGTGCACACAGGAGCCCAGCTCCATCCAGCAGTGAGAGCAGACTTGGAAAAGAGAGGAGGGGGCCGTCTGTTCCCCTCCCACCTCTCTCGGGCCAGGAGGAAGAACAACTTTTAATCAGCACAGCTGGGATTGCACCTGTCTCCAGAGTCCCCACCATCCAAAGAAAGAGGAAATTATATGAAAGAACAGATCTGGAAACTACCTGGCTTTTTTTTTTATTTTTCTTCCACTTTGCTGGGGGGACGGGTCGCGGTGCGGGGAAGGCGAGAAAGGTTTGCCAGCACATGGATCATCTTAAGGTAAGTTATTTATAGTCCTTAAAAGCTCCTCAAGAGAGATTTGTTTTGGGAGATGTAGTGTGTGTATGCGCGCGGGGGGGATTTCGTCCTGAATTTTGCATCCGGACGTTTAAATGAGGAAGGGTGTCATTCCACTGTGGCATAGTTTTAATGTGAGTTTTGGTTCGGGATGGGATTGTTTCGCATGTTCGTCTCCTTTTAACTTCTTTTCTCTGTGTCTCCGTACCCTGGGCCAGGGTCGGGAGCCGTGGGGCCAGGCGTTTGGGTAAGGGGGGAGGTGGGATTTCCAGCTTGAAATGGGCATTTAAAAATAAAGGCGATTGCGCCATGTTTGTGTTGCTAAGAAGAGGTGTGTGTGTGTGTGTGTGTGTGGCATGGCTGCATGCCACATGGCTTCTCCGGAGCGGCTGGGTTGTGCGTGTGTTTTTCCCCCTCAGTGTCCGCATTCCAGCTAATGTTGCGCAGATAAAATTCGAACTTGAGGTAAACAGAAGAGGAAAGGAGGGGGCGGGGTGCGGGGAGGCTGTTTCCATCCTGGGATCCCACCTCTCCGGTTCGCAGATAACATCCACAGCGGTCACACAATCCCCCTTCCCACCTCCTTTGCCGCCAGCCCCCCCCCCCCCAAAAAAAAATTATGAGGAGCGGGACTGCAAACCACAACAACCCCCCCCCCCTCCCCTCTGCAGCTGGGGGAGGGCGGAGCGCCTTTTTATCTCCAAAACGTCACATTCCAAATCCATAACAACACAGCCCCCCACCCACGCACACACCTTCGCCACCGGCGTACGGGGAAGGTGCCATTCCCCTTCGCAGGCTCGCAGCGCAGCAGTGCCCACTTCCTTGCCCCAGGAAAACATTACGCAGAGTAGGCTGGAGCAGAAATGGATCCCCAGTGAGTGCCCCACCTCATCCAGCCTTGTTACTCCCAGGCACCCAGCGGGCTCAGAGCCTCCCCAAAATCAGGGTGGAGTGGGTGGCTTTTTCTAAATAAAAAGGGGGCATGTTTCCCCCCTGAGTAAAGGTACAAGGACTAGATTATTACAGCGCTGAGCATCTGGTTGTTGGTCGGTGCTGGAGCTCCCTGTGCGTGTCAGCGCAACGGGTAAGTGTGGCTAGCTGGGGATGTGGCAGGTGCTGAGGCTTGGCATGTGGTTATTGACAGGGACACTTACGCTGTGATGGAGGTTCGTGGGGATTTGGGAAGTAACTGTTGGGTAGGTGTGTGTTAGACGGGAGGGGGCATCCGAAACAGGGGGGAAATGACCGCTCCGAGGTGGAGCAAGACTGTGTGTTTGGGAAGGGTTTTTGGTTTATTTTTTTGCTGTTGGTGTTGGTTTGGAAAGCAGCAGAACAGCATCCCCTTAACAAACACACTTGGGTATCTTCATATGGGTATAGATAATCTTGCTTAGTTTTAGGGGAGGGGTGTGTGTGTGTGTCTGCCTTTGATTTCGAGGGAGGTGTGCTGGTAGTCGGGGAGAGGTTATCTTTTGAAGTGGTGTGGAGTAGCAAAATGTGGATGTCTGTTGGCTGAAGGGGGAGGGGGTGCTGTGATTTGCAAGTTCTAGGTTTATGACACAGGCAGTTTAGCTGGCAATAAGTATACTTAGCACTAATGTGATGCCCTTCACATGCCCAGAGCACTGTCAACACAGCCACTAATTAATTGACGCAGGGATCTTTCTGTGTGGCACATAGCCACGGTAGGGGCAGGCACTTGCCTGCAGTGGTACAGATAGCGGGTAGGGACATGGATGGGGACATGGCAAGATGGGGAATGAAGAGGCGAAAGCACTGCTCTGGAGAGAGAGGCATGTGGCGTAGAAGAAGGCCCCATATCAGGTATAAGGGTGTATTACGCCTTATGGAGCATGTAGGGGAGTGGAGTTGAATGAGGAATTACAAAGCAATTTACCCTCCTGGGGAGGGGTAAAGCGGTGTTGTGGGGCAGGGCACTGAAGAGAATGTATGCGGAGGTAATACACCTCCTGAGGAGAAAGGGTCAGGAATATTGAGTGGATTATATTTTGAGAGCTATGGGAGTGTGTGTGGGGGAGAGGCTAACAGATGTGTGCAGGAGGGTTGTACACATGATTGGTTCTGGTGGGGAGTTGAGTTATGGGGGGGTTATGTGTTGGGGGATGGGGAAACAAGCGTGGGTCTGAGGAAGGTATGTGGGATTTGTGTGTGTGATTTGGGAATGGTAAGATGGACACAGGGCCGTGGGGAGGGGCCGAAGGACTGTAGTGGAGGGGTCAAGGACAAAACATGTTGAGAAGCAGAGGTGCTGGAACAAGGTGTATAGTGCTGGTGCTGAGAGCCATTGAACCAAACTGTAAACCCTGTATATGATGGGAACCACTTCAAGCCGGGGGTGCGGCAGCAACCGTAGTTCCTGCACCTGTGTTGAGAAGCAGCTTTTCTGGGCGCATAGAGGCGGACCAGGGCTCTGTAGGGGAGGGGTGTATGTCCTGCTGCAGTGAGGGTTTCTGGGTGGTGTCATACAGGGCTGTACTACAGGTTGGTGTGTGTGTATGGGAGACACAGAGCTATGTTGAGATGAGGGAGCAGAGGGCACAGGGCTATGTTGTGGGTGAGGATGCCTATGGGAACACTACACTGTTGGGAGGTGAAAGGGTCTGTATTTGTGGGGCAAAGCTGTGTCAGGGTGAGGGAGTCTGTATTTGGGGGCACAGAGATGTACTGGGGGTAAGGCGAGTCTGTGTGTGGGGTACAGGGTTGTGATGGGGTGGGGCTGTGTAGGGGTGGTCACAGGACTGTGTTGGGGCAAAGGGGTGGGTGTACGGGTGGGGACAGGGTTGTGTTGTCTGTGGGTTGGGGCTGTGTTGGGGTGAATGGGGGTGGGTGGTCACAGGGCTGTGTAGGGGTGTATGGATGGGGTTGTGTTGGATCAGCGGGGGGGTGGGGCTGTGATGGGTGGGGCTGTGTTGGGGTGGGGACAGGGCTGTGTTGGGGTAAAGGGGTGGGGCTGTGTTGGGGTGAATGGGGTTGGGTGGTTGCCGGGGTGTGTTAGGGCAAAGGGGTGGGTGTATGGGTGGGGCTGGGCTGTGTGGGGTGAATGGGGGTGGGTGGTCGCAGGGCTGTGTAGGGGTGAAGGGGAGGGGTCAGGGCTGTGTGTGGGGTGAATGGGAGGGACGCAGGGCTGTGTAGGGGTGGGTGTATGGGTGGGGCTGGGCTGTGTTTGTGAATGGGGTGGGTGGTTGCAGGGCTGTGTAGGGGTGAAGGGGAGGGGTCAGGGCTGTGTGTGGGGGGTGTAGGGGTGGGGCTGGGCTGTGTTTGTAGGGGTGGGTGGTCGCAGGGCTGTGAAGGGGAGGGGTGAGGGCTGTGTGTGTGGGGTGTGTATGGGAGGGACGGGGCTGTGTAGGGGTGGGTGTATGGGTGGGGCTGGGCTGTGTTTGTAGGGGTGGGTGGTCGCAGGGCTGTGTAGGGGTGAAGGGTCAGGGAGGGCTGTGTGGGGTGTAGGGGTGGGGCTGGGCTGTGTTTGTAGGGGTGGGTGGTCGCAGGGCTGTGAAGGGGAGGGGTCAGGGCTGTGTGTGGTGTGTATGGGAGGACGGGGCTGTGTAGGGGTGGGTGTATGGGTGGGGCTGGGCTGTGTTTGCAGGGGTGGGTGGTCGCTGGGCTGTGTAGGGGTGAAGGGGAGGGGTCAGGACTGTGTGTGTGGGGGTGTATGGGAGGGACGGGGCTGTGTAGGGGTGGGTGTATGGGTGGGGCTGGGCTGTGGTTGTAGGGTGGGTGGTCGCAGGGCTGTGTAGGGGGAAGGGAGGGGTCAGGGCTGTGTGTGGGGGGTGTATGGGAGGGGACGGGGCTGTGTAGGGGTGGGTGTATGGGTGGGGCTGGGCTGTGTTTGTAGGGGTGGGTGGTCGCAGGGCTGTGTAGGGGTGAAGGGAGGGTCAGGACTGTGTGTGGGGGTGTAGGGGTGGGGCTGGGCTGTGTTTGTAGGGGTGGGTGGTGGGGCTGTGAAGGGGAGGGTCAGGGCTGTGTGTGTGGGTGTGTATGGGGAGGGGCTGTGTAGGGGTGGGTGTATGGGGGGGGGGGGGCTGTGTGTGGAGGGGTGGGTGGTCGCGGGGGTGTGTGGGGGTGAAGGGGAGGGTCAGGACTGTGTGTGGGGTGTATGGGAGGGGACAGGGCTGTGTAGAGGTGGGTGTATGGGTGGGGCTGGGCTGTGTTTGTAGGGGTGGGTGGTCGCAGGGCTGTGTAGGGGGAAGGGGTCAGGGCTGTGTGTGGGGGGTGTATGGGAGGGGTCAGGGCTGTGTAGGGGTGGGTGTATGGGTGGGGCTGGGCTGTGTTTGTAGGGGTGGGTGGTCGCAGGGCTGTGAAGGGGAGGGGACAGGGCTGTGCAGCGGTGGGTGTATGGGTGGGGACAGGACTGGGGCGGGGCGATGTTAGGGTCCGGGGGACACGGCTGTATTGGGGGAGGGGTGCTGTGGCATCTGACAGCAGGGCGGGGTGGAGCGAGCGCGACTCCTACCTCGCGGCAGCGGCCCCCACGCGAGCTCTCAGGGGCGCCGCCGCCTCCTTCCAGCACCAGCCGCCGGCTCGGGAGGCCACGCCCACCGCGCGCTTGACCAATCCCCGGCCCGCGCCGCTGCTCTAGCCGCAGCCCGCCCCTGCCAATGAGCGAGTTGCTGCCGTCTCCCCGCCCACCCTCCTGTTTGTTATGGTCCGGGCCACGTGCCGCCGGCTCAGCTTGTCACGCGGCAGGGCCTCGCGCCGCCCCCACCGCCGTCCTACCTCGTCTGTCCGGAAGGAAGGAGACACAGGTGGGGGATGGGCGCGAAAACCGGACAGATCCGGGACGGGGGCGATTCCCGCCCGCGGGTCCCGGCCCCGTCGGACCCCACGAGGGGAGCGATTCCCGCCCGCGGGTCCCGGCCCCGTCGGACCCCACCAGGGGAGCGATTCCCGCCCGCGGGTCCCGGCCCCGTCGGACCCCACGAGGGGAGCGATTCCCGCCCGCGGGTCCCGGCCCCCAGCCCCGTCGGACCCCACGAGGGGAGCGATTCCCACCCGCGGGTCCCGGCCCCCAGCCCCGTCGGACCCCACGAGGGGAGTGATTCCCGCCCGCGGGTCCTTGCTCCCTGCCCCATCCACGACCCTGCTCCTTCAGACCCCTCAAGGGGGGCCCATTCCTGCCTGCTGCTCCCAGGGCTCCACCATGGTCACACCCAACAAGGGGGCCTGTTCCGTCTGCTGTGTCAAGGGCCCTAACCATCAGTCTCATGAGGAGACCAATTTCTGCCTGTGGGTCGCACAGTCCTGCCCTGTCGGACCCTACAAGGGGACTGCTTCCTCCCTGTGCATCCCAGAGTCCTGCCCCATCAGACCCCAGCAGGGCACCATTTCCTGCCTGTGTGTCTCAGGGTCCTGCCTTGGTCAGCCCCCCACAAGAGGATTGATGCTGGCCCGCAGATAAAAAATTAAAAAGGCGCCTAGCCCCGGCGTGGAACCCACTTAGGCGTGGGGCCTGATTCCCGGGAATTGGGCGAATCGGCCTAAAGCCCGCCCTGTACACCAGTACCCTGTCCCATTGTATTGCAAAAGGAGACAAATTCCTACCCATGCGTCGCAGGGCCCTGCGCTGTCAGACTCCATGAGGCAACCAGTTCTTTTTCCTGTGGCCCCGGGGCCCTGCTCCCATCAGACCAGACAAAGGGACCAATTCCTGCTTGTGGGTTTCCAGGGCTCTGCCCTGTCAGACCCCATGAGGGGACGAATTCCTGCCCGTCAGTCCAAGGGTCCTGCCCTGTCAACCCCATGATTGTCAATCCCATTTCCTGTTGGTTGTTCCCAGAGCCCTGCCATGTCAACCCTGAAGGGACAAATTTCTGTCTCCATGTAACTGGGCACTGCCTGTTAAAACCCATCCAGGGTCCAGTTCCTATCTACAGGTATCTTGGCATCACCCCATCTAGGTACCAAATCAGGCCCGTGGGTATAACTTTTTATGGAAGTCTTTTTTGTTTGTGTCTTAATAAGGTTGTATGAAGAAAGGCCTTGGGGGTTGGCACGGCTATTTGCTATGGCTACACAGCTTTCACCACAAATAGTAACAGGATATTTTTTCTAGACTAGCAGGCTATTGAATATTGCAGGGAGAGAAGCAGGGTAGGAGAAGTATAACTGTAAGCGTCTTACAATGTACTTTGTTGTTAAACTTTTCAAAAAGACAATCATCTAGTAAAATCGTCTAGTCAAATTGTATCCCCAAATGCTTGTAAAGAACTAAATAACAACAAACAGGTAAGTACAGGGAATGGAGAAGATAAATGGTCTTATGATAGAAGATGAGATAGAGAAATGCTGTTGCAGAGTTGCTGAGGAGACGATCCTTGCTCTAACGTTGGTAGGGTTGTAATGCCAGATAAAGGGTATAAGAAGGGGTGTAGCAAGATTAGGTTAATGATATGTGCTGGGTTTAATACATAGGGCCTGATCCTATACTGGATGGGGACAAGATCAGGGATAGTACATAGCCCATTTGCTTGATTGAGCCGTAATCCTCCTCTCACTTATACCATTGTAAACTGGATATTATTTCCTTCAATCAGTGGAGTTGCCCAGATGTAAGAGGGAAATTGGGCTCAGCATTTTAATAACAGGAGTGTAATTTTGAACTATGCTGAAATGAATGGGAGGCTAAGAGCTGATTTGAAGATTGGGGTGGCAGGTGCATTTTGCATATGATGTGGAGAGCAAGGACCTTGGAGCGTGTAGACGTCCGCTGTTGGGGGTTGCCCCTCTCTGGGGTGGCTGGGAGCCAGGCTGCCTCACTACACGAGTCCGGTGAGTGGGCGGGTTAGCCTGGTGGGGCAGGAAACCGTCAGGGGCTCAGGCCCTTCGGGGAGGGCTAAGCAAACAGTTCAGTATTCAAGCCCAGGCCCTAGGTCAGGGCGAGGCAGCAAACAACAGTTCCGGGCTCAGACCCTCAGGCAGGGGCTGAGCAAACAGTTTAGTATTCAAACCCAGGCTCTTGGTCCTGAGCGTCGGGGTGAGGAGGAGACTGCCACTCGTGAGTGGGGTGGCGGGGGGGACGCAGGCCTGCCCACTCCTCTCCTTCCCAGCCCGGGGCCCTAACAGCAGCAGGCGGCCTGCTGCTGTGTCAGTGGGGATCCTGGCCGCAACACACTGACATTGGCTCTGGGTGTGCTGCAGCCAGACTAGGGTCGGCTGCCCCCGGGCTACTTCCGACCTCCCCCTCACCAGTACCTGCGTCTCAGCGGCGTCTTCCACGGCGTCTAGCACAATGGGCTCCTCGGGATACTGAGCGAGGGGTAAACTGGGCAGCTCCTCTGGGTTCCTTTGTACCGGCCGGCTTACTGGCTCTTCCGGCGTCTGGTCGGCGTCCAGCCTCCGCAGGTATGGCCAGTCCTCAGGTCGGTCACAGGCGGCAGGAGTCTCCCCAGTGGGAGCTAGGGCATCAGCGTCTGGCCTCTCCAGTGGCCAGGCAGCTTCTGAGCCCTGGGGTTGGGCTTTTATACTTCCTGCCCTGTGGCTTGACCTCTGCGGGGGCGGGCGCAGGCTCCAGCGACTCCGCCCACTTTGGCGTCCATAGGGGCTCGTCCCTCTCTGGGGCGGCTGGGAGCCAGGCCGCCTCACTACAGGGAGACTATAGATGCTTTCATAGCACAAATAATATTATGCAGAGTAATACCTTTACTCACCTAGGTAATCTCATTGATTTTCTTAGTATAGGTACAGCTACACTTACTCTTAGGATTTTGGTAGAGGAACAAAAACAATCCACTTGAAACTATTTACTCAGTAAAGACATCTCTATTTGATATAGATTTGAGCATAGTGAAAGTAACATAGTCATGCAGCACACTGCAGACACTGATATTTGTGATGTCCATGGATCGGTAGCTTGAATAAACAATGGTGGACACACCAGGAAATTGCCTTCTCCTTTATTCCTGCTGGTGAGATGCTATTAATGTAAAAATGTGTTCCCATCTCCCATTGCTCTTTAATGTTACTGAGCTTATTTATCTTCTCAGTGAGACAGTTAGGAGGAAAAATATTTCATTTTGTAACTTAGTTCACCTTCAAAAAGAAAAGATATTACTTCATACTGCCAATTCGTAGTAAGGCTCCCTGTGTACCATACACTGTGTTTTATGGAGCTGTTGTGATGATGAATACAGTGTGTATTAAAAAGGGTTATGAAAAACAGCTATTGTGCCTGACTTCTCTTTTCTTTCTATTTAAATAATGCCTGTTTATATCTCACATAAGATGTGCCCAAAATTTCACTTTAGGAACTCATGACTTGACAAATTTCACTGGTAAATAAATAAAAAAAAGATCACTCTTAGTGCATAAGAGTTCAAAAAAGTGTCTGAAAAGGAAACAGCTAAACAACGGTTGGTTGTTGGTTTTGCAATGGGAAGTAATGAAACCTATTTTTTCACTTTAATAAAAAGGGAAATTGTGAACTTATTTCATAAACATTACAGTACCATACAACTAATAACCTATTAGATGATTAAAACTGAAAGAATGTAAGAACTTCCTGTTCATGCTTCACTGTTCCATTACTTATTTACTTTACTGCATTTCTCTCAACTTTGACAATGAAATTCCGTGAAGTCCGGCCTTCAGTGCAACTATGTTTGGGTTGCAGTGTTGCCAACTTTAGTGATTTTATTGTGGTCTTGAGGTGTTTTTTCTCCTTAAAGCTCTAGCTGCTGGAATCATGTGACTATGTCAGAATCTGAGATTTCGTTTAAAAAAATATAAACCTTATGGTTGCAGACAAAAACCTTTGAAAGTGTGAACCCTTAAAAGCTCTAAAACCAGAAGGCAAATAAAGACTCCTTCCCCATATTATTTCTTTCAAGCCAGTATCATTATTTTTTTGAGCCTGACTCATGATTTTTTTGATTGACGGGTTGGCAATACTGAGGTTGCTAGTGTGCCCATTGGAATTAAAAAAAAAAAAGCCTTGGAAAATTTCTTTTGGCTTTGGATTTTGTAAAGACTCTTTAAAAAACAAAACAAACCCAACAACATTTCAGCTTGTAAAGAGGGCATTTTTGTCCAGTGGCTAGAACAAGGGACTGAGAATTGAGATTGCTGGGTTCTATTTCCAAGTTCTGTCATTGATCTGGTCTGTAACTTAACCTCTATCCATTTCCTGGTTTGGGACTTAATACTTACCTTATAGTGGTGTTATGAGGCTGAATTCATTAATGTTTGCAAACTGCTTTGAGTTCTTGGATGAAAAGCATTATGTGGCCCTGGGTTTTTGCAGGTGGTGCAGGGGTACACCTGTGCAGAGCTCATGAATGGGTGTAGTGACCAGGAACGGCGAACCGCAGCCACTGGGAGCTGCAGGCGGCTATGCCTGTGGACAGCCAATGTAAACAAACTGTCTCTCGGCCCGCCAGCGGATTACCCTGACGGGCCATGTGCGGCCCACCAGCCGCAAGATGCCCACCACTGGATTAGAGGCTTCCTCCTCTCCAACCAATTTAAACAGCTGACAGACAACTTGAAAGTGAGAGGATGTAATACGCTACAGTGAAATGAGTCTTTGTGAAATTATTTGTTTATTATCAAGAAAAAAAGTTTGCTTCCAGTTTCTCATGTGCTTTTAAAAACAAACAAATTAACCTGTGTTTTCCAGAGGCTGTTTGCTACATTATTGTAGAGTTTTCAGTTGATGCTTTTAGGCCCTTATTTTGACTATTTTTTTTCTACTGATGTAGGCGTCTTTCATTGTCTGCTGAGCATGCTCTGTGGTTGTTCGGAGATCACTTTGCCCAGTGTTCTGGCCTTCCACTGGTTTTAATTTCATGGTTGTGCTCTACCTTCCTGGAGCAATTATGAACCCTGTGAATTTTAATAGCATGCAAGAATATCCAACTGAACACCATCTTTGGGCAGTGATTTGTTTGTAAGTATTTTTCTCCGTCTCCTCCACTGCTATTCTCTATAAAATGAAGCCATTTCTGTCCTGGAGACCTATTTTTTGACCATTGTGTAATCGTTGTTCTAGTTAAATGGTTAAACTTTCAATTGCTATTTGTATGTGTTTTGAAACCCATTCTGGATTGGGTTTGTTGCTGTGTAATAAACAAATTTCATTTATTTTCTGTGTAATGCTTTAATAGTATGAGCTGTGATTTATGTTTGGGGATAGAGGGATCAGATGAGATGCTGGGCTTTAAATTGCATTCCATATCTTTTAAACTGTTTCTGATTTGGGAGAGGAGAATAAAAATACATTATAGTTCTGTAGTGCCTTCCATACAAGGATTTCTAAATGCTTGACTGACGTTAACCAGCCATCCCCGGGTATTACTTTAGTTTTTTAGGTAGGGGGGAAAGTGAGTCATAGAAAAGTTAAATCTTTTGAAAGACAAAGTTTGTGACAGAGTCATGATTATAACTTAAGAATCCTGGTCCTGTGTCCTAACCAGGAGGCCATCCTTGAGTTAAATATGTTTAACTTGCTTGTGGAGAGTAACATTCTAACCTGTTAACCTCAATGCATGCTTTTTCTTGATTAGACATGTGTAAGAAGGATCACTCGTGTAGAAGAGCAGGACTAAGAAAAGCACAAATAGAGTGCAAATATTTAAGTTATGTACAAAAAATGTTAAATAATAAATTTAGCCTGCAGCAAGGGAGATTCGGGTTAGATATTAAGAAAAGTTTTCTAACTATAAAGATAGTAAGTAGCATGGAATAATTCTTCCGCACTACGTGCTGATTAGGCCTCAGCTGGAGTATTGTGTCCAGTTCTGGGTGCCACATTTCAGGAAGGATGTGTATAAATTGGAGAAAGTCCAGAGAAGAGCAACAAAAATGATTAAAGGTCTAGAAAACATGACCTATGAGGGAAGATTGAAAAAAATGGGTTTGTTTAGTCTGGAGAAGAGAAGACTGAGAGGGAACATGACAACAGTTTTCAAGTACATTAAAGGTTGTTCTTCTTAACCTCTGAGCATAGGACAAGAAGCAATGGGCTTAAATTGCAGCAAGGGTGGTTTAGGTTGGACATTAGGAAAAACTTCCTAACTGTCAGAGTGGTTAAACACTGGAATAAATTGCTTAGGGAGGTTGTGGAATCTCCATCATTGGAGATTTTTAAGAGCAGGTTGGACAAACACCTGTCGGGGATTGTCTAGATAATACTTAGTCCTGCCTTGAGTGCAGGGGACTGGACTGGATGGCCTTTCAAGATCCCTTCTAGTTCTATGATTCTGTGATTCTATAGTTAAGTACTGGAATAGCTTACTTAAGGAGGTTGTGGTATCCCTATCACTGGAGTTTTTTAAAAACAGGTTCGATAAACATGTCTGGGATGGTGAAGGTGTACTTAATCCTGCCTCAGTGCAGGGGGATGGACAGATGACATCTTGAGGTACCTTTTAGCCCTGCGTTTCTAGGATTCGATGATTGTATTTTAGGGAAGAACTTTAATGGCATTTTGCATTGTATAAGGTAATACTTTGGTTTTTAAAGAATCTTTAAATATTGTGTCATACTGGTGTGTGTTTGTGCATGCCATTGCCCTCTCTGGATGGTCTCAGAAGTACTGAACTGTTGTAGGACTATATAGCCAAAGCTAATAGAGATTATTGTTTGGCCTCAACACTTCAAAAAGGAGAATGTTTGTTTTGTTTTTCTCTACTCTTGCAGTGGAAATAAACACTCACGAAAAAATTTCTATTAAATTGTAAGACCCTGTTTTTATATTTTTAAAACCATCTAAATGTTAGGTCTAAAATTCACTGACTTCTACAACTTTAACTTACACCAATGTGGTTTTTTTTTTTTTTTTTTTCCCCCTCTCTCCCTCCTTCTCCCCTCCACATACTTTTATGCCATCTGGTCTCTTTCTCTGCTTTTTGCCTCGCACATTTTTTCCTGATCACTTTCCCCTCGTCTCCCACTGCACATGCTGCCCAACTGGCTGTTTTTCTTCTTCCTAACAACCTTCTTCTCCCACTTGTGGTTCTCGGTCCAAAGCTCAAGTCCCAAGGGCAGTTCCTGTTTCTTTTCCTCCTCCCAAGTACAGCAGTGGCCTCTAAGGGAAAAAACTAAACTGATTCCTCCTTGTTTACAATTGTTTTTACGAGCACATGGGCTCATCTGTACAGTGAAGACCTTGGATGCCTGTAGAAACAGATGGAAACAAGGAGGAGGAGCCAGCATCATGTGACAGGCCACCTCTCCACAGGTCATGGTCTAGGAACTACACTATTGTCTTGTAGCTAAAACCTAAAACTTTTAAAAAACGTAGACAAATGTCTCAGGTTTAATCTTTAAATTATTTGGTTTCTGCCTGTTCACAGTAGTCTAAAGACACATGAAATGAGGAGGGGGTAAAATGCGGGCAATGCTAGCTGTGCCCAGGCATTAGGAAGGCTGCAGATCCTTAAACTGGGGTGTTGGTATAGTGTGCAAATGGTGGTTGTGGGATCTGCCTTACCATATGTATATGATTTTACTATAACTGAATGGGTACATGGTTTTGAGATCTCATGATAAGCTGTAGCGTGGTTGGCTTCTGTAAAGATACTGTAGATTTTATTTTTTGTAGGGTACAGAGATGTCTGCTTTGTCATTCTCATAAACCCAAACTCTGCACCCATGTGCATATATAGCTGTTGTGGAAGTTAATGGGAGCTATGTGTATATATCTGAGGGCAAAGTTTGGCCTATGATATTTTAATGGATACCTCTCTTTTTCCCAACCCTTCTTGTCATAGTCTACCCTAGGGCCATGTACAGGTCAACTAAGCCATCCTAAAACATTGAGGAAGAGGGCCAGTGAGGATGAATATATTGAGGGGAAATGGGTATTCACAGATAGTAACTAACATTTCAGTTAATACTAAAAAGGAATGTGGATTTGGTAATTACTGGGTGTTGTTCAAGGATAATAATCATCTTGTGCTCGACTACAAGGTGGAATAATAATAATAAAAAAAAATGCGTATAGAGAGATTTGACACATTGACACAGGCCTATAATGGAAGAGAGTCTCTCTTAGCGCAGTGGTTCTCAAAGCCGGAAAGCCCCCGCCAGGCTGGGCAGGTTTGTTTACCTGCCGTGTCTGCAAGTTTGGCCGATCGTGGCTTCTATTGGCTGCGGTTCGCCATTCCAGGTCAATGGGGGCTGCAGGAAGGGCGGCCAGCTCATCCCTCGGCCCGAGCCATTTCCCGCAGCCCCCACTGGCCTGGAGCGGCGAACCGGGGCCAGTGGGAGCCGCGATTGGCTGAACCTGCAGACGTGGCAGGTAAAGAAATTGTGTCGTCCCAGCCCGGCAGGGGCTTTCCCTGAACAAGTGGCGGACCAGCTTTAAGAACCACTGTCTTAGAGTACTCTTTCTGTTATGTTACTTTTCAGAAGGATTAGAGAAGAGGATATCCTAGTACTAATAGCGCTAGCTAAATATTTTAAATGCAAGGCTATTCCAGCAATGTATTCTGTTACATATGTCTAGTTATGTTTATAACTATCTTCTGTGATTTTTTTTTCTTTTTGTAAAATGACCAGTAAAATATCCTCTTATCCAAGATAACTTGATTTACATTTTAGATACTCTTGGCTGATATTTGTGGTTAGTCTTCTGTTAGTTTCTTGTGGTGTTAGAAGCCATCAAGCTGTTTTACTTACATCTAACAGGAAATAGACTTTAAAGAACAGGCTTGTTATATGCAAAGGAACTGTAATGGCAGTAGAGATATAGACTATAGTATTTAGACTGTTTTCTATCTCTATTACTTTAGAAAAATTTAAGAGCTAGATTCTAATGAGCATCAGGCCTGAGACTTTCAAATGCAGCTTAAGTGAAATCAATGTCATAACTAACTTTCTAATGTATTTAACGTTATATATAAACTGTCTTCTCTTTGTGGACAGCAAGATTTATTATTGCCCATAAAGTTAAATATCATCCCTGGCTTCATTTCATTTAGTGTTTACATCTGGTCATTAAATGTTCATGATGACCTTAGCCAAAGTTGATAACCGCTTGCTGTCATTTTTAACAATTTGGGCAGAACTGGGTGTTATATTCCAGCTAATTACAATAATTACCTCTTTATTCAATATATCTCTTTAAGCATCCCATAATTTAAAAAAAATGTTCCTTCCTGTGATGTGGTCCTCATCAGTGTGTGTAATAGTGTGTCTTCTCTTCTGTCAGGCAGGTGTTGCCTGTGGGGATGAATAATTTGTGGGACTAGCCCTTCCTCTTCCTGCTAGTTCTTCCTTCCTTCCTTTCTTCCTTAGTAACTGTAGCTAGTACTTATTTTCTGACATACTCTTTTATTTCTATGATCTTAAGGAACTACTGAAATCTAAATAGAGCAAATGAAACCAGGAGCGAACAAGAAGCCTAGCAGGAAGGGTAAAAAGTGCCTGCCCTGTTCTTCTACCCTACTTCTATTTTCAGTTGTGGAGCCTTCAAGCAGTTGTCCAGAATTCTTCCCTCCACCCCCTGCAGCTTTGTGTGGCATAGCCACAGCCAGGCTTAGAGTAAACAGACTGGGGAAAGGTGTCCGACCGTGGGCATGTTCCCCATTCTAGATGCTGCTCACTTCTACCAAGGATTCCAGAGCATGAGGAATGAGGTTGGAGACTCCCCTGAAAAGGGGAGACGAATCTTATCCTCTTAGGATTTTCTGAGGAGGCCTCTCTTGAGGAATGGGTTCACCCTTAGCAACCTCTCTATGGAGCAGAAGATGAGGCAGTCTTGTGTATGTTTTTGACCAAATTCTGCCAGTGCACGCCTTCATTGTCAGAATGATTGACGGAAGATGATCATCTCCAGTTTCCTCCTTGCCCAAGCATCTCTGCTGAATGTGTAAGCTGGATGGAGCTTTTCATAATGCTTGACTTCAAGGACTAGGCTGTGCATCAGTATCTTTTGTCAGTACTTCATCAAGCTCTCTGCATACATTCCTGGGGTGGTGAAATTTCCTCTAAGCTTTGTCTTTTATCCTTTTCATTCAAGAGCCCTTGTTATTCAGGTATGTGCTGGATTCAGTTTTGATGAACACTTCAGTGAAAATACCTCTCTTCCTACTCCAGCAACACAGTCAAATATTTTTATCAGACTTCCTCCTTTTGGTGAAGATCTGGCTGCATTTCTTCGTATGGCAATCCCCAGTCAAGCATGGTCTTAAAACAGGTGGGCCGATTTCCTTTTGTAAACCACAATGCAAATCCAAGCCCTATTTTGGCCAACCAAAGTCCAATAGGAGCCAGTTCTGGATTTCCCTTTTTCTGTCACAGGAGCAACATTTCTTCTGGGTCCAGGATTAAGTCTGTGATTTGTGAAGACTAGCTCATTGAATTTCACAACCCTTCTCTCCCAATTTCCTGAAGAAGAGATACATGCTGCATATCTTGCAGTGTGGTCATATGGTGTCTACCATTTCCCCAGTTCCACTCTGACTCAACTTCCACCTCTTTACCAACTAAATGTGACTAGCCATTAACACTTATAGATCCAGAAATCTATTCATATTTTTGTTATCCCAAGTATAACTAAACATGCTAGCAATTGAATAACATTTTCTAATGTTCTTTATCTCGTTTAGTCAACTCTGGTGTAGTTAACGTGTCATTTGAATTATTTAAATACAATTAATGAGAATTTTGTTGAATTACATCTGATAGTTACATAGAATGCTTAGACTCTTCAGTTCCTCTCCTTCCCCACTTCTACTTGCTTTTGGCTCTTCCTCATCAAGGCTTTGTGTTGTTAGCCCTCCACCTGCCCTCTAATCACAGGCATGTGCAGCACATTTCATTAGGGTGTGCACCCAGGGAATTTTATTTTTTATTTTTTTTAAAGGTGAACATTTATTGAATACTCAGTCATAAAGGACATTATATTTATTCATCAAACAAACTAAAGAAATGAAAACTTAACTTATTTTTTTTAAATTAACAACTAAACGTTACTTAAAAAATACAAACTTAAAAAATGATACAAAATACCAAATTTTTGCAGTAATGATAACCAAGCATATACAAAGATAGTCAATTTTCATGATCATTATCTTTAACCAGATAATGAGCTAACCCAAATTGACCAAAACAGATTAAGGTTTCTATATCTTCCTGTCCTAGAGAATGAGACATTGCTCACCAGGTGTTATGGACTTAAATTCCTCAATCACATCATTGTAATTAACTGATGAAGCCAATTCTTGTTCACTGTACAAAGTCATGAGTGAGTCAAGGTGCTGTTGGGACATTGTACTTCCTAGTTTGTTTTTTTACATGTGCTAGTTTCAAAAAGGCTCTTTCACATGAACAGCTTGTAACAGGTAAGACTCAAACGCGTCATCGATATGAGTGGACGTTTATCTCTTAACTGGGGGAATCGATATATCATTCTCTACACACATTTTTACACTGTCATTGAAAATAGATTGAAAATATTCTAGGCCACTTCTCATCGTAGCCAAAGAGTTATGCAAGCTTTTCACCCTGTCATTGCTGTAATTAAGTTGAGATCTGGAGCTTGAAGAGCCTTACTCACTTTTACCACCACCTGGAGAATAGGGTGCATCATGTGAAGGGCAAAGATGAACTTGAATGAATTTAGTTCATTGATAAGGCCCCTGGCTTATATTTTAGCATCAGCAAGGCAAGTTGTTTCGATAATCTCTTGTAAAGCTTGTAAAATGATGGAGTAGTTTTGTTTTACAGCAGCCACTGCTTCTGCTCTGCATGCCCATCTTGTGTTTGACAGTGACTTCAAAGTCTTCAACTGGGATCCTACTTCTAATGAAATCTTCTCCATTACTGCATGTCGCACAGGACTCCCCTCCATGAAGGCATAAAGAGTCTGAATAACACCAAAAAAATCAAAGACAGTTCTGTTTTGTTTACTTGAAGTGCATGCAACTACATAGCAGTATACATAGAGTATTTTACTGTTTCTTTCTTTACATTTCATTTGAACTCCCGCAGTACGTCCAGACATAGTATATGTGCCATCAAAACAGACAGACATCACTGATGACCAGCCAATTTTAAGAATGCCAAAGACATCATTTAACTGGTCAGAAATAGACTGAGCATTAACTGTTAATAGTCTCTGAAGAGACACAAAATGTTCAACTGGACTATGTTTTTCATTGTCAAAATAGCGCACCACAATAGACATCTGACTGTGGACACCAGGAACAGTAGTGTCATCGGCAATTATTGAGACCATTTTTCCATTTAGTGAAGACACAGTCTTTTGTTGCACAACATTGCGCAAGGCCAGAATTAAATTATTTTGGATGCGATTATAGAGATTGTTGCACATGCTTTGCCATTACAGGACCATATTTTTGGAGCATATTGACAAGATTTAGAAATAAACCTTTTTCAAAACTGTCAGGTTTTTCATTGTGACCCCTGAATGGTCTCCCACCTTTCGCCAAACACAGAACAATGTCAATCAGTCGCTCCATTACACTTCGGTTATGGCACCGTTTTTCTTCTTGTTTAGATAGATAAGCCTGCTTGCCCTCATCCAACAGTTTCCCTTCATTAAAACTTGACCATGAAGAACAGCTCAACACATGAGATTGACAGTTGGTGTTTTTTAAAACATTTGTTAGCCCTATTCCAGTTTCTGAATCCCTTATCAATAAATGCTGGATCAGTGTGACCTTTGTTTGCTGCATCATTAGAGGAGGAGAAACAGCAGTAAAAGCAAAATGCTGCTGCCTTTGATGGGCTATATTCTAATCACCTATACTTTTCATACCAATCGGACTGAAAACTTCTTTGTTTATTCCCTATTTTACTTCTAGGAAACATGCTTAATCTTGGCTGATAAGGACCTCTAGACAATCGATACCGGTGTTCTAATCTGTTTTTTGGAATATCATAGACCGTGTGATCAGATGGAATGTTTGATGGCTTTGAATAGGAACTACACTGACCTGAACTAAGAGACAAAGTCTGTTTCTGTTGGTCATTATTCAGTTTATTGCATGCACTGGAACTAGTGGCGGCATTATCTTCATGTAAGCTCTTAATGAAGGAGTCTGAGGTATTTGCACTACTATCAGCACATTCATTATAGTTCAGTTTATCTGCTCCTTTTCTTATCTTAACAACAAACCCATCCATATTTTAAAATTAAAAGGAGGTATCATACGATTAAATTAAAACGTAAAGCCACAGGCTTGTTATGCTATTTCAGTAAGAGTACATATGACAAAGATTACAAATGCTGTAGACACCGCGGCTGCTTATATAGGTCAAAGAATTTTCTAGAATAGTAGTCTGAGGAGGAGGGGAGGACCAATGGTAATGCGGTGCTGCAGTTGTGGGGATGCATGCTACAAGTGAATGCGGGCTTTCCATACTTTTCTACAACATCTATATTACGCACAATATATTACACACAACATCTATATTACAGCAATCCATACTTTAAAACTAAAAGAGCGTATCATGCGATTAAATTAAAACGCAAAGTCGCTTTTTTTTTTTGAGACATTAGGGTGTGCCTGTACGCATGCCTATGCCTCTAATCATTAATCATGAGAAGCGTAATCACTTTAATCATTATTCATAAAAAGCATAGTCATCATTTGCTAGCTGGCTTCTATGTTCCAGATGTCCGGAGTTACTTTTTAGAGTGCTCCTGCTTCACCTCCTCCCCACCTTTGAAAGGAGGAAGTGCTGATACTTAGTTTCTTCCGCCCCTACAGGGTGCGCTGTGGGCAACAGAAACTTCAACCGTTGCTTCAGGGAAGAGGGATTCTGACAACTTCAGTAGAAAGGGCTATGGATTCTCTGGTATAGAAAGGGTTGGGCTGAGCATTCATGGGATACTGAATAGGAAAGGACAATGAGTGTTGGTTGCATGTGTGTGACAGAAGATGACTGAGGTGCATGGGTAGGAGGAAGCAAGTAAATGAAGTTTATAGGCAGGCTTTTATGAAAGAGGAGGTGATGGAAATTTAGCAAAAAGAGGGAGAAAATGGGGCACAGGAAGGAACAAGAGGGACACTAAAAGCAAGGGAGACTAGAGTAACTGAAATTAACTTTTATCGAAGTTCAATGCCAAAATGAAAAAAAATAAAAAATGAAGTTTAAATTTTCATACAAATGATAGGATTTGAACAATCCACAAACTGTGTCTGTAATGCTCTGTTTATTACCAGTACATGTGTGTAATATGTAAGATGATCATACAGCTGTTAATTTAAGAGGAATTACGATTTGACATTTGTAGGCTGCTCCAGATATTGCCCATCTGCGTGTTGTTGTGGCTGGGAGGGGTAAGAGGATGGGTGTCACCCATAGGGATCTCTCCTCATTTTTGTCCGTCTGGTGGATGAGGAGGGCATTTTCTGATCCCATTGGGGGCCAGGCTGGGTGGCGAGATTGCAACTGGCGCCTATGCCAGCCTGCTTTTCAAGCCATTCTGTTTCTTCCTCTGAACACCCCTCAAGCCACCTGCTTGGCCATAATGTCTGCCCTCCACTTGCCCACTGGGCCCTTCTTACATCCGCCTTAGTTGTGGAGATTGTTTGGGTGGCCAGGGTAGACGCGATTTGCTCTGGAGAGTGTCAACTCACAGTGTGAATTGGTGGGGCAAGTTGATAGTAGGGAGAAGTGAAGTTTTCCCTGCAGCCCCACCACAGAAACAAAATACCGAGATGGAATCTCAAACTTCTCTCTCCTGTATGATGGTTTATTGTGCTACCATTAGATTAACAAATTGGCCCAGGATAATGTTAGCTTTTTAAAGAGCTTATCTTCAAATGTTTTTAAATCTGTTCTTGTGTTTTACCATAAACTGATATGGTCCAGCAGTCTTCTGGCTCATATACTGGAAATATGTTTTGTTTTGTTTTTCTTCTTAAATGAGTCATCCCCATGCATTTGTAAGTGCAGTGATATTCTATTAAAGGATTTCTCTTACCCTATTAAATTGTCATCATATGGTGCATTTAAAGTAGATTTACTGCTAAAGAACTAAAAGAGCCTAGGTAACAAACAAGAGGAATTGGAATTGCTTATTTATGAGCATAAATTCTCGCTGGAATTCCTGAAAGGTGGGGGGATGATCTAATGTGTGCCATGTTACTTTTATATCATTCTAGTATTTTAATCAAAATGTCAGGCATTACCATGTTAAACACTTGGAGAGGGTTCAGAGAAGAGCCATGAGAATGAAAAAATAACTAGAAAACATGCCTTATAGTGGTAGATTCAAGGAGCTCAGTCTATTTAGCTTAACAAAGAGAAGGTTAAGGGTTGATGTGAATAAAGTCTGTAAGTGCTGACATGGGGAACAAATATTTAATAATTGGCTCTTCATTCTAGCAGAGAAAGGTGTAACACAATCCAGTGGTTGGAAGTTGATGCTAGACACATTCAGACTGGAAATAAGTGTACATTTTTAATGATGAGAGTAATTAACTATTGGAACAACTTACCATTTGCTGTCATTAACAATTTTTAAATCAGGATTTGCTGTTTTTCTAGAACTACTACTCTAGGAATTATTTCACGGACATTCTATTACCTGTCTTTGTTATACAGGAGGTCAAACTAGAGGATCATAATTTTCCCTTCTGGCCTTAGAATCTGTGAATCTATGAAAGTATAAAATCCCCCCCAAAGTGTCCATTTCCAAATACATCTTTTTAAGCTATATGCCATTTATATTATTGGACCTGTTCCTTCTCTTACACTGATGTTTAAGTCAAGTATCAGAGGGGTAGCCGTGTTAGTCTGGATCTGTAAAAGCAGCAAAGAATCCTGTGGCACCTTATAGACTAACAGACGTTTTGGAGCATGAGCTTTCGTGGGTGAATACCCACTTCGTCGGATGCAAGTAGTGGAAATTACTCAAGTTACTCTGGACTTACAGTGGTGAAAATGATGAGAGAATTGGGTCCACTCTATATGTGTGTATTGAAGCTAATTTTTAAAGTAAAACTTCTTTTGCTTGTATGTATCTGTTCTTTGTTGTCATTTTGAGGCGCTCCAGTTCGTGGGATACAGAAAACACTTAGCTGTACTTGGTGCACTCATTGGTGGAATAATGAACAGACTAAAAATGGCAGCTTGTGTTATTGTATTGTTACATTAATTTTCATATAGTAATGAAAGCAAACACTTAAAGAATCTCTGAAGAAGCATTTCTGACTGGTGCATATTTGATCATTCATGGCGTGTGACAGCTGGACAGAAAATTATATTGGCATGTTAGTGATCACTTCATAGTCCGAGTTCTTTAATCACCCCATTTGCCTGTTTTTATAGAGCTTGTTTGCTTTTAAATTGGAAAAATCAAAACATCTGTATTGGTTTAGGAGACCATGTAACACTTTGGAGTATGGTTCCAGTGCTTTTGCAGTGTGGAAGGGATCGCGTCAGGCTGCAAGAGTCTGCACTAGGTGTGCAGTAGAGATCTGATGTTACATTATCCCCTTACTCCTCCTCCATCCTGTAACCATTCTGTCCCAGCAGGGATTGCTAGAACCACTATTAGCTTCAGATGTCTATTGCTGGTAGTGTTTCTGACATTACTGTAGAACCACTGCTAGTCTGTAATAATAGCAGTGGGGATTTTTTTAGGGGGAAAGGAAAAGAAGTGGTAAGGGATGGACAGATTAGAAAGGCTGGGAATTGGGGTTGTGGCAAGATAGAATAGGAGAGGAGAAAAGTCTGTAAATAAGAAAACAGATGACAGACATCAAGAGGAATTCTGTCCCACCAGAAACAGCATCCCTTGTCAGAAATGCATAGGAAACGCTTCCTCCTCAGAGAGAGGCTGTTTTGGTATGGGGAAGTAGTATGACTGATCAGGAACTTGATCTAAAACACAAATTGTCATGACCCCAATATTTTGGTCATGTGGGGGACTCTGATAAAGTATTCAAATGAATCCGGGGGAACCCTTTCTCACCCAAATACAATATTGTCATTGGACTTGTTTTAAATCTTGGTAAGATGTAACATTAGAAAGTCCATGCATCAAAAATAGTTATCTTCTTCTCTTCTGTAGAAACCTATGCACATTTGCTGTGCCAGTAATGTTTGATGGTTGGTTTAGATGCTGGGAATCAGGAACGTGTATGGAAAGTGTGTTTCACAATAGACTTTAGAGTTCAGAGACATAAACATTAAAAGGTTATGTTTCTGCTACCAAGAAGTTAATGGTGTTTTGGCTTCAACACTTTGAATGAGACAACTGCAGCTTTGATGTGTTGCTAAAAATCTATAAATCCTATGTGCAGTGTTGAGTGTGCAGTGTTGTTTACTCCTGGGGGAATTCTGCAGCTCTGCACAATGCAGAATTTTGCAGAAATTAATGTTGTGTGTGCAGAATTTCCTTTCCTCCACAGAAATGGGCTGCAGTGCTGCTAGCTGTCACTAGGGGCCACTGGACTCAACAGAGCCAGGCTTGCAAATAGAAGACATTGCTGGGGAGCTAGAAGGTTCCTGGCAGCTGAAGTTCCCAGTATGCCTGGAGGGAAGGAGAGGGTGGCATGCAGGAAACTTTGTGCAAGCCTGGAGCCAAGCATCAGGTTGTTGAAGCTGGCGTGATTATGTAATGTTATTTTGACAAATAAAATCTGCAGAATTTTGCAGAATTTTAATTTTTTTTTGGCACATAATGCCCCCAGGAGTAGTTGTAGCCATGTTGGTTCCAGGATATTGGAGAGACAAGTTGGGTGAGATAACAATAACAGAAGTTGGTCCAATAAAAGATGATACCTCACCCACTATGTCTCTCTAGAAATCCTGTAGCTTTTATCCAACCTTGGGTTTTGGTAGGTATTGAATTAGGTAGCACAGAGTTAATTTAGTTAACATCTGACTATTAAAACAAAGTGATAGTAGGAAATATAGCTAAATGCAGGTTCTCTTACAGCTTGTAATTGTGTGATATTTATAAAGTACTGTGAGGTCATTGGGTTCCGGTATGAGCCGTTTCCTGAAAACCTCATTTTACGTGGTAAATCTAAAAGTGTACTTCTTAGAAAAACTCAGCTGTGTTTTGTTTTTTCCTCTCTTGCTGTTAGCTGTCCATCTTGTTTTGTGTCTGTTGCAGTGTTTATATAATACTATAGAATAAGGACACTTCAATAATGCAAGGGTACACAGAAGTGCACTCAAGCCATGTTTGCAGAACAAGCACTGCATAGAAATTTACTTCATATATGTCAATGGATTAAATTATCCAATGTCACATGGGGACTATTCAAACATACTATGTCAGACACACAGAAGCAGTATTGCCAATACCAACCATTCAAAAATCATGAGTCAGACCCCCCAAAACAACGAGATTGGCATAAATATTGTGAGATTTTTAAAAATAATAATTCGTTTTTGGTTTTTTGTTTGTTTTTTTTCCCTTCTGGTTTCTGAGTCTGTAGGGCGCACTGCAGTTACTGTTTCCGACAACCATGAGGGCCAAAACCATACTTTTTTAAAATAGAAAACTGAAATTCTCATGCAGTCACCTGATTCCAGTTGCTGAAGCTTTAAGAGAACCACCAAATATCACAAGGCTTGTGATTAAAATCACAAGAGTTGGCAATACTGAGAAGACATGCATACCCTTAAATATAAAAAAGGAAGCAGGAAGACAACCCACTCCACCCTCCAAAAACCCCAAACAAAAAAACCCTGTATGGTTACATGGCAATGTAAAAAAAACAATTTTTTTGAGCCAAATAAGTATCCTTCAGAAGATGGAAATCCGGCTCTTTTGGGACCAATAGAAAGAAACATAAATGCTGGCAGGTAAAATGTATGGTGGAAATTTAGAGGGCTAAAGAGTATTTGAGGAGTAAACAGAGTTCAAAGGGAACTTAAAAATGAAATATCTGGTTAGCAACAAAATGTATTAAGTCTTGGAGACCTGAAGGATAGCAAATATTGTTCCTATATTTTTTTATATATGCAGTAAAGGGGAGTGTGCCTAGGATCATCAAGCCTGACTTCATTATCAGGTTAATTGATTGAAACCATAATGAAGACTAATTATAAAACATCTAGACAAGCATAACATGGTAGAGGTAAAGCAGCATAGTTTCTATAAAGGAAAGTTGTGCCATTCTAATCTGGTAGAATTCTTGGATCACATAAGCAAAATGGCTGATGGAAAAGTGACTGAATATTGAGAACCATGTGTGACATTTGGAGGTGTTATTAGGCAAATCTGAAGTTGATGGGTATTTTGTTACTCATCCAGTACCACTCAGGCATACATTTGATGACTGTAGAAGACTGATGATGATTTGCTAGATCTTTCAGAAAGAATACCAGTTGGGAAAATATTCTTAGTACAGATAGTTCTCTAGTTCAATAGCAGTTCTTACAGTGATGTGTATTTATTAATTTCTAGCAACTCACCATGATGATTGATTATTGTTACAAAATTGTTTTTGGCTTCTCCATGATGACATCATGGCAGTAATAGCTGCCTCGCTTCAAAATGAAAAAAAAAAAAAGATGCTGGCAATATTCCTTTAAATTTCCATGATTAGATTATACAACCAGTTTTCATTTTTGTCTCTAGCTTGTTCATCTTATCGCTTATCTGGCCTTTCTTAATTCAAACCACGTTTGCCACACAGGAGTAAACATAGATTTTTAGTACTGTAGCTCCCACCTCCTCTATGTGTGTGATTTATATGGTCATTGCATGAAAAATGTAGATTCTAAACCTCTTTCAGTTTCACCCTTCCCTTTGTATTTGTCTCTTTCACCTCTCTCTTGACCTGTTCCTCTTCAGGCCTGGGACTGTAGTGCAGTAGAAGCCGATCTCCAGATCAGAGCACTCCATATGTGGCTTTTGTTGTGTTTTGAAAATTTGGCTCCTCTTTTTAAATTGAAAATAATGACCTCGTCGTTAGAGGTGCAGAAATGGATGGGAGTTATGGGTGAATTACTCCCATCACTCAGGATCAGGCCCTAACTTTGAAGCAGCCGGTCCAGCATATATGTCCCAGCGTGAGATGTTGCTGTGCTGACCCAGCTTCATAACACCATCCTTGCATGTTCGGGATTTTAGGCTGTGACTTGTTTTGTGACTCTTTAATCCGTAATCAAGTATTTCTTCAAAGTTAAGCATAACGATATAAATTGCCAATTACAACACAGATGCCGCAGAGACTTGGAAAAAAGAAATTAGACAGGGTAGTGGTTTTTTTTTTTTTAACTGTTGTATTTTAACAGCTGATGTCCCTTGTGCACATTTGAAATTAATTAATGTTGCCATATTGAAAATTATTTTATTAATATTTGTAAATCCAGAATTAATGGGCAAATAGATCAACAGTGTTAAATTTATTTCAGTATTTTTTTAAATTGTAATCGAGTACTAGACAGTCTAGACAAGCAAGGCTATTGATATTGTGTGCTGAGAATCTTGCATGACTTCATGTGTCATGATCCTGATTCAGGGCTCAATCCAGCTCAGTTTTAGTGGGAATACTCTTGTAATAAAAGTAAGCACAGGGCTGCCCAGAGGATTCAGGGAGCCTGGGGCAGGGCTGGGTCTTCGGCAGCAATTCAGCGGCGGGTCCCTCTTGGAGGGAAGGATCTGCTGCCGAAGAATGAAGTGGCGGCGGCAGAGCAGCCTAAATGCTGCCGATTGCAGCTTTTTTTTTTCCCGCCGCTTGCAGCGCTTGTACTCACTGGGCAGTGCGCCGAGGCTTCAGCAGCACTTCAGTGCAGCAGAAGACTCGGAGCGAGTGAATGACCTGCCACTGAATGACCCGCTGCCGAAGACCCGGAGTGAGTGAAGGGTCTGCCGCTGAAGTGCCGCTGAAAATCCGGAGCGGCTCGCGGGACTCCCGCGGGGCCTGCGGCGAATTGCCCCACTTCCCCCCACCCCGGGCGGCCCTGGGTAAGCATGTGCTTAAGTGCTTAGTTGGATCAGGGAGCTAGAGTGCTCATCATCTTGACGCTCAAGCCCTTAAGTTGTCATGGGATAAGAGGAAAAATCCTTTCATGGATTGAGAACTGACTAAAGGACAGGGAACAAAGGGTAGGAATAAATGGTAAATTTTCAGAATGGAGAGGGGTGACTAGTGGTGTTCCCCCAGGGTCAGCCCTAGGACCAGTCCTATTCAACTTATTCATAAATGATCTGGAGAAAGGGGTAAACAGTGAGGTGGCAAACTTTGCAGATGATACTAAACTGCCCAAGATAGTTAAGACCAAAGCAGACTGAAGAACTTCAAAAAGATCTCACAAAACTAAGTGATTGGGTAACAAAATGGAAATGAAATTGAATATGGATAAATGTAAAGTAATGCACGTTGGGGGGAAAAATACCCCCAACTATACATACAATATGATGGGGGCTAATTTAGCTACAACGAATCAGGAAAGAGATTTTGGAGTCATCGTGGATAGTTCTCTGAAGACGTCCAGGCAGTGTGCAGAGGCGGTCAAAAAAGCAAACAGGATGTTAGGAATCATTACAAAAGGGATAGAGAATAAGATGGAGAATATATTATTGCCCTTATATAAATCCATGGTACGCCCACATCTCGAATACTGTGTACAGATGTGGTCTCCTCATCTCAAAAAAATATATACTAGAAAAGGTTCAGAGAAGGGAAAATAAAATGATTAGGGGTTTGGAACGGGTCTCATATGAGGAGAGATTAAAGAGGCTAGGACTCTTCAGCTTGGAAAAGAGGAGACTAAGAGGGAATACGATAGAAGTATATAAAATCATGAGCGGTGTGGAGAAAGTGAATAAGGAAAAGTTCCCATAATATAAGAACTAGGGGCCACCAAATGAAATTAATGGGCAGCAGGTTTAAAAGGAAGTTCTTCACACAGCGCACAGTCACCCTGTGGAACTCCTTGCCTGAGGAGGTTGTGAAGGCTAGGACTATAACAGAGTTTAAAAGAGAACTAGATACATTCATGGAGGTTAAGTCCATTAATGGCTATTAGCCAGGATGGGTAAGGAATGGTGTCCCTAGCCTCTGTTTGTCAGAGGGTGGAGATGGATGGCAGGGGAGAGATCACTTGAACATAACCTGTTAGGTTCACTCCCTCTGGGACACCTGGCATTGGTCAGTAGACAGGATACTGGGCTGGATGGACCTTTGTTCTGACCCAGTATGGCCATTCTTATGTTCTTAGGGACGAACCAGAACACAGAGGCCACTTGCTAAATTCAAAGTCCTATTGTCCCTAAGGGGAGCTGCTTCTATGTTCAGTGTGTTGGGTGTGTCGAGGAATAGTAGGGAGCCCTTCGGGGCATTTGCTGATCACATTCCCTTTATTTATATAGAAGAATGTATGTGGCATCATCACTCCATCTGCAACGGAGCTGAACATGCCTGTTCCTCATGGCATAAAAAGCCTATTTTTCATGAGAAAAGTGTGCTCTTTTGATGTGGACTTCCAGCATAGAGCAGATACCAGGTTACACTTGGGTGATAATCAGACCTGCTGTGTAGTAAGGTATTGGGAATTCGGGTATGTGAGAAACCCATTGGACCACACTGGGATTGAAAGAATGCTGTGCTTTAACTCAAAGCTGGTGTGTGAATGCTTTAAATATTGAAAGACGAGGGGTAACATTTTCAAAAGTGGGGGTTAAGCACCTAGGCTCTGTGGAAAATCCAATGAGGTGCCTTTCTGCATCTTTAGGTGCCTAGATACATTTAAAAATCTCTCTAAGGGTACCACTATACAGCAAAGAACCCTATGGCAGCGAGTCTAAGAGCCTGGGTCAACTGACGCGGGCTAGTGGGTCTTGCACTGGGGAGCTAAAAATAGCAGCATATATGTTCGGACTTGGGCAGGAGCCCAGGCTCTGAGTCCCTCCCCTCTTGCTGGTTTTTAGGGCCCAGGTGCCAACCCGAGCCTGCACTTCTACACTGCCGTTTGTAGCCTTGCAGTATGAACCCCGTGAGCCTGTGTTGGCTGACCTTTTGTCCGCTGTGTAGACATACCCTAAGAGTCTCATGAACCTAAGTTATTTTTGAAAATAGGATTTAAACTGCTTAGGCACATCTGAGAATTTTACTTGTGGTTTATGAATTTTAAATGTAGAGTAGAATAACTGCTAACCTTGAGCCCAATTCTGTACAGCTTTACAAAAATGACGAGGGTGTGTGTTGTGTAGGAGGGTGAGGAGGGAATTTTACTCAGATGAGCAAAAGTCTGCAGGAATGGACCCTGTAGCTGTAATTTCCCTGAACACCATGAAATCAGATTCTTATTATTTAGTATTTAAACTGAAGTGAAGTGACTAAAAGCATGAACGCTGCAGTTTCAGACAGTTGTCACTAGGAGGACACACAGACCACAATATTATGCAACCAATTGTTTACGGTTTTATATTCCTCATTTTTGTTACTTCTTTAATAAAAAGGCAGAAATCTGAAGCATTGTAAGAATGACGTGTAATGAAGTTCATGTGCTAGTTCAGATATCTTTTTAATGCTTCAAATTTTCAAAAATGCGGAATAGAAGAATAGAATAAAAAGAATGACCTATTGAGAATCTGTTTGTGATTACTTCAGACCATCTGTGAGTGAACCAAAAGAACCCTTGTGGATCAAGGCAACCAGCAACTGACAACAGTTAAGAAGAAAAACTATCCCTTAAGAGTGGGTTATTCCCCATTACAGGTTTCTTTACCTACCCTCTGAAGCATCTGGTACTGGCCACTGACAGGATACTGGACCAGACCGACAACTGGTCTGATCTGGTATGGCAGTTCCTATTATTTGGATTCATGTTACGGTCTAATATATTTGCGCTCCTTTGACTAGGCATGCAAATAGTTCATATTTTAATTACCTATATTTATATACTTAGCCTTATCTGAATAGTATCAGAATCTATCTTATTAGGCAAGTAGACTCACTGACTTACATAGACATTAACTACCCTTACTACAGGAGTAAGTTACTGTTCTTCGAGTGGTTGTTCATGTCCATTCCAAGCAGGTGTGTGCGCGCCATGTGCACGCCAGCCGGAAGATTTTCCCCTAGCAGCGTCCGTAGGGTCGGCCTTGGTGCCCCCTGGAGTGGCGCCGCTGCGGCGCTCTATATAGGGGCCCGCCGACCCTCCACCCTCTCAGTTCCTTCTTACTGCCGGTGACGGCTAGCTGGAACCTTGCTCGCTGTTAGCAAGTTTAGCAGTGTCTTGTTGTTTGTGTATATAGTTTAGTCTTAGTTTGGATCAGTTGTACATAGTTGTTAGTTGGGGGGGGAGGTTCCCCCCAATGTACTCGTCACCACGCTGGGACATGCCCGGGTCCCTGGGATTTAAACTCTGCAAGGACTGCGGGAAGTTTATGCCAAAGAGTGACCCGCACTCTGCTTGCTTGAGGTGCCTCGGAGAGAGCCACCAAAGAGACCGGTGCAGTATCTGCAGGGGCTTCCATCCCAGGACTCTTAAGGACAGAGAGCAGACACTAAGAGTTCTCCTGATGGAGGCGGCCTTGCGGCCACCCTCCGACCTAGAGCCGGCTTATCCAGCACCCAGCACCTCATCTTCGGTGCATAGCGCCCCGGCTCCGGCATCAGGACTTGGGGCCCAGCCCAAAACCTCCAAAACCCGGCACCTCCAAAACCTGGCACCGAAGGGAATCGGGTCCCTTGCCGGCCTCCGTGCAGCACTGCTCACCCTCTCCGGTGCCTGCAAAAAAGAAGAGGCCGGTGAGGGAACGATCACCCCGCCAGGACCGCAAGAGGCCGACGTCGTCCACCAGTATGAGTGGACAGGCTGGGCCACAGCCTCCTGCTGCTCCGTTGACTCTCGCATCGGAGAGAGGGCGGTCGAGTCCAGACCGGCCAAGATCCCCGGACCTCAGCGGAGACGTGCATCTTCCTTCGACGCTGGAGGTGTTCGAGGTGGCCTCCGACCTGCTGAGGCTCCCGGTACCGGCCTCCCCGCACCGTGGCAGAGAGCCGCCAACCATGAACCGTCCCCCAGTACAATCACGGGGCAAGCCGGCCATGATGTCGCCTCACTCCCCGCCCCGCGCTACCCGGGCAGCACCAGGGTAGAGAGAGAGTTCCCCGCCCCTGTGGCACCGCTCCCTGGCGACAGTGGGTACCGCTCCCCCCAGGTCTTCCTACTCAGAGACCTCAGACTCAGAGGCGGACTCCTACTGCTCCAGCAGAGCACGGAGCAGGAGGTCAGCTTCGCAGGTGAGCCACCAACCGTACCCACCTCAGTGGCAACAGCAATGGCAACCGCCCTCTCAGTGGCCGTTCTGGACCCCCTGGGCCTACCACCAGTCGGTGGGTCAGGCGTTTGGCCCTCGCTCCAGGTCCGCTTCGGTCTCCTTGGCGTCGGTGGCCCCGTCGCAGTTGCCTCCTCCACTGGCACCGTCGCTCGGCAGGGGTGTGCCGCATCGAAGTTCAGCACCCCCTAGCCAGGCATCGGCACTGGCGGCGACCATGGTCTGGGCTCCGCAGGTACCGCCCGACACTCCAAGCTGCTCTTTGTCGACCCCGGTACCGGTCGTGGTGCTGCATCTGGAACCGGCACCGGCCCCGCAACCACAGTACCGTGTGCCGCAGGCCCCTGAAGGGGTGGACGGGCCAGAGGAGGGTCCGCTACAAGTGATCTCCTCCTCCGCCTCTCCAGATGAGGCAGTCTCTGGCACGGCTACGGCACCGGCCCTGGAGGACAATCGGATACTCCAGCATCTGCTCTGGCGGGCAGCTCAGAGCTTGGCGATCCGGGCGGAGGAAATTGAGGTGGACGTGGATCCGGTAGTGGACATCCTGGCCCCCTTGGGCCCATCCAGGGTAGCCCTACCGTTGATCAAGACAGTAGCGGACACTTCCCGCACTTTATGGCAGACGCCAGCTTCGTTGGCCCCCACCGCCAAAAAGATGGAGAGGCGTTACTTTGTAACCTCCAAGGGCCTTGAACACCTGTATGCCCACCCTCCCCCGGACTCCCTGGTGGTGGATGCGGCCAACCAGAGGGAGCATCAAGGGTTTCAAGGGTCGACGTCAAAGAACAGGGAGGCCAAAAAGTTGGACCTGTTTGGCAGGAAAGTGTATTCCACAGGGGGCCTACAATTACACATAGCCAATCAACAGGCTATTGTAAGCCGGTATGGACATAATACGTGCTCGGCCCTGTCTAAGTTCGCTGAACTCCTTCCACAGGATTCGTGGACGGAATTTTCGGCCCTGGTGGAAGAGGGAAAATTGATATCCTGAGCTTCTCTCCAAGCAGCCATAGACACGGCAGACTCGGCCTTGCGCACGCTGGCGACGGGCCTGGTCATGAGACGGGGAGCCTGGGGTCTCGGGCCTTCCCCATGAGGTCCAACAGACCATCCAGGACCTCCCCTTCGAAGGGCAGTTTTTCGGACAAAACTGACAAGCGTTTGCATAACCTAAAGGACTCGAGGGCTACTCTTCACTTGCTGGGCCTGCATACTCCAGTAACCCAGCGCAGGCAGTTTAGGTCGCAGATGGCCCCGCGCCCCTACCAGCCTCAGAACCGCCCGGATGTTGGGCGCAGGCGCGGCAGGAACAGCAGGAGGTGACACCAACGTCAGCCCTCCGGCCAGCTGAGACCGCCATCGGGGCCCAGGCCTCCTGTTTGATAGTACGGTCGAGGACGACCTACCAACCTGGACTCTGGATCCTTCTATCCCTATCTTTGGGTCATATCTGTCCCCCTTCTATCATGCCTGGTCCCGAATCACGTCAGACAGTTGGGTGCTTCGCACGGTAGAGAGGGGATATTTTATCCAGTTCTCCTCCCTCCCGCCTCACCAGCCCCCCTCCCCGTCCCTCTTCAGAGACCCCTCTCACGAGCAACTTCTAATTCAGGAGGTGCAGTCCCTCCTCGCAGCTGGGGCAGTGGAGGAAGTTCCTCAGAAGCTCAGAGGCAGGGGCTTCTACTCCTGGTATTTCCTAATACCGAAAGCGAAAGGGGGCCTCAGACCCATCCTGGGGACTTGCGGCGTCTGAACAAGTTTGTGAAGAAGCTCAAGTTCCGCGTGGTCTCCCTGTCCTCGATCATTCCCTCCTTGGATCCAGGAGATTGGTATGCTGCCCTCGACTTAAAGGACGCGTATTTCCATATTGCCATAATCCCCCGGCACCGGCGTTACCTCAGGTTTGTCGTGGCCGACGCCCGTCTGCAGTTCACAGTGCTACCGTTCGGCCTGTCAGCAGCCCCAAGGGTTTTCACGAAGTGCATGGCAGTTGTGACGGCCTTCCTGCGCAAGCAGGGCATTCAGGTATTTCCCTACCTGGACGATTGCCTCATAAAGGGCCGTACCAGGGCGCAGGTGAAGGCTCAGGTGCTATTCATCAGGCAGACCTTCCTCGAGCTCGGCCTCCTCTTGAACAAGGCCAAGTCCACCCTGTCCCCCACTCAAAGGATAGAATTTATCGGGGCGGTCCTGGACTCGACCCACGCCAGAGCGTACCTTCCGGAGTCCAGGTTCCGGTCCATGTCTGAAATCATCCTCGGTCTTCAACGCGCCCCCGCCACCACAGCAAGAAACTTCCTCAAGCTGTTGGGCCACATGGCGGCGTGTACCTATGTGGTAAGCCATGCCAGGCTCAGGCTGCATCCCCTCCAGTCTTGGTTGGCGACTGACCAGGGACGCCCTAGATTCAGTGGTGACACTTCCACGTTCAGTGCTGAGCTCTCTTCGGTGGTGGCTCGACTCGCAAGAAGTGTGCGTTGGGAGTTCCCTTCATCAGCCTTCCCTCTCCCTGGTGATGGACGCCTCGGATCGGGGACTGGGGGGTGCACCTGGGGGACCTCAGGACCCAAGGCTTGTGGTTGCCAGAAGACCTCGAGTTGCACATCAACATCAGGGAGCTGGGAGCAGTACGCCTGGCTTGCCTCACCTTCCAATCCCACCTGTCTGGCAGATTGAGGACTGAGACACATCAGCGATGTTCTATATCAACAAACAGGGGGGTGCATGCTCCTCTCCCCTGTGCAGGGAAGCCCTCGCGTTGTGGGACTTTTGCGTGCAGAACGCTATTCACCTGACGGCATCCTACCTCCTAAGACAGGGGGAAAGGGAAGCTACTGTGGCTGAGCATCATTTCTGAAGACTTGGACAAGTGATTATTACGTTGCAGTTTCATATTTTCTTTAGGTTTTAGGGAAGTTTTTTATATTACAGTCAGGTGAGAGATGGCATAGTTAATACAAGAGCTGAGTTTCAGAACTGAAGAAAGCTGAAGGAAGTGAATTTTGAGAAGGTATTTAACACATGAAAAGGCCGTGCAGGAAAATACGAGATTATTCCAGGCCTAGGAGTCGACATTAAAAAGGCAATATAAGAAATAATAATAATCAACAGAACAAAAAAACAAAACAAAAAAACCCTTTGCTTTATCAATTCTCTGTATTGAAGGTGACCTGCAAGAATTTGTTAAAAACGTGGCTTTGTGGCCATTTTTGTTTTTTAAGATTTCCGTCTCTCCCTCTTATTTTTCTTTTCACATTAGACATTTCAGGCATGTCAACCTTGGCCTTCCCATGCAGCTGGAGGACTTATTGGATGTCTTAAAGGAGGTATATTTTTAGATTTCACATTTTAATTACCTTAATCAAAGGGGTGGGCTGTGAATTTTTAACAAAGATGTCCTTTCCTCCAAAATGTTTATTGCATTTGGTCTCCCAGTTTCCATTAATATTCTTACAGTATCTGGATGTGATCATACAAGCTTCCTATGTGCAAAAACTCATGTTGATTTCATTTGGAATTGCTGCCTTACTTGGAAATGAAACTGTGGGATCTGTCCCTTCTACATAAGGACAAAAGAAAAAAAATCAAGCTGCTGCTCAATATTATCGGAAGGGCAGAATCCAATTCTGACAGAGTCAGAAAACTTAGCTTGAAATATTGTTTCCTCCAGTAGATGTGGAGAAAACGGAACAAAAACTGTGAGAAAACAACTAGAGAAATTTTTTCTTTAGAGTGCCTGCAGCTCTAGAACTCAGAAAGTTAAATTGACCATCAAGTATGCTTGATTCAGTTGGAGACATTTTGTTCAATATTGTGAGTGATTTCCATGATTTAAGGAGGTCTAGCAGAAGCAAACCTTTTTTATCTCCCTCTGATGCAGCCTCAAGTTTGGAATTCACTAGCTACCTGGTTGAAAACACTAGCCTTTCATTAGCCTTCATGTTTTGGTGGTAGTAACAGCCCTGAGATCCCAAAGTCCCTCTCTTTTCAAGAAGTATTAGCAAAGTGAGTGGACCCTCTGAATAACACTATGACTTGGACTTATGTCACACGGGCTCTTCCCTGTGTATCATCTCTTGTCAGGTTTTGCATTGCCTCTTCCATTCAGACAACATTCCTGCTCTTATCCACCGATTTGTTAGCCAATTCACCTGACCTCTTCATTCTTTTTTAATGGGATATTCCTTCTTTAATGTGGAAACGACTTGCGTTTTGGAAGAGCCCTTTTACTTAGTAAGCACCATCACTTGTTTGAGTATTATGGGCCCAGTCCAATTCCAAATGAAATCAATTGGAGTATCTCAACTGATTCAGTGAGCGTAAAATTGGGCTCTTTGTGCTGCTACAACAGGGTGGATAAACATTGATTTTTTTTTTAATTTAAATTAAATACAGGTTTATTTTTAATCAACTATTTAAAATTAAATTTGAAATTGACAACCTATGTTAAGGCCTAACCTTATTATAATCTTTTAAAATAATTGAAATACAAAAAATAATATTAAGCAGTATATGTTTGCTGCCAAGTTTTAAAGAAAGTCAAATCACTGAATTGGTAGAAGTCACTGGCTAAGTGCCTGGAACCTAGAGTGTTTTGAAGTCCTTGACAGCAGTAGCATCTTCTGCAGGTGCAGAAAGAATATCGTTCTCCATTTCAGTTTATTCACCTAGTTCAGCTCAATGACTGGTTTATTCAAAGTTAAAGCATTTGGGAATTGAAAAAGCAGGAAAGCTTGTTTTTCCTCTTCCAACAAATGAATAAAAACTAGGTGGGAGAGGATAAGATCTACTGGTTTTTCTTTGAGTGTTTCTGCATATTCCAGTTTATGGGTATTTTACCTCCTTGTCATGCCTTACAGTAAGAACTCTCTTCTACAAGTGTTAGCTAGAGTGCTCTCATGCCCCTCCTTCCGTCAGCATCACTGATGTACTGAGGGAGAGGCTATGTAGGGGCAGAACACTCTTACCACCTCAGTTCCTTCCAACTGCGTGCTTGGATGGACGTGAACCTCTCCGGTCTCGTCACAGCTGGAGCTTTTTTCCTTCTTGAGATAATGTTAGCTTGTTACATATAGTTAATGATTTTCTTTCGCATCCCATTCCAGTTTATGGTGGAATCAATAAATCAGAGGAAACTGGGATTCCGGAGATACTTTCTTCCTGGCATCCAGTGACCACTTGTGGTGCCTCAGGTTCCTGGGAGAAGGACACTCACCTTCTGGATGTTTGATGTGTCAGACCTTTACTCCCAGAACCTACAAGGATAGGGAGACTCCTCCTCAAAGAGGCCATCAACTCTCTGGATCTGATTTGTCCTTAGATCCAGGATCTAGAAGGTCAGTCTTGACCCCTGGGGTTTCCAGTGGCTCCAAACGACTGAAGAGTTCCAAGAAACTTTAGCCCCTGTGGAGACCAGATTTGGTCCCTGTGACTCTCTCAGACAAAGCTTTGAGACTACATATGTCCAAGCCAGCTGACCTGGTTCTGGAAGAGAGGTTGAGAGGCAGCTCAGCCACCTTTGCTGGAGCCATACCTCATGCCTGGCTGCAAATATTCAGTCTCAACAGAACGTCTGTGGCTGCAAGACCAAGGTTGGTTCTGACTTCCACTTCTGGATCCGGGAAGATGGATTTGATTGGTGTGTCAGATCTGGGGCTGTCAGCACCTTTGGTTTTGGCTGTCATGGCACCAAAGAAAAAGAGGTATAGGGACAAACCAGTCAGTTTTAGCAGTGCTGGTTCCTGTGCCTATCAGATCAGTCAGATTTGGACAGGGCAACCATGATTCCGAAGTGGAAACTGTAAAGGACTGGGATGTAGATGGTCTGGCCTAGTGGTTACAGCTGGGCTGGAGTCTACACATTACCGTCAGTAGTCACCAAACAGGAGCTGGCGGAATTGCCTGAGCCAGATTCAGTAAGCAAGAGTTGGGGTCAGAGTCAGGCCAGGATGAGAGATCGAAGGTAGGAGCAGGCTGGAAACCAGAGGCAGGAATCACAGCCAGAGTCAGGCTGGAGTTCAGAGATCGTACCAGGCTGGAGTCAGGAGGCAAGAGTCAGGGTCAGAGTCAGGCTGGGGTTGGAGACCAGGACACAAGCAACGTCTGGATCACAGCAGGTCAAAGTCTGTGTGGCTGCCTAGACAACTTCCTGAGGTAAACAGGGCACCTGGCCAATCAGAGGGCTGCAGGATACTGTCACTCTGGCTCCGTTGGGTGATACGTCCTGTGACACCTACGCTCTACAGTGCTCCCTAGCAGGGGCTTTACATGGCACTGTGGGAACATTAGCCGTTCAAGGCTCTGTAGACACAGGTTCTAGTCCTCAGACTCTTACAGAAACCTGTTTCACCTCCAGCTTCAGTAGCATGGGAGATGGATTTGCATATACAGGTCTGTCACATCTTCGGCGCATTTAACATGCGCGATTTCAGCTTTACGCCGTCGGCAAAAATAAAACAAAAAAGAGAAAAATAACAATTTAAACACTATTTCTGTAGTGCGGGTGATTCCACCTGCCATTCAGTTCAATGTAATTTTGGCTATACGCGGTTTTCGCTTTACGCGCTAACTGCAGAATGGAACCCCCGCGTAAGATGAGACTCACCTGTAGTGTCAGATCTGATATTTACGAAATCTTCAGTTCCTTTGTTGGTTCTGGATGCATCCTTGAGTCCAGAAAGCTCTGTCAACATGACAGCTCTCTCAAGATCTGTTATTATCCTCAATCCACTCTATCTTGGATCCAGACACAGATCCTTACCTGGAGAAAGATAGAGGAAGAATGCAGAAACATGTGGCTTGCTTTGCACCACCCTTTGGTCCACCTCCAGTAGGCATGTTTCTGACCTCTTAGTTGCTGGGATGACTAGCAGTCCTGGGGCCCATGATCTTATTGGGGGCAACCTCAGGATTTTTTTTCAGTTCTTACTTTTCCATCGGGGGGAGGGATAACTCAGTGGTTTGAGCATTGGCCTGCTAAACCCAGGGTTGTGAGTTGAATCCTTGAGGGGGCCATTTAGGGACCTGGGGCAAAATCAGTACTTGGTCCTGCCTAGTGAAGGCAAGGGATTGGACTCAATGACCTTTCAAGGTCCCTTCTAGTTCTATGAGATAGATATATCTCCATATATTATCCACAAAGAGAATGTTTCATCTACAAAGGATCCAGCAGTCCAGAGATCCTCAGATCTGTCAATGCTATAGACAGCAATGCCTGAAATACTGTCAGAGGAAGAAGGCAAACAGGTCACTCTCCTCTTTGAGCAGGAGCCTTTGGAAACAGACTATGAACTGGATTTATCACTGGATGAACATATGAGGGTGACTTAGAATCATAGAATATCAGGGTTGGAAGGGACCTCAGGAAGTCATCAAGTCCAACCCCCTGCTCAAAGCAGGACCAATCCCCAACTAAATCATCCCAGCCAGGGCTTTGTCAAGCCTGACCTTAAAAACCTCTAAGGAAGTAGATTCCACCATCCTCTTAGTGAGAGAGTTTTTCCTAATATCCAACCTAAACCTTCCACACTGTAACTTGAGACCATTACTCCTTGTTCTGTCATCAGGTACCACTGAGAACAGTCTAGATCCATCCTCTTTGGGTTTGTTGTCGTTGTAGTACTTTTTGTCAAGTCAAAGGTATCAACAATACCAGCAGTCTGCAACCCAGATCCACAATCTCTTCCCTTGAGGGTGTGGGCGATTGTACTTCAACTCTGTCTGTTCTTGAGCTCTCATGTCCTTCGTCCATACTAGTGATTCCCTTGTACCTGTTTTCATTCCTTGTGTTTTGGACTGAATGCGCTTGAAAATCTCAGGGGTTATCTAATTCATTGTTCAAAGTTCATTTGGTAGCCATCTCCACCTGTCATACTTTTAGTTGATGGTAGCTCACTGTTTGTTCATTGTTTGGTCAAAAGGTTTATGAAAAATTTATCAAATGTGTATCCCCCTGTTAGAGATCCTTTCCCTTCTGGGGATCTCAATTTGGCGTTGGTCATGGTGGTAAAATTGCCCTTTGAAGTCATGGCCGAGTGTTCTTTCTATGGTTTAGCCATCACGTCTTCCAGGAGTGAGTTGAATGCCTTTATGGCTGATCCACCATTCACTTTTTTTTTTATAAAGACAAGATAGTTCTTAGTCCTGATCCCAGATTCTTACCTAGGGGTGGTGTCTGATTTTTGTTTCAAGTGAGACTATTGATTTGCTTCTTTTCTCCCTAAGCCTCATTCTAATAAGGGGAAATCTGTCCTACACGCTTTGGATGCCAGAAGGACCTTCCCTTATTATTTAGAGGGAAACTATTTTTTTTTTGTAAATCGTAGATTGTTTGAGTCTTGTACTAATAAACTGCATGAGTTGTAAGGTTTCTTCCCAGACTTGTCTCTAGATGGATTAAACCATGTTTTGTTGAATGCTACATGTGAGCAAAAGTGCCTGTACTTGCTTCAATTCAACCACATTCCACTAGAGCTCTAGCTCCTTCCTTTGTTTGTCTGAGGGTATGTCTACACTATGGGATTATTCCGATTTTACAGAAACTGTTTTTTAAAAACAGATTGTATAAAGTCGAGTGCACATGGCCACACTAAGCACATTAATTTGGTGGTGTGTGTCCATGTACCGAGGCTAGCGTCGATTTCCGGAGCACTGCACCGTGGGTAGCTATCCCATAACTATCCCATAGTTCCCGCAGCCTCCCCCGCCCATTGGAATTCTGGGTTGAGATCCCAATGCATGATGGGGCAAAAACAGTGTCGCGGGTGATTCTGGGTAAATGTCGTCACTCAATCCTTCCTCCATGAAAGCAACGGCAGACAATCATTTCACGCCCTTTTTCCCTGGATTGCCCTGGCAGACGCCATAGCATGGCAACCATGGAGCTCGTTTAGCCTTTTGTCACTGTCACCGTATGTGTACTGGATGCTGCTGACAGAGGCGGTACTGCAGTGCTACACAGCAGCATTCATTCGCCTTTGCAAGGTAGCAGAGACGGTTACCAGCCCTATATCACTGTCTGCAATTGGAAATTGGTGATGACGGTTATCAATCCTTTTGTACCGTCTGCTGCTGTCATGGGTGCTCCTGGCTGGCCTCGCTGAGGTCGGCCGGGGGCACATGGACAAAAATGGGAATGACTCCCCAGTTCATTCCCTTCTTAATGTTTTGTCTAAAAATAGTCAGTCCTGCCTAGAATATGGGGCAAGTCTACTAGAGAACCAGAGAGCACAGCCGCTCCAGGTCAGAGCCCCAGATATCCCGCAGAAATGATGAGCTGCATGCCATTCTAGGAGGTGCCCCTGCAAGAACCCCACACCCCTCCTGGGCTACCGTGGCAGTTATCCCCCCATTTGTGTGATGAAGTAATAAAGAATGCAGGAATAAGAAACACTGACTTTTTAGTGAGATAAAATGCGGGGGAGGTAGCCTCCTGCTGCTATGATAGTCCAGGCAGTACAGAATCTTCATTAGACATGAAAGGGTGGGGGGTGAGGCACTCAGCCTCCAGTTGCTATGATGAGGACGGTTTTCAATCCTTTTGTACCATCTGCTGGGAATGACAGGGAGTCATTCACATTTTTGCCCAGGCGCCCCCGGCCGACCTCGCCGAGGCCAGCCAGGAGCACTCATGGGATGATGACGGTTTCCAAGCCTTTTGTACCGTCTGCCATCAGGAAAGGAAGGGGAGGGGATGCTGCTGTTCAGCACCGCGTCTACCAGCAGCATGCAGTAGACATACGGTGACATTGAAAAAAGGCGAGAAATGATTTTTTTCTCTTTTCTTTCGTGGGGGGGAGGGGGATAAATTGACAACATATACCCTGAACCACTTGGGACAATGCTTTTGACCCTTCAGGCATTGGGAACTCAGCCAAGAATGCAAAAGCTTTTCGGAGACTGCGGGGACTGTGAGATAGCTGGAGTCCTCAGTCCCCCCCTCCCTCCCTCCATGAGCGTCCATTTGATTCTTTGGCTTTCCATTACACTTGTCACGCAGCACTGTGTTGAGTCCCTGCTGTGGCCTCTGTCTGGAGATTTTTTCAAATGCTTTGGCATTTCGTCTTCTGGAATGGAGCTCTGATAGAACAGATCTGTCTCTCCATAAAGCGATCAGATCCAGTATCTCCCGTATAGTCCATGCTGATCAGCGCTCCACGCTGGGCAAACAGGAATTGAAATTCAAAAGTTCGCGGGGCTTTTACTGTCTACCTGGCCAGTGCATCTGACTCCAGATTGCTGTCCAGAGCGGTCACAATGGTGCACTGTGGGATAGCTCCCGGAGGCCAATACCATCGAATTGCGGCCACACTAACCCTAATCCGAAATGGCAATACCGATTTGAGCGCTACTCCCCTCGTCGGGGAGGAGTACAGATATCGATATTAAGAGCCCTTTATATCGAAATAAAGGGCTTCGTTGTGTGGACGGGTGCAGGGTTACTTCGGTTTAACGCTGCTAAATTCGGTATAAACGCGTAGTGTAGACCAGGCTTTAGGTAGGTGCCAGTTGCTGAAATTTACAGAGCTGTAATGTGGACTTTGGTGCTCACTTTCATTAAGCATTGTGCTTTGGACTTGGCATCTAGGGCAGATGCATGAGTATTTCAGTCTGTGTTCAATTAAGACTCTGCTCCCACCACCAGGCCAGTTTTCAGCATTGCTTATCAGTCTGTCTAATAAATGGGAATATGCAGAGCACTAGAAGAATTGAAGGTTACTTACTTCTCTTCAAGATGGCTCTACATAGTCCCACTTCCTACCTGCCTTCCCCTTCCTGTCAGAGTCCTTGTTTATTCTGTGTATCTAGCTTTGTGGTGGAAGATACTGGGGTGGTGAGGGCATTCCACTCCCTATATAGTTTTGCCTTAGGAATATCAGCAATGGTGAGGCAGGGGGCAGGAGAGTGCTATAGTGCAGTGGTTCTCAACCTTTCCAGACTACTATACCCTTTTCACGAGTCTGATTTGTCTTGCATACCCCAACTTTCACCTCACTGAAAAACTGCTTGCTTACAAAATCAGACATAAAAACACAAGTGTCATAGCACACAATTACTGAAAAATTGCTTATTTTCTCATTTTTACCGTATAATTATAAAATAAATCAGTTGGGATATATACATTTTAGTGTACCCGAAGCCTAAGCCCCTAAACCTGGGCCGTGTCGCCTGGGGCTGAAGCATATAACTTCGCTTTTGCGGGGCCCCCTGTGGCGTGAGCCCCCAGGTAATTGCCCTGCATGCCACCCCTGTACCCTGGCCCTGCACCTGTGGCCTCTCCCCTCAAACCTGTTCTGCAATGGTTGAGAAACACTGAACTAGGCAAATATCTAGATGAGTTGCTGTACTCCCTGGAAGACCTCTGCGTACCCTTGGGGTACGCACACCCCTGGTTGAGAGCCATTGTTCTAGTGGACACCACTAGAAGAGGGCTCTTCTGCAAGGCACCACAAGGCGGTGCAATATCCATAAATTATTTTTGTTAGACCCACAGAATTTTTGTGACTTGTAGAGTTATATTTTGGAAACATATTAAGGGTAGGAGGGAAAGATTAGATTTTTTTTTTTTTAAGAGTTGATCTCACTGCCAGAACAAGGACTGTGCTCCTGAATTATGACTGGGCAAAGACCACACAATATTAATTATGGAAGGACCCAAGTAACATGGGACAACATATTTTGCACTGAAACTTGAATAAAAGGTGCTGTATACTGAAGAGCTTTGGTGGGCTGGGGGAAAATACTAATGAAATTTTCAACATGAGATGCAGTCCTTACAGATTCAAAAGAGTAACTTGTGTTAGTGATCAAAGTATTTAACCTGGGTGTGGACTATACCACCCCAGATTATTTGGAGAGTTCTCAAAATGCAATACTGTGTTGATAACATAGCAGGTTTTAGATAGATGTGGTTGCAGTCTGATTCAGAGACTTAAATATTAATAATTTATATCTTTTTAAAATGAGAAGGGAAATTTTTACCTAAGTTACACAGGTAAAGGCATGGGATATTTTTGTTTTGCTTTTTAAAGTTCATATTTTGATTTTTGTTATACAACATAACACTGACTTTTAACCTTTGACTAAAGGGGAGTCCACTGGAACTAATTTAAAGGCTTGAATTAAGATAACCATTATGCTTCTGAGATAGTTACCAAAACAGATTAATACTGTAGGTACTTGTTTTACTAGTAAAATCGACTGCAGTAAGGGCACATAATTTCAATGTGTGAATTTCATGTTTGGCACTTCATACATTGTATAGTTTCGCAGTCTGAACCAGGCAGGATGATAAAGCCGTCTCCTGGGATGGCAAGGCAATGACTTTCAAATTAAGCGCTGCAAATCTAAGTGCTGGATGTTCCCTTTTTAAATAAGATGTTGTTTCTATTCTTCTCTGAATATCAGTATTTCTAAAAGAAGGCAATATGACCATGCACCATTTTATTTTGCATTAGAGGTTTATCTAGTAGGCGGAGCCAAGCTTTTTGCAACATATAAACTCAGTTAAAAATAGGTTAGCTAGACAGTGTATACTTTGGCTTTTGCTTAAAACTGTCCTTTTCATGGCTGGAGGCCAAAACAAACATGCTTCTAGAACACAGCTGTAGGGGCTGTTCCAGAATACATCGCAGATAAAGTATTCCTAGATCTGTCTCTCGCTTTCCCTGGATTTACACCAGTACAACTACTTGATTATGCTGGAGGCACATTGGTGTAAATCTGGAGTATCTCAGTCAAGGTCAGTAGAGTTTTCAGGGTGCACACAGTAATATAGAGTATAATCTGGCTAGGGAATTTCGAACTAGCATAGCATCTGATTTATCCTCTGTCTCACTTCCAGTTTACACTTGAACTGACTTAAATGTCAGTATGAGGAATTGGGACCATAGAATTTTTTCACTCTGATGTGCCTATGAGGTCATGACTCTTCAGACTGGTACTTGATTTTAAAGTCTTTAAAAAACAAATAAACAAATAACTGATTCTCCATTGACAGACATTCCACTATACTTGTATAACTTATATGTCCGAAGTGATGGTGGTGAGATGAGAAGGGATAGGTTTGGGAGCAGCTATGACATTTACATCCAGTAGCTCTTTCAGTGTTAAAAAGTACCTTTTGTGTTTTCCTAACAAAGGTTTGTTATAACAGGAAAGCAATTTCAATACCAAGTATTACCAATATCAGGATAGCCACGTATCCAGAAGAATTACTCATGAGAGCAGTTCTTGTAGCATAAGACAGAACAGGAAACTGACTTGTTACTTTACCTAGACAGTCTAAGCCTGAGTCTCTGCTTTGTTACCCGGACATAAAACCAGGGTAAAGGAATGGAGTATCAGGCCTCTAGTATGTAAAAGCACAATCTTATAGTCTGAAAAAGTCTTATGGAAAGCGTAGCTGGCTTGTGAACCAACACAAAAATTGATTGTATCACATGGGATTAGAGAGGGTTTTTCCTTTCCAAGCAGTCAAGTGGCTCTGACAGCCTCAAATCAAATGAAATTAGAAGAGTGCATGAATATATTGTGGTTTCCTGGGGGCATCTGTAGAAGCCACTCGTTGGGCGTTGATCCATATCTTTTAATTAACATTTAGCTGGTCTCAGGTTCTGGAGTTTGGTGACAATGTTCTTGACATGGTGTTCAGTCCCAACTGAAATAAGGAGAAAAGATCAATGTTGTTTTGAGAAGGAAAGTTACATGTAGATATGAGTTAATGCATAATGAACTACAATGATGGGTAGTACACAGAATGTGGAGTAGGGGGTACATTCAAGGCTTTTGGTCACGAAGACAGTGCTATATATTATAGATACACATTTTAGAAATGAGAGCAGTGTACTTTGTTTTAGTCTGGTTAATTTATACAGAGGTTGGTTGAGCACCTATTATCCCAACAAAAACTGTGCAAGTTAGTGTGGAAAGAGGTCTTGAAAACGCATGCCTAGTTCAGGAAAGTTTCTTCAGAATAGTCAGCCACTTAGCAGAAAGACTCTGTCTTACAAAATATTTTGGTAGCAATCATACAGCAAAATCTCATAACTTCATACGCACTAATGATATACACAGTTTGACAAAACCATGGGTTTCAGCAGATCATGACCTTTCATATGATATCTTACATGGGATGCTTGTATGAAATATATCATAATTCTATGACAGGGTTGAGCATGGGGGGGTTCCAGGGTACTGTTCTGAGGTACAGAGTGCCACAGCAGGCAAGCCTGCTGGCATTCAGGAGCCAAAGCCAGTGCTGGAAGGCTGACAAGAGAGGAGCTTTAGGAAGCAAGTGGAGGGGGTATCTAGCTGACCTTCCTGAGATGGAAAACCATGTTCAGAGAAGATGGGAGAGAGCTGAATGTTGAGAGTAGCAGAGGGAGATGCCTGTTGGCTCTCAGAGCTGGAGGACTGACTCTGGAGGGCCAGAGAAGCCTGAAGGCTGGACATGAGGTGTGTTGAGAGATGTTGGGACTGGCTGTTGGTGGACTTCTGGGACTTGTTTTGTTCTGGTTTATGTGCCTGGGTCTCTTATAACAAATGAACCTCAAGGGCTGCATGTGTACTTGTAAAAAGGGTTTGGACTATTTCTCGAACTCTGGAAGGGAAATCTAATGCAGGTGCACCTGTTGTTCCATGGCCTGCTGCAGGAGGGGGCTCCAGTTGGGGCCACCAATGACAAGGAGTTTAAAAAAAAAAATCTGTTCCAGTTATGGTGAGAGAGTTTTCTCAGGGAGGAAGGCCTTTAAGTGACCTAAAAGAGGTTAGATTTTGATTAAGCTACTCTTTTCTTGAGTATCATTGCATGTCTTCATAGCTGGACTCCTTAAATTGAGACTGCCTTATCTCTGGCTCTCTTTTTGTTTACCTCGTCAGAGCATAGTCCTGTAGGATGTCTTCCTGCTGTTGGCACATGGGTTTGAAGTGAGTTTTGCACCGACAGCCTATTCTCCTGCCTGTGGTGTACCATTTATCTGACAAAGTTCATTGGTGAATTAAGGTGACCTGCACAGTTGTTGTGGATATGAGTAACATGAGGCCAAAGTATTGTATATTGTGGTTAACAGGTGATTATACTATTCTTATACTATTCTTATAATATTATACTGTTCTTATAATAATCTTGTCCTTGTATCTGAGGGTCTTGCCTGGTTAGGGCATGCTGGAAATGTAAAAGATGGAGGGAGACCAGTTTGGTTGCTTCCATGTCCTGGTGGGATGGAGGGAATGTCATAATCCTTGCCTGAGTGAGGTTGTGGTCAGACTTGAAGAGCAGAATGTTTGTGTCAAGTGTCAGAGGGGTAGCTGTGTTAGTCTGTATCCACAAAAACAACGAGGAATCTGGTGTTACCTTAAAGACTAACAGATTTATTTGGGCATAAGCTTTTGTGGGTAAAAAACCTACTTTTTCAGATACATATGAAGAAGTGGTTTTTTTACCCACAAAAGCTTATGCCCAAATACATTTGTTAGAATGTTTGTGGTGTCCCCAGTATCCAGTCCTAGGGTTTAGATTGGGTTCAGCCTCTTGTCAGTTGACCTTTTGGGTCTGTTGATGTCATGTATTAAACAAAAACAAAAACAAAAAAAGCCAAAAAACCCCAATGGCTTTCATGTTGGACAAGAGACTGGATACTAGAATACTTTGGTTAAATACGTATATCTCCAATTATTTATTTATCTTCTAGAATTGGAAGGGACCTTGAAAGGTCATTGAGTCTAGCCCCCTGCCTTCACTAGCAGGACCAAGTACTGATTCTTTGCCCCAGATCCCTAAGTGGTCCCCTCAAATGCTCAAACCACTGAGCTATTCCTCCCCCCCCAGCTGTCTAGATGGAAATTTAAAGTTGCTAAGAACCAGTGAGCCTGTGGGATTCCAGAACTTCCACTGGGCAACTAGACAACCATTGCTGTAGATAGAATCCAGTGTCTCTGAAGATCTGAAGAATCCAGGCTTCTCTTGTCTCTTGCCTTGCAAATCAAATGAACACATTAACAGTGTTTGCTTTTTGGGTGGGGCATCTTCTGCATGTAATGACATGGGGAACAGAACTGCAATCCCACTTTTTTTTGTTCTTTGTCCTGGGATCTTTCTTGGCTTGTGTTGTATTGAGCAACCATTGGGGAGACTAGCTGGGCTAGAATAGGATTAGAGTGTAGACTATACGACTACAATCTACTGCCATGCTCTCCTCCTTCCCCAGATTCTAGCCCCAATGTATTCTTGCTTAATCAAATTCTGCTGTTGTATTGAAACTGTGCAGCATGAATAACTGCTAACTTCAGACTGTTCAGGCAGGTTAATAAAAGAAATTGTTGGGCGGAATTTTCAAGTCCCAAAATGAAAGTCGGTGGGACTTGTGTTCCTAATTACTTGGGCACTTTTGAATATTCCACCCACTGTTCACATGAAAACGACCAATTTAACCAAAATAGAGTAAAATCGTCTCGGTGAAGTTAACATACCCGTGTGTCTTTCTGCAAAACTTGTAAATTTTTTGCTGAGGTTTTCCTGTTTATTTGTAGCATCACTCCTATTGCTATATGAAAGGAAACTGACTCTCTACAGAGGAGAAACTGTAAAACTGTCAATACACAAAGTGTTGCCAATTGCAGATAATAAACAATAGATAAAACAGAACTGTGGGAATACTTGCAGAGTAAGGTGCTACTCTTTATAAGTAGAAAGGTGTCAGGATCAAGCCTTAAGAGTTCCAGGATGAGGCTCTTAGTTTGGAAAGTGTCATATAACTTTATGGCACTGTATGTAATACTGGTGACTGTCAAAAAATAACTGTGCCAACAACATCAAAAGTGGGCAGTATTTCTCTCCCTCCTCCCCCACTTTAAATTCTGTTATGAAATTGTTCTTTTTGTAAGTCAGCCAAGTTAGTCACAAGAGTACAAGGGTAATAATAGAAAGTATAGGAATTTGTGTTGCTTTTATTCACAGTCCTTCGTATCCTTCTGTTGAGCATAGTTTTTTGAAGGCTACTGTTTTTCTCCTTTGGAGTGCTTTTTCTTTCCTTTTTTAAAAATTCCTTTATTGAAATGTGTGTACCCAGGAATATAATTTTTTTCCAAGTATTTTGAGAATATTTTTGGTACTTGATCTATTTGTCTTTCTTTTATATATCTATATATATCTATATATCTATATCTATATCTATCAGGAGTCGGCAACCTTTCAGAAGTGTGTGCTGAGTCTTCATTTATTCACTCTAATTTAAGGTTTTGCGTGCCAGTAAAATATTTTAATGTTTTTAGAAGGTCTCTTTCTATAAGTCTATAATATATAACTAAGCTATTGTTGTATGTAAAGTAAATAAGGTTTTTAAGATGTTTAAGAAACTTCGTTTAAAATTAAATTAAAATGCAGAGCCCCCCGGACCGGTGGCCAGGACCCGGGCAGTGTGAGTGCCACTGAAAATCAGCTCGTGTGCTGCCTTCGGTATGCGTGCCATAGGTTGCCTACCCCGATATATAATCTAAGCCAGATACCTCTCGCAACAGGCAAACCCAGTTACATTAAAGCAGACTTGTTTGTGCAGCTACTCAGCAGCAAGTTATGCTCCAGATCTCTTATCACAGTAGAACCAGTGTGGTTTTGTTAGGTCGATGGCAGGACATGAACCTTTTTTCAGGGAGTGTGCATCTTCTGTTTGCTTTAGCTGTTTAAGGAGTGTCTCTTGAGTGGGGCAATGCAACTCCAGGGAGCTACTGGCCATCTGGCTATTTTTCTCCTGTGCAGGGGCAATGCACCAGCCATGGGAGCTGGATGGGAAGAGGAGTGGCTGTGCTGGATTCCTTTCTTACTCATGTAGATCTCTTCAGCACAAAACATGGTTACTCTGGATTTATGCTGGGTATCTCATTTGTCATGTGAAGGCAAGGAAATGTGTTTATGGCAGCAACCTCTTTTCCTCCCCCGCACTTGCATTTTTAAAAATATTTTTGTATATTTTGTGATCTTGGACAAAGATAGAGTAACCAACTGAACCGACTCAGCTTTCAGCTGATGATCAGACTGCAATGACGTTCTCTATTCTAGTAGATAGTTTTCAATGGCACATTGGTGGAGACCTCACACCAACTTGCTTAGTAATTTCTGTTAAAGAAAAATTGTGCAATTGTGAGTCAAATTCAGCTCTGGTACTCGTATTTATTTCAGTGGGAATTGTGCCCATTGACCCCAGAGCTGTATTTGGTTCAAAGTGGGTGATTTAGTGTGTAGTTATACTGTGTCTACATATCAGCCTAGTAAAATGCTCAGATATTTACAGGCCGAAAAAAAAAACTTGCACTCATCATAATAATGATAAATGTAAGTCTTTAGGGCATGGCTACACTTGCGAGTGAGAGCTCATTAAAGCAGCCCAGTGTGCTCTAACTCATAACATGTCCACACTGGCAAGGCACATATAACGCTCTGACTCTGCAGCTAGAGTGCTCCTGGTACTCCACCTTGGCAAGTAGAATAACATTTGATGCGCCCCCGCTGGAGCGCTGCGGTGCCAGTGTGGACACCCTGGTCTGTTAATGCACTCTGATCGGCCTTCAGAAGTGTCCCACAATGCCTGTTCTAGCCACTATGATCAATCAGTTTGAACTCTATTGTCCTGTCCTCAGGTGACCAACCATCAGACCCGCCCTTTAAATTCTCTGGGAATTTTGAAAATCTCCTTCCTGTTTGCTCAGCCAGGTGTGGAGTGCTCTCAGCGAATCTTTCCAGGTGACCATGCCTCCATGCGCCAGGTGGTCCCCAGTATGGAGCAGTGGCGAGGTGCAGGACCTCATCAGCGTTTGGGGGGAGGAAGCTGGCCAGTCCCAGCTGCGCTCCAGCCGTAGGATTTACGATATCTTCGGGCAGATATCAAGGGACATGATGGAAAAGGGCCATGACTGGGAGGCACTGCAGTGCAGGGTTAAAATGAAAGAGCTGTGGAATGCCTATAGCAAAGCCTGTGAGGCAAACCGCTGCTCCGGTGCTGCCCCCATGACCTGCCGTTACTACAAAGAGCTGGATGCGATACTTAGGGGCGACCCCCACCTCCACTCCGAGTACCACCATGGACACTTCAGAGCCCAGATCAACAAGGCAGGAGGAGCAAAATGGGAGAGAGGGTGCTGAGGCGGAGGAAGACACCCCAGTCCCAGCTGCGCACCAGCCAGGAGTGCCAGTGGCCCTTTAAATGGCCAAAAGCACACTACACAGTCATTCTGCACCAGCCCAGCCTGTTGTTGAACCGCTCCTTGCTGCTGTCAAGGCTCCCTGTGCAGGGTTTCATGAGCCACTGCATTAAAGGGTAAGCAGGGTCTCCAAGGACCACAATGGGCATTTCGACTTCACCTACGGTGATCTTCTGGTCTGGGAAAAAAGCCCTGGCTTGCAGCTTCCTGAACAGGCCAGTGTTCTGAAAGATGCATGTGTCATGCACCTTTTCGGGCCAGCCTGCATTAATGTCAATGAAATGCCCATGGTGATCCACAAGCACCTGGAGAATCATAGAGAAATACCCCTTCCAATTAACATACTCGGAGGCTAGGTGGGCTGATGCCAGAATTGGAATATGTGTCCCATCTATCGCCCCTCTGCAGTTAGGGAAACCCATTTGTGCAAAGCCAGCCACAATGTCATGCATGTTACCCAGAGTCATGGTTCTTCTGAGCAGGATGCGATTAATGGCCCTGCAAACTTGCATCAACACGATTCCAGCGGTAGACTTTCCCACTCCAAACTGGTTCCCGACCGATCGGTAGCTGTCTGGAGTTGCCAGCTTCCAGACTGCAATCGTCACACGCTTCTCCACCGGCAGGGCAGCTCTCAATCTTGTGTCCTTGTGCCCCAGGGTGGGGGCGAGCTCAGCACACAGTCCCATGAAAGTGGCTTTTCTCATCTGAAAGTTCTGCAGCCACTGCTCGTCATCCCAGACTTACATGACGATGTTCTCCCACCACGCAGTGCTTGTTTCCCAAGCCCCAAAGCGGCGTTCCACGGTGGTGAGCATGTCTGTGAATGCCACCAGCAATCTCATGTTGTATGCGTTACTCAGGTCGATATCATCGGAGTCCTCACTGTCAGTTTGGATCTTAAGGAGTAACTTGACTGCCAAATGTGACGTGCTGGCGAGACTCGTCAGCATATTCCTCAGCAGTTCGGGCTCCATTCCCACAGTCCAAAAGGGAAGACAGAGCGCGCAGTACAAAAGACATTGAAAGATGGCACCAAATGTGGACGGAAGCAGAAGGATTGCTGGAATGTGAACCGATGCATCACGGGGCGTTGGGACAGGTCCTAGAATGCCCCGCCCCCTTCCCACAAGCCACAGCGCCAGAATGGGAAGAGAGGCTCTGTGGGATAGCTGCCCATAATGCACCGCTCCCAATGCTGCTACAAGTGCTGCAAATGTGGCCACGCCAGTGTGCTTGCAGCTGTCAGTGTGGACAGACTGCAGCACTTTCCCTACTGCGCTCTCTGAAGGCTGGTTTAATTTAAAGTGCTCTACATCTGCAAGTGTAGCCACACCCTTAGTTAAATCTATAACTATCTTTTCTTGCCTGTGAATGGAATTTGCAAGACTGATGACTTAGTTATGCTTAAATAGGGGTCTCTTTAGTGCTGCTGTATCAGGCACATAATTACTCTGCTGCAGTATTGGAACCCGTGGGGTGTACCTGTTATGCCAGTCCCGTACTCCTACTGTTCCTCCCAGACCGCATCGGACAAGCTGCCCCCGGCACAGGTGACACCTGTGTCAGAGCACGGTGCTGAATCCGACACAGGGGCAACACAGCGGGCCCCGATGCCCAAGGAGTTGTCCCTAGATGAGCAAGGGGAAGCTGCCCCTCCCCCTGCTGTGCAGTCATCCTTGTCCTCTCCGGATGAAGCAGTTGTGGGCCCCTTACAAACAAGCAGCCCCTCTCCCCTGTCGACGACTTCAAAGAGCACCAGGCCCTGCTCAAAAGGGTGGCTGCCAACCCAAACTTGGAGGTAGAGGAGCTAGCGGAGGAGTCCGATGACCTCCTCCACCCAGGGGTCCTTAAAATTGTCAAGTCTGTGTGGCAACCCCCCTCTTCCATTCCACCTAGCTCCAAGAAGGTGGAAAAGATGTACTGTGTCCCCACAAAGGGGTTTGAGTACCTGTACACCCACCATCCTGCTGGATCCGTGGTCGTGTCCGCTGTCAACGAAAGGGTCAGGCAGGGACAGGTGAGTGGGACACCAAAAAATAAAGACACCAAGATGCTGGACTTGTTTGGCAGGAAAATTTATTCAGCGGCCAGCCTGCAATTTCTGGTGTCTAACTCTCAGGCACTGCTCGGCAGATACAACTTCAACCTGTGGGACTCCATCAGCAAGTTCCAGGAGGGTCACCCACAGGACTGGGCCCAGGAGTGTGCTAAGGGCAAAGCGGTGGCGAGAGGTGTCCTCCAGATGGCCTGGGACACTACGGACTCAGCGGCCAGGGTAGTTGCCTTCACGGTGTTCATAAGGTGCTGCTCCTGTTTATGGCCCTCTGGGCTGTCCCAGGAGATGCAGACTACACTTCAGGACCTTCTGTTTGAGCGAGCTGGGTTCTTTTCAGAGCAGTTTCATACAGGCCAGGACATTTACTTGCCTGTCTTGTTTTCCAAAGACACATAAGTCAGAAGAGGAGCATCGATTGCATTCCCTAAACTACGTTGAAAGGACCAAGCCATTCCTCAAATTGACACAGTTGTTCGTCATGGTGGCTGACAGGATGAAAGGTCGTCTAGTGTCCACTCAACGAATTTCTTCTTGGATCCACTGCCTGCATTTGCTGCTGTTGCGATCGGGCACAGGTACCACCTCCAGCAATCATAACCACCCATTCAACCAGGGCGCAAGCCTCCTCTGCAGCTTCCCTGGCTCAAGTGCCTATCCAGGACATCTGTAGGGCAGCCACTGATTGTCCATCCACATGTTCATGTCCCATTACGCACTTACTCACCAGGCTTGGGACGATGCTGGCTTTGGTAAGGCAGTACTGCAAGCTGCTAGACCAGGGATCAGCAACCTTTGGCATGTGGCCCATGAGGGAAATCCGCTGGCGGGCTGGGACGGTTTGTTTACCTGCAGTGTCCGCAGGTTCGGCCAATCGAAGCTCCAACCGCAGCCAGTGGGTGCTGCGATTGGGCAAACCTGCGGATGCTGCAGGTTAACAAACCCTCCCGGCCCACCAGCGGATTTCCCTCACGGCTGTGTGCCAAAGGTTGCCGATCCCTGTGCTAGACTGTGAATTCTGAGCCTACCTCCGAGGATACTGCTTGTGAGTCACCTAGAATGGTATCGACCTGAGCAAGCGCTCAAAGAAGAAAAAAACTGTTACCCACCTTTTCGTAACGGTTGTTCTCAAGATGTGTTGCTCATGTCTGTTCCATTACCCGCCCTCCTACTCCCTGTCGGAATTGCCAGCAAGAAGGAACTGAGAGGGCAAAGGGTCGGCAGCGCATAATATACCAACGCATGAGTGCGGCACTCAAGGGGGCGCTACAGCCGACCCTACAGATACTGCTAGGGCAAAAATCTCCAACGACTGCCTGTGGGCATGCGCACACACCTAGAATGAACTAGACATGAGTAACACATTTCTAAGAACAACAGTTACGAAAAGGTAGGTAACTGTTTTGTTTTTTTTTTTAATGCCTCTTGTGTACCATTTTATTTTGGATAATATATTGGTCCTCCTACAGTGTTAACTATATGCACAACTGAGGGATTTGTCATAGGCCTTGTGTAGTGATACACTTAGGCCAGTGGCGAAGAGGTACAGATCGTAGCACCTTTCAGTTCACTGGCCTCCACTTAAAATCTTATAAGTGAGTTTCTTAGGGCTGCTCTACACTACACAGTTAGGTTAACATAATGAAGCTTATGTTGACCTAATTATGTCAGTGTCTACACTACAGCTTTCTGCTGCCGATGTAAGTGCCATGCTACACCAACGTAATAACTCTACCTCCACGAGAGGCGTAAGTCTAGTTAGGGTGATGCAGTGTCTTTGTAGAGGTGGCTTTGGAGCCCAATCCCAGCTGGGTGCTGGGGCGAGAATCCAGGGCGGCTTCGGGCCTTGAACCCAGCTGAGAGCCGGGCGAGAAGCCTGAGGGGCACCCTGCCCATTCCCTGCCTGGATTTGGGCAGCCATGTCAATTTCACGGCTCCCTGAGCCATGAAATTGACAAGGCTGCCAGGGTGTATGTGGGTGGGAGGGGAGCTGAGAAGCCTCGGGTGGGGAATGTGGGGCAGGTGAGAAGCCTCTGGCAGCTTCCTCCCCACTCCTGACATGTAATGGGTATCAGAGGGGTGGGACAGCCAGGCTCCTAGCAGGGAGCTGCCAGGGTCTCTCAGCTCCCCACACTGCCCCTCTTAGGTCAGTGGAAGCACTCCTGGTGAGGACACGTACCACTGACCCAAGGAGAGTAGTGGAGACATGTACCACCGCAGTAATTACTGCAATGGCTGTAAGTTGAACTAATATAGGTTGACTTAGGTTTCTAGTGTAGACAGACTCTTAGAAAAACTAAAACAGAAGGTAGTGAATTTGAAGGATGAGTAGTAATTGATTAAAGATCACTGTTAGCCATGATCCGTATGTGCTGCATAATGCCGTCATTTACAAAACACACTAGCAGTTTGATTTCAGAAGTATACATAATGTCAAGCCTTGCGCATGAAGCAGGAATGTGGCGAATTAGCAACGTTCTTACACTTCCCTACATTCCTCTTGTATCCCAACAGGACACCCATTCTCTACGCTACCTCATAGTACACTGCTTACTCTGGAGGGCATTCTGCGTCAAAAAATAAAAAATTCTGTGCACAAGATTTTAAAATTCTGCAAATTTTATTTGTCAAATAAATGTGGGGGCTCCAGCATGGCATTGGGGAGCACAGGCCACTGGTTGCACAGAGGTGGGAGATCACCCTGCAGCTTGTCCCCAGGATACACCCTCAGTGGTGAGGCTGCACTCAACCCTGATACAGTGCAAGGACCAGGCCTTCCCCAGAAACACCCAAGGGCCCTGCCCCTCTGTGTGGGCAGGCAGGCTCAGCAAGGCAGGATCCAAGTGTGGAGGGGCTTAATGTGGGGGGGAACCAGGAGTGGGTTGAGATGGTTCTGGGTGCAGGTATCTCAGTGGGGGATCCGGGTGTGGGGGTTCTGGGTGCAACAGTAATGGGACTCTGCAGGGGGGTCCAAGTGAAGGTGATTGGGGTTCAGCGGTGGGGAGGTCTGGGTGTGGGGGAATAGAGCTCGGCAGAGGGGTCTGGGTGTCAGAGGCTCGTGAGGTGGGGTGAGGATCCAGGTGCAGCTGGTTGGGGCTTAGTGAGGTCCAGATCTGGGTGCAGGTGACTCGTCAGTGTGGTCCAGGTGCAGCAGGGTGAGTAGGGCTCATGGGGGGGGGGTGGTTCTGAGTGCAGGGGGTGAGGCTCAGTGGGAGGGTCTGAGTATGAGAGGGTCTGGATGCACAGGGGTTGGGTGGATGGGGGAGCAGCTCCCTGTACAGGAATGCCTCCCCCTGCAGCTGAGGAGTCATGGACACAGGAAGCGGGGGAAGGTGGGAGTTTGCAGACCTTCCTGCAGCCGGGGGAAGAATCTGGGGGTGGGTCTGACCTGGGCCCAGATGCCATGCAGGGAAAAAGGAAGTCCTGTCCTCCCCAGCCCAGCTGTGAGTAGCAGCTGAGCATGGTGCAGGGTAGGAGCCACCAGCTGGGTGTTCACCAGTCCCACCACCTGCCCCACAGTGATTTACCTCTCTGATGTCAGAAAGATTTTTCTTCGTGGAAGCAAAGAAATCTGTGGGGGACATACATTCTCTGCATGTGCAGTGGCACAGAATTTTCCCAGGAGTAACTACTCTGTCTCTGTGCAGTGGATTTAAATGTGCAGTTTATCCACATCATTGGTTACTTTCACTTTGCTGATGAATTTATTAAGAACAGAGAGGAGCCCAGATCCTCAGCTTCATTCCCTCCTGTTGTCAGCACCACCTGTTTTGTAGGCAAAGGCATAGCTGCATCATTTTACGCTCATTTATCACTAGGACGGTTATCTTTGTAGCCATACAGGCTAGAAACTCATTTTTAAAACAAAAGCTGAGGTTTAGCAGGAATTGGAGACATCTGAGAAATACACCTGCTTACCCTGAATGAACGGGTTTTTCCAAATGTGAGTATGTGTATTGGCAGCCAGCCATCTTCCTCGGCCTACATGCTCCATTGCACTTCTTCTTTCCTTGCCTTCATTTGCCTTGCAAAGCATGCATATAGATGAAGATATATAAAATAATATATTCATTTTAAAAAATTGTATTAAAAGGCTATTATTAAAACAGCGAAAGTACTCACAGATTAGGAAATGTCAGTATTAACAGCTCTGCCAAGTGTCATGCATCTCATAGGTCTGTCATGCATTCATGCACAACTGATAAAATGTGATGCATTTTTAATGAGGAAGACAGATACTCATCCACATAGTACCATGTAGCTTAGGAGGCATGAACACTGAGTTAAAAGCCAAGTGCCCATGAGTTCTAATCCCAGCTCTTCCTTTTATTGTCAGCTCTATGAACTTCACAACCCTTATTGTGGCCTACCTCCTGCGCCTTGAGGGAGGTAATTATAATTACCATTTTTATAGCCGGGCATAAAACTGCCTTTCAGAAGAAATGGGCCAAATTATGTGCATGTGTAAGCCATACTATCATGGTGTGGCTCTTTATCCGCTGCTAGTGGCTAGATTAGATGAAGAGGTTTAAGTCTGCTGCAGCTTGCATTCCAACAGAAGTGGTATTTTAGCTCAGTGATACAGGCTTATGCTTTTAGATCAGATATCCTAGGTTCAGCCTCTGCAGATAATCAAATAGGGACATCGTTTAAACTTGGTTATGTTATCTCTAACCACCTGACCACACTTTGCTGCCAGACCTAGGAAAAGAATCAGGATTCATGCTATCATAGGTTCATGGAGTTTAAAGCCAGTAGGGAGAATTAGATCATCTAGTCTGATCTTCTGATATCACAGGCCATTATATTTCACACAGTTACCTCTCGTATTGAGCCCAACACCAACAGCTTGTGTTTGGCTAAAGTATATCTCATGAAAAAGCAACCAGGCTTGATTTGAAGATGTCTAGAGATGGGAAAATCCACCGCTTCCCTTGGTAGTTTGCTCCAGTGATTAATCACCCTCACTGTTATAAATTTGTGCCTAATTTCTGGTTTGAATTTTTCTAGCTTCAGCTCTCAGCCATTGGTTCTTATTATGCCTTTTTTTGCTAGTAATATCCAACATTCTAGGGCTGGTTTCCAAAGAGTTGTATAACCAGCAGTAAACTGTATCCATCTTCTCTCCCTGTATGGGAGGATTCTCATAGATGCTGACAGCATGCTTCCCCCACCAATTACACAGCACAGATCTCTGTCACTTCAGATAGTATCTCAAAGTTCTGGGTTCAACCTTGGCTGATGATAACCCATTGTGTGGTGGTGGGAAATTTAGTGTGCCCTATATTATATTGCAGAACATCATATTTGGAGGTGAATTTATATAAATATTTGTTCTGGGTTTTTTTTAGTATTTGTGTTTTGGTTAATGGGAACTATCCTTTTAAGAAAAGGGTGGGCCATTTATTTTACAGTTTATTTGAAGAAGATTGAGAACAATGGGTGGGAGATGTTGCTTGTGTGTCCAGAGATTGGAAGTGCACGGTCAAAACTTTGACTTACTAAACATATTCTTCCAGAAAATAAGCATAATTCTTGAAGACGTAACGTTAACACTTATTAGGGGATTCCATACCACAGGACATGGCTATTGAGCTTAAGAGCTTTTTTGTCTGTAGGTCACCAGTACGAATCCAGCCCAAATCATGGGTTGGTAAAGTTTGGTCCCATCTACTGGATGCTTAATGGCCCCAGTTGAAATGAGTTTGACAGGTCTCAGTTCCAACTCATGGACCATGGAGACTGAACTGCTGTTACCTCTGGAGGAAGCCTCCTACCTGGCCATGGTAGGGATATGTTAGCAGATCAGTGTGTGCCTGTGGGAAGAGAGTAGGAGTGGTAGGGGTCTTGCCCTGCAGCTGCCTTGTAGATCAACAGAGAGCTTCATTGGCCAGGGCTGCCATGGTAATGCCTTTCACCGGCACTACATTCACACCTTTTTTTTCAAGCTGGAGTTTACAACTATATCCAAATTAGCAAATTAAAAGTTGCATAAAACATCAGACATGGAATGATGCAAAACCTGGCAGCTGTGAATTACAGTAGCACATTCCCACAAATTCTGCCCCCTTTGCACACGTGCATTATGATACAGGGGAAAATTTTCAAAGCTCCTAAGTCTCATTTTCAGGTCACTTAGGTGCTTTTTAAAAATTTATCCATGGTTTATAATCACATAATCACATACTTCCCCCATCCCCCAGGATTCTTGCCTTGTTCAGTGGACAGTGCTCAGTGAATGAGACATTTGTTCATTATTTCTTTTTATCTTCATCACTCAATGTCTGAAGGCATCACCCAATGCCTTTATTACTAACACAATCCAAATCCTGTGCTGAATGAATTTAAAATATGTCTTCATGGATTTTTCTGTAGTACTTGACACTGAGTGTCTTTCAAATCTTAATGAGTTTGCCTTCACAACATCTGAAGCACAGAAGTGCTGCTATCCCCATTTCACAGATGGGAAACTGAGAGACAGAGATTAAGGCCACACTGCGAAAGAGCACTCTATTACCCAGGAAACCTCAGAGTTCGTTCCATCAGAGTAATAACCACCTCCTGGGTGAAAAATGTGGAAGCCTCTGTTTCTGAGTCCTGACAAGTGGTCGTTGGGCAGTCAGACTGTGCCTTTTCTAGCTGTTGTTATCTGGACTTGTCTGTTTTGTCTTATACGGTTTTCCATGATGAGTGTTCTGAGAAAGTTTCCTTCCTCAATAGCCCTGGATCTGCTCTGCTTGTAGTAGGTGGGGGTGAGAGGGCCATTTGACCCAAGGCTCCCTGACTGGTCACCTCTTCCCGAGTTGTCTCTGTTCCACTTTGACCAAACCTCTTAGCCTTGTTCTCTTTTCCTCATTTCATATGATTACAGCTAGTCAGACCCATTGTGCATACCAGCAGCAGTCACATCACAGAAAACTATCAGCATATATGACAAATTTTTGTTTTTACACACATTTTGTCTAAATTTTTTTTGACAACTCTCAAAAAGGAGTTTCCTTAAAGAAATTTTCTGACCACCTGTGGTTCAGTGGGGGAAATTCCCACATTTCTCATTTAGAACTTTCACTTTATGTTTTAACTGAAGGCATGGAAATGGGGCCTGCTCTGTACTTTTCCATCTTTGATTTCAACAGTTGATGTGCTGACGTGTATTAATAGTCTGTTGTATAACTGTAAAATAAGAGATTTAGTTGGGGTTGGTCCTGCTTTGAGCAGGCAGTTAGACTAGATGACCTCCTAAGGTCTCTTTCAACTCTAATCTTCTATGATTCTATGAAGTAACAATAGCGGCAGGATGGGCTGAAGGAGTTTTTCAGCAAATTGTATTATTTACTTCTTGTTTGCTGTCATACATACAGAGAAAGGTACCTGTCTATTTATTTACCTTAATCACCTTTGACCAAATCTTAAAATAACAATCCAAATTAAAATCTATATCTTGCCCCCAAAACATTTGAACCCTCTAGGGGAAAAATAATTGCCCCTCAAACATTGGGCCTCTCCTTCCTCAGAAGCTCATGTGAAAGGAGAGGACTTGCAGCATTCCCTAGAAGATATTTTATTATTTATTTATAATTTCTAGTATAGCCTAAATAATAAACAGGTACTTGACAAGTGTACTCAAGAGAACTATCCAGACTTCACATAAAACGTTAGTATGCAAGAGGCATTGCTTTGGGTGGGACAATGACGAGGGTGGAGTATATAATAAGGAGTAATGAGATGAAATTAAGAAAACAAAATCTATCTGAAAACACTTCTGAATAGTGAGGTATTACCAGAACCTAATTCAGAGCTTGTTGAAGTCACTGGGAAGCTTTCTATTTTAAATTTTGCAATCATATAAACATGTAATAGCAGTTGCATACTAGGCAAATGTCAAAACTAATGGCATGTTACTTAGTAAAAGCTGTTTATGGTCTTTAGATACCTTGTGGATGTATGTATGTATGTTCGTCCATCGCTGACATCTCGTGCTGTCCGCAGTGCAAAGCGTCCGCAGTTGGCTGAGTTGGCTGCCCACACCAGGGGGATATGTAATGGGCTGTCACAGAATGGTGGGGGTACCACTGTTACAACATTTACAACACCTTCTCTTGTCGCTTTAAGCTCTCGCTTATCTTCAGCTGTCTGGCTCCCTCTGTGCTGGCTTGTGGTGGTGGATCAGCATACGTCATGTCGTGTACAGTCGCCAGGAGGTATATCCAGAATATCCAGAGATCCACTTAAGCCAGAGGCTCCCAGCGCTTCTTCTCTTTGTTATCGCTTTCCTTGTCCCTGCTTTCAGCTCTTGAGACAGCGCCCATAAAAGAGCTGTTTTGGGGATGTGGTGGTCTGGCCTCTGGCACAGCCAGCGTGTCTGGGCTCCTGCTGGCTTAGGTAAGTAAGCTGAGCAGGCCTTGGAGAGAGGCTCTCTCTCTGGAGGGCTTATCTATCTGGCACCTTATCTCATTCAAGCGGAGGCAAGTCTGGAAGTGGTTCAGTTGCGTTCAGTGGCCATGTGCCCCTCTCGTAGTCCCACATACAGTCTCAAGTCTCAGCAGCATACATCAGTAGGTTACTTTTTACTGCTGCTTTTAGCAAGGCTTATTCCACGGCGTCCCACGCGGTGGTCAACACAAACAGTCAGATGCAGAACTTGCCTAGCAATTTTCTGCAGTTGACCTCAATCAAATCTGTCACTGCGCGAGAGCAAGCTGTCAAGTATATAGAAATTGGTCCACTACTGCACTTTTACTGTCTTGCTGTGATGGGTGCTCTCTTGTGTTGGGCTGCTGAGCTGGCTGGTCTGTTTTCTTTTTTTTTTATGTTGATGTTGATGCCGGTTGCATGCTGCTGCTTATGCCATTGCATTCTGCTTTTCTGCTCATCATGCTGCATCAGCATTCAAATCAGCAAAGCAAAAAAAGAAAAATCTCTAGTACTTTCTCGGTCTTTTTTTTTGGTGACTTGGACAGGTCACACAACATCCAACAGTTCATCAGTCCTCTCCTATATCTCCTGATTCCAAGGAAACTGTTCTGAAAGCGTCTGAGCTGATAGCTGAAAACATTACAGGGAAGGTGCCAAACACACCCCTGCTTGACGTGCGCGTTTGGAAAGGAGAAAGAAGCTTGAAAGCTCTCCGTCGTCCAGAACACGCCAGCCGTCATGCCATGGAACTGACGATCCATCAGGAGGAATCATCTCTGTCCACCAAACCACGACGGCGTCGCCACAGACAGACGCGCGATTGACAGTGTCAAAGTGGTAAGAAGATCCAGAAGATGATACAGTTTTTCGATTCTGCTCTTGATACTTCTCTTGGAGCTGCCTTGTGGGTAGGCACCTTAGAAATACCAGAGACTTCTACCTCTCTGGGGGACTACCCGTGTACCAGCTTAGAAGCATTAAAGTTTAGCTGTTTTTGCTGGAGTCTTTGGGTATGTCTGCACAGCAAAGAAAAACCTCTGACTGGCTTGTGCCATCCAACTTGGGCTTGCAGGGCTCGGGCTGCAGTGCTGTTTCATTACTTTTGTAGATTTCCGGGCCTCTGGGATCCTCCCACCCCTCTCGGTCCTGAGGCCAGGCTGCAGCCTGAGCCTGGAAGTCTACATAAAAATGAAGCAGCTCTGCAACCCAAGCCCCGCGAGCCTGAGTCAGCTCAGGCAGGCACAGGCCAGCCACAGGTTTTTCTTTGCTGTGTAGACGTACCCTTTGTGCACAACAGGTTCTGAAAAAATTTTTTTTAAAGGAGAATAATTGTTTTGTTGTTTTTCTTTTTTTTTTTTTTTTATGCAGCTCAGGGAACATGGGAGGAGGATGATTTGCTGACATAACATCTGAAAAGAAAGTCATCACACTTTCCTAAACATACTAACCTGTGTGTGAGACCAAGTCTCAAAGAAACGACTTTCACAAAGTTATCGTTTGTGACCAGGGGAGAGGGAGTAACGGGTTTAACTTTGAAAGTGCCTTAGTGAGAATTTTCAAAGCCCAAATTTATTGATTGGGTATGTAATTCTCCTAGGCTCCTCTTGAAAATTTCACTGTACAGGGTTTCACTGACTCCAGCCATACCCTCTGGAAAAAGGCTAACAATATCCTATCATTGACCCATTGTACTAATTACCAGTGTGGCACTTAATTGACCTATTGACTAAGCCCGTTATCCTATCAGTATTGCCAACTGCAAATTTTCAAAAACCATGAGTCCAGCCCCCACAAAATAATGAGATTGACTTAAAAAGAGGCTTGAAGGATTTTATTGGTAAATGTTGATTTCACCACACGCACAAACCGATGGAAAAAATATTTCCATTGATGATGATGATTGATGATGATAGAAATTTACAGATAGGGAAAGTAAGAAAAATGCTGCTTGAGAACTTATTTGAGTTTGACTTAAGGATATTTACTATGTATGTTTTGACGTCTTGTTGGCAAGTTGTGTTTTTAATGGTGATAAAGCTTTCACTGTGTGAATCTCCACATCTACTGTCATTAAATAGCTTGACCCCTCCTGTAATATTTTCCCTGCAACTCTGAAAATTTAAATCAATGATCTAAAAAATGCATAAAAATAAACTTCAGTGTATCTGTTCAAATGATAAAAAATCAGATTCTGCCATGCCTATTTAAAATAATGAGATTTTTAGAATAATTTAGGTTTTTTTCTGGTACTTGAGCCTTTTAGTTTCATTGTTTCAAACTCGTCTCCACAAGTATAAAGGCTAGAAACTTACTTATTTAAATTCTTCAATGAAAACTGCTTGCATTTTTACATAATCAGCTGCCTCCAGGAGCTGGGACTTGAAGAAACTCTCCAAATCACAAGACTGTCAATAAAACTGTGAGTGTGAGAGTTTGGCATCTTTGTTTGCTCCCACTTCCACTACTGTGGAGACAGCCTTCACTGTAATTAGCACACTGACATTTATCGTTTTATAAGGCTTATTTATAACCCATAAAATGGTGCTCTATAATAGAACCTACGTCGCATGAACAGCAGTTTTGCGAATGACTGGTCATATGAACCACTTTTCCAGACAGGAAAGAAAAAAAAATCACATGATGAAAGTGATATTAGATGACATCTCTTCACATTCCAGTGCCTTCAGTGCATTTGAAATCATTGTGTTGCAGTGGTTTGACGGATGAAAAGAAAGTGACACAGTGCACCACAACACTTTATGCAGCATACCAGCTGTAATTTTGAGATGTTCAATTTCATGAATTCCTCAATCCTCAGTTAGGTTGTAAAATAGGAATTCTGCTGCTAGGCTAAATCCTACAGGTCTTAATCACATGAACAGTTCCCTTGGTGTGGGAGTGACAATTTTTATGGGTTGTGGTTGCAGTAACAATTATTTTTCTTACCTCCTCAAATCACTTAAAACCTATAAAATGAACATTAGAAAGGTTTTGGAAAGATTAAAGTTCCAAACTCTGATCAGTGATGGAAAATATGATTAAGAAATTTAATAGTTTAAAGAAAAGAAACCCCAAATGATCATTCCTTTTTGAACTAACAAGATGTCTCAGGCCAAGGGAGAGAAGGAAACGCAATACTATTTCAAAGGGTCATCCAACTTGGGATCTTAGAAGCCATCTTCATGCCTTGTTCTTCAATGAGCTGTGGTATTAGGCTCTCAATCACTTTGTATTAAAAGGAGAATTTCCCCCTTTTTTTGAAATCTGAATCAAGCATGAAATAGTTTTGCTATTTGTGATCAAAAATATTGTTTAGCACTTAGTGCATATAGTGGTGTTTTTGTCTTCAAAGTACTTTACAAACATGAATAACCTTCCCAAGGCCTTTATTTAGTAGTTCTGTATTATCTCCATTTTATTGTTGGAGAAACCAAGGCACAGAGAGGCAAAGTGGTTTGCCCAATCTCACACGGCAAATCCATGCCAAAGCCGAAAACAGACTCACATTGCCTCTCCATGAAAAGGGCTCAACTCTTTCAACCCCTCTTAAGATCAGGCCTTTAATCCTGAAGAGTGAAATTCACGTCTGTATAGGGAGCCTGAACCTGGCCAGTGTACCACTTAAGCCAGTTGCCTATCCCGCTCTTCCCCCATCCCCTGGCTTTCATTGTATTTGATCTTTTAGATACAGTATTATAATTTAGTTACCGTATGTAAATTGTGTGTCCTTTTCAGCTTCCAGTATCATTTTGTTGTCCTCTTGTTACAGCCAATGCTGATTAAATATGTGCAGGCTATGGAGGCTTGTTATCTGCTCACAGTGGGGAAAGAGGAGTATCATGCTGGCACATGCGTAGTTCAATCCTCAAGATGAACATGACATGTTCTCTTCAGGCAAAAGTCCTTGAGGTGTGACACACCAGCTCGTCATCTCTCACTATTCAACTGCCAAACTGGTTAAATCATATTTAACCAAACTGGGAGGGATTGCAACTGCTTTGGAGGACAGGGTCATAATTCAAAATGATCTGGACAAATTGGAGAAATGGTCTGAGGTAAACCGGATGAAGTTTAATAAAGACAAATGCAAAGTGCTCCACTTAGGAAGGAACAATCAGTTTCACACATACAGAATGGGAAGAGACTGTCTAGGAAGGAGTACGGCAGAAAGGGATCTAGGGGTTATAGTGGACCACGAGCTAAATATGAGTCAACAGTGTGATGCTGGTGCAAAAAAAGCAAACGTGATTCTGGGATGCATTAACAGGTGTGTTGTGAGCAAGACACGAGAAGTCATTTTTCCGCTCTACTCTGCGCTGGTTAGGTCTCAACTGGAGTATTGTGTCCAGTTCTGGGCACCGCATTTCAAGAAAGATGTGGAGAAATTGGAGAGGGTCCAGAGAAGAGCAACAAGAATGATCAAAGGTCTTGAGAATATGACCTACGAAGGAAGGCTGAAAGAATTGGGTTTGTTTAGTTTGGAAAAGAGAAGACTGAGAGGGGACATGATAGCAGTTTTCAGGTATCTAAAAGGGTGTCATCAGGAGGAGGGAGAAAACTTGTTCACCTTCGCCTCTAATGATAGAACAAGAAGCAATGGGCTTAAACTGCAGCAAGGGAGATTTAGGTTGGACATTAGGAAAAAGTTCCTAACTGTCAGGGTGGTTAAACACTGGAATAAATTGCCTATGGAGGTTGTGGAATCTCCATCTCTGGAGATATTTAAGAGTAGGTTAGATAAATGTCTATCAGGGATGGTCTAGACAGTATTTGGTCCTGCCATGAGGGCAGGGGACTGGACTTGATGACCTCTCGAGGTCCCTTCCAGTCCCTAGAGTCTATGAATCTATGCATGGAAACTAAGAGTTACATGGCAGTTTCGTAGTCAACTACATGTTGAATAGTGAGAAAGATGACAGGCTGGTGTGTCACACCTCAAGGACTTTTGTCTGAAGAGAACATGTCATGTTCATCTTGAGGATTGAACTATGCATGTGCCAGCAAACTTAAGAGTTTAAAGACTATCGATTTTATTGCTTTGGAGATACTAAAAGAAATGACAGGTTTCAGAGTAGTAGTCGTGTTAGTCTGTATCTGCAAAAAGAACAGGAGTACTTGTGGCACTTTAGAGGCTAACAAATTTCTTTGAGCATAAGCTTTCGTGGGCTACAGCCCACTTCATCGGATACATGTAGTGGAAATATAGTAGGAAGATAGATATATAAAATACACACACACACACACACACACACACACACACACACACACACACACACACACACACACACACACACAACATGAAACAATGGGTGTTACCATACACACTATAAGGAGAGTGATCAGTTAAGGTGAGCTATTATCAGCAGGACAGCAGGAGAGAAAAAGAACAGTTTGTAATGAAAATAGCCCATTTCCAGCAATTGACAAGGAGATGTAAGGAACTGTGTGTGTGTGGGGGGGGGGGGGGGCGGGGATAAGCATGGGGAAAATAGGAGCATTTTCATTACCACTACAAACCATTCTTTTTCTCTCCTGCTGATAATAGCTCACCTTAACTGATCACTCTCCTTATAGTGTGTATGGTAACACCCATTGTTTCATGTTCTCTGTGTATATATATATTTTCCTACTGTATGTTCCACTACATGCATCCGATGAAGTGGGTTGTAGCCCACGAAAGCTTATGCTCAAATAAATGTATTAGTCTCTAAGGGTAGGTCTATACTTACCTGCTGGGTCAATGCGTAGCGTTCGACTTCTCGGAGTTCAAACTACCGCGTCTAATCTAGACGCGATAGTTCGAACTCCGAACGCACTCCCGTCGACTCCGGAACTCCACCACCGCGAACGGCGGTGGCGGAGTCGACGGGGGAGCCGCGGACTTCGATCCCACGGCGTCTGGACAGGTAAGAAGTTCGAACTAAGGTAGTTCGACTTCAGCTACGCTATTCACGTAGCTGAAGTCGCGTACCTTAGTTCGACCCCCCACCCTAGTGTAGGCCAGGCCTAAGATGCCATAAGTACTCCTCTTTTTTAAAAAAGAAATGAGTAAGAGTAACAAACCTGATATTAAGTATCAGAGGGGCAGCTGTGTTAGTCTGGATCTGTAAAAAGTAACAAAGAGTCCTGTGGCACTTTAAATACTAACAGATATATTGGAGCATAAGCTTTCGTGGGTGAATACCCACTTCGTCAGACGCATGCAACCAGATATTAACTATTGCATTAATTTTAATTGGTGACTGTAGAGGGTATCATTTTACTTTTAACAGAAGATATATCTTTGTGATTGTTGAATTCATTTTCTCTTCAGCACTAGAGTTTAAACTTGCTTTTTGGTTTAGGGCCTGATCCTACTCCTAGTGAAGCCAACATGAATTTTTCATTGGCTTTGTGCTGTAAGGCTAAGATTTAAGCTTAAGCCTGTGCTTAAATCCTTTGCTGAACTGAGCCTTACTCCTGTATATGAGATGTAAAGTGCCTATTTTTGTATTTTTTCCCCTGTGACAAAAAGAACCCTTTTAATACATTCTATTAAAAATAAATATTTTTACATTTTTCAATTCTTTACATGTACAAAGTATGGGGGTGGAATATTTAAAATAGAAAATCTAGGAGAAAGATGATGGAAAATTCATGTAGGTAAGTGATAAGTCACACAAGTAAAATATTTGCATGAACTGTTTTGCACATTTCAGTCTTTCCCCACAAATGATTTTGAAGTTAGTGAGGACTAAACGGGAAAATACATGAGAAAATGAGCCTAGTCCTGCCTCCCTTGTATATTTGGACTCCAGTCAGTTAGAGTTTTGGGAGCTCAAGGAACATAGGAGCAGACCCACATCAGTTTCACTGCCCAGACAGGAATCCTGGTGGTTTTTTTTTTTTTTTTTAATGTGGCTGAAGGGTTAATCCAGCCAGAATCGTGTAGTTAAATTGATATTTGACTCTCAGATTAGTTTTCAGGTCTGGATTTAAAAGGCTATAGTTGCTGAAATTGCTTTTAGTTCTATAGCCCCATACTCAGCCTGAGTTGTATATTGGCTAGGATCAGAGATAGTTGGAATGACGCAGTTTGGAGCGGGAGGATAGAGAAAGAGTAAGAGAGAGGGAGGAAAACTTAATTCTAATACTTGGAAACAAATGACCATGAAAAGTTGTGGAAAGTTCTTCCTAAAAGTATAATATGTTACTAGATGTATCTGCTCATTATCTCTTCCTTTTTCCTCCACTTGTGAAAACATATTTGAAAAAAGAAAAACTTTAACTCTAGTTAAATACAGAAAGCCACACTGACAGTCTTCTCATAGTCTGAATAATTGTATGCTAAAGTTTGGCTACCTAGCTAATGCTTGTGTATGCTAGTTTATTTAAGGCAGTGATTAAATCAGAAATATTTGAAATGCCATTTGGGCTTTACATAATACATTTTTCTACCAAAATGTTTGTGGGATCCTGTTGGGATGTGTATGGGATTTCACATTCCATCTCGTTGGCAGCTTCAGAGAGACCGTAATTATTTATAGATCTAATGAGTCCAAAAAGTACGTACTCCTTGATGGCAATGTGCTGGAGTGGGGGAGTACAAATACAAAGATTATCTTAACCAGCCACTATTTGCCTTTAAAAAATAATCATTTTTTTCCTATCTAGAGTTTACAGAATCTGAGACACTAGTAGTTTGTTAGCAGAACTGAGTAGATCTGAAGTGTCCACCAGCACCTATAGAATTAGGTTTCCAAATTTAGACATCCCAAAGCCGGTGGCTTACTTGCCAAATTGCCTGTCATTTTATAGGAAGAAATGAGTTCCCAAGCTGTTTAGCGCCTATCAACAAAGAGTCAAAGATGAAGATTTTTGGGAAAAGTGGTGTTTTCATGCTCTGAAAGGAACCTTGATGTCTTTTATTGGATCAACTTCTGTTTGTGAAAGAGACGAGCCTTCAAGCCAAAGGAAGGAACAGAGTAACAGCGGGAAGTGGGGAAGCACAAAATAGTTTAAGTATGCAAGAAATGTCTGTAAGGTGCTGAGGTCTGGTCTACGCTACAGGGTTAGGTCGATGTAAGCTGCCTTGTGTCGACCTAGCTGTGGAAGTGTCTTCACTTAAGTAAGTGTCTCTCTATGCTTATTTAGTAACACAACCTCCTCAAGCGACGTAGAGCTACGGTCGATGTAATTAGGTTGACGCAGTGTCAGCATAGACACCACGGTGCTTACGTCGACTGTTACTGGCTTTCAGGAGCCATCCCACAGTGCTTCACACTGACAATACAATTGATGCAAGTGAGGTCATGCACTGTTGACACAAGGAGCCAAGTGTGCACACACACAAGTGATTTAATAACTGCAGTGGCTATATGCTAGCGTAAGTTAGGTCGATATAATTTTGTAGTGTGGACATGGCCTGAGTTTAAATAATGTTTCTAAAAAGTGTGTGTTTGTGTATAAAATTAACATAATAAAGGGGTGATACTGTTCTTGTGTACATTGACTCTACTGGAGTCATTCAGGAGTCACAACAGATTACATGAAAGCAGAATTTGATCCTAAATAACTCAGGTCAAAATGTTCAAAAGCAGCCAGTGATTTTTTGGGTTCCCAATTCAAGACACTTTTGGCCTGACTTTTCAGACGCACTGAACATCCAGTGGGAGGTGCTGTGTGTGTGAAGGTGGCATACAATGATCTCTTATTCTCTATCTCACTCCTCTGCTCTCAGCCTTGGTGGAGCTCAGCTTGACTCAAGGGTCTGACTCTCTTTCACACACCTCCTCTCAACCCAGCAAAGACACACTAAATTTCCAGCGTTCAGTACTGTAGTTTGTGGTTCAGCACTGAGGATATCTGAGATCTGCATGGGGCTTGTGAATGTGGTTTCCAGTAAAATAAAAGCATTTTTTGCAAAGTTTGCAGCTGGACTATGTAAAACAAAATTCAGTGACAATACTTAGTTTACTGTATGTTGTATATGTAGTTTATGCTTCATTGTACCTTATGCCCTAAGGCAATTCGCAGCACTGAGTGGGTGGGGAAAATATGTGTTTAAGAGAAGGGATTTATTAAATCACTTGGACTTTTTAGTGATTCAGTATGTGGCAACTTACTGAAAACTTTAAATCTGCCTTGCATTATTAGAAATGAATGTCATGTGTTCCCATAAAATATGTTGGTGAGTTTTATATACAGTTTTCTGCACTTTCACTTTCTACATTAACAGAAGCACATTTTTCTTTATGCTATAGACAGTATATTATAGTTGCCTGAGTTTTTCTGTCTTCTGTTTTTACTCTGCTCATATCTAAACTCTTGCATAATGGTTCTTTTAAAGAAGAAAAGGAATGAGCTTACATAATAATACTCAAAGTTCATTTTGATACAGTGATTTTGCTTTTCTCATTTGTATACTGCAAGTACTACTATATCAGGGGAGCCAATTACAATATGGTTGTCCATTGACATAGTTAAAGGATGGATTTATTTTGTAATGTAGGTAGGACCTTAATTGTGTCCCACAAATTAGCTGTTGGCTTCCTCTTGTATCTTGGAAATCCAGGTCATTTTTTAAACCTGGGATCTTCCAAAAGGAACCTTTCCTCTGGGTGCAGAGGTCTTAGATCGAAAACCTTAAACAGTAAGTCCTCTTCCAGTTTTTGGAAGAAGAAGCTCTAATCAGAGATTGGCTGACCACAAACTTCTAGGATCTCCCTTGATGAGCTAGTCTTCAGCTCTTCAGGGAGGTTCTGATTTTGTTTGCCAGAAGCTGGGAATGGGTGACGGGATGGATCACTTGATGATTACCTGTTCCTGTTTCCTTCTGAAACACCTGGAATTGGACACTGTCAGAAGACAGCATACTGGGCTAGATGAACCTTTGGTCTGACCCAGTATGGCTGTTCTTAAGTTCTTATGTTCATCAACAAATCATGTGGGGCACATGCATAGCACAGCATGCATTTGTCACTGAAATGCTTGTCATCTTCACAAATCGCAAGAATGGTTTCGTCTCAAGTGGGTGTGCGTGAATATAGTGACATTCATTCCTGTACCCAGAGATGGACCTTTTTGCCACCACCACTAACAGAGTACAAAAAGTTCTGCTTCAGAGGCTGTCTGGACCATCTATCCTTAGGAGATTCCTTCCTTATCCTTTGGGCGAAGGGCCTTCTTTACCTATTCCAGTGCTGTTGATTCTAAAAGTGCTAAACAAGATCAAGCAAGACAGAGCCAGAATCATTCTAATCACACCATCTTGGCCAAGACAAATTTGGTTTCCTTAACTGATTCACTTCACTTTCTGCCTGGGATTACAACTTTGACCGTTCCCCACCTGCTATCTCAAGACTCTCATTTGGTTTCTGTTCTGCAGCCTGAGCAATCCTGTGGCTCAGAGCTTGGTTCCTGAAAAAGTCAGGACTCTCTGAACTCCATCAGAGTTCATTTGGCAGTTACTACAGCCTTCTACTCCTAGGGGGATTTTCAGTATTTTTCCATCTGACAACTTACAGATTCATCAGAGGGTTGATAAACTTTTTTCCATAGATTAGAGAGCCCAGTGGTGTATGGGATTTTAACTCGATCCTCAGTTGTTTGATGAAACCTCCACTTGAGCCATTAACTAAGTGCTCTTTCCTATACATGGCTATGAAGACAGCCTTTTTGGTGGCAGTTACTTCTGCCTGGTGATTTGGAGAACTGGGGGAGTTAATGGCAGATTCCCCCTTTCACAGTTTTTTTTCCCCCCAGGAAAAAAGTGTCTTTATGACCACATCCTAAGTTTCTACTTGATGTATGCTCTGATTTCCACATCAGTCAGGTCATTCATCTTCTAGGCTTTTTTCCCCAAACCATCTCACACCGGGGAGAAAGCTACCCTCTATATCTTAGATCAGGGGTCGGCAACCTTTCAGAAGTGGTGTGCCGAGTCTTCATTTATTCACTCTAATTTAAGATTTCGCATGCCAGTAATACATTTTTAGAAGGTCTCTTTCTAGAAGTCTATAATATATAACTAAACTATTGTTGTATGTAAAGTAAATAAGATTTTTAAAATGTTTAAGAAGCTTCCTTTAAAAATTAAATTAAAATGCAGAGTTCCCGGGACTGGTGGCCAGGACCCAGGCAGTGTGAATGCCACTGAAAATCAGCTCGTGTGCTGCCTTTGGCATGCGTGCCATAGCTTGCCTACCCCTGTCTTAGATGTTAGAAGGGCATTAACCTTCTATCTGGACAGAACCAAAACACTTAGAAAGTCTCCCAGAATGGTGTGTGTTGTGGGTTTTTTTTTTTTAATTTTTTTTTTTTTTGGCAGGTGAATCCAAAGGATCCACAATTTCTACCCAAAGACACCCAGAAACACACTTTGAAAGTATCTCTTCTTGTTATGAGGCTGTTAACTTTGAATCCCCTCTTAAAATAATTGCCCATTCTATAAGATCTCAGTCTGTTTCTGTGACTCTGTAAAATTTACCAGGCTCACCTGTCACCAGGCTCAATCTAGTTCATAATGTTTCCATTGTGATGCATGTGTGTGCTTACCTCTGTATACTTATCAAAGAGTTTTTTGTAGTGATGGTTTTAATAGTATCTAAGCACTGCACTGGTAATCATGTAATTTGGGTTGTTGATGTTATCCTCATTCTTATCAGCTAACTGTACTTAAAACCAGGTCTGTTGGAAACAAACATTTTGCTCTACAGGATTTTCCTTTGATTGGTGATTGAACCGCTTTACTCACCACCTAGAAAAACCCTTCAAAATTCAGATTCTTTGTTGTTTTGCAGAGAAAACAGTTTGTGCTCTCTTCCTTAAACTGAAAAACAGTTTGTTCTATTCTGTGATTACAGCACATTTCTTTGAGTACAGTGTTTTTAAATATTGTCTACATTCTGTCGTGGTGAAACAATGGTTTATGTCCAAACTAGTGATGGGAAATCAACTAGTTCAGTAAGTGAAAGCAATTATGCATGTTGATGACTTAGAATAGGGTACATCAGGTGACAAACTGTGATTCAGTCTTTTGCTAATGCTAGTTGACACAATTTCCTCTTTATTCAGTGGAGTGCTCGTCTTATGAAAATATGTGGATTCATATAGGAAAATTTGGAGAAACTATGGTTCTCCTTCTTTGAAGTGTGAGCTACCCTGAAGCATATTGAAGCATGGAGTGGAAGTGGAGATTAATTTGAATTGAAAGGTATGATGGAGTCTCACCTGCTGAGGACTGGCTGCTGTAATTCCAGTCTGTTTTATAGGGTTACATAATGGGTCCATTGTTTTGTTTTGTTTTTAATAAAGAAAAAAGGCTCTTGTAGCCAGAAAGTGTTATTAAATGTAGTTGAGCTGGGTGGGGACAGACTCCTCCATGTGAACATGTGCTCAATCCAGAGTGTCCACACTGCTGGGTATGGGGAAGATGGGTCACAGTAATTACTCTGCTGAATTTGGCTCATGTGGATGTGTGTTGGGTGCAGCGTCCTTCTCCCCATCTCACTATTCCTAGTTGACACACCCACTTTTTGTCCAGCCACTGTTCCTTGTTGACACCTGTCACAAGCCTCACTTCAGTCCCTGACAAAATCATGGAGCAGGTCCTCAAGGAATCCATTTTGGCAGCCGGTATCAAGCAGAGTGCCCCAGGGTTGGTCCTGGGGCTGGTTTTGTTCAACATCTTTATTAATGATCTGGATGATGGGATGAATTGTTGGACACAAGTCAGATATTAGGAATGGCAATATACAAAAACCTGTAGGAGAACACTTCAACTTCTCTGGACACTCAATAGCAGGTTTAAAGGTAGCCATCCTGCAGCAAAAAAAACTTCAGGACCAGACTTCAAAGAGAAACTTCTGAACTTCAGTTCATTTTCAAATTTGACACCATCAGCTCAGGATTAAATAAAGACAGTGAATAGCTAGCCAACTACAAAAGCAGTTTCTCCTCCTTTGGTGTTCACACCTCAACTGCTAGAAGAGGGCCTCATCCTCCCTGATTGAATTAACCTTGTTATCTCTAGGCTGATTCTTGCCTGCATATTTATACCTGCCTCTGGAAATTTCCATTACATGCGTCTGACAAAGTGGGTATACACCCACGAAAGCTTATGCTCCAATATGTCTGTTAGTCTATAAGGTGCCACAGGACTCTTTGTCACCCTCAGCAAGTTCGCAGATGACACTAAGGGCAGGTCTACACTAAGGGCGGGGGTCGAATTAGGGTACGCAAGTTCAGCTACGTGAATAGCGTAGCTGAACTCAAAGTACCCTAGTTCGAACTACTTACCTGTCCAGACACCACGGGATCGAAGTCCGCGGCTCCAAGGTCGACTCCGCCACCGCCGTTTGCAGTGGTGGAGTTCCGGAGTCGACCGGAGCGCGCGGGGAGTTCGAACTATCGCGTCTAGATTAGACGCGATAGTTTGAACTCCGAGAAGTCGAACTCACTGCGTCGACCCGGCAGGTAAGTGTAGACTAGCCCTAAGCTGTGGGGGAGGTAGATATGCTGGAGTGTAGGGATAGGGTTCAGAGTGACCTACACAAATTGGAGGATTGGGCCAAAAGAAATCTGATGAGGTTCAACAAAGACAAGTGCAGAGTCCTGCACCTAGGGAGGAAGACTCCCATGTACCGCTATAGGCTGGGGACTGACTGGCTGAGCAGCAGTTCTGCAGAAAAGGACCTGGGGATTACAGTGGAAAAGAAGCTGGATATGAGTCGGCAGTGTGCCCTTGTTGCCAAGAAGGCTAAGAGCATATTGGGCTGTATTAGTAGGAGCATTGCCAGCAGATCGAGGGATGTGATTATTCCCCTCTATTCGGCACTGGTGAGGCCACATCTGGAGTGCATCCAGTTTTGGCCCCCCCCCACTACAGAAGGCATGTGGACAAATTGGAGAGAGTCCAACGGAGGACAACAAAAATGATTAGGGGATGGAGCACATGACTTATGAGGAGAGGCTGAGGGAACTGGGATTGTATAGTCTGCAGAAGAGAAGAATGAGGGGGATTTGATAGCAGCGTTCAACTACCTGAAGAGGGGTTCCAAAGAGGATGGAGCTCGGCTGTTCTCAGTGGTGGTAGATGACAGGACAAGAAACAGTGGTCTCAAGTTGCAGTGGGGGAAGGTCTAGGTTGGATATTAGGAAACACTGTTTCACTAGGAGGACAGTGAAGCACTGGAAAGGGTTACCTAGGGAGGTGGTGGAATCTCCATCTTTAAAGGTTTTTAAGGCCCGGCTTGACATATTCCAGCCAAAGCTGATTTAGTTGTTGTTGGTCCTGCTTTGAGCAGGGGGTTGGACTAGATGACCTCCTGAGGTCTCTTCCAACCCTAATAGTCTAGGATTCTAAACTATTTCCCCAGGTTTATTTCCCACCTTACTGTTCCTCACACCTTCTTGTCAACTGCTGCAAATGGACCCTTTTGATTACCATTACAAAAAGTTTTTTTCTCTCCTGCTGGTAATAGCTCACCTTAACTGATCACTCTCCTTAGAGTGTGTATGGTAACACCCATTGTTTCATGTTGTCTGTGTGTGTGTGTGTGTGTGTATCTATATCTATCTATCTATCTATCTTCCTACTGTATTTTCCACTGCATGCATCCAATGAAGTGGGCTGTAGCCCATGAAAGCTTATGCTCAAATAAATTTGTTCGTCTCTAAGGTGCCAAAAGTACTCCTGTTCTTTTTATGATTCTATGATTTACTATGCATCTACAGGGCAGAGTCCTCTTCTCTGGTTTCTCTGCCACTGTCCAGGTAGGTTAGCCAGTAAGTGGGGCATTTCAGTTGCTCCGGGGACTTTATGTGCTTCTGTTACTTGACCAAGGATGTAACCATAAATTACTTCTGAAATATATTTTTAACCTGAAAAATATGTTTTTCATTTGTCTCTTGGGATGGTAGACAGTAACGATTGTCAGCCTGCCTAAGCAATTGACTGATTTGACTGGAAATTCTGTGGTGCTTTACATCAAATGTTATGAGAGTGCTTGGTGAAGCTCATGTTTGTGTAGGCAAGTGTGGATACTGAGTAGTGTATAAATATAGCCTTGGAGGTAGTCCTTGGAGCAAGATTAATGAACTTTCTCTGATCCCTTTTTTGTTCTGCTCAATATGCAGCTTCTACCATTTTGTCCCCATAAGAATGCAGATGGCTTGTAAAAATGTAGATTTTTGTAAAGTGTTACAATGTTTTACTCACTCTGAGTGATAATTGATCTGCGTTTCCAGCAGCCATAAAATGCTCCTCTTCACATGCCAAGACTAGATTTGGAAACAGGTGCTGACTTAAAGATTCACAGAACAGCACTGATTAAATTTAAATGGTGAAAGATAACAACATTTGTGAGAACTGGGGTAATGCTGATATCACACCACTAACTTGCATCCCTCAAATAAGCATAGTTAGAACACATATGGTCAAAAGAAGGATCTTTGTGAGAGCAAGGGACTCGGAAGCTGCTCACTAGAAATGAGAAGGGATGTAATTTTTGGTTAATGCCTGCCAAAAACTAATAAAAATGAACATACAATTTTGTGGTCTCTATGAAGTCACATGGGGAGTCATCTATTCCACAGATGATGGCTGTGCAGAACCATTGGGTATGATTAACTGTTTTGACAAATTGGTGCAAATACAGTTTGAGGGATAAGTGTGTTTTGAATTTATAGCACATACTAACTTCTTTAGTACAGCTCCTGAGTAACTGATTGGGTTTTTCAGTCATTGCTCAGGCAAAGTTCTCACTCAAGTCACTGGTAGTTTTTCTTGAGTAAGAACTGCAAAATTGGGTGTGTCATATGTAATGGAGATATCATCCTCAATGTCCCTAAATATGAATTACAATTTAGTCCACAATTGGTCAGTGCATTCTCATGTTTTCTGCTTGTTCAGAAAGTTCCCTATTACCTTGTGATTCACGTTATCTGACTGCACCTTTTGTATAGCATGGCTAATAAAAAGTCTCTTGGTCTGTGTTTCTAATATCAGGTTCTCCATTTGGATCACTTGATAATTGCCCTGTTCAGTTCATTCCCTCTAACGCATCTGGCACTGGCCACTGTCAGATGACAGGATACTGGACTAGATAGACCCTTGGTCTGACCAAGTATGGATGTCCTTAAGTTCTTATTTTATCTTCTTCAACGGGCCCTAGAATTTTACCAAGGCTTTATGGTTGCAGGGCTTTCTCCCCTTTGCAGGATGCTGTTTTTTAAGAGGAGAACTTTGTTTTTCTTTATTCTTCGGTGTTCTGCCATGGAAAAGCAGGCTGAAGATAATTACTTCAAAAAAAATGCACTGCTTGATCTAGGATGGTGTCTTGGCTGATAGAAGAGGATTAAAACCGTAAAGTCCCACGTGTTCGGAAATAAAACAAAACAATTCTAATTGGGAAAATGTCCCTTTATGTATGAGCAGGTTTTTAGAAAAATCTTTCTCATGTCTTTTGTGGCCCTCCCAGCCTTACAAATCAATCTTACTAGACTAAATAGCTCTGTACTGTATCATCCACAAACCATATCACAAAACACTTCACAGAATTAAGTAATACATGTGCAATTTAAGGCCTGATTCTGAAGAAGTACAATAACTCCTCACTTAACGTCCTCCTGGTTAACTTTGTTTCGCTATTAGGTTGCAGACCTATTAGAGAACATACTCCTTTAAAGTCCTGCAATGTTCCCTTGTAATGTTCTTTGGCTCCTCCCCCGCGCTCCTGCCGGGGACTGGGTCGGGGCACGGGGGCCTGCCCTGCTCTGCCCGCCTGGCATTCCAGCTGGGGAGCTGGCAAGCCCCCACGGCCCAACCCCGCTCCCCGGCAGGAGCCGCAAGCGGGCGGAACAGGGCAAGCCCCTGCACCCAGACCCTGCTATGCTCCTGCCTCAACCAAGCTTCACAATCATCATTGATGAGTACAGTATTAAATAGTTTTAAATTATTTAAAACTTATACTGCATATGTATATAACGTCTTTTGTCTGGCAAAAAAAAAAAAATCCTTGGAAATTAACCCCCCCTCTTTACATTCATTCTAATGGGGAAATTGGATTCGCTTAACGTGGTTTTGCTTAAACTTGCATTTTTCAAGAACATAACTAGGACGTTAAGTGAGGAGTTACACACGACGCAAGAATCTCATTGAAGTCAGTAGCTCTGCGATGGGCAGACTCTCATACCTGTACAAATAATTTCTGGAAGCTCAGGGACTAAAAGAGGCAGTGAGGGGCAAGTTGAAAGGAAAGGAGAGTAACTGGTTTTTAAGTGTCTTGCAGAGAGGGCTTTGTGGGCAGGTTGGGTGAGGGGCCACTCTTAAGGACCCTCTCTCTGAAGCCTGGTCTACACTAGGCGTTTAAATCGGTTTTAGGAGCGTAAAACCGATTTAACGCCACAACCGTCCACACTAGGAGGCACCTTATATCGATTTTAATGGCTCTTTAAATCGGTTTCTGTACTCCTGCCCGACGAGAGGAGTAGCGCTAATATCGGTATTAACATATCGGAATAGGGTTAGTGTGGCCGCAATCGACGGTATTGGCCTCCGGGCGGTATCCCACAGTGCACCACTGACCGCTCTGGACAGCATTCTCAACTCGGATGCACTGGCCAGGTAGACAGGAAAAGCCCCGCGAACTTTTGAAATTCATTTCCTCCTTCGACAGCGTGGAGAGCTCATCATCACAGGTGACCACGCACAGCTCATCAGCACAGTTAACAATGCTGTCTCCTGAGAATCGAAAAAGAGCCCCAGCATGGACCGCTCGGGAGGTAATGGATCTGATCGCTATATGGGGAGAGGATTCAGTGCTAACAGAACTGCGTTCCAAAAGACGAAATGAAAAAGTATTTGAAAGAATTTCTAAGGCTATGACGGCTAAAGGCCACAGCAGGGACTCCGTGCAGTGCAGAGTGAAAGTTAAGGAGCTCAGACAAGCCTACCAGAAAACCAAAGAAGCAAACGGAAGGTCCGGGGCAGGTCGAAAAACATGCCGCTTCTATGATGAGCTGCATGGAATTTTAGGGGGCTGCGCCACAAGTACCCCACCCCTGACCGTGGATTCCGAGGTGGGGGTTGTAATCTCTGCCATGTCTGAGGATTATGCAGACGGGAAGATGAAGAGGAAGAAGAAGAGGAAGACCTCGCAGAGAGCACACAGCACTCCGTGACCCCCAGCAGCCAGGAGCTTTTTATCACCCTGACGGAATTACCCTGCTCCCAGCCCTCACAAGCAACTATTCCAGAGAATGACGCCCTGGAAGGGAGCTCTGGTGAGTGTACCTTTGCAAATAGCAAACAGTGTTTTTTAAGCAAGCCTTTTTTAATGATTGATTTGCCCAGAGGACTTGGGATGCATTCGCAGACAGTATAGTTACTTAGAAAAGTTGGTTAACATGTCCGGGATTGAGAGGAAATCCTCCAGGGACATCTCGATGAAGCGCTCCTGTAGGTACTCCAGAAGCCTTTGCAGAAGGTTTCTGGGCAAGGCATCCTTGTTCCGCCCACCATGGTAGGACACTTTACCATGCCATGCATGTAGCAAGTAATCAGGTATCATTGCGTGGCAAAGCATAGCGGCGTATGGTCCCGGTGACTGCTGGCATTCAAGAAGCATCCGCTCTTTATCTTGTTCTGTTATCCTCAGCAAAGTGATATCGTTCAGGATAACCTGGTTAAAAATCAGGAATTTAAGTAAGGGGGGTGGCCATTTTTCTACTGGGTTCGTGGAATGCAGCAGCTTAAAAACACTTTCCTGCACGTAGCGGCGGGGAGGAGGAGTGAAATGCCGATGATCTTTTCTGTTTGGTCACCGGCGAGGCGAGCTTCCCCAAGCTACCGGACAAGCAGTGGGTGGGGGGGAGGGGGAAGGTTGTTGATTAGCAGGGAGCTAGCGTGGTATTAGCCATGCGTTGGGGGGGGAGGGGTAAATCACTGAGACAGTGGCTTACCATGGCCGCATGCAAGCTGAATCCTGATGCCTGGACCTGTGTCTGAGATCTGTAACCCCAGAGATGCAAGCAGTCACTATTAAGATGAAAAATGCGACCTTGTAGGGAAATCACATGTGCTGTGTAAGGTGAATAGTGCTTTTCACTGTGAAAGAGTATAACCATTGTTCTGTAAAATGTATCTTTCTAAATATTTATCTCCCTCATGCAGCTGCAAATTTTTCAAGCGTCCCTCCTCCATCCCAAAGGCTAGCACAGATAAGGCGGAGGAAAAAGAAGACGCGAGATGAGATGTTCTCGGATATTATGGAAGTTACACGCAATGAAAGAGCTCATCTGAATGAGTGGAAGGACGTGGTTTCAAATTACAGGAAAGAGGCCAGTGAACGTGAGGACAGGAGGGATGAACGTGAGGACAGGAGGGACAACCGAGATGAGAGGTGGCGGCAGGAAGACCGGCAGGAAAATCAGCGGTGGCGGCAGGAAGATCAGCGGTGGCGGGATGCAACTCTGGGGCTGCTGCGTGATCAAACTGACATGCTCCAGCGCCTTGTGGAGCTTCAGGAACGGCAGCAGGATCACAGAGTGCCGCTGCAGCCCTGTATAACCACCCTCCCCTCACCATGTTCCTTAGCCTCCTCACCCAGACGTAAGAACGCGTGGGGAGGCTCCGTGCACCCGCCCACTCCACCCCCGTGGACAGCCCAACCAGAAGGATGCCGTTACTCTGAATTTTTTTTTAATGGCCTTCTCCATCCCTCCTTTCCTCCTCCCAAAGCACACCCTTACTTCTCTCCCTCTTTTTATAATGAATCAATAAAGAATTCATGCTTTTTAAATGAGAGTGACTTTATTTGCATAAGTAAGCTGTACTCGAAGGGGGAGGGGGAGTTGCTTACAGGGACTGAGTCAATCAAGGGGGTTGGGTGTTCATCAACAAACACAGCAGTCACACTGTACCCTGGCCATTGATGAAGCTCGTTTTCAAAGCTTCTCTGATGCGCACCGCTTCCTGGTGTGCTCTTCTAATCTCCCTGGTGTCTGGCTGCGCGTAATCAGCGGCCAGGTGATTTGCCTCAGCCTCCCACCCCGCCATAAAGGTCTCCCCCTTACTCTCACAGAGATTGTGGAGAATACAGCAAGCAGCAATAACATAGGGGACATTGGTTTGGCTGAGGTCTGAGCGAGTCAGTAATGTGCGCCAGCGCTTTAAACGGCCAAATGCACATTCCACCACCATTCTGCACTTGCTCAGCCTGTAATTGAACAGATCCTGACCACTGTCCAGGCTGCCTGTGTATGGCTTCATGAGCCATGGCATCAAGGGGTAGGCTGGGTCCCCCAGGATAACGACAGGCATTTCAACATCCCCAACTGTTATTTTCTGGTCTGGGAAGTAAGTCCCTTGCTGCAGCCGTTTAAACAGAGTAGTGCTTCTGAATACGCGGCGTCATGAACCCTCCCTGGCCATCCCACATGGATGTTTGTGAAACGTCCCTTGTGATCCACCAGTGCTTGCAGCACCATTGAAAAGTACCCCTTCCGGTTTACGTACTGGGTGCCCTGGTGCTGCGGTGCCAAGATAGGGATATGGGTTCCATCTATCGCCCCCCCACAGTTAGGGAATCCCATTGCAGCAAAGCCATCCACTATGGCCTGCACGTTTCCCAGAGTCACAACCTTCGTAGCAGCAGCTTAGTGATTGCTTTGGCTACTTGCATCACAGCAGCCCCACAGTAGATTTTCCAACTCCAAATTGATTCCCGACTGACCGGTAGCTGTCTGGCGTTGCAAGCTTCCACAGGGCTATCGCCACTCGCTTCTCTACTGTGAGGGCTGCTCTCATCTTGGTATTATGGCGTTTCAGGGCAGGGGCAAGCAAGTCACAAAGTTCCATGAAAGTGCTCTTACGCATGCGAAAGTTTCGCAGCCACTGGGAATCGTCCCACACCTGCAACACAATGCGGTCCCACCAGTCAGTGCTTGTTTCCCGGGCCCAAAATCGGCGTTCAATGGATAGAATCTGCCCCATTACCATCAGGATCTCCAAAGCGCCGGGCCCGCGGTTTGAGATAATTCTGTGTCCACGTCCTCATCACTGTCATCGCCGCGCTGCCGTATCCGCCTCTTACTCGCCTCGGTTCGAAGGTCCTGGTTCAGCATATACTGCACGAGAGTTCGCGAGGTGTTTAAAACATCCACGATTGCGGTATGGAGCTGAGCAGGGTCCATGCTTGCTGTGCTATGGCGTCTGCACGGTTCACCAAGCAAAAAAGGCGCGAAACGGTTGTCTGCCGCTGTCAGGGAGGGAGGGAGGGGTGAGGCTGTACCCAGAACCACCCGCGAAAATGATTTTTGCCCCATCAGGCACTGGGATCTCAACCCGGAAATGCCAAGGGGCGGGGGAGGCTGCGGGAACTATGGGATAGCTACGGGATAGCTACCCACAGTGCAACGCTCCAGAAATCGACGCTAGCCTCGGACCATGGACGCACACCACCGATTTAATGTGTTTAGTGTGGCCGCGTGCACTCGATTTTATAAAATCTGTTTTACAAAACCGGTTTATGCAAATTCGGAATAGTCCCGTAGTGTAGACGTACCCTGAGAGTATAAAAGGGCAGTGTGTATTGCTCCCATCCCCTGTGAATGATAGCTCAGGCTTTATGCTGGACTTACTCTTGCCCAGTCACTGTGATTGATTGGTGTAGATGGAAATGTAGAGGGCTTGCTGTACAGTTATATATCTGTAGCTAGAAGAGTCATGGGCTGAGCTTTTGAAATCTGCCTAAAGAATTTAAATGCTCAATTGGAAACTGGGCATCCAGAATCCTGAGGCAGCTTTCAGAATCTGAGCCATGAGCTCAAACTCGTATGTTTTCCGAGCTCTAGTAATATTGGTCAGGATATAAATATTTCTCTGTCATGTAGAATTTTATTTAGCATTTTTAAAGCATACTTTTAACCATTTAGGGCCAATTTGAATTTAAACACATTTTAATCTGTCGGACAGTTCAAAAATACATTTTGTTTTTTCTCTTCCAGTGTCTGTGGGTTTTTTTAACTTAGGTGTTACCTTTTTTTAAACAATTGATGGCAATGTTTCTGGCTGGAATCTTAAACAACCTGAAGCAGTGAGATAGATAAAGAGAGCCATCTGCTGCCATCATTCCTATGTGCAATTCCTGCTGACTTTGTTCTGGATACAGATCTCCCATTGACTGATGCAGTGGCTAGATATGAAAACATTTACATGTTTGTGTGTTTAATTAATGCATTTTACTGTAAATTATCAGGCATTTGTTTTAGAATAGTAACATTAAATACCTGTAGTAAAATTTATAAAGAATTAGTGGGGAAAACAGTGATTTAAAAAAAAAGTTATTAAGTTATGCTCGATAAATAAGATATTAGAGGAATGTGGTGAAGCTATCAGCAATTTTGCCAAACTGAAGCATTCAAAATTCATTAGTCAGACTCGCCACCTCCAAATTAATGAGATTTGATTGAAAATAATGAGATTTAAAAAATAATAAATTTGGGGTTCTTTTTATATGCCTTCTGTTTTTTTGAGCCTATAGGGTTCATGTTTTTCTCTTCAACCAGGAGGATTAGAAAATTTTCTAAACATGAAAGATGCGATTCTCCTGTAATCTGATGGCTCCTGGAGCTGGGACTTTAAGAAAAACACCAAATACTGTGAGACTCGTGATAAAATTACAGGGATTGGCAACAGTGACATAGATACATCTGTGATGAGTTCACTATAATACTTAATCTGCCCCCTGTGAAGTCAGTGACCTCTCATTGACTTTGGAGGGGAGCAGGATTGTACTCTCAAGAGGTTAAACCCCAATATTACTGAGTAAATGGGGTGTCCCTTTACAACACTACAAAAAGGAAAGTCTTTTAGGAGCATGGACTACTAAAGTGGAGTTAAGCACTTGACCTAAGCAAATGACACGGTGTCTGTCCTTGTGCTATGACTGTTTGTAAAGAAAGGATGTAAAATGAAGAGGCGTGAGAGAACCTCCTAGCAGCACTCAGGGTAAGAATAGCTAGCTTTGAAAAAGTAGACATACTCTGTAGTATACCATCTTTAGAATGGTACAGCCTGCTCTTTGCAGTCTAACCAGCCCACTCTGCAGTTCCGTGTGGAGGGCCTTGTCCTGCTCCTTTACTGCCACCAAGAGAGTCCCTGCCAGCCCCAGATTCAGGGATTGCAGTTGTAACAGGCTATGCAAGGAAAGGGAGGCTCTTTGTACTCTTACCTGACCTACATGTGACCAGTCTGATCCACAATAACCAACCAACGGCCCCACTGGATTTCAGTAGACAGTGCAGTTTTTTTTTTTATTTGCTTAAAATATGAAACAGACTCTCTAGTAGCTGTCTACATGTATATGTGATTATGTTTTTAAGTGAAAACATTAATGGTAAGTGTCTTAAGATAGCTAGGAATCAAGTCATATTCTGATACATTCTTCATGCTGAATTTAAATCTTCCATAGGAATTGCTGTGTTCAAGGTACTGTAGGAGCTCAAAGAATCAGTCAAACATTAAGCAAACAAACAAACAGTTCTTTTAAAATAGGACTAGCACCAAGTTAAGTTGGCACCTTGGAGTATCTTGACTAGTAATGTAGTTCTCAAACTAAATAGGAGGTCAGCATCAGTGACAAATGAGCAGTGGTGGTATTAATTTATTTGGTTAGTACTGACAGCATACTCAGTGCTGTACAGAACACACACATAGCAAAAGCTTCTGCCCTGTAGAGATTAAGAGCTTTACTTAGAAATGGGATTCACTGGGAAATCCAGAGGTGGGGTTAACTAGGAGTGTTGATACTGTCCCATGATTATAATAAATTCTCTTGTGGGCACTGTGGAAGTGGTTGCCATTTCAGAGGTATGAGAGTGAGTTCCTTCTAGTAGGGGCAAAGTCTGAATAGTGATATTTATACAACCATAACAACAACAATAACAAACCACATCTTTTTATAAGGGAGAGCTCCCTGGAGCCTTAGTTTAAATAAGATACAGTAACAGTTTACATCCATGGATCTGCCTGAATGTTGGAGATGGCAGAATACGGTCTGGCCCACACTGAGGAATTAAATTAGGAAGTTTAAGGCCTAGAATAAAGATATAATAGAAAGGAAAATGTGAGACTTGTATGCTGGCATGACACCAATTTCTATAGAGTTCCTTTAGATTGACTTGGGTGTATCAAAGAAATTTTATCAGGAGCTTTTAAAACAGAAATGTGTTGCAGGTGGAATAATGTCTTTTGTACCTTTTTATCTAGATCAAGGGTTGAAAATAGATAAATGCTTGCTTTTCCTTAGGAACTGTTGATGCTTATCCTCAGAGAATCTTTGAATAACATCCTTTGTTTTGTAGACAAACTGTTACTTCTATATCTGGTTTCTTCCATTGTTATTTACTTTTTGGGACATCTAGAAAACTGGATCATTTGAAACATTCATCTGTTCTTGTTGTGCGTTCTCTTTTCTCCCACTTACTTTCTATGTCAAGTGCTATAGATGGGTTCTGTGCAGTCTGATGAAACCAACCATATAGGTTTGTCTGAAAGTAAAAAATCTGTGGATATTTTTTGTGTCTTGTAATAAGATAGACTTAATTATTTTGTTGTGCTGGATATGGTACCCACTTTTATTGCTGGTAATGATATCTGAGCCTTGGTCTGAGGGTCAAATTCAAGGATGATAGAAATTATGACACTAGTAGGTATTAATTGCATAGCAAAGGGGCTCAAAAGATGGGCTTGTAGCAGGAAAACAACCACTAGTGATCCACCAGCATGCCACTCCTTACACATTTTTACACCCTCCTGTTAGTTGGTTTAAAACTTTTTGCCCCCCTATAAGTTACAGTGACAGTTTAATAATGTGTGTGAATATGCCCATTTACTTTACTTCTAAATTTGGCCAGGCGATTCAGTGCCTTTCCTCTCTTAACTGGGGGAATATTGTAGCCTAGGCTTCAGCCTTATGTTCTAAAGTCACCATTCTGGTCGTCCAAAAATTTACAAAGTTCTACACGAAAAAGAGAGAAGTTGGGGACCTTGTATTTTCAATATGTATTTTTAAGAAAAATAAAAAAAGCTGAACACTTTTGAAGGGAGAAATACATTTTTAAGGTGGTTCTTCTAAATGAAAAAGTAGTAAATCTTTAAAGATATGAATCAAGAAATATCTGCAACGTAACAATAAAAATCTTGTGTTTAATTGTTGAACATTGGCTTCAGTATCAGTTCTTGGATTTCAGATCTGAGATACCACGACCTGGTCAGTCGTTTTCTACTGTTCCGGGAGTAGGCAAGATCATACAGTATGTCAGAGATATGCAAAGTAATGGAACCAGTTGATGGCATATCTTGATAAAAAAAGCGGTTCATCAGCTTTGAAAAAGATGAGCGCTCTCTCATATCCCAGGAGACCATGCTGCCAGGCTGAGTGAGTCACTTATGTGGACAGTAGCATGTGGTGAGTGAATCATCAGGTGTTGAACAAATTAATTTTTCAGTAGGGCATATGCAAGATAATATTTTCTCACAAAGTCATCTTGTACCTACCCAAAGAAGGAATGACAGAGAGACAGAATTATTCTCATCTCATTGGAAGAACTGCTTAGTGTAACTTTTTCCATTCAGTTCTCCTAGTGGACCTCAGAGGCTAAGACCCCAATAGTTAGGCTTTTCCATTTCAGCAATTCTTCTTTGTAGAAATTAACATCTGATCCCACTAACCTACAGAATAGGCCAGGCCCTATCATAAGGAACCGATCCATATCCTTTTATACAACAGGATGTGTATATCCTGAGGTTGGCAATTCTGTAGCCAGGTTATTTGCATCAGTAACTCTTGGCCTAATTGCGTGTGTGTATGTGTGTGTGTGTGTGTATATAATTTCTATCATCACTATATATATATATAGTGGCAAATTGCCGGTACTGTTATGCTGGGTCTCACGCTTTCTCTTCTTTGGGGAAGGTTCAGGGCGCCATTGCTTGCCTCTGAACCGGTATTTTTAATTACCCCACTAGTGTCCTTGAGGAGTGGAGTGGAGAGGGAGGGACCTGGGCCCGCCCTCTTCTCCAGGTCCCAACCCAGGGGCCCTGAGGTTAGTGGTGAACCACTTGTACTGGCGGTTCCTTCCCCTGGGTTACTTCCCTCTCCTGCCCTTCAGCTTGTGGAGGGGCTTCTTGCCTTCCTTCTACACAAGCCGGGTGCCCCTTACCTAGGGTTTTTGGACATCTCAGCCCACCGCAGCACTCTTCCAAACTTTCCTTTTGTCTCTCTTCAAAACTGTTCTCTGCTCTAACTCCTCCAAACCGCTCTCTGCTCTAACCAAACCTTCCTGCTCCAACAACCCACACTGTCTGACCTGAAACAGGGGTTTATATCATGTGACTCACTGCTGGTACTCTAATTGGCTTCAGGTGCTCTAACTGGCTTCAGGTGCTCTAGTTAATCTATAGCAAACCTTCCACCCCTTGCAGGGAATAAGGCTCCCTGCTAACACTCTCCTGCTGCCCTCTGGCCATGCTGTATCACAATATTTTCTTTGTTCTTTAGCCCCAGTTCTAAATGCAATATATATGCATATTGATAGTTTAATGCCTAGTTGAATACACTGAAATTGTTGGGATATAAATGTTAGAAAGCTCAGAAAAAAATCAATATTGAGGGAAGGGTTTGTAGGTCTGGAGAGATGGTTAGTGTCATGTCCCAAGATCTGCTAAGAGATCTTTGTCTGTGGGATGCACCATTGATCACACTACACCCTAGCAGCCCTGCCCTCTCTGGATGGTATCATGGCGCACTGGGGAACTTTGATGCCATTAGTTGACTACCTGCTTTCCCTCTCTGCCTTCCGGAGGCACTCAGCAGGAGTTAATGCCATTGGAATTTTCTATGGAAATTTGAGTGGTTGCTGCCACCTAAAGTGTCTGGACCTGGCTCCGTCCCTTATTTAGCTGCCCATTTCTCTTGCCTAAAATTACACGGTGTCTGCATGGAGGGACATTTGTGAGCTTGAATATAGTTAAAGGAAGGGGGATGGTAGGGATGATGCCTGCTCCACTCTGCTCCCCATATCTGTGATCACTGGTGAGAATTGATCAGTTTTAGCATATGACTTTTGACCATGCTTAATTTGTTACTCAGGCTATTAGGTCACTTTAGGTGCTCTTGAAAATGTTACCCTTAGAGCCTAATCCATAGAACAGCATCTATTTTAGCTATGCTGGAATATGCAGTCCTTCATTAGGGTGCCAAGAGGGAAAAGTGCACAAGCTTTGAAAGACACTATAAACACCTTACCCTGTTTGTAGAGAGCTTAATTAGAAGACACCTGAGAAATAGAGAATTAAAATTTTGGCCTTATTGAACAGAAGGCAGCATAATGAATAGATTCTCCCTTCATAATTATAAGATGCTTCTTTCTGGATTTTCTTTAATGAATTTTTAAATAAAAGTGTGAACAAAAAAGGGTGAAAATCACCAAGAGCATCTTTACAAACATCCTGAATCTCGTGGGGATATCACTAACAGGCTAAAGTCTGGAGGCCATTCCTGCTTTGTCAGCCCAGGTACTGCAGGGTGAGCACCGCACCGTGTGTGAGTGTCACCCTCTGTGCCACTTAAACCCCACACAGGCTGAGGTGTGGGATAAACAGCTGAAGAGTAGAGGCCGAGCACCAAGGAGTCTGAATAGGCCTGAACAGAGGGAATTCTCAGCACTAGTTTGGGGGTGGGGTCACTGGCTCACTACAAACACGGTTCCATTGCTCTGGAACCCCTGCTGTGAGTGGTATATTCATAAGTAGTGGCTGCTATTTTGGCCTACAGACTGGGCTGGAGTAGCTGCCATGGAGGATCTGAGCTATAGCTCCACAACTTTGTGTTTTGAAGTGGCCACTTTTATCCCGTTAGCCCTGACTGTGTCAAGGAACTAAACTGGTTTACACAGGTGTTTTCAGGACAGGATGAATGTCACCTCTCCTGAGGTGCATGGTGGCCCAGGTACTCTCTTGCCTGCACGAGGAGCATATTTCTTGCCCCTTAAATACCCCAGGTTAATACATAAAACAGGAAAAATGGTGTGTGGTCAGGAGAGAGGGTCTGACTGGAGTTGGATCACCTTACTCCCAATTCTGGAGCCACAACTGATGTAGCATTTTGATCAGTAGCTGTGTATACAGCCTTAACTGTAGGCATTGCTGTTAGTTCAACCTACACTAGATGAGCTTGCTTAGGAGGAACTGTAGCTTTGAAATACAGGCAGTTGATTGTGAGCAGGGTGTGGGGAGCAGTGTGGTTGTTTATCTTCCTCGGTTTATGACCAGTGCAAGATTGAGTCCTAAGAATGATGAAAGTAAGCTGAGTGAATAGCATCACACGTGTACTATAATGAGCAAATCCCCCTCAGAAACCAGAAGATCAGTATAGCTGGTGGCCTGTATTGTGCCCACTGAGGCTATGCATGCAAGGGACCTTTCTCACATGGCTCTCCTCATGCCCATGTCAAAGGAGGATGAGCTGTCTCCCAGACATCATCCCCTTCTCTATCCCACATCCATGTGACACAGCCATGTTTTGGGGAGCAGCAGGCCAGGGCACTACAACATACTACATGCATTATCTGTCCCCACAGGCTTATATTTATTAGGTGTTGTCATCTTGTCTTGAGGGTGTCTGATCCAATGATGGCCCATCTTTGTATGATGATGCTTAAGTTTTGTATAAGCAACAAAGAATCCTGTGGCACCTTATAGACTAACAGACGTTCTGCAGCATGAGCTTTCGTGGGTGAATACCCACTTCTTCAGATGCAAGTTTTGTATGTTACTGCAGTTGGCCAACAGCCAGCTACCAAGATAGAGTTTTTACTGCACTATGCATAAAATAACTTTCTTAGGAGAAGTAAGTGTGATTTTTTTTCTAATAATACCTAGTCCTTCAATAATGCCTTCTATCCAAGGATTTGAAAGCATTTCACATACACAAATGACTTTATCCACAGAACTCCCTTGGAGATAGGGAAGGATTTTTATCCTCATTTGACAGATGGGGAATGAGATAGAATAAGGCCAGACTTTCAAAAATCCTGAGCTCCTATTTACATGCCAAAATAAGTGGACATATTTTCATAAGAGCTCAGCACATATTAGCATATCTAATACAGAGTTCATTTCTAATTCTGGCCATAATTTAGGTGCCTAAACAGGAAGGGAACTCTTCTCAAAATCTGGTCCCAGTTGTGGGTGTCAAACTGTCAGATCTGGCCCTGAGCTCTTCTGAAAATCTTTCGCCAAGTGACTTAACCGTAAGATCATGCACCAAGTCTGTAGCAGAGCCAAGAATAGAGACATGGTTTCCTGGTCTTGAACTTTAACCATTAAACGATATTTCCTTTAGTAAAACAATCCATCAAAAAACTTTTTCAGTAGCTAAGGGCAGAAAAGCTAAACAGGTTTATTATGATTAAGATTGTGGCCAGGGTAATAGTGATTAAAAAAGATAAGGATGAGATGGGAAAATGAGGTGAAAATTTTGCTATTTTTGTACAAGGAAAACGGTTACTGTTTCCAGTGGACTATCAGCATGTGGAACAAGGATTTGAATATCTATCACAAAAATATTTGAGGAGAGGGAGAGGTGGGGGAAAGGGAAGAAGAGGTATAAGGAATTGAATGCTTCAGAAGCCCCGTTTTCTCATGTGACTGTCTGAAAAACTTGCCTTTCAAAATAGCTGCAGGGGGCTAGTGGAATTTTGCCTAGCATGTGGCTGGCAGTCCAGCAGATGAACATGAAACCATGTATATGACACACAAATGTGTGTGTGTGTGTTCGTTCATTCTCTGGCTGAATGAGGGCTACTCTATGACTGTTCTTAACTTTTGTAGTTAAAGCTGGCCAGTTTTGTAGCTTTGGCCTCATCTAATTTTATTTTTTTTTGGTTTCAGTTCGTGTGGATTTGAACACCCGAACTCTCAATGAGTTTCAGGTTTGACTAAATCTGAAAGCTCCAGAGCAAAAACACCTAGCTGCAACTACTAGTTTTGAGTTGGAAACATTCATAAATTCCACCCTGGAACCTGTGGTGAGGCTAGGGGCTTCGCTGGAAACTCACACCAAATGTGCTTGAAGTGCTGGTGACCCTTTCACTGACCTTGAGTTGAGCTGAGTTTTGAGTTTGTAATAAAACCCGACCTCAGGAAACTCTCCTGCATTTGTGCGTCATTAGTAAAGCTTCTTATAATGGGTTTTCTTTTATCTTTCAGAAAAAAGGTATCAATGATTACAGATACAGAGCCCAGTCTGTTTACTTAGACGAAATACCCATTGCAGTTAATGAAAACTTTCAGTAAGGACACAGGTTTGGACACATAGCTGAGTAGTCTCTCTCTTAGATTACAGTCAGTAAAGCTCATCTGAAGGATGCTGAGATCATTGACTTTAACAGGAGTTGCAGGTGTTTTGCTGCTCTTTGGATCAGACTTAATATTTGCAAGTAAAGCTGCTCTCTCAACCTGGCAGTAGCCTTATGAATATAGGTTAAAAGAGTGAAAGGGGAACACCTGAAGTTTGGTTTTAAAAACAAATTAAGAAAACTGCACTTTTCACTCTCCCGTCTTCCCAGCCGTATCACCCAGTAAAGTTCAAAACATGGTCGCAAGGCAAGCATGACCACAAATTAGTGTTAGGAAAAAACCTAGCAAATTTGACATTTTACAGTAATTTTCCTTCTGAATTTCTCAGAAAATAAATGTGTAATATCCACAGGGTGAGGTGTGCAGCACTTCTTGTGTTCGTTGGGTAGAAAAAGTTCCTGTATTTTGCTCTTTGATAGTCTTAAGGCCATTACTCTTCCCCAGCAAAGGACTTCTTTGTCAGCAAAGGAAGTTACAGTGCAGTGAACTTGCTTCTTATTAAATGTTATATGGGAGAAATCAGAAGACTTCTGTTCCGGTAGTTGTTTAGCTTTTCTGCAAGTCCTTGAGCGGTGCATAGCAGGTCATGAGCAGTGGCAAGCTACATGTGTGTGCAAGTTCTGTGTGCTGAGCGGTTGTAAATCGCTAGCTGTCTGCACCATCTCTCAAACTATCTACACAGCAGTGTGTACCCTCATCCTGGCTTGCACGCGTATGTGGCTTGAATATGTGCCCCCTAAAGTCTATGGCAAATGCCTTTGCATTCAGTGATGCATGAACAGGCTCTTATACAGATCATTTCATTTGTAAACCTGAAGGTGATTTACAGAGGAGGGTATAGCTCCTTATCACAGATGAGGAAACTGGCACAGACCAGTGAAGAGACTTGTCCAACATCCCACAGTAAACTGGTAACAATGGTAGGAATAGATTTCCAGCATCCTGAGTCCCAGTGCTATACTCTAGCCACTAAGCCGTGCCATCTCTTACTGCAGGTTGCCTTGTGCTCCAAGTCCTGCTCATCACTTTTATGTGCAGAATGCAAGATCAACCCCGTAATATGTTTTTTAAAAAAGAGAATTGTTGAAACAAAGGTTGTCTATTGTTCAGAGTTATTGAATGCTATGTTACTCAGTATATCTCAGTAAATATTGCTTTGTATCAGCCATTCTCCCTTTTCCACCATCCCATTTCTAAATGTTGTGTGATGTTGATAAGGCTAGAACAGTGTTTTAGTTCTTCTACTTGTCCATACTAAAACACCTCAGTATATCCTGAGATTCAGTACCAGTCTCAAAAGAAAAGTCAAACGTCCAAGATATGTTTAATTTGATGAGTGACCTAAGTTTAAACCTCTAAGAACTGGAAGCCAAAGTCCAATATATAGACAAATCATGATAAATGTGATCATAGGTCTGATATAATCTACCATGTATTCTGCCTAGCATGTATTTACTACTAATAGATATTAAATAAATGTATTATGCTATGAGAACAATACATTATAAGTGTAACTTTAATTCATCTGCTTTGTCATTTCTGGAAAGAAAACTGAACTATTTCATGTAATATAGCAACTTTCTGAGCATACACACAGATGATTTTCTAAAGCTACAGTTTTCCTTGAATTGTTTATCACAAGTAGTTCAAGCTGCCTAATAGATTCATTGTAAGTCACTAAGTGCCTGTAAATCTGATAGACTTGAATGGCTCCATGTGAAAATAACATTTTCTAGTTTCTATTTATAATAGGGGCCTGACTGCTGAACTTGGACTGACTTCTCTGGAAGTAATGGAAAAACTGCCTGGCCTGGTTTTGTAGCAGGCTTTAACTTTCAGATCGGGAAATAAGTAAATGCAAAATAACCCAAAATAACTCTACTAAATATTTTAAAAGCTGTTGACTGTATCATTTTTATAATGGACTTCATAGCAATAAAGGCTGAATGTAAAAATGACTTGAGGAGACACTTACCTGCCTTATAGGGGTGGCAGTGGAGTCCAGTGGATAGATCCCTAGACTGCAACTCAGGAGACCTAGATTCTGTTCCCAGCTCTGTGAAGTGAGAATAATGATACTTAACTCCCTTTCAAAGTACTTTGAGAGCAACAGATGATGAGAACTGTTTAACTCTTGAAATCTTTGCTTAGTTTTCACTCCAGCATTGTTTTGTTTTTTTTTTGTCTGAGTAAGGACAGGGTAAATTGTGAGCTGTTGTGAGGGTAAAGATGTTAACATCTGTGTCCATAGGATTTATTGTAGCAGCCTACTTCTATACCAGGTGCCCAGTGGATGCAAGTTAGAAATTTGTTAAGGGGGGAGGGGCTTGGAGGGAGGATATTAATGAATTGTATGGATAACTGGAGCTACTCATTGTAGGAATATGACGTTTGATCTTGCTGTGTCTAATGTGTGGCTAGGGCTCTGCAGTGTGTATGGGCATAATTTTAGGGCAAGAGGAATGGTGCCTTGCAGCAATGGGTTCATCTATTTAAAGTTGAGTATTTACCCCTGGAGCATCCCCTTGGGACCCAGTGTGGAACCACAGGTACATACCTGACTCAGTTTCCGCTAATGGGTTTTCAGTGAAGCTTTTAAAACATGAACAGTGTCTTTTTTTCTGGAGGGCTGATTTGTTAACCAAAGGCTGAACATGGTACACAAGCAAGTCTTTACACCAGCATTGGGATGGAGAGGTATGTCCAACCCTGTAGTCCTTGCTCAGACAAAGTTTTCATTGACTTCAATGGGTATTTTGCCTAAAATTAATCTTAGTCTGTCTACCCCATATTCTCCATCCAGGCTATTTACCAGTAAGGCCCTCTTCTGGCATCAGGGTTCTAGGAGATTGGTATATCTCCAAATTCTTCTTCTTATTATTATTATTTTATTGAAATTACCTGGGAAAGGATTCCTTCTCTGGACTCAGGGACCCCTGCAGAGGTCAAACCCCTGCATTTCTTCTCTGGAGCAGCATGTGATTCCCCAGAGATCTGGACCTCTTCCTAAAGCCTGGTAAGGTCCTTTCGCCGGGACTGGGCCTCCCTAGGGCTTTGCCACTCGTAGCCTTTTGGAGCCTGCTCCCTCCAGCAGCACCTTTTCTGGTGAGCTCTCTAACCGGCTCCCTTGAAAAGTCCTACTCTACAGAAGCTTTCTCTGTGTTCTGGAGCCTCGTGACTGAGCCTTCCTAACCCTTTATTAGGCTCAGGTGTTCCTTAGCTATCTATCTGCTGTCAAGCTGCCTAAGCAAGTAATGACTCACAGATGGATTTGGGTTGGCTCATTCTCCTTAGCAGTGCTGGTCACAGGTAGACCTGGTGCCTGACTCCCTCGGGAGCCAGCTGCTCTGTAACCGGGGTGCAAAAATCCAGGTTAAGAAGTGAGAAAACCAAATAACCCTTTCAATGCAACATTATATAGGATTATATCTAATCTGAGGGGTTTCTGTAGCGCTTATCGCTATAGTATCTAAATGATCCACAAATATAAATTAAATGCGCCAAAGAGGAATGTTAGATTGTTTGGTTCCTTAACATGCAGTGTATATGTGCCCTCCTCTGTAAAGATGCACTCCACGAATGATGTGGCTAAGGGTCTCTTTAATGCCTTGTCCCCAGTTTTTTGAGACTGCAGAACTCTGTTAGTGGTTTAGAAGAGTCAGGTTGCCTGTCTGAATGCATGGCATTGTATTGCCTCCAAAAATTCATCTCTTTAACCTCTGTTTGTATCGTGCTTTTTAAAAGGCTTTAAAGTTTTTTGTGTTTGTGGATCTGAATCTTTGTAAAGTATGTAAAGTTCCAGGTAGCTTTTGCTTCCCTAAAGCAAGGGAATATAAATATTGATAAAGGGACAGTGTCAAGATTTACATGTCCCAATCAGAATCCCCTGCACTTAAAAAAGAAAATATTATTTTCTTTATTTAATGGGACATTCTAAGAAAAAAATGAGACCTGTGTAACTTGGTTTATGACATGTTAAAATCCCAGCTATCCTCAGGCATCAGGACTGTCATGGTTTTAATTTACATGTGCCCATGAAGAAAGCCTGCAAAGCTACTATTCTTTCTGATGGCTCTTTCATAGCACGACCTGGTGTAGGGACTAAAAATGCCAAAAATCTTGACTCTCTAAAGCACTCAGATAGCAGAATTCTTATAGATTTCAATCCCCTGCCTGATCAAACATTTACATCACAGGCTCTGGATTCATTGTGGTGGGGGGTGGGTCACCCAGCTGAGGAGATGGGATTTAAAGTGATGTAGACCTAATTTTGGAAGGTGGATTATATTGTTAAATATGTCTTGGAGCTAGAATTAAAAATGATGTAACTGCTCAGATTTGGGACTTTTGAGTCTATCACGTTTGATTTATTCACAGAGCTATGGATCATATATTTGTTAGGATTTCAGATGTTCTTTGCCAAGATTTAGACCAAAATTAGCAACCTGCCCTGGCTGTCTCAGTACCATATTCTGGATGGGAGTTCAGAACATTTGAGGCTGGAAAGTGGAGCGCTCACACTGAGAAGTCTGCAATTCCTGCGCGCCAGAGAACGCAGTAGCAGTGAAGTTCACTGTCTGGAAATGCTAAGGGAGGGAATGCGCAGGGGCGGCTCCAGGCCCCAGCACGCTAAGCGCGTGCTTGGGGCGGCAAGCCGCGGGGGGCGCTCTGCCGGTCGCCGCGAGGGCGGCAGGCAGGCTGCCTTCGGCGGCTTGCCTGCGGAGGGTCCGCTGGTCCCGCAGCTTCGGACCTCCCCGAAGGCAGCCTGCCTGCCGTGCTTGGGGCGGCAAAATGCCTAGAGCTGCCCCTTGGAATGCTGCAGGGGAATAGCAAAGTTGTGGTCAGTGGGTCTAAACACACCATTAAACTTGTGCCCTTCTGTATGTGAGAGCCTAGTGTAGTGGCACCAGTGGGTTTCGGATAGTAAATTGCTAGTGGGAGTCTGTCAGGTGAATATTCATTGGAAGGTTATTGTTACTTTAACTGAACTCTCTGCCTGCTACATAAATTAAATTAAACAAATAAAAAAATTTACCCCCAAACCCATTTTTTTATTAACTAAATACTGTGTAGTTGTTTATTCTGTTCTCATAAGCAGCAGGTGTTAGTCCAGTTGGCTGTGTATATACAAATCTAAATGTTCTACTCATTAGGGTTTTCTCATTCTTCTTGGAGTGGTGTCCCTGTGGATGCTCCACTCTAGGTGTCGTTCCTTCCTTGAGCCGGATATTGGAGATTTTTCGTAGCAGTGCTTGGTCAGGGTGCACATGCACAGTAGCCGTCTTGCGGTGCTGTTGGCACCTCGTAGAGCACACGACCCACCCCCACAGTTCCTTCTCAGCCCTCCTCGGCTGCAGACGGAGCTCAGTGGCAGTGCTGCCTCTCTGATAATTTCTGAAAGAAAACAAATTTAGATAGTAGTTTAGTACTTTAGTGTGTTTCTTTTTTTCTTTCTTCCTAACCCATTCCCTAGTTTAGAGTTAGAAATAAGTTCTGCTTCTAACATCGTTAGATTATTTCTGTCCTCATCTCCCCAGTGAGTCAGGAGACCTAATGGATGATATGCCGGGTTCACCTGGTTTTAAAAAGTGCGACTTGTGCCGTGAGCCTATGCCAGTCCCTGATTGCCACTCATCCTGTATCCGTTGCCTGGGGGAAACTCGTATACCCCAGAAATGTGAGCATTGTAACAACTTAAAAGTGAGGGCAAGATGAGACAGGGACCTCCGTCTGAAAATGGTACTGATGGAAAGAAAAGTCCCTTCAACCTCCTGAGGAAACATCATCCACGGAGTCACACAGCAACCAATCCCTAAGCAGTGACAAGGCTCCAACTTCCAAAACTTCTAGGAAGCGAGCCATAACCTCCCTGAAGTGAGACTTTCCAAAAAAGAGAGCTTCCCCAGGGAGGTCTTTACCCTTGGTGCCAAGCTCGTCCGGAGAGAGCACCTATGAGGCACTGGGCACCTCCAGCACCGTCCCCTCGCGGACCTCTCCTGAGCCCCAATGCGCTGAATTGGAGTCGAGACATCATGTCTCCTCCATGGCACCGATGACTCCAGTGCAGACCTTGGCACAGAAAATGGCACTGCCACCAATTCTGCCACCACTGGCACTGACTCACTCTTTAGCTCCAGCAGACAGACCGAAAACAGCAGCATCTGTTGCCACAAAGACTGACTGCAGTTCTAATGTGGCACTGAACACAGCAGCACCGGTACAATTCCTACACTGGCGAGACATAGTGGTCTACTCGGTACCGCAACTGTCACTGCTTGGCACTGAATATTCCCTGAGCCACTGGTCTGAGCAGCCTCCTTTGTCTCCCACTCCTCAGTCCATGCATAGAGATGAGGAAGGAGACACATATGACAGTTATTTCTCTTCACAACGCTCCTCCCGAGTGCAGAGGAGACCTCCGTGGGAGGCTACCAAACCTAAGCCTCATCACTCTGGCCAGATGCAGCCCTGGTATGGACAACCCTGGCACTACCCACCACCACCTTATCCCATGCAATGGCCTCTATGGGACCCATGGGCCACATACAGGAGCCATTACACCAGATCCTCTACCCTCACCAAGCAGATAAACTTCTGAGATCCCTGAAGAAGAGAGATAGGAGGAAGGAACAGTTTCTCAAATAGACCAGGAGGATACTTCACCTCCCCATAATTCATCCTCATCACCGGAGGAAGCAGTTATACCACTAACCCCAACAGCATATGATGATCTGAAGCAGTTCCAGGAACTCTTTAAAAGGGTAGCGACCAATCAAGAGATTACAGGAGGTACAGGAAAAACAGCAAAGCATACATTGCTACAAATCCTGCAAAACTCTGCATCAACTAAGATTGCCCTCCCCTTAGATGAGGCCATAATCGAGCCTGTGGAGGCCAGATGGCACTCTAACTACACCAAATTACAGGATCTCATAGAAGAGCTCCCTGAGCAGAAGCATCCTCAACTTAAGGCCGTCATCAATGAGGGTCAGATAATAGCTCGCATGGCGCTACAGGCCTCAATGGTTGTGGCAGACACAGCTGCTTGAACAACGGCCACAGCAGTGCTTATGAGAAGGGCCTCCTGGCTGCAAGCATCAGGGGTCCCAAAAGAAGTGCAGCTATAAGAGGAGGACCTTCCCTTTGATAGGGAAAAGCTCTTCTTGTCCAAAACGGATGACATACTCCATACCATGAAAGGCTCTTGGGCCACGTTGTGCACACTAGGCATATACACCCCGCCTAATAAGAATCGACATTATACACCATACCAGAGACCATGAGATACCTCTTTCCACCGTCAACAGCAATGATGCTTTGATCAAAATAGAAACAAGCAACGATCCCAGAGATGGCGGGTACCGCAGAATCAGGTCTCATCCACCGAACCATCTACATCCAAGCCACAGTTTTGAAGTATTCGTCGAGGGTCTGAACGACCTCGCCCCAATTATAGCACACCCAGACACTCCCACCCATACTTTTGGCCACCACTTGCACCCATTTTACCATGGTTGGGCTGCTATAACAACAGACCAATGGCTCTTCAGAAGAAAACAATCTCTGAGCTCAGAACTCTGGGTTTTGCATACCAGAAAGGTGTTTAGGGTTGCCACTAGGGCTGTCAAGTGATGTAAGAAATTAATCGTGATGAATTGCACTGTTAAACAATAATAGAAAACCATTTATTTAAATATTTTTGTTTTCTACATTTTCAAATATTTTGATTTCAATTACAACACAGAATATGAAGTGTACAGTGCTCACTTTATTTTTTATTACAAATATTTGCATTGTAAAAAACAAAAGAAATAGTATTTTCCAACTTACGTAATACAAGTACTGTAGTGCAATCTCTTTATCATGAAAGTTGAACTTACAAATGTAGAATTATGTACAAAAAGACTACATTCAAAAATAAAACAATATAAAACTTTAGAGCCTAGAAAGTGCACTTAGTCCTACTTCTTCTACAGCCAATTGCTCAGATAATTGCAGGAGATAATTCTGTCTGCTTCTTGTTTACAATGTCATCTGAAAGTGAGAACGGGCGTTCATATGGCACCCTTATAGACGGCATTGCAAGATATTTACATGCCAGTTATTTTAAAGATTCATATGTCCCTTCATGTTTCAGCCACCATTCCAGAGGACATGCATCCATGCCAATGACTGGTTCTGTTAGATAACAATCCAAAGCAGTGCGGACCAACACATATTCATTTTCATCATCTCAGTCAGATGCCACCAGCAGAAGGTTGATTTTCCTTTTTGTGATTCAGGTGCTGTAGTTTCTGCATCAGAGTGTTGTGTTTTTAAGACTTTTGAAAGCATGTGCAACACTTTGGCCTTCTCAGATTTTGGAAGGTACTTCAGATTCTTAAACCTTGGGTTGAGTGCAGTAGCTGTCTTTAGAAATTTCACTTTGGTACCTTCTTTTCATTTTGTCAAATCTGCAGTGAAAGTGTTCTTAAAATGAACAACATGTGCTGGATCATCATCTGAGAGTGCTATAAAATAAAATTTATGGCAGAATTCAGGTAAAACAGCAGGAAACATACAGTTCTCCCCAAAGGAGTTCAGTTATAAATGTAATTAAAAAAATACATTAAACGAGTGTCGTCAGCATGGAAGCATGTCCTATGGAATGGTGGTCGAAGCATGAAGAGGCATACGAATGTTTAGCATATCTGTTTATATAAATACCTTGCGATGCCAGCTACAAAAGTGCCATGTGAATGCCTGTTCTCACTTACGGGTGACATTGTAAATAAGAAGTGGACAACATTATCTCTCGTAAGTGTAAACAAACATTTCTCTTAGCCAGGGTTTCCCAAACTTGGGATGCCACTTGTGTAGGGAAAGCCCCTGGCGGGCCAGGCAGGTTTGTTTACCTGCCGCGTCCACAGGTCCGGCTGATTGCGGCTCCCACTGGCCGCGGTTCGCTGCTCCAGGCCAATGGGAGCTGCTGGTAGCGGTGTGGGCCTCCGCAGGTTTGGCCAGTCGTGGCTCCCACTGGCCGCGGTTCGCTGCTCCAGGCCAATGGGGGCTGCTGAAAGTGATGGCCAGTAAGTCCCTCAGCGTGCGCCGCTTCCAGCAGCTCCCATTGGCCTGGAGCAGCGAACCGCGGCCAGTGGGAGCCGTGATCAGCTGGACTTGCGGACGTGGCAGGTAAACAAACCGGTGCGGCCTGCCAGGGGCTTTCCCTACACAAGCGGCGTCCCAAGTTTCGACTGGCTGAACAAGAAGTAGGACTGAGTGGACTTGTAGGCTTTAAAGTTTTACGTTGTTTTGTTTTTTGAATGCAGTTATGTAACAAATCTACATTTGTAAGTTGCACTTTCATAATATATATATTAGAAAATGTAGAAAAACATCCAAAAATATTTAATACATTTCAGTTGGTATTCTATTCTTTAACAGTGCGATTAAAACTGTGATGAATCACAATTAATTTTTTTAATCACGATTAATTTTTTTGAGTTAATCGTGATTAATCGACAGCTGTAGTTGCCACCCGTCTGGGTTTTACCCAGACAGTCTGGTTTTTGGCATCTGTGTCTGGGTGACATTTAGGGTTGACAGGTGCCTGGTTTTGGGGACCTGGTGACCCTAAATGGCATCTGAACCAAAAGCTGGTTACTTCAGGGTGGGGGGAGGTGCCAGCTCATTAACATGTGCCAGCCCCATCTCAGCTGGGGCTACCTTCTTCCTGCAGGCAGACTCCTTGAGACAATCCAGCAAGCGACACGGGGTGAGGGGGAGAGGAGTGAGTGATGGGGGCAGGGCCTTGGGGGCAAGAGGTGGAGAAGGGGTCGGGGCCTGGGGGAAGAGGCAGAGAAGAGGGAAGGGCCTCAAGGGAAGAGAAGGAGCAGGGGTGAGGCCTTGAGAGGGAGAGACAGAGCAGGGGCAGGACCTTGGGGGAAAGGGGCGGGTCAGGGGCAGGGCCTCAATGGTCCAGTTACCCGCAATTAGAAAGGTGGCAACCCGAATTTAGGTGTTAAGTATTAGTGGAAGCCCAGAGAAGAGCAGCAAAAAAAGTCAAGGGAAGGATTAAAAGAGGTAAATGTGTAACTTGGCTGAATAGCAATGAATATAGAGAAGAGATGATACGTGTATGATGAATATGTGATCAGTGGGGTGGGATGGCATGTATATCAGTGAGACCTACTGAATTCTACAAGTAAAAATTTCCCAAACAATCCCTTACTTTCTTTTAGTCTCTAATGGCTTTTATACAGCCTTAACTACTGCTTTTCTTTCTTTTTGTTAAATATATTTTAAAAGGATTTTAAAAATCAGATTCTAGCGCTTATACAGAACAAGGTTGCAGATCCAACCTTCTTTCTCATGCAGTCTTCTGAACCCAAAATCTTCCCCAAAGAGAAATTACTATTTAACAAAACTAACTGCATAGAAGAAGCCCTACTTTTTTTGATTCAGTGTAGAAGATTAATGGCGGTAGTGCAGTAGGCTGTAGTAAAGGCAGTGCAGCTGTGTGGCTTAACTGGGAGGAGGGTACACATTATGGTGCATAGTTAAAAATGTATTAGAGTTCAGGGGCAGCAGAAGATTTAAACCTTTAGTTGGTACAAATCTCATAGCAAAAACCAAAACAGAATATAAACTTCAAGCTCTAGTTGAATTTTTAATTTTAACTTGCACTCTAACACAAAACCATAAGTGACCGCAGCAGTATTGAGGCAAAATAACATCCCAGATGCATGGAGTAAATGGAATGTGATGATACAATTAATATAAAACCATGTGGAGATGCCGCTAAGTTTTATGATAGAGTGCAAGTTTGGTGAAGATGTTCCTATTGCTTTTTTGGTATCTTATCTGCTGGAAGTGGAAATACACATCTTAACAGAGCGTTGATGTTTGCTGTCAACACTGTTGTAGGTAATATGAAATTGGAAATGAATTCTACCTTCATAAGTCTTTCCGCTTAACTTCTTATTTTGTGCTTTGATGTGGATGGAGTGTGTCTTGCTGACAATTTAACTGTCACTAAATGTAGTTTGTGTTCCCTCATAAATAGGGAGTCTAGCGAGGTCAAGGTAGAGAATGAAACAGCAAGAATGTGGAGTTCAGTGACCCAAAATCAAGGTGCTTTTACACTTTGTGCTACTGTCTTTGTTACAACCAATTGGTGTGACAATACGTGTGGCTTCAGACTTAGGAGAGAATGTTATGTTATCCCTTTTGGTGTAAGCTGCAAACTCAAAGGCTATATGATAAAGTCGCTGGGGACTACTTCTGTTCAGGTTAAATACTCCAGAAAGTACAATCAAATTGGCGTGAGCGGTATTTCTGTGATATTTCTTTCTGCACTTCAGTCTCCTCTCTGCTCACCAGTTTGTCGCAACTTAGAAACCTCGTTGCCTTTTAAAAGGTCTTTCAAAGCATACTCAGATTTGGAGGGTGGGTGGGTATGAATCAGTTTCTGAACACAATGAACCAGTTCGTAAGATACCATGCCTATGGAAATAAAACTGCAATGATAGCAAATGGTAGTATTCATACTTGTGATTCTGCAATTTGCTGAGCTCCTGGCTAAAATGGAAGTTGAAGGTACTCATTGTTGCCTTATTTGTCTTCTCTAGATATTTATGAACCATTCAGTCACTGTGGTATTTAGGTACACATTACAGGATTGGGCCTGCTGCTGGTAGGAATCTTATGCTGAATCATAGAACTGGAAGGGACCTCGAGAGGTCATCTAGTCCAGTCCCCTGCACTCGTGGCAAGACTAATTATCTAGAAGACCATCCCTGACAGGTGTTTGTCTAACCTGCTCTTAAAAATCTCCAATGATGGAGATTTCACAACCTCCCTAGGCAATTTATTCCAGTGCTTAACCACCCTGACAGTTAGGAAGGGCAGATTGGCAGAGGCCCTGGAGGTTTTTCGCCTTCCTCTGCAGCATGGGGCACGGGTCACTTGCTGGAGGATTCTCTGCAGCTTGAGGTCTTCAAACGACGATTTGAGGACTTCAGTAACTCAGACATAGGCTAGGGGTTTGTTACAGGAGTGGGTGGATGAGATTCTGTGGCCTGCATTGTGCAGGAGGTCAGACTAGATGATCATAATGGTCCCTTCTGACCTTAAAGTCTATGAGTCTGAGTCTATGAGAAGTTTTTCCTAATGTCCAACCTAAACCTCTCTTTGTTTCAGTTTAAGCCCGTTGCTTCTTGTCCTATCCTCAGAGGTTAAGAAAAATATTTTTTTTTCTTCCTTCTCCTTGTAACAGCATTTTACATACTTGAAAACTGTTATCATGTCCCCTCAGTCTTTGCTTTTTCAGACTAAACAAACCCAGTTTTTTCAATCTTCCCTCATAGGCCATGTTTTCTAGATCTTTAAATCATTTTTGTTGCTCTTTGGACGCTCTCCAATTTGTCCATGTCCTTCTTGAAATGTGGCACCCAGAACTGGACACAGTACTCCAGTTGAGGCCTAATCAGAGTGGAGTAGACCGTAAGAATTACTTCTGTGTCTTGCTTACAACACTCCTGCTAATACATCCCAGAATTATGCAACAGTGTTATACTCTTGACTCATATTTAGCTTCTGATCCACTATGACCCCCAGGTCCCTTTCCGCAGTGCTCCTTCCTCACAGTCATTTCCCATTTTGAATATGTGCAACTGATTGTTTCTTCCTAAGTGGAGTACTTTGCATTTGTCTATATTGAATTCAAGTGACAGACTGACCGCCTGCACTTCTCAGAGTGCAATTCCCTAATTCATCCTACTTTCAGATTGGGTCTCCTGATTATCACACCCTTGGTTACCAACCATGTTTCCTCAGCAGGTTCAAGGGGTTTGGCCCCTGCTATAGACTTTCCTTTAGGAGATATAAATGGTATGTAAATGACAAGACACTTAACACCTTCTTCAAAACCAAATATTACTTATTTATCCAAAGGAACAGAGCAAAAGATTAAAATAGTGAAGACCTATACGCTTTTATCGTACATAAGCTTAGCATTTCCCCCAAGAGATAGCTAGGCCTGACTTATCCCTGGTATGTCTGCTCTTTTGGGGACCAGGTTACAGTCCAATCTAATGTGGGTCTGCATCTCTGCATACCCCCTCTTCCTATGCACAGCTTCAATCCTGAGGCTTCCCCCCACCCGGGGTCTGGTCTTTCCCTTGCTAGACAGCATGTTTCCTTTTAAAAGCATTTCTAACACCTTCTCTCTTCCTGTCTTCCTATAATTTTTTCCATTTTCAACCCTCTTTGGACTGGGTATAGAGGTCTGTTTAACAGTTAATGTCTCTGCCTGTAGCTCCCATTATCCCAGCAAGGTAAGAGCTAGTCAATTGCTGATGGCCTGTCCATTCACGGACAGACACACCTAGCTGCCACACTCCCTCCCCTTAACACAAGAGGGATGACACAAAGACATTGTATAATGAAAGACATCATTGTGGGGAGAGATAGCTCAGTGGTTTGAGCATTGGCCTGCTAAACCCAGGGTTGTGAGTTCAATCCTTGAGGGGGTCACTTAGGGATCTGTGGCAAAAATCAGTACTTGGTCCTGCTAATGAAGGCAGGGGGCTGGACTCCATGACCCTTTGGGGTCCCTTCCAGCTCTATGAGATAGGTATATGTCTATATATATATGAAGAGTATAATCATACACAGACATCATAAAATCAAATTGGAATTCAAAAGTTCATAAATTCCCTAAACTGTCAAAGTAGGAGAGCTGAGCTACTCTCACACTGAAATAGACACTCTAAAACCCAATAACTCATACTCTGATTCATGTCTTAAGTGCTGAGTCCAACCAATAATTCACTGAACAAACATACAGAACCCCACATGACTGCCTTGCAAATCTCCCAAACAAGAACAGATCTGACACTACTAGCAATCTAGCCAAATGTGCTTTAACACTGTGTTATAGGACTGGTAAGAAACAAAAACCTGAAAAATGCAGTTAAACCAGACAAGTTTTGTTTTGACAGACAGGGCTAGATCAAGGTAATTAATGTACCAAAAATCAAAAGCTGCACAGGCATTTTAAGGATTTAGTCTGTTCCAGATAAAAGCTAAAGCTCCTCCCTGCTTTGTGATACTAAATAAATAAATTAATTAAATAAAAGGATGGACAGATTCTCAGGCCAGTTCTGTGCCCAACTAGCCACTGGAATATGCTGCCTCCAAACTGGTGGGTACAATATTTTAAAAATACTTGCAGAACAGGTGACTGGGAGCCAGGACTCCTGGGTCCTATTCCTAGACCTGCCGTTGATTTATTGTGCATGTCAGTTAATCTCTCTGTATCTCATTATGTCCTTTTGTAAGATGGGCACAATAGTATTTACCTACCACTACCTACCTACCACCAGGGAAGTTGTGAGGCTTCAGCAAAAAAAAGTTGCAAACCACTTCGAGATCCTTGGATGAGAGGAGTTACAGAAGTTATGGTTATTCTCATAATAAGTGCAGGCCACAAGGAAACTGAACCAATATCAGGTGTTTCCACCTGTACACAACAGAATTTTAAGGCTTTCAAGTCCCTCTTCCTGAGTTTGCTCCAACAGAAAATGAATCATTCAGGTGCAACTTATCAGCATGCTAGGTCACACAAAGGAGGATTACCAGCCTCTTGATTAGCAAAAACAGTAACAGAGAGTTCCTCTATATGTATTAAAAACACGCCGATAAGGGTGCATGGTTTCTCCAAACAGAATCTTCTTTCATGGTCTGAAGTAAATAGGATGAAATTCAATAAGGACAAATGCAAAGTACTCCATTTAGGAAGGAACAATCAGTTGCATACATACAAAATAGGAACTGACCACCTAGGAAGGAGTACTGTTCTGTGGAAAGGGATCTGGGGGTCATAGTGGACCACAAGCTAAATATGAGTGAACAGTGTAACGCTGTTGCAAAAAAAGAGAACATCATTCTGGAATGTATTAGCCAGGAGTGTTGTAAGTAAGACACAAGAAGTAATTCTTCCACTCTACTCTGATTAGGGCCAGATAGTTGGAGACTTCCAAGAAATAACACAAACACACAATATATTCAGCACAATAATTATATTAAACAGGAGACAAATATAACCGGGTAAAACACTATTGTTAGGGTCAGCGGTGCCCACGCTGCTAATACCTGTGACTTGACATCCAGACACACACATAGCAGGCAGCAGCCCTGAACTAGGGGACAGAGCAGAGCTGACCGTGTGGTGACCAGTCTCATTTAGGGAGCTGGAGGGTAACTCAGTCTGGCTGGGGAAGTTTCCCAGCAAAACTCTACAAACTGGGAGTCATCAGTGGAGAGGGAAAAGCCCAGCTGAGGTATCTTGCTTTCAGGTCCCTAGAGGCCAGTTCTCAGGGGGAACCCTGCATGCAGGCCTGGGACTCACCAGCTCCCCAAACAGCCAGTCCTGCCCTTGCCTTGGCTGGCTCCAGACTGACCCAAAAATGGCTTTTCCCCTTTCCTGAACTGCCTGGAAGGGTCTCTCACTCTCTATTGGTTGCTAGGCAGATTCTGAGTTTGCCTTGGCTCCCCCTCCCTGAGCTGCTGGCAGACAGAGCCCCAGGAATCTAGGTAATCTCCTTGGGGGTTACATTAATTGGGCCCCCTTGTGCATATGCCCAGGATCTCTGCCCATGCCCTTAGCATGTACCTCCACAGCCTGACTGTCCCCATACCACCAGCCTGCCTGTAGACTGGGTCTGACTCCATCCCACACTGCAACTTGGCTCTTCTGTGTTTGTATCAGGGAGCTTCCTCTTTCTCCTGGGTGCTAGTGGGGGAGTGTTGAGAGCACAGGAGAAAAGAAACAGAAAGGGAGAATATCCCCAGAGCCACTGTGGTCCCCTGGTACTGGGAGGAGCAATTGCAGGGAACACCTTGCTCAGCTCTGCGCAGGAGCTTGCTTAGTATAGATGGACTCTTCAGAGAATTTAACTGTCAAATTCTAACATGTCTCTACTAAGCATGTGAAAACTGCAGTTATATGGCGGCTTGTTACTTGGCCAGATGTGAGTGGATTTTCATGCTGATACAAAAGGCACATCCTTGGCATCAGGGTAACCCCCCCCAAACAAATTTCAGATCTCTTTTCCAAAGCCTATACTTTCTAGAGTTTTTCAATGAAACTGTTGTAGAATTTGACATGGGCAAAACATATTTTTAACTAACTTAATTCTGAGAAATGTCTGAACCATTTTTGCCGAAACATTAAATGTCAGCCTTACATAGTCACTCAGTATGGAAAATTTCAGCCTAAACAGTCGCTGTTTGTCCATGTTATAAGAAACTGAAAATAAGGTGTTTATAATGGAAAGTATTAGACAACCTAAAATGAAATGTGTCCCTACCAGCGCCGCCTATAATTTAATATAAACTTAAGTGATTTCCACCAAAGCCAATACGAGATGAAGAACAATAGAAAGATTTTTTCAGATATTTTATTTTAGGACATTAATGATGTAAAATTTACTTAGTACAGTATATATGAATGTGTCTAATGTAAATTATAGTGAGACTTCAGTGGAGTTACATCAGGATAAATTTGGTCCAAAGTGGTTAAAATATGCACAGTTAGAAAATTACTGAGAATTTTATTTGTATTCCGATCACACTGCATCTAGCCAACTACTGTCTCTGTGGGACTTGGGTAGTTGTCCTAAAAAAAAATCCAGGCTTATGGTTTAATTTTCAAATATAGTTAAACTTTGTAGTAAGTCCTCCAGCCAGTAGGTGGAAATATAAACACCTGAGCTATCCTGTTTTTCACTATTGCAGCAGTATTTCTCCACCCCAGGGGAAACTTTTCACCCTTAGCCTAACAAATATGGAATGTGCAGCAGGCTGATATAACCATTTAGGTCTAAACTGCCATAAAGGCATCACCAGCGCACTTTTAATCTGCCAAAGCCACATTCATCTGTCATTCTGCTCCTGCTCAGCCTGTTGTTGAAGCGCTCCTTGCTGCTTGTCCAGGTTTTCTGTGTTAGTCTTCATGAGCCATCAGAGTAAGGGGTACTCTGGGTCTCCCAGGATCACTATGGGCATTTCAACATCCCCCACTGGAATCTTGTGGCCTGGAAAGAAAGTCCCTGCTTGTAGCTTTCTGTTCAGGCCACTGTTCCTGAAGATGCATGCGTCATGCACCTTCCCAGACCACCCTGCGTTGATGTCAGTGAAATGCCCACGGTGATCCACCAGCGCCTGCAATTTCATAGAGGAGTACCCCTTTTGATTGATGTACTTCGTCACTTGATGGTCTGGGGCCAAAATTGGAATACACATGCCATCTATCATCCCTCCGCAGCTAGGGAATCCCATTGCTGCAGAGCCATCCACTATTTCGCATACATTGCCAAGAGTCACAGTCCTTCATAGTAGGATACAATTAATGGCCCTGCACGCTTCTGTTAACGCAGCCCCAACAGTCGACTTCCTGACTCCAAATTGATTTGCAACTGACTGGTAGCAGTCTGGAGTCACCAGCTTCCACGCAGTGATCTCCACGCTCTTCTCCACTGAGAGGGCAGTTCTCATTTTGGTGTCCTTGTGCCACAGTGCTGGGGTGAGCTCCGCACTCAGTTCTGAGAAGGTGGCTTTGCACATGCGAAGGTTCTGCAGCCACTGATTTTCATCTCAGACCTGCATAACAGTGTGATCCCAACAGTCAATGCTAGTTTCCTGAGCCCAAAAGTGACGGTCCACCATGTTCAGCTGTTCTGTGAATGCCAAAAGTAATCTGATGTTGTTTCTTTCCATGGCACGCAGCAGGTCAGGCAGCTCTGATTCCTGTTCAAATTCAGAGCTCATAATATACTGCATGACCATCCACAATGTGTTCAGAACAGTGACCACAACAGTAGAGAGCAGTGCGGGATCCATCTTTCCAGACAGAGATGGCGTGCACACAGTAAACAGGGGCCACTGACAAATGCTGCAAAATGCAGTCTGAAGCCCATGGAATGCTGGGATGGAAAGAACTGCATCATGGGATCGTGAGCCTGCACCCATGATGCACTGTGATCCACTCTGCCTTCCCACAACTCTTAGCTGTAGAAGGTGGCGAGTAGCATAGTGGGATAGCTACCTACACTACTCTCACTGTTGATGCTAGAGCGCCAAGTGTGGACGCATTCTGCCGACAGAAGGAATGTAGCATGACCAAGCAATGTAATTATACTGGTTGTTGATTGTCCGCTTAACTTGCGTCGACAAAACTCTCTGTAGTGTAGTCAAAGCCTAAATCTGCATGTCTAGTCTTGCTTGTACATGATCTCTGTTTATCTTTTAGATTGTAATCTTTTTGGGGCAGAGACTGTATTTTATATATTTTGTTTTTTCGGTTCCTAAACAACAGTAAATCATTGCTCCTTGTTTTGTTACGTCTGTGCGAACACTGAAAAGTAATTAATTTGTTCTAATTTTAAAAATCATAATCCTGAACTGTTGCTATGCATGCTACTCAAAGTAATATCTGATGTTCAATGGCAGCTAATCTTACAGGGAAGAAACTCTGAGAGCCCTCCCGTTTGGAAATATTATTCCTTCTGCATATTGCTGTATCATTTGTTTCTTTTCCTCTTTTCTTATTATCAATGAACTAACCAATTAGCTTGCGTTAACAGGATAATAGTTTCCTAAGATTTTTTTTCTCTTTCTTCTTGTGCTTATTCCCCGACTGAAGACATCTACGTCTTTGACATGTACATCTTTGGCATTTTCCATACCATTCTTGATTTTGTAGACCTCTAACATATCTCCCTGAACAGCTCTACTGTTGTTAGTCTCTCCTTGTATGGAAGTGGTTTCATACTCTTGATCATTTCCATTTCCCTTCTCTGAACCTTTTCCAGATCCACTATCTCCTTTTTGAGATGGGATGAGCAAAACTGGACACGATTCAAGGTGTGAGTGTACCGTGGATTTATATAGTGGCATTATGATATTTTTTTCTGTCCCTTTCCTAATAGTCCCTAACATTTTATGAGCCCTTCTGACTGCTGCTGTGCATTGAGCTGAACTTTTCAGATAACTATCCATGGTGACACCAAGAACTCTTTCTTGAGTGAGAACAGCTAATTCACAACCCATCATTTCTATATTTGTAGTTGGGATTATTTTTGCCAATGTGCATTCCTTTGTACTTATCAGATTTTTACAAACACATTTACATAAAGAACTGGCTGCACTCTTCGAAGAGTACCGTTTTTTGAGGGGGGACATGGGAAGCATTTCCACCAATCTGGCACTCTGTAATGGAATTTGTGCCTATTATTCTTCTGTTATTGGTTAATGTGATGCATGCATGTATCTCCCTTGCTTTGCATAATTCTTTCCTAGAATCCCATGAATCTTTAGAGAGTTAAGATTTTGTGTTTGTGCCAGAGGTTTGATTACTGCTGCATGGTTAAAAGGAAACAATGTTGGGGACACAGACAGGAGCGGCGCCAGAGTTCTTGGCGCCCTAGGCAGAATTGGGGGGACAGCATTTTGTGCGCTCCCCACGGGGTGCGCAGGAGCTTCCGGTTCCGCTCCCATCGCTCCACCGAAATGCCGCAGGCGACAGCGGCAGTCATTGAGCTATTCAATTGCCTGCCGCTGTTTTCCGCAGCATGTCGGCAGAAGGTCCTTCTTTAGCGGTGCGATGGGAGCGGAACCAGAAGCTCCCGTGTGCCCCGTGGGGAGCGCACAAAATGCCGCCCCCCGAATTCTGGCGCCTTAGGCGACCGCCTAGGGTCACCTAATGGAAGTGCCAGCCCTGGACACAGAATATTAGTTTTAGATTGGTGGTTGAGATCTGGTCTTGGTCAGTAATGATCAGAAGTCATTACCATCCAAAGCATGATACTTACCTCAGTATATGCGTCCAAATCTCAAACCACCTCCACTCAATAGGCACCCTTGTTAGGAATCTCAGCAGAGGCTAATGACTGAACTGTTGAAACTGACTGCTCTCTCATAGAATGGTTCCACCAGGTTGGCACTGAGGCACATTAGTGGGGCAGTGGTGGGGGGAAGTGTTTGCTGTTGCTATTAGTGCTGTATCTGCTCTGTGGATAAACAAGAAATTTGAATTGGCAAGAGGAAATAATATGATTCCTTTTGCAGGGATTTTATATCTCACTTTACATCTTCAGAGTGCTTTACAAACAATCCCTGTGAGATAGTACATCCCTATTTTACACACACACAAACTAAAGCATAGAGAAAGGAAGTCACTTGGCCTTGGCCACACAGCATGTCATTGGCAAAGTCTGGAATAGAATCTGGGATTTTCTGGGTGTCATGCTCAAATTACTAAACTCTCTCCACAATCCCTCCTGACAAAGTTGATTCCTGCTTTATGAAACTTCTCTATCTACAAAACCATTTATTTAATAAGAAATCAGTGATGGAATAATTTTCTAGTGCATAAAATATCAATAATAAGGGAGAGGACAAATGTCAAATAACAATGTAATTTGTTTTGGCAACTGCATTTCTAACAATCTTTTTTTGTTTTGTTCATTGTTTTGCAGAAAGAAAACGGAGATTGAGACACACTGAAACAGCATAATCAAAAAAGTAAGTCAGTGAAAACCACACGGGTTTCTATTGTATAAAACATAAAACTGTCCGTACTTATTCTTAAGAAGTCAATGTTTTTTCTTTGCTTGATCTCCAAAAGGATATGTGGGGATCAATGGTGGATGAATGGCCCTGAAATAATTGCTGCCCTCATATGAACTTAATTTCTTCCACCGGCAGCTCCCCACCCCGCCTCCCCGCCCCAACTCACCTCTGCTCCGCCTCCTCCCCTGAGCGCGCCGCTGGGTTCTGCTTCTTCCCCCTCCCTCCCAGCACTTGTACCGCGAAACAGCTGATTCGTGCGGCAAGCCTGGGAGGGAGTGGGAAAGAGGGGGAACGTGGCGTGCTTGTGGGAGGAGGTGGGGCCAGGGCAGGGATTTGGGGAGGGATCCAACAGGGGCAGGGAGGGGCGGAGTTGGAGCGGGGACTCTGGGGCAGGGGTGGAGTCAGGGCAGGGCCGGGGGGGGGGGGGGCGTGAGCCCCCACTGGCGCTGACAAAAGTTGGCGCCTGTGTACAGGCATGCGACAGACAGTGGGCTTGTGCAAAAATGCCGCTGTTACAAAAATGCTGCTATTATAAATTTGCCGCCCTAGGCCTTGTTGGATTAGGTGATAATACGCCACTGGTGGGAAGTAGCAGATGCAGTCTGCTGATTGGGTCCTGCAGCCGTTTTGAGTTGTGGTTTCAGGCTGTGTGGTTTCAGTGCAGGCCCATGAGATATGTCCACTTTTTCCCAGCAGTCTTTTGTGGAGATCTGCTATGCGGGTTATATCCATGATGTGTTGAAACGAAAGGGCCCTTTGAGAACATTGTTTTTTTGCTTTCTCCACCCCCACTACAAAAAATCCCCCCAGCATTTATGGTGCTTTTCACACCCTTACATCCATGTGTAAGGTGGCTCAGGATTGTGCCCTAGAATTGGATGTCACAGACCAGTACGGAGGTGTTGTCTATACTGAGGGAGGTCTTGTCTACGTTTTAAAGGTTCGATGGTGTAGCTGTACAGGTGGGGCTATACTGTTAAACCTTCCTATTGAAGATGCAATTTATACTGGCAGAAAAAGTCATTTTGACAGTATATTTTATACCAGTTTCTTGAGAGAAATAAGCTATGTTGGCAAACAGACTATTGCCCGTATAACTGTGTCTATATGAGGGCTTTTGCTGGCATAGCTATATCTGCAAAAAATCATGTTCCTACTTGTTACGCTGTCTGGAATGGTTCACGACTGTGAGTGCCAACCTCAGGGCAGACATCCCAAACTGGTTGTATGTTCTGTAATTAGATTTCACCAACCCGGTAACAAATGAGAACTCCTGAAGCACTCTTAATAGTCTTACCATGGAGTCACAGATAGTCCCTTGGGCATTCTAGACTAGAATTGACTAGACTGTCTTGCCATCCAGGCAAGCTACACTTAGTGATAGTTGGTTGATTGCTATGTGTAACCCACACACCTCCTGGGTGTGGTGCTCAGTCTTATCTAGTGACACTGAGACCACTGAGAAAGAGATTAATAAGTCTGCTCTACAGCCTTAGCTAACAGCCATATGGCTTTTAGCTTAAGTGGTAAGTTCCAGAGGCTCATGCACTAAGCTCCAGAGACTCCAGGTTCCATCCCGCCCACCAGTGACGAGGGTCTGTCAGTGTTATATATGCACCAAAGATCACAAAAGATGCTGATTTTCTTCCAGTCCCAAGAGACTAGTCACTTACCCATGGTCAGTTTGTATCTCGGATCTCACACCAAAGACAACACTATAGTAAACCAGCTAAGGATTTATTAACTAGGAAAAAAGAAATGAGAGAGTTATTTACAGGTTAAAGCAGGCAAATCTATGTACACAAATGAGTTACAGTCTATGGTTCCAAAAGGTGACAGAGTTGTAGCACTCTATCAGCACTGAATGTCTTTTAGGGCTAATCTAAGTTGTCCCTGGGGATCTTTGCTTCTGTTTTGTGGCTCCAGCCCTATGAGAAACCAATTGACAAAAAGAGAAGAAACATTTTCTTCACTATCTTTATTTCCTTCTTTCAGAATTCAAACTGATGGGATGAGCCCTTTTGCATGTAGCCTCTTCATGGGTGTGGAGGGACAGCTAATAACGTCTTTGTATTGTGGTGTCCCACAAAGGCCCATTTAGTTTTGATAGTCATCTTAATGAGCAGGAGACAATCCCTTCTGATAGGTTGACAGTTTCAGGGCAAACATTTTTACAATTATAAAGCAAAAACTTACAGCACATGATAAAGATCGTATAAGTGAGATTAATGCATGCAGCAGTTTACGAACATGTCATAAAGTCTAAACACGTTGTTATAAGTTCAAGAACCCATTTTAACCATACTAACACCCAGGTGAAACAGACTGGTTTCCAGCAATGACTTTGTCCATGCTTAGCTGAGACCTAAAGCCTTTGCAAGAGCTGGCACCTGGTTTACCAGTGTCATTGCGATGAGGTGCTCTACTCCCCACTTGACGGCGCCTCCTCCTGGCTGTTCTGGGGATTAGCTCTACATGGCCAACACCCCTTTCCAGTGGTTTCACTCCATCACACTCTCTCTCTCTCACACTTTGCAGCCCCTCTCTTGCTCCAGGAACTGCAGCTTTCTCTTCGTGACTTGTCCCTCCGACCAGGTCACTAAGTAGCTTTCCCCTTCCAGAGTGAGATACTTCAAAGTTTCTTCTATTCAAATGGCGTCAGGCAGTTCTCACGCCATTTGCCCTGACCCTGTCCCTCCTGCAGTGACGCAGGCATTCTTTTAATTCACTGCCCCAAGCAGTACAACTCCTCAGGGGCTGGTAGGCAAACCCAGACCCACCCTGTACTCTAGCTTCCAGTCCAGAGCCCTTTACCAAGTAGTCAAGGGGTACGTCCATACTACCCGCCCGGGTCGGCGGGTAGCGATCGACTTCTCAGAGTTCGATATATCGCGTCTCATCTAGACGTGATATATCGAACTCCGAACGCGCTCCCGTCGACTCTGGAACTCCACCACCGCGAACGGCGGTGGCGGAGTCAACGGGGGAGCCGCGGACTTCGATCCCGTGGCGTCTGGACGGGTAAGTAGTTCGAACTAAGGTAGTTCGAGTTCAGTTACGCTATTCGCTAACCTTAATCCTTTTTCCCCTGGACTACTTCCTATCTTGCTTCCATTCATTCTAGTCAGACCCCTGTCTCCGAGGATTTACTAGGTCTCAGGGGAGAATGACTGTGCTTTTCACCCTGCAGCCCTTGGCTTTATGTAAACCCTGCCTGTTCCCTCACAAGGCTCTCTACACAGCCAAAATCTCCCTTGTTTGCCACTGAATTGGCTGATTGGGCCCATCACAGAGCCGGTGTGGGGAGTACACCCCATCCCAGTCACACTATTGACATAGCTATGCTGGCAAAGCTTGTAACTGTAGAGCAGGCCTTAGTGTTGTGTTGAATAGAGTACTTAGTTACTCAGAGTATTTTGAATGTTTATAATTTAGCCTGGTGGTTGTTTCTATTTTGACCAAGAAACGTTGAGGTGTTTTGTTGGCATTTATAGACATCAAGCCTTGCAGTTGATCCTCATTTATATGATATGTTGGCCTTGGCCAGTATCCAGTATTAAAGATATATGTTTTTAACTGCCTGTATTAAGAAGACCTTATTTGACGATGTAAAAACATCCTATAATCTGATGAAAATTCATGATTGTAATAACAAAACCCAACATTACTCATCTGAATGTCAAAGAACGGAGTTTCAGATCAGGCAGACAGAAAACAGTAGACTCATTAAAAGATTGGATGAGGTTTCCTATATATTGCTGAGTCAATTTTAAAATATGTTTAACAGTGCAGAGCACATTGTGTTTTACTTCTCCTCTATCAAGGGTTGAATATGTATCTAACATATGGGTTTGGAAATTATTGATGACTGTAGTGTGTCAAAGAGCCTTGAAGATTGGTGCGAACTTTCTTTTTTTCTGTTAACATGAAAGCCATTCTCGTTTGCGCTGCATTTTTTAATCTTTGAAAAATTAAATAAATTTTTACAGAATTTTTTAAAATTGGATATTTTCAGAGGTGAAATAAAAGCATGGGCATATTCAATTCCTGCTACTATGAAGCCTGCACTCCTTTAATAGTCTTTTGGAAATCACAGAATCATAGCACTGTAGGGCTGGAGCAGAGGTCACCAAGTCCAGCCCTCTGCACTGAGGAAGGATCACGTAAATGTAGACTAGAGGTCCCCAAACTGTGGGGCAAGCTCCCCTAGGGGGGGCACGGAGGAACATTCGGAGGGGGCATGGTGGGGCCTGGGGCAGCGAGGGAGCGCCACCCAGCCCCGCCCCACTCACAGCTCTACTCTGGCCCCACCCCCAGCCTTGGCTCCTGGCCACGGCTCTGTTCCCGGCCCCAGACCCACCCCCAGCTGTGGCCCCAGCCTCAGCTCCCTTACCCCTTTCCACATCTCCCACCCTCCTGAGCCCATGGCCCTGGCACAGACAGGGGTAAGGGTGGGGGTGATGCTGAAAAGTTTGGGGATCACTGATCTAAACCATCCCTGACAAGTGTTCATCCAACCTGTTCTTAATCTTCAATGATGGGGATGCCACAGCTTCCCTGGGAAGCCTATTCCAGACCTTAAATACTCTTAGATTAGACATTTTTTTGTAATATCTAACCTAAGTATCTTTTGCTGCTGATTAAGTCCCTTACATCTTGTTGTACCTTCAGTGGAAATGGAGAGCAGTCGATCACCCTCCTCTTTACAACAGCCCTTGACATATTTGAAGACTGTTATTAGGTTCCCCTTCAGAACTAAAAATGCACAATTTTTTTACCTTTTCCTCATTGGTCAGGTTTTCTAAACCTTTTGTCACTTTTGTTGTTCTCCTTTGGTCTCTCTCTGGTTTGTCCTCATCTTTCCTAAAGTGTGGTGCCCTGAATTGGACAAAGCTGTGTCCTCACCAGTAACAGGTAGAGTGGGACAACTACCTCCCATGTCATACATTACAACACTCCTGTTAATTACCCCAAAATGATATTAGCCTTTTTTGAAACTGCAACACATTATCGACTCATATTCAATTTGTGATCCACTATAACCCGCAGATCCTTTTCAGCAGTACTACCATCTAACCTATTATTCCCCATTTTGTAGTTGTGCATTTGATTTTTTGCTTCCTAAGTGAAGCACTTTGCACTTGTCCTTACTGAATATCATCTTGTTGATTTCAGACCAGTTCTCTAATTTATCAAGATCATCTTGAATTCTAATCCTGTTCTCCAAAGTGTTTGCAAGTCCTCCCATCTTGAAGTTATTTGCAAATTTTATAAGCATATTCTCCATGCAGGTATCCAGCTAATTTATGAAAATATTTAATTGTACGAGACTCAGCACTGACCCCGTGGGACCCCACTAAGTATAGCCTCACAGTTTGATAGCAAACTGTTGATAATAATCTTTGAGTATGGTTTTTCAACCAGTTGCGCATGCACCCTATAGTAATTTCATTTAGACCACATTTTCCTAGTTTGCTTATGAGACTATCATGTCAAAAGCCATACTAAAAATCAAGATATATTACCTCTACTGCTTTCCCCCTGCCATCCATTATGCCAGTTACCCTGTTAGAGAAGGAAATTAGTTCTTGACAAATCCATCCTGGCTATTCCTTATAACCTTATAAAACTTGAGAAAAGCCAGTTGAGAGTCTTTGGGTTAAGTTTAGAAGCAAGAGCAACAAGGGTGATATTGTGGTGGGTGTCTGCTATAGACCACCAGACCAGAAGGATGAGATAGACGAGGGTTTCTTTGGACAACTAACAGTTGTTTCCAGATCACAGGCCCTGGTTCTCATGGGAGACTTCAATCACCCGGACATCTGCTGGCAGAGCAATACAGCAGTGCACAGGCAATCCAGGAAGTTTTTGGAGAATATTGGGAACAACTTCCTGGTACAAGTGCTGGAGGAACAAACTAGGGGTTGTGCTCCTCTTATTTGCTGCTCACAAACAGGGAAGAATTGGTAGGGGAAGTAGAAGTGGGTGGCAACCTGGGCAGCAGTGACCATGAGATGGTCGAGTTCAGGATCCTGACAAAAGGAAGAAAGGAGAGCAGCAAAATACAGATCCTGGACTTCAGAAAAGCAGACTTTGATTCCCTCAGGGAACTGATGGGCAGGATCCCCTGAGAGGCTAATATGAGAGGAAAGGAGTCCAGGTGAGCTGACAGTATTTTAAAGAAACCTTATTGAGGGCGCAGGAACAGACATCCCGATGTGCAGAAAGAATAGCAAATATGACAGGCGACCAGCTTGGCTTAACAGAGAATGGTGAGTGTAAACACAAAAAGGAAGCTTATAAGAAGTGGAAACTTGGACAGATGACTAGGGAGGAGTATAAAAATATTGCTTGAGCATGCAGGGGTGTAATCTGGAAGGCCAAAGCACAATTGGAGTTGCAGCTAGCCAGGGATGCAAAGGGTAACAAGAAGGGTTTCTATGGGTATGTTAGCAACAAGAAAAAGGTCAGGGAAAGTGTGGGACCCTTACTGAATGGGGGAGGCAACCCAGTAGATTATGTGGAAAAAGCTGAAGTACTCAGTGCTTTTTTTGCCTTGGTCTTCACAGACAAGGTCAGCTCCCAGACTGCTGCACTGGGCAGCACAGTATGGGGAGGAGGTGGGAAGCCCTCAGTGGTGAAAGAACAGGTTAAGGACTATTTAGAAAAGCTGGACATGCACAAGTCCATGGGACCGGATGCAGGTGCTGAGGGTGTTGGCTGATGTGATTGCAGAGCCATTGGCCACTATCTTTGAAAACCTGTGGCAGTCGGGGGAGGTCCCTGACGATTGGAAAAAGGCAAATACAGTGCCCATCTTTAAAAAAGTGAAGAAAGAGAATCCGGGGAACTACAGACTGGTCAGCCTCACCTCAGTCCCTGGAAAAATCATGTAGCAGGTCCTCAAGGAATCAATTTTGAAGCACTTGGAAGAGAGGAAGGTGATCAGGAACAGTCAACATGGGCAAGTCATGCCTGACCAACCTGATTGCCTTCTATGATGCGATAACAGGCTCTGTGGATATGGGGAAAGCAGTGGACGTGATGTGCCTTGACGTTAGCAAAGTTTTTGATACGGTCTCTCACAGTATTCTTGCCAGCAAGTTAAAAAAGTATGGATTGGATGAATTGACTATAAGGTGGACAGAAAGCTGGCTAGATTATTGGGCACAATGGATAGTGATCAATGGCTTGATGTCTGGTATCAAGCAGAGTGCCCCAGGAGTCGGTCCTGGGGCCAGTTTTGTTCAACATCTTTATTAATGATCTGGATGATAGGATGGATTGCAAGTTTGCGTATGACACTTAGCTGTGGGGAGAGTTAGATATGCTGGAGGGTAGGGATAGGGTCCAGAGTGACCTAGACAAATTGGAGGGATAGGGTCCAGAGTGACCTAGACCAAAAGAAATCTGATGAGGTTCAACAAGGACAAGTGCAAAGTCCTACAGGCTAGAGAACAACTGACTAAGCAGCAGTTCTCCAGAAAAGGACCTGGGGTTTACAGTGGACAAGAAGCTGGATATGAGTCAACAGTGTGCCCTTGTTGCCAAGAAAGCTAATGGCATATTGTAGGAGTGTTGCCAGCAGATCAAGGGAAGTGATTATTCCCCTCTATTTGATACTGGTGAGGCCACATCTTGAGTATTGCATCTAGTTTTGGGTTCCCCAGTACAGAAAGGATGTGAACAAATTGGAAAGAGTCCAGCGGAGGGCAACGAAAATGATCGGGGACTGGGGTACATGCAGTGGTGAGCTCCAGCCGGTTCGCAGCGGTTCGCACAAACCGGTTGTTAAATTTAGAAGCCTTTTTAGAACCGGTTGTTCCAGGACAACCGATTCTAAAAAGCTTTTAAATTTAACAAAGGCTCGGGCAGCTGTCCACCCGGCCCCCGGCCCCAGCTCGCCTCCCCCTCTCCTCTGAACACTCCGCCCTCCTTTTCCTCCCCCTCCCCTGCTTCCCGCGAATCAAATGTTCGCGGGAAGCCTGAAAAAAGGAGCAGGCAGGTAAGCTGGGCGTGTGGGGGAGGGGGCGGGACGGCTCCTCCTGGCCCTGGCCGAGCGCCCCAGCCCGGTCCCAGCACCCCCGGCTCGGGCTGGTCCCGCCTGCGCGGCTCGGACCTGGCCCAGCTCGGGCACTGCGGCTGCGGCTCCGGTCCCGGTGCCGGCCTGGGGCCGGGGAGTCGGGCCCCGCGGCTGCGGCTCTGGCGCCGGTCCTGGTGTCGGCCGGGCCCGGGGAGTCGGGCCCTGCGGCTCCGGCGCCGGTCCCGGTGTCGGCCAGGCCCGGGGAGTCGGGCCCCGCGGCTGCGGCTCCGGTCCCGGTGTCGGCCTGGCCCGGGGAGTCAGGCCCCGCAGCTGCGGCTCCGACCCTGGCCCCGACCCCGGCAGGGGTAAGAGGCCAGGGCCAGGGCCGGGACTGGGGCGGGGGAGGAGGGGTTGGATCGGGCAGAGGTTCTGGGGGGGCAGACAGGGGATGGGGAAGAGGGGGTTGGGTAGGCGCCGCGTGGGAGTTCCTGGGGTCTGTTGGGATGGTGGTGGATGGAGTCGGGGCAGTCAGGGGACAGGGAGCGGGGCAAGTTTGGCAGGGGTGGGGTCCTGGGGGAATTAGGGTTGGGGGTCTTGGGAAGGAGTGGTCAGGGGACAAGGAGCAGGGCAGGGGATATGGGTTGTGGTTTCTGAGGGGGGGCAGGACGTGGGTGGGGGATGTATTCACTGGGCGGTTCCCTACTGGGTCTTCGGTGGTGGGTCCTTCAGCTGCCGGAGCCATGCCGCCGAAGACCCAGTAGGGAACCGGTTCCTAAGGTTTTGGCAGCTCATCACTGGGTACATGGCTTACGAGAAAAGGCTGAGGGAACTGGGCTTGTTTAGTCTGCAGAAGAGAAAAGTGAGGGAAGGATTTGATAGCAGCCTTCAACTACCTGAAGTGGGGTTCCAGAGAGGATGGAGCTCAGCTGTTCTCAGTGGTGGCAGATGATAGAACAAGGAGCAATAGTCTCAAGTTGCAGTGGGGGAGGTCTAGGTTGGATATTAGGAAACACTATTTCACTAGGAGGGTGGTGAAGCACTGGAATGGGTTACCTCAGGAGGTGGTGGAATCTCCATCCTTAGAATTTTTTAAGGCCCAGCTTGACAAAGCCCTGGCTGGGATGATTTAGTTGGTGTTGGTCCTGCTTTGAGCAGGGGGTTGAACTAGATGACCTCCTGAGGTCTCTTGCAATCCTAATCTTCTATGATTCTATTATTTTATTATCCTCTTAGCAATTGATTGCTTATTAATTTGTTTCAGTATCATTCCAGGTGTCAACATTAGGCTGACTGGTCTGTAATTCCCTAGGTCCCCTTTGTAAACATAGGTACTATGTTTGGCCTTCTCTAGTCCGCTGGGACGTCATCCATCCTCCTTGAGTTCTGAAAGATAATTGCTAATGGTTCTGAGATTGCTTCTGCTAGTTCTTCAAGTGATTGCACGTGTGCATTCCAGTGTGTGTGTGTGTGTGTGTGTCCGTCCCACGCACAGTCACCAGAAATGTTTCCCTCAGTGGTACCTGTTGGGGCGGCTCAAGTGTCTTCTGCCACCACGCACCATTAGCACTGGTATAAAGCACCCAGGCAAACTTGTGCACCCTCAGTTCCTTCTTATCACTCGTGGCTGTCTCTGGAACTGCTTTCAGTGGACTTTCCTTGTTATTGTACATAGTTAGTTTTAGTTACTTTTACTTGTGCTGAGGGATGCCTTGGTCACTGGGCTTTAAGCCCTGCACCTTCTGCAACAAGGCTATGCCCTGAGTGACCTGCACTCCAGCTGGTTGGAGTGCCTGGGAGAAGCTCAGACTGGGGACCATTGCCAGATCTGCAAGGACTTTAAGCCTTGCACAAAGAAGGATTGAGAGGCCAGACTGATGATTCTGCTCATGGAAGTGGCACTGAGACCCCCATCTGATCCAGGCCGGTCAGACTCTGCTCTGAGTGCCTCGGCGTCAGTAAGGAGTGCTCCTCCTATCAAAGTGGAGTCCCGGCACCAATCTCCATTCCCAGTGCCTAGAAAAAGGTATAAGAAACAGCCTGCCAAATGGGGGCAATCCTCCGTGCCGAAGACTGCCAGGGATAAGGATCAGAGTTGAGTATGGTTTCCTCTGTCTTGGTACTGCAGAAGACAGCACTGTTGACACTGGCACATCAGCAGGTACCATCAAGTCTGGGTCCAGAAGAGTCTTTTATATTGGTGGCACCGCGCAGAACCGGTACGGTGTCGGTACCGACCACACCGGAGGCGTTTGCCGCTACTAGGGACCTTCTCTCACCGTTGATACCGGTATAGCCGACAACACAAGTGTCAGTGTTATCGGTTTCGGTGGACAGGAGTGAACCTGCTGCATTGTGTCAGTGTTCCGTACTGTGCCCTTTCGTACCATTAAAAGAGAAACCAGCGATGCTTGGCACCATAGCACTTGAGAGGCCTAATCATGCACCAGCACCCCATTGTGGTAGGCTCTGTACAAACACAGAATAAAAAGATGATTTCTGCCCCCAAAAGCTTACAATCTAACTCATTTAACCATCTATGTTAGATACCTCTATGGCTCCCTTTACATTCATGTGAGTACCTTGCAACCACCCCAGTGAAGTAGGACATAATTGCTTCCTTATTAATGTAATTCATTATACAGATACTCCCCCGGTTACACAAACCCGACTTATGTTTTGCGTAATGGTTGGGTATACATTCCCGACTTACGCAAAATTTGAGTTACGCAAGGCGTTCGGAACGCCTTGCGTAAGTCGGTGAGCGTCTGTAATATAATGAAAGGAATTGAAATACAATGGGTGAAGCGTAATTTGAATGAGTTTATACAGGTTGAATCCAGAATAGCTCCATAGATGCCAGTGGGGTTTCTCTGGATTTACACTAGTGTTATTGAGGGCAGAATTTGGCATACTGAATTCAGTAATTGGTGGTTTGTGGTATCTATTTATTTTAAGTATTAACCTTTTGGGATGTTTTCAGCAGGAGAGAGTTAGGTTGTGCCTGGGTCATATCTGCCAATGTCCATATAACGTCCCATCTCTACTTATCTACTTTTTCTTTCAGTGTTGTTGTAGTTGTGTCAGTCCCAGGATATTAAAGAGACAATGTAACCCACTAATGACCCCTCCAGTTGCTCCCCCTTCCCTTCCTTTCCTCCATATGACTGGAGAAGTGTTAACAAGCCACTTCACCTTGAAAGGTCCCTTGAAATATGTGTTAACTATTTATTGCTAAACAATCTGTGCCACCTTGTATTTAGCTGTGATGCTCTGAGGCCTAGGGGGTTGTCTAAATGACAGAATTAAGTCAATTTAAGTTATGTTGTACAGCCACCGCTGTAATTAAACCACTGTTGCACGTCCGCACTATGCTCCTTGTGTCAGCAGAGCGCATCCACAGGAGCAGCACTTGCATTGACGCAGAGAGCAGTGCACTGTGGGTAGCTATCCCACTTTGCAACTCGCCACCATCTAGCCCAGAGTGTTTTGGGAAGGGTTTGCAGTGCTGCATGGGGGCAGGTTCAGCATCCTGTGAGGCAGTTTTCTCCATCCCATCATTCGATGGGCATCATAGGTTTCATGCCGCTTTTCAAAAGCCCCAGTAACCTACATGGCCACCATTTCTGTCAGAAAGCATGGATCTGCACTTCTCTTCAATATTGTGCTGAGCATTATGAGCACAAAGCACCTGGTCCTGCAGTATTTCCTTAGCTGTGAGTCTGATGATGATGCCTTGGTGTCTGCCTTGCTGTGTGTCATGGAAAGAAACAATTCAGTGTTGCTGTTGGCATTCACAGAGCAGCTGCACATGGTGGACTGCCAGTTCGGAGCACGAGAAACAAGCACTGACTAGTGGGATCACATTGTGATGCAGGTATGGGACAACAAGCTGTGGCTGCAGATGCGCAAGTCCACCCTCTTGGACCTGTGTGTGGAGCTTGCACCAGGTCCTCCAATGTAGTGACACCAGAATGAGAGCTGAGCTCATGGTGGAGAAGCGAGTGGCAATCGTTGTGTGGAAGCTGGGGATTGCTGTTATGCAAGTATGCAGGGCCATTAATCACGTCCTGCTATGAAGGGCTGTGACTCTGGGCAATGTGCAGGAAATAGTGGATGGTTTTGCAGCAGTGTGGTTCCAGAACTGCCGTGGGGTGATAGATGGCTCACATATCCCTATTTTAGTACCAGGCCACCTTGTGATGGAGTACATCAATAGAAAACGCTACTTTTCTGTGTTATAGCAAGCGCTGGTGGATCTTTGGGGTCATTTCACCAACATCAGCGCCAGCTGGTCAGGAAAGGCGCATGGCACACGCATCTTTAGGAACACAGGCCTGAACAGAAAGCTGCAAGCAGGGGATCACCATTGGGGATGTGGAAATGCCAGTAGTGATCCTGGAAGATCCAGCCTGCCCCTTACTCCTGTGGCTCATGAAGTCATACACTGGCCACCTTGACAGTATCAAGGAGCGCTTTAACAGCAGGCTCAGCAGGTGAAGAATGACTGTTGAATGTGCCTTTGGCAGTTTGAAGGGTTGCTGGTGACAATATCCCCATGGTCATAGCTGCCTATGCACTTCATAAAATCTGTGAAGCAAAGGGGGAGAAGTTTCCACAGAGGTGGCGCACAGAGTTGGAATGACTGTCTGCCGATTTTGAGCAGCCAATACCAGGGCTATAAGAAAAGCTTAAAGGTGAGTTATTTAGCTTAGGGAGGCTTTGAAGGAGCATTTTAACAAAGAGCCATAGTAACGTGTGTTGCTGTAGTGTGCTGAGCCTGGCACTGGGGTTTTTTTGGACTGTGCTATGAACCTTGTAATGATTGCCGTGTGTACACACTATTATAACAATGCAAATGCATCTATTGCTATTGTCTCTGAATGTTAGCAGCAGCCACCATACGTTGGAGACTAATACAGATATATTCAGTTTCCATAAGTAGATTTCTATTCTCTCTCTCTCTTGGCAGTCCATCGATCTGATGATGACAAATCTGTGCAGATCATCGATTGTTGGTCTCATGGTGTGTCCTCTGATGACTGTACAAGCCCATTCTAGAGGTGCACATTTTGCTGCAGATGGTGCATGGGAAGTTCGCGGTCAGTGGGTTGTGCGCTGCTGATGCTCTGTGACGTCGTTCGCGTGCCTCTTGTAGACGCCGGCAGCGGTCTTCCTCAAAGGCAATGCTTGCCCTTCCAGAAGAAGGCGTAACCACTTCCTGGTTTGCTCAAGAAACCTTCCTCAGGCAATCTTGTTTCATTTAATGCCGCTATATCGATGTTGTACCGGGCTAGTTCTCGAGCATTGAGAGCTGTCCTTCTCTCAAGTCTTGCAACAGCTCCTCGATCCATGAGGGTACGAACATTCCATACACCAATGGTAAGTTTTCTCAAATTTTTCTTTTGGTTTTGGCCGCAGGTTGGCTTGAACTGCCAGCCGTGGCTTGCTGGCCAATTGTTGTAGGGCAGGCAATTTTTAGGCCACCTTTTCTAGGCCCATCCCTTATTAGGGTGAGCAGTGCTATCCTGAAGAGGGCTGCTCAGATGCCTGGGATGCTGCCGGGCAACTCTGCTGCCCCAGGTACAGAGCTGGATGACCACCTATCCACAGGCCGCCTGCGTGCAGGATTGGGACTACGACTCCCAGTGGTAACCTCCACCTGTCACTTTGCCCCTCCCCCATCGCCGCAGGACTTGGGTGGTATGATGATGATGCTTGATGATTTGCACAGGACCTGTGCGTGAAAGCTTTTTAAGTGGTAGAGCCGTTGCATGGGAGCAATCCCACCTCTCGACCTTAGAAGCCAGACACCAATGGTACGAAAAATCGTCACGACTGGTAACTTCTTTGGTTGCAGTGGATGGTCTTGACGTCTTTCGTGCCTCGTCAAGCCCTTCGCTTTCCACAAAGCATTGCAGAACCGCCTTCTTGGTCGTTGGATCTTAGTGATCTCTTTCGCCCAGTCCGCCGGAGCTGACGTCGCATGCAGGATAGGCATATCCCTAATTCACTGAGGGTTTGAGTTCTACCAGTTACACTCATTTCTATTGGACACCCATGCAAACATACCTATGTAATACTGAAGTAAATTCCATACATACAGAGAAAAGTATCTTTAAAGGTGAAGGAACAAGGAATCACAGGCACATACACCCATGAGGCTTTCACATCTGGGTGTATGTGTGACTGCCATTGTGTGTAATCTCCCAGGGGGTGGAGTGCCTTGGGTACTGCTGTGGCCCTGAAGACGCCCCGCCCACATTCCATGTAAGTGTAGGGAAGTCTTGGAATGCAGTTCTGTATGGGCTGCAAGGAGAGGTGAGCACAGCTGTGGTCAACCTGAAGTTCAATCAGAGACCGTAGCATGTCTGTTTGCTTACTGAGAAGCACTATCATCTCTAGCTGCACATTTCTTCTGTCCCCCTGCATGTTGGCATTGATTGCCACGCTTCAAGCCCTCTGCTCACAACCCGAAGCACCAGAGGCTTTCAGGACATCCTGGAACATGTCTTCCCTTGTCCTCTTCTTTCTCCTCATCTGGCGAGTTGCTCCACTGGTGTGGACGGAGAGACCCTCAAGACCACATTTGTAGCTGCTAAAGAAACAATGGACAGAGATATTATTGTTAGTGCATTCGCTCCCTTTAACCCACACAAGTTACAAGCACAGCATTCTCACTTCCCGTTGGGACTCTCAGAGCATGGTGGCAGCCCCAGCCTCGGTGAGCACAGCCCAGGAGAGGGCAAGTTAGGACAATAAAGGAGGAGGATAGCACTGGGGCATCAATACAAGAGGGTAGGGCTATTGTACTGCATACTGGCACCATTTCCCACAGGCAGAGCTTATTGTAGCTGATATCTCACTCCTGAGGGTAACTGAGGCTGAAAGGGAACAGCTCCTGCCTGCATCTGGCTGCAGACTGAGTCTGTATGCTGCTAGCCTGTGTGCTGCAATGGTGCCTGCTGAGCTAATTGCCGAGCGGTGTGGCAAAGTGCCCTAATGTGGGGGAAGAAACAAATTAGCCCTCCCAAGAAGCCTTCGGTAGAGGATTGCAGACTGCCTCCAGGAAAGTTTCTTAGAGATCTCCATGGAGGATTCACGGGACATTCCAGTGCGCATAAACAAACTGTTCCAGAGGGCCCCCTCTGGCTAGATGTACAGCGGGAATGAGAGGCAGACAGCAACCCTACCTCTATTGGTTATTTCACTACCTCTTCCAGCCTGATTTAAAAAAATAGTACATGAGCAGATGCATCCCTGCAATACTGAAGCAAACTGATTACTTACCACAGGTTCCCTCCCTTGCATTAGGCTCACCAGTGCTGTACTGCTGGGAGTGGCTCAACTGCTTAGGAATCAAAAGCAGATCCTGGCTTGCTACCCCACTGGATTCCCTGGTTGCCTGTCCCACATACTCCTCCTACTCTTCCTTGCCCCTCATCAGGGTTCACTGCGATGGGATGTGACTCCAGCTCCCCCGAAGTATCCATGGGGTGCGTGGCGGTGAAGGTGGGGTCGCTGCCAAGGGCGGCATGCAGCTCCTTGAAGAATCGGCATGTCTGCATCTCTGCACCACAGCGACTATTTGCCTTCCTTGCCTTCTGGTATGCCTGCCAGAGCTCCTTTATTTTCACATGGCACTGGTGCATGTCCCTGTTGTACCCCTTCTCCTCCATGCCCTAAGCCAGTGGTCTCCAAAGTGGGGGGCGCGCAAGACGATCCATTGGGGGGCGCGGCGGGAGGAGCGCCACTGGAGGGGGGGGGAAAAGGGCGGCCGGAGGAGGGAGGGAACGAGCAAGCGGGGAAGCTGCCCTCCCCCGCAGGCAGGGCCACCCGGGACGCTGGGGCTTTAGGGGCTGCAGGGCCCTGGGCTAGGGGGGCCCGGGGCCCTGGAATGCAGCTCTAAAGCCCCTTTCGGAATGCGGCCCTGCGAGCACGGGCAGGGGCAGCCACGCAGCCAGCAGCCGGACAGAGGTGGCGCTTTCCCCTTCAAAGCCAGCAGAAGAGAAGCGGCGCCTTGAAGGGGAAAGTGCCGCTTCTCTCTGGCCGCTGGCTGTGCACTGCCCCTGCTCCTCCTGAGGGGGAGCTCCCAGTATCGCGGCCATGGGGGCGGTGCCGCGCTGCGCAGAGCCACCTGCACACCCCCTGCACCAAACAGGAACTGCCCCAGGTAAGTGCTCAGCATCTCCTGCCTGCCCCAGCCCTGAGCCTCCTCCTGCACCCCCACCCCCACCCTGAGTGCCCTCCCACACCCTAACTCCCTCCTAGACCCTGCACCCCACCCTGAGGCCCCTCCCGCACCCTAACCCTAATTCAGACCTTCGAATCGCTGTATCACAAAGTGTTAAACCAAGATTTTCAGAAATAATGAAGCATATTCAATCACATTGCTCTCACTAAAAAATATTATTTTTTTTTTGTGAGAGCAAAAAGGTTTTTTGTACTGTTAATAAATAAAATAAAATAAATATTTAAAAAATATTGTTTATTTCATCTTTATCTCATCCTTTTTTAATTTCTATTTTTTGTGTATGTTTTATAATGTACATAATATATTAGTACAGTAGTATATTAATATAATGTATACATAAATAAATATACATATATTGGGGGTGCATGCTCAAAAACTTTTTACTGATAGGGGGTGCGTGATCAAAAAAGTTTGGAGACTACTGCCCTAAGCGATCTGGCCATAGATGTCAAAGTTCCTATGGCTGCATCGGAACTGTGCCTGCATAGCCCCCTCTCCCCACAGACCCAGGAGATCCACCCCCCGCGTGTACTCGAGGCAGGAGCGCATTTGCTGTGTAGAGCCAGCATGGACAGCTGGGCAGTTGGGGTGTTAGCTCTCCACACGGAGGAAACAGGAGGATCAATTAAAAAATTCATGGGGCTTTAAAAGGGGAGGAGCATGTACCTGTTTGCAGAGTTCAAAAGGGTGACCAGAGCGGTCATGGTGGGGCATAACGGGAGACTTCCTGGGGCACTTAGATTGATGTAAGGAACACAATGGCTACAATGACGCTGCGTCACCCTGACTGTGTCCAACTAGGCATTATGTCTTTCGCTGAGGTAGATTTATTAGTGAGTGAGTTAATGTGGCGGCAGGAACACTGTAGTATAGACACCTTCATAGTTGGGTCAGCATAAGCTGCCTTATATTGACCTAACTCTGGAGTGTAGACCAAGTCTAGGTCTACACTACAGACCTATATCTGTATAACTATGTCGCTCGGGGAGGGAAAAATCAATGTAACACCCCCCACTCCCTCCAGGTAGAGAGCACTATGTTGATGGCGAGGGCTTCTCCCGTTGACAAAGCTACTGCCTCTCAGGGAGGTGGATTAACTACGCCGCCAGGAGAAGCTCTCCCATCAGCGTAGGAACGTCTTCACTGAAGCATCACGGCGGCGCAGCCGCATCAGTGCAGCTGTGCCAGTGCAGCATTTTAAGTGTAGACCTGCCCTGAGTTCCCCAGAGCTGAAGAAGAGCTCTGTGTAAGCTCAAAAGCTTGTCTTTCTCACCCACAGAAATTGGTCTAATAAAAGATATTACCTCCCCCACCTTGTCTCTACTTTTTCTTGTCTTTTCTGTCAGTCTGTATTCTGTCAGCTCACCAAAATGATGGTTTCTGTTGATGCCTTAAAGAAGCAACTATAATAGACTGGGGCACATTTTAAATGCTGAAACTGTGCCCTGCTAGCATTGGTAACACTTCAAAAGGTGTATCTAAAACTGGGGCAGGAAATTTTGAGGTACAAAGCCTGAAATCATAAGGTTTGTGTATGCCAGGAAATAAGAAACAGCCTAAATATTGTGGATAATATCTGTCTGAGTCAGTGTTTCCAGTCAGCGACAGATGGTAATGTAGGAAGACAACATGCCCTAAAATGTACTGCTTTAAGAACAGGAACTTTCACATAAGAAAAGGATTGTTATTTGGTTTGGGGCCGGATATGGGGCCAGAATAGAAGCATTTTGGTAGGTTAGGGCCAAAATATAGAGGTTACTGGTCAGTTACATTAGTAGTCCTTTACCATAAGAACAACATTAAAGAAAGTTTAGACTTAATAGGCCAAATGGCTTTCACTTACTCTAAAAAGCTTTTATTTTTTTCTAAGTAAATAATCCCTAAAAAGTCTCCTTAGAAATAAGAAAATATGCTTATAGCAAAGCAGATGACCCAATGGTATGAAGTGCAGGGTTTTTTTCAAGCAACAGTACATCCTGTGCTAACATATCTGTTATATTACTAGTGCTTTAGTCCTGACTGTGGATGTAGGTATGTTGAAATAATGTCTGCAGTAGTAAGGAAATTACTTTCCTCTCCTCATGCTGCTTTGTTAGCACAAGCTACAGTACTTGGGCATTGAAAGACTAGACTGTCAATTAATAGACACCTGAGTTCACCCTCTCACACCCCATCGTAAATCTCTGTATGTGGTCTGAACAGCACATGCAGACGCACACCTCCCTTTGTGTGTCTCTTGCTCAGGATTGGTGGAATCCCTAGATCTCCTAGGACCATTTCACCCCTTTGGGTGGACAGGTGTACAGAGGTCATGTGGTCAGTTAGTTTAAGGATAGAACGGGGTGTTTCTCGCTGCCAATCCCAGCCCAGCTGGCTCTTCAGTGTGACCTTGGGAAAGCCACTTTAAACTCTTTGTGCCTCAAATTTCCCATCTGTAAAATAGTTTGTCTTCACAGGGTCATCGTGTGAATTTACTGTTGTTTGTATAGTGCTTTGACAGTACAGAATCACTATATGGCTTTGCTGGAAGGCCCCCTCCATGCACAGTCGATGGCCATCACTCTCCTTTATCATCCAGTCTGATCATTTGAGGATGTGAATGCCGAGAAAACATCGTTGCTTTTCTTTTCAGATTTTTACTTTTCTCTGAAGTCCACTACTATATAATATGACAGATGACCTGCAACGAGGTCAGTGCTATGAGTGTGTGAGAAGTGGCAAACATCATCAGTATCGTTAATGTATAGACAGTGCCCTATTCAACTAGAAACTCTTTGTTTGACAGCACCGCCTCTTAGATATACCTATCAAACATAGCTCTATTAAAAATAAGCTTGTGGTTTTAAAGAGAACTTTTAATTTTTGTCAGACATGAAAGTACCTCCAATTAATTTGTACTTTGAAAAGAGAACAAAGGGCTAAGTTTAGTTGTCAAACTTCCATTTTTTAATCAGAGCTCTTAGCAAAATATGTGGTCTGATGGCTTATATATGGTTACAAACTGCTCTGCTTCAGTAGCCTATACTGTTGGCGTGCCTCACTTCCATTGGTTGAGAGGTGATGGATTTATTTAGCTGTGGATCCACTGTTTCTGAATCCACCCACCATGTCCTGAGGTACAAAGAGCCTCAAGGGAGCAGAACTCCCGAATCTTGTTCCCTTCCTTTCTGCAGGAGCACAGCTGGTAGGACAGGGCTCTTCGCAGCAGAGAGAATAGATGGTTTCTGACCTGCTAAAGTATGTGCTTTTGTCTTTATTTGTACCACATCTGTGGTAGTGAGATCTAAGTGGTAAATTCGAGAACCAAGTGATACATTGCATTTATATCACCTTGGCCTTCCTCACTTGCACTCTGCCCACTAATCAAGATCTATCTGACATTCCAAACCTCTACAAAGCTTCTAACTGCTGCCATCCTTTGAAAGAAGAACTTGTCAGCAAAATGTTTTGTTTCCCTTCCACCATTCGTCTTTTAATTACATGGTTCATTCTGCTTTTTGGCCAAAGGTTCCAACTTGGCCCTCTGACCACATTTAAGATACAAAATTTCTGTAGAAGTGCCTTCTGTATCAGAGTGGGCAACTGGGAATCCCTTTTTGTAGTGCAATCAAGCATCCATTTCCAGTTTACCAGATATATTGTCTTTCACTCAGCTTTCTCTTTGATGTCAGGATTTTTGGTCTCTCTTTAAAGATAAAGAGAATCTTACAGAAAAAAATTGAAGGGGAAAGGGTGCTGGACCATGTAACTGTTTCCACTGTAGGAGGTGTATTGATGCTCTGTCTATGTCTCTTGCTTTTGGAAGCAGGGTGAGTACCTTGCAGTGGGCTGGGATGTTAATCTTTGAAAATATGAGTCTTGCATGAAGATAGTGGACAACAATATTACTTATTTATCTTAAAAGTTGTTTCATTGAAGATACTTTGTTCTAAAAATAAAACCCTTGAGTCTGATCTAATGATCATTTGCCATTCTTTACATTTTTCTTCCTCCCCCACAACTCACATTATTTTCTGTAGACTATTATGGCACAACCTTATCCAGTCCCCCTTTGGAATGACACCAGTTAGTTCTCAGTGGACCTAACTGCTGGATTCCACGTGTTCCTAAGACAGATGGGTCTGGTAGATCTGGGTCACTGTTCATAGCTCTGGGTCTTTAAGGCAAACTCCCAGGTGCAGACTCTGTATCTGCCACCTTCCTTGCAGGGGCATCATTTTAGAAAAATTGGGTATGGGGGTGCGTGCAAAGTTGGGTCAGCAGATAGAATGTTATGTGAGATGATATTGTATCCTGCAAAGCCTTTGGGGGATGGGGGAGTGGAAAACGTAATGGAGCATACAAACCTATGAAAAGTCAAGGGCCAGTTTCTCTCTTCACTCATAGCAAATGATGTGTCCGAGGTCTGGTCCATGCTACAGACTGGGCAGAGTACCCTCCTGCCTTCTCTAGCTCCAGCCCAGTCTTCTGGCAAGTGGCAGTGGATGGGCCCCCCTTCTCAGAGAAGCTCACTCATTAAATCCTGAGCCTGTTTTGCCATTGGCCCAGGCTGGGAAATTCCAACCTGAGCCATGTGAGTCCCACATGAAGAAAGCAGTTGTCCCTTGAGAAGAAGGCAGTTAAGTCATTCAAAGTTGATGACCTTTGATGGCTTTCACACTGATAGTCCTCTCTGAGTGTTCCATACTCCTCCCAGGTAGGGCAGTGTCTAGAGAATAGACTAATCTTGTCTGGTCCAATAAAAGATATTACCTCAACCACCTTGCCTTGTCTCACTAATATTTTTGGACTGAAAGGGCTATAACTACACTGCATATGATTTTGTCTAGGTCAGTCTTGTTTTTCACCACTGAATACAAAATGGCAGTTAGCACACAAAATGGAAGACAGGGTACAAAAATGGAATTCACAAAACAATATGAAGTTCACGATTTTGTACAGACATCTCCAGCTCTGTCACATGTTAATCACTGATCCAGATTCTCAAAGCTGTCTGGGAGATTTAAACACATCATCTAGTAATTGTAATGCAAGGTGTGTGCTTAAATCCCTTGGATGGCTTTGAAAGTCTCAATCTCTATTTTAGGTAGGATTCTTGCACTTGCCTTGGATTCCAGCAACAGTTTAATATGAATTTAGCCTTAAGGTACTGTACGTCCATATTACTCTGGCTTTGACAATGGAAAAACTGAGGTACAGCGAAATTAAGTGATTTGCCGGAGGTCAAACAGCAAGACTGCAGAAAAGCTGGGGATAGAACCCAGGAGCTATTGCTTCCCAGTCCTGTGCTGTTAAGAACAAGACTAGCAGCAAAGTTGTAGCATGCATATCTAAGAATAAATTATTGTATTTTTATTCATAAACTGCTCTAGGGACATAGCAACCTTATATTCACCAAATTGCCGTTTAAGACTATGGAATGAGTCCAGGGGGAATAATTATTGATGTTTGTTTTATGTTTTCATTCACTTGATTTCTACCTGTGTTATCCAAGTGTATATACAGTTGAACAAACAATCCTATTAAACATGTCATACAACCTGTTAACCAAGAAAAGCAAAGCACTTTAATAGCTAAAACATTTACATTTAATAACATCTTGGCACTGGTGTTCTCTTAACCTCTATTTTGAGCAGTGTTGATTTTTCTCAGTGCACTCACATTATGCTGGGGGAGATGGAGTGCTTTTCACAAGTGTAAAACTGCTGATCTCAAACCTATATTCAATCTGCGCACTTGAAAAGTAAGGAACGTTTAAGCTTAAATCTTTGGGATTCTATCTTTTCTGTGTGGCTTTGAAGCTACAAAGCGCCTCTGTGTTTTTTATGTGAAAAGGAGATAGTGGGCCAAATCCCGGTTTCAGTTACGCTGGTGTAAATCTGCAGAAAGAGAAGAATTCACTGAACATTTCTAATCTTGTGGAGGATTTTACTGTTGCAGTGAGAGAGGCCGTTTTCAAAACATTAATTTTTAAAATAATAAAGTGCACAGTACAAAAATAATTATACTCTGAAAAGAGGAGGCAGTGTGCTCCAGTGAATAGGGGCTGGACTGGGAGTCAGAAGACCTGGGTGCTATTTCTAGCTCTGCCGCGTGAGCATGGGCAAGTTGCTTTGTCCCTCTGTGTCTCAACTTCTCTATCTGTCAAATGGGGATAAGGTTACTTCTCCTTTATAAAGCACTTTGGGATCTGAGGTTAAAGAGCGCTATGTAAGAGCTTAGTACTAGTACAGCCTTACAAGTTGGATTAAACCTAACTCCCTGCTTGCCCACCATCCTTAACCACTATTTGTTTCCCTAAATATTAAGATTTGGTGGCTTTGTTTGTCTATGTGAATTTACTTTTCTTTTAATGGCAGGGAAATAATATTTTGAAAATAAGTTTAAAAATAAGTAATTTATTTTTCCACTCAGCAAGAACAGGGATTATGTAACTAACTTCCATTGTTGTCCTGAGTGCCTTTGTTTGCTGTGCTTTTCTGCAGTTATGGCTTCTTTTCTGGAAGTACACCTCTACCCCGATATAACGCCACCTGATATAACACAAATTCAGATATAACATGGTAAAGCAGCGCTCTGGGGCTGCGCACTCCGGCGGATCAAATCAAGTTCGATATAACACCGTTTCACCTATAAGATTTTTTGGCTCCCGAGGACAGCATTGTATCGAGGTAGAGGTGTACTTCTGTCCCACCCAGGCTTGAATTGCAGGGACATAATCATACTGTAATACACCAATTTATAGCTTCCAGCCTCCCTTAACAGTCATGGGAATGACATGGCTAAAGCCCCACACATGGAGCTGAGAGAACCTCCTTTACATTTTGTGGGATGGGGGAGCAGGCAGGGTGAGATTTTGCTCACCACCTCCACTTGCTGCTCCTGTTGCAGTGGCACAGCCTTGCGGCCTTCTTGGGGTTAATTCTCCTGGCGCAGGCATTCTGTAGGTTAGCCTTTGGATTAAAGCCGGCTTTGCCTACCTTCCCTACACGAAAAACAATGAGGAGTCCTTATGGCACCTTAGAGACTAACAAATTTATTTGGGCATAAGCTTTCGTGGGATAAGCTTATGTTATATCCCACAGAAGCTTATGCCCAAATAAATTTGTTAGTCTCTAAGGTGCCACCAGGGGCGGCTCCAGGCACCAGCACACCAAGCGCGTGACTGGGGTGGCAAGCCGCGGGGAGCGGCGTGCCAGTCTCTGAGAGGGAGGCAGTCAGGCTGCCTTTGGCGGCGTTTCTGCGGGAGGTCCGCTGGTCCCGTGGCTTCAGTGGCAATTCGGCAGCGGGTACACCGAAGGCGCGGGACCGGTGGACCTCCCGCAGGCGTGCCGCCAAAAGCCGCCTGACTGCTGTGCTTGGGGAGAAGTGGGCTGTAGCCCACGAAAGCTTATGCTCAAATAAATGTGTTAGCCTCTAAGGTGCCACAAGGACTCCTGTTCTTTTTGCGGATACAGACTAACACGGCTGCTACTCTGAAACCTGTCAAAATACATATAGCTGCCCCTGGGTGCCACAAGGACTCCTCGTTGTTTTTATTGATACAGACTAACACGGCTACGCCTCTGAAACCTTCCCTACAGGGAATTTTATGCTCTGCCTCCTGCAGGTAGAACACGAAATCTTACCTCCAGTCTACAAACTCTGCCTATGTGTTTTTTCTCTGCATACAATGTAGATATGCTGCATGCATCCATTAAGTTGTTCTGTGTATCACTTACAGATGTTCACAATGGATTTAGCAATGTTTGATCAAACAGAATTAAAATTTGTCTGAGAAGTGGGTGGGTGGGGAATGTATGTCTACACTGCAGTCTGAGGTGTGATTGCAGCACAGGTAGCTGTGCTAGCCTGGCTAAAAGGTGCACAGCACAGGCTTTAGCGTAGTTTGTACAAGCCCATTGGAGATCCTGCGTACATACCGACATTGCTAACCCACTCGGAAGCCCATTCCATTGCCTCCACACTGTTACTTTTAACCATGCTGGCGCAGATGAAGCTAGTGTGGGTATGTCTGCCTGTGCTGCAGTCACACCTCAGATTGAAGTGGAGAGTGTGTGTGTGTGTATGTGTGTGTGTGTTTTCCCCCATAGGCTGAGTAGGTGTTAAGGTGCCTTAACTTTCTTAAGTTAAAAATAGAAGCTGTATTCAAATTGGAGAGGAATGGGAGGAGGGTGATTTCCCAGCCTCCAGTTTTGTTTATTTCTCTATTCCCATGTGTATGTCTTCACCATTGTATTTTCTATCAGAAGTATGCCTGATCTCCTTCTCCATTGCTCCCCAACTCCCCGGCTGGTCAGGCATGACTTTTTGCAATATGTCCACACCAGGGTGATTAAAAAGAGAAAGATGGCATGATTTCAGCGATGGTACTATTCCTACACAGCTCTGTCAGCATGAAGCAGCTCATATCCAACACCACTTGTCTCTGGAGGCTGACATTAAACATTGTGGAATGAGTAGTGGAGGGGGGAGGCTCTGAATGTAGAACAGAGCACGGTTCTGGTTCTGCCAGCTTCCAATGGAAAACACTAGAAACTGCCAAGGGAAAGCATCTTCATTTGCTGCCTCAGCGGTGAGGGGTGGTGGAGATTGAATTTTCTTCTCTCTGCTAGAGGTGGCACCTCAAGGTCAGGATTGACACATGATGAGATCAGCAGTATGGAGAAACATGCGTTGCTTCTGACCATGCAGATCCTGGTGTATATTTGTGGATGGATGGATGGATATCATACCAGGAGCAAGAGGACTTCAGGCTTCAGTGTAGTCAGGTGGTCACTGTTAACAAGCAAAATGTTTAAAAACAAATCGTCCATCTTTCTCTAATATGACTTTGCCAACTGCTCTGACTCCTGGGGTTGGCATCTTTTATGAACATGACTGCAGCACAGATTATGCAGCAGCATTGTGATGTTACTTTGTCATGTCACAACAGGTGGCCTGTGTGAAATGAAACCTGCAGCTTGAACTCAGAAAGATCTGCTTGTATTTAACGCTTCCATACTCACACCAGCCCACCGCCCTCTCCAGCAGTTTTTGTTTTGGAGAAATGTTCTGTGATTTTGAGATGACTGTAAATTTTTGATAAACTCCACAAGGGTGGGCAAATATCTGTGTTCTTTCTGGCCTGGGTATCCTCAAACATCAGCTGGTAGGAAATAAACGGGGGAAAGCCTTTTGGGGGGGGAACTCATTTTATGTTAATATGCAGTGAGATCTGCATGTTTCCCTTTCACTTGTGTGATTCATTTCCAGTTCCTTATTCCTTGCATGTTGTGGTTTCAACTACCATAGTTAAATTAGCTAGCAGAATGACCTTGCTTCTTGTGTGACCAAAATAACTAAAGGGCTCTCCCTCTTAATCTCTGAGGTCTCTTGTGTCAGTTTTTGGCTTTAAAACAATCTAGATTGTAAAAATGTACTGTAATAATTCTTTCATTTGTACAGAGACTTATACCTGAGAATCTGCAAGCCATGTACAGATATTAAAGACTAGATTGTGCCCTGGTGAATGGAGGAGCCACTGCAGCCAGAGTACTCAGGAGAGATTTTGGTTAACTCAGCCATACTTACACTTCTGGGAGTTTGCAGGCAGTGTATAGAGGTTTGCCTGCTGCACCACTCTGAAAGAGGATGGACTCTGTTCTAGCTTGTTCAGAGGAAGCTGAACCTTTGGTGCCACTCACTATCTCCTTTCAGGCAGATCTCAATATATTAGTACTTATATGGTACCAATCACTATAGAGGCGAAGCACCTCACAATCATTAATCATTTTACAGGTGGGAGAACTGAGGCACAGAGCAACTAGCTCTATATGGCCTGCCTGTAACAGAGCAGGGAATTGAACACCCTAACCCCTGCTCCAGTCTTCCTTTCTTTTTTTATGGGGGTACCAAAATGGAGCAGAGCCTGCACTCTCCAGGTGCCCCTTTCACAGGAGTATAAGGGTGGATGGAGAGGCCTATTTCAATTCCCTCCAGTGCCCCCCCGCCCCCCGGCATCAGGTTTAGCCATAATTAGGTCCTAATTTGCACACCATCTTTATAAAGGTATGTAAATAGTATTACAGCCATTTTACAGGAGGCTAAACTATGGTTCAGGGAAGTTAAGTGACTTTCCTGACAGCATGGAGATAGTGGTAGATCCAGGAAAAAAACAGGAATGTTGATCATCAGCCCCTGAGTCTAGTCATGTGACACTTTTCTCTCAGGGCTTGATCCTGCAAGGTCCTGACGGTACGTCTACACTGCAGTTAAAAACCCACAGCTGGTCCGTGCCAGCTGACTTGGGCTTGGGCTAGGGCAGAGGTCCGCAAACTATGGGGTGCACCCCCCTACTGGGGCACAGAGGAATGTTCAAGGGAGGTGCAGCGGGGCCCGGGTTAGCCCCTACGGGGGATGGAGGGGGAGCGCCACTCAGCCCTGCTCCACTCCCAGCTCTGCTCTGGCCCTTTCCTCCCCCATCCGCCCCTGACTCCTGGCCCCACCCCCAGCCTGGGCCCCACTGACTGCGACCTGGCAGCAGCTCGGACCCTGGCCCTACCCCGCAGCTGCGACCCCTGGCCACAGATCTGTTCCCAGCCCCCTTACCCCTGTCCATGTCCTCTTGCCCTCCCGGGAGCCATGGCCCCTCTCCTGGCCCCAGCTCCAGGATGAGGGGCTTGGACAGGGGCAAGGGGGTGTGTGACACTGAAAAGTTTGGGGCCACTGGGCTAGGGGGCCATTTAGGGCCCTTCAATGTGTGAGAGTCCCAGAGCTTGGGCTGCAGACCCAGGCCGAATGTCTACACCACTATTAAATAGCCCAGGGATCAGCAACCTTTGGCACACGGCCTATCAGGGAAATCCGCTGGTGGGCCAGGCCGGTTTGTTTACCTGCAGCATCCGCAGGTTTGGCCAATCGCAGCTCCCACTGGCCGCGGTTCGCCGTTCCAGGCCGATGGGGACTGTGGGAAGTGGCGCAGGCCATGGGATGTGTTGGCCGCCGCTTTCTGCAGCCCCCATTGGCCTGGAATGGCAAACTGCGGCCAGTGAGAGCTGCGATAGGCTGAACCTGGGGACGCTGCAGGTAAACAAACCATCCCGGCCCGCCAGCGGATTTCCCTGATGGGCCGTGTGCCAAAGGTTGCCCGATCCCTGAAATAGCCCCTTAGCCTGACTCCTGCAAGCCTGCCTCAACTGGCACAGACCAGCCGTGGGTGTCTAATTACAGCATAGAAATACCCGACGTCCAAATCAAGTATCCTCGATTGAATCCTGTGAGGTACTTGTGAGGGGCAACTTCCAGGGATCATACTGATGCTGAATGGTGTTGGGTTTTACTCTTTTTTATTTTTTTTATGGGCCTGTTCCATAGCCTGTTAAGTCAATGGAAAGACTTTAGTTGACTCTGGGGTTTGGATCAGGTTCTCAGTGCTTTAGAAAGATCTCACTGACTGCAAGAAACTTTCATTCTTCTTTGGTCCCCATTATATGTGTAAGTTTCTTTTCTTTTCTCATGTCTTTTTTCAAATACATACAGCTCCTTGTCAGATTCTTAGGGCTCTGAAGCACTCAGGATTGCGTAATTATAATGAATCATCAACTAACAGTACAATGAAAGTAATTTAGAGCAAAGGTACACTGTGTTTACTCATGACGCAGTTGTAGCCTTCAGAAGAAAATAGGACAAAAAGCTGACATTACTTCAACTTTGACTTGCCTGTGAGAGGTCGTTTTGTACCGGACTTTGAATATGTCCACGCTGAGCACCTGGAATTTACGCAGAAGAATTCTGTGCAGGAAACAGAATTTTGCATGAGTCATTGGTGTCTGGAGTTCCATCCATAAGGGAAAGATATGTTTGAAAACGTAAACGGACTTCTGTCTTTTTTGGTTTTGTTTTTGTTTTTGGTGACTGTTGGAACTGCAGGTTTAGCATAGACTCCGGTGAATCTTACGTGTGCAGCTGATGCCAGGAAAGGGCTGAGGAAATACCAACATCACAGGTACAAGGATTAAAGTGGGGAAACTTTCCCTTCATGTCATTAGGTATGGGCCTGATTCTTCCCCACGCCAGTGTCACTTCACTTGAGTCAGTGCTGATTAACATGGTGAAAGTAGCTCCATTAAAATCAGTGGAATTACAGTCTTATAAAACTGGTGTGAAGGGATAATTGGTCCTTGTTTCCAAATGCTAAACTAGCTTTGTGAAATATCAGAGGGGTAGCTGTGTTAGTCTGGATCTGTAAAAGCAGCAAAGAGTCCTGTGGCACCTTATAGACTAAGAGACGTATTGGAGCATGAGTGGAATCCGATGAAGTGGGTATTCACCCACAAAAGCTCATGCTCCAATACGTCTGTTAGTCTATAAGGTGCCACAGGACTCTTTGCTGCTTTAGCTTTGTGAAGTACCTTAATATTGAATAGTTTTTTCTCAGTCTGGTTGCCTGCCTTTTGCCTTGAGTGTGAAACTGATCTCTAACAAAATAAAATGTAATTATCCTCTTTATATGCTCGTTTTAGATTCCTCTTCAGCACAACTTGTTCTGTTTGCTTGTTTCTCAGTGCTAGAAAACTATTTTTAACTCACTGCATGCCTGCTGTCTTTCTCCCTTAATATATTTAGGTAACCAGAGGCCTGAGTGCATAGGCCTTGCTCATGGAAAACTCTCAATTTGACCGGAGTTTTGCGTAAGTGCAGACTTCAGGATTCGTCCCCACAAACTACTGTTCGTTCATAATCAAAGGACGTGGGTCAAATCCTACAATACTAGCTGCATGATTTGAACCAGTTTTTTATCCATACCTAGAATTGAGCATATCAGCACTATCTTAGCTCTGTGGGTGGAGGGGCTAATTACCTAGTGCAGGGGTAGGCAACCTACGGCACGCGAGCTGATTTTCAGTAGCACTCACCAGGGCCGGCTCCAGATCCCAGCGCGCCAAGGAGGCGCGTGGGGCGGCATTGTCCAGGCAGGGCGGCATTTGGCTTCGGCGGACTTTCCGCAGACATGCCTTGAGCTCCCGCAGGCATGACTGCGGCGGGTGCGCTGGTCCCGCGGTTCGGACGGAGCTCCCGCAGGCATGCCTGCGGATGCGCCACCGGAGCCGCGGGACCACGAGACCGTCCGCAGCCACTTCTGCCCCGGCCGCGGGACCGGGGAAGGGCGGCGTGAGCGGCGCAGCACGCCACCCTGCTTGGGGCAGCGGAATTTCTAGAGCCGCCCCTGGCACTCACACTGCCCGGGTCCTGGCCACCGGTCCGGGGGGCTCTGCATTTTAATTTAATTTTAAATGAAGCTTCTTAAACATTTTAAAAACTTTATTTACTTTATATACAACAATAGTTTAGTTATATATTATAGACTTATAGAAAAAGACCTTCTAAAAACCTTAAAATGTATGACTGGCACGCGAAACCTTAAATTAGAGTGAATAAATGAAGACTCGGCACACCACTTCCGAAAGGTTGCCGACCCCTGACCTAGTGGCTGCCTAACCAGGCGTGGCAGGGCATAGGAGGGGGAGTGCTGCCTTTATAAAATGACCTCCGCCCCCCAAATAGGCCCTTGGTAGTGTTGAGGACATGGAGAAGGGAGGAAGGATGGACTGGGGGTTGGAGACAGAGTTACTGTACCTCTGTGCCAGTCCTGTGGGGTTTTGCTATGGACCATCTGAGTATTCATTTAGGCACGCTTGCTATCTCTGATATGGCTCCACCATAGGCTTCAGGGGGCAGTAGCCACCTTGGCAGCAGTGTGATGTGGGGGCGGGAGGGGCATGGAGCCCCAGAAGCAGTGTGTGAATAGTGCTTTCTTGCCAGCACGTTCTGTAAGATACGTATATTTTGTGGATCAAAGTCCCTTGTCCTCTTCACAAGGCGAATGATATCGTCTCAGAATGTTTTCTTAAATAAATCCACTCTCCTTCTCTGTACGGGCCTCACTCCTCTTCACCCTGAAAATGTCCCTTGGCATGTGACAGCCCTGTTGTTTCAGCACTTATGACACAGCAGCCCTTTGAACAGGACGTGACTCCCTGCATACCCTGCTGGCTGTTTCATGCAGAAACTCTTCCTTTGTTCTTAAGGAATTAAACCACAATTAGGCACTGAAGCACAATCGTTCTGTGTCTCAATATCTCCACCCTTTCTGTGTTCCCACTTTGCATATCAGCTCTGTGCAGTCCGTCTTCCTTGTTGGATTTCCTGGTCCTAATTCACAATGTGGCACCTCCATTCTTGAGTATGAGTCGTTGAATAGGTACAGTCAGCATTCTAATATTGCTCGGAAAAGTGACTAAGGCCTCTTCTCTGGGCTACATTTTGGATGAGGTGGTACAAATGCATGTAAAACCTATTTGGTGACAGTTTATTTTGCTTTCTCCTGTGAATGATTAGTCTCGAAAGAATTTTTAACTTGCTTTCCTTCTCTCACATGTGATGGTGGCACTGGGAAAACAAATGGGTCTAATTCAGTATAGCAGTGCAAGCAACCCTAATAATCCTCTTCACTGAAAGTCCTCTGGTTGTCTTCTTAGCTGGGAGTCCCATACTGAATGCAGATTTTATTTGTGCTGAAAGACCAGAGTTCAAATAACCTTCCAGATAGCTAATCCAGCATGCCATCCCACCAAGATTATCACTAATTTGTATTTGTTACCACTTTTTATTTAGCTCCATAGAGGTGCATAGCTCTGCAGAGAGCAAATAGTGTAAAATTTTCTAAAGTGCATAAGTGATTTAGGAGCCTAAATCCCACTTTCAAAAGTTAGACACTTAGGAGATTGTCTCAGTGCCTAAATCTGTTTTGAAAATGGGATATAGATTCCTAAATCACTTGGGAAATTTAAAATTTTACCCACACTTTCTTCACATAAGAGTTTGTGATTGAGGTAAGGACCAGGATATCTGGAGGAGTTAACACTGGGAGGACACAAGAAAGGAGGAGGATGAAAGTGAGGATAGTAAGTGCAGGTCTACACTACAAACTTGCACGGACGCAGCTGCACACAGCTGCTGTAAGCTCTCTCCTATCAGTTTAATTACTCCACATCCACAAGAGGGGGGTAGCTATGTCGGCGGGAGAAGTTCTACACCAGTTCTTAGGTCAGTATTACTCACACCCCTGAGCAATGTAGTTATATTGAAGTATTTCTGTAGTGTAGACCAGGTCTAAAATTACAGACTTACATGGGAGACTAATGTACGCACATTGGTGGTTAAAATTTCATTTTAAAGCAGTTTTTAATTTGGCATGTACATCAGGGAAGTGAGGGGTATGTAATACAGGCTAATTCAGCTGTACTCTCCTGCATCACTGTTAACGTGCAGCAGGTCACTATGCAGATATCAACAACCCAAAAAAAGCACATGTGAGATGTCTCTCACTTCTACATCCATGACCCAATCCACAGAATGCTGCTCCTCCTCAACAATTTCCATTCTGTCATGTTTCCTCACTCATATGGTATGTGAGTGGGTGTGTACCTGGGGGCAGCATTTGGCTAGTGGCTTTGTGAAACCAAAGACAGTTCTGTCAGTTTTCTTTTGGAAAAACCTTTTAAAATCATGATGCCAGAGTAATTTTCCTGTGTACTTTATATATTTTCAACTGAATTCTGATAAGAAGTGCTGCTTACCGTTTGGGATTTAAGAGGGTTGATAAGAGTTGGTTTTCCTTCATCAGTAGTGCTAGTAGAAATGATCCATAAATATTACACAAATGTACACGCACGCAAAAATGGCTTAAGGTTGTTTGAGTACATTGTATAGCATTGCACTCACTGAAAATCAAGAGAATTAGTTAAAGTAACAATAACATCCAGACAAACCTCTGTTTACAAGCTTTTCCACCTAAATACCATAATATCCAGTTCTTGAAACTCACACTCAGATACGCAGCCTATCTCTGGTCACATGGTTAAGGTCTTAACAACAGGCATGTTTTTACTTTTAAAGGTGTGTAATGTCTTGTTTCTACACAAAACATTCTGAGGTTAGAGATGGGAGGTTGTATTTGAGTGTGATTACGAGGCACTGGATATATGCATTGTGAGTAGTTATTTGTTACAATTGAAAGGCGGTTTTATTGTTAAGTTCCAGTCCATCAGAACCGGTGAAGTTCATTGGACCAAAGCTTCTCTCTGGTTAATCAGAAGAAATTCTCCAGGTGTAGAAGGAGGCTCCTGGTAAGTGACTTGGATAGGGCCAAGGAGCAGGATAGGAGCTGGCACAGGCGCTGACTTTTGTTTTTGCCGGTAGGTGCTTTCTGCCTTCTGGTTTCACTGTGCGCCATGTATGTGCTCCTGCCACCTACTGGTAGTTTGTGGGTGCTGAACACCCTCTATCTTTTTTTTTTCGGTGGGTGCTTGAGCCCCAGAGCACCCACGCTTGGCATCTATGCTTGCCAGCAAAGCTGAGTGTGAAGCAGAACTTTAAATTCCACTAGGGAAGAGACACTTTCTCTATCTGGAGAATCTCCTGTTCTTTGCTGGAGAGGAACCCTGGTCTGATTGAACCTTATCAGGACTCTTTCAGTGGGTCTCTTGCTGGTCAATCTTATAAGATTAGTTGGAAGCTTGAGGGTGCAGAAGAGTAATAGATTGAGCTTGAGGCACAGAGAAAGTTCAGGTGAGGGGCTAGTTAGGGAATCTATCCAGAGCAGAGCCAGGTAAGCACTGATGGAGAATGGAAGTTGTCTGTGAAGATGCAGTGCTCATTTGGCATCTGGGACAAAAACCCACGTGATGAAAAAACATTGTTTTGGTATTGTAGCAGAGCGACAACTCACCGCTGTGGCACCTCCCACTGGACATCCAGGGAATTAGCTTGCCAGCCTCCAGAGCGCCCTCTGCAGGCCTGAGTCTCATCTGTCACTGGCCCCATGTCCCTCCCAGACCCCAGTGCCCCTTTCCCTTGGGTGCTTCCCCTTGGCAGTAACCCTTCAGCTCTCTGGGTCTCCCGTCCCAGGGAATCCCCCAACCCCGTATTCCCACCTTTCCTCAGTCTTTGGCTACTGCCAGTCACCATCTAGCCCCCACTCACTGGGCTGGACTGCAGTGTAAAAGCCACTCATCATAGGCAAAGGGGGATTCAGACCTGCTGCCTTTGTCTACCCTTGGGCTGCCCCGTAAGTATGGCCCTTAAGTTCAGGGGTCCCCAAAACAAAACATAAGATTGACCACAAAAAAAAACAAAGTCCATCAGGATTGGTTTTGTATTGGTTTGACTGGTGAAAATCCTGGCAGGACACTTTAGAGTGTCAGTGGTCTTCGGAAGTCAAGTTTGATCTTATTGAGATGGTATTATCTTGGGACTGTTCAATGGGAGGTTTCATGTGTTCAAGAGTTTTAAATCCTCTTTTAATGCAACAGTTTTTAATACAGAATCACTCAGGGCCAATGTCTCCATAATGATCCAGTCATTGGTTTACAGCTCCAGAGTCTTTCAGCTAGAACCATATTTCACTATGTGTCTGAGGAGGCTTGAGTTAGTCCAGTGAAGATACTCTGAATTCTGAGCTTTCATTTCTGCTCAGAATTTCCCTTGTATCCATCTATTTCAGACAATATCATAAAAATTCCTGGAGGGTTTTATGTTAGTTTAGCTTATTTTTGGTCCTTTCTTGTACTGTGCCATCACACACAAGTGGATCTGGAGATGTGACTTATTTGGAAGAACAGGAAATACCAGAGGTTCATGTGTTGAGTGAGTAGCCTGCAAATGACTTGCAATCCGCTTGCTGTGTTTCCATCTACTTAAATTAATACCACAGTGAATGCTCCCATTAGCCAGACTGTGAGGTTATTATGATTCTAAAGAGCTAGAACTGTGTTAAGGGCTCCCCTGTGCCCTCTGCAAACTCCCCTCTCCGCCCCCCTAAAAAATCCCTCCACAGTGTACTCCTGCTGGGGCAGCCATAATTTGACCCTCTGAATTTATTATGAGTTAAAGTAGCTGTTGATTTAATAAATTGATTTGCAGGTCACCTTTAAACATACCAGTAAAGCTACCTGTCAGTGAATCACAGGGAAGGCCTGACAGTAGCATATGGTCCAGTTATGTATAATAAGTCAATTTATTTAATAATTTACTGCCATCTAACATAAAAGAAGCTCATTATACACGGCTCCAGCCTAATGAAACAAATAGTCATTTTGTGACTCTAACACCTGTTCTGCATTGTGTCGGCTTTGAATCAGGAATTTGTCGCACAAGAAAGCAGAGCCCTCCCATTGACTAGAAGAGGTCACCGTTTTAAAAGTAAGGCTTGCACCGTTTTAAATTTTGTTTTTAGGTCAGATGAATCAGCCTTTCCTCAGTGCTTCTGGCCCTTCCGTTGGCTGAGCTGGCTTTCTGGAGGCAGCAGGGCTTCTGGTCTGTCACTAACAGGGGAATGCTGCCTCTGGCGGGCCACATTTTGCCTCTTCATTCTCGTGTGTCTGTCTCGCTCCGGTTCTGTCATCTCTTCTATCTCCCTCCTTATTTTTTCTTTCTGCTTCTTTCTTTTTTACTCTGCTCACCCGTTCTTTGCCATTCTTCCTTAGACCCTATTTAATCCCCTTTCATGTACTCCTCTTTCTCCTGCCCACTTGCCTCGCAGTCTTCCCTCCCCCAACCTAACATAGAAACTCACAAATTAGAGATGGAAAGGATCTGTTAGGTTACATATAGTCCCTCCACTACCCTACGGAAATGCAGAATTATGTCCTAGAAGGGCTGCTTCCACAGTTTACAAGATCTCGTTACCTGGCATTTTTTCAGGTAACAGACTTAATGTAGATTGTCATCCCACTGGGTCACATCCTCAGCTGGTGTAAAGCCAGTGGCTCTAAACTAATTTACACCAGCTGAGAATGTGGCTCACTATTATTATTTCTCATTATACCCTCAGGTACTCTCATGTACCACTCTTAGACAGCTGTTTCCACAGATAACACCAGAAGTGCTGCAACTTCAGATGCCAAGAGTGCTTCTGACTTCCATACTTACTGGCATTTGAGCCTAGAAGTGATACCAGTGTCTGATACTTAGCACAAATAACACTTCTTGCATCTTGCACCTAATGGTGTGCTACTAATGATCCTAGATGAAACATGCCGTGCTGTCCTATGGGATAATTAATCATGGGACACTAAATTGGATTTGTATGACAGTCGTATTCACTGAAATCAGCTGTGATGCTATATAGGTACCGAAACATACTTTATTACATCTAACCCCTTTTCAGTATGGTTCCACTCTGGCATATGGATTTACTGCATCACCATAGAACACTGAAAAGGCAAGAGATGATTATATACGGTAGTAATTTTCCGTTGGTCATTTATGCATCATCCTGTCTTTGAATATACCTCTATCCTGATATAACGCGATCCTCGGGAGCCAAAAAATCTCACCGCCTCATAGGTGAGACCGCATTATATCGGGTATGGTCCGGTATGGTACGCCGTGCCGGACTGGACTGGCTTCCCTGGCGGTGATTTAAAGGGTCCGGTGCACCCGCCACTGGGGGGTGCCCCGGGCCCTTTAAATCACCACCAGAGCTCCGGCAGCGGGGCTCGGGCGGGGATTTAGAGGGCCCGGGGCTTCCTGCAGTGGCTGGAGCTTCTGGCTCCAGGCTCGGGTGGTGCTTTAAAGGGCCCAGGGCTCCCTGCTGCTTTACTGCGTTATATCCGAATCCGTGTCATATCGGGTCGCGTAATATCGGGGTAGAGGTGTATTTAAAACGGATTTTAAAATCTTGAACTGTGTGAAGATTTCATATGAGGTGAGAAATTAAATAGATTGGGATTAAATTGTTCGGAGAGGAGACAGATAAGAGGAAACATGATAACGTTGTATCAAATAATCTACTATTGGTAGATGTACCATTGGTTTCATCTAGTGTGGCAATTCCTATATTGAACTGACCTTTGGAGCAACAGTTGCTTAACTAGTTAAGCTGTGTTCTCTTCTTTGCCTTGGACATTGCTAGGGAAGCAGGAGTTCTGTGTTGTCTCATTTTTATATTTTCAACTCCCAGTTTTACTTTAGAGGACTCATACTATATATAACCTGTTCTTTATTAATGCATGCATTTGTATGTGGCAAGTATCCAAAAGTAAATATACCTCACTATTTTAATTCTCTTTTAAAATTCCCCCAGTGTCTTTACACGGGGCCAAATTCTGATCTCATTTACACCAAAATAAATTCATCGGTCAATGGCTTTAACACCAGATTTACACCACTGTGACCGAAAGAAAAATTGGCACCATAATTTGTTCTGCTTGTCAGACATGTGATAATCTTTCCATAAATCACTCACTTAAAAGTTCTCTTACTTCCTGGTTTTACTATTCAGATCACATAAAATGTAGATAAACGTATAAGTATTTGTAGAACACCTCCTTCTACTTTCCCTCCCTCCCACAAGCCCTGTTCCTCCCTCCACCTCCCACCGTATCCCCCCACCCCCTAAAACAAACCAGCAAGAATTATACTTCGACTAGCATACTGGGGTTTTTTTTGGTCTCCTCCCATTCTAATTATGACCTGTACTTTGCTTTCGTTATAAAGTATGCGTACCAATTACTCTGTGGGAGTGGTGAAACTGCAGCACAGAAACTAGAACGATTTGGATTAATCTGAAAGCTATTCATTTGCTTGCGCTTCTTTTTATTAACAGACGAAAACATGCCGTGTGCCTTGTATTGGCTGCGTACCTTTCAACAAGAATCGAGGTAACTCTTTCTGTGCGTGTGTTTTTTGTCTCTCTCTCTTAGTGATCTTTTGAATATTGTAAGACTTGAGGCTTGTAATTTTACAATAGCTAATATCTAATTTGTGCTCTTTAAAATGCATTGACAGAGTCATCAGATTGCCTTATGGGGATATTTTCATAGCTCTATAAAACAGCAAGTTCCTTTTCCATTACTTTTTTTTTAATAAGTGAGTATAAAATATCACAGGCCAGATTCTGATCTCAGTTCCACAGTTGCAAATCTGGAGTAACTTCACTGAAGGAAGCAAAGCTGCTTCAGATTTACAGCAGCAGAACAGCAGGTGGAATCTGGCCCATAATTGCTTTTTTGTTTTAATCGTCAACGTAGTAAAGATGGTTGTTGATCGAGGGATATTGAGACCGCCAGCACTTTCAATGTTGGGGAAAGTACATTGCTGTAAATTGGTGAGCAAGTTCTTCAGACCGGTTTCTCTATAGGAGTGAGATATTTCCAGGTAAGTAATTTCAGAAATGTGGGACTTGCTGATACTGTACAGTCTTATTGTTCACTAACTATAAATACAAACTGAAAATGTAGGATTGGCAGCATTTAATTTTGAAAAGATAGTTCTCACAGACTATGGACTATTGGTCCCTAGCTGCAATTGCTAGTTTTTATGGTTATGTGAAGAACGATATGTTAGCTCTCAGAACTCAGAAGGAGACTTTTGCTTGGCTGGTATTTGAGGTAGAAGTGTTAGGAATGTCTCTTAAATACCCTCAAATAATCATACTCTCCTTATGCCTGTGCAAAACATTGCTATGGGGAGAGGAAGGAAGGGCAAACGGAAATCCTTCAGATCTTGCTATGTTTATACTTGCAACCTAGCTGGGCTGCATTTGGAACTAAGCCAGAAGTCTTTTAATTTGTGAATTTCTGTATTTTTATTTTATGGGGCAGATTTATTGACCTGACCCCCTCCCTTCCATGTCTTAGTTTTAGCAAATCTTGTACGTATGAGGCACTAATTGCCAAATGTTCTGCATAGTATCAGATTTGGGATACCCCAGCTCTGAATTCTGCATGTTGGGAATGCATCTTGATGGTCAGGCGTCATCTGCTGGAATGGTCAGTATGTCTGCAGTGATCAAGAGGAAGCAGTGGTTGTGTTGGGGAAGGGTGAGGCAGTGAGCTTCCAATAGGCATGATGGGAGAACCTCCCTCTACTCCTCCTCCCGCTCACTTCTTCCTTTCTTTTTCTTTTTTTAAATCTTGCTAAAAGTGTAAAAATATTCGGGTATATTGGAAACATGGGACAAAGGGCTTCAGAAAGATCAGGGTTGGATTTCTAGAAGCGCTCAGGGTTGGCCGGATACTGCTTTGTCTTTAGAGGGAGCAGCGTTAGGCCAGTGCCGAGTGTTTTTGAACATGCCCCTCTCGGTCTGTTTGACTGAGCATGGGATAGGGAGAGTGAAACCTCTGAATTCTAATCCCAGTGATCTGCTGTGTGATCTTGGGCATGTCACGGCACTGCTCTGTGCCTCAGTTTCCCCATCTGTAAAATTAGAATAATATTTACCTCCCACTGCCTTCCGCACAAGGATGTGATAAAGCTCAATTCGTTAATAATGTTTGCGCAGGCTTTAAAAAATATGAAGCGTTTTCTAAGAGTGTTCTGTAAGTATTGTTTTATCAAAAAGAAAGCGTTCTCCAAAATGACTGTAAGAATTTAGGATACAAATAGAATACAACATATTGTTGGTGACAGATTAATAGCTATATCCTGCTCATATTGAAGTCAATGGCAACACTTTCATTGACTTCAAAGGTGCAGGATTAGACCTTAAAACCATGCCTAATTAGAGAGAAGACTGGGGGAAAATTATATGAGTAATAGGTATTAATAGAATATGATTTCTACAGTGCAATCCCTAATTCTGTGTGTTACTATATATTAATTACAGTTGTAAATTAACAATACTAAATTAATTGGGCCAGATTCATCATCAGTGGAACTCTAATGACTTCAGTGTTCCACCACAGATAATCTGGCCCTTAATACAGCACCGTGAGAGTGGTGTTAATAATTAACTGCATTTAGAGGTGGCTGTTTTGTGTGTATTCCTCTCTGTTTATCAAATAGCTTGGCTGTTTGTGGGGTAGACTCCATATCAGCGTATTCAGCCAAAAATTGTAAATGTACTAATACGCATTTACTACAGATGTCACAAGCTAACAGAGAGCAGAGATTCAAAGTACTGCAGGTAAACAAGGTCATATTGTTCCCTTTTGCTCTGTAAGAGTTGCTTTTGTGTCTAATGCATTAAGCAGTGAATTCATTTTTTTTTAAAACTTGAATTTTTGCGTTTTTACCATCAATATTGCAGGTCAGTTAATGCAGTTAGGGAGGAAAGAGGGTCTTGTGGTTATGGTACAAGGCTGGGCATCACAGAGCCAGGGTTTCTAGTCTAGTTTCTGCTACTGGCTCACTGTGTAATCTCCACCAAATCACTTAGGCTATGTGCCTCAGTTTCCCTGTGTGTAAAATGTGGATAATACTTGGGTTGCACACACATTGAGAATTCACAAATGATTCTAAAGCTCTTTAAAATCCTCAGATGGTAGCTGCTATAAAAAATATTTTGCCAGTGTTTTCTCTATAACAAACTACCTTTTATATCTGAACTACACTTTGTAAGAGCAAAGTGAATTCCACATACCTGCAGAGGCCTCTCCTTTTCCTCTAGCACCCATCATGATATTATCAAACAGCGAAGCACGCAAATTTATATCCTCATAGCAATGTCCACAGAGGACTTTGTAGCTCATTAGGTTCTCAGAAGTTTTTTGAATTCTTTCCCTTTAGATCTCCCTTTTAAATTAGTACTGTTCAGAACAAAAAAATCAATTTTCTTTCAAAATTCCAAAAATTTCCTACTAGCTCTCATTAAAACCTTCTACCACTGTCCTTCCCAATCTGTTCTCATTAAGGTGATCTCTTCCCCTCTCCTCCCTCTGCTGAGCCTGCACTGTGGTCCTATTTTGGTTTTTGTCTGTCAGGGTCTGTTCTTGCAAGATCCTGAATGCTCCCTGCAAGGTGTTTACTGCCCTCTGCTTCAGTTATTATTTTTATTATTAATAAGATTGTTTATATTACCGTTAGCTGCGAGCACTCAGCACCACACAGAAATTGGCCCATAGAGTGCAAGTTCTTGAGGGCAGAGATATTGTTTTCTAATAGCAGAACCTCACTGACTTGTATTATTCAGTCAATATTGTTGGGGCATTGCCCCATAGCAGATGGTGAATTGAGGTCTTTGTATTAGACTTCATTGTTTATACAAAATATATTGAAGTACTCTCAGTAGCACATTAAGGGATATTATGGAGAATTAAGACTACACTGAAGTTATTAAAATAAATGAATAAAGTGAGACAATTTCTCTGCTTTTTCCGCTTTGTGGTATGTGTTTATTCATTTGCTTGCTTACTTGTAAAATTCAGTAATTTTGCGAAGCAGTTCCCAGTTTGGTTTGATTTGATGAGGTTCTCCTGTTTTCGGTATTTTTAACCACTATTTGAATTTTTGATGCTGTACAAATAATAAAGCACTGGAAGTTCCAAGAATTGTTTTTAATTACTTCTAGATGTTCAGGTGCCATGTACCGTTGCTTCTAGAAGGCCGTAACATTTTCTCGCTGGACTCTTTGGGCCACGTTTTTTTACAAAGTACTGCAGAGGCCAATTTGTGCACTTACATCTGCATGTACAGTTACCAAGATTGCATACATAAATCAGGGGAGGAAGGATAAATTCCTAAATGCCCATTTTACACATGCAGGTACCTCATTTGCATGTGCACCTATGGCAGTTGTGCATTTTCGCATACAGTGAATGGATTTCTGATTTTAAGAAGTTAACCCTTTAACTGCAGATAGATTGTTCCATGTTCATCTTCACTTTGGGTCTGATTTTTGACACCCTTGCTTGCGGGGAGCAGTCCCTTATTCTGAGTGTAATCAGTTATTTGAATGGGGCTACTTATGGAGTGAGGTACTGTTGAATGTGAGAAAGGTGGCAGAACTGGGCCTTAAACCTTAATGAATGATATATTCCTCCTAAATTTGTTTATTTGCTTCAGAATTATCCAGTCACTTTACAAAGGGAGGAAGATGAGTATTACTGCAAGCAAGAAGGAAAAAAGGGAACTCTCTAGATTTGATTTGATGTATTGTATGGCTGTTTTACACCTCTGACAATGTAAAGGGGCCTTAAAGTGGATGTAAATTACATTTATGGCCACTTTAAGGCCCTGTAGCAGGGTGGTTAGCTGCTCCTGCCCTGAAGGGGCTTGAAGCCAGCCCTGGGAGAGGGCTGGGGCTGCGAGCTAAAGGCTCGCTGATTGGGGAAGCAGCTGCAGCTGGGCCACACCCCAGTCAGATGGCAGCTGGCCCTATAAAAGCCAGTGAAGCCAGGAGCTGAGAGACTCTCCCTCTAGCTCTTGAAGGAGAAGGGCTTGGCTGCCTGGGAAGGTACCTAAAGTGAAGCAGGGCTAGGGGAAGGCTAGAGGAGCTGGGGGAGCTCCAGCCTGGAAACCCCCCAGGCTGCAGGCCTCGTTAAAGGCCAGAAAAGGTACTGGGGTTGCAGAGGGGCAGCCCAAGGCTAGGCAGAGGCAGCAGGTCCAACCCCCCCTTGCCGGTGATGAGTAGCATTTACACTGTAGTCTGCCCCAGTGAACGGGGGCTAGATCGAGACTGGCAGTAGCCATAGACGGAGGTGAGGTGGGGATAGCGGGTGAGGGTTCCCTGGGGAGGGGAGACCCAGATCTGTGGGGGTACTGCCATGGGGCAGCACCCTGGTCTGAAAGGGACACTGGGGTCCAGGAGGGACTCAGGCCCGGCAGCAAGCGGGACGCTGACCTACAGAGGGTGCTCCGGAGGCTGGAAACGTGAATTCCCTGGACGACCAGCAGGAGGCGCCACAGGGGTGAGTCCCGCCCTGTGACAGGCTCCTTTACGCTACAAAGCCTTAGTATAAATGATAATCTGGACTTTTTAAATGTATTTTGATAACATTTTAATTTCAGTTAAGGTTTAAATATGAAATGCAGAGAGTTTACCAAAATCACACTTTAAGGATCACATCAGAAGGAAATTACAGGACTTGTATTGTAGACTTATATTCTGGCATTACAGGACTTGTATTCTTGTTTCTCAACCAGTGGGTCACAAAAGGCAGTCAGGTGTTGCAAGGTGTTGAAAATGTTCATTACAGTTTTAAAGCAAAGAAAATAAAACCTTCAGCGTTCGTGAGGTTCAATGTAGTAGTTGTTATTGTCCTATATAGGCTTAGCATTGTTATAGCTGATACAGATTTTACTTACGTTTATAGTTAAATGTAAGGGAAACGTGAACATTTTTGTCTTACAATAAGGGGTCACCAACCTAAGAAAGGTTGAGAAACATTGTTTTTGACAATTAGCTATAAACAGTGGGGAATGAGTCCATGCTACAGTTCTTGTGGAATTTTAAATCTTATACTACGTGGTCCTGATTCTGCAGTACCAACGTAGACAAAGCTTTCTGTGAAGTTAGTGGGAGTTTTCCTTGTGTCAGGAACACAGGATCAGGCCCTAAAGCATTAATCTGATTGATCAGCCTGCTATGACTGTTGAAACATTGATTTGAACACAGTGGCATATTGACAGCTGTATTCTCAAAAGAAGTGGGATGGTGTGCTGTACGTGTTCTTACAACTGTCCTGCACTGAAGCAAGAAGTCACACTGATCTGCAGTGGAGTTCACTGGTACTAAGATTTTAACTGAGGTCAGTAATGAACTGAAACAACTTTTTTCCAGCATTTATTTTCCCAGCTGAGGATCTGGGAAACCACCTCCTGGAGGTTTCAGGGAAACTCATTGTCCACTTAAACCTTTGAGGAGGAATTTCCCTTCTGGCCCAAGCCTCCAATATGCCTTAATGTTGCTTCCTACTCCCTGTGTTTTTTTTCTTTTGTTTTTTCTAAACTTCCATCCACATCCATCCTTCCTTGCTATGACAGGCAGGCTGAACTACTCTTAATGCAGAGCATTTCCACAGTGGGGATTGGCTGATGTGGTTTTATTTCTGAGGCCCTGTCTACACTGGCAAGTTTCTGCGCAGTAAATCAGTTTTCTGTGCTGTAACTCCCAAAGTGTACACACTGCCATGCCACTTAGTGCGCAGAAACTGCGCAGTTGCAGCACTGTAAAAGAAACACCCCAACGAGAGGCGTAGAGCTTTCTGTGCCAGGGCTACAGCGCTGTGTTGCCAGTGTAGACACAGTGGTTGATTACAGCACTGCGATTGGCCTCCAGGAGGTGTCCCACAGTCCCTGTGTCAAACCCACAGTCGGTTTGAACTCTACTGGCCTGCCCTCAGGTGACCAACTATCATCCCCACCCCGTAAATGCCTTTGGAATTTTGAAAGTCCCCTTCCTGTTCGCTCAGTGATGTGTGCAGTGGTTTCAGCGCATCTTTCCAGGTGGCCATGCCTGCTCCACGCACGAGGTGATCCCCTGCTTGGAGCAATGCCGAACTGCTGGACCTCATCAGCATTTGGGGAGAGGAGGCTGTCCAGTCCCAGCTGCACTCCAACCATAGGAATTATGATACTGTGACGGGGGTGGGACTCACCCTGCAGCACCTCCCTCTGGTTGCTCCAGGAATTAGCTCAGTTCATGGGGAGCGCTCTCTCCTGGTGGTGTCCCATCCATCCCTCGCCTTCCGTTGGCACCTGGACCCACGTTGCTCCCTTCTGCTCGTGGCGTCCCCTTCAGGACACTGCCCTCCAGCAATGCCCCCTAGTCTGTTCTCACTCCCTTCCGGGGGGGGGGGGGAAGGCGTGGGAGAGACAGGACTAACAGCAGTCTTTCACCTGCCACAGTGGCCAGCCACTCCCAAAGTCTAACCCCTTCCCTCAGGGGTATGGTGCAGTCCAATATGGCCACTTCCCATGGCCAGTTGCAATATAAGGGGGATGGGGGGGACCCAGGCCCACCCGCTACTCTGGGTCCCAACCCAGGGACCCTCTAGTGGCAGCCTTCCTGCCCTCCTCCTCTCCCCTTGCTTGCTGTCTGCTCTCCCTGGGTCACTTCCCCTCTGACCCTTTGCACCCCTTAGGCACTTCCCTCAGGGCCTGCAGCCTGGCAGGTAGCGGGCTGGAGTTCCCTTCGGCTCCCCTGAGCCTGCCCAGCACTGCGCTGTCCCAGGTGCTGTTCTCCTAGCTCAGGAGACAGACCTTCCCTGTTGGAGGTCCGGGAGAGACTGCCTGCTCCGCTCCTAGGCAGCCTTTATATAGGACTGAGCCTGGCCCTGACTGGCCACCACTTGCTCAGCCCTCACTGGCTCTCCCACAGGCCTTCCCTGATTGGCTGTCTTTCGGCGCAGCCACTCTGGCCTGCCCTAGCCCGGTCTCTCATAGAGGTGGGGCAGGCTCCCCACCACAGATACCTACGGATTTCACAATGCATGACAGAAAGGGGCCGTGACCGGGACACACTGCAGTGCAGTGTCAAAGTGAAGGAGCTGCAAAACGCCTACCACAAGGCGTGGGAGGCAAACCACCGCTCTGGTGCTGCGCTCACGAGCTGCCAGTTCTACAAAGAGCTGGAAGCGATACTCGGCGGTGACCTCACCTCCACTGCAAAGACCACTGTGGATACTTCAGTGGCTCACATGCCAGTCGAGAGTGGACCGAGCCAGGAGGAGGAAATCTTGGACGAGGAGGGGGACCCAGAGGCAGAGGACGACTCAGAGATGCATGCAACCAGGAGCTGTTTTCTACCCCAGAGGAGGCTAGCTAGTCAGAGCTGTTGGATGTTGGCGAAGCACAAACAGGAGGAGGAGGCCTCTGGTAAGCGGATTTGATTTTGGGAATCGCTGAAGCGAGTTTTTGGGGGCAAGTGGGTTGCAGAAATCAGACCTGTCTCCCACTGCATGCCTAGTCTGAGAGGCGGAACAGGCTGTTGATTGACTCCCTCACTTCATGGGACTCTCCCTCAGAGATCTCCAGGAAACTCTTGAGGCAGCGGATTGCCCAGTATCTCCACAAGTTCTTCGGCAGAGCTGCTTTGTTTCTTGCCCCATTAACGGTAACTTTCTCGTGCCACTGTGCTGTCATGGGGGGTGGGGTAGGGGGACCATTACCGCACATAGGCAAGCCGCCTGGGGCCAGGGCAGAAGCTGCAGTCTTGGAGAAGACCCTCCCTTGATTCCCTGCTCACCCTCAGCAGTGAGATATCTTCCATAATGATCACATCCTGTGGAAAGTGTGTGGCCAGGAATGATTATCAGGGCCCCCATACAGTGCTGGCTCTCCACAGGAGCCACGTGCCAAATGTACAGCAAGGTCGGGGAAGACCTGCCCCTGCAGCTACTCACCATTTTGGGGGTCTTGTGGCTCATGTGTGCTTGCCTGGGGTCAGCCAGTTAGTGACAGGTGTGTGAGTACTGGCTCTGTTTTAAATCACTGAATCAGTGGTCTCTGTGTTGCAAACAATACTGCTTCTGTAAAATGTTGCATTTAAACTTCACAGAGGTGACCTGGGGAGCCCAGCCTCTCTCTTTGTTATCGGTGGCTGAACGGCTGCGCAGAATTAGAAAGTGACCAAGAAGAACTAAGGAGGACTTTCTGTGTGAGGTTATGATGCTCTCCTCCGCCGAGAAACAGGAATTGGAGGAGTGGTGGGACAGTGAGAAGAGGGACCGAAAGGAGAACGCGGCACACCAGAATGAAGCCACAGAGAGGCTCTTAAAGGTTATGGAGTGCCAAGCGAACACGCTCCAGGCTATACTAGTTCTTCAAACCAAGCAGTTCTGCGCCCATCCTCCCCTGCAGCCGCTGTCACAAAACTCTTTCCCAGGCTCCCCCCAGCCACTGCCAACACACTGTTATCAACCTCCTGGCTCCAGTCTATACCCGCGGCATTCCACTCCTGCCCAGTCACAGTCCAGCCCTGCAGACTCCCACTACCCACTGCACTCAACAGCCGTCCCTCTGCAGTTTGGCCCTGCTGAAGTACAGTACCCACTGCATTGTACTCCAAAGGAGAAGGTTGGATATGATCCCTGGACATACACAAATGTGTAGCCATCCCGGGACCCCTCCTCCTCCTGGGACCTTCCCTTCCCCCCCATTCCCCTTACTGTTGATGGGGGGTTTTCTTTGACTCTCTCCTCCGGTTCTTGTCTTTTTAATAAAAGAATTGTGTTGGTTTGAACACAATCTTTATTCTATTAATTGAAAGCAAAAAGAGTCCTGCAAAGCAACATACAATTACGTTAAATCCATATACTGCATCGTCTGCACCAATCACCTCCTTGCATTACAAGCACTGCACTCCCGAGCATAGCAACAAATATTAGTGGCTTTCAGCTACAAATTGCTGCCTCAAGGTATTCCTGATCCTTAAGGCCCGCACTGTGCCCCTTTAACAGCCCTGGTCTCTGGCTGTTCAAACTCAGCCTCCAGGCGCTAAGCCTCTGTGGTCCAGCCCAGATTGAAGCTTTCACCCTTCTCTTCACAAATATTATGGAGTGTACAGCACGCAGCTATAAGCATAGGAATATTGTCATCGGCCAGGTCCAGCTTCCCATAGAGGTAGCATGAGTGGGCTTTTAAACGGCCAAAAGTACACTCAACATTCATTCTGCACTTGCTCAGCCTGTTGTTGAACCGCTCCTTATTGCTGTCAAGTTGCCACGTGTATGGCTCCATAAGCCACGGCATTAAGGGGTAGGTGGGGTCTCCCAGGATCATAATGAGCATCTCGACTTCCCCTACGATGATCTTCTAGTCTGGGAAGAAAGTCCCTGCTTGCAGCTTCCTGAACAGGCCAGTGTTTCGAAAGATGCATGCGTCCTGCGCCTTTCCAGACCAGCCTGCGTTAATGTCTGTGAAAGGCCCACGGTGATCCACAAGCGCCTGAAGAACCATTGAGAAATACCCCTTGTGATTAATGTGTTAGGTGGTCTGGTGACAGAATTGGAATATGCATGCCATGTGTCGCCCCTCCACTGTAAGGGAAGCCCATTTGTGCAAAGCCATCTACAATGTCACGCACGTTGCCCAGAGTCACGGTCTTTTGGAGCAGGATGTGATTAATGGCCCTGCACATTTCCGTCAACACAAGTCCAATGGTAGACTTTCCCACTCCAAACTGATTAGCGACCGATCGGTAGCAGTCTGGAGTAGCCAGCTTCCCACAGTGCAATTGCCACGCGCTTCTCCAACAGCAGGCAGCTCTCATTCTTGTGTCCTTGTGCCACAGGACTGGGGCAAGCTCCTCGCACAGTCCCATGAATGTGGCTTTCCTCATCCGAAACTTCTGCAGCCACTGCTTGTCATCCCAGATGTGCATCACGATGAGATCCCGCCACTCAGTTCTTGTTTCCCAAGCCCAAAAGCGGCGTTCCACTGTGGTCAGCACCTCCGTGAATGCCACAAGCAGTCTCGTATCATAGCTACTACATGTGGCGAGATCAGTGTTGCACTCCTTTTGCCTTTGTAATTTAAGGAAAAACTCCACTGCCACTCATGACGTGTTGGTCAGAGTGAGCAGCATACTGGTCAACTGTTTGGGATCCATTCCTGCAGGCTGAAGATGCAGGGCATGCAGTACACAAACTGTTGAAAGATGGTGCCAAATGCGGATGGAAGCACAGGGATTGCTGGGATGCAAAGCAATGCATCACAGGGCATTGGGACAGGATCCAGGATGCCCCGCGACCCCCTCTGCCTTCCCACATCTCTTAGCGACAGAAGAGAAAGAGGTGCTCTGTCGGATGCTGTCCAGAGTGCACAGCTCCGAATACCGCTGCAAGGGCGAACATGCTATTGTGCAGGCAGCTGACAGTGTGAACACACAACAGCGGTTTTCCTTCAGCGCTCTCTGAGCGGTGCTGTAACTGCTGGCACTGTAACTTTGCCAGTGTAGACATGCCCTGAGCTTCTGTTGTTTGTCTGGTTGAACCCCTCCAAGTTCACGTGCATAAAATATGTGCATTTTGCACTTCTGTAGCCAGGGGTGGCTCTAGGCATTTTGCCGCCCCAAGCACGGCAGGCAGCCTGCCTGCCGCCCTTGTGGCGACTGGCAGAGCTCCCCCAGTGGCTTGCCGCCTCAAGCACGCGCTTGGCGTGCTGGTGCCTGGAGCTGCCCCTGTCTGTAGCATTGCATTCTGGGACCACTAGTCTCTGTGGACTGCACCACTGCTTAAAGATAAAGTGTCTGCAGTCTGCTCCAATAGTTATGACCTTCACATTCCTGGTTAATTTCCATTTTTCTCCTTGTTTGAATTAAGTTGGGGCAGCCCCTGATTTACACTAAGTACTGTTGCTTGTTGTAACTAGGAAACATAGACACCACTGTTGTCAGTGGAGATTGAACCTGGAACCTTCAGCACCAAAGTACAGGCCTCTGTCAGTCAAGGTAAAAGAGAGCTCCTATAGCTGTGAAAAAGTAATAGACGATTTCAGTCATTGGGCCAAGTAGTAGGGAACACAATTGTAGGAGCTGTATTGCATTATGCTGCATTTGAGTTTCATGCTCCCATTCCATGACCTAGAAGTTTGACTTTTTTTTTGTTCTTGTTATTTTTTGTTTTCTTCTCTTCGAGCTAGCATTAAACTGCATTTAGTGCCACTTGTACTAAATAATCAGTTTGATCAGCGAGTTTTCAGTATCGGTTTGATTGGAACTGATTGGAACCAAAATTCCTGCCACACGCTGCTGCTTCAGAGCAACATAAGAATGAAAGATGGGTTTGTGTTCACTGAATATGTTTCTTTTTTTATACAGGATTTGCATCCTACGCTGATGTGATTATGGGCCTGGGTGACCACTTTTAGTAAAATGTGGCCTCCTGCTGGGGGTTTGAGGGAATATTTTTGCTGTTAGGTACATGAGCACCTATTAGTCAGCGGCTGAATCACTGAAACCTGAAGAAAAGGGTTTTTTAACTGGATCCACATCTAAATGTTAACTGCATTCAAATCACTGTAAAATCATCAAAGTCCCCTAGCATAAATTGTTGACATTATTCATACTTCTCATCCCTTATTAAAATAAAAGAAGACTCAACTTTGTCTTCAGCACAGGAGACTGACAGAAGCATTTAGTATAGCAGTTATAGCTATTGTAATTTGGCTAAATTTGAAAGTATGTCTCACTTCAAATAATTTTAAATCTGAAGATACTACCTGCATCCAAGAAGAAGTTTCATTTCCAGGCCACTTATCAGATCCTCCCAAGTGCTCTAGACACATAAATGGTTGTTCTGTGCAGAGGAGAAGAGTTCCTATGAAATGCCGTTCTTCTTCTGTTCTTGTGGAGCAAAATTCTGGCCTCCCTTGTACTGTGCAACCACTGTTGTCTCCCCTAAACTGTGGTGTTAGATCTTCAAAGTAGTTGGACAGCTCTCCTTTCATTTGTATGTTGCTGCTAGTGTCAAATCTCCATTCCTGGCTGTTTGCATGTTAAAATCCAGCAGAGAGATCCTGAGGGATCGATCCTGTTGGTGCTGAATGCCTCATCTAAAGTTCTGAGAGCCTCCTCTACACTAAGTGGAGTGTGTATATGAAAATGGTGGCAGAAAGGTTCTGGATGAGGTAATCTGGTAGTAGTACTTAGAGCTGGATTGGGATCAGATGGTAAAATTTCAGATTGGAGATGGCAATCTTTCATCTGCTTTAGTGTACAGTAATGGGATAACATACTCTTGACTTCAGAAGATCCTGTCTGATCTAGGTGACATATATCAGGAGTACTGAGTATGCACCTATTAAGAGTTGCTGCAATGTGGATATAACTGTGTGTGTTTAAGGAGAGAATGGAGATTAAAGAGTGGGTTAAAACCCTGTTTTGACTAAACCAGAGCTTGAGTTAATGGTTTGGGGCAGGAAATAACCTATTAAATAATATATATGGCTGGGAGAAAGTGCACAGTCAGATTACTACATCTCTCCTCCAACACTCAAACACTTAACTATGGATAAGGAGTAAAGAAGATGTCATCTGTTGGGTGACCTTCTCTGTAGTGCTCATCCATCCATTCTGGCTTCTTATTCTTTCCAGAGAGGAAACAAAGGGGAAAAAATGGGAAAGTGTTGGCTGTATCAGAATGGGTTTATTTATATTCATGTAAAATGGAATCAGGCAGGGCCCAGGGAGTTTTCAAGATTCTGAGGTGAAAATTTATTTCCAGAAGAAATACAGGCAAATTTGGAAGCTCATCACTGGAAGTGAAAGCTGCCAACTCCTCTTCTCTGAGCTTCCAACTCTGTATCTTTTGGCAGGAGAGTCTGACGAGAGGTGTGTTTTTCATAAAACCCCAAATAGGTGAACCTGAAGAACATATAGTGAAGACTTGATTCCTAGGTGGGTTTTATTACACAACATGGTGTCTACAACTCATTGCTATAAATCAAATAAACAAAAAAGTAGCAGTTGTTATACAATAATATTATAGTTCTTAGGTTATATAGTGCAACATTGCCCTGGGCTCTAAAAGCTTCCAGTCAGTTAAGGTCAGGTATAATTGCAAAGAAGCTATCATCTCATTCATGCTTGTTAAAATAAATAGTAAATAACCTACCAAGAGCAGATATGTGTGCTCGGTGACCTAGGTATCTGGGATAAGGGGAAATAAAGACATAACAATAATTAACTTCCTTGCACTCCAATACTGATGTTCATAATTAATTAAATTAAGACATAAATTAGATTGTATGCTATTTTGGGAAAGGACCTTGACTCTGCTCTGATTCTCTGGTGTAAGTCAGAAGTAACTCCACTGGAGTCAGTGAAGTTGCATTGGTGTAAAATATTTTAGATCAAAATGACTTAATTCTAAGCGTGATAGTTTTTTTAAAGGTATTTTAACATTTGTGGGGAATGTCTGTGTGAACAGTGGTATTAGCCCACATGATGCTATTTATTTTTAGTCTCTGGACTGTTCTTATATTACAGGGGTGATTGAAAGTACTGTCAATATTTGCTCAAGATTATACAGTGGGGTCGCGGTACATTAATGTGAGTTAATGCTTGTGTGATAGGCAGGTTTTTTATTGTTGTCGTCTTCTGACTGGCTATGCCAGATCTGTTAATATACCTATTGGCTCACCGAAGTCTGCTTCTTTGAGCTCACTCAGTGAGATTTACCTTTATTTTTGGAGCCAGAGATCATGAGTTCTATTTCCATTGCCTTAGGGATGTTGGTGGTTTGCTGCTATGGTGCTTGCATCTTTTTGGCTATAGATAATAATTATTTTAATCTGAGAAGAAGTATTGTATAATAGTTGAAGAATCAGACTAGGAACCAATGGATCTAGGTTCTGTTTCTGGCCTCAGTTGTTGACTTAGTATTTGATTTTGGGCAATTTACCTTCTCTACCCTTGGTTTTACCATTTTTCTAGAATAGGAATAATAGCAGCTATCTAACTGAGGATTGCAAAACTTTATTTAATTAATGTTTTTAAAGGGCTCGGAGCTCGTCAGATAGGAAGCATTATGGATGCGCAAAGTGAAAAATAAAGTCAAAACAATGGGCCCAGTTCATTGCTTGTGTAAACTGTTGGGATTACACCATGGATGCATTTGGCCTAATGATGTCTAATAAACCTATCTTGACAATGTACCTCATTAGGTCATAGTTTTTTCTATCAGTCTTTCTAATTTTCTAAACCATGGTTATATCATTCTGGAATCTCTAGAGAAGTGGTGGGCAACCCATGGCCCACAGGCAGCCCACCAGGGTAATCCACCGGCGAAGAGCCGCGAGACAGTTTGTTTACATTGACCACTGCGGGAAGTGGCACAGGCCGTAGGGACATGCTGGCCGCCACTTCCCGCAGATCCCATTGTCCAGCGATGGCAAACCACGGCCACTGGGAGCTGCAGATGGTCAGTGAAAACAAACTGTCTCACAGCCTGCCAGCAGATTACCCTGACTGGCCACGTGCAGGCCGCAGGTTGTCCACCACTGCTCTAGAGATACTGGATATTCTTGTTTCGGGGCTGATTCAGGAATGCACTGTAAGCACATGAGTAGTCTCAAAGTCACCGACTCCTGTATTGGGGTCTTACAATTTACTGATGTTGAAGAGTGACATTTCCTTGAAAAAAAAGAGGAATAAAAAAATTAGGCCAAATTTCTTAAATCTGGGTACCTAAAATTAGTGTTGTAATTCCATATTTAGAAATTTAAATAGAAGTGGCCTGACTTCCAGAGATGACCCCTGCAGCTCTCATTGAGGAAACTCTGAAGGACATCATTGCTAAACGTAACTAACTGAAATCTGAAGGGATCATCACATGAAGGAAAAACCCACGGATGATGTGACTAGAAATACAAATGGGAGATTGGAGTTTCCATATAACAAGTGCAGTTAAATTTTGTGAAGGGCTGTGGAGGACACAGAGGGGGTTCTTCCTGGCAACCTACTAAGAATTTTCCAAAACTGAGAGTGTGAAGGGACATTGGGACAGTCAGTGTAGAGCAGAAGAGAAACTTTAGGGTGAGTGAGGTGAAATGGAGTTGGAAATATTCTGTGGGATCCAGGAGACGGAGTACTTAGATATGCCATTGGGAAAGCAGGAAGTTGTGTGTGTTTGACAATAAAACCAGTCTTGGTTGTGGGTAGCAGTTCTCAGTACCTTGGTACTGAAACTCAAAATTAACAGAAGTTTTCTCTGAAGTTGGATGTGGATGGGGATATTGGTCAAACAGAAGTAAAGCAGTCACCTGAAAAAGGCAATTTTAGAAATGAATCTGCCTAAATAGGATTATAAGAATTTGTTTAGAAGTACAAATTTTTCATCTCTTCTTTAAACTGACTCCTCCTTTAAAGTTATTACATTGCAGAATGTTTACATTTTCAGGAGAAATACTTCAGACACATTAAATTCACAGGGCAACTTTCATACTAGGGGAAAAAATGTCTTACACAAAAATGAGGGACATTATCCTGAAATCAGACCCATGCGACACATACACCTCACCCGCAATTAGGTTGCTAATTTTGGTTGGACATATTCCTGGAGGTTTCATCACATGAGATAACATTTAATTAATAGATTTAATTCCTGGAGACTTTACAATAATCCTGGTGGATTCGAAACCCTACCCCCAGTACGTAGGTGGGGTTGGCCAGGATCCTGTCAGTCTTTTTCCAACTTTAATAATGTCTTTGCTACTCCCAGTTCAGCTTCAACATGCAGAGAAATTGTTGCCCTCTGACATTCTATTCTGCTGCAATGCAAAGAAAAGGGACACCACAAATTCAGCATTATGATTTCATTGTAGGGTCAAGTAAAGGGAGAGGGTGGGTTTCAGAGAGAGCAAACCTTTGCTCCAACACAAAAAGCTTTGGCAGTTAGTAAAGATGGGCTGTTGATCAGAACTTCCAAAAAGTGCGGGTATATGGTTTGGACCCCATCTGTAGTAGTTAGCAAAAGTGATTAAAGGAATTTATATGCGGAGGAAAATGATGGAGCTGTAGAAATTTAACAGTCTTTCCCACTATGCAAGTCTCTTGTCAGTCAGTAGGAATATGATACTATGTTTGTCCTATTTCACTTATCTTTCTGGCAGACCCCCCAGAGTGCTGAAATGTATTAAAGCCCCATTCTTTCACCTCAGAGAACTTGGGTTCAAATGAATCTTAAATCTGCGAAATGCAATAAAATGGATCGTCTCTTCCTAATCCTTAGTGGATAATTGATCACATCAGCAGATGCTGAGAACTTTAACTGTAATCGTCAGTGACCGCTCAAGGGAGTTCCAGCATTGACATGGCAGGGGTGGGACAAGCTAGAGGGGCATTGGTGGAGCTGTGCAGAAATGGCACCTGTCTGTTCACTGCGTCATTGTAGCCCATGCCATCAGAGCTCCTTACACTCCTAAGCATGCAAATGTAACCCCTCTGCCAGGCTGAAACGATAGCAGCAAGGGCCAGGTTCAATACCTAGGGTCCCTTCCCCACAACGTAATGCAAACCAGCTCGAGCCCCCACCCAGTGACCTGGGAAAATCTTACACACACCCCTGGGCGCCTCAAGGAGGCAATACTTCCCCTCTCGCAAGCACAGACTCTTGGTGTAGCAGAAAAGGTTTAATTACATAAGATAAACAACAAGCATGAAATTTGGAAAATACCTCAACTAGAGTTCATAGGTCAAACCGTGAGCAAAGATCCACCCCAGCAACTTGGGCCGTGTCCTTCTCTCTGGGCCCTTGAGTCCAGCAACCCCTCCAAATCACCCAAAGTCCCACAATTCAAAAGTCTCTGTCCCGGGTCAGGCAGCCCAGAGTTCAAGAGTCTCTTTGCAGAGGTCCCCCTCCCCAGCCTGGGTAGAAAAGGGGCACCTTACGTGGTTCGGGGCCAACTGCCCTGCCTCTTCGTGGGGTTCTGCTTCCACTAGTCGTCCCACCAAACAGCTCAGCTCCACTTACTCTGTGGGCTGCTCCACTCTGCCAGCTGCTCTGGTCCACCAGCTGTCCTGTGATCCGCTCCAGCCATCCTCACGAGCTGCTCAGCTCCACTCACCCAGTGGCTGCACAAACTGCTCCACTCCACTCTGCCAGTATTGCTTCAGGCTCCCCCACTCATTAGCAAGTCCAGCTCTTCAGTGATTTCAGCTCCACTCATTAGCACAGTGCTCTCAGCTCAGCAAGTCCAGCTCAGCAGGTCCAGCTCTTCAGTGATTTCAGCTCATAGTAGGGGAGCCCCAGTACCAGTGAATTCAGCTCAGTAACCTGCATCTAGATTCTTAAGGGAATCAAAAATTAACTCTGACATTCCACAGTGGAGAGAAGCATAGGTAGAACTGGTGCTTCTGGCTCACACAAGGAGCCTGCACCACCAAGTACAGATACCTGTCCCCAGCCTCTCTCTCCAATGGGTTTTGGAACCCATGTCCCCCATCTAGCAAGTGCTATCCTGCTGACAATGAAACCCCCCATCACAAGACAATTTTGTAGTTCCCCATTTACCCAATCAGGGTGACAACATTTCATTGCTCCTGCCCCAATAACAACGAAATTGGGGGTCCCACAGCTGTGGAAATAATCATCCCATGCTGCTTTGCGGTATGCTAAGTGGGGTGGGAGTGCCAATGCAAATAACCGAAACTTCTTTCCGCACTCCCCATAATTTACCACCAGATGTCAGGGTGGGGCTCATCCTGACTCTGCTTACACAAACATGATGGAGAGCTGTAGAAATGTCAGCTGATGAGGGTGTTAGTAATAATGCTGTATGTTTGCAAAATGCTTTACAAACAGTAAATTAAAACCTCTCTCACATACACACCCTCCCAGCCTTCCCTGTGAAGCAGTTATCATCCCCAATATACAGAAGAGGAAACTGAAGCACTGAGAGAGTAATTGAAGGCCATATACAAAGTGTCCAAGCTGGATGCAGCATGATCCAGTGTAGGAAGTAGGAAACTGGCAGTTAGGAGATCTGGGTTCTATTTCCAGCTTTCCCATCCCTTCTGTGTGACTTTGGGCAAGTAACTTAACTTGTCTGTGTTGTGGCTGAGGAGACCACAGCACAGCACAGGAAGACAGGGACCACAAAGATGGCTTTACCACCTTTTTGCTTCCTTTATTCTGTGTTGACTGAGTATCAGGGCAGTCCTCACTATATGAGCAGTGTGAGGATTACTCTCAAATGCATCAGGTGCCAGTGGCTCCAATGGCCAGTGTATGAGCTAGGTATCAAAACCAAACAAACAAATAAAACCCTACCTCAAGCAGAATGTTGATACTGAAAAGGGAGAAGTGCCAGAAATTCCATGAAGTCAACTAGGGGTTTCACTATTGATTTATGAGAGGAAGGAGTTCAGATATTGGGGAGGAAGGCAGCAATATAAAACCCTTAGACAGATGATCAGGGTGCAAGAAAGTCCTGGCCATGACCCCAACACTGGCCACAGGGAGGCAGTGGGCTGACCTTTAGTTCAACTTTATGCCAGCAGTGCAGTGCCAAACAATTGCAGTGTAGCCAAGGCTGGGTACCAATGATGCTACCTATTTCTGCGAGGAATTTAGAGATTTGTAGATGATAAAAGTGCAAAGTATTATTATCAGAAATTCAAGAGTTCCCACTCCTGTTCCTGCACATACCTGTGCCTTTCCCTGCCATGCTGAAATATTGTATGGGGGACCTCAGACTAAACAAAGTGGTTTACATATTTGTCCAGTGTCCAGGGACACTTTAAAAGTGAAAATCATTCACATGTATTGTTTGATACACTTTACATCTATCTCTCTGCTTTAATGGGATTCCATGTAATGCCCAGGGATCAGGCCGGTCAAAGGGCAGTCCCAATCAATGGTCAGAGATCATGCAAGAGGTCTGATTGCCTGGAGGTTCAATCCAGTGGGAGGTACAGTGAAGCAGCTGATGGGGTTAAGGTGAGGCAACAACTCTCCATCAGACAGACCTATAAGGCAAAGTCAGGTGAGTCCAAGTAGCAACTAGCAGGCCATGGCTCAAACAAAGCCAGAAGGGAAGCCGGAAGTTTATATATAGTCACCAGCCAATCAGGATCAAGCCCATGTGGCCAATCAGAAAGCAGGTTGCAGAATCCTGGAAGCTGGTCCACTCAGGTCTGTGAATTCCCAGGTGCACTAAAGCATTGGTGTGGCATGAAACCCAAGGGTTGCTTCCTGAAAAAGCATATGATTCTGCTTGTGATGTACTGTACACATTCTGCTCTTCCAGTAGTAAATTTGACTAAGTATCTCCTGCTCTGTGATAAGAAATACATGGGGTGCTCTTTGCGTGTCATTCATTTCCACAGGCAGATAAACAATGAAGGGCTTGTGAGATTGTTGGTTGAACAATACCTCAGAAAAGCTCCGTCTTGCCTGGCTGTCATTTCTGTTGTTGTACTTTGCACTTGGTGACATCACTGGTGACAGCTAAATGGAGTGTATTAATAATTAGATGTTCTTTGACCAAGGATGTTGATTATTCTGGGCAACCAAAATCATGGACCACAGCCAGTTGTATGCATAAAGCTGCTATTCTACTACAGTACAGTAATTTTGTTACATACTGGGTAAAAAAGAGGACGGTAGATTTAAATTAACAGGAGATATACAATTAGAACAAAATTGAAAAGCAATTATGTTTATCTTTTACATTTGAAAAAAAAATCCTGAATCACCAACATAGGCTTAAACAGCCACTTTTACTAAAATAAATAAATCTGCTTCTATAAATCAGACCTCTTCATGGTAAATAGTTATTCATATCACCTAAGATATGAATAACAAGAAAGATAACAAGAAATAATACTGTGTGCTTATATAGCTTTTTCTCTCTGAGGATCTCAAAGTTCTTAATTAAAGTCAATGGATTGATACTTGCAAAGTTCCTGCTTCTGCTCCCATTGAAATCATTGGTAAAACGCTCATGGATTTCAAATGGGAACAGGCAGGTGCAGACTAAGGGCCTGATTGTGTCCGCCAAGATCTGCTCATCCCTTTGGCATGCTTAAGGGGGGGTTCAGATATTTCTGCATGACTGTGCTCTATTCTCCAGATCCTGCAAAAACCTTCATCTGTGTCTGGTTATCAGCTGGGCAAGGGGGGAGATGGGCCAGAGGAGACTTTTTGTTAACTTTTTTGTGTGTAATCCCTCCTAGATTCTCAGGGAGTTGCTTTGGCCACGAGGAATTCCAGGAAGTGTGGTTCTAATGAAACCATGCTGTCTGTGCAAGGAGCTGTGGGAGGTGTCAGAGACCAGAACTGCTGACTGGTCCTGCCCTCCCATGTGTCTCCTGGGATCCACCGTCTTTGGGGGCCGCTTTTCTGGACATCTCTATGAGGAAATGCTCATTGAATTTTCCTTACAAAACATCCCCTTTCATTATTTTGTCCTCACCTGTGGGAAATTTGGGCTTGAGGGATCAATATCCCTGTTTTATAGAGAGTTGTATGACTTGCCTCGGTTAAAACAAAAAACTTATGGTGGAATAGGGAATGTAACACAGGTCTCCCAGTTTAAGCACTTTGAAAGTGTTACCGTGTGTCTTAGCCACAAGACTCCCTTCCCTTCCTCACAAACATGCTCCTTATAAAATAGAAGGAATTTGAATAATTGACTGGATTGAATGTGGATAATTGGATGGGATTGTACTCTGGCAGCTAGCCTGTGCTGCTGCCCAGGCTGCGGGGGCCACACTGCCATTTTAGTGTGCTAGCTCGATCAAAGCTAGTGCATGTCCTGAGCTGCAAATTACACCTCAAGCTGTAGTGCAGACATACCCTAAAACTGTACTGCGACTCCCAGCAGGTATTGCTGCACCTGTAACAACCGAATACTAGAGGATTTATTTTCCTTCCACTCAGTGGATGGAGGTGTGGGGGAAAACCCACTGCTTCACAAACAGCAGTGTCTTTAATCTGTAGATATCTACGTCTTTTGCCCAGAAGGGTAAATCAATAATTTCATTGTAGAGCTGGAGAAATTGAGGCAGAGAGAGGTAACGCAATTTGCCCAAAGTTCCACTCCTAGACCCGAACTGTTGATCCAAGCTGCCTTCATGGTACTAGCCCATTCTCCCCTGGTAACAATAGGTGATGCACTCACTGTGCAGACCTGATAGGAAGAAGAGAAGGATAAAATAGGGACAATGGCATCATTATGCTTGAAATCCATCTGATTTGTATTGCTTATGGGGTGTTTGCATATTCAGAGCAGAGGGATCGTCTGACACACTTTCTGCAACAGGATCATTACAATATGTAGCTGCGATATCGAACAAAGAAATGCACTCTCAGTGCTTTTCAGCAGTACTTGCCCTGCGGCTTGGGACTTGGCTATCACTTGTATGTAACTGGTGCTGGATTGACAGCTCTGAAAAGAGTGACATTCTCATAGCATGAATCGTGGTATGGTAAGCTTTCCCATCCTGCCCTATCCAAGTGTTTCAGTCCTGATCGAAAGGTGACCTTTGGCTGAGAGGCAGCTCAGTTTCCATGCGCCATCCAGTCCTTGGCCTCTGCAGAGATTGCCAACAGTCAGATCCTATTCAGAAGAGGAAAACAGAAAGGCAGTGCTCAGTGGTGGTTGTGCTGAGAGCTGTGTGGCCTTGGTCAGGAAAAGGCAGTGTCATTCCATCCACCCCATGCAGAAATGTGCCTTGCCAAGCCCCCCTGGTTTATCTGCAGGACCCCAATTCTACTGCCATTGAAATCAACACTTACTTTGCCATTGACTTAAGTGAGACAAGATCCAGTCTAAGGACTGAGCCAAGTATTAAGGTGACAGTGATCCATTTAAATTCTTTCTATTCACGGGTCTGAAGAATGATGGACATGAAGCCCTGGCAAATACTACTGACATCTTCGGTTCATAGTTACAGAGCTGTTGAACTGACTTGTCCTTCTTGAATGGGTCCCAAAGATTAGCTAGGGCTGATCTAAGTTTGTGGTAATGCAGTTCAGAAGGGGTTGAGTTGAATTGCGGAATTGGCAGCACTCCTCCAACAGAGTGAGATGCTAATGGGAGGAAAGTGACGATGCCCAACCCTATCATCTTTGCTAAACCCAGTGCAGCAGGATAGAACTAGGTACACTGTGAAGCTTTTCCAGTGCAAGAGGCAGTGGACCCACACAGAGGTGATTCACAAGGCTATGGATCACTGCTTGCTTGTTGTGTAAGTGCTTGTAGTTGTGTCACCTGAAACAAAATGCTTGACACTGTTGGGGAAAACTAGCACTTGCAATGGAAGGAAGCATGTCCTGAGAGGGCTGAATCTACACCAGTGGGGGCAACCTGTGGCCTGCAGGCTGCACGCGGCCCATCAGGGTAATCCACTGGTGGTGCGCGACACAGTTTGTTTACATTGACTGTCCGCAGGCACGTCCATCCGCAGCTCCCAGTGGCCGCGGTCGGCTGTTCCCAGCCAATGGGAGCTGCAGGAAATGGCAGCCAGCACATCCCTGCAGCCTGTGCCGCTTCCCACAGCTCCCATTGGCTGGGAACAGTGAACCGCGGCCACTGGGAGCTGCGGGCAGCCATGCCTGTGGTCAGTGTAAACAAACTGTCTCGCGGCCCACTGACAGGCCACGTGTACACCACTGGTGTAGATTCAGCCCTCTCAGGACATGCTTCCACAGGCCACTGCCCTAAACAATCTTGTCTTCACACGTGCAGACATTTTTAATACAGTTGCTCTAAATATTATGGCAAAATTTTACCTGTACTTTTCCATTCTAAGTGAAAGTAGAGTGACAAATTTTGTGTGATGCAGAGGGAAATCTTTACAGCACTGTAACTTAACTTGGATATCAAGAGATTAGACCCTGCCTTCTAGTGATATCAACAAGGACCGTTTAAATACAAACAAAATAATCCCTCGTACTTTGGGCAGGAGATGGACTCTTAAGCTCTGTGTTGCTCCATCAGGCTCTGATTAAGAGGTGTCAAGGTCTTTAAAAGTTTCATTGCTAAAACATGAACTAGAAGTTCTTTCATTTATTTAATAAAACTTGTAGTGCCCTAAGGCCTTTAACTTGATTCCTGGAAGATGGAATTTATTAATTATACATGGCTGATGCCTCTCCTCTGAAAAACTGAAAGCGCTTTACAAACATTAATGAATGTAGGATCACAACACCATGTTTCACAGAGATAGACAGGGTTAAGTCAGTTACTTGTCTATGGTCTTGCAAGAAGTCATTGGCAGAGCCCAGCATAGAACCCAGGAGATCTAGTTCTCAGGCTTGGGGTTTAACCATTAGACCATGTTTCCTACCCACACACTTAACCGGACTCCTCTCCCTCCATCCCCATCCCCATCCATTAGTTAAGGTCCTTGAATGATCCAGATCAGATTGTGCAAACTCTTCAGAAATCTGGGCTTCAGCCCCAAGATACAAAAGACTGATTCTTATGATCACGCCTGTAAACAGGCATGAGCCCCACACCACTCTGAATTTGGTACAGGCACACACCCAGTGGATTATGATCCAAATTTAATCCCTTCTTGGAAGTTTGCCTTTATCTTACCTTTGGTACAAAGCATTGAGGCAGGATTGCACTTGTAAATGTAAACTTTAGCCTGAGCTCACTGTTCCTAGGGTTTCTCCTCGCAGGTCCTCCTGTCCCTGTCTCTAGCTTTTTCCTGTTACATAGGAGCTCTCTAGCCTCTGTGAATTGGGTCTGCTGTGGCCCATCTGATCCCCCTGCCAGGGTGAATCAGTAGAACAGCTCTCCATCTTCCCACATACTCCTAAAGCCTGACATCCAGTCCCATCACTATTGAAATTCAGTCTTCACCATCAGTTAATGTAGTTCTTCATAAAATTGCCTCTGTATATCCCAGTTGAATGGAGTCACTTTGCTGTGCTTCAGTGTTCCACTCAGGAACAATCTGCAGAAACAACTTATTTGTAGAATGCTAGCATTGGTAAGTAATCATTTTTCCCCTTTGTGGTAATATTCATCAAATGTTATCTTTTTAATGGCTTCTACCGTTGTATGAAATTAAATCAAATTAGCCAATAAAGATTATATGACGTCTCTATTTTATCTGCGACAAGGGTTAAAGATAAACCCTTCCTGGGATTGTGTGATTGTTCTGTTGAAAGCACAGTATTTTTATAAGACGCAGATGCCTCTTACCTGTGTGCTTTTTTTTTTTATTTGCTGGGCTGGTTATGATTTTATGACAGGAAATTCTTGAATGTTTGTGCTAGGGGGACACACCATTTGATTTTATGATTGTAATGTAGAAAGTCTTTTATGTGTAGAATTTTATGAAGGTGTACCTAGAAAATTCTCTTGTACCTTCCATACTGGCCTAATTTCTTATGAAAGAAGTGTTTATGTCCTGGATGGTTTTGTATACGTTTTAACTAGGAATAAATCCAGTATGTTCATTTCACCATAAAATACTTGCTTCAGCACTGACTGATTCTTAGGAATAACCATAAACAAGTTTATATAGAAGCACTGTTATTATATTATTGATATAGCAAAGCTTGGTGTAAAAAATGTTCCCTGGGAAGAGCTGGTGATTGTAGTGTATTTTAGGGGGACGCTGTTCAAGATTTGCAGGGCTCAGAATGTGGCCTTTTCTTCTTCATTCTTCTATGTGTTTTTGTTTTGTATTAATTAAATGCTTCATATCCCCTCTCCCCCCCGAAAGTATTTAGAATCATAGAAATGTAGAGCTGGAAGGGACTGAAGAGCTCATCAAGTCTAGCCCCCTGCACCAAGGCAGGAGCCAGTAAACTTAGACCATCCCTGCAGGTGTTTGTCCAACTTGTTCTTAAAAACCTCCAGTGATGGGGATTCCACAACCTCCCTTGGAAGCCTGTTCCAGAGCTTAACTCCATTATAGTTAGTTTTTCCTACTATCTAACCTAAATCTCCATTGCTGCAAATTAAGCCCAATACTTCTTGTCCGACTTAAATGCCAGGAACTCATGACTTAGGATAACATGTTGCCATCCTCTACATTACCAAGCCAGTGTGTGCCATGTGCAACAGCAATCTAATGTGTGCGACCCAGCACTTATAAACAACACTGCCATAACAATCCTGGCCAGAGGCACAGGCTAAGATTTAAAAAAATAGAAGCCTAGAGGTAGTCTCCCAAATTCACATTGAGGCACCTATTTAAACGATCTGATTTTTTGAACAGGGCTGAGTATCCAACAGCTTATTGAATGCATTATTGTAAGGCACTTAGCAGGAAGACCACTTCAAAGCTTCAGCAGGCATCCTGCATGTGCAGTGGGGTTGACTAGAAAGCACCGTTCTCCTGTGCCATATAAACTGCATTAGAACTTCTGTTTAAATTTGGGGTGCATTTCAAGGTGATCCATGGCACCCTGTGTACTTTGGTCCCTTTCTCTCTTTCTTCCCCTCCTTGCACTACTGTGGTCATTGCGATCGGTTAACGCCGTCTCATTAATAGTCCTACATTTGAATATCAGCATGTTTGGAAGTAACCGAGGGGCCATAACTTGATCATTCTCTTTGCTTGTTGGTCCAGCTGAGCTCAGAACTATTAATCTTCAAAGCTCATTGGTTGTTCAGGCTTTTCTCTTGAATGTGGGAAGTGAGCTGTGTTTATATCTAGTTGTTAGGTGTGGAGTGAGTTAGGTTAGCTTTTGTCAGACACTCTGTATCGCTTGGATTTGTATATGCACGCACAGAGTTTGGGATTGGCGCATGATTAAATATGGACAAAGAGCAATTATTTTATTTTATTTATTTTAGGGAGCTTTTACCTTTCTTGGGGTTGTTTTTCCCTCTTTAATGAGATGGATTGTTAAAATATGTTAATCCGACACATGGGGAAGGGTGAGGAAATACATTGAGAAGTTGAATAATTAGATCATCTCCTATGCAGGAATAAATCCAAGTATTAGACAGAAACAAAAACTCCCTCTCCCCAATTCTAAGCTCCTCCCCCATCACAGATACATGGGATCTGGGTCCTTTCTGTAAGCAGACATCTGATCTTAAGTATTACTTAAAGTTTGTAAAGTGCTTTGAAGATTCTAAGTTTGACAGATATCATTCTGGTCTTTTAATCTCCTCACTCTTATTTAGAAGTTGAAATCTTGATTAGGGTGGCTGATTATGTAGAGCTACATGTCCGTGATAAAACTAAATAAAAAACTGCCACTATTACTGGACGAAATCCTTAAATCCCTGAATTGCTAATCAGTCCTTTTCCCCTGAAGACAGTGTGAATTTTGTCTGAGTAAGGACCTGATAATTTGGCCCACAGAGAGCCAACATTTCAGTGCATTTTCAATTTAAAACACACAGAGTTCTGTATTTCTTAAGAGGTACATTTCTAGTTACACCACTTGAGCTGCGGTTTGCTGTATTAGAGATGTTTGTGGATTTAAAATGCCATTTTTGTAGGATCCTGAAAAGTAACTGTTTAATAGTCAGTGAGATTATCAACCTCGTGTGATCTTAATCTTGTTGGAAAGCTTATTAAGGTCTGATCCTGCAACCTTTACTTACACGAATAATCCTACTCACTATATTAGGCTTATTTGTGGAGTAAATATTATTCATGTAAGACTTTGCCTTTATTTTCTCTTACTTTAACCTATTCCTTCAAAGAGTTAACTTTCTAAGCAGCCGCAGATTAGTTCTCTTCGTTGTTTTAATTATTTTTCTCGTCACGCACAGTGCAGGTCTAGGGTTTGTGAATTTTTTTTTTTGTCCTCTCTCCACTGCTGTTTCAAATATGTTGGCATTGAAAGCTAAACTGAAATGCTGCCTACTTGCCATCTTATTTTGGCAGATCTTCACCTTTCTCACATTTTAATATGATAGATTTTTATTGCTTTTCTTCAGGATAGCTTGGGCATGCCACGATTTTACATTTCTAAAATGCATGCATGGCACTCTTAAGCAGCCACTCGCTGCCAGTGTGCTTTTCATGTGCTTGCTACTGACTAATTTCCTTTTCTGTAGTTGACAGGTGACTCAGAGTAAAAGCTGGCAGATGGCTATATCATTAGAATGTGGCCAGAGCCTTCTGAGATGAGTTTTGGAATTTTCATCAAAGTGGGAATTAGGTTCAGGATATACCAGTGGCACACAGCACACCATGGGAGTGTAAAATAAGAGGAAATACTTCACAACGAGTCATCTTTTGGTTGGATGATTCAGGGGTCTGCTGTTGGTGGTCAAAAAGACACGTGGCTGACTACAGAGTCTTTGTATGCGATTCAGAATGCAATCTGTCTCTAAAAATTAATTCCACCATTCTGATTCTTGTCCAGTGAATCATTTCCAGAAATGAATAGCTGCAGTTGCTGGAATGAATATTGTGAAATTCCCTTCATTTACAACGGACGGGTTTTGAAATGATGACTTATCGAGCACATTTTTTCAGGATTAGAATGAAAACTACTTTAAAATAAGTACCTATGTCCTAGTGTATTTTAATAAGAGAGACAGTAAAAGCCTCCCAGTTTCCGAACGATGAAGGACTATCTGAAAGAGCTAGTTCTTGGAATAGGAGATCTGTTGGCACTAGCTGGTGATTTCCTGTGCATTTCCTGCAAGAAATGTTCTGTGATGTGAGTAGGTGGTAGTTAAGAGGTTGTTACGAAACCAGTTTTCAACCAGACGTCTTAAGTCGAGAATTGGAAAAAGGGATACAGCTTGAGTGTTGTCTCTTTGTTTGAGCAGGGCAGTTGTAATGCACATGCTGTATAGTCTATGTTTCTATGGAGCAAGAAATATTTGGAATATATCTAATATTCCTCTGTGTATTTTTCTTTGTCATTCCATTTTACAGTTGAAACATGAGACTGTGAGCTAAGACAACTGGAAGCAGCGGGCATTGTGAAAAAGGAGGATCTTTAATTGTAAGTATTTTCTGATCGTTTTCCCCAGACATGAGAGGCAAAATGGAGTTTCATCAATGACGAACGTCTGTGCCAAAACAAGATGGTTATTTGGAGCACCTTGGTTCTGTTCAGAAAGCAGATGGGCTACCAGCAGCAGGAGGCAGGAGGCTTTTCCACCAGAAAAAGGGCGTTTCAGGGAATTGCTCTGGCTCCCAAACTGTAGGAATTGTTGACCCACTGACTCAGTTATGAAGAATTGGAAAAACAGCCTTATTGTGGTTTCCTTTGTTGATGGCAGATTCAGAAGACATATGTGCTCATGTGAATGTGGCTAGCAGAAGAGAGGTGGCTCTAGTGCATGTTGCATTCTGGATTTGTTTTGTGTCTGCGAGGAGTTGAATTCCTGAGCACTGAAGAAGATCTAACCATATTTGCACCGGCTCTGCTCATGACCGTACAGTGGTAAGTTTAATGCATTTTTCATTTTCATTGGGTCACTGATCCTCTCTTTACTAAACTTGTCATTCTTGAAAAGAAAGGCTGTAAGTACAACTGTACTAAAGAAACATAGCAGAGGTGATATTGAATTTTATTCTGGACTGGAATATTTTGGAAGCTAAATGAACATATGCTTCAATGCTTTGAATCAACTTTTACAGGGAAGACCAACTGGCGTCCCAGAGTTTGAGGGTATTTGATCTGGGGCCAAACTTTGAGGCCAAACTTTGAACCATATTATTACTTTTTAGGCTGTTGTTTAGTGTTGATTAAACTACTCTCTAGTGGTCATAGTAACCAGCAGAAGGGACGGCTGAGTATTCCATCCATCAGGCTTGGAATAGATAGTCTCATAAAGTAGCCATCATTCCTCTTTCCAATGTATTACAGATAAACTGGACATCAAAACCTGATGATTCTTTTCATAATAGTCGGATATGCCCCACGGGCTGTCGTTAAGTATTTCAGTAAGTTCCAACATAGACATTAACAATTAATGGTTTATTATATAAGCATTAATAGCGTTGGCTAACAAAGGGACAGTATAGTCTAATAGATAGAGCAGGGGGTGAGACTCAAACTTCCTGAGTTCTATTACTGGCTCTGCCACTGTTTCTGTTAGTGATGTTGGGCAAGGTATTTACTTTAGTTTTCCCCATCACTAAAATAGGAATAATGGTGGTGACTTGCCTTTACTAACATGCTTTGATATCTACCAGTCCTAAGTATTATATTTTCCTTCTGCATAGAAAGTTGATTTTCTGATACCCAAAACACTTGTAGCATTTTAATTTACAGAAAACTGTTTACAAGTGTAAACTAATAAGTTGTACATTACAGGGTGATAGGGCTAAGCATGGAAGTGGTATTTAGTCTGTCTGTCTCCTTACTTGGAGTGTTGTAGGTGTGTTGGTTTAAATAAATAATAATTGGAGATATACCAATCTCCTAGAACTGGAAGGGACCTTGAAAGGTCATTGAGTCCAGCCCCCTGCCTTCACTAGCAGGACCAATTTTTGCCCCAGATCCCTAAGTGGCCTCCTCAAGGATTGAACTCACAGCCCTGGATTTAACAGGCCAATGCTCAAACCACTGGGCTATCCCTCCCCCCCTGGTTTCAGGATATTAGAGAGATACCATGGGCAGGGGCGGCTCTAGACCCCAGCGCGCCAAGCAGGCGCTTGGGGCGGCCGTTTCCCGGGGGGGCGGCATTTGGCTCCGGTGGAGCTCCCGCCGGCATGCCTGCGGCAGGTCCACCGGAGCCCGGAACAAGCGGACCTGCCGCAGGCATGACTGCGGCGGGTCCCGTCTTCCCGCGGCTCCGGTTGAGCTCCCGCAGGCATGACTGCGGCAGGTCCGCTCGTCCCGGGCTCAGGTGGACCTGCCGCAAGCACGCCGGCAGGAGCTCAACCGGAGCCGCGGGAAGACGGGACCCGCCGCGGGACCGGGGAAGGGCGGCGCAGCGCTCCGCGCTGCTTGGGGCAGCGTCATTTCTAGAGCCGCCCCTGACCATGGGTGAGGTAATATCTTTTGTTGAACCAACTTTTGTTAGTGAAAGAGACAAGCATTCAGTCTTATACAGGTCTGGGAAAGGTACCTAGAGTCACAGCTAAACATAAGGTGAATCAGATTTTTAGTATAAGGAGTTAACACATGTTGCAAGACATCATTCAAGGTGAAGTGGGCACTTCACACCTCTGTAGTCCTAGGACAAAGGAGGGTTAGTGGGTTACACTCCTAGTACCTTTCCCAGACCTAAAGAAGAGTTCTTTGTAAACTAGAAATCTTGTCTCTTTCATCAACAGAAGTTGGTCCAATAAAAATATTACCTGGCTCACCTTATCGTGTTTCTTGATATTTCTTCTTTTTCCATGCAAAAGTAAGTCACTGCTGCTGATGTATCGTGGTGGTCCCAGATGAGGTTTGGAATTCACTATGCAGGGCCAGTGCAAGGATGTTTCGCGCCCTAGGCGAAATTTCCACCTTGCGCCACGCCCCCGCCCTGAGGTGCCCCCCCCCCCGTGGCAGCTCCCCCCTCCGCCCTGAGGTGCCCCCCCCCAGGAGCTCCCCATCCTGAGGCCCCCCCCACCCCAGCTCACCCCTGCTCTGAGCACAAGCACCCCAAGCACACCGTGGCTGCTTCACTTCTCTCGCCTCCCAGGCTTGCGGCGCCTAAGCTGATTGGTGCCGCAAGCCTGGGAGGCGGGAGAAGTGAAGCAGCCACAGCGTGCTCGGGGAGGAGCCTGGGCAGGGGTGAGCTTGGGCAGGGAGTTTCCCTGCATGCTGCCCCCCACTTACTTGCTGCAGGTGGCCCTCCCCACGCTCCCCTGCCCCAGCTCCCTCCGCCTAAATGCCGGCGGCGACCGGGGCGGCCGAAGATCGGGCCGCCGCGGTTGCTGCTGAAGAAAATGGCGCCCCCCAAATCCTAGTGCCCTAGGCGACCGCCTAGGTCGCCTAAATGGTTGCACCGGCCCTGTCACTATGTATAATTTTTCTTCTTCTGGATGTATGGCACAAGGAAGCTTCATGTTTCCAGATGCAATTGATTGCTGAGTTGCAATAAGGCTGTTGTATTTTCTTTACTTAAATGGCATCAAAGAATGCTGTATAGCAAAGGTCCCTGCAGAACTGTGAATTAAGCTATCAAATAAAAATGGTAAAATATAGCACATGTCCCCATGTCTCCTTTTATTTGATGCTTCCTTCACATCTTAGTATAAGAACGTAAACTATCCACCAACTTTCTAGTGAGTGATTCCACCAGAAGGAGTAGGCATCAAGGTCAAAGAAAAGTCACTTGCTGTGTGGTTGCTATGTGGGTGTGAAAAGCCTAAGAAGAGGAAAGGGTGGGGGAAGTGTTACTTGAAATAAACAAATAAAAAAGTATGGTTAGTGAATTAGACTTTCTGGATTTTGATTTTGCCAAGTATCCTATTGAATTAACTGCATATCTCTAAAATCACACAGTTAAGTGTAAACTTATCAGAGTGTTCTCAGTGGAGAGTGCACTTTTAAAAACACTTTTTCCTTATCACTTTAGATTGAGAGAGAGGAAGTTGTGAATTTTTATAGCCCCTAAATTCTTAACTGTTAGAGATAAATTGGAATGGCAGATCAAATTTCCTTAGGCTTACACAAGAACAGACTCAATTACTGAGAAATTTTAAGCCAACCACATGTAAAGAAAAAAAATTGATCTTCAGTTAATTGTCGTTTATCCACCTGCATTGCACAGTTGGATACAGAGTTTTATTGCTGCTTTTTAAAAATCACCTGTTCTTGGGAGAAGGTGGTATTGTATGTATGGGGAATATTGTATGTTGCTGCACCGAAAATAACTTAAGTGAAAACATCTTTTTTTATTTGGAAGACTAATGATCATTCAGTTTTGAGTTTGTGTTTGTAGTATCTTCACTGTATTCTGGCTTTTACAGTGGGATCAAAAGTGAAGTGAGAGGGGGATTCCAAAGATAAGTCAGAGACTTTTTTTCTTGCTTCTTGTGATTGTCCTTATAAAATACAGCAGCATATAGAGTCAGTGTAGACTATTTTGCAGTGTCTTTGGAGTGGAAAACTGCTGGTTTGCATGCTCTGTTAGCAGATGAAAGGGTTAAAGATTTCTTACTTCATTGTTGTAGCAACACAAGTCAGAAATTGGATACGAAGAAAACAGGGATATGATTTGAAATTAGATAGACAAGGTGGGTAACATGATACTTTTTATTGAACCAACATAGTGCTTGAACTTTCAGATCCACACAGGTGCCTTCTTCCAGTGTTGAAGGGTCATTTGAAGAATGAATCTGCCTGACTAAAACTTGTCTATTGTAACCATATACCCTTCCTGATTGCACTGAAATCAAAGGGGAAAATTCTCATTAACTTCAATGAGAGAAGAACTGGACCTCACTGTCCTGTTCTAATAAAAAGCATCCATCACCTCTTGTGCTTTATTCATTTAAGGCTTGATACTGAGAGCCGCTGAGCACCACAGCCCCTAACATCAAGTCAAACCAGCACTCAGCACCTCTCAGTATCAGCCCCCACAACACTGATTCTTAACCACTGATACTCTAGGCTCCATTCTTGTACCTTAAAGAAATGGCTTCGTAGCATGTTATGCATGTTTCTCTCTCCAGATAAAATCTGCTCAGTTTACAATAAAAAAGATAGTTTTTTGTTTGCTTGCTTTTTTGTTGTTTTCTGTGGACCCTACAGCTTCCACCTGGAATCTGAGAGTCAATCTGGGCTCTTTCTGGTCCCTACGTAATCAACAATAACTCTAGTTGAAGTTTATTGGCAGAATTGGTAACTTACATATGATCTGGAACAGAAGCCAGCTCACTTTCCAATAGCTGTGTTGCATCTGTAGTGCGAACAGGAATAACAAGTGATCATTTTGGTCAGTAAAGAAAACAGAAATGGCAGAGCATATACACCAGGCCCATGTCGAATGAGCAAGAAGGCACAGTTTTTATCCAATTATCATTATCTGCACTGGGTCCCAACTCACCTGTGCTCAATTAATTCCCATTCAGTTGTTTGCAAACTACCTGTGTGGAGCCAGGGTTAGCAGACTATGGTCATGAAGCTGGGGGTGGGGGTTATCATGCACAATAGAATTGGTGGCGGGGGGAATTTTATCAGATTTGATAAAATGGTAGAGTTGCCCCAAGAGTTTGGGAGATACAACATTAAGGACCAAAACAGCTAATGAAATTCCTTGTATGACCTGTTATTACAAGATATCAGAGCCATAACTAGGCATTTTAGCGCCTGGGGCAAGCATTTGCATCCCCTGTCGGGTTTTTTTCTTCATTTTTTTGCCCCATTTTTCTGTCCCTGTGGCTTTGCAGCCTGGGCGGCTGCCCCACATACCCCACCCTGGCCAGACTATGAAAGTGTACATATTGCCAAAACATTGTCCTAGGTAAAAATAACTCACAACTGAGACCTCAGCTTTACTCTTTGATATACTTTTTTTCACTAAAAATAAAAATATTTCCAAGAATACAGGCAGACACATATTATTCTCCTGTTAGGGCAGGGCTCATGTTGTCTCTAAGGTATATTTGTAACTCACAGGGTGTATTTTCAAGCTTTTGTGTGTAAAAAGAGGGAGTCGTGGCTATCGTTTTCTCTCTATTTCCTTACTGAACTGGTGCACTGATGTCCAATGAACTGGATACTGAAGATGACCAGCCAGAATGGTCTCTCACTTTCTACAATATCCTATCTCAGTGATATCTTTTCTTTCTTAGGCTTTATTTACAATCAAATCATACTACAGTGTACAGGTGTGGAAACTCAGCTGTAGCTAGTATAGTTCTACCAGGGCAGATGTGTTTGTTGAAGAAGGGTGGTCTTGTGGTTAAGACACTGGATGAGGATTCAGGAATTCTAGGTTCAATTTCTGGCTCTTTTACAAACTTCCTGTCTGATCTTGGGCAAGTCACTTAATTCCTCTGAACCACAGTTATCTGTTTATAAAATAGGAATACTTCCTTTCTCTCTCATTTTGTCTGTGTTGTCTGTTTAGAATCTAAGCTCTTCGGGGCAGGGACTGTTAACGTTTTTGTATAGTGCGTAACAAAGTGGTGATCCCAATCCTTATAAGTAAGTAGTGTTGGACCTGTGGGTATGTGAAGTCTGCAGTCACACCATGTGATTGCAGCTCGAGTAGACATACCCAAGCTAGCTTTAATCTAGCTAGCTCAGGTCCCAGAGTGGTGAAGCTTCAGCATGGGCTAGCCCTGCAAGTGATCACCCAGGGTTCTGGGCAGGCTTGTATAGCTCATTCTGAAGCTTGTGCTCCTGCAGCATCACTGCTCCAGGACCTGAGCTAGCTAGAATAAAGCTAGTTTGGGTATATCTGCTTGAGCTGCAGTTGCATTCTGTGTCTCAGTGTACCTGCAGATGCAATACTACTTACTTGTTTATACTATGGGAATCCCTATAACAGGAGTAGTCAATTATTTTTTGTCAAGGTCCAAATTTCTTGGTCAAGGTATAGTCAAGGTCCAGACTCCAGAGAAATTAATTAAAAAGACCAATAATAATAATAAGTAAATTAAAAAGATGTCGGGGTCTATTCAAAAGGACCTGGTACCTATTGACTACCCCTGCCATATAGGCTCCATCAAGGACAACATACCTTGTGTTTATAAAGTCGTTTAGATTCTATATAGTTGACTTTTTAGCCAAACTTTAGTATTTCCTAACACTTCTCATTTGAAAAAAAAAATTATTGTCCACTCTGATCATGAGATTTACACATGGTCTTAGTTCACATGGTTCTGATCCCATTGTGATCAAGGCCTTAATGAAGGAGCTGCTGTTGCTCATGTAGAAGCTCTAGGAAAGATCCACTTGCAGATAATAAAATTGTTCAGACAAGGGACTCCCACCAACCACAGAAGAGTTCTTTGTACTGGAAGGAGTTACCTGTTCTGCTCTCTTCTGTTTCTCTCGCCCCTTCCTTTGTGGTTTTTTCTGTCTTCTACTTTTTCTCTACTTCTTTACTTCCTGTCTCTTAAACTTACCATTGTTATGGTCTATTTTTCTCCTCTGCAGACTTATAAATAGGTGATGCTTTCATGCCACATGTTTTCTCATGCTTTCTCTCTTCCTATATTTACACTTACCTAATAACTTGAAAATAGCAAAGAAAATACATAGGCAGTTTAGTGGAGAATCTGGCATTTCACCTTAAGGGAGGAACTTCTAACTACAAATTTCAAAAGGAACTAGTTGAAAGTACCAGATATTAACTATAGGTCCATTCCTGCAAAGATTTACACACCTGGATAAAAATACTTTTACATGTAAGTGTTGGCAGGATTGGACTCTGTATTAACAGAACATCTTTGAAATAGTAACACTGGGCACTTTTTTAGAGCGGCGATAATTATTTCTTTACTTACTCTAAATTTGATGGTGCCTACTTAATGGAAGGCATATACAGCTTTGGACTGATTACAGGCCTGGAGTTCATGTCAATGTTTTTAATGACACAAATTCAGAGCTATGATGCCAGAGTAGCATAGTATCACAGGCAGATGTTAGACCAGTTGTTCTCAACTTATTTACCATTGTGGGCTGCATACACAGTTCTCTATGTGTTATATGGGCCGTATCCATGCAATATATATACTACCTTATGGCCCTGAGGATGTCACATGGGCCACAGATGTGTGCTGATAGGGCCACAAGCAGTTGTGTTAGAGCATCATATGCTAATTGTACATCTTATTGATTGATTATCAGGAGGCTAGGAGAGTGGCTGCTAGTGTTTGCCAACCCTATGATAAGGACTGACATATGGAATTACAGAATCATAGATGTTAGAGATAGAAATGTCTATTAGATCATACGGACCATCTCCAGGGAAATTCATGTTCTCTCCAGAAAATTTTCTACAGTTTATTCCACTATAGTTACAAATATTCGAAGTGCTGGTCTTTTACCTCTTTCCTGAGGGGTCTATTCCACAGCCATGCAGATCTCACTGGCAAGATGATTTTTCCTGATATTCAGCCTACACTTACCATTTCTTAGTTTCACCATATTATTCCTAGTTTATATTCCCTTGTTCCATCCTATATCATTTTTCCCCTTAGTAATAATGTCCTTCAAATATGAAAGGGCAGGCATGATAGTTTCCCAATCTTAGAAACCACTTAACTAAGCTCCTTTAGTACTTGTCTACAATAAGAGGTGGTGTGAATTCAAACCCCTGTAGTTATACCAGTAAATAACTCCCTACACAGACACTCATTCGGATATGAGAGTACTTTTTACTGTTTTAGCTTATATCACTCTGGAAGCCATTCTTGTTTCTGATTACGAGTGTTCACACTAGCAATATAACTCCCCATAAGTATATACTGGTATAACTGGAAAAATCTCCCATGTCGATGAGCCCTTAGAGTGCATCTACACTGGGAATATTTGAACGCATAATTCTCCAATTGTAGCAACAATGGAAGCTGTAGTGTAGACAGATTGCAAGTGTAGAAAATGACAGAGAAAAACAATTGTGAAGGAAAAAGATATACACTGACTAATTCCTGTAATACCATGAGATATATCGACCAGTCCAGCTGTTTGTATGTGTTCAAATTTTCCAAGTATCCCCTTACCTACTTCTTATTTTTACAAAGTCAACTCCCTTCCGAATTGTCCTTCGTTATTGTTTCTCTTGTTGAGGACATTTTTTAAAATGTTGGTCTACTGTATGGCTATACAGAGAACTAAATACAGGCTGCCGTGCCACCAGCAGGATTGGGTGCCTACTCACTTTGGACCCAGAGAATTTAGCAAAATGTTTTGTTCACGAAGAACTAAAGGTCTGGCTCCACAATAAATGCCTCTCCCTCCCCCAAAAAGAGGACAGCTGTCTTGCAAAGCTGGACATTGGCCAGAGGGATCCATGAAGCCCGCACAGCAGCATAATTGAGTAGGGTCCATCTAGAAGTGTGCGCTGGTTTGGGTGGTGAGAGAGGCTAGGCTAGGTAGACTATAGAAAGTACAACATTATAGGTGAATGAACCGAAGGTGTTTGAGAATCAGATTGTGTAACTGAATGGGAAAGTGAATGAAAGAATGTGTGATTGGGTGGGTGAGTGATTAAGAGAATATGTGCGTGGGCGTTTAATTAGTTTGGCAAGGAAGAGAATGTAGGAGTGGGTGAATGGATGGGCAAGTATGCAACTAAAGAGTTGAACCAACTTTATTAGCATTCTTCATGGTACAGCTCGGTAATGACACACAGAAACAGTAGAGAACAGGAAACATTTGGCAGTACTCCAGGCATACTAGGCAAGATCAGATTGGCTGACTTCATGACAGGGCTAGCATGGTTAGAGGACAGGGCTAGGAATCAAGAGACTTGAGTTGTGTTACCCACTCCATCTCTGACTTACTACTCAGTTTTAGGCAAGTCACTTAACTTATCTGAGTCTTAGTTACCACTCCCCCCCCTCATAAAATGGACATCATAATCTCCAAAAACAACGAGGAGTACTTGTGGCACCTTAGAGATGACTCCTCGTTGTTTTTGCAGATACAGACTAACACGGCTACCACTCTGAAACCATAATAATGTCCAACTTTGTAAAGCGATTTGCAGTCATTTGCTGAAAGATTTTATGGAAGTATGTACAATAATAATTACTGATTATTTCTCATTTGGCCACGGCACACTAACAAGGTGGCACAACAAATCTGATATTTTTATATTAGTATATCTGTAGTACTGTAGGTGTGCCTGGCACTTTAGAGACTATGTAAATTGTCCCTGTATTGAACATGGGAGGGACTGATAGATCAAATCTTGGTATTCCTACTGTATCCTTCACCCTCATACATCAAACTCAGGAGATATCAGCAAAGATACAAGCATTTTCCAAACTTCAAAACTGTCTTTTTTCAATGAAGTAGGGCTTGAATTTTCAAAACCTTTTTTAAAAACGTGTAAAATACTAATACAAGTTTTTTTTATCTTTATTACATCTATTATAACACTGGAAATAGTTTTAATACATAGTTGTTGTTTTTTAATTCACCATATCAGTTACAGACATAGCTGTGACCTTCCCAGGGCAACTACAATTGGGCTATTGTTAAGGTGATTGCTGGGCTATCCTGGTAAGTTATATTAAGTTGTGCACAGTACATTTTCAGTTTTTATTGTAATAAAGCTGAGACCTTTTGAACCTTAAATGGAGGTGAATGAATATTGTGGGAAGTCATAGGCTTTGTCTTAACTGCCAAAAAGATGTGTGTTTTCCAGGAGGTAGCTAGGCAAAATCAAACTTCAGTGCCTTGAATCCACTAGGATTTTACAGAAGGGTAGCTAATGAATGTTAGTTATCCTGCTGTTTTAAAAAAAAAGAAAGAAAGAAAGAAATACACCTTTTTTGTAGTGAAGACCTAGCCAGGCAGACGTTTGTGCCCAACAGTAGTTTCAGTAAATTTGATCAGCTATAGACCTTTTGTTATCAGAACTATTTTTAAAAAGTCTACAGCCATTTAATATTTTGTGTGTGATACTGTGCTGTTTTTTAAAATCCTATGACCATGAAATTGGCCAAGATCAACCCTGAATTTGGTAGGGCCCTAATTATACAACTACGATTTTTTTTTATTATTGTTGCATATCGGCCTTCTCCTCTGACGCTAACCCACTATAGGAATGGGTTTGCTAGGCCAAATGTTCTGTCCTTAGCTACAATCAGTAGGGTTGCATGTGTCTTTTAGAAATACTAGTAATTGTAGCATTAACTAAGGAGAGAATCTTGCTCGTGTCGTGTGTGATCTTAAACCTAAGAGAGATGATCTCAAGAGTGGTCTAATAGTCGTGTGTGTCTTCAATAGGAGATGCACAGTTGTGAGGTTGTGCAGGTTTAGAGAAAACAAATCCTGAGTTTTTCCTTCTGTTCCATCTAGTGGTGTTTGTCTCTGCTAGTCACAGGGTTTACAAAGCATTGCAGTCAGCATGCCTCATCTGTTGCCATTTTTTTCCATATGGGTGTGTGCTTCCTTTTCATCGTGGTTTTTTTTTTTTTGATGGAACTACTCCTTCCATTTTAAGAATAAGAAATGAACTTTAGACTGTGTGTGGGGGTGGAGGGGGGTGGGAAGGTTTCATAAACACTGTGGTTCTGATCCCTCTAATCTTTTACTACTTGTAGGGGCAGGTAAGTGCCAAGAAGGAACTGGGAGGCTCTAACTTTTCCAAGGCTCAGGATTATGCAATGAAGAAGAATATTTTAGAAGCTAAAGAGAGAGGTCAGAACACCCTGGTCAGAAGGTGCGTTGCTCAGAAATTGATCCCTTCTTTTTAGTATCTTTTGTTTGATCGTTCCCGTGTAGAACTCCTATTACACAGGTTGTTGCTTTAAATATGAAACTGAAGTGTATGGTCTGTTTGTGTATTTTTCATTGCATGTTCAGTACAATGTATTTAGCTTCTGGAGCTGTTGTTTCCTAGCACTTTTATTCCCTCCTAGCCTGTTTTCTTGTGTGTGCAACATTCTTAAGAGAAAGTGAAGGGGAAACATTTGATCGATTTCAGAAGCAAGGAAGCAATTATACGTTGTCAGTTGTATTGACCGTGTAATGCTGAGATAGCGTCTGTAAGAAAACAACCAGACAGCTTAAAGAAGAAGTCAGAAATATTTTTAGCATGTTGAAACTGTTTAAAATGCTCATGAAAAGGGAGGAATGGGGAGGAGAGAAATACAGCAGCCTTCCCTTGTGATTCTGTGGTTTTGTCTGAGTTGCTCTTATTTCTTCTTTTCTTCATGAGCTCAGCCACGTGTTTCAGTGGCAATTGCTGTCCTACACTCTAACTGTATAGAGGATGTTACATTTGCTATCATTTTTAAAATGGGGACATCTAATAAAACCGTGCACTTCTCTAACACCTTTCCATTGAGGGGTCGCAAAGCATTTTCCACACATAAATGTGTTAGGATTCATGGCGTCCCTGTGAAGTAGGTAAGAATATATATTATTCTTGTTTTGTAGATGGGGAATCCAATGCACAAAATGCTTCACATACCATTCTAATCTGAAAAGCAATTCAGAATAGCTTTTAACTCCATTAACAAAAATAAGATTTTACTATTCTTCTATCCCTGTGAGCTCCACAGAGCCAGCAATCAGAGGTGTGATTGCAGCACATGTAGACATGCCCAATCTAGCTTTGATCTAAATAAAAATAGCAGTGAAGCCAGGACAGGCTAGCCACCCGAGTTCCTGCCCAGAGTCCCAGGCAGGCTTGTACAGCCCATGCTGCCACCTGTATTGCCACCGCTTCACTTTTTTGTTACTAGATCAAAGGTAACTTGGGTGCATCTATGTGTGCTGCAGTTACACCTCTGACTGCAGTGTAAACATACCCATTATGAGAGCTAGAGCTGGAATCTATTCCAGCTGATGCATCAAGAGAATTGTTAACAGATGAATCCTAAGAGTTACCTAGTATTTTCTTCTCCCATCAAGGTCAGTAGTTGTCTAGTGCCTTTTAGGTTTTGGTCCTAAATTACAATTGCAGATCAGATCATAGCCTCTGATACTCCCATGCAGACCCACTGAAGAGTTGTGTCTGAGGTGATGCATCAACTACCAAGTAACTCTATTGAAAACTGCCACTGATTGTTACACAGTCATTTGCATGAACGCAATCATGTTCTCCCTTGAGAACTGTGCAGTAAACCATTTTCAAATCTTGGGATAATGATTATACATCTTCATCAATGACCAGGTTGTCTCACAAAAGTTTTATTCTGGATGACGATGCACAAGCCAGAAAAAAGCCCAGCTTGACCTTCAGATCTTGAATTCAGAGTTTGACAGAATGACTTTTGATTATAAGTAGGGTTTCTAATTTTAGGTTTTAGCTGATAAACACCGATTAAGCAGCCCCGGTTAAAAAAAAATGTGTTAACCTAATAAACATTGGAAGAACACCAGAAATGGTTACTTGTATCTAAGGGCTTGTTTACACAGAGCAGTAATGCAGACAACAGGAGTGCACTTCAGAAGTCACACTAAGTGTTGGCACATTAATTGGTTTGAGTAGACCCTTCTGGTGCTCACTAAAGGTTCCCTACTGCGTTTAAATAGTGCTGTTTTGAAACAGTACTATGTTAAAGCACACTAGTGAACATTACAACGAGATTTCCCATTATGGTAATGTATATAATACATAATGTACATTACTCATTATAATATACACAAAGAAAGCCCTGAAAACCCCTGATTTTTGGATATCTACATAAAACTCAAAAATTGCTAAAAATGAACCCTGAACAACAGAAACGTGAATAATAAACTTTTTAAGGCAAGGATTGTCATTTATTATGTTTGTACAGTGCATAGAACAACAGGGTCCTAAATAATTGAGACTTTTAGGGTCTGTCACAATGTAAGTGATTAATAAGTATAATATTAGGAAAAAATCACATCTTTATACTTGTTCACTGAACAAAGTTGAATTAGAGATATTGAAACAAAGAACTGCACATTGTCCCTTTTCATACTTCAATGGCCAGATTTTCAAAAGTGCTTAGCAGCAAGCAGCATCCATTGTGCTCAATCCTTGTTTGCAGTGACAGCTGCTGGCTGCTGAATACTTCTGAAAATCTCGTCATGTCATTCAGGTGTCTGAGAGTTGAGTTCTTTAGATATTCTGGCGCCAAATGAGTTATCCAAGGTCACACACAAAGTCGGTAGCAGAGCTAAGAGTAGAATCCCAGCCTTGTGCTCTGAAACACCAGAACATGTTCCATTTCAAACTGCTTTAGAAACAATCATAAATTAAAACCTCCCCAAACCCTTTGATCCATATGCTTAGCTAGTGACTATCAGCATTCCTCCACTGACTTCAACCAACTGAAGATCTGACCCAATATCGGTATTAGAAGAGCTCCATAAAATTCTTCCCATGTTTCCAGTAAGTCTCCAATTTATTATTCTTTTGTCACAATCTAACTGATACATCAGCATATAAGTTTTAAGGGCTTGATTTTACTTCTGATATATGGGTGTATATCTTGTAAGATCAGTGTAGCAACTGCATTTACAAGTTGCATGTCACTGCACATGCTCCTATCTGAGAACTGGTTCAACTGAAATTGGGACTTTGTCCAAAAGATAAAATACTGCTCTCAACCTATTCACCCAACTTCTGTTATACAGACAAACACTAGAAGGTGTTGGGGGCTGGTGGAAATGGGAATTGGTAATATGAGTTGTTTCATGTCTTCCATTCTTAAGGATACCCTGTGATCTACTGGAACGGAAGCAGGATGCTCTGACCCACTCACTGTATGACAGCAAGCCATGTCATCTCCCTGTTAAATAAATAAAACCAGCCCAGCTGTAAAAATATATGAAATTAAAAATATATACTTAACTTACTGTACAAGGGCCTAATTCTATGTGGTACTGAGCCTTCCAACTCAATTTCATCCCAATGGGAGTTGGAGGAGCTCAGTACCTCACAAAATTAGGATTTAAATAAGTTTAATAAAATGGACCTCTGTGATTTAAGGGCTTCTGTTTCATTCCCTCACGCCTTCTCCCCTGCTGTTGTCAGCTGCTGCCTGGCACCTTTTTATCCATCCAGAATGCCCAGCTGCCTTCCTGACTGTTACCAGTTTTGATATGTCATCAGTGGGCAGGTGGTCTTCCTGTGCTGAGTCATGTAGCCTGCTTCATGACTCTGGAATCCGTTTCTGGATGCTTGTCTCTTAACCCTGTGATTTCCACTTCCCCTTTGTGCAGTGCCCATCTTTCCTAACATGCCATACTTGTGTATCATCCTGGTCTTGAGCAAATCCCTCACCTTACGTTATAGAAGAAGAAAATCTCCTGGCCTCAGTAACATTTTCAGATTCAGTATAGGTGACAAACAGATACTTACCATGCTGAGAAGGTAATAGCACCTTTCATCCCTTAAGAATCCCCAAAATGCTTCATGCACATTTTGGGCCTAATTCTCTATTTTCTTATATCAGTGTTACTCTACTGTAACTCCACAGTGAAGTTACATCAGCTTTATGGTGACAGCCACTATGAAAATTTGGAGTGAGAGCAGCAGCCATGCAGAGAACAGACACACAAAATACTGCACTGCAGTAGGGAAAGTTTGGAGGTATAATAGTAAATATTTTAAAAAGCAAACAAGATTGGGGAGTGAAACAAACCCTCAAATTTCAGGGCAGAAACCAGCCTTTAAGGCCTAACCCATATGTAAAGTTTTGCCAGTGGGTATAGTATGCCAATTTCTATGTTCCAGTGGGCAAGGACTTGGAGCAAACCTTTTTATGGAAAGCGCCGTGAGGCCTTTATTGTCCATACAGAGACAGGACAGAGACAAGTCTTTTTTTTTTCTTTTCTTTTCTTTTTTTAACAAAAGCATGCATGCTCACACAGCAGACTCCATGTAACTCCTTTTATTTTCTTCAGAAGGATGACTGGCTGAGTTAAACAATGCTGGGATTCTAGACTGATTCCAGGAAGTCTGAGTATTCCAAACCTGGGACCTGCTCTTGCTGTCCTTATACAGACAAAACTTCCATTGGCTTCAGCAGGAGTCTTGACTGCATGAAGACTGCAGAAGCAGGGTGTCCCTAAGCCAGATGCTGGGACTGGATGACAGAGGATGGATCACTTGATAATTGCCCTGTTCTGTTAATTTCCTTTGAAGCATCTGGCATTGGCCATTGTCAGAAGACAGGATACTGGCTAGATGGACCACTGGTCTGACCCAGTATGGCCATTCTTATGTTCTAAATTTAGACCACTATGTTATCCCCTGTGATAAATCTGATTAAACAAATTATAAGTAACTTTAAAAAATAAAAGCAATGTAAGGGAGCGCTACAGTTTTGCACAGATCCCTACGATGATTATCGTGTCATTAAATTTTTACTGAACTATTAGAGTGTAGCCACACCTAATATTTTTACTGAATTGAGCTTGTCCAGAAGAAACTAATTGGACCAATGGTCAATTGGATTACGCCAGGATTTATGGCCCATTGTCCATACTTCCCATAATTGTTGCCATTTTAGAAAACAAATTTATTAACCACCAAGCATAATTTATTATAAAATAGAATTTTAGATGATTTTTGCCATGGTTTTAGGGCAGTGGTGGGCAACCTACGGCCCACGGGCCACACGCAGCCCGCCAGCGGATTACTGACAGTACCCTGATGCTTCCCGCAGCTCCCATTGGCTGGGAACGGCGAACCGCAGCCACTGGGAGCTGCGGGCGGCCGTGCCTGTGGATGGTCAGTGTAAACAAACTGTCTTGCGGCCAGCCAGCGGATTACCCTGACGGGCTGCAGGTTACCCACCACTGCTCTAGGGTATTAAAATGTCATTGCTTCAGGGAATAGGAAAAAAGGATGAGCTTTGAATCAAAGATACTGTAACACCTAAGAAAATTCAGCTTTTGTTTTTAATTTGACAGTTTTCTGCTAGTCTCTGCTATCAGCTCTGTGTTGGAAAAACAGCAACAAAGCCAGTGTGACACTTTTCATTAGGTTCCCTCCGAGATTATAAATGTACAGTGTTCCTTTTTGAAAGGAGTTTTTAATTAAGGAGTTAAGTGTACTTGCTAGTTGCATTTCTGAATGGAAGCGGAGGTGACCTCATTCTAAAATGTTGTCTGTCTCATGATCCTATCATTCAGTCTGTATTTTAAACAAGGATCCATCAGCTGATCTAACTTGGATAAGCTGCTTTGGAAATGCTTTCCAACTCTGTTTCAGTAGATCAGTTATTAAAAAAAAAAAACTGCATTATCTCCTAGGAACGCAAGACTTGCAACATTGGCTCAAACCAATGATCCTCATCTAGTCTCATATCCTGCCTCCAACAGCAGCCAGTACCAGATCCTTCCCAGGGAGGTTTTAGAATCCCTGTGATTGATAATTATTAAATAACTTTGCCTATAGTTAACTCCCACAGGGGAAAATGTCTTCTTAACTGTTGACTTAAGCCCTGAAGCATGAGGGTTTCTACTTCTTTCATCCTATCCAGTGTAATAAATGTGGAAGTTATCATTATCCATATAAATGTCTAATCCTTATTTTTGAATCCTATAAAGCAGAGGTTCTCAACCTTTTTTCTTTCTGAGTGCCCCCCCGCCCCAGCTTGCTATAAAAACTCCATGGCCCACTTGTGCCACAATAACTGGTTTTCTGCATATAAAAGCCAGGGCCGGCGTTAGGGGGTAGCAAGCAAGGTAATTGCCTGGGCCCCCACACCACAGGGGTACCCACAAAGCTATATTGCTCAGGCTTCAGCTTCAGCCCCAGCTGACAGGACTCAGGGACCTGGGCTCCTGCCCCATTCAGTGAGGCTTCAGCGTTCTGCCCTTGGTCCTAGCCAGTTTAATGCTGGCTCAGCTTGGCAGCCCCCCTGAAACCTGCTCAAGGCCCCCTAGGGGGCCCCGGACCCCTGGTTAAGAACTTCTGCTATAAAAGTCTTTGCGTTGATGGGCTCTTGTAACATTCAGTTCTACAGCTGAATTATTCACTGTATAAAAATATTTTAGAGTGCATTTCCTCTCTAAACTGGAAGTTCTTGAGGGCAGAGGCTGTCATTTTCTATATATTTGTGAAGGACGTGGCACAATGGCCCTCTGACATGGTTGGCCTCTAAGCTCTATCATAATATAAATGTTAAATAATAATAAAAATTCTAATTTCATTGAATATCCTCTTGCTCTCGTCTTAAGAGGATGAATAGGAGTGTCTGGCTTATCTCTTTTCCATTCATTATTTTGTATACCTTTATCCTGTCCCCTCTTATTTGTCTCACGTCTCTAAACTAAACAGTTCCAGTCTTTTCGAGCACTTCAGCTCATCCAAGTCTTGATGTTTCCAGTGTATCGGCTACACAGTAAGACTGTTGAAACCCACCATTAATTGTTACACAATTATTTTCATTAGCCCAGCTGTGCAGTAAACAACTAAAGTTATTTGAATTTTTGATGACAAGACTACAGTGTTGGAATGAAGTACTTGGTCTTTAATCAGGCAAACTCCCACTGATTTTAATCACTTTACTTTTTACTGTCTTTTTGCACATCTCAAGCTTCTGGGCTTGTCTCTTTAAAGCCCCCAAACCAGAGCTGGACTGAACAATGTGCCAATAATTCCTTTACCAGGGAACTAAAAATGCAGCTGTTTTGTTTTCTAGAATTGGCCCGGAGAAACCTGTGAGGTCAATGAGCTTGATAGCTTTAATGGGCCTTCTCACCACTTTGCAAAACATGTTGTGAGCTGTGGTCTGGAACTCCCAAGTTTACCTCACTTATTTGCTTTCTGGTGCTTATTACAAGGGAGAGTTCAAATCTTTGTGGTTTAAATGCCAGTGCAGTCCAAGATGGTTTTCTCTTTGCTGCTTTCCAATCTTTATTTAGGCAAAAGGAGCAATAATTTCCCTAAAATAAGCCACACTTTTCAAGATTAACTGTGAGAGCCGGACCTTCAGTGGTGTAAATTGACATAGCTCCATTTGCTTCACTGCCAGTTTATACAAGCTGAGGATCTGATCCCTGAGTTCAACCTAATAGTCCAAACTCAGGTGCGGGACTCTGAACTCCTGCGTCTAAACAAAACTCTGATACAAACTCTCTCAGTGGCATTGGGAAAATCACAGAAACTCTCTTGCCATCTGTAAAATGGGGATAATGCATTTATCTGAAGGGGTTATTGTGAGGATTAATTAGTGTTTGTGCAGGGCTTTCAGGGTATGAAGTGCTCAGTATAAGTATTACCAAGCTTTAACATCCCACAGTCCAGGGTTTTTATGTTGTTTTGTTTTTTGTGTTGTTCTCTCTCTCTCTCTCTCTCTCTCTCTCTCTCTCTCTCTCTCAAGTCTCTGGACTTTGGAACTGGTTCTCCTGTTTGTTAGTATCTTCTCCATTCTCCAAAGATCTGAGTCACCGCACAGGATACATCTGCCCTCTGGAGGTTGGTTCAGAAGAAAGAGAACCAAATTTTCAAAGGGGTCTCTGAAATTGTGGGTACAGTGCCAGGTGTCTGGGTTCTTGTGCATACAAAAACTCAGCACTGTGAGAACAAACTGCTTTCTTGTGGGCAAAAACTCAGGGGCTGAGACTTGTGCCTGCATTCTTAGAGGCTGCTGTTGAAAATGTGGCTTTTCAAAGAGATACTTTCATGGTTGAAAAGAAATCTATCAGGCAGCTTGATTCCCAGATACCAAGAGGGGAAAGCTACCTATCCCACTATAAAGGCACAGAGGGCCCTGACAAAAATGGAACCTCACAGTTCCACTGTGCAGGTGGTGAGGGAGGATGCTGAGAACATACATAGAGAAGAGGAACAAAGCTCTGCCCCAGCATCCAGGAAACTTGTGGGCAGGATGGATCCTCTGGACATTGTTTCCTACAGAGGGGCATGCTTTAGCAGCAGAGGGTATTGCTGCACTGAGAGCATAATGGTACCCACAGAGCACTGCCCCGGGGTGGAGGGCAGATTCTTTCTTGTACTACACATCCCCACAAATCTCCCCAGGGCACCACCCAGCTACTCAGGGTGGTGGCTTTGTAAAGTATTCGGCATGAAGACCACAGGTGTACCTAGGATTGCAGGACAGCAGCCAGCACACCACAATCCATTCATAAGCACCAGGTGAGCTCTGCATGTCTGATTTTGAATGCACACATTTCACTCAGGCAGATCTGGCTCTTGATTAAAAAAACAACGACTTAAACCACTTTCCATCAAAAATCAGTGACTGCAATAGAATATCAGAGAATTGAGCAACATGTGAAGAACATGTTGTTTCCTTTAGGGTACTGACTAAAGGTTACGTCACTTGGATACTTTGGATGTTTGTGAGCACTACAGGACTTGGAAAGGGAAAGCTAAAAGGAAAAACACTGGGGAGGTGAACAATTTGTTTTGTTTTATGACTCTCTTAGTAGTTTAATGAGGGAACGATTACTCATGCCCTGTCACTGCAGATCTAGAAAGTTCCGCTGGGCTTAAAAACTGGCAGGAAAAAGTAGTTTCCTAAAAAAACAATGAATTAATTACACAAAGGCCATTACTCAGGAGTCCCTGGTGACTAGGAAGAGACAGAGTCTGACTTGTGCAAGAGTCAGGATTTGTTTTAAATCTCCCCCCTTCTGCCCTCCCTCCCAAGACAGCCCTTTTCGGCCTCTTCCGGGGGGAGGGATAGCTCAGTGGTTTGAGCATTGGCCTGCTAAACCCAGTATTGTGAGTTCAATCCCTGAGGAGGCCATTTAGGGATCTGGAGCAAAAATCTGTCTGGGGGTTGGTCCTGCTTTGAGCAGGGGGTTGGACTAGATGACCTCCTGAAGTCCCTTCCAGCCCTGATATTCTGTGATTTCAGGGGAAATGATTGATTGGGCCAGCACCTTCTACCAAATCCTGTTTCCCTCAGAAATGAGATGAGTGGGTGAGCCAGACATTTCCTGAAGAGGTAGGATCAGAGGACAAGTCTCCCACCCACGAAAGATAAAACAAGATAAAGCATTTGTGGAGCTTATGCCATAGGGTGGGTGAGAGACAGGGGAATTGTTGGATCTCCTCAGCTCTCCAAGGCAAGAGAGAGAAGGGGTCAGAAAGATTCAGTCCAGTTTTGGTGTACAGATTTGTTGGGGGAGGAAGGGCAATAGTTTTTTATTCAGCTGGTTCACACATCTTTAAACCTACTCTCAGCTGCATGACCCACATTCTCATGCATTTTAAACTTTCCACTGCTGCATGAGCATGGGTTCTTGTAGAAGTTTGCAACAATGTATCCTGTGCACTTGTTAATTTACATCTGGTCCACTGTGTCCACTTATGTGCAGCATATGCACCACATCCCGCTATGCTGGAAGCCTGTTGCAAGTTTTTTGGGACTGGAAAACAGATATGCTGCTGTTACATGTTGGAGTTTTACTGTGGAATGTAAACAGAGGGCTTCTGTAATATGCAAACACAAATGGTGTGCATTTCATACCAAAATCCCCAACATTATTACAGTAGAACCTCAGAATTACAAACAACTCTGGAATGGAGGTTGGTCTCAACTCTGAAATGTTCATAACTCTGAACAAATCGTTATGGTTGTTCTTTCAAAGGTTTACCACTGAACATTGACCTAAAACAGCTTTGAAACCTTATTATGCAGAAGAAAAATGATGCTTTCAACCATTTTAATTTAAATGAAACAAGCACAGAAAGTCTCCTTGCCTTGTCAAATCCTTTTTTTAAACTTTCCCTTTAGTTTTTAGTAATTTATGTTTAACACAGTATTGTGCTGTATTTGCTTTTTTTGTTTTGGTCTTTGCTGCTGCCTGATCATATACTTCTGATTCCAAATGAGCTGTGTGGTTGACTGATCAGTTCGTAACTCTGGTATTCGTAACTCTGAGGATCTGTTGTACTACCATATTGGCATAAGTTATTGGGTTTCTTTTGCCTGCAGTGCAGATCACCCAGGAGAGGATGGGGAAAAGTGTCCAGCATAATATACTTCAAAAGTTTGGTATAATCATTGCAAACTGAAATTAACCAGGCTCTCTAAGGGTGTTATTGTTGTATACAATATGTCCTGAACTTACCCTACTAAGACTTTGTTCTATTTCCCATTCTGTGTAGCCTGAATCATTTTCCCCTCTACCATGTAAGTTACAGAAATTAGCTTTGGCATTGTTAAAGTCATTCTTTTTTTTTCTTCTCAGCTTCAGTCCAGGATATTATCAGTTTTACAGGGAGATCCACGGGTAATGCTGCAAAGCTTCTGGAATTTGCACTTATGTCTGAGAGGTGCACATCTGTGCCTCTTGATTTTTGAATTCACTCTTGTCCATTAAATTTATGGTGCTGATGTGGTTTTGAATTTCTTCTTTCAAAAGCACTAATGTTAGCTTATGTCTTTGTGTTGGATCTTTGCCTTTGGATGTACGACCCAATGCCTGAGACAAAAATAGAGTTCTTGCTACATACACTATGAAAAAGTGTTGAATCTTACGCCAAAATGCCAGCTCTTAGCTTTACTAATGACCTCATCAGAATAGGCTTAAATATAAAGCGAGGAGTTTGAACTGGACCTGCCATGGATTGGGAGCTAGTTAAAGGTGTTTTTGAAGATAGAAGTGATGTGAACAGCATCACTGATTATGCTGGATCTAAAAACTAAGAGGGAGACACTAGAAAAAGGAAGTAGCGTGTGGACTGGGTATCAGAACTTATGAGTTTTATTTCTGTCTCTGCTACTGTCTCACTTTTGGTTCATTGGGCAGTATAGTTAAGGCGTGGCTGAGCACCCGGTGTTGCGATTGAAATAACTGCAAGTTATTAGCACTTCTGAAAATGAGCATCTTATCCTCTCTGGGGAAAATATTTACTTACCCCACACATGGGCTAGGAGGCTTGATTCATTAATGTCTGTAAAGTGCTTTGAGATCCTCAGCTGGATGGTGCTATATATGTGCAAAGTATTTTCTCATTATTTATGTATAATTGTATAATTAAATATGAAGATTAACTGTATTAAATATCTATCTCAGAAGAGGTAGTTAATATTTGTGAGGTGCTTAGAGATCCTTGCAATAAGGGGTACAATTCAAATAGGAAGTGACAGGATGAGGCTTTCATTACAGAAGTCGAGGCAATGCAGTGTATATAGCATAGTGCAGTTGAGATCCCAAACTCTACCCTAGCTGCCAGGCATCCTATGATCCTTTATTCTTGATAAGTATATCTCCCAACCCCTCACCGCCACCTTGTCCTCCACCTCCACCTTTGGTGTAATGGACCCTGGCTGGTAGGAAGTGTTCTAGACCAGAGTGGTGATCTTCCCTGCAGGTCTGACATGCTCAACTGTACATTTCTATCCCATAATGTACTATCAACAGCTATGGTTCACACTGCTAGTTCAGTGCGTCCCATTTGTTTATTGTGTCACTAAAACGTTTTGGATCTGATGTTGCTGTTAATTGTAAGAACGTTTGCAAATCTTCCCTAGATAGAGTTAAACCTGCTCACATGAGTAACTGATGCAGGGCCAGGCATATAACACAAGCCAAATATTGCTGTTACTTACGCTTGTGCAGTTGCTCTGGTTTCAGCCGAGAGCAGAAGTTGGCCTGATACCATTTGGGTATGGAGAACACCCAGTGAAGCCATGTCTTAAAGAGAGTCCTTTGTGAAGCCATGTCTTAAAAAGAGTTTCCAAGTCACTATAAATCATCTGTCTGTCCCTTTTTCCTTTTGTTGTAAAAAAAAATCATGACCTAATAAATATTTCAAATTTAAACTATAACTTTTCCAGGGTAAAGTAACTTGGTTTAGTAAAAGAACTTGACCCTTATATTCTTGTATTGGTTTTAGGGCTGTGTAATGCTCAGAGGAAGTGGGCAATATAAGTGCAAAAAAAATGGTCATTGTATTATTCCATCTCGCACAGTACCTGAGAAACTCCAGAAGGTAGTTACTGGGGATTGAAACCAGCAACCTACTACAGTGATCCAAGACTGCATAGTCCAAGTGTAAACAGATAAATGAGGGAAGGGTTTATTTCCAAGCTGTTACCAATAGTGGAGAGAGAAAACTACATATAGAGCACTTGATACTAGGCCTGGACTAGCATACCGCTTTCCACCATGTGGAGGACCCCTAGTTTAACACGTGCAGTCCATTTCCCTAGGGCCGAATGGGCTAGGAGAGCCCTTCAGGGAGAGGGTGCATCGTGCTGCAGGTACCCTCTTCTGCCCAACGCTAGAACCTTTCTGACAACTTGCACAGGCTCCAGGAATCAAAGTGATAGTCTGCTAGGCTGAGGCCTGTCAGGTTTGTGAAAGGGGAAAATGGTGTGGGGTAAAGAGGAGGGAGAGACTAGGGCTCTGAAGAATGACCCTATTTTCTCTCCCCCAAAACACACATCCAGAAGAGAGGGGCAAGGGAGAAAGGAGCAATGTCACAAGCTTTCCATCTGCCCATGACATGCTGTGGCAGGCTCTTTTTGCGAGGCCCTTTCACTCAGAATGCACAGGGATATAAAAAAAATCAATATTTTCCTTTTTTGAAAACATTCTCTAGAACTTTTATATAATAAACTCTGTTTACGCAAGCTGACAAGTCACCTGATTGAAATCTGCAGGCTTCTGATCTCACTGTATTTAACGCTCAATACGTTGTCATCATTTAATGTAGCAAAGTTTGCTGAGTCATGCAGTCAACAAAACTGTTCGCTGTCTGACGATGTGAACTTTTGAAGCCCCGGATATATATATTTAGTGCCAGTATAGAAGATAGTGTCCAGCCTCTGTTAATGTTTAGCAAAGCTTATTTAATTTTCACATAAAAGATCCACTCAGTTTATTTGGCTAATACTATCCCTGTGCTGTTTGTTTTCACTGGATGTGAATTCTTCACTATTTTTCTGCCGAGAGGAAGCACCAGCTGAAATTGTCAGAACTGCTACAGAGATGTAGTGTAGTTGAAAAATTACTGTATGCTATCCTCCATCTGATAGGTATGTGATTAAAGGAACCTGCAAATGCTGACTGTCTAACACTATAGTGGCACAGTCTGTTAATAGCGGTGCACTTGTTACTTATTGCAAATTCACGCCTTTATTTGCAGACCTATATACATGCTATATTTAAGTTACCTAGAAGTGTAAAACTTGACAGTCAATCTTTATTTTTTTTTAGTAAGTGTGTCTGGGCCAGATTTTCAAACTACTTTGCCTAAATTGTGCCGATAAAATCATTCATTTGCTCATGTCAGTGAGCACTTCAGTCATAACTGTCCATTTTATGGCACCTTAGAGACTAACAAATGTATTTGCCACAAGGACTCCTCGTTGTTTTTGCTGATATAGACTAATATGGCTACCACTCTGAAACCAGTCCATTTTATGTTCAGAGTTGCCTCTTTAGACAAGGCGGTTCTTCAAACTGAGCTCACAGTGTTACCTTAATGAGGGCCCAATCCAGGTCCCATTGACTTTGGTGGAAATTGAATCAGGCCTTTAGCAATCTACAAAAATGTGCAATTTCATTTCAGCTTTATAAACCTTCTGCTGCTTACTCCAACTTTCCCTGAAGGCTCACCAGACAAACTTATGCCCTCGTTTTGCAAAGACTTAGGCACTTGCTTAACTTTATACACTGCATAGCAGGCCTTGGGCCTCAGAGCGTATATCACATTACATTAATCTGTAACAAGGTGTTATATTAACCAAACTTCACAAAATGCCCCGGAAAGTAAGTTAGTATCCTCCTTTTACAGGTGGTGAAACTCAGATACAGAGACGATAAAGGCCAAATCTTTCTCCCACCAAAGTCAGTGAGAAGGTTTCCAACAGCATTAATAGGTGCAGACATGTGTGGTAAATGCTGCAGAGTAAATCCGTGGTTGATTTGGGATTAAAAGTCAAGATTTCCTGGCTTCCATGCTCAGACCATGACATGCTGACTTTGATTATGTAGCATTCATTTCAAATGTAGTTTCTGTTGTGATAGGCAGGGCCATCTTTGGCTACTAGTGAAAACTCTGAAATTAACCCACCGTAAGTGTCTTGAGTAAAGCAGAAAATATTCTGTAAGAAAGGGAATTTTACTCAATATTCAACAGCCATCTCTCCTATCTCTAACCTCATTGTATTTACTGTGTGGAACATCACATTATACTAATTTAATCAGATCTAAAACTTGCATGGTGGGTGTTAGCATCAGTGAGCATTATTGTATTAAGGTGTCTGTTTTTATTAATATGATTTATTTTGTGTAGCAGCATTAGTCAAATACACTAGCCAGATATTAAGATGCTGGATAACAATAACCAATAGCATTTATAGTTATATGCATGTTGAGATAGGGGTAATGAAATCTTGTGCTTCAGGATTTCCTCTACTTGGTCTAGGGGATAAGAAGGAATCTTTGTCTCATGTACAACATTAAACAGAAGAGTATTTTCCACCTCCCTCTGTATATTACAGGATTACAGATTTGATGGACCGTTGATGTGATAAGAATTTAAGAATTGCCATACTGGGTCAGACCAAAAATCCATCTAGCCCAGTGTCCTGTCTTCCAACAGTGGCCAATGCCAGGTGCCCCAGGGGGAGTGAATAGAACAGGTAATCATCAAGTGATCCATCCCCTGTTGCCTATTCCCAGCTTCTGGCAAACAGAGGCTAGGGACACCATCCCTGCCCATCCTGGCTAATAGCCACTGACGGACCTATCCTCCATGAATTTATCTAGATCTTTTTTTAACCCTTTTATAGGCTTGGCCTTCACAATATCCTCTGTCAAAGATTTCCAGAGGTTGACTGTGCATTGGGTGAAGAAATACTTCCTTTTGTTTGTTATAAACCTGCTGCCTATTAATTTCATGTGGTGACCCCTAGTTCTTGTGTTATGAGAACACTTCCTTATTTACTTTCTCCACACCGGTCATGATTTTATAGACCTCTATCATATCTCCCCTTAGTCATCTCTTTATTCCAAGCTGAAAAGTCCCAGTCTTATTAATAATCTCTCCTCATATGGAAGCGGTTCCATACCCCTAATCATTTTTGTTGCACTTCTCTGTACCTTTTCCAGTTCCAGTATAGCTTTTTTGAGATAGGGCGACCACATGTGCACACAGTATTAAAGTTGTGGGTGTACCATGGATTTATGTAGAGGCAATATGATATTTTCTGTCTTATTATCTATCCCTTTACTAATGATTCCCAACATTCTGCTTTTTTGGCTGCTGCTGCACATTGAGTGGATGTTTTCAGAGAATTATCCACAATGACTCCCAAGATCTCTTGCTTGAGTGGTAACAGCTTATTTAGATCCCATCCTTTTAATATATTGTTGGGATGATGTTTTCCAATGTACATTACTTTGCATTTATCAACACTGAATTTCATCTGCCATTTTATTGCCCAGTCACCCAGTCTTGTGAGGTCCCTTTGTAATCTTTGCAGTCTGCTTTTGATTTAACTATCTTGAGTAGTTTTGTATCATCTGCAAATTTTGCCACCTCACTGTTTACCCCCTTTTCCAGATCATTTATTAGTACATTGAACAGTACAGGTCCCAGAACAGACCTGTGGGGTGGACACCACTATTTACCTCTCTCCATTCTGAAAACTGATCATTTATTCCTACCCTTTGTTTCCTAACTTTTAACCAGTTACTTATCCATGAGAAGAACTTTCCTCTTATCCCATGACAGCTTATTGTGCTTAACAGCCTTTAGTGAGGGATCTTGTCAAAGGCTTTCTGAAAATCTAAATACACTGTATCACCCTTGTCCACATGCTTGTTGACCCCCTCAAAGAATTCTAGTAAATTGGTGAGGCCTGATTGCCCTTTACAAAAACCATGTTGACTCTTCCCCAGCAAATCGTGTTCCTCCATGTATCTGACAGTTCTGTTCTCCTGTGGTATAGCTGGTGCCCCATTACCTTCAAAACCAAAATAACAAACCAGAATAACCAAGCTATTCAACTGTCATTCTGTGATTTGGACTTCACAGATTGACCTAACCCAAAGAGGCAAGAATGTCTGAGCTGAGAATATATATATGTTTGACGGATCTATGTATTTTGATCTCCAAGAAAAAACGTGCAATTGTCATAGGATGTGCCTCACCCTATATTCTGAGATATGGACTATCAAAGAGGCACTGTCAGACTTCCTGATTTAGGAATAAAGGAAGAGATCAGGTAGAAATATAGGGTGGGAATGTGGATTTTTCTGCTTTTATGGTGAAGAAAGTTAGAGTGAAAGCTACGGGCATTCATTTGAATAATCCCTTATGTAAATTCCAGGTACCAACCTTGTGAGAATATCCTGAGTGTGCCAGAAGGAGAGCATATTGCACGGGGGGGGGGACCTGTCTACAAATTGCTACGAACTGAAAGGTAAATAGTTTGTTATTCTTGGGAATCAGAAGAGCATACGCTCTCTATGGATTTTAAGTATCAGAGGGGTAGCCGTGTTGGTCTGGATCTGTAAAAAGCAACAAAGAGTCCTGTGACACCTTATAGACTAACAGACGTATTGGAGCATAAGCTTTCGTGGGTGAATACCCACTTCGTCAGACCAGTATGGAGTTTGTTTCCAGATGGAAAGTAGATAGTCTGAATACGTCTGGTGTACCTTGTGTTTGACACTGTGCTGCATCGTGAGAGGGGAAGCATATGACTTTTAAAAATTGGGCTTGTGCCCTTTGTTTGTTTCTCTTGTGAGTACTGAAGAACAATTGAAATGTGTTCGGGTTTTTTTCTTTAAAGGCATTTTTCTGATTTTTTTTGTTTGCCAAACTTTTGAGTTATCCCACCTCATAGAAAGGATGGGAATGTTGGAATCTTTTAATGAAGAGATCCTTTCTCCAAAGTGTTTGGTAGCCATTGGACTTCAATAGACGTTAATAAAAACAAATATATTGAAACATCTCAATGAAATCTCTCCTGCTCTCTTATTTATTTAACATCACAACAGACTGAAAGGTGTCACTTTACTAGTTCTACAATCATAGAGTCTGCCAAAGTAGTCATGACCTGAATTTCTAATAATAAAAAATTTTCTTAGGGAAAACAAAAGCTTTGCAGGCCTTCCTTATCCACCATAAAAGCTGTACAAAAACAGTGCACAAGGGCATTTTTTCCTTTGCGGGTCTTCTTTAACTATCTCTGGCAGAAAAATTAGGATGGCTATTTATTTAGCAGTGTTAGTGAAACTAGCACGATAGGTAATGGAGAGGTGCCAAACAATCCAGAGTCCCTTCTTTGAGTTTACAGAGTAAAGGCACTAGGGGATGCAAAACAATCCACTGCCCAGTGGGTCCGGTTCTTGAGTATTTCATGACATGGGTATCTGTATTAGCACTGGAGTCAGCTCTCATTTTAAAACTTGGAGGATGGTCTCACTTCCAGCACGGTTTCAAAAAATGAGACACATCAAACTTTACATATCAACAGCTTTTCGTTTAAGGAAGTTTTTTAAAATAAAGAGGAATCAAATTTTTAAATGGCCATTGGTCCCTAACAGGAGACTGCAGAATATTTATGGGAGGTGTCAGTGAGAATTTTATTGGTGCAGTAATTAAGAGATGGGTAAGGTACAAATGAAGTAACAACATGGCTGTTTTATCTCTGTATTCAGCACTGTTGTGAAGAATTGGTTTACTCTTGAGCCTTAGGAAGCATTAGAAAGGAACTGCCACTGTTTTTTCAGGGAATCTTACAGGATCTCCAGTACCTCACATTTGCCACTCCCACTCTAACATCACTTGTCTCAGTGACCCTCTGTCCAGCCAAGCAGTGCTAATTACAGGGCCGCCCAGAAACCATCAGCACGGCTCCTTCAGCTTACCAGAGAGTGCATTTGACAACAAAGTGGTCTGATACTGTGACAATATGTGTGGTATGAGAACCTAGACAGATAATGATACAAGGTAAGAGGACCAGGAAGCCCATGACACCTTTACTGCTCCAGTACCCCTTCCTGGTTCTTGCAATGACTTGTTGTATGGCCTTGTTATACTGCTTCACCATTCTCTGTCTCATTTTTCCCCAGTTATAAAACAAAAAGAATAATACTTAGTTCACAAGAGTGTTGCAGAGCTTAACTAGCTAATGCTTCTACAGAGTTATGGACGTATGAAATGTTATTTCCTGCAATAATACTTGTGGTTATAATGTTTGAATTTGGGTCTCAGTGCAAACCATCTTTTTTTTCCCCTTCAGAATGTATACATAATCTGTTTGTTAAGGACTCAGTTTTGAGGACAGCTAAATCAATGTTTTACTACCTAGAACCTGCTGTAATAAATATCCCTTTTTTTTTTTTAGGGTCTCTACTTTCCTGATTAGGCTTCAGAAAACATGACCCAGAGTAAATCCAGGTCGGCTTGTCTCTCAAGAGGATGCTTGTTAGTGCCAAATGATACCCTCTGCTTACACAGCAATACTTCTACCAAGTTATATGGGGATGGGAGCCAATCTACAGGCAAGGGTCAGCTGCACCAGTGACCCATGCCTCAGACAAGGCCTCTGAGATCCCTGGGGTGTGTGCCAAACCAGCTACTTCGTTCACAGTCGGATGTGCAGACTCCATATATCCCCCAGTTGAAAGAGCAATGGCAAACTCTCCAACTTTCCAGTCACCAGCGTGAATTATTCATAGGTTGAAGACCCTGGGGTCCAAAGAGGAGCAGGAAACATATTCAAAACACAAAGGTAATAGCTAAAATTGTTACATTCTGTATGTGACCACTGGGGGAAAACAGGATTATGAAGCTGCATTTCAGCTCACACCACAAACAAGAATAAAAGCTCAATCAGCGTTAGATGCTTTCTGAATGCTGAGATTGAGCCTTGATGTCGGTAATGAATTGTTCCAGAAACGCACAGAGAAAGTTGTACACATTGGAGACTAATTTTCATTTGTGCTGCGTACCCGCAGCTCCCTTTGATGTCAGTTTGAGTAATATTTTGAATAATTAGCAGCTTTTACAATCAGGCCTTTTGCGTTAAATATTCTGAGACTTTTTTGCAGTGCTGAAATCCATATATGCTGTGTTTACATAACAGGTAAATTGGAAGTTTGATTTGGGGAAAACCTCGGCCCATAATGTAGGGCTGTTTTTTGGAAACAAGGTTTTGCTGGTTTCTAAACATTTCTCAGACTCCTTAAGTGATAACTGTTCTGTGCACTTACATGTAGGACATGAGAGGCAAGGAGATTGTATGAGTCTAGAAATTTTTAACATGGTTTGTCATGTCATTCTGATCCCCAGAAATGACTTTTAGCTTTATTACCAAAACACTTTTTTCTTTCTCACTATTCATATAGACCCAAACCCTGATCTCCTGCTGTGGAGATCTTGATTGCTTCTTGCTGTTTACCCTAATTAACTTATGTAACCACCTGTAAATTAGTAGCATTGTTCAAGTAGCAAAAACAAAGGAAAGTCTTAGGACCCATCGCAGGAAGTTTTGCTTTAAGTTAGGACTAAGTAAAACCTGAGTAGTGAAACCCTGATTTGTCCCATTGGCTTTCATGGAAGTTGAAGATGCTCAGTTCATTGTGAAATGAAATTCTCATCCTTACTCTAGTTTCATTCCCAGTGACTTGCCTGAGGAGTGGCTGTACAATTTGGCCCTGACTGGGTGAAATTGTTTCACCTGCCACTGTAAATTTTATTGCCATGATTTATTTCTTTACTTATTTTAAAGAAAGACTAAGCTTTGTCTCAGTTTTCTCAGACATACCTCACCAGCAACAGATATAGCAGCAAAGAGACCTGTGGCACCTTATAGACTAACAGGCGTTTTGGAGCATGAGCTTTCGTGGGTGAATACCCACTTCGTCGGATGCATCAGCCGCAGATATGTCATCTTGGTGAGAGGTAAGGTGGCTGTGTGGCTGCCTCACCCCATGAATCATAAAAGTCTTGCCCCCACATTAAGAATAGAATGTTCCCCTGTAAATGCTCACTTAGCCTAGCAAATTAAAAATACTGCCTCACACTTGTTTTCTGACTGGAGGAAAAATAATAACAGTTCACACAGTTGGTGAACTTTCTCATTAGTCAGAGGGTATGAAGCAAGTGGTGGTGAAAGTGATGGGAATGGATGGCTCAGGGAACTGATAAAGGGACATGGAACCTTTTTACCTCTAGTGGTTTGAATCCAGACCAAATACGAAGTTACTGAGAATTGATAGTGTCAGAAGGTTTTTGTGAAATGACTCCATGGTCTCAGTTTGTGTCATAGTGGACAGATTGGCATCACAGAACATTCCAGATAGCATTAATTGATATCTCAGTGGAGGGCCATGTTCATGATGGCCCTGGAGACTGAGGGCTTGTCTACACTTACTGGAGGATCCATGAGTGGCGATGGATGCATTGGCAATGGATTTAGCTTGTCTAGTGAAGACCCGCTACATCGATTGCAGATCACTCTCCCAACAACCCCTGTACTCCACCAGATCGAGAAGAGTAGGGGGAGTCAGCAGGAGGGCGTCTCTCGTCAACATCGTGTAGTGTGGACCCCGCAGTAAGTAGATCTAAGCGATGTCGATTTTAGTTACGCTATTCACGTAACTCAAATTGCGTAGCTTAGATCAAATTTCCACTGTAATGTAGACAATGCCTAAGAGCATAGGGATTCTGCCTGCTGGTCGAGGATGAGATATACTGGTGGGGCATTGTGTGGAAAACTCACACTACCACTTCCTATGTTGTATCTGTTCTGTGAATAGAGGACTTCTCCGGGGTTGTCAATCTGACATCTTTCCCCAGTTCCACATTTCAAACAAAATTGAAGTAAAAAAAAAAAGTTAAAATAATTTGAACAATTTGTCTGACATAAAGTACTTACAGGCTATTGTCTGAAAATTATAGGCTGACTTGTTCTTTCACAATCTCATGGGTGGATCCACTAAAGCTGTCATACGTAAAGCTCCAGCAAAGTACATTTACACATCTCCGGTTAGGGAAGTGTATGAAAAGGAAGTAATAAAACTCATTTTTTAGGAATTTCCAATACGGAAATGTTACTCCTTTTGGAAAAGCTTTCCAAGTCACTACCAGTGAAAGTTCTCTATGATTAATCTTGGAGTCACATTTTATAATGCACACAATTGTTGTTTGCATTAGCAAAAATAAACTGATGGGTCACATTTTACTTTGAACTTTTTACCACAGGCATTCTTTTACAAGGGGTAGAAGGGATGCCTAACTATAGAGACCTTGAATGCTTCTGACTGGCTATTCACTTATCTAATCACATGTAAATTAGTGGAATAATTCAGCAACAAAAACAAAGCAGTTTTAGGCCCTAATCCTGGATTGATTTAAGCATGTGCATAATTTTACTCATGTGAGTAATCCCACAAGTCAAATAAAGTTATGTACGTGCTAATGTCTTTTAAGAACAGGGCCTACATCAGCAAATCTCCTTCTTAGCATTTACTCTTGAAGATTAAAGAATAGGGTTTACACCAAGAAAAAACATAACCAGGAAGACTCCCCATCTTGAGGCTTTACCTAGTTCTTTGAATCATGGGTGTGAACTTTCCCTCTTCTGACTCCCAAACAGCTACTTTAAAGTCCTTCCATTAGACCTTTTCGTTTCCTATATGCCCTTAAATGTCTTTTAACCCCTGACAAGTATTCTCTTGCCGTTTTTCTTGGATTTGATGCTGTGAAAGGAGGCAAGTCATTTCTTGATAGACTGGGGGTTAGCTCCTCTCCACTTACATGGATGCTTAGTTATTAGAGCATATCATGGGCCAGCATCTCTTTTATCTGATTATCTCATGATAATTGTTCTGTACTTTTATTACATATTTGAATTTACAGCCTTTATTTGAAAATGTTTTTCATTATCGATGCTCTGGAAATATTCAGAGTTACTATTACAACAGTTGAATGATTTTTTTTTCTTCAAATAAGTTAATTTACACATGCAAACATAGTTAACAGAATAACACTCAAATCCTGCTGTCTGAATAACACTTTCTCTGTGGGTTACACCTACTGATAAGCTCAACTACATGAAGTGAGCCTCCTCTTTTAAGCCCCATCAACATTTTACTGTATATGACACCATATTGACTTGGATTTGTCTGCGTGGACAGGATTTCATAATCAGTGTCATAATCATGTTATGTCAGAAGCCTGTTACCCTTTCCTTATAACACAGTGTGGTTCTATTGACATATGATCCAAGCTCTTCTCCCAGCTCTTTTGGAATTCCTCTTGGATGGTGAGGTGGACGGCGAGGTGTTCCATCTTTAAGGATTACCCCTCTTAGGAGTTGTCCATACTAGGTGCAGAATCATGCTAGTTACAGCACAGATGTAACTAACTAGATTGTTAGCATGGTTCCCTGACCAGTGTGAAGAGGGACTTTTGTCTGAAGGCCTTGGATTGTTTCTATGTGGCCCTGGGTTGGGCCATTGTAGATCCTGTCCATATTTATGTCCCTTCCACACTATGAAAGTGCTGTGTTGTGAGACCCGGTTACAGCACGGTACTGCCAGGAGCAGTTAAAACTCAGTTCAGCGTTTCAGCATAGAAGGGACCAAACTATGTTTTAGCTCTGTTAATGAATTGTGCCATAGCCTAGCAAGGCCCAAGGCTCTGTAACATGCTTTGAGAACAGCCGTCTACAGGGTAAAATCACTGTATTTAAACTGTTAGCATTTTGTATCCAGGCCCTGTACACATGGTAGATTTGGGAGCAGAACCCTGGGAGCAATCTATAACCATGTTTAAATCTAGTTGTTCCTAGCAAGGTTATATTATGGGTTCTCTGATTTTTACGAACAGGCACTTTTTTGTCTGCAAACCTTGTACTAAAATTGTTCCTACTCTATAACCTTTCACAGAGTTGATAACCAGGTAGTGGCATAGTTTGCTCTAAACATGGTGTGTTGCGGCTGGGCGTAAGCTATGGTTTATAATTCTTTTAGTAACCATGGTGACAGACTATGGTGCACACTTGCAAGAGGCCTAGACTGGTAAATTGTTGTCTTGCTTGTTAACACCATTGTTTTGCTGTGCAGATGGGACTCTTAACTGTGCCTGCCTGCATAACCTGTTTGGCCAATCCTCCTTCCTCTGAACTACCTGTGCATGGTAACAAACCGGCCAAACATTGCCCCACATGGTGCTGTTGCCATGCTGTGTGCATGTCCTCTGGGTAACTTATTCCTCTGCTGATGCATTATGAAACAGCTGCCCAGCTGTTCCTAGAATGTGTCAGTACAAACATCGTTAGGAAGTGTGATCTGTGTGGATACACATATGTGATCAGTGCTTGGTTGTATTGTGCATAAAGCTGCCGTATGGTCATAATTCAAACAAGTTTGTTCTGACTGGGGCAGATGGTCAAAATTTGGATCAACTCTAAGGGCGTAAGTAATCTGTAACACAGTTTGTCTAGTACTGTTCTAAGAAGAAATCCCTGCCCACACTTCTCAGGACATCTGCTGCCAACAGCCGTGTTCTGATGTTAGGCTTGTCCTACACTTCTTTCTTTAAAAATTCCTACCACTGCTAACACTGGTTCAGCTCTAGCAATGGTGAGAGCACTAGTGTAAACCTGTCTCTGGATTCTGTCATATTACTCTTTGTAAAGCATATTAATATGCTGCACCCAGTCCACACTAGTGCTCTTGCTGTTGCTATCACCTGTGGAGCCATTGGGAATTGAGTGAACTCAGCCTGTGGCAGGATATATTCCACACCTTTAGCTTCACACGTTTGCCACCACCATGGTGAAGATCTGCAATAATGCCAGTCTCGTTAACACATTCTGTGATAATGAAGCTGTGGGCACGTGGATTGCAGAAAGAATGAGAAGAGTAAAATAATGGGGCGAGGCTATCGATCAGTCTTTCATTATTAATCCAGCACATAATGAAATCCTGGTAGGCATTCACAGGTCTTGAGTAATAGAATCCTGCAGGAAGGGCATTCATTTTGCAATCGGTGATTCTTGTCTACATTGTTAACAGTGTAAATGGGACATAAAAATTCTGCATTGAATGGATCACTCCAGAGTGAGGAAGTAATATTAAAAATCGCCATCTCTTTAATGTAAAGGAAATAAATGCGAAACAAATTGTACGTGCCTGTTTTCTAGGTCATATCAAGTTCACTGTAGTAACAGGAAGTCTCATCTAAGATGAAAACTCTCTGAAGCTCCCTCAGGAAGCTGGTTTCATATGGTGGTTTAGATTTAACTACTCAGTGTCTAGCACCATTTGAAATCAGTGTTCTTGGAGGAAGAATGGCTGCCCTTCCGTCAGCAAAGGAAGTGAATTCTGGGAAACCTTGATGGCGTATGGAAAAGAAGATCAAGGCCTCTGACACATGCTTTCAACGTGTACTGTCTGTATCCCACCCGCCTGTGACTGCAGCATCTATGGTTAAACTGAACCAAGTGAGCACAATCCCAGTTTGTAATTCCACAGACAAAAATTGCACTATCACAATATTGAGCAAGAGCATATTTGTAATGTTTGTAGACTGTGAACTCTTGGAGGCAGGAATGTTGTTTACAAGAGGTGAAAATGGGACATGTGGAATTACAACACAGCATACTAGACATAACTTGTCACTGTTGTTTGTGCTATGATAGGATACATCCAGTGTTATCTCTTCAGGACAGGGACCTCATCTGTTCCATGTTCTTTATAGCAATGAGCACATTGCCAGAACTCCATGGATACTGTTAAATTTATTAGCTCTTACTTTGCCCTTGTAAAATAATCTGTATCTTATTTATTGAAGAGACTGAAATGACTTTGTGTGTGTGTGTAATATGGGAGTCAGTAGATCTAGATGCTGTTCCCAGCTCTACTACTGATTCACTGTGTGACTGATGCAAATATTCAAGAGCTGTCTTATTTTGGGGGATGGGTCTTAATTTTTGTGCCTTTAGCCACCTGTGATCTGATTTTCATGGGTTCTGAGCACCTACAGTTCCCATCATAGTCAATGGAGGCTGCCGGAATTAGTATCTGTGAAAATTAGGTCACTCATTTAGTTGGCTAAATATGGATTACGGCACTTAATTTTGGCACCTGGGGTTGAAGGATTTTGGCTGAGACGGCTGAAGATAGTTATACAAAATTTGAGGCACACACGGTGAGTACTTCTGAAAATTTTCACCCGAACATCTTTGTGACTCCATTTAGACACCAATAATAAAGTGTATAATACTTGTCTAATGACAGTAGTGGTGTGATGATTAATTAACGGCTCTAAATATAATATACTTGGCTTGTTCTTCTTCGCAACATTTCCCAGTAACCCCTTTAGAGGATGACTGATTTCTTTTGGTGTTCAGAGTCAATACTATTTTCTAGCACCATTTGAAATCGGTTATAGTGACTGGGGAATTGCATCGTGTGAATTTCTGGTGCAGAGAGGCTCCAAGGAGATTCTTAAATGCTGTTACCCAGAAATGTACTGGAAACCTAATGCAGGTGCATGAGGTCTTGCACACACTAATGTTAGACTATTGCAACTTAAGCATGTGTAAGTCTGCTTTTGATTTTCTTGTTGTGACCCAGCTATTCAGAGAGACAGCCCCATCTGGGGTATATCACTAGCAACTATGAGGTGAAAGATACTGGTTATATTCCCAACTGTGCCATACAAATGTAGGAACATAAGCATGGCTGTGCTGGGTCAGACCAATGGTCCATCTAGCACAGGATTCTGTCTTCCAACAGTAGCTGATTTAAATGATAGGTTACGTATCCCAATTAGTAGTTCTACAGTTTCATATTTGAGCTCCTTCAGAACTCTTGGGTGAACACCATCTGGTCCTGGTGACTTATTACGGTTTAATTTGTCATTTTGTTCCAAAAACGACGTCTATTAACATCTCTGTCTAGGACAGTTCCTCAGATATCAGAGGGGTAGCCGTGTTAGTCTGGTTCTGTAGAAGCAGCAAAGAATCCTGTGGCAAAACATCTGTTAGTCTATAAGGTGCCACAGGATTCTTTGCTGCTTCTACAGTTCCTCAGATGTGTCACCTAAGAAGAATGGCTCAGGTGTGGGTATCTCCCTCATTTAGCTTCACGGCAATGGTTTTGTCTGTCTTGATTGCCCCTTTAGCAGCTCAGTTATCACCTATTGTTTGGCAGGCTTCCTGCTTCTGATGTACTTAAACACATTTTTGCTGCAAATTTTCGTGTCTTTTGTTAGTTGCTCTTCAAATTCTTTTGGGGCCTTTTTTTTTTTTTGGAGAGAGTTTATCTAAATCGCTCTTCAGTCTATCCAGGTTCTAATACTGCACTCATCAGTGTGGAAACTGAGCATTTTACTCAAATAAATAGAACTGAGGGAAAAGCCTGCCACCTGTTTCTGAACTAACCTTTATTTTCCTCCATATATTTATTTGTAGAATTTGGTAATTAATATTTATAAAGGTTAATATGTTGTACTGAAATGCTGCCTGGCTGTAATCAATGTCTATCACAGTGAGGCTTGTCTGGTGCTGAAATACCTCTCTATATACCAAACTATGACAATAAACAAAGTTATATGGGGAAGATGAATGTTCCTGTTAAGTTTCCAATACAGAAAGTAAAACCATGTGCTTTCAGTCTGTAAAGTGCTCACCTTGAATTAATTGATCTCTAGGTGTTTATACTGGGTCATCATTATGGGATCTGAATGTCTGACAACTCTGTCCCATGGCAGACAGGCAGGTAGACATCTTACATTTAAAGGAAGACGGTCAGCTTGAAAAACCACACTTCCGTCTGAAATATTTTGATCAATTGTTACAAAGAACACCTAAGACGATTGCATAGAAAGAGGTGAGAGGAAATTATTTTTCTCTGTTTCCGTTTGTATGTATTTTAGTAGCTTTACTCACATGAGTAAAGTTACATACGTCTCTAAGGACTTAGAAGAGTGGGTCCCTGGTTTCTCATGTTGTTTGTATGGGCTTTCACATACCACAGGAAAGAGAAAAGCAAAAAAATTGAAAATATGCTTGTAAAATAAAATCAGAGAGGCTCAGGGGATTGTGTAGGACTTGAAAAAAAATTTTAACTGACTAGCTCTCAAGTTGTTGGTGTCCTTTTAAATGTGAAGTAAATAGAAAACAGTCATAACTCCACACATCACAGCAGCCATATGGTTAGATAACGGGTATGAGGAACAGGGCTTCTGGATGTTAGGACATTCACTAAATGCGCTCTGCGTTAATTCATCTGTCTGCAGGATCTGCTCTAGTCTATCATCTGATACCCTGCAGCAACTGTACAGTTTGATGTTCAAGAAGGAAAAAAAAACATTTGGTCATCAGTGTTTCTATTGCAAGTTTTGTCAGGGTTCTCTAATAACCAAAGAAGCTTTTTTATTGTGTCAAACATATCAGTAGAGCCTAACAACAAGATGAAGAGCACCTGACAAGGAGCTGAAAAATAGGGAGCTTTTGTTAGGAAAACATAACAGAAAAATATTTTAGTAATTATTTTTAAAAACATGCTAAAATTCTTTTTAATTTTAATGTGGCTTTCATTCAAATCACTTCAATTATGACTAACGAATCATTCATACATCTTTAAATGTCAGTCATAAATGTGTTTGAAAGACTTGTGGCCTTGTTTAATTATCTCAAAAAACTCAATTTACTGCACTGAGGAACTGTGTCCAGGGAGTTCATTTCTTGGGTGGGAATCAGGGGCGGCTCTAGGTATTTTGCCACCCCAAGCACGGCAGGCAGGCTGCCTTTGGCGGCTTGCCTACGGGAGGTCCCCAGTCCTGTGGATTCGGCGGCATGCCTGCGGGAGGTCCGCCGAAGCCGCGGGACCAGCAGACCCTCTGCAGGCATGCCACCAAAGGCAGCCTGCCTGCCGCCCTCACGGCGACCGGCAGAGCGCCCCCGTGGCTTGCCGCCCCAAGCACGCGCTTGGTGTGCTGGTGTCTGGAGCCGCCCCTGGTGGAAATTGAACTTGGGAAGAAAATCTCTGGATTGTTTTAGAGAAGAAAGTTGGGTTGAAGGCATAAACATTACTTATCTTGATGGCAAATGGTTAAGGCACAGAATAGGAGTTCTTACTAATCATTCCTTATTTTATTTTCATGATGGAGTTTAAGGCTATTACGGAGACTACTTGCAAGGAATGGATCATGAATTAGATAAAACAGATCTCAGACCACTTTCTAATTTCTTGAGCAATAAATTGAGACTCCATAGCCAAAAAGGTAACCCATATGCTAAATTAAGCAAGATAGAACCACAGAAGTTCTGAAAGGTACATCAGGAGGTCATGTATCTGCTCCCTGCCCCATGCTGAGGCGGAGTTAAGTGTATCTAGGCCATTCCTGGTGCATGTTTGTTTAACCCATTCTTCGAAACCAAGTCCACAAATGATGGGGACTAGGTAACCTATTCCAGAACTCACGTATCCTTCTAGTCAGATTTTCCTAATATTGAACCTAAGTTTCCCTTTCTGCAAGTCAAGTCCATTACTTTTTGTCGTACCTTCAGTGGACACGGAGAACAATTTATCACCATCTTCTTTATAACAACCTTTAACATATTTGAAAACTGTTTGAGTCTCCTTCAGTCTTCTTTTCTCTAAACTAAACATGTCCAATTTCTTAAACTTTTCCTCCTAGGTCATCTTTCTAAACTTCTCATCATTTTTGTTGCTGTCCTCCAGTTTGTCCACTTTTTTATTAAAGCGTGGTGCCCAAAAATGGATGCAGTGTGCCAGCTGAGGCCTTACCAGTGGCAAGTAGAGTGGGACAATTACCTCCAATGTCTTACATACAACACTCCTGTTAATATATCGCATTTGCCTTTTTTGCAAAAGCATCGTGTTGTTGACTCATATTCTATTTGTGATCCACTATAACCGCAAGATCCTTTCCTGTATTACTACTTCCTTGCAAGTTATTCCACATGTAGTATTTGTGCATTTGATTGTTGCCTTTCTAAGTGTGGCACTTTGCACTTGGCTCTGTTGAATTCTATCTTATTCATTTCAGACCAGTTCTCCAATTTATCAAGATCAATTTGAGTACTAATCCTGCCCTCTAAAGTGCTGGCAACCCTTCCCAGTTTGGTGTCATCAGCAAATTTTATAAATGTACTCTCTATTCTGTCGTCCAAGTCATCAATGAAAATATTGACAGTACCAGACCCAGAACCCTGTGAGACTGTGCTTGATATGTCCTCACAGTGACCCATTGATAATTACCGATTGAGTAGTTTTTCAACACTCGTGCACCCACCTTATAGTAATTTCATCTAGATCGGGGTAGGCAACCTATGGCACGCATGCCAATTTTCAGTGGCACTCACACTGCTCGGGTCCTGGCCACTGGTCTGGGGAGCTCTGCGATTTAATTTAATTTTAAATGAAGCTTCTTAAACATTTTAAAAACCTTATTTACTTTACATACAGCAATAGTTTAGTTATATATTATAGACTTAGAAAGAGACCTTCTAAAAACATTAAAATGTATTACTGGCACGCGAAACCTTAAATTAGAGTGAACAAATGAAGACTCGGCACACCACTTCTGAAAGGTTGCCGACCCCTGATCTAGACAATATTGGACGTATCGTTCCTTGACTGCAGTCGTGATCACCGATATGTTCCCATTATCTCTAGAAATCCTCTCTCTTGAGCCAGTTTAAAAAATATAACTGTGATGCATTTGGGACAAAAGTCAACGTCAGCCAGTATCCTCGTTGCATCACAATGAAGATTCAGACCAAGGCACAGTACAAAGACTGCTCTGGTAGCACTAAACAATGACCTCATCATGGCCATAGACAGGTAAGAATTTCATGCTCACACTGTCTGCAGTCTTTGACACAGTGAACCACCAGGGACTGATAATGTGCCCACATGACATACCAGGAGTAGATGGCCCAGGAATATGGTGGCTCCAATTGTTCCTCTCTAACAGAACTCAGCGGAGAGTGGTGATGCATATCTGCTCCCTGTCTCCAAAGGCCCTCACCTGTGGTGTCCCACATGGAGCCATACTGTCCCCACTTCTCTATAATATGCACATGACACTATTGGGAGAGATTCTGAGAATCCATGGGCTCAATTGCCAACAGTATGATGATGACACTTAACTATATATCTCACTAATAATTGATTTAACCACCAGCACTACTAAAATGTCAGAGTGCCTGCAGGAAATTTGCTTTTGGATGAATAGCAGCTGGCACTAGCTGAATTTAGGCAAGACTAAAGTGCACTTTGAAGGCCGATACATCATCTCTACTTTCCTGTGAAGGCATAGAGTCCCCATTTGTCAAAGTGATAGAAAGCTGCAGAGTCCTGTTTGACTCCTTGCAAAGCTTTGATGACCAGGTAGCCTCCATTTCCAAAAATGCCACCTTTCACGTCCAGCTTGCTAAGAAACTTTGTCTCTTTCTTCCATGATTTGTCCCCTCCCGGTTGGATTACTGTAATTCAGTGTATCTGAAGCTGAATGTGAAGATGGTGTACAGCCTCCAGTTGATACAGAATGTGGCTGCCCACCTTCTCCATGGCTCAGGCCTCCATGAACTGGGCCTGTTCTCAAATCCCTCCACTGGTTCTCAGTCATGTTCCAATGGCAGTTTAATGCTTTGATCCTGATTTTCAAAGCATTTAATGGATTACGTCCCAGTTACATCAAAGACTGAATTTTGATCTATGAACACCCATGACAGCTGCACTCTTCTGGGATAATGCAGATCAAAGAGACCAGGATGAACCACCTGAGAGGTGGGGACAAAGCCTGTTGAGGGGATCCAGTTAGGAAACAATCTTCCAGAGCTCAGGCAAATCCAGAGTCTGACCATCTTTAAGAAATGTTGCAAAACCTTCCTCTTTGAGAAGGCCTTTTGTACCATAAGGCACACAACTTAAACACCTTTTTTATCCCCAAACCTCTCCCTACTCCTCAAAAAACCCTACCCCAAGCAGAGTTATTAATATTTATTTGTATTATAAACTGACCCCCTAATGTGAGAAGTGCCAAAGATCCATGAAGTTCAATATGGACTTTGCTACTGCTATTGGTTTTACATGACGACACTCAGATACAATGGTGATGGGCAGCAGTATAAAAATTTATAGATTCTAGGACTGGAAGGGACCTCGAGAGGTCATCAAGTCCAGTCCCCTGCCCTCATGGCAGGACCAAATACTGCCTAGACCATCTCTGATAGGCATTTATCTAACCTACTCTTAAATATCTCCAGAGATGGAGATTCCACAACCTCCATAGGCAATTTATTCCAGTGTTTAACCACCCGACAGTTAGGAACTTTTTCCTAATGTCCAACCTAAACCTACCTTGCTGCAGTTTAAGTCCATTGCTTCTTGTTCTATCCTTAGAGGCTAAGGTGAACAAGTTTTCTCCCTCCTCCTTATGACACCCTTTTAGATACCTGAAAACTGCTATCAGGTCCCCTCTCAGTCTTCTCTTTTCCAAACTAAACAAACCCAATTCTTTCAGCCTTCCTTCACAGGTCATGTTCTCTAGACCTTTAATCATTCTTGTTGCTCTTCTCTGGACCCTCTCCAATTTCTCCACATCTTTCTTGAAATGCGGTGCCCAGAACTGGACACAATACTCCAGTTGAGGCCTAACCAGTGCAGAGTAGAGCGGAAGAATGACTTCTCATGTCTAAAACCTAAAATAAATATCTTAGCTAATCTGTCATTAATCTCCAGAGGTTCACAAACCAACTCTTTCTCCCACCAGATTCAGACACTAATTATTTTTAATTGTTGACCTCTTTTACCTTTCATGTAAAGGGATTTGGAGGAGAATTATAGGATAATCCCAAACCCCTTCGTTGCTAGAAATGCTTTGGCCGAGGCTTCCACATATCTGCTATGGAAACTGAATATCTTGCAGATCAATGTCTGGTCCAACAAAATTGCCCAGGAGATTCATGGATCTTAGAATTCTTTTCTAGGCTCTCCAAAATATTATAAAACTATAGTTGATTTTGAACACAACCACCTAACAGTTTCTGTTATATTTTTCAATGTGAACTCTATAATATGAAACCCCATTTATTATGGTGGAAGTGGAATGAAAGCATCTACTTGTTTCAGTGAAAGTCCATTTGCAATTTCAGTCATGCAAATCACAATTCCAATTAGAACCTCTACTTGAGTGAAATTGTTTTATGAAAAGCTGACTTCACTATAAGCAGGTTTCATGGTGTGCAATTTAGTTAAGTTTCGCTTGGCAATGTGACAGGCCTTGTGAATGATTTGTAAAACTATCTTCTGACAGATGACTGACAGTACAACAGGATAGCTACGTTTGTCACATGACCGGGATGCTTTCTATAACCATGGAATTATTATGAAGGTTCTGTTCACAGTGTAGGCTTTGATTTTCTGAACGTAAATAAGGCTGAGGAAATATGTTTTAAAAAATTTTTGGTCAGGAGACGTTAAAGGAGGAAGGAACTTGTGCACTGTAGTGTCAAGTCTGAGGGGAAGCTATACTTTACAGCAATCAGAATTAGGTTATTTGAAGATGAAAGATTGAGTAGAAATTAGCAGATTAATTTAGCATATATGCAAAGTCACCCAGCAAGTCAGACAAAGCTGAGGAAAGAACTCAGGACTTCTGAGACTCTGTCCCCTGTTGTTAAAAATGTCAATGATTAAAATTGACATTTTTAACATCTAATTTACTTTTCACCATATTATTTACTTCTATTCTCCTTGGACACCTGGGACAAGTCAGTTTCATTGTTGCCTAATTATGGTCAATCTGGTCCTCACACAAGGCTGGTGTATCTGAGTTCCAAGCACTATAGGGGAAAATTTAAATACAAGCAAAAACCTATTTTAATTGGAATAACATTTTAAAAACCCATGCCGATATTTCTGTTTTTAATATTAAATCCAGCAAAACTTTCTTTTTCCAAATCATAAATTTGGGCCTAACTTACCTGTTTAACTCTGAGTTCCCTGGTGGATGTGTGGTGGGAATTGGCTAATGATTCTTTTTTTTGGGGTGGGGGCACTTTGGCAGGATGGAGGCACAGGTCCTTTGGCTACTAGGAGGAGGTGGTGGGGTTGGACTCATGCCAGCAGTGAGTCTCAATTGGCACCTCATCCACATTGCAGAAACCCTTCCTCTTCCCTAGCCAACCCACCAGATGTGAGACACCTCCCTCTATTTGCCTGGTCCTCCTACCTACCTCAGCCCCAGAATTAGTAGAAGTCATGTGGCTGAGGGTGGAGAGAAGCTAGCATCACAGTCTTCAAATTCTTATTCAGTAACACGAACATCCTTTACAATCCATGAAGAGTTCATGATTACACTGGAGCCAGAATCTCCTATATCATAAAGATCTCCTGTTTCAGTTTCTTCAAGATCACCAGTGCAACAGCTATGGTGCCAATTATCAAAATACCGCTGTGACCTGCTGCTTCTGTGGCTGGAGAGCTTCTAAATCCTAAACAGATGGCTCCAACTTCTGGAGTAGACTCTCCAATAGAAATTTTTTTCTCCATCTTCATCAGCTGAGTCGAGCAAAGCACCTTCTCCAATTCCTGATAAGAGCTCCAAACATTATAAAAAAAAGTCTTCGCAAATACACTAGTAAGGAATCCACCACATGGGTGTCAGTACCTTGGAATAGTGGGCCTTACCCATATGGATTTCACTGCCCTACTGGCCTCCTTGGCACCATGCAATTCAACAATTTCCTCCTCTCTCCACTTCAGGAGTGAGATCTCCTTGGAGGGATTTTCCTCTACCTGCACATTCTCCCACAAATAATATGGTACTGGAAACACAGCAACCTCTTTCTGAAGAAAAAGGAGAGGAGACTTGTGATGAACCTTCTCCAGCAAGAGAGTTTTCATCTTCTGCTGACGAAACTATGATATCTTCTCTTCCTATGATGGTAGATGACTTAAAAGCCTTTCAAGAACTTTTTAAAAGAATGGCAGACATTAGACATTTCTCTGGGACTAGTGCAGGAAAATAATCATTTGGGTATCCTGCAGCCTTGTACTCAAAAGAGAGTAGCCCTGCTCACTATCAAGGAGATTCTTGAAGCATTAAGGAATTGTGGACAATACCAGCTTTCATAGAGGCAACTTCTAAGTAGGCCAATCAAAAATATCAAGTCCCTGATATGGGATTTGAGTATTTTTATACTTACCCGGCTCCTTTGTCACTTGTAGTAACTGCTGTCAATGAAAAATCCAAGCAGATTTCGAGCTTTACCCAGAGTAAGACAGAGATCAAAAAAGCTGGAGCTTTTGGGGAGAAAAGTTTATTCCTCTGCTTCCCTTCAGGTCAGAATTTCAAATTATCAAGCAATGCTGGCTAAGTATAATTACATACAGTGGGACAGAGTGGCAGACTTTCAAGATAAGTCCCCTACAAAATTTAAAGCAAAATTTACTTCCAACTACTCTAAAGAATTGTTGATTGTGAAACACTCTGCAAGCAGCAGATGCAGATGCAAGTGCATGATCAGTGGCACCCAGAATTGTCATAAGTAATTCTTGGTTATCTGCATTGGGACTGCCTAGAGAGGTCCAGACTACATTACTATACCTCCCTTTTGATAGTCAGGGTGTTTTTAGCACTCAGACGGATGACAAATTGCATTCTTAAAGATTCAAAAGCCACATTAAGATTGTTGGGCCTCCATACTCCGTCCTTCATCAGAAAGCAGTATAGACCTCAAGTTTCTACCAAACAAAGGACTGAACCTTCTTCTTCTAACTACTTCTTCCATCAGCGACCCTTTGACTTCATCCAATATCTTGACACAACCTGGTCAAGCTCAAAATAAATGATTTTCATGCCATGGTTGAGGATATGGATCCAGTCTACATGGACCAGTACTCTTCTCCCTCTGTACCTTTTTGGTTCTCACTTTTCTTTTTGAAGGAAGCCTAGGCTGAAATAACTATGGATCAATGGGTTCTTCAGGTCATCCAGGATGGTTGTGCCATACAATTCCAGACCATTCCTCCCCCCTCCCTCCATCCCCATCCTTTCTCAGGGGTTAATCTCATGTGACAAGGCTCTATGATACAATGGTGTGAGGTAGCGTTAGTTCCTCACAAATTAGTAGGAAGAGGGATGTTACTCTCCATACTTCCTAATTCGAAAAAAGAAAGAGGGGTAGAGACCAATTCTGGATCTCAGATTATTCAATGCATATATTTGTTGCATCAAATTTTGGATGATATCTTTTGCTTCCATTATACCCTCCCTGGATCATGTGGAATGGTTCAGTACCCTCAACATACAAGATGCTTACTTTCATGTACAGATTCATCCAGCACACAGAAAGTTTTTAAATTTTGTGGCATTAAGCAAACTTTACTAGTTCAGAATTCTCCTGTTTGGCCTATCAACAGTGCCTCAAATCTTCACAAACTGTCTATGGATTATTGTGCCTCATCTTCATTGTCAAGGCATACATGTGTAACTGTATCTTGCTGAGTGGTTAGTGCCGGGAACTTTGACTAATAGAATGATAGGATCACTTTGGTTAGTCATGTGTCTCTTTCTGGAGTTGGAAGTAATTGTCAGTTCAAAGAAATGAAGTCTAGTTCTATCCCAGTCAATTGAATTCATCAGAGCTGTTCTGGACTCCAGAGCAGCAAGAACTTTTCTCTCTCAATAATGAGGCGTCCTTGTGGCACCTTAGAGACTAACAAATTTATTTGGGCATATGCAAGTCTCTAAAGTGCCGCAAGGACTCCTTGTTGTTTTTGCTGATACAGACTAACACGGTGACCCCTCTGAAATCTCTCTCAATAGACATTTCTATACATCTGCTAATTAATTTCTGATCTGGGCACTCAACCACAGAATCCTATAAGAGTCTACCTAAAACTGCTAGGCACATGTCCTCCTGTACTTACGTGGCCCCCATATGCCAGGTTCAGAATGAGATCTCTTCAGTCTTGGATCAAGTCAGAGTTTCAGCTGAGTGTTCACTCTATGTAAAAAGTAAAAATACCACAGCAAGTTCTAAATGACATTTCAGTGGTGGCTGAATCCTAACGTGATCCTGTTTCAAACTCTGCATTCCTCCAAGACTCTGATTACTGATGCAACCTGAAAGGGATGGAATGCTTATCTAGATCAATTTTAAACACACAGTATGTGGTCAATAAAGGATTCCTTGGATCACATAAATGTCTTGGAGCTAAACATGCAGGTCTTTTATCCAGCTACAAAGGAGACTATCAGAACAAGTGCTGAAGGACAGTTCCACAGCTATGTGTTTATATAATAGAGAAGAGGGCCAGGATCAGATCCTCTTTGTCAAGAAGCCATAAGGTTGTGGGGTTTGTGCATTTTCATCATGTCAACATCATAGCACTTTATGTGCCAGGACAGCTCAATATTTTAGCAGATCAGTTAAGCAGAAAAAACTTGTCATTCTTTGAGCAGTCGCTGAAGAATTCAGTTCTTCATCAGGTTTTTCAAGAGTTGAACTTTCTGCAAATAGACCTCTTTGTGACTGGGACCAGCAGAAAATGTTCCCTTTTCTGTTCTCAGGAAGGGATGAGTTGAAGATCTCTGGGGGATGCCTTTATGATTCCATGGACAACATCTGTTGTATTCCTTTTCCCTATTCCTAGTGATCCCAACAGTGTTAAGAAAAGTAAGAAAAGACTAAGCTGAAGTCATCCATCATAGTTCCAGCATGGCCTCGTCAATTCTGGTTTTGGGATTGTAACAGAGTGGCACCCACCTCTCATGAGCGCCCCCTTCTGATCAGGTGTGTCTGCAGTCTTTCATTTCTGGTGACCCCTATCGGTGGTTTCTCAGGGAGTTTCTCAGTGACTCAGCCCTGAGTCACACACACTATCTGAATGTGAACCAGAACAGAACTCTTCCGGGGTACACAGTCCACCGGAGCATATCTCAGTACCCCTCAGTTGGTATCTCTCTAGCCCTCCCTGGGCTCAGTCTTTAACTAGTCCTGGCCCTGGTATGGGGCCATACTCCCAGGGCTTCCTCCTTGGAGACACTACCTTCCTGTGGCCCTCCCCATACCCCCTCCCCTCAGTCCTTACTCTGTCCCAGCAGCCAGCCAGGAGCACCTTCATTGCTCCCCCAGTCCCTACCAGCAGACTGTCTCAGAGTATGTCTGCACTTGCAGAGTTTTTGTGCTGTAAGTTTCACTGGTGATAGGGAACTAGTGAAAGTAAAGCTCTGGTTTGTGTACTCATTTAATTCCTCAGGCATCAGAGAGTGTCTACATTAGCAGCACTTCCATCGCTGACGAGAGCAGCGCTCTAGGGCACAGTGCAGCTCTCTCTCCAGTTTGACAATAGGTCTTGTGGGAAGGGGGCGGGGAGTGATGGGGGGGGGCGGATCCTGGGTCCGTGCACAACCTCCTCTCCCCAAACACTGATAAGCTCCAGTAGCTCAGCATTGCTCCAAGCAGGGGATCATTTGCTCTGTGGAGCAGGCATTGTCACCTGGCCAGATAAGTGAGCACTTGCAAAGAAAACAGGAAGGGGAGTTCAAAGTTCCCATCTGTTTATCTGGCAGCAGAGCTGCTGGCTAGAGTGGTCACCTAGGCACTGTGGGATATCCTCAGGAGGCTAAAAGCTGTGTAAACAGGAAGAACATGTCTTCACTTGCACATCACCACAAAAGCATCACCGGTAAGAGCTGTACGCCTCTTATGGAGGTGGTTTTCTTTTTGCGGTGAAATTTCATATTTTGGATTTCAGAAGAACTTGTTATGCTTAGGGACCTCTTATGCTTATGCTACTTGAATAGAATGAGACCATTTAGGAAGAACTTTCAGTTATTTGTAGCATATGGTGACAGAGCTCAAGACAGACCTCCTTCGACTCAGATTATCTAAATGGATTGTGAGCTGCGTGAGAACTGCTTATGAGGTCAATAAATTGGACTCAGCATCAAACCTCTCATCTCTTTCAACCTGAGCTCTTGCCGCTTCTGCAGAATTCCATTCAGAGAGAGATGTAGGGCAGCTATTTGGTCATCAGTTCATATGTTTACTAAGCCATAGTAATTGGAGGCTTTATCAAGGGTGGATGCGCAAGTTGGAAGATCTTTGTTCAGATAAACTCCTAGTCCTCATTCCCAAAGAGTCAACCTGCTTGCATTTCATCACCATGAATGGGATCCACATGCACAGGAGCTCGAAGAAAAAACATGGTTATTTTCCTTTAGTGACAATTGTTCTGCAAGAAGTCCTGTGCACATGGATCCCGTGACCCACCCTCCATTCCTGCAGTTTGGAGTCTTATCATTGAGGCTCTGGGTGGGGAAGTAACTGGCTGGCGGTTGGGGTTGTCCCACCCACTGTGCTCTCAGGAGGGGGAGTTCAAGAGCATGCCGGGTGCATGAGAAGCCCCTAGTGGACACTGGTAGAGAAAAGCTTTCCAAACTCCTGTGTGCAGGGCATAAGTGTGCCATGAGTGGAATCTACATGCACAAAATATTTAGAAGAATCATAGTTATAGTAAGGGAAATAGCCATTATTTTTTTATCATTGATTGGGAAGAAAATGTAAAATCATTACGGATAAAGTTTGCAAATGAACCAAAGTTTCGGGGAGTGCACAATAAGGAAGAGGACAGGTCACTGTTACCGCTCTGATACAGAACAATCTGGGTCAGTTGATAAGCTGACTGCAATCAAACAATATATGTTTCCATATGGCCAGATATGTAAAGTAGAAACAAAGAATGTAAGGACATAAGAATGGTCCCAATCTAGCCCAGTATCCTATCTTCCCACAGTGGCCAGTGCCAGGTGCCCCAGAGGGAATGAACAGAACAGGTAATCAAGTGATCCATCCCCTGTCGCCCATTCCCAGCTTCTGGGAAACAGAGGCTAGGGACACCATTCCTACCCATCCTGGCTAATAGCCATTGATGGACCTATCCTCCATGAACTTATCTAGTTCTTTTTGGAACCCTGTTATGGTCTTGACCTTCATAACATCCTCTGGCAAGGAGTTCCACAGGTCGACTGTGCATTGTGTGACCTTTTATTTGTTTTAAATCTGCTGCCTATTAATGTAGGGCATTCTTACAGGATAGGGACTTTATCCTGGAAAGCAATGACTTGGGAATGATATACACACACGTTTTGCTTGCATGTTCTGTGGTCACATAACTGATGACAGCTCGTAAATAAGTTGATACCCAGACACCGTAACTTCCTTGTTTGCATAAGCATATGACAGAACTTTTTGCAGAGTATTGATGACCTACACAACTCTCCAGTCTGTTCTATAAAATCCATTCAGAGTGGCTGATATCATGGGCATGGGATTTATCCTCAGCACAAAAGAAATAGCTGATTAAAAATCCTCAGTGTTGCAAGGAAAAGAAAGCTGAGGGGAAGGAAGAGCTGCTGCAGAGAGTGGAAGGAGGAGGGAAGATTGGAAGGCAAAAAGGAGATGTAGGGAGAGTGGGAGGGTGGTAGAGGAGCCTAGGGCAGAAGAAGATATGCATGATGACACAGGAGCTGGATGTCAACAAATAAAATCAGCGGTGAGTCAATTCATTTTGAGACATGGATACATTAGCTACAGGGGAACAATGGAGAAAAATCAGAGCAGCAAATGAACTGAATATTCAGAAAATTAACAGAATGATGAATTACTTAATTGAAATGCCAGTTTTACAGACGCAAGAAAATTATGAAGCAGATAATTAAGTGGCGACAGAAACAATCAATTATGTGGAAAGTATAAGTGAGCTGATAAATTAATATGCAGAGAATCAGTTGATCAAAGGGATAATGAAGTATTCAGCAGATCAGAGCAGCCAGATAAATAAATGGTGAGTAAGCTCAGGCAGTGTGACACAGGCATGAGGGGTCTCCAGGGAGTTTTCACTAGTGAAGGTGCTGTGATGTTGTCTAGGAGAGATGAAGAAAGCTCTATAGATGGTCCCTTCTAGTCTATATGCCTGTCCTGTGCTTTCTAGGACAAGGAAGATGGTGGTGGGAGCTGCTCAGCTGTAAAGAGTCCCATTGGTGGGGGTTATGAACAACATCATGTGAGCTGAAAAGTTCTAAGGGACCACAAACAAAAGGAAATGCTAAATGCAGAGTTGGGGGTGAGGGGTGCATTGGGGTAGTGCATGGAATAAATTCTGGTCATAGTTAGGATTTTAATTAATGATTTAGAAGGCAGAGTAAAAATGAATGAACTGTACGGATGACTCTACCTGAAAGGTGGTGTGAATACCAGCAATGCCAGAGACATAATACAAAGTGATAGAGCTTAGGAACAAGAGATGAAAATAAAAGAGGGCGATTCACTTTGGAAACATGCATGCTACTCTAATACATTTGTGGGTAAAATAAAATGTAGAGAGAAACCTGGGAAACAGTTAATTACTATGGAGACGGGTGTTATAGAGAACTTCAAGATAGATATAATAGAGAGATCTTGGGGGCAGGGGACAGGAGAAAAGGGCAATAATTTGGCTATGAATTTGCAAGGGTGATTTAGCAACAAGGATGGAAAGGAGGAATTATTTTGGAAGGAACAGTATAATATAACTGGGATGAAACTGAATGTGACACAAAACTTCCTGACAGGGAGATCTATTAGACTGAAATAGACTCCCAAGGGAAGTGGTGGAAGATCCAGTCCTGTGGGACATGTAAAACTACATTGCTGTGTAGGCAGAAGCAACAGCATTTGAGAAACTAGCTGTAACAATCTGCATCAGCCTCCACCACTGAACTGAGAACTGCCAGAGCTAGAGCAGCTGTATAATACATCCAAAGCGACTGCAATGCTGCTATAGCCAGGAGAGCTGTTTCCCAGGGACTCCTTCCCTGTACAGAGAATACAGATGTGGTAATTTTCTGTTGCACGTCCCCATGGATGTTCCAATACTTCAGGAACACAGGGCAGTTCAGGAAAGCTCTGAAACCTTAACATGGACACCCAGAATATCAACGGGAAAATAAACTGACGCTGAAACACTAGGGCATAGTCTGAAGGAAAAAAATCCAACTGAAATCATACTGCCCAAAGTGCCAGGCAAACCGTAAAGTGCAGATGCTCAGCTGCGTAAATTGGCAAACCCCCACTGGAGTCAATGGAGTTCTGCTGATTCCCATGCACTAGCCCCAATAGTTTGTGGCAAGAGAAGGCCTGTGAGGGAGGCTCTTGGAATCAGGGCAGTTTGCAGCAGTCGTCTCTGTCCAGCCATTCCAGTGTTTTTGGGTAGAGTCTTCAGAGCCAGTCCCCACCTGCACTGCTCCCTGACAAGTCACTCACAGTAGCTTTGTGGCCCCCTACAGAATCACCATGACAATGACACGATGTGCGTCCTTCCCAACCTCCCCGCCACCAGACACGGCACAGACACGTTTCCTCCCATGGAGACTGGGATATTTCATTTAGATTTCCTATGTGTGATATGACACAAGTCAAATACGGTGAGATTTTCAAAAACACCTCAGGGAGTTAGCAGCAAAGAGTCCTGTGGCACCTTATAGACTAACAGACGTTTTGGAGCATGAGCTTTCGTGGGTGAATACCCACTTCGTCAGATGCATGATGATTTCCACTACATGCATCCGACGAAGTGGGTATTCACCCACGATAGCTCATGCTCCAAAACGTCTGTTAGTCTATAAGGTGCCACAGGACTCTTTGCTGCTTTTACAGATCCAGACTAACACGGCTACCCCTCTGATACTCAGGGAGTTAGGCACCCAACTTCCATTGATTTTGGAAACTCTCCTTGGAGAGGCTGTGCATTATCAGCACACAATGATAGTGGGTGAGGAGTCAGTGAGGCAACGAAACACAAACGGCAGTTGTTACATGCTTTATACTGCAGGAAAAGCATTCCATGCCTGGGCACTGGGAACTCATATAATGATAGAAACCCTGTATGAGTCACATGCTTAGCAGAAATATAGCATGATTGGTCATCTCATTAACATCTTGTCTCTTCAGTAATCACCTCACAGGACTGAAGATTGGCTCAGCTTTTGGGTTACAGTCACTCCTTGAAGTTTTATGACAGGCCCAGTCCAGGGACATAATGGACTTGCATCAGTCAGGTGAAGAACAGCTGGGGAAAGATCAGCTGCATTGCCTTTCTGCTCTCATTCAGACATGCCAAACCTGGGAACAAAACGCAGAAATTGGGCTTGGTTTTGGTGTCATTAGCTTCTGAGTTGCTTGTTGGCTAGTTTTTGGCTTGTAGCTTGTTGCTTGTTTGGCTTGTAGCTTGTTGTAGCTTGTTGCTTCTTTTCTTTGATAAGCTCCCGGCAAGCAGGGGCAAGGGGGATGGGGACAAGGGCGGGAGAGAGTCAGGGGTGCACAGCGGGCCCACCACAGTCCCAGACTGCACGCCGGGGGATCTAGTCACATAGAGTGTTGCGGTTCTTAGGGACTGGCTTGTTTTAGCCTTGTTTTGAAATGGGATTAGCTTGATTTTTGGCTTATTGTGAAAGTCGGGGTGTTTATTTACCACATGAAAGTTGGCAACTGTGCTCTCCTTGCCAGAAAGCAGCATGCCTGGAGGAGGAAGAAAAAGACCCCCGTGTAAATGTAAAGCCCTCTAGCATCCCCCAAAATGTGCACAAGCACCTCTCCTCCAGAGGCATCCCAAACTCCTCCACAAGCTACGTGCATGAAGTACCTCTGAAATGCAACCACTCTGAGCTGCAAGGTTGGAGCTGGGTAGACAGCAGTGTGAGGCAGGCAGGCCTGGCCCAGGTACAGGTGTGACTGCTTCCTCTTACAAAAAGTGCTGTAAGTTCATTTCATTTTCACCACAGCCCCGGAAGGAAAGAGAACTTGGTGCTGCCTTGATTTAAGGTACAATAAAGGTGCTGTGCTTTATACCTGAGTGGCCCAGACAGGAACAGGATTATTGAGTTTGGGTTTTGTCAGTATTGTAAGTAGGGTGACCAGATGTCCTGATTTTATAGGGACAGTCCTGATATTCGGGGCTTTGTCCTATATGGGCACCTATTACCCCCCACGACTGCCCCGATTTTTCACACTTGCTGTCTGGTCACCCTAATTGAAAGTGCTAGGAGGCCTGGACTGACTTGTTATTGTGTACAGCACCTAGTGCAATGGGCACCAATCCCTCACTGGGTCTCTAGACCCCCAGCACAGGGAGTGAGTCCCATCTAATCCCATTTCTCTTCCATCTGGGGAAGGGCTAGTGACCAGCCATGAGAAGGAGGAGCCTGGGTGGGAAGGGACTAAGACCGGGGCCCCTCTTGGGACTTTCCCAGAGAGCTTTAGAGGGGCTGATCCCCAGAGCCATGAGCGGAATGAGGACTACAACACCTGAGGTCTGGTTTAAGGCCTAAGGCCCCAGTGACGTTTTCACTAGTGAAGGTGTTGTGATGTAAAGGGAGACCCTGCTGATAGTTGCTGATAACAAAGTTAGCAAGAGTCGAGCTGTGAGCAGAAGTCAGGCCCTGTTACAAAGCAGATGCCTGCTTGCAGGTTTACTGATACAGGAACTTGGCAAGAACAGGGCTGGCACTGCAAAAACACAAGTACTCCTAGGCACTAAGTATTCACGTAAGCACATTCCAGAAGGGTAGGACTAGAAGACACCGCTACGAAGTTATGGTGTAAACACTATCGCCGAAGATGATACAAGGACATACTCAGCTCTCTTAAAGATAAGGTCAGGATGACAGGGTGATGGATAGAGATGTTTTGATTGAACCAGCAGGTACAAAGTAAAGGGTGGTAACTAACCATGTCAGAGGGGCAATATGTACCTTGTTTGTATCAATGTATAAAAGAGGGATCCCAGAGGGGGTCTCTTTGTCTGGCCGAGGAGAGAACAGAAAGTACCGCTGTTCACTGAGCTGGTCCATTGTAACAAGCATACATGTGTTAGTGTACCTGTAACCATTGAGCCAGGGCACTAGGACCATGCTTCATTGATGATAAACCTCTCCGAGCACCTTTGCTACTGTACCAAGTCTGTGGTCTTCTTGGGCAGTTTGAGCAGAGTCTGCTGCACTGGATACCTGGCCAGAGACGGTGCAACACATCAAGAGACTATGCACACAGCCAGCATCTGACAACACAGGGCATGAAGGCGCTCAGTGCACATGCAGCCCCTACCAATACTGCTGGACAAAAGATTCCAATCTCAAGTGCATGGGCCGCATGAACTTCAAGCATGGAATATATCTGGACAATACATCTCAAAGAAACATGGTTGTTGTAAAATAAGCACCCATTTCTTCGGCAAACACCGGTTTCTGTTGGTTGAACCAAAAGCTGTTCCCCTTCGCTGTAGAAATGCTTTGGGGTGATGTAGAGTAGAGCTGCCACTAGAGGGTGGCATCGTCACACGTACTTGAGCTGGTCTCTTGATAACTACTGCATGAGCCCAACTCCACGATCAGCAGCATCACTGCTTAGAGCAAAGAGCAGTTCCTGCAAGTCCTCCATCAATACATGGAAAGGCCCAGGCTTAGGTAACAGCAAAAACCTCATCACGTGGGGCTATCCTGAAGCCAGCGTGGGCCTTCGAATACTCCTCATGTATGTGCCTCTGGCTGGCATGAGTCCATTTCATCACAAGCGGCTGTTGGTTTGAGTGTCAGTTCCATAGTAGTACTGTAAGCTCCAACATAGGCCTCTTTCTTCAGACAGGGAACAGAAGCCAGCTTTTGAGGCTTAGTTGGATAAGAACCTGCTGAATATTGCCATCTGTAAATGGACTCCTGCCTGTCATTCAAGTGTGAGAGGGCAGTCCAGGGCTGCAGCCTATTGCTCAACTTTATGGCCAAGAGACTCAGGTAGGATATGTAACCTGTGACCCCGTTAGACAAACTGGCTGCAGAAGAAACAAATGACAGACATTTTCATTTGGTGAAACGGCATCCATCAGCACCAAATAAATGGCTCCACCATGCCGCCCTCTCAATGTAAAACTATTCTGAACAAGCTGCCTGTAGGGAGAACCCCTGCTCCTGGTGCCTGCTGGCACTGAACTCTTCAAGTGCTGCCACACACAGAAACTGAGCCCCTACCCCAGCACCCACCAAGACTCCAGCAGCCATCTGTTGGCACTCTGCCCTGCGTACTTGAACCAGCCCTCCCGCCACCGTATGAATGGGAATGTATAGAAACAAAGGACTAGAAATCTGTGGGATGGATCCCCAGGATTCCATGGCCAGAGGTAGCACTGCAAGTCCCCTCCTTCGGGAGGCGATCCTCCCAAACCCATGGCCTTCCCTTTCTCTTAGGTCAGCGCCTTGCAAGTGCACCAGTGAATTCTCACTCCCCCAGTTACTGCGTATTGACACTGAAATTAGGCTGAAGGGAACTAAGCCTGTTGTACTGTTTTCAGCAAACACCCCCACACCAAGGCGTCTCACTCCAAAGTCACAAGCAGTCTGAGAAAGGGCCAGAAGGGGGAGCTCTAGCCTTCAAAAGGGAGGAGAACCCTGTGAGAAAGTGTGACAGCAATAGGAAGGATGGTGCAAGACGCAGTAAAGAAAAATCACCGTGGAGAAAAGGCGAGCGCTTTGTTGCCTGGGCGGAAATGTGAGAAGTGTAGCATTGGAGACCACAGGACAGATGAGGTATGCACAGCTGGTGGAAGTATATACAGCAAGTGTAAGAAAAAAGGGCTTGGGGGCAGGTCAGTCACAGTAAGGGACTGGAGGGATAGTGCAAGCAAGGGTGTGTGATGCCTGTTCCCTGAGGTCTGGGTACCAAGAGAGCATTCAGGAACAGGCTTTAACTACTGTCTTTGCAATTCTGTTGTTAAAATGGCTCCAACGGCAGAGATGACTGATTTGTAAGGATACTCTTAAGGAACTGAGATTTTGTTCTAAATTGGGGGCACGGGTCCTGCTCAATAGCCCAGGGTGAGGTAAGTAGCGTGGGACAATTCAAAGCCCATCCTAGCTATAAAGGCAAGTAACGTGCATTTGATACTTGTTTTGATTAACGAGGCCACTGTCACTAGCCAGCTAGCCTGCACTACAGCCACTGAAGTGGACCTCATAAAATGCACAGAGGCTGTTGGAACGGTACTTAGCAAAAATGGACTGCTTAAATGAGAACCAGTGTGATTCCCATTGTAAAACAGACACCCCACATGTGCTTAGAGGGTACTGACCCCAGTGCTTCCTAAAGTGAAGACAGAAGACTGGAGTTCTCAAGTGCATTACCGAACTAGCAGAGCAGTGGGACCCCATGATACCTGTGGTGACGGAAATGGGCAGAACTGTGCCTGCTTGGAGTGAAAGAGATTCGCAGAGGCAATAAGGAGGGAAAGGAGTAGTCGTCCTTTTGTGAAGAGATAGGGCCAGTTTCTCTGACCTACTCGGCTCCCTTTGTGCCATGCAGGCGGTATGGAGGGAGACGAGAGCCTGTGAGTCCCATGCTGGGGCTACCGTTGATGTGGGAAGTCTCTGAGTCTAGAGTTGGCATAGCTGGCACCTAAACCTCCCTCCCATCAGTCCCTGGAATAGAGTGAGTGAGTGTTGGTGGAAAGAGGTGACAAGTGCAGTATGATCCAGCTCTCCTTGGCAGATAGTCTCTCCCCGAGGGAATGTTGCCACCTGATGTGGGGTGAGGCTAGGGACGAGAATCAGGAAGCCCTGACTGGTCCCCTATGCCCTCCCCGCCATCACGGGGCTCAGCAGGAACTAAATGTAGCAGAGAATCTGGCCCCATATCACCAAGTTTACTTCTCCAGGGATCCTTGGATGAATGGGAAGTGTCAGTTGATGCAAACTGAGTTTAAGGACCAATTTTAGTGATCAAAAGACCAGCCCTCAGAAAACAGAAATCAGGAACTGCATTGTCAATCCGGCACCAGCCTGTCATGTGAAAGTAACTATTGCCCAGACCTTGGAGGGGGAAGTGGTGCTGGTGCGATAACCTCTCTGAACCCTCAATGCCCAGCAGCAAGACTACAGCCTTGACACCAGAGGCGGCCACAGCCCTGCAGAGCACCTTGGGGCAGCTACAAATCAAAGCAGAACCATAGAATGTGGAGCTCTGAGAGTTAAATGGTTATCATCTGCAACAGTCTCGGAATTTAGTTTATAGATGGAAGATATTTGTTAAAACCCCATTGCTGATTTTGGTTGGGTAGTGTTTCTTGCTGATATGAGCTTTGGCTCTCCTGGAATTGACACCTCCTCACCTATTATTGAGAGTGGACTACATCCTCCCTGATTGAATTGGCCCTGTCAACACTGGTTCTCCACTTGTGAGGTAACTCCCTTCTCTTCATGTGTCATTATATAATGCCTGCATCTGTAACTTTCACTCCATGCATCTGAAGAAGTGGGTTTTTTACCCACGAAAGCTTATACCCAGATAAATCTGTTAGTCTTTAAGGTGCCATCGGACTCCTTGTTGTTTTTGAGAAAGAAAAGTAGCCTCCTATAGGTAACAGCCCTGGCACTCTGATTAGTATTACCTCCATCTACCACATCAGCAGACCAGACCACGTGCGTGTAAAAGGATGTGTTATCAAAATATCTATAAGGGTGACTTCAAAAAAAAAGAACAAGAAGTGCTAATGAATTTCTTGTTATTTTAAAAAGGGACTTTCTTCTCTCCCCCTTACTGAGAGAGAGCTTCCTGCAGCAAAAACAAGTACAACTGCTGGTGCTTTTAAAGCGAAAAATATACTGAAAGATAAGTTTGTATCCATTTGTTCCTTGAATAGCAATGAACAGATGATAATACTTGCATGGGGACAATGGCCCTTCAGAAGAATTAAGGTGTAATTGGCCCACAAGGCCCAGCAGCTGCTGCTGGCTGGGGAAAGCCCACAAGCGGTAGAATAGGCCTCTGTGGGGGCAAGCTGTGAAGGTGGGGTTGGCCTTGACAGTGAGAGCCCCAAGAGAAGTGCCAGGGTGCCTGGGGAGGGGGCCCCTTGCAGCATGGCACCCTGCCACAAGGGGGCGCTATGGGTGGTGAGGACACCGCCTTGCAAATACTAATGAGGACCTCCCTATCAAATGTGCATGTTCAAAGGACTATGTCGCCATTAATTACAGGCTGATACTATTAGCTCTGTCAGCAGCCCTTGACTCTGTTGACCATGAGCGTGGACTAATCTGTGGAGCCAGTAGGAGCAGATGGGACTGCTTTTGGGAAGCTCTGTTCTTTCCCTGCAGCGTTCCCCAGGGAGTAGTGTGGGGCAACTACAGTCCCATCATAATGGTGCTAGTGTGATGAACCAATAAGACCCAAAAGGCCTGGGAAAGTGGCCTCCTGTCACCATGGCTGAGACTGCACTCCTGTACCCTGACCATAGAAGGGGTTACTGTCTGCCGTCTCAGCAGCAGCACAAGGCTGCTCTGAGAACTTAAAGCTCTTGCAGCTACTAATCAAGAATGCCAAGACCGCAGCTGTCTTCATCAACAGTGAAAGTGTATGGCTCAGCGTGCTCTGGATATACCCCGAGGTGCTTTGCGACAGAACTCTACCCCACCATATGATGTACATCATAAAGGACTCCTACATGAATATAACCACACAGATGGAGGTCAGGAAACAACAGCCCACATTAATGTCAAACGTCCTCCCTTTGCTTAACTGGGCCCTGGATCCATTACTTGCGGCATTAAAGGAAATGGACTTTGTTAGTCTCTTTGGAAAAATCATTATCATAGAATCATAGAACATCAGGGTTGAAAGGGACCTCAGGAGGTCATCTAGTCCAACCTCCTGCTCAAAGCAGGACCAATTCCTGAGTAAATCATCCCAGCCAGGGCTTTGTCAAGTCTGACCTTAAAAACCTCTACAGAAGGAGATTCCACCACCTTCCTAGGTAACCCATTCCAGTGCTTCACCACCCTCCTAGTGAAAAAGTTTTTCCTAATATCCCTCACTGCAACTTGAGACCATTACTCCTTGTTCTGTCATCTGCTACCACTGAGAACAGTCTAGATCCATCCTCTTTGGAACCCCCTTTCAAGTAGTTGAAAGCAACTATCAAATCCCCCCCTCATTCTTCTTTTCTGCAGACTAAACAATCCCAATTCCCTCAGCCTCTCCTCATAAGTCATGTGCTCCAGCCCCCTAATCATTTTTGTTGCCCTCCGCTGGACTCTTTCCAATTTTTCCACATCCTTCTGGTAGTGTGGGGCCCAAAACTGGACACAGTACTCCAGATGAGGCCTCACCAATGTCGAATAGAAGGGAATGATCACGTCCCTTGATCTGCTGGCAGTGCCCCAACTTATACAGAATGCTATTAGCCTTCCTGGCAACAAGAACACGCTGTCGACTCATATCCAGCTTCTCGTCCCCTGTAACCCCTAGGTGCTTTTCTGCAGAACTGCTGCCAAGCCATTCGGTCCCTAATCTGTAACAGTGAATGGGATTCTTCCGTTCTAAGTGCAGGACTCTGCACTTGTCCTTGTTGAACCTCATCAGATTTCTTTTGGCCCAGTCCTCTAATTTGTCTAGGTTCCTCTGTATCTTATCCCTACCCTCCAGTGTATCTACCACTCCTCCCAGTTTAGTATCATCTGAAAACTTGCTGAGGGTGCAGTCCATGCCATCCTCCAGATCATTAATGAAGATATTGAACAAAACCGGCTCCAGAACTGACCCTTGGGGCACTCCACTTGATACCGTCTGCCAACTAGACATGGAGCCATTGATCACTACCCGTTGAGCCCGACAATCTAGCCAGCTTTCTATCCATCTGATAGTCCAGCTTCTGCAGACAATTTTGTCCTTCTAAGTAAATCTTGGGAAGGCATGACTAAGAATATCCAGATTCAGGAACCCTTCTGTGACCTTTCTGGCCTCAGAGTTCGATCATGGAAATATCATGGATTCCTCCTGACACCTGCTCACAACTCCAACATGATCAGCAACCATGAGCCATGGAAGATTGTAAAGGATGAAGTGGGTAGGATTCTACCTGGAAAGCCCCAGAAATGTCGTGGAGAAAAGGTGAACCACTGGGTAGGTCTTACAAAATCTGACAAAAGATGAAAATAAATTTAAAGGATAAACAACGTACCTCTCAAATCAACCCAGAAGATCCAAGCCCTCACAATCTGCATCGCTCCCAGATTAATCTATTTAGCTGGTCTCACAGACTCTCCCAAGTGAATGTTTATAGCCATAGATAACGTAATCAGAGAAGCAATAAGAGTGTGGCTTCACCTGACTATTAAAATGTGCAATAAACTCTGTATTTCCAGGACAGAGATGGTGTGGTCTAGGACTGATTAAATTGGCTCCCCTCTATTCAAGTCTTTCATCTGCAAAAAATTGCAGACTCTGCCAATCCCACAATCAAATATCTTGCAGCAGAATGTGAACTGGAAGAGGACTACAAGAACAAATGGATCACTGCAGGAAAACTGGAAATATTAAGATCCCTGAGTGATGTTGCACTCCATATGCTTTATACAAATATGCTTATGAATGTGAATATGATGTAACTGGAATATGCTTTATGCAAGAGGTCCTATAATCTGCTGAGTGTGTTCATCCTATTTGTTTGCATGTATTATTTTTATGTCTGGAGTTAGGAGAATAAGATATAAACTTGTATTACTGATGTAAACATATTAAGTGGAAGCCATTAAGGGTGCTTCAGAATCAATTAACTATAAATGGCTTTGTTTACTTGCAAATCTTCCTGTGTAGGTGTGGGCCAGCCCAGGAAGAATGCAGGCTGGGGTCTCACAGGACATGTGATCATGTCACCTTATACTGGAATCCATCTTAAACCTGGTGCTTTTCCATTTAGAAGGAGGGGTGGAAACCCAGAGAGACCAAAGATTCCTGCCTTGTGCAAAAACTATAAAAAGAGGGTGGAGCAGGACAAAGAGGCTGCCAGTCATGAGAAACCCCCTAGTTACTACCTAAGATGTCTGCTGGAACTAACAAGGACTGTACCAGGGGAAAGGATTGGGCCCAGACTAGGAAGGAGTCTAGCCTGTGAAAGAAGCTTATTGGAACATCTCTGAGGGTGAGATATTACCTATAATCAGTTTCTTAATGTATTAGACTGACTTGTGTGTTTTTGCTTTCTTTTGCTTGGTGACTTACTTGTTCTGTCTGTTATTACTTGAAACCACTTAAATCCTACTTGTTATACTTAATAAAATCACTTTTGTTTATTAATTAACCCAGAGTAAGTGATGAATACCTGGGGGGGCAAACAGCGGTGCATATCTCTCTATCAGTGTTATAGAGGGCGGACAATTTATGAGTTTACCCTGTATAAGCCTTATACAGAGCAAACCGGATTTATTTGGGGTTTGGAGCCCATTGGGAGTTGGGTGTCTGGGTGCTGGAGGTAGGTAAGCTGCTGAGCTGTTTTCTCTTGAAGCCTGCAGCTTTGGGGGGTGTGACCCGGACCCTGGGTCTGTGTTGCAGCAGGCTAGCATGTCTGGTTCAACAAGATGGTTCTGGAGTCCCAAGCTGGCAGGGAAAACAGGCTCAGAGGTAGCTTTAGCATGTCAGGTGACAGTCCAAAGGGGGTCTCTGTGACCGAACCTGTCACACCTGAACCTGAACCTGAATTTATTAAAGGAAGTTGGTGGTCAAGTGACTTGTACCACAAGGTTGAAAATATATGGGAAGAAACACCTGCCAAACAAATGTACCCTCTTCCTATTCCACACCACTGGGCAGACAATGAGTTTTTACAATGGTGGTCACTACCGTCTCTAGTAGTCATGAAATCTCTACAGACAATACCGTCAGTAATGAATGGATCAGTTCTGTTCTGAGACTCCATGTGGATGTGTATTCTGTAGTGTGACCACATGTCCCATTTTGGCCGGGACAGTCCCATTTTTAAGCCCTGTTCTGGGCATCCCAATTTTTTTTTTCAAAACTGGATATTTGTCCCATTTACTCTTGCCAGACAGGACAAATGCGCAGTTTTGCCAAAAAAGTGGGTCCTGCCTCCCTAGTGGGGTGTGGAGGAATGTTCGGGGGTGGGGGGTGAGCTGCAATGCCAGTGATGCCAGCCCTGCACATGGAAAGGGGGCCCCCCCAAGGCCAGCCTTGTGAATGGGAGGGGGCTTGGGTGAGCAGCATGGGCCAGCCCCGCATGTGGGAGGGGTGTGGCTCAGGTGAGGAGCGCGGGCCAGCCCGGCGTGCAGGGGTGGGGGTGGGGGTTCGGGCCAGCCGTGCAGCCCTCCCCGTCAGGGAGATTTTGGGACGTGGCACAGAAGAAGTAAAGGTGTCCTGTCATCACTATTAATCAAAACCTGAGACTTGTTCGCACATCCTAGGACAATGCTCATGTGTTTGAGGAGCAAGGATTAAAAGAAACAAAACACCATGTGACATCTTAACAAAGGAGGTAAAAAGACAAGAGGCGCAAATCTCATGAAATGAAGCTTTGAAGAAAAGATTGACATCTCTGAAAACCGAAACAAGTTTTCATAAAAGGCAACGCTGTTTTGAGCATTGACATTATGAGATGTTTTGAGTATAAGAACACTGCACTGAAAGAAGCTGCCTATGAAAAGATGCAATACTGCATCCTTGTAGAATCGCAGATTAAGGACATAATGGGGGCCCTGGTTAACGGTCTCAGTTTCCTTGACTGGAGGGCAAATAGCTAAAGAGAAAATTACACTTCTTATCAGAAATGGAACTTGGAGGACAAACAAGGAACAATCTGCTTGACAATTCAGCTGCAAAGCCTTTTTGTACTGAGTCAACGTACTACAAGCCTTTGCCAATAATGGCCTGACCAAAATTCACTCTTAGCTTTAACAAATGATTAACAATCATTAATAACGAATTAAAGTGAAATCAATTATTTGTAACGTGGCAGTGCTTAGTAGCCCCAGTCACGGGCCAGGTCCCCATCATGTGGGTCCTGTACAAACACAGCTCAAAGACAATCTCTGCCCCAAAGAGTTTACAATTGAAGTAATGAAGTTTCTTGTTAAACCTATTACGCTCTGCAGTGAGTCGGTGTGGCTCCCCTCCTGCCCAGCAGAGGGAGCTCCCTCCCAGGCACCCAAGTGGGCCGAGCTACCACCGCCAGTCCCCGCCCCCGGAAGTCAAGGAGTGGGACAGGAAGTAGAAAAGCCGGCCGCCAAAGCTCAGTCAGAGCCCAGCCACCGCCGGGAGCAGACATGCCGGTGGGAGCTCCTGACTGGGAACCCTCCAGGGCCCGAGGCAGCTGTCCTGACTGGCCAGAGCTTCCTCACGCCTGGTACGATGAGGAGCCGCCGGAGCTTCCCCGTGACCGGTACCCGGAGGAGCCGCTGGAACTCCCCCGCGCCCACTACAAAGAGGGGCCGCCGGAGCTTCCCTGTCCCTGCTGCTACCCGGAGGAGCCGCCCGAGCCCACCTGGCCAGACTTCCCCGAGGAGCTGCCAGACCTGCCACCAAGCCCTGGTCCCAAGGAGCCTATGCAGCTTGACTGGCCTGGATCCGGTGCAACCGACGAGGTAGGCCCTGACGGGTATATGGACAGTAGCCCGGGGGTAGCCGACCCCTGTCCGGCTACAGAAGCAGAGGTCCCGATGTCAGTGTGTTGCGGTCAGGACCCCACTGACCAGCGGCAGTGATAGCCGCTGTTAGGGCCCCGGGCTGGGACACAGTGGAGTGGGCGGGCCTGTGTCCCCCCTGCCACCCCACTCACGGGTGGCAGTTTTCCCCCTCACCCAGGTGTAAGGACCTGGGCCTATACGCCTACTGTTAGTACTGCTCAGCCCCTGCAGCAAAAGGGCCTGAGCTTAGTGACTGATTGCTGCTCAGCCCCTGCTTCAAAGGGCCTGAGCTCATTATACTGATTATTGCTCAGCCCTTGCTCCAAAGGGCCTGAGCTCATTATACTGATTATTGCTCAGCCCCTGCTCCAAAGGGCCTGAGCTCATGGTACTGATTGCTGCTCAGCCCCTGCTCCAAAGGGCCTGAGCTCATTATACTGACTGCTGCCCAGCCCCTGCTCCAAAGGGCCTGAGCTCATTATACTGATTACTGCTCAGCCCCTGCAACCAAGGGCCTGAGCCTATTGTACTGATTACTGCTCAGCCCCTGCAACCAAGGGCCTGAGCCTATTGTACTGATTACTGCTCAGCCCCTGCAACCAAGGGCCTGAGCCTATTGTACTGATTACTGCTCAGCCCCTGCCACCAAGGGCCTGAGCTCATTGAGCTGATTGCCCTGTATTGCGGCTCAGCCCTGCACCAGAGGGACTGAGCCTTCTAACCCGGTTTACTGTCATTCAGCCGGTTCAATAGGAGACGAGGAGTGAATCGGTGTGGCTCCCCTCCTGCTGAGAGGAGGGTCGAGCCCCGGCTCAACCGATTACACGCTCCCTTTCATATCTCCACCTATCTCTTTGCATGCCTTTTTACCCTCCCCCAATCCAGGTTCCCCAAATTGCTCACATTTACCATGAGCTGGAGTCTCCTATGAGTGAGAGTGAGGAGGCTGGTCATACAACATTCTCTGCACGGGGCCCTCAGTTGTGGAACTAGTTTCCACAGCTAGTCAAAAATAGTCCACCATTGTTAACTTTTAGGCTGTGTAACAAGACCTATATTTTTACTTGCACTTTTGGAGAGGATGGCCTCACTGGGGATGGAAATTTTGGCAGGGAAAGTCCCTTTTATTCTGTTGTGTTAGGGGTTGAGCTTTTCTGGGAGTTTTTTCTTTCAAGATGATGGCAAGGGTGGGTGAGTGCCTTCTTTTATTTATGTTATGAAATAAACCTGCTGCCTATTAATTTAATCTTATCGCGTTATAGGTGAAACCGCGTTATATTGAACTTGCTCTGATCCACTGGAGTGCGCAGCCCCGCCCCCGCCCGGAGCACTGCTTTACCGCATTATATCTGAATTTGTGTTATATCGGGTCGCGTTACATCGAGGTAGAGGTGTATTTGGTGCGAAGGAACTAAGGGGTGTCGGGGTGATTCTGGACTTATATAGCCAGGGGAGGGGCCAGGGCCACAGGGGATGAGCACCATCCCTACAGGTACTGCTAGGCAAAATTCTCTGACTTCAGTGCACTGGGCATGCACTTATCTAAGTTGAATACATGCTTGCACCCACAGCTCTAAGAACAACAGTTACGGTATAGATTGTTAGGGACCAGGATGTAGGCGGCCTGGCCTAGTGGTCACAGCAGGAGTCAGGTTTAGTGGGAAGAGCAGGTGTCCAGAATCAAGGGTAAGCACCAGAGTCAAATGCTGATGACCAGAGCCAGGGATTGAACCAGAGTCAGAGCCAGAAATTAAAACTGAGGGTCAGAGCAAGGGTCAGATATCAAATGCCAGTGTCAGAGGCAAAAGTTGGAGCTGGGGGTCAGAGCTAGGACTAGTAACTGATGGCCAGAGATGAGGCATAAGGACAGGGCCTGGAGGAGAGGCAAGGATCAGGCATGGAGCAAGAGCATGGTGGGAACTAGGGACAAAGGCCGGTGGGAGGTAGGAGCCAGGAGCAGAGCAGGAATCAGGAACAGGTTGGGTGCAGGATACAGGAAGCAGGCACAAGCAGGGTCTGATGCAACAACACCACAGAATCACCTAGTTGCTTGGACAACTTCCTGTCCCTCCTTTTGGCTTAAATAGCATGGCTGAAGCAATCGGTGAAGCTTGGCGATTCTCCAGTCAGAGCTCCCATGGGTGGTGCCTTGGCTGAGGTGATAGTCCTGCTAGCTCCTTGGCCCACCAGGTTTCAGCAGCCATCAGATGCAATGGCTGTCTGGGAACCCTGATTCAAACTCTGAGTTTGAAACCTGGGCTATCGCACAGGTAACCAGAGCTGATATTGTACAACATCAGAAGGACAACCTAGCTGAATGGCTTTTTGACCCTGGGAACAGGAAGGAAAAAGATCATTTAGAACCTAGTGGATCCATGGCCACGGTGTCTGTCTGCTCTAAAAATTCGGAAGAGAAACTTACAGAGCATGAGACAAACACATCTGCAGCTTTAAAGCTGAGAGAGGTTGCACTGACAATATAAATGAGCCATCTATTTCCATTTGTCATGGACATGATGATGAAGCTGTCAGCCGAGCCTTCTTTGCAACTGTCCAAGAAGAAGTTCCAAGCACCAGCTCATCTCAAGACGGGCTGGGGCAAGATCCAGCAATATGGCTACGTTCCCATGAACTTTCACACTCCGGTCATTATTTTGTTGAGAATGGACCTATTCAAGTGACATCTGAAACTTTTAATTATAAGTCCCATGTCTTCTAGCTGCTTCAAAACAGTTTCAGCAACTTCTCCTCTAGTAGTAGCTTTGACACATAGGAATGCATTGAAATACTTTTTAATAGAGCTTCTTCTTCATCTGCTTTTACATATTGAAGAATTAAAAACATTTGTTCCATATGTGAACAATCCAGTGTACAGCTGAGCAACAGTGCAAAATATTTTGCAGTTTTCACTTCCACCAGAATTTGTTGATTAATGTTTTGACCCTAGAGTTGAAAGAACTTGTTGTGGGTGTCTTTACTAAGATATTTTACATTTGCACCTGACTTCACTTTATCCAAATGATCTGCCAAGACACGCTCATCGTTAGACAGTAACTCAGTGACTCCCAGGAAATTTCCATTCCATCTGTCTCCTAAGTGTTCAACATCACTTCACCAAGAAATAGCACGACATGTAGAAATTGCTGCAGTATTAAACGCCAACAGTGTTTCTCACCTTCAACTTCCTGCTGCACCTTTTCATCAATAGTCATAGAAAGCTTGAGATGGTTGTGCAGTTCTCTCCAGGCTCAGTAACAGTTCATATGACCCTTTGATGCGTCATGCTTCTTTAGTTTAGGTGCCAAATTCTTCCAGTCTGCCACATCATTATGAAAGCTTCTTCATGATGTTTAGATGCCTTGGGAGCTGCTGAAGCAGATAGACAGCATGGAGAACAGAAAACTTTTGTCCACTGCACAGGAATGCGCCTGACTGAGAGCTTCACCATTTTGTAGTACTTTTTTATAGTATTTATCAGTGAAATGTCTGCCATCCACTGTGGAAAAGAATAGATTGCAGAGCCCAATGTTTTGATAATAATTCAGACATGAGGGGCAAGCATAAGGGTTTGCAGGCACAAATTAGGAACATTAACTCCTGTGCAGTGCACATGCCTTGTTGCAGTCACTACTCAAACTTGCTGATCTCTGACACTGCTGCTTCTTCCCTTGAGTGGGAAATTTATTTGGTATATTCAACGGATGTATATTTCTTCTTGGATCTACTAAAAAGGTGGGATATTTTTTAAAAAACATGGATATGTCCCAGAAACCTCTGTAGGAAACAAGACATGCGTAGATGCTACAAAAGCTACTCATTAACCGCTACCCCATATTTGTGAGGCACTCCAGGAGCTACATGACTCAACCTCTAACAGTATGATTTGCTCAGAGGCAAAATCACTAAGAGAAACTGGCTATATATTCTTTGATAGTAGTCCTCACTGTGTGGTAAAAGGTGCTGAAAGAAATTAGCACAATTAACAAAAAGTGTCAGGGGAATTAGGGTGACCAGATAGCAAATGTGAAAAATCAGGATGTGGGTGGGGATAATAGGCACCTATAAGAAAAAGCTCTGAATATCGGGACTGTTCCTATAAAATTGGGACATCTGGTCACCCTAAGGGGAATAATAGGGTTCTTAGTATGGCACTCAGATTAAGAGAAACAGCAGCAGCAACCTTCCAGTATTACTGTGAAACATGTTTTGATATAGCACTTGAGGGAGCCAAAGAAAAGCCAATTTGTGAGTTGTTTGTAGAATGAGTATTTCCAGTTATTTGCTGAAGGAGACAGTGTCGGTGTAAACTTTTCTGAAACAAATTTTGAGGAGAATGATGCTGCTTCATTGGGACTTAAGTTTAACGATCCACATTCTTGGCCTAATATGACGAACAAACTGAGGTGCTGTTTAGTGGAACATGGACCAGAGCAATGGAAAGATAGAGATTTCACTCTGTCAACCTCTAGTGATGGGAGGCAATTTAGTCATGACTGGTTCATTAAAACTCTACCTAATGGACAAACAGTAGAGCGCAAATAGCTTATGTATTCGGAGACACAGAGAGCTGTATTTTGTTACCACGGCATGCTCTTTGGAAAGAAATCGCCATCCACTGCAAGCATTTGCATTGGAAATCCTGAGAGCAGCTTCTGTGATTGGAAACATTTGAACCCCATGGCAGGAGAACATGAGAACTCACCAGAGAATCATCAAAGTTATTTAAGTTGAAGGTCTTTTGAGATGCATATAAAACATGGTGCTGGAATTGACAGTAGACTTCAAAGCACTATCTCTGCAGAAAAGGAGAAGTGGCATACAATCCTAGCTGCAATCATTTTCTGTGCCAAGAACAATCTAGCTCTTCAGAGTTCTAACAACATAATTCACCAATCCAACTCGGGAATATTCCTCAATTTGCTTGAGATGTTTAGCCATTACAATCCAGAGTTAGCGGTTCATATTTCAAATCACAATAAGGAAAGAGTTTCCCATTTTTCACCAACAATTCAAAATGAATTTATGAACCTTCTTGGCAACACTGTGAGACAAGAATTAATCAGCAAAATCAAAGAGGCTAAGTACTATTCTATTATCTTTTTGCACTCTGGACACAAGGAACAACTCTGTGAAATAATCAGGTCTCTTAGAATAGCGGACGGCCAATGAAGTGTTGAAGAGAGTTTTGTAGATTTTATTAACATAACTGAGAAGATGGGTAGCAGTCTCGCTGCGGAAATAGAACAGAAGCTATGCAATGATGGATTAGACAACGGAGCAAACATGGCTGGAAAGTATAGTGGCATGCAGGCAAGACTGAAACAAGTAAACAATCTGGCTTGACTTGTTCCATGTGCAGCAAATTCACTGAATTTAGTAGGAATTCATGCAGACAGTTCCTCTGTGCAGATGGTATCGTTTTTTGGAACTGTTCAGAGACTTTAATTTTTTTGTTAGTTCCACAAGCAGATGGGAGATCTTAACCAATATTCTTAAAATCACACTCAAAGGTCACAGTGACACCAGATGGTCATCAAAAGCCCAGGCTATCAAGACCTTAAGTTGACAATTGCCAGGTGTTCTCCAGGCATTGCATAAAATATCTGAACAGACTTCATGTCCAGAAACAGTTTCAACAGCCAAGAGCCTCATGTTGCAAATTAATTTCAAGTTCATCTGCACTCTGCTTATGTGGGACTGAATTTTAAGTAATATTGACTACGTCAGCCAAGCTTTGCAAACCAAACGATTATCTGTTGACCAAGCTGCAAAACTGATACATTGACTGCGGAACGGACCACAACATATGCATGATGAAGGGATTGATGCAATAATCAAAGATGAAGATAACCATGTTCAATCCATGGATCTTTCTTCAGAATTTCCTAAAAAGAAGAATAGGAAGGTAAGAAGACTGAACTACGATGAAGGCTAAGACAAAGATTTCAATATCACCGCTGAGCAGGCTTTCAAAATACAATTTGATAATGTTATTGACAAGCCGAATGCACAACTTCAGTGGCGATACAAGACACTATCAGAGATTTCCTCAGACTTTGAGGTCCTTACCCGGCTTGCCCTCTCAAACATGCCTCTTAGTGAAATGAAAAAGTGTGTGACTAACTTGGCAATGAAGCACCTGAAGGATCTGCATGCAACTGAAATCATGACTGAAACTGAGAATTTCAAGTTCCAGGCTGTTGCCATGCTCCCAGATTGTTGTATAGCACTCCACAGACTCTTCTGAACTTCATCCACATATCCCAGTATCCCAGTATTGCGATAGCCTTGCATATTTTTTGACTCTCTCTGTCACGGTAGCATCTTGTGAATGGAGCTTCAGTAAGCTCAAACTATTGAAGAACTACTTGAGGTATTCAACTGGACAACAACGTCTCTCCATTGAACACACTTTAACAAGCTCGATCAACTTTGATGCTGTGATAGATGAGTTTGCAGTGTGAAGGCCAGGAGAGCTCCTCTGTAAACAGCTTAAAAAAATCTATAATATGATTTGGTTACAGATTGACTCTTTATTAACACATTTTCTTTTAGTTAAATGTATAAACAAAAATGCAACGTTATGTCTTTCTGAATATGCTTCATGCCATTAAGTCATAGCAATATCCCTGTTTATGTTACAATTATTTTCAGTCCATGGTTTTTTTCAGTAACAATGAGTTTACTTAAAGGTGATATAGGAGGATACTATAGGGATGTTAAAAGATTGTGTAAGAATTAATGTGGCACCTAAAAAATCATACAGTAGCTTTTATTGTGTATGTACAGTACCCATTTGCAAAAATAAACTCATTATCATTACTCTATAATATCCTATCTCATATCATCTAAAAAAACCCCAATGAGGGTGCAAATATGCTTGCTCACTCCAGGCACTAAAATGCCTAGTGACAGCTCTGGTCCTTTGTAACATTTATCCATGTAAACATCGTTCCTTATAACCTTAATGTCAGTTAGAGGGTGAGAGAGTTAGGGTCCCTTATGACAGACCCACCTACACCATGACAAAGCGTTTCCTTGCACTCAAGCTCAATTTACACCTAAAGTAATATCTAATATCCAATTACCAGTGTTCTCTAACGTCTTGTGCAAATCAGGAGGGTTTGTGTATATATAATGTTAGTTTATATATAGATATATGAGAACTGAAAAAGATACAGAGAAGGACAACAAAAATGGTTAGGGGTATTGGAACAGCTTCCATCTGAGGAGAGATTTAAAAGACGGACTGTTCAGCTTACAGAGGAGACAACTAAGAGGGGATCGGATAGAGGTCTATAAAGTCATGAAAGGTGTGGAGAAAGTGAATAGGGAAGTGTTATTTCCTACTTCACAGAACACAGGAACTAGGGGTCACCTGATGAAATTAATAGGCAATGGGTTTAAAACAAACATAAGGAAGTACTTCACAGAATCATAGAATCGTAGGAGTGGAATGGACCTTGAGAGATCATTTAGTCCAGTTCCCTGCACTCATGACAGGACTAAGTATTATCTAGACCATCCCTGACAGGTGTCAATGCACAGTTAACCTGTGGAACTCATTGCCAGGGGATACTGTGAATGCCAAATGTATAACTGGGTTTTAAAAAAAGAATAGATAAATTCATGGAGGATATGTCCATCAATGGCTATCAGCCAAGATGGTGAAGAATACAACCCCATGCTTTAGGTGTTCTTAAACCTCTGAGACTGGATGATAGAGGATGGAGCACTTGACAATTGCCCTGTTCTGTTCATTCTCTCTGAAACATCTGGCTCTGGCCACTGTCAGAAGACAGGATACTGGGCTAGATGGACCATTGGTCTGACCCAGTATGGCCATTCTTATGTTTTTTATGTTACATCCTGTGATAAATGAAGGGGGGAGAGGTAGCTCCCTTTTATGGACACCCAGCCAGCCAGTAGCTATAAAATCCCTCTTAGTAGCTGTTCTCTAATTGCTCTACCTGTAAAGGGTTAAAAAGTCTGACTGCATGCATGGGTAAAAGGAAGTGAGGGGGCACATGGCCAAAAAAGCCAATGGGAAGGCTAGAACTTTTTACAATTGAAACAAGACGCTCCTTTTGTCTGTTTGTTGTTGTTGTCTGCAGAGAGGCGGACAGGGCTGCAACTATGCTGTAAGAAGCTCGTGGCCAGGTATGAAAAATCATCGGTATCATACCTAGAAACTACTCATTTGAAACCCCAGATATGTAATTAGATCAGGAAATGCATAGGAAGATGCGATTAGGTGTATCTCTTTTTATTTCTTTATGGCTTGTGGACTCCTCTGTGCATTTGTTTTGCTTGTAACCTTTAAGCTGGATCTCAGAAACTATTCTTGATGCTTAATCCTTGTAGTTGCTCTTTTTAAATCTAGCAATAGCCTAAGTTCCCAGATGTATTTTCTTCCTATTGTTTTTTAATAAAATTTACCTTTTTTAAGAACAGGATTGGATTTTTGTGTTCTAAGAGGTTTGTGCATATGTTGTTTAATTAGCTGGTGACAACAGCTGATTTCCTTTGTTTTTCTTTCTCAGCTCTTCCCTGGATGGGAGATGAAAGGGCTTGAGGGTAACCCACAGGAAGGAATTCCCAAGCGTACCTTCCTGGGTTCTCAAAGGGGTTTTGCACTTGGGTGGTGTCAGCATCTGCCCATCCAAGGTCAGAGAAAAGCTGTAACCTTGGGAGTTTAATACCAGCCTGGAGTGGCCAGTATTAATTTTTAGAGTCCTTGCGGGCCCCCACCTTCTGCACTCGAAGTACCAGAGTGGGGAATCAGCCATGACACATCCATTAGACATTTAGAGGGCATTGGCTTTTACCTCCAAGAATGAAGCCCTTCAGAGCCTTACCAAGACTTTTTATATTATTTGCACAGAGAATGAAGGGTGTCCCTATCTCTTACCTGAGGTACTGTCTCTTGAAGACAGAGGAAGCAGGACCACACAGGGGGTCGGGGAGGGAAGCATGGCCAGGCTCTTATCAGATTAGGCTTTCCCTAGTGGAGTAAGAATTGGAAGGGTTATTGAATGCAATTGTTATGTTTAATCTAGTTAAATAAAAGTTTGGTGGTTTTTCAAACCCAGAAATTGGAGGCATAATCAATTGGCAGGGCCCTCAAAATCATGTTAGGAAAGGCAGCCAAAGTTGCTCAATATTTACAGGCAAATGTCCTGAGAGGAAGCTGAGAGGGGTAAAAGTGCTGTAGGGGCGACCCAGAGACACAGGTGTTGAGCAAGGTACATGCCCAGGAAAGGGCAGGTCACAACAACGCAAAATATCCACTTCCAAGGCACCTGAAGTGGAGCACACAAAGGACCAATCACTTGAAGAAAGAGAGGTTACATACCTTGTATAGTAACTTTAGTTCTTCAAGATGTATTGTCCATATAAGTGCTCCACAACACACCCTTCTTCCCCTCTACTTAGGAGTCCCTAGCTTAGGTTGGGTTCCACAATGGAGAAGGAGCTGGAGTGGTGGTTGGTCCTGCACTGCCCTGTATACCCTTGGCATGGGGCATGAGGATAGTTCAGGTGTATGCATGAACCAAATGGATACTGCTGGCAAAAAATTCTCTGACTGAAGGTGCATATATATCCAGAGTGGAACAACATATCAAGACGAACTCAAGCTAATGTACATGGTAAGTAACTTCTCCAGATCTACAAGCTATTATAATAATTCATATCCTCTTTACCTTCTTAATTCCTTCCTAAGTTCACCCTATACCCTTTATCTTCCTTTCTTTTCTTTGGAGGTAAGGTGTTGAGGGACTGTGTGGACTCTCTCAAGAGGAGATCAGCATGATGAACTCAGTCCTGGCCATTTTCTAAGCACCTTTCAACACCATCATTTGCATTCAAGCCTTCTTTCAGAAGCTGAAAGGAGGAGAGACAGGAGAAGGAGAGGGAAAACGGTGACAGGAGGGGGCTAGACAAAAATCAAACTATAAATAGTAGGTGCTGAATTGAGGACTAGAAAGAGCAGTTCACTGATTACCATACTATTGTATCTGGTGCCTAAGTACCGGCCTATGGTGATGGATACTTTACCAATATCATAGATAGATAGACAAGCCCTGCGCCTGTGTTGCCTTTGCCTCTCCCCTACGCTGGGGTTCGTCAGCCTTTAGTGCATGTTACAACAACCTGAAGATTGGCCAACTAGTGCCCTGGGTATGATGGCCCTTCTGTGCTGTTGCAAAAGCCAAGGGCATAAAAATGCACCAGCCCTGCCTCTTCCCACCTGCAGCACACCACCTGTGTTGGAGTCTCCTGCAGGTACTGGTGCTGAGCTGGCTATCCCACCTACACCTATTAGGGGCTCTTCTACGTCCTGAGAATTCCCTTGTGGGTCTGTTATGGTCCTTTTTCAGGTCTTTTATGCTAGCAGAGCTGGCGTCAATGAGCCATTACATGCTGATGAATTTGGCCCAAGAGACAGGGTGATATTGTTATGATCCTATTATCCTTCTCTACATGTCAATGTTGTATTGAGCCACTTGTTCTTTTTTTCTTCTTATGTGTGACATACTACAGCTGTACATTACACCTGGAGTATTTCCCCTTGATACCTTAACTGAGATGATGAAACATCAGAAAATTAGCAGGTTCATCATCTGTGGTTTTCAGTTCCCAGATCAATCATTTTGGGTTTTCCACTTGCACGCACCATGATAATGGCTGATCACTTTTTTTTTTAATGGTTTCTGCACCTCTGTAGACACATAACTCTCTTTGGTTTCAAATGTTCAGTTTCCCTGTCTTGTCCATCAGCATTTGTGCACTTGGACTTTGCATCAGCGAGGCAAATCTCAGCTGAACTTTGAAAACTTTTAATCAACACATTGGAAAGTAAATAGGATTTATTTTACTAACAGCTTTAGTGGCTGCCTGCCTAAGCAGTTAATATTCTCCACTCTCGTGCAAAATGAATTTAACTCATTTTGGTTAAAAATCCTGGCCTCTGATCTTCAGGGCTGAATGGACTGCAGCAGCAATATGCTTAGTCCCAGGGCAAGAAAAAAAGAAGATTTATGTCTCTTAGCAGAGAGTTTGCTGGTTGAAGCAGCCCTAGATAGTTTCATTTGTCTGCGTGGACAGTGGTGGCAAACCAGGGTCACATTGTAAAGTCATGCACAATGAAGGAAATCCAAAAGGGACGGAGAGGTCAGCTAGAGATAGGGTTTGTTTTTTCCCAAATAAGATGAATAATTGCAGTTGTTCGTGTCTGATTAAGAGTGTTGGGTGGCATGTAGTATCAGCTGGCTCACGGCAATGACTTCAGTGCCCTGGGAATTAGAATGTCTCCCCTTTATCAATGTCCCTGCTGGGAGACAGCACAGGTTTCCCCCTAATCCTCTACTCCAGTGATGAATTAATTGTTTCACGTTCCAACCATGCAAATCATTAGAATCTGACTCTTCAGTCTTAAGAATGCACTGTTTAGCATGCTGCACACGTTCATTACACACTCCCTATAGACAAACTGTGTTGCAATTTTGATAGAAGGTGTGTATAACAAATGTGACTGCATACATACAGACACTATGGCCAGGAAGCCATGGGGGACCAAATCAAGGACTTCCAGTGCAAACCCCTACTACTTGAGCAGCTACTTGGTAGCAGACTTTTATTCTTGATGGGACCAACAAGACATGATCACAGGCAATCAGATAGTGTCCTGCCTGTGCACAGTTGACTTTTGGATTTTCATCCACAAATTTTTTGCTGCCAGATTCTAATTAAAAGGCAGACAAGGGGAATTTCTGGTCAGGTATGAGGAATTGAAATGTTCTGGAGTCCTGCCACCTTTGGTTTTCAAATAAACCAGTCTGTTCAAGTCACCAAAAATCACTGCTTCTCATTTTCTTCTTCTGAATGTTTTCATAAGTATTCTCTTAGAGATACCTCCCATCACAATGTTCCAGGCCTGATCTTACACAGACACAACTGTTATGGTTGATTATGGGAGACAGGAAGATTAAAACAGTATTACAAGACAAGATAATTGAAAACAAGGTTCAGTGTAAAGGGTGTGGCTATTGGTTAAATCCCACATTTTGTAGATGTGTTGTTTATTTCCTTTCCGTGGGTGGAGGGCTTTTAATTTATTATCGCCAAATCTCCCCACATTGCCCACAGGACTGACTGCTTTATTCTCCCCAGATCTCTTCACAGTTTAGTTCTGTTTTCTGTGTGTTTGCTACAACACACACCCACTTCACATCCCCCATTATGGTGTTTTGATGAACTAGGGCTACGCTATGTCTGTACAACTTATGAATTCTGATGGATATTGTGAAGTCATATTATGAAAAACTGCTGTATCATCTCTGCCTATGTGTATGTGGGTCTACTGTTTGTGACAGGCCTGTTGCAAATATGCCTCAGACAGATAAAATAAGAAGGTGCTTGGGACTTAATGACTCTCCTTAGGCTATGTCTCCACTACCGCGGTAAGTCGACCTACGCTACCCAACTCCAGCTACATGAACAATGTAGCTGGAGTCGATGCACCTTATATCAAGTTACCACGGGGTCTACACCGCGGGGTGTCAATGGGAGAAAATCTGCCGTTGACTTACCTTACTCTTCTCATCGGGGGTACAGTACAAGGGTTGACTGGAGAGCCATCTGCAGTCGATTTGGTGGGTCTTTACTAGACCCGCTAAATCAACCACCGGTAGATCGACCTCAGAGCATCGAGCCCTGCTGTAGTGTAGACCTGCCTTTAGGTGAAAACCTTTGAGACAATGGATCAGCTGCATCATGAGAAAACTAGTGTAGCTGATTTCTCTGCAGGGAGGGCAGAAGGTAGGAGCAGTGGAAACTTATAAGGAGTAGAACAAAAAAGACCAGGTCACCAGGCAGGGTTTAAACAGAGAAACACCCAGGAATGGGGCCAGACAGGAAACAGAAATGTGGGGCAGGAGAGAGCAAAGTCACAGAAGCTGAGTAAGGGCCAAGGAGGGAGAGGTCACCCAGCATGTAGCAGCCCCGATCTCCAGGCCACCAGCCCGAGCTGAGCCTCGCCAGCTTTGGGGGAGAAGGGGTGCAAGGGTGGGGCCTTGGGGCAGAGCATGCCTCAAGAGAGGTGTATGGTTTTCTTTAATGCAGTTACTCAAAAATATTCCTTGTCGCTCTAAAACACACCTCGACTAGGGTACACCTAGGCGGAAGTGTCACTGGTTGAATCCCAACAGATGCATCACCACAACATGAGAAGCAGCTCAGTGAATCATCTATAGCAGCAGTTCTCAAACTGTGGGTTGGAACCCCAAAGTGGGTCACGACCTCGTTTTAATGGGGTTACCAGGGCTGGTGTTAGACTTGCTGGGGCGGTGGGGCTTGGGCTTTGGGCCCCCCAGCCTGGGGCTGTGGGGCTTGGGCATTCTCAGGTTTTGGTTCCCCCTCTGGGGATTGTGTAGTAATTTTTGTTGTCAGAACAGGGTCATAGTGCAACAAAATTTGAGAACCGCTGATCTATAGTCATGTGTCCAAAACATCTTCTTGGGGGCAGGTATCTATTGGGTTTCCGGGAAAACGGGGCGGGCGGAAGCCCGCCCCATGCTAACGGATCCCCCCCTCAGCCTAAGGGGAGGATCTACAGGACCTCAGAAACACACTAATTGCGGGGGACAACTAATAAAAGAACAGGGACAGGAATGCGGTCAGGTAGTGGAATTCCTGACTTGGATTATAAACTCTTTTGGGCGGAGTCTTTTTGTTCTGTTTGTACAGCACCTAGCAGGGTCCTGGCCCATGTCTGAGGATCCTAGGCACTAAGGTAATACAAATAAATAAATAAATGAATAATAATAATAATATTCGAATCGATGTTTTTAAAAAAAATTCATTTGCACAGCGGACAGATTTTTTTCTGTTTCCTTCCCTTGGTTCATGAGAAGTGCTATGTGACCTTTCTCATTTTCTCACTATAAGTTTCTATCCTGGAGCCCTCACCAATTTTCATGCACAGACATCAGGTTTCTAGCTTAGTGGTTTTGCTTATGACTACAACTCAGTCTAGCTGAAAAAGGAAAAACAAAATCCTTTCTGAGTATTTCCCAGTCCTGGCCTACATTTGTTTCTGTAAATTCTTCCTACATTTAAACATAAAGAATCTTTAAAATGTTCATATTCTAAGTACTTTTTCCTAAGAGGAAAAAGCTGTAAGGCAATGGCATTTGAGAATTTAAATGTATCAAATGCTATTTATTCTTTCATCTTGCTTGGTAATTAGGCTGGCTGATGACTACACCTAATTCCTGGAACCCTTTTGTAATGGAGTCTTATGAAGCGGCAACTTCAGAACTGAGTAAGAACTTCTACAAGATCAGCCAAGAAGTTGATATCAACATAAACGTGTACAGTTGAGGGTAACAGTGTCTTCATTCAACTTATCTCTATCCAGAAATACATAGCAACCTCTTGGAATGATAGAAGGCTCAGTAAACTGCTTCAGGTTCTGGCTTGAAAGTGGCAGAAGGTTTTAATATAGGGTCATCAATGCCTGTATTTTAAGACATTGTAATAAACAGAGATGACATAGAAATACTAGAATAAAATATATTATACTTTCCATATGGTACATATAGAAAAGTGAATTATCCTTCCTCACAAATGTCTTCACTTTGTCTAATCACTGGTATATCCATGATGTTATATCCAGGTGATTGTTTCCTCTTTGGCTGGCTCACTTCCATAGTGTATCACTTCTCTCTCAAGTGATGTCTCCAATGCACAGATTGTTGACCAGCACCTTCCATCTTTCACAGTCATGACAGAGTTGTAAAACTTAGTCTTCTTTGAATGCCAGTCCATTTGGTAATGTTTCTGAGGTAACTGGTTCTCTTTCTTCCTCCTCCTGGTTGGCCTTCAATGTTGCCTGATACTAGAAGTACTGACAGTGGGCTGCCCTGAGATTGGAAACCTGTGTGTCCGCAGAAAGATGTTTTTCTTTTATCTAGAATCTCAGATAGTTGTGGTCTTTTTAAATTCATCCTTCTCATCACCTTATCATTCATACATTTTAGTTATCCAGCTAATTTTTAACATTCTTCTGTAATGGCAAAACTTGAATGCTCTGAGTCAACTCTCCATGTCATTTTTAAGTGTCCAGCTCGCCTGTCCATACAGGAAGGTTGACTATATATAGCACCTCAGCAATCTAGTATCCGTCTCTTGACTTCTTTCTCACATCTTCTATCTGACGTTATTAGACTTGGGGTTTTTCACCTTCCTCTGCAGCGTGGGGCACGGGTCACTTGCTGGAGAATTCTCTTCACCTTGAAGTCTTTAACCCACGATTTGAGGACTTCAGTAGCTCAGACATAGGTTAGGTGTTTGAGACAGGAGTGGGTGGGTGAGATTCAGTGCCCTGCGTTGTGCAGGAGGTCAGACTAGACAATCATAATGGTCCCTTCTGACCTTAAAGTCTTTGATTCTATGACTTTGTAAGTGGAAGAAACTATTCGCCTCTTCCACCACTTGAGCATCGAGATATAGCTATGGGCTACCATGTGAGTTACTGTGTTTACTTATTATCCTACTTTTTGTCTAGCTAACATTGATAGTCATTTGTACTCCTGGCTGGCATTGTTCACAGCAATAAGCATGTTCTCAAGTTCTTCTCTAGTAAAAATGATGCAACCTAAGCCATCAGCATATCTTATATTGTGGATGTATATGCCATTGAGCTGTATGCCCTGGCTGAGCTTCTAAACTTTCTCCCATTGTATCGTCTACGTATATGTTAAATAGTTGTGGAGGTTCAATATAGCAATATACCGTGTATAATGTGATAGCACAGCCCAGAGTCTGTTCTTTGTGCCCCTTCAGTCATATACAGAAGAGTTTTTAAGGTGAACCCCAGGCTCAGCAGCTAACCCTGAGCAGAACCAGTTTGAAATGAGGCCTCCTATAGCTCTCCCCACAGCACACAGCTTTACTAAAATGGTCACTTGCTAGGCGATTGAGTCACACCATGAAAAGGCAGTGAGGATTATTTATAGAGTTTTAAGGGAAATGTGACATTTTTACCCCAAACAAATCACTTTTTGGCCAACTGCCCTGTGTTTGAAGAGAGCAAAAATGCCTAGCGGACCTTAGCCACACCCTACAGGGCAGGGCTCTCAAACTCAAATCACCACGAGGGCCACATGAGGACTAGTACATTGGCCCGAGGGCCGCGCCACTGACACCTCTTCATATAGATACAAAAGCCCCCTCTCTGCCCCCGGCCCTGCCCCCACTCCACCCCTTCCATGAGGCCCCGCCCCTGCCCCACCTCTTCCCATCCCTTCCCTGCCCCCATTCCAACCCCTTCCCCAAAGTCCCCACCCCAACCCTGCCCCCTCCCTGCCCCTATTCCAACCCCTTCCCCAAATCCCCGCCCCTGCCCTGCCTCTTCTCCGCCTCCTTCCCTGAGCGCGCAGCTCCCCGCTCCTCCCCACTCCCTCCTGGAAAGTCCTAACTGCCGCCAAACAGCTGTTTGGCGGTGGGAAGTGCCTGGAGGTAGGCAGAGGAGCAGGGCCACAGCGCACTGGGGAGGATGGGGGCAGCGGGTGAGGGGAGCTTGGTGGCCACAGGAAATAACTCCAGGGGGGTGGGGAACTTGACGGGCTGCAGCAAATAACTCGGCGGGCCACATGCAGCCCATGGGCCACGTGTTTGAGACCCCTGCTATAGGGTATGTCTACATAGCAATTAAACACCCATGGCTGGCCCAAGTCAGCTGACTTGGGCTCACAGGGCTGGGGCTGCGGGGCTACAAATTGCTGTCCTCATGCATGGAGTCAAGGGCATAAAGGGTGTTGCCACGGCCTCCAAGTTCCTTCTTGCCACCCGCGGCAAGAGTTGGAGCTCCCTGTAGCTCTTGAGCTTAGTTTTTCCTCTATTAGCCAGCGTCTACATACCATTTGTACATAGTTCTTACTAGTGATCTTTTAGTGTTAGCTAGCTGTATAGTTTAGATAGTTCTTCTTCAAGTGATGCTCCCATGGCAATAACATTGCCCGTCGGATTGCACGCTGTGTGTAGGACATATATATAGCCCTGTGTGGTCTGACCACCCTCAGTCTGGAATGGAAGAGTTAGCAGAGCCCACGTTGTTATCTGGGTAGTCTCTTACCTCTTTTTCTCTCATACACCTCTACCCCAATATAACACTGTCCTCGGGAGCCAAAAAATCTTACCGCGTTATAGGTGAAACTTGCTTTGATCGTCCGGAGCGTGCAACCCTGCCCCCCCGGAGTGCTGCTTTGCCGCGTTATATCCGAATTCGTGTTGTATCAGGTCGCGTTATATCAAGGTAGAGGTGTAGTTAGTTAGCTCCTTGGTTTCCTTTTTCTGCTTCTTCCTCCTTAAAAAAAAAAAAGATTAGTTTTCGTTCCCCCGTTTTTCCTTACTTCCCCTCAGGGAAGCTACTCCCTCATCCTTATGCCCGATTCACCTGGGTTTAAGCAGTGTGTCTTGTGCGGAGACATCTTCTCTATAATGGACGGCCACGCACGGTGTATCCGCTGCCTGGAAGAGGGACGTGTGCCTCAGAAGTGTTCCCACTGCCTGGGTTTGAAGCCGAGAGCAAGAAAGCACAGGGACCTTAAACTCATATTAATTCTCATGGAAGGGTCCTTGCAAGTTGTGTTGGACCCCGGTTCCTACTCCTCACTGGAGAGATCCTGACTGTCTGAAAGGTCATCTATCGACCCTCACTCCCCTCGGCTGACCAAGAGAAAAACATCCTCTGACCAGGCTGAGGGTAAGGAGGCCCCTTCCTCTGCTTCTGAGGCACACACAGCTAGGACGCTGTTCCCGGCTAGATTCATGGCTTCAATGGCTTCTGACAAGGGGCACAAATCTGTTCCCAGACTGACTACCTCAGCCCCTGAGAGTCAGGCTAAACAACCTTCTGTTGGTGGTGGCTGAAATGGTCCCTCTACCTCATCCACGGCTCCAGGACCATTTCTGGCACTGAAGAAGCCGTCAGCACTGATGTCAGCACTGACATCACCACTGGCAAAACAGCTGGCCCCAGTGAAACCCTTGGCCCTGACGCTGCCCATGGCACTGAGTTACACAAATCCTTGGCACCGAAAAAGCCATCTGAACGGTCCCAAGCCCTAACTAAATCTGCAGCTCTGAAAAGCTCTCTGGCGCCATCTGCTGATTCTTTTAAATCTCAAACCTCGGCACTATGCTCCGCAAGCTCCAATGAGAGCCTTCCCACCACAGGAATTCATATATCCGTCAGACCTTACTATATCAGACACTCAGAGTCTTCATTCCTCAGACAGGATGTATCCCAAGTCTCACCCACTTCACAATCAAGACACTCCGCACACTTTCCCACAGGGACGGCACCTCCTTTCCCTCGTGATGTCGAGGACGAGGAGGACAAATACCAAGAGTCTCTTGCCCCATCAATGTCAGGGCACTTGACATTAACTTACCAGCCTTACCCTGCCACAATTCAGGGAACCCAGCCTTTTCTGGGACTCCCATGGATGCAACTACATATTCCCTTCCTACCTAATTGGCCATACTGGGATTCCTGGGCCCTGCCTATTAACAGTGTGCTACTTGAACCTGCCAACTTGCTTTGGAAGACTCCAGCCTCTATCCCACCTACATGCAAACAGGAGGATAGGAAATATTATGTACCAGCAAAAAACCCTGATTTGTCTCATGGGGAATGCAGTACAGGAGAAGGGCCATCAATACCAATCACGATCCACCCATCCTGACCAAGATTGGAAGCACTTGGATATCCTGGGCAGAAAATCTTATTTGTCTACTACCCTCCAATTTCGAATTTCCAACTACGAGGCCCTTATGGCCAATAAAACTGTTTTGCACAGATCACATCCTGAGACGTTAACCATGGAGAATCCAGGCTGAAAAGTGAAGGACCTTTGATTTGGGATGAAGAAGGTGGCCATGGTCCCGTGAGATCAGGTGTGGGTCTGATGGAACTGTCAATGAAGCCCTGATTGAGAGGGTCAGCAGAGTGGAAAACCAATGATGGGGAGGCTATGCCAGAGTATCATGTGAGCACAATCCTGTTAGATTTTTAGCAGCACTCTGGGTAGAAACGGAACTGGAGGGATTGTCTTTCCAGGGCAACAGGAAAGCATCTGTCAGAGACCCTAGACAGTGACCTACTCATGAACAAACTGATAACATTTCCTGTTGTGCCAGCTTACAAACAAGTCTATGTGGGGAACACTCCAGATTTGGAAAATGTATTTGACTATATCTGGATGGAGAGACCATTCATGGTGACTGGTGAAATATCTGCCTGACTGTTCTGGACACTGGGAGGGTTAGAGGTAGATTGAGTTGGAGATGCAAAACTCCCAAAGCATTATTGCCTTTTGGCATAGAAGTGTTAGTCTGGCCCTATCATGGGCTTTTCACATAGAACATCCATGCTGTGTTGTTCATAAGAACTAGTAGGGATGGAAAGTGTGACAACCTAGGTGAATGGCTCTCAACTCTCTTACGTTTATATGGAGACCAAAATTTTGGCTAGACCAGAGATCTTGAGTCTGAAGAGCTCCCAGATGGACTCCCCAACCAAGGGCAGAAGTATCTGTAACCAGAATCAAAGTAGGTTGTGGGTGATCAAAGGGAACTCCCACACATACATTGGTTGGCTCCACCTACCAGTCCAAAGAGGCTAAGACTTCTGCGGGCACTCAAATGAACATGTTCAGTGGAAGATGAATCAGGGAATACATTGAGCTCAGCCAGCTCTACAACCCCAAGGTAAGTTCACACAAAAAGATGGACTCCTCGTTCACAGGCACCTCTATGTCCCTGACGCATGGCTCTGTTTGGAAGCCCTGTGCATTTGCCATGACATCCTTTGGGCTGGACACTGTAACCAGGCAAAGACCACTGTGACATTCTATACCTTGGGGGAGCGTATTGTAACCCCCATATTCCTAATTTTCGTACAATCGTGATTTTACATATAAAGCATGCCTTGTAAGGTATCAGGGGAAAGGTTATGATCTCCTGAAAGTCATTTCTCTATCCATATACGTGTATCATTAATGCATATGAAGTTATGAGAATTGTGTTGTATGGTGGTCACTAAAACATGCTATAAATTGGGGAATCAGCCAGATATTAGCTCCCCAGAGGCAACAGCAAGGAAAGTAACCAATGCCCAGGCAGGGTGTCAAACAACCCATCAACAGCCATTGTCCAGCAAGGGATATACAATGCAATGACTCACCTGCCTGAGGCCACACCAGGGGAATTGCTCAACCTTGCTTGGAGAGGCTTAGCGATGCCCCCCAGACATGCCTGAACTTGTGCTCCCCAAGCACATGGACTGAGAGTATAAAACAGACAGAGTTGACACATAATGGGCCCTTCTCCTGCCCCCACCTTCGCTCAAGCAACTAAGACACTGAGAAGAAGAGAAGACTCCAACAGAGGAGATTGGCCCAGGTTTAAGGAACACACCTGTATATTAAGGACTGCAAGATCCAGTGGGGTAAGAAAAACTGCTTAATCTAGATGTTGCCCAGTCTAATAGAGTTGAGAGTTTTATTTTGGTAACCACTCTGACTTTTTGCCTATCACTTAATATCACTTAAAATCTATTTTTGTAGTTAATACATTTGTTTGTTTATTCTACCTGAAGCAGTGCATTTAGTTTGAAGCGTGTCAGAGACTCTCCTTGGGATAACAAGCCTGGTACATATCAATTTCTTTGTTAAATTGATGAACTCATATAAGCTTGCAGAATCCAGCAGGGTAAGGCTGGCTCCCAGAGTCAAGGGTGACCTAGCAGATCACCGGCTGGATAACCTCAGGGGAATGTCCAACACATAGAATCATAGAATGTCAGGGTTGGAAGGGACCTCAGGACACAGGCACAGGGCTGCCTCCATAATAAAATGCTTTTATCTGCCCTTCTTGTCTTTTTTAGTTCTGGGATTAAAGTCCCTGCAGATTTGGCACATGTCTCTGATGTGAGCTTCTCCTATGCACTTTAGGCACCTACAGCGTGGGTCGCTGACCCAGCCTCAGTTTCTTGCATGCATCACCAGGTTTGAAATGCAGGGACTGAGGCATGGCCTCTGTACCCCAAACCGGTGGGAACTGAAGTGTACAGTAAGTACACTAGTAAAAAAGGAATCCTACTAGTAGAAAACTACACTAAGACTAAACTAACAACTATTAACAAGTACCAACTATATACAATAAAATATTATGAAAAACGGAAACGTTTACAATAGCAAAATAAAATGCTATGACAACTATCTCAAGTGGTAAGAAGGAACTGGGGGTGGGGGGGACGGCTCTGCTCTTTCTACCATCCCACAGTAGTACCAGGCAGCAGAGGGCACATGCACCGCCCCAGTGGTTACCACTGAGGAAAAAATCTCCAGTGCTAGTGCACTGGGTATGCACACACCTGAAGTGGAATGGACATGTACAATCATTCAGAGAAGAACTTCTGCTTCGAGGACACCACAGGAGAAGAAGAAAAGCTGCTCTTTTCTCCAGTCTTTGGTTTTGAGGTCGAAGTATCCAGAGGTGTGATCTTTGTGGAAGAGCTCTCCATCCTCTTGTGATTCAGGCCAAATTCTGAAGAGGGACACATCACCGTTTTGAGTGCTCCCTCCAGAAAGTACTTCCTAAGGTGGAATTCCCTAGATTTGTTCTTGTTGGGAAAGAGGAACAAATGGAGCATTTATCCCTGACATGTCCCTCTTCCAAAGAAATTAAACAACTTGAGTATTTTTCACTCACAGGTATTACTGCCCTCTCAGTGGTACATTGCTTAAATCCTGGGAATAGTCACATTTTGAGAGGCAACTGGGATAAACCAATAAAAGAGAAGATTACTCACCTTGAGCAGTAACCAAGGTTCTTTGAGATGTGTGGTCCCCAGGGGTGCTCAACTGTAGATCATAGAATCATAGAATCATAGAATTCAAGATCAGAAGGGACCATTATGATCATCTAGTCTGACCTCCTGCAAGATGCAGGCCACATAAGCCGATCCACCCACTCCTGAACTAATTCTCTCCCTTGACTCTGCTGTTGAATGCTCCAAATCATGATTTAAAGACTTCAAGAAGCAGATAATCCACCAGCAAGCGACCCCTGCCCCATGCTTCGGAGGAAGGCGAAAAACCTCCAGGGCCACTGACAATCTACCCTGGAGGAAAATTCCTTCCCGACCCCAAATATGGCGATCAGCTGAACCCTGAGCATGTGGGCAAGACTTTCCAGCCAGACCCTCTGGAAAAGGCTAACAATATCCCAACATTGACCCTTTGTACTAATTACCAGTGTGGCACGTTATTGACCTATTGACTAAACCCGTTATCTTATCATACCATCCCCTCCATAAACTTATCCAGCTTAATCTTAAAGTCATGGAGGTCCTTCGCCCCCACTGTTTCCCTCGGTAGGCTGTTCCAGAATTGCACTCCTCTGATGGTTAGAAACCTTCGTCTAATTTCAAGCCTAAATTTCCTGACTGACAATTTATATCCGTTTGTCCTCATGTTCACATTAGCACTGAGCTGAAATAATTCTTCTCCTTCCCTGGTATTTATCCCTCTGATATAGATGCAGCAGTGCCTTTGCGTCTGGAGTCAGAGACATGTATGTGCTGGGATTTGGGGGCACGCTCGGGCGGTTAAGACTGGTTGTGTCATCAGTGTGAACCTGTGAGATGGTAGAAATGCTCTTGCTGGCTTGGCATCAAGTAAAGTGCCAATGAATTCCAGTGTTTTCACTGGTGTTAGTGAGGACTTTTTGATAAGGAGACCCAGTTTTGTGAAGAGAGTCATTGTAGTATGGACTGCTAGGAGCGCCTCGTTCTCAGATGACATTTTGAGAAGGCAATCATCCACAAATGGAAAAATGGTGATGCCTTGTTTTCATAGGAATGCAATGACCACTAAAACTGTCTACTAGGTACGCTTACCTGTTGACGTGGAAAAGATTCTTCTTCTGATCTCAGGGAAAAGGTGTTTCTTCTGGCTCCAATACAACATGTGCTGGACTATTTGTTATACCTGAAGCAGCAAGCTCTTGCCATTAGTTCCATCAGGATGCACCTAGGAGCTATCTGTGATTTTCACCCACCGACTAATAATCACTCACTTTGCTCCAATTCCATGTCTCTTGGGATTTTGGAGGGTCTTGACCACTTATACCCTCAGGTAGAGGATCTTGTTCCCCCTTGGGACTTAAACCTGGTGCTAAAAAAGCTAATGGGTTCACCCTTTGATCAAATGTTTGTGTTCATTTCTTCATCTTTCAATGAATGTAGCATTTTTGGTGGCAGTTATCTCTGTAAGGAGAGCAGGAGAAATGAGACCCCTGGTATGACCTACTATATACAGTCTTCTACAAGGACAAGGTATACTTATGCCTTCATCCAAAATTTCTCACCAAAGTGATTTCTCATTTCCATATCAATCAAGCAATTTACTTACCAACTTTTCTTCCCTAAGCCTCATGCTCATAAGGATGAGGAAAGATTCCACATGTTGGATGTTAGGACAGTGTTAGCATTCACTTGGATAGGACTAAACTATTTAAGTCATACTCACAACTGTTCATGGTGGTTGCAGACAAGATAAAGAGTCTTCCGGTTTTATCCCAAAGAATGTTGCCATGGATTTCCTCCTGGATACATTTGTGCTATGACATGACCAATGTAACTCCACTGATCAAGGTACTAGCATAGTCAACAAGGTCACATGCAGCTTCTGCAGCCTTTCTAGCTCAAGTGTCTATTGGACATTTGTTGAGCTGCAACTTGATCTTCAGTGCATACTTTTGCTTCTCACGATGCCATCTCCCAACAGTCTAGAGATTATACTAGATTTGGACATGTAGTCCTTCAATCATTACTCAGGTAGACTCTGATCTCACCTCTGGATTGAACTGCTTGTGAGTCGCCTGAAGTGGAATGGACATGTGCAATCACTTGAAGAAAAAACAGTTACTAATCTGTTCTGTACCTGTTTGTTGAGGTGAGTCTCACATGTCCATTCTACGACCTCCTGTTCCTTTCCCTTTATATTGGAGTCTGTCCTGTAAGCAGAGCCAACAATGACACTGTGATAGATAATGTAATAGACAATGTAATAGATTCATCCACCATGGGCTGGGATACTCAGCTTCAACATCTTCAAGCTCAGGTGTTACGGACAACTCAAGAGACTATGCTCCATATAAATATCATGGAACTTCAAGACATCTGTCGTGCCTGCAACACATTACTTATCACCATCAGAAACCAAGTGGTTTAAGTTCTGGCTGACAACACCACTGTTATGTTTTGCCTAAAGAAGCAGGAAGGTGCAAAGTCAAGTTGGCTTTGTCAAGAAGCAATTCACTTGTGAAATTTCTGCATAAAAAACAATGTTTCTTTTAAGACATTTCACCACCCAGGCACGGGAAATGCCTTAGCAGACACTTAGAGCAGTGGTTCTCAAACTTTTGTACTGTTGACCCCTTTCACATAGCACACCTCTAAGTGCGACACCACCCCCCTTATAAATTAAAAACACTTTTTATATATTTAACACCATTATAAATGCTTGAGGCAAAGCAGGGTTTGAGGTGGAGGATCCCCCCTATCAGGGTCCCAGAGATTCAGCTCCAGCCCAAACATCTACACCACAATTTTACAACCCCTCAGCCTTGGGCCAGCTGTGGGTGTTTAATTGCTGTGTAGATGTACCCTTAGATAATAGTCAGATTTCCTTTAGCTTTCAAAGGCTGTTGGTCCTTTGAGGCACATGTAGCCCAACTAAGACCAACTGTCAGTACCTTGGTGCCCTCTAGAACATTCTGATCCAATTTCTTGATGACAAGGAAGGTAAGAGCCCCCCCAAATTTTGTCACCATAGTGGACAATTACACGTGAGAACAAAAAAAACTTCCCTTGCATTTTAATTAGTGTTAGAGCCGGATTGCATGCTGCATTTTTGCTCTTCGGGATGAGTCCCCTTCTAAAGACTGTGCACACATCACATTCCATTCCCCAAAGCAAGGTTAAGAGGGATAAAAAGTAAAGATGACATGCCCTGACGAATGCACTGCTCTGCACTGCAACGAGTCTTTGGTGATGATGCATATAAAAAGCCATGCAATTCAAGCCTAAGTTTTATATCTACATTTGACTTGGGCTAAAAGTTGGAACAAGCCAGACCCTGAACGGCATTATAATTAATTATATTGCATTTAAAAACAGTGGAGAAAGTGACACACAGTTGGGAAGATTATTTTGGGAATGAGAAGAAACTATTATTAATTGCTTGTCATCTCAAAATATTATTTTGAAGTGCATGTCATTTCCTTCACTTGAGCATGCTTTTGTCCAGAGTTCTTATATTTTGCTGTAATGGAAATTTAGTTTCCATTGTTGAAAATGTTAATTCTGGCACAAAAGACAGGTCACGATCTAATGTTAGCCTCCATGGTTGTTTTGACTTTAACCCTACTAACCTCATTCTGGATTTGCTCATAAATATTCATGAGACAAAATTAAGAATGGGCTATGATAGATGCAACATTTTGCAATGCTCATATGAACTGGACTTTCTGAGAGTCACGTGGTGGTCAGTGTGTTTTTCAAATCTTACAAATCTCAATAGTTACAGTGGTGAATTTTGAATTTATGACCCAAAAACGGACAAATATTTCAAGAAAAAAGATTTTGGCAGTTCCACATCTACTTGCAGTGATGAAGCTGAACATAAAACTAAGGAAGTGAAAGTGGTAAACGGACACTTCTGTGAGAGCTATCTGCAGATTTTCATCTACAGGGGAACCATCTTACCTTCTTCCACAATGTCTCGTGTGTGGGAAGAAACTCTCAAACAATGTCATGTTTAGCTAAAACTACACCTTACAAGCAAATAGCCATTCCTTGCCAATAAGGACATACTTGTTTTTTTAAGTGTTTGAGGGATCAGAATGAAAAGGAAGTGCAATGGATGATAGGCCGTGCAACTGTTTCTGACAAAGTGCTGGAAGCAAACTATGTGACATGAATTTTACCAACTCACAAAGAAATCGTGAGAGGAATGTTAGGTGCACAGGCAGTCAAGGACATTGAAAAGTTCCCCTTTCAGATAACACAATAAGTTGCTGCATTGGTGACATGTCGGGTGATATTAAGATGGTGGTCTAAGAAAAATTAAAATCAAACGGAAAATTTGCATTGCAGCTTGATGAATTGACAGATATCAGTGGCCATGCTGAACTCTTGGCTAATGTAAGGTACGTTGACGGAGATAGTATCAAAGAAAATTTTTTGTTTTGCAAAGAACTATCAGGTCATATGACTGGAGAGGAAATATTCAGCGTGACAACCGCCTACCTTGAAGAAGAACTTCACTGGAAAAATTGTATCAGTGTTTGCACTGATGGGGCAGCCTCCATGACTGGCAAAGTGAAGGGGTTTGTAAGCAAAGTCAGGAACAAATCCCAGATGTATGGGTGACCCACTGTTTCCTGCACTGTGAAGCTCTTGTTGCCAAAACACTGCCAGAAGAACTGTCTTTCATGTTAGATGGAGCAGTAAAGATAATGAACTTTATAAAATCACGGCCCTTAAAATCACGCTTTTTCTCCTCGCTGTGTAAGGCAACAGGAGCAGAACACCAGAGTTTACTTTTGCACATTGAAATACGCTGGTTTTCCCATGGAAAAGTTCTTTCTAACTTATATGAACTGAGAGAGGAGATCAAAATGTTCCTAACCTGAGAGAAAGCACATGGACTTGATCGCTGATATGGTGTGGTGCACAAAGCTTGCCTACCTGGCTGATATATTCTGCCACCTCAATGAAACGAGCAGGAAAATGCAAGGTAGAAATGAGCATCTTTCCTCAACAACAGATAAACTGCATGGGTGTAGGTCTAAGTTAGCCCTCTGGTATGAAAAAGTAGCCAAAGGAACAACAGAAATATTCCCCTTGGCAAATGCAGCAGCTCTTGCTGGCGGTATTTTGGTCAATGTCATTTGAGTATTTGGAAAGTCTGGCAGAAAAATTCAGGCTGAGACCCAGTGCAAAGTGCTAAGAATGTTACAATAGCGGCTCAAGGTCAGCTTGCCGAGTTAAGGATGGGCGGCATTTTGAAAATAAAGTCGGATGACAAGCATGGGCAGCGGGTATAATAGGCCAGGGAAGGATAAGCGGCTCGGCCCACGCTCGGGGAGGGCTCAGCCCAGTGCTGGGGCCAGGCCAGTGGCTTAGCCCGGTGTGGCTGAGGCAGGTGGGCCGGGGCTCCTCCTGTTAAGGGGTGAGGGTTTCTGGGCTACAGCATGCGGGGGGCAGGGCCTCGGGCAGAAGGGGCGGGGCCAGCGGACTTGCCTCCCCAAAGCTGGGGTTCACCTGCCGCCCATGATGACAAGCCATTGGACTCTTTCTGGATGAAGGTGGCAGGCAAATATCCTGTCATCTCTGACCATGCCTTCTCCATTCTGTTGCCCTTTTCAACAACATACCTGTGCAAGCTAAGTTTTTCAAGCCTGACTAATCAAGAACAGAGCATCTGAGGTCGGTGGAGCAAGAGCTCAGAGTGGCCCTGTCAACATTTCCTCCCAGGATTAAACGACTCTGTGCATCAAGACAAGCTCAGATGTCTCATTAACAGTTATTTATTTTAATTTTTTAATATAATTTGTGATCATTCAGCACAGACTGTGAATCACAGTGTGCAGCACTGCTCTATTCATCAAATTCAGGGCAGATTTTGAAGTTGCATTCCATGTCAAATAGTCCTGGGCTTGGGTCTCTGACTTGGAGTTTGGCTTTTGATGTTGCTCACTTCCAGAGCCATACAAAAGAAAAAATGCCTCCAAGATGAAAAGGTAATACCATAGGTCTTGATACATAATAATATCATTAGTTGGTGTTTCTTGATTGGTACAACTTTTGTATTATTTGTTGTTCATCACATAATAAAACAATTTTGTTTATTTGGCTTCTTGTTGGTGTGAATGTGTGAGGCGACTGAAAATACTTGTCACAGTCTACAATAAAGTTAAGGATGTTAGCATCTTCATTGTTTGGGGGAAAGGGGTTTTACTCTCAATACTTCCTGACCCTGAAATCAAAAGGGGGTCTCCGGCCTATTTTAGATACAAGAGAGTTAAATACGTTCTTGAAGAAAGCAAAATTCCAGATGGTCACTCTAGCTTCCATTATTTCTACCCTGGAGCCAGGGTATGCGGCTCTCGACTTAAAGGATGCTTTCTTTCATGTGGTAATTCATCAGAGCCACAGAAAATTTCTAAGATTCCCTAACAGCAGTTTCCATTATCAGTTCACAGTGCTCCCTTTTGATCTCTTGGCTGCCCCTATGTAATTACAAATTGTTTGGCAGTGGTAGCCGTGCTCCTTTGGAGGTCAGCAGTCCACATCTTCCCTTACCTGGATCGTGGCAGATAAGAGGTCAATCCAGTTCGCAGGTGTTATCCAGCATGAACATAATCAGATCCATGTTCAATGCACTCAGACTGCTGATCAACACAGAGAAGCCAGTCCTGTCTCCAGTACAGAAAATGGAATTTATTGGGGCAGTTCTGGAGTCTACAATGACAGCTGGGGACAGCTCCACCCTTTATGTCTGCGTGAGGCAGCAAAGAGTGCTCGTGCCGCCCTTACAGGTACAGTTAAGGGAAAACTCTCAAACAACCATGCACTGGAGCACACGAATACCTACAGTGGAATGGACATGTGCAACACATCTCGAACTACAACAGGTACGGAAAGGCTAGTAAACATTTTTCAGTTGTTTTGCTTAACATTTTCACCAAGTCTTACGTGATTTAGGCTCCTCAGCCCCTTTTGAAAATGGGGCACAGGTGCTTTGGAAAATGTTACACCTTGTCTTGTGATGTTTCAGGAAACACCTTTGTTTTCCAAAAAATTCTCCCATCTCTTGATTTGTTTCTATTTCAGTATTGCCACCCTAAAAAGGTGAAAAATCATGAGTCAAACCACCCACCAAATCAGGAGATTGGCTCCCCAAATCTTCAGTATATAAAATCAGGGATCGGCAACCCTTTGGATCCCTCGGCCCACGCTTGGAACGGCAAACAGCAGCCAATGGGAGCTGCAATCAGCCGAACCTGCAGATGCTGCAGGTAAACAAACCGTCCCGGCCCACCAGCGGATTTCCCTGATGGGCCGTGTGCCAAAGGTTGCCGATCCCTGATATATATGGTGGGTTTTAGTCTGTCTTACGATTTTTGAACTCCCTTGCCTACCCCCAGTGTGTGTGTGCTTGTGAGAGACAGTCTTTCCCTCTCTCAAATTCATTGAGCAAGGTGATTTTGGCCCCCTCTGCAGGAACTCTTGCTGCTGCCTCATAGTGCAGAGCTTTCAGTGTCTCCTCAATATTCTAATTAATTCTGTGCCCCCCAAACCCATCTCTGCTCCAGGGTTCTTCATCCCACTCCCCCTCACATAGGCCTATGGAGCAACTGCACAGGAGTCCTCTTCTCCTTTCTAAGGACGGAGTGGAGGCAACTCCAGAGGGAAGAAGCAGAATGGCCCATTTTTTCAGAGGGGATGGGGGGGGGGGAATAGAGCCACTCTAAGCAGTTGGGCTCTTTCTGCTCCCCTCCTGTGAGAATGGTGTTGGCTGCTTCCCCTCCTCTACCCAAAATGCCTCTAGGCTCTGGTGGGGGAGGGATCATGCAGATCATGTAGATCCCTACATCAGCTCTGATTGGCTGCTCTTCCCTTGGAGGTGGGGAACTGGGGGAAAGCAGCCAATCAGTGGAGGTTTTCCCTCTGACCAGGCTACAATTTGCATGGGGGCTAGAGTTTCTAGCATCATTGCCAGACAGGCTCCCCACCCACCCACCCAAAAAACCACTCACTATTAAGTTATCAAGGTTGGCAACACTGCTTTCTCATCACTCCTGTGGCAGCCAGGGAATACCCTGACACCCTGCTTTGGCGGCATTTTTCCAGTAAAACGCCGTTCTTTGGAAAGTGGTAACATTCCTGCTGCGGCCTACGGGTTACAAGGCAAGCTCTCTGTGACATTCTGTATCTTGGGAGAATGTACTGTAACCCCCATGTTCCTCATTTTCATACAATCGTGATCTTACATATAAAGCAGGCCTTGTAAGGTATCAGGGGAAAGGTTATGATCTGCTGAAAGTCATTTCTTTATCCATATATGTATATCGTTAATGCATATGAAGTTATGAGAATTGTGTTGTATGGTGGTCACTAAAACATGCTGTAAGTTGGGGAATCAGCCAGATATTAGCTCCCCAGGGGTAACAGCAAGGAAAGTAACCAACGCCTGGGCGGGGTGTCAAACAACCCATCAACAGCCATTGTCCAGCAAGGGATCTACAATGCAATGACTCACTTGCCTGAGGCCACACCAGGGGAATTGCTCAACCTTGCTTGGAGAGACTTAGCAATGCCCACCAGACATGCCTGAACTTGTGCTCCCCAAGCACATGGACTGAGAGTATGAAACAGACAGAGTTGACACATACTGGTGTTACCAGAGTTGCCCATTACTTTGGGGTACGCTCATTTATTTGGGTTACTCTTCTGGGGATGGGGATTCTGTAATTCTATCAATGTGCTGCTTGTGTCACTTGTGTTTTCATATGAAGCTCTACTTCTCCCTTCTGCAAGTTCCCTCCCAATGGAGCTATCCTGCAGAACCTAGGTTCCCTAGGGCTGGATTTCTCCAGCCCCAAAATCAGATGAGCACACCCACACCTACATTAACAGAGCAAGTCTGAGTGGACCGGGTCAATCAGCACTGTCAAGCTGACCCCTTATATATCTCTGGACTCACTGGGCTGGATGAAGCAGCACTTTCAAGGTAACTCTCCTTATATGCCCCTGGGCTCCATGGACTGGGTCAAGCAGCACTTTCAAGCTGTTACCCTCATGCGTCCCAGGTTCAGCATGTCCCTATCCCCACTCTCACAACACAATTGTTCTGGCAGTAACCTACTTGATGAGCAAACCCCACAGTACTCTGGGTGCTGCAGGGATCTTTAGCTTAGGTGAAAGAAGCGTTGCTGTAGAATGAATGGGGGAAACTAAAAACACAAAAGAGTAAAGTTCAGCGAGAGAGAGAGAGAGAAGCAACCAGCTTAACCATAAGAGTTATTTATTGAATAATAGCGATAACTACACAAGGAGGCTAAACCAACATAACATACATTATTAAAGGTTAATACCTAAGGTAGAAAGGAAAATGAAGAGAGAGAGAGAGAAGCTCCCTGAAGCTTGAACTGGTTGGAGTTCCCAGATGATGCTGGTAGCTGAGGGTCCTGAGGGCTGGAGACAGGCAGAGTCCACAGCACGATCAGTCAGGAGAAGATGGAGTCCCAATGGAACTGATGCAGAGTTTGGATCTGAGCATCAGAACACTGACTAGAGGGTGAGTAGGGATTTTTGTAGAGAAAATACAATTGTTCAAGGGAGAACAATAGATTTGTGTATAGGTCAGCTGATGACTCAAGAGTTTTCTTTAGACTAGACAAAAGGAGCTGATCACTCTTGGCTATGGGTTGAGGTCTCTGTTATTTCCAGTCTAGCAGTTAGCAGGATAGGGATGTACATTTTTATATTGGTTTATAGTATAGAATTTGCATGGAGACTTCCTGGGAGGGCTTAAAAGCAGATGGCTTCCAGAAAAGGGGAGCTCCCTGCCCACCTCTCAGAATCCACCTCCATCTATATTTAAAGGTAAAGAGAGTTTTTCAAAGGCAATGAGAAAGCTGCATACAGGGCTTCTGCATATAGGGCCAGACAAGGCAAGGATATAGACAAAATAAAAGAAAAATTTACAGCTAAGATCAGAGTCTGGCTGTGCATTAAAAAACAGGATGGCCCCTATTTAGCGCTCCCCTGAGGGAGCTGGTGGGCAAAGAGGAGAAGAATCTGCAATGCTGCTAGCAGTTAGGGAATTCAGAATGAGATGTACAACAAGAGAAGAGACTCATCTCCTCCCTTCATGATGTACATAAGTCAATAACTGGAATTAAAGAGTTTAGCCAGAGAAGAAATTAGAGTAGAAGCTCTGCAGCAAAGGTCTGATTTAATGGAGGAAGAAACCTCTGAGAGGGACAAAGCTCTGATTTTTCTCAATACAATCAAGTAAAAGAAATCCCGGCATCAGCACCAAATAACGGTCCCTTGGCTCATCACACTTATGAGTTTAGGGTTTTGATCGGAATAACTGAAAAGATTATTGACAGCAAATAAACTTTGCCAACCACAAGACAACAAGAACATGTTTAAGGAGTAATATTAGGGGATGGGCGAGTGACAGCTAACCGCCCATTCTGTGTTTAAAAACAAAAACCAGAATCCCAACATGAGAAGGTTCTATTTAAAATTCAGTGTCATAATAGTCTGATTGCACTTTCACACACCAGCTAAACTCTAACATAAAATTCTTGTTCTTCTCCAGGGAAATTTTGTTTTTATGGTGCAGAGAGCTAAAGATAACTACCTTGATTTTTCTCTTTAAACCTTGAAAGCTTTTCATCTGTTTCCTCCCCTCTTTCCAAGATTGTGTCTGTAGAGACACTTAGCCGAGACATGCCGGAGATCATGAGGGATGGTGCAGTAAAATGGTGGCAGTGATGGAATGTGTTCTTCACGACGTTCTAGAAAAGTGTTGGTCAGTAATAAGTCAGGGAACAACAAGAAGAAGGCAGGTAGAGAGCACTTCACACATTCAAAGCACAGTTCCAGTAATAACTGATCATCAGAACACCTGTAAATCAAGCTTCAGTCTTACAATTTTGCAGATGGGGAAACCGAGTCACAGAGCGGTTAAGTGATTGTCGTAGGTCATACAGCAAGTCAACAGCAAACTTCAGGTTCAAACTCGGGGATCTCCAGATCACAGGAACAAGTGTGTAGCAGAAAGAGGCAATTGCAGGTATGAGCTTCAGTATAGTTCAAAGATGGTATATATTTGAAGCTTAATCATTTTATTATTAACAAAACTATAATACCTGCTCCAATGGAATAAACAGAGGCCATGCTTAACCAGAAACAGTGAGCCTGTCTATTTTTCCCATTGTCTATCTGGGTTCATATAAAAAAAACCCATCATGAACTGTGAGGTTGTGGCTTTGAAATCTTGAACGTAGTTGTACTTGATGCACAAAGAGGGACAAACACCATTTTTTAAAAAAAAAATAACAATCCATGTAACATTAAAGCACTGCAATGATGCAACTTAGCATTTATCTTACACTTTGTACATTCAATGTTTTTTTAGGGTGGTATTAATAATATACTGATAGGGAAACTGAGGCAGAAAGATTAAATGGTTTGCAAGTGGTCTTGTAATGCTGACAGACCCTGGTCGTCAGCAGGCAGGATCAAACCATGGACCTCTGGAGTTAGTGCATGAGCTTCTACAGCCTGAGCTAAAAACAAACTGCCTGTTAGTTAGGGCTGTAGAGCAAACTCATTTTCTCTCTCTCTTTAAGTGGTTTCGGTGCCACTAGATGGGCCAGAACACCACACCCAGAAGGTGTGTGGGTTACAGTCACACAACAGGTAGTTGTCAATACTGAGATTAGCACTCAGATTATTTTAGCTCCTGTTCCTGTTTAACAAAAGTGGTGTTCTTATCAGTAGAAACCTCCCCCACCCCCGCCAAAAAAAAATAGCCAGATTTGATATTTCTTGGAGACATTTTCTTCTTATAATTGGAACTGGTATTATATGAATCCCATCATCATACATCAGAAAACCAGGTACCATTCAGCTACTGTCCTGTTGAACAGAGTTTCCATCTCTATAGCTAAATACAGACTTTTTCTATTTTTAGGTTAAGCGCCTGCTCCTGCTAAAACTTCACTCTCTGTATTGATACACACCTGAAATGAAACTGCTATGGTGTAAGTAACTGCAACGTAGTATGTAGTGTCAAGCCACTTCCTACAAACTAAACTATACCACATTTTGCAAATTGCATGACTTCCTGGATGAGGGTTACTACTAATATCTGAGCAGAGGAGCTTTATTATCTCAAGTAGATTAAGGCAGCAAAAGAATGATTTGTTGACCACAGAGAAATGTCAGCTGTGGCCTCAAAATGGCTTTCCCTTTCTCCGTCACAGTGCAAATGACAGATCATTGATTCACTCAGTGAAAGCCCCTTAGCCTTTGAGAAATCACCTCCACTTTCTCAATGTTGTCTAGAAAACATGTGAACAGGTTACATGGAGCTCACTTTCTTTGTGATACAGGGCATGCTCAGCTCCATAAAGATGGCTAGAGATGAAAAAGCCAAGAGACCATGTTGTTGCTTTCTGGAAAGTAAAACCTGTTTTATTATTGCTTGATTGTTGTAGATTAACTGAAACCCTGACCGCTTTAAGGAAAGAAATTAGTAGTTTAGGAAATTCCGTATTCTAAGGAAGTAAGCAGCTTTTGTGCCCACAAACCAACTAGAAACAATCCAGAATAGGTACATGAGATTTTTCATCTGAGTAATACACGACTTCTCTAACCCATCACTGTAACAGTAGGCAGATCAAAGGATCCTTACAACTTCTCTGGCCTAAATAGTTCTAAGACATCTGCATTTTCCTGTAATGCTAGGAAATCTAAAATTAGAAACAGCAATGTTGGTAAACCCTAAAATCACCTGCAAATGAATGAGTTTCATGCTCGTCGTTGAAAGACAGTCCCTGTTCACTAGAGATACTAGTCATATTTATTGTGATTTTTTTCCCTAATCAAGAAATGCTATTTATTTATCTCAAGAGATTTTAATAGTCCTGCAGCAAATCCTGTAAGTTTATCTGGGGTTAAGGAGAAGACCCCAAGAGTTGCTATTAGGTTATGCATATTAAACAACATGAGTTGGTTGCATTTCAGGAAAAGGTTTGAAAGGTACTAGTATATTCTGAGTTGGAACTGGTATGTTTTCAGTGCCAAATATCTTTAAATAATATGGTGCATACATATGCAATTCTCTCTTCTGAAATTCCCACGAAGTCTCAAGACCAGAGGTGAAAGCTCATGAATACACCACATGATATAGGCAAAGAATGTCAGATGAACTGAAGGCTTCACTGTGGAAATAACTGGAATTGCTCCTCAGTATTTGTGATCTTTACAGAAGACAGACTGTGTGTCACGGAATAGTTAGATTATGATGCTGCCCCAGATCCCTTGTAAATGGGGGACGTGATGCCTCGTGGAGGTTTTAGCCTCACTGGAGAATTGCGTCTTGAAAGATTTTCATCTTTTTATTAAATGGACCAGTTTAAGGGCAAAATTATGTCATTGTCCCCAGCATGTTTTCTAGAGGATGCATTTAACAATGTCTGTGTGAAATGTTCAGAAACCAATATGTAAATAGGGTCAGTAAGGACAGGGGCGGCTCTAGACATTTCGCCACCCCAAGCACGGCGGCATGCTGCAGGGGGCGCTCTGCCGGTCGCCGGTCCCGCGGCTTTGGTGGACCTCCCACAGGCCCGCCTGCGAGAGGTTCACCAGAGCCACCTGCCGTTCTCACGGTGACCGGCAGAGCGCCCCCCGCGTCATGCCACCCCAAGCACGTGCTTGGCGTGCTGGGGCCCGGAGCTGCCCCTGAGTAAGGAGATGAGTCAAGTTCTGTATATCCTATTCTCTGCATTACTGTGCCCTGGGATGCAGGGTGAGAGCTAATGCTGACAAATCTGTGTTTATCAGAAACCTTCCTTAGAACAGTGGAAATACCAAGGGCTGTCAAACCCTTGCATTTTGTCCTGAATTCTGTGATTTAATTCTGTGCTTAACTTCAAAATACACACTAGAAACCGATTGAACGGGTATTTTCCATGTAGCTACCACCTTCTTTCCTTCACTTCCTGAACTCATTTTGAATGATTGTCATCTCTTGTACATTGTTATTCTTGTTTATACTAAAAATCAGAGGTCAAAATCTAGCTCGTTAATAAAGTCTTCCCCCCTTTATGTTTGTTACTGTAGCGTTGCCTGTGAGCTCCATGGCTACAGGATTTTTTTTTTTTAATGTAACCGATTCTTGCAAACAGCTGTAACAAAGAGAGGGCATGTCAAATTCCAGGTCAACTTTTTTAATCATTGCTTCTACAATGTCTGAGGTGTCCTGTTATAGTGGACTGGCAACACTCTTATAGTTAAGGTTGAGACTAGCTCACTGTTTAACAGCTGAATTTTCTGATTTTATCCTCTAGTTTCTAGCTCTCCTATTATTGTAAATTCAGCTGTGTACAAGAGTTTATGTTGCAGTTCATATGGCATAGGTTCCAGGCGCAGGTGTGACTCCACTAATTAGGTGCCTGCACCCTGGAGAAGGCACACGTGTAAGGTGAGGTGGTGGCCTTGGGGAGATTAGGGGGTGGGAGGAATTTGGGACGTGCAGGGCTGCAGCGGACAAAGAGGCAATTTTCCCCAGCTCCAGGTCTGCGGCTGTGGGGGAGAGACCCCCCTTCCTTCCCAGCCCCAGCTCAGGGGCTCCTGCAGCGGGGAAGAGAGGGAGAGACCCCCCCTCCTTCCCAGCCCCAGCTCAGGGGCTGCTGCAGTGGGGGAGAGAGGGAGAGACCACCCCCGTTCCTTCTCAGCCCCAGCTCAGGGGCTGCTGCAGCAGGGGACAGAGGGCACATCCATTGCATTAGAATATTAAGACACCTGATATTAAAATACGAGTTGTGTGCTTTAATCTGTAGAACAAAAAACATTAATTATTACGTTTATTTTATATAGCGCTTTATCCAAAGTGCTTTACAACAGTTAGCTACGGGTACAAACAACATTTGGAAAGATCATTAAGTGGGCCGCCGAGACCCTCAGCAATTTTCAAGTGGTCCACGAAAAAAAAAAAGTTTGAGACCCACCGGCATAGGTTTTTGGAGCAAATATATATATGATAAAAATCTCCTGTTAAATCTGTAGTGTAGTTAGCAGTCCATTCCATGACTATGGAGTCCAGGCCAGACTTTAGGGAGACCCTCTGTGGTGACACTAAACAGTGCAGGCTGAGCAAACTGCTGCCTTGCAATTGGTGTGGTCATTTATACCTGTGCTAAGTGAGTGTAAAAAATACTGCCACGCAGAGCTCTCTACTCACATACGTCACTGGTGGCATTTTACCCTCATTTTGCACAGGTGCAAATGACTACACTTGGCACAAGCATGTGGTGAATCAGTTTAGACAAGCTAGAGAGCCAGCAAACGCTATGGTATGTCTGGGTCCAGTAACCTGAACAAAAAACAAATCACCCGAATATTCATTACAACCGAGACTTGTCGCTTTTCTACCATGAGGGGCACTACAAACCTACTTCTGCCACAGCTTTCCAGTGCTGATCTCCCCTGCTGCTGTTAGCCTCTGCTCTTCCGCCTTCTCCATTCACGTGTAAAGCATCTGTGTAAGTTAGATTGAAAACTCCTCAGGGAAAAGATTCTTGTTATCGCTCATGTTTTCATAAAGTGCTATATAACATCCAGGGTGGTCCCCACTCTAAGCCCCTGTCATGGAGTGTGGGGGAGACAAGGCCCTGCCCCCCCCCACCGGCTTCCTGTGAGTCACCATGACTCTCAGCCAGTCAGTAACACAGAAGGTTTATTTAGATGACAGGAACACAGTCCAAAACAGGTTTGCCGATACAGACAACAGAACCCCCTTTAGTTAGGTCCATCTGGGGCCCCCACGGAGGCCACAGCCCTGTTGGTCGGGGCGCCCCTCTTTATTTTCCAACCAGCTCCAAACAAACTCCCTTCAGCCGTCTCCTTTCTCCCCTTCCCCCGGCTCCTCCCCCAGCCTTTGTGTCCTTTGTCCAGTTTCCCAGGCAGAGGTGTTACCTGGCCTCCAGCCCCCCTCCTGGGTACTCATGTTACATGCTCAGGTATCCTCCCTTCCCCAGTGCAGGCAGTCCCAGCAAAACTCCCCTGCAACCTTCCCAGGTTAATACTTCCCACTCAGCATTCAACTAACACATCATGAACATTCCCACTTCATCACAGCCCCCTGAGCCAAACATCCCCAGATGTGGAACAAAGGGCATGTCTACATTGCCTCTGTGAGTGAGGCTCCCAGCCCAGGAAAAACAGGCTTACGCTAACGTGCTAAGAATAGCAATGTAGGTGCTGCAGTTTGGGTTGGCAAGTCCACTCCTCACAGCTTGAGAGCCCAGGCTGCAGCACCAAACCAACATCTATGCAGCTATTTTTAGCATGCTAGCATGAGCTCAGATATAATAAGCCCATCTACGGGGCCGGCCGGCTTGCTCCCAGAGGCAATGTAGACATTGAGCGGCTCAGTGATTTGCCCAAAGAGGGAACTGAAGCCAGGTGATCTAAGTCCAAGGTTAGTGCCTCAACCACTGTTCCGTTTCAGCCCAGTGTCACGGAGTCCCCGGGCAATGCTCTGGAACTGCTCCCCACAAAGCCAGTCAGGGCTTTGGGGAGCATCCTCTCCCTTGGAGTCAAGTATCAGAGGGGTAGCCGTGTTAGTCTGGTTCTGTCATGCTGCAAAACGTCTGTTAGTCTATAAGGTGCCACAGGATTCTTTGCTGCCTCTCCCTTGGAGCAGACTATCTTTAGGGCAGGAAGCTCACACGTAGCATTCAGCATGTGCCCCTCCGTGTGCTTCCCACAGCCAGTCCACCCGGTCAGGGTCCTGGGGAAGCCAGAGGGTCCTGCACCCACACCTTGCAGTCAGACATGACTCTCAGCCAGCCAGTAAAACAGAGGTTTATTTAGATGACAGGAACACAGTCCAAAACAGGTCTTGCCAGTACAGACAACAAGACTCCCCTGAGTTAGGTCCATCTGGGGCCCCAGGGAGGCCACAGCCCCGCTGGGAGGCCCGAGCCTCCTCGGGGCTCCCCTCCATTTTCCAACCAGCTTCCAAAAACTCCCAAACCCCCTCCAGCACCTCCTCTCTAGGCTGTCTCTCTTTCCTGGGCCAGGAGGTCACCTGATCTCTCTGTCTCCAACACCTTTAGCATCCCCTTGCAGGGGGGAAGGGCCTGGCCATTAGTTGCTAGGTGACAGAGGGTCAGCCTGAGCTGAGGCCCCCACACAGTGTTCAGAGGGAACATTAAAAGCAGTCCCACTTCGTCACACCCAGCATATGGTACTTGTTCTCCCAGAGGTTAAGCTCAGTTTGGGGAGCCCATGTTCTAGAGAGGCTAGACAGAGGATTCAGAAGCAGCAGCAGACTCCTTGGGGAAGTGAACCTTAAGGGTTTTTGGGTTGGGCCGTCTCGATTTTGCCACAGGGTTGGCCCCTACCACCTTTGGGGAATGTATTTCTTCATTTCTGAAGAGTGTGGCTCTCTATGAATTATTTACTCAAATGTTTTGTGGATAAATCTTCAGAGCTGCCAGCTGCATACTGTTCCCTTTCATGTGTCACTTGTACTTGGAAAGAAACATACTATACTGTACGTTGCAGTTTTAAACTCTGCATCAAAACCATGTCACAGTTAGTGCCCTCAACCCACAAAAGAGGAAATCGGAGTTCAGATTACCATGGTGCTTGGCAGACAGTATCATGTTGACATCTTACTGGAAATACCCATGTCAAATTTCCCCACTCATGTATTTTGGACACCTTTTTTAAAAAAAAAATTCCCTCTCGTCACATATACAAAATGATCCTTTAACTAATTCCCCATCCACTTGTCAGATTTCATATACACAGCAGTAAAAATCATGGAAGGAAGACCCCTAAGGAAAATAGGTGATAAAGGAAGCAGTGTTTTCATGGTGGTATTCCTTCTTCTAAGACAATGTCATGATCATAGACAGCTGCAGCAGCACAGGAGTCAGCAAACAGAGCTGTAAACAGGGGAGTTTGAGTGGGACTTCTGTTGGAGGAGAAGGAAGCATGTGACTAAGAGAACCAGGCAGAGGAAAAGATGGGTCAGTGAAGGAGAAGTAGAGCTCAAGAACAGGTTTGGGGAGTTGGAAAATGAAGAAGGGGCACAGTAGGTGGTCGCTGAAGGTGAGAGGGCAAGGAAGAAGAGAAGAGCAGCTAGTCCTATAGGAAGAGGGGAAGAGTCAGTGGAGATAACAACACCAAATATGAGCCCCAGGAGAATATGGGATGGGTTGCGGAGGATTGCAAGGGTGAATAGGAATCGAGAGGACTTGCAGCCAGAGGGAACAGGGGATGGACTGGAGAATTGCACCATCACCAGGAAAAGGCAGGTCTACATGATTGGGGACTCCTTACTGAGAAGAATAGATAGGCCTGTAACCAGAGCCGATCCAGAAAACAGAAGGGTGTGCTGGGTGCTGGGTGCTAAGATAAGGGATATGGACCTGAGACTCAAGAGGATCCTAATGGGAGCGGGAAACAATCCACTGATTGTCCTTCATGTGGGAATGAATCATATTGCTAGATTCTTACTGGAACGTATCAAGAGAGACTATGCCAGGCTGGGGAAGACGCTTAAGGAAATTGAGGCTCAGGTGATCTTCAGTGGGATTCTGCCTGTTCCTAGAAAAGGGCAACAAAGGTGTGATCAGATTATGGCGATCAACAGATGGCTCAGGCAGTGGTGCTATAAGGAGGGCTTTGGGATGTATGGCCACTGGGAGGCATTCATGGACAGAGGACTGTTGTCTCAGGATGGACTTCACCTGAGTAGGGAGGGAAATAGACTTCTAGAATGGAGGCTGGCACAACTGATTAAGAGAACTTTAAACTAGGAATTGGGAGGAGATGGTTGGGAGATATCTGGGTAATCTCCACGCTGGATTTTAACATTGAGAGGGAAGAAAATGAAGTAAGAAAGGATACAGCTGTGGGTAGGAGAATGGACATACAGAGGAAGGGTACTGTAGATACAATTCTAATAGGTGATACTGGCGGTAGAACGTCTGGGCGTAATTGGGTAAAGAATGTGAGTGAAGCCAAACAGCAAGAATTAAGATGTTTGTACACCAATGCGAGGAGCCTAGGTAACAAAATGGAGGAACTAGAGTTACTGGTACAGGAAGTGAAACCGGATATTATAGGGATAACAGAAACATGGTGGAATAGTAGTCATGACTGGAGTACAGGTATTGAAGGGTATGTGCTGTTTAGGAAAGTCACAAATAAAGGCAAAGGTGGTAGAGTAGCATTGTTTATCAATGATGAGGTAGACTGTAAAGAAATAAGAAGGGATGGAATGGATAAGATAGAGTCTGTCTGAGCGAAAATCACATTGGGGAAGAAAGCTACTAGAGCCTCCCCTGAGATAGTGCTTGGGGTGTGCTACAGACCGCCAAGATCTGATTTGGATCTGGATAGAGACCTTTTTAATGTTTTCAACTAAATAAACACTAATGGGAATTGTGTGATCATGGGAGACTTTAACTTCCCAGATATAGACTGGAGGACAAGTGCTAGTAATAATAATGGGGCTCAGATTTTCCTAGATGCGATAGCTGATGGATTCCTTCACCAAGTAGTTGCTGAACCAACAAGAGGGGATGCCATTTTAGATTTGGTTTTGGTGAGTAGTGAGGACCTCATAGAAGAAATGGTAGGGGACAACCTTGGTTTGAGTGATCATGAGCTAATTCAGTTTCAACTAGATGGAAGGATAAACAAAAATAGTGATCCAGGCAACTACAGGCCTGTTAGTTTGACATCTGTAGTATGTACGGTCTTGGAAAAAATTCTGAAGGAGAAAGTAGTTAAGAACCTTGAGGTCAATGGTAATTGGGACTAAATACAACATGGCTTTACAAAAGGTAGATCGTGCCAAACCAACCTGATCTCCTTCTTTGAGAAGGTAACAGATTTTTTAGACAAAGGAAACACAGTGGATCTAATTTACTTTGATTTCAGTAAGGCATTTGATACGGTTCCACATGGGGAATTATTATCTAAATTGGAGAAGATGGGGATCAATATGAAAATTGAAAGGTGGATAAGGAACTGGTTAAAGGGGAGACTACCACAGGTCGTACTGGAAGGTGAAATGTCAGGCTGGAGAGAGGTTACTAGTGGCAGACCCAAAGTTCTTTCCCTGCTTGTGAATTAAAACAGCAATGGCCCTTTACTGTACATAGACAAGTACTGTACAAGTGTTGTGGGTTTCCCTCGAGACCGATTTTAAGAGGTTTGAATCCTGCTGAGATTTTGATCTACCAGCTGCTTCAAAGAGGTGATTGAAGTCTCTAGGGGAATGTGCTTTTAGCTTTAAGGGAGAGCGAGAGAATATGCCCACAAGACATTTCTAAACCTGCATACCCTTTAGTTTTAATCACCCCGACAAGTTTGTGGTGAGGCATGTGGTTAACTATTTCAGGTAAAGTAGCTTCTCTAGAAGCCACAGTCTGCTACTAGATTGTTAAAGGATTTGCCTTGTACAGTGTAAAGCTGTAGGAGCACTGAAAATGTTAAACAGTTCAGATCATTTGTACATAATGGGTCTCTTTATCTTCTTCCTCCCTTTCTGCCTGTGTGCTCACTTGCTCTCAGCTTTCACTAAGGCAGGAGGGTACAAAGAAGGAAATGAAAACAAGGAAAGCAACAGTAGGTGACAGGGTAAGTAAAAAAGGGAGCAATGTGGAGTATGATATTCTGCATGGGGTTTAGAAATCGCTGGTCTCCATGATCTGGGGTAATGTCAGCAAGGCTCATCTTGGGAATCGTGTAGGAGGCAAAAAGAATTAAAGATGGAAGGCTGTCTCGAGCTTGAGGCCCTTTCCTAACCCTTCTCCTCTGTGGGGGCAGGTGGTTGCATTATTCTTTATTGTCAGAGGTGGTGGGGACAGACATCTCAGCGATCTGTGGTATTAAAAGAGAAATGGCCACTTTCTACAATATTTGTGTTTGTCTGTCTTCTCTGTCTCTTTCTGCATGTACCTAAGGCCCTCTGTCCACTAAACACCCCATTTTCTGGGCAGGATTATTTCTGTAATGGCTCCATCAATTAATTACTTGCTTTCCTAACACAGCACCACATACCAAGGTATCCCTCCAGGTCCTGAATCCCATCCGTGAGTTCCATAAGCTTCAGGCACCTTGAGCAAATAATTCCAAAACTTTACTGGGCCAATGCATTCATCTAACATTGGCCCTGCACTGGAGCCTGATTTTGGCTCCCCACCAGCATTTAAATGACCAATCCTAAATAATGCTAATCCCAAAAGGTTTCAAGACACAAAAACTTCTTTGCTAGTCCTCATCCATCCTCCCACCCACAATAGCCTGTGCTGGTGCAGCCCCCAGCATTGTCTTGCATGCTTCCCCAAGGAGTTTATGAAGGAGCTATCAAGAGACTCAGAGAGATTGTAAAAATTGATGATATGCCCTGACCTGGAATACTGTATTTAGTTCTGCTCATCCTGTCTCACAAAGGATATAATAAAATAGAGGGAGTTCAGAGATGGGCAACAAATGCATGAGGTACTTGTTTACATAATGCTGCACAATTAACATGTGGAACTCATGGTCACATGATTTTAATTGAGCTTATCAGGAAGTGAAAAAAGGATCTCTCATTTATTAAGGTAGCGAGACAAGCATGTGGTCCAGGCCATTGTCGAAGACAGACGGCTGGACTTGGTGGATCAGTGATTTGCGAGGGTATGATAATTCCTTTGTAGAAACGTACTTCCATTTACAATTCACCGTAATATTTTCTACATAGTGCTTTTTAACAAAATCTACTAATCACATGTAGCCACTGGAGAATGAGCCAACTGAGGAAATACATTATCACTTCTACGGGCAAACAGAAGACTGGGTGCTTTGCATGAAGTATGGAGGAGAGTAATCTATCAATATTTACAGCATAGCACATACACATAAAATGCATACATCATAATCTGTTTTTTAAAAGAACACACTTTATTCACACTTCAGTTTCATGCAGGTCTCCAATGGTCAGAGTGAAGGTTAAAATTTCTGTTTGTAGCTGGATTGCAGAGCTATACTTATTTTACTGGGAATGTGTGCTGTGAAGACAATGGATTATGATGGAGAATTCTGCTTGGGTGTCACTTGCTGATGCCTTACATATTGATTGCCCTGCTTTTAACAGATGTGTTCGTTGAGTGTATTTAGGTTAACTTTCTCACAATGCAATTTAAAAAGAAATTCTAAGGTTCTCATTACATGTAATATATTATGAAATCAGTTCTGGCAGATATATAAATGAAGGCTAAATATCAATCATATTTTTTAAATTATGTAGTTATTTAAATTCTCCAGGTACAGGTAAACACCAGCATGCTAGAGAAATGCCATTTTTAATTTTAAAATGGCATTATTTTCAAATGAAATTCACATTTTTAAGTGTCCAGACTAAAGTAAATGAATTTGTATTATCCATAGAATAATGTAAATTTGAAGCTTAATGTTAAATGGTTGTTCTGGTGGGGTACTGATTTCTTTTTTGGCTGACACACATCTATTGAATAGGGCTGAATGAAGACTCTGCTTTCCATAAACTGCTGTTAATTGATTGATTGTTTGGTTGACGTAACTGGATTTCTTAGATCTTGAAACAAACTAAGAAAAAGGTGCCGCAGAAACTGTACTGTTTCATGTTGGGTGATGGACTGGAATCAGATGTTCACGGTAAGTATCTGCTTCAGTTGCTAGGGATCGCAGGACTCTGGACCTTCGACTGCTGGACCAGGGCTGGCACAGCTGGAGGCAGGAGGAGCACAGAGCCTTTATGGATGACTGGACCCAGGAACCACAGCAGCTGGAACTAGATAAGACTTGATGCTAGAAGCCTTTTTATCATTGGAAGAATCAGGAACTGACGAAGGATGTCCAGATCTAACAGGTACTCGGCTGCTTCTCTAATGGACAGCATCTGATGGCCGTGCATGCAACCCTTATATAGTCTGTCAGCGCGCAAAAATTCTAAGCAGAGTTAGCTGAACTAGTTCCATGGGTGACCGTTTATTCCCAGAGTTACTTCATTAAAAAATTGCATTAAGCACCTAATTAACAACAAACACGAATTTACCCATTACAATCATGCATAGATTAAAACACAAACATATAAACTGGTAAACCACATTGCAACATAACCAGGAAGAAGAAGTGGATGAGGCTTTTTTAAAACAACTAACAAAACCATCCAAAGCACAGGACTTGGTGGTGATGGGGGACTTCAACTACCCAGACATCTGTTGGGAAAATAACACAGCAAGGCACAGATTATCCAACAAGTTCTTGGAATGTATTGGAGACAATTTTTTATTTCAGAAGGTGGAGAAAGCTACTAGGGGAGAGGCTGTTCTCAATTTGATTTTGACAAATAGACAGGAACTAGTTGAGCATTTGAAAGTGGAAGACAGCATGGGTGAAAGTGATCATGAAATAATGGAATTCATGATTCTGAGGAATGGTAGGAGGGAGAACAGCACAAGAAAGACAATGGATTTCAAGAAGGCAGACTTTAGCAAACTCAGGGAGTTGGTATGTAAGATCCCATGGGAAGCAAGTCTAAGGGGAAAAACAATTGAAGACAGTTGGCAGTTTTTCAAAGAGACATTATTAAGGGCACAGGAGCAAACTATCCCACTGTGTAGGAAAGATAGGAAGTATGGCAACAGGCCACCCTGGCATAACCAGGAGATCTTCACTGATCTAAAAATTAAAAAAGAGTCCTACAAAAAGTGGAAACTAGGTCAAATTACAAAAGATGAATATCAACAAATAACACAAGTATGTAGAGACAATATTAGAAAGGCCAAGCCACAAAAGGAGATCAAACTAGCTAGAGACATAAAGGGTAACAAGAAAATATTCTACAAATATATTAAAAGCAAGAAGAAGATGAAGGACAGGGTAGGCCTGTTACTCAATGAGGCGGGGGAATAAGAACAAAAAATGTGGAAATGGCAGAGCTGCTTAATGACTTCTTTGTTCTGATTTTCACCAGGAAGCTTGGTGGTGATTGGACGTCTAAGATAGTGAATGTCAGTGAAAATGAGGTAGGATCAGAGGCTAAAATAGGAAAAGAACAAATTAAAAATTACTTAGACAAGTGAGATGTCTTCAAGTCCCCAGGGCCTGATGAAATGCATCCTAGGATACCCAAAGAGCTGACTGAGGAGATATCTGAGCCATTAGCGATTATCTTTGAAAAGTCATGGAAAATGGGAGAGATTCTAGAAGACTGGAAAAGGGCAAATATAGTTCCAATCTATAAAAAAGGAAATAAGGACAACTCGGGGAGTTACAGACCAGTCATCTTAACTTCTGTACCCAGAAAGATAATGGAGCAAATAATTAAGCAATCAGTTTGCAAACATCTGGAAGATAATAAGGTGATAAATAACAGTCAGCATGGATTTGTCAAAAACAAATCGTGTCAAACCAATCTGATAGCTTTCTTTGACAGGGTAACAAGTCTTGTGGATGGGGGGAAGTGGTAGACATGGTATATCTTGACTTTAGTAAAGCTTTTGATACTGTCTCACATGACCTTCTCATAAACAAACTAGGGAAATGCAACCTAGATGGAGCTACTATAAGGTAGGTGCGAAACTGGTTGGAAAACCGTTCCCAGAGAATAGTTATCAGTGGTTCACAGTCATGCTGGAAGGGCATAACAAGTAGGGTCCTGCAGGGATCAGTTCCGGGTCCGGTTCTATTAAATATTTTCATCAATGATTTAAATAATGGCAGAGAGCGTACACTTATAAAGTTTGTGGATGATACCAAACTGGGAGGGGTTGCAAGTGCTTTGGAGGGTAGGATTAAGATTCCAAATGATCTGGACAAACTGGAGAAATGGTCTGAAGTAAATAGGATGAAATTCAATAAGGACACATGCAATGTACTGCATTTAGGAAGGACCAATCAGTTGCACACATACAAAATGGGAAATGACTTCCTAGGAAGGAGTACTGCAGAAAGGGATCTGCGGGGTCATAGTGGCCCACAAGCTATATATAAGTCAGTGTAACAATGTTGCAAAAAAAGCAAACATCATTCTGGGAGGTATTAGCAGGAGTGTTGTAAGCAAGAATAAGTAATTCTTCGGCTCTGCTCTGCACTGATTAGTCCTCAACTGGAGCAATGTGTCCAGTTCTGGGAGCCACATTTCAGGAAAGATGTGGACAAACTGGAGAAAGTCCAGAGAAGAGCAACAAAAATGATTAAAGGTCTAGAAAACATGACCTATGAGGGAAGATTGAAAAAATTCAGTTTGTTTAGTCTGGAAAAGAAAAGACTGAGAGGGGACATGATAACAGTTTTGAAGTACATAAAATGTTGTGACAAGGAGGAGAGAGAAAAATTGTTCTTCTTAACCTCTGAGGCTAGGACAAGAAGCAATGGGCTTAAATTGCAACAAGAGAGGTTTAGGTTCGATATTAGGAAAAACTTCCTAACTGTCAGGGTGGTTAAGCTCCGGAATAAAGTGCCTAGGGAGGTTGTGGAATCTCCATAATTGGAGATTTTTAAGAGCAGTTTAGACAAACACCTGTCAGGGATGGTCTAGATCAGGCCTGCACAACATGCGGCCCAGGGGCCGCATGCGGCCCACGTGGTCTCACTGTGCAGCCCGCAGGGGGTGAGTAGGCAAGCAGTGGGTGAGGGAGGGGGGCTGAAGAGGCAAGTGGGTGGGCAGTAGCAGGGGATGAGTAGGCGGGGGGGCTAAGGAGGCAAGCAGGCGGGCAGTGGCGGGGGGTGAGTAAGCGAGCCGGGGAACTGAGAAGGTGAGCAGGCGGGCAGTGGCTGGGGGGGGGGCAGGTGAGCTGGCGGCTGAGGAGGCGAGCGGGCAGGCAGTGGGGGGGGAGGCGAGTGGGCAGGCAGTGGCGGGGGTGGCAGATGAGCCGGTGGCGGGGGAGGAGGCGGCTGTGGAGGCGAGCAGTGGCTGGGGGTGAGTAGGCGAGCGGGGGGCAGGCTGAGGAGGCGAGCGGGCAGGCAGTGGTGTGGGGGCAGGTGAGCCGGCAGCTGAGGAGGCGAGCAGGCAGGCAGTGGCAGGGGGGCAGGTGAGCCGGCGGCTGAGGAGGCAAGTGGCAGGCAGTGGCAGGGGGGGCAGGTGAGCCGGCGGCTGAGGAGGCAAGTGGCAGGCAGTGGTAGGGGGGCAGGTGAGCCGGCGGTGGGGGAGGGGAGCTGCGGAGGCAAGTGGTGAGTCGGTGGCTGACCTGTTCTGATCTGATCTGGCTCCCATCCCCTCTCCAAGGGTTGCAGCTGTCTGGAGGTGCTGCCTTCCATGCCTTCCTCAGACACACCTCATTCATGCAACAGGGCAATTGATTACAATGTTGGGGGAAGATCTTATTCTACTTCTAGCAAAAAGACATTCTTTTACCTTAATTTTACTACCTTAGGGGCCCGCTATAACATATTACCAAGGTTCAATACCGCTGTTTCAGTGGGGCGGTGCTGGGGAAGGAGGTTTTATTTCCATGGGGCGGGCGGCACTGGGGTGGGGTGTTTCGGCAGTGCTGGGGGCGTTGTTTCCACAGGCCGGGCGGCGCTGGGGGGAGGAGGGTTGTGTTTCAGGGAGGCGGAGTGGCACTGGGGGAGGGGGTTCGGCGGTGCTGGGTGGGGTTTCGGTGGGGCCGGGGGGGGGGTCGGCCCTCGGCTGTTTTCTTTAAAGTAATATGGCCCTCGCCACTTTACGAGTTGTGCAGGCCTGGTCTAGATAATACTTAGTCCTGCCATGAGTGCAGGGGACTGGACTAGATGACCTCTCGAGGTCCCTTCCAGTCCTATGATTCTATACATTAACAGTGAATAATATACAGTCTCAATAGAAAAACTATTCTTGAATAAACTGTTCTCTGTTTAAGCTCTATGCTTGGCCCCAGTCCCCTGAGAGTTAAGGGTTAGTCCATGGACTGCAGCAGGTCTGGATCTAACACTAGAGAAATCTGGGGAATTCAAGTGCCAAATATTAGAAATAATGGGAAGGGAAGGATAGAGAAAATTCCTGCACTCAGATTCCTGAGGGAATGGGATTCTCCCTGTACAGATGCACTGGATTACATGTGGATTACACAGCAAATATGCCATTCTCTATCTGACCTAATCATGGGATCCCCCCCGCCCCACCGCCCGGCAACGCACCCCACCCCACCCTCATTATCCCAGATACAGCAATCAAGTACTTCATACCATGCAGTGTTGCCAACTAGTGGCCACACGTACTCATTACACTTAATGCAGCCTTTGTTCCTAGAGAGAGTCACAGTCAGCCTTTCCTTGACTTCCTCTGTTCTGAGGGCTTGTACACATTAGCACTTACTTTAGTATCACTTAAGTCACTCAGGGGCGTGGAAAAGCCACCTCCTGAGCAACATAAGTTACATCGACTTAAGCGGTGGTGTGGACAGAACTATGTTGGTAGGAGAAGCTCTCCTGCTGACATAGCTACCGCCGCTCAGGGAGGTGGAATAATTATGCAGGCAGCAGAGCTCTCTCCCATCAGCATACAGTGTCTGCATTAGAAGTGCTACAAAATCAGCACAGCTGTGCTGCTATAGTGGTTCTAGTGTAGACTAGCCCTGAGAGACAGCTCCATAAGCCACTTTAGTGGTGTAGGAGACCTTCCCAAAGGAGCCTCCATTGAGCTGGAACATAATCAGTGTGTGTGTCACCCTACTCAGACCTGTCTTTAAAAGGGGGAACAAAGATGACCAGGGGGAACTATAGACCTGTCAGCCTAACTTGGATACCTGGAAAGATACTGGAACAATTATAGTAAACAATCCGTTTGTGAACACCTGGAAGATAATAGAGTTAAGGAACAGCCAGCATGGATTTATCCTGAACAAGTCATGCCACACCAACCTAATTTCCTTCTTTGACAGTGTTACTTGCTTAGTGGATAGGGGAAAGCAGTAGAAGTGATATATCGTGATTTTAGTAAGGCTTTTGACACAGTTCCAGATGGCATTCTCATAAGCAGACTAAGGAAATGTGGTCTAGATGAAACTACTCTAAAGTGGGTGCACAACAGGTTGAAAGAGGGAACCAAAAGAATATTTATCATTGGTTCTCTGTTAAACTGGGAGGGCATTTCTAATGGGATCCTGCAGAAGTCAGTCCTGGGTCAGGTACTATTTTCATTGGTAATGGAGTGGAGAATATGCTTAGAACATTTATTGATGACACCAAGCTGGGAGATGTTGCAGGTGCTTTGGACGACAGGGTTCGAATTCAAAACAACCTTGACAAATTGGAGAAATGGTCTGAAATGAAGATGAAAATCAATAAACACAAGGAAAAAATCAAATGCACAACTACATAATTGGGGAATAACTGGCTAGTAGTAGCACTGCTGAGAAGGATATGAATATGAGTCAACACTTTGATGCAGCTGTGAAAAAAGACGAATATCACTCTGGGGTGTATTAACAGGAGTGTTGTAGTTAACACATGGGAGGTAATTGTCCCGCTCTACTCGGCACTGGTGAGATCTCACCTAGAGAATTGGGTCCAGTTCTGGGCACTGCACTTTAGGAAAGATGGGGACAAATCGGAGCGAGTCCAGAGAAGAGTAACAAAAATGATAAAAGATTTAGAAAACCTGACCTATGAGGAAAGGTTAAAAATGTTTAGTCTTGAGAAAAGAAGACTGAAGAGGGACCTGATACCAGTCTTCAAATATGCTAAGGGCTGCTATGAAGAGATCTGTGATCAATTGTCCTCCATGTCCACTGAAGGTAGGACAAGAAGTAATGGACTTAATCTACAGCAAGGGAGATTTAGGTTAGATATTAAGAAAAACTTTCAAGCTGTAAAGGTAGTTATGCTCTAGAATAGGCTTCCATGGGAGGTTGTGGAATCCTCGTCATTGGAGGTTTTTAATAACAGGTTAGACAAACACCTGTTAAGGAAGGTCTCGGTTTACTTGGTCCTGCCTCAGTGCAGCGGACTGGACTAGATGATCTCTCAAGGTCCCTTCCAGCCCTGCATGTCTCTGATTCTATATCTTAGAAGTGTAGTTTTCTAAAGCCAGGCCCCCAATCACTGCCACTTTGGCCTGGATTTTCCCAGGTCTGTGTTGTCAGTAGCTACCGGTGTGGTGCTCTGCTCTTGTTCGATGATGATAACAGTCGTCTGCATGTGTGTTCCCTCTGTGTGCTGCCCCAGCTCTGCGCAGATAGCTGACACAGCAAACCCCGAGAGAACCCCCAAAGATCACAGACTCTAGTAAGGTACGAAGGAACCCAAGCCAGGTTTATTGTCAAACGAAGCACAGTAATAGTTTCCTATGGACTCTACAGGACATACTACGAATATGTGCCCCCTGGCAATGGACACAGCTCAGTCAGTCGCGGGACTTTCCACTGCCCCCTAGGCTGGACAAAGATGCTCATTCTGGGACCTACTTTTATACAGTTACAGGACAGGTTACTCATCCCTACTGACATATTAGGTGCAGCCCCTTGGCTCATTAGGGTGCTGTCTCCCCTCTGATCATGTTGTTCCAGACAAACAGATCTATCCATCATGCTGTCCTGTCTTTAAGATGCACCTGCCTGTTCCTTGTTATGTCTGTGGAGTGTCCTGATGTCATCTTGGCACAAGTTCCTCTTCTCACCACTTCTGTGAGTGAGGCCTGCCTCTGGCGCACAGCCCAGCTTTTGCTTAGCAATGCCTGGAAGTACTTTGGTTCAGGCTTCAGGCCTCAGACTAGGCCTCTGACACACAAGTTTATGTCTGTTTTTTGTGTCTCTATTTCAACATGTGGCACCCATTTGCAGTAATGGAACTAGTGCAATACCCTCCCTAGTTATCTAAGATCAAAGTTATTCTAAGTCCTCCAGCCATGTACTGTTATCCTTATGCGCCTTCTTTCTCTTTTCAGAAAAATGTCCTATAGTCCCACATGTAACTGAGCTTGCTGAGTTCACAATCAAAAGGTATGTGGTAGGCAGTAACGGGCATTACATCTGTGAAGATGGGTATAAAAGGAAACCCAGGCAGAGTGGTCTTATTGACTGTACAAAAGAATCTGGGCACATCTGCTAGTTCTACAGATCCTTTCAATGTATTATTCATGGTAGGTATGAACACAGGAGTCTTAATTTCTCCTATGGAAGTACATTGATTTATGTCAATGAATTACGCTTTTGCATTACTACCTTTAACTTCTTGCCCACGCAAATCTCCCACTAGTGTCCCATTGACTTCCACTCACACTACAAAACCTAATATAAATAGAGATATTGACATGGAATTAACATAGGAACATAGTACCAGAGGGGACCTCGTAGGTCATCAGGTCCAGTCCCCTGTTATCACAGGCAACTCCATCATATAATTCTGTTCATACATTTATCATCACCTGAGACAAAGTATTTAAAAAACCTACATAGTTAATTATTTAAACATTATCTGCAGACCTAGAGAAACTCAACAATTCTGGGTCAGTGCGTGAGAATGAGAAAGAGAAACTGTCCAGTCTAGTTTCACTCTCCAAGCTGAATTAAACTGAAAGAGTGAAAGCAAACCACGTAGAAACCTGACCGATAGGGATTCATAAGATACTGGCTAAAGCATTATCCTATTAAAAGTAACAGATGAGTCCCTATTACCCTCCCATTCTGGACATCCTTGAACATTGGAGTAGTTTGGATCTGAATCTATAACCAAACTTCTGCTTAATCAATCAATCTAGGCATTTCTACCATGTTCGTCATCATGTCTGAGCAGACTGAGACTCAGGCCAAGCTCTGAAATCACAGGATAATAGGAAAAATTCTGAATGGAATTATCTATTCATTAGAGATATTTATATTTACTATTTATTTTCTTAGGACTGACCATGAAATTTGCAGTGTAATGAGTGCAAAGACACTATTCCTGTTCCGTGGAGCTAATATTTCTAAAACCATACTAATCAATTCAACCTAACCAACAGCATGCCAGAAATGCTTCTTGACCTGTGTAGGGAAAGGATGGATTTAACGTATTTGTGTTAAAGTGAAAGCATGGCAACACTTCTATGTTTAACAGATTATGCTGTGGAATAGTCTCCGGAAAAGTGGTCAGAGACAAATAATTTATTATTAGTAGTAGTATTACCACAGCACCTAGAAGCCCCAGTGATAGACCAGGACCCAATTGTTCTAGGTGCTGTAGAAACTACAGAACCACAAGACCACACACCTCTGGTATTATCTTTGGAGTTTTTTAAAACTGCACTGCTACACTTGCGGGGAGTTGGAGCAGATGACCTAATAGAATTTTTCCATCTCCAACTTGTATTAATCTGTCCATAATCCATTCCATAAAACTGATGTTTCTTATAAGGCTCTTCTTAGATAAATGCTGCAATGCATTTACACCTGAGATGCACGATGTTCCTTATGACAGATTTAAAAAATGCAGAGCTTTTTAAAAATAACTTCCAGATGGATCCCAGGCAAGAACAGAATTGGCTGCTTCCACTAATGAGGAGATTGTGACATTGTGTCAAGGGATCTCAGGCCTTTTCAGTTATGTGGTTTGATCTTTACCTCTTGTTCAAGGTTACTACCAATTCCAGCATCGCACAAGAGTGAATCTAATAGCCTGTGGTGTGGGATACAGTGAGACAGACACTGCTTCACCAGGGCTCATATTCTTATTAGTGTACAGGCTAGTTGCTACAGGCTAATCCTCTAGCCTGGTCTACTGTACTGGCACAGGAAAAAGGATGGTCTCCATGTAGGACACACTCTGTTCCTATTTACACCAATGGGGTGAATTCAGTGGGACTGCACAGACGTAAGTAAGGGTATCACCAAGTCCAATATCTTGTGAATAGATGATAGATATGTGAATCATAGATCGTGTATATTGCCAAGGATATTACAGTGTTAGCTGCCCCCTAATGAATGCAGCCAACTTAAAAGTTCACACTTCAGTGCAATGCTTTTTCTACTTATTTTTCATTTGCTCATATCTTTTTTGCAGCTGCTTGGGTTTATTCTCTTCAGGCCACAATAGCCACCTCACACCTCTTGACCTATTTAGCAGCCGTTTGGACATTGGTTTTGCTGTTTGCCTGGGGACCATTAGCAATGAGGCAAGGGGATTTTATCACCAGGTATCTCTCCAACACCTTGGCCCCATCACATGGTCATTCTGGTTTAAAACACCCTCTCTCCTGGTGCAGCCACAAAAGCTATTTTTTGAATATTTCAGGTTAATCTGGCTCTATGATCTGGTACAGAGAACATAACACTGTCCCTGAGATACAAATCTAAAAACAACACATGAACACATTTAATTGTGAAACTGTTTGCTTTACTAAAACACAAAGGGAGGATTTAGGCTGAAAAATAAAAACAAAAATCAGGAAAATTTCCCAGTGCTGAGATGCTGTGTATTAGACTATGGACTAGTTTCCCTAGAGCAATGGGGAAAGCCCTGTTTCTTGTGACTTTTAAACAAGATTGGACAAGACATATGAGTATGTTCTACAGAGAGTAATTCTGCACTGACCAGGGTTGGGCTCAGTGCTTAATTTGTAATGAAAGAGGTGCTGAGGCTCAAGCAACTTTTTTACATTCAGAACTGACGCAACAAGCCCAGAGGTGCCAGGGCTATGAACTGCTAAGCCCAGAGGGGCAGGGGCTCAAGCCTGGCAAGCCCTGGCACAAATGGTTGGACTGGACAATCAAATGGAGCTTTTCCATTCCTAACTCCTACGATTCTATAAAATATCATCTTGTCTAACAGAAGAGATGAAACAATCTTCTCCACCAGGGATCACAGATCTACTCTGCCCAGACCTTCATGTCAGTCAGAAACAAGAACACGGAGCAGAGTTACTGAGAACCCACTAGCCAAGGTCCAGTCTGACATGAAAGGTAAAATAAGTACTAGTCATTAATTACTGTAACATTTTGTCCATTGACTTCCCTAGGAGCAGAGAAAGGCCAGTGATGAGTGCTTTCAAAAATCCCACCCTTTAATGTTTTGTATTAGACAATATTTTGTAATCATTGATTCAGAAACAGTTGCTCCTATGTGATCTAATGGCAGTATTTTTATATCACCCTGAATAATTGGGAGAGTCTGTTTTTTCCCGCACAAGCACATTTTGTATCAGTGCAAATTGCACTGATCTGATAATAGCCACAGTGGGGTACAAGTGGTATCTAGATAACTGCCTGCCTCCTTTGGATCTCTTTGGTTATTGTGGGATGCCCAGGCCCATGCAACATGCCAGAGCTATTGTGACAGGATATCCCATGGGGCAGGAACTGCGTTTTAAGTGTCTGAGTGGTTATAAGGCTTGACCCCCGCACCAACCTCTGACATCTGCACGTGTAAGGATGACAGTGGGAAAATCTGGACTAAGCTAAATCTGCAGTGCATTAATGACAACAAGCATGGAGAAGAGTCAACACAGCAGATTCCCAAATCAGGTGTGATGGGGTGCACTGGTACTGACTAGTCCCTGATGAATGAGGTGTTAGCTACCTTTACCCTACCCCTGATGTAGGTGCTCCAGGGAAGTGTCTGCTTGGCTCTCAGAGTGAAGTGACTGCTGTGGGGAAGATTGAGCTCCATCTCCAGGGTTGAATCCCAAGCCAGGAAGATCTGTTTCCTTTCTGATTATATTACATACTTTTATTTTACTTGTTATAAAACTGACCCTTAAGGGAAAAGCGTCGTTGGCTATAGCTGTTGTCATTCCATGGATTTATGCAGGGCCTTTCAGATGCGAAATCTGCATCAGGCGTGTCCATTCCACTGACAGTATCCCAGGCACGTGATCAAGGAATACTCAATAAACACAACTACTAAAGTAACAGCAGGACTCCTGTATTTCAGTCCCTGAGACACTGAGAGCACCACTTCATAATTCACTCCCCTGAGCTGTCAGCTTCTTGCACGACGCAGGAGAGAATTACCACAAAGGGATTCGAACATGCCAACTTGTGGCTAGACAACAGAGCTGACTAAGTCAGTTATCAGAGTCCCTCATCAAGCAACAGGACTTGCTATGTGCGTACTTCCCATATGTTATCTCCAGCAAGTCTCAGAATGGGTGTTTTGTGGACTGTAGACAGCATTAGGTGAGGTTCTCTGGCCTGTGTTATGCAGGAGGTCAGACTAGATGATCATAATGGTCCCTTCTGGCCTTAAAAACCTAAGGATCTATAAGGTGAGTTAGAAGGTACCCTCTTCCTAGGCAAGGTAATAGGAACCATGCTAAGCCTGTCTCAGCTGGAAGTGCCTCACTGCATATCTTACAGGATGATATTTAAAGCAACTGGCTAGCAAAGCATTCAAAAAATTAGGAGCTGAGTACAACAGATGATGCAAAGAAAGAATGACATCTTCCACTGTCACCAGGTGGAAAGAAAACCACATCCATTTTGCACTCAGGGGAGCGCTATGTACCTTCAGTGAGAAGCAGGGGGTCCAGAATCACAGTTCTCCACTTAAACTCGGCCCACAGTCCCAGAATACCTGGATGTTTTTGCTAAAGTATTTGGCAGAGAAATAGTTAACAATATTGATATTTAAAGCCCAGTTCTGCTCCCTCTGAAGTCTGAGTGACAAATCTAGACTTTAATGAAAGTGTCTCTCTGGGAGAGCTCTCACAGCACTGCTCTCTATGGACTAGAGGCAGGTTGCAATTTAAAAACACCTAATATCATTGGCTGACAGTGGTCACTATGGGTCATATAACTGAGCTGGGGTCTGGCTGGAATTCCAGCAGGTGCTACAGAACAAATTTCTCTGTCCTTGTGCAGTAGATGCACTACAGGCAGATGAGACAAACAAACAATCTGCTTATCTTGGGTTGAGATCCCCAAAGCCACCCTTTTTAGCCACAGATGAAAGCTACAGGAATAGAAAGACAATGCTCTGTCTCATTAAAGTCAGTAAATCAAGAGTAAAACAGGAATATTTCTCTCTCTTTTAGGTGTAATTTTCCATCTGCGATGCTTCCTGTAACAGGTACCCTGGGAATTCTTCATTAATGGGGGTAACTCTTCCTTCACAAAAGTGAGTTTCTGGTTTTAAATTAGTGAACTCTCCTCAAGAGAATCAACACAACCAGGGTTAATGAATGTTTTGCAAAACAATCATTCTCTACTAATATGTGACAAATGTAAATTCCCAGAAGGGAGATGAATTGCTTAGGGGAGTCATGAGGGGGAACTAGGAGTAATAGGAAGCCATTAAGAGAAGGAAATGAACTGCACCACAGATGTTTACCATGGCAGGAGCATTGGTATTCCAGGATTATTTTGCAATCACTCATCCATGGGCTGGATACTGTCCCAATGAACTTGGTGAGAATTTTGTGATTGACTTTAACGAGAGCCAGATCAGACCTCTGGATCTCTCTGATCTTTGGTATCTCTGACTTATCCATATGAGCTCTACCAGAGTAAAGAGCATTGCGGTGGTGCTGAGATATTACTATGTCCCTCTGCATGGGCAAGAATGTTACTTCATATCCCACTTCCAACAACTTTTTCTCTAAATGAACTGTAGAGAAACCTTCTTTCCTTTAGAACTGTAGTAATCACTCTGGTGTTAGAGACAAAGTCATCTGCTAACAGCTTTGACTTTTGGGTCTTAGCTGCTGCCACTACTGCCTTCCTGATTATTGTCTTCATTTACGGTGGATCATTGTAAAGAAAGAATAGCAAGCAGCACCGCATCAGGGTTTTGCAGCATTCCCTTCTGTCACCCCTCTTGCTAACTGGGTTTGTGGGGCTGTTGAGGGAGCAGGTAATCAGGAAATACAGCTTGCGAGTCTTCAGTACCCAGTTCTATATTTCCATCTCTTCTAACCCTGAAGATACAGTGGGGCCTCTTGCCCTGTGTCAAAGGAAATTGAGGCCTTGATAACAGCTAACTGGCAAGGCTCAACCCAGATAAGGCAGAGATAATAGTTATAGGATGGAGGAAACAAGACACTATATCAGAGTCCCTTATAAATGTCCATCTTTTTTCCACCCGAGGCTTGTAGTCTGATATCCCTAGCTGTTACTGGATTTTTCAGGTGATAGTGGCTGCCAAATGTCCCTCTTATCACCTGAATTTGGCAAGGAGGAGTGTCCTCTGCTTTTGGAGGAGATACATGGCCAGTTCTCAATGCTTTTGACATCTCAAGGTCAGATTTCTGCAGTGTGATCTGCGAAGGGCTGTACCATCAAGCCCTGTGAAAATTGCAGCCAGGACTGCATTCCATGGGTAGTCTCATCCAGAAAGTGAACCATTCTCTGCACTGGCTCCTGACTGATTGCCAGTTTAGATAAAAGATAAATATTATCACTTTCAAACTCCTTCGAACAAACATGGAATTGGTCACAAACACCATCTCCTTTTCCCCCCTCTATAAAGAGACTTCCAGTGAACTGCTGCATTCTAACCCAGGCCTGTGATTTTAACAATAGAATCACAGAAATGCAGGGCTGGAAAGGACCTTGAGAAGTCATCAAGTTGAGCCTCCCGTGCTGCGGCAAGACTAAGTAAATCCTAGACCATCCCTGACAGGTGTTTGTCTAACCTATTTTAAAAACCTCCAGTGATGGGGATTCCACAACCTCCCTTGGAAGCCTATTCCAGAGCTTAACTAGTGTGAAAGTTTTTCCTAATATCGAACCTTAATCTCCCTTGCCGCAGATTAAGCCCAGTACTTCTTGTCCTGCCTTCAGTGGACATGGAGGACAATTGATCAGTCCTTTTTATAGCAGTCCTTAGCATAGTTGTAGACTGGTATTAGCTTCCTCTTCAGTCTTTTCTTAAGACTCAACATGCCCATTTTTTTTTAAAACTTTTCTTTTTCGTAGGTCAGTTTTTTAAAACTTTTTTATCATTTTTGTTACTCTTCTCTGGACTCTGTCCAATTTGTCCCCATCTTTCCTAAAGTGTGGTGCCCAGAACTGGACCCAGTTCTCCAGCTGAGGCCTCACCACTGCTGAGTAGAGCAGGACAATTACTTCCCATGTCTTACATACAACACTCCTGTTAATACACCCCAGAGTGATATTAGTCTTTTTCGCAGATGTGTCATACTGGTGACTCATATTCAATTTGTGATCCACTGTAACTCCCCATATATTTTTCAGCAGTGACTAGCCAGTTATTCCCCAGTTTTGTAGTTGAGCATTTGCTTTTTCCTTCCTAAGTGAAGTACTTTGCACTTTTCTTTGTTGAATTTCATCTTGTTGATTTCAGACCAATTCTCCAATTTGCCAAGGTTGCTTTGAATTCTAACCCTGTCCTCCAAAGTACTGTTAGTGTGTTGCTACAGGAGGAGGAGATGTACTGAAAACAGAGACTGAGGGGATGAGTCAGATTTCAGCAGCAGCTGCAAAGAGCAGACGTGAAGAATGAGGAGAAACACATCCAGACTAAAATTCAACATGTGAAGGAGGCAGCAGATATTCCCCCTTAATATTTGGGCTGGTTTGCTAGAAGTGAGATAGCTACGCTTTTAGAGCTAGGTAGGTATATATGGAATAAGGACCAGAGGGTGTGCACAGAATTGTCATTAACAAAGAAATGCATTCACTTTAATTTCACATGGTTACTATGTATCTATTCGGAGGAATTTTACAGTTAAACCATCTGGACAATTCAAAGTATTAACATTAAATTAAAAGTGTCTCTGCCCCCAAGTCCTACCAGCCTTGGGGAGACTCTGTAGCAGTTGCTCCAGAATAATAGAGTGTGTGACCTCCCCAATTCCTCAGTCATCTGGCCTCAGCCATCCAGTGGCCCAGTCTCATAATTTTTGGTCAAAGGCCCTCAGTAGCATCCCCTCTGATGACCATGAGAAGAGGAAGGCTACCCCACTTTGGCGGGGACATAGTACTTCCTACCCACCCTTTTGCAAGTCAGCAGAATTGAGGCTGGGGTCTGTCAGACGGTCTCTTCCGGTTCCATAATTGCATCATTAATGGACAGAGCGATTTTGGAAGTTGAGAAAGATTGCAGAATTTGGACCAGTTTATGTTGGTTTGTCTGAACTTCCTCCAACGGAATGTCTTGGCTTTGGGCAACTTTGTTGAACAGTTCCTGGAACTGTTTGAAGTCATCTGCCATGGTAGGAGGCAGTGGCATGATTGCTTCATCCCGGGAGGAGGAAGAACTATGTGTAGGAGATGAGAGTTTCTGATCCGGGCCTGGTTCAGTTTCATCCCCAATGTCCTGAGCATCCAATGTCTGTGGGATGGGGGATGTGGGATTTGATCTCAGCTTGCCTCTATGAGCTGCGGGTGGCCTGGAGTGATGGCCCCTGTAAGCTGCCCAATGTTCCCCTGGTGCCCATTGGATAGGGACAGTCATCAGTGGGTACAGCCATGGGGCTCCATACCATGGTTGAGCCGCCTGACTATAGGAGTATTTAGGTCCCATATGCCCCCAAGATGGTCTTCGTTCATTTGGAGATGACTGATGTGCTGAGAAGGTGCATGGCTCCTGTTTGGCATCATCTTCACTAGATGAATGTAAAGCAGTGGGTGAAGTATGTGGACTCACACTATAATGTTCAGGAGAGCCCTTGGTACCAAACAAAGGGGACTGCGGTGCTGAAGAGACAGTTAAATCTCTATGTTGCAGCAGATTCTGTGCTGTATCTGGTGCCAGTGCCAATGGGGGCACTTTCGTCGGTGCCGACGATGGTGCTGTCAGATGCTCTGGCAGTTTAGTCGGTGAGGTCAGTGCCGATTTCGCTTTCTCTATCGATGCTGACTGTGATGTCGGTGCCAGAGATGGAGGTACGCTGCCTGAGGAGATGCTTGGCACCACGTCCCTCACAGGGGAAGTCGGTGCTGTGGAGGAGGCATGTCTCCTAAGTCTCAACTACGTCTCCTTAGCTCGGGACTCGGCGGTGCCAGAGGTGTCCGGAGCATCGTAGGCACTCACCCAAGCATCGGGGGTCGCGACCTGGCAGGAGACCACCATTGTTTCTGTGGTGCTCTCTGTGATGATATTTGTGCCCTCTTCCTCAGTCTTTTAGAGGAAGGCATGTCCCCTTTCGCCGAAGGGGGGGTGCCCAGAGAGGTGGTCCATTGGTCTGTGTCTGTTCCCTGTCATGCCATGCTCTCGCCTTCAGGTTACTCAAGATAGTTAAGACCAAAGCAGATTGTGAAGAACTTCAAAAAGATCTCACAAAACTAAGTGATTGGGCAACAAAATGGCAAATGAAATTTAATGTAGATAAATGTAAAGTAATGCACATTGGAAAAAATAACCCCAACTATACATACAATATGATGGGGGCTAATTTAGCTACAACGAGTCAGGAAAAAGATCTTGGAGTCATCGTGGATAGTTCTCTGAAGATGTCCACGCAGTGTGCAGAGGCGGTCAAGAAAGCAAACAGGATGTTAGGAATCATTAAAAAGGGGATAGAGAATAAGACTGAGAATATATTATTGCCCTTATATAAATCCATGGTACACCCACATCTCGAATACTGTGTACAGATGTGGTCTCCTCACCTCAAAAAAGATATTCTAGCACTAGAAAAGGTTCAGAAAAGGGCAACTAAAATGATTAGGGGTTTGGAGAGGGTCCCATACGAGGAAAGATTAAAGAGGCTAGGACTCTTCAGCTTGGAAAAGAGGAGACTAAGGGGGGATATGATAGAGGTATATAAAATCATGAGTGATGTTGAGAAAGTGGATAAGGAAAAGTTATTTACTTATTCCCATAATACAAGAACTAGGGGGTCACCAAATGAAATTAATAGGCAGCAGGTTTAAAACAAATAAAAGGAAGTTCTTCTTCACGCAGCGCACAGTCAACTTGTGGAACTCCTTACCTGAGGAGGTTGTGAAGGCTAGGGCTATAACAATGTTTAAAAGGGAACTGGATAAATTCATGATGGCTAAGTCCATAAATGGCTATTAGCCAGGATGGGTAAGGAATGGTGTCCCTAGCCTCTGTTAGTCAGAGGATGGAGATGGATGGCAGGAGAGAGATCACTTGATCATTGCCTGTTAGGTTCACTCCCTCTGGGGCACCTGGCATTAGCCACTGTCAGTAGACAGATACTGGGCTAGATGGACCTTTGGTCTGACCCGGTACGGCCTTTCTTATGTTCTTATGTTACTAAAGTGGACACATTTTTGCAGGATATGCGCCTCACCAAGACATCGGACACACAGCGAATGTCCAACAGGCATTGCTTTGCAGCAGGAGCCGCACCTCTTAAAGCCTGGGGAGACAGGCACCTTTAACAGTTACCCAACCTCACTGAGGGGAAACTACGGTGAGGGGGAAAACCAGGAGAAATTAACAGTTTCTTTTTTTGTTTTACTACTAAAACTAAAACTAAAGCTAACTATAACTTTCTAACTGACTAACTAACTACGTTAACTATTATTTCCTAGGGTCTGGCAAGAGTGGTGAATGTTGCCCCAGAGCTCCATCTTTAGCCGAGAACAGTTGAGAAGGAACTGGAGGGATAGGGTCATGTGCGCACTAGATGCAGCACCAACAGCACTGTGAGGCACCTACTGAGCACGCATGACCCGCATGGGCACTGCTACCGTAAATCTCTGATCGACGGCACAAGGATGCACCGACACCTGACGTGGGGCACCCACAGGGACAGCACTCAGAGAAGAAGCTCAGTTTCATATTTTGCCCCAGGTCCCCAAAAAACCCTTAGTGGCACTGACAAAGTTGCTTAAGCAACTGGGGAATCTGGGAGAGCTGGCATTAGACTCAGGGGCTAGGCAGTTTCACTATGGGGGTCTCAGCTCTCAGAAGGGGGTGCTAGAAAGAGAATCTGCACCTTAAGACCATGCCAAGAAATCCAGAGCCAGAGGCTGTACCTGGACTCTGTGCAGACTCAGTAAGCCAAAAGCACATGGGTCCACTGTGTGGAATCCAAACACAGCGGCTTGACCAGGGTTCAGAGTGGTAGCCGTGTTAGTCTGTATCAGCAAAAAGAACGAGGAGTCCTTGTGGCACCTTAGAGACTAACAAATTTATTTGGGCATAAGCTTTCATGGGCTAAAACCCACGTCATCGGATGCATGCAGTGGAAAATACAGTAGGAAGAGATATATACACAGAGAACATGAAAAAAATGGCTGTTGCCATACCAGCTATAACGAGACTAATCAATTAAGGTGGGTTGTTATCAGCAGGAGAAAAAAAACTTTTGTAGTGATAATCAGGATGGCCGTTGTGATACAACCACTCCTGTTGGTTCTCACGGCTGCCTGTTTCCATAGAGTGCTGATAGCTATTGTCCTGGAGCTGTCGTCTCTGCTCCGCACAGATACGAAGTATGGTACCCAGCACAGTGAGGCCCCAATCTTGACTGAGGCTTCCGGGCATGACAGCAATACAAATGATAAATAATAATAATGATTACCCATGCTGCGTGCATAGTTGATGGGCTCATATCCCTTCAGTAACCTCTGCTTTTGTCTGCTCACATCTTCTGCTAACCCTTTTTTATCTGTGGAAAGCAGACAAGGTTATTAACATTCAGTCAGTGCCCAGAGGTGTGAGGCTGAGGTGAAAAGAAAGAAATCACGATGGCTCGGCAGTGCTGGGCCAAAGCTGACAATGACACTGAAATCAAAGGGCAGCTGCTGTTTTCACTCTCTCATCCCCAGAAGCACCCAAACTAACCATTTTATCTCTTAATTAGCTATTGGTTCTCTTGTTGCATTGGGGTGAATAAACCCAGAATAAGTGTTTTTTCTGGAGCTGGAATTAGCAGGCACCTCAGTCTCTCAGTGCTCCCTATGCTCTGTGAACAGCACCGGCCACTTTCAGAGTTTTCGCTTAGTGTTTAATTCCTTGAGTAATGTCGGACCAGGCCAGCCAAGGCAAGGCCTGTCACCCCATCTCATCATATCAACTGATGCAGGTGGGACTAGCCATACCATGACATAATCTCCAGGAGACAGGAATCTTCTGATTCTGGATCTTCTCCATCGTGCATGAGTCTGGGATCCCTTCCCCTTCCATATATGCCTCATTCTCTGGAGCATCCTGCAGAGTTTGTATGTGGATCTCATTGGTATATGCACTTTCGGGTCCAGCAAAGCCTATATTTTCCCAAGGAGCACCAGCCTGCCCTTGTATGCCGTGCATCCACAAGACTCTGTAGAGTGGGCTGTCCCAAGTTTTTCAGTCCCCTCCAGTATGCTGCATGTCCTGAGGTAGGCAATGAAGGAGCTTATGGATTCCTGTACATTACAGGAAAGGTTAGATGGTTACCAACGATGGAACCCCTTAGTGCTGTTGATGAGCAAGGCAAGTCAATGCTGCTGATCATTTTGTTAATTTAGTCATCAGACCAGAAATGGGGGTCACTCGCTTTTATGTGCCTGAGACCAGGAAGTACAGGGGGTGTAAGATTTCCCCTTATTCCTTTGTGTGAGCTACACTCATCTTACTATCCATGTACAAGAAGGAGAGGGCTTTGTAGAGCACAAATGAACAAAGAGGAGGAGAGATGGCGGGGGGACCCTTGGCTGTGCCCTCCAGTGCCCTCCCCAGCAGAGCTGAACTGGTGCAGAAAAGGAAATAATCTGCTACTCAGATGGGCCAGAAGGATCTTGCTTCCCTCCAGGAACAAGGAGATCGGCAGGGAGACAACTGTGTATTTCTGACTTGCAATCCCTTCTCCCGACTGTTCCTGAGTGGTGCAGCTATGCAATACCCCTTACTATGGGCTAGCAGGTAAGTGACAAGCCAGCCGGGAGTGAGCATTTAACAGGTTTTGAGTGACAAATCGAGAAGTTCTGGAAATGATGTTCTGTCTCTGGAGAGGACCCTGACAGTGACGAGCACAGTACTTCGGTATGTACGGCAGGTAAGCAGCATGAGCCCTTGGAAAGCTCTCTTTGCAGGTAGCGCGTGAGCACTAACAGCAGCACTCGGGCCAGATGCTGCAGTGCAGCTCTCAGGAGACTTTATGCTTGGCTTCAGAACAGGGCCGGTGCTACCATTTAGGCCAACTAGGCGGTTGTCTAGGGTGCCAACATTTGGGGGTGCCAAAAAGCGGCACCCCCATTTTTTAAAGCCTTTCAGCGGCCGCTGCGCTGGGAGGGAGAGGGAGTCTGAGCCCCCGGCAGGCAGCCCAGAGGTTCCCCTGGGTCAGCACGTCGCCCCGGCAGGCGGCCCAGGGGGTCCCGACAGCAGGGCTTCTGGAGCAGAGGTGAGCTGCGGGGGAGGAGCTGCCACAGGGGGGCGCCTCAGGGTGGGGAGCGGCTATGGGGGGCGGTGCCTCAGGGTGGAGCTGCCACAGGCTTGAGGGGGGTGCAAGGTGGCAGTTTTGCCTAGGGTGCAAAACTTCCTTGCACCAGCTCTGCTTCAGAGGGACTTCTCATGTGCTTATGGTTTTCTGGGTTGGGGCCAGAATGCTCAGCACCGTGCAGGAACAAACTTTTCTTCCCCTATTGAGATGGTACCTAATTTCTGTGGGAGGATTCAAGGCCTACCTGAGTAAACCAATTTTGTGTTACTCCTAAGAACTGCATTAAGACTTTGTACCGAGATACTTCTCCATTGATTAGAGTCAGACATGAGCCAAAACTGCAGGTTGGAACCCTGAACCCTGACACGGTTTTGGATCAGAGTTTGTAGTTTGAATCTCTCTCTAAAATGAGTCCAACCCAGTCATCAGGTCCAAACACACTAGTATCTGGGAAAGTTCAAATTCACATCTGGAATGTGAACCCCTAGGTTCAGGAATGTTTGGCTGTTTTGTTTTGGCCCATTACCAGATATGAAGAATGGCTCTGGAATTTGGACTTGGGGGTTTGGTTCCGGTCAATATATATTCTAGACTCCCTTGAGATCAGACAGAATAAATATTTGGATGCCAGGTCACCTGGGCAATTCCCTTGGAAGTATGATGGAAATTAATTGAACTGTTTATCCTATAAATGAGTTGATGTGGCCTTTAGACAGAAATATCTCAGTGAATGACCTTGTGAAAGGACTGTGGAATAACACACAATCATTCTGGCACCAGCTTTGCCCATGGAAAACTAGACTTCAGCCCCCTTGTACAGAAATATAATAATTTACCTACCTAATACTCTCCCTTTTTTCTGGACATATATAAACAGTTTCAGAGTTCTAGTCAGTGCACATGCTAACAGAGGTGTCTGTTGATCCATTGTTGTTAATGGGAGTTCTGCTAGTGACTTCAGCAGATGCTGTGTCATGAACAACCTACATAATTCCTCTGAAAAGAGTAAAGCTAGGAATAAGGAACAGTCAATGGGGCTACAAAATGGATTACTCAAAGATCAGGCGTGGGGGAGGGGATGGCTTAAAAAAAATGTACAGTAGTGTAAATGAGGAAAGTGACCAAATATGAACACAGCTTCTAATGTTGATAAAGACAAAAGGAGTGCTAGTGAAAATTGGCCTTGACTGATTGAGAAGGGGGTTGAAATCAGTTTTGTTTTAAAATTTGTATTTCTGGAAAACAAAATGATTAAATATTGTATATTCATTTATTATTAATTATTAATTATTATTATTATTTATTATTGTGTGTGTCCCAAAATGTGTATAAGATAATACATTAGAAGAAGAGAAGTTGCAAAATGATTACAATCATTAATATAAAATAGGCTAATTTTTCTTCTTTAAGTGTCCTCTGCATATTCTCGGGGTGTAGTTGAGGTGTAGTTTAGTCTATGCCAGGAGGTATCATATCCCACAAGTGTGAATTTACAGAGGCAACTTTTAAAGATCTGTAGTTACCAGTAAGGAATTTTTCTTTCCTCTTCCTTGAGGATCTCCCTACTGTCTCGCTTATACTATACAAATGAAAGGATGGAGTCTAAATTAGCCGTTAGCACTGAAGAAAGAGATCTTGACATCATTGTGGATAGTTCTCTGAAAACATCCACTCAATGGGGCGGTGGCAGTCAAAAACGCGAATAGAATGTTAGGAATCATTAAGAAAGGGATAGATAATGAGACAAAATATATTGCCTCTATATAAATCCACAGTACATCCACATCTTGAATACCGTGTGCAGATGTGGTTGCCCCATCTCAAAAAAGATATATTGGAACTGGAAAAGGAACAGAGAAGGCCAATAAATGATTGGGGATGGAACAGCTTCCATATGAGGAGAGATTATTAACAAGACTGGAACTTTTCAACTTGGAAAAAAGAGATGACTAAGGGGAGATAATGATAGCGGTCCATAAAATCATGACTGGTGTGGAGAAAGTAAATAAGGAAGTGTTCTCATAACACAAGAACTAGGGTTCACCAAATGAAATTAATAGGCAGCAGGTTTTAAAGAAGCAAAAGGATATATTTCTTCTCACAATGCACAGTCAACCTGTGGAACTCCTTGCCAGAGGATGTTGTGAGGGCCAAGACTATAACAGGATTCAAAAAAGAAGTAGATAAGTTCATGGATGATAGGTACATCAATGGCTATTAGCCAGGATGGGCAGGGATGGTGTCCCTAGCATCTGTTTGCCAGAAGCTGGGAAGGGACGACAGGGGATAGATCACTTGATCATTACCTGTTCTGTTCATTCCCTCTGGGGCACCTGGCATTGGCCACTGTTGGAAGACAGGATACTGGGCTAGATGGACCTTTGATCTAACCCAGTATGTCCGTTCTGATGTTCTTATGTGGTGTACGGAACTCCCTAGCATTGAGTCACCCTCAGTCTATTTTTAGTAGGCACCAATTCCACAAGTGTGAATATGCAGAGGCAACATTCTTAAAGAATAAAATTACTGGTCAGTAACCTCTCTTTGCTTTACATTAGTCCTGCTATCCACTGAGATAGAAAGAGCTTTGGTACTCAACTGATTTGAAAAACAAATGCAAACTGTTTTGGAAATCTCTACGGAATGGCTAACAACCCTAAAAGAAATATCACCGGGGGTACTAAGCTGTGATATCTCCCAGGCCAAGGGCTTGTCCATCATTAAGTGTTTTTCATCCCACCAGTTAAGAAATGTATGGGGGGCATGGATCAGCGTTCATGTCGCACTCCCCATCAGTCCCTGGCCCAAGCCAGGGAAGCTAGTGATCCAATCAGTGGACCAAATTCGGTGATGAATCCTGGTCATGTGCCACCTCAGGTATGTTGTGCATATGTTAAGAAGAAACCAGCCATTGGATAGGAGCCAGACAGGATCTGTCTGAAGACCTGTATTTAGTCAGAGACAGGAAGTGTGTACTGTGGTCTAATATCATCAACACATCAATACAATTCACCAGTTGTTTTGCCATATTCTCCTCCGAAAGTACATCACTGGTGTAGAGTGCTGAACTAATCTAAGGGCTTGTTTACACAGCAAGTTAATACACAGCAAGACAAGTTGTGACTCTACAATGCACCAGCTTGCTGTGCAGTAACATGTGGTGTGGACACTGCTACAGCACACTGAAACTCCCAGGGCTTGCAGTAACTTGCCATGTAAAGTCAACTTTGGTTGGTCTAATCTGTGACTTTCCTTATTTTCATTGTTTACAAAGCATTATGTAATTATAGACGTACGGTGTGTGTAAATAAGGATAGATAGGTGTGTGAGCACATGCACAGATGCTGCATTCTCATTACTGTTCCAGCAGCCATGTAACCTGTAGAATTCTTTGGAAGTCTGAAAGGAAACTAACAGAAATGTTCATTTTTATGCTGCAAAAAAATGATAGTGAATGAGTTTGGGAGAAGTCCTGTAGAGTACACAAAAGCAATTCTGGCACCATAATTAGCTGGGTAGGCATGAACTAGCACCCTGCGCAGGACTATTATTTTAATCCTTTTCCCATCCCACCATGCAATATCCACTCCTACCTGCTCCCACATAGTTTCTTGCATTTTTATCCCACTCCTACCTGCAAAAACCTTAGCTCCTGCAAATCCCACAAGAGAGACAGATTCCCCCATGCTACTAAAAACCCTAAAACAAAACAAAAATGGTTGGTTAATATATATATGAAAATGCAATTCACGTACAGATTTTTACCACTAAAAAAAAAAATCTTACTTAAACCATGTTAAAAAAACACTTCAACTCCTGTTAATAGACATCAAATCTCTTTCTATCCCTCACTTAAATTAAGCATTAAAATCTTTATTTAATAAAGACAAGAAACACTTGCTGTACATTGCTGAAATTCTATTTATGACAAACTGACAGTCTGGTTATTTGCCCACTTAATCCCACCTCCAACAAAGTACATTTTATCTGCTTCCGCTATTATGGCAGTGGGTCCAGCAGGACGTGTGGGATCCCTGTCTCGCTGCAGACTCCAGCATGAATAATTCTGCCTAGAACAACACAAATATATTCCATTTCTCCTCCTTCCGCCAAGCAGCCTCAGATATACAGCCACTCTCATGTTGTGACAGAGCTGTTTGAAAAATCCACCTTAATTAGAGACAACAGAACCAAGCAATTATTCAACAGATTTTTCTGTGGCCTTTGGTGTCTCTCCTTATATATATATATATTTATCACATTGCTTGTGTTCTTTATATAACCTGATTAAGCTGTAAAAGTAAACACAATAGACAGAAAACAAACTTGTAATTATAGAGAACCACCTACCTTTATAAAGGGAAACACACAGCTTATATTACAGTCATATTTTGCAGTAACTATAGTTTTATATTATGGAGGAAACAAATGAAAGGTAAAATCAAGGATCGAGAAGGAAAAAGGACAGATCTGGAAAAGAAACACCAGAGTAAAAGAGGACAAAGAAATGGAAAATATGGGCTAGTTCCTCAGATGCACCAGACGCTGAAATAGATCAGTGAACTGTCCCGAAGGAGATGGGCTGAAACTCTGTGGAATCTAGGGTGACCTCTAAGAAAGTTAAAATTTAAGTGGGATCCAAGGGTGAATTATTTTCTTGCTCACTCTCTGACTAAGGGCTGGTCCACACTAAGAAGCGGGGTCGAACTAGGGTACGCAAATTCAGCTACGTGAATAGCGTAGCTGAATTCGAAGTACCCTAGTTCGAACTACTCACCCGTCCAGACGCCGCAGAATCGAAGTCCGCGGCTCCAAGGTCGACTCCGCCACCGCCATTTGCAGTGGTGGAGTACCGGAGTCGACCGTGGCGCTTCCGGAGTTCGAACTATCGCGTCCAGATTAGACGCGATAGTTCGAACTCCGAGAAGTCGAACTCACCGCGTCGACCCGGCTGGTAAGTATAGACTAGCCCTAAGGGACTTGAAGAGAGACCACATCTCCCAGAGGGAATGAACCACCCCATTGTAAGATGTTGCTCTTAAGAATCATTTAAACCTGCAGGCCCTAATGACACAAGTGAACTGCAACCAAGGTCAAGCACTTGGCCAACATCCTGGGATATGTTGCTGGGCTGGAGGAAAGCACCTTATATCAATAGTGACTACAAGGTCTGTCAGTTAAACCTGCAAATTATTAACTCCATGGTCTGCAATTGCAGTTAATCAAATACTACGGCCTTCTGCAGCATCAGGTAGAAATTATATTGAGAGAGGTTAATAATCAAGAGAAAGAAAGCTTCTAGAGTGATGGAGGTGTGATTAAGTGCCTAAATGTGGATTGTGAGTACTCAAGTTAGCTGTATTTTTTCCTTTTTTAAAAAATTAGTTCTATAGGGTTTATCTCTCCTTGTCTTGTGTATTTTCACATTACTGTGATATTTAGTATATTCTGAGACAAAGTTATTTGCTAAATGGGAGTAACGGCCAAGCAGGATTTTAGTTCCCCATCAGCAGAGCGTGTGACAGATTGCTTTAGTGCAATGCCACCGAACGTGATAAGATAATTTACTGAACTATTGCTGCATAAATGTCATGACAGGACACAAGATAAATATTCTAGTTAAAAATTGTTATATCAGCTGCCAGCTAACCTGGGCAGTTCCCAAAGATATTGCAAAAAAAAAAAAAGAAATGTTTATCCTCCCTATACCGTCCTTCAGTGCAACAGGGGAGTTCTGCAATCTACGACTGGCATTTTGTCAGTGTCACTTATGAATTGCTGCAAGTTGTGTTTGGCACTGTATCTGCCAGCAGCTCCTGAGAAGGGCCACTTGGTGCCAACAGTGGGGGGGCAGGGCCCATCACTTTTTGCTGTCTGTGAGTCCGTATGTGGATGCCAGTTGCCGAGCACAGACCCCCAACTTTAGTCCAGTATAATGGGTGTATGCAGTGACATAGTGCTACATTTGATAGTGCAGAAGCCCTGCGGTAGTGATCTCAAGTTAATAATTCTGTCAGGCAGGAGATAGATTTTGGAGACTATCTTTTGTGTGCTGTCACCATAAGATAAAGCACCCATGCTCAAAACCTAACTAACATTTTATCAGCATCTTTTATCTCATTGAAAATCTGTGCAACAGCAATTATGAGACCTCACACTAGTAATAAATACACATTGTATCAAGAGAAATCATGCCTAACTCAGCTTTTACATGCCAAACTTAAACTAAGCAGCAAGGCAGAGCCAAAGCGCACAGGTAGGCAAAAAGCCCATTGGCAGAACGTGTAAAATACTGTTCTTACAACGTTAATGTTCTCAGCAAACTTCAAAGAAGGGCAAGCTTCACGGTTATGCTCCAGCTACATTTAGGCCACTCCATACACCCAGTTTAACTGGCTGATCAGACCAGGTTGACAATGGTTTTTCCACCAGCCCCCACTTATCCTGACAGCCCCCCCAGATATCCCAGCAGCCCTGGTATACTTCTCTGTCACTGCAGCCCTCACTGACCCCCCAGCATCCTGGCTCCCACCCCACAATCACTAAATCCCTATTTCCCCCCAGCACCACCCCAACATCCCTCACTCACCCCCAACAGCTCACCCCACAGTCCCCTCAAAAATCCCCACAGCCCACCAACAGCCACTTACTGGTGTCCCCTCATCTCAGCGCTCTGTTCCTGTCCTGGGCTAGGGCTGCTCCTCCCAATCCCAGCCATCCAGCTCTGCTCACTCCCATTGGCCATGCCACACAGGCCAAATTTGACTGGTGTTGCAATGGTCTGCACCAGGTCACAATGCCACTCATTCACATTTGGCCCAGACACCGTCTTGTCTTGATTAGGGAGGCTATCTGTCCAGTGTTAAGTGGGGCAGTCCTGTTTTTATGTCGTTTGTTCCCTGGCTGGTACTCATATAAAACCCGACGTGGTTTTGTCTGGTGTCACGTGCTGAGGATGCCATTTTGAAAAGTGTGCTGCTCCGCCTTCATCGGCGTGACCTCACACGCACTGTGTATGCAAGATCGCACTCATGGGGATGGGGAAGCGTGTGCTTCAAAATGCAGCCTCGGTGCTACATGACCTTGCAGCATACACTGTGCATGCAAGCTCATACTGGCGGGGGTGGGGTGGGGTGCTCGAATGGCATTCTTCATGTGGCGTGACCTCACACTTACCATGCATGTGAGGTCATGCTGGCGGAGGCAGGGCCATGCAGGCAGGATTGGGCCCATGCTATTCTTGGAAATACAGGAACATCCATTATTCTGGGGATGTGTCAATGGCCACCCTAGTCATGATGGAGGGGTGGCCGGGCCAAAATGACATTTCAAACCTGTGTGCCGGGGTGACGTGCTGGAGCACTGCTCCATCCTGGATTTCAGGTGCCAGCCCGGTGCTTCAGACCATTCCAGTGACACTACACCTCTGGGTATATGTTCACGACCCACACAGAGCCTCCGATTTGGCTCGCCTGTGTCCCTCTCCTCTCAGATTTGCAAAAGAGTGGGACAAGCTTTCTCTGAGGGTTCAGGTTGGCACTCAGCTGGGACCACTGTTAGGACAATGAGACTAGCCCCCCTGATACTCTTGGTGCTGGATAGGACTCTGAGCAGCACTGTGCCAGAATATTGCCCTGATAAGGCATTGTACCTATTGGGTTTCTGGGAAGTGGGCGGGCGGAAGCCCACCCAATGCTAAAGGATCCCCCCCCAGCCTAAGGGGAGGATCCACCTGATAAGGCATTGTAGTGGGGTGGTCACCCGCTCCTGCCTTGAAGGGCTTGAAATCAGCCCTAACAGAGGGCTGCAGTGGTAAAAGCAGCCCTGGAGAGGGCTGCAGCTCTGAAAGCTGGGCTGATTGGGAAGCAGCCACAGATGTAGCTGGCTTAATAAGGGCCCATCTGGCCCTTATAAGAGGGCAGTGGGCCAGGAGCAAGCAGTCTCCCTCTAGCAAAGGAGGGTGATGGACCTAGTTGCCTGAGTCCTAAAGGGTATTGGAGTGAAACAGGGCTGGGGAGCTCCAGGCTGGCAATTCCCCAGGCTGGAGGGCCTGGTCCAAGGCTGTCATGAATAGTTAGTAAAGGGTTGAAAATAGTACCTGGTAGGCACCTGACCTGAGGACCAATCAGGGAAGAGAATTTGAAATTTCTAGGAGGGAACTTTTTCCCTCTGATCCTGTGTGTTTTGTCTTTGGCCGTTTGGAGTTACAAGAGTCCAGATGTTTTAATCAAGTCTACCAGCTTCCACCTTTCTGAACTAATTTCTTCTAGTCAAGATAGTGAGTATTAGAAAGATACTTTGTGTCCTCACCTAATAATCCTATGCTTGCAATTCTGTGTGTTTGTTATTGATTATTCTTAATTCTACCTGTATCGTTGTACTGAGAAAGAGAGAGGATTCTCTCCAGAACTTAGCAAGGTTATACCCTATGAGTGGCCAGCTTGGACTCATAGAGATTCTGTATTTTCTTGTTTTTCTTTTAATAAATTCTTTCTATATAGATTTGATTAAATCCCTTCTACTGTGGATATAGGGGGAGGGGCTGAGACATTCTCTCTCGGTGGTGAGACAGCTTATCTCCGGGCAGAGAAGGGAGGGGGAAGAGAGAATTCCTCCTGGGTTTGATTCAAGCAGTTTGAATCAAGGTATGTCTCTCTCTGGAGCAGGCTGGAGAGAGGGACGAGAGGGGAGGGGGAAGGTTCCTCCTCTGTGAGTTGATCTGTGTTCCCCAGGGAGTGTCTTTGAAGGGAGACGGGGGAAAACAGGGGTGTCCTGGCCCACGTAATTGACCGAGGTGGTGGCAGCAAAGGGGAGACCTACCCTAGGATTTTGGGGTGGGGGAAGACATGCGGGTCCTCACTTTGAAACCCCCCAGTTTCAAGTGAGGGTAGACTCTGACATGGTGGCAGCGGAGTTTCGAACCCATTGATAGAGGCAGTTTTTTTTCAACTGGGCTACCCTGAATACAGCTATTCTCTAGAGGTGTGTGCTTCCTTTGTGATATCAGGTATCACTCAGGATTCCTAAGGTGGGGGGAAGTGCTCGTCAAAGTACATTCCCATCCAGCGGGAAAAACAGGTTTTGGGGGAGGGAGAGAGAAACCCTCCAGCCAGGGTTTTTTCTCCCTGTGTCTTTTGAAAGGATCAGGAGGCAGGAGAACACAGATCCCTGAGGAAATAGACCAGATTTTTAAAGGGTATTGGAGTGAAACAGGGCTGGGGAGCTCCAGGCTGGCAACTCCCCAGGCTGCAGGGCCTGGTCCAAGGCCCACAGAGGTACTGAGAGGCTGGCAGAGGCAGCAGGTCCAAAAACCCCTTGCCTATGTTGAGTGGCTTTTACACTGCTGTCTGCCCCAGGGAGTGGGGGCTTGGTGATGACTGGCAGTAGCCCAGAATGAGGCAAGGTGGGGATCAGAGGGTTGGGGGCTCCCCAGAAAGGGGAGACCCAGAGGCAGAGCGTGCGGGTATTGCTAGGGGGCAGCACCCCAGATAATGGGGCACTGGGTGTGGGAGGGACACAGGGGCCAAGCGGCAGCAGGACACCAGCCTGCAGAGGGTGCTCCGGAGGCTGGATGAGCTAATTCCCAGAGACAACTAGCAGGAGGCGCCGCAGGGGTGAGTCCCATACTGTTACAGGCATTGTCTCTGGTTCCCCCACTGATCTGAGGCACGTGACCTTTGAAACCATCACCACTTTATGCAGATTGACTCACATAAACAGTACCTATGCCTCTGGAAGTTTTCAAACAGGGGTGGATGGGAGCAAGATGTAATGAGGATAGGATAATTATTGGGGTTGTTATTCTGTAAGGATGTCTTTCCATTTACAGGGACCCTAAGATAGGCTTGTCCTAACCCTAAGCATCATGTCACTGAAGAAGTGCAAGAACTCTAAATTCATAGCCTGTGAGCATCTCTGGCAGGTCAGGACCCAGACTCAGCTGTCAGTTCACACAGTGCTTTGACAAAGTTGGTGGCAGCTGCCACAGCTATGGTAGGACATTTTGTATAATGGAGACAAGTTGTAACAACCTACCCCTTCACCCTGCAATGCTAAAGTCAAATCCTGGGATTTATTGGTCCCCATTTGTACAAACCACGCTTTGCTAATTGGGGGTAATCATTTATTGCCCTATTGATATGTTACCTGCTTTCATCTGGGAAGAATTTAGTCCTATACGGGCAGAGATGATACCAGATCAGCTTTATGCTATCCACTGAGATATTTTTCTGTGAGCTACAGATAGGCCCAGGCCAGAGTTTCAGATCAGAACCCCAAATTTGGATCCAGGTTTGGATTGGAGGTCTAAGCTCACCCTTTTCTCTAAAATAGGCTCAGATCCAGGCACCAGATCCAAAGACACTAACATTTGGGAAAGTTCAACTTCATATCTGGGTTTTGAACCTCCAAGTTCAAGAACATATAGGTTCAGTGTTTTGTTTGGGCCCAGTGGCCAGATATGAAGTTTGGCTCCGGGCTTGGGAAAGGGGGCTGTGGCTTGGGATCATTCCATCTTGCATAATAAACATTTGAGACCCAGCCACCAACTCACCTGGGCAATTCCCATAAAACAGGGCAAGGAATTTAATTCAATTGTTTCTCTTGTAAATAAGCTGAGGTAGCTCTTACAGAGAGCTATCTCAGTAAGTGACCTTGTGAAAGACACACGGAATAATAAAATTGCAATACCAGTCCTAGCTCTGCCCCTGAAGTCCTAACATTGCTAGAGAAAGCTAATAAAATGCAATTACATACAAGCCTCCCTTCTTTAAGAACCTATGTAACCCTTCTGCCAAGTGGAGCCAGCAGCAACAAGGGCCGGGTTCAGTGTCTAGGGGTTCCTTTTCAACAATAGAACATAAAACCGGCTCGAGCCCCCACCCAGTGACCTGGGACAATTACACATCACCCCCTGGGTGCCTCTAAGAGGCAATACTTCCCCTCTCTCAAGCACAGAGGCTGAGTGTAGCAAAAACTTGTAATAAAAGGAGGGAATTAACTCAGCATTAAGTTGGGAAAGCACCTCAACTAGGGTTCATAAACACAAACCATGAGCAAAAGACCCACTCCCAAGAAAGTTGGGCAGTATCCTTTTACCCTCAGGATCATAAGTCCAGCAACCCAAAAGTCCCTTTAATGTGCCCGTCCCTTCTCTGCACCCCACTCACAGTTGCTGTCCTTGGCCAGTGCAGCCCCAGAGTTCAGAGGTGCATCCACAGAGTTCACCTCCCACCCTGTGTGGAAGGCAGAGGGGGTAAGGAGGCACTTTACAGACTGCACTGCTCGGGCACTCGCTCATTGCCCCAATGGACAACTGCCACACCTCCCCCCAACCACCCTTCTGGCTGCTTGCCACACCTATCCACCAGCTGCCCACTCTACAAGATGTCTTCAGGATTCCCCTCCCCCCCCACACACACTTAACACAGCTCTCAGTGATTTCAGCTGTTAGGGGGGAGCCTTACCCCTGGGCACACTCTTGCAATAGAGACACTGTCCTAAAGTAGGTCTAATACTTAGAATAGAGAATCATAGAATATCAGGGATGGAAGGGACCTCAGGAGATCATCTTCTAGTCCAACCCCCTGCTCAAAGCAGGACCAATTCCCAACTAAATCATCCCAGCCAGGGCTTTGTCAAGCCTGACCTTAAAAACCTCTAAGGAAGGAGATTCCACCACCTCCCTAGGGAACCCATTCCAGTGCTTCCCCACTCTTCTAGTGAAAAGGCTTTTCCTAATATCCAACCTAACCTCCCACCCCGCACTGCAACTTGAGACCATTACTCCTTGTTCTGTCACCTGCCACCACTGAGAACAGTCTTGATCCATCCTCTTTGGAACCCCCTTTCAGGTAGTTAAAAGAAGGTATCAAATCCCCCTCATTCTTCTCTTCTGCAGACTAAACAATCCCAGTTCCCTCAGCCTCTCCTCATAAATCATGTGCTCCAGCCCCCTAATCATTTTTGTTGCCCTCCGCTGGACTCTTTCCAATTTTTCCACATCCTTCTTGTAGTGTGGGGCCCAAAACTGGACACAGTACTCCAGATGTGGCCTCACCGATGTCGAATAGAGGGGAATGATCACGTCCCTCGATCTGCTGGCAATGCCCCTACTTATACAGCCCAAAATGCCATTAGCCTTGGCAACAAGGGCACACTGCTGACTCATATCCAGCTTCTCATCCACTGTAACCCCAAGGTCCTTTTCTGCAGAACTGCTGCCTAGCCATTCGGTCCCTAGTCTGTAGCGGTGCATGGGATTCTTCTGTCCTAAGTGCAGGACTCTGCACTTGTCCTTGTTGAACCTCATCAGGTTTCTTTTGGCCCAATCCTCTAATTTGTCTAGGTCCCTCTGTATCCTATCCCTACCCTCCAGTGTATCTACCAGTCCTCTCAGTTTAGTGTCATCTGCAAACTTGCTGAGAGTGCAGTCCACACCATCCTCTAGATCATTAAAGAAGCTAATGAACAAAATCGGCCCCAGGACCAAACCTTGGGGCACTCCGCTTGATACCAGCTGCCAATTAGACATGGAGCCATTGATCACTACCCATTGAGCCCGATGATCTAGCCAGCTTTCTATCCACCTTATAGTCCATTCATTCAGCCCATACTTCTTTAACTTGCCAGCAAGAATACTGTGGGAGACTGTATCAAACGCTTTGCTAAAGTCAAGGAATAACACATCCACTGCTTTCCCTTCATCCATAGACCCAGTTATCTTGTCATAGAAGGCAGTTAGGTTAGTCAGGCATGACTTGCCCTTGGTGAATCCATGCTGACTGTTCCTGATCACTTTCCTCTCCTCTAAGTGCTTCAGAATTGATTCCTTGAGGACCTGCTCCATGATTTTTCCAAGGACTGAGGTGAGGCTGACTGGCCTGTAGTTCCCCAGATCCTCCTCTTTCCCTTTTTTAAAGCTGGGCACTACATTAGCCTTTTTCCAGTCATCCGGGACCTCCCCCGATTGCCATGAGTGTTCAGAGATAATGGCCAATGGCTCTGCAATCACATCCGCCAACTTCTTTAGCACCCTTGGATGCAGCGCATCCGGCCCCATGGATTTGTGCTCATCCAGCTTTTCTAAATAGTCCCAAACCACTTCTTTCTCCACAGAGGGCTGGTCACTTCCTACCCATGCTGTGCTGCTCAGTGCAGTAGTCTGGGAGCTGACCTTGTTCGTGAAGACAGAGGGAAAAAAAGCATTGAGTACATTATCTTTTTCCACATCCTCTGTCACTAGGTTGCCTCCCTCATTCAGTAAGGGGCCCATACTTCCCTTGACTTTCTTCTTGTTGCTAACATATCTGAAGAAACCTTCTTGTTACTCTTAACATCCCTTGCTAGCTGCAACTCCAAGTGTGATTTGGCCTTCCTGATTTCACTCCTGCATGCCTGAGCAATATTTTTATACTCCTCCCTGCTCATTTGTCCAATCTTCCACTTCTTGTAAGCTTTATTTTGTGTTTAAGATCAGCAAGGATTTCACTGTTAAGCCTGGTCGCCTGCCATATTTACTATTCTTTCTACACATCAGGATGGTTTGTTCCTGCAACCTCAGTTAGGATGCTTTAAAATACAGCCAGCTCTCCTGGACTCTTTTCCCCCTCATGTTATTCTCCCGGGGATCCTGCCCTTCAGTTCCCTGAGGGAGTCAAAGTCTGCTTTTCTGAAGTCCAGGGTCCGTATTCTGCTGCTCTCCTTTCTTCCTTTTGTCAGGATCCTGAACTCGACCATCTGATGGTCACTGCCTCCCAGGTTCCCATACACTTTTGCTTCCCCTACTAATTTTTCCTGGTTGGTGAGCAGCAGGTCAAGAAGAGCTCTGCCCCTAGTTGGTTCCTTCAGCTGGTTCCAGTTGCACCAGGAAATTATCCCCTACACTTTCCAAAAACTTCCTGGATTGTCTGTGCACTGCTCTATTGCTCTCCCAGCAGATATAGGGGTGAGTAAAGTCTCCTATGAGAACCAGGGCCTGCGATCTAGTAACTTCTGTTAGTTGCCAGAAGAAAGCCTTGTCCACCTCATCCCCCTGGTCTGGTGGTCTATAGCAGACTCCCACCCCAACATCACCCTTGTTGCTCACACTTCTAAACTTAATCCAGAGACTCTCAGATTTTTCTGCAGTTTCATACAGGAGCTCTGAGTAGTCATACTGCTCTCTTACATACAATGCAACTCCCCCACCTTTTCTGCCCTGCTTGTCCTTTCATCCATGACATCCTGCATGTTTATATCCATCCATGACAGTACTCTAGTCACATGAGTTATCCCATCAAGTCTCTGTTATTCCAACCACATCATAGACTGTGCCAGGACTTCCAGTTCTTCCTGCTTGTTCCCCAGGCTTCTTGCATACTTGGACCCCTACAAGACTCTGAATTGAGTCTAAATTAGCTCTTTTATTATATCTCAGAGAAATGAGGTACCAAGTGGTATCTAGGACTCTTAATCAGGACCCACACCATCAGGCACAAATCTCTGTCCCCCACCCTCTTTCAGCTCACTAGGCTTTAGAACCCATGTCCCCTGCCTAGCAAGTGCCATTCAGTTGAGGGTGAGTCTCTCCATTGGGCTACGCCAGGTACAGTTCTGCTGCTCTCAGTTCACACAACAAGGATAACAACCCTTTATTACTCCTGCCCCAATAAGAAGGAGACTGGGGATCCAACACCAGCCACAAGTGATCATTTGGGCAAGCAATCCCATCATACTGAGCACCTAGGCAGGGTGGATGTGTCCATGCAAATAAGATCAGCTTCTGAAGTCTTTTTCCACAGCTCACCACTAGATGTCAGGAGAGCGCTCACTCAGACTCTGCTTACACATATATAAACAGGTTCAGGTTCAGGCTCCTAGGCTCATTCTCTAACTGAAGCTTTTGAAAAATCCACTACAACTTTGGTGGTGCAAACAGAATCAAGCCAGTTGACAAGTTTGTGCGCAGACCTTTCACTCGGTAGGTTGGTTTCTTTTTGAAAAATTGTTATTTATATATTTCGTAATCATGAGTTCCTGACCGGAAGACGTTTCAGTGAAAAGCCAATCAATTGTATCTTGAGATAAAAAATGCAAACACTGTGGAGGGAGAACCAATACAGAGCCCTGTTTCTGGGACTCTTCCTTCCACCCAGTGCAATCAGCCTATGAATATGTTGAAGACAATGGAAAAACAGTGAGCTTTGGATCATGTCCTAAGCTCCCAGGCTGCTGATAGCAGGGAGCAGCTGATATAGAGCAGCAGCCATCCAAATACAGTTTGATATGTATTATAACATGATTGTTCTAATTACTTGATGCAAAAAACTTTCTGTTATGGTGGTATCTGAAACAGGTGTGTAGGCTAATTGTTTTAATAGCACTTGCTCAGCACCAATGATTGAGGTTTTGCAGATCCCAGTGAAATTGGAAGAACCACAGTTTTGGACCAGTTCATCTTACATTATGAGATATGGCTGAACTAGGATAAAACATCCAGATTTTCTGGCATTGTTGTGGTGATTGTATAGATCGTTTTCTCCAAGCAACAGGATATCCTCCTGCTAACAGCCAAGGACAGGCAGATGTAGGGTTGGTGGCTGGCAGGTCTACTTTGTTCCAAATGTGAATGATTGAGCCAAATCCTCCCCTCACATAGAATAACCATGGAGAAAATGATCCTGAAACTCTGCATATTTCAAATTGCAGACATCTCCTGCATTTTTCCTTTGGGAACAGGGATTTGCAGCCACGGAGATAGGGAAGAAGTGTGGTTTTCTAACCAGCCAGATGGAGAAATGTGGTTATGTCTACGTAGGCAATCAACCTGTTCACACAGCTCTCCTCCTTCTTCCTGCCCCTGTTATAGGAGTGTGACTCAGTCAGAAATGATGGTGCCATTGACTCCCTCCTGAAGTATGTGCTTTAACCCCCTTCTCTGAAGGCTCAAGAAGCAGCACTAACTTCCATGTTAGTTTCCACTTTTTGAGACAAGGTGGTTGCCATATAGAACAGCTCTTCCCTGGCTAGAGCCTCTCACTCCTCCTCTTGGAGACCACGTTTACACCAAGCTTAAATTTTATTTACATTTGTTCCCCAGGTACAGAAGAGCCTTTAGTGTTAACTCGTTCCCATGCTGCTGCTGCTGCTGCTCCAGTTTTCCATATGCTGCCTCATGCTGGGGAACAGTGAGGTGGTGACATCTTTTGAAAACACATGCCCTGGGTTTTTCTTCAGGGAAACCCCCCCAAACGATGCCATCAAACCTGCCAATCCAGCCCAGATTTGCCAACTTTACAAGAATCAGTATCGCTTTGCTACTTTGTACGACAGGGACAACCGCATTCCAATATACTCTGCATATGTGTACCAACCTGGTTATGGTAAGCGACCTGATAGTTGGATGGTAGAACCCCAGGTAAGATGCTCTCCTGACTGCCTTTCCATTACAATAGGGCACAATCTTGGACGTGAAAAATTGAAATATAGAATAAATCCCAATATATGTATATATATATATACACACACACACACACACACACACACACGGGAATTCCCTGTCCCATGCTGTAGTGCAGGGTCACATCATTGTGACAAAGATGTGTAGTTGCAGCAGGACACTGGGAGCTAGAATTGCTGAGTCCTATTCCTCACTTCTACTGACTTGCTGTGCAACCTAGGGCAGGTCACACCTTGTCTGTGCCCTGCCATCACCAGGCATAGAATGGAGATATTAATGCTTATCTACTTCATAGGGTTATTGTGAGAGTTAATTGATCTTTGTCAGGTGGTTTGGACTCTTCAGGGAAAATGTGCTGTGGTCATGCAAAGCATTTTTATGATTTACTCTTACTGGAACTCAAGAAAACAGTGGTCAAAAATGTACTTAGTTATTGTACTAATGCAATCTCCACGTTGAAATGGAATTATATACTAACCCGGGTGTTTCTGGCTCACAAGGACAGGGTTGAGTCAACTGGCAAATCTGTGGTTACCCTAGGGGCATTTTAGCAGAAACCTTGGGAGTTGTCAGCTCCCTGTAGAGCACTGAGGGTGGATCATCTATTGCTCATCTCAGAATTCCCTCCCTTTTTTTTTTTTTACATTTTTCTATGAATGAGTTGCCCCAAACTGAATACAGACTTCTGCGCTCCTCCGGGTCAGGGTAGCTCTGTGCCACATTACTGTGGGCACAATCCAGCCCTCAGGAAGCAAGGAAGTTACTCCAAGTGTGGCTCCTCTTTCACACTAGTCACGACTGTGAATGAGGCTGCTGGTGAACTTCCTTCCAGCTCACACACTGGCCCCAGGGGCCCAGGAAGCAAGAACACAGAGCCCTAGGGAGATCTCTTGCCTAGCGGTACCAATTCCTTTAGACCTCCAAAGGCACCTGCCCCAGGACACTGGCTCTGTTTCTGCTGCACACATGACTGACCCCTGTATTTGTTTTTTGACTTTCAAGCTCATGGGTTCAAATTACCAAAAGGAAATGGCAAAAGAATGGATTCTCTTAAATGATATCGGTGTTGACCAGGGACTGCTTAATGAGAGCCAGGCCGTCCTGCGAGATTATAAGAATCTGACTAATTTCAACAGGGGCCACTTGAACCCGAATGGGCACCAACCCGACCCTGACTATAAGGCTGCTACCTTCACCCTGACCAACATTGTGCCCCAGTTTATGAATCTCAATAGTGGGAAATGGAACAACTACGAGCAAGAAGTAATGATGAGTAGGACTGAAGAGTGTGCTACCACATACGTCGTTGTGGGAGTGGTCCCTGGCAACAATTACATAGCTGGAGGCAGAGTCAATAAGCCCAGCCACATCTGGTCTGCCGCCTGCTGTGAGATTGATAACAATCACAGGAAGTCCTGGGCAGTCATTGCTCTGAATGATCAGAATGCAGTCGAGCTGCTCACTCTGGGTGAGTTAGAGGAGAAGCTGGTTGAACTGTACAGAAAGGAGGAGATCCTTCTGTTTGACAGTGACTGTCCTCGACAATAAACTCCTGACCCCACTCACACACTTCTCCATATCCGCCTGGAGAAAGGGGTTGGGAGCCTTCACCAGTAGCTGTGCTGTCTTGCCATTATACACACTGCATTTAGCCCATCCTGTTTGTTTATTAAATGTGTTTACAGCTCTCGCTTCCCAAATGAGTCTAAGCATTTGTCTCCAAACTTCTCCTGTTATGAGAGGAAAAGGTCCAGAAAGGCTGGGGCCATTTTGTTCCCGTCCATGTTACAAGTCATGGGTGGCAGGTTCTTCAGTTGGAAATGTCTCTGAGAGATCTCACAGAGATTCCTCTTTAGGGTGCTCTTCGGGAAGAGGGCTTTGCACATATGAAGGAAGGGTCTGTCTCCCAGCCTGAATTCTTGCCACCCCTGAAGGCAGTGCTATGGGGGAAATGTAATACAGCCTGGGCTGTACTACTTTTCCTGGGTAAGTTTAATGGCACCAGAGTGCATGACCCCCAGCCCACTCACTCCTCCCCCTCACCAAACCAGGGTCCACCCCTTTTCCTAGCACAGACTTGGACACGCTCTGGCTGGAGCTGGGTGTATTTTTTCAGTGAATAGTCTGCAAATGACAATGAATAATCATTGGGCCAGGGAACCTGAGTGAGACTGATTCTATAGCCTAGGAATCGGAGCACTCACCTAGGATGTGGGAGTTCAAGTCTTTGATTCAATGACTATTCAATTATTTATCAAAAGTGGAATAGCTTCAACCGAGAGAAGCCTAGACCAGCATAGCCCCGTGTGCTCTTCTGTACTGTGGGAGACCCAAGTGCAATTCTCCCATTCTGAGCGAGTACCCTGGGCTAAAGGACCTTGATTTAGTTGGGGATTGGTCCTGCTTTGAGCAGGGGATTGGACTAGTTGACCTCCTGAGGTCCCTTCCAACCCTGATATTCTATGATTCTATGACCTGCAGCTTCCTCCACCCTGCATTTGTGCCTCTGGTCCACCCTTGCTTTTGTCAAGATACCCAAAATCAAGATGAAAAAAATTGAGTCCGGTCAAAATAAGCCATTTTGTTTCGACCTGACTTGAAACTTTTTCAATTCCCCACAAATTTTGGAAAAAAAATGACATTGTCGCTTTGACCCTTTGTTTCGGAACCGCCAGCAAATCAAAAAATCCATTATTCACCCACCTCTAATGCTGGCGGGTGTAGGTGAGGAAGGGATGGTGCTGCTGTAACAGCTCACGCCTTCTGCTTATAGGCTGCATTCTATCTATCCTGCCCGTGCTACATCTGCGTCTGCCGCAACCTGCTTCTAGGCTTGGCTGTCAGCTTTCCAGGATCCTTACTTTCTCAGGCTGCCCACTGCTTGGCTCTCCCTCCGCAGGTAGTTCCCAGATTACTGTCTCTGGCCTGCAGCTCACACAGTCCTTTGGCTTTTTCCCTCTGTTCTCCACACCCAGATGATAGTTCTTTTCTCTGGCCATTAGGCAGAGAATGACCTGCGGCTCTGTTCTTCCCCTCTAGCTCGTGCAGGGCAGGGCAGGGGTGTCTGATAAAGAGCCAGCAGGTTCGTTGCAAGTTCATCGTCACTCTGTGTAAAAGAAGAATAGAGCTAGCAGCAGCCCAGGTGATGACATGAGGGGTTAAAAAAAAACCTAAGTGGAGATGGAAATGGGAGAGATCACCCAACACAGAAAACACCCAGGTTCAGTTAAGGCTCCCAGATGGACAAATGGGGAGGAGAAAGGTGTGAGGCCCAGCTCCTCAAACATATTTAGGTGTCTATCCTGGGCAGTGGATGAAGCTTCCCTTGGGGGATGCTAGCTCCCTGTCCCGTCTCTTCTGTCCATGGCCCGCACACACTGCACCCCCGCTCCGCCCCAGGCCCCGCCCCGCTCCACGCCCCTGCTTGCCGCATCCCTCCTCTCATCCACAGCTCCCCTTCCCCCGAGGCCCCCACCACCCGCAGTGTTCCTCCTCTCCTGCCCCTCACAAAGCCCTCACTGCCCACCGCTCACTGCATCCCTCCTCTCCTGTGTCCCTCCCCCATGAGGCCCCCACCGCCCCAGGGACGCAGTGAGCAGCAGGTGGAGGGAGCCTCACAGGGGAGGGGAGGGGAGGAGAGGAGGGATGCGGGATGGGGGAGGCCTCGCAAGGGAGGGAGATTAGAGGAGAGGAGGGACGTGTGGAGCAGCAAGAACCTCCAGGGGGTGGAGTGGAAGGGAGGAGGGACTCAGCCAGTCAGCGGCGGGCAGTGGGGACCTCGGGGAAGGGCGGAGCACAGGCTGGGCCACCACAGCTCAGGCAGGTGAGTGGCAGCTGCTCCAAGGGAGGCTTACCCTCCCCTGGCCTATTATACCCGCCACCTATGGAGTCTATCTCCCATTGATTTCTGTGGGAGTTAGGATCTAAATACCTTTGAGTATCTGGGCCTGAGTGGTGGCCAAATGGTTAAAGGGAATAGGAAGGTTGCTTCTCTAGGGAGAAAAAAGGGCACTGAAGAGAAAACAGATACATAAGTAAATGGGGCGGGGGTTGAAATCAATGAAAGCTGAAATGTTTCTTTCCAAAATACAGTATGAATAAATGTTGTTTATAATGGGTGGTGACATTCAGAAGCCTGAACAGACCCACAGAAGACCAAAATAAATGGAGGACACTGGTGGGTGCCCTGTGGAGTGAGTTAGAGGAGGAGCAATTACAACATCCGTGCAATAAGGAGATAGTAACTGTTAATTTCCAAAGAGGATGCCAGTCCAATACTACCAGAAGATGCCATGATGCGTACAGAACCCTGCCAACTGATAGGTAGGTAAATAAATGCAGAATACAGCAGCCTGTGCAAAACCAGGCTTGTTCTACTGTTAACTTTTACGCCGCACACCTTTTCTCTTTCACCCGCCTGCTGGATCTCATGATAAATCCAGATTGTAAACTCTCTAGGGTGAGACTGTGTTTTTACTTGATGCTCGTCCAATGCCTAACACCAACAGGCCCTAATCCTAGGGTGTCTCGGTGCTGTTGTAATACAAAGAATAATAATGATAATATTTTCTTTAGTTAGTCCTGCTGCTCACTCAGGTGGAAGGAGTCTCATGCTCACAGGGCTGAACTACTGAATTGCTTTTTAAAAAGTGATATAAACTTCTTAGAAAACCCCACTGAATGGTAACTATCCCTGGAGGAATGCACACTAGGGTACTGAACTGTAGCATCTCCTAGGCCAAAGCCTGTTCCTTGTTGCTCACCACCACTAATTAAAAAAGTTATCAAAGGCCAAGCACTGAAACCAGGACTAAAGAACAGATGAAACCCAGTGATGCTGTTTCAGGGAAATGGGGACATCCAAGGGCATCAGCAATAGGAGATGAATGGTTTCACCAGCCACCTCTCTGGTTACTCATGGGCCTTTCCTGTCACACACTCTGTTCTTCCATCCACCTTCTAGAGTGCTCAGAAACCTTCCCCCTCACCTTTGAGAGGCTAGAAACCACAGTCACACTCACAATCCCCCCTCCTCTCTTTACAATGGAAACACCCTCCCTCTTTTTCCAGTGCCACTTGGAATCCCCCACCTATTCGGCTAGTAACCTCTCCCTCCACCACCTGACACACTCCTCTAGTGTCTCTCAGAGCCTCAGCCCTGGGAAAGCTCAGACACTCCTCTGGTTATACCTAGAAATGCCCTACTCCCTTTGGTAACGGCATGAAATACCTGGGACTCCAAAGGAGTGAATGAACCAGCTGTGCCCAGCTCAGGGCCTGAGCCCCAGCAGTTGCAAGGAGATATCACATTCCACTGGTGCAGGCAGCACAGCGGAGGGATGCCCCAGTCACAGAGCGCTCTGTGACTGGGCTAAATCCCAGTCAATAAAGTGATGCAGCCAATAATGTCCAGTGAGGTGGTGACCCAAATGCCTCTTCAGGGAGCCATGTACAAAGTACCCTGCGTTGCTCCGCATGGAGTCTGAAAACTCCTGCCGGGAGAGAGCTCCTCCTGCCAAGCGTACACTGGGAACTGCATCGGAAAAGGAAGGTAATTCCTGCGGGTGTTTCTAAGCTTCCAGTTGGTGACAGGCTGGGCTGGGCTGTTGCTATTTATTTATATTGAGGGAAAAAATGTTTTAAAGGACGGAATGCTATGAAGTTGTGCCTGTAACTAACCACGTGGTCTCAGTGCGGGTCTACATTGCAGTGGGAGGTGTGGTTGCAGTGAGGGTGGGCATACCCACACTAGCTTGAATTTACCTGGCTCAGCTAAAAATAGCAATGTAGAGGTGGTGGCACCGACTGCAGTACAGGCTAGACACATTTGCCCAGAGCCCTGGGACGGATTCATGTTGCTAACCCACTCTGCCACCTTCTTCGCTGCTATTTTTAGCTGCACTAGCTAGATTAAAGGGATGCCTACGCAAGCTTTTAGACATACCCTCCGTCTGATCCCATCCCCCCCTGTTGTTGGTTACCCTCACTCATTGTGTCTTGTCTTTATTGAGCTCGTCAGCTTTCTGGGACAGGGACTGTTATGTCTGTAAAGCGCTATCACCATGGGACCCTGGTTCTGTTTGGGGCCCTCGGGTGCTAACATAATACAAACCAATAATAATAATGTCAGCCAACCTGCTCCATCTCTGTTCACACTGGAAGCCTCACTGCATGTCTTTTCTGCTGACTCTCATGCTATGAAACAAAGGCAATACCTTCCAGACACAGCCCACAAATAGATCTTTACTTAATCCACTCATTCCTTCACATATGCCTGCCTCCTCTGTTTGTGTGTGTGGACAAGTAAGAGGTTGTCATTGAGAGGAACGGTCTTAGGGACGGAGGGCACTGGAGTGGGAGTCAGATAGAAGTCAGATCTCCTATTTATTTGGTAGCCATGTAAAAAGTCTCCAAAGTATTTAAAACTATATGTTTCTGTTCTAATCCTGGTTCTGCCACAGACTTAATCCCATGTGAGCTAGAGCAAGCCATTTAACCTCTCTGTGCCTCAGTTTCCCATCTATGAAATGGGGATAGAATTCTTCCTTACCTCAGGAGGCTGCCATGAGGATAAATATGTGAATGTCCCTGAGGTGCTCAGATACTGCTGTCACAAGCACCACAGAAAAGCCTATAACCGTAACAGGAAAATGCCATTCATTGCTGTGTGTACTTCTCCATTGCCTTCACTGATGGTGACACATGAGTTAGTTGAGAGGCCAGGAGAAACCGGTCTCCAACCCCAGCAGACCCCTTGGCCAAACCAGAGAGTCCTTCCTCTCAGGGGAAGAAACTCGAGCCACCGGAGACTCCAGGAGGGCCTTACCCAACCTTCAGCAAACTGGACAAGGGCCTCCATCCCCTCAGGGAAGAAAAAAAGACTTTAGGAATGGGGCAAGATGCAGCACTCCCCATACTCGAAACCGTCCCAACTCTGCAGGGATGTAGCGGGAGCCAGCAAAACTCTCCAGGGAGGTTGTAGGAAAGCTCATAAAGGTTCTGTCCATTGCCCCAGCAGACCCTGCAACTGACCAGACAGCCCTTCCCAGTCTGCAGTGCAAGTGGTTGGGGCTGTCAAACGACTCTGAGGAGGGGCCGGAGAAGCCATAAGGGGGTGAATCATTTTGCTTGTACATTGTAACCCTTTCAGCCAGTGCTTTTCTGGTTCTATTGTGATTGTAAGCTTTTGGGTGCAAGGACCTGTCCTATCCTGTGTCTGTGTGGTGCTAAGATTACATATGGATGCCTTATTATGATGATTGTATTGTATTAATATCTAATTGTATCCTTGAAATGACTAGATGCACCAGTGCTTATGGGTACCATATCAAGCAACATCACAGAGTATCTTATATTTAGTCTCTATGTTCTAATTCATTCATTCAAAGTAGATTAGAGAAGGGGAAAAGGGAGGTTTCGGCTCAGCTACCCCAATGGTGTAGGTTAACCTGGCTTGCCTGTGCTGAGTTGCATTACATACGTTGTGAAAGCCTGAAGAAACTCTGCCACTTTCTACCCTCTCAGGCCTTTGTCTTTTCTCTTCTGAAAGTCTTGATACCTGGGCAATTCTTAATTAGTAATAATTCATAATTATTCATAATTTGGGTGCTTTCTTTGCTACGAGGGTCTCTGCTCCTTTGCCTGCTATTTGCCTCTCTGGATTTCCCCCAACTTCAGTTACAGGTAGATGACATGTTCTGAGTCTGATTTTTCATTTTATTTGATGCTTTGCTGTACCCACACCTGGGCTGAAATTACATGTAGCAGGTACAGAGCGCACATTGCATTGTGTCCTCTGCAGATATTAGTGATCCCTTTCTCCAGTTACGTCAGAAGAGCTGAGGCAAATGCTCAGAGTGCTTTAGAAAGAGACAGTTCTATAAGCAGTTTTGTAAAAGAATTAAATAAATGAAGCAGGATAGATTACACAAACCATGTGTAGTAAAAGTGCAGCCAATAGGAAAGGTTCCCAACCCTCTCTCTTCCTTGGAATATGGGATGGTAGGTGTATGTGGTCAGGTGTCTAAATTCAGGGGCCATCACTGTCAAACAGAGAGATCTTCCATTGTTGTTTGCAGTGTTGAGGTCACCGTGTTGGGCCCAGCATATTAGAGAGACAAGGTGGGTGAGGTAATAAAAGACATTTAAATAGAGAGATGTCATTCTGACTGTCCAGCACAATGAACTGCTCTGATTGCTGACCCAGAGTTACCTGCTGTCCTGTTCAGTAATAACTGCCCCAAAGTTCATGGGTGTATTGTTACTACAGCAAGCTGCAGAGAAGATCTGTCTGGGCCTGTTCACTCTGTCGTCAGATATTGTTGCCATGGTCCCCCACAAGGAATATGTTGTAATACAGTCTGTAGCATTATTCTTCATTATTTCTTCTTTGCGTTATTTTCCATTCTCCATTGTTGGGTGGCTGATTCTGTGGCACAGTGTTGGTCAGGGTGAAGGTAGCAATCTTACTGCCCAGGTTGACTTGGCAGTGACTGAGGTTCAAGTGTTCTGTGTCATAATTACTGAGATTCTTGCAGGACAACCTGGCTTTCATTAAGTGACTTTCTCTGGACATGCATGTTATTTAAGAATACCCGTTCCATTTGCATTTCATTGCACAGGATTTCAGACCCACAAGCTTGAAAGCTGGAGCAACATAAATGTTTAGTTACATTACATATAGGGGAGAAATGGAGCATATGACCCAGGGCACCTGTTGGGATCTAATGGTAGGATTTGATATGCCGTAGGAGTGCAAGTCCCAGTGGTTTTCAATAGGACTTAAACTCCCAAGTCACATGGTTGCTTTTGAAAATCTGGCCCTAAAGGAACTAACAACCCACCCACCCCATTTTGAAGACACTGTAATCTTGAGATATTGGAAAGATGCTACCAAATCAGGCAGGCTTGAAATGTATGTTTTCTCTCTTAACTATTCAGCCAAGCATCTGACACACAATGAAATCTCTTGCTTAACAAATTAAAAAATAAGTCATGGATGATAGTTCTTTGAATTTCCTGCTCTGAAATTTCTTTGAATTTCCATCTGAGGTCCTTGCAGCACTTGACAGAGATTAAAGAGTTAAATTAAGTACCATAGCACAGCACATTAAGACTATATCTACACTACACACCACTGGTAGCAGCATGTAGGGTGCATGTAGCTGCAGGCCGTGGCCATACTGCGCGTTGTAGCTACATGTGTCAGTGAAAGGTGCTGGGAGTGGGAAGGCAGCAGAGAAAAGCTTCAGCAGCTCTCCACTGCTGGAGCCTTTCACTGTGGCAAAGAAAGGACCCTTTCCCTGATGCTTCCCCCCACCAGAGCCTTTCCCCACTGCTGGAGTCTTTTCCTAGCATGGGGAAAGGCTCCAGCAGTCGGGAGGCAGCACGACTTGACACTGGTAAAAATATCATTGTAGATGGGGAGGCCTGGCTTGGGTGAGTTGAGAGCTGTGTAGGGTATGTACATGGGTACCCGTCAACCAGGTCTTTACTCTGCTCACCTAAGCTGGGCCTCCCCATATACACTGCTATTTATACCCACGTATGGGCTCTACACACCGCCAAAAAAGAAGCGTGCTGTGTAAATGTACTCTGAGAGAAGAGGTGGGATAAATTAAAGAGCCTTGAAGGTAAGGACTAGACGTTTGATGTGGTGGAGAAGGGAAGTCAATGGAGGGACTGTACAAAGGGAGTGACATGATCAAAATGATGAGCTAGGAAGATGATTTCGGCAGCAGCCTCTTGAATGGACCTGAAGGTAGCAAGGTAACTGAAGCCGAGACCAAGTAGGAGGAAATTACAGTAGTCTAGATGCAAGTTTCTAAGGGCTTGGACGAGAGCTTCAGCAGTTTGGACAGAGAGAAAAGGCCAGATCTTGGAGCTAGGTCCTGGATGTGAGTGTCCAAAGAGAGGGAAGAATAAAAACTTATGCCCAGATTATTCTGACTCTATGTGTTGAGAGATAGGGCACGATGGTGCCTGAGTGCTTCCACAGAACTTGGATTAGGGTATTTATTGAGAATTTCCCCTTCAAGTGCCACAGTGATCTCTACATGAAAAACAGTTCAGTGAACTTGTTTTCTCAGATCCATGGTGACCTGAGAACTGGCAAAATAACGAACAAACAATTTTTTGTCTTGCAAGAATTGTTTTGGCATTTGAAAAGAAATACCGATAATTTTACAGTGAATTCACCTTGTCACATTTTTGAGAAATTGCAGAAAAGCAACTTTTTCTATATCCTGGAGTCCAAGCCCTTTCAAAGAGATATGCTAAGATTGTCTTAGTTCAATAAATGGTTATTCTCAATTAGCAAAGTATTGTGTGTATAAATAGCACGTGTTTGGATTAATCTTGGAGTTCTGTGGCCTAATTCTGATCAGCTCCTGCCAACAAAGTGCTGTTCACACTGGCGCTTGTCGCCAGCAAAACTTTTGTCTTTCAATTGCCAGTGTAAACATAGTGGCCAGAGAGCAGCAGCACAAAACAGAGACCTCAGAGGTTACAGCAGAGACAGCTTTCCTAAAGAATACAAAAACTCCCATCAGTATCTCAAAACAAACTGACAACCAACATAACAACAAATCTACTCCCTACATAAACAACAACAACTAACAAAGACATAAAATAATAACCCAAAAATAAACATCCAACAAATAAACCTAACCAACAACACTGCCCATTCCCCGCTACACTCCCCCGGATTCTACCCCCTAGGATTATGCGATTTTCTAACTAAAGATCTCTCCCGAAGGAAAGATCCACTTCAGGTGGAGGCCTTCCAGCAAAGTCTGGTCTGGTCGAGGGTCACCTCAGGTGTTAGGTGGAGAGCAGCTGGCAGCACGTGGCTGGGCAGAGGGTGGTATCAGGGGGGTCAGGTCAGGAGCAGGCAACTCAAATGGAGGTGAAAAAGTCAGGTGGAGGCAACAAGGTCAACGGTGACTCCCCGTCAGTGGTGAGTCAGTGACAGTAACAGCTGATCTGCTGAAGCGCGGCATGACCAGGCAACAGCAGGAGGGACATCCTGGGAATGTCTACAGGTGCTGCATGACTGGATCGGCCGGACACAGTGGATGGCAATAATTCGAGCCAAAAGCTATGTTCTGGGCTAAAGGGTAGCCTTTGCTCTGGGTGCCCGTCTGATGACTTGCTATTGCTGCTGATGTTGCACAGTTTTGCTGATGACTTTGAGCGCCTGCTGATTGTGCCGTGCTGCTGATGTGTAGCCAAATCTTCTGTAAGGCTTCAGCAGATCAAAGCAAGTGCGCAGGCTGTCGTCCATCATTAGAAAGGCTGGGGAAATGGAGGTCGAGGGCATGGTGTCTGTTTCTACAGGAAAGTAAGAAGCGTTTCAGACGCTTTAAATGGATTGTTAACCTTTGCTGATTTCAAAGCGTTTGTGCTTTCTTTCAGCCAATATCCCATTTCCGCTGGTGGACGGATTGAATGGGTTGAGAGTGATGATATCCATAAAATTTGGAAACTTTGAATGAAACTGAGAGTTGAACTTGGTCACCCTGGCAGACAAGTTGTTTTGGCAGACCAAGACGACTAGTAAGCAGTTCTAGTTTTTTTTAGAAGTCTGCTCTGCATTATAGAGACTTCTGGCCATTTAGGCTGGCCATTTAGAATGGGCATCTACTGCCAAGAACTTCAGGGCAGTTCAAAATGGGTTTCTGCTGCGTCGAGGAACATGCTCAGTCCAATGGCAGGCCAGTCCCATGGAATACTGCCATTGCCAATTACAATAGCTTCCAGGCCTGCACATGCACAGCGTGCTTTTGCCAAGCACTGTCAACCTAGGCTACCAAAATAGCTTGTGCCTTTCCTTTGTGCAATCTTGACACAGTGAAGAATAACTTTATGACATCTGTGATCTCAGGGTGGTGGAATAATGAATGTAGCTGTTTTAACATCTGTGATCTCAGGGGAGGAGGTTCGACGCCGAATCCCACAACAAACAGGTCGGTGTGGATCACCAGAGTCCATAATGAGATATTTTGCCATCAAATCACCAGGTCCATAACTTGGGATAATACGCAGTCACCAGGGGCTGCCTTCTTTATCTGAGTTCTGGATGGGTGTATTCTCTACCTCTTCAAAGTAGAATCTTTCCTTTTTGAGAGTGTGTTTGTTAGGCACTGCCTTGGGCGAGGAGAGTTGATTTGCATTGTTGATTTCATATTTGATATTTGATTTCATTGCACGCAGTGTGTGCAGAAAGTATCAATGCCCAACATTGTAATAGAGAGCAGCTAATGGGGAATGCCTGTGTGTCAGACAAAATTGATGTCTAAAGTCGATGGTCTGTAAAAAGAGAAAGTCAGAGGTAAAGGTAAACTGAAAAACAAAACTTCTGCCAAAACAAAAACTTCCTAAGTTTCTGCTTTGAGATAATGAGCTTTATTAATTTGGCTAGGTAGCTCTGCGGGAAGCAAAGCAGTTTGGGAGGAAGCATACCAGGGCATAAGCTCTAATGAAGGGATACATCCAAATGGGGAAGCATGTGACCCCAATGGGAAGCATCGTTCAGAATTTGCAGGGTAACTTCAGATTTTAACAATGCATCCTTAGCTTTTTTCAATGGCATCCATGCCTTGCATCCTCTTCAGGCCTTGTTCTGCCCAAGGAGGCAGAAGGGCTTTTAGGAAGGCAGTGGTAGTAGCAGTGGAATGAGCTGGTAGATGAACTTTCCATAATAGTTCAGTAGTCCTAGCTTGCCTGCAGCTGGCAGGGGGCTTAATGGCTTTGGGTAGACCTGCAACAGAGGGCTGAAGGCCTCCACAATAGCTTTAAAGAACCACATATGTCTCACTCTTCTGAAGCTTGTACACTACTCTCCAGTCTTTGTAACTGCTTCTCTATCTTCCTTGACTCTCTTCATCTCTTCCAGGTAGCCATACTGATCATCTTCTATCCCTTTCTCCTCTGACCAGATGAGGATATCATGGATCACCCCCTGACTGCTCTGAAACACAGACAATCTAGATAGCCTGACAAGCCACAGGAGTGAGGATATGTGATGGATAGGGGGAGGTATGAGTCACAATAGTGAGTCACTCTAGTCACTTTGGATCAAGCTTACTCTCCTTTTCATCATGACTCAGATCAATCTTACTGAACTTCAGTCCCATCTGACTTCAGATCAATCCTAGCCAGCTTTGTCCGGGAGGGCATCGATGAGGGGTCATCGATGCGGGGACACAAACTTTAAAATCACACACAATCCAGAGAACAGTGACTTTAAGAGATATTGGATCCAGAGAGAGTTGGAACAATAGGAGTAACCCATATGAGTGGGGCATTGGTGACCAGGCGCTGGTATTAGGCTTCCATGCAGGTCTCAAGCTTTACTTTGGCGGTGGCTTTATGACACAGTTCGGGCTTATTCAATGTCACAGTGATATTCTTCATACTCACAGCATCATCCATTCTTTCCAAAATCAATTCCAAAACAGCAGCATGTTTCCTTTGTTCTTTAGTCAGGTTTTCTTTTCTCAGATAGTTCTCTTCTTGCCCAGTTCAGCTTTTCTCTGCCCAGTTCAGCTCCTACCGGTACTACAAACCTGGCCCATTAAGGCACCAAGTTACCTTTACCAGCCTAGCCATACATGTGCTCCACCTTCACCCATGCCCCACCCAGAACAGGCATCAGTTTGCCTTTGCTTCAGAACAGTTTTTTTTGCCCCTTAAGCGGAAGATGCTGTTGCTCCTTATACACACTGCGTGTCTAGAGACCACAGTACACCTGCTCCGAGTCAGCTGCAGCGAGGTTTGGTCTCCAATAAGGGGGGAGTAGGTAGTATTCATGCCAGCTGCAAAAGACAAACATGCCATGGAGGTGCAGTGCCACTTGTCTCAGTCTTGATCATCCTGGTCACCTTCTAGGCATGCAAGGTTCTCTTTGCAAGGTTCCTCTTGCAAGGGCCAGACCACAGGTTTTCTTTTCTTTTGTTTACAGGCATACTCAATGTGTCCTTTTTACACCACATGCCTGGGTGTCCTGGCTTTATCTGCAGCCTCCGTGTCCCTGCTGTACCACTCTGCACACGGTTCTCAGACACTTTTTGTTTTGTTTTGTGGGTGGTTCTTGTTGCACCACTGCAGGGGTGCACTGATGTATTGTGCCTGTGCCAGCAGCCTCCAACAAGAGAGAGTAATCAATACAGCCTCTGAGCCTGTAATAGCTGCAGCTCTGTCAGAGAGGCGCTGCACTCACACGCACTGCAGAGGCCACACACTACAACATAACATTATCACTACTTTAGTGTTCTGCTAGTTTTTTAAAGCTAGCTTAAAACTGTTTCATCAAATTTTTGGTCTCTTTTTTCTTCCTTTATCTCTTTTTTGGAACCTATGTGTTTTTGGAGAAATGAGACCCCAGGATTTACAAATACCATGTGAAGTCCACAGAATCCAGGTCAGGCTTAGTAGCATAACAGAGAGTAGGTGTAGAGAGTAGGCCCTAGCCCTTTAGCCAGCCTTGTTACAAATCTTGGCACCTTTCTGTAATGTCATTTGTCCAACCAAAAAAAAAGCAAAAAGCGCAATCAGTATACAGTAGGCGGGGGGCTCTAGGCTGGCCAGCGGCGCCTGGGCGGCATCCTGGCTGCATCCTGCTGGGGCGCGTGTTGCCTCCGCCCGGCGCATGGCTGGCGTCGAGCAGCGGAGCGGCGCGGCCGAGGTCATGCCTGGTCATGCCTGCGGCGGTCGGTCGCCCTCCCGCCGGCTCCGGAGAGGCCCGTGGGCTGGACGGCGTCAGGTCCCCGCGCCGGGCGTGCCCTGCCCGCAGGCATGGAGCCGCGGAGCTCAAACAAGGAGCCCCGCCTCCCCAGAGAGCCCGGCCCGGGGGGGGGGGGGGCGCCGCGAGGGGGGGGGGGCGCAGCGCTCCGGCTTGGGGCAGCCAAGCCCTACTAGCCAGCCTACACCCTGTACACATGCCACTGCTCTGTATTCTCATCAAAGGGGCCAGGGGCCTGGTCAGAGTTTTTATTTTTTTTTTCAGTTTCAACACAGTCAGTTTTTTTTTTTTTTTTTTTTTTTTGTCTTTACTTTACTTCTACTTTGTTACTGAGCAGCACCAGCACCAGGATCCCATCCTCAGTGGCCAGTGGGCAGGCAGCTGGCCGGTGTGGAAGCTGAGGCCAGGAGAGCAGAGAGCAGACAGCTAACCAAATTTTTATTTTTAGACACAGAGACAGACCACTCACTCGTTTGACCGCTGAGCTATATCCCTTAATAGTCTAACTCAGTTGCCATAGTAACAAAACCCATGACAACCAAATACACAACACATAGCCTCAGCTAGACACCAAAAATCATGAACTCTGGTTTTATGTCTCATTACAACAATCTGTAACCTTTTGTCCTATGACTTCAGAGGTGTTAACTGCCAACTTCATTTTGAATGGTCTCTTGCAACATGTGTTAACGCCTTATGCTTAACAGTCTGTTCCACATTGTATTTAGCTGTGACACTGATTAGCTTTCCCAGACCTGAGGCAGAACTCACTGTGTAGCTCGAAAGTTTGTCTCTTTCAACGTTGAGAGGTACACTTTCAAGAAACAAAGAAATAACAGGACATGAGAGGGAACTCATGAGCCAGCCAGCCAGCAGGAGACTGGACAAGCTTCAAGGCAGGTGGGACATATAACAGTGCAGTTATTTATTGGGGAAATTATGGAGAATTCTCCATAATAATGTGCACCTTAGGACAGATGAAGGATTGTTTTCTCCAGTGAGCTTTTCAGAGCAGGAGAGCCCACTGAACCAGCTGTGCAGAGCGGGACCAACTGCCTGCCAGCATATATGTATGCCAGAAACATCTGCAATGTATAATAAAAATATTAGGGAGCTGCAAGCAATAAGTAGCAAGAGGGTCAGATAATTTAGGAACAAGGCAGTGTATTGCAGTGGTTCTCAAACTTTTGTACTGGTGACCCCTTTCACACAGCAAGCCTCTGAGTGCGACCCCTCTTATAAATTAAAAACACTTTTAAATATATTTAACACTATTATAAATGCTGGATGCAAAGCGGGATTTGGGGTACAGACTGACAGCTCACGACCCCTGAAGGGTTCCGACCCCCAGTTTGAGAACCCCTGGTTTATTGAATCCCAATCTGTCAGGACTTGGAGCCCTTGCAGCAGCTGAAGGGTGTGAACAATCCACCCTATTACATAAATATAGATCTTCTCCTTTTCCCACCCAAAATAATAGCATCTAAAGGTAAAATGTTGTACAAACATTCTATAATGCACTGAGATTAGATAATCAGCTGCTCACCTTAACAAAGCTATTCATATAATGAGCTAGGTCTATCCCAACAGGATTCAGTGTCAAGCATGTAAAGTATAACTATCAAGAATACTGAGCAAGAAAAAAAATGAAAAGAATTAACAAGCCAGTGGTGCAGAATATAAGGCTGAGCCAGGATGCTGTAGTTCCCATTCTTGGAGTCACCCCAAGAGTCTAGTAGTCTACAATAGTATAAAATGAGCAGTTATGGGAAGGTAGATAAATATTCAAATGCACTTGCAGTTCATACAATCCCATAAATAAATATACATGTCAAATATCAGTTTGTGTATTCCAAAGTCATACTTAATTCTGCCCCTCTATACCAGGGCCCCGAGTACTTTGGCAGAATGAGCTGTCAAGTATTTCTTGATACGCTGTACAGAAGTGGTGCCCAGACTGTTCCTCTTGCATCCCCCTTACCAGTAATGGAATCTGTCCGCTTCCCCCATGCATTACTGCACAGTTGGCTCAGCAGAGCTGCTTGGTCTGAAGGCGGAGCTGGGGGCCGAACTGGGGATGGGGGAGCAGCTGGGACTAGAAGCAGAGCTGGCATGGGGACAGAGAGGGAATGAGGGCAGAGCTGGGCTGGGGGTGCAGTGGAGCTGGAGCTGGAGCTGGGGACGGAGCAGGAGGCAGAGTGGGGCTGGAGTTGGGTTGGGGGCAGAGCAAGGGGTGGAGTGGAGCTGGGGCCGGAGCTGGAACTGGGCTTAGGTCAGAGTGGGGTTGGGTGGCACTCCCTCCCTGCCCCCTGTGGGGGCTGGCCCAGGACTTGCCACATGCCCCCCCCCAAATGTTCCTCTGTACCCACGTAGGGCGGTGCACCCCACAGTTTGGGGAGCACTGCTCTACAGACAAGGCCAACACCCTTCCTTCCTTTATGCTAAACAATGTACTAGCCTGCTCTGATCAATGGGATAGTCTGAAATATAAGGGTAGAGGGGATGGATGTGTGGTCTGTATGTGCAAAGTGAAGCCTCTGGTTCACAGTGAGAGGAGGAAGAGGGTATGATGAGCTTTTCAGCTCACATGAAAAGAGTGATTGGGGTTTACTGGGTTTTCCTCCCACAAAGTAGAATAGGGAGTGTGCGAGAAAGGTGTCATTTCTGGGCAATGTGTGGAAAATAAGATCTTCTGTGATCTCTTGAGTGTAGCAGTCAGAGATGGGATGGGGAGAGTCAGATATGTGGCTTGTACAGGAGGAGTAAGCGTCATGATATTGGTGTCTCTGTCTAATAATGGCCACATAGTCTGGTTAGGCCTGTGGACCACATGTGCTGGCTGGTAGTTTGTGAGAGTTTATAGCCCATATTGGAAATACATTTGATATAAGAGAGGAGGGTGAAGAGCATTTCTGGTAAACACTTTCAGGTTAGGCAGGGATTGAGGGGCAGATTGAAGGCTATTTCTGGAATATCCAATGTGATATTTTACACGTTCCTTTTAAAAAAGAGATTATATAAGCTATGAATATATTTGAATATGTATCTACTTGCTCTTAACTGGTGATTTCCATACTTTTAATTGTTTAGGTTTTTAACTCTAATGTTCTTCAAGATACATACATAGTAGCAACTTGAAATGAATGTGAAAGAAGTTCTTTGTCTGTTAATAACAATACGGCCCATATTGCATGTGCTATATGTCTTTTCCTAGCATTGAGAGCTCCGATATCTTGGCTCTAGGCAGGAACCAGTCTGTCCCAGGGCAATCCAACTCGAGCATTAAAGTGAAACATCTGCTACTTCCTTCACATATTAGATTTTAGTCTGTGAGCTTCCTCCTCACTCTCCATTTCCACACTTGCTGCTGTTATTAGAATGGACTTTGTCTTTTCAATCTTGACATCTTCTGTCAAACTCCTCCGTCTCCTATAAAGACAGTAAAATCACAGCCTTTGGTTAGAATGCAGCACGTACCTGAAAGTTCTTTGGTAGAGGACAGAAGGGAGTGGGTATTGCAGCCATCTGTTAGCAAACAAAACCTTGGAGCTTAAGCAATTACGGTTTTAAAAATTGAAACAAATATTTTAAGCTTAAACTGGAAATTGATCAGAAGTGGCTACACAGCCCTGGAGCAAAGTGCCTTCCGTGTAAGAGCCTGCTTAGTAAACAGGCCCGGCTGCTGTTTCTGAATGGTTTGATGGGGCCAGCCCTATGTTAGGCACAAGGCAATAATGATGAAAAAGGCACCGAGAACCGCTGAGATCCTCCCTCGGAAAGGAAAGAGCACAGCCTGCTTGCCAAACACAGATGATAAGAAACACAACTGACAATAACTGATTCCATCATCTTATAAGCATCATCTCAGTCTTATCTGGACTGAGGCTTTTTAGCTAACTTTCATCCAGGCCTCGAAATGGGTCATCTTGATTATCACTACAAAAGTTTTTTTTCTCCTGTTGATAATTGCTCATCTTAATGAATTAACCTCTTAGAGTTGGTAGGGCAACTCCCAGCTTTTCATGTTCTCCGTATGTGTATATAGATCTCCTTACTATATATTCCATTCTATGCACCCAGTGAAGTGGGTTGTAGCCCATGAAAGCTTATGCTCAAATAGGTTTGTTAGTCTCTAAGGTGCCACAAGGACTCCTGTTCTTTTTATAGACAGGTGCTGCACCATTCCTCCAAGGGCCAGAAGTGATAGAAATATGGAACTGGGGACTGAAGACACCACAGCCATGTGTCCTCACTATCCACCCCCAACAGCTCTATATACATCCCGATTTGGTGGTCTGTGGTAGACCCCTACCATGATATTGCCCCTATTTTTTGCCCTTGTATCTTCACCCTGAGGCTTTCAACTGGTCTTTGAACTGGGGCACTTGGCATTGGCCAATGTCAGAAGACAGGACACTGGGCAAGATGGATCTTTCACCTGACCCAGTATGACCATTCTTATGGTCTTATTGCTGCTCATCTCCTTCTGGACCTCAGAACAAGTGTATACAATACATTCTTGATGTACAATGCAGCGCCTCCTCACATTTTTCTCTGCACCTTGATTCACATTTTTTTAGGTTTTCTTTGCAACTCCCATCCTGTGCCCGAACCCCCTTTGCCCCCTAGATAGTTGAAATCCCCCAGTATTATTGAGTTTATATTTTTATAGTTTCTCTAATCTCCCTGGGCATTTCACAGTCACCATCACCATCCTGGTCAGCAAGTTGGTAATATACTCCTATTGCTAGATTCTTATTATTCAAGCATGGAATTTCTATCCATAGAGATTCTATGGTACAGTTTGATTCATTTAAGATTTTTACTATATTTGACTCTATACTTTCTTTCACATATAGTGCCCAGGAATGCTGGAACAATTTGTATAGTGGGGGTGCTGAGAGCCATTGAACCAAACTGTAAACCCTGTATATGATAGAAACCACTTCAAGCCAGGGGGTGCTCCCATGCCCCCAGCACCCCTAGTTCCAGTACCTATGATAGTACCTCTCCCACACCAGCATGACCTATTCTGTCACTCCTATATATTTTGTACCTGGTATTATAGTGTCCTATTGATTGTCATCATTCCACCAAGTTTCTGTGATGCCTCTTATATCAATGTTGTGAAATCCACCTTAAATCCAGTGTATTTGCACCAATCAAACCTCATTTACCTCTTAGCAATGTTGTCCACTCATTATTAGACAACTTATTCCCTTATTGACACCTCTGTCTCACAGACTCATTTCCAAGATTCACAGAGTAAGCAGATTTGTGCCCATTTCAAGCTTAAAAATGTTAATCCTGATTTTTTCATTGTGCCTTTATTTAATATAGTTAATCATTTATATCATAAAAAGAATACATCCATGAATCCTGCCTATGCTGTGTATGGAGTCATGTGACTAATAACGCCATGCATGCTAGGGATCGTTTAGATTCAATTAACTCATTCCTGTCATCCCATGCTACTTACCATAGTTTCGATACGATGATCCACCCCAAAATGATGAAAATGATTGGGAAGACAGTAGAGACAGCAACTTTTGAGAAGACACAAAAAATCAAATCTGTTAGCAGATGATATTGTCTGAAACACTACAGAGTGATTAGCATGGTTCTAAAGAAAACAGCAGTTTCCCCAAAATTAATGTAGAGAAACAGGTGTCAGGAAAGGGATAGTATCAGGAGGTAGCCGTGTTAGTCTGTATACACAAAAACAAGGAGTCCGGTGGCACCTTAGATTTGTTTGGGCATAATATTTTGTGGGTGAAAAACCCACTTCTTCAGATGCAAAGGAAAGGGATCGGAACTCGTCTCCCTGCACTATAGAGAAAGAGAGAGCTAGCTGTATCCCAGCACCACGGCAGTGCTGTTTACTCAGCCCTCCTGCAGAATTTAAGTGGCTTAAATGCTTATACCCCCCATTTGCCACCCTGAACAATGTATGTCCTTCTTTGGGGTTTACATCCATCACAGAGTAGTAGGTGATTATTGTATGGTGCAAAATGTTCCTTAGTTCTGATTGTGCTGGGTCTCTTAAGGGGAGTCACGAATTTAAAGGGGGAAAGTGACTGTCCTAAAGGAGGGAGAAATACCACCCATGAATGAGCTGAGCCTGGTGTACCTGTGACAGGAAACATCACTGATGGGACATGGAAAAGCTCTGATGTATCTAAAAAGAGAGAAATTCCTGTTTTTTAATTATTGATGTATTGCTTCCAATGAGGAGGGATGGTCATTCATGGAATCAGAGCCATGCTGAGGTGGGCACTTGCATCTGAGAGCTCACTTTCATCACACAGAGATGTTATAATTGCTATGTTTGCTCTTTAAACAATCAATCAACACTTCCAGCCTGCGAGTGTGCCCTGCCTGTTATATATGTGATGTAAACTGCAGCATCCAGTGAACTGGGATCGATCTCACCAAGAGGCATGGTAATTCCATGTCAGTTTGGAGAGAAAGGATGGTCCAGCCATTAGGCCTCCGGCTTAGACATTAGGAAACCAAGATTCAGTTCCCTGTTCTGCTACGGGCTTCTTGTGTGACTTTAGGCAAATGACGTTGGTCTAGATTCCAAATAGTACTTAGGCTCCTAACTTCCACAGAAATCAATTACTGCACTGGGCCTTAACCTCTGTGTGCCTCCGTTCCCCATTTGTAAAATAGGGGTCACAGTCCTGCCCTGCTTCACAGGGGTGTTGTGGGGATAAATACATGACAGATTGTGAGGTGCTCGGATACTATGGCAAGGGGGACTGTATAAAGACCGTATATACATTTGCCTACAGCCCAATGAAGTCCCTAAACCCCCAGTGCTACAAGAGGGGCTCCGATGAAACATCATTTTCGGAAGCTTTCACATGTGTGACCTAGTGCCAGTGTGTTGTGAAGATGGTGGATATGCCCTGAGAAGTAGCAGTTAATGCTGCTGGATTGGGAGATTTTGGAGACCTCATCTATGATAAGGAGACTTTTTTTCCTTGTCTGGCAGTAGCGTGTCTGGAGAAACTGGGTCTGCACAAGGGTCAGGCACAATCTAGCCCCAAACTGATCTTTGCTTTTGCTGGTAGCCATGTTCCTAGTGACGTGACTATAGCGTGAAAGAAACCCAGCACTATACTGCAGCATGGCAGTTCCTCTTCCCTTCCCCAGGGGTGGTTTCCACATCCTGCTCAGAAGCTCTGAAGATTCCCCATTGTTCCCTACACCTGAGGCACCAAGTCACAGCCAGCTGGAGATGGCTGGTACCTGCACAAAGGGAAATGAATCTGAGGTGGAGCTAACACCTCATTCATCAGGGACTAGTCAATGCCAGAGCACCCTGTCGAACCTGTTATTGGAATCGGTCGTGTCATCTCTTCTTCACTCTTGCTGTCATTAGTGCACAGCAGACTTGGCCTTGTCCAGAAGGTTTTCCCATGCTCTTCCTTACATGTGCTGATATCAGAGGTTGGGGGCCGAGCATCGTAACCACGCAGACACTTGTAATGCAGTTCCTGACCCACAGCATATTCTGTCACCCTAGGTGTGGTATGTTCCACAGGGCTGGGTATCCCACAATAACCTATGAAATCCAAAGGAGTCAGACAGTTAGCTAGGTGCTGTTTTTATCCCACTGTGGCTATTATCGCATCAGTGAGATTTGCAATGGCACAAAATGGGCCTGTGTGGAGAAAACCAGTCTCTCCTAACTCTTTGGGGCAATATGAAAAATTTGCTCACACGGTAACAACTGCTCCTAGCAAGTGGGTTTTGTAACCGCTGTGTCTGAATCAAAGATGACAAAATCTAATACAAAACATTAAAGGGTGGGATTTTGAAAATACTCAACATTGGACTTTTTCTGCTTCTATGGAAGTCAACAGGAGAAATATGTTACAGTCATTAATGAGTGGTACCTGCTGTGTCAGATGGCACGATGGTGACTGGATTCTCAGGTTTTCTTTTTGACGGTTGTGAAGTAGCCCAGGAGTCCCCTATGGAGAAGATTAAGCTTAGTGGTTTTTTTCTGTAAGAGAAGCTGATATTCTATAGAATCATAACTGGAAAAGCCCCATTTGATTGCCTAGGCCAACCCCTGCCAGTACAAGGTTGTTCCTTACAGCACATAATCTGCCACCACGTAATTCAGAGTATTCCATATTTGCCTTCTTAGACCTTCCTCTGAAGCATCTGGGTCTGGCCCCTCTCAGACAGTTTACTGGACTCAGGGGCAGCTCTAGGATTTGCGCTGCCCCAAGCACGGTGGCACGCCGTGGGGGGTGCTCTGGCGGTCACCAGTCCCCCGGCTCCAGTGGACCTCCTGCAGACGTGCCTGCAGAGAGTCTGCTGGTCCCGCAGCTTCGGTGGACCTCCCGCAGGCATGCCTGCGGATGCTCCACCGGAGCCGTGGGACTCCCACGGGACGCCGCCCCAAGCGCGCGCTTGGCGCGCTGGGGTCTGGAGCCGGCCCTGACTGGACTAGATAGACCATTGGTCTGATCCAATCTGGCCGTTCCTATGTTCTGGTGGGGTTTAGTTTAAAAAGTCACAAATGGCAGGGTTTCCACTACCTCCATAGGGAGACCGTTCCACAGCCCAGTACCCCATATTTCAATGCCAAGAAACTTTCCTTATATTTAACCTAAATATTCCCCATTCTTAGTTTGAAGGTAACGATAATTGTTTCCTTACTTGGTGTGTTCCTGTATTGGTTAATGGTGCATAACAGGATTAGATATAAAGAAACTGTATGTGGCACCCAGGTGGCTTTGCTATACAAGCCTATGATTTACCTTACCAGAGATGACATCCCTAAATCCATTTCCCATCTAAAGTACAACAAAACAGGACAAATTCAGCCCTGGTGTATCTCAGTTTAAGTTAATGGAGGTGCCCCTATACTGACAGTAGAGCAGCATGTGGCTTAGCACATGTGATTGGCTCCACTGTCCATTCTTACTGATGTCTATGAGTGTACATAACAACAACCACAGACCATAACTGAGCATCAAACATGTTTCAGAAGCATAGGGCTCCTAGCAAAGAGGACTGGAACCATGGGTGTGTGCCCCAGGGGACACAGGGACAGATACATATTCCCTCCACCAGATCAGATTGAAATAGTTCAAAAAAGGTTTAATTGCTGCATCAGGAGTTTGCTCTTTGTTGAAGAAGAAGGAGTCGGGGATGGGGGCAGGGTGTTGGAGGGAGACATGACAAGGAAACCCCCTTGTTGCCTCACTGGCAGCGGTCCCGTGGAACTAGCAAAATGAACATCCAAACCTCTGCTAAGTAGGTCAGGAGGCATGAAGGCTCTACTGTGATCAGAAGAGACTAAACCACAGCGGCAGCAGTGTGAGAAGGGTCTAAGGAAATAGCAAGTCCTCCTCCCACTGGTCAAATTGTGTTGGGCAGCCAGTGAGGTTTGCGTTTGATTTGTATGGTTTTAGGTGTACTAGCTTCTTGGGGCAGGAACCACATCTTTCTTTGTGATCCTTACAGGACTGAGTTCGCTGTCAGCCATCAGCAAACAATAAATGAATAGATTCCCACCGTTAGGAAATTTTCCCTGATATGCTGCATGTTGATTCTAGAACTGGGCCTGAGCCACAGAGCCGCTCTGGAATTCGGATGGTTAACATTGTATAAACACCCAGATAAATAAAGAGCAGTTTGGATTCATATTCAGATCCAAATTTTTCCAAAGTTCACAGCTACGATTTTGCTCTAGGCCCATCTCTGTTTTGTTCCTGACAGAAGCTTTGTCCTCTGACAGGTACCGAATGTCTTTCACTTTTTAAGCTGTGTGTTTCCACTCTTTCTATTCACTCAACTTGCAGTGTGACTCTAAATTGGTGAAAAACAACAAGGAGTCCAGTAGCACCTTAAAGGCTAACAGATTTATTTGGCATAAGATTTCGTGGGTAAAAAAACACTTCTTCAGATACATGGAGTGAAAATTAAGACACAGGCATACATATACTGGCACATGAAGGAAACTACCTTACAAGTGCAGAACCAGTGTTGACAAGGCCAATTCACTCAGGGTGGATGTGATCCACTCCCAATAATTGATGAGGAGGTGTCAATACCAAGAGAGGGAAAACTGCTTTTGTAGTGAACCAGCCACTCCCAGTCCCTGTTCAAGTCCAATTTAATGGTGTTAAGTTTGCAAATGAATTGTAGCTCTGCAGTTGCTCTTTGAAGTCTGGTTTTGAAGATTTTTACTTGAAGGTGGCTACTTTTAAATCTGTTATTGAATGTCCAGGGAGACTGAAGTGTTCTCCTACTGGCTTTTCTATGTTACCATTCCTGATGTCTAATTTGTGTCCATTTATTCTTTTACGTAGAGACTGTCCGGTTTGGCCAATGTACATGGCAGAGGGGCATTGCTGGCACATGATGGCATATATCACATTAGTAGATGTGCAGGTGAATGAGCCCCTGATGGTGTGGCTGGTGTGGTTGGGTCCTATGATGGTGTCGCTAGAGTAGATATGGGGACAGAGAAGGCAACAGGGTTTGTTACAGGGATTGGTTCCTGGGTTAGTGTTTCTGTGGTGTGGTGTGTAGTTGCTGGTGAGTATTTTCTTCAGGTTGGGGGGCTGTCTGTAAGTGAGGACTGGACTGCTTCCCAAGGTCTGTGAGAATAAGGGATCGTTTTCCAGGATAGGTTGTAGATCGCTGATGCGCTGGAGAGGTTTTAGCTGGGGGCTATGCGTGATGGCCAGTGGTGTTCTGTTATTTTCCTTGTTGGGCCTATCCTGTAGTAGGTGACTTCTGGGTACCCATCTCTCTTTGTAAATCTGTTTCCTCACTTCCCCAGGTGGGTATTTTAGTTTTAAGAATGTGTGATAAAGATCTGGTAGGTGTTTGTCTCTGTCCAGGGGCGGCTCTAGGCACCAGCAAACCAAGCTGTTGCCTGGGGCGGCCAAATCTAGGGGGCGGCAGGCTGGGCCGGTGGACCTGCCGCAGTCATGCCTGCGGGAGGTCCACCGGACGACCGGACCTCCCGCAGGCATGACTGCGGAGGGGGCGCTCGTCCCGCGGCGCGGCTGGACCTCCCGCAGGCATGACTGCGGCAGCTCAAGGGGAGCCGCCGGACCCGCGAACCGTCCGCAGCCGTGCCTGCGGCAGGTCCGCTTGTCCCGGGGCTCCGGTGGACCTGCCGCGGGAGCTCAACCGGAGCCGCGGGAAGAGGGGACCCGCCGCGGGACCGAGGAAGGGCGGCGCAGCACACCGCGCTGCCTGGGGCAGCCTATTTTCTAGAGCCGCCCCTGTCTCTGTCTGAGGGACTGGGAGTGGCTGGCTCACTACAAAAGCAGTTTTCCCTCTCTTGGTATTGACACCTCCTCATCAATTATTGGGAGTGGACCACATCCACCCTGACTGAATTGGCCTTGTCAACACCGGTTCTCCACTTGTAAGGTAACTCCCTTCTCTTAATGTGCCAGTATATTTATGCCTATATCTGTAATTTTCACTCCATGCATCTGAATAAGTGATTTTTTTTTACCCACGAAATCTTATGCCCAAATAAAACTGTTAATCTTTAAGGTGCCACCAGACTCCTCGTTGTTTTTGTGGATACAGACTAACACGGCTAACCCTCTGATTCTAAATTGATCAGTTTCACTTTCTGATTAGAGTCTGTTTTACTTTCCTTTTCTTATGCACTAGTTCAACACTGTGGTGTTTCCAGCTCTGCAGGAAATGTTTATTAAATAGTAATCATACACTGAACCCTTTGTTTTAATTTCATTGTACACACTTCTATGTATATTAGGTTTTGTATTGTCAGTGGGAGTCAATATCTGGGTGGCAGGTTTGCCTGGGAGAATTAAGAATACAAAACATAATTCAATACCACAGTATTGTGTTGCCACTATAATAGCTAAATCAATTGAAAATTTCCTGTGCATATAGAAAATGTGGTTAGACCTAGCAGGATTTAGTTGGGGATTGGTCCTGCTTTGAGCAGGGTGTTGAACTAGATGACCTCCAGAGGTCCCTTCCAACTCTGATATTCTATGATTCTATGAAGGATGGTAATCACTTACGTTCACATACAGAAGCTTTTGTGGTCCAGTGAATAAGCCCAGTATCGTTGGTACAGACAATAAAGTTACTCTTCCCAATTATCCTTCTATAGCCAGCTTCACACATGTATCGCACCTTGCTGCCCACCATGACCCTGTCAATGGTAATTTCAGCGAACTCAATGTAGTGTGGGGCGAAGCACTTCCCTGCAAAGAGGAAGAAGGTCCATTAGGGTAACAGTACATGGCTGGAGGGCTTTGAATAATTTTGATTTTAGACAACCAGGGAGGAACGATGGCCATAGGGTTAGGGCACTTGATTAGTTCCATTACTGCAAATGGGGGATTGCATGTTTGAATACCTCCCCCCTTCCCGTGCATTGTTCCTAGGTTCTGCGATCTCATAGTTGGTTTGGAAGCTGAAAGAATCACTGCAGAAGTAAACTAATGACATGGGGCCTGATCCTGCTCTCAGTCACCCTGATGTAAAGCACGAGCTCCATATAAGGTAATGGAATTTAAAAAAAAGAAGGAAAATGATTTAAGATGAGGGTGGGGGAGGAGTTTTAAAGGGCTTACCCTTTTGTTTGGGCATAATCTTTTGTGGTTGAAAAACCCACTTCTTCAGATGCAAAGGAAAGGGATCGGAACTCGTCTCCCTGCACTATAGAGAAAGAGAGAGCTAGCTGTATCCCAGCACCACGGCAGTGCTGTTTACTCAGCCCTCCTGCAGAACTCCTACAGAAGGGCCAGAGAGATCCATATTAAGAGCATTCACCACTGCAGTTATGGTTAGGCCATTGCAAAATAGCCTTGGGATACAAATGCCTCTCTCATGAGAAATATTTGTGATGCTATTTACTCTGTTCATTTAATTTCATTCCATCACTCCCGCTTATTCTTATTTATTATGGGTATTATAGTAGCACCTAGAGGCCCCAACTGAGACCAGAACCCATTGTGTTAGTTCCTATACATACACATAGTAAGAGTCAGTCCCTGTCCCAAACAGCTTAAAAACTAGTTGCTTGGCTGGTGCACCTTTGGTTTGATTTGTATGGTTTTTGGGGTACTGGCAGGGCCGGTGCAACCATTTAGGCAACCTAGGCGGTCGCCTAGGGCACTGGGATTTGGGGGTGCCATTTTCTTCAGCAGCGACTGCGGCGGCTGGATCTTCGGCCGCCCTGGTCGCCGCCGGCATTTAGGCGGAGGGAGCTGGGGCAGGGGGGCACAGGGAGGACTGCCTGCAGCAAGTTGGGTGGGGGCGGCACGCAGGGGAACTCCCTGCCCCAGCTCACCCCTACCCCGCCTCCTCCCCAAGCACGCCGTGGCTGCTTCACTTCTCCTGCCTCCCAGGCTTGTGGTGCCTAAGCTGATTGGTGCCGCAAGCCTGGGAGGTGGAAGAGGTGAAGCAGCCATGGTGTGCTCGGGGTGGAGGCGGGGCAGGGATGAGCTGGGGCGGGGGGGTGCCTCAGAGCGGAGAGTGGGGGGTGGGGAGCTGCCGCAAGGGGGGCGCCTCAGGGTGGAGGGGGGGAGCTGCCATGGGGGGGCGCTTCAAGGGGGCGGAGGGAGCTGCTGCGGGGGTGGGGCGCCTCAGGGCAGGAGGTGCAAGGTGGAAGTTTCGCCTAGGGTGCGAAACATCCTTGCACCGGCCCTGGGTACTGGCTTCATGGATGGGACTGCACCTTTCTCTAAAACAACGAGGAGTCCAGTGGCACCTTAAAGACTAACAGATTTATTTGGGTATAAGCTTTCGTGGGTAATAACCTCACTTCACTTCACTTTTTTACCCACAAAAGCTTATGTCCAAATAAATCTATTAGTCTTCAAGGTGCCACCGGACTCCTTGTTGTTTTTGTGGATACGGACTAACACGGCACCTTTCTCTGTGATCCTTACAGGGCCAAGTTCACTGTCAGTTCTCAGCAAATTGATTTTCAATGTGACTCGGGCACCAAACTCCCTTAGGTGCTGAAGTTTCCACCCTAAGTGGCTTAAATGCTTATACCCCCATTTGCCACCCTGAACAATGTATGTCCTTCTTTGGGGTTTACATCCATCACAGAGTAGTAGGTGATTATTGTATGGTGCAAAATGTTCCTTAGTTCTGATTGTGCAGGGTCTCTTAAGGGGAGTCACAAATTTAAAGGGGGAAAGTGACTGTCCTAAAGGAGGGAGAAATATCACCCATGAATGAGCTGAGCCTGGTGTACCTGTGACAGGAAACATCAGTGATGGGACATGGAAAAGCTCTGATGTATCTAAAAAGAGAGAAATTCCTGTTTTTTAATTATTGATGTATTGCTTCCAATGAGGAGGGATGGTCATTCATGGAATCAGAGCCATGCTGAGGTGGGCACTTGCATCTGAGAGCTCACTTTCATCACACAGAGATGTTATAATTGCCATGTTTGCTCTTTAAACAATCAATCAACACTTCCAGCCTGCGAGTGTGCCCTGCCTGTTATATATGTGATGTAAACTGCAGCATCCAGTGAACTGGGATCGATCTCACCAAGAGGCATGGTAATTCCATGTCAGTTTGGAGAGAAAGGATGGTCCAGCCATTAGGCCTCCGGCTTAGACATTAGGAAACCAAGATTCAGTTCCCTGTTCTGGTATGGGCTTCTTGTGTGACTTTAGGCAAATGACGTTGGTCTAGATTCCAAACAGTACTTAGGCTCCTAACTTCCACAGAAATCAATTACAGCACTGGGCCTTAACCTCTGTGTGCCTCAGTTCCCCATTTGTAAAATAGGGGTCATAGTACTGCCCTGCCTCACAGGGGTGTTGTGGGGATAAATACATGACAGATTGTGAGGTGCTCGGATACTATGGCAAGGGGGACTGTATAAAGACCGTATATACATTTGCCTACAGCCCAATGAAGTCCCTAAACCCCCAGTGCTACAAGAGGGGCTCCGATGAGACATCATTTTCGGAAGCTTTCACGTGTGTGACCTAGTGCCAGTGTGTTGTGAAGATGGTGGATATGCCCTGAGAAGTAGCAGTTAATGCTGCTGGATTGGGGGATTTTGGAGACCTCATCTATGATAAGGAGACTTTTTTTCCTTGTCTGGCAGTAGCGTGTCTGGAGAAACTGTGTCTGCACAAGGGTCAGGCACAATCTAGCCCCAAACTGATCTTTGCTTTTGCTGGTAGCCACGTTCCTAGTGACGTGACTATAGCGTGAAAGAAACCCAGCACTATACTGCAGCATGGCAGTTCCTCTTCCCTTCCCCAGGGGTGGTTTCCACATCCTGCTCAGAAGCTCTGAAGATTCCCCATTGTTCCCTACACCTGAGGCACCAAGTCACAGCCAGCTGGAGATGGCTGGTACCTGCACAAAGGGAAATGAATCTGAGGTGGAGCTAACACCTCATTCATCAGGGACTAGTCAATACCAGAGCACCCTGTCAAACCTGTTATTGGAATCAGTCGTGTCATCTCTTCTTCACTCTTGCTGTCATTAGTGCACAGCAGACTTGGCCTTGTCCAGAAGGTTTTCCCATGCTCTTCCTTACATGTGCTGATATCAGAGGTTGGGGGCCGAGCATCGTAACCACGCAGACACTTGTAATGCAGTTCCTGACCCACGGCATATTCTGTCACCCTAGGTGTGGTATGTTCCACAGGGCTGGGTATCCCACAATAACCTACGAAATCCAAAGGAGTCAGACAGTTAGCTAGGTGCTGTTTTTATCCCACTGTGGCTATTATCGCATCAGTGAGATTTGCAATGGCACAAAATGAGCCTGTGTGGAGAAAACCAGTCTCTCCTAACTCTTTGGGGCAAAAAAAATTTGCTCACACGGTAACAACTGCTCCTAGCAAGTGGGTTTTGTAACCGCTGTGTCTGAATCAAAGATGACAAAATCTAATACAAAACATTAAAGGGTGGGATTTTGAAAATACTCAACATTGGACTTTTTCTGCTTCTATGGAAGTCAACAGGAGAAATATGTTACAGTCATTAATGAGTGGTACCTGCTGTGTCAGATGGCAGAATGGTGACTGGATACTCAGGTTTTCTTTCTGACGGTTGTGAAGTAGCACTGGAGTCCCCTATGGAGAAGATTAAGCTTAGTTTTTTTTTTCTGTAAGAGAAGCTGATATTCTATAGAATCATAACTGGAAATCATAACATTTGATTGCCTAGGCCAACCCCTGCCAGTACAAGGTTGTTCCTTACAGCACATAATCTGCCTCCACGTAATTCAGAGTATTCCATATTTGCCTTCTTAGACCTTCCTCTGAAGCATCTGGGTCTGGCCCCTCTCAGACAGTTTACTGGACTAGATAGACCATTGGTCTGATCCAATCTGGCCATTCCTATGTTCTGGTGGAGTCTAGTTTAAAAAGTCACAAATGGCAGGGTTTTCACCACCTCCATAGGGAGAATGTTCCACAGCCCAGTACACCATATTTCAATGCCAGGAAACTTTCCTTATATTTAACCTAAATATTCCCCATTCTTAGTTTGAAGGTAACGATAATTGTTTCCTTACTTGGTGTGTTTCTGTATTGGTTAATGGTGCATAACAGGATTAGATATAAAGAAACTGTATGTGGCACCCAGGTGGCTTTGCTATACAAGCCTATGATTTACCTTACCAGAGTTGACATCCCTAAATCCATTTTCCATCTAAAGTACAACAAAACAGGACAAATTCAGCCCTGGTGTATCTCAGTTTAAGTCAATGGAGGTGCCCCTATACTGACAGTAGAGCAGCATGTGTCTTAGCACATGTGATTGGTTCCACTGTCCATTCTTACTGATGTCTATGAGTGTACATAACAACAACCACAGACCATAACTGAGCATCAAACATGTTTCGGAAGCATAGGGCTCCTAGCAAAGAGGACTGGAACCATGAGTGTGTGCCCCAGAGGACACAGGGACAGATACATGTTCCCTCCACCAGATCAGATTGAAATAGTTCAAAAAAGGTTTAATTGCTGCATCAGGAGTTTGCTCTTTGTTGAAGAAGAAGGAGTCGGTGATGAGGCAGGGTGTTGGAGGGAGACATGACAAGGAAACCCCCTTGTTGCCTCACTGGCAGCAGTCCCATGGAACTAGCAAAATGAACATCCAAACCTCTGCTAAGTAGGTCAGGAGGCATGAAGGCTCTACTGTGGTCAGAAGAGACTAAACCACAGCGGCAGCAGTGTGAGAAGGGTCTAAGGAATAGCAAGTCCTCCTCCCACTGGTCAAATTGTGTTGGGCAGCCAGTGAGGTTTGCGTTTGATTTGTATGGTTTTAGGTGTACTAGCTTCTTGGGGCAGGAACCACATCTTTCTTTGTGATCCTTACAGGACTGAGTTCGCTGTCAGCCATCAGCAAACAATAAATGAATAGATTCCCACCGTTAGGAAATTTTCCCTGACATGCTGCATGTTGATTCTAGAACTGGGCCTGAGCCACAGAGCCGCTCTGGAATTAGGATGGTTAACATTGTATAAACACCCAGATAAATAAAGAGCAGTTTGGATTCATATTCAGATCCAAATTTTTCCAAAGTTCACAGCTACGATTTTGCTCTAGGCCCATCTCTGTTTTGTTCCTGACAGAAGCTTTGTCCTCTGACAGGTACCGAATGTCTTTCACTTTTTAAGCTGTGTGTTTCCACTCTTTCTATTCACTCAACTTGCAGTGTGACTCTAAATTGGTGAAAAACAACAAGGAGTCCAGTAGCACCTTAAAGGCTAACGGATTTATTTGGGCATAAGATTTCGTGGGTAAAAAAACACTTCTTCAGATACATGGAGTGAAAATTAAGACACAGGCATACATATACTGGCACATGAAGGAAACTACCTTACAAGTGCAGAACCAGTGTTGACAAGGCCAATTCAGTCAGGGTGGATGTGATCCACTCCCAATAATTGATGAGGAGGTGTCAATACCAAGAGAGGGAAAACTGCTTTTGTAGTGAACCAGCCACTCCCAGTCCCTGTTCAAGTCCAATTTAATGGTGTTAAGTTTGCAAATGAATTGTAGCTCTGCAGTTGCTCTTTGAAGTCTGGTTTTGAAGATTTTTACTTGAAGGGTGGCTACTTTTAAATCTGTTATTGAATGTCCAGGGAGACTGAAGTGTTCTCCTACTGGCTTTTCTATGTTACCATTCCTGATGTCTAAATTGTGTCCATTTATTCTTTTACATAGAGACTGTCCGGTTTGGCCAATGTACATGGCAGAGGGGCATTGCTGGCACATGATGGCATAGATCACATTAGGAGATGTTCAGGTGAATGAGCCCCTGATGGTGTGGCTGGTGTGGTTGGGTCCTATGATGGTGTCGCTAGAGTAGATATGGGGACAGAGAAGGCAACAGGGTTTGTTACAGGGATTTGTTCCTAGGTTAGTGTTTCTGTGGTGTGGTGTGTAGTTGCTGGTGAGTATTTTCTTCAGGTTGGGGGGCTGTCTGTAAGTGAGGACTGGACTGCTTCCCAAGGTCTGTGAGAATAAGGGATCGTTTTCCAGGATAGGTTGTAGATCGCTGATGCGCTGGAGAGGTTTTAGCTGGGGGCTATGCGTGATGGCCAGTGGTGTTCTGTTATTTTCCTTGTTGGGCCTATCCTGTAGTAGGTGACTTCTGGGTACCCATCTCACTTTGTAAATCTGTTTCCTCACTTCCCCAGGTGGGTATTTTAGTTTTAAGAATGCGTGATAAAGATCTGGTAGGTGTTTGTCTCTGTCTGAGGGACTGGGAGTGGCTGGCTCACTACAAAAGCAGTTTTCCCTCTCTTGGTATTGACACCTCCTCATCAATTATTGGGAGTGGATCACATCCACCCTGACTGAATTGGCCTTGTCAACACCGGTTCTCCACTTGTAAGGTAACTCCCTTCTCTTAATGTGCCAGTATATTTATGCCTATATCTGTAATTTTCACTCCATGCATCTGAATAAGTGATTTTTTTTTACCCACGAAATCTTATGCCCAAATAAAACTGTTAATCTTTAAGGTGCCACCAGACTCCTCGTTGTTTTTGTGGATACAGACTAACACGGCTAACCCTCTGATTCTAAATTGATCAGTTTCACTTTCTGATTAGAGTCTGTTTTACTTTCCTTTTCTTATGCACTAGTTCAACACTGTGGTGTTTCCAGCTCTGCAGGAAATGTTTATTAAATAGTAATCATACACTGAACCCTTTGTTTTAATTTCATTGTACACACTTCTATGTATATTAGGTTTTGTATTGTCAGTGGGAGTCAATATCTGGGTGGCAGGTTTGCCTGGGAGAAGTAAGAATACAAAACATAATTCAATACCACAGTATTGTGTTGCCACTATAATAGCTAAATCAATTGAAAATTTCCTGTGCATATAGAAAATGTGCTTAGACCTAGCAGGATTTAGTTGGGGATTTAGTTGGGGATTGGTCCTGCTTTGACCAGGGTGTTGAACTAGATGACCTCCAGAGGTCCCTTCCAACTCTGATATTCTATGATTCTATGAAGGATGGTAATCACTTACGTTCACATACAGAAGCTTTTGTGGTCCAGTGAATAAGCCCAGTATCGTTGGTACAGACAATAAAGTTACTCTTCCCAATTATCCTTCTATAGCCAGCTTCACACATGTATCGCACCTTGCTGCCCACCATGACCCTGTCAATGGTAATCTCAGCGAACTCAATGTAGTGTGGGGCGAAGCACTTCCCTGCAAAGAGGAAGAAGGTCCATTAGGGTAACAGTACATGGCTGGAGGGCTTTGAATAATTTTGATTTTAGACAACCAGGGAGGAACGATGGCCATAGGGTTAGGGCACTTGATTAGTTCCATTACTGCAAATGGGGGATTGCATGTTTGAATACCTCCCCCCTTCCCGTGCATTGTTCCTAGGTTCTGCGATCTCATAGTTGGTTTGGAAGCTGAAAGAATCACTGCAGAAGTAAACTAATGACATGGGGCCTGATCCTGCTCTCAGTCACCCTGATGTAAAGCACGAGCTCCATATAAGGTAATGGAATTAAAAAAAAGAAGGAAAATGATTTAAGATGAGGGTGGGGGAGGAGTTTTAAAGGGCTTACCCCTTTGGGCATAATCTTTTGTGGGTGAAAACCCCACTTCTTCAGATGCAAAGAAAAGGGATCGGAACTCGTCTCCCTGCACTATAGAGAAAGAGAGAGCTAGCTGTATCCCAGTACCACGGCAGTGCTGTTTACTCAGCCCTCCTGCAGAACTCCTACAGAAGGGCCAGAGAGATCCATATTAAGAGCATTCACCACTGCAGTTATGGTTAGGCCATTGCAAAATAGCCTTGGGATACAAATGCCTCTCTCATGAGAAATATTTGTGATGCTATTTACTCTGTTCATTTAATTTCATTCCATCACTCCCGCTTATTCTTATTTATTATGGGTATTATAGTAGCACCTAGAGGCCCCAACTGAGACCAGAACCCATTGTGTTAGTTCCTATACATACACATAGTAAGAGTCAGTCCCTGTCCCAAACAGCTTAAAAACTAGTTGCTTGGCTGGTGCACCTTTGGTTTGATTTGTATGGTTTTTGGGGTACTGGCAGGGCCGGTGCAACCATTTAGGCAACCTAGGCGGTTGCCTAGGGCACTGGGATTTGGGGGCGCCATTTTCTTCAGCAGCGACTGCGGCGGCTGGATCTTCGGCCGCCCTGGTCGCCGCCGGCATTTAGGCGGAGGGAGCTGGGGCAGGGGGGCACGGGGAGGACTGCCTGCAGCAAGTTGGGTGGGGGCGGCACGCAGGGGAACTCCCTGCCCCAGCTCACCCCTACCCCGCCTCCTCCCCAAGCACGTCGTGGCTGCTTCACTTCTCCTGCCTCCCAGGCTTGTGGTGCCTAAGCTGATTGGTGCCGCAAGCCTGGGAGGTGGAAGAGGTGAAGCAGCCATGGTGTGCTCGGGGAGGAGGCGGGGCAGGGATGAGCTGGGGCGGGGGGGTGCCTCAGAGCGGAGAGTGGGGGGTGGGGAGCTGCCGCAAGGGGGGCGCCTCAGGGTGGAGGGGGGGAGCTGCCATGGGGGGGCGCCTCAGGGGGGGCGGAGGGAGCTGCTGCGGGGGTGGGGCGCCTCAGGGCAGGAGGTGCAAGGTGGAAGTTTCGCCTAGGGTGCGAAACATCCTTGCACCGGCCCTGGGCACTGGCTTCATGGATGGGACTGCACCTTTCTCTAAAACAACAAGGAGTCCGGTGGCACCTTAAAGACTAACAGATTTATTTGGGTATAAGCTTTCGTGGGTAATAACCTCACTTCACTTCACTTTTTTACCCACAAAAGCTTATGTCCAAATAAATCTATTAGTCTTCAAGGTGCCACCGGACTCCTTGTTGTTTTTGTGGATACGGACTAACACGGCACCTTTCTCTGTGATCCTTACAGGGCCAAGTTCACTGTCAGTTCTCAGCAAATTGATTTTCAATGTGACTCGGGCACCAAACTCCCTTAGGTGCTGAAGTTTCCACCCTAAGTGGCTTAAATGCTTATACCCCCATTTGCCACCCTGAACAATGTATGTCCTTCTTTGGGGTTTACATCCATCACAGAGTAGTAGGTGATTATTGTATGGTGCAAAATGTTCCTTAGTTCTGATTGTGCTGGGTCTCTTAAGGGGAGTCACGAATTTAAATGGCGAAAGTGACTGTCCTAAAGGAGGGAGAAATACCACCCATGAATGAGCTGAGCCTGGTGTACCTGTGACAGGAAACATCAGTGATGGGACATGGAAAAGCTCTGATGTATCTAAAAAGAGAGAAATTCCTGTTTTTTAATTATTGATGTATTGCTTCCAATGAGGAGGGATGGTCATTCATGGAATCAGAGCCATGCTGAGGTGGGCACTTGCATCTGAGAGCTCACTTTCATCACACAGAGATGTTATAATTGCCATGTTTGCTCTTTAAACAATCAATCAACACTTCCAGCCTGCGAGTGTGCCCTGCCTGTTATATATGTGATGTAAACTGCAGCATCCAGTGAACTGGGATCGATCTCACCAAGAGGCATGGTAATTCCATGTCAGTTTGGAGAGAAAGGATGGTCCAGCCATTAGGCCTCCGGCTTAGACATTAGGAAACCAAGATTCAGTTCCCTGTTCTGCTATGGGCTTCTTGTGTGACTTTAGGCAAATGACGTTGGTCTAGATTCCAAACAGTACTTAGGCTCCTAACTTCCACAGAAATCAGTTACAGCACTGGGCCTTAACCTCTGTGTGCCTCAGTTCCCCACTTGTAAAATAGGGGTCATAGTACTGCCCTGCCTCACAGGGGTGTTGTGGGGATAAATACATGACAGATTGTGAGGTGCTCGGATACTATGGCAAGGGGGACTGTATAAAGACCGTATATACATTTGCCTACAGCCCAATGAAGTCCCTAAACCCCCAGTGCTACAAGAGGGGCTCCGATGAGACATCATTTTCGGAAGCTTTCACGTGTGTGACCTAGTGCCAGTGTGTTGTGAAGATGGTGGATATGCCCTGAGAAGTAGCAGTTAATGCTGCTGGATTGGGGGATTTTGGAGACCTCATCTATGATAAGGAGACTTTTTTTCCTTGTCTGGCAGTAGCGTGTCTGGAGAAACTGGGTCTGCACAAGGGTCAGGCACAATCTAGCCCCAAACTGATCTTTGCTTTTGCTGGTAGCCACGTTCCTAGTGACGTGACTATAGCGTGAAAGAAACCCAGCACTATACTGCAGCATGGCAGTTCCTCTTCCCTTCCCCAGGGGTGGTTTCCACATCCTGCTCAGAAGCTCTGAAGATTCCCCATTGTTCCCTACACCTGAGGCACCAAGTCACAGCCAGCTGGAGATGGCTGGTACCTGCACAAAGGGAAATGAATCTGAGGTGGAGCTAACACCTCATTCATCAGGGACTAGTCAATGCCAGAGCACCCTGTCGAACCTGTTATTGGAATCGGTCGTGTCATCTCTTCTTCACTCTTGCTGTCATTAGTGCACAGCAGACTTGGCCTTGTCCAGAAGGTTTTCCCATGCTCTTCCTTACATGTGCTGATATCAGAGGTTGGGGGCCGAGCATCGTAACCACGCAGACACTTGTAATGCAGTTCCTGACCCACGGCATACTCTGTCACCCTAGGTGTGGTATGTTCCACAGGGCTGGGTATCCCACAATAACCTATGAAATCCAAAGGAGTCAGACAGTTAGCTAGGTGCTGTTTTTATCCCACTGTGGCTATTATCGCATCAGTGAGATTTGCAATGGCACAAAATGGGCCTGTGTGGAGAAAACCAGTCTCTCCTAACTCTTTGGGGCAAAAAAAATTTGCTCACACGGTAACAACTGCTCCTAGCAAGTGGGTTTTGTAACCGCTGTGTCTGAATCAAAGATGACAAAATCTAATACAAAACATTAAAGGGTGGGATTTTGAAAATACTCAACATTGGACTTTTTCTGCTTCTATGGAAGTCAACAGGAGAAATATGTTACAGTCATTAATGAGTGGTACCTGCTGTGTCAGATGGCACGATGGTGACTGGATACTCAGGTTTTCTTTCTGACGGTTGTGAAGTAGCCCTGGAGTCCTCTATGGAGAAGATTAAGCTTAGTGTTTTTTTTCTGTAAGAGAAGCTGATATTCTATAGAATCATAACTGGAAATCATAACATTTGATTGCCTAGGCCAACCCCTGCCAGTACAAGGTTGTTCCTTACAGCACATAATCTGCCTCCACGTAATTCAGAGTATTCCATATTTGCCTTCTTAGACCTTCCTCTGAAGCATCTGGGTCTGGCCCCTCTCAGACAGTTTACTGGACTAGATAGACCATTGGTCTGATCCAATCTGGCCATTCCTATGTTCTGGTGGAGTCTAGTTTAAAAAGTCACAAATGGCAGGGTTTTCACCACCTCCATAGGGAGACCGTTCCACAGCCCAGTACACCATATTTCAATGCCAGGAAACTTTCCTTATATTTAACCTAAATATTCCCCATTCTTAGTTTGAAGGTAAAGATAATTGTTTCCTTACTTGGTGTGTTCCTGTATTGGTTAATGGTGCATAACAGGATTAGATATAAAGAAACAGTATGTGGCACCCAGGTAGCTTTGCTATACAAGCCTATGATTTACCTTACCTAGGGTGACCAGACGTCCCGATTTTATCGGGACTGTCCCGATATTTGCTTGTTTGTCCCGCGTCCCGACCAATGTTAGGTCGGGACACTGGACAAACAAGCAAAGGCTCCGGAGCCTGGCAGGGCTCGCGCCCTCCCCCGCCCTGACTCTGCCCCCTCCTTCCCCCATTGGCTCCCTCCCCAAATCCCCACCTCTTGCCAAGCATGCCATGCCCAGGAGACGCAGGGGAGTGCAGGGCCGGGGTGAGTGTGAGTCTGGCCTGGCCCCGAGCAGGCAGGACTCGGTACCTGAAGGGAGAGTAGGGGGGTGGCCTGCGGGGCTAGGCGGCGGCTGTTCTCCCCACCTGGGCAGCAGGACTCGGGAGCAGCCGCTGCTGCAGCTCCCACTGCCGCGGGGGGAGGAAGCGGCCAAGCACGTGGCGCTCAGCGGCTGTGGTTTTGGCGCCCGGGCCGAACCCCCCGAGCCCGGGACTGCTGCAGGGACCCAGCAGCGCGCACGCTGCGCCCAGCCCCTGGCCAGTCGTGTCTGGGCTGGCTTCCCGGCTGGTGCAATCCCACGGCAGAGGCATTGGCAGCCCAGCCCCATTTGTTCTCCTGCGGGACCCAAGCGGGATGGGGGGGCTGAGGCCTGCTGCCCCCTCTCCGGGGCCGCCCGCGGGATTGCACCAGCTGGGCAGCCAGCCCAGACGCGACTGGCCAGGGGCTGGGTGCACGCTGGGTCCCCGCAGCAGGCCCGGGCTCGGGGGGTTAATGGGTGCTAGAGCCGCAGCCGCCGAGCTTGGCCAGCAGCCGCTTCCTCCCCCCGCGGCAGTGGGAGCTGCAGCAGCGGCTGCTCCCAAGTCCCGCTGCCCAGGTGGGGAGAACAACCGCCGCCTGGCCCTGCAGGCCGCCCCCTACTCTCCCTCCAGGTACCGCGCCCGAGTCCTGCCTGCTCGGGGCCAGGCCAGACTCACACTCACACCAGCCCCGCGCTCCCCTGAGTCTCCCCTGCCTCCCTCCAGCGCTTGCGGAGGGAGGCGGAATCGGGGATGGGGGATTTTTTTTTTTTTTGCTCTGCCGCCATTTTTTTCCCCTCTGTCCCTGCCCCCCTCCCCATGTCCCGATATTTGACCTGGGTGATCTGGTCACCCTAACCTTACCAGAGATGGCATCCCTAAATCCATTTTCCATCTAAAGTACAACAAAACAGGACAAATTCAGCCCTGGTGTGACACCTCCTCATCAATTATTGGGAGTGGACCACATCCACCCTGACTGAATTGGCCTTGTCAACACCGGTTCTCCACTTGTAAGGTAACTCCCTCTCTTAATGTGCCAGTATATTTATGCCTATATCTGTAATTTTCACTCCATGCATCTGAATAAGTGATTTTTTTTTACCCACAAAATCTTATGCCCAAATAAAACTGTTAATCTTTAAGGTGCCACCAGACTCCTCGTTGTTTTTGTGGATACAGACTAACACGGCTACCCCTCTGATTCTAAATTGATCAGTTTCACTTTCTGATTAGAGTCTGTTTTACTTTCCTTTTCTTATGCACTAGTTCAACACTGTGGTGTTTCCAGCTCTGCAGGAAATGTTTATTAAATAGTAATCATACACTGAACCCTTTGTTTTAATTTCATTGTACACACTTCTATGTATATTAGGTTTTGTATTGTCAGTGGGAGTCAATATCTGGGTGGCAGGTTTGCCTGGGAGAAGTAAGAATACAAAACATAATTCAATACCACAGTATTGTGTTGCCACTATAATAGCTAAATCAATTGAAAATTTCCTGTGCATATAGAAAATGTGCTTAGACCTAGCAGGATTTAGTTGGGGATTTAGTTGGGGATTGGTCCTGCTTTGAGCAGGGGGTTGAACTAGATGACCTCCAGAGGTCCCTTCCAACTCTGAGATTCTATGATTCTATGAAGGATGGTAATCACTTACGTTCACATACAGAAGCTTTTGTGGTCCAGTGAATAAGCCCAGTATCGTTGGTACAGACAATCAAATTACTCTTCCCAATTATCCTTCTATAGCCAGCTTCACACATGTATCGCACCTTGCTGCCCACCATGACCCTGTCAATGGTAATCTCAGCGAACTCAATGTAGTGTGGGGTGGAGCACTTCCCTGCAAAGAGGAAGAAGGTCCATTAGGGTAACAGTACATGGCTGGAGGGCTTTGAATAATTTTGATTTTAGACAACCAGGGAGGAACGATGGCCATAGGGTTAGGGCACTTGATTAGTTCCATTACTGCAAATGGGGGATTGCATGTTTGAATACCTCCCCCCTTCCCGTGCATTGTTCCTAGGTTCTGCGATCTCATAGTTGGTTTGGAAGCTGAAAGAATCACTGCAGAAGTAAACTAATGACATGGGGCCTGATCCTGCTCTCAGTCACCCTGATATAAAGCACGAGCTCCATATAAGGTAATGGAATTAAAAAAAAGAAGGAAAATGATTTAAAATGAGGGTGGGGGAGGAGTTTTAAAGGGCTTACCCCCCGCGACTAAGGGAGATGAAATCCCAGTCCAGATAGAAAGCGGCTGGGAAAATCCAGTCCAAGGTGCCAGTAACATGGGGCTCTCCTTTGAGAACTACATCTTCAGGGAACAGGAAATGATAAAACCTAGGCTGAATGGAAAATGACACCCAGAATATCTGTTCCAGATCAGCGGGGGCTCCCTTTAATGGTCCCTCCACTTTCCACTGAGTGACTGGTGCAGCTGCCTCTCGGGATGGGGCCCTAACCCACTAGATAGCTTCACTCGATCAGGTTCTACCAACTGTGGGTCACAACCCAAAACTGTCAAATCTGCCAAAGGGTCACAGGGCTCTCTGACCTCAGCTTCCCGCTCAGGGCATTGTGACCTGGGGTATGGGGCTGCACCGCTGCTCTGGTTTGGCTCAGTCCCCCACCCATCATGATGCCAAACTAAGGGCAGGTCTACACTGGGGGGGGGGATCGATCTAAGATACGCAACTTCAGCTACGTGAATAGCGTAGCTGAAGTCGAAGTACCTTAGATTGAATTACTTATCGTCCTCACGGCGCGGGATCGACGTCCGCGGCTCCCCATGTCGACTCCGCTACCGCCGTTCGCGTTGGTGGAGTTCCGGAGTCGACAGGAGCGCGTTCGGGGATCGATATATCGTGTCTAGATGAGACGTGATATATCGATCCCCGAGAAATCCATTGCTACCCGCCGATCCGGCCGATAGTGAAGACATACCCTAAGTAGATTGCATTGGGATCCCATGTGCCAGGTTGCAATGCCACTCACACAAATTTGTCTCCGCTAGCTCCTCGTTAGGGGTCTGGAGCAAACCTGAGCGGTGCAACCCCAGAGCAGGGAGCCACATCCAGCCAACCGCGGGGGGACAGGAGCAGTTGGTGTCATGTTCTCCAGTACGGACCAGACGATACCTTCTGCCCTACAACCAGGCAAATACTCCTCTGTCATACTAGCTATCTTGGCTCCCAGATAATCCCCTTGCATGCTCCGCCCCCTACTCCTTTCTCCAGACCCCCCACTTTGCCCCAGGACCCAAAATCTTCCCCACTCCTTTACTCTCTGCCCCACATTGGCCATGCATGGGAGTTACATGTTTTTGGAGGAGCTATTGGTTCACCAGTCCTCCCTTTAACCCCATATCATCCCCCCAATGCACCCCACAACCCTCTGCCCTCCCAATTCCTTCCCCAACCCTCCAGAATCCCCAACTGCTTCCTCACTATGTCCCCCAGGCTCCCCACTATGCCCACTTCACCTCCAGGCCCACAAATCCCCCTCTGCCCCCCATCAATCATGGGAGGAGCTCTGTGTTTTGGGGGCATCTCTCAACTCACTGCCCCTCTCCCCAGTTGCTGGTGGGGGTACCCCAGATATCTCCCTGATGAACCCCTGCTGGGGGGCACATCAGGTCTGAGGGGTATCCTGGGCATGATCTGGGTCACGACAGGCCCACAAGGTTTACAAATGGGCCCTGAGCCCCCAAAAGTTGAGAACTCCTTGTCTAATCTATCTTCGTGTAGTACTGAAGCTCCAAAACAGCAACTAAAATAGGAGCAAAGAATCCTGTGGCACCTTATAGACTAACAGACGTTTTATAGCATGAACTTTCGTGGGTGAATACCCACTTCATTCCGACGAAGTGGGTATTCACCCACGAAAGCTCATGCTACAAAACGTCTGTTAGTCTATAAGGTGCCAAAGGATTCTTTGCTGCTTTTACAGATCCAGACTAACACGGCTACCCCTCTGATACTTGAGCAACTAAAATAGTCCACGGATACCTGCTAATAGCCGATAATGAAGCTCTGGGGTGTTTTTGCCAAGTGTTATAAGAAAGACATCTTGAAAACTCTGCTTTTGAGAAGAGTTCTCAGGTACCTGAGTAGGTCTTTGCTTACTGGGCTCTGAGAAGCCAATCGAGCCCCCTCTTCCATAAACACAGAGGAGCCCATGGCAGTGGAATTGGGACTGTTTGGCTGGGTAGAGGATGCGGAAGAATTTGGGATGCCCAGAAGGGAGTATGGATCTCTTGTGTGCTGCAGAGTTCTGCTCCTTGGAGGCTAATCACCCTCGCTGTTAAAAACTGGTGCCTTATTTCTCATTTGAATTGGTCTGGCTTTAGCTTCCAGCCATTGTCTTTTTCTATGCCTTTCTCCACTCGATTCAACAGCCCTTTTGTACTCAGTATGTTCTCCCTGTGAAGGTACTTATACACCATAATGTCACCCATCATCTCTGACAGATTGTTTACCAAGATCCAGAAAGAGAGAAAGGTCTACATGAGGCAGGAAAATCATCCTAATTTTCCCTTTGATTCAGGGGGAGAATTCTAAGAAGGGGATCCCAGGACAGAGTCCCTTCCAACACACCCTTGAGTCAGTGTGGGATGATTTGCTTCCTGATTTTTTTTCCTTCAGAGTCTGTGGCTGTCAAACCACCACTAAATTAATGTAAAACATCTTTAAACTATATAGTATCAGAGGGGTAGCCGTGTTAGTCTGGATCTGTAAAAGCAACAAAGAATCCTGTGGCACCTTATAGACTAACAGACGTTTTGCAGCATGAGCTTTCGTGGGTGAATACCCACTTCTTCGGATGCATGCACAAAAGCTCATGCTCCAAAACGTCTGTTAGTCTATAAGGTGCCACAGGATTCTTTGTTGCTTAAACTATATAATGTTCAAACCCCAATATTAACCAAAAGCCTTTGTGACTGAAAGGACAGAACTTTCTCTATTCTGGATTTTAATTTCTTCTTCAAGGGTGCTCTAGTGTTAGGGGGGATGAGAAGCCATTGGTTCACAACAGTTTCTTGTGGTGACATAGACTGTAATCCACGATGCACAGTGAAAAGAGTTGACTATTCAAATAGCATCTCAATGGTAAGCAGAGCAGGAGGGAGGCGCGGGGTAGGTGTAGAGAACCGTCATATCACTGAAATCACACCTGAGCCCCAAAATAGGTACATAAATGGCTCTTGCTGCCTAGCCAAGCTTTTGAACATTTTTGGCCTTATATTATTATTACTTTAAAAAAGTATCAGAGGGGTAGCTGTGTTAGTCTGGATCTGTAAAAGCAGCAAATAGTCCTGTGGCACCTTATAGACTAACAGATGTTTTGAAGCATGAGCTTTCGTGGGTGAATACCCACTTCATCGGATGCATGCACAAAAGCTCATGCTCCAAAACGTCTGTTAGTCTATAAGGTGCCACAGGACTCTTTGCTACTTTAAAAAAGATCTCCATACAACATTTTACCGCCCATGCTCCGGTGGTTGCTGCCATTCACTTCATCAGTAGGATTATTAGCAGCAGAGGTTTCTACAAGAGGAGGAAAGGATATTGGGAGAATCCTGATCCTGGGAGTTTTGTCAGTGACTTCAGTGGACTCAGGATTTCACCCCTCGTCTTTAATCCATCAAAGAAGGAATCTGCCTTGCAATCACTGAGTCTCAGCACTGTTTACTCCCACTCCCCAGTAATAAGGGTGATGCTGCTGAATGAATTTCAGAGCCCAGTAAGGTGGAGTGGGTTCGACCCTCCATCCTTTACTCTGAGAGAGAAGCAATGCAGGAGACAGAAGGCTTCATGGTGGCGGGGAATGGCTATCAGGAGCAATAGCTGCGTGATCCCTTCTGGCTGGGCTCAGATCACACCTCTCGATCCTGCCTAGCAGCAGCGCAATGCCAATAACATTACCTCAGTATAGAGGAATATTCATGACCAGTTTCTTTTGTGGTGGCTCCCAAATATGAGGGTCAAAAACACTGTAAAAATTAATTAGAAACCCCATTTTTCCATTTCCTTAGATTCAGACATTATTTTTCAACTTTCCTATTTTGACACCTGTAAATACTGGTAGTTAAAAGGCAATTATTTATCAGGAACAATTTCTAATATTCTGGTTAAGTATTTTATTTTCTTAATGAAATTAAATAAAAATATATTTTACAATTAAACTTGATATCAGCCTCAGTACTTGCATCCCTAATTGTATGGTGTAATGTTGAAAAAACAAAGATAATCCAGCACAGAGTCATTGAACCGGGTAATAGTTACAACAGCCACTAAGCAAAACAATAAAAAACGAGGAGATTCACAGTTATGTCCCCACCCACTGAACAGCAACCAACCAACAACAGCTTATTGTGAGAAAGTGGAGGTTGCAAACCTAAAAATAATTCATCCAGAAAACAAGGACTGTTATGACAGCAGCAAATGATATCCAAATATAATTCTCAGTGACCTAGGATTAATTAAGAATGGGTCATATTAACGCTGGTTGAGAGACAGGATCAGGCTTCTCTATAGACCCACTGTTGGATGAATGCGTTCCCAAATGAGGTTCTGGAATCATTTGCTCTGGGTCCCTGAATCTTGAGAAACTCAAAGATGGGATTCTGGACTTGGAGGGCTGTCTTAGTATGGGGTGCTGTGTTAGGAAGGGCAACTGATTAATTGATGAATCCATTAGAGAGGGAACCTGCCAAGAAGAGGGGGTGATCTGTAGATGGAGGTGCCTTCAGTCAATGTAGGAAGCGAAAGATAAGACAAATGTGGTCAGTGGCTATTTATCTGTAATACTCATTGCAAGTTGCTATGATGAGACTTCCCTACTCACCACCTCCTCCCATTTCCTGTGACAAGAAACAACAATGCAACCCCCTCAGAGGACAAGGGCTAGGATCTCAAACTCCAGACAGCCCTCCATCTTTAATTCTTCTTGCCTTCTATCCCTGACTCCTAAGATGTCCTCTCTGTGTAGATAATCATGGTCTTGCTGACATTACTTCCAGCCATGGAAATCAGTGATTTCTAAACCCAGTGCTATGATGTCATTCTCCAGGTTCCTCTTCTTTACTTTCACTGTCACCTAATGTCTCGCTTTGTTCTTTTCCCTCCCCCTCTCTGTACTCTCCTGCTTTGGTGAAAGCTGAGGGCAAGTGGGCACACAGGAGGAAAGGGAGGAAGAAGGCAAAGAGATCCATTGTGCACAAATGATCTGAACTGTTTTAACGTCTTTAATCCATTGTTAAAGGATTTGCCTTGTATAAACTGGCAGCAGACTGTGGCTTCTAGAGGAGCTGCTGTACCCGAAATAGTTAACCACATGCTTTACCACAGACCGTCAGGGTGATTAAAATTAAAGAGTTATCAGATGAGAGACATTTCGTGAACACATACTCTCACTTTCCCTTAAAGCTAAAAGCACGGTTCCCTCGAGACTTCAAACGCCTCTTTGAAGCAGCTGGTAGATCTCAATCTCACCAAACAGCATTCCAGCCTACATCTCTTTAAGTTCTTAATAAAAACGCACAACATTTAATCTACTCATTGTAAAGGGCAACTGCTCGCTTATCTGGCAGGCAGGTGAGATGCTTGGGGTTCTGCTGAGCCGTCGTGCACAATACTGCACAAAAAAAATGACACTTGTAAGTGATTGTGGACAACACCTCCACCCACTCTTCCACCCAGACCCATAGTGTGGGTGTCATCTTCACCTTGGTTCTCTCTCTGGATCCTCACAGCCGGGCTGTGTCCAGATCTTTCCAAGTCTTCCTGTACAATATCTCTAAGGCCTGGTCCACACTAAAAAGGGGGTTTGAATTAGGGTACGCAAATTCAGCTATGGGAATAGCGTAGCTGAATTCGAAGTACCCTAATTCGAACTACTCACCCGTCCAGACGCGGTGGGGTCGAACTCCGCGGCTCCCCCGTCGACTCCACCACCGCCGTTTGCAGTGCCGGAGTCGACCGCGGCGCTTCTGGAGTTCGAACTATCGCGTCTAGATCAGACGCGATAGTTCGAACTCCGTGAAGTCGAACTCACCGCGTCGACCCGCGCGGTGAGTATGGACCTGCCCTAAGATCCAACCTTTCTTCTCCATCCACACAGCGAAAACTCATCCAGACTCTCAGCATCTCAGAGCATCCTTTTCTGTGGCTTTGACATGCAGTCTTGCCCCACTCATATCCAATCAGAACGCTGCTGTATGGATCATGTTCCTACTTCCTCCCTTTGACCATGTCACCCCTTTCTTTGCTTCCGTCCACCACGTTGCCCTCCTCCATTGCATCAGACATAAACTACTTATCTTCACTTTCATGGCCATGGGTGGTGGGTATCATAGGCTGGGGGAGGCTGAACCTTCCCAAATAGCCAGGTGTGACCCCTGCCCACATGCCACCCCTAATTCCCTTCTTGCTTCCTGCTCTGCGGGCAGCTTTTCCCATGTGCCATGGCCACAGCTGGGGCTGTGCTGCCTGCCCTCCCAGCCCTCCAGGGTCGGGGCCACGCTGCTCACCTCCGAGTGCTCCGGGGCTGGGGGCACTCTGGGGTTGGGGGCGCTAGCCTGGGGCAGGGGCCAGATGCCACAGAGAGAAGGCTCTTGGGGGGGGCAAAGGGATGGGGCTGGGGGGCTAGCCTCCCTGAGCCAGCGGTTCGCCCACCACCCATGTTCATGGCCTGTCATGATTTATCCCCATGCTACCTATCATCTCTGTAAGAACATAAGAATGCCCATACGACCAATGGTCCATCTAGCCCGGTATCTTGTCTTCTGACAGTGGCCGGTGCCACATGCTTCAAAGAGAAAATAAACAGAACAGAGCAGTTTTGAGTGATCCATCCCCTGTTGTCCACTGATTGACCTAGCCTCCATGAATGTATCTAATTCTTTTAAAAACCCAGTTATACCTTTGGCCTTCACAACATCCCGTGACAAAGAGTTCCACAGGCGGATTGTGCGTTGTGTGAAGAAGTACTTCCTTTGGTTTGTTTTACACCTACTGCCTACTGATTTCATCAGGTGACCCCTAGTTCTTGTGTTATATGAAGGGGTGAATATAAACGTCCTTATTCACTTTCTCCATATCACTCATGATTTTATAGACTGCTATCATGCCCCCCCTCTTTGTCATCTCTTTTCTAAGATGAACAGTTCCAGTCTTTTTAATCTCTCTTCATATGGAAGCTGTTCCATACCCCTAATCATTTTTGTTGCTGTTCTCTCTGTACCTTTTCCAGTTCTAATATATATTCTTTGAGATGGGGCTGCCAGAACTTCACACAGTATTCAAAGTGTGGGCGTACCATCCATTTCTGTACTGGTATTACAATATTTTCTGTTTAATTATCTATCTCTTTCCTAATGGTTCCTAACATTCTGTTAGCTTTTTTTGACTGCCACTGCCCATTGAGTGTATGGTTTCAGAGAACTATCCACGATGAGTCCAAAATCTCTTTCTTGAGCGGAAAAAGCCAGTTTGGGCCCCATCGTTTTGTATGTACAGTTGGGATTATGTTTTCCAGTGTGCATTACTTTGCATTTATCAATACTGAAGTGCATCTGACATTTTGTTCCCCAATCACCCAGTTTTGTGAGATCCCTTTGTAAATTTTCACAGACAGCCTTGGACTTAACTATCTTGAGTAATTTTGCATTGTCTGCAAACTTCACTGTGTAGCTCCTATTTCAGATCATTTATGAATACATTGAACAGCACCGCTCCCAGTAAATATCCTTACTGGACCCTACTATTTACCTCTCTCCACTGTGAAAAATGATTATTTATTCCTACCCTTTGTTTCCTACCTTTTAGCAAGTTACCAATCCATTAGAGGACCTTCCCTCTTATCTGCTGACTGCTTAGCTTGCTTAAGAGTCTTTGGTGAAGAACCTTGTCCAAGGCTTTCTGAAAGTCTAAGTACACTATATCGACTGTATCACCCTTGTCCATATGCTTGTTGACACCCTCAGAGAATACTAATATACTATTGAGGCCTGATTTCCCTTGACAAAAGATGTGTTAACTCTTCCCCAATCTGTTCTGTTTATCCATGTGTCTGGTGATGCTGTTCTTTACTGTAGTTTCAACCAATCTCTCTGGTACTAAAGTTAAGCTTACCTGCCTGTAATGTCGGGATTAACTATGGAGCCTATTCTAAATATTGGTGTAACATTAGTTACCCTCCAGTCATCTAGTACAGAGGCTGATTTAAACAATAGGTTACATACCACAGTTAGCAATTCTGCAATTTCATATTTGAGTTCCTTCAGAATTCTAGGGTGAATACCATCTGGTCCCTAAAACAACGAGGAATCCTTGTGGCACCTTAGAGACTAACAAATGTATTTGGGCATAAGCTTTCGTTGGCTAGAACCCACTTCATTAGATGCATGGAGTGGAAAATACAGTAGCAGGTGTATATAGGCATAGGACATGAAAAGATGGGAGTTGCCTTACCAGGTGGGGGGTCAGTGCTAATGAGACAATTCAATTAACAGTAGATAACCAAGGGAGGAAAAATCACTTTTGTAGTGGTAATGAGAGTGGCCCGTTTCAAACAGTTGACAAGAAGGTGTGAGTAACAGTAGGGGAGAATTAGTATGGTAAAATTAGGTTTTCATCACTTTTGTAGTGGTAATGAGGGTGGCTCATTTCAAACAGTTGACATTAGGTCATTACAAAACCTAATTTTACTGAAATAATTTCCCCCTACTGTTACTCACACCTTCTTGTCAACTGTTTGAAATGGGCCACTCTCATTACCACTACAGAAGTGATTTTTCCTCCCTTGGCATTCTACTGTTAATTGAATTGTCTCATTAGCACTGACCCCCACCCACCTGGTAAGGCAACTCCCATCTTTTCATGTCCTATGTCTATATATACCTGCTACTGTATTTTCCACTCCATGCATCTGATGAAGTGGGTTTTAGCCCACGAAAGCTTATGCCCAAATACATTTGTTAGTCTCAAAGGTGCCACAAGGACTCCTTGTTTTTGCTGATACAGACTAACACGGCTACTACTCTGAAACCAGTCAGTATACAATCACTACCCATGGCGCCCACGGGCCATTCTAAATGTGCCTGCGTCCTGGCCGGCAGTCGAGCATCCGCCGAAATGCCACTGAAATTCGGCGGCATTTTGGCGGATGCTTGACTGCCGCCATGGTAGGTTGGGGACCACTGCCTAAGCACAATGTGGTCCATAATCGGGGCTCCTAGGTGCTAGGGTAGTACAAATAAACAATAATAATAATGAATAATAATGATTGTACACTCGATATTGCTCATCTGCAAAGGGAACTCACACCTTGTCAACTGTCTGTAATGGGCCACTCCCTTTCCACTTCAAAAGTTATTTCTCCTCCCTTCGTATCCTGCTGTTAATTGATTTATCTCGTTAGACTGACCTAACACTTGGTAAAGCAACCCACATTCTTTCGTGTATTTATATCTGCTCCTGTATCCTTTACTTCTTACATCTGATGAAGTGGGTTCTAGCCCACAAAAGCTTATGCCCAAATAAATTTGTTAGTCTCTAAGGTGCTACAAGAACGCCTTGTTTTTTATTATTTGAATATTGGGCCTACAGAGCACCCATTGTTTTTGGCATGTGGGTGCATTACAGATTTAAACTAGCTGCAATTTATAATTCTAATCAGACAAGTGAGGATAAGAATTCCATTGTGTGTTCCCCTTGGTAATCCTCCAAAGCCTATTTTGAGTAAAGGAAGCAAAATTCTCAGGGTTTCTATGTTTTCTCTTTTATTCCTATGCCATGTATGCTACATATGCCTTAGTTTTTAATGTTGACATTTCTCAGCTGGTTGGGACTTAATGTGAATAGTTCTGATTTGGTATTTTGTGAAAATCTACATACTTAACAACGTGGCATTTCCTAAACATACTAAATACAATATGGTTATTAATGCATTTTTCATTGTTCTTTTATAGTCTTTCTAACCTAATATTCAAGGCGCAAGAGGGGTGAGGTAATATCTTTTATTGAACCAACTTCTGTTGGTGACAGAGAGAAGCTTTTCAGCCATACAGAGATCTTTTTAGCTCTATGTGGCTCGAAAGAGTGTTTTTCTTACCGACAGAAGTTGGCCAATAAAAAAATATTACCTCACCTACCTTGTCTCTCTAATATCCTGGAACGGACACTGCATAGAACATTCTATTCAGTCCCATCAGCAGTTCTATTAGGATGGCATCTAGAATGGTTGGAATTTTTCTTGAGAAGAAATGCCTCAGGAAAGGCTTTTACTCTTTGGTCAGAACTAGGGGAATGGAATGATACCCAAATGTTACAAAAGAAAAGTTATCTGTACTTTGTCAAACCTCAAGTATTTTAATTCTAGGTTTTTGAGACATTTCAGGTCATTTCTGGTTCACAAATTTTAAGGGCAGAAAGAACCATTAGATCATCTACCCTGACTCTCTGTATACCACAGGCCATAGAATTTAATCTCATTACTCCTGTATTGAGCCCATTGACGTGTATTTGATTAAAGCTTATCTAGTTGATAATTAATTGACTCACTAATAATGCTCAGGCATCAAGTCTAAGGCATCACACGGAGTCACACAGCATGTTGCTTGGAAGATTATCAAGCATCCATGTACATTTTGGTGCATTTATACTGGAAATTATTATTTCACAATATACAAAAGTTATGTTACAGCCCTTTGAAAAAAGTCACTGGTTCTTGACATACCCTTACTGCCCTGTAAAGCTGTTATGTTATGTCTGGGATTTCTTTGTTTGCTTTTGACTGCATTGTTCATATGTTTCAGAACATACCAATGCACAATGAATGCTGGAGGAAGGACTTTTGCTTTAGGACTTTAGAAGGATCTTTCAACTTTTTGGGTTGAACAAGTTGGTCCACTGGACCTGACATACTCTCAAATTAGTAAGAAGCTCTTTGAAAAAGTACCTGTCTCCTACACTATTTTATGGCTAATACTTACATATAAGGAATAGTAGAGGCTATTACCTCTTAATGATAATGATCTCTCAGTTTCATAGGGCCTTTAATCCAAATGAATCCCAAAGTAGTTTACTCCTTTTACTGATTTGTACAAATTACACATCCATTTCTCCTATTACATAGTTATCTACCTAATCTATTTCATTTTTCATTTCCTTGGGTGAAACGTGCCAATAGTTGAGCAGTGTAAAGTTACACTAACAACAGATTGGGACAGGAAGTGAAGATTAACTCAAGTTGGATTTAGAAGGGAAATTTAGGTATGCTGAATGTATTTAGCTATATTCAGATTTGATTAGGACATTGAAGCTAACTCCTCTGCTCTTGCATAAGTGCCATGGGACTTTTAATGGTCATAACCACCACTTTGTAGCTTATTCAATAGATGTTAATGCCAGGAGCTCATTGTCTGCTAACACCATGATGCTGTCTAAGAGGAAAGAGTGACATCTCAGTACCAACATCACTTCCTTTAGCACTTGGTTCTTTCCCAGAAGTTCCCCATCCAGGTATACTGTTGAGTTGTCCCAAAACTTATTAGTTGTTGAAATCTGATAAGATCATGGCTTCCGAGTGTTTGCCAATTGCGTGGCTACTTCATATTAATATTCGAGTTAGAAGACTGGTTTGATACAGGAATCCAGACAGAAATTCAACCATTTTTTACCAAAATAGGTGAGAGGGGAAATTTGATATGTGTATTTATAGTACTAGGTAGACACAACATAGTGAGTCAGATGCCATGGTAATCTGAACTCAGAATTTGCTTTTTTTTTCCCTTCTGTGGGTTTGTGACACTAGCTTTGACATGGGGTTTGATGCAGAATATAAACCTGTAACATACAAATAATAATATATGGAGATATACCTATCTCATAGAACTGGAAGGGACCCTGAAAGGTCATCACGTCCTGCCTTCACTAGCAGGACCAAGTACTGATTTTGCCCCAGATCCCTAAGTGGCCCCCCTTTTGGATTGAGTTTACAACCTTGGGTTTAGCAGGCCAATGCTAAAACCACTGGGCTATCCCTTCCCCTACAGAATAGGACATTTTTTTCCCTGAGTACATGAGTGACATGGAAGGGAACAGTAGTAGGCTGGCAGCTCTGAATGACACAGAAATTGTTGGAGAAAGCAACACAGCAGACAGAGACAGTTCAGAAGTGAAGAAAACCTTCCCGAGAGCTAGCAAAAACTCAACCCTGTATCAAAATCCAGAGATTCCCACAAAAAGCTACCGCATGAGCTCATTCCACCAAGGGGTTTGATGCTGTTTCTGAAACGATATCATCTCTAGATGGTATCCAACAATTGAAACTGACCTGTGAAGAGGAGAACTGATACCCATCTGCTGGACTGAAATGGTAACTATTGTGCTCCAGCTTTGAAAACTTTTCCCAACTATTTTTAATCTAAAAGTAAAAAATGGGTGTCTGTTCTGTCTTTGCAACTTTCCCCCCCTGAAGTTGTTTTATTTTATTGTCATTTGTTATGTATACAGGTAAGTTAGAAATGAATCTGAGCTGTGACGTTTGGGTCCAGTTCAAAAGTTCCCTGAAGTTTGGGAGTGTTTGTATCTGGGGTTTTGGATCATGTGTGTTGTAAACACATGTAGTACAGTACTTAACAAAATCTCATAAGAAGACAAGATCCTTTCCTCAAGAAGTTTACAATCTAACTAACACAAATAAAAAACAAATGAAAAAATCAGGCATAGGCATGGTGAACAGGACCAGAAAGGAGATCAGCATTGAAAGGCTAGGAGAAACCTACAGTTCCTTGCAGTATAGAAGAGACAGGTCTCAATTGTAATGACTATATAGATGCTTCTTTATTCAGTTTTCTGTCCCTAGATAGACCCTGTAGTTCAGGCTCTCTAGCTCATGGACTAACTAAACATGACAGGCCTGATTCACCATTGCCTGATACCTTGTGTCATCACTTAAACTGTACAAAGTGGTACCCTTTGGGCGTGAAATGCCACCACCAGCATACATGAGTGAAGGCATGTGACTTGGTAGTATTTGACATGCACTTTGCAGAGCTATACATGATTCCAGAAAATCCTGCTCAGTTTGTGCTGCTGAGTATCACTACGTATAGTGTCCCTCACTCCTATCCTGTGCTAAGCAGCCATGCCAGGGACCACTGACCACAGGGCAGATTTTTTAAAAGGGACGCTAAGGGAGAGAGGGAGAGTACTCAATATGCAGTCAAGAGGGAAATTGTTCCAAGCACAGAGAGCTGTGTGGAAAAGGCACAAAGCAAAAGATGGGAGAATTTATTTTCTAGTCTGTCTTTTTTGGTTCTTCTACCCCTCTGATCATTGTGGTAAAAACCAAAGAGCTTGTCCTTCTCCGGGGCAACTGCTGAGTACATTGCAGTAGCAGCATACTCATTTGGCATTGAATAGATCGTGTGAGCAGCACATTATTTTGGTGCATGGGCATTTTCAGTTTTGAATAGACTTGACCACATTTTTACTCAGATGTGGCCTTTGTAACATTGGCCTCATCTGTGTTCATGCTCACAGGTAAAGGTCACTCTGCTAAGAAGGAGATTTGGCTATTAAAAGCGTTTGCGTGCACACAGATTCAAATCCTATTCTTTGGCATTAACCTCCCCAATTTTGGGTTTTGGTTGGGTTTTTTGGAGGGGGGAAAGAGGGGTGTAATAGAACATTATCTATGAGAGGAATTATCATAGAATCATAGAATATCAGGGTTGGAAGGGACCTCAGGAGGTCATCTAGTCCAACCCCCTGCTCAAAGCAGGACCAATTCCCAACTAAATCATCCCAGCCAGGGCTTTGTCAAGCCTGACCTTAAAAACCTCTACGGAAGGAGATTCCACCACCTCCCTAGGGAACCCATTCCAGTGCTACACCACCCTCCTAGTGAAAAAGTTTTTCCTAATATCCAACCTAAACCTCCCCCACTGCAACTTGAGACCATTACTCCTTGTTCTGTCATCTGCTACCACTGAGAACAGTCTAGATCCATCCTCTTTGGAACCCGCTTTCAGGTAGTTGAAAGCAGCTATCAAATCCCCCCTCATTCTTCTCTTCTGCAAACTAAACAATCCCAGTTCCCTCAGCCTCTCCTCATAAGTCATGTGCTCCAGCCCCCTAATAATTTTTGTTGCCCTCCGCTGGACTCTTTCCAATTTTTCCACATCCTTCTTGTAGTGTGGGGCCCAAAACTGGACACAGTACTCCAGATGTGGCCTCACCAATGTCGACTAGAGGGGAATGATCACGTCCCTCAATCTGCTGGCAATGCCCCTACTTATAAAGCCCAAAATGCTGTTAGCCTTCTTGGCAACAAGGGCACACTGTAGACTCATATCCAGCTTCTCGTCCACTGTAACCCCTAGGTCCTTTTCTGCAGAACTGCTGTCTAGCCATTCGGTCCCTAGTCTGTAACAGTGAATGGGATTCTTCCGTCCTAAGTGCAGGACTCTGCACTTGTCCTTATTGAACCTCATCAGCTTTCTTTTGGCCCAATCCTCTAATTTGTCTAGGTCCCTCTGTATCCTATCCCTACCCTCCAGCGTATCTACGACTCCTCCCAGTTTAGTGTCATCTGCAAACTTGCTGAGGGTGCAGTCCACGCCATCCTCCAGATCATTAATGAAGATATTGAAAAAAAACAGCCCCAGGACCGACCCTTGGGGCACTCCGCTTGATACCGGCTGCCAACTAGACATGGAGCCATTGATCACTGCCCGTTGAGCCCGACGATCTAGCCAGCTTTCTATCCACCTTATAGTCCATTCATCCAGCCCATACTTCTTTAACTTGCCGGCAAGAATACTGTGGGAGTCCGTATCAAAAGCTTTGCTAAAGTCAAGGAATAACACATCCACTGCTTTCCCCTCATCCACAGACCAAGTTATCTCCTCATAGAAGGCAATTAGGTTAGTCAGGCATGACTTGCCCTTTGTGAATCCATGCTGACTGTTCCTGATCACTTTCCTCTCCTCTAAGTGCTTCAGAATTGATTCCTTGAGGACCTGCTCCATGACTTTTCCAGGGACTGAGGTGAAGCTGACTGGCCTGTAGTTCCCTGGATCCTCCTTCTTCCCTTTTTTAAAGATGGGCACTACATTAGTCTTTTTCCAGTCATCTGGGACCTCCCCCGTTCGCCAAGAGTTTTCAAAGATACTCTGGGTGACAAACATACGGCCAGAATATATGGGTGGTTGGGGAATACATGATCCAACCTTGGATAATACTGAAAAAAACTATGAATCACACTAGTTTGGTTTGAAATGGTAGGGAAAAAAGTCTAAGAACCATGCCCGAGTGATGTCCACCTCACAACAATAATCAGTCATTTGTTTTTTCACTGGCAGTCTTAGCAGGGAGAGCAAGGATTGAACAAGCATTATTCATTAGTATGTAATTATACCTTGCCATTTTACAAAATTGAGAGTAAAGCATCTTCCCTGACCTAGAGGGCTGAAGCTTTAAAAATGAGACGATAAAGAAAAGCCAGCAGTGCAGGGCGGTGCTGACGTGAGGAGATCATTGGTGAAGAGAAGAAAGGGGGACGGAATGGGTTGTGAGGAAGGATTTGAACCAGGTGAGCGGAAATCTGGCAAACAAGAATGGGAAATTGTTTTAAAGTTCACAGCCAGGCCTGGGAGATGAAGGCAAAGGGCAGGAAGAGACAGAAAGCCGGTGAAGGAATTCGAGGGGTGGAGAGGGCTGACAGTGCAGTGGAACAGGTTTTAGTAGCAGAGTTTTGGACTGACTGGAGGGGAGAAACAAGGAGGCTAGAGAGGAGGTTACAGTTATCAAGGCGAGCGTGACCAAAGTCATGGGCATGTGTTTTTAACAATGGAACTTTAGTGAGAGACTGGATATGGGGTTAGAAGGAAAGAGATGAGTCAGAGACGATACCATGATCATGAGCTTGGGAGACGGCAAGGTGACATGATAAGGGAAGTGGAAGAAGAGGATTACACTGGATAATAAGAAACTGGAGTACACTTAGGCCCTAATGAGGCAAGAGGAAATTTCTTTATCTCGAAGTGGAGATATCGTAGAGAGTCCCTGTCTGTAGCAACGTCTACCTTTCCTAGACCATCAGACCATGGGGTTGGCAGTCTTTTAGTACAGAGCAAGGGGTATTTTTATATTGGGCATTTACTTGATAAGGGCTGCTGCAACTGGGAGTCCAAGGGGTTGCTATACAGTAGTTTGCTCTCTGGTCAGCCTAGTGAGGACTTTGTGCATGTGCTTGATGATTTAACATTGTATGTAACATCCAGATACCGTGGTGATGGGCATTGTATACAGATACATACGTTGTGTATACATTTCTGAGAACTGGTACTCTACAGTTTAAATTAAATTCTCAATTTTTTATTTTAGTCCTTCCTGGGTATGAGCCACACTTCAATACAGTATATTAAAATTCAAAGGGGTCTTGACAAATTGGAGCACTGGGCTATGGACAACAAAATGAAATTCAACAAAGACAAATATAAGGTGCTACATTTAGGGAAGAGAAACCAAATATACAAATACAGAATCGAGGATAACTGACTTGGCAGCAGCATTGCCGAGAAGCATCTGGGAGTTGTGATGGATCACAAGCTCAACATGAGTCAACAATGTGATGCTGTGGCAAAAAAAAATGCAATTTTGTATTACATTAACAGAGGCATAGCATGCAAGTCACAGGAGGTGATAACACCGCTTCGCTCAGCACTGGCGAGGCCTCAGCTGGAGTACTGTGTCCAATTTTGGTCACCGCTGTATAGCAAGGATGTAGAGAAACTGGAAAGGGTCCAGAGGCGAGTGACAAAGATGATCAAAGGGATGGAATGCAAGTCATACGAGCAAAGGCTGAGGACCTGGGTATGTTTAGTTTGGAAAAAGGGAGATTAAGAAGGGACATGATCGCAGTCTTCAAATACTTGAAAGACTGCCATAAAAAAGATTGAGAAAAATTGTTCTCTCTTGCCACAGAGGGCAGGATAAGAGGCAACAGGTTCGAACTCCAGCAGAGCAGATCTCAGGAGAAACTTCCTAATGGTAAGAACAGTAGCACAATGGAACAAACTGCCTAGGGAAGTTGTGGAATCTCCTTCACTGAAGGTTTTCAAAAAGAGGCTGGAGCCATCTGTCTTGGATGGCTTAGACATAACAAATCCTGCATTTGGCAGGGGATCAAACCAGATGACCCTTGCGGTCCCTTCTAGCCCTATGGTTGTATGATTCTATGATTTTCTATTAATCTAGGATGATTAGTTGGATGGCAAGCTCTTTGTACAGCACCTAGCACAATGGGGTCCTGGTGTGTGTCTGGGGCATCTAAGTGCTATCACAACACAAACAATAAATAAGAAGAAGGTAAGAGACAGTAGCCTGGTCTACACTACGCGTTTAAACCGGTTTTAGGAGCGTAAAACCGATTTAACGCCACAACCGTCCACACTAGGAGGCACCTTATATCGATTTTAATGGCTCTTTAAACCGGTTTCTGTACTCCTCCCTAACGAGAGGAGTAACGCTAGTATCGGTATTACCATATCGGATTAGGGTTAGTGTGGCCGCTGATCGACGGTATTGGCCTCCGGGCGGTATCCCACAGTGCACCAGTGACCGCTCTGGACAGCAATCTGAACTCGGATGCAGTGGCCAGGTAGACAGGAAAAGCCCCGCGAACTTTTGAATATTTCCTGTTTACCCAGCGTGGAGCTCTGATCAGCACGGGTGATGATGCAGTTAATCAGTGATCGCTGTAAGGGCAGGCAAATCTGTTCTATCAGCGCTCCGTTACAGAAGACGACATTCAAAATCATTTTTTAAAATATCTCCAGACAGATGCCATAGCAGGGACTCAGCGCACTGCTGAGTGACAAGCGTAACGGAAAGCCAAAGAATCAAATGGACGCTCATGGACTGGAGGACTCAAGCTATCCCACAGTTCCTGCAGTCTCTGAAAAGCATTTGCATTCTTGGCTGAGCTCCAAATGCTTCTAGGGTCAAAAACAGTGTCCGCAGTGGGTCAGGGCATAGCTCGGCAATTTACGCACCCCCCCCACCCACCCCCAGAAGTGAGAGGGAAAATAATCCTCTCTTGACTCTTTTACATGTCACCCTATCTTTACTGAATGCTGCAGATAGATGCGATGGTGCAGCACTCAACACCAACATCCTTGCTCCCCCCACGCTATGGCTGACTGATGGTACAATACGACTGGTATCTGTCCTCGTCATCAGCCTATTGGCACATGGGGCAGTGCAAAAGGACTGGTAACCATGATGACCAGCATCTGTTAGGTCGATCAAGGGCGCCTGGTCCTAATTTTTCCTGGTAGATGGTGCAATATGGCTGATAACCATCGTCGTCATAGCAACAGGGGGCTGAGCTCCATCAGCCCCCACCCTTCATGTGTAAAGAAAAGATTCAAGTGCCCCTGAACTAGCAGAGGGATGCTGGGCTCCTCTCCTACACACTCCTTACTGTCCTGTCTGGACTATCATAGCAGCTGGAGGCTGCCTTCCACTCATATCTCACTAACAAATCACTGTGTCTTATTCCTGCATTCTTTATTACTTCATCACACAAGTGGGGGGACAATGCTACGGTAGCCCAGGAAGGCTGAGGGAAGAACGGAATCAACAGGTGGGGTTGTTGCAGGAGCACCCCCTGTGAATAGAATACAGCTCATAATTTCTGCAGGATCTGACACAGAGCAGCTGTGCTCTTTGGTTCTATGATACAGTGGTTCTCTAGTACACTTGCCCATATTCTAGGCAGGACTGATTCTATTTTTAGATACCAAAAAGGAGGGATTGACTCAGGGAGTCATTCCCAATTTTGGCTTTTGCGCCCCTGGCTAAGAGCAGCCAGGGGCACTTATGACAGCAGCAAATGGAACAGTGCAAAAGGACTGGTAGCCACGATCATCTTATTACCAATTTATGGTATGGTAGATGGTACAATATGGCTGATAACCATCTCTGCTATCATGCAAAAGCATGCTGCTGTGTAGCGCTGCTGAATCGCCTCTGTGAGCGGCATCTAGTACACATATGGTGACAGTCACAAAAGGCTAAACAGGCTCCATGATTGCCATGCTATGGCATCTTCCAGGGCAATCCAGGGAAAAAAGGCATGAAATGCTTGTCTGCCGTTGCTTTCCCAGCGGAAGGAGTGACTGACGACATTTACCCAGAACCACCCGCGACAATGATTTTTGCCGCATCAGGCACTGGGATCTCAACCCGGAAATTCAAAGGGGCGGGGGAGGCTGCGGGAACTATGGGATAGCTACGGAGTAGCTACCCACAGTGCAATGCTCCAGAAATCGACGCTAGCCTCGGACCGTGGACGCACACCACCGATTTAATGTGTTTAGTGTGGCCACGCACACTCGATTTTATACAATCTGTTTTGTTAAACCAGTTTATGTAAATTCGGAATAATCCCGTAGTGTAGACGTACCCAGTATGTCCAATGAACCAGAAGACAGGAGACATGGGTTCTCTCTGCCCCTGCTGTACTGTGCAACTTAAATAAGTGAATGATCTCTCTCTGCCTCAGACTCTTCATCTATAAAATGAGGGAAATGAAGTTTGCCCACATTCTGGAAAGCTCTTTGAGAGCCACAGATGAAAAGTGCGATATGAGAACTAAGTATTTTTATTTTCATTCCCCGTCCAGAAATGTTCATTATTGACAGCGTATTTGCCCAGAAACCCTGTGCTATATGAACTGTGCAACAGAATTTATTTTATTACATTGATCTGCCATACTGGGAGAACTGGAAAATCAAAGGATAAATGTGGTGCCGCGGGTACTGTAGGCGCAGTGATTACAAAGAGACATTGTCAAGTTTGGCCCATAATTTGGCCTATCCTCTTTTAGCTCTATGCATTTGCAAGACTCCTTACTGTCCTTTACATGTTCCCCATAAGAAAGAAAACAACACACTAACACCCGCAGTACTCAGAGACAATCCTACAATATCTAAACTGGAGGGGAAAAGATTGTGGTAAAGAGTTAGTTCCGTTTCAAAGGCCATTATTATAAAAAGAATAACAAAATGAAGTTAAAAATCATGAAAGTATCGGGACAGGCATTCATAGTAAGTACAGGAAGCGAAGGAAAGAGGGGGTGTAACACAGGAGAGATAACTATATGGAAATATCTTAAGTTAGTCTTCTATATTTATAAATTCATCACAGAATTCAATTGCAGAATTCAGTATGAAGTGTTACACACCCCTCAGTTTTTCCATGATTCTAAGAAAGGCTTCTGATAAATGCAGCTCTCAGTGTGTACTCTCACCGTGTGTACTCTCCCAGGGCACAGTAATACAGAGAACATGATACACAGGACTTGACTCATCCCCGAACTGACTCCATTTACATACCTCCTGCTGAACATTTCACAGTGAGACTGTCACATTCCTCATTTAAAATCATGCAAGGGACGCTGGCATTTCATTTTGCCATTACAATGTCTCCATTTAATAAAAAGATGCAGATGTTTCAATGCATTATTCTTTGAAGATAAAATTGCCTGGAGATTAAACGTTTTGTTTATGAGTAGATTGGGACAACAGCCAGGTCAGGTTGTTCCATTATATACAATACAATCGCCTCTCAAAATTACAATTGCTGTGGTACAATTTCAGTACCCAGTGCTGGATGTGAGCAATTAGCAATGAAGTCTTCAGTTCGTCTGAGTTTCTTTCCCATGAAAGAATTTCTTTCTGAATTTCTTACCCGGCTCTTACCTCTGAAGTTGGAAATCCTTGGGGTGTTTAGAATAGAAATATCCCAGGTACTGACATTACAATTTATAGACATCTTTGCATTCAAACATACTAATTCAGACTCAAACACAGATACCAATTACTTATATTCAGACAATTTCTTAGTGTAAGTGAATACCCGAACAGGTAATACTAATATAAACCTGTAGTGCGTGGTGAATGGTTAATCTAATTTCTTCTAGAATGAATAGGTAGCATTTATTAAAGGGGTGAAAAAGCATAATTGGTATTAATCACATCTGCAGCAAACCTTGATTATATATCCGCTACTAGCAAGTACACCAAAGTCACTTGCAAGTTATCTGAGGAGATCATTGACATTTCAATTTCTATTTTTATATTTCCTAAAGTTTCATGCAAAATGGAAAAAAAAATGCATAGAGCTACTTGCGCTAGAAGAGTGCTTAGTATTCCTTTGATCTGCCCACTGTTCCAGTGATGGGTTAGAAGAGTCATCTGTTACTCAGACAAATGGTCCCACTCTGGATTGTCTCCAGTTGATGGTTTGTGGGCACATTTCTCATGCTTCCTTAGAATACAAAGGTCCTTTAATCTACTAACCTCTTGCCTTACCTTAAAGCAGTCAGCGTGTCAGTAACCTACATCAAAGCAACCAAGCAATAGTAAACCTGGTTTTATTTTCCAGAAAGCAGCGATGATCTCTTACCATTTCCATGTCCATCTGCCTCTCCGGATCTGAGCAAGCCCCACAAGAAAAGAAAAATGAGCTCCATGTAACCTGTTCACGTATTTTCAACGCAACACTGATGAGGAGGAGGTTTTTAAAAGGTTATGGGGCTTTTGGTGAATCAATGATCTGTCAATTGCACTATGACAGAAAAAGGGATAGGCATTTGGAGGGTGCAGTTAGGACATTTCTCTCTGGCCAGCATATCATCCCTTTGCTGTCTAGATCTGTGCGAGAGAATGAAACTAATGATGTGTGATACAGTTTTGCTGTGGTGTGTAGGAAGTGGTTGATAGGTAGGTGGCTCTTATGTGCACTCTCAGCTTCATTTCAATTGTCAGTCAGAAGGGTGGGGAAAAGCTTCAGCTGCCAGGTTTGGACACTTACCCCCCAAATGGAAAATTCTGTCCCTTTTAGGGTGACCAGACAGCAAATGTGAAAAATCAGGACAGGAGGTCGGGGGGGTAATAGGAGCCTATATAAGAAAAAGACCCCAAAATTGGGACTGTCCCTATAAAATCGGGACATCTGGTCACCCTAGTCCCTTTGGATTTAACTACGGAGAGGAAAAGCAAACTCTGTTCACTATGACAGGAGCTGGATGGTACCTGGTTTTCTGGTGTGTGAGAACTGAGTTCATATACCATACTGTCAGTTACAATTATAAGGAGGAAAAGCACCCCCAGGACATGTCAGGTTGGCTTTGCGGTGGTGTTTTTCTGCTAGCAAGAAGAACACTTGGAAAACTGCAGTGCCAATTTGTATGGCTCTTTTTTAATGTAATGTCTACATGTGATGGGTGAACTTCCAAAGTACTGGAAGATCAATTTGAATAAACATCTGTTGATAGGACTAGCAGGTTGGGAATGAAGATGTCCTGTTCCCATTCTTAGAATGCCTTGTGTTCTCATGGAAAACCACAGATGGAATATAACTCCTTCCAAATCAAGGTGCCATGTGGGAATCATTCTCTGACATACTCCCCTGAGAGAAGTTAGAGTTAATAAATAGGACACATTTTATATTAAAGTTCCACTTCTGTATGGTTTCTAAAGGATGAATGTATCTTTTAATAACTGATTAATTTATTGTTATAGAGTCCAACAGGTCTCTAGATTGCTTAGAAACATCTATAACACCTTCTACTGATGTGCTTATAACCACATATTACTGATGTCTGTAACATCTATTAATCATTAACCCTTTATAAGCCATTTACAAATGGAATCTTACTCTAAAGGATGACCAAGAAATGTGTGTGATGTTTTTTACAATTTTATTCTAGTAGTCAGCTGTGGTGGCTGTTGAAACAAAAGATTCCACATTAGTATCTTCTGCTATGAAACTTAATTACCAGAGACCTCCCATATCCATTTCAAAGTATAGTGCTTTTGCAGTGACTGCTGCTTCTGGTGAACTGCAGCTGAGGATAACTCAGAGCTCCCTCATGTGGTAGGTGATGCCCCTTTTCATGCCAGCTCTTCCTTCTCTAATGCACAGTGCAAAGCCTCATGGTGAGTCTTGCTTTAATGGAGTATGGGAATGTGTTTACACTTGGCCAGGAAGTTACAGTCCAAGATCAAACGCCTGTCATAGATAAAACTGTATATGACGTGACAAAGAGAACAATCAGTATTTTTAAAGTGCTGCTGGTAGAAAGGGACTATTCAGGGACCGCATCATGCTCCATATTCATCTTCTGAGACTGAACTAGCACGGTGGGGACTTCCACCAACCCTCTACCATTGATGCAATCCTTGATGAATAAGTGCAAGCCAGAACACTTTGGAAATTCCCTACTTAGTGGTGCCACGCACGCTTCTTTTTGGCAGGATCATGGAATAATAGTTCCAGCTCCTTGCACAATCACCAGAGGGACTATGCTTCTGTGATTTCATGCACTTTATAACTTTCCTATATATATGTATCTATATATATTATTATCCTCAGAGCTGACCCCATGTGTTGCTTGTGGAGCCATAAGAATCCCTCATTTTTTGCTTGCTTTAAATGTTCCTTCAGGGTCCCTTTTTCCAGATGGAGTCCGTTTGAGTCACTCTTTGACACTCCTCCATAGGGAGAGAGAGAGAGAGATGGTTTTTTATCTTAAAACAAACCAAACCAAACAAAACCCTAAAATCCTACCAAAACAAGATACACCACTGCACATGCTTCTGCCCTGGGGGAGAGGATGAGAGAACAATCACCATGTGACAGATGTTAGTCACACTGCTTAATGCACCACTGGAAGGTGATCACACAGTACGAACGTATGTCTTCCTATGAAAATATTTTCTGTGAGTTTGAAAGTTTACCCAAGTGCCAAAGAGTGTGAAACCTGAGCCAAGGCACCCATAGTGTTTGGTACTGGTGGACAGATTTATTTTACTTCATTGTACAGAGGAAAATCATAGCTTTGCCTCTCACAAAGATTGTTTCCTCAATTAAATAAGTAGTTTTGAACCCCAAAACTTTTACTCTCATTTCTTTTCTGACAAAACTCTTTGATTACATTAACTGAGTCATTTACCTCACCAAGGAGGGAGATGAGTCTTTTCTGAAGTCCTTCAGTTCATTCTGCATTCCCTGATTAATAGCAGCACTGGAAATTCTTCTCTTTACCCATCAGCTCTCTCAGGGAGCTCTGGACAGGGGCCATATTTTTTCCCCCTGATTTTAGCTGTATTTCTTCTTTTATTCTGTACAAATCCTTTACTTATCCGGCCCTGCCAAAAGGGGCAGCCCCTCGTGCAGCTTTCTCCTTATTTTTGAAAATCTCTCTTTACTTTTAAACATGGATGGAGGTGGATTTTGGCAGGTGGGTAGGGAGCTCCCCCTTTCAGACAGCCATCTGCTTTAAGCCTTCCAGGAACCCTCAGTGCAGGCTCATGAGAGTCCCCACATTCTACAAGTGTGGGGATTTTACAACTATATGAAAATATACAACCTCACCTCACTCACCCTGATTTTGGAAGTAACAGAGACTTTAGGTGGCTGAAAATTTCAAGTGCAGTTTGTGTTAGCCTGTAACTCTTAGCTGGCAGTAGATATATTGCTGTTACAATGATCAATGAGGAAGTAACCACCCTTCCAATAAAGCCTTTTTGCTGCTTACAAAGGGCATTAGGTAAAGAGTTTGGATAAAATGTTCAGATCAAGGGAGATTGTGGCACTGCAAAGCAGGTGTCTGGATGTCCCTACCCGCCACAGAAATGATGAGATAAAGGCTCTGTAACAGGGCAATCTGCCCCTTTAATAGCACAGGGGTGAGGGGAACAGGGAACAGACAACTCTGCCCCAGAGAGAAGTCCAGCAGGCAAGAATCATCTGACACAGCTGATCATTATCATATGATTGGCCCATAGTCTCAGCTAGACAATATAAAGGAGGAAAACAGGATAAAAGAATGGCCAATCAGAGCAGGAGGTAGCCTGTCCACCTTCCTTGTGGACTCAGAGTGGGCCTTACCTGGTAGCTAGCAGAGACCAGAGGACCCCATTCTGGTCCCCTAGCCAGACTGTTGCTTGTGTTATTTTTTGCACACTTTTCCTTCTTGTTTGTGAAGACGATAAACAGAACCATGAAGCAAGGGAGAAAAACTTAACCTACCCTAGACCTAGCTGAATGTCTATTCTCAGCTGGGGACTAGGCCACCAGTTTACTGGCTAGCCAAGATTTGGGAGATTTTTTGTTTAAACCAAGATATTTTTTACAATACCCCAAGAAAACACAACAGGAACAATGTATTGGGAGCCCACAACAGTGAAGTGTCCCAACTCAAAATACAGAAATGGTTTTCTTCCCTCCCCCCAGCTACTATATGTAAGCAGCAGAATGGTCCCCCGATTGTGGGGAACTTTCCTGGTTTATGCACTACCCCGTGGAATCGCTAGTAAAAGGATCTGAGTCCCTGCTCCAACTCTCTTTACCCAGAGGCTTGCCTGACCTTGAGGACTCCCCTTTCACTGTCCCGTACACCTTGTAACCCTGGCAAAGCTGGGCCCAGGATTCCTGGGAGGCTTAACCCCCAGTCTCGTCGTGGTCATTTAGAACAGGAGTTAGGATGTCCCCACTCTGGGGCACTCTCTCTGCACTGGACGCTTCCCTGACCCACTGATCATTACTTTAAATTCAAACCAAATACAATTTATTAAACAAGTATAAGGGAAAAAATGGGAAAGATTCAAGGAAACAAGGAACCCCGCCCTGTGGGCATGGGGAAACCACTCACCGCCGTCTCTAGGATGTAAGGAAAGTTCAGTCTATTCCTCACACGTCCCAGGCCTCCTTCTTATGCCCTGGCTGTGCTGCAGTGACACGACAGGTCAGGCGCCTGCTCTGGCAGTGGCCACACACCCTCAGGCTCTCTAGGTGCAGAGCCTTTCTTCCCAGCGTCGCCCCCACCCTCCACCCTATTGGGGTCACATCCCCACCCCCAAGTCCAGCCTGCCAGACCTCTTGTCTGATGTCATCTCCCTGCACTAGGCCCTCGCTGCCCAGGGTCCCCACCTTGCTCTCCCCAGCTGCTCACCGCACTCATCTCTGGTGTTACTTGTGGCACAGCAGGCATCCACTCTCCAGCTCTCGGTCTGCAACTTCCTGCGGTGGCTCAGCCCTGGCCCCCCCTCGGTACAGCTGGTCTGCACTGCTCCAGCTCCCCAGCTTTGCCTCTTCTGGCTCCTTGTTGCCGCTGCTCTGCCTCCAGCCCATCGCAGGGCATGGCTGCCCTTGCAGATGAAGAGCGCTGTGAGTTAAACCCACCTTCGGAGAGCGCAGTAGGGAAAGCGCTGCGGTCTGTCCACACTGACAGCTGCTTGTGCGCTGGTGTGGCCACATTTGGGGCACTTGCAGCAGCATTGGGAGCGGGGCATTATGGGCAGCTATCCCAGCATGCAAGTGACTGCAATGTGCTTTTCAAATGGGGTGGGGGGCGGTGTGTGTGACAGGGAGTGTGTTGTGTGTATGTGGAGGGAGAGAGAGTGGGTTTTGGGGGGCCCGAGAGCATGTCAGCATGCTGTCTTGTAAGTTCAGACAGCAGCAGACCTCCCCCTTTCCCCGCCCCACCCGCCTCTCTCTCTCACACACAGCATTCCACACTAATCTGTCTCGGGGCAGATAAGCAGCTGGCTGTCAGAAACGGAGCTTTCAAACAGCATATCCGCATTCCTACTGCGAGTTCAAAACAATGACAAGAGTGGCCACTTGATTTAAGGGGATTATGAGACATTTCCGGAGGCTGATCACAGCGCAGTGATGCAACACCTCGTCCACACTGGTGTCGCGACACTCCAGCGGGGGCGCAGCAAATGTTATTCCACTCTCCAAGGTGGAGTTCCAGGAGCACTCTAGCCGCAGAGTCAGAGTGCTTTACTGAGCCAGTGCACCCGCGGCTCCTTTATTGCTCTGTAACTCGCAAGTGTAGCCAAGCCCACAGGCTGCTTCTCTACCCTACTCTGACTCCAGCAGCTCCAGCTCACACAAGAGGAAAGGACCCCAGGCTCCTGACTCCCTCATTGACCTGCCTGCCCTGACAATGACTGGGACCCTGCTTGGGCCCTGGGCCACATCAAAATTCAAAAAATTTTTTTTGTTTTTTTTTTTTTTTCCCCCCCCTCCTCCTATTGATGATTATTATTATTATTAATAAGGAGAGGATTTTAGACACATCTCGGGACCCCCCCCCCCTCTCTCAATACCCCAGGAGGAGTGCAAAAAGGAAAGGAACCTCACCACCCCCCTTAGCCCTGGGTGTGGGTGGACAGCTGTGTGCTGTTGCTGCTGCTGACCTGAGGGAAAGGAACTGGGATCAGCATCTTCCCTCCCTCCCCGCTCTGTGGAAATGTAAAAAAAAAAATGTGGCTCCTGTCCCTGCCCCCCCCCCCTCCCCTGCCCTGACCCAAAGTTGGGTATCTAGAATTGTAACTTGAGGATTAACTGGCTTTTGTTTCAAGATTAGGCCCAGTAAGATTATTGTAAAATTATTATATAATTTGGGACCCCCCGATGTGCACAGGTGCAACACTTACACCATAGGAACTTTTTATATCTATTTACAAATATATAATTTATTAATAATTTAGCAAAGTATTAGCATACACGTTAATTTGCTGTCATGGCACCTCTGTGACTGGACGTTCTGTCCGGAACCTTCTGGATGCTGGTGTCAGCTATGTTCTTTGCTAGTGTCAGGTATGTTCTGTGGCTGGCTGATGTTGGTATTTTGGACAAATTTCCCCCTCTTGCATGCTACTTTTAGTTCCTTATAACTTATTAGTTACTTAAGTTGATCTGTGCCAAAGGTAATAGGTTTCAAGCCTCACACTATCTACTAAAGCCAAATCTTACAGGATAAAAGCCTGTCGGTTTCTTGCATTACTACTAAATATAATAAAGCAGTGAATTAATACAGGTAAGCTGGCCCACTGGGCTACACTTTGCAGATTGAGTCTAAAGAGGTTCCCAAATGCTGCCTCCTGCTGGGCCACTGACAGCCAGCCTGTGTGCCCATTAGAAACCCCCCTGCCATTCCCCACCCAGGGCCGGCTCCAGGGTTTTTGGTCGCCCCAAGCAGCAAAAAGAAAAAAAAAGCCACAATCGCAATCTGCAGCTCTACCGCCGCCGCTTCAGTCTTTGGCGGCAATTCGGTGGCTGGTCCTTCGCTCCGAGAGGGAGTGAGGGACCCATCGCCGAATTGCTGCCGAAGACCCGGACCTGCTGCCCCTTCTCCGTGGCCGCCCCAAGCACCTGCTTGCTGTCCACACGCCCTGGAGCTGGCCCTGCCCCCGAGCCCCCATAGGTAGCAGCTGCGATAGCGGCCCCAGCACCAGAGGGGCACTCAAAGCATTTCCTTGACACACCGCTGATAGGATGAGAGCCAGGAGGGAGCAGTTTCTGGCTAGCCTTGGTGGAGAGAAGAGACCCGATGAGTGCTGATCTCCTTAAGTCTCTGCCACAAAGCTCATCAGTTTTATTTTCAGTGTCACCGTCAGTGCTTCCCTTATACATTTCAGTTGCTCCTGATGGAAATCAGGGGAAGTTATTATACATACCTCTTCTCAATCAGAAAATAAAACCAGGCCCGGCCTGAGAATAGCAAAATAGAAATGACTCTTTCCCCATTACTACATTTAAAGAGAAGTTGGTGAATCAAACTAGTTGAGACAATCTAACTAAAATCAAAACAGCATTCAAAGAATACAATTAAAACAGAAAAAGTTATTTTTCCCTCCTGATTTCCCCTTGCTATAATTAGCATTGTCCATGCTTCCCTGTTAGAGAGTTAACAATATCACTAACCTGCTGCAAAATGCTTCAGAGTTAGAGCAAACAGCCTGTTTTCTACTCCTGTGCTCAGCTTATTCCAGCAGCGAGCGACCCAGCCCCAGCCTGCTCCACTCTACTCGGCCCCGCCGGCTCCCGGCGTCGCTGGGGGGAGGGGGCAGAAGCCGGAAAGAGGTGGGGTGGGGGGCGGAGGCTTGGGGGAAGGGGTGGAATAGGGGCAGGGCCTGGGCCAGAGGGGTGGGGGTTGTCCTGGCCCTGCACCACCATACGGACAGTCCTCCTCCTACCTCCCTGCAATGGGTCTCTCTAGATATTTCCCTATTAGACACATGGGTTATATATGTCCTTGAAAATTACATTGTTTAGAGGGCAAATTTTCTTAATAACATTTAAGATATATAGTGTCATATATTTTCATTAAGACATGGTTAAGAATCATCCCATTCATTGAATCATAGAAGAATCATAGAATATCAGGGTTGGAAGGGACCTCAGGAGGTCATCTAGTCCAACCCCCTGCTCAAAGAAGGACCAACCACAACTAAATCATCCCAGCCAGCATAGGTGCGGGAAGTATGGGTGTAGGGAGTGCTTCAGCACCCCCAGGTTTTATGTGGGGGCAGTGGCCTCATGCCCCACTCCTCAGCCGCTGTCTCCGTGCATAAAACCTGGGGGTTTCCCGTGCCTATGCCCTGCTCCTGGTCCTCTGCCTGCACTCTGCTTCCCAACCTCTCATCTCACCTGGGGCTTGGGTCCTGGCCGCTGGCCCCATCCCCATTCCCAGGCCTCCGCTTCCAGGGCCCACCCCGCTCCCGGTCCCGCGCCCGGGGCTCTGGTCCTGGGGCCCTAGCTGCCGGCCCCGATCCCTGGCCACTGGCCCCGTGCCCAGTCCCATGGCCGGGGCTCTGCTCTTGTCCCCGCATGTGGAGTCCCGGCTGCCAGCCCCTGCCTGGGGCTCCACTGCTAACCTTACAGCTGTGCCAGATGCGCATGCTTCAGCTGCTATTCCAGGGGACATGCGTTCATGCTAATGACAGGTTCTGCTTGAAAACCATCCAAAGCAACACGGACCGATGCATGTTCATTTTCATTATCTAAGTCAGATGCCACCAGCAGAAGGTTGGTTTTCTTTTTTGGTGGTTCGGGTTCTGTAGTTTCTGCATCAGTGTTGCTCTTTTAAGACTTCTGAAAGCATGCTCCACACCTCATCCCTCTCAGATTTTGGAAGGCACTTCAGATTCTTAAACCTTGGGTTAAGTGCTGTAGATATCTTTAGAAACCTCACATTGGTACCTTCTTTACGTTTGGTGAGATCTGCAGTGAAAATGAACAACATGTTCTGGGTCATGATCAAGACTGTTATAACATGAAATACAGGTCAGAATGTGGATAAAACAGCAGGGGACATACAATTCTCCCCCAAGGAGTTCAGTCACAAATTTAATTAACATATTATTTTTTTAACAAGCGTCATCGGCATGGGAGCATGTCCTCTGGAATAGTGGCCGAAGCATGAATGAGCGCACGAATGTTTAACATATCTGGCACATAAATACCTTGCAATGCTGGCTACAAAAGTGCCATGCAACGGTCTGTTCTCACTTTCTGGTGACAGTGTAAATAAGAAGAGGGCAGCCTTATTGCCTGTAAATGTAAACAAACTTGTTTGTCTTAGCGATTGGCTGAAAAAGAAGTAGGACTAAGTGGACTTGTAGCCTCTGAAGTTTTACATTGTTTTGTCTTTGAGTGCAGTTATGTAACAAAAAAAATTCTACATTTGTAAGTTGCACTTTCAGGAACAAGAGATTGCACTACAGTATTTGTATGAAGTGAATTGAAAAATACTATTTCTTTTGTTTATCATTTTTACAGTGCAAATATTTGTAATCAAAATATACACTTTGATTTCAGTTACAATACAGAATATAAAATATATATGAAAATGCAGAAAAACATCCAAAATATGTAATACATTTCAACTGGTAAGCTCTTGTTTAACAGTGCAACTAAAGCTGCGATTAATCACAATTAATTTTTTTAATCATGATTAATTTTTGAGTTAATCACATGAGTTAACTGCGATTAATCGACAGCCCTAATTACAATGTTTATTTCTAATTACTGAGTAACTTAATAATAAAAGAGCTGATAGGAAACCCATGTTGGCAATCAAGCCCCTTTATGTTGTAAAAACAGCTGCAAACAATAGAGGCGACTTACAAAGGGCGAGGCCGGATGGCATGTGTGCAGGGACGTCCCTACTCATATGCAAAGTATGCAGCTGCGTAGGGCACCGGGAAATTGCCCCAAATTTCCTGGTGCCCTATGCAGCTGCATGCTGCTCCGGCCCCCGCCCCTGCTCCACCCCAGCCCCACAACCCCACTACACCCCTTCCCCAAAGCCCCCGCCCCACCTTTTCCCACCCCTGCCCCACCCCTTCCCCAAAGCCTCCACCCCTCCTCTTCCTGTCCCCGCCCCACCCCCACTCCAGCCCTTCACCTGAAGGCTGCAGCAGGGGTTGGGTGTCCTGCACTCACCAGGCGGTGGTAAGTGGAGGAGTGACCTGGCCCCACCCCCCACTTTGCCACTGTCTCCTGGCCACACCTCCAGTGAGTGCTGGGGGGTGGTTCCCCCCGACACCCAAGGCTGGGAGCCAGGGGAGCAGAGCGGAGTGGGCTGGGACCGGGTCACTCCACTTCCTGCCGCACTGTGAGTGAGGGGTCAGGCTTGGCTGCCCTGCAGTCACCAGGCTGCAGGAAGTGGAGCGACCCAGCCCCAACCCGCTCTGCTCTGCCAACTTGTGCTGAGGCGGGGCGGTTTCCCCCCTGACCCCCAAGCCTGTCCCCCCCGTGGAGGTCTGGGGCCAGCCCCCGGCGTAGGGCACCAAAATGGCTAGGGACGGCCCTGCATGTGTGGATTGAGGCGGTGTTCCTGGTTGAAAAGGCAGGGGGTAGGTTATGAGTTGCAGCCTGTGTATGTTGGAGACAAAAGCTCGAAGAAGGATTTGTGAGGGTGACCTTGAGAGGAATCAGAGAAACAGGGCTTCTTGGGGACAGCTTCCTGGAATAGCAGAGGTGGTGATTTCTGAACAAGGAAGCTGCCTGCAGCTGTTTGTTTCTACTGTATCCAGGGAAACTGCACTTTGTGTAAAAAAAATTTATGAATAAAAAACATTACATCAAGAATATACCTGACACACATCACTGATTTCTCATCCCAGCAGAACCAACCCTGCAGCCTTTTGGCTAACTGCTCAGGTCAGAGGGACGACAATAGCTTCTGAAAAGCCTGCTGAGGAGGTCTAGAAACTACCGTGCCCTGCTTCAGGATGCTTTTGGGCTCTTTTAAGTGAGTTGCCCTGCTGTGCTCTCTGTGTGTGTAAACAAAAATCCATTCCTGCTCCTCAACGCTTCTCTCCCTTTCTTTGAGAAAAATAAAATTCTGCAGCATAAAGGACCTGGGTTGCACATGTTCATTATGAGCTTGTGTAACCCACACACCTCCTGGGCAGGGCCAGTGTAACCACTAGGTGAACTAGGCAGCTGCCTAGGGCGCCAAGATTTGGGTGCACCAAAAAGCGGTGCCCCAAAATGTTTTTTTACGCTGTTGCTCCCGGTGGGGGGACGGGCTGCTCGCAGCCGTGTTATTAGCACCTACCTCTCTGCGGGTGTCCTCTGCAACCGTGGGCCCCGCCGCTCCCTCTACCGTGCCCCACAGCATTGCCCGCCCACGCCCCCCATGACAGCCTGGAGCCGCCTCCTCCCCAAGCCCCCGGGCTGCCGCATCGCTCCCTAGCCGCTCCCTCCGGCTCCGGCAGTCCCAGACCCCTGCCGCAGCAGCGGCTGCTGCCTAAGGGCTGCTAACTGCAGATCGGAGCTGGTGACAGCCCAGCTGCAGCTGGCCCTATTGACAGCAATGCAGCGGCGGGGGGAGGGGGGAAGGAAGAGGAGACTGTGGCCACCGGTCCACCTGCGGGGGTGGATCATGGCCCTGCCAGAGGATACAGGGTTAAAGAGCTGCAAAAGTGTAACCGTCCTCAGCATGTGCCACCTTCCAAGGCTTCATCCCCATCCCCATCCATCCCTGCAGCCCGGTGGAGCAGGTAAATAGAGCCCCATTTTGGGGGAAACTGAGGCAGCTCATGAGGGAGAGGGTCATGTACTGAGGTCCCTGGTTCAATCTTGACGACCGGACCACAACGGTCATCTAGTCTAACCCCCTGCCAAGATGCAGGATTTGTTGTGTCTAAACCATCCAGGAAAGACAGGTGGTTATCCAGCCTCTTTTTGAAAACCTCCAGCGAAGGAGCTTCCACAACCTCTCTAGGCCAGAGGCGGGCAAACTTTTTGACCTGAGGCTGCATCAGATTTCCAAAATTGTAGGGAGGTGCCTCCCCAAACAGCCAGGCATGGCCCAATCCCGACCCCTATCCGACCTCTCCTGCTTCTCGCCCCCTGACCGCCACCCCCAGGACTCCTGCCCTAACCAACTCCCCCGTTCCCTGTCCCCTGATAGCTCCCAGAACCCCCACCCCTGACTGCCCCCCGCCACTCTATCCAACCCCTCCTTTCATTCCTGACTGCCCTCTGGGGACCCCTGCCCCCATTCAACCCCCTGTTCCCCCCCTCTGACCATCCCGACCCCTGTCCACACGCCCTCCCCGACCACCACCCTGAACTCCTCTGCCCTCTATCCAACCCCCCCTACTCCCTGCCCCCTTACCACGCTGCCTGGAGCGCTGGTGGCTGGCGGCACTACAGCCACACCACCCAGAGCACCAGGACAGGCAGCCGCGCTGCCCGGCTGGAGCCAGCCATGCCACTGTGCAGCACAGAGCACAGGGTCAAGCCACCTCTGTAGCTGCGCTGCCACCCAGAGCATTGTGCCGGTGGTGCAGTGAGCTGAGGCTGCGGGAGAGGGGGAACAGTAGTGAAGGGGCCGGGCCAGGAGCTGAGGGGCTGGGCTGGGCAGGAGGGTCCAGCGGGCCGGATGTGGCCCGCGGGCCATAGTTTGCCCACCTTTGCTCTAGTCAGTCTATTCCATTGTCCTTGTTCTCACAGTTAGGAAGCTTTTCCTGAGATTTAATATAAACTATCTTGGATTGATTTAATTTTACTCTCATTAGCTGTTCCTTGTGATGATAATGAAGACATTGGAACATATCTGTGCATTATAATGATTTCAGGGTGAATTCTTGCCTCCTTAAAGGTTGTAATAGTGTTCTCCACCCCAAGGTACCATAGAAATATAAGGCTGGAAGGGACCTCAAGAGGTCATCTAGTCCGCTCTCAACACTGAGGCCAAATGTAGCTAGACAAGTTTGGAACAATTTTACACTGAGGGAACCCGGACCAGAAAGGTTTAACTGGAGATAGAGTCTATTTGCACACTAGGGTTGTAATTTCCATATAGAAAGTATGATTCCACATCATTAAGTACTGTATTGGGAGCCTTCTAGTAGTTGGAACAGTGACTGTAGGTGATATGGAACTAACAGTCATATGACTGTAAGGCCTTAGCAGATGTTTTGTTGACGCTAAGTTTGGTTAGCAGCTCAAGAGATAAAAAATAATGAGTTGAACCCCCTCAAGAGATAAAAAATCATAAGTTTGACTACCAAAAATCATGAGATTGGCCCCCAAAATCATAAGAGATAAGAAACCATCAATTCATGTTTTTTTAGTCTTTCTGACGTTTTAATTCTGCCCTACTCCTCTCCTAATGTGTGTGTGTGTGTGTGTGTGTGTGTGTTATAATTTCAGGTTAAAAAGTCAACCTTCAATTCACACAAAAATGCATGCGTCTCCCTGACTGCTGAAATGGAGACTCCATACCTTCTCCTCACTAAGATAGGGGAACTGCCATCCATTTCAAATACTGTCTTAAGTCTCTCCCCTCCTAGTTTATTTCATTTGATAAAAGAAGGGCTGAACGATAAATAGTTTGAAAGCCATTGACTTGATTAATGCATCATGATTCACAAATGCACATAGAACTTATATTACTTTTTCAAACTGATGAATTACAGATATGCATCTTAAAGAACTTTACATTAGCTCCTGCTGTCTGAATTAGCTGAACAGGGCACGGAGGAATGTGTCAGGACAGGGGATCTTAATAAATATTGTACATTGTGTGAAACAGCAGAAGAGAAACATGCTCTGTCACTACATATGAGTAAATCCATATGTTTGTGTAGTACTGCAATAAAAGAACAGATGACAGGTAGCTATGAGATAGCTAATCAGTGTTAGCTAATGGGAAGCTAACCATTAGCCAGCATCCTTAGGGAGCACAGTGTTATGAAATTTCCTTCCATTAAGTATTTTTAAAAAATTGGGTTGAAAGTATTTGTAATATTCCAGAAATGACCCAATAATGGCAGTGTTTCTATGTAAGAGCTTATATCAATCGCTCATATAAGTGATAATGTCACAGTAAAACCAATATGGATAATGGGTAATGGAGTGCAGAGTATGCTTATAAAATCTGCAGAGGGGAAGGGTAGAAAGCACTTTTGAGGACGGGATTAGAATTCAAAATGACCTTAAGCAATCCGAGAATTGGTCTGAAATCAACAAGATGGAATTCAATAAGGATAAGTGCAAAGTACTGCACTTAGGAAGGAAAGGTCAAATGCACAACTACAAAATGAGGAATAAATGGCTAGGCAATAGAACTGCTGAAAAGGATCTGAAATTATAGTGCATCACAAATTGAGTATGAGTGAACAGTGTGATGTTGTAGCCATGTCGGTCCTGAAGAAGAGCCCTTGTAAACTCGAAAGCTTGTCTCTCTCACCAACAGAAGTTGGTCCAATAAAAGATATTACCTCACCCATCTTACCTCTCAACAGTGTGATGCATTTGCAAAAGAGGCTAATATCGTTCTGAAGTGTATAATCAGGAGTGTTGCGTGTGAGACATGGGAAGTAATTGTCCTGCTCTACTCAGCACTGGTGAGGCCTCCGCAGGAATATTGTGTCATATTCTGGGTGCCACGTGTCAGTAAAGATGTGAACAAATTGAAGAGGGTCCAGAGGAGAGCAACAAAAATGATAGGAGGTTTAGAAAACCTGATCTATGAGGAAAAGTTAAAAAAAAACTGGGCATGTTTAGTCCTGAGAAAGACTGGAGGGAGGCTGATCAGAGTCTTCAGATATGTTAAGGGCTGTTATAAATCTAACCCCTTTGGGGTTTAGAGAGCATGGCCCCTTTAAATCTTTTTCCTAGGAGGGAGCGGGAGAGTGAGGAAAAAGGAGGGAAACTCCAGGGGGTGGCTCTGGAGCTCGGAGGGAGAGACCCTCGCAAAGTGAAGCAGCAGAGAACCTGCCTGAAGCCTGGGAAGGACAGGGCGGCTGATCGGGGACACCCAGGACAGAAGCCAGGAGGAGCCCTGTGCCAGAGAGGAATCGCCGGAGAAGGACAGGCCGGAGCTGGACCCAGTATCACGGCTGCCCAGAGCTGCATGGGGCTGTGAGTACTGGGGCTTGTGACTCTGCATTAGGAACAAGGAGGGAGGCTGTAGCTAGTTAAGTGGGGAGGTGGTCGCTCTCTGGGGCTTTGCAGAGAGCGGCAGAAGAGAGCACCGGAGGGGTTTGTTGGGGGAAAGTTCACAGGCGCCGAAGGCGACCTGGAGCACCCAAGACTCACCACTGGACGGGAACTTTTCTCAGGACTCCTGAACTCTGTGTGCAGACACATTGCTCAATGTCTGCCCTTCCAGACTGTGCTACCACTGGGCCCGTGGGGCCTTGGTTTGGATGCAACCCTGTTTTACCGCTCCCCCTATATTTCCCCTTGTTGTATTTCTCCTCTCATCCCTCTGTAAATAAATATTTCTCTTTCTTATATCCACTGTACTTTTTCTGTGTGTGTGTGTGTGTATGTGTTCACTCGGGGGGGGTTGGGACAGGTGCCACTGGTGTGGAAGGGATTTCTCCTGCTGCCTTCCTGCGCGCGCCTTCTCTTAGCCAAAGCTGCCTGCAGAGCAGACTCCATCTTGGCCACGAAGGCGCTAAAATTACACATGGTGGCCCGTATGGGGACTTTGCAGTACACACACATACACACACACACACCTACGTTGCGCACCCTGGGCTCTTCTTCACAGAGCAAAGAAACTCCTGAGTGACTTTCATCTCAGTTTCAAAAAAAAAAAAATAGAGAGAGGATTACTAGAAGACGTGTGCCAAGGGGCACAGCTGTGCTGGTGGCGGGGTTCCCAGAAGAGATGGAACCAAATGAAATTGAGGAGAGCCAAGATGCATCTGAAATACTGAGAAAGGTAAAGGTCCACACCCGTATTTACAACCGCAAAGTGCAGGGCATGGTAACACTATGTACTCACTCCAAGGAAGCAGATCTTAAGTCCCCAAAGAGGTGCAAGTAGAAGGTAACCCCTGGACAATTCTGGGGGCAGAGCAGTCCCCTCCTAGTGTGCCCGTGTCACTGGAGGTGGATTCTTTAGCGCAGAAATTGCAAGCTCTGGTGGTGGATGAGAAGCGGACAAGAGAAGAATTAATTTTGGCATTAGGAGGGGCTCCAACACCTGCAGCACCCAGCCTGGTGGGCTGGGCCAAAGAGCTGGGAAACGCTCTCAAAGATGCATTGAAGCCGGTATATGAAAGTGCTCCGTACAAGCGGCTACGTTCATTCTCGGGGGTGTCACCTGTACCCTCAGGGGAGGATGATTACGAGACCTGGAGGGATTTTATGGTGCCACTTGTCCAAGAGTGGGAATGCTCTGATGCTGAGAAGCGGAAATGTGTGCTTGAGTGTCTGAGGGGACCTGCCATGCGAATTATCCGAGCCCTGAAAGACTCCCAACCAGCTGCCACAGTGCAAGACTATTTAACCGCTCTTGAGAGTGTCTACGGTGCTACTGATAGCAGTGAAGACCTGTATTATCATTTCCGCCATACCTATCAGGAGCCCCATGAACGATTGTCGGATTTCATCAGGAGACTAGAGGATTTGCTACAGCAGGTAGTGCGGAAGGAGGGCATCCCCACCAAGCGCATTGAATCTGCTAGGTTGGATCAAATCCTTCGGGGCACCCGACAAGATGGGTTGATGTTGTGGCGACTGCAGCTGAGGCAGCGGGCCCAAAACCCACCCCCATTCCACAAGCTCATTCGAGAGATACGTGAAGAGGAGGAGCGATGGTTGCAAGTGGATGCAGTGGTGCAGCTGAAGATGGCAGGGAGTCACACCACCACAGTGCTTGGAGAGATGGAAGAGGCCCCGTCAGTGGCAGCAGCACTGAGAGATTTGACCCAAGAAGTGGCCATGATGAAGGCTCAGGGACATACTGTGCCTTCCTCGAGAGGGGAGAGTAGCAGGAGGGGTGATAAGGTTTCTGTTACAACTGTGGAAGAGATGGTCACTATGCCTTGGACTGCCAGAACAAGACAGATCATGCAAGGGTATCTCAGAGATTGCAGCAGACCATTAGGAAGTTTCAGGGAAACACCAGCAGGCCTTGGGGAAGGAGCAACCCAAGACCCTGAAATTCCAAGGCTCCCCAGAAAAAAATACAAACAGGGGTTACTCAGATGGGCTGATAGGCCCCCAGGCTATAGTACCCGTTTATATAGAAGGACGATTGTGTGAGGCATTGCTGGACAGCGGATCACAGGTCACCATACTTTATGAATCTTACTACCGAGAACACCTGCAGCATTTACCCTTGTCTGGCCTGACAGTCTAGGGAATTGGCAGTGACTTCTGCCCCTATCGGGGGTATATCCTGTTAAATATCCACTTTCCAAAGAACGTTGCAGGGGTAAACCAGGAAATAGAAACATTGGCACTGGTCTGCCCAGATCCAAAGGGAAGAGAGTATGCACCTTTAATCCTAGGGACAAATGCAAACCTGTTCCAGAGATTGGCTTGGAAATGCTGTGAGATGGCAGGGAATAACTATCTGTAGGAGCTGCCAATGCACGCTTTATGTAAAGCCGCACACCAGTGAGCGAGGGGGCCCCCATCCCAAAAGGAGACCAAGACTAGACCTTTTGGGAGGGATAGTTTCCAGTTTGGGGATTCCCCCATTCCTGCTGAGTGGAAGGACCGCCTGTGTGAGAAGTTAGTCAAAAGGAAGGCTGTTTTCTCTATGCACAAATGGGATGTTGGGTGTGCACATGATGTGAAGCGCCATATCTAAATGCAGGATGGTCGACCTTTTTGAAAGAGGTCAAGATAATTAGCCCCCGCTGATATTGAAGATGTGAGGCAGCACCTACAGGAACTGGTTCAAGCAGATGTCATTGAGGAATCCAGGAGCCTTACGCATGGCCAATCACTGTAGTGCAAAAGAAAAGTGGAAAGGTGCGCATGTGCGTCGACTATCGCACTCTGAACCAGTGGACGATCCCTAACCAATACACAATGCCCCGGGTGGATGATGCCTTGGATAGCCTGAATGGTAGCTGCTGGTTCTCTGTCCTTGACCTCCGCAGTGGTTACTATCAAGTGCCCATGGCACCAGAGGACGGGGAGACGACAGCATTCATCTGTCCTTTAGGGTTTTACCAATTTAATCACATGCCTCAGGGAGTATCTGGAGCTCCAGCCACATTTCAGCGACTCATGGAGCGGGTGGTAGGGGACATGCACCTGTTGGAGTGTCTGGTATACCTGGATGACATTATAGTGTTTGGGCGCACTTTAGAAGAACACGAGACTCGGCTGTGCAAAGTCCTAGGTCGTTTGAAACAGGCTGGCCTCAAGTTATCCTTAGACAAGTGCATCTTCTGCCAGACATCCGTGTGGTATGTGGCACACATAGTGTCTGCAGATGGTATAGCTACAGACCCAGAGTGCAGGGGTGTGAGGGCTCCGGCTGGGAGTGCGGGCTCTTTATACTAGACAAAGGAGATTGACTGCTTCTGATGTTGAGTCTGAAAGAAGATTCTTGGCACATCCATTGGCTTTAGCAAGGTCAGGGACTGACTTTGCATCCGAGACTTTGCTGATGGCACCATTCAATATAACATAATACCATATACTATAGCAATATAACATAATATATATATATATATATATATATATATATATATATATATATATATATATATTGTATATACTATATACAATATAACATAATACCATATGCTACAGAAATGAGCCAGTCAGAGAGTACACTCTGTCCAGAATATAACATCCTTTTTTAACCAGTGACTAGATACTGAGAGAGTATAGAAAATTTAAGAGAGGAATAATTCATTTGGTCACATGTACCACATGTAAAGTACAGTATATTATATTCTACTATTTCTATGTCACCTCTGGCTGTTAGAACATCATGACATACAAGTATTGGTGAGTCTCCTGGTTGACGATGCTGGATTAAATCTTTCTACCACTTGCAACCCAGGATCTGGGACAGTTTTTACTGAGCCGTCTGTCATTCCTAGAGACTGTTATATATTTCTGGGTAGAGATCGGTTGAATGAGGACATGATTAGTTTCGGCTGTACAAATGTATGTTGTTATTAACTTGTTGGCTGACTTCGCTGCGCTTACTCAGCTCTGAATTTACCGCTTCACAAGACTGTTACAAAGGGTTCCAAGAATTAAGCTTAGTCAGCAAGCCCATTTACCAAACTATAGCTCTCGATACATTTTAATTCTCAGGTGCCCTTGCTTTACTGCTTTTACTCTTTAGGAGAAAAGCTTTTGGAGTATACACACTTTGAGGATTTTTTATGTTAAAACATAAGAAGAATTTCCAAAAGCAACTGTCTGCCATTCATGGGAAATATTTACAAAGTTCATTGCCCCACTCTTTCAGGTAGACTGAGCTGTATGGTTTCTTGCTTATGGTTACACTTACTCCCTAGGTCTGTGTGAGAAAACTGCTTAGATCCCCAGGAAGGAAGCTGTTCTGGTGAGAAAATTAAAGCAGAAGGTAGAAAGGTCACATCTCATCAATCAGGTTAAAAAACCAGAAGAGTCTTTCCTTTGTGCAGATAAATATATATTTAAAATAGATTGTTTTATCCATTATAGATTCATAGATTCCAAGGCCAGAACAGAGCATTGTGATCATCTATTCCAGTGGTTCTCAATCTTTTTGGGCTCAGAACCCATTTGTAAATGTTTATGTCCTGTTGCAACCCAGTAAATAGTCTGGGCATGGTTGCAACCCAGTAAATAGTCTGGAGGCCCTGGGGTGTTTCTGCTCAGGTCCTGCCCCCCAGGGAGTGTTGGGTCCTTCCCGGCACTCATCCCACAGTGGCAGCTCCTGCAGCTTCTGTGCCATGGGGCTGGCTGGGCTTGGCTCTCTGCTTTGGGCGTTGTAACTTCCAGGGTTGCAGTGCCGCTCAGGTTTGGGCACGTCCCCCCGACTGGACAAAATGTGTGTGAGTAGAGTTGTGACCTGGCTCATGGGGTGGCAGTGCCACTCACTCAAATTTGGCCTACCTGGACTTCCGTCGTCATGGCGGCTGGGCCAACCCTGAGCGGTGCTGGGATCCCAGAGGTTGCAGCACCTGGAGCAGGGAGGTGAGCTCAGCCAGACTCATGGGACAGGAGCTGCCATGTAGCCCTTTAAAACATTCTGGCAACCCAATTTTGGGTCCCAACCCCTGGGTTGAGAAACCCTGATCTAGTCTGACCTCCTACATAACACAGGCCATAGAAGTTCCCCAAAAATAATTCTTAGAGCATATGTTTTATAAAAACATCCAATCTTGATATAAAAATGGTCAGTGATGGAGAATCCACTATGACTTGGTAAATTGTTCCAGTGATTACTTACTGTCACAACTGAACCTGTATGCCTTATTTCCAGTTTGAAATGATAGGTCAAGGAAGTCCAGTAGCTGGTTAATTACCTCCAGTAAGGTGTTTTGCAGTATAGCAATGGGCTCAAGACTACAAATGATTCACTGAGCTGCTTCTCACACTGTGGTGAAGCATCTGTCAGGCTTCAAGCAGTGACACTTCCTGCTAGGTGTAGCCTGGCCAGGCCAGGACTGTTTTAGGGGTACCAGACTCATTTTTGACATCTTCTCTATAAAAACCCAACCACCTCTCTTCACCTTTTGTTGCTGCTTGAGGGCTTTCTCTTTCCAGTGTTTCTTCAGTGCAAATTCGGCCATGATCAAATGGGGCAATGACACTACAGCTCAGGGTGTAGCAAACACATAGGAAAGCAGAACTAAACTAAGGACAATAGAGCAGTCAGGTCTGTGGGCAGTTGGTGCTACTAAGTGGAATTGTAGATCCAGAGAGAGGAAATTACAGGACAGATACAAAATGGGTGATGGAACTGGTTGGCAGCACCCTTTGCATTCAAATGAGTTGTCATTACCTTGTCTCCTCTCCTAAATGCTGTCCTAATGTTACTCTTTTGTGTATCCAAGCAGCATAGTTGCCTCCAGGAAGGCACGGGATCGGGATTGAGAGTGGGAGGGGAGGCAGTCACGAGAGGACCTCTTTAGAAAGGTTTACTCTGTGATGCAATGATTTACGGTGACTCGAATAGCCTGTTCTGGGACTTCAGAGCACTTCAATTTCATGTCCACGCCCGAGCAGAAATACTCCTGGTCTGCTCTGCTGTGCCTGGCAGAGAACACTTTGGGATTGAAAGTCTCCAGTCAGCTTTCGCTTGCCACAAGCAAACTCCATCTACTGTCACTGTGCACTGGCTGAGGGCCTGTGATCACATCTCCCAGTAGTTGCTGGGCTCAGCAGGAATAACACCTACTACCTGTTGACAGTGGATTGATTAGCTCTCTTAGCTCAAAGTAGGAGAGGCTTTTGCCAAAGGTCCTGGCTGAGGTCAGTCCATAATGACAACCATGATATCTGTGTGTGGGGGGGGGGCATCTCTGTCCCTTAGGAAGCCTCACTTTACAGCCAGACCCTGTTTCATCACCACTGTCCTCCCAGACAAACTGAATTGTCTGGGGCTATTTTTGGAGGCTGTGAATGCAGCTCTTTAAATGAAGCCCTCACTCTTGAGTGGCACAGGGCTTCCTACTTGTTCCCTTTCCTGGGACTAAGCACATTGCCTCTGCAGCCCACTTAGCTGTGAAAATGAGAGATCAGGACTGAGAATTACCCCGGACTCTCACACGACAGTGCAGCTGGCCTCTAAGCGTGTTAGCAGCGCGAATCCCTGTTTCCTTGCTGTGTCCCACCTTGATGGTAAGTTTGCACGTTTCATTTAGGAACCAGCTCCCCAAAGCAGAGCCATACTACACACATGTAGATGCAAGTAGAGGAAAGGGGCTGTATAGAAAAAATAGTATGAGACCATAGCATTAAAGACTGTATCTTAATGCATACACACAAAGGGGCCAAATTAAGGTTGTCTGGCATTTCCTAACTTCTGAGTGTTTGACTCTGCAATCTTTAATGTTCTTTTAATGTCGTTTTTTAAAACGTAATTTACTGGTAAGGACAGAACAGCTGAATGCCTGAAAACAAGGACATTCTGTTACCCTTCCAATGTCTACAGCAGTGCAAAATGGTGTTAAAAAAAACCCTGATCAGCTGTTATCATGGTGCGCAAGAATGGAAAACCCAAAATGTTTGTTGTGACTAATAAACACCACAGACAATGAACATCCTCGTTTATTAATGTTTTGTCAGCTCTTTTAAGGTTTCCGATGGAAAATACTCCAGATGTGATGTGCAGATATGTTCATGTGTTACACAGGAAGAAGCGTTATAATGCAATATGGAAACATGAAGAAGGATAATCGGACAATATCTGCCCTACTTGGATGTCTATCTATACTATTTATAAAGTGTCCACCAAGATAACGCAGGGTGTAGCCATCTGAGATTATATTAAGTTTTGCTTCAAATGAGCTTGGCTTTTCCCAGTCTTTGATTCAGCTGCTTATATCTAGAGTGTGATTTTTTTCCCCCCTGCTTTGTTTGGAAAAAAATGGATTTTGCATTGTGTTTTGAAACGGGTCAGGCTAGATTTCATTCTGATCTCTGATGGGAGTCCCACAGTCTCTTGATAATCTGCTCTGGTGAAAAGAACAGGGTGTGGCAGTCTTGGGATGAAAGTAAGAAAGTAAAGAAGATATGGGTAGAATATTATTTATCTAGAGCATTTAGTCCAGAAGAATCTCAGAGCACTATCTGTAAAGGTCATTCACCCATCACTGGTGTGGAATGTGTCAGCCAGTGTGAACCAGCCGCACTATAAAATAGGTTTTAGCAGGGGGAATTAAGAAAAAGTTCTTTTCAATTCAGAAGGTGATTTTTTCGACAAGTAGTATATAATCACCCCAACTGAAATTTGGCCAGGTCATACCCACTCTCTGTGAAAAGAATCATGGCAAATATAATGAGCACATATAGTCAAGCCTTCATTTTTTTTATCATCTCTGAGGGCTTGGCTACACTTGAAAGTTGCAGCACTGGTGGAGGCTTTCCAGCGCTGCAATTAGTAAGTGGCCACACCTGCAAGGCACATCCAGCGCTGCAACTCCCTGGCTGCAGCACTGGCTGTACACCTGGTCTGCTTGGGGTATCCAGCGCTGCTCGTCAAGTGTGGCCACACACCAGCGCTGTTATTGGCCTCCAGGGTATTAGGAGATATCCCAGAATGCTTTTAACTAAATTACTCTCTTTGTTTTGTTATGCAGCCTCTCTTTGTTTTGTTGTGAACTCGGAGCTCCGCGGCGCTCCAGAGCACAGGGAGCTGCTTATCTAAAAAACAAACAGCTCCTGTTTGCTGTGATCAATCTGTACCTGACTGTGAACAATCAAATGAGAAAACCCCCTGCCTGTCTCATTCACAGGGGTTGAGTGTTTGCTTGACGAGGAACAGCGGGGGCAGAGGGGAGAACGGGAGTCCATTGGATGCAGGCTGTTTGCAGTTAAGAGTTAAGATGAAGGGGTCGGGAACATTTTCTGATTTTGGAAGACAGGAAGCTAACACACAGTGTTGGCTCCAAAAATCCACTCTCTCTCTCTCCCCTGCTCCCTGTCACACTACAGCCCCACCCCACCCCCCTCTTTTGAAAAGCACGTTGCTGCCACTTGAACGCTGGGATAGCTGCCCATAATGCACTGCTCCCAACAGCGCTGCAAATGCTGCAAATGTGGCCACACTGCAGCGCTGGTAGCTGTCAGTGTGGCCACACACCAGCGCTGTCCCTACACAGCTGCACGACCAGCGCTGTAACTCCCAGCGCTGCAACTCTCAAGTGTAGCCAAGCCCTGAGAGATGGCATTTTCAGTAGCACAGCATCACCTAGCAACAGTACTGATTAATAGGGGACAGTGCCTCAATGTGACTCCCAGCAGCACCCTGAATTTTCCTTTGAGGTGCCCCGTCCAAGCACTGACCAGTCCCAAACTCATTCTGGAAAGATTAAAAATAAACACTGGAACGCAATAAGGGAACAGAAGGAGCTAGAAAGTGGAACCACCTGAGAATAAGGAGCAGCTTCTGCCACCAAGAGGCAACAAAAACGAGCCCAGAGAAGAGAGTTAAAACTCCTGAATTCTAACACTGGCTCTTCCACTGACTTACTATGTGACCTTGACCAAGTCACTTCTCTGCCTCATTCCCCCCCATCTGTAAAATGATGCTAATAATCATTATCTTCAGTGGGGTGTTTGAACATTGTCTTTATTAATGATTCTGCAGCCTCTGAACATGCACAATGCTAAAAGTTTTAAGTAGTAGTACTGTTTGTTAATTCTCATTAATTGAAAAACTGAATAGAAATTATAGAAACTTTGCTAAATAGTTCTTTAACTAATATATAAAGACAGCAGCTTCATTTGTTTTTGCTCCAGGAAGCTCTCTGTTCTAACGGAGGAAAAAAAAAAAGTCCCTTTCTAAAATAACAAGAAAACCATTAGCATTTCTTGTTCGCTTTTTTTAAGGTCACCATTATAGATATTTTGATAACACATCCTTTTACGTGCATGTGGTCTGGTCTGATGATGTGGTAGATGGAGATAATACTGTTTACATGGTTGTCACCTGTAAAAAGGGGTAATTTTTTGACAGAGTTCTTCTGTGTTTTTCAGGAACAAAAGGATGGATGCTGCTCGTTCTTGGCAGATATAGACTTGTGTTCATCATCTTCCCTCTATGAAAAGTACAAAGGGTGTGAGGGGAAAGGGATAGGGTGGAATGAACATCATCATGTTAAAAACAAATGAAAGCACTTACCCGTCATCTTGTTCTAGCTCATTCGTTTGCCTTGTTTTTATACTTTTCAACAAGAAGGACCAGATTACAAGATGCTTTACAGACTCTCTCTCTCTCTCTCTCTCTCTCTCTCGTATTTCTTTAAGGATTATTTAAGAATTGCCACACTAGATCAGAAAGATTCATGGTCAATTTCATTCCGTATCCTGCCCCCGACAGTGGTCAGCACTAGATGCTTCAGAAGAAGATGTGAGAAACTCTGCGGTAGGTATATGTGGGATAATCTGCCCCTCTTAAAGATCTTATCCTAGATCTGAATGGAGATTGGCTAAATCCTGAAGCATAAGGTTTTATAACCCTTCTTATTTTTTCTTAGCATTAGTCATTATAATGCTGGGTATTCTTGTTATCCATAGAAATTTCCAATCCCGCTTTGAATCTTGCTAAGTCTTGGCCTCAGTGATATTATGTGGCAATGAGTTCCTCGGTCTAATTATGCATTGAGTGAAAAAGTACTTCCTTTTTAGCTGTTTTGGACTTGCCACTTTTCAGTTTCATGCATGAACTGTCCCTTTGTTCTTGTGTTATGCGATTGGGAGAACAGAAGCTCTCCTTCACCCACCAGTATAATGCAGATAATTCTTGGGTGACTTGCAATGCTCATTTGCCAGGGGCAATTTAAGAGATTATCTTGAGGAATAAATTAGCTAATTAAAACTACTGGGGGAAATGTAACAAGGCAGAATATAATGACCTGAGCGGAAAGGTCTGCCAGAATAACATAACTAATATGATACATAAGAAAAGCTATGGGGAACTGGGTGTGAGAATGCACGAGTCCTACATCTGAATTGAGGGAGAGAGCAAGAGCATAGCGAAAATTAGGGATGATGGGAAATGTCTCCCACACCTCCATCTCTCTGTGATTGCTTTTATGGCTAACACCCCTACCCTTGAAGGAGTGCTAAGGAGAGGGATGGGATTGTTGAGGAATGCTGCTCTTTGTCATCTGATGGGAAATTGAATTACTATTGAAATTAATCCCTGGAGCTGAATGTTTATTTAAAGGGGGCTAAATTTGTTGCATTCAGAGGATAGAAATCTCTCTTCTTCCTGCGGATACAAGGGGGAAAATGTAAACAGGGTCAGAATTATGAAGGACTTTGAAGGAGCAGAGCCGTGATCTTAATACAGAAGATGGGAAGTCTGTGTAGAGATTCAAGTGGTAGGGAAACATCGTCTGAGAGATGGGGAAGGAAGATAATCTTAACAGCTGCATTTTGGATGGATGAGAGGGATACAATTGGAAGAGGGAAACACCAGCAAAGAAGAGAATGCAATAATTAAGGCAGGAAACTACCAGAGCCTGGATTTGAGATCTTGGAAGCTGTGTAAAAGGAAAGAGGTGAGTTCTGCTAAAGCTGGATAAACACAGCACCGCACTTGAGAAAGACATGTAGTGATCTGCGTCAGTCCTCATAAATGACATGGAGAACTCTCAGATCCAGTGTTTCTCTACTGTACATCCAATGCTGCTATATTCAGAAAAAAGAACGTAGAACATGTTCTTAACCTAACAACTGCCACTGCCCACAGTGACCCCTGCAGAGAGGAGGCGGCAATGAAGGGGTTGAGATGTTGGTGCAGGCGCACCATTCTCCATCGTTAGAGGCTGGAATTAAGCCATGTCTAGAAGATAATGAACATTAACATGACAAAGAATGCAACTATGGTATTGCTTTGCTGCATACTTTCCCCTGCCCCAACAACAACTGTTTTCAGATAATCTGAGGTCTTCAGAATCTAGGGCTGCTGGAAATGAATGAAGATTCAGGGAAATAAAATACGAACAGCCTAATTTTCAGGAAGAAATCAAGGTCTACTTCTCAACAAATACTGGGCAGCAGAGAGAAGCTACCTTGCCCATCCGCCATGCCTCTCACAGACCCATCTCTTTAGCACTAGAATATTCCATTTCATTTGGATATTTATTGTGTAATGTAATATATATTTGTACAGTACCTTTGACTTAAAAGTACTATAGATGTTTCACAGCTGATTATAATATATACGGGCAAATTACAGTAAGTTACACAGTATAAGACACACAGTAAATAGAATGGCCAAATTTGTCAAAATGATACTTCCCTAACTTATAGCAAAACTTTACCTCTGAGACGCAGAGAGATAAATGGGATTATGTAGGCAGGGCCTTGTTAATAGGGTTGGTCATTGTTTGGATTTTGTTCCTACTGGGAAATGCAGATTGAATTTGCAGCCTAGATCAGGTTGTGAAGTTGTTCATATAAACATCAGTTTTTATGGCAATAACTGACGACCTCTCCTTTACCTCCCCCCTCGATCTCACTCTGCAGAACACAGTACCTAACCCAACAGGGTCCTGTCCATAGGGCTCCTAGGCACTACAAATAATAAATAATAATAATTAACATCCACAGGAAATTCACTTCAATGCAAGTTGTGGGTGCTCTGAAAATCAGGCCATGACTGTATTGCCATGAATCTGAACACTTGGATGGAGTCGGTTTTCACTGCCCTCTCCTACTCATGGGCTTTCTCTGTTACTGGGTGGGAAGGTCTCTGTGCTGTGGATAAAGCAAGGGAAGCCAGTGTTATTGACTGCCAATAAAGGATGCACGTGTGATAATGTTAAAGCTGCTCTTGAAGGTCCACCGAATCCCACTGTGAAACTGTAGCATATTTGATCTCATTGCTTAGCTACGGGGACCACCTTTTCAAAATAAAAAACCAGGATGCCTTTGTGGCAACATTTTGTAGGCTTGGGTCTAAATGAACTCACCCCTGACATCCAGTGATGAGCTGGGGGAAAAGACTTGAAGACAAGACCACATAGGCACTGACTCCAGGGCTGGAGTACCCACAGGGAAAAAATGGTGGGTGCTGAGCTCCCACCAGTGTCCTAGTCCCTCCTGCTCACTGGCAGGCCCTGCAGATCAGCGCCTCCCCCTCTCTCCCCACACCTCCTGCCTGCCACAATCAGCTGTTTCACAGTGTTCAGGAGGCTGGGAAGGATGAGGGAGGAGTGAGGACGTGGTGCACTCGGGGGAGGAGATGGAACTGGTCAGGAAGAAGCAGTGTGGGGGTGGAGCGGGGTGGGAAGAGGCGGGGCGTGGATGTGGCCTTGGGGGAAGGGGTGGAGTGAGGGCAGGGCCTGGGCAGAGCCGGGGGTCGAGCACCTCTTGCACTTTGGAAAGTCGGCGCCTGTGCCAGACCGTATTTGTATTAACATGCCTACTCTGCTTAGGTATCCAGCAAACTGAACTGCATTGCCAAAGTGATCAATTTTGACTGGTGTTGAGTTACAAATCACTTTAGTATTGAATGCAGGGGTAATGAAATGTTGTTAGCCTTATCGTGTGAGTAACGGGGCACAGCAGAACTGTGCTTAGTGTACCCTGATTGAGGGGGTCACCCTCAACTGAGCTGTACTCACTGAGCAGGGGAGTAGGGATGCCGAATCCCAGTGAAAAGTGAGGACGGGGACAGGTGTTCTTAAGTGGTGGGAGGGCTTTTGGCTAAGAGTCCTAGACTCCACTTGGTCCTCTCCACTGTTTGAAGACAGAGCTGATTAGACTCAGCAGACAATCTTTATTTTGTTAAATGATTGCCAGAGCTGAAGTTATTGATAACCAAGTCTAGCGGCTGAGTCTTAGACCTGGAGTGGGACATCTTGCCGTGAAAGAGACTGCCTAGCCTGCACTACTCCTGAGGTTCCCTACGACCCATCATAATCACCGAGACCCGGCTCAAAGTGTAGCATTGCACAGGACGGCAGCGGAGAAGCAGGGTCAGAGTGAGTGACAGCATCAGAGTGAACCATGGCAGGAACGACCGAGTGAGGGATGGCAACTGTGAGTCACTTGTGGCGGTGTCAGCCGCAGCTGAAGCATTGCTCAATGCTTTCTCCCCACACATGAACACACCCTCTGGGTCTTTGCTGACCAAGAATAGCCAACTGTGTGCGTGGGGGTGGGGGCAGTGGAGAGAGAGGCGAGTGATGTGCTCGTGGGACATTTGTTTGTCAGACTTTCCCACTGCAAGGTGGGAAAATGAGACAAAGGACACTGCCCAATGCACTGTGGGGTCAGGCTGGCTTATGATCGCATGTTTTTGAATGTGGTGGTGGCGTTTTCACAAACAAATGCTGGGTTCCCTTTCCCTTTTAAAAAAAGTTCTCTCTTGTTGGACACAGAGTCAGTGCTTGTGCATGGGGAAGTATTGCCTCTTACCAGCACCCGGGGGTGGTGGTAAGTTTTCCCAGATTAGTGGGTGGGAGCTCGAGCTGGTTCTGGTTGTAGAGTTAAGAGGAGCCCCTAGATATTGAACCCGGTCCTTCTTGCTGCCAACTTCACCCTGGCAGATGGGTTACACGGATACTTAGTGAGCTGTATGAATTCATCATGGGACGCTGGACATGTATCATTAACATTCACTTGGAGCAAAAGAACAGCTTTTCTCTCCACTCCAAACTGTTCATCACACTGAACTCTTGTTCCACCAGATTGTTTGCTACCACTAAACACAGAGCAAATGCTGCTCAGTACAGCAATATGTCTTCAACACATATCACATGTGATTAAAAACCCCAAACATTTTAATTGATGAAATGAAAAACTGAACACATTTAATGTGTCCTGAAAGCAGTTCCTGGTGCACTGGGATATCATATGAAAAATCAAGACTGTCCCAGTAAAAGCAGGACATAGATTTACTTTATATTTATGCTTCATTGTAACAAACCAGGAAAGGAAGGGATTAATGAGTTCTCTAGCCCCTGATGGGAACTTTGATAAACACTGTATAATACTGGAGAAACTTTCCTCTGCATGAGTCTTCTGCAACCCTGTAGTCACAGGAGCTGGATCGTTCCAAGCATGGTTGGAATGGGTGTTGGGAGGCTAATTTATCTTCCAAATACAAAGAACCAAACCCACCAATGTTTGCTACATGTGTGAATGCTTTGTGTGCAGCTCCCTCTGGGTGTGATAGAGGCTGCAGAAATTAAATTTCTCAGAAGACCAGGTTTCTAAGAGTTAGTCCCATTTCCTACACCAGCAGAATTCGATCAATATGTGCATATTCTGAACTGGCTGTTACAAACATGTAGGCTCGTGGTTTTTTGATAATTTCCTCCTTATTGATTTTCTATTTTAAAAGTGCGATGAAAGTGGAATGACAGTGCAAGACAAAGATCACAAGACATTTCAACACTTTTATGAAGAGGCGTTAGATCTTCAGAGTACAGCGGTGACACCTTGTGAGAATAAACGTGAAAGCAGTTTAAATTGTTGCTTTATGTAAGCCTTTCCTGGGACTCCAAATATTGCTGTGTATATTCCACTCTAAATAATTTCTCTTTTACATTAGCTGGCTTGCTATTTATGTGGCTTTCATCACTGTGGAAGTGAGGCACCTCACAAACACTAATGTATTTATCCTCACAACAGCCTTCTGAGGTGAGGAATTACAATTATCCCCATTTTACAGATGGGCAGAGAGAATATGTAACTTGCTGAAGATCACACAGGATGAACTCTGATGTCCTGAGTCCTAGAACACACTCTGTCTGACAAGACCACCTTTCCTCTATTCCCAGTGCTGAGCATGAGAGAATACTAGTAAACCCAGCCAGCAGTCACAGTATCATTCAGGCCTCCTCCATGGCAGAGGTGAAGTTGTCAGAGTTTAGGGGCTGGAATTGTACGGTGATGTATCGGCCTTCTGATGATTCTCTAACCCTACCTCTCCAGGATGCTTTCAAGAAACACTGAGCCACTCGGGATGTAGGACCCATCCTTGAGGGACTCCTTGGAGGTGACACAATTGTCCATCATAACCAGTTGGACTCTGCCTCGTAGGTATGTCAGGAATCACTAGAGGGAAATCCCAGATCCAGCAGCATTCCCTGCTCCAAAGTAACAATCCATGGTCACTCATTCAGCATGTAGCTTGTAAATTCATCACTCTGCTTAGCATGGTCTCAACCCTAAAAAAAGGACCGGAACCTACCCAGGATGTTGCTGGTACCCAGCTGGGCACACCTGAAGTGCCTGCACCTTCTCCACACAGGGAAGTATAAAGACTAAGAGGCAAGTGAAAGCTGTGCCAGCATGAAGAGATTGTTTAATTGAGGAATCCAACCTCTGTCTGTTCAAGGGTTGCCCGTCCCTTCTGCTTGCTGGGGGAGATGCTTGTAATGCTGCAGGCCAACCCATGCATTCAAACAACCAGGAAGGAAAATTCCCATTTCTTCTAGAACATCACAATCTGGGGAAAAACATCCCATGGAGGAGCCTGGATTTTCATGGGTTTAGCATGTAGCTGGTCTGAATCATAAGGAAGCATTGTGCCCCAAGGGGCTGGATCATGTAGTATCAGTCTCCCTATTTGGGAGGTCTGAATCATAGGAGATCAATGTACAGTGAGGGGCTGTGCCATGTGGGACCAACATTGTCCTATGGAGTGTAGGAAGAGGGTCAGGAGTGCAATGACTTGGTGACAGACTGTGTAGAATACAATATACATTAAGCTACCCCAAGATGCTCTTCATGGCAAGTACCGCCTCTGGAGCAAGGGCCAGAGGCTCATCTGCAAGAGATGTGTGATCTGTCTGGATTTGTCCTGTTGGGAAGCTGATTCTCTGCTCCTGGAGCAGTGGCCTGAACTGAACCCAGTGGACCAGGGAGCACCAGTCTCTGCCATTGAGGAGGCTGTGAGAATGATTTCCACTCCTCAGACCAAGAGCAGCCTGGTCTTTTAGTGTCAGTGAGGAAATATTGGGTGTTCAGTGTCTCTGTCAAAGATGTACCAGACTCACTTAGTCCTGGTCTCCCCCTGCTGTGTTGGGCCTTGGGAGTCCTTCCTGCTCCCTCTGGACACTTAGCTCTCACCCCCTTGGGTGTAGGGTGGCTCATTCCCTTTGTAGCTTGTCTGTCTCCATCAGAAAAGGAGATGCTTCTCTGCCTGGTGGCCCAGGCTTCAGGCTGCCTCCCCATAAGTGGGAAAAGATGTGTTGATTTTCTTCTTGTGATTCTGGGACCATGGGCAGTGGGTAGCATAGGCCGGGGAAGGCTCAGCCTCCCCAAACAGCCTGGGATGGCCCCACCTGATTCCAGTTCCCTTCCCACTTTTCCATGGCGGAGAGGCTCGGGCAGACAAGCTGGGGCCGGTGCTCACAAGGCTGGGGGCGAGCGCTGGGGCTAGGGCCATGCTGCGCCGCCCATCTGTCTACCTGGCACTGGGGTTGGGGGCGCTCCCACTGCGCCGCCCACCCAGTGCTCTGGGGCTGGAGCTATGGGTGTGCGGGGGGGCCAGCGGCCATGGGGGAGGAGATGTGCTCTGGACTCTGGTGGGGGAGAGGGGATGGAAGGGGAGGAGTGGGGCCTTGGGGAGAGGGGGAGGGCCTGGGGCCCCACCCGCCATGTCTGGGACCTGCTGGCTGACTCAGTGAATTCACATTGAGCCAGCTGCCTTCTTCCGCCTGAAGAAAATGCAATTCAGTGCTTCAGGTTCCACTACATGAAAGTCTTTGAAAGTATTGGCATCAGTGGGAGAAGTAACACTATGAAATGACCTTCCACACCTGGAACCAAGAGAACATCAGCTCAGTCCCAATAGCGAATTAGCACATGGGCCATGGCCAATTTGGGGGTCCCTGCAGAAGCGCTGGAACCTGGGGAAAAGTGGGGGGGCACGGCTGCTGGACCCGTGGCCCTGCCCCTTGCTCCTCCTCTTCCCCCCCCGAGGCCCTGCCCCCCCGTAGGGTTGCCAACTTTCTACTCGCACAAAGCTGAACACCCTTGCCCCGCCTCACACCCCTCCTCTGATGCCCCACCCCTTCTCTGAGGCCCCGCCCCTGCTCACTCCATCACCCCTCCCTCTGTCGCTTGCTCTCCCCACCCTCACTCATTTGCTCATTTTCACTGGGCTGGCTCAGGGGGCTGGGGTGTGGGAGGGGGTGAGGGCTCTGCCTGGGGGTGCGGGCTCCGGGTCAGGGCCAGAAATGAGGAGTTCAGAGTGCGGGAGAGAGCCCCAGGCTGAGGCAGTGGGTTGGGATGTGAGAGGGGGTGAGGACTCCAGCTGGGGGTGTGTGGGCTCTGGAGTGAGGCTGGCAATGAGGGGTTTGGGGTGCAGGAGGTTGCTCTGGACTGGGATTGAGGGGTTCAGAGGGCGGGAGGGGGATCAGGGCTCGGGCAGGGGGTTGGGGCCCAGGAGGGGGTCAGAGTGCAGGCTCCAGGCAGCGCTTACCTCAAGCAGCTCCCAGAAGCAGTGGCATGTACCCTCTCCAGCTCCTACGCAGAGGCATGGCCAGGCAGTTCTGCACACTGCCCCATCCACAGGCGCTGCCCCCGCAGCTCCCATTGGCCGCGGTGCTCGGACAATGGGAGCTGCGGGGGCGGTGCTTGGGGTGGGGGTAGTGTGCGGAGCCTCCTGGCTACCCCTACACACAGGAGCTGGAGGGGAGACATGCTGGCTGCTTCCCAGGAGCCATGCAGCATGGAGGTTAGCAGGGAGCCTGACAGCCCCACTGCGCAGCTCCACCAACAGCCCAGTGAGCGGTGCTGACAGGAGCTGACAGGATCCCTTTTCGACCGGGTGTTCTGGTCAAAAACCGGACACCTGGTCACCCTAATCCCCTGGCCAGGCCAGAAGCCAGAGTCGGGCAGTGGTAAGAGCTTCCCAGGGAGCCCAGGCCGCTCTGGTGAGTCCTGGACCCTCCACCTGCCCTGGGCCGGGGCTGGAGTGCCAGAGAGTAGCCCCCAGCCCTTGTCTCCACCCCCCCTGTGCCACGCCACTGCCGGTGAGATCCAGGGGCAGGGGCTCCGGTCCAACCTCCTGCCCCTTCCCTGGGATGTGCAGACACTCTGCAGGGAGAGGAGGCCTTGGCCCAGCTGGGAGGTGGCGGGGATCCAGCAAGGAGACGGGCAGAGAGCGCTCCTCCGGCAGAGCTCCTGCTGCAATGGCCTGGACTCGGTGGCTACCACACTCTCCCCAGGATTGCTCAGCGGCTGCGTCTCGCTCCCCCTGCTCCTGGTGACACGCTGCCCCCACTGCTGCCCGGGCTTTGTGCCCAAGGCAGCAGCCACGTACGGCACGGCTTCTCCTGTCACCTCTTGCAGTTGGGGGGAGGGGGGGGCAAACTATGCCCCTGCTGCCACCACTCCACACCTGCCCAAGGCTACTACGCTCGTGTTAAAAAATGAGCAGGCCTGGCCCGCCTGCCCCCCGCCCAGCTGTGGCAGCCCTGGGCTCCCGGGGTGTGGGGGGCCCAAATGTTCTTTGAGCTCAGGGCCCCAATAAATCTTAATCCGCCTCTGCTCAGCCCTAAATCTGAGTCTAGGCTGGCTCCAGAGCATGAGGGCTTTCCCCAGTTCTGCTGGCCAATCAGTAGAATCATTTCCCCACTCCCAGCAGGGAGTGAACAGAGACCCCACTCCTCTCACTGTTATCACAGCAAAGCCCATGCATCCTACTGCCAGCACAGAGCTTTCACTTCCCAACCCCCATAGGGATTTTCTTTATTTTATCATTTCTCCTTCCGATAAACAGTGCAATCGTTATCGCTGATTTCTCAGTTCTTCCTCCTTTCTCTGCTATAAGAGCTGATTTGGTCCCTGCATTGTGCAACATAAGGAGGGTTTTGTATTTCTCCTTTACATAAAATGAAATGAGGAGAGGAAAAAGTAAACTCTTTGTAGCACAACCCTACTAGGCTGTCTTTCTCATTGCTAGAGGGTGACTAGCCCCTCTAAGAGAAATGAGTCCAGCTCCTTTGTGGAAAGGCAGGTGTTTCCTAGCTAGACCTGAGTAAAGGGGTGAGGTGGCAGCTGGTGCTAATATTAGGGAGAACAGGCAGTCTTTTTAGTGAGGGGGAGAAGGTTTTCGGGGAGTGTGGTGTGGCACCTGGCTCACAGAGGGTTGGGTAGGAACTCAGGAGAGAGTTGGGAAAGAGAACTGCAAGAAGGTTTCAGTTCTGGGTTGTGGATAAAATGTCAAGGCAGGTGACTGGATACAGCTGAGAGATGTAGGAGTGAGAAGACCATGTATTCTCTCCTATGGAGCAAGCAGATGCAGAACGGATTATGAAAATAAGCTGCTGGAGCCAGGAATAGCTTTAGCAGTAGGCCGATAGGAACGGGGATGTAGCCAAAGATTTTAGAGTATTATCCATGTATTGAGTAATATGATTAATAAACATGTTGTGCAATTTATATTCATTGTATGTTAAATAGAATTAAGTTGTAAGATTATAGAAGTTTAAGGTTGATCAGTATTTAGAGGGAATCGTGTAGTGGATATAAGTAAGAGGCTGAAATGCAAGACCTGTAGGCTGAGGCCTGCAAGATGTTAGCTTAGCTATTTTAGGCCTTGGAGATAAGGAAATGCTGACCGAAGCAGATGACTGAAGAATAACCCGATGCCCTAAGATTATGGGAAAAGAGTTACCAAGTGGTAATATTGCAAAAAATTGGCCAGAAGATTAATTTTAAAGCAGAAAAAAAGCAGTAAAGGCACATCTGTTTCCAACATGTGTCTTAACCACAGGATACAAGTGGTGCGTCAGTGCTAATAAGAATAAACAGAACCTACCTGGCCTATAGAATTTGGGTTCCCTTATGTTTCTAGGCAACACAGACCAACAAGGAAAAGAGGATTGACACTTTCATGCACATCTGCAGAATGTAGATATAGACAGAATCACATTATAAAAAAGGGGGTGCCCAGAATGGGAAAACTGAGATTCCTATGGGATAACTCCAGTAGGAACCATCCCTGTATTAATGATCAATCCATGAGAGAGCCATCAGACTCTAAGACTATCTAGGAGGATGTGAGTATGTCTGGAGTTCTAACTGGTGCATAAATATATTTAGGAGTATATGCTGTGACATTCACAACTTTGTTGGCAACTTTAATAAAAGATGGCGAACCTTGTTCTTGTAATTGTACATGTTACTTGTCTATGGTTTCATGTGTTCCTATGAGCTCCCAATCTAAAACAAGCAGAGATAACTCTGGTAAACTTAAGACAGTAGCCACCAGAGCTGAACCCTCAATCACGTAACATAACTAATAAAATTAACTTCAAATAAAATAAAAGGCTACAGGGGCAAGGACCTGAGGGCAAAGGGAGTGTTCAGGCCATTGACCTGGTGGGAGAATGGAGGAAGAGTGAGGTCTCAGACTTGAAAGGCTGGGAGGGAGCAGTGGTAGGGCTTCTGTGGTACCTCTCTGGGAAGATACTAAGAAGAAGTACGACTTTGGGGTTTGCTATCTGGGGGTTGATATTGGTGAAGGACTGTAATGATCCAGAAGGGGTAGTCTGCCGAGGGACCTAGCAGGAGGGCCAGGTACCCTTATGCCTTGAGATGGATGACAATGCTGCAAGGGGAGTGGGGGCTCCTAGCCAGGGAGTGAAGGCAGTGCATTGAGAGAGTATGTGAGAAGGTGAGGGATCATTGCTTGCACCTTTATAAAAGCAGCAACAAATATTGCACCCAGAAAATATTGGTTCTGCAAGTGCAAGGTGTTCTTTAGGAGGAACTAGTTTCCTTTTGGAGACACTGACCAGAACAGTGTCCCTTCATTACCATCTCCGGCCGGTCTCCATGACCCCTGTCATTGGAGAACACCCTGTCAAACAGCCAAGCACTGCACAGCAGCATTATGATAAAGTACAGAATAGCTTCTGCAGGCTACTCTTGAGAAAATCCAGTGACAAATATCAGTGAGTTATGTCAGCAAACAAGGTGTGGAGGTAGGATAAAAGGACCAGGGTTATAACCTGCTTGATCCAGCCCCACTCCTTAATATCGACCTTTAACCACCACATTTTGAGAGCTGTGGGAGCTGCTGCTCGCTTTGTTGTGTCACCTCTTGTGCTGTGGGGCGCACACACTCCGCAGCAGGGACTTGCTCAGATTATCACAACACTCAACAGGCAGCAGCACTAAGGAAAGTTTTGGGTGCATTTTATTGCTGCAACTCCTGTCCAAAAAGTCAGAGGGAGTTAGACTCAGATTCAGAAAGACCATCATCTAATGGCTAGGCCAGCGCTGTACTAATATAGGCTCTGTTTCCTATTGAAAGTCTATCACCCATTTTACAAACACTAGCAACCCATATACCTCGATTTTACATGTCTCTTCTCTCCATGGGAATTTCTGCCAGTGTCTCCCGTGGAGGGCAAGAAACAAAGAAGTGTTGTTGATAGAGGAAGGTTCACAAGTCTCCTTGCAAACAGCACAAAAGAGCAAAGTGTGTATTATGTTGAACCAGCTGTCAATACTATTGTTACGGTAGAGACACCTGGTCATATGCCTTTAAGGAACTCCTCAGAAACAAGCAATAAAGTGATGGGAAGAGTGCAGTGTTTATATTCATATCTGCTTTTATATCACAGCCCTAATGGCTGGGACCAGCTTTCCTCCAGGGGTGGGGAGACATTTTGCAAAACTAGTGTTTAAGGTGGAGGAAGGAAATCATGTGATTAGCAGGAGGTACCTTGAGACCAAGGCAACAGTGCCATCTACTGAGGTAGGAGAGCTTGCTTTGCTGGCAGCCAACTCACCCCAGGTGCTTTCTTCCATTAATCAGTTGTCAAGCACTAAGGGAAAGGAATATGTTGAAGCCATTTCAGGTCAGCCAGGCAGCCAGTCAGCCTTTTTCATTCTCCCCTCCATCACTTTGGGTACTAGCTGGACCAGCCTTGATTTTCACAGTGTCACTACCCTTATGTTCCTCTGTAATAGGCAACTAGGTACTTTACTGCTTTAAGTGTTCAAATAGGTACTGGTTTGTGCTTTGGATATTTCTCTCTGCAATAGCAATAGAGAATTCCCTTTGCCTCTCAGCAAAAAAGTGGGGCTTACACGTGTGCTGCAAGCCACAGCAACATGGCATCTGAGAATAGGGGTGAGAGGGACATGGGAGGAACAGAGAGAGGCGGCAGAGAGAAAGAATCCTGCTAGCAGACGCCCAGTTTTTCATAGATGGCAGCTAAAAATCACACAAGAATTACTGTGGGGTTTCTGCAGCCTTCTGGAACGTAGCAGCAGGCCAGGAGATGTGTAAAATGTCCGAATGAAGCAAAATCCTCATAATTTATGATAGACCAGGATACTTTGAGCTGGAGCCCAGGCTCTAGGACCCTGTGAGGTAGGAGGGTCCCAGTGCTCAGGCTACAGCCCGAGGTGGAACTTCCACCTCACAACTAAAGAGCCCTGCAGCCTGATCCCGTGAGCCCAAGTCAGCTGGCATGGGCCAGCTGCAAGTGTCTAATTGCAGTGTAGACATACCCATAGGCTTCAGAGGTTTTAATTAAGCTGAACAGGAAAAGCAGGTTAACACATGTATGAATTAGGTTGAAGGCTCTGTAGTAACAGTCTTGAGGACTACCCGGGGAGCATTTGCTGGAGGGGTGATGCTGCATCAACTCAGGAAGAAAATAATAAAAACACTAGTGTGTTAATTTCAAAGCTTAACACAACTTTTTTTCACTGCACTATTTGTCTGCGAGTGGCCTGAATTCTGGGACAGCTCAGCCCATGTGCCTATATGTCTAGAAGTGCAGGACATACCTGGATATTGAAAACAAAAAGGTGATCAATTCTTCCCATAAGTAAGATACAGTAATGGACTTGAGCTGCAAGAGAGCGGTTACTCTGGCCAAGCTGGAACAAGCTATGGAAGCTGTGAAATTGCCCTTACTGATTAAATTCCTGGCTGGACTGGACACCCATCTCTTAGGGATACATTGGGTATAATGAAATGATAGACGACATGGCCCACTTCAGGTCCATATGTGCAGTGATGTTCAATACAATTCCAATAACCTTTAATTTATTTTAATAATACAGTTGTCCATAGGCAAAAATTAATTCTGGTGGGAATCAAAGTAATAGGGAGCTGGTGTTAAGGTTGTCTGACTAACTAGCTGGGAGACCTCCGATGCCTGTTTAAGTGGGATGAGTAGCACTCCCCTTTCTTTCCTCCAAGTGAATAGCTACTTCTAGAACATTACTCAGTTCTTCTTTCACCGTGAAGGCTAGGACTATAACAGGGTTTAAAAGAGAACTGGATAAATTCATGGAGGCTAAGTCCATTAAGGTTTGTAACCTGTCCTTTAAATCGGCTTCGGTACCCAATGACTGGACTAGCTAAATGTAACGTAAAATTTAAAAAAGGGCTCTAGGGTGATGATCCGGCAATTACCGTAAGTCTAGTCTAACGTCGGCAAATTAGTTGAAACAATAGTAAAATAAAAAAAAATGTCAGACACAAGAAAAAACAAAAATCTCTTGAGCAATAGTCAACATTGGTAAAGAAAAAAGAAAAATTTACTCTTCTAATCTATTCTGAGAAAGGGGACAACAACAAACACATGGGGGGGGGATCCGTGGTATAGTGTACTTTTAGATTTCCAGAAAGCCTTGACAAGGTCCTCCAAAGGCTCTCTACGTAAATTAAGTGTCATGGATAAAAGGAAAGGTCCTTTCATGGATTGAGAACTGTTAAAGGACACAGGAACAAAGGGTAGAAATTATGGTAAAATTCAGAGAATGGAGAGGGGTAACTAGTGTGTTCCCCAAGGGTCAGTCCTAGGACCAATCCTATTCAATTTATTCATAAATGATCTGGAGAAAGGGGTAAAGTAAGGGTGGCAAAAAGTGCAGAGATGAGACTAAACTGCTCAAGATAGTTAAGAAGAAAGCAGAGTGAAAGAAATCAAAAAGAAAAAGACAAAACAAGTGATTGGGCAACAAAAAAAAAATGAAATTAATGTAAATAAATGTAAGTAATAACAAAAAAAAAAAAAATAAATAATACTACACACACATGATGGGGGGGCTAATTTAGCTACAGTCAGAAAAAGAAAAGATCTTGGAGTGGAGATAGATCTCTGAAGATGATGTCTACAGTGTGCAGAGGCGGTCAAAAAGCAAACAGGATGTTAGGGAATCATAAAAAGGGATAGAGAATAAGACTGAGAATATATATTATATATATAATATATCATGGTACCCACATCTCGAATACTGTGTGTGATGATGTGTCTCTCCTCCAAAAAAAAAATATTCTAGCACTAGAAAGGTTCAGAAAAGAAGCAACTAAAATGATTAGGGGTTTAGAGAAGGTCGAGGCTAGGACTCTTTCAGTTTGGAAAGAAGAAGACTAGGGGGACATGATAGAGGTCTATAAAATCATGAGTGATGTTGAGAAAGTGGATAAGGAAAAGTTATTTACTTATTACATAATATAATAAGGGGGGTCCAAAAAAAAAAAAAAGCAGGCAGGTTTAAAAAAAATAAAAAAAAAGTTCTTCTTCACGCAGCAGCACAGTCAACTTGTGGAACTCCTTACCTGAGGACTAGGACTATAAAACAATTTTTAAAAGGGGACTATAATTCATGGTGGCTAAGTCCATAAATGGCTATTAGCCAGGATGGGTAAGAATGGTGTCCCTAGCCTCTGTTCGTCAGAGGATGGAGATGTGTTAGTTCACTCTCTCAGGGGCACCTGGCTGGCCCACACTGTCGTAGACAGATACTGGGCTAGATGGACCTTTGGTCTGACCCGGTACGGCCTTTCTTATGTTCTTATGTTCTTATGGCTATTAGCCAGGATGGGTAAGGAATGGTGTCCCTAGCCTCTGTTTGTCAGAGTGTGGAGATGGGTGGCAGGAGAGAGATCACTTGATCATTATCCTGTTAGGTTCACTGCCTCTGGGTCACCTGGCATAGGCCACTGTTGGTAGACAGGATACTGGACTAGATCGGGGTAGGCAACCTATGACACGTGTGCCGAAGGCAGCAAACAAGCTGATTTTCAGTGGCACTCACACTGCCTGGGTCCTGGCCACTAGTCCGGAGGGCTCTGCATTTTAATTTAATTTTAAATGAAGTTTCTTAAGCATTTTAAAAACCTTATTTACTTTACATACAACAATAGTTTAGTTATATATTATAGACTTAGAGAAAGAGATCTTCTAAAAATGTTAACATGTATTACTGGCATGCGAAACCTTAAATTAAAGTGAATAAATGAAGACTCAGCACTTCTGAAAGGTTGCCAACTCCTGGGCTAGATGGACCTTTGGTCTGACCCAGTACAGCTGTTCTTATGTTCTTATGACTGTATTGTCAGATTCTTGGGGGAAAGTCTGACCTTTTTAGGTAAACTGCATTAATTAAGAGGACTTTAAATTAGCTAATTCAGTCATTTCATTCATGATCAGTAGCGCAGTAAGACAAATAGTTGCTTAGGCAGATGCCCAGGATTTTTACAGTTTGCTCGCCAATTGATAATCTATCATAGACTTCAAAGGGTAATACTAATGTGCATTGTAATTCTGCTTGGAAGGATTCAATTTTTATTGGCAAATGTCACTTTCACTGTACATTCACAAATTGATTAAAACATATTTCCATAGATGATAATCAGTATTTAGAGGTAGGCAAAGTAAGAAAAATGCTATTTGAGAACATAGAGTTTGATCTAAGGATATTTATTTTGCATATTTTGACATGTGACATTGACAATTTGTGTTTTAACAGTTATAAAGCTTTAATATTTTGAATCTCAAATCTGTCATTAAATAATTGTCTGTCCCCATAGTTTCCTGTAACTGAACATTTAAATGGATAAAAATAGGGAAAAAATGCTTCAACAATTGATAATATTCATCCAGATTATTTAAAATAAAAAAAATGGAATGGTGCCAAGCTTAATTGCAGTGCCATAGAACTTAATGGCTAGTGTGCATGTATTTTCTTGCGCTCTCTGGTTGAAATGTCTTTGCTGTAAACCCTAATACTTATGCCCTAATGCAGTGAAAGGATACCCTCAGCCTGGATTGGGCTGTCTGCAAAGGCTTTGCGAGCCAGTCCTGTCCTGTGCCCAGTCTATCCTAAAGTACTCACTTTAGTCTCACAGCACGCCACAAGAATGTGGAGGGTGTTGGCCACATACCCAGCAGGATGCCTATGTAGATGTGAGTGAGCCTTCAGATATCCAAAGTCACACTGTGCTGCATCCTACAGCTGCTTAGTTTGAGGCTGAATTCCCATTTTTCAGGGTGGTTGATGTCAAGGTAAGGTTTCATTAGCCAGGGTAGAAGTAGGTACTCAGGGTCACCATACAGAACCACATCATTTCTGGGGAATAAAGTCACTTCCTCCTCCTACAAGTATGGTACCAATCTCCTCTTCAACGTGGCATCATGAACCTTCCCTGTGTGTACGAAGTTAGGGTTCGTGAACATGCTTTTGTGATCCACCGAGCTTGGAAGAATGCATTAATAGTAACCCTTTCCACTCGCTCCTTTCAGTGGGCAAAGTATGGGGATGTGGGTGCCATCGATGGCCCATGCACAGTTCAGAAACCTCATTCTCTGGAACTCAGTGACAATTTCCAGAACTTTAGTAATGGCAACTGTCCTTGGGTAGATGAGAGTGTTGACAGTGTCACAAACCTGCACCACTATGAGCCTGATGGTGCCCTTCTCCACCCCAGTGTGATTTGTAACTGACCAACTTTGCCAGCTTCTAGAGGGCAATAGTCACCCTCTTCTACATTGGTATGGGTCTACAGATGTGAGTGTTTTCTCACAGAACTCCAGGAACTTCTGCTTCCTCATTCTGAAGCTCTGCTGCCACTGGCTGTTATCCCGCCACACTGTACTGGTTCTTGTGGTCAAGAAGCAGAGGCCCAACTAGGAACATACAATTGCAACACTGGCAGTCTCCTATAGCTCTGTGTTGTGGGGTGACAGTGGATCAGTGACCCTCTTGGTCATCTATCTTCAGCTTGTGACAAAGTTGAGAGTCCATTCACCCAAGATTCTTGCTGATCGCATACTGCAATTCACAGACATTTGTCCTGCAAGAAGGAGCAGGAACAGAAACACATCATTGGTCACCGGCTCCAGGTCTTCCATCAAGTTGGGCAGGATAGAGTTGATAGAGGGAACTGCCGTTGATAAATATGTGAAGGTGGCAGAGAGTACCAACATTACACTGTAAGCTGGTTCCTAGTGTGTCTTCTGTGATGCACAGAACCCTGGGATACCGCCCTGGAAATGCTAATGCCAAATGTACATACAAAAAAGTGCCAGTGTTGACATGGATATATGTGCATATACCTCATGTATCTATGTCCAGCATAGCATAGGTGACACTCAGTGTGAGTATAAGGTACTTCCACAGGTATAAACATGAGTAAGTATCCAAGTATGTGCTCCAGCATAGATGCAGCCTTTGAAGCATCTATATGCTTTGAATTGCCATCTGTCAGGGCGAATTGGAGATGATTGTTAAAATAATGTCTCACGACTGCTTGATGACAGTTCTGGTATATTATACAAAACACTGAAAGATTTGCTGTGTTCTTAAAGTTGAGAAGATTGCTCCCTGACTGCCTGTATGGCAGTATCAACTCCTTGATAAAAGAAATTCACACTCAAGCTCTGATAGGGTTGACAATTGGTCCATCGCGAGCCTCATAATCAAAGTGATTTCTTTTTTCTTTGGCTTTGGACTTGGATCACTTCTACAAAATCTTTCTTGTACGCCAAGCAATTCTGCTAATTCTCTAGCAGTAGCAAGTACAGATGCAAAACTGCAATATGACCAATAGTTTTGCAAGAAATTTGCATTTCTTATGATTTGCCATGAACCTGGCCTATCCCAGTGACTGCAGTACTGATGTTATGTGGACAAGATGTGATTGCCAGTCTGGGCTGAGGATCACACGGTCATCAAGATAGGCTCCTGCTAACTGTCAGTGGTGATGAAGTATGTGGTACATGAGGTATTGAAAGGTGGCCGGAGGCCCATGCAACCGGAAGGGCAGAGCTGTAAACTGGAACAGCCCTAACGAGGTGGTGAATGCTGTTTTTTCTCTCAAATCTGGCATAGGAGTTATTTGCCAATACCCTCTTGTCAAGTATAACATTGTAATGTATTTAGCTTTCCCAAGTCAGTCCAGAAGCTTGTTGACTTGGGACATGGGGTAGGTGTCAAACTGTGAAATTGCATTCAGCCCTTGAAATTCCACAAAGAATCAGCCAGCCAGTTTAGGCACTAGCACAATTGGACTGCACCAAGGACTTCTGGATTCTTTGTTGATCCCAAGTTCTAATGTAGCCCGAATCCCTTGTTCCACAGCTCCTTGGAGTAGCAGTAGTAGCAGCAATTGGTCCAAGTTCAAAAAGTTTGTAAAAATGCACTTTAGGGTTTGGTTAAACCTTTCTACTAAACTGTTTGTGGATGGTATACAAACATTTTAAAGGGTTTAACCTTCAGGAGCCCCATAACTCTCGCAATAAACAGGACATAAAGTTTATTCCTTGATCCATAAGAACCTCTGTGAGTAAGCCCCTTGAGAGAAGAACTCCCTCCCTACAGTTTGAGCCATCACGGAATGCATGGGGAATGCATGGATACTGTGTGGCATAATGGACCACTACCCATATATGCTGGTGTCCCCTGATGCATTTCTCTAAGAGGCCCACAATACCAAGCTGTACCCTTTCGAAGGATGTGTCTGCTAAACCTAGGGGAATTAAGGATGCAAGTGCCAAACCATTCAGTGAAACTTGTTGGCAATTGGGACAGGAAGCACAATTTCACCAATTTCCTCCACTTCTCCAGTATTAACATCATTCCCAGTCGTCACATATGTTAACATAGAATCTTTCTGCAACTCACAAAAAAGCATCTTGTTCTGCTTTGTGTTTTCAATATTCCACTCCACACAAATGCTTTCTGTTGTCAGATATAGGGCTTGTCTACACAGCACCACAGACGGGTCTACGGAGATGTGAATTGCAGAGCACTCTGATGTAGCTGTAAGGGAGTGGGCATAGGCAGTCTGGCCCAGCAGTCATGTCTGGGCTGGTGTCCACAAGTCATGGATAGTCACAAGGTGGCAATCAAAGAGCATGGATGGAAGCGATTGCTGGAGCTGGGCTCAATAAGCAAGAGTCAGGATCAGAGCCAGGCTGGGGTCAGAGAATGGAGATCAAAAAGTGAGGTGTAGTCTGGAATTGCAGAAGTCTGTGTGGTTTCCCAGACAACTTCCTGGGGGCACCCACCAGAGATGAACAGTGCACATGCAGGACTGGCTCTGGGCACCAGCAAAGCAAGCACGTGCTTGGGGCAGCACAATTCCAGGGGCGGCATTTTTTTTTTTGCTTGGGCAGTTGCGCTCTTGGATCTTTTTTTTTTTGTCTTGAGGTGGCAAAAAACCTGTGCATATGGGCCAATCAGAGGGCTGCAGGCTGCTGTCACTTTGAACTCTTTGAGAGGTACTTCCTGCAGAACCTAATCTCCGCAGTGCTCCATGGATGTAACTCTGCATGGCCTCCTGGTGGCAATATCAGCTATCCCAGGTGCTAGTCCCACGAATCCTTACAGTAGCCCTCTAACTGCTTTGCTTAGCCACCTCAGGTAGGAGTTGATTATTTTAGCATTAGTGAGTCTGGTAGACTGTTTTACAATGAATAACCGAATTGGAAAACTGTCTTCTCATTCTCAACTCAATTTCAACAGTCGAGCATTAAAAAAAATGATTATCTGCCGCCCTAGGCAACGGCTTCGTTTGCTTATAATTAGACCAGTCCCTGTTAATAAACCTAAACTATCATGAAGCTATTTCTTTTCCTTTGTTTCCAGCCTCATTCTGGTTTCCCTTAAAATATATATCCATTATGCTGAATCTCCACTAGATACTGCTAAGCTGGGGGAGCTCCATGCGGAGCGACAGGCTGGGTTCCCAGCTGGGAGCTCCATGTGGCGCTGACAGCCTGGGTTCTCAGCACCAGGCCCGCCAACGGGGGGACAAAGAGGGCAATTGCCAAGGGGCCCAGGTGATTCAAAAGGGCATGGGGGCCCCCGGCTGCTGCTGCTGCTGTGGGAGCGGGAGTGGCAGCCCGGAGCCCGGGTGGGCCACAGGGCTCTTAGGTGTGCGCAGGGTGGTACAGGCGGTGGGGAAGGCAGCTGGGGGGGCATGTGCAGAGCCATCCCTAGGGTACTGGGGGCGACTGCTCTGCGACCTGATATAACATGAATTCAGATATAACGCGGTAAAGCAGCGCTCTGGGGGGGCGGGGCTGCGCGCTCTGGTGGATCAAAGCAAGTTCAATATAACACGGTTTCACCTATAACGTGGTAAGATTTTTTGGCTCCCGAGGACAGCGTTATATCGAGGTAGAGGTGTAGTTTGAAATAGTGACTATTTCACTATTACTGTAGTGCAAAAGGTGTCCCTGTGTGTGCTTGGGCTCAAAAGTAGGCTGAAAAACTAGATGCTGTTTAATAGAAATATAAACCTCGTGAAAGCACAATCAGATATGAGTGGTTTCATGTATTCTATATTACAAAGACAGGGGTGCTGCCAGGGAGCAGGGTTGGGGCATGGGGGCTTCCGGCTGCAGGTGGAAGGGGTGGGGCAGGGCCCCCACTTGCTCTGGCCCAGGGCCCCACAAACCTTTAATCCATCTCTGTACAAGATATTCTGGGCTCAGTTTCTCTCTCTCAGTATCCAGACAATTCTTCTCCAATGAGTTTGAAGAAGCTGTATCCTTTAGTGTGTCATTTCATTTTTCAAGCATCCCTGAGCTGAACTGTTGGATATTGTATTACAATCAAATATTATTTAAAAAAAACAAGAGAAAACAAGGAACAGAATTTATTTTGTTTTTATTCATTCCAGTGATTTAAAAAAACCTGTTTTTGTTTCTGTCTCAAAGATCGAAGCTATTTTCCCCTCACTGTCTGGCTGGGAAGTATCAGAGGGGTAGCGGTGTTAGTCTGGATCTGTAAAAGCAGCAAAGAGTCCTGTGGCACCTTATAGACTAACAGACGTATTGGAGCATGAGCTTTCGTGGGTGAATACATGCATCCGACGAAGTGGGTATTCACCCACGAAAGCTCATGCTCCAGTACGTCTGTTAGTCTATAAGGTGCCACAGGACTCTTTGCAGCTTGTCTGGCTGGAGGAGTCATGGAGGCAGACACTGCACAAGAGCGCCCCCCTTTCTGTCATCTCTTTCAGACACCCTCTTCCTCCCAGGCAGTTAATGGGATAATATGATGCAAGGTGTATCTGTGATCTCCAAGAGTTGTGCACTATGGCACATGAGTGTTATGTCACCCACTAATGGCTGGCCCACAGGGAGGACAAGGGACTTATTGTTACAGCTGGCAAGGGGAGATGTCCTTGAGCAGAGAGGCATGTGTCGTTGGAGCAGGGCTGCCCAGAGGATTCCGGGGGCCTGGGGTCTTCGGCGGCGGGGGGCCCTTCTGTTCCGGGACCCGCCGCCGAAGTGCCCTGAAGACCCGCGGCGGGGGCCACCTGCCGCCGAAGCGGGACCCGCCGCCGAAGCGCAGCCGGGTCTTCGGCGGTAATTCAGCGGCGGGAGCCCCCGACGCGGGTCTTTGGGGCACTTCGGCGGAGGGTCCCGGAACGAAGACCCGGCTGCACTTCGGCCTTCCCGCTTCGGCGGTAATTCGGCGGCGGGGGATCCTTCCGCCCTGGAGCGCAAGGACCCCCCGCCGGCCAAGACCGGGAGCGGAAGATGCTCCTGCGCCCGGCCCCGCAAGAGTTTTCTGGGCCTCCCGGAGCGAGTGAAGGACTCCGCTCCAGGGCCCCCGAAAAACTCTCGTGGGGGCCCCTGTCGGGCCCGGGGCCTGGGGCAAATTGCCCCTCTTGCCCCCCCCTCTGGGCGGCCCTGTGTTGGAGAATGACCTTGGGCTTTACATGCACAAAGGACTTGATTCCCCCCCCCGCCCCCACAGTGCAGGTGCAGAATGTTGCACAAGGTATAAAAGGAGGAGCTGGATAGGAGCACAGGGAAACACGGTCCTATATCATTGTGTTGCTGCTGAGGTCCCCAAGCTACTCCTGCCTTCCAGAGTTGCAAAGTGAAAACCAGGGCATCTGCCCTGGGGCATGAATGAGGGGGTGGTTTAGGTCAGTCTCAAGGAGGTGTGCATCAGAGGGTGAAAAGCGGGAACCCACTCTTCATTCACAGCCAGGCAGCCCCCACCCTTTGCTAGTGTCCTGTGGGACTAGCTATGTGTGTGGGATAGGGATGGTTCAAGCAGCTGATTGCAAAGCACTGGGGGCTTGGAAGTGGAGCTGGTAGGATGTCCACACATGAGAAGCCTAGTGGAAGGGCTCTTATGCAACTTTCGCTAGCCCAGCTGCTTACTGGCTCCTTCAGGTGGCCAGTTCGCCAGGGAGTGGATACAAAAATCAGGACAAAACAACCAACAGGGCCTGTGGGGGGAGAGGATGTTTGCAGTATTGTGAACCTCAAGGGATAAAAAATCATGATCTGTCCAGGACTCAGTAGCACTTCTGCAGCCCCCCCTCTCACTGTCCTGGGACTTCTCTGCCAGGGACTGGGCAGCACTTCCCTGAGACTACCCCCTCCTTTCCTTCTGCTGCCCTGGGACTTGGCAATACTTCCCTGACTCTCCCCTGCCTCCCCGACTCTCCCCTGCCTGCCTCCTGCTGCTCCAGGACTTCTCTGTTGCCGGACCCCCAGCAGTGCTGTCCTGGGAAGTGTGACCAAAGTGGGTCCTGGGCAGAGGACAATCCCCAGGGCAGCAGGGCAGGGGAGAAGAGTCAGAGAAAAGCTGCTGTTGCTGCTGTGTGGGGGCAGCCCTGATCATTGCGGGATCACAGGAGCTTCTTGCGTCATTGCGACAGTGGGTCCCAAGATTTGCGAGCCAGTCATGAGAGTTGGCAATGCTGCCGTTGTGATTTCCTGGGACCCAGGGTCATGGTGGCAAGGCCTATATGGCAGCGCTGGGTGACGTGATCCCTGTGTTTAGTGTGTGTAAGGTTTGGGAAGCCTGTTCCCTTTCGCTCTCCCATGGGCTTCTCTTGCAGGGGCATTGGAGAGACAAGGTGGGTGAGGTAATATCTTTTATTGCAGGGGTTCTCAAGCTTTTATTTTTCTGAGCCCCCTTCTCCCCCATGCTATAAAAACCCCACGGCCCACCTGTGCCACAACAACTGTTTTTCTCCATATAAAAGCCAAGGCCGGCGTTAAGGAGTAGCAAGCAGGGCAATTGCTTGGGGCCCCACATGACAAGGAGCACCACAAAACTGAGCTGCTCAGGCTCCAGCTCCAGGTGGTGGGGCTCAGGGCCCCAGGCTTCAGTCCTGCACAGCTGGGTTTCAGCTCTCTGCTCTGGGCCCTAGCGAGTCTAATGCCAGCTATGCTTGGCGGCCCCCCTGAAACCTGCTCGCAGGCCCCCAGGGGTCCCCTGACCCCTGGTTGAGAACCAGTGTTTCATTAGATCAGTGGTCCCCAACACGGTGCCCGGGGGTGCCATGGCGCCCACCGGGGCATTTATGTGCACCCACCTAGTGCCCAGCAGGGGAGAGAAGCCATGGCCCGGCGCCTGCCACGGACAGAGAACTCCAGGACTGCAGGCTGCGGGCGCCCGGTGTTCTCTGTCCCCGGCAGGTGCGGGGCTGTGGCTTCTCTCCGGCTTCTCCAGGGCTGCAGGCTGCGGGCACAGTTCTCTGTCCCCAACAGGAGCGGGGACGCGGCTTCTCTCCGGCTTCGAAGCTGGAGAAAAGCCACAGACCCGCCCTTGCTAGGGACAAAGAACTCCAGGGCTGCAGGCTGCGGGCGCCGGTGTTCTCAGTCCCCAGCAGGCGCGGGGCCGTGGCTTCGAAGCCGGAGAGAAACCACGGCCCTGCGCCTGACGGGGACAGAGAACTCCGGGGCTGCAGGCTTCATTCTATGTTAAAGTAAGAATAATAAATATATTTGGACCAGCAGTTCAACAATGTTTTACTTTTTTAAAATAAATAAGATGAAAACTATGATATTTATTTTGTAAAAACTCCTTAATTTTTCTTACAGGTAGATAAAAAAGAGCAAATTCACATTGTGAGGTGAAAGAGTAATTGCCGAATAATTTAATTAATACCTTTTACATGTAAAATTACCCTTTTTAGCTTACGAATTCATATATTATGTAATATTAAATATGATGTTTTTCGTATTATTTAATGTACAAATACAAAATAAGCCTTGAAAAACTGTTGGCGCCCGCCACGCTCGTCTGAAAACATGACTATGCTACCGGCCACAAAAAGGTTTGCGACCACTGCACTAGACCAACGTCTTGCTACAGTTGTGGGTCTCCCCTCTGCATGCAATATCAGGTTGCAGCCCTAGGGGTCAGCAGTGGGCCGGTGCCTTAGGCTGCGCTCTCTATGGCCATGCTACGTCATTAGTGGAACACCGCCCCTCAGCTACGAAGTTTGCGCAGTACTCTCCTGCGCAGTTCTCGCAGAGCGGCCAGCTTTCCCCTTACGGAGTTTGCGTAACTCTTCCCTCGCTCCCCCGATGTCCTGCCGGACTGAGTTTACGCAGCCTGCGTACAGGGTTTGCGCAGTGGCCGAGTTGTGCGGCCCGGGGCGCCACAGCGTTTCCTGGCCTCCTCGGCGGCGCTTCGCTGGCGGGGCTCGGCCTGGGGTGAGCGATGCCCGCGGCCCGGCGCTAATCGAGGCCCGGGCGTTAGGCCGCGCCGGGAGCCCCCATTTCCGGGGGTGGGGGTGACCCCGGCCGGCGGGAATCCTGGGGGGCCGGGCCCCGCTCGGGGGCTGCCGGGGGTCGGGTGGGAGGTTCGTGGCGGGGGGTAATCCCGGGGTTGCTGAGGGGCAGATGGGGGGGTTCGTGGGCAGATCGGGCCGTGCAGGGGGGGGCTGTCGGGGTAGGGTGGGAGGTTCATGGGGATGGGACAATTCGGGGCTTATGGGTATGGGGTACTTTAGGGGTTCATGGGGACGGTCCAGCACGGGGGTTGTGGGGGGTCAATCAGGAGGGGGTCTGGGGGGCTGGGCTATAGATGGGGGGCACCGGGCCCAGCCGGCTGGGGGGCTACATAGGAGGCTTGGAAGGGGGCCGGGGCTGTCAGGCTTGAAGACCTGCTCTGCCAGCAGCTCCCAGGGCCAGGCTGTTCTGGGGACCAAGGGGGTGGCCAGATCCAGGCAGTGGGGGTGGTTGGCTGCAGGCCTGGGGGATGTGTGATTTGGGGGACGGCTCTGTTCAGGGGCGAGTGCCCATGGCCCTTCCCATCTAAGGTGACCAGATAGCAAGTATGAAAAAATCGGGACAGAGTGTGGGGGGTAATAGGCACCTATATAAGAAAAATCCCCCCAAATATCAGGACTGTCCCTATAAAATCAGGACATCTGGTCACCCTATTCCCATCAGAACTGGGGTTTGTCACTCTCTCACTACTGGTGTTAGATGTTATAGACTCCTCAGGCAGGGGTCACCCCGGTTGTGTGTTTACATGTGGCCAAGTGATCCTGATACTGGCTTCTAGGGGGGCTACTGCAGTACAAACAATAACAATAGCCCCGGTGAAAATTCACATCTGTTTCTATGCAGTGTGCTCTACCCTAGGTGACCATCTTATTTCCATCCCAGTGCGAGATTAAATCAGTTTTCTATGTGCAGTGAACTTTGTTACATGATCTTCGATTTACTGTATAATCAAAGTGTTCATGCACTGCCTCTAAGAGCACAGCGTTAAACATAAATTATGCTAATTATGCTTACAGTGAGTTGTACAACAATACCATCATGGCTCAGAGTCCCAATGTGTTTGAATGATCAGATTGCTAGGAACAATGCATCAAAATTAACATGATGCTGAATAATGTTGGATGATGGTCAGTCCTGACCATTGTTCAGTGAAGTTAATAAAGTTTTTGCTCACATACTTACCTGGCAGAGGAGATACCATGATCATGAAGGTGGTTTTCTCAGGGTGAGGCTCATCCATTGAACTGTGGGTCTGCTGACCTCTGCGATTTCCCCAAATAGGGGAAACTCGACTTTATAATTTGTAGTAGTGCGGGACTGCATTCATACTTTCCCCTGGCTTTTTTGGGGACTATTTTCTTTTCCTTTACAGTACTGCTCTGGGCCCTCCTCCTACCATCAGTCATCACATGGCATAAATGTCACTTTGGCTTCAATCCTGCAGTTGGTTCCACACAGGAAAATCCTTGGTCCTGTGTCATTAGGGTTCCACTGTGGATCTGATTGCAGGATCAAAGCCTTAATAGTGAGAGACCCATGACCAGAAGGTGTTACTGATGACAGTAGGCTGAGATCTCTTAAAGCAGCTGGGGTGATTGGCTGCAGGCCGGTGGTGACTTTTGTCTGAATCCTTTTCAAATTCAGGTGTAACATCACATGGAGAATGTGTTTTTTCCCTATGCTGTTAATGTTATGCAGTTTTATTGTCTATAATTTGAAAAGCGTTTGGGGGGCCTTTTTGTGTTATGGAAACATCAGGTAATATTTTGGCAAACATAATTAGTGTAGAAGGATATTGGCTTTTTACTTAGTAGGGTGATACAAAAAAGTTCTCAGGTGTAGTAGGAAGAGTTAAATTTAAAAATATACATATATGCATAGATTTAAAGACATTATGATCATCTAGTGTTACCTGGATAATGCCCTGGGAACTTACCCAGTAGTTTCAGCATTAACCCCATAGCTTCGCTTTCAGCTGTGGCATACATTTTAAAAATACAGCTAGTCTTGATTTAAAAGTTTTGAGTGATGGTGAATCCACTGCATCTGACACCACATACATAATATTAGAAAATATCTAATATCACTTGATGCCTGGGTGACGTTTATGGAAGCACTGCACAGCTTTTTGAATGGTATCTTGTTTCATTGCCCTATGGTCTTTATGAGAGAGTGAGAGAGACAGACAGACACAAGTACCACTGTCTGAGAAAAAAAATTAGGGACTAATATTTTGCTATTTCTTCAGAATTTTCCCTTGTTTTGGAAAGGAAATTGACTTTAGGTCTGTTGATGATCTTTGATATTTCTTAAAAAATAAATCCCCTCCCCCAACACCTTGGAGTCCAAATGTGTCCAAAATAATATTTAGTTAATTTATTAATTTAGCCTAACTTTTCTTTTCTCTTTTAGTTTTAAACAGAAGGGGAAAATGTCACTTTATGATGACCTGGGAGTGGAAACCAGCGATTCGAAAACAGAAGGTTGGTCCAAAAATTTCAAACTACTGCAGTCTCAGTTGCAGGTGAAGAAAGCGGCTCTCACACAAGCAAAGGTACAGATATTGCTGCTCAAGCTTGCTGGCCATTGGGAATGCTGTGTTTTTCAATTTTTCTTCTGAAATGCTGGTCTCAGTAGAATTTCCTTTGTACTGAGCACTCTGTGGAGTGTACATTTCCCCAGCTGTACAGACTTTTGGATGCATTGTCAGGCTTTGTCCTTCAGTTGGTAGTGGGTGGCACTAATAGAATACTCTTGGGGGAATTCTGCGCCAAAAAATTAAAAATTCTGCGCGCAGTATTTTGTCAAAATACCGCAGTATAATCAAGCTGGCTTCAGTATTTTGGTAATTTATTTAAACTGCAATACAATGGATGGAGAATGGGAGTGGGGAGCATTGGAAGAAATCACCAAACCCTTTCTGTCTAATAGTAGTGTAGTTAGTATTGTCCCTTTACTTTTAGTTATTAGTCAACAAATATATGCAGCCATATGCTCAGTGTTACACCATAGGCAACTGAAGAGCAAGTGAGGACCGAGGACTCAAACTCACAATTTATATTGGCTACTGACCATCTCCAAAAAGGTCAGTAGCAAACAGTTCATGGAGCACATTTTGATAGGAAATTTTTTCAGTCAAAAAATTTAGACCAATTCTAACCACTAAAGGACCATAAGTATTTATAAGGTCATACTGTCCTTTACAATAAGACTCCTTTACACCACTCTGGCAATGTAAAGGAGCCTTAAAATTTTTATACTCCTGGTGGAATTCACTAAGAACAACGGGAACAATTCACTAAGCAGGCAGGCTGCTATGTTCTGCCCTGCCTGAGGGAACAGAGCCTGCCCCGCACCTGCCTCTTGGAAAACACCCCAAAGCTCTGCCCCTCCACGCCGAGAGTGCCACAATAGTGAGTGAGAGGGACAGTGTCTGTCTCTCTCTCTTTCACGTACAACTGTCCACCCCTCCCCTCATGGTGATTTACATCGCTACCTGCTGCTATGGGTGCCCAGACTGACCTGCCTGCACTGCTGGGGAGCGAGTGCATGACTGCTCTTGTGGCTTCCTTTTGCTTCCCCATCAGAAGTCATTTTTCTGTGGGGAAGCAAAGAAATCTGCGGGGCCATTAATTCTGCACGCATGCAGTGACACAGAATTCTCCCAGGAGTACACAGTAGAAGCAAGAACAAAGAAGTATAAGTTCTCTGAGACCCTTCATGTAAAGTATAGCATAATCAATATATGCACAGCATGGCTTTGGGAGCTGCTCTCATTTCTTAAATAAATAATGGAGTTAAGTGTTGACATGGAGCCCAGCTTTAACCCTGAAGACATTAAATTAGGCACTTAAGTATTTTAAAAATAAGTGAATAGGCAAGACTGCTTCAGCCTGTGATGGGAAATTGGAGATGTTCAATATTTTGTGCTTCTTGGTATTTGGTAACTGTTGCCGTTGGCCAACTTGCATCATTTCTTGCTTATCATTTTAAAAGCCTCCAGAGGCTGTGGTGTGATTCACGGTATTGCCAGTCAGGTCACAAATTGCTGCTGAGAATATTTCCAGTCTACTTAGAACAGTGATCCCCAACCTTTTTGTGGCTAGTAGCACATTCATGTTTTCAGAAGAGTGTGGCGGGCGCCAACAATTTGTCAAGGCTTATTTTCATATATATTCATAATATATGAATCCATAAGATAAAAAGGGTAATTTTACATGTAAAAGGTATTAATTAAATTATTCGGCAATTACTCTTTCACCTTACCATGTGAATTTGCTCTTTTTTATCTACCTGTAAGAAAAATTAAGGAGTTTTTACAAAATAAATATCATAAACAGTTTTCATCTTATTTATTTTAAAAAAGTAAAACATTGTTGAACTGCTGGTCCAAATATTTATTATTCTTACTTTAACATAGAATGAAGCCTGCAGCCCCGGAGTTCTCTGTCCCCGGCAGGCACAGGGTCGTGGTTTCTCTCCGGCTTAAGCTGCGGCCCCACGCCTGCCAGGGACAGAGAACACCGGTGCCTGCAGCCCTGGAGAAGCCGGAGAGAAGCCGCAGCCCCGTGCCTGCCAGGGACAGAGAACACCAGCGCTTGCAGCCCTGGAGTAGCCGGAGAGAAGCCACAGCCCCGTGCCTGCCAGGGACAGAACACCGGCTCCCGCAGCCTGCAGCCCTGGAGTTCTCTGTCCCCAGCAGGTGCGGGGCGGTGGCTTCTCTCCCCTGCTGGGCACTAGGCGGGTGCACATAAATGCCCCAGTGGGCGCCATGGCACCCGTGGGCACCGCGTTGGGGACCACTGACTTAGAAGGTTGAAAGGAAGGCAGAGAAGGTATAAACTAATTCCTTCGGGGAAAACTAAGAAGCAAGTTTGTACTGAGCTATCTTCTCTCTTAATATATTGCAACATGACATCATCATTGTCCTACTTCTTTTGTTGATGCTGAATGAATGTATTTTTCATGTGCTTCAATCACAGGCTGCTGCTGTCAAAGTCCCCATAATTTCTGGTGCAAAGAAGATCAGTTAGAAGAAGGAAAATTATAGTTAAACTTTTAAATAGTAAAATCCTTTCTTGGGGCTAAATCCTGTTTTCAGTTACCCTTGTGGAAATCAATGCAATTCCTCCAGATTTATGCTGCTGTAATTGAGAGCAGAATTTAGTCCTTAATTTACAATGAACTCTGTACAAATGAAACCTGAAATAAGGCTACAACTGATACTTGTGTTCTTTTAAGGCACCCCCTTCTGTATGGTTCTGAGACACGATGCACCAATCTCAGTCTGTCTTCCCTTGGATACCCATCCAGCTATATATATAAAATAATGTATTAATCCTGTTTTTAAAAAGTTTTATTTTCCTCATGGTGAAATGTGAAAAGCAACAGGACTTTAGTGTAAGAAAAAAACCTGTTCTGCTGCTCTTATTCAAACAAAACTCTCCACTAAGGCGATCCTCTCAATTTTAAAGGTATATTTTCAGTTCTTGACTTAGAAAACCAAAGACACTTCTGGTCTGATCCTGCTCCCATTGAAGTTAATGGCAAAACTCCCATTGACTTCAGCAGGGTAGGATCAAGCCCTTTAAGAATAGTCATGGTTTATGTAGGATCTTTGTTCCTGTATAAGCTTTACAGCAGCAGTCAATAAACTCTAGCCATAGAGCTGTATTGTTACCCATGGTGCTGGTGCATAAATAACATGAAATAAACAATCACATCATCAAGCACTGTTAGAAATGCTGAGGAAGAACTGTAGGTTGGTAAAATGAAAATGCAAGTGGTATGGTGAGTTTTGCACGGGGCAGAGAGGCAGGATTGAGGCCTGAGACAGTATTCATCCATTTTTAAGCTTTCTTGAAATCAAGAAACGTCTAGTTTAGGAATATGAAGTAAATACCCCTTTTTTAAAAAATGAACGTATTGTCTTCTGCTTTTTTTGTATTTTGATGGTTTCAGAGTCAGAGGACAAAACAAACGACAGTCCTTGCTCCAGTGATTGACCTGAAGCGAGGGAGCTCTTCTGATGACAGACAGATTGTAGACACACCACCTCATGTAGCTGCTGGCTTAAAGGTAAGGCTAGATCAGCTTGAAAACACAGCAGATTACATCTGATTCTGAATTCTCATTTTCTGTCTCTGCTTTCTGTAGTAGTCTGCATTTTACTTAGTCATTTAATTGTCCTACTGGTCTAAGTTGTTCTCCTTGCTTTTAGCCTCTCTCCTGTTCAGACTTATTCTTACACATGAAAATTCCAAATGTATGCAAACTTCTCCCAGTGCTGTAATCTGAAATCTGTAGATCACTGAGGGCTTGTCTACACTGGAGGGTGGGAGGAGTTATGTGCTCTGCAGGGATGTGATTTCTAAAGTTCACTATGTTGCACATCATCTGGCCCATGTAAACCCTGTTGGTGCGCTTTAACGTAGTACTATTTGAAACAGTATAATGTTAAACCACAGTAAGGAATCTTTAGTGTGCACCAGGAGAGTATACACAGGCCAATTAATGTGCAACTTATCAGTGCGCTTTAGAAATCATAGCCCTGTAGAGCGCATTACCTCACCTTGTAGACAAGCCCTTCGTGTTCTTAATTGAACTAAAAAGTATGTGTTTACATAGCACCTTTCTTCTGAGGAGCTCAGGGCACTTTGCAAGCAACCCTGTGAGGTAGGTAGGTAGGTTTAAAAAAAAAAAATTAAATTGTGACCCTACCATGCTTGGGAGTGGTCTTTTAGAAGAAGAGATCTAATGTTTGACCATTAAGTAAGAAAAACTATTAAGTGCTTGGTAATGGGTCAAGACAAACTTTCTTAATGAAGCTTTTTTGAAAGTTACCTGCTGCAAAGCAGATATTCCTTCCAGATGGAATAAGAAGGGTTGAGGATGTCAGTCCATAATATAGTAGCAGACAGATGGTGAAAGAAACCTGTGAGCCTGCATCCAAGCATCCCTCCCAGCCCTGTGCAAGCAGGATACAGTTTCGGATAGAGAACTTATTGGGTATTAATGTGACCTTAGCTCTGCTTGTTTGACATCTCTTTGTGTTTGGAAGGGAGAGGTGGTACAGTTGTTTTCGGCACACAAAAATTTGAGAGGAAAGCGACATAGGGTAAAATCTCGGCCCCGTTGAAGTCAATGGCAAAACTCCCATTGACTTCAATAGGATTAGGATTTCACCTTCTATCTAAGCAGTCTAAAAATATTAAACTTTTTTGTTGGTAGTGGTAAAAACAGCCGGCTTATTCCAGCTGAGTACCATTTCCTGCTCTCAGGTGCTGATCACATTGATATTTATGCTTTTTCTGTGTAAGGATCCCGTACCTAGTGGTTTTTCTGCAGGAGATGTGCTGATTCCTTTGGCTGATGAATATGATCCGATGTTTCCTAATGACTATGAGAAAGTAGTAAAACGCCAGAGGGAGGAACGACAAAGACAGCGTGAGCTGGAGAGGCAAAAAGAGATTGAAGAAAGAGAAAAGTAAGACTTTAGTTTGGGTTTCTGCGATGGAACACATTTTTGTTCAGTATTCAGTTAAAAGAAGTTAATTGCATATTGTTATTCATGGCTGCTCAAAGCATGAGAGAAAATAGTCCTCAATCCAGATAAAAGCATTGGTGTCATTAAAATAAGCATTTACTCTACAGCTCTTTGGTTCCTGTATGATAGTGTATTTTAAATTAGTAGCTGATTAATCTTCTTGGATAGCTGGCAGATGTTTCCCCTGCTATTTCAATACAATATTGAAAACATGTCCAGCTTTATTAGTAGGATTAATGGGCCAAATTCCTCCATGATGTGTGTCCTCTGTAGTCAGTGAAGTTACAAGAGAGATAACCTAGGTCCTTCTTCTGCTAATTCCCTCCACCTGGTCAAGTAGACTGCTTCCTCTTCTTTTAGTTGTGATCACCACCCTTCCAGTGAAAGAGGACTACCTGGGACTCTCCGAGGCCCTTTCATGCTATTCCTTAATTGGCAGAGACGGGCCCGGGAAACCTGAATTAACCGTAAGGTAACGCTACACTCGGGCTGGAGGGGTGGTTTACAGCTTGGTTAGATGTGCACACTCTAGCTTTGAGCGAGCTAGCATGCTAAGAGCAGGTGTGGCTGGACAGGTTAGCTACCGGAGTAAGTACTGAGGGTCCTGGGCAGGTTTGTACTCAGGGTGGCTGACTGCCTCGGCCTGTGCTGCCATGGCTATACTGCTATTTTTAGATACTGTCTTGCTCAAAGCCAGCACATGTTCATCTACCCAAACTGGAAATGACACCTCCAGCTGCAGAGTTAGATATACCCTTACTTACAGCCTCACCACTGATTGCCAGGGCTGCTTTTTATTTTTCTGTAAACCCAACAAAAGAGAGGAAGAAAACCACACAATGAATGTTGATGGCTCTACAACAGTGGTGGGCAACCTGCAGCATGCGTGCCCACGCGCCTGCCAGGGTCATCCGCTGGCGGGCCATGAGACAGTGTTTACATTGACTGCCCGCAGGCACAGCTGCCTGCAGCTCCCAGTGGCTGCAGTTTGCCATTCCCGGCCAATGGGAGCTGCGGGGCACGTGCTGGCCGCCGCTTCCCGCAGCTCCCATTGGCCAGGAATGGCGAACCGTGGCCACTGGGAACTGCGGGCGGCCGTGCCTGCTGATGGTCAATGTAAACACTGTAATCCACTGGTGGGCCGCATGCAGCTGGCGGGCTGCAGGTTGCCACCACTGCTCTACAACCTCAGGAAACAAACCATCTTCAAAAATTGATTTTATGTCATGAGATTTGAACACGAGATTACTCTATAATGTATTTAATGTGTTTCAGTAACCAAATCTCTACTGTGCATTGTTGCGGCAACACAAATATTTGTATGGTGCAGTCTCTAGAAAATATATTTGGGAATATTTGCTTTTTAACATAGTGAGTCTCTTGAGAATATTGTTTGTCAGGTGCCTTGATACCTAACTGTGGGACCTCTTCTTAACTAACCTCTGTTAGCACAAATTTCATGGCTAGTGCTGGGGATGGGACTTTTTTTCCCTTTGTGTTTGAGACTGTTGTGTAATATTTGTAAATGTCTTACAAGTACCTGCTTTTTTCTTTCTTAAAAGAACACAGTCAGGGCTGTCATGATCTCCATTTAAGATTGTATTAAAGTACATGCAGATATTACATGACTTAAAACATGACCCTAAGATCAAAACAAATATTTTTATTTTACTAATACGTTTTCACCAATTTGAGATTTATATATGGTGAATGTTTTGGCTGATTGAACCATGGTGATGTTCTTAATCTTTGTAGCAGAAAACCAGTAATGCTATAGGCATACTGTTCAAAGCAAGACAATCAGCTAGGGTCTTCTGTTACCTTCCTAGTAATTACATCCTGCATGTCTTCCATTGCAACCATCTAAATTTGGGGTTTGGTCTGCAAACAGATCCACCTGTGCGGATCTTCATTTCTGTGCATTCCCAGTGACTTGATTTCAGTGTGAAAATAAGTATGAATCTCTGTTGGAGGATTGGACCCCATCTAGTGTTTAAAAAATGATTTGTTCTATAAAGGATCGTATGAAATGCAGATTAGGAGCTGGTAATGTGATTCACTCTGCAAGCATTTCTCTGAAACGTTAGTTCTTTTTTCACTTGATAGTTTCTTCCCATAATTCCTATTCTCATTATTAGGAGACGTAAAGACCGTCATGAAGCCAGTGGGTTTTCAAGAAGACCAGATCCAGATTCTGATGAAGATGAAGATTATGAGAGAGAGAGGAGGAAAAGAAGTAAGAGGAGAATTGTCTAACTCAAATACTTTGCAGTCAGGTTCTTTCTGTTTTGCTGTAAACTATTCCTCCCTTCTCAACTCAAGAATCTAGTGTTCATTGGCCTCCTATGATACATATGTCACTCTATTATGGAGTAGCCGTTGTAGAGTATAAAACCACATTCTTTTTTAGGGGTAAAAGAGACCCCTTTTCTGCCTGTGAAATTCCCTTTTAACATTAGTTTTTAGATACATGCATTAGAGATTTCTGAATGATGTAGGCTCCAGTGAACAGAGATGCATGAGCTCATTCTTGTGGTTTGATTTTAAAAGATTGAGCTTTGACTGCTCTTAATGTGTGCAATCACTGCACCTCTCCTTATTTGAAAGCCCTTGGAGCCAAATAATAAAATGTGGCTCTCTGTGGATGGATCTCTCGCTCAGTTCAGAGAAACTAAAAATCTGCTCTAAATTTCAGTAGCGGATTCACTGTTAGTAATACAGACCCACTTCTTTAGACCTTCATTTTTGAAACAGGGTTATGTTTAATAAAATGTGTGTGTTCTGTAATGTATGTTCAGAACTACTTTGCCATTCACACTTCCCTGACTGGAAAAGGCCCTCTGTTTCTCACTCTTGTGTTAATGTAATTGTTCTTTAGTACAATATAATTTTTAGTTGGCTTGATGAGCAAACAATCTTTGAGTTGAAGCTCCATTTTAATGCGGTCTTTACTGCTACAGTCTTCCAAAATCACCGGTATTGATTTTAAGGTCATTGTATTGCATAATTTGTATTGTTCACATCCCTGTAGCACATCAGCTTGGTACGATATGGTACCCTTCAATATATTAGAAATCTTAAGTTTGCAACAGTTTATTAACTATCATCACTAAGATTTCCAGAGTCAGATGCTTTTTCCACATCTTATAATAATAATTGGAGATATACCAATCTCCTAGAGCTGGAAGGGACCTTGAAAGGTCATCAAGTCCAGCCCCCTGCCTTCACTGGCAGGACCAATTTTTGCCCCAGATCCCTAAATGGCCCCCTCAAGGATTGAGCTCACAACCCTAGGTTTAGCAGGCCAATGCTCAAACCACTGAGCTATCCCTCCCCGCATCTTCAATGCTTGTTATTGGCAGCAAGATATATAAAAATGTGGCTGCAAAGGCCTTCAGCGAGCACCATGATTTCTCGTAGGAGTCCTGGGGATGTATGTTTGCGCTTTGGTGGGCGCCTTGCATTAATGTGTCCGGAAGAGTTTTGTTATCTAAATGACAAAACACTTCATCTGCATGAATGTCTTACATTCCAATCATGTGATTTATAATTTCATTCACAGGCATGGGAGGTGCTGCCATTGCACCACCGACGTCTCTTGTTGAGAAGGACAAAGAACGTATGTATACCAAAATCAGTGGTTTGACCTTTACAGTCTCTAAGCCTGGCAAAAAAGTCCCTACTTCAACTTTCTGCTCAGTGAGGGACAGATCCTGCGCAGGCATGGCGGTCCCTGGCTGCAGTGGAACTGCTGCAGAGGGTAGGGGGACAGGATGCTAGGAACTTGAGCAGGGGATTTGCACCACCTGCATGCTTCAGAGCTGCAGTTCACAGGGGTTTCTTCTGTGAGGAGTGGTATAAGTGGCTGATCCATGATGGCATGGATTGTGTCAGCCACTCACATGCTAGATAAAGGCGGAAGTGCAGCAGTAGACCAGCCATGCAGCTGCAGAGCTGTTTCGCTCCATATTGGATTTCTCCACCCTTCCCACACCCCTGGATACTCTTGTACATGTCCTGTTTCAAGGGTCTGTGTGTAGGGATGGGAGTTTATCCCTTGGGAGGCGAGGGCTGGGTGGTTCTCAGTTTCTCAGTGAGATGAGTTTTAAAGAAAAGATTGTAATGTGTGTATCAGGACATTTAAATCAAGGCAATTTAAATCACTAGACCTCAGTTTAAATCATCAATTTAAATCAACTTTTCCATTTTTATTTCAATTATTTTCTAAAGAAAGGTGGATTTTTATTGGCTGATATAACCATTAAAGCATGTTGCTTTACAATTAAATAGAGCCTTTGCATTAATTTTTACTACCTGGGAAGGTGCTTTATAACTACCGGATATACTCGTTCATAAGCCAAATATTTTTGGTAAAAAAGTGACGCATCAAAGAGCGGGGGTCGGCTTATAAATGGGTCTACACCAAAATTTGATGATTTTAAACTCTGTGGAATCACTGAATTGAATATCTAATACATTGTCGTTTTGTTTACCTGGAGCGTCTGCAGGCATGGAGCCCTTCAGCTCCCTGTGGATGGCTGTGAACGGTGAACGGGGGCCACACGAAGCCGAGGGGGTCCATGCCTGCTAATGAACGAATATATACAGTATATACCTTTATTTAAGCAATTATATAGCTTAATATTTTCTGATTCTTATTGTGTATTTTTATTGTGTTAGAAAATAGTGAATGATACATTTCTTGTTTACTAGATAATCTAATAATTAATTAGATAATTAATCTTTGCTCATGATTTACTTCAAGCTGCATTAGGATGGTAACTAGAATTTAATTAAACACACAAAATAGCATATACATTTTACTTTTATTAAACAATACAAGTCCTAAATATGGTACACCTCTACCCTGATATAATACGGTCCTCAGGAGCCAAAAAATCTCACCGTGTTATAGGTGAGACCGTGTTATATTGGGGTAGGGAGAGGAACCGCTCCGCACCCCAGCTCACCTCCGCTCTGCCTCCTCCTCCCTGAGCGCGCCACTGCAGCTCCGCTTCTCCCCCCTCCGTCTCAGGCTTGCTGCGCCAATCAGCTGTTTGGCATGGCAAGCCTGGGAGGGAGGAGAAGTGGAGCTAAGCGGCGTGCTCGTGGGAGGAGGCGGAGCGGAGGTGAGCTGGGGCGGGGAGTGGTTCCTCTGTGCCCCCCCTTACTTGCTGCGACCCCCCCCCCCCCAGCTCACCTCCACTCCGCCTCCTCCCATGAGTGCACCTCAGCTCCTCTTTTCCTCCCTCCCAGGCTTGCTGCGCCAAACAGCTGATTGGCGCAGCAAGGCTGGGAGGGAGGAGAAGCGGAGCTGCAGCACGCTCGTGGGAGGAGGCAGAGCGGAGGTGAGCTGGGGTGGGGGGGCCCCGGGGAGGGCCGCAGCAAGTAACGGGCGGGCGCAGAGGAACCACTTGCGGTAACACAAACTTGGATATAACGAGGTAAAGCAGCCCCGTCCCTCGGAGCGCTGCTTTACTGCGTTATATCCAAATTCACATTATATCGGACCGCATTATATAGGGGTAGAGGTGTCCATTACCTTTTGTGCCATATTTATAAAGCTTGACCTTACAGGTTAAAATCAAGGGGAAAACATTTTTCTTGTTATTGGCAGCAGCTTCTAACTCAGAATTTTTTATAGAAGCGTATCGATTCAGCATATTCATTTTTTATTTAAATGTTGTAAGAGATTCTGATAAGTTTAGGTCTTAACATATTTTGTATTAAATTCAGATTTCATTTCAGACGGGTTTATTTTTAAAAAGAAAAACGTATAATTTAAATGAAATAAAAAGCACTCTCAAACTTTTTTGACATTTGTTTTGTAGTTTTAACTTTTAATTTAAAAGCATTAACATCTCATTATGCATGTACAAGTATAAATGTGTTTATTTGTGAGTATTTTATACATAAAGAACTCTTTCGCTTGGGAGTCCTGAAATGATTTGTCAGAATAAGGTGGTGGGGGGGATTGAGATATAAAAGTTGACTAAACTGAGGGCCTCAGTGATTGATCCAGCAGGGGTCGATTTATCACATCTAGTATAGACGTGATAAATCGACTGCTGAGCGCGCACCTGTTGACTCCAGTACTCTACCAGAACAAGAAGCGCAGGTGGAGTCAACGGGAGAGCATCAGCTGTCAACTTACTGCAGTGAAGACACTAAGTAGATCTAAGTACATCAACTTCAGCTACGCTATTCAAGTAGCTGAAGTTGTGTATCTTAGGTCGACCCCACGCGGTCGTGTAGACAAGCCCTAAGACTAAGTGGAGACATAACTGTCAGCAAATATTTTAAGGTTATAAACATCAAAGACAAAAGAATTGTTTAGAGGAGTATAGTTAAGAGCAATTGGATGCAGTCCAGGAAAGTTAAATATAGGCTGGAACTCAGAAAAAATAACCTAAGGGTATGAGCTCTTAAAGTGTGAAATGATCTCATAAGGGAATCAATGTAAGCCTTATTTTCTGAGACACTTGTATCTAGACTGGACAAACCCTAAAAAAAAAAAAAAAAAAATTACTACAGGAAACGGTCTTGCATTTGGACAGCAGATGGACTGGATTACCTGAGTGAAGTCTCTTCTGTCACAGCTTCTCTGATTTCCCCAAACTTGTTTGGGTACAGTTAGTAATTAACAGAAGTAATCACTCTGAAATAAAATCGTAGTATTAAATATGCAAACTGTCAAATTCACACTTGTCTGCCACTTTCCTTAGCACCGCCACAGTTTGACTTGACTTGTAAGACTGATCTGCTCATCTCACTTGGGAATCTGTTATTCCAAAGCTATCAACAGAAAAGGAGCCTTTCAACACACAGTTTTAAAGCTGGAGTCATTCTTCCTGTGCATAAGAGTACAGAGCACTCCTTTTAAGCCTCTTGTTACCAAATTGTGCATACCCCAGTCTTTCCATAATTCAGTTTGTGATTAAAGAACATTTAAGTTTGGGTTCCCTCTTTCCAGAGAATTTACGGTTGAGGAGACAAATGGCCTCAAGATGCAGCGGAGAATTGAAACAAACTAACAAAGGGCAGCTAAATAGAGATGATGGAGCCCTTATTACCTGTAGAAACAAAAAATCAGTGTAAGATGCCATATAAATATATCAGAGGTTAAACCTGGTTACAGAGAGAATTCATAGTGGAAAGGAGACATAGTAAATTGTATGAGCAAGGAAGACAAAGGGCCTGATTCTCATTTACACTAAGACCGCGTTGTCTTACTCTGGCAGTATAAAGGACCTTAAAGGTAGCGTAAATATAATTTGCCTGTTAAGAGGCCTCAGTGTAAATGAGAGAGAGGCCCATGATGCTCTTAGATGAGATTTGAAAATGGTGGGAGGTTCTTCAAATATATTTTGACCAACCAGTAAATGTCTCGTGTTTCTTCCAGCTGTACCATCTTTTCCATTTGAAGAGGAGTCAAGACCTCGTGCACCATCTGCCAAAGCAGCTATTCCTCCCCCGGTATATGATGAGCCAGAAAGACCACGGTCCCCAACCGGGCCTAGTAATTCTTTCCTTGCTAACATGGGGTAAATATCATTGACAAGTTAACATTTCATGAGAAGTGCCTTGCAGGAGGAAAGGATGAAAGTTAAAAATGTTGTGTTGGTATGGAGAACACCACACAGTCCTTCCATGTATATTCTTCACTGTAACAACTGAATCTGAATGCATACATGCCCACCCGGCAGGAAGTGGAGTGCACAATGGTTTTGTGTGAATTGGGCCAATGAGTTTAGTGAGTTCTGGAGCCCCCTCCCATATAAAGGTTTATGGTTTGCCCTTGCCAAGCTGGTGTGGCCAGTTTGTAAGTACGTGTGGCTAGTTCAAGACCCCGGGTACTTTTTCCTGCTTTTGTCAGAGGCATGTGATGTATAACCTTGAGCAAATCACTGATTTGTTTTCAGAGGCATTGAGCATCTCAACTCTGTTTGAAGTTAGTGGCAGCTATTGGTGCCACTCCCTTATCCACTCTGTGCCTCCGTTAACTCTCCTGTAAAAATGCTCATAATTCCACCTAGGGGAAATAGCGAGGTTTAATTAATGTTTATAAAATGCTTGGAGACCTCAATTGAAAGGTGAGGGATGAAAACATTTATTTGTGATAACTATGGTTATATTAAACTCTACGCATGTTAATTTTATGTAATTGCAGGATAATTACAGTACTGGCACTCACAAGACTCACAGCCAAGAAAGTGTACGAGTATTTTATAGGTTTCAGAGTGTTAGTCAGCAAAAACAAACACTTTTTCTATATGTATATACTTTGTTTCTCATGCAGTTTTTCTAATAAGGCTTTTTCATACTATCCCAATCTATTGAGTCAGACCTAGTTATTTTATCTGGTTAGGATTGTCTGGAGACCTTACCTTGAATCAGTGATCCAGAGCTATCCAGTACTTTTAGTGTACTATATTTGTATTTGACTGTATTGTGTATTTGAGAAATAGCTAAATGGTCACTGATCTTTTATTTCTCTTTATAATCTTTCATTCCTATCAAGTAAAAAAAAAAATCTTTTCAGAGAGTGGGATCTTTATACTGTGGTGTAGAATAAACTTCTGTAGTCTTGTAAGGCCTGTCACATCTTGACCCATCCATTCATGATCTGCAAATGAAATGTTTTAAAGACATAACACAACTTGTTTGGTTGTGTAGTGAACTGTTGACTCACAATTTCTTTCATGGAAAATTAAAAGGTGGAAAAATCAAGACCAAACACAAGAAAATACGTTTTCATACAACGTGTAATTAAACAGTGGAACTCATTGCCACAGGATGTCATTAAGACAAAACAAGATTCAGAAAGAGGTTGGACATTAATGGGTATTGAGAATATCCTGAGTTGTCATAATGATAATAGTTTTGTGAAAGGGATATGGAGCTTCAGGACCTAAGCCTATCTGTGACCTAATATGGGGGACAGATTGCCCCACATCTGCTACTGCAGAGTTCTTATGTTTTACTCTGAAGTGTCTCATACTGGGCACTGTCAGAGACAAGATACTGGAGTAGCTGGACCTTGAGTCTGATCCATTCTGGCAGTTCTTATGGTCCTGTGGAATCTGTGACACTGATGTTCGTTGCTAATGAAAATCATGCTGTACCTAACAAATGCAGGCAGCTTTATTCAGTGACTGAAGTGTCTGTGTCTCTGTCTGTAATACGGGGATGATAATAGTTAGTCAGCTTTGTAAAGTGCTGTAAATGTGTAGGTGTTATAAGCTCCTATATAAGCTCTTATAGTCGATCTGCATGTAATAAGATTTTAGGAGTTAGACTATTTTCTATGTTCTCTTAAATATTATGGCACCACTAAACTAAGACATGGGTTGTAAGCTCCTTGGCAGAGCAGCTGTAGATACCATCTGCACACAACAGTTGGTATTGCAGGGAGGTTTCTGGAACTTGCTTATCGCGAGGGCCTGTGCTGAGTTCCTTGAGCACTAAGATGAAATGTGTTGACAGTGCTGCTTAAGAAATGAAATGAGTGGTTGACAACCAGTCCTTTTTCTCTCAACAGAGGCACCGTAGCTCATAAAATCATGCAGAAGTATGGCTTCAGAGAAGGCCAAGGGCTGGGGAAGCACGAACAAGGGCTAAGCACAGCACTGTCAGTAGAGAAAACAAGCAAGAGAGGTGGCAAGATCATTGTTGGTGATGCTGCAGATAAAGGTAACTTGGTTCCATTCTGCTGGAAGTGGGAAGCTGTTCAGCTTGGCGGTTTCTGAGAAGGGAACAGGAGTTGAGTTCGGGATCCGGCTCAGTGGTGGCTTTTCTTGTTTTGTTTACCCTGTATCTTTGTACACAGTGTCGACTAGTTGTGGAACGTGATGGCTGGTGACAGTTTTCTTGGTGGACGTTGAAGAATTTAAGTGTTAACAATTGCACTGGGCCCTACTGCTTTAAATTTTCAGCTCTTCATCCTCTTCCCCACCACGCTCTCCAGCTCCATCCTGTGCCTTCCCTGGGTGTAGTCAGGCACCTCCCCTTCCCCCATCTCATCTCCCTGTTAATATGTGCTCTCTGCAAAAGCAGGTTTCCTTCTCAGCAGGCACCTTTGATGCAGCCCTCTTTTCCGCTGTTGCTTTCCAGCCCAAAGCTCAGGTCAAGAGCACAGCCCAAGCATGGAGGAGGGGTGCCAGGGGTGGAGTGAGCTGGGACACAAGCCATGTAAAAATCCTCCTCCTCGCTACAGTAACACCCTCACATAGCCCTTAAAAACAGCCCTCTTCTGGGTTATCACCACTGGGAGATTAAGAGGTAAATGTAATGTGCAAAAGCTACTGCAGATTTGTAAATGCTGCTTTTTGTTCTGATTTTCTTCTCCTTCCGTTGTTTCCTGGTAACACTTTATAGCAGGGGTGGGCAAACTTTTTGGCCTGAGGGCCACATCGGGGTTCCGAAACTGTATGGAGGGCTGGGTAGGGAAGGCTGTGCCTCCCCAAACAGCCTGGCTCCCCGCCCCCTATCCGCCCTCTCCCATTTCCTGTCCCCCTCAGAACCCCTGACCCATCCAACCCCCCCTGCTCCTTGTCCCCTGACTGCCCCCTTCTGGGACCCCCTGCCCCTAACTGCCCCCCGAAACTCCACCCCCTATCCAACCCCTTCCGCTCCCTGTCCCCTGCCCGTCCCCTCCCGGGACCTCCCCCCCATCTAACTGCCCCTCCGGGACTCCACCCCCTATTCAAACCCCATTCCTTGTCCCCTGATCACCCCCTCCAGGGACCCCATACCGCCCCCAGGCCCCCACTCGCTATCCCACCCTCCCTGTCCCCTGACTGCCCCAACCGCTATTCACACCCCCGCCCTCTGACAGGCCCCCTGAGACTTCCACACCTATCCAACCCCCACTGTTCCCCATCCCCTGACTGCTCCCCCACCCCATCCAATCACCCCCTGTCCCCAACTGCCTCCTGGGACACCCTGCCCCTTATCCAACCCCTCCACTCCCTGCCCCCTTACCATGCCACTCAGAGCAGCAGGACTGGCAGCCACACTGCCCAGCCGGAGCCGGCCATGCTGCCGCGTTGCTCAGCAGGAGCTTGCAGCCCCGCTGCCCAGAGCGCTGGCAGCACGGCGAGCTGAGGCTGCAGGGGAGGGGCTGGGGGCTAGCCTCCCCGGCTGGGAGCCCAAGGGTTGGACAGGACGGACCCACGGGCTGGATGTGGTCTGCGAGCAGTAGTTTGCCCACCTCTGCTTTATAGTCATGGTTGAAATCATGCTTTCTGAGCAGAGTCCCCTGATCTGAAGTCTGGTGAACCTTAGAAGATCTGGTATCTGTTAAAATTGACTGAGGATTATTGGCAAATATATTGCCTGTATTTCAGCTTGGTATTTGTGCTGTCATAGTGATCTGAACAGCCTGTTAAAATGGAGCCAATTGTTTTAGTAATTACAAGTAGCCATGAAGTGACTTGGTTCAGTGGAAGGCTGTTACTCAGAGACTACATTTAGTGGTTTGTAACTGAATGCAGCTATTGGAACAGTTCACTGTAGGCCCCCCAATGAACATGTTTTAAATTTTTTAACATGTACCATGACTTACTCTCTTTTTATAGTCGATGCATCCAAGAAATCCGATTCGAATCCATTAACAGAGATACTAAAGTGCCCAACAAAAGTGGTCTTACTAAGGGTGAGTCAGGAGGACATTTAACTTCACATCTTGTAATATATACTGTGTGTTTCAATTTTAGTGCTCAAACCCCTTTCTCCTGTTATAAAAGCTCCATGGGATGCAAACTTCTTTTCCCCGCACATGGTGGATTGTGGTCACATTCTTGTCCTGCTGTGTTGTTGGAAAACACCTGACAGTTGCCATAATACCTGTGATTATTAAGAAGTTTTGGGTTTTTGCTGTTTCAGAATACATTGAAAGTACAACGTTTTGATCAATAACTTGTGATAACACAGCTGATCTGTGCTGTATTAAACAGTTAATATGACTTTAGGCCATACAAAGGAAACAGTAACTTAAGGGTAGTGTATTAGTGCCAGGGAGTTGACTGGCACTATATGATGCTAGAATGGGAGGCCTATGATTTGCTGAACTGACACTTAACTCATTCATAGTTTCACTGTAATGCTCCCCCTGGTGGCAGGATGCACCCTTTGTTTAGCATCCATCTGTTGAATTAGTTTTCCTCCTTTGACTTGCAGAACATGGTAGGGGCTGGAGAGGTTGATGAAGATCTAGAAGGTGAAACCAAGGAAGAATGTGAAAAATACGGCAAGGTTGGGAAATGTGTCATCTTTGAGGTATGAATTAATTTACCTCTTTCTCCACCACATCTATAAATGCTTAACTTTTCAGATCAGGAAGGAGGTAAAAACTCTGAGAGGGGACTGTCTGGTTCTTTCTGCGATAGCCACGCCTTGTACATCATGTTATTGTAAAGTTTGGCATCTAGCGGTGTATGGCTATAGACCTGCTCCAATGAACAGCCTTTCCATACAGAGAAGTGGGACTCAGCCTTGGTTATACTGAGCATCACATGCAACTCGATGGGACCACACTTGGTGGTTGTGTGTTTTTAATCCTACCTGATTTTCCTATAAAGCCCAACAGTTCATAGCTGTATTTTGACCATTCTGATCAACTGTCTCTTTTGTCAGATTCCTGGTGCCCCTGATGATGAAGCAGTGAGAATATTTTTAGAGTTTGAGAGGGTGGAATCAGCAATTAAAGGTCAGAGATTGCACATAATTCCCTGCTAATTTTCAAAAGTTGATTTTTAAAAATAGTTTTTTGTTTTTTTGTTTATTAAGCAGAATCATGTTTAGCTTGAGAATTGCTTACCTTACTCGGTGTTTAATGACCTGTTTTTGGCTTGGATTCCAGCTGTGGTGGATCTGAATGGAAGATACTTTGGTGGACGAGTGGTGAAGGCTTGTTTCTACAACCTGGATAAGTTCAGAGTACTGGATCTGGCAGAGCTAGTCTGATTTAAGGACCTAGGTCAAGTTGTCACCATGCCAGCGATTGTGTTTTCAGCTGGAGGCTGGGAGTAGAGAGGAGACGGCAGCATTCCTAGCAAACTGGAAACAAAGCCCCCTTGAATGTTTTTTTCACATTCATTGTGACTGACGCTTATTTTGTTTTGTTTTTTACGTATAAATCCTTTGAAAGATTCACATCTGTGTGTTTTGATTGCACAAGTTCTGTTTGCTGGTCTGGAATCCTGCTTTTTTTTGTAGCTTTCAATTAATTGCACTCTCTTGAAACCCACCGCTGCGGAGCTGGTTTCCTTTTCTGGTTTCCTTGTTCTAGTGCTGTAGTATGGAGCGCATCATGTGACATCTGCTGTGAGCAGCGAGCTTTGGAAAAGAACTGTGGGCTGGGATATTTTTCTTTTCTGGTGCTTCGTGGCAGAATATCTACTCAGCTCATACACCTCCAGTTTCCCCAATCCAAAGTAATTTGGGGACTCCGGACAGGCAGCAGCTTCTCTGTTCTCTTCTGACTCATTAAGGACTTGTTTTAGGGGAAATCCTTTGCATACCAGAATGCAGAGAAAAGTACCAAGAAAAGAATTTGAAATTCTTATTCCTCCCCCTAGACAAAACACATACATTAATCCCATGAGAACCGGGAGAGAGAACTTTATGGAACTAGCCATCCAGAGCTGGAGACCTGTGTATGAACCCCAGTTTACATTTGGCTTGAAGGTCTCCAAGTGGACACTTCCTCAAACTGCCATGCTATCCGGTATTGTTGGCCGTCTTTGCTTGAAAGGTCCAGGACTGATATATTAGGAGAGTTACAGGTCAGTAGTGAGGGGCGTGTAAAGCTGGGGGAAGCTGTCTTCTTCATGCTTGGTTCTAGCCAGAGTCCTCTGTGTTTTCACTTCCACTGAACACCAAATCTGTCCACTAATTGTTAAAGTGGCATGGTTATGGCACTTGTAGCTCTGTTTAAGTCTCATTAAATCTAGTAAACATTTTTTAAGGGCCGAGCATTTGAACTCATCTTGAAATATTGCGTGAGCTGTATCAGTGCGTTGAAAAGAATCCATGTGTAAGAATCTAAAAGACTGGGAAGAGTTGGATACAAAGAACAGTAAAACTCTTCTGTCTCACATTGACTTGTACATAACAGCTTACTCCAGTGTTCTGCGAAATAACTAATGCCGTGTGTGTGTGTGTGTGTGTGTGTGTGTGTGTGTGTGTGTGTGTGTGTGTGTGTGTGTGTGTGTGTGTGTGTGTGTGTGTGTGTGTGTGTGTGTGTGTGTGTGTGTGTGTGTGTGTGTGTGTGTGTGTGTGTGTGTGTGTGTGTGTGTGAGTTGGGGAGGTGGCACCCTGGATCACAGTAAAAGTGCCACAGGAATCATACAAAGGTTTAAAATGGATACCAGCCTCAAGAGCCTTTTAGCTTGCTGGATGGTGAGATACTTGGACGTCTTTTCCCCATGTATTTTTATGGGTGTAGGCCAGTAGTTGATCAGTGCTGTGAATATCTTGTATCGCTGCATTTTTTCAGCTGATCCCTTAAAAAACAAACACCTTGATCTTGCTGGGTTGTTTTTGCTTATGATATTTTTGTCTATTTACTTTCCAGCAATCTCTGTATGAACTTTGTGTCCTGATGTACAAGCTTTTTTTTTTTTAACCTTGTATTCTACCTAGTGTGTCTGCTTCTTCGCTATTTTAAATGCGGCTTTTTCTGTTCTTCAGGACATAACCTCCAAATCAGTCCACCTGCACATTGTGTTTTGGACTGTTAAGCACACAGTCTCTTGGTGGCGATGGTTGGGATCTGCTCTTACAAAACCTTGACTGCAGACATGAAGGAGTTATTCCTGAATGAGCAGTAGTATGGCCTATGGATAAAGCACAGGATTGGGGGCACGGGATCCGGGTTCTATTTTCAGCTCTGGGATTGATTTGTTTTGTGACCTAAAACAACCTCTTTGGGTTTTAGGTTTCCCGTGTTTAAGATGAGGAAATGCCTGTAATAAGGATGAGGCTTAACTTGTTTGTAAAAGTCAGATCATTCGAACGAAGGCACTGTTGAAATACCCTGAGCTGAGCATCCCAATCTACTCAAGCCTGCCCTAAAATGTCCTTTAAGCTGTGTCACTTATTAATGGCACTTGCTTCATCAAATAAAGATGCCCTAATTTCCTGCCTTTAAGCATTTCCTGAGTGAAGGGGTGCGGCCTGTGTTTGTGACCAGCTATTGGTGTCCAAGAAACAAAACTTTAAAATTACTCTTCCTGTGAGTGTCAGAACGACTGCCCACTGGTCAGGGCCCCCACCCGGGAAATGGAAGACCCCAGCTGCGGTCCCCCCTGCTCCAGTCACTCATCAATGATCCACGGTGGAACAGGTTCAACGGGAGAAAGCGAGGGAGCGCCACATCAGACTGTCCCACAGCTCAGTGGTTAGAGCACACTCCTGAGAGGTGGGTGGTCTCTGTCCAAATCCTTTGGGGGGAATTGAACCTGGGTCTCCCACATCCCAGGTGAGTGCTCCAACAACTGGGCTAAAAGTTCTAAGGTGGACACTGGCACCACCACCGCATTCTCCTGTTTATGTGGAGTGAGACAGGTGATTAATTTGTTTCTGCAAAAAATGCTTTGGGTGCTGGAGCCACCTGGCTTCAGATAGCAGGTGTCCTTTCATGGTTTGCTTAGCAGAGACAGGTATCTCCCTGCAGCCTGGACCTAGGCACTTATTTCTGAGAGAGGCATGGGTTAGTGCACACACCACTCCTTAGCACCTCCCACTGGCTAGCTTAGGTGGCTCTCTGCCTAGGGTGGTGGCTTTTGTGGATTGCATTCGTAAGCACCTCTCCCCATTCGTTGTACAAGAAGCCTGGCCACCTAACTTTGTGGATTCCAATGTTCCTAGATTTTCTAGGTGTCTTAAAATTAGGTGCTTCAATGCTCAGTGTTGCAATGCCTAAGTCCCTTGGTGGATCTCGCCCCCCAAGTAATTTGTTCAACCACCTCACTTTAATTATCTGTATTTTTTTCCCCTCCAACATTAAAAGCTCTTATTGTGAGTGCCTGCTGATGTTCCCATTAACTCCTGAAATTACTTTCCACACCTACACCTTAAACCGCTACCGTCTCAAATCTATCATTTCTTATTCTCTCAGCTGTTCATCGCCTTCTGCAAATGCACATCGCCCACAGGATCCAATCATCCCTCGCTCTTTTTTTAAAGTTTTACTTATCTTCAAGTAAACAGTGACAAGTGAGTGACACATTCCACACACACAAATCTCTCTGTGTGTCTTAAATAATCTGATTAGTGTGGGGCTTGAATGTGTTACTTTGTTTCTTTAACACTCCTGATGCCTTAAATGGGCAACCATTTAAACCAGAGAGGAAAGTAGCATTAATTAAGAAGAAAATGAACATGTTTCTATTATGTATCCACTTGCCAAGGAAGAGTCTAGGTTTTACAGCATGAAGTGTTAAGGCCTGCATTTTCAATCTCGGCTGCCCAAAGTTAGGCATTTAACTCTATATTTAAGGGGTCTGATTTTCAGAGGTGCTGGACAGTTGTAGCTCCTGTCAGTCAGTAGACGCTTCAGCTGTTCGGTACCTCTGGGAATGGGGCTTTGATGCTTAACTCTAGCAAGACGTGGTTGGAGATCCTTTAAAGCCAGGATAAGATATGCATGGCTGTGAGGTGGTAGCCAGGCAGGAAAAGAAAAATACTCCAGGCTCAATATCAATCTTGCAAACCAACATCCAGATCAAACAGGCAAGCAAAAATGTTTTGCATTATTTGTATTGATAGCACCCAGAGACCCAAACTGCTCAGGCCACCATTGTGCAAGGCATTGTACAAATAGGAAGAAACAGTCCCCACCTCAAAGAACTGAATCTAAATAAGCATAACAGACAAAGGGAATGTCTTCATTACGGGATTATTCTGATTTTTACAGAAACCGATTTTTGGAAACTTATAAAGTCGAGTGCACGCAGCCACACTAAGCACATTAATTCGGCGGAGTGCGTCCATGTACTGAGGCTAGCGTCGACTTCCAGAGTGTTGCACTGTGGGTAGCTATCCCATAGTTCCTGCAGTCTCCCCCGCCAATTGGAATTCTGGGTTGAGATCACAATGCATGATGGGGCTAAAAATTTGTCATGGGTGTTTATGTGTAAATGTCATCAGTCAATCCTCCCTCCGTGAAAGCAACGGCAGACAATCATTTGCGCCCTTTTCCCTGGATTGCCTGGGCAGACACCATAGCATGGCAACCATGGAGCCTGTTCAGCCTTTTTTCACTGTCGCCATATGTCTACTGGATGCTGCTGACAGACGTGGTACTGCAGTGCTACACAGCAGCATCCCCTTGCCTTTGCAAGTTAGCAAAGACAGTTACCAGCCCTACCGTACTCTCTGCTGCTTTGCAAGTTGAAAGACGCTTACCAGTCATACTGTACCGTCTGCTGCTGTCATGGGTGCCCCTGGCCGGCCTCGGTGAGGTCGGTCAGGGGCGCCTGGACAAAAATGGGAATGACTCCCCAGGTCATTCTCTTCTTTAAGTTTTGTCTAATGGAGAGTCAGTCCTGCCTAGACTATCAGGCAAGCCTACTAAAGAACCAGAGAGGCAAACGGCCGTTCTGGGTCAGAGCCCCAGACATCCCGCAGAAATGATGAGCTGCCATTCTAGGGGGTGCTCCTGCAACAACCCCTCCCGTTGCTTCCCCCCTTCCTCACCCCTTCTGGGCTACCGTGGCAGTTATCCCCCCATTTGTGTGATGAAGTCATAAAGAATGCAGGAATAAGAAACAACACTGACTTTATTGCCTTTTCAAGCAGAGATCAAAGTGGGGAGGGGAGGGTGGTTGGCTTACAGCGAAGTAGAGTGAACCACCATTCTGCACTTGCTCAGCCTATAGCTGAAAATGGGAATCTGTGACAAGCACTAGGGATAGAAGCACAGGCAGGACTGAATCTCCATTTGTGTGTGGGCCTTTGGTTGACACTGGTAAAATACAAAATGTCCCAGGATATGTATGTTGGGGGACAGTTCTAAATGACAGCTTAATTTTTTTATTTGCAGCAAAAGGTAGAGGTCTAAGTATCTGATTGTGAGCCCTGGTAGCAAGGGGTAGGCGGTGCTGCTGACTGGGAGAGCAGCCTGAGGCAGAAGCCTCCAGCTGCCATGATATCCCAGGCAGGACTGAATCTCCATTAGACAAAACTTAAAGAAGAGAATGACCTGGAGTCATTCCCATTTTTGCCCAGGCACCCCCGGCCGACCTCACCGAGGCCAGCCAGGAGCACCCACGGGATGATGACAGATGTCAGTCATACTGTACCGTCTGCCGTCCGCAAGGCAAGGCAAGGGGATGCTGCTGTGTAGCGCTGCAGCACCGCGTCTGCCAGCAGCATCCAGTAGACATACAGTGACATTGAAAAAAGGCGAGAAACAATTTTTTTCCCTTTGCTTTCACGTGGTGGGGGGGGGAGGGGGACCTGACGACATATAACCTGAACCACCTGTGACAATGTTTTTGACCCTTCAGGCTTTGGGAGCTCAGCCCAGAATTCAAATGGTTTTCGGAGAGTGCGGGAACTGTGGGATAGCTACAGTCGTCAGTCGCCCCTCCCTCCGTGAGCGTCCATTTGATTCTTTGGCTTTCTGGTACGCTTGTCTCAGGTCCTTAAGTTTCACTCAGCACTGTGTTGAGTCCCTGTTGTGGCCTCTGTCCATCATGGCCTTGGAGATTTTTTCAAATGTTTTTGCATTTCGTCTTTTGGAACAGAGTTCTGATAGAACAGATTCATCTCCCCATACAGAGATCAGCTTCAGTATCTCCCGTACGGTCCATGCTGGAGCTCTTGGTTGATTCTGGGACTGCATGGTCACCTCTGCTGATCAGCGCTCCACGCTGGGCAAACAGGAAATAAAATTCGAAAGTTCGTGGGGCTTTTCTTGTCTACCAAGCCAGTGCATCTGAGTTCAGATTGCTGTCCAGAGCGGTCACAATGGTGCATTGTGGGATAGCTCCTGGAGGCCAATACCGTTGAATTGCGGCCACACTAACCCTAATGCGAAATGGCAATGTCGATTTCAGCGCTACTCCTCTCGTCGGGGAGGAGTACAGACATCGATATTAAGAGCCCATTATATCGAAGTAAAGGGCTTCGTTGTGTGGACGGGTGCAGGGTTAATTCCATTTAACGCTGCTAAATTCGAGATAAACTCATAGTGTAGACCAGGCCAAAGAGAAAGAGAGGCACAGAGACAGGGAAGTAAATTGCCTAAGGTCTCCAAAAAGACCAGCGGCAGAGCTGGGATTGTAACCCAACGCCCTGGGGTAAAAGCATTGAAATTCAATAGAAACAAAAGAACCCACTGCTGGCAGAGTTTTTTTTTTTTAATAACTGCCAAAAAATGTCGGATTCTCTGCATAATCTTCTAAAATAAGAAAGAGGTGGGTGCGATTTTTGTGCTGCGCTCTGCATGAACGCTAGCCATGCCTGACTCACTTATAACTTGAAATCAAACTCCTCTGTTTGCTCTGGGTGTGAGTGTGCAGGCCAGTTTATCAGAAGAGGGTACAATAGAGAATGTGCCATTAAAAGAAAATCCATGTTTCCATAAGGCTAATGTGCACCTTCATGAAGGCTTCCATGTTCTCTTTCTTTCAAAAGCTTTATGGAAATGAAATCAATGCTTTAGTGTTGAATGTGGTTCTGGAATTGAATGAATTCTCCCAAGCAAGAGAACCACAAGGGGTTTCTTTCTTTCTGTGTTTGTTCAGCAGCTAGCGCATTTGAAATCTGGGTCCTGCTTGAGGCCTCTGGATGCTGCCAGATGGTAAATTAGGAGCAGTAAAACAAGATGATGATGCAACTCTAAAACCCACTGAGAGGGAAATAAAAAAAACCCTATTTCTAATTAATCCCTTTTTTATTTCCTTTTTTTAGTTCATCAGAGTAACACTTTGTACTTCTTTCAGAGTAGCAGCCGTGTTAGTCTGTATCCGCAAAAAAAACAGGAGTACTTGTGGCACCTTAAAGACTAACAAATTTATTTTAGCATGAGCTTTCGTGAGCTAAAGCTCACTGTACTTCTGTCGAGCCTTCCTCCTTTACTCAGGAGGGGTGTGTGTAGGAGCTGATTTTACAATGGGGACAACAGGCAGAGAAGTTAAGTGACATGCCCATAGATTCTTGGCAGTTAGGACTGGAATCTGTATCTTAGGGCTCCCTGGGGGTCCAGTCCCAGGCTTCCAACCTGAGACAATTTCATGCCATGAATAATGCTCCTGCTGCTGTACGAATGCTCAGAGCTCATGCTATTTTGATCATACGGTTCAGCGATCTGTGGGAATGGATGAGTGGCTCTTTGCACCAACTATATATAAAAGGTGGAAGATGGGGAATAGTTTTGCTGCCTCTTTCCCCATTTGTACAGTGGACCCAGGGCCGGTTCCAGACCCCAGTGCGCCAAGCGCGCGCTTGGGGCGGCCTCCCGCGGGAGGGCAGCAGGTGGCTCCGGTGGAGCCTCCGCAGGCACGTCTGCGGGAGGTCCACCGGAGCTGCGGGACCAGCGGACCCTCCGCAGGCACGTCTGCGGGAGGTCCACTGCAGCTGCGGGACTGGCGACCGCCAGAACGCCCCCCGCGGCATGCCGCCGTGCTTGGGGCAGCGGAAATCCTAGAGCCGCCCCTGAGTGGACCTAAAGGCCTACTGTTGCCAGTGAAGCTCTACTAATACATTGGGCTGACGTTCATAATCCACATCACGTAAAACAGCCTCACAATTGGCTCCCATATTGGAAGGCTGAGGGTTGAGTGGACCATGGAGGCCAAACTGGCTTCTTCGCCCTAGAGAGTCAGCTTCCTCCCGGTCAGGGTTGTGGGGCAGCGTGGGAAAGTATCCACTGTCCATGCTCTACTGAATAGAGGACTTGCTGTCAAACCAGCACTTTTCTCGTACACTTACTTCACATAAACATTACAAACAAATGAATAGGAGGTTTGATAATATATTGGAAGAGAGTGAAATATACATCAGTGCAGATGCTTATCAGAGTGCATTAGTGGATTGGACTCTTACGAGCAAGTCTGTTTCTCTCGTGATGCCGTGCCTTTGGCTTTTACTACATGAGCCTTGCGGACAGACACTAGTATATACTCATGACATTAATTTGACATTGTCCAAGGCTTGGACATATGGCCTATTTCTGACTTGAGGGTTTTATTGATGTACTATTTTTGCTTTGAAAAGTCCTGCAGTTTGTCATGCAATGTTTCGATTTATAAACCAGCTGTCTGCAATTTCACATAAAAGTGGAATTTTCTGCAGGCCAAGCAGGCAGTGCCACAGATTAGCTGAGTGACCGGGGTTGTCTTTTGATACCGCCAATCTCCATTTTCCTGCTTGGCAGCTGTCAGCATCAAAATTAGGGGTTTTCCACTGTGCCAAAGCAAATGCCTTCTATTTTCTAAACACTTTAATTACCCATGTTACAGCTTCTGGAAAAGGGACTTGGTTTTGCTTGATGCTGGCAGGACATTAGATGAGCTTGTGTAAGAGATGGATTCCCCTCAGCTGGGATAGAGAATAGTAAACCCCTCTTTTTGCTGATTCATGTAGCCAAGAGCTTGTGATAAATTTACTCCTTGTTTAAAGAAACAGCTTTGGTGGTTGTGGCTGTGATAGAACAATCCTGAAAATAACACTAGCCCCCGTGTTGATCAGTGATGCTAACGATATGATTCTAGTCACCTACTCATGAATGGTTCAAAACCAGAGTCAGAAATGGTATGTTCAGAATCCTTTACCGTCTGATCAGGTTTGTGGCTTACGTGAAATGACATTGGTTTCAGTTCAGTTCTTCGGTCGCTGTATCTGTGTCACAGAAACTACATCTCCATTGACACCTTGGCCAGAAATCTCTGCCGAGGCGCCCAGGACTGAAAGAACATGGAGAATCCACTTCATCATTATGCCTAGAGGTGGTCACTCCAGATCAGTTTGGTGGCAGTAACCGGGAAGCTTGTACTAAGCTTCCTGAGCTGTATTTAGTCTGTGGAGAGAGGATTTAATCTGCAAGGCCGGCACCAGTACTGAATTCACCGTGAACATTCTGTAACGACAGTATTATGGGAAGGCCATGCTCCGTTTGGCCCACAAATCTTGGCTCATTGCTTTCCAGTGTAAATATTTATTATTTGTATGCAGTAGCATCTAGGAGTCCTGGACACCCCCCCCCCGATTGTACTAGGTGCTATACCAGGGGTCAGCAACCTTTCAGCAGTGCTGTGCCGAGTCTTCATTTAGTCACTCTGATTTAAGGTTTTGCGTGCCAGTCATACATTTTAATGTTTTTTAGAAGGTCTCTCTCTATAAGTCTATATATTATATAACTAAACTAGTGTTGTATTGTAAAATAAACAAGGTTTTCAAAATGTTTAAGAAGCTTAATTTAAAATTAAATTAAAATGTTGATCTTACGCTGCCGGCCTGCTCAGCCCGCTGCTGGTCTGGAGTTCTGTTCACCTAGGCCGGCAGCGGGCTGAGCGGGGCCTGCAGCCGGGACCCCAGCTGGTAAGGGTCCGGCAGCCGGGACCCCAGACCGGCAGCGGGCCGTGCGGGGCCAGCGACCGGGACCCCAGATTGGCAGCGGGCTGAGCGGGGCCGGCGGCCGGGACCTCGGCTGGCATGGGTCTGGCCAGGAGCTAGAATGAGGGAGGGGGCTCAGGGTTGGGGCAGGAGGTTTGGGTGTGGGGGCACTTACCTGGGCAGCTCCCATTTGGTGTGAGGGGTGCAGGTGGGAATGGGTTGGGGGTGTGCAGGAGCTCCCAGTTGGTGCTCAGGGTGGGGGTGGGGATGTGGGGGGTGCAAGAGTCAGGATGTGGGGGGGTATGTGTGGGGTTGCAAGAGTCAGGGCAGAGGGCTGGGGGCATGTGAGGGGGGTGCAGGTGTCAGGGCAGAGGGGGAGGCTGGGTATGTGTGGGGGTGCCAGAGTCAGGGCTGGGGTCGGGGGGATGAAGGAGTCAAGCAGAGGGCTGGGTGTGTATGAGGGGGGGTCAGGGCTCGGGGCAGAGGGCCGGGTGTGTGGGAGGCGGGGTCAGGGCTCGGAGCAGAGGGCCGGGTGTGTGGGAGGCGGGGTCAGGGCTCGGAGCAGAGGGCCGGGTGTGTATGAGGGGTCAGGGCTCCGGGCAGAGGGCGGGGTGTGTATGAGGGGGGGCCAGAGCTCATGGCAGAGGGCTGGGTGTGTGGGAGGGGGTCAGGGCTCGGGGCAGAGGGCTGGGTGTGTATCAGGGGGTCAGGGCTCAGGGCAGAGGGCTGGGTGTGTATGAGGGGTCAGGGCTCGGGGCAGAGGGCTGGGTGTGTGGGAAGGGGGGTCAGGGCTCGGGGCAGAGGGCTGGGTGTGTGGGCGGGGGTCAGGGCGCCGGGCCGAGGGCTGGGTGTGTGTGTGGGGGGGTCAGGGCTCGGGGCAGAGGGCTGGGTGTGTGGGAGGGGGGGTCAGGGCTCGGGGCAGAGGGCTGGGTGTGTGTGGGGGGGGTCAGAGCTCGGGGCAGAGGGCTGGGTGTGTATGAGGGGGGGTCAGGGCTCGGGGCAGAGGGCTGGGTGTGTATGAGGGGTCAGGGCTCGGGGCAGAGGGCTGGGTGTGTGGGAGGGGGGGGTCAGAGCTCAGGGCAGAGGGCTGGGTGTGTATGAGGGGGGGTCAGGGCTCGGGGCAGAGGGCTGGGTGTGTATGAGGGGGGTCAGGGCTCGGGGCAGAGGGCTGGGTGTGTATGGGGGTCAGGGCTCGGGGCAGAGGGCTGGGTGTGTGGGAGGGGTCAGGGCTCGGGCAGAGGGCTGGGTGTGTGTGGGGGTTCAGGGCTCGGGGCAGAGGGCTGGGTGTGTGTGGGGGGTCAGGGCACAGGGCAGAGGGCGGGGTGTGTGTTTTGGGGTAAGGGGACCGGGCAGAGGGCTGGGTGTGTGGGTGGGGGTCAGCGCGCGGGGCAGAGGGCGGGGTGGGTGTGTGGGGGTTCAGGGCTCAGGGCAGAGGGCTGTGTGTGTGGGGGGGGTTCAGGGGTCAGGGCAGAGGGCTGTGTGTGTGGGGGGAGGGTTCAGGGGTCAGGGCAGAGGGCTGTGGGGGGGGTTCAGGGCTCAGGGCAGAGGGCTGTGTGTGTGTGGGGAGGGTTCAGGGGTCAGGGCAGAGGGCTGTGTGTGGGGGGTTCAGGGCTCAGGGCAGAGGGCTGTGTGTGTATGAGGGGTCAGGGCTCAGGGCAGAGGGCTGGGTGTGTGGGGGTCAGGGCTCGGGGCAGAGGGCTGGGTGTGTGTGTGGGGGTCAGGGCTCAGGGCAGAGGGCTGGGTGTGTGGGAGGGGGGGTCAGGGCAGGGGGCTGGAGGGGATATGCCCCTATTCCACCCACCCCCTTGCTCCAAGGCCCTGCCCCTGCTGCTTCTCTGCCTCCGCCGGGAGCAGCGAGCTCGCTGCCTCTGCTCCTTCCCGACCCCCTCCCTCGCAAGGGCCATCAGCGGATCGGCCGGCAGGGAGGGAGGGCAGGAACCCAGCACACTACGGGAGCCGGCAGGACCAAGCTTCTGCCCATAGGCGTGCGCAGCCCGTTTCATTAGGGTGTGCACCCAGGGAGCCCTGCCCTAGCCCCGCCCCCGCCCTGCCCCCATCCACTCCCTCCTACTTCCCGCCCCTGACTGCCCCCCTCAGAACCCCCAACCCCCCCGTTCCTTGTCCCCTGACTAGCCCCTTCTGGGACCCCTGCCTCTAACTGCCCCCCAGGACCCACCCCCTATCTAAGCCTCCCTGCTCCTTGTCCCCTGATTGCCCTGACTCTTATCCAGACCCCACCCCAGACAGACCCCGGGACTCCCATGCCTATCCAACCGCTCCTGCCCCTGACAGGACCCCAGAACTCCGGACCCATACAACTCCCCCGCTCCCTGCCTGCCCCAACACCCCTGCCTCCTGACAGCCCCCAGAACTCCCGACTCAGCCAACCCCAATTCTTTGTCCCCTGACCACCCCTCCAGAGACACCCCAACTACCTCCCAGGACCCTCCTTGCTCCCTGTCCCCTGACTGCCCTGACCCCTATCCACCCCTGACAGACCCTGGGACTCTCATGCCCCATCCAACCCCCTGCTCCCTCACTGCCCCCTCCAGAGACCCCACCCCTAACCACCCCGCCTGGGATCCCACCCCTATCCAACCCCACCCCTTATCCAACCCCCCACCCCTTGCCCTGGACCCCTTCCCATGAGACTCCTAGCAGCATGTTCTGCTCCACGCAGAGCCTGACACGCTGCCCCACGGGAGCAGGCAGCCCCACCCCTCAGAGCGCTGCACGTGCGACGGCATGGCTCTGGGGGGGTTTGGGGGGGCGGCGGCTTGCTGCTCTCCGGCCCGGGAGCACGGACCCTGCAGCTTGCGGCACTGGGAGAATGGGACCATTTGCCCACCCCTGCATTAGGGTGTGCCTGGGCACACCCCGTGCGCATGCCTATGCTTCTGCCCCCTGCTCCCATGGTGAGGGGGGGAGCGGAGGGCGGAAAAGAGCGGGCCAGGTTGGGCTGGGCAGGATTTTTAATGGCACACTGCTGCCTGCCGGGACCCCAGCAGGCAGCAGCGTGCCATTAAAAATCGGCTCGCGTGCCGTCTTTGGCAAGCGTGCCATAGGTTGCCGACCCCTGTGCTATACAAACACACAACAAAAAGACAGTCCCTGCCCCAAAGTGCTCAACAACAGACACTTTGGTAATCAATTTACTTTGAAAGACAACATGGCCATTGAATTACAGAGAATCCAGCATTAAACCAACTTAAGTCCAGTTGTAGTTTCTATCAAACGGTTGCACAGATACTGGAGGAAATCCACCCCTATCCTGTCCCTCAGCAGAAGGGTGAATTTCACCTTTGGAATATTGAATGTCTTCAAGGGGTGGTTGTTTCCTGTTCCTCTCACTTGCAAGCAATTTATTTGAAAAATAGATTTGCTTTCCCAGTTTTCTGATGTTGGCCTGGGAAGAGCTGGTGCATTATTTTGCCAGGGACAACTGGATGGCTGGGGAGCATCTCCTAACATGGGGAGGGAGTGTGAAGTTCAGTGCTTAGAGCTGTGGTTAGGGAGGTAGGACTCCTGGGGTCTGTTCCTGGCTCTGTTACTGACTTGCTGTGAGCACATAATCTCCGGGAAATCTTTTTATTTCTCTGAAGCTCCATTTATGCATCTGTAAAATGAGCTTAATAAACATTGACCTCAAAGGAGTTTGTGCTTCTTAGATGAATGATGTTAGAGATGGGCAAATTGTGTGTAATTATAATAGTTTGTTATAACAATCTACTGCAGTGGTGCTGAAAATTTTAGCCCTTTTGGAGACTTTTGTACACACGCATGCGTGCATCTATTTATTTATCAGGTAGTCAGGAAAATGTTTTTATCCTAAAGATTAATTCTACCTCCCGTCTTCCCCCTCCCACCAAAGTCTCCATGAACTCTGAAATTCTCTCTAATCAAAAACTAACTCTTGTAAGGTCACCTTCCTCTTTCCACAGCCCCCCGTTCCTGCTGGACTAGATAAAATGTTTTTGTCTTTATTATTCATTTTAATAAGATGATTTTATACACCATTTATCGAGTCTTTGAGTCACTATAATCACAGCCCTGTGAGCAAGATAATGTGAGGGAAATTCATGAATGTTGGGCAGGGCTTTTTGCTCTATTAAAAAATGCAGGTGAATCTGACAGCTCTCAGCTCTCCACAGATACACCTGATTGCAGCCTTCGCTCTCCATAGAAACAGCCTTTATGGATTCTCCCAGCTCACAGTGGCAAGAGCTTATAACACACTTGATCGTGCCAGTCAGTGCTGCAGACAGCTCACTGGGGTGAGTCATGTGCATTAGCATACCTAAGCTAATCCTGATCTTATTTTCTTACCGACTCCATGTCAGGTGGGAGTGTCTCGCAATTAGAATGTGGGTGATGCTCAGAGGAATTCAACTCTTGCATCTTTTATCAGGCAGGGGCTAAAATGCTAACACAGCTCCTCTAAACCAGTGAGCAAGATTTTACGTGGATAAGGAGAACAAATAATGGGTACAAAGATTGGATGACTGGAATAGAAATTTAGAGAGGGTGAAAGCCAAAGGAACCAAAGAATACTGTTAATTGGAGGGTGTGATACCAGGATAAATGAATGGAGGATAGGAGTATCAGTGGCTATTAGCTAAGATGGTCAGGGTTGCAATCCCATGCTCTCGGGGTTCCTAAACCTCTGACTGCCAGAAGCTGGACCTGGATGATGGGATGGATCACTTGATAATTGCCCTCTTCTGTTCATTCCCTCTGAAACATCTGGCATCAGTCATGGTCACAAGACAGGATTGGGCTACAAGGGCCATTGGTCTGACCCAGCATGGCCATTCTTTTACTCATGATGCAGTATAGCCTAGTGGACAGCACACTGGGCTGTGACTCAGGAGCTCTGTGTTCTAATCTTGGCTCTACTACTGGCCTTCTGGGAGGGCTTGGTCAAGTCACTTCCCTTCCCCTGTTCCTCATTTTCCCCCATCTGTAAAATGGGGCTAATGATTCTGACCTCCGTTGTAGAGCTGTTTGAAATTGACTGATGAACAGTATTATTTTCTTCAGTACAAAACACATCTGCTTTCTCTGCTCCTCAGTGTTGTAGCTTTACTGTGGGTGATATTTTCAAAGCACAATGATCAAGAAATCCAAAGCTATGGGTCAGCTCTCCCCAACTCCTTCATTTATCTATTTAAACTTTTTAGTACCCATCTCACACCCTAGGTACTTTCCCTGGATTAAAACAACAGTATTCAATATATAAAAAATGAAGATGTGTCTATTCCCCAAGCCAGCTAAATGATCAGAATGTAATGACTCTGCTCCAGCACATCAACCTGCTCAATGCCTGGGGGAAAGGTGGGTTTTACAGTCTGCCTGGAAGATTAACAAAGCTGGGCTCAGGTGAGCTAAAGAGGGAAGCGAGTTTTCAGACTTTGATTTACAATTGCACCTTAGATCTCACACAAAGGCAATGCTTGTAGCCAAGCCTACAATAAAGTATCTAAAGATTTATTAAATAGGAAAAGGAAATGAGAGTTATTTACCGAGTTAAAGCAGGTAAACATATATGCACAAATGAGGTACAATCTTAGTTTTCAAAAGGTAATAGAAACTTCTATAACAAGCAAGTTCATATGCTCTTTAGGGCTAACCCAGGCTAAGCAGCTGGGAATCTCATGCTTATGCCTAGTAAACCTTGCCCCCCTCCCCAGAGTGCAAGCAGCATAAGATCCTGTTTCTTCTATTTCAGGTTTTTATCCCCCTTCTGCTATGTGCTCTGAGCTGTAAACTCAGCTGATGAGAGGAATCCATTTCCCATGACTCATCTTTATGGGGGCAGAGGGCAGAACAACTAATGTCTTTTGTCCTCTTTAACATCCCACAATAGTCAAGTGTGTATCAATGGACCTTTCCTGGTGCTGCTGGAGATCAGCACTTCATGCTGGTTAATGCCACTCTCCTGGCTGGTGATTTACACAGTTCCTGAGGCTGAACCACTCAAACATTACCTTGCAATACAGGATACAGATGTTACAAGTGAGATTAATGCATCCAGCAACTCACAAGCATTCAATAAAGTCTACACACATTCTTATAATTCTAATACCATTGTAACAATACTAACACACAAGTAAACCAGACTGATTTCAGCTACATATTTGTCAGTGTTCAGTTGACACATGGGGACTTTGGCATGAGCTGGCACTTGTCTGCTGGCCTCACAGAGAGTACAATTATAAAATTTGCAGAAGACAGCAAACTGGGAGGGGTTGCAAGCACTTTGGAGGAAAGGATTGGAATTCAAAATGATCTTGAAAAACAGGGAAAATGGTCTGAAAAAATAGAATGAAATTCAATAAAGACAAATGCAAAGTACTCCACTTACTTAGGAATAATCAATTGCACAAATACAAAATGGGAAATGAAATTACTGCAGAAAAGGATCTAGGGATTATAGTGGATCGCAAACTAAATGCATCAACACTGCAATAGCGTTGCAAAAAAACCAAACATAATTCTGGGATGTATTAGCCAGTGTTGTAAGCAAGACATGGGAAATAATTCTTCCATTCTACTCAACACTTACAAGGCCTCAACTGGAGTATTGTGGTCCGTTCTGGGCACCATACTTCAGGAAAGACATGGACAAATTGGAGAAGGTTCAGAGGAGAGGAACAAAAATGATTAAAGGTCTAGAAAATATGACCTGTGAGGGAAGATTGAAAACACTGGGTTTGTTTCGTCTGGAGAAGAGAAGACTGAGGTGGGACATAAGTCTTCAAGTACATAAAAGGTTGTTAAAAAGAGGAGGTGTTTTCCTTATCCACTGAAGATAGGACAAGAAGTAATGGGCTTAAATTGCAGCAAGGGAGATTTAGCTAAAACATTGGGAAAAACTTCCTTTCAGGGTAATTAAGCAGTTAAATTACCTAGGAAGGTTGTGGAATCACCATCACTGGAGGTTTTTAAGAGCAGGTTAGACAAACACCTGTCAGGGATGGTCTAGATAATACTTATTCCCACTTCAGTGCAGGGGACTGGACTAGTGACCTATCGAGGTCCCTTCCAATCCTACACTTATAATTATCCACCTCTGCGGTGACAGAGAATCTAAGAAAATATTTTCAATAGAGATAAATAACTCCTTATATATTATCTGTATGTACATTTCCCAATGATGTTAATGTCCAGTGTGACCCTGACTTTCATTTAAGACCTCACATGAAATTCTTTGGTGAGCCAGAATGTACATACTCGCATCAGGGTATTCTTGTATCCCCCATGCCAGTTGGCCTGGAGAGGTCCATGGGTAACGGTTTCTCTTTACATGTCCCTATTAAGTTCTGTTGGCCTATGATGAGAATATGCCGTGAGAAATTAATTGTTCACATTCACCCTTCCTGGTGCATGCACGTGTTTCGATGTATACACGGAGAGCTGGATTTAGATACCCTTCATCCCACTGAGTAGCACCTTATTTCATGGGTGGCCTCCCTGATGTAAACTGGGCTAATTGTGGAATAAGGTGCTACTCAGAATCTGGCTCAGAGTGAATTGAACACATGTGAAGATGTTGGGGAAGCGGGAGGGAGGAAGAACAATAAAACTACTCCCAGTCTTTCAATGGATGGGGTATGATGCAAATCCCTAATAAAGGGAATTTAAAATAGAGATGCAGGTCTATAGCCATGAATAACATCCTTTCCCCTCTGGGTCCAGTTATGGAGAAAGTGGACTCAGGCTCCTAGCTCATGGAAAACCCCAGTCTAGGTCAAATAAATAATCTTCATCCCAAAGCATCCCCAAATGCTTTGCAACTCTTCCTCTTTGAGTTGGGCTGGGGTTGCTGTCTTCACAGCATGCAGAAATGTTGCAAGCTTTAGGGCTGGAAGGTAAGCAGCATGTAACCAACGGATATTGAAAGTCTGTTGGGATATTGAAAGTCTTTTTCCCCGAGTGTCTGGCTGGAGAGTCTTGCCTGCATGCTCGGGGTTCAGCTGATCGCCATATTTGGGGTCGGGAAGGAATTTTCCTCCAGGGTAGATTGGCAGTGGCCCTGGAGGTTTTTCGCCTTCCTCCGCAGCATGGGGCAGGGGTCGCTTGCTGGACGATTACCTGCTACTTGAAGTCTTTAAACCAGGATTTGGGGACTGCAACAGCTGAGTCAAGGGAGAGTATTATTTCAAGAGTGGGTGGGTCAGCTTTTGTGGTCTGCATTTTGCGGGAGGTCAGACTAGATGATCATAATGGTCCCTTCTGATCTTAAGTTCTATGATTCTATGATTCTATGAACCCACAGAGGAAATTTAGGCAGGATGGAAGCATTCAGATAGGGAATTTGAGCACTGGAGTTGACACACCCGCTCCAAAACTGCCATGACACTTGTAACAATAACAACATACTGCTTCCTAGCACCATGCTCTGTTATTGGCTCATTACTGACTTGGGCCCTGATCGTGTAATGATCACCGCCCAGGGGGACCCACTCTGGCATCTGTGCTGAGCCCCATCTACTGCAGTGCCCCACAGCAAATCAGGATTAGAATCTGGAGTTCCTGGCTCCTATTATGTGTTATGTACATCAGTGGTTTTCAAACTTTTTTTTTGGCAACTCAGTTGAAGAAAATTGTTGATGCCTGTGACCCAACAGAGTTGGAGGTGAGGGCTTCAGGGTGTGTGGGGGGGCTCTGGGCTGGGGCAGGAGTGCAGGAGGGGGTCAGAGCTCTGGGCTGGGGGTGCAGGCTCTGGGCTGGGGCAGGGGATGAGGGGTTTGGGGTGCAGGAGGATGCTCTGAGTTTGGGGGGGCTCAGGGCTGGGGCAGGGGTGCAGGAGGGGTCAGAGCTCTAGGCTGGGGGTGCAGGCTCTGGGCTGGGGCAGGGGATGAGGGGTTTGGGGTGCAGGAGGGTGCTCTGAGTTTGGGGGGGCTCAGGGCTGTGGCAGGGGGTTGGGGTGTAGGAGGGGGTCAGAGCCCTGGGCTGGAGGTGCAGGCTCTGGAGTGGGGCCGGGGATGTAGGGTTTGGGGTGCAGGAAGGGGCTCCAGGTTGGGGGGGGGATCAGGGCTGGGGCATGGGCTTGGGGCATGGGCTTACCTCTGGTGGCTCCTGGTCAGCGGCGCAGCCGGGGTGCAGAGGCAGGCTTCCTGCCTGTCCAGGCACCATGCACTGCACTGCACCCTGGAAGCAGCCAGCAGCAGGTCCAGCTCCTACGCGGAGACATGCAAGTGGCTCCACGTGGCTCTCACCCGCAGGCTCCGTCCCCCCAGCTCCCAGCCAATGAGATTGTGGAGCCAGTGCTCGGGGCACAGGCAGCATGCAGAGCATGTGCCCCCCCTCCACCTAGGAGCCAGACCTGCTGGCCACTTCTGGGGTGCAGCGCAGTGTCGGAACAGGCCCTGGACCATGTCCCCTTCCCCCAGGGCGCATCACCCAGGGCAGGTGCAGTGTCCAGGGCTCCCACAGGGACCAGGTGGGTGGCTCTTACTGCGGCCTGGCTCCAGCTTGCGGCCTGGCTCCAGCGGGTGGGGCCTTGGGGGGAAGAGGTCGAGGAGAAGCAGGTGGTGGGGCCCAGTGGTGAGAGGGAGGGGCTAAGGCCCCCACTGGGAAGAGGCTGGTGCCTGCCTAAGGCTACTCCGCCCATGTTAAAAGTGGGGCGCATGGCTCCTGACTTCCCCAGTTCTTGGGCCCCTGGGGAGCAGGGGGCCCCACTGTCCTCTGTGCCCAGGGTAAATCAATCAACCAACCTAAACCCACCTCTGCCTCGGTGCTGAAGCCAGGCAAATATTAAATAATAAGGAGATTGTGTCTGTCCCCTCTCTAGTGGCTCTTTCACTGCCTCCGTTTGTGCTCCCCCGCCTGTTTCATTGTAAATAAATATTGCCTGCCCCAGCGCTGCCTTGGAAAGATGCCCGCCCTGCACCCCCATCCCGTGCAATTGTCCCCACTCCTGCAGCGAGCTCAGCACCTGCCCTCACCCTTCCCTGCCCTCCGGGGCTCCACAGCCCGAGCACCCTCAGGTTTGGCCGGGAGCTGGAAGTGGGGGGACGGTGCCTGCCGGCCAGAGCCGTGTGGAGCCACTCGCATGCCTCCGCCTAGGAGCCGGACCTGCTGCTGGCTGCTTCCAGGGTGCAGCGCAGTGCACGGTGCCTGGACAGGCAGGAAACCTGCCTCTGCACCCCGGCTGCACCCTGACCAGGAGCTGCCTGAGATAAGGCCATGCCCCAATCCCATGCCCCAGCCCCGAGCCCCCACAAACGTGGAGCCCCCTCCTGCACCCCAAACCCTTCATCCCTGGCCCCACCCCAGAGCCTGCACCCCTAGGCCAGAGCTCTGACCCCCTCCTGCACCCCAACCCCTTGCCACAACCCTGAGCCCCCCCAAAACCCAGAGCCCCCTCTTGCACCACAAACCCCTCAACCCCGGCCCCACCCCAGAGCCTGCACCCCCAGCCCAGAGCTCTGTCCCCTTCTGCACCCCACCCCCCTGCGGCAGCCCAGAGCCCTCCAAAACCCAGAGCAACCTCCTGCACTCCAAACCCCTCATCCCGTGCCCCACCCCAGAGCCTGCACCCCCAGCCCAGAGCTCTTCCCCGTCTGCACCCCAACCCCCTGCCGCAGCCCAGAGCCCCCCCAAAACCCAGAGCCCCCTCCTGCACCCCAAACCACTCAACCCCGACCCCATCCCAGAGCCTGCACCCCCAGCCTAGAGCTCTGACCCCCTCCTGCACCCAACCCCTGCGGCAGCCCAGAGCCCCCCCAAAACCCAGAGCAACCTCCTGCACCCCAAACCCCTCAACCCCGAGCCCCTCCCCGAGCCTGCTCCCCCAGCCCAGAGCTCTTCCCCGTCTGCACCCCAACCCCCTGCCGCAGCCCAGAGCCCCCCAAACCCAGAGCCCCCTCCTGCACCCCAAACCCCTCATCTCCTGCCCCACCCCAGAGCCTGCACACCCCGCCCAGAGCTCTGACCCCCTCCTGCACCCCAACCCCCTGCCGCAGCCCCGAGCCCAGCCGCGAGCTCTGCCCCACCGGCGGCTCGGCGCTGTGCCCGCTGCGTCAGGCGGGCTGCGGGGAGAGGCGGGTTCAGGCTCCCAGCCCCGAAAGTGCAGCCAGCTCTTAACTTCCTCCTTTGTCACAGTTCCTGCCTCGCTCGCTGTGTGCCGGGAATCGACCAAGTGTCAGTTTCCTTCTGAGACAGACAGGCGGACGGACAAGCCCGGCCGGCAGGGGGAGGCTGCGGAACCCAGGCGTCCGGCTCCACTGGAGCCCTGCTGCGGCGCGGCTCATCATGCCCTTCCGGAAAGGTAAGGGCGCTGCTGCACCCCGGGGTGCGTGGGCAGGCGAGGCGAGGCGTGGCTGCCCCTGGCCGGGCCCGGGGGCAGCGGCTGAGCTGCAGGAGGGTTGAACGGCAAAGAGGAGGGCGGTGGGTTTGGGGGGGACCCCATGCCCAGCTCAAGGCCGGGGCTGCGGGGACAGGGGGTGCCGCTGATCCGGGGGCGGGGGGCCGGTCCGCTGCTGCAGCGCTGGGTGCCTGGTGGTTCCGCGTTGTGCTTAGCGGGTGGTTTATTATCACTGGAGCGTCTGAGAAGCTGGTTGGCTTCCTGTTTGCTTGGGCTCGGATTTGAGTGTCCTCCTTGCCCTGGGCTATGGTGCGTGTAGCTGCGGTGTGTGTTAGTCACACGCACCCGTCGGCTAAGAATAGGTACATAAACCCATCACGGGTTTAATTGGCTTCGAACAAGGACCTGGGATTTTTTTCCCGGGTATTTGAAAGGCACATTTTTCACTGCATTGGTCGCCTTGATTCACATACCTGCTGTTGGACAGTTGAAGTACATCTCCCACTGCAATGGGTGAGGGAGTCATTTGAAAATGGTACAGACTGGACAAAGCAATGGGAAAATACACGGTAGAGACCAGTCCTGCGTTGTTGTGGGATGGACTTTGGCCACTTAGGCGGAGAGGACCTGGCTAGTGTGTGTGTTGCTCTCTGCTGGATAGAATTGGAACTGCTCAACTGTGTGTCATAGACCTAGACTGCTAACAGAGGTTCTCTTCTAACTGCAGATGTAGGGGATTGAGCTTTTGGAGCGGGAGGAGCTGAGTTCTATCCCAGAAGCCCCAGTGAAATTGTCATAATGTGGCAACCTGGAATTCCTAGGTGGTCATGGATTTATTATAGGGTTGAATCCATCCCTCATTTCTGTGAAGTTCCACTTCAGTGATTGACTGAGGTCAGTCCCGTCCGCTTGGCCCAAAGTGCCGCAGGCCAGTGTGGGGTGAAAGTGCTACAGGGCAACGTACGCAGCTTACAGGGGACAAAGGCACCTGCTAGCTGTCTAGTGAGCCACCTGCAGATATGTGTACGAGTGGTGAGTGCTGCAGAGGGAGTAGATTCTCATCCTCCTCGAGCTGCTGCGATGCAGTGCCTTTACTTTAAGGGAAGCAGACTGGGACTCTGGAGACCTGCGTTCAATTTCTGGCTCTGCCAGTGGCCTGCTGAGCGACCTTGGCCAAGTCACTTCACTGCCTGGTGCCTCAGTTTCCCCATCATAAAACGGGAATAATGACTATTGACCTCCTTTGCAAGGTGCTTTGAGCTCTAGCCATGAAGAGGGTTATATAAAAGCTAGATATTATTGTTAGTAATTCCCTTCCCATGTACACACATGTTGGTTCCGTGTGCCAGCAAGGCTCTGTGACAGCTGTGACATCCCAGCATGGTGCGTGCCGGGATGCAGAATGGGAATCAGACAGGGCATCTGTGGGAAACCAAAAGGAAGAAAACCCCAGTACATTTCAAATGAACATTGTGTACTGCCCCTCTCTGAGCAGCCGCAGCGGGGCATATAACCCACCAATGGCTTCATCTTTCCAGTTACCGGTTACCTTTTAAAAATAAAGGGCCACGTTCTCCTTTCACTTAAACTGGTGTACGTCAGGAGTAACGCCAGTGAAGTGGCGTGAGACTGGTGTGAGAGGAGAACTGGACTCGCTGTTTCAAGGAAGTAGGATTAGCCTGCGGCTATGAATACTGCACACGCTCATTTAAGGGATTAGTACATCAAAACACTTGTGGCATAAGCTTCTCTGGGAGGAGAGGGCTCTTTTCTGGTATCCCTGCTGGGCCAAAACGGCTGGTTAGATCGGAGTGCGGAGTTCACCCAAAATGATCGAGGGGGTTGGAGGGGTTGACTGATAAGGAAAGGTTGACTTGAATACATAAAGTTTGGTTGAGTGAGAGCCCTGGGGGAAATAGTCCCTTTAAGCAAGTGTAGTATCTAACCCTGCAGCTTTGCTCAGAGAAGGGACTGTTTAAGGGGGCGTAAGTAGAAATTAAGGGATGAAATTGAGAGAGAGGGGTTTCAGACTGTGTGTGTGTGTGTGAGAGAGAGAGAGAGAGAGAGAGAGGGGCGGGGGAAAGAGATGGGACTGCCTGAAAGTGAGACAGATCTGTTAGAGTGTGAAACAGCCTCCCAGTGAAAGTTGGGGTCACTCTCACAGCTTTGGACATGTAAAACTAGGTTGGACAAAGCACCATACAATGGACTGTGTGGAACAAGCTGTTCGGCTGGGAGGATAGACTGGATGATCTCGTAGGTCTTTTCACCCTCTAGATTCTGCGGTGAACAATATGCCAGCTCTGGCTCCAGGGGCAATGTGTGGGAAGGGCATGTGGGGTCATGTGCCCCCCCCAGATTTGCTGTGCGGCTTGTACTGAGCATGCTCAGTAACACTGCTGAAGCCGGCTGCCCCTCACTCTGCCCCCCACTATCGGCAGGCAGGAGTCGTCTGAATCTTATCAAGAAAGTGGACCGAGTAAAGGACTGTCCCGGCTGAGACGCTCTCAGTAGTTCTCCTTCTCTTGTCCTGGAGCGTGGCCATGAGAATCCTGATGCTCTGCTGGCTCGTGCACTTCCTTTAAATCCAGTGGGTGATCCAGGGTGTGAAAAGGCAGCAGGGCTGGGGCCTAGGATTTAAAGTTTATGAGCCTCCATCCTATCCCTGCTGCGATCTCTCTCCTCCCCAGCCTTCTAAGCAGCTGGTCTCTTTCTCACTCCACCAGCTCGGCACAGCTGGGCTGTTTGACAGGAGGCGCATTGAACGGAGATGATGACGTAGTGTGGTAAGAGTGAGACAGGGCAGGAGAGGAGAGGCCTGGAAAACTGCAGTAAATACTGAGTCCGAACATGTGTGGGGAGGACCAGGGGAGGGCTGAGGAAAGACGAGGGTAATCCTGCGGGAATGGGAAACGTGGGGAGAAGAGAACTGGTTCTGAGTGTCAGGGTGATCAGGGTGTGTGCAGGCTTGTGAATACAGAACGTGATCCCAGCCTAGGAATGTACTTCTGTTCCTTTCTGAGACTCGGAGCAGCCTGTCCTGGTTTAGATCTTTGCGGTTGGATTGGGCAGCCAATTTCAGATTTGTCTATGTAGTGTCAGGTGAAGGACGGAACCATTTGTAACAGACATATGGGAAACACATGAGCCTGCGGGGAGCAAAGACCAACGGGGCAGAGATGAGGCCAGACATTCAAAAGTGCTCAGCACCCAGTAGCTCCCATGGAGAATCTGGGCTTTTTCGGTCAGGTGCCTAAATGGGGGCTGAACTCTATGACAATCAGGTTGCTGGTGGGGAGCCCTTTGATTACAGAGAGGCCTCTGTACAAAGAGACCTTGGCCCAAGGATCAGCCAGTCTTGCAATCTCCTGTACTGGAACTGTGAAAGAGTACACACCTTGATTGTGTTTTATAAGGAACCTACTTCCACGCACATATTTAAGCCTGGCATGCACAGTCCTCGACAAACCCAACCCTGTGAGGGAGAAACTGCTGCAGGTTGGTTGCGTCACTGCAGAAAAACAACCCAAACTCCTCCCAGCCAACCCCTTCTTCCTCTTAGCATACGTGCAAGATAAGTGTCAACCCCTGACACTCAGCATGTGCCTCAGGTGGCACGTGACCAGGATTCATCACCGAATCTGGTCCACTGGTTGGATCATTAGCTTCCCTGGCCCGGGCTGGGTACTGCTGGGGAGCCGGACATGAGTGCTGATCCGTGCCCTCCACCACCCTATGAGGTTGCAGAGCTTTGCCGGAGTACAGTTAAAAGAAAGCATGCCACAACATTGCTGACTTTTTGTCTCTCACCTTGACTGGGTTTCATTGGACTTTTTGCAAATTTTATGTGCCAAGCCAAGCTTGTGTGTCACAGCAGTGGAATATCAACACTGTCTCCTGCGGGAAGCAGGGGATTATATTCTGGTGTTGCAGGATAATGATGATCAGTGGCACAGGGCTCCGTGACATCTCTGCAGGGTTTAGGGCCCAGTAGGAGACTTCCTGCCTTTTTTTCTTTTTGTTGCAGAGGCAGATGGGAGGAAAGTGACAACAGCTCTCTTAAGAAGAGGGCCAGAGCTTTGTAACATGGCCTCCTAGCTGCCAGGATGTATCTCTAAGGTAGATCAACTTTTAAGAGTCAGGATATAAGCCAGCTGCTAAGTGCCCTGGGTTAGTCCGATGTTCCCCCTGTGGCCATGTTATTGCACAATCCTCCATTATGAAGGCATTAGTCACTGCAGGATGCACGTATGCTCCAGTAAGGAAGTTCCAACAGGAGGAAGACGGTGATACCTGCAAGCTTGGAGCAGAGCAATAAGCCCTTTCTTCCTTCAGTGACAGGGCAGGGAAGCTGGCTCCAGTATCCTCCCCTGGCAGCAGAGTGCCTGCCCAGCCTTTTTAGACATGGGTTTTCTGGCAAGATGTCGATGTAGTTTTCAGCATGGGTGCAGAGAGCTGCCTGTGGGGGATATGGACAAGCCAGAGGTCTTCCCCCAGGTTTCCTTTTGCCATCGGAGAAAAATACTGGCATCCAATAAAATGCGTACAAAAATTATGTCATTTCCCCTTTCCCCCCCAGACAGTAGATAGATTCAAGTTGTCTGCTTTGTAGCAGGTGTGTCCCTCCCTCCTCCTCCCCACACCCCAGCCTGTCTGTCTATGGTGGTGATACCTGTCCATGCTTATGTGCCATATCCATATGAGATCAGACATACCTACAGCACCCACAGCTCTGGCATCATGAAAATCTGGAGGTTTTTGTGGCAGCTCTGGAAGCGTCTGAAATTTCCTCCTTCTACCCATGTCTGAGTATGAGCCTTGGGTCATAACTGGGATTACGCTTCCCTTCTCAGCTTCTGGCATCGAGCGGAAGGGGTATTGGGTGAGCCATTGCGGGGGATCCAGTTGGCTGCATTCTTTTGAAGAGCCCTAGTCAATTCCCATTGTGGTCAATGGAAAGTCTCCTGTTGAACTCAGTAGGAGTTGGATCAGGTCCTACAGGAGGGAAACATGTACCAGTCAAAATCTGTCAGGTGAGCTGACCAGTCTTGGTTTAATCCTGAGCTGATGGTGTCAAATTTGCAAATGAACTAAAGTTTAGCAGTTTCTCTTTGAAGTCTGGTCCTGAAGTTTTTTTTGCTGCAGGATGGCCACCTTAAGATCTGCTATTGTGTGTCCAGGGAGGTTGAAGTGGTCTCCTACGGGTTTTTGTATATTGCCATTCCTAATATCTGACTTGTGTCCATTTATCCTTTTACATAGGGATCGTCCAGCTTGGCTGATGTACACCATTTCCATGGGATGGAAAGACCTGAACAGCTGAAAACAAAATACAGGCAAACAAAACCAGAGAGTAGTGAGTGGGGATACAATGTAGCCAGGATACTAAGGCTATTTCCCCTCTCTGTTCAGGCATTACATTAGCTGTGCTCACCACCATAGTATCTGAGCCCCTAATTACTCACTTGAGCTGATCTAAGGTTTGTCCATCACTTGAAGTCTTTCAAGACTGGCTGAGTGTCTAACAGAGAACTTATGGGCTTGATGCAGGAGTCCCTGAGTGAGGGTTTTCTGTCCTGTGTTGTGCAGAAGGTCACACTAGATGATTGTAATGATCCCTTCCGGCCTTGAAGCCTAGAGTAACTCCCCTTGCAGTTTAAACTGGAGAAGTTATTTTTAGCCCCTCTCCTGTGTAATGAGGCAGGTGCAAAACCGATGCTGTGTTTTCACTGTTGAGATGGCTCCTTTTTAGTGCTGGACAAGGTGATGCCTTTAGCTACTGCTCAAGCATGTAGGGGTCTGTCTCATCCGATGAAAGATGCTTAATGCTTGTACATTTTCTGGGATGCCCACAAATCAGTGCATGCTGTGCTACACCGAACGACCACTGTATGTCATCGCAGTTCCACACAGGGAGCCAAGCAAGCTTATACCGAGTGGCAAAGTGTGTTTCCTTAGGAAGACAAATGGAATGGTTTCAAATTCTGTAGCACTTCTTTACTGTCTAGTGGCTAAAGCACAGGACAGGGAATCAGGAGGGCTGGCTGCTGTTCCCAGCTCTGCTAGTGAGTTGATGTGTATCCTCGGATAAGTCACTTACACTGGTATTTTCAGGAGCCTAAAGAAGCCGGGTATCCAACTCCCACTGAAAGACAAGGGGTTCCTAACTCCCTTAAGGCCATTGAAGGTCCCAGACTCGGTTTTCCCATGTCAAAGGCAGTGATAATATCTACCTTCTGGGGGTGCTTTAAGGATTGATTCATTGATTTGCAAATTGTTTTGAGATCTTTGCACGGATGGTGTAATAGGTGCTCGGGTACTACAGTGCTGTGCAGAAGAGAAAATCCTAGATAGAGGCACACAGAACTATTGGAGCTCAAGAAAATGAGCTGATAAGCCGCTTTGCAAACCAAAATGTGCCTGGCTCTCTCCCTCCGCTCTGCCCCAGGTGCTGCTGCTTTGCTACCAGAGGGTTGAACTTGCCCTCAGGGAAGCATCTCCCAAAAAGCTGCCTGTGTGTTAACAAAAAGCTGCTTCTGCTAAATTGGACCAAACCTTGTTCTCTGAGGTTCTCCCCTTCCCTGCCCCCCCAACTACCCCCCCCCCAAAGTCTAGGGAATAGTGCGTAATCTTGCAGGGGTGATTTCTGGGGTGGTTCAGGCCCCGATTTAAAGGTGTTTGTGGGGAAGGGCGGGAAGATAGATTTGCCTTTACAACAATGCTCCTGTTGCTAGAATATCTTGTCCTGTGGGAGCCGAATGCTCGTTAGCCCAAATTCTGCTCTCCGAAATGCACGTGTACCCCGGCCGGGGCAGTGCAGGGGATGCTGTGGGTGAGCGTGAAGCAGCGTGGCCAATGGGGCTGCAACGTGAGACACCCCAGGCCCCTAGTGATTTGGAGCCCTCTAATTGGCTTACCACCCCCTTTGCCCACCTCCTGGGGCAGAACAACCAATCAGAGCTGTGGGGTCTCGCTCACCCTTACCCTATGGCAACCTGAAGCCGTCCTCACAGGAGGGGAGCAGGGCGCTAAAGAGCCCACCAGAGCAGGGTGGCTCTGGTCCCTCGTCCCCCCTCCAGTGAGCAACGGGGACAGGACAGTGCCTCTGCTGCCCCCCCTCGGAAGGGTGGCGGGAGGAGTGAAGAGTCTTTGGAGCTGCCCCCCAGCTGGGAAGGCAGGGAGGGGGCCCCACTGCAGGCCCCCCCAGGCTTGGAGAGTGGGGTGAAGAGCCCCAGGAGGAGCAGAGGTGAGACTGGGGGGATGAATTGTGAGGGTGGGGGCTGAGAGGGGGCAAAACCAGCTGGTGGGATTTGCACTGGTGGGGGCAGAATTAATAGCTGGGGAGGGGAGGGACGGATGTTGGGGCGAGAGCTCCTGCCAATATCCCCTTGCTCCATACAAGTGGGCGAGTGGGCGGCACCCACCGTGGTGATAGGCCCAAATCAACTGCCAGACCAAAGAAACACGTTATTGGCTTCGTAAAAAATAATAATAATAATAATAATCTCAAGATTTTGGGAGACTGACTCATGGCTTTTGATCTCTTCATAGAGTCCAAGGCCAGAAGGAACCATTGTGGTCATCGAGTCTCACCTCCTGTGTAACACGGGCCAGAGAACTGCCCCAGATTCCTAGAGCAGGTTTTTGTAGGAAAACATCCCATCTTGATCCAACGTGTTGAGGTTGGCAATGCTCATTAAGAGCCGGGGCCAGGCCAGTGCAACACTCAGGTCCTTCCTCCACCTACGCTGTCCTCTCTCATCAAGCCAAGTACTCTCCAAGTTCTTAGACAGAATTGCGCTACAGCACCCTGTTGGGAAACTGTGTATTGTAGCAGGGTGATGAAATCAGGGTAGAATTTGCCCTTCTTTAGATCTTCACTGCTACAATGGCCAGATGTGTCTTTGGATATAATCCAGTTTGATGTTTTGTTTGGTTGTAAAGCTCCACAGGACACAACCCTGTGTAGATTCATATGCCATTGTGTTAAATATCCGGATCATCCTTTGCTTCGGATGTCAGGTTTTAATAATATTTTGCATTTTCCATCGAGGGAGCTCAAAGGAGTGTACAAAAGCTAATGAATTAAGCTCCTAACACCCCTGTGAGGTCAGTGTCTTACAGATGGGGAAACTGAGTCCCATAAGGGCAGGATCCTGGGATGTGACCGTGCCATGAGTAGCACCCTCCCAGGAGCAGGATGGGCGGTGACTGCTGAGCATCCCACAGGATACAGGAAACCCGTGGCAAAGCCAGACATGGATCCCAGCTCTCCTAAGTCACAGGCCTGGGGCTTCACCCCAGCATCATCTTGCCTTCAGTAAAAACGTACCCTGAAAGATTATCCGCCGAACTCAGTGCTCACAGGCTGGAAAGTCCTCCCACCCCGATTGCGCCACTTACTTCCTTGCAGCTGTTTGCTTGGTGACAGGTAGCGAGTAACACCCTGCCTACCCTCATCCCTTTCAAGGGAGGCCTTATCTTTCCCAGTGTGGAAGCATGACTAAGGTCTGGTCTACACTACGGGGGGGTGTCGAACTAAGGTACGCGACTTCAGCTACGCAAATAGCGTAGCTGAAGTCGAACTACCTTAGTTCGACTGACTTACCTGTCCAGACGCGGCGGGGTCGAACTCCGCGGCTCCAAGGTCGACTCCGCCACCGCCGTTCGCGGTGGTGGAGTTCCGGAGTCGACCGGAGCGCGTGGGGAGTTCGAACTATCGTGTCTTGATTAGACGCGATAGTTCGAACTCCGAGAAGTCGAACTCACCGCATCGACCCGCGCGGTAAGTATGGACCTACCCTAAGTGGGCAGCCCAGGGAGGAGGATTGCTTTCCCTCCCATCCACCGCCTTCTCCCCCAACTCTTCCTTGGGAAGGTCTGCACACACACAGCCCTCTGCAGCCTCTTTCTGTGAGAGTGCTGCTGTGGGGTTAAGTCTGCGTCAGACCAGCTCTGGAGAAGGGGCAGGGCACCAGTTATTCAGGGCCTGACCACAATGTGCTGAGCGCTGCTAACTTCCATAGGTTTCCTGCCTTGGTATAGTAAGAGGGGACTCAGCCTACGCTGGTTACATTCATCAGTCTCATGAGCCATGAGATGTTAAGGAAACATGGGGAAGGGGCTGGATAACTCAGGGTCTTGGTGGCACGACACTGGTCCTTTAGGTCGCTTGTCCAGAGGCTGTGGCTGTTGGCAGGCCCTTGCAGATTGTCGTGTAGTGCTACTGTGTTCCATCACAGACGTGGCTGCATTTCAGTAACTGCTGAAGCAATGGCTGTGTGTATACGTACCCCGAGAAGGTTGTTGGGAAGACACCATGAGCTAAAGGGACACCATCAAATGGAAAGCAAGTCCGTTAAAAAAAAAAAAGAGTTAAAAGTAGCAGTCACCCTTTATATCGAGGGTGGTTATAAAGGGTAAATGAATTATTAGGATGTTTGAATAGACTCTCACAGTTGCTTCTATCCATCTTCTGTAGCACCTTCCAGAACCATGTATAACACACATAACATTTCTAACTATCAATTAACTGCTTAGAAGCTATTCACAAATTAACCTTTAATGTAAAGTATAGCCAAAGCAGTTTTATGTCCCATGCCTGCCCCTGCCCCCCTACCCTCTGCCGAACTTTATGATCCATTAAAATCTTATGTTTCTTAGCTGTGCCTTGTGCTGTCTTGGAATCTGGTCATCACTGAAGAGAGAGGTGAGCTGAGCATTTACAAGACATGCTTGTTTTTTCCTAGCCTGGCCCCTGTGGGGGAGTCTTGTGCAGTTGTGAGCAGCCTGTCTGAAAGAGTCCCCCAATAACCGTGGAGGACATGCTACAGCTCAGTAGCTACTATCCCCAAGTCGCTTTACTCTAGCTAGCTCTGGTAAGGAGCAGTGAGGGGAGCAGCGCGGGCGAGCCCTGTGAGTAACTATCCCAGGTTCTGGGCGGGTTCGTACAGCTCGTGCTGAAGCGCATGCTGTCACGGCTTCACGAGGTGAAAGCAAGCTGAGGGATGGCTACCCGAGCTGCAAATACCCTGTAATCACAGGGTAGACGGCGGCTTTGTGGCTTGATAGCTGGATGGTGATTTACTTGCATGAATTCATTTGGAAGACGGATCTGTTAAAATATCTGTTTTTAAACTTATATTAAACCACACCGCAGGTCCAGAGATAAGAGGCTTCTCCCTTAGCATTTGCTGCTGCCGCAGAGAGGGGGCTGGAAATCGGGCAGGAGTCCCTAAAGGCAGATGGTTGTCATGTAAACATTTGGGCTCTGATTCATCCTTGCCTCATGAGCAGATATGCAGATATGCAGCCAGCCTGTAAAGGAGCCTCACAAAGGGAAGGCTCCCACGCCTCTTCACCTGCAGCATGCCTCCAGAGGTGGATTCGCATAAAAGAAAAGGAGCACATGATTTTAGAGGGAGTATGGGGGAGGATTTCAAAGATAGCAGCTGTCAGTCCATGATCATGTCGCTGGTGCCCTGGCTGTATCACATTCGGGTGACGCACGCTCCCTTTGCGTTCAGATCCCCCTTCACGCCTTGGAGGTGCTCAGACCGGCCACATTTTGCTCCCTCATTTGGGGTTTATTTGGGGGTTCTATGGAAGGACTTTGCAACTGGGCTTCATTGAGATATTTGGGGTAAAACTCTGGCCTCCCTGGCTCAGGTGAGCTACAGGAAGAAGGTGACTCGGGGAGCTGCTTCCTCCCCATCCCAGCAAAGCAGGAAGAGGGCTGGAGAGTCTGGGGGAACCCCTGGAGTGCTAGGATTCGGCCCAGCAGCACTCTGCCCTCCCAAAGGAGGGAGGCCTGACCTCAGCTGCTGTTGGCAGCAGCCACTAGGGGGCAGCACAGACTGGAACAGTGGTGATGAGGGGTGCTTTGAGGCAGGGCCTCCCTTGAGCCAGCCTGCTGTGTGGGTCAAGCACCTTTCCTGGGCTGGTCCTGCTCTGCTGGCTTCCCCCTCCCAACCCCAGCATGCCCCACAAGAGGGAGGGCAGAAAGCCTCTGGTTTAATCTCGCTCATTTAAACGGTGCCATCTCGAGAGCCCTGAGCTTGACCCACCCCACTGAATCTCAGTCACTAACGCCTCTCGGAATAGTTTGTTGCCTTGTCTAATCCCATGCTAGCCTCACTGAGTGTGCTGTCTGCCATGGGACACCTGCGGGTGGCTGAAGTAGAAAGGCAGTGTGGTGTAGTGGGCAGAGCACTGGATTGGGACCCAGAGACCCTGGATTCTGTTCATGGCTGTGCCATGTAACCTTGGGCATGTCCCTTCCCCTCTCCAGGCCTCACTTTCTCCTCTCACCCTTTGCTTGTTTGCCTTGTCTGTCTAGACTGTAAGCTTGCCAGGCCAGGACTGTCACTAACAATGTGTGTGTGTACAGCCCCTAGCACAGGGGTGGGCAAACTTTTTGGCCTGAGGACCACATTGGGGTTCCAAAACTGTATGGAGGGCCGGGTAGGGAAGGCTGTGCCTCCCCAAACAGCCTGGCCCCTGTCCCCGATCTACCCCTCCCACTTCCTGCCCCCCTCAGAACTCCTGACCCATCCACCCCACCTGTTCCTTGTCCTCTGAATGCCCCCTCCTGGGATCCACTGCCCCAACTGCCCCCGTGGGACACCACCCCCATCCAACCCACCTCCCCTGCTAAAGCCACTTTCTGAATCCGTCCCTGTGAACGTGGGTGGAGGACTCAGGAGGAGCAGGGGCAGCCATGCAGCCAGAGAGAAGCGGCAGTTTCCTCTTCAAAGGGCCGCTTCTCTCTGACTGGCTCTGCGGCCGCCTGCTGCTTCTCCTGAGTCCTCCACCCACATTCACAGCGTTCCTGCCACCCGCACCTCCTGCCTGCTCCCCTGAGGCTGTGGGTGAGCCTCCCTCACTGCCCTCCCCACCCTTGGGGGGGGTGCGCTGTGCTGAGCTGCCCAAGTGCCTGGCCCTGGGGCCCCCTGTTGTTGGGGGGGCTTGTGCCAGGGCACCCGGTGTTCATTGGTAAATCCGCCCCGCCCAGCTGGAGCCAGCCACACCAGTTACAGAATCTGGGCTCCTCAATTCTTTGTGCTACAAACACTGGGAACATCTGCAGGGTTCTACCTGCTGCTTCGTCATAGCCGTCTTTGTTTTTCCAGCAAAGCTATTGGATGTAAAATTCAGGACAGGCCAAGATGAGTAGGGGACATGCTTGATTCTGAGCAGATAGTTATTTACAGGGATGTCATATCCCAGGGGTCGGCAACCTTTCAGAAGTGGTGTGCCGAGTCTTCATTTATTCACTCTGATGTAAGGGTTTTTGTGCCAGTAATATATTTTAATGTTTTTAGAAGGCCCCTTTCTATAAGTCCATAATATATAAACAAACTATTTTTGTATGTAAAGTAAATAAGGTTTTTCAAATGTTTAAGAAGCTTCATTTAAAATTAAGTTAAAATGCAGAGCCCCCAGACCAGTGGCCAGGACCTGAGCATTGTGAGTGCCACTGAAAATCAGCTCGCGTGCCGCCTTTGGCATGAGTGCCATAGCTTGCCTACCCCTGTCATATCCCATTCAGCACCCCTAAGAGGTATGATTTGAATTGTTTGAGGCCTCGGTGAGCTTATTCATTTATGGAATGAGTGTCCTTTGGTCAAAATATACAGGAAAGATGGTGACTGTGTAATCTACATAGACAGACAATACAGCTCTATTTTAGCTATCTATGGTATTTCTATCCCTATGGAATCTGTCTGACATGCACCAGCTGACCAGGCTGTGGGCATATCACAAAACAGTGAGTAGTTTTTGGTCCCTCTCTTCCCCTTTCCTTCCCCCTCCCAGGAGTGCTAGGCACTCAGTCTAGCAGATCAGCATTGGTAGATTTCATAGATGGTATGTTTGAGTTGCTAAGTCCCTGGACGGTAATTTTAAATATGTAATAGTACTTTGCATTTCTCATCTTCAAATTTTTTACAAACATTAGTTCCATTAGTCTTACAAATCCCCTGTGAGGAAGGGAAGGATTATTAGCCTGAGTTTACAGATGAGGGAAACCTGAGGCACAGAGAGTTTAAGTGACTTGCCCAAGGCCACAGAAGTCAGTAACATCCAGGATCAGGACTCGGGAATTCCTGGCTCCCACCCCCCTATTCTAACCACTAGGCCACAGTTACTAAATTCTGCTGCCTTTTTTTCTCTGCCTAGCCTGTTATGTTCAGTGTGTGCAATCTGATAGGTCTGGCATCTGCATTTCAGAAATCGCTGGCACTGAAGAGATGGATCTTAACTGTTGGGCTGGGTTTTTTTTCAGTGTTGTTGAGTTTAAGATGGATCATGAGGATGCAAATGCTATTCCGGCCTGCCCAGCACTGCTCACTTGGGAGCAATAAACCTCCTCGCCTTTCTGACCCTGAAGCGTTTTTTTAATTATCTTTTTTCTCACTTTCCTTTGTTTTTTCCCATGCGAATTTAGATGTGAAACCTTAGACTCTGAAACTTCTGTTTATACTCAGATGGGGCAGCGCAGATGAACTCCCCCCATTACTTCCTGCAGCCCAACCATTGGGGCCCATTGTCCTTGGTCCCTTCCATCCTAAACTTCTCTGAGTCTGCCAAGAAGGGGGCCGAGGTGGTATGTTTCTGGGGCAGAGAGATGGATGGGTGTCTCTCTCCGTGGAGCTGCATTGGGGCCCCCTTTAGTGATTGTTTCCCTCTAGGGGTGGTTTCCCTTTCTCCCTTCACCACATCTTTGGGGGTCTTTTCCTCCTCCTTTCTTTCGTCACCCTCCCCGCCTCCTTTAGATTTCTGCTTTCTCTGGGCAGTTCATGTCCATTCCCTCTCCCTCTCTTGGCTTCCTTTCCTTTGTGTCCCTCTGTGGATTTACCACTGTTCTCCTGAATTCCCAGCTGGCTATTAGCCAGGATGGGTAAGGAATGGTGTCCCTAGCCTCTGTTTGTCAGGATGGCAGGAGAGAGATCACTTGATCATTGCCTGTTAGGTTCACTCCCTCTGGGGCACCTGGCATTGGCCACTGTCGGTAGACAGATACTGGGCCAAATGGACCTTTGATCTGACCCGGTACGGCTGTTCTTATGTTCTTATGTTCCAGCTGCTGCTTCTGAAGCCAGTGGGTGGAAACTTAGCCTCGCAGTTCCTACCAATGGGTGTGTCAGACCCACAGTCCATCTAGTTTGGGGGTGGGACTAGATGACCTCCTGAGGTCCCTTCCAACCCTGAGATTCTATGATTCTAGTTCAATGTCTCTGACAGTGGCCAATCCCAGCTGCTTCAGAGGAAGGTACAAGCAACCCCACAGTTGGCAGATATGGGATAATCTGCCCTCCATGGAGGTCTCATCCTAATCTCTAACAGAGTTTGGTTTAAACCCGAAAGCATGAGGCTTTCTCTCCCTCTCTTTGTTAGCAATAGCTATTGTAACACCGGATATTCTGGCTCTCCATGTAAATATCCAATCCCTCTTTTCACCTTCACAACTGTACCTTGTTTTCTGCAGCTTCTCCCTCCCTGCTACCGTCAGCAACAAGTGCTGCTGGCTGTTGCTCTGTTTATTTCTGGCTGCTGCTGTTGGTGGCTCTTGCTGGCTGGGTTTCCCGTCGCTGACAGGAATGGAGTGAGCCGCTGATGGATGGGATCGCTCTGTCACGCCTCTGATCCAGGCTTCCCGCAGACCCACACACATTCCAGACCTGGTGAATGCACTCCCATGTGCAGACAGGGCACAAACAGGGGGATTTGATACTGTGTGTCAATGCGTCGCTGTCCCGTCAGACTCACTTTACCTTGCTGATTGCTGCCCTTTTGTAGCAGACGTACAGTACCTCTGCACATGCCGTCCAGGTCGGCTCCGGAGTCCCCTCCTTGCCTTACTTCAGCTGGGAAGCGGGAGCCAGTTGGAAGATGCTGTTGTTCAGTGTGGCCGCTGGGTGTCTTAACCTGGCAGAAAATAACCACACAGGTGGCATGGAAATTCACAGCGGCCTGGGCAGGGAGAAACCAGCTACTCACACTATGGCTGCTTCCCCAGTGTTGGCTGAGGGGGTGGGTGAATTGCCTGCAGGGGGTGCCAGTTAACTTCAGTCCCTTGGTTTTCCAGCACCACTCAGTCCCTCCCCTCCCAGATAACTCCATGAGGCTCCAGCCTGGCACTCCCCCTTCCGCTCACGCCTGCTGGGAAGCTCCATCTTGCTCCCCAGCTCCAGCATCTCCCATTGCCTTGTCTCGCCTCCCCTCACCATAAGGCCCCTGCTGCCTAACTCCCCATGGCAGGTCCGTCGCACTGGACAATGGAGTTCCCGGTTGCCTGCCTGAGTCAGGGAGCAGGGCTGCTTTCTGGGCGTCATCTCCTTTGCACCATGCATTGCACTGACTGGCCAGGTAGTGGTGATGCCATGTGCGCTGAGCAGGGCTGCCCAGGGCGGGGGGGGGGAGCAAGTGGGGCAATTTGCCCCGGGCCCCACAGGGGCCCCGCGAGCCGCTCTGGGTTTTTGGCGGCACTTCAGCAGTGGGTGGGTGGGGGGAAAAAAAAAAGCCGTGATCGGCGGCACTTAGGCTGTTCAAATGCCACGTCTTCCGTTTTTGTGTGTGGCGTTTTGCTTTTCAGAGGCCTTTGTGGTTGATTCGGGGATGAGCGCTGTTAACGCTCTCCCACCTTCGTTGCAGAGGCCGTGCTGACTCTTTCACAGGGCGAGCTTTCCTTCGGGGTGACAGTGGAACTGGTGAAAACAAGCAAATGGAATCCAAGCATTTTAAGCAGTTTGACTCCAAATCTCCTCCCGCTCACTGAATGCCGTTTCACTTCCATGGCATATGTCAGGGATCGGCGACCTCTGGCACACGGCCCATCAGGGAAATCCGCTGGCGGGCCAGGACGGTTTGTTTACCTGCCGCGTCCACAGGTTCCGCCGATTGCAGCTCCCACTGGCCATGGTTCGCCACTCCAGGCTAATGGGGGCTGCGGGAAGTGGCGCAGGCCAAGGGATGTGCTGGCCGCCCTTCCCGCAACCCCCATTGGCCTGGGACGGCGAACCGGGGCCAGTGGGAGCCACGATCAGCCGAACCTGAGGACGCGGCAGGTAAACAAACCAGCCTGCCCCACCAGGGGCTTTCCCTGGCGGGCCACGTACCAAAGGTTGCTGATCCCTAGCATATGTTTCCTCATTCCACTGCTCTTACATGGGATCCTTCCAGGGATGGGCAACTCTGAACTTCTCGGGTATGTCTCCACTGCACTGTAAACCTGGGCTCAGACTCAGGTTTGAGCCCCCAAACCCTTTCTGTCCACACAGAAATCAGTCTGACTCGGGCCAGGAACCCCTCTGGACTCAGGCCTGCGGACCCTACTGGGAGGGTGGGTGAGAGCCCAACCCAAGTCATGCTTAGATCTGGTCCCAGTGCTGTCACTTTGCAGTGTGGACGCAGGCCATGCCGCAGACCTGTGTCAGAAGGTCTGCTGACTGCAGTATGGACGTTAGCACAGTTCTGAGGGCCAGGGCCAGCAATTGTAAACCTGGGTTTTACAATGCGGTGTGGATGACCAAGCCTGGGCTTGGAAATGCCTGAGACCCCAAGCCCAGGTCCCCCAGACCCATCTTTACAATGCAGTGGAGACATACCGCTAATGTCCAGACGAGAGGGAAGAAAAAACACTTTCTTGTTTGTGTGGGATGGGAAATGTACAGACCAAGCCCCGTTCTGAAGTCCCTACAGTGCCTCAGCCATGTGGAGAGCCCAGACCTGGGGCTTGCAGTCCCCTGCCCAAACCACAACCCCATACAGCCTGTCCCATTACTAATGAACTCTGCAATGCAGAGCTTCAAAAATCAAACCTCTGCTAGAAACCAGGGCCAGCTATGTTCTGCTCAGGTGACCTCTGATCCTTGGCATATGCCAGGCCTTTTAAAGGTGAGCGTGGGGCAGGCTCCCTAGGTACAGGGCCCTGTCTGGGCTGCAGCATGCCTTGGAGGCAGCACTGAAGGGGTTAAGAGGTTCCTATATACCCCTGGAATGGCCATGCAGCAGCTGAAATGTGAAACCCACCCTTTAGTCAACACTTTTCTCAGTGCCTCCCCACACTCTGGGTAGCTTGTTGTAAACTTGTTTATCAAACTGGAACCAGAGTGAGCCCTTACCAGGGGATTTTTGCAGCCCCGAGGCAGGTGAAAGCCTGACAGTTCTGGGAAAGTTCCTCTGCTTGGCGCCTGGCAGGACCCTGCCTCTGCATCCCGAGAAACACAATCGTTGGAGTATGTAGGTAAACAGCCAGGGCTGTCTGGGGAGCTGTCCTCCCCTCGGCCATGTGAGCACTCCAGCCACAGCACTGGCTGTGCATGCCCTCTTCACATGTGCAGCACTGGAGGAAGTGCTGTTGGGCTCTCATCTCCCTCCCACCCGCAGCTCTGTTAATAGCTTCCTGGACATGTGAAAGGGGCATGAACAGTTACTGTTGCTGCTTCCCTGCCTCTTCTGCTTGAAAATTGATTTCCAAGAAACCTTGGGAACGGCTGAGGATGGTAAACAAGAGGAGAATGAACTCCCTGGTGCATTAATGTTTTGCTGAGCACTTGAGGGAGAAAACATATATATATATTTCTCAAGCCTTGGCCCTGAGCTCATCAGGGCTTTACTTCTGTTTGAAGCAGGGTTAAGACCTGATTAGTTCAGTTGGTGCAAACTCTGGCTTGCCATTTTCTGTGCTTCGAGGAAGGTTTGCCAAGGGCTTAGAGCACTACCTTGCAACTCGGGAGAGCTGGGTTTAATTTCCTTCTCCGTCACAGACTTTCTGTGCGGCCTTGGGCAAGTCACTTAGCTTCTCTGGGCCCCGGTTGCCCATCTGGGCCATGGGGATAACAGCATTGCATTGCCTTTCAGGGGTGTTGTGAGGACAAATCAGTTGAAGATGTGAGACAGATACTAGGGTAATAGGGGGCCATATAAGTACAGTATCTAAAATAAGCTGTCAGCATGGGTGTAGCTGCAGCAATGGCTGACCGCTGATTGCTGAATTGGAGCTATTGCTGGGCGTAGACAAAACCTTGGAGAGTAAAGAGTACCTCAGCCCTGGTGTTTTCATGCTGATCCTGCATAGCTGAGGCTGCTGTGGCTGCCTAACTTCCTGCATCTTGTATAAGCAGAAGTTATAACTAATAGTTTTAATCTCTTGGTTGCCAGTTTGAATCCAGCCCTGGTGCTGGCTGTGACAGATGGTCATTCTGTATCACAGAGGCCTATGTGAAATGAGTTGCCTGTCAGGCCAGTTCCTTGGACAAAGCATGACACTAGTTGGCAGCCTGGTCAAAAGAGTCAAGGACTTGTTTGGGCTGTGGAGGCCGATTATCCTCTCCCCTCTGGAGGGGCTCCCACTGGGGCAGAGGTCAGACATGCATCAGGAGGGGACAGTATCGGGGAAGCTGGCTCTGTTGCTGCCGGGCGGGTCTAATTCTGGAGATGAGTTGAGGATGTCAGGTCAGCACTTTGCACCAGCGCAAAATTCCTTTTAGAAAAGACTGCCATACCATCGGAGGTAAAGTGTTCCTTAAAGGTGCCGCTCCTTCCAGTCTTGGGTTTGATGCGAGCGAAAATCTTCCATGATCTTGGCTGTGCTTTAGAGGATGCAGTAGAGAGATTTTTGATTCTTACAACTACTACCGTTGACTCAGTGCTCCTTAGCACACGTGTTCGATCCATTGAAACGGAATCTGGTTCAGTCACACGATTCCCTGAATCCTACGCACATGCTGATTTGTTGTTGCGGGGTCCTCATGAGGGGTGGCTGGATGGACAATGCTGCGAGGCACCCCCCAGACACCTGCATCCCTCTCCCCACAGAGCCCAGCCGCGGGGCAGACACCAGAATCCCCCTCCCCATAGAGCCCCAACCACGGGGCAGCCCCCGCCCAAACACCAGCCCCACCCCGAGCCTTTACTCCCCCCAACTTTTTTACTGTCCCATCAGGGGACGTGGTGTGGCCCTGCCTGTCTTCACCCTTTGCCAGAGCTCCGTCTCCCAGGCCCTGTCCCATCTCCGGGAGAATGAGGATCAAAGAGTATGCAGCCTCCAGCCCTGCCCCAGGCTGGGCGCTCTGCTCACTGCAAGCTGGGCTCTGCAGAGTCCAATGACCCCTACTGATAGCCAGAAATTCTGCAAGGGAAACAGGGAATTCTGCAAAATTCTGCATTGCGCAGTGGCGCAGAATTCCCCCAGGAGTTGCACACGAGCCTTTATAATGTGTGAGTCCTGGCAAACGAGAGCTCAGGCTCTGCTAGCCTGACCCCATTTCTTTTGCAAACGCCGTGGCATGTAGGCACCATGTGTGTGACTCAGATGCATGTCTGACAGCCCCTGCAAGAGTCCCGGCTACACCGTTTGTGAGCTTCTCCTTCTCACATATGAAGACAAAGGTCCTTGCTGAGATCACACGGGCTAGGGGAAGAGAATGGGGTCTGGCTGTAGTCATTAAGTTCAATGACCCCACCCTGGGCTGTATTGCTAGTGACATGACGCAAGCCCATGTTCCAGGAGTCCGCCCCCAGAGTCCTGGCGGCAAGAGCAGGGGGAAAGCTGCCATCTCTACCCTGCCACCCAAACTCTGGGCATGGGCCCTCGGGGGTAATGTTGGAACAGTGGTGTTGGGATGACATCACAGTGCCACGTCTGCTGAAACTGAATTCATAGAACATCCAATGTGGCTGAGGTGTTAATCTGAACAACACCCTCCACCGCTCAGCCAAAGTCCTAGCTATATGTTAGCAGGAAATGCTCCATGCTTTGCTCAGGAAAATCTCTATGGCATAGAGGGCTGAGATTGTCCAAGGTGCCTAAAGGAGATCAGCAGCAAACCCCCACTGGCTCTCAGTGAAAGTTAAATGCCCAACTCCCGTCCCTTAGGTGCCTTGGAAAATCTTTGCCCAAGAACTGATCATCACACTGATCAAGCTAAGGAATGTCCTGCCCTGGGTCTGACCCTGGGAATTGTTTATTAGGGAATTGCCAGCAGACGCTGAATGGGACACTGTATAAGGATCTTCAGATCTCCTGTTGACTCAGACTGTTCTGTAACAGTTGTTTTGAGTCAGCAAGCGTTCCGGGCAAATCGCAGGACTCTGAAATGTGAAACAGTTGCTCTTGCAGTGGCATCCATGGGAGCAAAGCCATGAGACCAAAACTAGTAAACGGCAACGGTGACATCAGCTTTCATGGAAATGAAGATGCAGACTGTGCTGTACCCTCTGAAATCTAACGTTTTGTTTTGAGGGATGGGGAAGAGAAACGTTCAGCCTTCCTGGGTGCAATCAGTATATCAATGCATGATATGGCAATGCAAGTGCTTTGGAAGATAGGATTAAAATTCAAAATGAACTGGAGAAATGGTCTGAAGTAAATAGGGTGAAATTCAATAAGGACAAATGCAAAGTACTCCACTTAGGAAGGACCAATCAGTTGCACACATACAAATTGGGAAATGACTGCCTAGGAAGGAGCACTGCGGAAAGGGATCTGGGGGTCAGAGTGGATCACAAGCTAAATATGAGGCAACAGTGTAACGCTGTTGCAAAAAAAGCAAACATCATTCTGGGATGTATTAGCAGGAGTGTTGTAAGCAAGACACGACAAATAATTCTTCCGCTCTACTCCGCGCTGATTAGGCCTCAACTGGAGTAGTGTGTCCAGTTCTGGGCGCCACATTTCAGGAAAGATGTGGACAAATTGGAGAAAGTTCAGAGAAGAGCAACAAAAATGTTTAAAGGTCTAGAGAACATGACCTCTGAGGGAAGATTGAAAAAACTGGGTTTGTTTAGTCTGGAGAAGAGAAGACTGAGAGGGAACATAACAGTTTTCAAGTACATAAAATGTTGTTACAAGGAGGAGAGAGAAAAATTGCTCTTCTTAACTTCTGAGGCTAGGACAAGAAGCAATGGGCTTAAATTGCAGCAAGGGCGGTTTGGGTTGGACATTAGGAAAAACTTCCTAACTGTCAGAGTGGTTAAGCACTGGAATAAATTGCCTTGGGAGGTGGTGGAATCTTCATCATGGGGGCTTTTTAACAGCAGGTTGGACAAACGCCTGTCGGGGATGGTCTAGATAATACTTAGTCCTGCCTTGAGTGCAGGGGACTGGACTGGCCACTTGAGGTCTCTTCCAGTTCTATGATTTACTTGGTCAGTTTTATAGTCAGCAAGACTGGAACCACAGCAATAAAAATGGTGTAAATTTTCCCAGTCCATCTTAGGAGGATATCAGTAAATATTGTAATGAACTGAGCAGCATGTGGATGCACCACTGCCATATATGTTATGGAATCTGCTCTGCTCAACTATATGTTATAGACCCGATACAGCTAATCTTCTAAAAAGGACGTGTCTTTAGCTCAAGTGACAGGGGTCTTTGCTTTTTGAAGCAAGGGAACGGGAGTTCTATCCCCTCTATTGCTCTGAAATGCCACATAATATAATGTGCAGCGTACTGCCAACAACTGAAGTTTTCAAAGTAGGATACTCAGGGTTCTGACTCACTGTTACATAATAAACCCCAGAACATAGTAGGTAAACATCCAAATGAATGGATTTTTTTCCAAATAGCTATGAAGTATGTCATTGTGGGATGGGCAATGTAAATGCCTTTGGAAAAAATATTAACAATAAGCACTAAATATTGTTTATCTTGTCTCATAATTTCAGATACATTTCCTGTTAACGTTAATTAGGGTGGGTTGGAAAACGTGAAAAGTGGAAATAAAATTGTATGAATATTTTTGTACAGTTTTCTCCCCATTTTCCAGCCAACTCTCCCCTTAGTGAATGGAGTAAATTCATTACATGAAATATACAAATTAAAAACAGCTGGTTCAGTTGGAGTTTCAATGGGATTACTTTAAATCCTTGCCCTACAGTAAGGAAAATTCAAGCAGCCACCAGTGTGGGAAACAGACTTCATAGCTATGTTAACATCCAGTGGCATCTAGATTCAATCCATCTCCACTTCTAAGAGAAGCTGGTTGTGATCTCAACTGCATGAGAGATACTGGCCTACGGAGCTTTTCATCTCTAGCTTCTTGATCCATCTAGCCCTAGCCAGTAGTATCCGAAAGTCATTGCCACCTGGTGAGGAGAGTGGGAGTATGATCAAGTGGTTCTGACATTTTAATCTTGGCTGTTGTGCCCAGCTCTGACATTCACTTGCATAGGCGGCGAGTTCCATACCCATGTGGTGCTCGGAACCAGGGACCCAGCGCCAGCAATATGTGGAGCCGGGTGCCCCCCCCACACCTGCACCCCCCGAGTGTTCCGCGGCCCCGACTTGCTGCCCTGGGCCCTGCCCCCCGCTCGTCTTTCCCGGGCCCAGGTGCAGAGAATCACTGACTGTCTCTTCCCTGAGCAGCTCTATGTTGCCTCCCAGCAACTGCTGCTGCAGGGTCCTGGTGCCCCCATCTCCACGGCCAGGACAGACTGACTCTGAGCCTGCCCTGCCCCCTCAAACCCTTCCCTTTTCCGGCAGGACCCTCAAGCAGCACAGGGGGGCCCCCCTCTGCCCACAGTCACCACTCCTGCCCCATGCAAGGAGGCAGCCCCATCCCTCACCCCCAGTGAGGCTACAGTGACAGTGTGCTGCTGGGGGGCAGGAAAGGGGGGCTCCTCCCCCAGAGCTTGCTGCGGCCGTTAGGGAAAGGGCTGGGGGGTGTCCTCTCTGGCCCCTCTCCCAGAGCAGCCTTCCTGCACCCCAAACTCATCCTCAGCCCTGCCCCACCCCAGAGACCCCCCACCGCACCCTCAACCCTCTACCCTAGTCCTGAGCCCCTCCAGCCCCCCAAACACCTTATCCCCAGTCCCAGCCAGAGCCCTCATCCCGCCGCACCCTGACCCTCTGCCTGAGCCCCTCCAGCCCCCCAAACACCTTATCCCCAGTCCCAGCCAGAGCCCTCATCCCTCTGCACTCTAACCCTCTGCCTGAACCCCAAGCCCCTCCAGCCCCCCAAACATCTTATCCCCAGTCCCAGCCACAGCCCTCATCCCGCCGCACCCTGACCCTCTGCCTGAGCCGAGCCCCTCCAGCCCCCCAAACACCTTATCCCCAGTCCCAGCCAGAGCCCTCATCCCCCACACTCCTACTCTTGCCCTGAGCCCCTCCCACACTCCAAACCCCTCATCTGCAGCTACATCCCACAGCCTTCACCCCTGCACCCCATCCCTCTGCACCCCTCCCATCCCCAAACTCCCTCCCAGAGCCTGAATCCTGCATCCCAATCCCCTGCCCCAGCCTAGGGTCTGCACCCCAGACCTCCTCCCTCACCCAAACTCCCACCTAGAGCCTTGGGCAGGTGGGGGGCAGAGTTTGGGGGCAGGGCGGAGTTTGGGCAGGGGTGGGTTCTGGGCACCACCAAAATTTCTACAAACATGCCACCCATGTTCACTTGCACTATGGACGTGGGCAGGCTGGTTCACTTATCCGTACAGGGGCAGCATAAATTCCTTAAAAATGGGGGGGGGGGCACAGGTGAGTGAACTGTGGCCCTGCCCCCTGCTCCACCTCTTCTCCCTGAGGCCCTGCCCCTTCCCCAAGGTCCCGCTCCTGCACCACCTCTTCCCCCAAACCTCTGCCCCCCGCTCGCTCCTCTCCACCCCTCCCCCCCCATCATTGGCCCTTATGGCTGATAAAAAGTGTGTGTGCATGTGGGGGGGCTGGCCTCATACCTGCCCATCTGAAAAAAGGGAATAGTAACTCTAAGCTGTTGTGAGGTGTAATCAATGAATGTTACCTGCTTGGAGAACACGGCATGACAGGGGTCCTTGGGGAGACTAGGAAGGTTCAGGGCTGTTAGGAATCCTTGTAAAACCAGCTCTCTGTCTCAGTCCAGTTCCCGGTGAACACAGCTCACAGAAGAGAGGCCAAGGATTGAACTGGACAGTGGAAATGGACTTCCCCTTTCATGTCTGGAAGTGGTGCCTCCAGGTCAGGGCTGAGGCACATTGGACTGGGGCGGGGGAAGCCAACCCTGCTGCTGCCTGGGTTGTACCTGTTCTGGGGGGTAGGCTCAGGAGTTCAGGCTCTGGCATTGTGAATGTGGTACCAGCGCTTTTCCTCTGGGAATACAAGGGGCTGGGGAGTAACTGGTTGCCAGGAGATCAGCGAGCACCTACTTTGTTTTGAAATGCAAATGGTGAGAAATGATTTACTTTGCCTCCCTAAATGCGCCAGCATTTTGTAAAATGAAATGGCACAGGATGGCTGGAGCCAATTCAGAGACACAAGGTGCTGTGTATGATCTCTGATTATTTGGACTTGTGTTCCCCTCTGTTATTTCTAGCAGATGTCACCATTACAGAGTTAGGGGCTATTGTTTGGAGAGAGTCAGTTCAGTTTAGACTGAACCAGACTTCAATCAGAAGTGATGGGCTCCAGGCAGGAATCACCGGGAGAGATCTTTGGCTTGCATTATGCAAGTCAGAACAGTTGATCAAAACAGTCCCTTCTGGCCTTAAAGTCTAGGAATAAAGAGTTTAGTCTGATCTTTCAGAATGATAGGAATTCTCAGTGCATAGGTATATTGTAGAATTACACACTATCCTAAAGTCCCATCAGCATAGCAGCTTTGTAATCACGAGCACTTACGTAGTGCTTTGTATTTCAAAGCTTTGTGCAAACACTGATTTTAACTGAGTGATTCCATTAGCTAAGTATTACACCCATTTTATGAGTAGGGAAACTGAGGCACACATCTGCTTTGCCAGTGTGTTGCACCCTCGGGTGCAAATCTCACCATTCCAGTTCAATGGCAAATCAGGCCCAGAGAGTTTAAGTACGTTGCCCGAGGTTATGCATACACAGCCAGAGGTGATGCCGGATTTAGAACTCGGGAGGTCCTGGTTTCTAGACTTAAAATTGGTTCGAGGTACTGTGCTGCCTAAAAGCCCAGCATCACCAATCAATAATAATAACAAACACCACTTTTTCTTGTTTGCTTCATTGCTTAAACCAGCTGCTTGCAGGCAAACTTTAAACCACAGCTGATTTTACTAAAAATATCTATTTCCTTTTGCATCTTCGTTGATTATTGAAGTGGCTTTAGTCTAAAGAGAAGCTCCTGCCTCTGTAACTTTGCTACTCTATGAAGCCCCCAAACTATGTTCATGTGGGGTGGTGGGGTCACTATTAGTTCCCATGGTAGCAGTGGAGCTGTCACTGCCATTGGCTTGTGACATCACTGGATAAATTAGGCCCAAGAAGGTGGCTGGGTTGAAAAAGACAGCCTCAGCTTCCCACATGGTACTGATGGGATAACCGGAGCAATGGAACCTGAGCTGAATGAAAGGTAAATGTAAATGAGAGAGCAGAAATGCTTCCTACCGGTGAGGACCATTGGATAGTGGAGTAACTTGCTTTCTAAGGGGGAGATTCTGCCATCCTTTATAAGGCTGAGTAGCACGATTAGCCCCATTAAAATGAATGGGATAATAACAGTAGGAGGTAGTCCACTTAACTTCAGTGGGCTGTGGATCAGGTTCTTAGATAGGCTGAGTTTAAAGGTACAAGAATCTGACCCTAAAAGAAGCCATTGGGGCCCTGTTATTAAAATTGTATGACTAATAACAATACCCTGCTCTTAAAAGGCCAGGTTCTTAGCCAATGTAAATCTGAGTAGCACCCTTGACTTGAGTGGTCATTTTCACCAGCTGTGAACCTGGATCATCACACCTGCCATCTGAGATCTCAGATTGCTTTACAAACTAATTCTCCAAATGTACCCGTGCGAGGTAAAGGAGTATTGTTCCCATCCTTCCAGTGAAGAAGATGTAAATCTAATAGTGATTAAGTGACCTGGCTAAGGTCACAGTGAGTGAATGGCAGACCTGAGAATAGCATCTAGTTACAAAATCTTGAAGGCCCAATCCATGCTCGTACAGCTACAGGTGCCTGAGAACCGCAGGTGTAAGACTGTGTCTGTCAGAGATTGAGCTGAAGGCCTCCTGAATATTGATGTTTGGATCCAGGCTTGAACTTTGCATCTAGCTTCTATTTCTATAAAGGACTGAGTCAAATTTCCCAGCTTGAAACATGCTGAGGCCCCATCTTTACCGTCTACGCATGTGAGACTGAAGAACTATGCTTGCGGGTTCGAGAGCCACAGTCAGTTACTTCATGATGTAGCGGTTTGTTATATGGCCTCACATGCTTTGGTTTTGCCCAGTGTTAGATTTGTGCGTGCAGGAACTTTGAGAGTACATTGCATAAGCCACTTGCATACACTTCCTAGAGGCCTTTTGGTGTTGAGAAATGTTCCTGTTCTAACACTCTAAATGCTGGCTTCAGATGGATGCATGCAGCTGACCCCGCATCATTTAAGACCTTTTCGACAGAAATTGAGGCAAGACTCAGCGTGTACCTTTAAACGGCTTAACTGGTGCCAGGGGCTCATTCTTTCCAGTGAAACACATTTGTCAGATGGCCAAATGGGCCAGTGATGTCCCAGCATTCGACTGATTTCTATGGAATTATGTCAGCTTAGAGGACCAGTAGTCAATGGGTTAAATCTGTGGTTCATAAGCCTGCAATCTGGAAGGCTTCCATAGAGCAGTGGTTGAGTACCTCAGACTGAGTCATTTCTTTTAAATGCAATGACAAATGCATATTCTCTTCACAACTGTCAACAATCATGTTTCTTAAATGGAAAGATGCCTCTAACTACTCTAGTGGGTTTAGCAAAGTGCTGAGACCCAACAACCTTGGACAACTCACTAAGCCCTTCATTTTCAAATAGAGGTGCCTCAAGTTAAGCACATAAATAAATGGCCTGACGTTGAGCCCTACAGCTCCCATGGACATCTGGCCAGGAGCATGATATCACTGGGACCTCTGCAAATTGGGCTCTGTAGTTTGGTGCCTAAAATATGGACGAAGATGCCCGTTTTAGGCTCCCAATCTTGAAAATGTTGGCTTCTATTGCAGGCCACAGGAGAGTCTGTATTACTAAACAAACCTGATATTTTGTCCCCCGTGTTAAATATTTGACCCAGATGTAGATTTGAATCCTCTGTGTGTATAGTAGGTTTAGACGTCCGCCGTTCAGACTGCTTCTGTTACTATTTGACTGGGTTCTTAAATAATCAAATCTCCTATCTTTGTTCAGGTGCCTTATTGATTGTTTGTGATCATTTTTCTGCACTGTTCATACATACCTCCCCTCCCCCATATTTGTAAAAAAAATTCTACTTCCTTTTCTGACTGCGTTTAATTATATCTCTTTGTTAAGTGCGTTAATTGGGACCAAATACATTTAGTAAAGTGACAGATCAGAAAGGATGCCATAGCTTATTTTAAAGAGCGTTTTTGTACTATTTGTTTGAGTCTGCATTAGTAACCGTCCTGTAGAAGCTCATAAATGATGTTCTCACCCACTGGATGTTGATATTTCCTTTGTCCCAACCACCGCTTTGCCCCTCCATGCTGTATTTCTTTTCATGGTGCTGAAGTCAACGTGCCTCTTTGTCTGCCTTGGTTATTCCTCAGTATCAGTATTGCCAACTCCCGCCATTTTCTCTCAAGTAACGGGATTTCAGAGGATGCTGGAGCTCAGCTTGTGAGGACGCAAGAAGCTCCAGTCCCCTTGTGAAGTTCAGCTTTGCTGCAAGCCGGCAGTGTCCCTCCCCTTCACTCGCTATTCTCACAGTAGGGGACGGTGGGGGGGCAGGAGCGGGGGAGAGGGCAGCAAAAAGCCCTGGAGCTCAGCTGGGCTCTGTTCCCTCCTCGGCCCTCCCCTCCTGTGAGCAATGGGACAGAATGGTGCATCTTTTCCTCCCCCTGCAGCACACGGCCTGGAAGGGACCCCACTGCAGTCCCCCCCGCAGGTGTGAGAGAGGAAGGTAAAGAACCCCAGAAGGAGCAGAAGTGAGTGTGGCAGGGGCGCTGAGAGTTGTTGGGGAGCTGAACTGGCAGGACATGGGATAGAACTGATGGGAGGACTGCGGGACAGGATAATTTCTGGGGAGGGGATGGGCAGATATTGGGGTGAGTGAGAGTCTGTCCTTAAAATGTGTGAAGGATGGTGAATGGGCAACACTAACTGTGACACACCCTGGGGTTGGGCAGAGGGAGTTCAAAAATCAAAAGGGAGACTGAAAAAACGCAAGATAATCTTTTTTTGTAAAAAAAAATAGTTTTTTGGGGGGGTCTGACTTGTGATTTTTGATCTCATGAGGCTGGCAGCACTGGTGTTGGTGTAGCTCTGGGGACTATCATGATCTTCGTACAGCCCCTTTCATCCCAAGGGATCCTCAAGTGCTTAACAAAGTACATCGTAATAAATCGACGGCCAGCTAAAAATTAAAACCGAAATCCTCCTGCTTCAGGAGCCCTTGAGCTAAAGGAAACTTGCTCTTAGGGAGTATAAAGCTGATGCCATAGAGTTGAATAGCACTGACTCCATCCAGTAGACCTCAGTGGTACACACAGCAGCAGTGAGTTTCAGTACACAGCCTGTGCCACTGAAATACAGCTGCTCTTAGCAGTGACGGATTAGCTCCACAAACCCCTAATCTGCCTCTGGCTCTTAGTAGGGAGGACAGTGGCCAACTACACACTATTCATCAGTGCAGAGAGTAGGGACGGTGGAAGTTTTGGTTAAAGACACTGGTGCGAACTACAAAATAAACCATGGGATTTAACGTACAGGCAAGGCCCCTGTTTTTGAGCATCTCATCTGAAAACTACACCCAGAATAAACTGCAGGGAGCTCAACTTCTCTATCGCTGAATGATGTATGGCTGAGCAGCTCTTGCCAGGAACAGAACCTGCAGTTCCCGATGAGATAAAATACTCCAGGTCTGATTCTTAGACCCCCAAGCTATTCCCTGCAGAGAGGCAGCTATTAGCTGCTGCTCACAGAGTTGGTAGGAAAAATTTACATCCCAGTTTTTGTGGGTCCTATGCAATTAGTGACTTTTCCCTGTTTCTCAGCAGTGACGTGGCAGATTTGGACTATTTAAAAATTGGAGGACAAGCTTCCTAAGGCAGTGTTTGAACCCGAGCTGCTTGTACTGTTATGACAACCACTAGTGCACAGGGACTTCCCTTAGCAGCAGAAGTTACTCTGCCTCTGAGCCCAATAAATCGGCATCAGCTTTAAGGAAGGCTAAAGTTTGACTCCGAACGTATTGCTCAGCAGTGGGCCAGCTACTCGGTTGCTATTTTAGTGTCTCATCATTTCTCATAACGGGTAGAATCATTTTTTTTTAATGGGGAAGGAAGGAGTTTCACTTGGTCAGATTCGTCATTCAACCTGATGTGCGTTACAAAACTGGAACAGCGGGTGCTTTGGTGCTGCAATCGTGTGTTTCATGGTGTCCTTCTTTGCCCCTCTCAGGGTCCCAAATCGCTCACCCTTACTTACTGAGGAGAGCCCCTTCATCCTCAAGCAGTGCCACTGAAATCCATAGACTCACTCCCAGAGTCCAGCATAGCCTGGCCGAGGGGAGATCACACCCATGCAAGGGCATAGATCCAGCTCAGAGGCTTGTATGTCTTTGCTCATCCAGCGCAGCGTGGCGGAAGGAGGCATTGCTGTGAAGGGGGAGCATGGCTTTCAGGCTCATGTGGCAGTTAAAGGCCAGTGTATCCCTTGAGCTACTGTATCACAGAACACAGGGAACGACATGCACTAAGCACCAGAGTCAGGACCCAGGGGAGGTTTAGGCTGGCTTTGCACAGCACCCACTGTGGTGCATTTTGGCCCTAACAAAGGATCTGGCTCATGATCTTTGTTTGCCGTTTGCTGTCACCTATGCACACTCACACTTTGTAGCATTGCGATGGCTGGACTGCAGCACCATGAAAATAGACCTTAAGTATTGTAGCGTTGGAACTATTCCTTTTATATTAAGTATCAATCTATTTACTGACTTTAAAAATCAGGGGTAGTTTAATGGCAGTGCTTATCAGTAGTGACCTGTCAAGTGACAGCACTCATCCGCAGAGACCCCTGGCAGGAGAACATAATTTTACTCTGAATTTGTGGCTGGGCTCTGTCAGGCTCAACTGTATGCTCTGTTTTAGTATTTATTTTAAAATAGTTTGTATTAGGTCTGGGAAAATTCTGCCAGATGTGGGGTCAGGAAGGAATTTTCCTATAAGTCAGATTGACAGAGATCTTGGGGGTTTTTCACCTTCTTCTGTTGCGTGGGGAGCAGGTGGTTTGCTAGAATCATCTGAGCATATCTAACCTAATCAATTTCCCTGCCACTGCAGGGGCCTCTGGCATTGGTGGAATCTCATAAGACCAGCCATACTGGATCTGTGGTCCATCTAGCCCAGTATCTTGTCTTCCAACAGCAGCCAGTGCCAGATACTTCAGAGGAAATGAACAAAACAGGGCAATTATCAAGATCCATCCCTTGTTATCCAGTCTCAGCTTCTGGCAGTCAGAGGTTTAGGGACACCCAGAGCATTGGGTTACAGCCCTAATCATCTCGGCTAATAGCCATTGATGGACCTGTCCTCCATGAATTTATCTAATTCTCTTTTAACCCATTTAGACTGTTGGCCTTCAGAACATCCTCTGGCAATGAGTTCCATGCATTGACTGTGCGTTGTGTGAGGAAGTACTTTCTTATGTTTGTTTTAAACCCGCTACCTATTAATTTCATTGGGTGACCCCTAGTTTTTGTGTTATGAGAAAAGGTAAATAACACTTCCCCATTCACTTTCTCCACACCATTCATGATTTTATCAACCTCTGTCATATTCCCCCTTAGTCCTCTCTTTTCTAAGATGAACAGTCCCAATCTTTTTAATCTCATGGCATCGAGGCTGATTTAAGTGATAAGTTACATACCACCGTTAGTTTTGCAATTTCATGTTTTCGTTTCTGCAGAACTCCTGGTGAACACCATCTGGTCCTGGTGATTTTACTGTTTCATTTATCAATGTATATCAAAACTCTCCTCTACTGACACCTTAGATCTATCACCTGAAAAGAATGGCTCAGGTCTGGGAATCTCCCTCATAACTTCTGCAGTGAAGACTGATACAAAGAATTCATTGATTTAGCTTCTCTTCAACAGCCTTGCCTTCCTTGAGTGCTCCTTTAGCACCTCAATCGTCCAGCGGCCCCACTGGCTGCCTGGTAGGCTTCCTGCTTCTGAGGTACTTAAAAAAAACATTGCTGTTAGTTTTTGTGTCTTTTCCTAGTTGCTCTTCAGAATTTTTTTTGGCCTGTCTAATTAGAATTTTGTCATCCCCTTTAAATAACCGACACTACTGGTCCCTGTGTTCTCTGTGTGTGGCACGCAACAATTCAGGCTCCTGAGGACGGAGATGCTTTAGTCTAACCCCAGTTACTGGGCTCAACACAGAGGTAACTAGGTAAATTGAGTGGCCTGTGATATGCAGGAGGTCAGAGTGGATGATCGATAGTCCCTTCTGGCCTTAAACTCCATGAAATCTATGAAAAATCATTTTTGTCTGAATTTGTGCCAACTTAAGCTTGGTGGGTTTTACTGCAGTTCAAAAGATAATGGGTTCAATGTCTATTTAATAGAGCCCGGGCTAAAAAGAGCAAAGGCTGAGAGGGGGAAGGCAAGGGGTAGGGGAGAGAGAGAAATCCAGTCGAAATAATAGGGTTAAAAATGGAGAAGAGGACAGAACAATTACCTCCACTGTAGGACTCACTGGGTGAATTTCTCTGGCCAGTGTGATGGATGAGGTCAGACTGGATGATCTAACAGTCCCTTCTGGCCTTAAAATCTGGGAAGGATGGAGAGACAAACAAGACAGAGAAGCATGAAGGTGTGGCAGGGAAAGAGAAGGAATCTAAGAGGAGACCGTTTATATCTCCGATACATGCCATCCACTTGTACCAGCCTGGCTTGTGGGATGGGGTATGATTCACTAATGCAGAGTTCTGGTTTCCTTGTGGACTTCCACTAGTTTTTCAAACCCTAATGCAAATATTTCCCAATGTTCGCAAAACATCCCACTCTACAAACTTTTCCCATCAGTGATTTTTCACAAGTTTTTCCAAAGTCCAGCAAGAGAGAATTGTTGGCAGTGAAAATAGCTTCGTAGCCAGGTCCCAAGAGAATGAAATGGCCATAGTCTCTCATTGTGCTTTTGAAAGGTTCTCCCAGGAACGGGCAGACAAGTTCTGGGTTTCCAAAGGGTGTGGCTTTTTATTTTTTTTAAGAAACCGAGCCACGCATACATGTATGTAAGTACTGGAAATGCTGGTCCATTTGTTATACAAATGGAACAAAAGACACCTTCATTACTATTGTGATATAAAACATTTAGCACCTCGATGGTTGTTTATGAACATTAGCTGATAAGTAATAAGTTATGCCCTTTTTATAGATAGGGAAACTGAGGCACAACCAACCCCCATCCTCTTCCCATTGAGGTCAGTGGCAAAACTCCCATTGACCTCAGCGGACTCAGGCCCTACAGAGGATAGGTGACTCTCCAAAGCCACACAGTGAGTTGTTATTGGAGCTCAGGAATTTGAGCCCAGATCTTCAAAAGTATTTAAGTACCTAAATAGCTTTGAGGAGTTGGGCCTTGGACACCAATTCAGCCAAGGCCCAAGCAGCTGCTTAAGACTTCAGTAGTATATAAGTGTGTGCTTAATTTTAAGCACACTCTTAAGTACTTTGTTGAATCTAGGCCTCAGGTCCTGGCTTCTTGGCCTGTATTCAGATCATGCCTTTGTCATCAACTTTAAAAAACGGAAACCCTGCCTTCTTTTCCTGCAACCTCATTACATTGCTTTCAGTCATTTCCCGTGTGTCCTGGGGGAAAGTACAGTGGTTTTAGGTACAGTATTTTGTAACAGAATCTGACGTAATTCCCAATAAGAACAACATAAGGCGGCCATACTGAGTCAGATCAAAGGTCCATCTAGCCCAGTATCCTGTCTTCTGACAGTGGCCAATGCCAGGTGCTTCAGAGGGAATTAACAGAACAGGTAACCATCAAATGATCCATGTACTGAATCTATAGTTCTATCCCAGGGTAGCTACCAGTGAATGCTCACTATTTTTTTTGTAACTCTCCTCATTGGCCTGGAAGTAGCTCTCTTTGGAGTGTGATATGGGCCATTCGAGCCATTAAGCTTTGGGCATCTTTTGCCTAATAATCTCAATACACACTGACATCATCTGGCATGCACGCTAAGTCCAGAGACATTGTAATGACAAATATGTAAAGTCTCTCTCTGAGTCAGTGAGATTTTGCATATTATCATCAGTTTTCTCTGACAGATCCAGTCTGTTCCTCTGCAGTCTATAGGCTGCACTTTTTGTGCCACATCGTGGAGCAGTGAATCTGGTTTCCTCTCCAAACTTCAGACCATGAAACATGGATGTGACATAAGCTTTCCACTTAAGCTTCCTTGGGAATAAGAATAGGAGTCATGTCCTTTGGGAGTCAGCATCCCCAAAAATAAGTCACTGTTAATCTTTATTTCTGCACACTGGATATTAATAGGAGAGATTTTACTGAAGATGGACCCAAGCTGCCAAATTCAGGTCCAGGTTATTCCAAAAGCCTGGAGAATTTAGCTCTGGGCTTTGGGTTGACCCATCAGAGACACAAGGCCCAGCAGCTGCTGTGTTCAGAGACTGACTCATGTGTCCAGAAGGCTTGGGGCACACGTACATATTGGGTTTGGTGTCAGACGCTCATGTTTCTAACAGCAGAGAAACAAACAAGAATTAAACACACAGGCCAAGACTTTGAAATCACAAGCCCCAGTTTTTAAAGGAGCCCAGGGGACTGAAATTCAGTGGGAGTTTGGCACCTAAATCAAAGCCATCTAAGACCATATTTAGGCACCTAAATAAGTGGCTTGATTATCAAAAGTGCTGAGCAGTCAAGTAGCTCTTCCCGCTTTTGCTGAGATCTTCAAAATGGCCAAAAGGGCATTTGACATTCAGTTCCCATTAATTTTAACGTGAGTTGTTGTCCAGAGCTGCCATAGGGATTGAAAAAATCTCACGCACAGAGCATTTTACTGTATGTTATTTAAGGACAATAAATAAAAATAGAAAAGAGATAAATAAAAAGGGAAAGAAGGAGAGAGATTATTACTGAGGAGATCAGAACTAAAAGGTTACTGGCCCAGAGCTATTTAAAGGCATTTCCAATTCCCTCTCTCTCCAACAGGGCTAGAAGCCCTGGTTTATCCAGGGTCTACTTCTGCCATGCTTAACTGTGCCAATTTCATTGGGGCTATTGGAAGGAGATGGTATTACTCAATGTGAGTAATGTTGGTAGAATCTGATAGTAACTAAAAAGCATTTGAAATCCACCAAAATATCATGCACAGAATTCCCTACCCCCCTTTAAGTGAAAATGGACCAAAATGACACCCCCACCCCCAAAAAAAAACAACACCGGAAGTTCTCCCAGGTAGACTTTGCAGCCAAAAAGCCAATTTCAAATGCTGACTTTTAAATTCCTGAAGCCAGCAAAGGGAGGTGTACAATGGAAATGGTAGTGTACTGTATTTCCAGGTCCTGCTGTCTGTGGTTGACAAGAGGTCCTTGTTTTTCTCTTAAATTCCACACATTTTCTTCCTTTTGAGTCTTGCCTTGTTTAGGCTACTTTTTAAATGCAAATGTGCTTGTTTAATTTTAAAAGTAGGTACATTTGGTTCTCCTGATAGCAAGCAAGGAACTAGCATACACTAGACTGGAGTGAGTTGTGCTGTGTGGAGATGCTATGCAAGTATCCCATCCACTCCCCAAACTCTGCCAAGGCACATACAGCCTCACCTGCAACACCCCCTGCTACTCCAATTTCGGACCCTGCACAGCTCTGCCCATGTACCTCTAGTCCTGATCTTGGAAGCACTCAGTGCTTTCGTGATGAAGGCTGTATGCACCCCTGGATGGCTGGATGGAATTTCCAAGGTACAGGGCCTTAGCTGCTGCAGTACAAAAGGAGCTGTAGTGTTGTATGTGAACTGAAGACGGATAAGAACCCTGTGCAGGGTAACTTTATTTCTGCAGCAGCAGCATGGCAAATCCTAAAGGGACGTAGCCTCCTTGCAGATAAAGTGCCACCTAGATCAATCTCTAGCTAGGTCCTTCAGTAGCACCATTTTTTAAATGGTGGGATTTGGCTGACCAATAGACAGGAAGCCTTTTGGGTCCAAATCACAGGATTCTTTCTTTCCTGAATATCCCATAATGACTTTTGTTATTTGTATTCCTCCCTCTGCATCTTTCTTTACAGCCAGATCCTGTCCATTCCCTCTGGCTCCGCGGTCCACAGAGAACTGGCTTTTCTCCTTTTTGTTTGATGGAGGCATCCCTCACCTTGGGTGACATGCAGGGAACGCTGCGTGACGGGCCGCCTGACACGCAGTCCTGAATAATACCCAGATGGCCACTGCTAAGTGACTTCCAGTCTCGCGCCCTCATAAAAGGGAATTAACTAAACAACTCATGGCCCCGGAATTGGGGAAGCAGCGTGTGCAGTTTACTTACAAGTGTGATAAGCATGTTGGTGTATGAGAAGCTGTGCTTTTTACCACTGCACTTTAGACGGAAGCTGTTTTACAGCTTAGATAACCCCACCACCGTAGCATCTGAGTGCTGCACGAACACCAATGAACATATCCTCAATTTGACTCAGCGGGTGTAGCTGGGTGCTCACACCTTTGGAAATCAGGTCACTTACGTGCCTAAGGATTAACCTAACTTTAGGCTCCTGTTTTGGGGAATCTTGGCCAATAATTATTATGTAGCCTAATTGAAAGGGGTTCTGATTTTAATTCAATCAGGTTTCACTTCCTTGGTACTTGTGATGTCACTACCCTACCAGTTCTCCAGTCATCCACAAGTCTTCCAGGATAAACAGGATATACAAGTGTCACAGTATGAGAGGGGTAGCCGTGTTAGTCTGGATCTGTAAAATCAACAGAGTCCTGTGGCACCTTAAAGACTAACAGACGTATTGGAGCATAAGCTTTCATGGGTGAATACCCACTTCGTCAGAAGCATGTAATGGAAATTTCCAGTGTCACAGTATTCTCTGCTCACCACTGGGGTGCCTGCTTGTGGCTGCAGCTGGGAAATAGCTTTGCCTGGTCCGAGATCCCTTTTCCATCTCTCGTGGGCTGCGGCCCTGTTCACGCTCCAGGAGTTGTGATCCTTCCTCTGTGTGACTCGGCCCTCCAGCCAGGTCACTATATGGTTTCTCCCTGCCAAAATCTCTCAGGACTGGCTGACTGGGCATCATTCCCAGCAGTCCTCCAGTTCAAGCTTATGCCGCTTCCCCAGTGGCAGGCAGGGGAACCTGGGCCCACCCACTACTCCAGGTTTCTGCCTAGGGACCCTACAATCAGCAGCCAAGGTCAGCTCCATCCCAAAATCCTGCTGTTGTTTTCCTGGACTGCTTCCTATTCCGTCTCTGTCAGACTTCCTCCTCCATCATCCCTCTGGGTGGGCCCTTCCCTCAGGGCCAGGAGTTCAGGACTTCTACTCCCTCCCTGAGTTTCCTCCTTTTCCCTCTGTAAGCCCAGAGACTGACTGCAGGCTTCCACATTGCAGCCTCCTTCTGCCCTCTCTTCCTGACCTTAGACCAGTCCTGCCTTCTCCTGCCCAGCTGGACTCCACTTTCAGTAGGTGCTTGCCTATCAAGCTTAACTATCCTTTAGCTGTGGATAGTCAGGTTACTTAACACCTCCCTCTCTCTATCGGCCACCTTAATCCTTTTCCGGGGTAGTGTGGCATCGCAAGATCTTAATTTTTCATGCAAAGAAACAAGCAGGAGGAAAGAGTTTACACATCATCGGATAAGGACATGAAAACATTTTCCTGCCTTCTCAGGTCACCTTTAAATCAGGAGCGAAATTACAGACTTTGGTGGACCTGGTGCTGCTGTATGTTAGCAGCAGCATCTCAGCCCACTGCAATTCAGACACAACTAAACTCTTCCTTGAAACTTGACTCCTTGGAGAAAGCTGACCTGAGAAATTCTTTCACTGATGGAATGGAGAAAACTGAATGCCTTTGCCTCTGTGGATACAGCCAAATCCGAGGCTGTACAGCTGTACTGTACCTTGGAAGGAGGGTAGACTGACCCTTGCGGTCCCTTCTAAACCTCTGATTCTATAATTCTGCCTGTATGCTGAGGCTATAGCAAGGATGTTGGTACTTAAATTGTATATTGTAGTGTCTAACTGTTTGATCTACAGGGTCCCCCACTTCCTGATTTTGTAACAACTCTCTCTGCTCTTGACATACAATTTTGTGTTTTACCAGCCACGCCCTTTTGGATTTTTTTCCCAACTCCCTTACTAGGTTCCCTCCCCCACCACCCCTGGGAGTGTTTTTTGGGACCTTGCATTTTATTCTCCTCAATCAAGGCTACCTTTACATGGGTGATTGTATATTTATTGCAAAGTAAAATTGTGGCCAATTATACGTTCTTGCTATATGTTTGTAACAAAAATATATAGATTTACTTCCAGAAATCAAGGGTACACTATATAGTGTTAAAAACTAGTTGACACTCTAAAGGTTGTTGTGCCAATTTGTTGGAATGGCTTCGTTTTCAAGCATGATAGGTATGTTAAAAATGATTAAAGCAGACTCATGACTCCCAGTATTGCATAAGGGCCTATAGTGTAGCATCTAACACTTGTGGTGTGTTTGTCTGTTGCTGTGTTTACATTGTGCTCAGCACCACGTCTTGAGTTCCTCACCGCTTCTAAACTTTCTACATAAATGAAGTAACTGCATGGGGGCAGACCCTCACCTGGTGTAAGTTGTCATAGCTCCATTGAAGTTAATGGAGTTATGACACTTTACTCCAGCTAAGGATCGTATCTAAATGAAGCAGCTTTGGGAATGCTGGGGACATGCCCCATACAAGCTTGGGGTATATTTTTCTGGCTCTTCCATAATTTTATCTTCACATCTTTATTGGCTATGCTAATTTATTTCAGCCACCCTGGGACTGATTTCATTAAGGCAGTGCCGCTAGCCTGGAAGCATTGTTTTAAACTGGAAAGGTAGCTGGCCATCAGATAAAAATCTGTCAATTTAAAAATTAAACCTTAACCAGTCTGGTGCATTGCCTTTCCTGTGAAATAATGACCTGGCAGCACCAAGCTAATGGGCCCCTATAGGTCATTCCCTGGAATCTAACCATAATCAGTCATTAATCCTGCAGGGAATTAACTTTGCCAAGGACAATATTAAGCGTTTATCCTTCCCCTCCCCCCTCAATCTCATGATTTATTCTTGTGCACAAGAGCTCTCTCTTGCCTTTGTCATTCCGGGCCTGAGCCAATGTCCATAGAAGGATCCCCTTCCATGGGTTTTGGGGTAAGCCTCTATGTCCATTTGGAGAGAGACCCCAAATTTCTGCTGCCTTCAGTGAGTATGAAGGGTGCTGAGCTCTTCACAGGGTCCTGGGTCCCCGCAGGTTCTGTGTCCTTAATACCTGCATATTCGAGACTAGTGACTTCCCCTATTAATCTTACTGTTGTAGTGTGTAAATGACTATGCTTGCTAATAAAAGCATCAGGTCAGTAGGTTATGCTGTTAATACAGGGCTGCTGGACCAGCAGGAATAAGTGCTTAGCAATAGGAACAACGCGCTGCTCCTCCTGTAATAACCAAGCTGAACTCATCTTGGGGGCTGGAGTTTCCCAGCCGCCTGCCTGTCAGCAAGCCCCCCTCTGAAGAGCTGCAGGAGGAGGTAGCGATCAGCGCCCACTGGAGAGCGAGCCGGGCGCCGGCTCTTTCCTAGGGCTGCAGCTCCCTGCCGCAGCAAGTGCATCCAGCTGCGATGAAAGGAGCGTCTGTAGCCAGGGCTGAGGCTTCCCCGCAGAGTCATGCGGAACGTGAGGGACGTGCCTGGACCCGGCAGCCCACACCCCTGTCTGCGTTTTCCCTTTTGTGTCGCTTGTGTGTGTGTAAAAATCAGTTCACGCGCTGAAATGCAGCCTAGCTTTCAATGAGGAGGGGAAATGATCGATATTAAATAGAAACTATAATTGTACTATAAAAATAAGCTCCAGCTCTCCGACCGGTTGCATAAAGGTTACAGGCGCCTGAATGGGGCAGGCAGCAATAGGATAGAGCCAGGGATTTTTCTTTGTTGGTTTTAATGCAAAATCTTTGCATTTATATTTCACCCCTTAATGGAGCGGAGATCATCCCCGTGCATTGTGTATGTACAATATACAGGGAAATAATCCATTGATATTTGGTGTATATCTCAGGGAAATAATCCATTTGGGATTTAGTGTATTCACAATACAGTTCAGTGAAAATATTGATATGTCTATATTTTAGAGCTACTATAAAGTACATAATCCCCCCTTTTCTTATGCATATGAGAACTATACCCTTAGAGTTTCAAGATGTTTATATCTGTGCAATAAATGTGTCTATATATTAGACACTTAGTGTGTGTATATAAAATATGCATGCACCGGTATTTACCAGTGGGTATTGCACCTAGACTAGTATATAATGCTAGAGAATGTATACATACAAATTGGAGCGACAGTGTGCGCTCTTAAAATTATTCTAGAGTCGCGTGGATTATCCGTGCCATGTATGGCTTTTTTGCACGCTTGTCTCACTAATGTGAGTCCTTTGTCTAAGAAAAAGTTGATCGTAACCCCCCCCCCCCAGGGTGGCTGCAGTTCGCCTAGCCGCCACGCGGCGGCAGCACGGGTTGGCGTCTCCAATGCCGGCTGCTCCCTGCGAAGAATCTCCCCCGCCCTTGCCGGCTAGGGGCGGGCTGCGGGTGACGCAGGCTTTGCCGGCCGGTCTTTTGCTGCAGAAATAGCTGCGGCGAGGTGCGAGCCGGGGCATTCACACGAGAGAGGCAGGAGGTGGAGACAGGCTCCCGGGAACCCGTCTCAGTGGCATTCCCCGAACGGCTCCTGCAGAGGGAAGCCCCCGGGGAAATTCCACCCGCGGAGCAGCGTGGCAGGGGCGTGAGGCTGCCTGGTCGGCGAGAATCCAGCCCTCCTGTCCCGGGGAACACGTGCTCCTCGCCGCTGCTTTTGAGTCTGTCGCTCTGTCCCCTCGAGGCAGTGTCCCCGCCTTAACTTTGCAATCATTGCATGATCAGAAGCCTTAGGACTAGCGTGTAAAGACATCAGGTGCTGCAGCGTCCGGGCCCGCTTGTTTAAAAAAACAAACAAAAAAGGGCCCTTTTTCTCTTTCCCGTGCATCTATCCACCCAGCCGGACACGGAGCGCAAACCGACCTTGGTTGTAAAAATGCCCATGGAGCTGACGCAAAGCCGGATCCAGAAGATTTGGCTCCCCAATGATAGCCACCCTGCGCTGCCCCGCAGATGTGAGTACAGCACAGTGGGGGCGGGGGGCGGACAGATGTGTGGGAATAGGGCCGGGGGGGGGGGGATAAGCCTGAGCGGTGCCCGCACCTACGCAGAGCAGGGCCAGTCTATGTGCGCGCTAATGCACCGGCAGGGTGGGCCATGCGGTGTATTTCCGGGAGCTGCCGGTCCTGGCTCTCGCTGGGCGTGGGATGCCGCGAGTGGGGGGAGCTGTGTGTTCCACACGCCTTCCCAGAAGCTGTGAGCGGGATGCTGGGGTGGGGGCTGCCCCTCCCTTGCTCCAAGGAGCCGCCCCTTGTGCCATTGATTTATCCCTTCGGGTGAGCATCGCCCCGTGTTTTAAAACGGATCCTGGGCGCTGCTTGCAACATAGCCTGGGCACGCAGGAGGATTGCACCGGGGAGCAGGGGACATGTACCCCGGAGAGGAGAGTACCGGGCAGGCCCGGGAATGGTGTTTCCCTAGAAATCAAGCGTTGGACATGGGGCTCTAGCGGAGTGGGTGGGAGGAACAGACCCCCCCCACGTCTGCCCTGCCGGGTTTCCCTTGAGCAGAGCATCCGTGTGAGGCTGAGCAGGGCGGGGCGGGGGGTTGCTGCACGCGGTGGGCCGAGGCCCCCGGCGAGCTGTGCGCCTGAATGGGCGTCTAACCGGCCCGTCGCTGCGCGTCTGCGTGTCCTTACTGCAGCCGGCATGGGCGGGGGGGTGACCTGAAACGCTCCCTAGCCCCGGTCTAGCCGCAGCACGCCTCCTCCGGCCGCACGCAGGGCTGGAGGCGGGCACTGCTGCGGCCGCGTGTGACTCCTCCGTGCGGGGGGGGACGCGGGCTGGAAATGGCGATGGGTTTGCCGCATCCGACAGCGCGCATCGCTCCTCGGCTGGGCAGGCGGGGGCCAGACCCGCCGCCTTCCCGTTCTTGGACCCTGGGGCTGCTGGAGGGACGGGACCAGGGAGCTGTCGTGCTGAGAGAGGACCGGTGTGGCTGCCCCACGTGTAGCGTTGCTGGATTGGGTGGGAGAGGGGAGGGGGGAAGCATGGATGCTGCATTGTTCCCAGGGCCCCTCTCTTCCCCCGTACGGGAGATCGGAGCCCGGTGCAGTCCCACCTCCCTCCAAAAGAAATTCCTGCACCTAATTCTCCTCTTTGTTAAGGGGCTGCAGTGCCGAACTGCATAGCTATAACATCTTGCACCCAGGGATCGCCACGTTCTTTATAAACATTAATTAATGAAGTCTCATATACTATCCCCTGAAGAAGAGCTCTCTGGGTAAGCTCCAAAGTGTCTCTCTCACCTGCCGAAGTTGGGCCAATGAAAGATATTACCTCACCCACCTTGTCTCTAATATCCTGGGACCCACAGGGGTAAAACAACACTGCATCGTACCATCCCCGTCTTTCCCCATGAGAGCTGATTAAAGTGTTTCTCCCCTGAAAAGTCCCATTTCTTTAAACAAGAAGTAAAGTCTGTAGCATCCCCCCCTCTCCTCCCCGCCCCCATCTTGGGATTCACTTTTAGCTCTGCCAGGATGAGACAAGTGGTGGTGGCTGGGTGCTGTCATAGTTGTGGGTCACCTGGTTATTTGCCTTCACCTGGCTTTGGATAGGCTCCTCTGATACAGAGAAGTCTGGTGGGACAACCCACCCTATCAGGGGATGCCGATCTCTCTAACCCACTTTCAGAGCCATGGCCTGGCAAACCCGACCTAATTTTGTAAAGTTACATCACTCCTTATTTCGGCTGGGATTGTCAAAAGCCTGATTCTGCTTGGAGTTTTACCATTGACTTCAACGGGAGCAGACTTAGCGTTGGAAAGTCTCTCACCCTCAGCTTCCATGTGCAAAATGAGCAGCATAAGTGACTTGATTTTAGTTGTGATCCCGTAGCAGGGAGGTGAAAGGGGTAAGCGGGGTGAATAATAAAGATGAAACGTTAGCTTCATAATTTGATATTTTTTTTTAAACTGGCGTGAACAGAAAGTCTCGTGGTCAAAAAATGGAACCATTCAATTAAAACAAAAACGCAAACACCGGGATCATATAGGTGCTACTGCAGTACAAAGCATCAAAATACATTTTGCCTGTTCGGGAGTCGGTCAGCTTATGTGTAAGCAAAGCTGTAAAGATGCAAGTCACATAACTTTGACCACCCCTAAAGAAGCAGTCTAGAAACCTTTGCACAAATACTGCTGGTGAGAGGTGAGGATTGCTTGTGCTCTGCACAGAGGTAATTTGGACCGTCAGCGATACTAGTCTTGTCTTTTAGCTAAGCCTTGTATTTTAAAATAGTTTGTACATTTGTGTCCCTCCGCCAGAAACATTGCCCTTTTAAACAGCTGGGGTTAAAAACCAGCCACTGATTCTGCTGGCTCTCTTGCCTATGAAATATGTGTGTGTGTGAGAGAGAGAGTGTGTGTGTTGAATGCAAATACGATTTTACAACAAATAAGGAAAACAAATGTGGTCTCTGGTCCTACAGAGAAAACTATACGATATTTTCCTAATGGATTTGCCAGTCAAATTAAATGAGATTTTATTAGCTGGAGAAACTATACGAGTGTTGCCAAAGCGTAAGAAAAAGCCCGACCCCTGGGATTTCTGTCAGAGATGGCACAATCTGCCCAGAACAGGGCTACCCCCTGCGTTCCTTTGTCAGTCAGCTGGGTAGAGTAAACTGAGTAGGAAATAGCTTTATGGAGAAGGCTGCAGATCTGTGTGGCAGCAGGACCTTGATTGCTACAGGATAACACGTCTCCTGTCTGGGGAAATTAGCTGTGTAGTTAGCAGATGGGACTTTTACAGGGTACTCCGCTTAGGTGTTTGGCTTCTTAAAGAAATCCCTATAAAACAGATATGGCCCACAGTCATCAACGTAAATCGCTGAGGGAGAGAGAGCTTGTGATGCGTTTTGGTTTATCAAGACTTCCGTGGAAGTGCTAGTTGATGTGATAATGGAGCTTTGATTACTCTCCCTTAACATGGAATGGGTCCCCTCGGGGGTGATTCCTACTATACTTCTTTAATGTTATTCATTTGGGCATCAAGGATATTTCCCCCCCACCCCCCGCCCGCAGCTGCTCCATACAAATAAAACAAGGAGCACAAACATCACTCCGGACTGCAGAGCTAATACTGAGCTACAATAAAGATTCGTATCTAATGCAAACAGCCTGAAATCCCAGGGAAAGCAGGGAGCGATAGTGTCTCTTTTAAGCATCATCGAAAAGCTTCCCGGGCCAACGGCTTGAATTTTTCTGCGTGTGTGCATGTGAAATAATTAGTCGGATTGGCTGACTTCTTGTTAGGGGAGATCGAATGGATGTGAAATGATGCCTCCCTCCCGCCTTTGGATGGCGATCCATTAAATTTCTGTCAAGTTGCACGTCTCTCACGTAGTCTGTGAAGCCAAGTTATTGCAGACGGCTTAATGGGCAGAGCCACTCACTTTACAAGAAGGAGGGGTGCGCGTGCATGGAATATTTGAGGATGCACGGCTGGTACTTTTCTCTTCCTTCATCCTTGCTCAACTTGCATGTGTACCTGTGTGTGTGTGTGTATATTTGTGTGTGTGTATTATTATACAATTATATACCTAATATATATGTATCCTGTGTGCGCTGTGTACAGGCAAGCAATTCTGTGGAGTCAGCTACCAGAGTGACACACACACACACACACACACACATACCATAGAAATGCACTAATTTACCAAAGTGTTTTTATATAAATGTGTATGTGCACATGTGCATGCATATTTTTATAAAGTATATGCATTGTAGAAAAGTCCAGACAGGTATATTACACACATCTGTTTTGCAGCCCCTCCTAACCCAGTGTCATTCTGTTGTTTGTCCTGATCTTGCAGCTTTGTATTCTTGGTGTCTGTTTGGCATAGGCTAACAGTCTTTATTTAGATAGTAAAAATAAACATTGATTGGGGGGGGAGGGGGGATTTTCTATTTTAAACTCAGGTTGGTAGTAGCAGGAAATCCCCCTCACACGCGCTTTGATGAATATCATGGCACATTGGGAATTGTTTGCACTGATTTTTGTGCTTCTAAAGATCCTAGCTGAATCCTCTTTACAGTTGGAACTTGTTTTGGTTACACTGAAATCTGTATTATTTTTAGTGGAGGCCAGAAAGGATTAACGGAATCTTTGGTTCATTTTATGTGCTCCACGCTTTGCACCTTTCCAGGTTTTTCATTTAGTTCCTGTAAACGTCATTGAAAGACTCCCACTGACTTTGGTGGGCTTTAGATCAGGGTCTTAACAAGGAAGTGCACATGCAATTTCCAGCTGCCACTTCTCTTTAGGAGGTACCTTTATTCCAATGACTCTCCCCAACCCCAAGTTTATGGACTTTCCTTAAAATGCAGCTGATGAAAAATTTCCAAATGAAGATGCTCAACTCCTGCAACTGCTGTTAAAGTCAGTGGGTGCAACTGCCATTAAAGTCAGTGGGAGCAGTGTGTGTGCTCAGCACCTCTGAGGATCAGACCCCAGCACCTCTGAGGATCAGACCCTAAGATTTGCAGATTTGCCTGTGTGTATGTGCATGCTCATCCTTGCAGGGTCAGATTTAATTGACTGGAGCGTAAGAATAATGAAATATTCAGTGGAGCGAACCGTCCAATTCCCTTCTCTGTTCAAGTATCTATTTATTTTTAATGTCGAGCACACTTGGCAAAATTCCTCTTGGCTCAGTGTTGTGGATCTTTTTTTCTGCTGTGGGGGAAGGGAGCAAATTTAATTTCTTCTTTCACCTCTCACCCTCCCTGGCCAATGGTGAGACTTCAGCAGTGCCGGTGTAAGTGTAGAGATGGGGAAACACCTGCAGTGCTGCCCTGAGGTCTGGGATTGGGGATCTCTTGTAATTGCTGCAGCCCAGCTCTGATTTGGTGAGCTCAAGTGGGAAAATTGGGGGATCGCTCCTTTAATCTCGCCCTGCAGACCCGGACTGCAGAGCCCGGAGGCGAGATGGTAACTCAGGAGAGCAAGGCTGAACAGACCCGACCAGGAATTTTTTCTTTTCAGATTTGTTTTAGTCTTTTACTGGAGTGTTTCAAGACTGGCTTCATTTTTTTCCCATTAGTGCAAGAAAAACTTGTGTGCGTTTTTTTTTTTTAAGTTAACCATTCTATCATTCTTTGATTTTTCAGTGTTGACCTCCCTGTTGGCTAAGATCCAGTCCTCTGTTAGTCAGCTATATCAGGCACTGGCAAGAGTAATGACTCGAGGATCTAATTGGTCTTTTTCACTGTTGCTATAATTTTGTACCAGGTTGTCCTTTTTCCAGTAGCTTTAGGAATTTTTTTTTTTTGGACTCAAGGGGGTAGAAATATGTCCTGATCTCGATGCACAGGAATTTCCATAGACATTAAAAGGAATCTACATCCCTTAAATTTGACTGTGACTCCCAAATCTAGTTTGAGAAAACTCCTATTCCCCTTTCCCTTTCAGCAATCTGCCTCTTGCTTGCACCATCCAAAAATATTGGCAGAGCTCAGCAAATCACATGATCCAGATTGATCTGATGCAGCCGAATGAGAGTCCCGTTTATTGCATGCACAAAGCTCAGCTTCATTCTGTGCGGTTATTACGTTTATTTTTCTTGCTGTATATAACAAAAGACATTCACTCCTTGCATGCCATTGTGATGAGGCAGACAGAACTATCAGTGTGTAAGGAATGGAGGAAAAATGTCCTTGAAAGGCTTGTGAATAAAATGAGGACTGGCGATAACTTCACTCTGAGTTGTCCATAGGTGACTCTTATTTAAGGCTGTTCTTATGCTTAGCATGAAGACCAGGAGGTTTTGCATATGGGATGCCAAGTAGCATTAAGAAACTCAACTATAGTCCAGATTCTGTTTTGCCATCAATGACAGCTGTCATCCTTTCTTGCATTTTTCTGTACCTGGTGTAAGTGCCAGTCCTTTCCTTGTTGGGGATGGAGATGTCTAAGTACGAGAGAAATTTGGCTCAGAAATCTTGCTACTTTTTGGTCATGTAATTAAGTTAAACGAGGAGGGATCTTTATTTTAACAGCTAACCTGCCGCCGTGTCAAATAGTGCTTTTTCTGCTGTTATCTCTGAACTGAATTTCAATCCATTGACACAGATCGGGCTTTAAATTTTAAAAAGTACCTGCTTCAAAATAGCTTTAGATACATGTGGTAAGCAGTGGAGGCTGTAATGGACCGTTTCGCTTTTAAATGTCACTTTCTGAACGGCCACAGCTCTGCAGCTAATGTGCATCTTTCGATTTCTGTCCTTTTTCAAGCACAAGAGGGTGGTCAGTTGCATGTTTGTGTTCACTTAAAAGCTGTTACTCATTCTAAGAAAGCTGGTTGGAAGGGACTGTCCAGTGGGTTTATAGCCTTCTCTTTCAGGGCTTTAGAGACCTGCAGTCATGTCTGCAAATTTTTGAATGCAGCGGTTGCATCTTAGTCTTTCATGGATTTTTTTTTTCTGCATCATAAATCCTCATTTGGATCTCTTCCTGAGCACAGACAGACAGGACTAGAATGGGCAGGGCCGTTCTGCAGGACCCAATGGAGGTGTATTTGCTGAGTGGGGAAAGCAGTCCGAACAAGGCCTGCCCTATGTCTAAGTCTGGCTAGCGTTGCCGTGGCTTGCATTTGTGAGCACCAGTGTTGCACTCTGTAACAGGAGCGAAGTAACTAAAGGCCGTTGCAGTGAAGCACGTTTACACTTCCCATGTCCCTGGGATGTTCAGGACACCGTGCTCCTTGTTGTGAGAGGACTTCAAGAACACTTGAGTCCTCTGGGAGTGGTGTACAAAGCAAAGTCACAAAGTGGGGACTGGGCGTGGTTTAACTTGACTTCATCTGCCTGCAACTCCAGAATGCCATCTCGGCAGCGGCAGAGAGCATTAGCCAGGAGCCAGTTCTGCTCGGGCATGTGTGATCCGTGAATGCCTTGCTGCTAAGTTGGACCAGCTTCAGTCAGTGCCTTTTGAATCCCAGTGAACTACCCACTTGTATAGAAGAAGGTCTAGGTTGCTGGAAAGTCATATGCAGGAGGCGGCCCGTTAGCGTTCCAAAGAGCTTGGATACTGAGTAACTCTTCTGGGAACCAGGTTCTGAGGAGAAGTATCTTGTGTTTCAAACCAAACATAATGAATCATACCATTGTCGCCTGCATTCCACTAGCTCTTTATTGAAGTAGTCCACCAGTGTCCCTGTGAGGTGGGGGAGCTATTATTGTCCTCATTTTATAAATGGGGAAACTAAGGCACAGAAGGATGATGTGACTTGCCCAAGGTCGTGCAGAAGTCTGTGGTAGAGCTGGATGTAGAACCGTGTCTCCTAATCCTGAACTTCAGCTGTAAGACTGTCTGCCTTCCCTCTCTTCTCTGTTCAAGTATCTATTTATCAGTGCTTAGGAGAAGAGGTATTGCTTGGTTTCATCAGGCCACTGCATCAGGCTTCGTTACCCGGCGACCCCAGAGCTGTCTGCTGCCCATCTCTGCTCAGTCTGACACGTGTTCATTCAGCAGATCCTGTTGCAAAAATGAGTCAGCAAATTTGCAGACTCGAGGCTGCAGTGCCTGGCGCCAGTTGTTCGGAGGGGGAGAGGGAAGACTAAAGAGGGAGGTATTAGATTTCCTCCGGCTGTGGATGCACTGCGGGGATGTTGGAGCAGTAGTAAGCACCCTGATGCCTGCTTTGTCAAACCTCGCAGGGATGATGCTGAGGGATTATAATGACTTCTTGTGTGTTTTCTCTCTTCATTGTAGCCTGCGGGCCGCAGCTTACCAATTCCCCCACTGTGATCGTTATGGTTGGCCTTCCAGCTCGGGGGAAGACCTACATCTCCAAGAAGCTGACTCGCTACCTCAATTGGATTGGTGTCCCAACAAAAGGTGAGGCCCCAGCCAGCCGTTCCTGCTAGAAGATGTGTGCCCTGGTCCACTGGGGATGTGCCTGTGGAGTTAAACACTCCAGTGGATTGAGCCTGGCAGGATCTCCCTCTTCCGCATCCATCGGGGAGAGAGATCCTTGAGAGAGGATCCTGACTACTTGGTGGCTTCTGCCTGCTCCCCGACCCTTCCACTGATGAGTGACTACAGAGATGATCCTTTTTCGCCGAGGGGGCCAAGCCCATTTGGTTTGTTTACCGAAAGGGCTTCTTGCAGCAGAGTTCAGTGTGTGAGGGATTTCCCAAAACCTTTTGCTCCACCTCCTCCCAGGGCGAATCTGGCTCTCGGGTCTGTCCGGAGCGTGTGGGCCCTTGCCAGAAGCTCCCTGCAGTGGAGCAGTGGGCTGCTGAGCCCAGCCATGTTTGACACCCTGGCGGCTCGGATCCCTGGAGAATATCGGCAGGAGATGCTATTTCGTAGTGGGGGTGTTGTGAGGGAGAGAGTTAACCCTTTTCCTGCCAATCCCTGGATGGGTCTCTGTACATCCTGTCATGCTCCTGGAGCCTGCTGTGCTGTATATGGGACATACTAGCTGGCTCCTTTCCAATGCTGTTCTCACTACCTGCCTTCACCTTGCAGTTTTCAACGTGGGAGAGTATCGCCGGGAGGCGGTAAAGCATTACAGCTCCTATGACTTCTTCCGCCCTGACAACGAGGAGGGCATGAATGTCCGGAAGTAAGTTCCCTGTCGCCTTGTTCTGTTAACCCGCCCGCTCTCTTTGAGCCAAAATCTGCTGTCAATTGTAGGTAACCCTTCCCCCTGATTTCAAGGGAATTACTCTGGAGCTAGAACGGTGTAACTGGAAACGCGGTCCGACCCGGTCTCTTAAGATTTCCCCTGTTGCCTCACCCCCACCCAGCTTCTCTCGTTCGGTTTCCAATTCAGGGCTTAGGCTCAGACCCTGAAAGGGATTTAGGCACCAATTCCCTATGAGGATCGAAGCCTTAGAATTTTCAGAAGTGCTGAGCGCCTGCAGCTCCCATTGACGTTAGCTGAACTTTTGAGGGTGCTCAGCATTTCTGAAAAGTGAGCCCTGAGAGTATTGTCCTTGGAGCCCAGGGACTCCCCAGTTCCAGGCCAGGCTATTGACATTCCTGGTTTGGGGTTCTGTGGTGAGAAAGTGGAGTGCAGCTCCCTTTTAGCTTGTCAGAGCCGTCACAAGGTGCAAGGCTGCCTGCTGTCCCGTGGAGGTGCTGAATAACCTGCAGAGTGGCTTCATGTTCACAGAGTGCTGTAGCTGTTATCTAATCAGTCGCTCACAGGAGGTCAGAATTGGGATTCCCATCTGCAAAGTGGGCAAACCTCATTGATGTGAAGCCAGTGGCCTCGCGGTAAATGCTAGAATGGGGGCTTTTGGCCACACAGCTCCGGACCGTCGATCAGGGGATGTCAGTCCTTGCACATACCAGGAATCGTGGGTTGTGGAACGGTTAGGAGGAGTTGGAACTTTAAGGCTTCTTCATCAGGAACAAGCCACTGGCTCTTATAAGCATCTCGAGTTACTTAAGAAACATCTCTTTCTTCCTCTGCTGCAGACAATGTGCCTTAGCCGCCTTGAGAGACGTCAAATTGTACCTGTCGGAGGAAGGTGGCCAGATCGCGGTAAGTTCAGATAAGGGGCTGCTAATTGAAACAAGAGGCCTCTTTCCATCCTCAAAATACCCCCTTGTCAGTGTGTGCTGAGACAGTCCCCCAGTGAAACTGCATCCTGCGGCCTGTGTTCTACACACTGGAACAGCGCCTTGGGGAATAGGCCGTTCCCATCATTACAGGACTTCAGATTGGTCCCATCTCCACAGTATCGAGACCCTCACAAACATGAACACAATCTTCCTCACAGCCTCCCTGTGAGTAATCTACCTGCTGCTTGCAGGGCTGAACAGAGGCTGAGGAATTAAGTGACTTGCCCAAGGCTACAAAGGAAGCTTGTGGTGGGAGAGCCAGGAATTGAACCCACAACTTCAGTGCCTTAAGACCATCCTTCCTTGCACATGCCATTAAATCCACGGAATCCCTTCTGCTCCCTTACTTGCCTTCTGGAGGTTTTTACTGCCATGTTTTTGTTGTAAGATGCAAAGGCTTATAACTGAAAACTGCTTTAAGTGATGAATTTATTACTTTCTTTTTCTGATTCTAAACCCCAGCAAATATATTGTCAAACAGTATTCCCCTGTCCCCTCCCCCGAGAGCTATTTAAATGTCCCCTGAAGGTGACCGCCCTGGCATTTTTATTGTATAGGTTTTTGATGCTACCAATACAACAAGGGAGAGAAGAGGAATGGTTTTAAACTTTGCCAAAGAAAATGGGTTCAAGGTCAGTATACATCAGACTTTTATCTATCTAAGGTACTTATATGGCCTGCGTTACCATAGTATCTGACAGGTTTCAGAGTAGCAGCTGTGTTAGTCTGTGTCCGTAAAAAGAACAGGAGTACTTGTGGCACCTTAGAGACTAACAAATTTATTTGAGCATAAGCTTTTGTGGGCTACGGCCCAGTTCTTCAGATGCATAGAATGGAACATATATTGAGGATATATATATATACACATACAGAGAGCATGAAAAGGTGGGAGTTGTCTTAGTTGTCATAGTATCTGAGTATCTCTCAGGCTGCACAACACCCCTTTGAGGTGGGGAAGTGCTGTTTTACAGATGGGAAAACAGAGGCACAGAGAGACTTAGGTCCAGGTCCTAAAAGGTATTTAGTTGCCTAACTTGGGAGTGAGGAGTCTAAATACCTTTGAGGATCTGGGCCTGTGACATGCCCAAGCTCACACAGGAAGTCTGTGGTGAAGCAGGGTATTGACCCTGGGTTTCCAGAGCCCAGGTTAGTGGGAACCAAACATAAAGAACATTTCCACCCTACTACCCCCTAAGATCTCCAAGCCAAGGAGAATAAAATAGATGAGCTGGTGAGAGGGGAAACTTTCTGCCATATGGTGGATTAGGAAATAGTTTTGAAACATTCTACTCAGAATGGCATGGAATGGTTAGAGCAGACATCAGGCTGGATGTAATAAACTCCCTGTTTCACTGCCAATCTTCAACCGGCGTTTGCTTTGTCTTCCAGGTGTTCTTCATTGAATCTGTTTGCAATGACCCATCCGTGGTTGCCACCAATGTTATGGTGAGAATGGAAAGCTATTATCTATTTCTAAATCCTGTATTTGCACAGATTGTATCTGACCCTAGCTGGTGATCAGCTTATTGTACTTCGGCAGCACTGGGATAATTTACACCAGCTGAGGATATTTAGTTTTGACCTGTCTCAGGGCAGAAAGTGTGTAAAGACTGTCTGGCACCAGCCCCTTCAGGATTAGGCAAATGCATTTGAATACAGCCATCACTTGCAATCTTTTCTGAGCTCCCCAGTCCCCGTTCTTTAATATATAACTGCCAGGGATCCACAGGATCTGTGCCACACCCCAGCTTTTGAACAGTCTCTTGGAGGAAGCCCTGCAGTGTGCCAGGACAGCCCCCTCCCCATCATGGGGATCTCGGTTCTCTTTCAGGGTAGGCCACGCTGCTTCATCGCCTCCTAGACTGAGCTACTGGGCTCCAGCCTGCTCTGCTCAGCAAGTCCAACTGAGGGAGACTCCTGGTAGAGACGTGTATTCTCTTCAAGGACTAACGCACTCCAGCCGGTATTTGCAGTGTCACCCCCAAACAGCATTTTCAAAACGGAGTAGAGTTTATTGGTCAAGTGGGAAGTCCTTAGGTTAGCACAGAGAAATGAAGGTTAAAGCATAGTCCATTCTGGTCAAGACACAATTCATCAGCCAAGCTGTGGTGAACTCCATTTTCAAGCTCTATCTCTCCCTGACTTCCTTCCTTAGTCTATTCCAAGGTGAGAGAGCCCCAAGCTTCTTCCAGAAGCCATCTCTTATCCCCTGTTGGTCATGTCTGTCCTTTGTTCTCAAGGCAGGACCATGCTGAGTTCACAGCCCCGCTGGCCAGAGCTTCCTGTTATGAGTCACTGGAGCTTGCATTGTGTCTCTGTTTCTTAATGACTCTAATTGTTTCACCCAGACCGGGGTGACACACATCTCTATGTTGTAGTCTGCCCTGAGAGCAAACGTAGTCCTTTTCCCTCCACTTGGTAGCAATCCAAAGTAGGGGGGAAGCTGAGCCACGCATATGACTCATAAAAATATTACAAAATATTCCCACTTTGTCACAATATAACTTCATAACAAGGGGCAATTTTTTCAAAAGTTCTTAAGTGGCTGGAGTATAAATCCCAGTTTCAAAAATGACCGTGAAGCCTAAATCTCAGTGCAAGTCAATGGGACTTAGGCTCCTAAGTCACTCCTGTGCTTTTTGAAAACTTGACTCAAGGTCTGTGTAGCCGAGCGCTTCGTTGCTCGCGGTACCAATTTGCTGGAGCCCACTCTGTCACACACCAGTGCCCTTTTATTTCCCCACCACCACGTATATACAACTATATACAATTCAGTACCAGTCAGGTAGCCCCTTAGGGCACAGCTTGCTCTTACAGCAGCTGGGAGCAACAGGTCTTCACTTTCCCCCTCCTCCTACTTCCTTCCTGCTAGCTTTATAGGCCTTCCTCCCGGCAGGCTCACAGGTGATTGCTCTCAGGCTCCTTTAATGAGCCACACCCGGCCAGCTCCAGCTGGTTCCCCTTGATGGGAGCTCTGCTCGCAGGTTCTGAGCTAACGGGCTGGTTCAGTGCCTCTTAAGCCAGCACCCTGTTACTGTCTGCTATTAAACAGATGCACAAGAAAAGACAGTAACCAGGCCTCATTACGCACTTTTCCGCTTGCTAGATGAAGTCTTAGCTAGGGAAGAAACATTAATGGCATGCAACTGCCTTCTTGAGAAGCTGTCTTTTTGATGCCCTGCCCTGCCTGTGCATGTGTCAGAAGAGGTGACCCCCTGCCTTCGGGTTGGCCAGAGAGGAGAGGGGCTTTTTTTATTTCTTTAATGAAAATTCACTTTCCCCGCTAACCTGTTACCAGGCACTGTTGCAACTGCCAATCTTATCTCCAGTTCTACATCACAACTTTCCAAGTCATTTTACAGCACCTCAAACTCCATTGGCTCGATGCCCAGAGTTCAAATGGTGTTTGTCCTTAGGTGACAAGGTTTTATGGCCCGGGTTTGTCTTGTATTGCTGTCCGGTGTCACCACATATGAAGCTGACTCATTCCTCCCCTTTCCACAGAATTCCCTTAATGGTACTATTAACCTACACAGCTTTGAGTTACATTCAGACAGATAAGGGTGCACCTGGGAACATCCTATGCTTGAATGGGGTCCATCTTGTCACCCTCATACAAGCACAGTTCCTGTGACGTTCAATGGGAGTATGGCTTCCATGGGCAGGCCCCCAAAAGAACCGAAAGCAAAACCTTGGAGCTGACCAGATTTCTCTCTGTCTATCCTTGATTTGGTTATTTCCCTTCTGATCTCAGTGGATACCTCACACCTTATTTTACACAAATCAATAACTTCCCTTCAAGTTAGTTAATGCGTAAGTATGTGATTGGAGATAAAATTGTGTGTAAGGTTCTGCTTTGCCGGATGTTACCGATTAACAGTGTGTTAGTTCTCAGATGCAATAGAAAATAAATTATAATAATGACAGCAACGACACAAGGCCCTAATCCTGCAAACAGTTCTGCACACATTTAGTTATCTTTACTCGCATGAGTTGTTGCATTGGCTTCCGTATTACTGACATGTGTAAGCCATTGTAGGGGTCAGCGTGTTTGATGTAATCGCAACACCAACACTGTTAGCTGCAATGCCAAAGCTTGGGGCTGCAGCATCAGAAACTTAGAGTAAATGTTGGATGATAACATTGTGGCCTTTTACAGCATGTGTCATTCAGGGATCCTAAAGCAATTCACAAATGCTAATAAATGAGGCCAGTGGGAGGAAGTAAAGTACTATTACCTCCATTACACAGGTAGGGAAACTGAGGCATGGAACATTTAAATTATTTATAATGCAGTAGGGATTCATGGACAAGGACTCCATTCTGCTACGTGCTGAACAACTATCTTGCCTAAGGTCACGTGCTTCCCATGTTCCACTCTAACCACGTAGACATCACTGGTTCTCTTTACAAGGTGGATGGTGTATTTTTTTTCCCTTGGTGTGGGTGTGCTCAGCCAACTCGTTAGGGAGCTGAGACTGTCACTGGACTCACTTCTCTTTTCTTGGCAACAAAATGTTGAGGCTAAATCACTGAGAAACCCTTGAGCTAGGTAACCTTTGATTCGGAGAGGAAATGGTAACCCACGATACGTGCTGCAGCCATGTGTTTACCCATCTTACACTTACCATTTGTTCTTACTTTACTTCTTTTATAAGTTCAAAATTCCAGCTGTAAGTGGACTCTTTGTACATGACTCTTGGAAGAGCTTTGACACCTGATATTAGACAAGCCTGATTGCTCTGGGACATATCGTGTTTGCACTGTCATTGACTGAGGCGCTAGCTTTTGTCTGTACAGAAAGCTTTCTGATGACTCTTTGATTTGCTTTCTGTGTTGCTACAGGAAGTTAAATTGTCCAGCCCGGATTATAGGGACTGCAACTCAACTGATGCCATGGAAGACTTTATGAAGAGAATCAATTGTTACCAGGCCAGCTACCAGCCGCTCGACCCAGATAACTATGACAGGTAAGGGGTTTTGCTTTGAAATAGCTTGGCTTGGAGGTGTTTTGTCTTGGAAGAAAAGGGTAATAAAATATAGATCTGTATTTCAGTTTCTGTTTGAAAAAGTGAATTTATTAGAATAAAATAAGGGCTGGTCTACACTGGGGAGGTCTACGCTATTTGCGTAACTGAAGTCGAAGTATCTTAGTTTGACTTACCTGGCCCTCCTCATGGTGGCGAGTCAACTGCCGCGGCTCCCCCGTCGACACGGCTTATTCCTCCTGCCATAGTGGAGTACGGGCATCGATTCGCGGATCGATTTATCGCGTCTAGACAAGACGTGCTAAATTGATCCCCAAGAGATCGATTACTACCCGCCGATTCGGCGGGTAGTATAGACATATCCTAAGAGCGAGCCCCAAGCTCTCGTTCTAAACTCAAGGACCAAAAGATCTGGCTTTTTTACCATCCTTTATGCCTTGTGGCTCCAGCCTGGAGCCAGAGTACCAGAGCATCCTGCGGTAACTTTTACATGCAGACACCTAGGATGCCCTGGCCACCCTAAATGACTCTGGATAGAGTCAGTTTTAGTCTGCAGTGCTGCAATATTGATCTCCTCTGCTTCTCCATTTGGGAACACTTTTCTACCATGAGTAACTCCTCCATCACTCTGTGACTTTCTGCACCTGGCATGGGTGTGGGGCAGCAGGTGGCTTTCAGGGTTTCAGTGTAGTCAGTCATTCAGTGTGTGGTGTCAATCCCAGCTGTCCGGAGGTGTGGCAGCCACATGCAGGATGCTGCCTCATCCCAGATCTCTCGTACAGTGGAGGCTTGTGCTAAATACTAGCCATGGGTCTGGAGTCAGAAGAATCTTATTTAATCTTTTTTTAATGGAACAAGGAAAATGGAGATTACCTGGCCAGTCTCAATGTAGCAGTGATTTCAAAGGAAAGCCTTAAAGCTACCATGAAATACCGCTGCAGCAAATCCTTTTAACATGGGGATTATATCCCCTTGACATTTATTCTCAAGAGTTGCCTTTGCTTCATGTTTCCACTGCTCCTTGCCATGGTTTCCACAGGGACGTGTCTCTGATCAAAGTGATCGATGTTGGCCGGAGGTTCCTGGTGAACAGGGTCCAGGATCACATCCAGAGCAGGATTGTCTATTACCTAATGAACATCCATGTCCAGCCGCGCACCATTTATCTGTGTCGACACGGTGAGAGCGAATTCAACCTCAAAGGGAAGATTGGAGGTGACTCTGGACTCTCCAATAGGGGCAAGAAGGTAGAGGAACAATATCCCTCTTGTATTTGGGCAGGGGGGAGCAAGTCCCTGGTTCTGTAATATGCCGTGTATGAGAAAAAGGGGCAGATATATATACTTGGTGTTGGCCTGAATGTGTCTTCTGAATTGGCAACATTTCAGTGCACTACTGGCACCTAAATGAGCACCTCTGAAATCCAGGGTAAGCAGGACCATCTGGAAGCCCTGGGTAGTGGAGGTTCAGTAACCACACTCTTTGTTTTATCTCCTTTAGTTTGCCAGTGCATTGAACAAATTTGTTGAGGAGCAGAACCTGAAGGACCTCAAAATCTGGACCAGCCAACTCAAGAGGACAATCCAAACGGCAGAAGCCCTCAAGCTGCCCTATGAACAGTGGAAGGCGCTCAACGAAATCGATGCCGTAAGCATCTTAACTGGATTACTAATTGCCGACTCTCACTGTCCGGGTGAGCGGAGCGGTGAGGGCACTGGCCTTCCCCCTCTGCCCAAATGTCACAGTGGAAGCAGGGTTTGCCCACTCCAGCACACCGGGACCTGGTCAGCACGGCTGGTTGTGTCCAAGAGAGGCCTGGCGCTGTAATAGCGAACACGGGAAGGGGAGGGCCAGGACTGAGGTGCTGTGGAAGTGCTGAGTGGGGGGAAGCTGACTCAGTGCCTTGCTCTGACGGCCAGTGCTGACGTTTCCCCAGCAGTGACGTTGAACCTCTCCAGAGATGTAAAGAGGCAATATTGTTTCCCGGCCTGGTTTTGGTAGCGCATGCAGTGCTGCCAAAGAGCTTGTTAGCTTTTGTCTCTAACCTATTGGTTTAAAATTGCTGCCACCCAGGGCCACTGCACAGGTAAATTCTTAGGGGCTCAAGTGCAGGTTATTTTCTATGCACATAAGGCTGCCTGGTACCTGCATTGGTTGGCACCTGCAGCTCTGTTGTCTGGAGCCCAGTAAATAACCTCAGGGGATGTCTTGTTCCCGCAGGGTGTATGCGAAGAGATGACTTACGAAGAGATCAAGGAGAAGCACCCGGAGGAATTTGCTTTACGCGATCAGGACAAATACTATTACCGCTACCCTTCTGGAGAGGTATGTCTGCAGAGAAACCCTCTGGGACATGACTGGTCTAAAACGCCACATACTTTCCTGTCATACCCATATACCCTTCTGCTCTGCATCCAGCCTAGAGGGCAGAAAATAAATGGGTCCGTCTAGGATCTCTGAGTACTTTGAGTCAAAGTGGTAACTAGATGAGAGTGCTGACCCCTTTGGGCGCTTGTCAAATTATTACGGGCTGGTTCTGATACCTTAGTCAAGTTGATGGATGGTCCCATTGATTTCATGAAGACCACTCGAGGCATAAGGTGCTGCTTAACCCAAGTAAAGGTATCTGAATTTGGCCCTATATTTAATGTAAAATAGCATCTTTCAGCCCAAAGGAGTTCTCTTTACTCCCCTGCCCAAAGGCACCCTCCTGAGGCTGATGGTAGCATCTCTCCAGTGCTCTCTGCTGGCTGGGGGAGTGAGCTGATGGTACATTTTTAGGGGTGATGAAGTGATGTTTGTCCATTGACATGGGAGTTTAGTTCCGTGCTCTGGAATAAAGACAAAGATGTATGAGGAATATCCACCAGCTTCTGGAAAAATACAGGCTTGTGGATTTCAAAGTTATGGAATAGTGGTATGCGTAATATTGACCGTAGGGGCTAAAATTCCCACCAGCTACCGCTCTTGTTTCTGTATGCCAGTCCTCCAGAGTTTATGGTTCTTGTAGAAGAACGAACTTCTGAAACAGATATTATTATCCTCAAAAACTCCATGTAGCTTAATAAACCCTTCTGGTTTCCAGTGCAGATATGAAAGCAGAATTCTGTCTGTTGCTGAGGTTCTCTCTCCTCCCAGTACCAGAGCAGAGAAGTGACTTTGTGTTTAGTGTTCTATCATGAGATGTGGTGTGTTCATTTTAGACAACTGCTGAAATTACTTGGAAGGGTTGGCTAATGGGCCATAGAGCCTTTTGCCACAAGTTCATCAGTTCAAATCCATGTTACTTGTGACTTAAAGTCAATTCCTAGCGGGTAGATGGCCACCATGCTTGGCACCCTTGCTGACAGTCTCTGCAGAGAAGCCAAGGGCCAGATGTTCCACTGAGCCAAAACTACCTCCTGATTTCTGATTTGTAGAGGGTGGTCCCTACCATTCAGAGTTAAAACAGGTTGGCGGTGTGGGAGATCTTGCACTGCCTCTGCCTCCTGTACTCTGACTAGATGGAAGACCTCAGTCTGTAAGGCTGATTGATTTAGAACCTTTCACCAACGCTAAATTCATTTTTGAGCTGAGAGATGTTCATGGTTCAGAACCGATCTGCTTAAGCAGAAGGGCATAACTTCCAGGCAAACTCTCGCTGGCATTGTGGAAAGGTTGGGTGGATCTCAAATGGTGGTGGTGATTCTTCTATGTAGTAGGAGAGGGGGGTTGTGAATATATGTCCAGTTTAAAAGAATCCAGTAGGAGAAGGAAACTCCTCCTGTTACCGCCCCCACGTAAAGCATCATTTCAACAGTGTTCCAGCTGCTTTTGTCCTGTAAGTCATGGATACAACTCCAAACTCCAGGATTTTTGTGGGTTTCACTTGGTTTAAAGATGGACCAAAACGGTGGCTTTGTTTTTGACTCCTTGTAACTCCTGACTGTGCTCTGTGAATTTATCTCTAGCTCTGTTTATTTTGCAGTCATACCAAGATCTGGTGCAGCGCCTGGAGCCAGTCATCATGGAGCTGGAGAGGCAGGAGAACGTCCTTGTGATCTGTCACCAGGCTGTGATGCGGTGCCTTCTGGCTTATTTCCTAGACAAGAGCGCGGGTATGTGACACTCACCCTGGCAGTCTTAGCAGAAGGCAGTTGGGTCCCATGTTGCTTCCGGCTGTTCTACATTGGGATGCAAGGGGAGGGGGGAAGGAGTGTATTGTACAGAAGCTCAGAGAGAAAGAGACTCCTTGCACACACTCCTGGAAAGAGTTCTCGAAGTTGGATGGTGTTGGGAGAGCTGCTTGGTGCACATAGTTCTGTGTCTGCAAAGACTGGGCCATATGACACTCGCAGTATTTTAAGTGGCATTGCACCAGCCTGAGCCGCTGCTGTATCATGCGTGGGCTGGTCACTGAGAGTATAGGTCCTCTCCTGTGCTGCTGGTCCCTGCTCCAGCTTCTGGGCTGCTGCAGTGTCATTCCTCTGAATGTCTGTTGGAACTCTGGCCCCGCCAAGTGAGCTCCAGGGTTGGCCTGAGGAGTCCCCGAGTTGCCGAGGAGGGGGCGTTTAGTCTCCCAGTCTGATCCTACTTCTGAATTGGGAGATCGGAACTCGCCAGGGGTGTTGGGCCAGCTGTAGAGTGGAGCCCTGGGTGGACACTTGTTTTTCCTGTGCTTCGGGTGACCTAGGCAGTATGCTGAGTTATACACGGGGAGGGGAGTTCTCACCGGCCTCTACAGAGGGGTAGAGTCTGTCCATACATTTGCAGAATGGATTCTGCCACCTCTGTTGTCACTAACCTCCCCTCCCCCGCCTTGTTTGCCGTTCCTCCAGCTGAAATGCCCTACCTGAAATGCCCCCTTCACACGGTGCTGAAGCTGACACCTGTGGCCTATGGTAAGTGGAACGTTTTTCCTTGATGGGCTGGCTCGCGCGGTTGGGTGAAGTGTTTGCTGGTGGTTGCATCTCGGTTCAGGATAGATTGTAGGCTCCTCTGGGCAGGACTGGAGCTCTCTTCCTGTGTGTTTGTGCACTGCCTAGCCCAGTGGGTCCCTGAGCCAGACTGAGGCCTTTGGCCTCCACCCTAAAGTAATGAGGAACCATAAATTGCTGACAGTCTCTCGCTCCTCACTGCAGGTTGCCGAGTGGAGTCCGTCTGTCTGAACGTCGAAGCGGTGAACACTCACAGAGACCAGTCAGAGGTGAGTTGTGCTTTGCTTTAGATCTTTCAGTCACTCTCTCTCCTTCCTCCTAATGTTAGCCGGCAACAAGGACTTCAAGAGGGGGCGGGAGATCGCTTGGCTGGGCACCATGAGCAGCCATTTTAGAACTGGCTTCAGGTGTTGCAGGCAGATGAGGAGGCTTCAGAAATTAAAGACCCTGACCCCCCAACCTGCCTTCAGGTGCTTCCCCCTACATGCTAGGGGTTTGATCCCAAGCCCACTGAAGTCAATGGACAGACTTTCATTGGGCTTTGGATCAGGCCTTCTGACAGCCAATGAGCCTAGACTGATAAATGCCTGAGGAGGAGGCAGGGAATGATTTCTGCAGTGCCGCAGTTAGGGACAGAGCCATCAGGCCACATTCCTTGTTAAGCAGAAGGGGTGAGTGCGCTGTATGCTTGTGAGAGAGGAAGGGAAAATGTTGGCAGTCTCCTTTTGGGGAGCGAGATGAATGTGCTGTGGTGTAACAGCTGGTGCTGCGGGCTTGTAAGCTAAGCAGAGTTAAGCCTGGCCAGTACACGGACAGGAATATGTAGGTACTACGAGCAGTGGCGCTGATGATTTAGGAGATGGCATACTTCCACGGTGTTGGCACTGAAGGCATGCTCCAGCACAGTGTTCACGGGTGCTGTGCTCACAGATCCAATTTAAATTGTCCCCCTTTCAGGTGGCTATTTCTGTCTTCTTCACTTCCTGTCCTAAACTGCATCGTAGTGTTGCTAGATGTCGGCCTTTCCCGCCTAGAGGTGGCTGCGTAGTCGGCAATTGGTGAAGCAATTCCCGGCTGGGTAGCGTAGATCAAGAGCTTCTGAATCCTTTGACAGCTGCTGTATTGTAGCAATGGGTTCTGCAGCAATAACAAGAGCTAGGCTGTGGTGAGAAAATAAAGCTAGACAAGCACAAATTGCTCTGGTTGGTCTCCTAACATGCTGCACGGGTAGCTGTCACTCCCTTTCACCCGGGAATTGCGGGCAGTTCCAAGAAGCAGAACATCCCATAGGGGAGCATAAGCCCTTTGCAGTGGAACTTCCCTGGCTGCTCTGTCCAATTGCCGAATCAGTCGCTCTCATTGGCTAGACTAGCTCCCTCCTGTGCTGCTTGCTTTTGTGCTCTCCTCTTGCCTATCTGTTTTGGTTTGCGGGAAAGATCTTGAGAAGGAGACAGAAGAACCTTCCTGTTCTAGTCAATTGTCACCACAAGTCGTGGCCTTTTTCTGTGTGCGTAGACCCAGAAGGGTTCAGAGCGTAGGGTTTTCTCCCTTGGAATGTCTCTCCTGACCTTTTGTGTTGCACTTGGTGATCAGGGACATTAATGCATCAGACACGCACCGTATATGTAGTTGGGTTTTTTTTTTGGGGTGGGGAAATAGAGGAGAATTTAAAATTGCTTTTTTTCATAACTTTCGCCTTCTTCCTTTTTGTCTTTGTCTCGCTCTAATTTAGGAAGCAAAGAAGGGACCTAACCCGCTCATGAGACGTAATAGTGTTACCCCTCTAGCAAGCCCAGAGCCCACCAAAAAGCCTCGCATCAACAGCTTTGACGAGCATGTGGCTTCTTCTTCTGCTGCCCTGCCAGTCTGTATGCCCCAAGAGGTGCCCACGCAGCTGCCTGGACAAGTTAGTCGAATCCTCCTTCTTCTCTTTATTGTTGTGCGCTTCTTGTCGCTTATTAATCTAGGGAGGAGCCTTTGATTATTTTAATTATGCTGCTGTCTTTGAGCTAAATTTAGTTAGTTTACCACCAGCGCCCTGCCCTCCCTTCTATTAAAAGCACCTAAAATTAACTCGCTGTTCAGTCTCTTGCTTCTTGGGACCCTTGGAAGCCCAGGAAAATCCAAATCCAGGCTGAACTGAGTAACTGTGGTGTTGAGATTTAATGTTTCTCTCTGGCCCCATTCAAGTGCCTCTGAACTCAGCTACTGTGCAAGCTTCTAAATGGGTGCGTGGTGCTGGTTTGCCCACTCCCATTCCAGATCATTCGTTGGCATCTCCACTCCTTCCTCCTCTGGGATCTAGCTGCCCTTGACTAGATTGGAGTTTAGTTCTAGATGCTGCAAAGAGGGAATCATTCTTGACATTATCTTAATAATGACCTCTGGGAACCTATGCCCTGGCCGCACCTGCTTCCCTTCCCATCGCTCTCCCAAGAACTCCAGCCTAGCTAGACGTGGGGCAAGAGAACAGCCTATGTTGCCTTTTTGAGCGGCAGCCCTAATGACCAGCTGTCACGGAGCTGATAAACTGGCTTTGACTCTATTGGCCACGACTTGATTCACAGCCTGGCAGGAACCATCTGCTGTGTATGGTTGCACAAATCCCAGGGGGACGCGTGGGCTTTCTTGTTCTGTCCATTATAGAGGAAGGAGCTCCTCCAGGGGCACTGCTTAGTGCTTACTTCTCCCCATGATTGCTTCTCTGATATTTCATAGAGTAGTAAAACTCCTTCCTCCCAGTCAGTTTCCCCCACAATTAAAGATCTGGGGTGCTGCCTACACAAGCACCCATAAAAGTGAGTCTGTTCAGGCCTTAGAAGAGACCTTGGTTATAGAGGAACTCCATGCCCCCATTAGGGGGTAATAAGAGCATGCTGCCTGGTCTGTCGGCTCTTCCTGTGCCCTGCGGTCCATGTTAATTCCCTGTTGCCCTCTCCACTGTCTTGTAGGCCAGTCCCAAAAAGTAAGGTGGCAAGTCCAAACACTGCCGGGCTGGGATGAATTGCTGGAGGTTCTGGTTGGTGGCTGCTTTGCACTAACACCTGGTTCCCAATTAGCACTAAAGGGGATGGTTAAGGAGGCCTCCAGTTTTGGTGCCCTTCATGCTCGCGCTCCTTCCAATTAACCTTGGAATTGCTCTTTGGTTGATTGCCTCTTGCTGATTTCAAATGACTCCCTTCCTACGTGCACGCTGTTACTGACGCCTCTCTTTCCATTTTCTCTCTCTCTTTGTCTCCTTGCAGCCTTTACTAGGGAAGGCTTGTCTGTAAGTATCTTCTTGTGAGTTTTTCCTTTGCGTGTCTCCTACCTTCCAGCTGGCTTTGTTGTTATCTTCTTTGTTGTTGCTGCTGTGAAACTAGATTGAGTTCTGGATTTTAATTCTGTGAATCTGTTAAGGATTCTCATCTGTGCTTGTACCCTCTAATCTGGTTTGTAGTTCTGGTTTGTCCTTCCTGCCTGCCTGGGTGCTGGCTTGGCTTCCTGTTAGCTGTGACACTCCTACTGCAGCAGATGTGGTTTAGCAGTGTCTGATTAGAAGGTGGAGAGAGGGGCTGCTTTGCCTCTGGTGCAATCAGCCTCCGCCCTCCCCAACCCGTGTCTAGTTCGTGCTATTCCCTCCTGGCCAGGGATGGCTTGTATCTCTGGCTCATGGAGAGGCTTCCACACAACAATTTTTCCACCTCCTTAGAATGCAACAAGTGGGAGCAATGTTCCCTCTAATTTTTTCCTTCCATGTGTGGAATGAATTTTGGTATGTGCAACACCAATATCAAGGTGATGTGCAGTTGCGTGCCACCAGTGCAACAAAAAATCTGAATTGCTGATCAGACTTAAGCAGCTTTCTGTACCCTTCTACTAAAGGGTTGCTGAAGCTGCATCTCTGGTTGACCTTGTTATGTATTTATTTTCATAATCTAAAAAGTAATGCAGGGCCTTGTATCATTTTCTGTTACAAGAGCTATGTAGATAACTGCCATTTAGCATTTGAATGGTCAAGAGTTTTCTAATTTGCAAGATTATATTATAACACTTTCTGCTAGGGAATCCGATCATGGCTTTGTCAGTAATTGAACAGGACAACATTGAAATCTGTCAAGGCACCAAATCCTGCTACCCTTCTGTATAACCCAGCCAAACTGGGGTGGGTCTGCTGCAGAAACAGTGGGCAGGCAGCAGTGGGGAGAGGTGTCTCTCCCCGCCACAGCCCTGGGGCTGGGAGAGAGGTGTCTTTCCCTGCCCTAGCCCTGTATGCCCCATGCTCCCCACCCCACTGCCCCCATCAACCCCCACCATATCCTCTTCGGGGTCCAGGCCCGCCTCTGACTGTGCGGCTCCACTAATTAGTTACATGGCCCTTGATGCCCTCTTGTGCAGGTGTGCAACTTAGAGGGAACACAGAGTGGGAGGTTGCACCAAATGAGCTTCCTGGGGAGGGTCCTGCTTCAAGTTGCTCCTCTCACCCTAGAAGGATTTTATCTCCTGTCTCAAGGGAGGCTGTTTAGACATGGCATCCATCTACCTGCAAAACTGTGACAAGCCAATCAGGATTTGAGGCTTCTTGGGAGTAGTGTATCCATGTTTGCTTGGGGATGGTAGATAGTAAAGTAGACACCTTCAGCTACGGCCAAGATTATGATTCTTTTATATATATATATATATAGAGAGAGAGACACACACACACCTATCTCATAGAGCTGGAAGTGGCCTTGAAAGGTCCCCTGCCTTCATTAGCAGGACTAAGTACTGTTCCTGACAGGTGGGATTTTTTTTCCTCCCCCGTGATCCCTAAATGGCCCCCTCAAGGATTGAACGTACAACCCTGGGTTTAGCAGGCTAATGCTCAAACCACTGAGCTATCACTCTCCCACCCCTGCCTGCCAGCTATTGTTGTATCTAAGCTTTGAATGCATGCCCCTAACTCCTGATGCTTTTGTACTCCATACTGTGTGGCTTTCTACAGATCAGTTGCAGAATAACAATGTTAGTTAGAGGGAGCCTAATGGGCACATACTGGTGCTTTGTAGTCTGCCAGGGGACAGGTACAGCGTAATGGTGAGAAGGCATCAGTTCATCATCTTACGCACTGACTGGATCAGCCTGAGTCACAGTTAATGTTGCATCTCTGTCCTTGTTGGTTTCAAGATGCTGGGGTTTGCTATTAACTAAAATGAGCAGCATTCATTAAAATGAGGCAGAATTCAGTTGTGCTTGAACACAGCAGCTGGAACACACTGACAAATCTCACTAATTCTTATCCTCTCCCTCTCATCTTGTGATAGTCTATCTGCAGTATTAAATCTAACAGCCTCTGTGTTGTTGGGAATGGGAATGGGTCACATTAGCAAACCTGGGCAAAGATTTTCATTTGTGGGGAGCTCAGCTCTTGTATGTTAAAGAACAAACGCAGGCTTGTCTTGATTTATGTTTTTGATTTGTCTAGCATGGCATGCACGGCTGCTTTTTCCTTTCCTTACTGCTTCTGAGGCTGCTTCTTAATATTGTCCACGTTGTAATCAAAAGGCACTGAACAGCTTGCTGCTAACTGTGCCACTGAAAATGCCCCCTCTGAAGCAGAGGTTCAAAACCTTTTGGGGAGAGCTATCTCAGTTTGCCAGGCCAAGAACTCTGCTGAACCAGCCGATGCTCCCAGCCAGTGCTCTCCAAGTTCTGACAGTAGTTGCAAGACTAAAGCTTAAGGCAGGCCAGACTCCATTATGGCTTGGCGCTTGCCTTGCTGACTGACTGGTGGCACCTTCATGCTTAGCTCATTTAAGGTAGGGAAGAGGAACCTCTGAGGCATTAGGGCCAAATTCAGAGTTGATGTGTAACTGGCATGTTCTTCCAACCCCTGCCCCCGCCTGTATGTTATTCCATCTTAGGCTGACTTAGACACATGTTTATCATCGTACACCGTCCTCCCTGATCCAAATCTCTATGAGCATCTAAGTGGCCCCCTTAGCAGCTAGAAGAGAGAGCAACTTGCACCAATCATAGTCAACCTCTGACTTTTTCCCCTATTTGGGGATATATGTTACACTAATGTACACTCCCTGACTCATTTTGTTCATGGGTCTAAGTAGGTCTATGGCGAGGTTGACGGCAGGTGCTCAGCTGATGTCAATTTGTCGTAGTGCCATTGAAGTCAATGGAACTCTGACCACTTTCACCAGCTGAGGATCACGGAGTGTCTAATGTCCCGTCCTTCTGATTCTAGCTCCCAGAGCCTGAAGCATCAGTGGCTGGGAACCACCATCCTAGTATGGATTAGATGCTTTGTTGTTAATAGGGTTCTATACAATATAGCGGGTAGCCTAGAAAGCAGGCAGGAAATAAGATCACAGACCAGGCGCCTAGCACCTTTGCTGGGAAGAGACTATAGTAAGTGCTCATCACTGTAGGATCTAGGCACTGGGGAGCAAGTGGGGAGGACAGCTGTTGCCTTTTGACTATAATGGAGTGTGTGTGTGTGTGTGTGTGTGGTCTTTTTATTTATTTTGATCCTGAATGAACTTTTATTAAATCAAATTTAAAGTCTCTTCCCCTCCTTTCCCCTTCTCTCTTTCCCCTTCACGCTTAAAGACGAACTGTGTATCACTTCCTTAAAGTTTTCTCTTTACTAATATTTCCAAGGTAAATGGCTCAGTGCATGCTCTGGCTTCCCTAACTTGACCCTGTCTCTTTGGATAGCAGTGAGAGCATCTCAATCCACTTCTGCATCTTGGTCCATGCTATAAACCCAGCCAGGACTGAGATTTCTGTTGAGAAACTGGTCTCTTTCCCCTTTTCCCTTCCCTGGGATGTTGTGATGTGGAAAACTCGCCAATCACAACAAACCTTCATATCCCATATCTAGTGGGAGCTGCTCAGTGTTGTGACCACTGCAGAGGGTGTCAGTCTTGCATTGTGACTAGTGTGTGTTTAGCTGTTGAGACTCGCATCCTTTTCACCCCTTTGGCATGGATTAGAAAATGCTTTTCTAGTTGACCTTGGTGTTTAGTGGATGTCTTTGCAACAGCAGTTCTGAAGAGCTACAGTTGAGGTCCATAGCTGGCTGGTATCTAGGCTTGAGCAGCAATGGAAGACCCTAGTGCTTTTTAAAGACAGTATTGGGGCAAGTGAAAAGTCTGGAGATCTTAATCTGTAGTTCACGGTGAGGCAGACTACAGGAAGCCGAGCTCCCTTGCTCCACTGGAGCAGCCAGTGTGTGCATGTCTCATTCAGCCATCGTGCAGGATAGTGCTTAGCATAGGTTTGCTGAAATGAGAACTGGTGGTTCAACTTCACTAGTGCAAATTACTTGGGGTTCAAATATGTGCTAGGAGGTCTGCAGAAACAAAGAAAGACCCAGATCCCTAGTCTCCACCCACTTGGGCCTTGTGTATTCATTTATGCCTGTGCAAAATGGGTAGTATTTCACATTCATGCTGCACTGGTGTTGATTACTGTGCAGTATAGAATCCAGCAAGGCACTTACTGTCTAAATACAGACATGACACAAGCGAGGGCCATGGACACAAACAATAGAGGGCAGAGGGTGAGAGGCAGGCGGCATGCTGATGAAAATCTCCTCTGTTGCTTTTTTGTTTATTTAATCCTGGCTGTTCCTTCAGTGCGCATCGTCTGACCTGCCTACGTAGTAGATGCTTTTGCAGTGATCCCTACAGTGGCTCTGTGTTAGCCTTCCCTTCCCCATGTCCCATCTGCATGTAAAGGATGCTGCTGTGTTTCTTGCTGTTTGGTTTCCGAGTTACAGGGCAAATCCAACCCCTGCTTTGCTTTCTTTCTTTGCAAGAACATGAACAGCTCCCAGAAGCAATCATGATTTCTTCAGGGCTGTTGGAAGCCTACGGATGACGCCGATTCCATTTCATCGTCATTTCTGATGTTTGCTTGTATCGTACTCCTCCATTTGACTCGAGGTCGACCCTTGGCTGCTTCTACCATAGCTGTTCGTCTGCCGACTGGACTGTATTGAGTTGGGGAGAGAGAGAAAGAAGAGCTCATCAACCTGGAAAAAGTGGATTCAACAGCCAATCCATAGGCCATCTCTTTTTATGTCTCCTTGGGTGTTCGATATATCCTAGCAAGCTGTAACGTGCTTCTAGTGCACTGAGTTGCTGGACTTTCTTTTTGTGTGTAAGCGACGTGACCTTGCAGGGATGGCTGGTACTGCTCCGTCTCCTCCTGTTCGTGTGTATATATGTGGAGGAGACAGGGTGAGCAGAGAAATACAAAAGGGGAGGGATGTCTTTAACTCCTCCGTGAACCGGGCACTCCTTATTGGTACCGGCGATGGCCTCTTCGCGGCATGTGACCTGACGGCAGAGGCAGTTGGGTGACATCCTTGACTGTTGAAGCAGAACTCTATGGCCGTGTTTACCAAAACAACAATTCTATAGCTCTGTAAATATCAACGGGATCTGCCGGGCTTGTACATCTGCTTCTGAGACAAATGGAATCTGCTTTTACCCTCGACCTGAGAAGCGCTGGCTGAGGAGAGATGGTTTGAGCCACTGGGCGTGGCAGTGAGGCTTGGATTGGGGGGAAGCCCCACCTTGCTGTTGTTTGGATGAAGGTGGGGGAGGGGAGGAGCACAGGCCTATGTGATCCAAGAGGCTTTCCTTGTAATTCATCTCCCCTCCCCCCTCCACTTCCCAGAGGTTTTTACCCTGCACTTGAGCAGGATTTGCTGTTCTAAAGTAGGTGTCTATGCTAGGCTAGGTGGGTTTGGCAGACACACAGCCCTCTTGGGGATGCATGAAGGTCTGTCTGTCCGTGAGGAGCAAGTTCTTTTGTGTGTGTGGAAAAATCCACATTCAGAGGCATTTAAACAATAGTTTCTTTTTATAAACTGCTTGGTTTTGCACTTTACATGTGGCAGGGGTGTGACTCCCCCCCCGGCCCCCCACTCCAATCCTGCCTCTTACAGATGAAGCCTAGATACTTGGATGCTGTACTGCGTGAGCTGAAAGATTCAGACTGCAAAGCAGTGGGTAGTTACAGTATTAGCGGTGGGGAGGGGTAGAGGGTGAGTGTGAGGTACTAATTTATGGACTAGTCGTAGGGACTGGTCAACTTCCAGTTGTTCTGTATGTGAGTCTCTTCTTGACCGTCTGTTCTGTGTTTCAAGTTCAGGGGCTTAAGCCCAAGAATAACCACTACTGTGTCGTTTGTGCAGAAGTTCGTGTGCGCTTGTGTTCTCCTTGTACAGCATTTTCTCCCGCCTGGCTTCACTCCAGAAGTGGGGAGAGGAAAAGACTATTGAAGTAGTGTCTCGTTTTTCCTTGGCCCACCAAGCCCTAAATCTTGGCTAGTCCCTGTGCTCTCTTTTTACCCCACCGCACGCTCTCTCCGGTGCGCCAGTGCTGAGCCAAAAAGCAGAGTGGAGCTCAAGCAATACATTTATTGTCTTAACGGTTTAAAGTGCAGCTGAATCGTATGCTGAAAGGATGTACCCTACAGTCCATTAGAAAAGCAGGCGGGGGTCCTGAGCTGTCAGCATTGTGCTGGGGAGTTCTCCACTCGTGTTTGTTTTTTTCCCTTGTATTCGCTCTTGCTTCAGGTAACTGGTTAATAGGTGAGGTTCCTGCAGAGGGGAGCAGAAAGGCTCTGGTGAAATGTGGTTACTTCTTTGGAAAGGTGAACCGCAGTGCCTAGTGCTTTAGTCTTGCACAGTGAAAATGCTTTGTACCTTTGTACGTTTTAAAGCAGCACCAGGGAAGGGCCAGTAGTGGCTCTCTCAGCCCATATCTGACCCTTGAAGATATTTTTATTGGTAACCTGCCATTGTGAGGTTTGTTTATATACAGCTATTCTTGTAAAGATGAAGTGGAAGAATTTTTTTGTTTTTGAATAGCTGTGATAAATGTAGAGTTCCCTTTTTGCCTGCGTGTTTTACGTCTGCCATTTAGTTTCATTCGTTTTAGAGAGACTAATTTTTAGAGAGTGAGTGACCTATCTTTTGGACGGCTTCCCGAGGAGTTTAACTTTCTCCCCCTGCTACGGAAAGATAACGCAGCAAACGCAAACATTCGGGCCCGGGATCCATTTTACACATACTCAAACTTCAAAACAAACTGTATCTCCCGTTCCGAAAATAACTTCATATTGGTGGGGCCTACAAAAACTGGGACTCTGCCTGAAAAGGAGCATGTTTAGTTGAAAGGGAAAGGGGTGGAATATCGCTTCAGACCAATCCCCCGATATAAAGAGGTGGTGGCTTGGAGGAGGAGTTAGGCAAGCAAAGGGGCTTGCTGGGATTGGTTCTGTCCATCCTGTTCCCCTGGAAACTTGACACCAATTCTCCTATTTCTATAAACAGCAAATATTGGGCCCGGGCCGTGCCATTATAACACAGGGTGGGTGGGCAGAAGGGGCTAACTGAACCACACCAATGACTTTTGTGTGTTTTGTGATACTTGAATTTATTTTTTTATAATTTTATAGCGAAGTGCTGTTTATTTATTTAATGTATGCTGCAGAGCTTGGAGAGAAGGGTAGGTCTTTTGGGGTTTATTTTATTTTGACTTATGATATGTTACTTGTATTCTGTATATATGTCGGGAATAATTGCCTGAGATGAAAGCTGTGCCAGTTTAAGAACAGGGTATGCCTTTCAGAAATTTGTATATTTTGCAGCTGCTGGACCAATAAAATACCTTGTTGAAATAGACACTGGGCGTGATCCTTCATTTGGCAATGGTGTCCTTCTCATTCGTGGTTTCCCTGCTGTGCCTAACGCACCGACAAGCACCCCTTGAATGCAACTAATGTTTGACTTACTGTACATGGGCAGATCAACTCCGTGCCTTACAAAGTGTGAGCTGCACAGGGGGCGACCTGTACAGCGCCCCATTGTGGTTAGCGAGGCTGGACACCGGCACAGGGGTGTTATCCATGCAAGCTAGGGTGGCGATTGTCACTGAGGGGATGTCTACACAACAAAGAAAAACCCGTGGCTGGCCCATGCCAGCCAACTTGGGCTGCAAGGCTGTTTCATTGCTGTGTAGTTGTGGGATCCTATGAGGTGGAAGGGTCTCCCAAGCCCAGAAGTCTACGCAGAAATGAAACAGCCCTGCAGTCCAAGTCCGAGTCGGCTGGCAAGCTTTTTCTTTGCTGTGTAGACATACCCTGAGTCACTTGTTGGAGAGTGGCAAGCAACCAGCATACTGCAGAATGGTGGGGGTAGTGGACACAGCCAGGGGGCAAATCCAGCCCATGTGGAAAACTACTTTGGAATCCTTAGCACCCACGCTGGTCAGAACTTTCAAAGGTGGGCGTCTAAATGGCAGATCCAGACAGATCTTAAAAATCAGACCACTTCTACTTTGGTGTCTAAGACCTTTTACACAGCGGCAACTTCCAGTGGAGTTATGACGGAAGCTACTGATGCACAGCAGCATTGTAAACTGGCCCACTTTTATTTAGCTTAAAGTGCAATAGAAACTCCCTGTAAAACGGAAGTGGTCTTGCTATTAGGGGACCGCTACTGGTGTGTGCTTGGTGCTGTGTGAGATAAAAATACACAGCCTCTGCCCCTACAAATATCACAGTCTGGATGGACATCCCTCTGCACTGGGAGAGCAGGAAGAAAGCTCAGTCATGCAGCTTTTCTAGTGGCCGACTCTGGGTTTAAGAGACTGTCAGACCTATTGGGTTTATTTCTCAGTTGAATATCTAGGACTCACGGCTTAATGGCCCCAGCCTCTTTAAAGAGGTGTCACTAAGACCAATCGCACCCCATGCGCTGCAGGTTTGAATGTGAAATGGATGAATAGTTGCCATCGAGCATGTGTTCAAAGGTGGCTGACGTTTTTGAGCTCAAGCCCTCTTTTCTCTTTCTGCGCTAAAAGCAGTCAGAGGACGGTCACGCAGTTTTCTTTGGAGACCATCAGCCAAAACAAAAGACAGCAGGAACACCGCGGGAGAGAGTTGTTGGTTACCTCCCCTGCAAGGGCTTTTCCTGGCTCAGCAGAACAGTAAGCAAAGAATACTTTGTTTCTCTTAGGGTGACCAGACAGCAAATGTGAAAAATCGGGACGGGGGTGGGGAGGCAATAGGAGCCTATATTAAAAAAAAAAAAAAAGACCCCAAAATCGGGACATCTGGTCACCCTAGTTTCACTGAGGAGATACCTCCCCATCTAGGGCTTTGTTCTGTTCCCTTTGACGTGGATTGGCAAACCTCCCGTTGCTTTGAACGGGAGAGGTTCAAGTCCTTAGCTGCTGTTACCAAGAGGCCTGACCAGCCAAGTCCTGGTTCCAGCTTCCCCACAATGGGGGGGCATCGGGTTGGGCCTTTGGGCAGATGGGAGCCAGTTGCAAAGGTTGGATGTGGCTATAAATGTCTCCACAGTCCAGGAGGGTTTGGACCCAGCTGGTTCGGGCTCATCTCTGTTAATTAACCCTTTGGCTGACGCGGCACAGGCCCCTGCTATACCTTCGAGCTGGTGCACCCCATATCTAGGCTTTGCAGAATGGGTTAGTTCAAGTCAGGCTTCAGTGTCCGCCCCATCCTAACTGGGCCAGTTTAGAGCAGCTCTTTGAGACGGGCCAAACTGCAACATGTTGATGCTTTGGTTGTAGTTTTGGAGGGTTCTGCATTTTATAAACCCCGGCTCCACCCCCGCTCCAGAACACACCACATCCATGGGCCTGGATTAAGGCAATCCGGGGTCCTAGGCACACTGCAACACAGATCCGCCTGGGGCTTCACTCCTGCACTGGGGCCTTCCCCCCCACCTTGGAGTGGTGGTGGTGGTAGGGCCAGCAGCATGGGGGAAGGGATCCTCCCTGAGGGGTAGCAGTCAGGTCCCCACTCAGAAGCAGAGGAAGCAGCAACCTATCTGCTTGGCTGGGGTGGGCTGCGTCTCCTGCAAAACATCCCAGCAGAGGATTGTGCATGGCAGTTTGTGTCATGTTTTCTAAGATCCTTAGTGTCCTACTAGGCTGCTCCTGTGGGTGGGGGAGGCAATTGGGTGATTTCTTCTCTCCCCACTCTCTGTTTTCATCGGGTGGGTTGGCAGGGACTAGCTCCCAGAATTCCCCTCCAAAGGAGGGTTAGCAAGCTGTTCTCTGTGAATTTTTGTTTGCTTGTTGAGGAGCCAGTTGACAGGCCTACTTCCTACTCCAACTCTCCTGGGAGGCAGGTGACTTGTCCAGCCCCTGCTCCCAACCTTACCACTGTAGCAAGGGCATCCAGAAACTCATGGGACAAGACTTCCCAGAGTGCACTGCTGCAGGACAAAACCCTTAAAGTCAGAGCCCCACAGGGCACTGGGCCATTTAAAGATCCTCAACCGGGGTAAACTGAAGTCAGTAGAGCTGTGTCAGTGGAGCTACGTGGATTCACATGAGCTGAGGATCTGGGACCCAGTTTCTGCTGAAGAACTCTGGGCCACTAGCCCCCAAACCAATGCAAGGAGGGAGCAGGCCAGTCAGTCACCTTTGGAAGAAGCCAGAAGGAGCGTGTCTAGAGGGGGTCTGCTCCTGGAACTGAGGAGGGGATGGGGGTAGAGATGGTGAGTCAACCTAGTAAAAACCCAGAAGTCGTGAAGAAGAGGAAATCCCAGTGTTCCCATCCTGTCCACAGCCCAGTAGGGGATACCAGGGTGGCTCTGGGCCATGGGAAACGGTGTTCCTCCTGGTTGGATAAGTATCCAAACTTTGGAATGCTCCTCCAAAGCTAAGCCTGAACCTTGTTCATTTATTCATGGTCACGGGCCACAGCATTCCAGGTGGAGTTTACAATCCAGGCATCGTTCCCTTGTTTTCTTTAATCGATGCAGTTTTCAGCTAGAGGCTGTGGACGCTCTTGGGGAGGGAACAGCGGTGCACTGCAGAAACCACCATCCTACAGGCTAACCTGTGCTCGTTGTTACCTCCATTAAGCTCAGGGGAGCTGCTGTGGATTTACTCTGAGGTAATGGAGGGCAAAAGCTGCCCCCAAGGGATAAACTCCTTGGGCCAGATTGTCAGCTGGTGTAAATCAGCGTAGCACCATTGAAGTTAATGAAGCTAAGCCAGCTTTCACCAGCTGAGGAGCTGGCCTCTTGCATAGAAGCCTAAATGGGCCCAGAGACCAAACTCCCCAATGGACACCAACTCTCCATGAAGGTTTGAAGCACCCTGGCAGAAGGTGATGTGGGGATGACGGGGAACTTGCCCCTGTTACCTGTTCTGTGGCTAAATAGGACCATGGTCTCCAGCTTGGGACACCAGTGGAGGAAGGGAGGGAGCTGTCCCAAAAAAAAAAACCAATCTTGCTCGTATGTGTTACCAAAAGCTAATAATAGCCATTAGCCATAACATATGAGCACGCTGCCTCCCCTGTTTACCAGACAAGCAGGAGCTGTGCAGAAAGTCCAGATAGCATTGGCCTTGCTCTGCTTACCCAGATAAGAAGCTTGCTTGCATAAGCATAACTTGGATCAGGGTATTTTCAAGGCTATCGGGATATTTCTGCTGCCCTGAAATCTCTGGTGCATCGGTCTCCATGTTACACCGGTCACTGCCTGTCATGCATGTTAAGGTTCATGAGACACGTGTGACAGCATCAACAACCAATTTCTGCCTGTGCCAATGGGCTTATTCCAACAGAGCCCAACTCATGAGGAAGCCACCATAGAAAGGTCTATGTGTTAACCCCATAGTGGCTCGGCTGGAGATTCCAGTGCCAGCCAGGGATCTAATTCTGCTACTGGAGGATACATGCCCTGTGTTGGCTCTAAAGCAAGTCATCTACTCGGGAAGGAGAAGAGGGCCACCGGAGCTTCTCATAGTGTATCTAGGCTATGATACATCCTGTGGGTAACAGATTCTGATAGTTGCATGCTACCGTGGTGTAGTACTTAAAGTATTGTACAGGATCGTTTCAGGGGGAATAAGGCAAAACGCCACGTTTATTAGTAATACATGTAATTAACACTGTATCATATGCATATAATATATATATTACACTCATGCATTCACACACACACACGCACACTCCATCTTGTTGTTACCAATTAGTTGCTCCCCCTAACTGCACTGGCCAGGTGAGTTAGATGGGGGAGGGGGTGAAGCCAGGCTTCTGATCCGGATCGATGCTCCCATGTTGACAAGATGAGACCCGAGGTCCTCTGCAAGACACCTCACCTTTATAGCAGCTTCCCTCTTATGCAAATCTGTACCAGATTCAAAATCTGTGTCCGTGGGTCCTTTGTCCTGCTTTCTTCTGGGTGTTGTCCCGATGCTGCAAAGAGGGTGTTTCCAAAAGAAGGTGCTGGCTTCTAACCCCCGAGGCCATCAATATTCTGCTCCTCTTTAATGAGCCCACTTGACAGGTTTTATTGTCCTTGGGTCTGGCTTCCATCCCCTCTGCAAGGGTTGCAGCTGTCTCGGGGTGCTGCCTTCCCGCCTTCCTCATTCACACCACCTTCATTCAACAGGGCAATTGATTAAGGGAGTTGGGGGGAGATCTTATTCTACTCCTAGCAAAAAGACATGTTTCTTCTACTTTAACTATCCTTAGGGGCTATAACATTATACCAAGGCTTAACACAAAGTTTTCTATAAGTTTTTCTATATAGGGATCCGATACAAAGTTGTATGAAAATAGCTTAATACAGGGTTATACAAAATAGCTTAATACAGGGATTTATCTACAGTGGTAGGTGCAGGAGAGAGAACTTTTGGGGCACAGACTCGGTTTAAAGCGGCTAATCCTTGCGCAAGTCTCTACCAGTCAGGATCCTTACCTGTGCTATAGAACAGAACACACAGCAGCTATAGCACCTGAGTGTCTCACCCCCTCAGGAGGCTTCTGCGTCTCTCATAAATTCTTCCTGCGTCCTCTTTCCTGTTGCTCCTGCCCCACCACATAAAGGTCAAGCATGTCCGCTGCCATCACTGGGTGGAGAGGCCTCGGAGATCAATGGGAGTTAGGTGAATCCCACCGCTGGGACCTGTCATGGCTGCTCTTTCTTATAAGACTCAGGGATGCAGCAGGGGGTTGCCAGTATAGTCTCCTGATAATCTCTCTTGTGTGGTCTCCATTGTTTGCTGGATTATTGCTCCAGTATTGACTCTTGTTTCCAGGACCAGTCCTGCCAGTTAACTCGGTGCCTCGAACGTTGGCAGGAAGTGGAAGGGACATGATCACAATGGACGGGACTGAATATTGTTGGAAGTATTGGTGAGGTCCCGCCCACCTCTGTTCAGAACAGTCATCTCAAAAGAGACCTCTTACCAAGGTGCTTTGGTCTGGCCTGAGAGCCCTCAGCTCCTGCACCTGTGGAGCACACGGGTGTGTTACAAAGCATCCAGCCTCCCTCCCTCCCCCGACTCGCTTCTTTGCGACGTACATTTTGTACCTTTGCAAAGAGGAGACGTTCCTCCAGGCAGGGCAGCTTTAAAGGTTACTCCTGACAGGAGGCTCTTTTCTCTGCTCTTACAATCTAATCCTCGCCCGTTCACCAGTCTCGGCAAGCTGCTCCAGCAGTAGCAAAGCCACAGACCTTGTGGGTGCCACTACAACAGAGATCCCAGCTGAGCCAGTTCTGCAAGGCGTCACAGCCAGTAGAGCTACGTTTGTATAACGCGGGAAAGGATGAAATCAAAGGAGTGAACCTTTATGGTGCAACAAGTGAGCCCTCCAGAAGCACGTATTACTTAGACTGAACACAGGCACTCAAACCCCTCACACTTGAAGAAATTGGAGAGCGGCCCAAGGAGAGCAACACAAATGAGAAAAGGTTTAGAAAAGGGGCCATGTTTAGTCTTGAGAAAAGAAGAATGACGGGGGGGCCTGATGATAGTCTTCACATATGTTAAGGGCTGTTATAAAGAGGATGCTGACCAATTGTTCTCCATGTTCACTGAGGGTAGGATGAGACGCAATAGGCTGAATCTGTAGCAAGGGAGGTGTTGTTAGATCTTAGGAAAAAACTTTTTAACTATGAGGGTAGTTAAGTTCTGGAACAGGCTTCCAAGGGAGGTTGTGGAATCCCTGGCACTAGTGAGTTTAAAGAACAGGATAGATAAACAGCTGTCAGGGATACTTGGTCCTGTCTCAGTGCAGGGGGCTGGACTGGATGATCTCTTGTGGTCACATCCAGCCCCACGTTTCTAGATTCTATGCACCTCTCGGCTGAGGGCATGGGACAAGTTTTTGGGGTTTGACTTCTGTGGCAAGGAAAAGTAAACTTGGCTACATTTTTTGGCTAGTAAAGGAGCAAAAAAATTATCCATCAACATGGACATTACCATCAGGTGGTTCCTGCAACCTAGTGCAGGGATGAGCAAGTCCCTCTGTGCTAAGCAGCTCTGGTGAGACTGTGCTTGGAATCTGGCTTTCAGTTCTGGCCACCCAAATGCCAGCAAGATGTAGACAAACAGGAGGAGGGAGTGACAAGAGCTCCAGTCAACGGAGGGCCCGAAGGGATTGATTTCAGAGGGAAGAGCAAAAACATTCTAGGAGATGGATAGAGCTTAGCTAAGCATCCCACTAAGATAGGCTGTGATTAAACAAGCTGCACTTACCAGTCACACCTGGTGTTTTAACCACCCAAAGTTCAGGACTGATTTGATCTTAGAGATTGGAGACCAGCCACACAATCTGGATCCAAGTTTGGATCCCAGATGAAACCCCCTTCACCAATGTCAGGGCCATGGTGTTGAGATCCAGAGAGAGAGTGTGTGTGTGTGTGTGTTATAGACATAGAGTGCAGCAAGGAGTGTGGCAACCACATCTGCACACAGTATTCAAGATGTGGGTGCACCATGGATTTATATAGAGGCAACATGATATTTTCTGTCTTATTATCTACCCCTTTCTTAATGATGCCCAACATTCTTTTCACTTTTTTGACTGCTGCTGCACATTGAGTGGATGTTTTCAGAGAACTATCCACAGTGACTCCAAGATCTCTTTCTTGAGTGGTAACAGCTAATTCAGACCCCACCATTTTATATGTATAGTTGGGATGATGTTTCCAATGCGCATTACTTAGCATTTATCAAAATTCAGCTCCACGGAAAGCAAAGTGTGCTGCATCAGTTAGCCAGCTGAGGAGCTGGTCCATATAGTGCAACAAATCAGTGGCAACCTAGAGATTCACAGTTGTTCCTATGCTGCATGTTTGGCCATTCAGAACTTCATGGCAGCAGGACTAGCACTCGAGTCCTTCTGCTCCGGAAGCACAGACATCTAGCACTTAGCTGTCATTATGACAGGTGCCATACAAACCTGGCATTTAGAGAGAGTTAAAGGAGAATCTCTGTCAGCTGTTAGCACTAGGTGGCCTATGACACACAGTTGAGCAGTGCCACTGCTGGCCAGCAGAGGGACTGCTACAAATGCACAATAGTAATGACGATATTCATGCCTAAATTGGGGCCTGATTCTGCGGTCTTGCGCCATGTACCACCGACTCCTATCCACTCCGTGTGCGTGAGAAATGCCTGAGTTGGGAGGGAGAGATCCTATAGCTAGCTGGAGCTGAGCCAGCTTACGGACTGGAGGAAATTTGCCCCTGGGGTGGTGACACCGCTGATTCTGAATGCCCTTCCCTTGAGGCCCAAAAATAAACAGGATGGCCGAGGAGAAACAAAACAAACCAGCAAGTCCTGGGCTGTACCTCCCCCCGCCCCCCCCACTCCTGTGTTTGCGAGGCACGCGGCCCTGTAATACCAGGATCAGCAGCTTTGAACGTGACCTTTGGTAACCTCTGCTGTGGGCCAGTGCAGCTGAAATAGGACGAAGTCAGACAGAGGGGTTAGAACAGAGCAGCCAGACAAACTCTAACTGCCACGTCCGAGCAGCTTTCGCTGCTCCCCTGGCGCGTCCCAGCCTCTCCCAGAAGGGTCCAGCGAGCCTGGAGAGTTGCAATAACTGTTGCTGAATGCCCCCCGCCCCATCCTACCCCACAAATCGTTGGGATTCTGATCCTGCCTTGGCCGCTCCTAAGAGCCGGCCAGGAAGAGTTGAGCCAACGCACCAGCCAGCGAGCACCCCGCACGGCTTGTCTTGTCCTGGCAGGTGCCGTCACGCTTCCCACAACCTGCCCACGCGTAGCAGCACACGGAGGCGAACGCCACTGGTATTTCATAACACGCCTGCCTCTGAGGCTTCGCTTGGAGGAGTACAAACAGCCGCCCTAGATAAATAGTATGGCCAGGTTAACTTTTGTTTGGCAGGGGAAGACAGCAATGGTGTAGCCACGGGTGGGCCTGGGTGGGCTGTGGGCCACACACTTAGCACACGGGCCCACCCAAATATAGCTGCCTCTCCCCACGTTGGGCTGGCTCCTTGGGGCTCCGGGCCCAGAGCCTGACTCCTTCTGCTTGGGTCAGGCTGGCTCTGTGCGTGTCCAGGAACAGAGCCCAGCTCCCTCGGCCCAGGTCAGGCTGGCTCCAGGACCAGAGCCCGATTCCTTCTGCCTGGGTCAGGCTGGCTCTGTGGGGGTCCAGGAACAGAGCATGGCTCCCTCGGCCCAGGTCAGGCTGGCTCCAGGACCAGAGCCTGATTCCTTCTGCCTGGGTCGGGCTGTTTCTGTGCGGGTCCAGGAGCAGAGCCCAGCTCCCTCGGCCCAGGTCAGGCTGGCTCCGGGACCAGAGCCTGATTCGTCCTGCCTGGGTCAGGCTGGCTTGGTGCAGGTCCAGGAGCAGAGCTCGGCCCAGGTCAGGTTGGCTCCGGGACCAGAGCCTGATTCCTTCTGCCGAGGTTGAGCCAGCTCTGTGGACAAAAATTTTCATTTTTTTTTAAAAAAGAACAGGAGTACTTGTGGCACCTTACAGCTCACGAAAGCTCATGCTAAAATAAATTTGTTAGTCTTTAAGGTGCCACAAGTACTCCTGTTCTTTTTGCGGATACAGACTAACACGGCTGCTACTCTGAAACCATTTTTTTTTAAACTTTCAGGGGTCTCCCCTGTCATATTTTTACTTTCCCTTAACCCCTCACCTCTGACTGGAAAAAAAGGGAAGGGAAGTGAATACGCTAGAGAGGAAAGTGGGAATTTTCCCACTAGTGCAAACAAATTATAAACATTTTGAAGAATGTTAAGGCTTTTTTCTCCCAAATATTTTAATTTCCAAAAATTAATGATTTTCAGACAGGAAATTTCATTTTTCAATTAAAAGTGGAGAAAAAAAACCCCTTGCCATCAAAAAAAATTCCCGCCAGCCCTAGTTGTGAGAGCAGAATTAGGCCCCTTATTTCAGTACTGGTTTGCCTACCTCATAACAGAAAGGAGTTCAGAGACAGGCAGTGAAAATGATCAGAGCCAGGGAAAGATTGCTGGAGGGAGGGAGAGATTGACAAGATTAGGACCATTTAGTTTAAGGAGGAGAGTGGTGTAGAGGAAGTGATTCAGGCACGCCTCGCTGTGGTTTCATTCAACCCACCCTGGCTTTCAAGGGCCATGCAATGAAACAAAAGGCAACACATTTCAAACTGCTAACAGCTGCTAAGTAGGCTGTGAAAGGCATTTTCACAAGATAGCTCTCAGGCATGGAGCTTAGTAGGATTAACAAAACGTTCAACTAAGGAGCACATCCACAATCAGAAAAGGGATAGAAACCTTCAAGTTTCAGAGCAGGAGCCAACTGATAGCCTGAGATAAAGGAAAAGTTTCCTCTAGGCATCTGATTCATTACAGGGTTCCTTGCACGTCCTCTGATGCTGGCTGCTGTGGGAAATGGGACTAATGGACTAAGCAGACCAGTGCTCTGATGTGGCAGTTCCTCTGTTCTTATTCCTGGAGAAGGGACAGACCCAAAGCCTTGAATTCCAGCCTCCCAAGTTGGAAATCCACATCCAACGGTGCTGGTACAATGGGTATAGTGCGGGTGCTGAAAGACTTGAACCAAACTGTAAACCCTGTTTATGATGGAAACCACTTCAAGCCAGGGGATGCAGCAGCACCCAATACCCCTCATTCCAGCACCTCAGTCAGGGGTTCTCGCAACAAATTTTTTGGTGGCCTCAGAGCGCGGCTACCAACTCTCACCAATGGCCACACTGACTCTTTTTTTAATAAAATACTTAATTAACTTTAGGAAAAACAATTAAATATGCACAGAATCACATCCAAATAATTAACAACAAGGAGTCCTTGTGGCACCTTAGAGAGACTAACACATTTATTTGGGAAAATCATTGTAATGTATATATGTAGGGTTTTTTTTGTCAGACTCAGTAACAAAAATAACACTATAAAAGCAGCAAAGAATCCTGTGGCACCATGAGGGATGCAAGAAGAACTTGCATCCGAAGAAGTGGGTATTCACCCACGAAAGCTCATGCTGCAAAACGTCACTTCTATAAGGTGCCACAGGATTCTTTGCTGCTTTTACAGATCCAGACTAACACGGCTACCCCTCTGAAAAATAACACTGCCTCTAGGGTGACCAGACAGCAGATGTGAAAAATCGGGGCAGGCGGTGGGGGTTAATAGGAGCCTATATAAGAAAAAGCCCCCAAAATAAAATCGGGACCGCTGGTCACCCTAGCTGCCTCCCACTTCGGCCCCCCACATCCATGGCTTAGTGAGTCGCGGGGCTTGCTGTGAAAAGTGATAGTTGTATATTTGTTAATATCACAGCGCACTTAGTAGTTGGGTGACCAGACATCCTGATCAAATCGGGACCATCCCAATATTTAGGTGTTTGTCCCGCGTCCCAATTGATCTTTGGTCAGGACGCAATTTGTCCCGATATTTCACTCTGCCGGCAGCACTCGGCCTTATTTTTTCTTTTTCTTTTTGCTCCACTGGTGGACCCACCCCGCAATGTGTCCCAATATTTTCTCCCTCTCCCAATATTTTCTCCCTCTCATCTGGTCACTCTACTTAGTAGCTATCTGGGAGGCTCTGAAAAGTGATAAGTGATATTAACAGACATACAAGTATCACTTTGCTGAGAAAAGTGATACTTGCATGTTTGTTAATATCACTTTTCTCAGCAAGCCCCAGAACGCTTTAAGCCCTGGATGGGGGAGTTAAAGGGGGGAGGTAGCGGGGGCCAGAGGCGATGGTGGGATGGATGTGGGGCTGGGGGAGGCAGCAGCAGGGGCCCTGGCAGTGAGGGTGATGGATGCGAGGCCAGGAAGGCAGCAGGGTCCTGGGGGTTGTGGGGGATGGATACAGGGCTGGGGGAGGCAGCGGGGTCCAGACGCGATGGGGAATGAGTCCCACTGTCGCATGGCTAGAGCCTCAGCCTGATGTCTGCTGCCATGCAGCCAGGACCAGGCCTCAGTGCCCGTGGCCAGAGCCAGCGCTCGCTGCTGTGCGGCCAGGGTCAGGGATCAGCACCCAGGGCCAGGTCCCACCACCGCGTGGCCGGAGCCCAGGCACACACAGCTGTGGGTCAGCGCCTGATGCCATGCAGCTGGGGCAGGGGATCAGTGCCAGGGGCTGGGGCCGCATGGCTGGAGCTGTGGGTCGGCGCCTGCTGCTGCTGTGCAGCTGGAACCAGGGGCAGGAGGCCAGGGCCACGTGGCCAGAGCCGGCGGGGTCAGTACCCGCTGTCCCACGGCTCAAGCCCAGGCCCTTACGGCCAGGTTCCTGAAGTCCCACTGCTGGTGCCTGCTGCCCAACCCCCCTCCCCACACCTTGCTCCTGCAGCGTTGTGCCCCACCTCTCTCCAGAGGCGGCACATCCAGGAGCAACAAGGAGGGAGGGGGAGGGGCAGATCCTTTATGGCCCCCCCCCCCGGCCAATCACCACACAGGAGGCTGTCACGGCCGCACAAAAAGCGTCTGTGGCAGCCACGGTGGCCGCATTTGAGAAACGTTGACCGAGGGCCACGTCTGAATTTTGTGATTCAGATTCCTCTCTGCTGAATACAAAAACTGAATTAGAGGGCTGGTGGTGCCCAAACACACACAGGCTGTATCGCGGAGGAGGAAGGAGGGCCAGTGCTCAGGGCCCCGGGGTTGCACTTAGGAGGCCTGAGTTCTGCTGCAGACTTCCTGGGTGATGCTGAGCAAGTCTGCGGCATGAGGCTGCTAGAAATGCCCTATTTCAGGGGGTTGTTGTGAGGCGAACACCGTTAAAGGATGTAAGGTGCCCAGATACTGTGGTCCTAGGAGGCTCTAAGTACCTTAGATGGATAGATGTGCCTTTAGTCAGTCACTCAGACATACCCCGGCTAATAATGCAACGGTTTCCCCTCTGCCGTGGTTATAGGGTGACCAGATGTCCCGATTTTATAGGGACAGGCCCGATTTTTGGGTCTTTTTTTTATATAGGCTCCTAGTGCCTCCCCACCCCCTGTCCTGATTTTTCACACTTGCTGTCTGGTCACCCTACATGGGTAACTGGGGCCTTACCCATTGCATTGAGTGGTGTTTATTAATGCTGCGATCTCTTGGGACTTAAAAAAAAATTCATGCTCGAGACCGCTGAAGGCAAAGGGAAGATTGGTCCATTTGCACAGGGATGGTGCACTTTTGCATGGGCTCTAATCTATATCAACTGTGTACAGACAGGGAAGGAAAAGGAAACTACCAGGAAATTACAAATGTTGGAAAAATAGGGAGGGTGTTAGTGAGCCTGCGGGCTCTAAATGATGAGTTAGGAGGGGGAAGTGAAGTCCTTGGTATTTTTTCACACCCCCCTCAACCGCTCTGGCAGAGACAGAGGTTGGAATGTATCAAGAGAACATCAGCGTCCCCTGCCCACCTAACGTGCAGCCACGAAAGGGTTAATGGATGCTGGACCATCCTTCAGGGAGCTGGCCCGAAATAGCTGGGCCCGCTTGTTTCTCTGCTCCGTTACCTTGGCGACTGGCTGCAGAAGGGCCGGGCAAGGGCGAGGAGGACAACTCCTGCCTTCACAAAGGGGGCGTGGGGGCGGAAGGGCCTGGATTCTAATTGGATCTTGGGAGAGATCAGGCGATGCCTCGCTGCAAGATGCTGCGCGAGGTGGAGAAGAGAAGAGAAGAGAAACCACGGACACAGGGGATTTGCATGCAGGAAAGAAACAGGCAGAAGAATGGAGCCGTGCCGGCTCCTGCTCTGCCCTAGTTAACTAAGGGGTGTGTTTTAAATCACACCACTTACTCCCTGTTACACACATGGTCAATGGACTACGGGGAGGGCAGTGGGGGAAGGGAGGGCATAACTCCACACTGTCTCGGTTCTCAGCCCAGAAGTCTTAAAGGGCCATCTTAGTCTTGATGAATGGCATTAACTCTCCAGAGCCCTCACGGGGGGGGGGGGGGTGTCTTGTCGTGCATGCCCACAGAACTGTGCTTGCCCCAGGCCCTAAGGAAGTGGCACCTGCCCCCTGCAGGCACTGAAAAAGTTAAAAAAAAAATCCCTCTGATCATACACAGGAGCTCTGGAACAATGTGTATAGTGGGGGTGCCGAGAGGCATTGAACCAAACTGTAAACTCTGTATACGATGGGAACCACTTCAAGCCAGGGGGTGCGGCCGCATCCCCAGCACTCCTTGTTCCAGCCCCTCTGATCCTACAGAGCAGTTTCTTCAACATGCCTGAAGCTCAGCTTGCTACAAAGTATTTCCAATCCGCTCTGGTTCTTTACCTGGCTACAACCAGAACTATTTCCAGCGTTTCCAAAAATAAAATTCCCTTCCTAACAGGAGGTCTCGCTTGCCAGCAGGACTAATTGTAGAGCAGGTCAGTCCCAGTCGTGCGTCCTGTAGAGCAGGTGTTCCCTGACATTTTCCTAGGGCAGGCCCTCTCTCAACAACGACGCCACACTTCCCCGCCGATTTGCAATCGCTCCGACCTCCTTCCTTCCCACGCATAGGTGCAGGAACTACGGGTGCTGCCACACCCCCTGGCTTGAAGTGGTTCCCATCATATACAGGGTTTACAGTTTGGTTCAATGGCTCTCAGCACTCACACTACACAAATTGTTCCAGCCCCCCTGTTCCCACGGGCAGCTGGCTAGTGTCCCTGGACAGACACAGCAATTGCCTGCATGGAACCATAACGTTTGGCCAGAATGGAATGTATTGTTATCTTGCTCGTAATACAATCAAAACAAGGCAGCATCGCCCTGGACCGTGGGACAAACCAGCTCTCTGCAGACCACCAGCAAGTGCTCCGCAGCCCTGTCCACAAGGGTAGCGTCCCCACTACGCTTATCGACACCCACACAAACAAAACGCCTCCCGCACCTGCAAAGACGTCCCCCTGCCTGTTCTGAGGCAGAATATGAGTACAGAAACCCGGCGTGTCTTCGCTGCAGCAGGTAGCTCCAGTCAGCGCTCCAGCCCTGCTCAAGGGGGGGCAAGGACATTTCAGAACAACCATTGAGTTACACAGCGGGATTGGATTAGCAGCACAGAGTGATTGGATTAGCCGCTGCTGAATTGTTGCATGACTGCCTCAAGCATCAGCATCCCTTGGGTCAGCTAGTTAGAGTTTAGCTGGAGTTGAGTTAGGGCTAACACCCAGCTAACTGTGCTGTGAAGATGCATCCTCAGCGGCCGCATGTTAGAGGTGGATTTTGGGAGGCATAGAGCACAGCCTAACCCCAGAGACGAGTGACTATGCAGCCAGTGGGACAAAGGAGAGATTGAATCAGAGAGATCCTTTCTACGCCATGATCTCCAAGGAAGTGTGATGAAGATTCCCATACACTATCAGGAATCATAAAGGATGTCTCAAAGAGTGAGGATGAAAGACGGTGCTGGACCCTAGGAGAAAGGAGAGTGATGGCAGAGATGGCCTGTTGCAGGAATGTCACAGAGGCTCAATCCCCAAACACAATGTATGTAATGATCTTCTGGGTGTATCATACCCACTGCAGACGCTCCACAGGCCTGTCTTTTCACTACACTTTGGCAACACTGGGCGAGCTTGTCCCGCCAATCAAACGCCTAGTGAATTTGACCAAAATCGATGGAACTAAAATGTATGCCAATTAAACTGTTTTAGGTTTCTAAAGATCACCAAAGCCCTTGAGTCAAAGCCCATGGTGACTCATGCCATTCATTTCCATTGCCTTTGGATCAGGCCCTCTGAGACCATTTCATAACTTGCCCCCTTTCCTTGGGGACAACCAGACCCAAAGCCAAGCACACACTTAGAGATGGGCTAGTACACGTCTTTTCTAATTCTAGCTTCTGTGAGTCTGTAGGAAAGCTAGTTAATTACACAGAAAAACTAGCCTAGGTCAAACGAGTTGGTGATCCCAGCTCAGTTCCTAGCAAACATGTAGCTATGAGACAGAACCTACCAACCCATTTGAGCCCCTAGTTAAAGGGTTTTAGAAGATCATTTGTTGGCAGTCTTACAAGACTCAGTACAAGCTTCCCTACTGATCATTATTGTCCAAGGTCCATAAATCGCATGGATCTTGTTGAATGGTGGGCCTACAGATCAGCACAGATCCTTATGGGAGAAGCTTGCATTGTGGCAGCCCATTCTGCTTTTGGATAAATAGATGATCTCAGTTTAATGGATTTTTAATGCCAGACCTGGTACCAGTGCTAAATTCATGTTCAAATCCATGGCAATGGAGCATGTCACAGGCAGAGCATCTGGCCCAGACAAATGGCTGTGACCAAAAAGTATCACTGAAGTTTAGACACCAGCAGAAATGCTAATCATGATCAAGTAAAGAAACACCACCCTGGATGAAAGTACTAGAACATGTGCAACCAAAAATCCAGGTGTTCCCAGAAGCAGTTTAAATCCCAGAGATAAGGCTGTGATTTTGGTCAATGTAGGGACTATTTCCGGATATGGGCCTTGCCTTTTCACTGCTCTGTCTATCAAAAGAACTAAGACAACAGCAAGGAACCCCCTATCATAAATTGATCCAAACCAGACTTCATGCACACATTACACCCTCTAAAGTTGGAGGCTGACATGCAAGCAAAACCACCTTCCTCAGTTGGGTTTTGGCTAGCAAGGAACATTATTTTCTCCAGAAGGTTTAAAAATACTTAGTTCTCCCCAGATCAAAGGGTGTTTAGAACAGGGCAAGATGGAATTAACCATTTGCATCTTGTGCATCTCACCCCCCGACACATCCTCTGTGCCCTTATGGTGAAGTTCTACAGGCTTTCATAGCGAATGACATTGCTGCAGTGGAGTACAAAAAGACCCAGAGGAAGGATTTCATGCGTTATTGAATGCTATGGGGCAGATCCTCAGCTGGTGTAAATTGTCGTGGTTCCATCCATGGAGCACTGGCAGCGTGCACCAGCTGGCAATCCGCTCCTACAGCACGGAAGAGTAATTTCTGTAGAAACCTAATAAATGGCGGTACAACCTTATTGGTTTCATCTTGATTAAATTCTGTCAGGGTTTCCCATAAAGGAATGCCACTATTTAGGGCTCTTACTCACATTGAGTAGTACTTTACTCTGACAGTAATATGCAATGACTCTGAGTAAAGCGCTCAGAATCTGGTCCTTATATTGTTAGCTCCTCAGATAAGGGACTTTAGTGTCTCATTTGTCTGTAAGGTGTCTAGCACACTTTGGTAGCTACTTAAATATGTAATAAAATAATAAGACAGTAATTAAACATCACTGTTAATTTGTAATAGGGGTATCTTTCCAGGTTTATTTAACCCGCACACGGGTTTATTGCAAGCACCTATGAGCATGGACACGACAAAGACACAACAAATCCTACGTCTTGGCAGGGGGTTAGACTAGATGACCCTTGCAGTCCCATCTAACCTTATGGTTCTATGACAGAGGCCAGTCTCAGATCTTCCATGAGGCAGCTTTCTTTTCTCCAGGGCTGAGCTGTCATGCAGAGGCCTGTATTCTAAGTTGTCCAGGATAACAAAAGTCTGATTCAGTCGCTCACCAGAACAAGTTGCATTGCGTAAGTTAAAAGTACGGTAAGAAGGAGTCTTCCAGTTTCCTCCTAAAGTCATGGGCTAGTGAGACGTAAGTAATGGGGAGCAAGGCAGCAATCATTTACGACTAAAGCTGGGTGGGGCCCACACGAAGTCACTGTTTACTGTTGTAAACAAAGGTTTCATTAAGATCTTCATCTGTTTTGGTGCCCTTATCCACACAACAGGTCACATTAACATTCGCCCGAAGATTTTACTTTGACTGCAGCTATCATTCATTGTAGACCGCTCGACACTACACTAGCCCTCTTGCGGGAGATAGGTGCTTTCGACATGCCATGCACCGCCAGCGCGGTGATACTGGACATGCTATAAAGCAGTGGTCCCCAACCTTTTCCAGGTGGCGGGCGCTGGACGATGAGCCTCTTGATGACGCCGCTTTTCGGCGGCATTTTGGCGGATGCTTTTCCGCCGGCCAGTACCCGGGTGCACATAGATGCCCCGGCGGGCGCCATGGTGCCTGCGGGCACCGTGTTGGGGACCCCTGCTATAAAAGGCTATGGCAGTGGGTCTCAATCCTTTTTACTGGTGACCCCTTTCACATTGCAAGCCTCTGAGTGCAACCCCTCCTAATAAGTTAAACACACCGTTTGATATATTTAACACCATTATAAATGCTGGAGGCAAGCGGGGTTTGGGGTGGAGGCTGACAGCTCGCGACCCCCCATGTAATGACCTCGTGACCCCTGAGGGGTCCCGACCCCCAGTTTGAGAACCCCTGGTCTATGGTATTGCTAAGGCACCTCTTACTGCTGCATCTAGGCACCCTAGATAGATTGCTGAGGGGTTGGGGAGGGTGGCATGTGTAAGTCTATAAAAAGAATCCATTTCAGCATGTGAAGTTGTGGTGGAGAGAGAGCTAGAGAGGACAGGGAGAGTGTGTCTGCTGCATGACTTAACAATTTTGACAGTACTTCACGCTGTAAGGGAAATGTGTGTGTGTGTGTGTTCTGGGAGCGGGTGTCAGTGCTGAGTAGCTGTGTCTGGAATTTAGGCCAATGCTATTCATCCTTTGGAATGCGGCACACAATTGCATGTCAGTGTCTGAATATTTGATGCCTGGGGCGGCCGGGTCCTCATGAATGTGCAATGCAGCACTGCAGCATGGCTCTGTAGAATGCTAATTGCTTCTTCCCAACTGCTGGAAAAGATGCCCCACTGTATGATGCCAGCCTCTGCCAGGCACGCATACAACTCCATTGCTGCTTTCTTTCCCTGACACAGCCTGCCAGTGAAGTTTCTGCTACATAGTAAGACCCATCACACCATGGTCTGTCAGCTACACGACCACAGCTGATGATTGATAGGCAGAAGATTAAGAACTGCAAGGATGCCAGCCAGCCAGCCTCAGAGGAACTGGGCTCTTCGCCACAGCTGAAAAGCTGGGCTGACTTTGAAGAGCTGATTTGGTGGTGGAAACCTGAGCGTGTGTATTCCAAGTTTATTTAGAGCAGTGGTTCTTAACCTTTCCTGCAGCCTGCACCCCTTCTCAAAATATGTTCTTGCACCCCTTATCAAAAATGGTTGAAGTCGGTCAGTTCTTTAAACCTAGATATATTTTTTGGTTATATATATTACAGTAATAATTTTAAAACGTATAATGTTAATAAATACATATGTCTGATGAAACAAAGTAGTTGTACTTATGTGCCTGTGCTTAATTTGTGTTTTCGATGATTTAACCTTCTAAAAAAATCTGGCATGTCTCACACCCCCAGAAAGGGCATCTCGCACCCCCAGGGGGTGCGTGCACCCCAGGTTAAGAACCACTGATGTAGAGTCACCTTTTCTTTTCATGCAAAGGCTGCTGGCCTTACAGCTCTGGAGTCTGGAATCTTTTATTGATGCATATCTGCAGCACGGATATTGGCTTCCTTCACATTGTTTTGCCAATCTGTTTCCATGCTGATCTGGGGGGCAGTTCGGTCTCCATAGCCCAGTCTGTCCTAGGCACCTCTGCTGAGACTCCCAGTAAGAGGGCCAATTAGTGCCCACAGCGCTGACACTCTCTGTGATGTGGTTAGCTGTCTGCTATGAGTAAACAGAGACTAAGGCATTCATTTCGAACTGGCCACTGAGCTGCCTTCAGATAATAACATGAGTCATCCTATCTGTGCAGCACTTGTGGGTTTTGAACCGAGAAAGCAACAGTAGGGTGAGCAGCAAATAAACAAACAGAATCCAGGAAAAGACACTGAAATGTTAATGTGCAACAGTGAAACTGACTTCCAAGTGAAATGCAATTTACAGGCACTTAACATTGGGCTCAGGACTCACGGACTTTAAGGTCAGAAGGGACATAGGCGCCAACTTTCGGCACCGGTGGGTGCCTGCGCCCCCCTGCCCCTTTCCCCACCCTGACTCCACCCTTTCCCTACCCCCGGCCCTGGCCCCATTCCATCCCCAAAGTCCCCAGCCTAACTCCGACCCCTCCCTGCCCCTATTGGATCCCTTCCCCAAATCCCCCCTCAGCCCTGCCTCTTCCCCTAGCACACCACGTTCCCCCTCCTGTCCCCTCCCTCAGCTGTTTCATGGCACAAGCACTGGGAGGGAGGGGGGAGAAGCAGAAGCAGGACGCTGCGGCGTGCTTGCGGAGGAGGTGGAGGCGGAGGTAAGGTGGAGCGGGGGGATGGGGTGGGGAGCTGCAGCACCCACCAATTTTTTTCCGTGGGTGCTCCAGTCCCGGAGCACCCGCAGAGTCGGCGCCTATGAGAAGGGACCATTATGATCTTATGCACAAAGCAGGCCACAGAATCTCACCCACCCACTCCTTTAACAAACCCCTTACCTATGTCTGAGCTATTGTAGTCCTCAACTTGTGGTTTAAAGACTTCAAGGTGCAGAGAAGCCTCCAGCAAGTAACCCATGTTCCACGCTGCAGAGGAAGGCGAAAAAACCCCCAGGGCCTCTGCCAATCTGCCCTGGAGGAAAATTCCTTCCTGCCCCCAAATATGGCGATCAGCTAAACCCTGAGCTTGTGGGCAAGACTCACCAGCCAGACACCCAAGAAAAAGTTCTCTTTAGTAACTCAGATCCCACCCTATCTAGTGTCCCATCACAGGCCACTGGGCATATTTACTGCTAATAGTTGTAAGCAGAGTCAGGATGAGCCCCACCCTGACATCTGGTGGTAAATTATGGGGAGTGCGGAAAGAAGTTTCGGTTATTTGCATTGGCACTCCCACCCCACTTAGCATACCGCAAAGCAGCATGGGATGATTATTTCCAAGCTGTGGGACCCCCAATTTCGTTGTTATTGGGGCAGGAGCAATGAAATGTTGTCACCCTGATTGGGTAAATGGGGAACTACAAAATTGTCTTGTGATGGGGGGTTTCATTGTCAGCAGGATAGCGCTTGCTAGACGGGGGACATGGGTTCCAAAACCCACTGTGGAGAGAGAGAGGCTGGGGACAGGTATCTGTACTTGGTGGTGCAGGTGCCTTGTGTGAGCCAGGAGCACTAGTTCTGCCTGTGCTTCTCTCCACTGTGGAATGTCAGAGTTAATTTTTGATTCCCTTAAGAATCTAGATGCAGGTTACTGAGCTGAATTCACTGGTACTGGGGCTCCCCTACTATCAGCTGGAATCACTGAAGAGCTGGACTTGCTGAGCTGAGAGCACTGTGCTAATGAGTGGGGGAGCCTGAAGCAATACTCGCAGAGCGGAGTGGAGCAGTTTGTGCAGCCACTGGGTGAGTGGAGCTGAGCAGCTCGTGAGGACGGCTGGAGCGGATCACAGGACAGCTGGTGGACCAGAGCAGCTGGCAGAGTGGAGCAGCCCACAGAGTAAGCGGAGCTGAGCTGTTTGCGGGGACGACTAGTGGAAGCAGAACCCCATGAAGAGGCAGGGCAGTTGGCCCCGAACCACGTAAGGTGCCCCTTTCTACCTAGGCTGGGGAGGGGGACCTCTGCAAAGAGACTCTTGAACTCTGGGGCTGCCTGACCCGGGATAGAGACTTTTGAATTGTGGGACTTTTGGGACTGTGGGTGATTTGGGGGGTTGCTGGACTCAAGGGCCCAGAGAGAAGGACACGGCCCAAGTTGCTGGGGTGGGTCTTTGCTCACGGTTTGACCTATGAACTCTAGTTAAGGTATTTTCCAAATTTAATGCTTGTTGTTTATCTTATGTAATTAAACCTTTTCTGCTACACCAAGAGTCTGTGCTTGCGAGAGGGGAAGTATTGCCTCCTTGAGGCGCCCAGGGGTGTGTGTAAGATTTTCCCAGGTCACTGGGTGGGGGCTCGAGCTGGTTTGCATTACGTGGTGGGGAACGGACCCCTATGTATTGAACCTGGCCCTTGCTGCTATCATTTCAGCCTAGCAGAGGGGTTACATAGTCAAAGATAATTAATTGCCAAAATTAGGCTATCCTATCATACCATCCCCTCCATAAACTTATCAAGCTTAGTCTTGAAACCAGTTATGTCTTTTGCCTCCACTGCTCCCCTTGGAAGGCTGTTCCAGAACTTCAGTCCTCTGATGGTTAGAAACCTTTGTCTAATTTCAAGTCTAAACTTCCTGATGGACAGTTTATAGCCATTTGTTCTTGTGTCCACATTGCTACTGAGCTTAAATAATTATCCCTCTGATGTATTTATACAGAGCAATCATATCTCCCCTCAGCCATCTTTTGGTTAGGCTAAACAAGCCAAGCTCTTTGAGTCTCCTTTCATAAGACAGGTTTTCCATTCCTCGGATCATCCTAGTAGCCCTTCTCTGTACCTGTTCCAGTTTGAATTCATCCTTCTTAAACATGGGAGACCAGAACTGCACACAATATTTCAGATGAGGTCTCACCAGTGCCTTATATAATGGTACTAACATCGCCTTATCTTTACTGGAAATACCTCGCCTGATGCATCCCAAGACCGCATTAGCTTTTTTAACAACCATATCACATTGGCGGCTCATAGTCATCCTGTGATCAACCAATACTCCGAGGTCCTTCTCCTCCTCTGTTACTTCCATCTGATATGTCCACAGTTTATAACAAAAAATATTGTTAATAATCCCTAAATGCATGACCTTGCACATTTCACTATTAAATTTCACCCTATTACTATTATTCCAGTTTACAAGGTCATCCAGATCTTCTTGTATGATATCCCGGTCCTTCTCTGTATTGGCAATACCTCCTAGCTTCGTATCATCCGCAAACTTTATTAGCACATTCCCACTTTTTGTGCCAAGGTCAGTAATAAAAAGATTAAATAAGATTGGTCCCAAAACCGATCCCTGAGGAACTCCACTAGTAACCTCCCTCCAGCCTGACAGTTCACCTTTCAGTGTGACCCATTGTGGTCTCCCCTTTAACCAGTTCCTTATCCATATTTCAGTTTTCATATTGATCCTCATCTTTTCCGATTTAGCTAATAATTCCCCATTTGGAACTGTATCAAATGCCTTATTGAAATCGAGGTAAATTAGATCCATTGCGTTTCCTTTGTCTAGAAAATCTGTTACCTTCTCAAAGAAGGAGATCAGGTTGGTTTGGCATGATCTACCTTTTGTAAAACCATGTTGTATTTTGTCCCAATTATCATTAACCTCAATGTCCTTAACTACTTTCTCCTTCAAAAAATTTTCCAAGACTTTGCATACTACAGATGTCAAACTAACAGGCCTGTAGTTACCCGCACTTTTCCCCCCTTTCTTAAAATAGGAACTATGTTAGCAATTCTCCAGTCATACAGTACAACCCGTGAGTTTACAGATTCATTAAAAATTCTTGCTAATGGTCTTGCAATTCCATGTGCCAGTTCCTTTAATATTCTTGGATGAAGATTATCTGGGCCCCCTGAATCAGTCCCATTAAGCTGTTCGAGTTTGGCTTATTACCTCAGATCTGGTAATATCTACCTCCATATCCTCATTCCCATTGGTCATCCTACCATTATCCCTAAGCTCCTCATTAGCCTCATTAAAGACTGAGACAAAGTATTTGTTTAGATATTGGGCCATGCCTAAATTATTCTTAACTTCCACTCCATCCTCAGTGTTTTGCAGTACCACTTCTTCTTTCTTTGTTTTCTTCTTATTTATATGGCTATAGAGCCTTTTACTATTAGTTTTAATTCCCTTTGCAAGGTCCAACTCTACATGGCTTTTGGCCTTTCTCACTTTACCCTTACATATTCTGACCTCAATAAGGGAGCTTTCTTTCCTGGCTGATCCCTCCCATCTTCCACGTCTTGTAGCCTTTCTTCTTCACCACTGTTAAAAATCCAGCAGAACCATGCAAACATTTTACATACAATTGTTTCTTTGAATGTGTTCTATTTGGAGACTTGTGGGACTCACTGCTGCAGGAGTCTGAGTTGGAAGGATTTTTTTAAATGAAAGGATCATTTTATGACAAATAATAGAGCTGGTCAAAAATGTCTATGGAACAGTTTTCTATCAAAAATGCAATTTTGTCAGAATTAAAATGTTTCATGATGATGTGTTGATTTTGATGGGGGAAAAGGCAGAATGTTTTTTGACTTTCTTGTTTTGTTTTGATAATGTTGAAATATTTTGTTTCGATTTATTTTATTTAGACATTATAATATAGTATAATATAATAATCTACATGTAATGAATCAATGTTACCAAAACGAAATGTTTTTTCTGTAGCAAAATGAAATGCTTTGACATTATCAAAACAATTGGCCATTATTGAAATGAAACATTTACACGGTTCAAAATAAAAAAAAAATCTGAATTTTTGCATCATGTGGAATTTCAAACTTTCAACTTTTAATTTTGATTTGGAATTTTTTTTTGGTAAGTCTGAAATTCCCCATGAAACAGAAATGCCACTTTCTGACCAGCTCTACTATTAGCAAATAATTCATGCTGGATATGAACAGGCTATAGACCACCAGGCCAGGAAGATGAGGTAGGCAAGGCTTTCTTCGGACAATTAACTGAAGTTTCCAGAACACAGGCCCTGGTTCTCATGGGAGACTTCAATCACCCTGACATCTGCTGGCAGAGCAAGACAGCAGTGCACAGACAATCCAGGAAGTGTTTGGGGACAACTTCCTGGTACAAATGCTGGAGGAACCAACTAGGGGCTGTGTTCCTCTTGACCTGCTGCTCACAAACAGGGAAGAATTGCTGGGGGAAATAGAAGTGGGTGGCAACCTGGGCAGCAGTGACCATGAGATGGTCAATTCAGGATCTTGACAAAAGGAAGAAAGGAGTGCAGCAGAATATGGACCCTGGACTTCAGAAAAGCAGAATTTGACTCCCTCAGGGAACTGATGGGCAGGATCCCTTGGGAGGCTAATATGAGGGGAAAGGAGTCCAGGACAGCTGGCTGTATTTTAAAGAAGCCTTATTGAGGTTGCAGGAACAAACCATCCTGATGTGCAGAAAGAATAGCAACTATGGCAGGTGACCAGCATGGCTTAACAGAGAAATATTCAATGATCTTAAACAAAAAAGGAAGCTTACAAGAAGTGGAAACTTGGACAGATGACTAGGGAGGAGTATAAAAATATTGCTTGAGCATGCGGGGGTGTAATCAGGAAGGCCAAAGCACAATTGGAGTTGCAGCTAGCAAGGGATGCAAAGGGTAACAAGAAGAGTTTCTACAGGTATGTTAGCAACAAGAAGGCGGTCAGGGAAAGTGTAGGACCCTTACTGAATGGGGGTGGCAACCTACTGACAGATGATGTGGAAAAAGCTGAAGTATTCAATGCTTTTTTTTGCCTTGGTCTTCACAGACAAGGTCAGCTCCCATAAGGTGATTAGAAATCTGGCTAGATTGTCAGGCTCAACGGGTAGTGATCAACGGCTTGATGTCTAGTTGGCAGCAGGTATCAAGCAGAGTGCCCCAGGGACTGGTTCTGGGGCTGGTTTTGTTCAACATCTTCATTAATGATCTGCATGACAGGAAGGATTGCACCCTCAGCAAGTTTGCGGATGACACTAAGCTGGGGGGAGAGGTAGATACGCTGGAGGGTAGGGATAGGGTCCAGAGTGATCTAGACAAATTGGAGGATTGGGCCAAAGGAAATCTGATGAGGTTTAACAAGGACGTGCAGACTTCTGCACTTAGGACAAAAGAATCCCATGCACTGCTACAGGCTGGGGACCAATTGGCTAAGTCGCAGTTCTGAAGAAAAGGACCTGGAGATTACAGTGGATGAGAAGCTGGATATGAGTCAGCAGTGTGCTCTTGTTGCTAAGAAGGCTAACTGCATATTGGGGTGCATTAGTAGGAGCATTGCCAGCATATTGATGGACATGATTATTCCCCTCTATTTGGCACTGGTGAGGCCACATCTGGAGTACTGAGTCCAGTTTTGGGGCCTCCACTACAGAAAGCATGTGTACAAATTGGAGAGAGTCCAGCGGAGGGGAATGATTAGGGGGCTGGGGCACATGACTTACGAGGAGATGCTGAGGGAACTGGGCTTGTTTAGTCTGCAGAAGAGAAGAATAATGGAGGATTTGATGATAGCAGCCTTCAACTACCTGAAGGGGGGTTCCAAAGAGGATGGAGCTCGGCTCTTCTCAGTGGTGGCAGATGACAGAACAAGGAGCAATGGTCTCAAGTTGCAGGGAAGCGAGGTGTAGGTTGGATATTAGGAAAAACTATTTCACTAGGAGGGTGGCCCTGCTTTGAGCAGGGGGTTGGACTACATGACCTCCTGAGGTCTCTTCCAACCCTAATCTTCTATGATTCTATGAACAATCCAATTGCATTAGTAAGGGCATACGCTGATCGTTGCAGAGATCAAGACAGAATTTTAACCCTAATACAGAATTGGTCTATTGGTAGAGCCCTTACTTTGTTTGGATAATTATTTCCCTTTCCTCTGAGGCATCGGGTAGTGACCAATCCCAGCAACTGAACATTGTGAGCAATTGTATTGCCATTCAAGAATCTGTCACCAAATCCACTGACCTAAGGTAGACTTTGAGTCCTTTAAACTTAGGCCCAGAGCTGTAAAGGTATTTAGGTGTCAAACGTCCACTGAAATCAATGGGAGTTAGGTGCCTAAATATCTTTGAGGATCTGGGCCCTACTCCCAGGTGGAGGGCTTTACTGCCATGGATAGCTCCTTTGAATAAACTGGGGTCCCTCACAGTTGTAAAGACTACAAAGTCCATGTCTTGCTTCTGGATGCAAAACATCTTTGTGCTGAGACAAAGTTCGGGACCTGTCCAACCTGTGTACTACCTGTATTGCTCTCTGGGTCCGAAATCTGGACCCTCTTGCAGGCAGACTTGGAGTGGCTATCCATATGTGCTATCAGCACCAAATCCTGGCTGGTTTGACTTTGCGCGAAATGTCACAATCCCGCAGAGATCTGGCCCTCCGCCAATTGCTCATCATATTCAAAAGCAGCATTGCACGCTTTTCGGCCGTGTCACCAAGATGGAGCAAACCACCCCAGCAGATTGTGCTCTCAAACTGACACGCAACACGGTGTATGCCCCGACCTTACCTGGCGCTGCTCACGGGGCTACCCCAGAGATTCGTGGATTAGCAGGATTGAGCCAGATCTGGGAACTTCACTACACAATGCCAGGTGCGACGCCATCCACTGTGGTCACTCTGGCTGGTGCAACGGTCCTCCGTTGACTATGCATGTTTTATGATAGAAAGTAGTAAAGACTATGCCAGTAGCATGGTAAGGATTGGGCCTTTGATCATCTCCTTTTTGTTAGATACATTTTACTACTGAGTCCCTGTTAGTTGAAATTCAGGAGAATTTCCTGTAATTGCATGGTTCTAATCTCAACGATCATGATTACTGGTTAAGATGGATGAGGATATTACACCTCTACAGACATTAGGCTGCACAACAGGCAGACATACTGACTCCCAATAAATCCATTCACTTTTTATTTAAACTAATTCTCTGAGAGGTCAATGAAAAATGTACAAAGGATCCAGTAAAATTAACTTGGATTAGTCACAGTTACAGAATTCTTCCTGGCCCTAACACTAATACACATTTTCTAGCTTTTCAGCCTAAAGAGAAAGCAACTAAGACTGGGGGGGCGAGTGGCACGTCAGTCACTGTAGCACAGGCTGATGAGGGTTCAATCCTGCCCCATATAAGCCAATGACAAACCACCTTCTGATTTAGATGGGAACGGGAACAAGCTATGAATTGGCATAGGAGGGTAGGGTCATTGGTTCCAGTTTGCTAAGGTTCAGGCTAATGCCAGATTCACTTTCAGTACAAGCCGATTCACACACACCCAAGCCCTGAGTTTCAGTTTCAGACCAACCCCCAAACTCAAAGTGAAACCAGGTCATAGCAGTCAAGACTCACCCAGCTTTGCCTGGAAAGTCTGAGACCCAAGAAACTGCCAATTTCACATGGTTTTGATGCAAAATCATAAACCAGATTCACTCATAACTATCTGGTTTGCAGTGGAAGCAGGCAAACGGCACAGTTACATGGTCGTCATTTTGCACAGAACTTCTTGAAGGCCTGTTTTATAATGTTAAGGAAATAAAAGCTTCCCCCAAAAGAAACCTGTTGTACTGCAAGCAAAAGCAATGGGAGTTGTGCCTTTCCAAGGAGATGCCCTGCCCTGGGTAAGGATAAAAAGGGTAAAAAAAAAAACCCCAAGGATGATGTCATGGTAGAGATCTGATATAAACTACCTAACCAGGTGGATGAGGCTTTTTTTATACAACTAACAAAATCATCCAAAGCACAGGACTTGGTGGTGAGGGGGAACTTCAACAACCCAGACATCTCCTGGAAAAATAGTAAAGCAGGGCACAGATTAGCCAACAAGTTCTTGGAATGTACTGGAGACAGTTTTTTGTTTCAGAAGGTGAAGAAAGCAACTAGGGGAGAGGCTGTTCTAGACTGGATTTTGAGGAATAGGGAGGAACTGGTTGAGAATTTGAAAATGGAAGGCAGCTTGGCTGAAAGTGATCATGAGATGATGAGTTCATGATACTAAGGGAATGGTAGGAGGGAAAACAGCACAATAGGGATGATACATTTCAGGAAGGCAGACTTTAGCTAACTCAGGGAGTTGGTAGGTAAGATCTCATGGGAAGAGTGTCTAAGGCCTTGTCTACACTACACAGTTTTGTCGACAAAACTAAAAGTCAGCTGCTGTTGACAAAACAGTGGAGGTGTCAATGCTCCTCCCACCGATGTAACTCCCCTGCTATGCTGACATCATAAAACCACCTCCACTAGAGGCGCAGGGCTTATCTCAGTGTAGTTAACGGTGATGCGGTGTCTGTGGAGAGGCTGTGTTCCTTACATGGGCTGTTGGCTTTCACTCTTGTCAATTTCATAGCTGCCCAGGTGCCGTGAAATTAACAAGAAAGCAGCTGCTGCCGGGTATCCACTCCAAGCTGGGCTGCCACCCAGGCTCTTGGCTTGAGCTGTTGCCCCAATTCCCTGCTCCTCACATGGAACCCTGCTGCCTCTGGGGTCCCGGCTCCCTGCTCGCCACCGGGAGCATGGCAGCCAACCGCACTGCAGGCGTGGATTTCCCCGCCGGAGGTGAGAAACCCCGGGCAGCTTCCCCCCTGCTCCCGGCTGGGAGAGAGGAGGCGAGAAGCCCTGCGGAGCAGCTGGGCTCCTGGTGGGGAGCTGCACCATCACTGTAGTAATTAATGCAGTGGCCGTAAGTCGACGTAACATAGGTCGACTTATCTTTGTAGCATAGACATAGTCTTAGGGGGAAAATAGTTTGAGACAGTCGGCAGTTTTTCAGAGAGACATTAATAAGGGCACAAGAGCAAACTGTCTCACTGTGTAGGAAAGACAGGAAGTATGGCAAGAGGCCACCCTGGCTTAACTAGGAGAGCTTCAGTGGTCTGAAACTCAAAAACGAGTCCCACAAAAACGGGAAACTAAGTCAAGTTACGAAGGATGAGTATAACCCCCCCGCAAGCCTGTAGGGACAAAATTAACAAGGCCATGACACAAAATGAGATTAAACTAGCTAGAGACACAAAGGGTAACAAGAAAACATTCTACAGATTCATTAGAAGCAAGAGGAAGACCAAGGATAGGAAAGGCCCTTTACTCAACGAGGAGGGAAAGCCAATAATGGAAAATGTGGAAGTAGCGGAAGGGCTAAATGCCTTTTTTTGTTTCAGTTTTCACCAAAAGGTTAGTAGCGATCGGACATCTAACACAGTGAATGCCCGTGAACAAGAGGTAGGATCTGAGGCTAAAATAGGGAAAGAACAAGTTAAAAATTACTTAAACAAGTGAGATGTCTTCAAGTCGGCAGGGCCTGAGGAAATACATCCTGGAATACTCAAGGAGCTGACTGAGGAGATAGCTGAGCCATTAGCGATTATCTTCAAAAAGTCATGGAAGACGGGAGAGGACTGGAACAGGGCAAACGTAGTGCCAATCTATAAAAAGAGAAATAAGGACAGCCCAGGGGAAGTACAGAGCAGTCAGCTTCACTTCTGTACCCAGAAAGATAATGGAGCAAATAATCAAGCAATCAGTTTGCAAACACCTAGAAGATAATAAGGTGATAAGTAACAGTCAGCATGGATTTGTCAAAAACAAATGGTGTCAAACCAACCTGATCGCCTTCTTTGACAGGGTAACAAGCCTTGTGGATGGGGGGTAGAGGTAAACGTGGTATGTCTTGGCTTTTGATACTGCCTCGCATGACCGTCTCATAAACAAACGAGGGACATATAACCTAGATGGAGCTACTATAAGGTGGGTGCCTAACTGTTTGGAAAACCGTTCCCAGAGATTAGTTATCAGTGGTTCACAATCAAGCTGGAAGGACATATCGAGTGGGGTCCCACAGGGATTGGTTCTGTTCAATATCTTCATCAATGATTTAGCTAATGGCAGAGAGAGTACACTTATAAAGTCTGTGGATGTTACCAAACCGGGAGGGGTTGCAAGTGCTTTGGAGGATAGAATTAAAATTCAAAATGATCTAGACAAACTGGAGAAATGGTCTGAAGTAAACAGGATGAAATTCAATAAGGACGAATGCAAAGTACTGCACTTAGGAAGGACCAATCAGTTGCACAAATACAAAATGGGAAATGACTGCCTAGGAAGGAGCACTGCGGAAAGGGATCTGGGTCAGAGTGGATCACAAGCTAAATGAGAGTCAACAGTGTAACACTGTTGCAAACTTTATCCTGGGACCTATTAGCATGTGAGCGTTGTAAGCACGTCACAAGAAGTAATTCTCCCTCTCTACTCCGTCCTGATAAAGCCTCAGCTGGAGTATTGTGTCCAGTTCTAGGCATCACATTTCAGGAAAGATATAGACAAATTGGGGAAAGTACAGAGGAGAGCAACAAAAATGATTAAAGGGCTAGAAAATGTGACTTATGAGGGAAAATTGAAAAACTTGGGTTTGTTTAGTCTGGAGAAGAGAAGACTGAGATGACATGATAACAGTTTTCAAGTACATAATAGGTTGTTACAAGGATGGTGAAAAATTGTTTTCCTTAACCTCTGAGGATAGGGCAAGAAGCAATGGGCTTAAATTGCAGCAAGGGAGATGTAGGTTGGACATTACGAAAAACTTCCTCTCTGTCAGAATAGTTACACACTGGAACAAATTACCTAGGGAGATTGTGGAATCTCCATCATTGAAGATGTTTAAGAGCAGGTTAGACAAACACTTGTCAGGAATGGTCTAGTTATTATGTTGTCCTGCCTTGAGTGCAGGGGACTGGACTAGATGACCTCTCGAGGTCCCTTCCAGTCTACACTTCTGAGCCTTTCTGGCTCTAGACCATCTGAGGTTTCCCCTAGGCCAGAGGAATCCTGCACCAGGCAAATGAGATGCCAGGGCAGTGTAAAGCAGCTGCAGCAGAGGCCAGGATATGACCCTGTTGCTTTGGTATAAGATCATGTCCTGAACAGTTGTGGTCATTAAAAACCTGATATAGTTTTCTGCAAGAGTAGGAAGTTTATCAATCACTGACGTTCTGGCCAGCCCGGAAAATGGGCAATCTCATTTTGCCTACCGATGTCCCCCAGAGTTCCAACGGGCTATGACATCTTTCTTTACTTGCTGTGCTTTGATCAACACTTGGCTCACTCCACCCCAGGCACGAATGCATTTTAGTGGGGGGCAAAGGGATTCCTATCTGTCTAGCTTAGGTTTGTCTAAGGTGTCTGTAACCATGGTACATGAATACAAATATATGTCTACATTTCTATATTAGTCTGGTGTCTCTTTTCATCTTTTATTTCAGAAGGTGAGAACGACTTCCCATTATTCTTTTTTGCTAGTTCTTCCGAGGAGTGAATGTGAATGTGAAGTCTGAATGCTAGCTGAAGTGTTCACACTGGGAAAGCGCCAGTAATCATTCCCTAAACTTAAGTTTGAAACAAATCCTGCTTGAAAATCCCCCTTGGGTTGAGTGGCAAGTGTCAGTGAAACCCCACCGTACTCTGTAAGAGGGAGCTGCTGGTTACTGTCGTACCAAAGCAGACTGGAGGGGAACAAATACTCAGCCCTGCTCTACACTGGGGGGGGAAGGGGGGTTGATCTAAGTTATGCAACTTCAGCTACATGAATAACGTAGCTGAAGTCGATGTACCATGGTGTCTTCACCGTGGTGAGTCGACTGCTGCCGCTCCCTGTCGACTCTGTCTGTGCCTCTCACGGCACTGGAGGACAGGAGTTGACAGGAGAGCACTTGGGGGTCGATTTATCGCGTCTAGACTAGACACGATAAATTGATCCCTGCTGGATTGATCGCTGCCCACCGATCCGGCGGGTAGTGTAGACATACCCCCAGTAAGCATGAACTCCAGAAGGAGCCTACCACTCAGGCCTCCAAGCAAAGTTAGGCCTGGTCTATACTAGGAAACTAGGTTGGTATAACCATGTAGCTCAGGAAGGTGAAAAATCCACATCCCTGAGCGACACAGCTAAACTGATCTAACCCCTGGTGTAGAAGGTGCTAGGTGGATGGGAGAATTTTCCCATTGACCTAGCAACTGCCTCTTGGGGAGGTGGGGTGTCTATCCCGATGGGAGAACACCTCCCCTCAGCGTAGGCAGTGTCTTCACTGATGCACTGCAGCTGTGCCGCTGCAGCGTTTTAAGTGTAGACAAGCCCTTAAACCAGTTTGGGTTTGAATCCAAAACTTTCCACTGGTCCAGTTGATTACCTTGCCATGAGTGAGCTCCTGTAAATGAGACTAAACAGACAACTGCCTCCTTAAATTCCCGGGATTAGTATTTGTAAGAATTGACAATAGGCTGTATTAATTCTATGCTTTTGATAATGGACCATATTAATTGATGACTTGACAAATTGGTGATTCAATTCAGTATCACTGCTAATCTATTGATTTACTGAGTCGATTCCAATTTGTGAGCTTGATTTGATAATTGTGTTTTCTTAATTAGTTCTGTAAATATTCATAGTAATTAGGCCTGGTGATAAATTTGTTTGATTGCAAGCTTGCAGGCTTATTATCTTGTAATAATTTCCATACAAAGTATACAGCACTGATTCTACTTTCAGATAAGCAAGTTGGGTCAGAACAAGCCTCGAGAACAAAGGTAACTTAGCCAAAGTATCTCAGAGCCACTTGGCTTGTTCACTGAATTAAATCTTTGGTTTCTTACGCAGGGTGGGTAAGCTTTGCATCCCTGAGCTTTGTATCTCTTCTTGCACTTGTCAGCAAAAACAGAGAGAAGAGCTTGGCTTATGCATGATGGACTGGTGAAGGGAGGAGGGACTAATGGACTGGGTAAGGAGTGGAAGAGGGAGGAGAACTGCTGGCTTTGGGAGAACAGGATTGCCTGCATTGCCCTCAACATGTTCAACGCTTGCAGTTGTGGCCCAGGAAGGGAGGGAATGAACAGGGGGATTTATAGATTCGAAGGCCAAAAGGGACCCCCACCAGCTCTCCTCCCACCACTCATGTTAGCCATGCTTATTATGACAGTGCCTATGGTCCAACCAGTATCAGGCCCCATTATGCCAGGCACGGCACAGACAAGGAGAAGCAGAAGTTCCTGCCCCAATGAACTTACAGCCTCAGTTACTGTGTGGATGTGCCCATGCACATTGCAATGGGTGTGTTTATAAAGCGTAGGGAAAGAGCTCGATACAATAAAATGGGCCAACCCCGCAGTTACTTCCATGCCGCTGAGCCAGTCACACCAGCCATGCATCTGGGCCAATGCTCGTAAAACACTTTGAGGGAAGTGCCTATTAGCTACGCAAATTACACCATCAAATGGACCATCGATACCTGTTAACACAGTGTGTAAAGTGAAAGGGGCAAGAACACTGCCCCTGGTTTGAGCAGCTCTGGGGAGACTACAGCTTTAGTAATCCTATAGAAGCCAGGCTGTCAGACACCGGACCGTCAGTCATCCCTTGTCCCTCCCTCCTGCTCCAGGGCTGCTTTGGCTCTGGGGAGAGGTGAGAAAAGGACAAGGTGACCTAAGGCAGGTTTAGCTTCTGCTTATTCCCCTGCTGCCAGGAAGCTGAGTAAATATCAGAGCACACGTGGAGCCTTGTTCTCACCTCTTCTCTATTTCAAATCGCCTGCCCCACGCCCTCTTCTTCCTCCTGCAGAGGTGAGCCTGACGCAGTCCATATTTGTAGAGCACGTTCCCTTTGTCCCTCTCTCTGCATCACTCATTTATCTGTTCTGCTTCATTGCTCCCCAGCTGCCCTGGGAGGGCTGGAAGAGCAGCAGCCTTTGCTATTGCACAGGCTGGATTTTGGATCCTAAGTTCCTACAGATCTGTAATGTTCAACCCCACACAAACCTGGAAGCTGATAAAGATCCGAAAACCCAGCAACAGCTAAGGAGACTCACTTGATACGGCTGCAGCCCTGGGTGTGAAGTAAATGCAGGGAGTTACTTGTCCACCCAAATCCTACATTTTTCTCTTTGTCATTACGCACACACACATAGCATTAGGCACCAGCATTAGCTATGGTTCTAGGGCCCTCATCTCTTTAGATCGGGGGTATTTTAGAAAGAGGATCTGTTACAATCTGAGGCCTTCCCTACACACAAAAGTTGTACTGCTTTAACTACAGCGGGCGTGTCTACGCTTAAAACACTGCATTGGTGCAGCTGCACCGGTGTAGCGCTGTAATGAAGACGCTCTACACTGATGGGAGAGAGCTCGTACTTAGCCCACCTCCCCGAGAGGCAGTAGCTTTGTCAGCTGGAGAAGCTCTCCAGCCGACACAGTGCTGTCTACATGCGGGGTTAAGGTCGGTATAACTGTCGCTCAGGGGTGTGGATTTTTCACATCCGAGTGATGTAGTTATACTCCTATAGGTCTCTAGTGTAGACCAGCCTCAGATGTTATGTTCTTTGGAGCAGGGACGGTCTTCTTTGTTGTGTGTTTGTACAGCACCTAGCACAAAAGGGTCTTGGACCATGAAGAAGGCTCCTAGGTGCTACAATAATACAATAAATAATAATCTACCTGTATAGTTAAAGTGGTAAAACCCCTGGTATGGGTGTAGTTATACCTGTATAACCGGTATAACAATACTGGGAAAGGCACCTTTGCACTGGGATGACGGCATACACAACGGGTTGTGCTAGTACAGCTACTTGGTTAAAAAAAAAAATCACATGCTCAACCCTAATCTTAGAAACATAGAAGATTAGGGTTGGAAGAGACCTCAGGAGGTATCTAGTCAAACCCCCTGCTCAAAGCAGGACCAACACCAACTAAATCATCCCAGCCAGGGCTTTGTCAAGCCTGACCTTAAAAACCAATAAGGATGGAGATTCCATCACCTCCCTAGGTAACCCATTCCAGTGCTTCACCACCCTCCTAGTGAAATAGTGTTTCCTAATAGCCAACCTAGACCTCCCCCACTGCAACTTGAGACCATTGCTCCTTGTTCTGTCATCTTCTACCACTGAGAACAGCCGAGCTCCATCCTCTTTGGAACCCTCCTTCAGGTAGTTGAAGGCTGCTATCAAATCCCCCCTCACTCTTCTCTTCTGCAGACTAAACAAGCCCAGTTCCCTCAGCCTCTCCTCATAAGCCATGTGCCCCAGCCCCTGGTCATTTTCATTGCCCTCTGCTGGAGTCTCTCCAATTTTTCCACATCCTTTCTGTAGTGGGGGGCCCAAAACTGGACGCAATACTCCAGATGTTGCCTCACCAGCGCTGAACAGAGGGGAATAATCACCTCCCTCGATCTGCTGGCAATGCTCCTACTAATGCAGCCCAATATGCTATTAGCCTTCTTGGCAACAAGGGCACACTGCTGATTCATATCCAGCTTCCCATCCACTGTCGTCCCCTAATGGTTATACAGGTACAACATCTGTGCCAGGCCTAAACACTGATCAACCCATCTCACTGTAATCACTAAAGAGAGGAATTAAATGTTGTTGCTGGCTAATGATACAGACGTGGAACCAAAGGACATATCCTCGGCTGATAGGCCCTATAAATGCTAATAGACCTTACTCAAAAAGCCTGCAGTGGATGAGACACAGGGGTGTGAAACAGCACCTGGGAGAATGTAATTGGGTACACACACAGATCCTTTGAGATAGGAACTAGTACACTTTGATCCCTCCAGGGATTAGAGGAACACCCTTGTATTGAGGAAACTGAAGTGAGCTGTAGCTCACAAAAGCTCATGCTACAATAAATTTGTTAGTCTTTAAGGTGCCACAAGTACTCCTGTTCTTTTTGCATTTAAAATGTTGACAATGGTGATTAGATAAGCAAACTTGGTGAGAAGTCTGAGCTCCTGTCTAAACTGGTAATGATGGCCCTTGACCTGCTGAATGACAAAGAGTTACCAGAGGACCAAGGAAGGTCATAAACCATGCACAGGGGAAGGTGCTTTGCAGGGCCATGCAAGATGGAGGACCGGGGGTTTCTCAGTGAACCTGTGGCTGCCTTAGTGGCTTACAGAACCAGTATCTTAGTTAGATGCAATTTGAATTTAGGTTGGACTTTTAGGGCAAATCTCCCTGAGAAAGTTGCACTGATATAACTCGCTGTGTGAATGTAAACCCATAACTCAGGTATGAATTTAAACCAGTAAGTCAGACCAGCTCAGAGGGCCACCTGAGCACTCTTTGTGGTTTGAGTGGCTTCCTTCTGTTTAGTTTCAGTTAATTAGCAACAGGTTTAAAACTAACCCCAAATAAGCTGCCTTTATATGAAATCAGTGTCAACAGAGAGGTTTGCACCTGTTTAAAAAGCTGATTCAAGCTACACTGGTGCAATTTTCTCTTGTAGATCAGCCCTTAGTGTTGAGGGGGACAAGGGCTGTTTGCTCATCCCTAGCAACAAAACTGGCTCTGCCTCTGTGGATTAAGGGGTGAAAAGGTAACGGGGTGGGGAAGGGGGAATAACAGGCTCACAGGTCATAAAAAAGAGGCATCAAAACAGCTGTCGTCCCTACCCATAGAAGCACAGTGGATGGGGGTCTGTGCTGATATCAGATGGTTCCTCAGACCTTTGGGGTACCAGGCCTCAGTGAACTGCCATTGTTTGGTTATACGATGAGAGTATTTATAGATCAACTTTAAACTAGACATATATAATGTTTACAACGCTAATACTTTGCATGAAGAGAGCAGTCTACTTCCAAGCATCTAAGATCACTTTGCAGACACCATCTGTTTGAAGTCAGGTCAATGGAGATTACTGCAGCTCCTTTTATAGCTCCTCAGCCTGAGACCCACGAGCCTGAGTCAGCTGATCCAGGCCAGCCGTGGCCATGCCGAGGGATTTTTACTGCAGTGTAGACATATCCTTATTGACCCAAATCTGGATCCTCATGTTGTAAGCACGTTATGCAGCCACTGACCCACAGAGCCAGGCTGCCACACAATTAGAACCATAGAATATCAGGGTTGGAAGGGATCTCAAGAGGTCATCTAGTCCAACCCCCTGCTCAAAGTAGGACCAACACCAACTAAATCATCCCAGCCAGGGCTTTTGTTAAGCCTGACCTTAAAAACCTCTAAGGAAGGAGATTCCACCACCTCCCTAGGGAACCCATTCCAGTGCTTCACCACCCTCCTAGTGAAAAAGTTTTTCCTAATATCCAACCTAAACCTCCCCCTCTGCAACTTAAGACCATTACTCCTTGTTCTGTCAACTCAGTGCTTCTAGCCAGTCTCCAGCCCTGAGCTGCATCCATCACCGGGTAGATAATACAGGACAATGTAGAAACCTCCTCCCTTTCTTCCCCAAACCATCAGAGCTACTGAGCACAGGGTTGTTATTCTCCCGATGCAGCAGGATCCCATGATAAGCTACAGCACCATTCTGCCAGATAATCAGGAGACTGACTGCTGAGTCCTGAAGCCTCATTTACACACAGGCCATTGCAAATTCCCATCAATCTGAACCTACCTCCTGCACAGTCTCAGGAATTGCTGGCTCTCAACCAGGGGCGGCTCTAGGCATTTTGCCGCCCCAAGCACGGCAGCCAGGCTGCCTTTGGCGGCTTGCCTGCAGAGGGTCCGCTGGCACACCTGTGGGAGGTCTGCTGAAGCCGCGGGACTAGCGGACCCTCCGCGGGCAAGCCGCTGAAGGCAACCTGCCTGCCGCCCTCGCGGTGACCGGCAGAGCGCCCCCCACGGCATGCCGCCCCAAGCACGCGCTTGGCGTGCTGGGGCCTGGAGCCGCCCCTACTCTCAGCAGTTCTAGAAGAACCAGACACACCGATGGTGCTATAGACATATTAATATACTGGGGAATAATTCAGCTAATTTCCCCTATATAGCTAGCATTGAACCCTTCCAACAAATGTCTTGAAGGAGTGAAATGATAGAGCGAGATATAGAAAACGGTGGAGGGGGCAGTACATGTGGCCTCCATATAGAAAACTAGGACATGGCTGTTCATTGATTGGTTATTATTTATATTACTGTAGTGCCTAGTGCGGGATCAGGACCCCATTGTGCTGCAAACACAGAATACAAAAGACAGTCCCTGTCCCAAAGAGCTAAGTACAATCTAAGTATAGGATAAGAGACAACAGATGGATGCAGGCAGACAGGGAAGTACAAGGAGTCAGTCTGATAGGCGGTGATCTCACCACACCTGCAGCCTCACCTTTGTCAGGGTTCATGGCAAAGGAGAATTTTGAGGAGGGCTTTGAAGGTGGATGGTAAGGTAGCTTTGCAGATGTTTATGGGGAATGTCCTGCAAGTGAGTGGGGCAGCATGGGAGAAAGCAGGAAAATGCTTATTTGAAAATGTCACAAGCGAGTGATGGAGGCCAGCATCGTGCGCCAATCGGAGGTGAGCGTTGATAGCTCTACAGGGAATGAGAGATGGTAGAGTAGGGTGGGGACTGACTGTGACGCAGGGCCGGCTCCAGACCCCAGCGCGCCAAGCGCGCACGTGGGGCGGCATTTTAACTGGAGGGCGGCAGGCGGGTCCGGCAGACCTTCCGCAGTCATGCCTGCGGGAGGTCCAACGGAGCCGCGGGATGACCGGACCTCCCGCAGGCATGACTGAGGCGGGTGCACTGGTCCCGCAGCTCGTGTGGACCTCCCGCAGGCATGACTGCGGAAGCTCCACCGTAGGCGCGGGACCAGCGGCACGTCTGCGTGAGGTCCCGCGGAGGCGCGGGACCGGCGCCCGGCAACGTGAGCGGCGCAGCGCGCCGCCCTGCTTGGGGCGGCAGAATTCGTAGAGTCGCCCCTGCTGTGACGGGCCTTGAAAGTGAAGATAAGCAGTTGATGTTCTGTGGCCTATGGTTTGTTGGGTTCAGGCACAAGTTTAGGCAGGAATTACAGTGGAGTTGCAGCATAGGCACATTTAACTTACACAATTTTAACTATACACGCTCGGCAAAAAAAAAAAAAGAGAGAGAAAAATAACAATTTAAATACTGTACCTGTAGTGCGGGCGATTCCGTCCGCCATTCCACTCAATGAGCGTTTGACTATACGCGATTTTTGCCTTATGTGCTGACTTCAGAACCTAACCCCTGTGTAAGCTGTGACTCCCCTGTACAAAGTATTACATCCTGCCTCTACCCTAGGGACAAGCGTTGAGTTTAGCTTGGGTTTAACTAGGCCCAGCATAACTCAACCACTCTTCCTAGTCAAGACAAATGCAGAGAGGTCAAGGATTAAATGGGCCATGGAGAATGTACACCCCCCCTCACTCTCTCGGTGGTCCCCCCTCTTAAGAGCTCATATAAAGAGCTGCACAGAGCTCATATAAAGAGCAGGACACAAAAAGTTTTATTGGTCCTACCCAGCCTGGGAATGTATTCTTGAGCGCCCCCCTACTGGCACCACTATTGACATATATCAGGGGAAGCCATGTTAGCCTGTATCCACAAAAACAACAAGGAGTCAGGTGGCACCTTAAAGACTAACAGAGTTATTTGGGCATAAGCTTTCATGGGTAAAAATTATGCCCAAATAACTCTGTTAGTCTTTAAGGTGCCACCGGACTCCTTGTTGTTTTTATTGACATATATGTAGCCCTACAGTTCTCTCAACACTTCCAGGGCTAAGAAGCATTGGCAGGAAAATGTGTAGGATAACTTGTACTGACTGACTGCTGCAGCTCTGTTGTCCCTGTACTCTGGATGGAGGACCAGAGTCTCTGGGGATCATAAGATGGCACCTTTTGCCTTACGAAATTCACAGAAAATGAAAGGCGAGGAAAATGTAATTATCGGAAGAATGAAATACTGTTGTCTGGCAATGAATAAAAGCTGGACAAAAGAACATTGCTAGCCACCACACTTCTATTCTTCCTAATCTACTTTTGGCTACAGGCTAGCCCCTTCAGTCAGCACAACGTTATTTCACACAATTTAGTGAAGGTCAGAGGGAAATTGAGCCAGATGATACATATCCAGAGCAGCGGTAATTTGTTTTTGAGTTTATTGGCTAATCTGTTATCTGATCCAAAATGTTTCATGTGCTGAAAAGTAAAAGGAAAGTTCGAAAAAGAACAGTAAAGACGTGAGAGGTGTGGTGCAAATGGATTAGCCATTAGCTCTGGGTCAAATTCTACTTTCAGTTACAGTACTGTAAATATGGATTAGCTCTACCAAAGTCAATGGAGTTACCCTGGACTTCCACTCACATAAGGGAGAGCAGAATTTGGCCCTCTATGTTCAAGTTAAACAGAACACATGTAGGTCTAACTTGGTCCTACTCAATAGTTCATAAACCTACCCATGGAAGCTCTACTCTGAGAAAGGAAGAAACAAATCATCCTTAACTGTGTCTCATATAATTTTACCAATGAAAGGACTTTTCTAATGACCTACAATAGGGTGTGTCCATCCTCTTATTTGGAAGGTGGTGTCCTGCCTGGGGATTTTTCTGGGTTAATTTCTGCCCCTGGACTCTCAGATAGCGCTGGTGGCCAGAAATGCTTGTGTCCATTTCTAGCTGTCCAACAGGCTTCACCTGCTCCATGCTGTGGCCTAGCTGTGGCGATCTTGCCCTAGGCTATTGCCATCCACTCTACCTGAGGATGATCCTGAAGGCCAGGCAGATATACCAGCTGGTTCAGAATAATGAGGCACACATTCTAGGTAGGGCACATGGGTGCTGTTTTCAATGGCTTCCAGTCCAACGCTAGTACAGATTTTTAAGGTCCTTAACTTTACGGTCCTGGGTGGACTCAGCTATTTTAGAGATCACCACCAATATTAATGAAAATATTTGTGAATCCCAGAAGTATTTGTGAATCCCAGAAGTATCAATCCTCTTGTTTAAAAAGTCCCAGTTATCTATTCAAGTACAGACCAGCACACACCAGCAAAAGGGATTCATGGATAGTTGAAGGGAAAATGGGTAATTTGCAAAGACCAATAGGCTGGAATATGTTCATATTCATTTAATGCTTATGGTTAGCGAATATGTCAATAGGAATCAGGATCAGTTTGTGAACACAAAAAAGCGGGGGTGGGATGTGTGGCTCAGGCCTTGATTCTGCAAACATGCATCTGCTTCGCTTTAAACACCTTCCTCATGGCTTATGGTCAGGGTGAAATGGAGATGCCGATGCACACATTGCACAGCTACAAACTTTCTCTCAATGTCAATGCTGGGGTGCCATGAGCAGCCAAAGCGCTGGAGCAGCTCACAGACCAGACTCCTGTCCTATCAGAGGCTTAATATACATGCACAGTATCGGATCTCATGGGTCCCACAGACCTGAATAGGCTGCAGCTCACTGCAGAGGAGTTTCTAGAGAAAATGCTGAAGGGAAATATCAGGGGCTCAATATGATCCAAGCACTGGTATCTATTGCTTGGACTTGTGTGGTGCTAGGTGAGCCTAGTTCAGCATTGCTGACAAGGACTATGTCTACACTACTGCGATAGGTCCACCTACGCTATGCAACTCAACTCCAGCTACGTTATTCACGTAGCTGGAGTCAACATAGCTTAGGTTGAGTTACCAAGGGGTCTACACTGCAGGGGGTCGATGGGAGAAACTCTCCCAATGATTTACCCTACTCTTCCCATCGGGGGTAGAGTACAGAGGTCAACCGGAGAGTGATCTGCTGTTGATCTGGAGGGTCTTCACTAGACCCGCTAAATCAACCGTCAGTGGATCGATCTCAGAGCGTCGATCCCAGCTGTAGTGGAGACCTGCCCAAGGTGACTGACCACATCTGGAGCCATTTATCCAACCCTTCCCACCCCATTGCACTTTGGGAGGTGGCTCTGAACCACTACACGGTATGGTTCTGCAAATAAACAAATGAGTTTTTTTAGAGGCAAACTAAAACCCAACCTCTGGGCTTGCCCTGCTGTACAGTAATTGCTTTGCTTGCTGACCTAGAAACAGAAACATGAGCAGTAAGCCCATCTCCAAACAAACACCTCCTGTGCACTGCTAGCCTTGCTAAGCCCATGAAAGAACCTCTGCCAGCCAGTGGGATAATATAATTACAGATGCGTTAAACTACTTGAAAAGAACCTACATGTAAACAAACCTGAACACCTGATCCTCATGGCCCAAGGCTCCTAAGGGCAATTTGACGCCTGGAATGTGTAGATTTGTCACCTGGACAGTATTCCAATTTTGCAATCTGGAGTTTTTGGGTGGCTGGTAGATGCGTGATAACATCTGTACCCTCCCATCTTCAGTGCTGCTACGGCACTCTGACACTGGTGGGTATGTGCTCCAAATGGCTACCCATGCTAGCTTGATGAGAGCTAGTGCAAGGAGTGTGCATGAGCAGGGAAAACACACTTCTAGCTCATAGTGTGGACGTAGCCAATGTTGCAATGCAGGGGCGGTGCTAGCCCTCTGGCGGCCCTAAACAGGAATGTCCCCCACCCCACGAAACATAATAAAAAGCAAATGGGGGCTCCCCCTTGAGCTGCTTGGGGCCCTAAGCATTTGTTTAGTCTGCGTATGCCTAGTGCTGACTCTACTGCAATGTGCAGAAAATCACTGGGAGTCACAAACTGGGGGTAAGTTCCCAGGCTCCCTATAGAATGAATGGGGAAAGAGAGGCTCGGAAGAATGGAATTCACAAAAACCAGCCCCTTGAGCAGAGAGTCACCTAAACTAGCCAATGGGAGATTCTGATTGAGAGGGTTGTCTCCTAAGCCCCTCCCCTCTCAGGGAATTCAGCCCCTGAATCGAGGTTGCAGAAAACTGCCTATCTCTGCTTGTGAGCTACAGCCTGGAGCCCGTCTCCTGGAATCAAGCATCTAAGCTGGTTCTTGCAAGCCCCATCACTGTCCACCTTATAGCCCCATGGTTAGCGCACTCACCTAGGAAGTAGGATACCGAGGTTCAATTTGCCCCTCTGCTTGATATAGAGAGAAAGTATTTGAACAGGTGTTTCCCCCCTGGCTCAGGAGCACCCTCTACACAGTGGACTATGTGATATGCTGCTGGGGGAGAGCCCCACATCCTAATAACCCAGAGCTTAATGATTAGGGCACTCACCTGAGAGGTAGCAGTTCCCTGGTCAAATCCTTGCTCCCCATCAAGCAGAGGGGGGAATTGAACCTGGGGATCCTATATCCCAGGTGAACGTGCTAACCACTGGGTGGAAACTTAGAAAGTGGGCAGCATGACCTCTGGCCAAATAGGACCTGAGTCGGGAGGCCAGCTCAGAGCTCGCCTACCAGATTGGGCTCCAAAGGTGAGATAGGCGGCGGAATGCCTAGTTTCCTTTGCTTAGTGGAGCCAGCTGAGTTTTAGGAATCTGGATGCCTAGAGGGAGGCAGCAGGGAGTGTGCCCACAGGCAGAAACTTAGGCACGGAAGGAACTTTTACTGCAAAAATGTTGGTGCTGAGTAAGTTTAGGTGCCTACCAGGTGGCAGCTGAGCAGGGGCTTGGTGAAGGCCAGTGGCACCTAAAAGTACTTATGCACTTAAACTTGCAGTTAGTTACCTAAGTCCCTTTGTGAATCTGGCCCTTAACCTCTCGTTGGTTCAGTCTGCCCACTGATAACACCACTGACCTCACTAGGTGGTACTGGGGTTTAATTCGTTAATGTCTGTAAAATGCTTTGAGATCCTTGGAGGCTAGAGCCTTAGAAAAACGATCCCTTCCTCTTCATTGCTAGCTGCTAATTAATACTGATCTTCAAAGTTCTACTTCTCTTCCTGAGAAACTGCCTCCTCCCCCACACCCTGCCTGGCAGCTGAGGTCAGCTGATGTGCTCTCTCTAGGGGTCCCAGCCAGGACTGGAATGTATGGGCACCGCTGATGGGCTCTTTCCAACAGGTTTCTCAACATTGGAACTGCTTCCCGTCAGTCCAACAAAGCTGGAGTTTGTTAAACCTAAGGGCACAATATTCAGCTCGACTATTTGCACTGGCCCTCTAGGGACACTGCCAGTTTGAGATCTAGTCTTTTTTTAAAAGATGAGTTAAAAGTAGAGATGGCTTGGGGGAGGAGGGGAGGAGATGATGAGGAAAAATTTTTTTTTTCACTGAAATTAGACATTTTTCTACCAATCCTAGTTCCTAGCCCCATTTTCCTGTTTTCTTTTTAGATGTTTTTCTGCGCTCCATTCCTGTATGGCAGATCCACAGAAATATCAGGAACGACTGACTATGGTGAAATTGACTATGCCTTTTGGATGAAATTCCCTCTGTGCAGAGGGCCAGCTAAATGCATATGTGCTACTTATATCCTGCATACTCTAAGGCTCCAGTCCTGAAAGACTTAAGCACATGCTTAATTTTACAGCCTGTAAATAGTCCCATTGAAGTAATGGGGGAGTGAATTTAATGCAAAGTGCGGTCAAATGCACAAAGTAAACAAACTGATAAAACAGAGAACTCCCTCCCCTCAAAAAATTTCTTGTTAGAATAATTGTAGATGTCATATGTAACTAGGGTGACCAGATGTCCCAATTTTATAGGGACAGTCCTGATATTTGGGGCTTTTTCTTGTATAGGCTTCTATTATCCCCCACCCTCTGTCCCGATTTTTCACACTTGCTCTCTGGTCACCCTATATGTAACAGAGAAAGATAAAAACATTTCAGACAGAAGTGGGAGGTTCACTTGGGCCATATGCCTTTAATATTTGTAAAGCACGTTGAGATCCTTGGTTGTAAAGCAGAATAGAAATGCAAAAATACAATTGTTATTATTTTTAAGCCGTGCTTTCCACTCACATGAAGCAGCAAATGCCATCAGCCGGAGCAGAAGAAAGTTACCCACCACATGCAATAATGGAATTGAATCCGAATAAAGGTGAGCTGTCAATTACATTGTCTCCTTCGTACTGCTTCTGTCAGCGTTTCCATTACAAGGGGTTCCTATTAGAGGGTTTAAAACATCGCCGTAACCAAGGCTGTTAACTTTTCAGTCCAAGAGCTGAAGTCAGAGTATTAACTAGAGCTAGTTAAAATAGAGACAAGCCCAGGCAACACCTGATTCTCGGCAAAACCATGAGTCGGTCTGGGCATATGGACATATCGGGGAATGATGGAATGTTGGAGCCTTTTATTCTCATCTTTCATGCATTAATAGATTTATTTATCCTTTTTGTACAGGCCACGCTGTTGTCTCTCTGGCCACACATTCAAATGAAAACCAAATTAACGTAACAACAAAAGACTCCGCACCTGACAAACCAGAGTATAAACATACCCTAGCTGAAGGCCCCGATTCAACAGAGATTTGGAGCAGGGGCTTAAGTTCATCCCTCTTCAGCAAAGCACTTAAGTATGTGCTCAAGTCCCATTTAAGGTCCTGATTTAGTGAGCTCCTTAACCACATGCCTGACTTTAAGCAGGTGAAATAAATTAAAGGCACATGCTTAAGGACCTCACGGAATCAGAGCCAGCGTCAATGGGATTTAAGCACATGCTTAAGTCATTTGCTGAAGAGGGATTCTGAACTTGGGACCCTGCCCAGTGACAGGTCTAACAGGGCAGAATGTGTCCCACTGTTCTTAACAACAACAGGGATTCCTTCCCCAGCGACGGATCACTAACCTGACCAGTGAGTCACTTCTACACACACTGTTTATAAGGCCTGGAGGCTATAAACACTGAGTACGTTTTAAAGGCTTTCGTTACCTCCTGGAACAATACGCAGGCTCCACTTTGCGTTAACGTGCGGTTCTCAGCTGCAAGCCAATGTTGTAAAGGGTGCATCATGGACCAATGGGGGCTATGGGTGCTCACGGGATCTCAGGATCAGGATCAAAACTCAGTCCTCCCGCGATGGAGAGCTGGGAATGGGTGGGAGGTGGCAGAGGACTGCAAGTCCTCTCTCATTAAAATAATAGACATAACACACAAGGAGAAGATAAAGAGAGGAAAGGGAGTTATAGGTCTTGTCTGAGCCCTATGTCACAAGACTGAGTGGTTAGCTTACTTCTTGAATCACCACACTCCTAAGGACGGAAATGTTCAGTCCTCTCTGAGAGTGAAGATTTTAAATGATTGACATTTATGTAGTGCCTTTCATCTGAAGTGCTCTACAAACTGTGCATATGGGAATCACTTCAGGTCAAATTGGAATTTAGCCAGCACACTAATGAAAAGTGCCAAGGAATTTTTAATGACCACAAGTTATTTGATGTTAATTTGCATCTTAAAGGTAGGAAGTTCTACAGCACATTGCCCGCTAACATCATCCTGGGCATTGGTTCAATATACCGAGGGAAGAGTGCCCTCTGTTGAATCCCCAGTGCTAGTCGTACTGCACCGATTTACTCTTCTTGGCAGTCCCCCTATCCAAGTTCTCAGAAGGCCCAATGTGGCTTTGTTTGTGAAATCTTACAGTTCAAGCCTGGCTCCAGGCACAGAGATAAAGATTATCTGAGCATTAAGAGAAATAAAACATGAAAGGATGCTGCGTTTACCTGAACTTCGCACCGTATGAGACATGGGAGCTAAAAAGAAACCTCTTTCCATAGGTCTAAAGGACAAAAGTAAGGTTAAAATCACCTGTCCAGGCTTGGCTACACTTACAAATTTGCAGCGCTGCAGCAGGGTGTGAAAACACACCCTCTCCAGCGCTGCAAATTGCGGCGCTGCAAAGCGCCAGTGTGGTCAAAGCCCCAGCGCTGGAAGCGCGGCTCCCAGCGCTGTCCGTTATTCCCCACAGGGAGGTGGAGTACGGACAGCGCTGGGAGAGCTCTCTCCCAGCGCCGGCGCTTTGACTACACTTAGCATTTCAAAGCGCTGCCGCGGCAGTGCTACCGCGGCCGTGGCAGCGCTACTGCGGCAGCGCTTTGAAGCGCTAAGTGTAGCCACAGCCAAAATTCTCCATGTTCTTTCATTGAGAGCACTCTGTCATACACCTACACAAGCCATTGCCTAGGAAGGTGATTTACTAATGAGCTTAGATCTCTGGTTAAATATTTGATAACTTTATTGTTACCTTGTCCTTCCTTGTGTCCAGGGGCGGCTCTACGAATTCCGCCGCCCCATGCAGGGTGGCGCGCCGTGCCGCTCGCGCTGCCGGGCGCCGGTCCCGCGCCTCCGCGGGACCTCCCGCAGACGTGCCGCTGGTCCCGTGCCTATGGTGGAGCTTCCGCAGTCATGCCTGCGGGAGGTCCACACTAGCCGCGGGAGCAGCGCACCCGCCGCAGTCATGCCTGCGGGAGGTCTGGTGGTCCCGCGGCTCCGTTGGACCTCCCGCAGGCATGACTGCGGAAGGTCCGCCAGACCCGCCTGCCGCCCTGCAGGTAAAATGCCGCCCCACGCGCGCGCTTGGCGCACTGGGGTCTAGAGCCGGCCCTGCTTGTGTCCACCTGTTGTCTGTTTGTTTATCTTGTCCAGCTAGTGTATCTTCTCATAACCTAGGGTATGTCTTCACTACCCGCCATATCGGTGGGTAGCAATCGATTTCTCGGAGTTCGATATATCGCATCTCATCTAGACGCGATATATCGAACTCCGAACGCGCTCCCGTCGACTCCGGAACTCCACCACCGTGAACGGCGGTGGCGGAGTTGACGGGGGAGCCGTGGACATTGATCCCGCGCCGTGAGGACGCGTAGCTGAAGTTGCGTACCGTAGATCGAACCCCTCCCCCCCAGTGTAGACCAGGCCCTAGACTGTGAATTCTTTGGGGGCAGGGACTGTCTTTTTTCTGTGTGTCTATTCAACACCTAGAAAAATGAGGCTCTGATCCTTGATTGGTGCACCTAGGTGCTATTGTAATAGAAAGAAAGAAAGAAAGAAAGAAAGAAAGGTGTTAGTGTTATTTTATGGCTCTAGCAAGCATTCAGCAGCATTACTTAGGTGACTTTAATACCAGCCATTCCACTTAGTCCAGATTGCTACAATCATACAAAAACAATCGATGTAATGTTGGCAAAATGAAGCAAAGCTAGTTTTCATAGGTAATCTCGAAAAACAGCACAGTGGAACTGAGTTGTAAGTGAGTCCCTTAATGAGACTTACACATATGTAGAATAGACCTAGTGTGAGATACTAGACCTGGGAAACAATGGACAACACATTTAGCATGTGACCCAAGTGCTCTTCTTCCATGGCCCAAGGCAAAACACTCTATAAATCTGTCCCGGTGAATGAGTATTGTGACAAAGTTCTCCTCTACCTCGGTGGGTCCTGCGCTTATCGGAAGATTTGCTCACCTCACAGATTCATCCTGTGGGTTGGGAAACAGCCCAGAGACCTTCCCCTCTGGTAGAAGCCACAGTCCAGGTCAATTCCTCCTGTGTCTGATCAGGAGTTGGGAGGTTTGGGGAGAACCCGGGCCCGCCCTCTTCTCCGGGTTCCAGCCCAGGGCCCTGTGGACTGCAGCTGTCCAGAGTGCCTCCTGGTACAGTTGCGGGAGAGCTGCAACTCCCTGGGCTACTTCCCCAGGGCCTCCTCCCAACACCTTCTTTGTCCTCACCACAGGACCTTCCTCCTGATGTCTGATAATGCTTGTACTTCTCAGTCCTCCAGCAGTATGCTACTCACTCTCAGCTCCTTGCACACCTCTTGCTCCCAGTTCCTCGCACGCACTTCCTCTCCCCTGGCTCCCCCTTTGGCCTGACTGGAGTGAGCCCTTTTATAGCATCAGAGGAGCCTTAATTAAAGTCAGGTGCTTAACAGCCTCACCTGACTCTTAGCAGGTTAATTGGAGTCAGGTCTTCTCATTAGCCTGGAGCAGCCCCTGCTCTGGTTGCTCAGGGACCAGAAAACTGCGTATCCAGTGGCCAGTATATCTCCCTTCTACTACTCTGCTGTTCCCAACTGGCCTGCGTCTATCACAGTATTTATAGGCCTTTACGTCCACTTGGTTGTAATTCCTACATAACAACACCCCAGAACACTATACCTCCCGAGAGCCACTAAATCAAGTGGTCTTACACGTTTCTGACAAACAGAATCCGTCACTAGTGTCATGTACCGAGAAGCTGCAGTAAACCCATGGAACTAGTCTGGATTTACACACAGTGGCCCGAATTCTCAATCACACTACGGCCTTTCTACACCATTCTGGAGCCTTAAGAGTGGGTGCAAGTGCAATGTACTGCCAGAGTGATGTAAAGGGGCCGTAGTGTAGACGAGAACCTGGCCTTAAGTCTTTTCTACTCCCCTCACTGTTGTCCAAACAGCACGGTTAGATTCCCCTTTGCTGACAGATGTGAACCGATGTCTTATGCAAACTAGTTCATGCCTATTTTATTACTGTCATAGGTCTAGTCGAGCGCCCCCTCTTGGCTACTCACCAGACTGCCGTGGGGGGCTCCAGTCTCTGAATCTCCAGGTGCTTTAAGCCTCTGGAGTCTGAACAGAACCCAGGCACTGCCCATGTTTTAGGGTCTTAGGCAAACTCTTGGGTTGAAGACCCTCTGTCTAGCACACGCTCCTGACACCGAAGACCTCACGATCCAGCTCCCTAGCCCGTTACCAGTGCTGACCCCCTCAGACGCTCCCTTAGCTCAAACACACCCTTTCCCAGAGCTCCAGCCATGTGGGCCCACAGTTTATCTCATCCAGGGGCGCACGGTAGATGCAGCAGATAACACACACTTTGCACAGGATTCTAAAACACCAGCACTGTTTACTTAAGCACAAGACATACACAGAAACTCCAGATCATTTCAAAAATAACACACATCCTGAACACAATGTCCCTCGTTTTAACTCACCCTTCCCTTGGGAGTCTTTGGGAGGGGGGAACTGTCTGAGCTCAGGCTGCTTTTACCTTTCCAGGTTTCTTGTTGGGGTGGAGGAATTGAACTGGGATGTCCCTCCCCGCCCCTTTTTTTAAATCACTTAAGGAGAGAGAGGATCATGACTTAGGACCTCTACGGATTCCCAGGGCTGCCCAGAGGGGGGGCAAGTGGGGCAATTTGCCCCAGGCCTCCACAAGAGTTTTTCGGGGCCCCTGGAGCAGGGTCTTTCACTCACTCCAGGGTCCCTGGAAAACTCTTGTGGGGCCCAGGCCCCCGGAGCTTCTTCCGCTCCGGGTCTTCAGCGGCAATTCGGTGGCAGGGGGTCCTAGCGCTCCGGGACCCGCCGCTGAAGTGCCCCAAAGACCCACGGCAGGGGGTCCTTTCGGTCCGGGACCCACCGCCGAAGACCCTTGGCCCCCTGAATCCTCTGGGCGGCCCTGCACATTCCCACGTATGTTGGTATAGTTCATGTTGGTCAGGGGTGTCATAGAAGACTCTAGAAATTCCTTGTGTGGGTCTCAAGCTTTCTGTTGCCTTTTAAATGAATTACTGTGCTGAACCTTGGAAAACGAATAAAGGAGTGTATTCAAAGGGTCAGAGTCTCTGGGCTGCTATGTCTGTTTTGTAATGCTTGAGCAGCACAAAGTGGATGGGAACTGTCCAGAAATGGTCATTATGCAGTGCAACTCTCCATTAGCATAAAGCTGGTGGAGTTGGTGTAGATACATCCTGTGCCAGCCATGCACTGACCTGTGGTGTAGGGGGCATCTCAGGATGCTTTGGGGGTGGAGGGTGAGTGTGGCAGACCAGAGCTCCATTACACTGATCTCCCACTGGTGCCAAGTCACTAAAGGTATGTCTACACTGTAGCTAGGAGCATGCTTCCTTGTGTGAGTAGACAGCGCTTCCTGAGTTAGTGTACTAAAAACAGCAGTGTAGCCATGGGTAGCGCAGGCAGCAGCTTGGGCTGGCAATCTGAGTACAAACCACCCGGACGCCCTAGATACATAGGCAGCTAGCCCAGTGCTGCTATCTATGCTACTCCTGGCTATGCTGCTAATTTTAGCATGGTAGCAAAAGCAGAGTTAGCATGTGTCTGTCTGCCTGAGCTGGAAAGCACACTCCCAGCTGCAGCATGGATGCACCTTAAGGGACCTGATGGCAGTGGGGTAAGTTAAAACCTCTCAGCAGCTCTAGTTTAGGCCAGGGCTGGGTGGTGTAGAATCAGGCAGATGCTGTGGGCTCCCCTGAGTTGGAATGGAGCTTGGACGCAGTGGAGAATGTATCCCCCAAAATGCATCTCTAGTCTCTGCTTTTGTATTTGTGCCTCTCAAGGTTATCACATAATATAGATATGCGCTTCTGCACATAGCAGGTTTCCTTCTGCTGCAGAACACTGCCTAACTTTAGGCTCCCAGGTTTGGAAAAAAGAAAGTCACCTGGGAGTTTTTATCCATTATGATGGTCTGTAGGCATGTTTTGAGTGAACAGTGAACCCATTCACGACCGGGTGCCATGCATTTGGGGCATGATACTCTGATAAAATTCATAAATGCTTGAGATCCTCAGCCACAAGGTGCTACGTACAAGTTGAAATGAGTATTGTTTGTGATTGAAGTAGGTGAATGTAAAACCAACCAGGTCTTTGTGAAATGCAGCCTAAATAACCCATATGTTTTGAGGAAACACGGGAGAAAGACAGCATTTTGATTAACTAAACGGTGAATTGGAAGATCATCATCAATATCACGAGGAGGGTGATGAAGATCACGTCATTGCTATTCAGCACCATCTGGAATTGGCGACAGGGAATGGCTCACTTGATGATCACCTGTTCTGTTAATTCCCTCTGTGGCACCTGGCACTGGCTACTGTCAGAAGACAGGATACTGAGCTAGATGGACCACTGGTCTGACCCAGTATGGCCACTCTTATGTTCTTAAGTTCATCCTCCTTCTTGGATACCATGAACAAGTCCAAACAGAACCGAATAGTTCTTCTGCCCCCTTGGGCTATTGTGGTCTTCTATTTCTGCTTACAAACCCTGTCTCGGGGCTCCCTCCACAGGATCCTACTCTGTTTACTGTGGGTCTTTCTCTGTAGGACAGTCCTGCCTTCTCTGGAAAAGAGAAGACTCTGGAAAAATTTTTCCAGGAGACTCTGGAAAAATTCCACCACGATTTCAACAGCTTCCACCCCTCCATCAACCTCAGCCTGGACCAATCTACATGGGAGGTCCACTTCCTAGACACCATAGTGCTAATAAGTGATGGTCACATTAACACCACCCTATACCGAAAACCTACCGACCGCTATGCCTACCTTCATGCCTCCAGCTTCCATCCCGGACACACCACAAGATCCATTGTCTACAGCCAAGCACTGAGGTACAACCGTATCTGCTCTAACCCCGCAGACAGAGACCAACACCTAGAAAATCTCCACCTAGCATTCTCAAAACTACAGTACCCGCACGAGGAAATAAGGAAACAGATCAACAGAGCCAGACGTGTACCCAGAAGCCTCCTACTGCAAGACAAACCCAAGAAAGAAACCAACAGGACTCCACTGGCCATCACATACAGTCCCCAGCTAAAGCCCCTCCAACGCATCATCAGGGACAATGATCCCACACTTTCACAGGCCTTGGGTGGCAGGCCAGTCCTCGCCCACAGCCAACCAGCCAACCTGAAGCATATTCTCACCAGTAACTGCACACCGCACCATAGTAACTCTAGCTCAGGAACCAATCCATGCAACAAACCTCGATGCCAACTCTGCCCACATATCTACACCAGCAACACCATCACAGGACCTAACCAGATCAGCCACACCATCACCGGCTCATTCACCTGCACATCCACCAATGTAATATATGCCATCATATGCCAGCAATGCCCTTCTGCTATGTACATCGGCCAAACTGAACAGTCTCTAAGGAAAAGGATAAATGGACCCAAATCAGATATTAGGAATGGCAATATACAAAAACCTGTAGGAGAACACTTCAACCTCCCTGGCCACACAATAGCAGATCTCAAGGTGGCCATCCTCCAGCAAAAAAACTTTAGGACCAGACTTCTAAGAGAAACTGCTGAGCTTCAGTTCATTTGCAAATTTGACACCATCAGTTTAGGATTAAACAAAGACTGTGAATGGCTTGCCAACTACAGAACCAGTTTCTCCTCCCTTGGTTTTCACACCTCAACTGCTAGAACAGGGCCTCATCCTCCCTGATTGATCTAACCTCGTTATCTCTAGCTTGCTTCTTGCTTGCTTATATTTACCTGCCCCTGGAAATTTCCACTCTTGCATCCGACGAAGTGGGTATTCACCCATGAAAGCTCATGCTGCAAAATGTCTGTTAGTCTATAAGGTGCCACAGGATTCTTTGCTGCTTTTACAGAACCAGACTAACACGGCTACCTCTCTGATACCTGCCTTCTCTGCAGTCTCTCCCTGGATCTTGCCTCTCTTTCCAGGGCCTGCCACTGGGATCAGTTCTGTCCTCACAGCCTTCCTCAGTCTGCCGACCCCAGACTTTTCCCAGGAGACAGAGAAGGAGGGAACTCCCTACCCCTTCTTTCTTGGGTCTGCGCTCCCCAAACTGAGCTCCTTTAGCTCTTTATAAGGCCCACCACTGCCTCCTCCGGCCAGGAGGCAATTAGCTAACATCCCTCCCATGTGTGGAGCATGACTAATTGGGATTCTTTCCCTTGCCTTGTAGACGAAAGGGTTTAAGCTCCATCACAGTCACCAGTATAAGAACCTAGCTAGAGAGTCAGACAGATATTAATATTTGCAGGAGAATGACTTGGACACATTCAAGTCATACATTTACGTCTCCTCTCTAGCGTTGCCAACTTTCCAATTTTTCAAAACCAGACACTACAGGCCCCCCTGCCCCTGGCTCTCCCTCCCCCCTTTCCCCGTCTCTCCCCACTCTCTCAGGACTCACTTGCTGCCTGCAGAACCGAGCTGGGAGGAACTGATGTGGCACCAGCCTGCCCAATCAGCAATGGGGGACGAGGGGGTTGAATCCCTGGAGTGAGGGGCCGGGAAGCCGAGAAGCCCCCCGTGCTATCATGGGTGGCGACCCTGGCCACCAGCTCTGCTCCTTAAATCCTGCGTGCAGTCAGGATCCCTCCCTCTGGCATCAGCTGCTCTTCCCACCCTCCCAGTGGTGGAAGCTGGTTACTGTGGTAACCGGACTTTTGGTGTCTGGTCAGCAGTACTGACTGGACACTGCACAGGTCCCTTTTCAACCAGACTTTCCAGTCAAAAACTGGACACCGGGCAACCCCCCTCTCCCCACTTCTAGATGAATTTTTTGTTTGCTTATATAAACTCCAAAAAAAAAAAAAGGTTTTGATTTGCTTCAGAAACTGGAATTGTGCAACAGCTGCATCCATGATATGGCCTAACTGCTGGCATGTTTGAAAACAAAACCAAAATCATTAGCATGTTTTACAGGAAAAACTAGCTTCTACCCAGAAGCAGTTACTGTTCCTAGGAGATTCTATTCTGGAGACACTAATAGTTGTTTACACCATACAGCAACGGGCCTGCTTCTGATCTTATGCTGGTTTTGCTTTAGTGGAGTTATTCCAGATTTACACAGGTGTAACTGAGATCAGAGTCAGGCCCAGTCTAAGCAGCTCCGTAAGTGACACTATAATGATTTGTCAGAGCCATGAAATCCCTGAATGCATCAGAACAGGTCACAAGCCAAATCCAATTGATCTGACTCATACTCGGGGGTCTCATTAATTGTCCATGTGAATGCGGCAAACTGGATATGCCCATGGGAATGGAGTATTTTTAGTCTTTGAGTTTCCCACCTTTTCTCTATTTATGTCAGACCCGGAATAGTATTATACAAAAATAAACCCAAACCCCAAACCCACTGCTGTGATGCAATGAGGGCTGCAACACGCTTAACTGACTCAGACCCATAAAAGCAACTAAATGAAAAGTTAAGCCACCCAACCACACATACTCTTTTCATCCACGTAATTTCCATTACTGCATAGACCGTACTCCACAGACTACCCACAGCAGCCTTTGCTCGTCAAGTCTCCTTTTCTCGATACCCCTTTGCAACTCTGCCAACCCCTCTAAAATCACCCTAGAATTTTGAGTGATGACACCTTATCAGGGTCAAGTTCTCAATGTCTCCATATGACAGGCAGCATCTCCAGCAGTGCACTGTCTCCAGTACCATGCTCAGGCATAGGCTAAGCACTGATGCAGAGGAAGGAGCCCTACTTGATGAACCTCTGAGCCAGCAAGATGTTGAGCAGACTCCTCAGCTTCCATTGACTAGTAGGAACTGATTGCATTAGCACCTTATGGAATCAGCCCCTTGATTCTCACATCACCCTGTGATTGTTTTTCTTGGAGGTCCCCTTTCCTAGTTCTGACCAGGCCCAACCAACCCTGTTGAGGTCCTGATTCAACAAAGCATTGTAAGCACGTGCTTAAACCCATTTCTGTTCAGCATAAGGCCCACATGCTTAAGGGCTTTGATGAATAGGGATAGGCTGATGAGTCTCTGTTTTAGCTCACAGATTATAAAGCCTTAGATTTTAAGGGACCATTTTGGTCATCTAGTCTGGCCTCCTATAATAGGGATCTGGTCCATGACTAGGGCTCCTAGACACTATGGTAAAATCAATCAATCAGTCATCATAACTAATTATAACACAGGCCAGAGACAGGCCCTAGACTTTCCTCAAGTCTTGGGGTGGGGGGATAGCTCAGTGGTTTGAGCATGGCCCTCCTAAACCTAGGGTTGTGAGTTTAATCCCCCCAGGGGGCCATCTGGGGCATCACTTGGTCCTGCTAGTAGAGGCAAGTGGCTGGACTCAATGACCTTTTAAGGTCCCTTCCACCTCTGAGATAGGTATATTTCCTTATATTATTCCTGGATGAAGACCATAATTTCTGGTTGAGTTAGAGTGCATGATGAAGACCGGTCAAGTATCAGAGGGGTGGCCATGTTAGCCTGGATCTGTAAAAGCAGCAAAGAGTCCTGTGGCATCTTATTGACTAACAGACGTATTGGAGCATGAGCTTTCGTGGGTGAATACATGCATCTGACGAAGTGGGTATTCACCCACGAAAGCTCATGCTCCAATACGTCTGTTAGTCTATAAGGTGCCACAGGACTCTTTGCTGCGAAGACCGGTCAGTTCACAGAATGAGGTGGTGCTGTTTTAGACTTGAGAAGCAGGAAGTTACAGAGACAGATGACTATGAATGGCTTTAGATAACAAGCTCTTGTGCATACATTGATTCATGATATGAAAGGGAATGTTACCAAGTCTCTTCAGTGCACATTTATCAGAAGGCAAGACCAACTTCCCTGCTGTGGGTGTGTATTGTGTATCATGAATGAAATAAGAGAAAAAAAAATTAAGGTAGTGATTAATTTTGTACAGTTGTTAAAAGGATATTGTATCCTGTACATAAAATAGTTCTCTTGGGTCTGTCAGTGCATCGCTGTGTTGTCTAGTTGGATTAGTAACACCATGGTGAAGGGATTCTGTCTTCTTTTGTTTTGTACAATGAATCTACTATGACATTGTGGGGTGCTTGTTAGCAGGTAGTAACATCATCTCTGGATCTGTCACTAGCATGCTGTCTCTGTACTATATAATGGAAAGAATATTTCAAACCAGGGGTCTGAATAGAAAAATGGAAGAAGGCCTTTTCCAGTAGTCCCCTAAGACCTTACTCTTAAGGGTCGTTAAGAAATAATGCCAGAGCAGTAGCCTTAATTCAGGGGTTCCCAAACTTGCTGGCATGATCCCATTTTAATGAACTATTTCCTACTGGGACCCCAGACAGCATGGAGGACGCCATTTTGAAGAGCAAAATAGTTTTCTCCATGTTGCATTATCTTGCATGCACCTTCCGTGTGAGGTTGTGCTGTGATGAGTAAAATGGCATCCTCAATACACTAGGGATCGCCATGACCTCATCTGCTGATGCTGTGACCCCAAAACTGCTGCCTTAATGGTCTAGCCTGCTGTCCTTGGGAAGCACTGAATCCAATTTGAACATGAGGGAACCAGACAGAAGCCCTGTCTACACTAGGTGCACTTTATTGGGATAGGTATACCCGTATACTATACCAGCAAAGTGCTCCTAATTGGTATAGCTTATTTCACACCCCGCCTCCCCACCTATGAGCAGAACAAGCTGTAGTAGTAAAAACGCTGGCATAGCTGCATCTACACTAGGGACTTTTGTCAGCACAGCTATGTTGGTCAGAGATCAGAGCTCATCAACCCCTGCCCGCCAGAGCTGTTGCTGGCAGAAGTCTGTAATGTGGCCGTGGCCTGAGAGACCCAAACACACGGCAGGATCTGGGTTTGGCTAGGAGAATGTAAGTCGGGTCTGTTCTGTTCAGTGGCGCTGGGACCCTTTTAATAGTGGGGGTGATGAAAGCCAGCCCCATTACCCCCGTCCATGTCCCACTTCAGCAGGGACCATGAGCAGTGCTGTGTCTCCAAGAGGGGGGGACCTGGACACGGGTAAGGGGGTAAAGGTAGGACGGGGCTAGGAGCGGAGCCAGGACCCCACGTGCAAGGCCAGTAGCGGAGCCCTGGTCGTGGGGCCAGTGGCCGGGAGCCCGGGAACATAGCCCCGGGGTCGGGGGGCTGAGTGAGGGGCCCCTGGCATAGGGCCAGAGGCCAGGGAGCGGGGCCAGTGCCCCAAGAGAAGAGTCCCGGGCGTGGGACAGAGAGTGGGGCTCTGGGTGCAGGCCCCGGGCACAGGGCCAGCAGCTGGGGAGCAGGACATGGGGCCAGTGGCCCTACATAAAACCTGTGGGTGCTGCAGCACCCCCCGCACCCACTTATGTACTGCTAGAAATACACACAGCCATTACTTAATATACTGATAGGAATATACAGAGCTGCCTACAATCAAGTCCCTGATGCAAAGCCAGCTGAAGTCAGCGGGACAGACTTCCCAACCCACAAAAGCATTAGTTAGGAGAACTTCTCAGCTTAAAAAAGGTCCAGAAGAAAGCTTTGTAGCAGTTGAAATGTTTCATGCTGACATTTCAAGAACAAAAAAATTCGGACTTGTTTGGTCTGAAATGATTTTTCATTGAAATTTAGCTAATTAGATTTAAAAAAAAAAAGTCCAAACTGAAATGAAACGTTTCAAAATGATAAAAACTAAACATTTTCAGTTCTGAAATGGAAAATCATTTGGTTTGTGAATATTTTCAAGATTTTGACTCTTCATCCGATTTAAGATGGGAACATATTTTTGAACTCTTGAAAATATTCATGGATGGGAAACCCATTTCCTGCTCAGCTCTAATCCCTGCCCCTTCTAAGCCTGCTTCAGTTCTCCCTTCTGTTTGCCATACCTGGACACACTGCATTTATATCTAGAATACATTCCTTTGCATTCAGGCTGCTTAATTCTAGCTTTTGTGGGTTGTACGGTGTGTCCCATGAAGCACAGTCATTTAGCTAAACCATGAAATCCCAGCTGAGAACATAAATATCCAGGGGGCACTTCTGATAGCATCTTATTTATGTTGCCAAGGCATATTTTTTTAGTATATGGGCAAGATTCCCAATTACTTTGCCCATAGATGTGTGACCCACTGAAAACACAGATTATAAATCTCCTGCTGGTAGCCCTGCATAAACCTGTTACAGTCTGTAATCATGTTGGTTCCCCTAACTGACAGGAGAGATCTTGGCATTTCTTGCTTGCTTTGTAGGCGGGCTCGTGCGTGAGGGCTGCCGATTGCACCATGTGTACTTTACCTGTGTGAGTCAGCTCAGCAGAACCCTGTGGTATGACAAAAAGGCAGCCTAATACAGGGATCTTTATGCAGTGACTCAGAGGGGAAACTCTGCTCAGCTTGTGACTCCTGGAAACTGATGGGTCACCATATCATGTGCTCCTAACCTGGCAGTGAGCAAACTAATCACCTTGTACAGGAGGGTTAAGTACTGAATGGTTAAAAGAACTCGGTTTGAATCTAGTCCAAAATTTAGTTTTCACAATAATGACCACACTCCTGCAACAGCTGAGAGCAACAGAAACACTGTTTTTTAAAAAAAAGTAAATTCCAATGGGAGTCGTTTTCTTTAAACATGTAATTATTCCCTTGTGATGTTGGCAACACAAATATGACTGTGCTGGGAACCTGAAAGTGAAATTGACTATAAACACTAGCCAAAGTGACCTCATTGACTGTCAGTTGTCCAGGCTGAAACTATTTAAAAAAAAGAAGAAAGTGATTGTAAAACCACAAATATTAGCAGAGAATTTAGTATCAGATGTATGTAAACTAATTTTATTACATATTTATGGGTAGAACTGTGTGAATAACCAACTTTTAGTTCACAGACTGCACCAACAATTAAAAATAATATTACGTTGACCTGAAATGAAAATTATTCAATTTTTTTTGAGAAAGCAAAGTAAAAAAAAAAAGTTCATTTTACGTTGAAAATAACAGTCCATTTGACTTGAAATAAAATGTTTTGTTTCATTTAAAGTTTTTTTTTAATCTTTAAAAAAGAAAAAGAAAATGGAAGTAAAAGTGAAAACGAAAAGTCTTTTCATATAAAAATGAACATTTTTTGGTAGAAAATCTTGAAATGAAACATTTGGACTTTTTCATAGAATCATAGTAATGTAGGGCTGAGAAGGACCTTGAGAGGTCATCTTGTCCATCCCCCAACACTGAGGCAAAACCAAATATACCTAGACCATCCCAGACAAGGTGTCTAACCTGTTCTTAAAAACTCCCAATGATGGGGATTCCACAGGGGGCGGGGCAGAGGATGGGGCAAGGGTGTTTGGGTTTGTGTGATTAGACTGTTGGCAGCCCTAGGTTTCTCCCATGGCCAGGGGCTCATCCCCTTCCTCCTCTTCGCAGTCCTGGCTAGGGGTCTCTGTTCTATTATCCGAACCGCTGCGTTATCTGAATTCCTTGCTTAGTCTGTAACATGAGCTACGTGGGAGCAAGGAAAGGATTTCAATAACACCGTGGTTTGGATCATAGGGTTTTGGATAAACAGGAGTATACTGTATCTCTCATCCACTGCTTCCCCCTATCCACTAGGCCAGTGCGAGACTTGTAACCCTGTCAAAGAAGGAAGTAAGGTTGGTTTGGCATGACTGGTTCCTGACAAAATAAATCCATACTGGCTATAACTTATTACCCTACTGTTAGGGCTGCAGGTTTGTCATGGTGGGGAAACTGTCACAGATAGTGTGATTTTTCTGTTTGTCTATGACTCTTTTCTGTGTCCGTTACTCACCCATGCATCTCCTGTCGCTCATGGCTGGGCTGGGCTCCCTGCTTTGGGCACTCTGGGTCACACTCTTATTCAGGTTTGACTCACCCGACCCTCCATCATGACTGGAGAGGGGCATTGGGCCCAGTCCCACAGGACACAGGAGCCACAGGAATTGCTTCTGAGGAGTGAAGGTGGGTTGGGCTTTCTCCCCGATCCCCCTCTGTGCCGCCTCTCTGCCCTGGGTCGGGATTAGGGTTGTGGTACTGGGGTGTAGGGTGTCACTGCAGATGGTCGGTGCCCCCTCAGTGGGGAGAGGGGAAGGGCATTTTTTATCAAAGATCATGGACCAGTCATAGGAAATTTAGTAACTTGTGACTTTTACTAAATTTACTGTGATGACTCCGTGATTTTTGATAAAAAATGCTGTGACAAATCTGCAGCCCTACCTATTATCCTCTAGGTGCTTACAAATTGAGTGTTTGATAATTGGTTCCAGTATCTTTCCAGGTATCAAAGTTAGGCTGACCGGACTATAATTCCCTGTGTTCTGTTTGGTCCCCTGTTTAAAGATAGGTACATTTACCCTTCTCCAGTTCTCTGGGAGCTCACCTGTCCTCCATGAGGTCTTGAAGATAATTTCTAATGGTTCCGGGATTGCTTCAGCTAGTTCCTTAACTGCCCTAGGCCCTGCCAATGAGAATACATCTAAATTATCTAATATTCTGTAACCTGTTCTTTCCATATTCTGGTTTGTGCTCCCCAACCCCCCCTTGTTTATATTATTAGTTGTGTTGAGGATCTGGTGACAATTCACCTTTTTAAGTGAAGACTGAAGCAAAAGAGGCATTATGTAAGCGGGGGAATAGTCCCGCTATTGTGGGCAACTTTCCTGGCTTATACACTCAGGGGCGGCTCCAGGCACCAGCCAAACGCGTGCCTGGGGCGGAAAGCCATGGGGGGGCGCTATGCCGGTCGCTGCGAGGGAGGCAGGCAGGTTGCCTTCAGCGGCATGCCTGCAGAGGATCCACTGGTCCCACGGCTTCAGCGGACCTCCCGCAGGCGTGCCACCAAATCTGCGGGACCGGGGCCCTCCCGCAGGCGTGCCACCAAATCTGCCCATGTGGCAGAGTCCTCATAACCCTAGCAAGGCTGGGCCCAGGATTCCTGGGGTGGCTCGACCCCCCAACCTTGTCATGGTCACTTATGGCAGAGGCTAGGGGTGCACCCCACTCCGGGGTGCTCTTTCTGCACTGGATGCTTCCCTGACCCACTGATCATCGCATACATTTCAAAGCAAATACAATTTATTAAACAGCAATTGATTTTTAAAAAGAAGGAAAAAATGGTTACAGGAAAACACGTCACCCCGCTCTGTGGCATGGGGACATCAGAACCAGCTTCTCTGGAATGTAAATGAAGTTCAGTCTGTTCCTCACACAGCCCAGGCCTCCTTCTCAGGCCCTGGTTGTGCTGCAGGGAGGCTGCGGGTCGGACACTTGCTCTGGCAGTGGCCACATGCCCTCAGGCTCTAGGTGGCAGGATCCTTCTTCCCAGTGTCGCCCCCGCTCTGTTGGGGTTACGATCTCCCTCCAAGTCTGGCCTGCGAGGCCTCTTGGCTGGGGGCATCTCCCTGCACTGGACCCGCTGCCTAGGGTCCCCCTCACTTTCTCCAGATGCTCACCACACCCGGCTCCGGACTGCTCCAGCCCTGCTCCCAGCACAGATCTGCTCCCTGGGCTGCCTTTCTGGCTCCTCTGGCTCTGGTTGCTGCAGTTCTTCTCCCAGCACAGGTCTGCTCTCTGGGCTGCTTCTGTGGTTCTGCTCCCAGCACTGACCTGCTCCCTGGGCTGCTTCTCTGGTTCTCTCTGGCTGGCCCAGCTCAGCTCGGGCCCCTGCTCTCTCCTTAGCTCAGCCCCACTCTGTCTGACCCAGAGAATTCCAGCTCACACGGAGGATGGGACCCCCCGGCCTCTTGACTCCCTGTCAATCAGGCTGTCCTGGGGCATTGACCTCTCCCCATTGCCCCTGGGGACTGTCAGTCTCAGGGTCCTGATTTCCCATTGACCCTTCCCCTTCCTTTTGGTACTGGGAGCTAGCCAACCAGAACACCCCCACTGAGTTTTAGTAAGGGGACAACAATCCCCTTACAATTACACACCTCAGCCTTCTTGATGTCATCCGTTATTAGCTCTCCTGCCCTGCTAAGTAGAAGACCTACACTTTCCTTTGTCTTTCTTTTGCTCCTAATGTATTTATAGAACCTCTTTTTGTGTCACTCCTTTTATGTCTTAGCCCAGGGGTTCTCAAACTGGGGGTCGGGACCCCTTAGGGCGTCGCAAGGTTATTACATGGGGGGTCGCGGGCTGTCAGCCTCCACCCCAAACCCTGCTTTGCCTCCAGCATTTATAGTGGTGTTAAATAGATTAAAAAGTGGTTTTAATTTATAAAGGGGGAGGGGAGGGGGTTGCACTTAGCGGCTTGTTGTGTGAAAGAGGTCATCAGTACAAAAGTTTGAGAACCACTGCCTTAGCCTTTCTGATTTTGTCCCTACATGCGTGCACTATTATTTTATATTCATCCGTAGCAATTTGTCCAACTTTCCACTTTTTGTAGAATTCCTTTTTGATTTTCAGGGTATTAAAGAGCTCCTAACGGAGCCATATTGGCCTCTTACTAGTCTACTGTTCTTCAGAATTGTTTTCTTCTTTTTTTTTTTTTTGTCCAAAACAATTTGGTGAAATTTGACGTGCACTTGCTAAATGAGTCATTTGAGGTGAATATACATTTTTTTTTGTCAAAAAAGAGTTTTGGGTGAAAAATTTCACCCTCCGTCCATTTCTAGTAGCAACCACAGTGTGCTAGGCACATTTTAAATACTTTTGTCTCATTTGTTGAAGCTGCATAGATTTCAAATGGTCGAGGCCACGTGTAAGAAACCATCCAGGGGCAGAGGAAAATTGATTGTCTTTACAATTAGGTCTGCAACTAGGGGTCAAACAAAATTGTACTGAAATTCTTGGAGTTAATTTAAGGCAGGGTGTTGAGATAAGGGGGAACCAGATAAGGTGGTCCTTAGCACAGTTCTCTTTGTACCTACTTTTTATTTATTCAGATGCCAAGGAAGTAATGTAAGCCAGAGTCTTAACCTTCCCATATTTTGTCTCATTACAGTCAAATATAGATCCTGTTTCAGAAATTAATCCTGTAAATCCCTCAATTGACTTGACATTAAATGGGCTGGCTATAGAAATTTACCATTTGACATAGTGACTGCGTGGGTGGGTATTATTTATTAATTTTATTATTCAGTGCCTGTGTGACTGAAGACACGTTCAGAATGGCTGACCTCACTGCAGAGCCAGAGTCCAGGAAATCCTTTGAATCACACGGAGAATCAAGTGCCAGGAAATGCAACTGAAAATAGAAAAATCATTTGGAAACTGATAACTTTCTGAATCGAGCCATTCGGTTATAAAGAGCTAGATCCACAACTGTTCTTAATCAACATAGCCCCCCTGACTTCCGTGGAGTGACACTGATTTACCCTAGCTGAGGTTCTGGCCCCAAATCTCCACAGTAATAGAGGAAAAAAATACAATGTGTTTAAATATGATAACTATTGTCACTCAAAGGGACACTCCAGTGTAATGTATAATATCCAGGGTGGCCAACCTGAGCCTGTGAAGGAACCAGAATTTACCAATGAACATTGCCAAAGAGCCACAGTAATACATCAGCAGCCCCCCATCAGCTCCCCGCTGCTCTGCTCCCAGCACCTCCCACCCACCAGCAGCCCTGCTGATCAACGCCTTTCCCTCCCCCCCGCACTGCCCCATCAGCTGTTTCATGGGGTGCAGGAGGCTCTGGGGGGGGAGGAGCGAGGGCACGGCAGGCTCAGGGGAGGGGGCGGGAAGGAGTGGAGTGGGGGCAGGGTCTCTGACAGAGCCAGGGGTTGAGTAGTGAGCACCCCCCGGCACATTGGAAAGTTGGCGCCTGTAGCTCCAGCCCTGAAGTCGGTGCCTATATAAGGAGCCGCATATTAACTTCTGAGGAGCCTCATGTGGCCCCGGAGCCACAGATTGGCCACCCCTGGTATAATATAGTCTTATAACTACATCTGGTTAGAAAGCAGAGTCAGTCCCTCTGGAAGGTTTAGGTACAAGAAGCAAATGCTGCTAAGAGAACAGATCCATGTCAAGCTACTGTTCACCTCCATATTAGCCTCAATCCTGCAAGGTACTCAGTGGTTCTTGAGAAATGCTATCCGCCTATTGAAATCAATAGGAACTGAGGACTTCTCAGGCAATGTTCAATGCCTCACAGGATCAGACCCATAGACATTCCCTCCTCCCCCACATTAAATATCATGGCAATCAGAGATGAAAAAACACCTATAGCTCTCGGTCACTACTCTGCATGCAGAAATCCCATTGATTTCAGGGCTGTGGTACTGCTGCAGGATTGGATCCCTAATCAAATCATCTGCTAGCGCAGCACTGGCCTCTCGGCCATATTTTCAAGCTCTTCTCTTGCTCAATTTTAAATGACCCAAGTGTTGGAGTTTCTACCACCTCCAGAGAACTTATCTCATAGTTTCACAAGTTTCACCATCAGGTCCAAGGTTGGTTGATAATTCTCCACTGAAAATATTTGTGATGGAAAATAGCATTTTTTCCTAATCAAAAATTTGGGTCCAAAGTGTTTTGGTTTTTACATTTTCCTCCACTTTTCTCACCCATTCCCCACTTTTTCTTAGTGGCAAATTTTCACTGGAAAAGAGGAGAAAAAGGAATGTATGTATGTGTGTGTAAGAGTGTGGGGTGGGGTGTGGGGTGGAGAACAGAAATAAAAAAATTTTGCTTTCCGAAAACAAAAAATGTTTTGGTTTTGGTTTCATTTTTTCCTTGAAAAAAACAACAAACAAATGGACCGGGAAATAAAAAAAAAAGTTTTCAATATTTCCCACCAAAAACATTTTAAAATCAGCTCTACTAAGATACTATGGTGATGGGCACTGTACAGATCCACAGATGGACCGATAGATTAACTGACCCCTCCTTTCACCCTTCAGGGAAGAGGAAAGGATCTTTGGCATCATTCACATGAAGCTGGCATGTTTTCACCAGATCTACGTAAAATATGGTGGTTTCACTTCCCCTGTGGGTTATGCAAGTTTCACCCTTGATTTTAGTTTCTTCTCACATGTAAGCCCCCAAAGTTTCACTTTGAGTTTTACGTTCAGCAAAACTCAAAATCCCTAAGTGAATTGCGTTCAGAACCGTCAGAGAAGTCGCATGGTTTTGATGCAAAGTCATAACTCAGCGCCAGGTCTTCTTAGAAGTTGCATGAACCTTAGCGAGCCATAAATCAGACTGATCTCCATTTCATAATTATAACCCAGGCTATGGGGAAGTGGAAATCATATGGCATCTGGTTTCATTGTGAACAATTTGCACAGCCCTTGTTTTGACATAGTGATAAAATACCCTGTGATTGTAACTGAAAGGAGATGTTCTCATTCTGTTTTCTCTGTACTACACCTTTAAATATAGATACTCCCTACCTGCTGCAGGGGGAGCTGGGAGGCAGCTGCCATTTTGTGTTTCATTTCAGATGCAGAATGTTTCGGAGCGACTCTCTGTATGCTCTCACTCACATGGAGATCTTATACTTCTCATTTACTTGATCTGAAGTAAAAGTTAGCTAGGCTTGGAAACACCCAGTTTGCCCAATGTGTATGTGGGAAACATAACATAGCCCGTGACATATAAAGGCATGTTGGGAGGTCCGGTAAACAGATGAGAAACATGCTCATGTGAAATAGTCTGATTGCTTCCCTGAGAAACTTGATCCTTCTCTGCTCCTTGCTGCTAAGTGCTTCAATGGAGGCGTTTCTCATAATCCTTTTGTGGGACTTCTTGTAAATCCTGAACCAAATGCTGGTAACCCTGTAACTTGTTTGGTAAACATCACAATGCACAGGCTGAAATATCATCTTCATCTTTCTTTTCCACTTTAGCTGTCACTTCTGATTAATTTCCTCTTGACTGAACAGTCTGGTTGGTGGTAAAAGAATAAGCACATGTGAGGATGAGTGGTGTTTACTTATTGTTTTAGAGAGCTTGAAGGTGCACAAAGCCCTTCCTAGAGACACCTCTACACCATCGTGTGCCCCACCCCTTGCAGAGTGAGGGGTGGGGTTAGCCCACAGAATGGGGGTAGGGTTAGAGGGACAGGTTGGCAGGGAGATGCTGCAATTTACAACTAAACCACTGCCCTAAATGTCAACCATAACACAAGTGAGGGTAACAGTAAGGAGGGTTACTCAACGTAGCCATATATGCATCACTGGGGACATCAAATAGCCTTTATGTCTATTATTTATTATATAATGGTGTAGTCTAGAGCCAATCAAGATCAGGACCCCATTGTCCTAGGCACTGGGCAAACACAGAGCAAGAAACAGTCCCTGCCCCAAAGAGATTACAGTTTAAATAAGACAGAGAGAGAATGTGACTTGCCCAAGGTCATTTAGCAGGTAAGTGACAGAAGCAGCATAAGAACTCAGATTTCCTGACGCCAAGCACTGTACCCAACATCCAGACCACACTGGCGCCTTTCTTAGCATTTCCTTGTATCACAGGTACTACATTTTCTTTGTAACTCCTTCTTGGATTAGTTTTTGCTTTGTTAAGCTTTTTTGTAAAGCATGTTCTAACGCAAGCTTTGGGCTGAATGAATACAAGTGCATTTCACATTTAGTATTTTATTGTCACATTTTTCACTGTTCTGTGTCTTATTGCCCTTTAGCTCTTTCTCTTGCACTTTTTGGCTCTTTCACTCCATCTGATAGGTGGTCATCTGTCTCACTTCAGTACAGAGAGGAGGGATAGCTTAGTGGTTTGAGCATTAGTCTACTAAACCCAGGGTCATGAGTTCAATCATTGAGGGGGCCACTTAGAGATCACAAACAAAAATCAGTACTCAGTCCTGCTAGTGAAAGCAGGGGGCTTTCAAGGTCTCATCCAGTTCTAGGAGATAAATATATCACCTGTAACTATATTTATATTATATAACCCTGTATATATTCTGGCAAATCTGCACCTCTGTAAAAGTCTGATCCTTGATAAGACAGTCAATGTCAATGTGTTAGTTTTTAATCATGTGTAAATTTCAAAATTTACTTTTTACAAGACAACTTTATACCAACATCTGGCTTGTTCCCAAGCCCATTGGAATCAACGCAAAGATTCCAATTCATTAGATTCCTCTTGGTATTAACATTTTTAAAAATAACTCCCCAAAGTTATCAAAGCTCTTTCTAGAGCAATTCCTCTGGAGCTCAGATTAATACTGCTAAGAAAATGGTTAATGATTAAAAGGCAAATTGTATAGTACATTAGGAGAACTGAGGAATGCCAGGTGGCCTCAGACTGCACTGCGAGCTCTCCTATGTTGGAGTGCCTGCCTAAGCTGTTATTTTTATTTTTATAATTCCAGCCAAATAAAGAACAATGGAAGGCATTGTAACAGAACGGTGCCGAACATGTCTCCCTCTTGCAGAAATATACGCAGTAGTCTTTGTGCCTCTTATCTAGCTCTGGGCGAGCGATTTGAAACATCTCGCACAGAGCTGGCTATTTGAAAGTTAGCAGTATTGATACATATGGCCTGGGGCAAAGGCCTCAACTGTGTCTTTACTGAGCAGAGCTGGCAGCTTGCCCTTCTGAAGGGAGGGAAACTGTTCTTATCAGCAATGGGCTTTAGAGTGGCTTTATTGAGTCCAGAAAGATGTGGCTCCATCTCACAGGGCAGGGCAACGCTTCATGCACCCTCAGAACCTTGGAATGGATGAAATTCAGAGCTGTGCAGAGTAGGGTCACCAGACAGCAAGTGTGAAAAATCGGGACAAAGGGTGGGGGGTAATAGGAGCCTATATAGGAAAAAGCCCCAAATACCAGGACTGTCCCTATAAAATCAGGACATCTGGTCACCCTAGTTCAGAGGGATGGAGCCCGGCACAGAGGCCTTTGCTCCTCTTTAGCTCCTCAGGGCCTCACATGGCACCTTGGCCTTGTGCTTGCCGTCTGCACAGCACTGAATCTCCTCTGACGTGAGAGTTCGGGGTAAAATGGACCCGCACAGATGACTGGATGATCTTCTAAAAGATCTGCTGTAGGAATTATTTGGGGGAAGTTCTCTGGCCTGTGGTATGCAGGAGGTCAGACTAGATGATCACCATGGGCCCTTCTGACCTTGGAATCTATGACTCTATGATGCATTTGTTACGTCCCACTTGGGCACAGTTCCCATGGAGGCGGTGAAATTGGCTTGGTTCTGATCCGTGCATTGACTGTAGAATGAGGACCACTTCTTGTGATCTCCTTTATGTATTGCACTGTGTCTCTGTTGTTCCATCCCTCCTGTCAGGGATCAGGGCCTGCAGCAGAGCCAGTCTCCGGGCTTCCCAATGAGTGCAACTGGCTTGCAATAGGTTGCCTGATTGGCTACCCCGCCTCATTGGCAGACTGGCTTTTAAGCCCAGGAGAAGCCGCAGCAGCGGTTCAGGAGCTGCTCAAAGTGTTCGCCCATGGCTGTGGTAGCTGCTGTTTCTGCTTGTTCCCTCACCATGTGCAGGGCCAGATTAATGCAGGCTTTAAAGGGGGTTTAGCCCAGGGCCCCGGGTTGAGGGGGAACCCGGCACAACAGGGCTCAGGCAGGCTGCCTCATGCCGCGGCCCCACGCCGCTCCTGGAAGTAGCTGGCTGCTGGCATGTCTCTGTGGCCCTCTGGTGGGTGGCGGGGGGCAGGTGACTTCGTGCACTGCCCCTACCTCCAGCACCATCCCTGCAGCTCCCAACCAGCCAGTGGGAGCTGCGGGAGTGGTGCTTGTGGGCACGGGCAGCGCATGGAGACATGCTGTCCCCCTCCCCCCAGGGACGCGCATAGAATCATAGAATATTAGGGCTGGAAGGGAACTCAGGAGGTCATCTAGTCCAACCCCCTGCTGAAAGCAGGACCAATTCCCAATTAAATCATCCCAGCCAGGGCTTTGTCAAGCCTGACCTTAAAAACCTCTAAGGAAGGAGATTCCACCACCTCCCTAGGTAACCCATTCCAGTGCTTCACCATCCTTCTAGTGAAACAGTGTTTCCTAATATCCAACCTAAACCTCCCCCACTGCAACTTGAGACCATTACTCCTTGTTCTGTCATCTGGCACCACTGAGAATAGTCTAGATCCATCCTCCTTGGAACTCCCTTTCAGGTAGTTGAAAGGAGCTATCAAATCCCCCCTCATTCTTCTCTTCTGCAGACTAAACAATTCCAGTTCCCTCAGCCTCTCCTCATAAGTCATGTGCTTCACCCCCCTAATCATTTTTGTTGCCCTCTGCTGGACTCTTTCCAATTTTTCCACATCCTTCTTGTAGTGTGGGGCCCAAAACTGTAGTGTGGGGCCCAAAAAGGACACAGGACTCCAGATGAGGTATCACCAGTGCCCAATAGAGGGGAATGATCATGTCCCTTGATCTGCTGGCAATGCCCCTACTTATACAGCCCAAAATGCCGTTAGCCTTCTTGGCAACAAGGGCATAGTGTCGACTCATATCCAGCTTCTCGTCCACTGTGACCCCTTGGTCCTTTTCTGCAGAACTGCTGCCTAGCCATTCGGTCCCTAATCTGTAGCAGTGCATGGGATTCTTCTGTCCTAAATGTAGGACTCTGCACTTGTTCTTGTTGAACCTCATCAGATTTCTTTTGGCCCAATCCTCTAATTTGTCTAGGTCTCTCTGTATCCTATCCCTACCCTCCAGAGTATCTACCACTCCTCCCAGTTTAGTGTCATCTGCAAACTTGCTGAGGGTGCAGTCCACACCATCCTCCCGATCATTAATGAAGATATTGAACAAAACCGGCCCCAGGACTGACCCTTGGGGCACTCCGCTTGATACTGGCTGCCAACTAGACATGGAGCCATTGATCACTACCCGTTGAGCCCGATGATCTAGCCAGCTTTCTATCTACCTTATAGTCCATTTATCCAGCCCATACTTCTTTAACTTGCTGGCAAGAATACTGTGGAAGACCATATCAAAAGCTTTGCTAAAGTCAAGGAATAACACATCCACTGCTTTCCCCTAATCTACAGAACCAGTTATCTCATCATAGAAGGCAATTAGATTAGTCAGGCATGACTTGCCCTTGGTGAATCCATGCTGACTGTTCCTGATCACTTTCCTCTCCTCTAAGTGCTTCAGAATTGATTCCTTGAGGACCTGTTCCATGATTTTTCCAGGGACTGAGGTGAGGCTGACTGGCCTATAGTTCCCTGGATCCTCCTTCTTCTCTTTTTTAAATATAGGCACTACATTAGCTTTTTTCTAGTCATGCGGGACCTCCCCCGATCGCCATGAGTTTTCAAAGATAATGGCCAATGGCTCTGCAATCACATCCGCTAACTCCTTTAGCACCCTTGGATGTAGCACATCCGTCCCCATGGACTTGTGCTCATCCAGCTTTTCTAAATCGCCCTGAACCACTTCTTTCTCCACAGAGGGCTGGTCACTTCCTCCCCATGCTGTGTTGCCCAGTGCAGTAGTCTGGGAGCTGAGCTTGTTCGTGAAGACAGAGGCAAAAAAAGCATTGAGTACATTAGCTTTTTCCACATCCTCTGTCACTAGGTTGCCTCCCTCATTCAGTAAGGGGCCCACACTTTCCTTGACTTTCTTCTTATTGCTAACATATCTGAAGAAACCCTTCTTGTTAGTCTTAACATCTCTTGCTAGCTGCAACTCCAGTTGTTCTTTGGCCTTACTGATTACACTCCTGCATGCCTGAGCAATATTTTCATACTCCTCCCTGGTCATTTGTCCAATCTTCCACTTCTTGTAAGCTTCTTTTTTGTGTTTACAATCAGCAAGGATTTCACTATTAAGCCTGGTCGCCTGCCATATTTACTATTCTTTCTACACATCAGGATGGTTTGTTCCTGCAACCTCAATAGGGATTCTTTAAAATACAGCCAGCTCTCCTGGATTCCTTTCTCCTCATATTATCCTCCCAAGGGATCCTGCCCATCAGTTCCCTGAGGGAGTCAAAGTCTGCTTTTCTGAAGTCCAGGGTCCAGGGTCCATATTTTGCTGCTCTCCTTTCTTCCTTGTATCAGGATCCTGAACTCGACCATCTCATGGTCACTGCCTCCCATCCACTTTTGCTTCTCCTACTAATTCTTCCCTGTTTGTGAGCAGCAGGTCAAGAAGAGCTCTGCCCCTAGTTGGTTCCTACAGCACTTGCACCAGGAAATTGTCCCCTACACTTTCCAAAAACTTCCTGGATTGTTTGTGCACTGCTGTATTGCTCTCCCAGCAGATATCGGGGTGGTTGAAGTCCTCCATGAGAACCAGGGCCTGTGATCTAGTAACTTCTGTTAGTTGCCAGAAGAAAGCCTCCTTCACCTCACCCTCCCTGGTCTGGTAGTCTATAGCAGACTCCCACCACGACATCACCCTTGTTGCTCACACTTCTAAACTTAATCCAGAGACTCTCAGGTTTTTCTGCAGTTTCATACTGGAGCTCTGTGCAGTCATACTGCTCTCTTACATACAGTGCAACTCCCCCACCTTTTCTGCCCTGCCTGTCCTTCCTGAACAGTTTATAGCCATCCATGACAGTACTCCAGTCATGTGATTTATCCCACCAGGTCTCCGTTATTCCAATCACATCATAATTCCTTGACTGTGTCAGGACTTCCAGTTCTCCCTGCTTATTTCCCAAGCTTCTTGCATTTGTGTATAGGCACTTAAGATAACTCACTGATTGTCCTGCTTTCTCAGTATGAGGCAGGAGTCCTCCCCTCTTGTGCTCTCCTGCTTGTGCTTCCTCCTGGTATCCTACTTCCCCACTTACTTCAGGGCTTTGGTCTCCTTCCCCCATTGAACCTAGTTTAAAGCCCTCCTCACTAGGTTAGCCAGCCTGCTTGCGAAGATGCTCTTCTCTCTCTTTGTTAAGTGGAGCCCGTCTCTGCCTAGCAATCCTTCTTCTTGGAACACCATCCCATGGTCAAAGAATCTAAAACCTTCTCTCCGAAACCACCTGTGTAGCCATTCATTGACTTCCACGATTCAACGGTCTCCACCTGGGCCTTTTCCTTCCACAGAGAGGATGGACGAGAACCCCACTTGCACCTCAAACTCATTTATTCTTCTTCCCAGAGACACATAGTCTGCAGTGATCCGCTCAAGGTCATTCTTGGCAGTATCATTGGTGTCCACATGGAGAAGCAGGAAGGGGTAGAGATACGAGGGCTTGATGAGTCTCGTCAGTCTCTCCATCACATTGTGAATCCTAGCTCCTGGCAAGCAGCACGCTTCTCGGTTTTCCTGGTCGGGATGGCAGGTAGATGACTCAGTCCCCCTGAGGAGGGAGTACCTGACCACCACCACCCACCTCCTTCTCTTGGAGTCGAGCCAGCAGCCGGCCGCTTCCGGGAGTGGCATGGGGCTATGGCAGGCAGGCAGCCTGAGCTCTGCTGCGCCGTCAGCCAGGACCTGCCTGTGGTAAGCGCCTCCTGGCCAGAGCTGCACCTCGCACCTCCTCCAGCACCCCAACCCCTTGCCCCAGGTCAGAATCCCCTCCTGCACCAAACTCCCTCGCAGATCCCACACCCCTCACCCTCTCCTGCACCCCAACACCCTGCCCCAGCCTGGTGCCCCCTCCTGCACCCAAACTCCCTCCCAGAAAAAAACTAATCTAACGGCTGTTCTAAGGTAAGAAGTAGGCTATTTTGAATTAACTTAACTATATTCTACGTTTTAAGACTGAAATATGACCACAGAACGGCTTTACGTTAATTAAAAGGCAAGTTTAGTATAGCATTAATAGCCTCAATGCCGTAATTGTGATACTTTTGTTTTAAATTAGGAAAAAGACTTGTATACAGGGGCCGCACAAAATGTAATAGCCCTGGGCCCACAGGAGAGTTAATCCAGCCCTGACCCTGTGCCTTGCGTCACTCCAGGTAACCCGGTTCTGACCTTCAGTGTTCTGATGCCTGATTCCGGCTGTGACCCTTGGCTCTGGCACCTGGGTTCCAGTTCCTGGGTACCAATTCCTGCTCTGACCACTAGGCCTGACTCCTGCTCTGATCACTAGGCCTGACCACCCATGTCCACCCCACCTATGTTGAAAGAACATTCAGGCTGGCAAGTCAGGCACTCAAAATATAGGAAGGGCCAGAATTGAGGCTGGCCGTGTGTACACCCCCTTGTGCACACCCCGCGTTGTGCTGATGTGTTATGTTACAGTCTTTACTGATATCACCCCATACTACTTTTTCCATCCCCACTGCACCCCAGCATCCTCCCTGTCTGCTCCTCCTCAGCCTCTGACTCCTCAGCTGCTGTGGGGATAAGCAATGGATGGATGGATAGATAGAAAGAAAAGCTGGTTGGAAAATGGGATTTTTTAACGTATGGAAAATTTTGACTTTTCACTGCTGTTGCGCCTCCTCCTGGCTGGATGTGGTATGGCAGGCTCTCTTCCTCTGCCCTTCCCTGCCCACAGTCACTCCGGCGGTCTGCTTGCTATGACTCAGCCCTTCAGCCAGCTCCCATTCAGTCCCACCCCTTCTGGGGCGACAGGGGGTCCCACCATGGTCCATTGACCATGTGCCAGGTCTTCGGCTGAATTGTGGGCTTACTAGTCCTTGCAAGCCTCATATCAGGGGGCTTTCGTGCAGGGCCAGTTCTGAAGGCAGTGGATCAGGGCAGTTGCCCTGGAGGCCAATATCCATACCGCTGTGCTGCTCGGCCTCTCCTTTTTTTTCTTTTTTTTTGCTCAGGGAGAGGCGGGGGAATGTTTTCTGCCCTAGATGGCAAAATGCCTACGGTCCTTCCTGCTTCCATGCCACTTTCCTCAGGGGCCAGTAGGGGAACTCAGCCGCCCACCCACACTCTGGGCTCCAGTCCAGGGTCCCACAGCGAGCCGTTAAGGTCTCTTTCTTCAGACTCCTTGTTGCTTCCCTGGACCACTTCCTGTGTCTGGACCCTATTCCCCACCCAGTCCCTTCCCCTCCGCAGGCTCTTTGCCCCTTCCCTGGCTTGGCAGAGTTCTTTCTGGGAGTGATGCCTCCCAGAGCCTTCTCCGTGGAGGCCTGACTCCTTGTCTGCCTCTCCCCAGGCTCTCTGTGCGTGTGCACGTCTCTTTCCTCCAGAAACCTGAACCCTGGGCTGCCTTTCTGATGTCTGTCCTCTTGTCAAGGCTCACCACAGGAGCTCGTTCCACTCCGGACTTTTCCCAGTGTCTCCTCTGGCCCGCTGCCAAGGTTCCCTTCTCTGGACAGGATTCCAAAGCCTAGCCTGGCCTGCTGCCTCCCATCTACTGTCATGGAGTCCTTTCCTTAATTGGTCACCTTGCTCTCCTCCGTTGGGACTCATCCTTCATTCAGGCACCCAGCTCCTCCCCTGCTAGGCCTAATCCTAAATCGGGCCTGCCCCCCGCTCCCCTCCACTCATTGCTCGCTGGCTCCAGTTAACTCTTGCTCTGCCAGTGTTGGCTGTACACCACATCATGCATTGAGAAAAACAGAAAATATTTTGGGTTTCGGCAGAAAACGTTTCAGTTTTCCATTGAAAAATGGAAAAGTTTTGAGGAAAATGAACACTTCCCATGACAATCGTTGTTGAATTGAAAACCCAATTTTCCCCCATCTGGAGAAATTTCAATGAAAAATGTGTGACCAGCTCTGATAGACAGATAGATCGATGCTGCAGCATAGAGTATCATTTTGCTTGGACCTGTTTGCTCATTTTGTTTTAATGAAAGGGTGGTGAGAGTAGGTTTGCTGACACGGTTTAGTGTCTGTGCATCTCTAAGCAGTACTGAGTTTTAAGGAGGGATATGAATGAAGACAAATTGGGTCCGTGGTGCGCTGGAGTGGTTGAAGGCATGAAGATGGCAGGGGTGGGAGGAGATTATAAAGCGCCAACAAGGGTGGGAAGTGGTAAGGAAGGGAAGCAGCATTATAGCCAGGGAGGAGTCATGCATTGGCTGCAAGGACAGGACGAGAAGCTTGAACTTGATACAGAAAGCAAGGGGAAGCCAAGACGGTGCTGCGCTCAGAAGAAAACGGATTTTAGCGACCGTGTTCTGGCTGGCGAGGAGTGAGATGGGATTTGAGAGGTGCAAAGAGGCGGTGATTGAGGTATGGGTACTAAAAACCTGGGGAAGGGGCAAATATATTAACCACAGAGATGGAGAGAAAGGGTTGGATTTTTCTATCTGTTTGGAAGAAAGAAACAGCAGGATCTGGATGTGTGAGGACTTGGAGTGGGAGATAGGGGACAAAGATGACACCAAGGATGTGAGCCAGGGGGAGGATACAGGTGTTGGCAACAGCAGTGGAGTAAGGAGGGAGAGGAACTGGTTTGGGAGGAAAGATGCAGAGCTTCTCAGTGCTTCTCTTTGGTCCTCTCAACACCTTCCTCTATCTTGTAGTCATCACTATTGCCTGTGGCACTGCAGACCCATTGAAGAGGGAACCATGTTGCTTGGGCACAGTACAGAGACCATCTCTTCTATTAAGCAGACACTTTTACTATCTGGTGTAGAGTCATCATTTTTATGTAATGGCTGTATAAAGTCCCAGAGGATGGAATTGAGGTCGAAGTCATAAACACGATACTTTGAGATTGGCATCCCATGTCATCATTACGGTTAAAGATCATGAGATAAGACTTGCCAGACTGCAGAGTTTAAATCCTTGACTCAAGGGAAGCAGGCATGTATAGACGAGGTATGTGAGGCTTCTTAACCATTGTAAAAGAAGTCTGGAAAACACTCACAAATACACTGTTGGGGACAATCCTGCACTAGCTGGGGAATGGGTTGGGTGAACTAATAATGCTTTCCTTTCTCTGATTTCCATTCACTTAACTATCCAGAGAGCCACAATTTGATAAATCCACTGCACGTCTGTAAATATGTGAGAATCCCAGCTCCTGGAGCTGTGCTTTGTGCACTGCTTAGATGTTGTTTTTGCATCCTACAGTTTTCGGGTAATGGTCCATAGGCCTTAAATCTCTTCCAGTTTATCCCTGTAGGTAGATCATTGTCATGGCTACAGCTGGTTGGAAAAGTTCTGATGAAACGCTTTGTTGTTGGAATTTGCCAATTCATCTAAATTGAAACGGTTTCGTGGAAAGAGTTCAATGTCAATGACGTTCGGAGGGAAGCCAGGCAGGTTTCAGACCCTGCCTCACACTAGCTCACCTGCCAAGCTCCTCAGCCACCTGAGAGCAGCCTGAAAGACAACCAAGAACCTGGAAGTCCAGGGAGCCCCAGGTCCCAGGCTTGCAGCTCTGGCCTGCAGGGCTTCCGCGGTTTGCAAGTCCAAGACAACGTGCCACACAGGCTGCCTTGGAATCAGAGACCCCCAGACTTCCATGGGGACTTTTCATGGAGATTTTAGGAATATTTAGGTTTTGTTCTGAATTGGTGTGAAATCAAATTTTGAAATATCAGAATCCTCCATGAGATGGAATGACCTTTCTCTGCCCACCTATAGTCATGACAGTGGCTCCTTTTTTGGCTAATTCACAAGAGGTATAATGGCTGCTGCTCTGTCTCAGATTGTCAAAAACAGGGCAGACACCCCAAACTGGTGGTAAGTTCTGTAATTAGATTTCAGTACAACCCAGTAACAGATGTGAACTCTGGCCACCATATCAGTCTTACCCTGGAGTCACAGACAGTCCCCTTAGACTCTCCTATCTTGTCACCCAGGCAATTTGGACTTAGTGATAGTCACTTACAGCAAAAATCACAAAATATTCAGGTTACTTCCTGTCCCATGAGACCAGGCACTTACCCTAGATCAATTTTTATCTTAGATCTCACGCCAACGACAATACCTGTAGCTAATTCTGTAATAAACTAATAAAAGGTTTATTAACTAGGAAAAATAAATGAGAGTTATTTACAGGTTCAAGCAAGCAACCATACAACACAAATGAGCCTCAGTCTAAATCCTCAGAGCAACAGAGTTGCAGTGATGGGTCAATTCGAAAGGTCTTTCGGGGCAAGTCTAAGGATAACCCTGAGGGATCTCTGGCTTCAATTTAGAGTCTCTAGTCCTGTGAGAGTTCAAACTGCAAAGAGATGATCATTTTTCCTTGTGACACATTTTAATATCGTCTTCCCTCAGAAATCGAGCCCATAGCAACAGTTCCCATGCAAGTCCCTTCTTCGGGAAGGAGGGGAGGAATGCACTTAACAAAGTCTTTGATCCTTGATCTCACACAATGGCTCATTTGGATTTAATGAACAGGATTTCACATCTTTTTGTTAGAGACCAGCATTTGCATTACAAAAGGCTTTTCCCCTGTTTGATGAGTTACATAGTCACAGAGGTTTACAGCGCAGATGCTTGTTGTCACTTTATAACATGGGGTAGAGTTGAGCGAGAACAACACGTGCAGCATCCTGCAAGCATTTTATAACACTAAACACATGCTTATGAACGTAACAGCCAATGGCTGTTTTGACACTGCTAACACACAGGTAAGCAAGACTGGTTTCCAGCTATGCATGTGTACGTGTTCAGTGAGGCCTGGGGCCTTAGCATGAGAAGGCATCTGATCTGCCAGCGTCACAGTATCTTTTACCAATTCACTCTTTTTTTTATGCCCAAGAGTGACTTTCTGACAAAAAATCCAGCAATGGATTATCATAAAGCCGTAATGGGACACTGGTTTGCTCAAGGCCTAGACAGCTTTAACTGCTAGGTTACAGGTTCGAATCCCCCCGGATCATTGAAGACCACAGAATCACAATATGTAGCTGCTTACTGACAGAGTCGATGTATGTATGGGTGATAGAATCTGGTGCTAAGGCCCAGATCCTCAAAGGTAGTTAGGCACTCTACGATATGAGTCTGCCCAGCCACGCAGTGGGGATTCTCCAGGTTGAGGGAGGCTGGCAGAGCAGTGCAGGAAGGTTTGAAGTGTTCCTGCTATAGCGCACCTGTTCGATGGCTAGCGGCTTCCAGTTCTGAAGGCTGTTGATCCGGCACCTATTACAAACATTACTTTACTTTACAAATAAGAAAAACCAGTAGAATAACGAGGAAAACAAACCAACCGGTTTTCACCCCCAGCTCAATTGCTTTCCTGAGTCATCTCAGCTTGCCTAGATGGTTCAAGGTAGAAGGGAGGGTGTAATTTGCTTATTGACCTATTTCTGCCAACAGTACCTTGATTCCAACCAAAGCACAGTACATTCCCTTTGTCTCTGTGTGCACTTACAGACAATCAAATCGATAAGCTGCATTTACATGGTCACTGGCCTTCAATGGTGTGTGGCTTCTGATAGATTGTTGTGCACGTGGGTGTATTATACATGTGGGTGTGCTCATTTAAATTCAATGCACAAAGCCACGTCAGTGCAACGTTATGGCTAAGAATGTCAATGCACAGGAGTCAGGAGATTGAAAGATTCGGTTCCCACAGCAACCGTGACTCAGGCTTCCATGCACACATGTGCAGCACAGTGGTGAGATAGAAAAAACTTGTCTGTTGCCTGAGATACCCAAATAATATTAACTCAGTATTTGCCTATACCCAGCACAAAGAAAGGCATGTGCTTAGGGAATACTTCAAACACAGGGGTGAGTTTACTGAAGGTAAATCTCTATGGCATCAGTTTAACTGCAGTGATGCTTTATTGTCTGGGTGACATGAGGACAGCTTCCAGCCAATGTGGTAAACTCAACTTTGTACTGCAGGAACAGGGCCTGATCCAAGGCCCATTGAAGTCAATGGGAAAAACTCCCCTTGACTTCAATGCATTTTGGATCAGCCTCTTGAACTTTCAACCCCAGCATCCCATTAAAGTGGGTTTTGAAAATACATACATTTCCCTTTAAAATAAAATGAAATCAATGAAGTTATGCTGGCATCAAATGAGAGTAATGCAGTAGAGTTCTATTAACAGGGAGGTAGTTGGGTCTACAGGCTGCAACACCTGACTGGGATGCAGGAGACTTGAATTCTATTCCTGACTTTGCGACTGGCCTGCTGGGGAAACTTGGACAAGTCACGTCCCCATTCTGTGCCTCAGTTTCCCCATCTGTAAAATGGGCATAATGATACTGTCCTCCTTTGTGACATGCTTTGAGCTCAGTTGATGAAAAGTGCTATATAAAAGCTACGTACTATTTTTAATAGAAGGCTCCGTATACAGTAAATGCAAAGTATTGTATTATTAAGCATGAGTTCCTTATCCTCTCAAAATAAAACAAAACCCGTTTTTTTATTGACCTATTAAAGTTTGTAAAGTGCTTTAAGATCCGGAGATGAAAGACACAGTAGGTGTATTTATTATGACTTGTGTGGTATTCCTCTGCATTTTAATAACACTCCCCCATTTTAGGGGAAATTCAAAATTCCAAGTAGATAAAGAAATATATAAAAATGAATCTACCAGATATTGGTCAGGGTTCCCAGAAAATCGGTTTGAGGTACTTTTTCTCTAAGCCGCATAAATTGTTCTATGGGTAAGACACTGGGCTAGGAATCAGGAGATCTGGGTACAATTATCTGCTCTGTCACAGGCACTCTTTGTGCTGTTGGGCAAGTTACTTGACTTCAGTGGGTCAAGGCCTTAGACTTGCTCTACCTCCATTTTTCATCTGTAAAATGTGCATAAACAGCACTTCCTCTTTCATAACCTTAACAGTCATGTCTATTTGGCTCTTTGGGGCAGGGAATGCCTCTTGCTATGTGTGTGTACAGCACATAACACAGGCTGGATCTCGGGCACAGTCTGTAGAGATGACTGCAGTAATATTAATAATCAATACACCATATGACACTCCGATAAAGGCTGCTGTCCTGCTCGAATCATTAGCAACATGACTGTCATTCTTTAGATGCTTTCAGATCTGAGTCCCTGGTGCCTGGCAACCGGAACAGCTTACAACTCCGTTTGTCCAGCATCTATTATTTCTAGCACATTGTGCAGGAAACTGCAATGCTGCACTTTGTCCCCTCAAGGCAGAGACTGAGCGTGTGACTCACTCCACTCATATGACTCTGAAAGAATAATGCAACAGTGGCGCTGGCTGTAGTGGAGCTGATTTTTCCATCACCCCTTTCCCTACTTATGGAAAACCCCTTTACGTCTATTTCCCTCATCCCATCTCTCTTGGCTTTGGAGAACATTGAGAGGTCTATTAAAAGGGTATTTTTTCATTAGGTTGTTGCATTCATTCTCTTAGGAATGGTGCCTTTTATCTCAGATGGAAAGTTGAAAGATGTTAGCAAAATCACATTTTTTCCATAGAGAATTTCAATTATACAGAAATTGCATTTGCTGGCAAAAAAATCATTTTGATGGAACATTCCCAACCAGCTCCATTTGGCAATATATGTGCTTGCTTATGTATGTACACATCTTCCTGGCAAAGATGAGTTCAAGGGAATGACCCTTGTACTGAGCAGGGAGAGTTGCTCCGGGGTAGCAAGGTGAATAAGGAAGTCATTGAGAAGACGCAAGTATCAGCAGAATCAGTCACCATAGAGCGCAGGGGTAGGCAACCTATGGCACGTGTGCCGAAGGTGGCACGCGAGCTGATTTTCAGTGGCACTCACACTGCCCTGGTCCTGGCCAGCAGTCTGGGGGGGGGCTCTGCATTTTAATTTAAATTTAAATTAAGTTTCTTAAACATTTTAAAAACCTTATTTACTTTACATACAACACTAGTTTAGTTATATACGGTATTATAGACTTATAGAAAGAGATCTTCTAAAAACGTTAACATGTATTACTGGCACACGAAACCTTAAATTAGAGTGAATAAACGAAGACTCGGCACAGCACTGCTGAAAGGTTGCCGACCCCTGCCATAGAGATTGAAGCCCCCAAGGATAAGAGTGTGGGACCAAATCAAAGTCGAAGAGATGAGGGAGGAGCTGGGTCTTAGACAATGCTGTTCCGGTCTTAGACAACCCTGCTAGATCAGTGGTTCTCAACCAGGGGTTCCGGGGCCCCCTAGGGGGCTGCGAACAGGTTTCAGGAGGTCCGCCAAAATAAACCAGAGAGCAGGGCTGACATTAGACTCACTGGGGCCTAGGGAAGAAAACTGAAGCCCAAGCCCCGCCGCCCAGGGTTGAAGCTAAAGCCTGACCAACTTAGCTTCATGGAGCCGCCTGTGGAGTTGGGTCCTGAGACATTGCCCTGCTTGCAACCCCAGCCCCGGCTTTTAAGCTACTGAATATGGAGAAAAACAGTTGTTGTGGCACATGTGGGCGGGGGAATTTTTATAGCATGTTGGGGCGGGGGGGCTCAGAAAGAAAAAGGTTGAGAACCCCTGGGCTAGATGATCATTGTGCAGCACTTTAATACATTTGGGTGGGATTATAAAAAGCACTTACATGATCCTACCATTTGTGCACAGTAACTAAGACAGGGGTCGGCAACCTTTCAGAAGTGCTGTGCCGAGTCTTCATTTATTCACTCTAATTTAAGGTTTCGTGTGCCAGTCATGCATTTTAACATTTTTAGAAGGTCTCTTTCTATAAGTCTATGATATATAACTAAACTAGTGTTGTATGTAAAGTAAATAAGGTTTTTAAATTTTTAAAGAAGCTTCATTTAAAATTAAATTAAAATGCAGAGCCCCCCAGACCGGTGGCCAGGACCAGGGCAGTGTGAGTGCCACTGAAAATCAGCTCACATGCCGCCTTTGGCATGTGTGCCATAGGTTGCCTACCCCTGAACTAAGATTTTCAAAACAGGGTTAGACTCCTCAGTTCACCTTTAGCCACCAAAAACACCTAAAGCCTAGTCGAGTGGAATGGCTGGATGCTCAGCACTGCTGCAACTCTGTCTGTTTATTTCAGTGCCTTAATAAGGATTTAGGAGACTAACTGTAGGCACCTGGGGCCTGATTCTCATTTAAGCCTGGCTCATATAGAGTTTTTGTATCAATGTAACTAGTTAGTTTAGGGGTGTGATTTGTTTTTACTGAAATAGTGATACTGGTACAACCCACAGGGTGGATGCTGTTCTATCATCATAACGTTGTTTTAGGCCAGGTCTACATTACAGGCTTTTGCTGGCATAGCTGGGTTGGTCAGGAGTATGATGCGGTGTGATCAGTGACTGACGACGCTGTACTGGCAAAAGCTGCTGGTGTGGACACAGCTTAGTTTTGCCAATATAATTTATTTCCTTGTTGTTGTTCGAGGAGAGGGGCTGGAGTAAGCCATCCCATTAAAAGCACAGATTTGCCCATATAAGCTGTGTCCCCACTAGGAGTACTTTGCCAGCACCAGTATAACTATATTCCCAGAATCTCTCATACGTAGACCTGGCCTCATATCAATGTAATTATCCCCCTGTGACAAAGCTCTGACCTTGTCTCCGTGGGTCCTGCGTTTCCTGGCAGATTTCGCTAGCCTCAGAGGCTCACTGTGACCTCCCACGTAGTCCTTCTCTCTCTAGAGGCAAGGGTCACAGCCTGCTGAGCCATTTTCCTCATAAGCCAGCAAGGGAGGTGAGGAGAAGCTACTGTGCTGTCTCCCAGTCTCAGTGATTAATCGGGGGGGAGCCCAGGCCCGCTCTCTACTCCTGGCTCCAGCCCAGGGATCCTAATAGTAGCAGCTATAGTAGCTGACTTTTTGGAAACAGGACACATACAGTTCCCTGGGCCACTTCCCCACAGCAGTCCCCACTTCCTCAATATCTACTTCACCCTTACCTCAGGGCCTCCTTCCTTGGTTTGAAGCTGGGAGTGGGCAACAGGGGATGGATCATTTGATGAATACCTGTTCTGTTCATTCCCTCGGGGCACCTGACATTGGCCACTGTCGGAAGATAGGATACTGGGCTAGGACCTTGGTCTGACCCAGTAGGACCATTCTGATGTTCTTACGTTGTAACATTTTTTGACTCCAAATAAAGGGCCACCAGTCTGAAAAGGTGGAGAAACCCCGAACTTGACCATATACCTTATGACATCTCACGTCTCAGTCACTTCCCTTTCAACGTTTCTATTACTCCTTTCTTAATAGTCTACCAGTTTGTCTGCGGCATTACTAAATGTTATAGTAACACTCTTAGATTTGGTAATCCAGACCCTGTCTGCATCCTCTCTTCCTTCTGTCCTACTTTCCTGCAATACCTCGGCCTCCTCCAACACTTCAGAAAACATTATTAACAAACCGTGTGTAACAAATAGTGCTGCTGTTGCCTAGTAAGCTTTTGGCTCCTGTCCCACCCATTGCATAATGACACAACTTTTTGGATCAGCTACTTGGATACCATCACATTACTAGGGAAGGAAACGTTCCTTTTTCATTCCATTTTCGGTTCCCAAGTAACTTCTATAATCCCTGGTTTCAGAGTTAGTCCCATGTTAGTCTGTATCAGCAAAAACAACGAGGAGTCCTTGTGGCACCTTAGAGACTAACAAATATATTTGGGCATAAGCTTTCGTGGGCTAAAACCCACTTCATCAGATGCATGGAGTGAAAAATACAGTAAACAGTATATATATTACAGTACATGAAAAGTTGGGAATTGTCTTACCAAGGTGGGGGGGTCAGTGCTAATGGGGCCAATTCAGTTAAGGTGGAAGTGGCCTATTCTCAACAGTTCACAAGACGGGGTGAATATCAAGAGAGGGAAAATTACTTTTGTAGTGCTAACGAGACCAATGCAATCAAGGTGGACGTCGCCCATTTCCAGCAGAGGGAAAATTACTTTTTGTAGTGACCCATCCACTCACACTCTTTATTCAGGCCTAATTTGATGGTGTCCAGTTTGCAAATTAATTTCAGTTCTGGAGTTTCTTGTTGAAGTCTGTTTTTGAAGTTTTTTTCTTGAAGAATTGCCACTTATGTTATTGAGTGTCCAGGGAGACTGAAGTGCTCTCCTACTGGTTTTTGAATGTTACAATTCCTGATGTCTGATTTGTGTCCATTTATTCTTTTGCGTAGAGACTGTCCAGTTTGGCCAATGTACATGGCAGAGGAGCATTGCTGGCACATGATGGCTTATATCACATTGGTAGATGTGCAGATGAACGAGCTCCTGATGGTGTGGCTGATGTGGTTAGGTCTTATGCTGGTGTCCCTTGCATAGATATGCGGACAGAGTTGGCAACGGGGTTTGTTGCAGGGATTGGTTCCTGGGTTAGTGTTTTTGTTGTGTGGTGTGTAGTTGCTGATGAGTATTTGCTTCAGGTTGGGGGGCTGTCTGGGGAGTCTCCCAAGGTCTGTGAGAGCGAAGGATTGACCTTCAGGATACTGTAGCCTAGAGAAAAGTACACTGGGCTAGGAGGCAGGAAACCACACATTCAAGTCTCTTCTTTGAGCCCTTGATGTGTTAGGAGCACTGGAAAGGAAAGTAAAACCCTTTCAGTTCTAGGGCACCTATTCAAATCCAGCCCATGTCAGTAGTGTCCAAAAGGCCTTCTAACATTAGTGAGTTAAATGCAGGAATCACATAATTGAGTTCTCTGGCCTTTAATATATGAGAGTCCAGACTAGATTTTCATAATGCTCCTTTCTGGTCTTAACATCTATGAACAATAATACAAGAATATCACTTAATGAAGGGACAGTGAACCTGGGGATTGCACAATTCGCTATATTGTTTGGCTTTCCTATCTTTGGATGCAGGAAATAGTGATGCAGAACACCAGTGCTAGCAGCCTTAACTCTCACCTAATGAATTAACAAAAAGATTCCTGCATTTCCTTACCGTAAGTAGTAGCATGTGAGGTGAGTCTTGTGATAAAAGTACAACTCATGACCTGCCCTCACCTACTGGTATTACCCATTGAGAAACACCCAGACTGATAATGTGGAACTACAGGAAAGAAAACAGCAATAAATCCTGCTAGTCACAAGTATAAAGTATACCAGATATGGCTCGTGAGATACTGAACTTTCCCAACTCTGTTGCTTCACCACAGTTTTCCCGGTGAAGTTCAAGGTGCTATTTCGTATTCAGGTCAATACCTACGTCAAAAAGCAGGAATTAAAATGACGAACCTAAGAAGGGGAACTGTATAGGATGCAATAAAAACAAAAAAACCCCTCTTTTAGGGCCAGACCCTCAGCAGATTTAAATCAGCCCAGCTCCACTGAAGTCAAAGGACCTGGTTCTCATTTACATTAATTTTAATCAGGCCCCTTAGCACTGTCAGATTGGTGTAAAGGACCCGAATATCTGCCTTGTCTATATATAAAAGTTGTACCGCTTTAACTTCTCTAGTGTGGGCATGGTTATGGTGGTATAAAGTTCTTACAGTGGTATAGCTTATATGGGGGTGTGACGGGGCAAGACCAGATGGCTGTAGTAAAGTCGTGGGAGACAGATATATTAGCCTCAGGCTAAACAAATCCCGGTTACCAGGATAAGCAAATGGCAGCTGCTCCAGGTCAATTAAGACACCTGGAGCCTATTAAGATCTTTCCAGAAGGCAGGGAAAACAGCTAGGTTGATTGGGACACCTGAAGCCAATCGGGCTGGCTGAAACTAGTTAAAAGCCTCCCAGTTAGTCAAGTGAAGGTGCATGTCAGGAACTGTAGGAGGAAGCCACGCTGTTGGAGAAACTGAGCAGTACAAACCTGCAGGGTTGTGACCCACCAGCTGAGAAACACTGCTCTATAGCTAAGAAGATTTGGAGTCAGACTTGACCTCTGCTCCCACTAAAGATGAACCTGAATGAACACCGTGGGTCTGAACACCTGCAAATTTTGGAGACATTTGGAGCTGGATGTAAACTTTGTAGTTCCGGCACATCTCTAATTCCCAGCCCTGCCCTGCTAATGACTCATCCAGTGACCCAGAGCAAGCCATTTAGGCAAAAACATCCCAACTTGGGTGCCTACTGTCAGGCACTTTTTCAGTCCATTTTTAGGCATCTAAATAATTGGACCGGTTTTCAGAGTCACAACGCGCACTGAAGTCAAGGGGAGTTTTGCATGAATAGTCACTGAAGGCCAGATTCTGAACACTTATTCTCACTGATGAGCAAGTTCCTCATGAGGATTCTCACTGGAGGCAATAGAACAACTGGTGTGAGTACTGACTGGCCTAGAGAAAGGACTTGAGTCCTCAAAGGTATTTCAGTGAGATGTCAATTGGAGTTAAGCACCTAAATACCTTTGAGGATCTGGGCCTTGGGGATTTGACCCAATATTATCATTTGTTCATTATACAAGAACTAAACATGTATATAGTAGGTATAATTAAAAACTCAACTTCTACTGCCCTAGGTACTTAGAGTAACTGTGATATGTTCCTATACTTAGAACTGGAGATATTGTAGTCTCCGGCAGCTAGGTAAGTTCAGGCTTGAAACAAGGTACACGTTTTTAACAGTGAGGGTAATTTACCATTGGGACTGCTCACCTAGGGATGAGATGGATTCTCCATCACACAAAGTCTTTAAATCAGGATTTGGTTGCCTTTCTAAAAAACGATCTAGCTCTTTGAAAACTCATGGCAATCGGGGGAGGTCCCGGATGATTGGGAAAAGGCAAATATAGTGCCCATCTTTAAAAAAAAAGAAGGAGAAACTAAAGACTGGTCAGCCTCACCTCAGTCCCCGGAAAAATCATGGAGCAGGTCCTCAAGGAATCCATTTTGAAGCACTTGGAGGAGAGGAAGGTGACCCGGAACAGTCAACATGGTTTCACCAAAAGCAAGTCATGCCTAACGAACCTGATTGCCTTCTACGATGAGATAACTGGCTCTGTGGATATGGGGAAAGCAATGGACATGATATACCTTGACTTTAGCAAAGCTTTTGATACAGTCTTCCACAGTATTTTTGCCAGCAAGTTAAAGAAGTATGTATTGGATGAATGGACTATAAGGTGGATAGAAAGCTGGCTAGATTGTCGGGCTCAATGGGTAGTGATCAATGGCTCCATGTCTAGTTGGCAGCTGGTATCAAGCGGAGTGCCCCAAGGGTCAGTCTTGGGGCTGGTTTTGTTCAACATCTTCATTAATGATCTGGATGATGGGATGGATTGCACCCTCAGCAATTTCGCAGGGGAGGTAGATATACTGGAGTGTAGGGATAGGGTTCAGAGTGACCTAGACAAATTGGAGGACTGGGCCAAAAGAAATCTGATTAGGTTCAACAAGGACAAGTGCAGAGTCCTACACTTAGGATGGAAGAATCTCATGCACCACTACAGGCTGAGGACAGACTAGTTAAGCAGCAGTTCTGCAGAAAAGGATCTGGAGATTACAGTGGACGAGAAGCTGGATCTGAGTCAGCAGTGTGCCCTTGTTGCCAAGAAGGCTAACAGAATATTGGGCTGCATTAGTAGGAGCATTGCCAGCAGATCGAGGGAAGTGATTATTCCCCTCTAGTTGGCACTTGTGAGGCCACATCTGGAGTATTGAGTCCAGTTTTGGGCCCCCCACTACAAAAAGGATGTGGACAATTTGGAGAGAGGGCAACTTAAATGATCAGGGGGCTGGGGTACATGACTTATGAGGAGAGGCTGAGAACTGGGCTTATTTAGTCTGCAGAAGAGAAGAGTGAGGGGGGGATTTGATAGCAGCCTTCAACTACCTGAGGAGGGATCTAAAGAGGATGTAGCTCAGCTGTTCTCAGTGGTGGCAGATGACAGAACAAGGAGCAGTGGTCTCAAGTTGCAGTGGGGGAGGTCTAGGTTGGCTATTAGGAAACACTATTTCACCAGGAGGGTGGTGAAGCACTGGAATGGGTTACCTAGGGAGGTGGTGGAATCTCCATCCTTAGAGGTATTTTAGGTCCAGCTTGACAAAGCCCTGACTGGGATGATTTAGTTGTGGTTGGTCCTGCTTTGAGCAGGGGGTTAGACTAGATGATCTCCTGAGGTCCCTCCCAACCCTAATCTTCTGTAATTCTATGATTCTATGAACAGGATGCATTCAGGCTTGATGCAGCAATTACTGGGTGAGATGCCAATGTCCATGTTATGTTGGTGGTCAGACTAGACCAGGGGTGGCCAGCCTGTGGCTCCAGAGCCACATGCAGCTCCTCAGAAGTTAATATGCGGATCCTTGTATAGGCACCAACTCTGGGGCTGGAGCTACAGGCGCCAGCTTTCCAATGTGCCGGGGGATGCTCACTGCTCAACCCCTGGCTCTGCCACATGCTCTGTCCCCACTCCACCCCTTCCTGTCTCCTCCCCTGATCCTGAAGTGCCCTGGCACCTCCCCCTCCCACTCTGAACCTCCTGCGCGCCACGCAACAGCTGATCGGGAGCTGCGGGAGAGAAGGGGAGGCACTGATCGGTGGGGCTGCCGATGGGTGGGAGGCGCTTGGAGTGTGTGTGTGTGTGGGAGCTAATAGGGGGCTGGTGACATATTACTGTGGCTCTTTGGCAATGTACATTGGTAAATTCTGGCTCCTTCTCAGGCTCAGGTTGGCCACCCCTGGACTAGATGATTACAGCAGTTCCTTTTGGCCTTAAAATATTTGAATCTAGGAACCACGTCTACAGAATAGTAAAAGCAGAGGTCTTGATGGGTCTCATGGTGGCTCGTCTTTCTCATATCTTGTTTAGCTGAAATGCCAGTTGTCTCAGTGCTTGTCAAATACCTTGTTTTAAAGTTGCACTCTAGTTACAAAACATGGCAACGTATAGAGGATATCCGCGGAGTATTTTTGTGGATCACGAATTGGATGCGGAAACAAATTTTGTATCCGCGCAGGGCTCCATTAATATATTTAACATCAGCAGCAACCTATTCTCACTCCTCCCCAGCCCATATGTGCCACGCTCACAAAACTCACTAGCTGTCAAAGAATAATTGGACTTTTTTACATGGGGACAAAAGCTCAGACTTTGTGCTTCGTTCTTCCTTTAAAACCTTTTTTTTTTTACTGCCATAATCAGATTTTCTACCTTGGGGCTTTTCTTTAAAGCTCGTGCTCTCTTGGGCCCATGCTCGTTGCAGTGGTGGTCTGGACTGATAAAAAGGTTTTCTGACACTGTCTGTTAGTGTCCATGCTATGATGTGTTTTTGAAGCTAAGAAGGTCGGATTTGTCTTACTGGATCTGACCTTGTCTGTCTAGTCCAGTCTCTTGTTTCTGACTGTGTCCACTGCTGGAGGCTTAAGCAGAGGATGAAAAACCCCCAATCGCTTTAATAATATACCCAGCCAGTGTTGGGCAGTGGAGGGAATACGAAAATTCCTTCTTGATCCCTGCCGGTGGTCAGACTGTGCCCTGAAGCATGGCATGGCATGGGAGGACTCGTCTCTCATTATCTTAGTTTCCCTAGTTACACTTATTATTAATGGCCTCAGATTATCTGGCCCTTTTGAGAAATGGAGTCACAGTATTTGTCAATGGAGCCCCTGTGAGTTGGGGGAAACTGTGGGATGACCCCACAGACTTTCATGTAGATCATAGAGTCGGCACATGCTCTGTTCTCTAGTAAAGGACAGTTCGCCTCATCCCAGCAACCAATCTCTGAGCTGCTGTAGCTACTGCCTAGGGGAGAGATAAGGTCCTAGATTCTGACTTGCTGCGTGACCCTAAACATGTAACTGTGTGTATTAACCAATCCATCTGTAAGCTGGAGACAGTACCCCTTGCCCAAGACAATGCACATGGTAAATCTGCTTGCATTTCCTATGTTCCCTTAAAATCCCTCATAGGAGCTGCCACAACTGGATTCTTCTGCTCTTGTCTCTGGTAGAGCAGGGAATTTTCTTGCCTGGCACCCTGCTGCTCCTGTCTGGAGCACCAGCGGACAGGGCTCCTGACAGATCCACTAGTTGCCACATGGATGAGTCACCTCCCCACCCATTATTTCAGATTCATAGCGGTCAGTGATTCTTTAAACCAACTTGGCCATTCATCCTTATTTTTAGAGTGGGCACATGCTTTTCTGGTGTGATTGAAGGATGGTCCTGGTATTAATGCGCTGGCCTGAGACTCAGGAGACACAGGTTCAGTTCCTGGCTCTGCCACAGACTATCTGTGTGATCTTGGGCAAGTCACTTAATCTCTCTCTGTCTCAATTTCCCATCTATAAAATGGGTCTAGTAAGATTACCCTACATCACAGGGGTGTTGTGAGGGTAAGTTTACCAGTGTATGTGATACCTATCTGGGCCCCATTACCACAGTATCTGTGCCCCCCACAACACTCCTGTGAGGTAGGGAGATGGTAACCCTATAGATGGGGACTGAGGCTCATAGAGAGATTAGGTGACTTGCCTAAGGCCACACAGTAAGTCTATGGTAGAGCCAGGAATTGAACCTAGCGGTTCCAGCCAAGTCCCTTTATTCCACAGACCATCCTCCTCCCAGATAAGAGGCTGGTAGAAGACATAGCCAAGGAGGTCACTGAAAAACTTTCTTTTTTTTTAAGAGAGAAGTTGATTTTTTCTTTTCCAGGTTTCCCTGGCACCGTTAGTAATGAATTCACACCTTTTTATTTCCAGAAAGGTTGAGGAAATAAATTCAGCGCTAAAAAATGCAGCAAACTCTCTTGAGGCAGACTTCCCATATAGGACTGCCAAATCCTGATGCAGCTTTTTGCAACGTCCTCATTTAACCTTTACCAGAGCCAAAAAATATGCAAAGAGCTGACTATTTCAGGCACCGGCCATTAACCTTGCTACTAACAATCAGTCAAATCAATGCTGGTGGATTGAAAGTGCGGTTCATAGCTTTGGCAAGGAAGTCCTACCTTTTGTTGTTAAAGATAAAGCCGCCAGACACAATTTACCCAGCTAGTTAAATCTTTTGGCTGAGATGTAAAAGGAATTGGAAAAGGCAAATGAATTAAATAACTCGAAAAATGCAGCGGGATTCAACCACCTCTCTCTTTCTGACTTGTTTTCAGCTGGTTTGGAGCGGGGCCCACACCTGCCCTGGGCCATGTCTCCAGCTAGTGTAAAAATCTGGCCCCTGGGAGCTGAGTTTAGTTTTGTGCTCATTGCAGAATAAATGCCAGCGATTGCTGAGATTTCAACACCACAGTCCTCGGCCTTCCTTGTCACGAGGGAAGCACTTTTAGAAGCTTTCCCTGCTGAGTTTAAATGTTAGGACTCAGGCCCGTACCCCTTCGACAGTGCCCAGGTTGACTGACACTGGGGAGCTCTGCAGATGGAGGGAAATGAGGAATTCTCCCTTCATCAGACAACACTCAATAGCAGCGTGGCCCTGGTATTGGGGGAAGGACCAGAGGATTTGTGTAGTGGTGAAGCCATCAGATTCTCCCCATCCAGGCCCGCCCATCACCCAACCTCCCCTAGGAAACTGCATGCAGAGAACTTCCTTCCATGCCCTATCGCCCTGGGTGGTGGCCCTACAGCACTTTTATAAGAAGAGTTCCAGATACACTCTGGGCCTGATGGAAATCACATTGAAGTCAGTGGGGATCTTTCCACTCACTTCAGCAGGCTTTGAATCAATCTCCCTCTGAGGAGGAAGCCAGATTTTCCTGTTTATATTGTGGCCGTTATTTTTGAGTCATCAAGGGGCCTGCGTTTGTGCTTCCGACTCTGCTAAAACTCCCACTGGGGGCCAGCTCCTCAGTTGGTGTTGTCGTCTGAGTGACTCACAACAGAGAATGCAAATCTCAGGTCAGACTGTCAGAAAATAGGGCAGACATCTCAAATTGGTGGTATATTCTCTGATTAGAGTTCACCAAGCCAGTAACACATGTGCACTCCTGGATTACTATATTAGCGTCACCATGGAGTCACAGCCAGTCCCCTCAGGCTCTCCAGCGCATCTTGCCACCCAGACAAACTAGACCTTGTGATGAAAGGTTATTAACCCCCCAAATCACCAAATCATCTCACATTAGGTTACTCCCAATCCCAAAGGATCGGTCAGTGGATATTCTTGATCTTACACCAAAAACAACGCTGGAAACTAACTAAAGGTTTATTAGCTAAGAAAAGAAATGAGAGTTATTGAGAAGTTAAAGCAGGTAAAATACATTAACAGGGGAGTCAAAGCTTGTAAGTCCAAAAAGTTAACAGAGTTTAAAGAATCTGGTAGATTTCCAAAAGTTCCTCAGGTTTACCCAGAAAAATTCTGGGGATCTCTGTCCACTTGTTTATTATTCACCCTGTTAGAATCCAAAACAGTTCAGAAATGCAGGATCATCCCCTTAAACCAGCATGTATAGATCCTGCTCACAGAAGACAATCTGAGCAGTGTCTTCACCCACATGGGTCCTTCCTTTGACGAAGAATAAGCAATGCAGACAGTCTGTGAATTCCCAGTGTTGCTTAATCGCCATTGCTTTGAAGTTAGCCTCTTCTTCTTTTATATCCCAAGGCTTCATCTGCATTTAATGGGTTATTTAGTTACAGGAATATACATAATATAATTGCCTGCCATTACATTAGGATAGGGATAGATAAGTGAAAACAATACAAGTAACACTTTATTAGTTTTCATGCAGTTTACGTAACAAGTAAATTCTTACCTGAATACTAGCACACACTCTAATTAAGTATAGGGTTATATATAATGTAACGCAATAGAATTTAACGGTTACAGATAAGTGAAGACAATAACATTATCATTTCACTAGTTTTCATGAATTTAGAGCCAATATAATTACCAGGGCATATGCCATGTAAATGTAATGTAATAACATCCCCCTTTGTCCTATTCTAGTAAGTGAATAGACAAGTGAATTGGCCTCTGGCTCTGATTTGAGCTGGCAACCTGCTAGATGGCATCACAGGTATAAACTAGTGAAAACAATGGAGCTATGACAATTTACACTAGCCAAGGATGTGGCCTCTATAGACTAGAATGGCAACTTGTCCTGAATAAGGAGGGCACTACTGGATTTCAAATGGGAAAGCAACATTGGTTGTATGATTTTTGGGAGCTTTTATGAGAAAGCTGGCAGCCTTTGAGGACCTATTTATTGACCATACAAATCACAGATTCCTTTTCTTCCTACCCCTAGAAGGGAGAGGTGGATTTCCAGACCAGAACGACACATTACATAAATGGTCATTTCAGCATGTGTTTTTTGGCTAGTGTTTTTCCCGTATGGGGGCTCTTTTCTTGCAGCATAGAATGAGCTGATATTGCTGTAAAAACATTCTTCACACAATTAGTGTGAAGATACTTTGATTGTAAATAATGGATTCTCCTACTGACCTGGAAAGTTCATAGTCTTGCAAGAGCTAGTGAGAAATTTAATTTACACGAAACTACCTGAGAGTGGGAAAGTGTGAAACATGCTGAATTCAGCAGTTACCCATTGGTCTAATTTAGTATATAGAGCCCTCTGAAAAACACATCCCTGTATCTGTATATCTATTTATAGAGTCAGCTTCATCCCTGGCGTAATTCCATTGATTCATCCTGGGTATGAGTAAATCCCAACCCATTATACATTATACGCTTCAGGGATGAAGGCCACATGGTGGATGGATGAGTAGATGGCCAGGTATGTGCTACACCTGTTGTTGGCAGAAATCATGATATAAACAACAAATCTGCTTCTGAAAGAGAAGTATTTTAGGCATTTTAAAATGGGGAGGGATGGGCTAAAGCAGATATTTCCACACTGTAGCAAAGACTCATCTCCCACATGAGACCTGGCTTGACATCCCCTACAAGGGTCTAGACTGAGCTGCCGTTAGACCAGTGGGGTTGGCCCTGCCTAGAAGATCACTACAGTTGAGGATCGTTGGGCCTCGCTTGCCATGTTGTATGGTTGTTGCGCTGTGTTTTGGGCTCCAGCACCTGAACTCAGGTCGTGATTCAACTTCTCTGCCTTATTTCCTGAGTTCCTCCCTCCATGGGCTTTGTCCAGTTTGCAGGCTCTCATAAGTTACAATCTGCCTTGGGGCCTTCCAGGAGGAGAGATGGCCCCTGTTGTGTAGGGGAGGTTACCCATCTAACCAGTATCCATTAATGAAACCAGCCCGCTGCTGGTCTGGTCTGTCATGGCTGTTAACTGGGGCCTGGCACAGCTCCACTCCTGCCTACATAGAATCATAGAATATCAGGGTGGGAAGGGACCTCAGGAGGTCATCTAGTCCACCCCCTGCTCAAAGTAGGCCCAATCCCCAGACAGATTTTTACTCAGATCCCTAAATGGCCCCCTCAAGGATTGAACTCACAACCCTGGGTTTTCTCTGCTCTGATTTCACCCCACATCCCTTTAAGCTCCCCATGCTCTCCACAGCCCATATTTGGCCTCACTACAACTTCCCTCCCCTTCTCTCACCATCAGTTTTGCCCTTTCCTTCAGGATGCCCCCTGCGCTTGACTAACTTCCCACAAATGCCCCTCCCATGAACCTTCAAGCCCCCCATGAAAATCTTCTCAAAGCCTTGAAGCTAGAGTGGGCTCAAACCCAGCCCACAGGCCTGAACAGCCCTTAACCTTCCCTGGGAGGAGAGAGTTCTCAACTGGAGCTGCCATTTGCAAATGGCCCCTACTCTTAATAATGGGCTGAACCAAGACCCTGGATCTGAACAACCCAACATAGAATCATACGATTGGAAGGGACCTTGAGAGGTCATCTAGTCCAGTCCCCTGCACTCATGGCAGGACTAAGTATTATCTAGGCTATCTCTGGCAGGTGGATCCAGACCTGTATTTTGCAGCATGAGCCCATCCCTAATGAAGAACCTGATCCTGTGAGGTCCAGACTGGCTCCTTAGAGGTGCAGATCACCCTCTCTGCTCACTGGAATTCTCAGCTCATAGGATCAGGCCAACATTTTAAAACTTGGGTGCCTGAAGTCAGGCACTCAAATGCCGGGGGCCTGATTTTCAGAGATGCTAAACACCTGCAGCTTCTGGTGAAGCCGATGGGAGCTGGGAAGGTTCTTGCCAGGGGTGCCCTGCACCTGGAATATCGGCCCGTAACCATGATGTGAAAGCGATGCCACGCGGTATTGATCATTATTGTGTGGGGAGCAGTAGGATTGGATTGAGGAGTGCTTGATTTATTAAAGATCTGATTGGATTGAGAAAAGGCTCCAGATGCTTTTAATGGAGCGATTTGTCTCTCAACTGGCACAACCCTTCCCCCGAGCTGCCTGTTCCAGTCCACATTGTCAGCCCATTCCATGGACCAATGCAGAGTTTGAAGGAGATGCAATGGCAGACCCTATTCTCCACTCACTTTGAGGTGCTGTGTGCCCTGGGGTTGCATGAAAAGGAGCAGTCTCTGCAAATGCCTCCCTGCATAAGAACTAGTCACAATCCAGGCTACATATTGCTTTAATCAGGCTACAGACAAGCTTAGTTTGTAAGTCGGTGGCATAGCAGGAAACCCTTAATCTTAAGAATGCTGGGTCAATGCTGTAACATACATGGGTTAATACATCCCACTGAGGTTGGGAATTGCTGGGTCCCTTGCACCCATTCACCAGCCACTTTCACACGCATTACATTGCTGCATCCAGTCTGCCCTATTCCCAGCTGTCTGCAATAAAGTCAACATTCCCAGCCACTCTGATATGAGTGTCTATGCTTAGCTGAGTGAAAGGGATTTGACTTTTCAGCCCCTGTCCTGGGAATCTCTGGCTATTAGGTGCATAAAAACCTTAAGTGCCTGCTTCTTATTTACTCTAAGACCATTTATACCTGTCTGGCAGTGTAAAGGGATCTTAAAGTGGGTGTATGCTTCTTGTCATGTCCTCATACTGCTTCCCACCACCTCCATGCACATGCGATTGCCCAATCATTGCACACCGCCAGGAAGAGCACTCGCACTCAAGCAGCTGGCATTGAATCATAGAATCACAGAATATCAGGGTTGGAAGGGACCTCAGGAGGTCATCTAGTCCAACCCCCTGCTCAAAGGAGGGCCAATCGCCAACTAAATTGCAGGAGGTGCTTCATATTTTGAGGCTTTCTGCCACAGTTACAGGTGGGGCCAGTGATGTAGCCCCACTTGATTGTCACATCTCTAAACCAGGCAACTCCAGGGTGGAGTTGATTGAGGCAATGCCACACAGTCCAAGGCTGACCCGCACCAGGTGATAGGTCATCGACTGATTGGAGCCAGAGCACAGAGGCTACAGGATCGTTCTCCACCCATTTGCCGTAACTGATCCCTTGTCCGTTTTTGGTGACAGTGTGAGGGGTTTAACGGTGGCAAGAAATCTTGGCTGAGATGTCAGTGGCCTCAGCATTGGTGTTAGATAATACAGCGGATGTCTTGGATCTGTGCATTGCCTTGTGCGCTCAGTTCTACTAGCAACTTCCAGCGTATCTTTACACAGGCGGGGGACATAAAGGGGCTTAATTGTAAATGCAAATCAGGACGTCTATTTATTAATAAATCAGAATGTAATAATATGTCATGATTTTATGTACTTTTAAAGTGTGAATTAACTCCTCCATCTCTATGTGATCCTTAATAAGAACAGCTAAAAATAATACCACACAACCAGGGCAAAGAGAATACTCCCCCCCTCCCCCGCCACCATCTAGTAGATGGCAGACGGCAATAATGATTGTAAATAGTTAACGCCGTCTGACTTATGAATTGGGTTGGCAAGATTTCACATGGCCATAAACCTGCTTCTCAGAAGGTGACATGAACCACACAGAGCATTGCATTTCCTTCTGCTTTCCCCGTTGCTTAGTCTGTGTTTGAATATGGTTGTTTGATATTTACATTTGTTTCAGCTTGGGGCTGATTTTTTTTCCCTGCTCAGATTACATTTTAGCTTTGAAATTCACTGAGCTGCTCCTGTTTATCTTAACACTGAAAAAAAAAAGGCATATTCTGCTAGGCTGTACTGTGGATGAATCAACATTGAAATATAAAACATGACGGGCCAAACTCTTGCCAGATGTAACTTGGCACAGCTCCGCTGACTTTAACAGAGTTTGGGACATATCCTCCGCTGGTATAAATCAGATAGCTCCATTGAAACCCTGGAGCTGTTCTGATTTGTGCCATCTGGGAAGCCAGCCCAATTTTATTAATTGGAGAATGCTCAGCCCTATCACTGTCCAAGAGGCACAAAGGACTATGCCAGTTTACAGTATAAAGCGCTTGTTTGGCTAAATTTACCTTTTCCTATTTTATAATCAGAAGTGCATCCCCCATGGCATTGAATACGATAAATAAGAGAAGACAGATGCACTGTTCGTTTTAATCATTTAATTTGCATGCAGAAATCTGGAATCAGATCTCAGTCATCTGAGGACAAGGGAAAAACGGGGGACAAAATGAGTTTGTGTTTGCACATAAAGCCTGTAATGCAGAGGACTGCCTTACATAACAGAAAGGATCTACACGAATGGGGAGAAATGCCATGCGCAGAGAAGGCATATTTAGCCACCGCTGCAAAGATAGCTGATAAAAACATAGATGATGTTTCACTGCCCAGCATGTTAAGGCATTTTTGGATTGGAACCTTTAATACACTCAGGTCTTTTTCACTGGATACTGTATTAGCTTTTAAATAAAAGACATAACATTCAGCAACTATAATCTCCCCATGTAGTAATATGAATAAAGCAGGATAATTCCTTATGTATTTTCCTAAGTCTGAACTAAAATTAAAGAGACATTGTCAATTTTAAAATTGTCTGAATTCTTTTTTGTGTGTGCCTATTTATATTACAAGAAATGCACATGATTACTGTAATTAACAGAGATTAGAGGAAAAACTCACGTGTTTTGCAATTTGCTTCTTTTGTGCTTTTGGCAGCACTTTTGTATAGTTTGGTTCCTTGACTAGCCAGTTAGTCAAGCCTGGGCCTTATCCAGGTTCCCCTGTTTGTGTAGGCATTTTGCAGCTCTATGAGTAACAATAACACCTGGCTGTTATCTAGCACTTTTCATCAGGAGATCTCAAAGCACTTTACAAAGGAGGGCAGTATCGTTATCCTCATTTACAGGTGGGGAAACTGAGGCACAGAGCAAAGCAGTGACTTGCCCAAGGTCACCCAGCAGGCTAGTGGCAGACATGGATACTTGAAACCGCGTCTCCTGAGTCCTAGCCCAGTGTACTGTCTAGTAGGCAATAGCATTTCTTAATGAGAATGGGATTTTGAAAGGAGTCAAGGGAGTTAGGTACCCAATTCCTACTGATTTAGTTGGACTCTTTTAGGCTCCTTTCAAAATTTCAGCCTAAATATCTGAATTTACTTTGGGGCAAAATAAATGTGTTTGCTGAGGGTGGAATATTTAAAAGCACCTTAGAGAACGAGTCCCACTGAAAGTCAAAGGACATGTGCTGCTAAGTCACAGAGGCCTCTTTTGAAAAATCTCACCCTGGAATCTGAAATCAGGTAACGTTACAGACATTCTAGAAGCTTTTATCAGAAATATGCGGTAATCTTTCCATTATATGAGGAATTTCAAAAGTTTATTTAAACGAACACTGTTATGTATTACCCTATGCACAAGGAACAGCATGTGTATGTCAGTTTATATGGGGATTTTTTTGAGATGAAGGAAAACAACGAGAGAGCACACAGCAGTTCATGCTGAAACATTCTACATTGGAGCTGGGACACAAAATGGCAGCAGACAGTTCCTCAACAGTTGCAGGTTCAGTACACAGAAAACAGAACAACAGCATCTCCTTTCAATTACAAACTACATACACTACACCTTCAAACAGGGAATGATAGCAGAGGTCCAGAAAAAAAACAACAATTATTAATCCGACTATCTCTGCCTAGTTATATTGCTCTCATCATCATGGTATCTAAGACCTTGCGGACCACTGATGATGATATCTATTATTTCTATTACAATAGCACCTAGAGGCCCCATTGTAGCAGATACAGTACATACAACACAATAAGGAACAGTCCTTGCCCTGAAAAATGTACTGTCTAAATATTAATCCCAGCAGACAAGGTATCCTGGGACAGATGCTCATTTTAACTCTCTATATACTACTTATGGGAAGCAGTTGTGTAGCAGTTCACTCACCACAGTTGTGTAACAGGCAACACTCACTGCTAGGGGCGCCCCCCTGTGGCTGGGTTTGGAGATCAGCTCTTATCCAGTGCAGTGCCGCCTTCCATCTCTCGCTCACCCACAGCTCCTCTGACTCTCCAGGACTCAGGATACTCTCTCTTTGTGACTCAACCCTTTGGGCAGCTGACTAGATAGCTTTTCCCTTGCAGGGTATCTACGTCTTGCCAGACAAACTGTCTAGATGCCACCTTCACCAGTCCCGTGCCACTGCCCAGTGGCTGGTTGGGGAACCCAGACCCACCTGCAACTCTATCATCATCAGCCAAGATCTATGTCATCTCAACCCTCACTGCTCCTTCCCTGGGCTTCTTCCTACTCTGCCTTCCACAGGCTTTCTTCCCTGCAACTTCTTTGGGTGAACCTTTCCTGCAGGACTAGGATCCCAGGGCTTTTGCCCCCCAGTTTTCCTTCTACCCAACTCTCTGTGCCCAGAGAATAACTGCAGACTCTCCCCCTGTAGCCCTCTTCTGCTCTCAACTTCCTGGCTTTATACAAGCCCAGTCTGTCTCTGTGCAGCTCGGCTTCATCTTAAATTAGTGCTTATCCATCAAGGCTGACTCTCCTGCAAGCGTGGGCTAGTGGGTCAATGGGCCCCTTCTGAGCCACCTTAACCCCTTCAGGGCTTGTGTGGGGAGAACTTGTTCACACAACGCACAGTCAACCTGTGGAACTCATTGCCGGGAGAAGTTGTGAAGGCCAAAACTATAATGGGATTCAAAGAAGAACAAGATGTGTTCATGGAGGATAGGTCCTTCGATGACTATTAGCCAAGATGAGCAGAGATGCAACCCCATGATCTGGCTGTCCCTAGTCTCAGGCTGCCAGAAGCAGGGAGTGGATGACAGGGGATGGAGCACTCAATGAGTGCCTGTTCTGTTCATTCACTCTGAAACACCTGGCATTGGCCACTGTTGGAAGACAGGATACTGGGTTAGATGGACGATTGGTCTGACACAGTATGGCCGTTCTTATGTTCTTAATACCCCATCACAAGTTCCCATCTACCTCTGTCTTTACTTAGCTGTGTTACATTACAGTCAACATTTCTGGAGACAATATTAGATTAGTTTGAGTTTATTTTTATACTCAGACTAAAATCTCCTTTAGAGATCTGAAACAGGAAGCATGTATAAGAGGACAAATCTAATTTTTATGAAATATCCACTAGATGTGATTTACTCCAGTTAACTTGGCCGCCTGAGTTCGTCAAACATATTTATTAGGTTCAGAAAAGGAGAAACTGAAGAAAGAGTTTAAACTAATCATATATTAAAAAAATTGCCTACATATCTTTGCATACATTATGTATTCTTCCTTGTTGATAATTTGACAGTCACTCCTCTATTGTATGCTGAATCAACATGTTTTGCCAGGCGTCATGACCTGTCTCTTCCCGGACGCACACCTTGTTCAACACTGTTGTCTCTGGGTCGCCGGTTCAGCCCTCTTGCCCCTCTACGCTTCCTCACAGGACACTTGCCTGTAAATCCTGGGCAGTCTTGGATGCTTTTCCTAACTCTATTTTGAGAGCCTCGCAGATCTCTTCAGACCCCACTGGATGACTATACCTCCAACTTCTGGGTTTGAAAAACCAATCGACTTTTATTTAACCATATTAAACATTACAGTTGCATTCAGTATCCCTTCTGCTTCTTACTACCTAGGAAAAGCCTAATTGTATTAGTACCCGACAGTGCTTCGCTGCCTGGTCACAGTTCCCTCTCTCCTTAGGAGTCAACTGATGACCCTTCAAAGTTAACCCCCACAAATTCTGGTTCCATCCAGGACTCCAAGCCTCTCTCTCTCTCTCTCAAAGAAACCACTGGCCTCACAACATAGCCCATCATACAATTCCGCTTAACAACAGTTATCATATAACAACATGTCACATCATACAATTTCAAGTTAGCATAGTTCTCCACAATGGGATGTGAGGGAGAGATTAAAAAGGTCAAGAGATCATGGGTCGCTCTAGCCATTTCGCCACCCCAAGCACGGCGGCACGCCGCAGGGGGCGCTCTGCCGGTCGCTGGTCCCGCGGCGCCGGTGGACCTCCCGCAGACGTGCCTGCAGAGGGTCCGCTGATCCCGCGGCTCCGGTGGACCTCCCGCAGGCACGCCTGCGGATGCTCCACCGGAGCCACGGGACCAGCGGACCCTCTGCAGGCACGCCGGCGGGAGGTCCACCGGAGCTGCCCGCCACCCCCCGTGGCATGCTGCCCTAAGCACGCGCTTGGCGTGCTGGGGCCTGGAGCCGCCCCTGCAAGAGATTCTGATCAGATAAGTCCATTCAACTCCATCAGAAGCCTTTTCTGTCTCCAAAGTCAAGAGTGTGCAATGAACCTCTGACCCTGGCGCTCATTGCATTAGGTGGAAAGCCTTTACTGTGTAATCTGAAGCCAACTTCCCCTTCACAAAGCCCATTTGGTCCTCCTGGATAGCCCAGCTGTTGGTATAACATTTTTTAAAGCTACAGCTGATACCTCAGTGATAATTCTGCGTTCTATATTCAGAGGGTAGTCTGCAGCCAGAGTCTCCACAGTTGTGACCATCTTCCTCTTTCTTTCATATTTGTATAAGAGGAGTGCCTCTCATCTCAAGATATTAGAGAGAAAAATGGGTAAGGAATTGGCATGTCTATGCAAGCAAATAAAAGAACTCTGAGGCAAAGCAGTGGAGATGTCACATTCCTTTTAACTGAGATCTTCCCAGAACAAAATACTTCCAGTTTTACTAGACTTCACTGTATTTGTACTTGGAGCACTATAGATGCTGGAAGTAGAGGGAACAAAGGGCTGGACCTTTCACATATTTTATACGGTAATTAACTAGTTAGAGTGTTGTGCAATGAACACCATTGTTCTTTACTGGATGAAGACAGAGCTGCTCATCTGTGTTCCTTTATGTTGCTACCAGCTCATGGAGATTCTCCTTCTGATCAAGTGGTAGTGGCCTGGACTAACGTTATTCAATAGTGATAAAAATGATTAACTCTTTCTATTCCAGTAGCCCAAAGTATCAGACTTAGGAGGTAGATAAGGATCTCTCCCCAGCTCTGGCTGTGTGAATTTCTCTCCTGACCTCTCATGGAAAAAGCTAAGTTTTTGGAAACGCATGGCAAGATTTGTGCATACATGAAGGAACATTATTGTCCTGTCATGAGGTCGTATTTGCCCTACCAATCCCTATTTATCACATAGATACAGTGGGCAAATGTACCCCAGGTGTAACTCTATGGACTTCAGTGGATTTAGACCAAGGAAGTATATGAACCAGGGTTTTGTTTTAGAAGGCTTTCCATATCTAAGTTACCAGGGCTGTACATAACCCAAGGTTTGGTCATTCTGAAAATATTTGCCTTTGTATAATTCCTGTAATTTGTACTGTCTGATTGCACGTCATTATCTGAATCTAGTTTGGGCCTTTTGCTGTCCATGTGAAACCAACAAAACTAATATTACACACAGAGATGCACGTATGCAAAGAGGAGAAAAAATGAAGAATCTCATCTCATGTCAATTTAGCATAGCAAATTCAATTTGTTATTCAAGGCCAGAAGGTATCATTGTGACCATCTCATCTGACCTCCTGCATACCACAGGCCACAGAATTTCCCCCAAATAATTCCCAGAGCAGATCTTTTATAAAAACATCCATTCTTGATTTAATAATTGTCAGTGATGGAGAATCCACCATAGCCCATGTCGAAATGTTCCTATGGTTAATTACTCTCACTGTAAAAAATTTACTCCTCATTTCCAGTCTGAATTTGTCGAGCTTAAGCTTCCAGCCATTGTATTATGTTCTCTGATAGATCGAAGAGCCCGTTATTGACTATTTGTTCCCCATGTATATACTTACACACGGTGATCAAGTCACCGCTTAACCTTCTCTTTGTTAAACTAATTAGATTGCTCTCCTGAGATCTATCACTATAAGGCATGTTTTCTAATGCTTTAATCATTCTCATGACTCTTCTCTGAACCTTTCCAAGGTTCTTCTTTAATTGTGGACACCAGAACTGGACCCATTATTCCAGCAGCACCAAATACAGAGGTAAAATAACCTCTCTAATCCTACTCGAGATTTCCCTGCGTATGCATCCAAAGATTGCACTTGACCTTTTAGCCACAGCATTGCACTGAGACCTCATGTTCAGCTGATTATCCTCCACGACCCTCAAATCTTTTTCAGGGTCACTGCTTCCTAGGATAGAGTCCCTCATCCTGTAAGTCTGGCCAACATTCTTTGTTCCTAGGTGAATACATTTACATTTAGCCATATTTAAAATGCATATTGTTTGCTTGTGCCCAGCTTACCAAATGGTCCTGATTGCTCTGGATCAGTGACCGTCCTCTTCGTTATTTACTACTCCCCCAACTTTTGGGTGATCTGCAAACTTTATCAGTGATGATTTTATATTTTCTTCCAGGTCATTAATAAAAATGTTAAAAAGCATAGGGCCATGAACCTGTTGGCCCCGCTAGGAACACACCCATTCAATGATGACTCCACACTTCCAGTTACATTTTGAGTCCTATCAGTTAGCCACCTTTTAATGCATGTAACGTGTGCCATGTGAATTTTATTTCTTTCTAATTTTTTAATCAAAATATCATGTGATACTAAGTTAGTGTTACACTAACACTATTACCTTTATCAACCAAACTCGTGAGCTTATACAAATATAACAAGTTAGTTTGACAGGATCTATTTTCCATAAACTCATGTTGATGGGCATTAATTATATTATCTTCTTTTAATTCTTTATTAATCAAGATCCGTATCCGCCACTCCATTATCTTGCCCAGGATTAATGTCAGACTGACAGGCCTATAATTATCCAGGCTGTCCCATTTGTCGTTTTAAAATATTGGCACAACTTTAGCTTTCTTTGAGTCTTCTGGAACCTCCTTGGTGTTTCAAGACTTCTTAAAAATCAGCATAAATGCTCCAGTGATCTCCTCAGCCAGCTTGTTTAGAACGGTTGGATGCAAGTTATCTGAATCTGATTATATTAAAATGGCTGATGTTAGTAGCTGCTGTTTAGTATCTTCCTGAGATACTAGTGGAATGGAAAGAGTGTTATCATATGTTTTGACTACATCATCTGTTTTTTTCCCCAAATACAGAACAGAAATACTTATGGAACACTTCTGCGTTTGATAAGTCTATCATTTCCGTCTAGTAATGCACCAGTGCCATTGTTAGGATTCTTTTTGTTCCTAATACACTTCAAAAACTTTGTTTTAGTGTCCTTAACTCTTCTGGCCATAGTGTTCTCCTTGTGTTCCTTTGGTTCCCTTATCAATTTTCTACAGTGCCTAGTGTCTGATATCAGTAATCTGCACTTTATTCTGTTTGCACATTATAAATGTGATCAAAGTCATGATCACTTGTACTTAAGGCACTTGTTATTAAGATTCAGAGGGTTTTACTGTTAATGCACTTGGCAACTCCTTTAACTTGCTACTCCTATGTTTTAAAGAAATCTTTAAGTGTATATGAGTTTTCTCACAGTCTACTTGTTTGCAGCTTATGATAAATAATGGTACATTCAGTCAGAAGGAATTTACAGTAGATCGCATAGAGAGACTGGCTCTGCAGGCAACCTGACATGCTATACCCTCATTGGACTGTTTCAAGCAGTGGTTTAACAGAGAACAAGTCAAATTAAAGGGAAACTGTCATCCACTTATGTCCAAAAATGTACCCTTGTAATTAGAGCTGAGCACATACTGAATTTTTCAGTTTAGTGGCCACTAAGAATTTTTTTTTTAAAAAGTTTCAAATTTAAACTGAACTCTTTTCATTTTTTCTCACCGTGTCCTAGTCCAGCGTGCTATCCACTGGGTCACATTGCCTCCTCTGTGTGAACAGGAACTCGCTTTCCATCAGAGGACAATTGCCAGAGAGGAAAAAGGGTGACATTTGCTCACTAAATTGTTCATTGGGAATTGTTTGCCCAGCACCAGTCAGAACAGGCTGAACACTTTTCACACAAGGGGCTTTTTTCTTATAGGGTGAAATTCAACCTCAGCCAAAGCCTGTGCAGCACCACTTTCTCTTAGATCCTCGGGGGGACTTAAGTGGAGTATGGACTTTGTGCTGCGTCCCTGCACAGGGGTGAATTTAGAGCTGGTGAAAGCTGCCTGATTGACTGAGCCTCTGAGGGGGAGGGGCTATCTCATGCTCTGTGCCTGTCCAGTCCTGAGTCTCTCCAAGCAAATATGAACTGTAAAGGCAGTTTTGCGGTTGGGACTCCTGTCTAATTAGAAACCAGCCTAAGACCCACACAAGATACCCATCACATAGTAAGAACATACAGTCACTATCCACCTGGTCTAACTTCAAACTACCTAGCCCAGTAACTACCCCATTTCTAAGCGCCTACTTAGGGTGACCAGATGTCCTGATTTTATAGGGGACAGTCCCAATTTTTGGGTCTCTTTCTTATATAGGCTCCTATTACCCCCCACCCCATCCCGATTTTTCACACTTGCTGTCTGGTCACCCTACTCCTACTCCATCCATTTTGATTGATGCCAGTTTTTTGAACTGATTTAGCTTCCCCCTAGCACTCTCAGATCTCATATACTAAACAAGCAATGAATTATGTCTTATTTTATCACTCGGGTAATCCAAAGAATGTGGTAGGAGCTGTAATTCAGTAGAAGGGATTTAATGATTGGAAGATTTATAGCTTCAGCTGAGTTTTGTGCTGGTATTTGTTTAATAATGTTCCCAAGGAAATAAAACACCAACTGGAACAAGGAAGCTACTGAGAGGAGCTGGACCAGAGTACAAAGGGCCTTGTTGCTTCTCATAAAGGTGCCCATTGAACGTTCTTATGACCAGAGCTGGTTGAGTATTGTTCAGCACATACCTGCTGGAAAATGACAGTAAATTAGTTTATTTCAACTATTTCCAGGAAAGGTCACTTACAACAAAATTTGCACCTAAAAATGTTAACATTTATTTTTAAATAGTTGAAATGTCCCATCCTGACATTTTCAAAAAGAAGAATTCTGGTTTCCCTGTTGGAAATAACTTTTTGTTTCAAAATTTGAACTGTCTAGTGAAAACATTTTTTTTAAATGGTTGAAATAAAAAAGGAAGGTTTCAAAATTGTTGAAATTTCACCGTGATGGAAGGCTTATGATGGGGAATGGAAGGAGGACTACAATGGAGAACTGTCCTGAAATTCCTCTCCAATGCACAGCTTCTAATGTGAAAGGCTGTGTGTGACTACTTTGTAGAATCACAGAACTATGCCATTCTTTGAGCGTGAAAGGTGCTGTGTAATGGCCAGCTCTGTCCTTCTGCATGTAATGATCATGCTCAGGTGAGAATCATGCTTCAGAATGTACAAGGAACTGCTCACACGAGCAAAAATACCAACATACCGCTTTAAATTGGCCCACAATGCAATTCAACCGGTATCTTTTTCTGATAACCCACTGTGACATACTTGGCTATAATTCCGACTGGGGTGTGTGTGTGGGGGAGGGGAGGGGCTGTGTCACCCCTGCCCTGCAACCATGGGTGCCTTACAATGCCTTGCTGAAGTAGCTGCCACCTGGGCCACTCACAACAGCCTTCCTGCATGCAAGCCATACCGTGAGTGTCTGTGTGTAACTGCAGCCTGCCAGTTACAGCCTGGCTCTCATCACCCTTGGTTATACTGCAGGGTGACCTCAACACACCTCCAGTCCTGGATTTCCCCCTAGAAATGTATGTCCTGTACTGCCCAGCCCTCTCCTGGATAGTACAAATATTTTAAATCTGTTATTCCTTTAAGGGAATAATATACCACCTTATTATCTTCAATAGAGTTACCAAAACACTTCATCTTAAACACATTGGATTAGGTAAAACAATAAAACAAGTTTATTAATAACAAAGAGATTATAAGTGAGTACAAGTAATGAGGCATAAAAGTCAGGAATGTTTACAAGAAAAATAAAGATCAAATGCTTGCTAGTGCCTAATTTAACAAACTATATTAGATTCAAGAACATTTTTCATCACATGCTTCCAGTAAGGTTACTGACCAAACTCATCAGGTCAGGACCCCTACCCCCAAAGTCCAATGGCTGTTTTCCTTTGTCTTCTTAGGTGCAATGGCAGAGAGAGATAGGGCGAGAGAGCGGGGTATCTTGGTATACAACCCTGCTTTTTATAGTTTCAGTCCCCCTCTTGAAAAACATTTCTAGCTGAGAACCGGGAGAGAGTCCGTGTGGAAAGATGTTCCCTGCCTTTTTCCCCACTTGTTGGAGCTTCCTTTGTTTTCTCTTCCCATCTGATGACTCTGTTTTCTGCTTAAATGCAAATTAGTGCAAGCACGCATTCCTTTGTATAGGACAGACCTGTTTACCAACTTCTGCCTGGGCAGGGCTGTGGGGTTTGGAACATGTGTTAATAACATCATACAGTCTTACAACTTCACATTACAGGGTTGCCACATATGTTTTACCAGGACAGTAATGACCAGCAAATTACAAATTTTCAGATGATACCTTCCAAGGCATACCATGTACAAAGATTATTACAATAATGTGTAGAATGTGAATACAGGCGTATATTCCATTACACCCTCCTAAGTCATTCTGCCTCAGACAAAAGCCTTTCCATCATAAGACTGTCACTTCACACTCACATGCTCTATTATCCCAGACAGGGCCGGCTCCAGGCACCAGCTTTTCAAGCAGGTGCTTGGGACGGCAACTCCAGAGTGGGGTGGCACTTTCAGATATTCAGCGGCAATTTGGCGGAGAGTCCCTCACTCCCGCTCAGAGCAAGGACCTCCTGCTGAATTGCCACAGATCGTGATCACGGCTTTTTTTTTTTTTTTTTTGCTGTTTGGGGTGGCAAAACCCCTGTAGCCGGCCCTGATCCCAGAACCTCAACCAAGCAGCCAACCCCTCCTCCCAGAAAAATCCAACAACAAAAACCATAAAACCCTACGCCAAGCAGCGTCTTGATCCCTCAAAAGGATCAGCGCAAGGCTCTTCATGAAGTCCACCAAGGATTTCGCCATTGCTGTTACTTTTACATGGAAGGCGTTCAGATACTCTGGTGATGGACGGCATTATTACACCCTAAGAGAGAGAAAGATTCACAGATAAGTCCAGAAGGGACCATTGTGATCATCTAGTCTGACCTCCTGCATGACATGGGCTATAAGACTTCCCTGAATTGAGGTCCATTTGAACTATTGGAAAAAAAACATCCAATCTTAATTTAAAAATAGACAGTGACAGAGAATCCACCACAACCGTTGGTAAGTTGTTCCAATGGCTAATAACCCTCACTGTTCAATATTTCTATCCTGAATAGATAAACTGGCACTGATACAGAAGCTTGTGGGAAAGCAGGAGCTGATAAGAAACCCCGGGCTTATTTGTGGCTATGGTGGTTAGTTCACACAGCTGTTCTGGACCTCGGTCAGTGCTTGCTGCAGGCTGCTAAATTAAGCCTCCTCACCCTGGTTTGTGTCAGATCCAGCATGAGATTTCTTGGATTCTGTGAAGGGCTCTACCAATACCATTAAGAGTCTGATTTATTTACCTGTTCCCAAGATGTTCCCAGTTAGCTTGATGCAAATGATATGTGGTGTTTACATAGCACTTTTCATTGGTCAGTCTGAAAGCACTTTAAACAAACAATGTGGGTAAGGATTATGATCTCCATTGTAAAGACTCGGGAACTGAGATGTTATGTGATCAGACCAAGGTGGCAGAGCCAAGAATAAAACCCAGGTCTCCTGAGTCCAAACCCCATGCTCAGTCCACTATATTAGCTGTCTGACAATAGCCATGTTCCTGATAGTTGAGGCCCTGCTACTGAGGTGCCACAGAACTAAAAAAGCATTGAATGTGATGAATAGATAATGAACCTGTATTAATTGCACCCCTGAAATTCCCATCTATCTCCCCAGTGAGGTGTGTTTTTTCCAAACTGCTACTGTTTGCCTTTTCCAAGCAAGTGGATGGTTTGAAATTACTGTTATGATCCCTGAGGATTGTTCCTAGGAAATTCGCTTCTTTCTCTGTGTGAGAGCCTGCTGCACTCATCAACTAGTGCCTATGAGCATGTCTCCACTGCAATGAAAGACCCGTAGCACAGCTGCAGTCAGCTGACTTGGGCTTGTGGGGATTGGGCTGCAGGGCTAAAAATTACTGTGTAGATGTTCGGGCTCAGGCTGGAGCCAGAGCTCTGAAACTCTACAAGGGGGTTAGGCCTCAGATCCTGGGCTCCAGCCTGGGCCAAAACATCTACACTGCTATTTTTAACCCTGCAGCCTGAGCCCCAGGAGCCTGAGTCAGCTGACCTGGGCTCTGAGACTTGGTGCCGTGGGTGTTTCACTGCAGTGTAGATGGGTCAAGATTGCTCGCCATACAGACTTGGCACAAAGAGGCCTAGGAAAGGGCTGGCTGCGAGTGCTTTGGATTAAGTGACTCTAGACACAGCCAGTCTCTCCATAGGTGCCGACTTCCCCTCTCCCCGGGGGGTGCTCGACCCCACCCCCCAGCCCCTGCTCTGCCTCTGCCCCGCCTCTTTCCACCTCCACCCCTGAGGGGACTGAGGGGATGAGACTGATATTCCCTCTCTCCCCTTTCCTCTCTGCCTGTCCCCCCTCTCATGTAAGCATATTATTTGGGTGTTTATGGATTCAAAGGGGTGGAGGCTCTTGGGTCAGAAATCTGGTGTAGACCTGTTAGTGTAGCCCTAATTCTATTGCAGTGCATATTACAGAGCTTACTTGAAAGTAAAGTATAGTAAAGTAAAGAACTCATCCACCCGATTATAGTTACAAAATCTCCAACAGAATATTCTGATACTCCCAAATCATAAATGTGAGGGCTGACGAAATCAACACTAGACATGGGCTTCAGCACATAAGCTGCCCTTGAACTGTGTTTCTAAAAATGTGCAGCGTTATGTAACAATGGGGAAAGGATGGAAAAATACCATCTGACGCAACTGCTTCACTCACTGGCTGTGACTCACTCAGAGGAGAAAGCTCTCTGAAGGGAAGATGTTTCTCAGGAAAAGCATGAATGGCATCCCAGAACAAGCCCACATGGCGTACGACTCTTCGGAAGCCTGGCTTCTCATTTCTTCTTCATAGGATTCCTGCCTGTTTCATCCCAAGAGAGTGTTATGTAGTACTTTCCATTTTCATAACACTTTACAGAGAGCGGGTCAGAGTCTAACTGTGCTTTGGCTCCAGTCCTGCAAGCAAGATGCACCCAGGCAAAATCCCACTGGAGCCAATGGGACCCCAGAAGGTGTATATTGGCACAGCTGCTTGGAGAATGAGGTCTGAAAGCGGAGTAACTCTTCCAGATTTATGCTGATGTAACTGCCCTCAGAGTCTGGCCCAAATGCATCCTTGGTATAACTCCACTAACGCAAGATACACCCAGGATGATTTTAGTTTATTAATTAATAAACCCTCACAACAACCCCATGTTGTGTATAAGTATTATTAATGCCATTTTACACATAGGAAAATGGAGACTCAAGTGACTAATGCAGTCCTAGGATGCATGAGGCGAGATATTTCCAGTAGAGAGAGGAAAATGTTAGAACCTTTATACAAGGCATTTAGTGAGATCTTATCTGGAATACTGCGTGCAGTTCTGGTCTCCCATGTTTGAGAAGGATGAACTCAAACTGGAACAGGTGCAGAGAAGGGCTACTAGGATGATCTGAGGAATGCAAAACCTACCTTAGGAGCGGAGACTCAAAGAGCTTGGCTTGTTTAGCCTAACCAAAAGATGGCTGAGGGGAGATATGATTGCTCTTTATAAATACATCAGAGTGATAAATACCAGGGAGGGAGAGGAATTATTTAAGTTAAAGGCCAGTGCTGGCACAAGAACGAATGGCTATAAACTGGCCATCAGCAAGTTTAGGCTTGAAATTAGGCAAAGCACCAGGGGAGTGAAGTTCTAAAACAGCCTTCCAAGGGGAGCAGTGGGGGTAAAAAGCCTAACTGGCTTCAAGACTGAGCTTGAGAAGTGTATGGAGGGGATGGTATGATGAGACTGCCTCCAATGGCAATATAGCTGATGTGTGATTGCTAGTGGCAATATCTCCAATGGCCAGAGATGGGACACTGGATGGGGTGGGATCTGAGTTACTACAGAGAAGTCTTTCCCAGGCATCTAGCTGGTGGGTCTTACCCACATGTTCAGGGTCACACCTTCTTGTCAACTATTGGAAATGGGCCATCCTGATTATTACTACAAAAGGGTTTTTTTGCTCTTGCTGATAATAGCTCACCTTAATTGATCACTCTCGTTATGGTGGGTATGGCAACACCCATTTTTTCATGTTCTCTGTGTGTATATATATATATATATATATATATATATATATATATATATATATATATATATATATATATATATATATATATATATATATATATATATATATATTTTCCTACTGTATTTTCTACTGCATGCATCTGATGAAGTGGGTTTTAGCCCACAAAAGCTTATGCTCAAATAAATTTGTTAGTTTCTAAGGTGCCACAAGGACTCCTGGTTCTTTTTGCTGATACAGACTAACACAGCTACCACTCTGAAACCTTTCAAAAATATCGTAACCTCCCATGTTGACATTTTCAGATCAAAATGTCTCAATTTTTCATTTTGAAATTTACTTTATTTTACATTAAAATTTTTGAAAATAAAATGGGTTGAAATTTAAATGAAATGTGTCAATTGACCCCAAATAATTTTTTTCTAGAATTTCATCTCATGAAACAATTTGAAAGTTTGGCTTTTCATCCTGATTTCAAAATCTTTAAATTTTTAATGGGATGGAAAATCCATTTTCCAGGCAGGTCTAATAACAATCCCATTTCGCTCAATAGTGGGATTTGAATCTGGGACCTTTGGTACTAACTTGACCCTTTACCACTTTACCTATAAGCCTAACTCCTCCAGCTGGCAGGTGCAGTTGACTCATATACTCTTATATAGACCAGCCATTGGAGGAAGCACTCAATAAGCACGGAGACTTAAAAATGCTTCTTCCATTCTCCAGGTGGCTCCTCCAAGCCAACATTGAGTGCCTTAAAGATAATGACTGACACTGACGTGGTGATGAAAATGTTGGTGGCTGTCTCCAGAAGGGCTTCTGTTGCCACCACCAGAGCTCAAATAATGGTGCCATCAAAGAGAAATTTTAAGAAAAAAAGTCTAGTATAGACAAGGCATCTCTGTAGAACCTGAAGTAGCCAGCATGCAAATGTTTAACATAATAGATCAGCTAATATTTAACATGAAAAAGAGAAGAAAGCTCATACTCATAGCGGGAATTACACTGCAAGCCCCATGACTTGTTCAGCAATAAGTGCAGTGCCACTTCTTGATTTCAAGGCAATCTATCACTTGACAAGGAAGTCCAGAGTTTTCTGTTTCAAAGTGCGGTGCGTTAGTACAAATGTTTACTTGCATGGACATTCCTAGGTTGCATAACCACTCCTCCAAGATAGCTGGCTGAATTACAAGCCAGATAGAAACCTTCTATGTCTTTGTTTTTCTTGTCAAATGTATGGACCTAAAATTAATAAACTATGTCTCAGGTTTTTGAGAACCTTGAGTTAGTCTGCTGAGATGAAGTGGAACAATTCTTGAAGTTCTTAACTTAGGCAAAATTCCCAGTGACTTCAGGGAAAGTTTAGCCTCGGTAAATAATGCAGGATCTGACTGAATATCAAGGTAAAGATTGTCAGAGGAGAACTTGTTTTGCCAAATTTAAAATCTACTCAGAATCTGTGGGCTCCAGATTTAGATTTGGACTATTGAGTTTTGGCAATCTGGGTTGTTCTGAGCTGCCTCACATTCCCATAATACTCTCCGAAGTAGGTTACAAAATTGTTTCCAACAAAGAATGATTATGGTTTGCATAGCGCAGCTTTGCCTTCAGTTAAAAATACAAATCAATCCATTTCAGTACGACATTTGAAAAAACACTCCTGGGAAGGAAGGTTTCATGAAACTCCAACGATCATGCAAAACAAAACTTTTTAAAAATAGTTCTAAAGGTCTAGAGAATTCATAGAACCTAACCCACCTCTACTCCCTCCCACCTCTATAAGGAACTAGGACTGAACATATCCCTCATGCTGAATGCATATGTAGAACTAACTACTGAGGTGAAAATGTCAGGGACATGTGCATGCATTGGGCCTTCTGTAGAATCTTGCGTGCATAAGTCACTTCATCTCAGTGTGCCCCTTTCCGCCCATGATTTATCTGCCTCTTCTAATTAGACTGTAATCTTTTGGGGGCAGGGACTGTCTTTAGCACACTGTGCCCCAATCTTGGCTGGGCTTCCAGGCATTATAGTAATACACATAATAAACAATAAGCAATCACCTGGTGGTTCCTACTCCCATTCAACTCATTACATAATACAACTCAGCCGGCATAAGTTGGTCTAGACACGTTTTGAAAACATAACCAGGGTCCCAATATTATTGTTTTGGGGGGTGTTTCTGGTGCAAGTGTTTACAGAACTGGATGGACTACACAGATTTGTAGAGTAACCCCTCCTGCTGCAACAGATACTTGTTGGCCCTATGGGGCTCTGTATTATGATGCTGTTATCAAGGCAACATGTATATGAAATATGCCAATAAATTCTCCTGTGGTGGGTGGGTGGGAGTTACTCTAAGAACCGGCTTCAAAAGCATAAACCGACTGGTTTTCCATATTTGGCTTGATCAGAGTGCTGCACTGTCGGCCTGCCGTTTGGCGTTGCTGACTTTATAAGCCATTCATGTCTGAGATTGGGGGCCGCTGGCCTGTCTCCCCAGTCCAGGGAGAACTCCCTGCCATGCCCAAGTCTTATTCAGGGGCACAGTTTTATTCCACATAAAACAGGCAAAAACCTAAGAACAAAAAGCAGTTCCACTGCTCACGTGGGCTGCAGCGCCCAGAGACGTTTACCATTGTCTCCTGGAGGGCTGAAAGGGCACAGCTTCCCTTCAATCCCGGCTTCTGGGGCTACTGCAGGAGCGCATCTCCCACCTGCAGCACCCCAGCTGAGACACTGGATGGCTTTTATAATCGCTTGACCCCTTCCCAGCTGGGGCTGTTAAATGAACAGGGCTGGCTGCTCCAGGCCCGTCAGCCTTTACAAGGACAGGCCACTTTCTGTTAAGAGCCTGTTACAGTCTCATCTCTCATTTTAAACCTTATAAGATATAAACTGAATTTCTAGCCAACCCAGTTAGATCCTGACCTTCATGAAAGCAAAGGATTGAAGCTAAGCAAAGAACGGCAATAAACACAGAGCCATGGATAAGGCACAGGCAGTGGCTCTTCATACCCATGGTATGTAGTAATGGAGACGATCTGAAGTCAGTTTCCCCAACTCTCCAAGTTCCGCGGTTCCCAATCCATGAGGACTGGACCTTGCTTCATCTTCCTGCTTATTGTCTGACTGGTCATATGTCTGGATCCAAAACTGCCATTTCTGGATAACTGAAGAGCCCCAGTGGAGTCAGAAATATGTTAACTTCCCAGATATTGACAGTGTCGGAGTCCAAGGAAGGACAAAAATATTTCCCAGCTGTTGACACTGTGTCTTGTTTTCAAGGCAGGACAGAGTTCCCGTAATGTCAGAATCCCGTAATGGTGACCTCCCATCAGCACTTTAGTGTCAGGCTTGGATAAGCTGACCTGTAAAGCTCATTCACTGGATATGCTCATGTGAACTGATGTCCATGTCAAATGTACCCCAGAAAATCAAAACTCAGGGTGTTACATCTCAAAACAGTCTTGGAGTTATTCTGGATGAAATCACGCAGAGGCATGTGATAGAGATTGCCAGAAGGTCGGACCAATGGCTGAGCATTAAATGGTGCTGGGAAAAGGTAACTATCCATGTAGTAAGTGGCTGTGCACCACAGTTAAGAGAGGATCAAAAGGTAAAAGAGGAGTTTTTTGATGGATTGTTGTGCCTTATTGGAAACATGCCATCCAGTGGGAAGATAATTATTGGAGCAGATCTAAATGCACATGTTGGAACTGGGAAGACTGGGTATGAAACAGCACATGGAGGCCACAGCATTGGAACCAGAAACTCCTAGAGGGAAACGGTCCTACACTGGCATTGGACTTGGGGATCACAAATACATAGATTATGAATGATTAGTTTTAAGGCAATACTTGGTGAGGGCATTGTGAGACAGCACAGACTTCTCCTTATGGACTTCAACAAACAGAGATCTTGGAAGCATCTGAACTCCGGAGCACTGGAGGCCTAAGTGTTGGAAGCTTAAAGATGAGAATGAAAAAACCATCAACCAAGGAGAAATGTGTAGACTTCCTAAATACACACAGGGATATGCGGAGGACAGCTGGTTCAAACGAAAGTCAACTTTTCTGGAAATGGTACATGAAGTCCTAGGAGTGATAGAACAAGTGCTGAAAAGGATAAGCAGGGAGATGTGGGGTGGAATCGTCAAGTTAAATAATCTGTTGGGGAAAAAAAAGGTAACCTTCAAAAATGTCAGGCCAGTGGCTCGAGCAGTGATAAGATGACGTACATGGAAGCAAAAAGGAGGACAAAAGAAGTGTTGCTGAAGGCAGCTATATAAGGCAAGAGAGAAAATGGTGAGGGATGTGAATGCATTTGCTTACATTGGAAAAGAATATGGTATTTTGCAAATAGATGGTGAGTCAATCAACAAAGTTTGGAGTGATTACTTTGAAAGGGTGACAAATGAGGAGAACCCATTGGAGGAATTAAGAACATGTCAGCCGAACCAGGGCATGACAGATTGCACCCAGAAGGAAGAGTTTGCAGAGGCACTTCAGAAAAAGTAAAAAGAGAACGCACCTGGATGCGGTAAAGTCATTGGGAAGGGAAGGCATCAAGTGTCTTCAAGTTTCATCAATTATATTGTTGAAAGGGAAAACGCTGGAAGAATGATGTAAAAGTTTTGTGGTGCCTATTTTTAAACATAAAGAAGATATTACTGTGAGTGCTAATTATCACCCAATGAGGCGTATGTCACATGCTATGGAAATATGGGAGAAGATTATTGAAAAACATCTGACTGGAATGGTTGAAATTGGGAAGAGTCAGTATGATTCATGCTGGGAAGGAGTGATGCCATATTTGTGCTATGAAACCACATGGACAAGATTTGGATAACTTTGGAAACTGGAGTAACAGAAATGGGATGACATTTAGTAGTGCAAAGTCAATACGTAGGGACTGACAACAAGAATTTTTGCTATAAGCTGCAGACATACCAGTTGGAAGTGACTGAGGAGGAAAAAGATCTGGGTGTATTGGTCTATCACAGGATGACTACAGTGAATTCTTTCCCAGGTGTCTGGCTGGTGGGTTTCACCCACATGCTGGGTCCAAGTGATCCTCATATTTGAGGCTGGGAAGGAATTTCCTCCCAGGTCAGATGGGCAGAGACCCTGGGGATTTTCGCTTTCCTCTGCTGCATGGGGCATGCGTAGGGTGACCAGATGTCCTGTTTTTAAAGGGACAGTCCTGTTTTTTGGGACTTTTTCTTATATAGGTACCTATTATCCCCCACCCCCTGTCCAGTTTTTTCACAGTTGCTGTCTGGTAACCCTAGGCATGCGTCACTTGCTGGTTTGAATTAGAGTAAATGGTGAATTCTCTGTAACTTGAAGTCTTTAAATCATGATTTGAGGACTTCAGTAACTCAGCCAGAGGTTAGGGGTCTATTACAGGAGTGGGTGGGTGAGGTTCTGTGACCTGCAATGTGCAGGAGGTCAGACTAAATGATCATGATGGTCCCATCTGGCCTTAAAGTCTATGAATATATGAGTACAGAGAAAAGCGATGGCAACTGTGTATGGCCTTTGTGGACCTGGAGAAGGCGTACAATCATGTACCAAGAGAATTAGTTTGGTTGAGTTTGCGACAGAGAGGTGTGACAGAAGGCTATGTCCATCTTATCCAGGATATGTCTGATGGAGTGAGTACTGTAGTTAAAACTAAATGGGGTTATAGAAGTGAATTTCTAGTAAATTATGGCCTCCATCAGGGGTCAGCTCCGAGCCCCTTTTTGTTTGTGGTTGTCGTGGATGTGATAAGTGAGAATTTGAACCTGCTGTTTGCTGTTGACTTAGTGATACGTGCAAAAGATTGTGAGACCCTGCAAGCCAACCTTGAACACGGGCAATGTAGGCAGGCTGGGCTTAGAGTGAACATTGGTGAGACTGAAGCTATGATTCCTGAAGGATGAGGGCTCAGTATAAAGGAGTTCACAGGCAGAGGGCTTCGACTAGTGAAATGACTTCAATACCAGGATCAGTGGTTGCTGATGATGGTGTTCACTTGAGTGTTGCCTGGCATCATACTAAAACTAAATGGTGGGAGCTGACCCTAGTTCTCCGTGTCAAAAAGATGGCAATAAAGTTAAAAGGTAGATGTATAAAGCTGTAATTCGACCAATCCTAATGTACCTAATCCTAATGTACCTTGGCCATACACAAGAAAGGAAATCAGTGTGCTTTTCACCATGGAACTGAAGATGTAGAGATGGTCAAATGGTTGGACATTCCATGCTAGAAAATGAAACAAGGTTGTAAGACGCTTAATGTGAGCTGCTCCAGTTGAAGACAAATTGAGGAAGGGTGGCAACATTGGTACAGGCATATCCAGTGGAGATGTCAGTAGGATGGCTCTGCAATGACTGTGGATGGGAGACAACCACGTGGGAGACCAAAGACTAGGTACATAGACTGGATATCAGCGGACTTCAGAGAGACCAATCGGCATGACAGCCTGGCGTACGATTGTGAGTTTTGAAAGAGGGAAGTGCCAAGAAAGAAGACAGAGTTCCTGTAATTTTAAACTCCCATAATGGTGACCTCCCATCAACCCCTTTAGGGTCCCTCCATTTCAAGGCTAGTTTAACTTTGTGGTTCTGATAAACACCCTGAGGCACATGGACCAAGCAGTCTCTGGACACTCCCTAGTGCAAGAAATGTGATTGTCCCTGGCCCTTGCCCTTGCGTTGTGCAAAAACAGGGGAAAACTCCTTGTATGCTTTTCTCCTCCCTTCTGTGGGCCTGCAGAAGTGTCAGGAACCATCTGGGTCAATTCCACTCTAGGCCCTGCATCCCAGGAAGCCAGTGAAAACTAACCCTTACAAACACCGCAGTATTCGGAGTGGTTCCAAACACTACACTCTGCCATAGGCACTACAGTCATGTAATGCTACTTACCTGAGCCAACAATGCAACCTACCTGGCCATGAAGCCATCAGCCCTCGGAAACTACAACTAGGTAGGGAACAGCAGTGCAACTCCTCAGTGACATAGACAACTGAAAGCATCTCAAAACTTCCACCATGCTCTACACGGCCCTCTCACAGAATGTCATGTCAAATTCAAGGTCTCGGTCCTTAACTTCAAGGTACCGATTGATCTGGGGCCAGGGTATCTAACAGCTAACTATAGCTTCCAGGCAAGGCCTATCATTTACAGCACCACCCCTCAGGCACAGTGGACCCGTCTACAGCAAGGATAAAGCTTGTCTGCACTGTGGACAAGCACTTTCTCAGGGTCCAGTTCAAGAAAGTGGAGCGAACTCGCACAGGAGTTAAGAACCACCTCAAACCTCACCCCCTTCTGCTCCAAGGGCAAGGTGCTCTTTCTCCAGCCTTGTCATTGCCGCTATGAACACAAAGAACGGTGTACATATAACATTGCATTCCTACACAATTTCCCCCAGGGGCAGTGAAGGGGAAAAGAATAAACCACGTATGACAGATACTACATCATGTAATGAACTTCTGAAAGGTGGTTGGGCCCAGATCTTCAAAGGTATTTAGGTGCCTAACTCCTAAATATTTTTGAGGAGCTGGTCCATGGACGCTATGGTAATGAGGACTAAGAACCCAAACAGAAGAGAACAGAACACAGTGTAGTGGGATATTGCTGTAGAAAACTGTCTATTATATGTATCTATCATCACCTGTTCTAGACTCTGGGTGCCTGTCCCCTAAAATAAAAACACACAATATAACATAAATTATTGTTCATCAATAAATATCCACCCAATTCCCCCCCTTTCCACCCAAAACTTCCTTCAAAGCCAGGGAGAAAAGGTGAATTCTGCACCGTCCACAGAAGATTTACAAATGTGGGCTATTTCGGACCAAGAGGGAAAGGAAGAGTGACAGCTGAGGGCCCTTCACAGGGGATGCTTTTGCTTTATTATAGTTTTGCTAAGTGTCGGTTTTAGCACCTTTGTTATGTGAAATGCTTTAAAATATTAGATTTTGAACTCTTCAAAGCAGGGGTCTTGAATTTCATTTGCCTGTAAAAAGTCACGAGCAGCTACGACGCCAGACGGAGAAATAAAATAATCATTTTGCAAAACTGTGCAATCTATTATCAAGTGTTACCAAACAACAGCATATTTCAAACACTAACTAGCGACTGCTTTCATGGCCACTGTGGATTAGCTCCATTTTAGAGATGGAGAGTCTGAGGCAGAGAGTTTCCCTGGTTTTCCCAAAGTCAGATAAATCAGTATCAGTGCTAGGATTAGGGCACAGGAGATTCTGGCAACTTGTCCTATGATCAGGCCATTAACTCATGCCCAGGGCCGGCTCCAGGCACCAGCGAAGGAAGCAGGTACTTGGGGCGGCCAATGGAAAGAGGCGGCACGTCCGGGTCTTTGGTGGCAATTTGGCGGCAGGTCCCTCAGTCCCTCTTGGAGGGAAGGACCCGCCGCTGAAGAATGAGGTGGCGCAGTAGAGCTGCCGCCGAAGTGCCGCCGATCGCGGCTTTATCTTTTTTTTTTTTCCCTCACTTCGCCGCTTGAGGCAGCAAAAACGCTGGAGCTGGCCCTGCTCATGCCTCTCTCAGCATCCAGCCTCCAGCCTTGAGCAATGAGTGCTGTGTTACCAGCCAAGGGCCTGATCCAAAGCCCATTGAAATCAACGGGAGTCTGTCCTGTGGCTTCACCAGGCTTTGGTTCTGACCCATAGAGCCAAGTGGGGGCATCACAACGAGTAGACAGCGGAGATCTGAAGTGGAGGAAATATGAAAACAGAAGGGAGAGGCTCTTTGAAATGCAATTCCCTTGGCAATACCCTGCCCTCCCTTTCCATTCTACCGGGGGCAACCTGTGCGTATTTCCCATGTGGCTGGATTTCTGGTAGCCCAGTTTGCAGGCCACCCTTAAAACCAACACAAAATAAGTATTTTCAATGCCAAGAAAAGATGCCCTACCAGACAGCGGACACTTGGCATTCAATCACCCCCCCACTCTGATTATTGTTTCTAAGCGTGTGTGTGTGTGTGTAAAGCCCCCAAGGACAGGGAAAAAAATCAACTGCATGAGGGAAGAGTCATGAGGTTATTGCAGGACGTGTTCCCATTCATCACAGTCATTCTTTCCTCCCTTTGGAAGCCAATGATTTTCCATTGGACACATTTCACACAGCGGTGTTGTTAATCCCAATACACATTGCGCTGGTGGAAACTGCTCACTATGCAGTATTTCCCGTAGTCTGCAGTGATTCATTTCCCCCCCCTCAACATGATTACCCCTGTTTTAATAACAGGGGAAACTGAGGCACACACGGAGCGGTGAAATGACTCGTGCAAAGTCACATACCATTTCAGCAGCTTTTTCATTTTTTTTATTAAATTAAAAAATAAACATGAAATCAGTGTTTAGCTCCCAGCCCTTTGTTCAGTTTAACAATAAACAGAGACAGAAACTAGCTGGGTACATTGTGTTCTGCCTCCAATGAGTTACCCCAGCTAGTTCAAAATCATTCTCACCAGTTCACAATAAACAGGAAGAAACCAAAACAGTCCCTCTTGCATAAGCCTTGAATTGTCATGTGGAACACACCTGAAGCTAACAAGGTTCAGAGAGAATTACAGTGAGGTTAGTCAATAGCCTCTGGTGTGTCCTCCGGTGTTTGATCATATCTGGTGGGAGAAAGAGAACGGAAAGTTTCTCTTGTGGAGAACATTTGTGCTGTCAAGAAGTGGCCTCAGAATCCTGCTCCACTCCCCAGCAGAGATTTCCACTTTGCATGGAATGACTTTCAAACTCAAACTTTTCCTTCCCCCGTGGGGTGTCCCAGCTGCATGGTCTTTCAAACATTCATGGCAAGAAGTGCTAGAGTTTACAAGGGACAATGGATATAGATCCTACACACTGAAGACTCCTTCAAAATCATGTGTCTGGCCATACTCTGGCCCTTGTTGTGTACCTGTATTGCCAACCCGAAAGGCCCATTTGGTGGCTTGTCCCACAAACGGTTTTGAAGGGTTCTTATATACTGCCCTTTACAGATAAATGGTCCTCTGTGAAATACCCCATATAGCCTCTTTTGAATTTTTCCCAGATGAAAGACAGCCCAGTGATTAGGTGGGACTTAGGAGACCTAGGTTCAATTCCCTGCTCTGCCACAGACTTCCTGCGTGACCTTGGGCAAGTCACTTAGCCTCTCTATGCCTCAGGTCCCCATCTGTAATATATAATACCTAGCTCTTGTATAGCGCTTTCCAGCAGTACATCTGAAAGCACTTTACAAAGGACAGTTGTGCCATTACCCTCATTTTATAGAAATGGAAATGGAGAAAGGAAGGGATTTGACCAAGGTCACCCTGCAGGCCAGTAGCAGAGCCAGGGACAGAGCTCAGATCTCTTAAGTTCCAGTGCAGGGCTTGATCCACACTAGGTATAATACCCTTCCCTTCCTTCACAGGGGTATTGAGAGGACACATGCATTAATAATTGTGAGGTGCTCAGATGTGACATTAATGGCGGTCACATAGGTACCCTACATAGACAAGTCCTCAGTACTCCCTTTTTGACAGCAGCTGTCTACAAGTAATCAGCTAACTAACCTTGACCAGGATGCCAGGCAATCTGGAGAAAGATGATGTTATTTATTTAAAGGTTAAAAAACAACAACAACAAACTTTCCAAAGATTCAGCCACCATCAAATCGAGCAAATTGTTATGCTGTGTAACTAGACGGCCATACCCTCGTCGTCCACCCAAAGGCCTGTCTTTTCATTGTCTCACTCAATGTTTGTTTCAGATTAGAGAGCAAACTCTTTGGGGGCAGGGCACCAGGTCTTCTTATATGGCTGTGGTGCGCCTAATTCTGTGATTCTGTCTGGGATTTCTGGGTGCTGTGGTAATAGAAATAACAGTGCATTAATTATTATTGATACTATAGTATCATTACTTAGGGTAGGTCTACACTTACCGCGCGGGTCGACGCAGTGAGTTCGACTTCTCGGAGTTCGAACTATCGCGTCTAATCTAGACGCGATAGTTCGAACTCCCCACGCGCTCCGATCGACTCCGGAACTCCACCACTGCAAACGGCGGTGGCGGAGTCGACCTTGGAGCCGCGGACTTCGATCCCGCGGCGTCTGGACAGGTAAATAGTTCGAACTAGGGTACTTCGAGTTCAGCTACGCTATTCACATAGCTGAACTTGCGTACCCGAGTTCGACCCCCACCTTTAGTGTAGACCAGGCCTTAGATGGTAAGCTCTTTGAGACAGAGGTGGTCTTTTTATTATATGTTTGGACTGTGACTACTGCAACAGAGTCCTGATTCATGACTAGGGCCATGGCAGTACAATGATTATTTATTATTGTTGTTATTAATAATGCGTAGATATGTTCAGGAGTTTTGGAGTTTGTGTAGGTTCCTACCAATTGAAAAATGATGAGGAATTGCACTCATGTAACATTTAATCTTCAATGCACTTTAGAAAGATTGACTAATTGACAAACACTAAGGAATTAAAATGTGCATCGCCCCGGTGAACTAGATAACTGCTTTCCTAGAGACGGCTTATAGAAGACTGCTGGAACAGGATGTCAAAGATGAGATGAAAATTCAGGAGTTCATGGATCCTCTCTTGTTCTCTAACCATGATTTTCCCCAAAAACACTTTTAAAAAAGAGAAAAATAATTGAAATGCTCGCCAGGACTTAGCAGGTGTGTACCCAAAACTGCAAGCATTTTCCTGTGTAGCAATTTTATATGCAGCATCTTCCAACGCTCACATAAAGGGCAGTGACTTGATCCAGTTCTCCAGCTGGTGCCAGCCAGCTGTAAGTTATCATGAAGGCTGGAGGGAACATATCTGCATACTCAGTGTGTCTCTTGCTTGCTCCACCTCTGTAATATCACAGACTCAAAAAGTTTGCCAGTATTCTTAAAAAAAACCCAGTCAAACAATTCCCCCACGTCTCCCCTTCAAAAAAACAAACAACCAAAAAATCTCTCTTTGGAATTTAATGAAGACCCTCTTCTTTCCCAGTGAATAGGGTACAAATACTTTGGAAAAGAGCAGCAATTCCTAAAGAGAGGGTGTGACAATACTGGCCAGTCAGCTGGACTGAGGCGCAGTAGATTGGATATCTCTACCACTGGCTTGCTAGGACACTTTAGGCAAGTCACTTCCCCTCTCCGTGACTCAGTTTTCCTATCTGTAAAATGGCAACAATGACACTGATGCCCTTTGCAAAACCCTTTGAGAGCTACTGAAGAAAAGAACTAGGTATAATAATAATAATAATGTCATAATCTTTTATGCAGCAGGAGAGACTTCTTTCTATTCTTTTGCTCCTTCTTTCTCTCTTCCTCTGTCTCGTCTCTCCTTCCTGTCTTCACCTCACCTTCAGTTTCCTCCTTTTCCTTTTCCTCTCTAGTTTTCCCATTTCCCTCCTTATTTTACAAGCAGCTGCAGAGAGGAGGTGAATGGAATCAGACCACCCTTCTGTTTGCTCTGCAATTGCAAGACCACTAACAAAATCTCTCCCTCCCTCTGGTGTCTCAGAAGCAGCTCTGCAGATAGAAAATTATTATAAGGCAATGAAAACTGCACTGGCTTGTCCGTCTGTGCAGCACCACCCTCTGTTGGTTGGAATGTCACCTCTGCTCAACGGTCTTCCATTGCTTTCCAGCCTCCACCGCTAACAGATTCAGCAAGTTGTATCTAGCACCCACCAGGTTTTGTCCAGCACAAATGTTGGGGGCTGGTTAGTGCATATCATCAACCATTCAGGAGTGAAATCTGCATATGGATCTCATCTCACCAAAGCATATACAGAAAGAATATCGAGTTGGAATAGAGGGTGGTATTACCACTGTATATGGCAGTATGGCATTACTGGAATACCATGTCCCGTTCTGGTGTCCATGCTTTAAAAAGGCTGTTGACAAACCGGAAAGGATTCAGAAAGAGCTACCAGAATGAGTCAAGGTCTGAAAAACCCGCCTTACCTAGAGAGACAAACAAAACAATCTATTTGGCTTAAAGAGAAGGTTAAGAGAGAACTTGAGTATAGTCTGTATCTACATGAGGAGAAGATTTCTGATAGTAGAAGGCCCTTTAATGTAGCAGTCAAAGACATAACAAGATTCAGCAGCTACATGCTGAAGCTAAACCAATTCAGACAAAAAATAAGCCCCCCCCTTTTTTTTTACAGTGAGGATAATTAACCTTTGGAGCAACTTATGTAGAGCTGTAGTGGATTCTCCATTACACAAAGTCTTTGAAGCAAGACTAAATGTCTTCCCACAACATATACTCCAGTCCTCCCAGAAGTTATAGGCTGGATGCAGGAATTGCCTGGTGAAATTGTCTGCCTTGTGTTAGGCAGGTGGTCAGACTAGATGATCAGTGGTCCCTTCTTCTGATCAGGCCATGAAGTTATGCTTATATGAATCCATGATAACATGGAATGCATGGGAAATCTCAATGCTGAAATACAGGTGAGGGGAAAGAGGTGAAGAAATTTCAGGCCAAAATTCAGAGCAAACCTCTCTTGAGGTTCTAAAACGTTCGGTTAACTTTTTTAAAACAACGGGCCAGATCCCCAGCTGGTGCCTATCAGCGAAGGAGCTGGCCCACTGTTTTCCATTTGTTTTGAATGTCTCCACACTGCTTAGTTCCATCTGGGAATGGAAGTGGAGTTAGCAAATACCATGAGGCTGTTTTCTCAGTACATTGGCAAGTACTCTTAATGAATTCATCTGCACTGAAACTCCATGTAAACCACAGTGCTTGTAATAGTGAGCCTTTACTGACAGCAAGGGATTTCTGGGAGCGAGGAATGAATGTCACTATATTTTAGGTGCGGCTGGAAGCAGGCACTACTATAATTATGAGAAAGGATGGCCTGCTCCTGCACCCACTGAAATCAATGGAAGTTTTACCATTGACTTCCTGGGGAACAGGAACATACTCCGAATGAAGACATTCGAAGGGCTCTAATTTGCTCCTATTGAAGTCAATGGCGAAACTTCCATGGATTTCAACGAAAGCAGAAGCAGGGTCTAATTTTGCAGAATCAAGGGCCCAGTCCAATGCCCACTGGAGTCAATGACAGTCTTTCTACTGATGGGGCTGCAGGCTTTCATAAACTTTGGGGGATGTCTGATTCTGTGTTTTCTCCTGATCCAAACAGGCATCCTATTCTTTTCTGTTCTCTATAGATTCTTATGCCATCCCTCTCACCACTGTCTCTGACTGCTTTCCAGTCGTACATTAAACAATGTGACTTCTGTCGCACATGGTTTGTTCTATCTTATCTTCTCCCCAGAGGTAGAATTGTGCGTGCAGTGGAATGTCTTGTTTTGGAAGGGTTTTCTTTTTTATTCTTTTAAGGTGTTTCCCTCCCCCCCACTCCGAATATGTATGTACACACTGCTTTGTGTTTATGTCAGAGAAGGCCTTGAAGTTGAAGTGGAAGAGAGTGAGGTTTGAGGTGGTTCTTAGCTCCTGGGGGAATTATGACGGAGTGGAAGTTTTCCGTAATATTTTTATGACTATTGTGCATGCCTCAGTTTCCCCTATGTGGTGCATGGTTAATTAGGTTGTGGGAAAAGGTTGTTTACTCTTTGCAGAGACCCAGAGATCCAGGTGTGACTGCCACCAAGCTGCCTGGGGCCTGGGCCTTTATGTCCATGGAGAGTCTAAGAAGACAATGGCCACTCCAATTACCCAGACATTTGGCACCTAGCAATGAATGACCATGGCTGGGCCAGCCTCCACAGGAAGCTAGCTGGGTGTGGCCAGCTGGAGAACAAAGGGCTAAGGAGAGGGCCCAGGTGATAAGGACAAAGGACTGAGGAGGGGCCAGGTGGGGTCATTAAATGTGGGCTGCTGGAAGCAGGACAGGAGATGTTTGTGGCCTGGGACTAAAGAGGAGTCAGAGGGCTCTGGGACTGATGAAGAGGGACTATGCTGTAACTTTCTGTAACCAAGGACTTTCTATGCTGTATTGCAGACATCTAATGAACCCTTCTGCTTTCACAGCACTGGCTGAGAGTCACTGCCGATTAAGAAGCTGGGGAGTCCATTGCTCCCTTTGGGTGTACAAGTCTCTCAGGTGGACTCGCTGAAGAGAGCTCATGGTGTGAAGCGAGGGTGCTGAAGGCTCTGAGGTTCGGTCTAAGGAAGCGGTGAAGCCATGTGGCTTACCCTAGTGAGAATGTGACCTTAAAGTGGATGTGGCACCCTGAAGGAGTCCTCCCAGGGATTGTTCCAGAGATGTTGAAGAGCACCGGACCTGGAGATCCAGGACAAGGATTTATTCCAGTCTCAGACCAACCCTAAGAAAGCTCTGTCTCCTGCCCAGATGAGTTTTACCCTTCCAGTAGAAAGTTCCTTTGTGCCTGAGGATCAGAGCTGTCAGCCACAGTCTTCATCCTGGGGCTTTAGGCCACAGATACCCAAGGCTCAGGCCACTCAGCCCCTTGAAGATAAGGACCCAGACCTTGACCTTGATTTGCTGTTCTGTGAGGAGTGGAGGACAGGACTTCTGCGCCTTCTGTTGCTGAGGAGATGTGTTGCAGCCTTCTGTACTAGCTGGAGTTTCCTAAAGGCTGGTGACTTCAGGCCGAGGAATATTGCACTGTTGTAATCCAGATGGGAGGTGACAAAGAAGTGTATAACTGAGAGATGGTCCTCATCCGCCAGGGTGGTTTTGAGTTTCCTGGCCAAACAGAGATGGTAGAAAGTGTTACTTGTGGACACTACTTACAGGTTATTGTCAGTGAAGAATCCAGGCGCACCCCTAAACTATCGACTGAGCTGACCAACTTGTGGAAGCCAAATGACCTGTTTGAAGTTCACCTACCAATGTGTATTTGCAGTTGGAATCGAGAGTGAAAAGGGAAGCCCTTGTGAAAGAGAGAAATGCCTGCAAGCTGCATGGAGGCTCAAACTAAATGTACACCCCAAATAAAGACAGTGAGAGGAGGAAAAAAAAAAAGCCATGAGGGGTAAACAGCAGAGTAAAAGAGGCAACTGGCGGCAAAAAGGCCTCCTTTAAACATGGGGAGTTAAATCCTCCTGAAGAAAATAGAATGGAGCACAAACTCTGGCAAGTCAAGCATAAAAGTATAATTAGGCAGGCTAAGAAAGAATGTGAAGAGCAACTAGCAAAAGACACACAAACTAACAGCATTTTTTTAAAGTATATCAGAAGCAGAAAGGCTGCTAACTAATCAGTGGGGCCAGTGGGTGAACGAGATTGTAAAGAGCACTCAGGGAAGACAAGGCCATTGTGGAGAAGTTAAATGAATTCTTTTCATCCGTCTTCACTCCAGAGGATGTGAGGGAAATTCCCACACCTGAGCCATTTATTTTTATGTGACAAATCTGAGGAACTGAGGGGTCACTAGAGGAGGTTTTGGAACAAACTGATAAATTAAATGGTAATAAGTCACCAGGACCAGATGGTATTCACCCAAGAGTCCTGAAGGACAGCTAATGTAATGCTGATTTTTAAAAAAAATCATGCCTCATCAATCTATTAGCGTTCTTGGAGGGTTTCAACAAATATGTGGACAAGGGTGATCCAAAGGATATAGTGAACTTGGACTTTCAGAAAGCCTTTGATAAGGTCCCTCACCAAAGGCTCGTAAGCAGTCATGGGATAAGAGGGAAGGTCATCTAATGGACTAGTAACTGGTTAAAAGATAGGAAACAAAGTATAGGAAATTAGAATAAATGGTCAGTTTTCACAACGGAGAGAGATATATAGTGCGGTCACCTAAGGATCTGTACTGGGACCTGTGCTTTTCACCATATTCATAAATGATCTAGAAAAGGGGGTGAACAGTAAGGTGTCAAAATTTGCTGGTGATACTAAATTACTCAAGACATTTCAATCCAGAGCTGACCATGAAGAGTTACAAAAGGATCTCACAAAAGTGGGTGACTGGGCAACAAAATGGCAGATGAAATTTGTTGTTGACAAGTGCAAAGTAATGCACATTGGAAAAAATAATCCCAACTATACATACAAAATGATGGGCTCTAAATTAGCTGTTACTATTTAAGAAAGACATCTTGGAGTCAACATAATTAGTTCTCTGAAAACATCTCTCAATGTGCAGTGCCGGTCAAAGAAGCTAACAGAATTTTAGGGAACCATTAGGAGAGGGACAGATAAGAAGACAGAAGATATCATAATGCCACTATATGCCATGGTACACCCACACCTTGAATACTGTGGGCAGTTCTGGTTGCTCCATCTCAAAAAATATATGTTAGGATTGGAAAAAGGACAGAAAAGACCAACACAAATGATTAAGGGTCTGGAACAGCTTCCAAATGAGGAGCAATTAAAAAGTCCAGGACTGTTCAGTTTAGAAAAGAGACAACTAAGGGGGATATGATAGAGGCCTATAAAATTATGACTGGTGGAGAGAAAGTGAATAGGAAACTGTTATTTCACATAACACAAGAACCCAGGGGTCACCCAATGAAATTAATAGGCAGCAGGTTTAAAATAAACAGAAGGACGTACTTCTTCACACAATGCACAGTCAACCTGTGGAACTTGTTGCCAGGGGATGGTGTGAAGGCCAAAACTATAACTGGGTTCAAAAAAGAATTAGAGATAAGTTCATGGAGGACAGGTGCATCAATGGCTATTAGCCAAGATGGTCAGGGACGTAACCCCATGCTCTGGGAGTCCCTCAGCCTCTCACTGCCAGAAGCTGGGAGTGGACAACAGGGGATGGATCACTCAATAATTGCCCTGCTCTGTACATCCCCTCTGCAACATCTGGCACCGGCCACAGTCAGAAGACAGCATACTGGGCTAGATGGACCTTGCTCTGACCGAGTATGCAGAGCCGGCACCAGTGTAGCAAGCAGGTGCCTGGGGTGGCCAATGAAGTGGGGGCAGCACGTCCGGCCGTTTGGCAGCAATTTGGCGGCGGGGCTGTCACTCCCTCTCCGAGCAAAGGACCTGCTGCCGAATTGCTGCCAATCGCAATTGCAGCTTTTTCTTTTTGTGCTTGGAGCGGCAAAAACGCTAGAGCCAGCCCTGCGAGTATGGTCATTCTTATGTTCTTATGTAAAGAGAATTGAAAAGATTAAAATTCATTAGGCTAAATCAGTCATTTTGTAAAATGTAAGAGACCAGAAGACTGGAGTATTTTCTAAACTTCTTGCTTTACTATTTATGATTATTGCAATTCTTTGTTTGGAACAAATCTTCTGCAAAAGAAAAAAAAATCTGCAATCAAAAACAAGGGTCCCAAAAGAGGAAACGTGGCTTCATATCAGCTGATAATCTGTCTAGCCCAGAAGACTGGCAATGACGAATCTGACCAAGTCAGAGACACGGACATAGCAGTACAGGGATATGATGCAAATAGTAGCCAAGTTAGCAAGAAGGTATAAAAACTGGTCTTTTGTTTCAGACAAAGAGAAGGCTTTGGGACTGGATAGCTCAGTGAGTAAGTTGGCAAAGCTCCATTGATTTCAGAGGAGTTTCACCTATTTACACCAGGTGAGAATCTGGCCTTTGGTTTTCACGCTTGGCAGCCTAAGTGTGAAAGTGTTGGCCTAAGTGACTTGCTGCCATTTGAACACTGGTTCCTTCACCCATAAGCAAAGTAAATGACTTTGGGGTGCCATCAGCTACCCTTTGCCCATCCTCTCTGTGTTGACCTCCTCTGGCCTGACCTGGGCTAACCCATCACTACAGAAATAGCTATTTAGACATTTGTTTCATATAAACAGTCTGTTTTTTAAAAACACATATTTTGGCTATCGCAGGGAAGTCAAAACCGGTGCAGTTTGTTTTCACACAGTAGCTAGAGACATAACACAAGAGACAGGCAAGGTCAGGTTTGATAGGGCCAGTTCCTCCACTGGTGTAAACCCACATGGCTCCATTGATGTCAATGGAGCTAAACTGCTCTAGCTGTTAGGAACAGAGAATTGATCAGCGCCTGCACTTCAGCAAGTGTAGCTAAAGATACATTTTCACAGTGGGCCAGATCCTCAGCTCCGGAGGTATGCTGATTGACACCATGTAACCTTTCCAGCTCCATGTCTGTAGCTCGTGTGTGCTCTCCTGATTTAATATGAGCCATCTTTTCAGGGGGTGGAATCCTTTTAGCTTCCATAGATATGCCAATTTTACAATGTTCAGCAGACCTAGCACAATTTAACTTGCAGGATGATAATCGAGTGCCACTGCCTAGGATCTCCTTTTACAGTGTGGTGCAAGGTTTGTGTGTTAACTTAGATTGCTCTCTAGTGGCTAAAGCTATACAATAGATTTGAAACATTTTCCTTCATAGTATATTACTGGCTATAGGAGTCGGACTGGATTCTGATCTCCTGTATGACTTGCTCCTCATTTACACCAGTGTGGAAACAGACTCAAGCCTATTTCCCCTCATAGAATCATAGGGTTAGAAGGGACCTCAGGAGATCATCTAGTCCAACCCCCTGCTCCAAGCAGGACCAATCCCCAAATGGCCCCCTCAAGGGATTGAATTCACAATGCTGGGTTTAACAGGCCAATGCTCAAACCACTGAGCTATCTTTTTATTTACAGGTGAGTAATCTTATATTATGTACCTTTTGGAAGGTTAAGCAGCACTTTTCGGGCACAGCCAGGAATAGAACTCAGGAGCCCTGCTCCACACCCCAGCCCTAACAACCCAATCACATTACTTCCAAATCCAGCCAACTTCCTAGTTTAAACTGGGAGTTAGATCTGGATTTAGATAGGTTTTATTAAGCTTGTTACTAAAAATGCGCTTAATACAATGATGATTTAAAAACAAATGATAAAATGACACAGCACCATGTTCAATGCAGTGAGAGGTGAAAGCTAAAAACCGACAGAATGAAAAACAAACCTGCAAAAGTGACACGTTGTAGATAGGATACTGATACCATTAACTCAGCACTGATGTACGAAGATTGGAGGACATATTGATCTCAAACACACGGTTCTACAATGATGTTCCATTCTGTACACTGGGCTGCTTTGTGGCAACTGAAGTCTTTTTTCTCCTGATTACCTCTGGTGTGGATTAGAGTGACCTTTCGCCATCTGGCCGCACTTCATCTCATGAGCTCCCAGTGTGATGCTGTGGCCAAAAGGATAGTGGGATCCCTGGATGTATAAATAGGAGAATCTCAAGTAGCAGTAGGAAGGTGATATTCCTGCTGCATTTGTCACCGATGTGACTGCTGCTGGAATACAGTGTCTAGTTCTGGTGTCCACATTTCGAGAAGGATGTTGATAAATTTGAGAGGGCCCAGGGAAGAGCCATGAGAATGATTATAGAATTGGAAAACATGCCTTACAGTGATTGAATAGATTGAGCTCCTTGAGTCTATTTAACAAGGAGCAGGTTAAGGAGTGACTTGATCTCAGTTTATACATATCTACACCGGGAACAAAAATCTGATAATGAGTGCTTCAGTCTAGCAGACAAAAGGTATAACATGATTCAATGACTGGAGGCTAGGGACACCATTGGCTGTTGGACACATCACGGATGATTGCTCAATTTATGCTTATCCTGGAGGTGTTGCAGCCAATCACATAGCTACCCCCTCTCCTCTGGGCTGGCTAAGAGACCGTAAGATCCAACTGTAGTCACGCCGTTGCTCTCACTGTTCTACCATTGCCAAGAAGAGGCACTAAGGGTCTGATCCAAAATCCACTGAAGTCAATGGGAGTTTTTTCATCGACTTCAAAGGGATTGGGATCATGCCCCAACCACTTAAACTAAAGGGACACAACTCCACTGGCTGTCCGTAAACAACAGGTGCCGTCCCTTGCTGGTCTTAGCCACTAGAGGGAGACATGACAAATACTGCAATACATTTAGCTTAGTGTAACACTTTTCTTTCCATTTTTTCTCTTCCATAACCCAGTCACCTGCTTAACCAGTTCCCCCAAGTCCACTGTGTATATTTTTATCATCGTGAGCTATGTGGGTGTGCCCAAGAAAATGGCAACGAAGATTTTATACCACACCCTCACGTAGTACATATTTATGTGGTAATCATAGTGTGCATTATAAAAAATAGAAGACGGGAGGGTGTGGTATAATGTTGTAGAAGGTCAGATGACTGCATCACAGTCACACTGAATTATCCAGATCTCTCCAAACAAGTGGCAGTGATACAAAATCAGCACGTAGGCACAGATCCTCCGTTGCTATAAACTGATGTCACTTCATACAGAACATGGCCTACTAAAAACAGGGCCAGTGCGAGAACATCCCATGGCCCCCCTGAAAACTGAATTAGCCTCTTAGAGTTGGTAGGGCAACGGCCACTTTTTCATGTTCTCTGTATGTATATATATATATGTCTCCTCACTATATGTTCCGTTCTATGCATCCGATGAAGTGGGCTGCAGTCCACGAAAGCTTATTCTCAAATAAATTTGTTAGTCTCTAAGGTGCCACAAGTACTCCTGTTCTTTTTGTATTTAGCTATGTGTGCATACCGCCCTTTGCACAATAGGACCCTGTAGGTCCTACTACAATACAAATAATGAATAACAATAATCAGAGCTAGTTGAAAAAAATCCAATAATATTTTGCAGGACATTTTTTCAAAAGGTTTTTTTTAAAAACATTTCCTATAATTTTCTTTCAGTGAAATCTGGAATCAAAACCAGATAATATTCACTGAAAATGGGTTTGTTTTTCAGTTTCTGTTGTATTTTGCTGAAAAAATGGAAAGTGACAATTGAAGCGAAAATTTTCCATGAAAAATGTTCATTTTGAGCAAAAAAATCCCAATTTTTTTGATGGAAAAATCCGAGATGGAGGGGAGACCAGATATAATTTCAGTGGTATTGTGACCACACAACAGCGATGCTCCAGGTTACTCTGGCGGTAGCCATACTGATTTCATATGGGACTGCTGCTTAAAAGGGTTGGGCCATGGCCCCAGCTCTGTGGCCTATGGAACATAAGAACGGCCATACTGGGTCAGACCAAAGGTCCATCTAGCCCAGTATCCTGTCTACCGACAGTGGCCCATGCCAGGTGCTTCAGAGGAAATGAACAGAACATGCAATCAGCAAGTGATCCATCCCCTGTTATCCACTCCCAACTTCTAGAGCAGATGACAGGGCATGTCTAGCAAGTGCAAAAACCTTCGGGGTTGGGTGTTCACCGCCCTGAACTGGCATCACTAACTTATTTCCAGAACAACTTGTACTCTTTTTAACATCTGCTGTCCAAGCACTAACACACCTTAATACCGACTAGCTTATGAAATCAGAGGGCACAGCCTGAGCTGGTAGAACTGTGGGCTGGCAGAGAAAAAAATGGTTACCTACCTTTTCATAACTGTTGTTCTTCTGTGGTGCCGGTCAGCCTACTTGCTCTTTGGCTGCTGGGCCCATTTCGGGCACAGATGACACTACGAGGGGCTGGGACCCCCTGCAGCCTCCCAGGAGTCAGGGGTGGGTCCGTGGCTGGACCAGGGGGTCTGATCGCAGCATTACCCCTGAGCAACTCCGGGGCAGGCACGTGGCCTGGCACAGGTCCTCTGCCTGAAACTCCCTTTTTCTTCTTCCCATCCTATTCAACTTATTCATAAATGACCTGGAGAAAGGGGTAAAAAGTGAGGTGGCAAAGTTTGCAGATGATACTAAACTGCTCAAGATAGTTAAGACCAAAGCAGACTGTGAAGAACTTCAAAAAGATCTCACAAAACCAAGTGATTGGGCAACAAAATGGCAAATGAAATTTAATGTGGATAAATGTAAAGTAATGCACATTGGGAAAAATAACCCCAACTATACATACAACATGATGGGGGCTAATTTAGCTACAACGAATCAGGAAAAAGATCTTGGCGTCATCGTGGATAGTTCTCTGAAGACGTTCACTCAGTGTGCAGCAGCAGTCAAAAAAGCAAACAGGATGTTAAGAATCATTAAGTATCAGAGGGGTAGCCGTGTTAGTCTGGATCTAATCATTAAAAAGAGGATAGAGAAATAAATCCATGGTACGCCTACATCTTGAATACTGCATACAGATGTGGTCTCCTCATCTCAAAAAAGATATACTGGCACTAGAAAAGGTTCAGAGAAGGGTAACTAAAATGATTAGGGGTTTGGAACGGGTTTCATATGAGGAGAGATTAAAGAGGCTAGGACTTTTCATCTTGGAAAAGAGGAGATTAAGAGGGGATATGATAGAGGTATATAAAATCATGAGTGGTGTGGAGAAAGTGAATAAGGAAAAGTTATTTACTTGTTCCCATAATATAAGAACTAGGGGCCACCAGATGAAATTAATGGGTAGCAGGTTTAAAACAAATAAAAGAAAGTTCTTCTTCATGCAGCGCACAGTCAACTTGTGGAACTCCTTGCCTGAGGAGGTTGTGAAGGCTAGGACTATAACAGCGTTTAAAAGAGAACTGGATATATTCATGGAGGTTAAGTCCATTAATGGCTATTAGCCAGGATGGGTAAGGAATGGTGTCCCTAGCCTCTGTTTGTCAGAGGGTGGAGATGGATGGTAGGAGAGAGATCACTTTATCACCACCTGTTAGGTTCACTCCTTCTGGGGCACCCGGCATTGGCCACTGTCATTAGACAGGATACTGGGATGGATGGACCTTTGGTCTGACCCAGTACGGCTGTTCTTATGTTGTTATGGGAGTCTACATTCATGGAGAGGCTGGAATGCCATTCCAGCAAATGACATTGTCATAAATTGAGTTGCTGTCCACACTGTTATTCGTGGGGCCCGGTGTACCGCCTTTTTTTCTTGGCTTATGAAACCATATCCTGATTTCAGAGGCCCTGGCCAAAAAAAAAAAAAAAAAGAAGTTTATTTACACTCTCAGTAGGTGTAGAATGGTTGTCGAAAAATGTGCTTTTGGCAGACTGCCTGGGGAGATTGTGGAAGCTCCTGCACTGGAGGTTTTCAAAAGGAGGCTGGAGCCATCTGTCACGGATGGTTTAGACCCAACAAATCCTGCATTTTGGCAGGGGGTTAGACTAGATGTTCCTTGCTGTCCCTTCTAACCCTATGGTTTCTATGGTCTACCCTGAATTTCACACTTACTTTAATTCGAGATCTTTATTAAATTAAACAAAGGCGCTCAACCAGGACTTTAATTCAACTCCATTTAATTCTGAGATTGCTTTTTTTGTCCCTTCAGTTCTCCACTGGGCAGGGCACTTGCTTAGCAGCTAATAGCTCATGGTGCTTGCTGTGTGGATGCTAGGGCCACTTCCATAATTCAGCAGCTCATTCCAGCACACCACTCTTCCAGCAGTCTGGCAGGAGCCACGCATGAAATTTGATCATTCTCTGGCCCCACAAAAATTTGAATTTTGGCTTGATTTCATTTTTTCCTTCTCTCTTCTGGTTCTCCAGTTCTCTCAGGGCACAGCGAGCTGCGCTGCCGAGCTCCGCAGCAGCAGCAGAGAATCCGGCGCAGCCCAGCAGCCCCAGAATCCCAGAGAGGGCCAGGACAGGAGAGTGGAGGGATCCCAGAGAGGAGGTGCTCCAGGCTCTGGGGCTGAAAGAGGGCGCTGCCAGCGGCTTCGAGAACAAGGCGAAAGAAGAAAAGAGAAAGAAAGAAAAGCCAAGAAAGCGAAAGAAGGAAGTGGAGACAGCCGGAAAAAGAAAAAAGCAAAAAAGACAAAAAAACAAAAGGAAAGGCAGCAAAGGCCAGAAGCCCAAGCGTGCCGCACCAGAGACCAGACAGGCGCTGCATAGGTGACACTGCTCCAGTGTGCCCCAGGCAGGTGGCCACATCCGGTGTGCTCGAGGGAGGGCGGGTGGGGCGCGGGACGAAGGGCCTGAGTGAGAAGGAGAGGCCTGAGTCTTAGAGGGGGGAGCCCAGGCGCCCAGCCACCACCCCGCCCTCCGCTTTCCCTGACAGCCCTCCCGCGCTTCCACCCCTCAACATCCCCTCCATCATCAGCCGTCCCGCCCAGGAAGGAGGAGGAGGAAGGGGGGAAAGAGACAGGGATTTAAAAAAAAAAATTTTATTTATAAAAAAATTTTTTATTAAACAAAAATTATAAAAAAATAAAATAACAAATAAAAAAAAACTAAACAAACATTAAAAATAACAGCAAAAAGCAAGCAAAAAAGCAAAAGAGCAGCAAAAAAAAAAGAAAACAAAAAGCTCTCAGGAAAAGAAAGTCTCAGCTTGTTTCTCTCAGCAAGAGAGGCAGAGGGGCAGGTGAAGCGCAGGTAGAGGGGCCAGGGTCAGGTCAGGGGGGTCGCCCCAGCAGCACTCTCAGCACTCTGGGGTCCCTGAGCGTGAGGGGCTTCGCAGTGGTCGGCTTCAGTTGACATCCGCTCTCTCTGTGTGGTGATGTGTGTGTGGAGGTGCTGCATCACTGAGTGTGTGTAATATGTTTAGTGTACTATGTAAGTGACTTTTTACTTTTAGTTTTTTTTGATTTTTACTTTTACAGAATGACAGCTTTTTACTTTTTAACAAGAATGAGTTGCAGCTTTTTTTACTTTGCTTTACAGAATGTTTTAGCAAACAGCATCTTTGCAGGCCACAGCCAAAAGCACCAGGCACTCACAGGTTTCACTGCGCCAGAGCTGGAGCCTGCTCATGATCTGCTCTTTTGCTGCCAGCACAGCCAGCTGCACAGGCACAGCAGCACAGGCAGCTAAGCAAGCTCTCACTACAGCAAGCTGGTGTAATGCAAAGGCGCTGTCATGCAGCATCCTCGCTCTTGCCTCTCATCTCAGCGAGATCGAGCAATCGCCTATTGAGTCTTCTCATCTCTCAAATGTGACGACTGTGTTTACTCTTGTTTCCTATGTTGGTCTTCTTGTGAAAAACTTGACTGACTGTGTTTTGTTGTTCATGAACTTTGTCAAAATTCCCATCACTTTCACTTTCTCACAGCTCATTCCTGTGCAGACCAGCCCGCCAGCCATCCCCCTGAGAACATCAAAAAGAAAAAATGAAAGAAAAGAGGAGGCGGCAGAGCAGCAGAGGAAGAGACCCAGGAGACCAGCAGAGAGGCAGCAGAGAGAGGAGCAGGGAGAGCCAGTGAGCAGGCAGGCAGCAGCAGCTGGAGCAGCAGCAGGAGGGCGGGGCAGGGAGGGCGGACAAGGCAGAGCAGATCAAGCAGCGGCTGGGTGGCGGACGGCAGGGGAGGAGAGGAGGAGGCAGCGTGTCTGCGCAACTGCAGGCAGGAGGGCAGAGAGTGCCCCTGCCACTGCCCCTGCAGAAGCCCCCCTCCAAAGAAGACCTGTCCCCTCACCCAAACTGACAAGAAGGGGGCCGTAGGGGCTGTGAGGCTCGCACTAAATTGCAGCACAAGACTGTACACCAAACTGTATGTAAAAATCCAAGTTTCCCTTCCCCCAGTGACCACCCCCCATCCCCAGTCCCAAATTGTTTGTATAATGTTATTATTTGTGGTTTGCTGTTACTGTTTTTTTTGTTTTTTTGTTTTTTTAATTATTGTGTCAGTGTTTTTTTTTGATTTTGCAGTATTTACTGCCAGGCACATTACAGGGGGGCACAGGGCAGAGCAGGGGCAGGCACACACAGCACACAGCTGGCAGTCACAGTGCATGTGTGTGTGTTGCTGCCTGTGTGTAGTGGGGCTGCTGCAGCATCCCCTGATGGTGTGCAGGCTGTCCCATGCATCCTCCCCGGATCTCAGGCAGCCTTCCCCCCCCCTCCCCCCCCCCCCCCCGCCCCCTCCCTCCTCCCCCCTCCCCACCCCCCCACCCCCCCCCACCCCCACACCCCCCCACCCCCCCCCACCCCCCCCCCCCCCACCCCCCCCCCCCCCCCCCACCCCCCCACCCCCCCACCTAACCCACCCCTGCCTGCACACAGCCCCCAAATCATAACACAAAAGAACAGAAACAGAAAAGAAAGAAAAAAATATTAGAAAAATTATTATTTATAAAAAAAATTTGTTAAAATTAAAAAAACTTGGGAAAGTGGAAAAAAACTATTTAAGATCAAAAATTAAGTTCACTCTCAACTGCTCAGGATCATCTGCTCCTGCCCTGCCTTTGCCCCCTCCCAAACGATCCTTCATTCATCGCTTTCTGCTGGAGCAGCTGATCATAGCTCTCAGTCTGATCATAAACAGCTGCAGCAAACTCAGCACAGGCCCTCTGCCTCTTGCCAAAAGCCCAAGCAGTCACAGCAGCACTCAGCAAGCAGCATACAGGCAGCAATAGCTGGGGATATTCTTTCGCTCATGAGTCAGTAAGGTGAGCTCCTCCCAAAGTCTCCTCCGTCCACCCACTCCACTCACACCACCACCCACCAGCCCCTTTTGTTGAGTGTCCAAGGTTCCCTTTTAGGCGCCTCTTCAGGGCTTCATGAGCCAGAGGGTAGGGCCAGGGCATTAGCGGGGGGGGCGGTCCATCTGATCAGCATGCTGCATCTCCATCATCCCCATTTTGTGTGTGTGCCTGAAGTGTGCCTGCCTGGGGCCCCTCCCCTCCAGACCACCTGAAACCTGAACACTGCCCGCCGTTGCCCGCCTTGCCCGCGCGCGTTGTGGCCCTGTTGTCACCACACAGGCACACCACCACCAAAAGCAGCCCCTTTTCGTTAAATGTAGGCTGGCCTGGTGGGCTGGTGCCATGCTGGGGTGGGCTGCCCCCAGGATAGCCCACCCCAGGCCTGGGATCCCATCGCGGCTTGATCATCTATGATGACCTGGACATTTCCGACTGTCACCACCTTTTTTGAGAGCAGCAGCACTTTGAGCATTGCTACTTGAATGACAATGGGCTACTTAGATGACGCCCCCGCCAAAGTGGGGTGCTACGCGCCCGGCTGCTGTCTGGGGTGGGTGGCCTAGAGGGGCGGGCTGCGTTCCATGCACAGTCAGGCTGCTCGCTGCTGCTGTGTCCGCTCGCTGCAGGGGCAGGGCAGCACACACACACAGGAAAGGGCAAGTGACAGCATCCTGAAAAAAAGATCCAGCCACTCTGCATCCCCAGCCTGCACCTGTCCCACCAGTCCCCACCAGTCTGCTGCGCCCCAGCCCCCTTGTCGCCCCCCACCCCCCCACCCCCACCCCCCCACCATTCCCCCCATGCCCCCACCTCCACTGCTTTTCTGCGCCACTCTGCTGAGAGGCTCTCCTCTCTCCTCTGCGCCTCCTCCTGCTTTCTCTTCTTCTCCTCTGTGGGTGAGGTGGTGGATAAGGAGCGGACGCGAGCCATAGCGAGCGCGGAGTGCAGCGCAGATCAAGCGTGCTCGCAGCTGGGCGTGCTCCGTGCTGGCAGCTGTGCGCGACCAGAGCAGAGAGCAGAGCGGCGCTTTTTTCCAAGGAAGAGAGAAGGAGGAGGGAGGAGGGGTTTGAATGACAATTTCGACATTTTTCACCCCATGCATGCATTGGAAAAACAAAACAAAAATGGCGGGGGGAGGCGGGGGTGTGGGGATAGCTTCTGCAGTGCGCGCGCTTCAAGCTGGCCCGCCCGTGGTGGTGTGGAAAGTTCGAATTTGTGTATTTAGTATGGATACACAAATTCGACTTATTAAGGTCGAATCCACAAATTCGACTTAAGTAGATTCGAAATAGTCCTGTAGTGTAGACAAGCCCTATGATTCTATGAGTCTCCAGCAATGCCATGCAAATAAGTATTGCTATAGTGCCATCTAGTGTCCATGTTTGGAAACACCTGATTACATCAATGTATGCTCTTTTTTGTCTATTGAGTCTCAAATGATGGTGACCTCCTATCCCCCGTGCATTAGAATACTGCAAGCAACACACAGACACACTATTAGACCGACAAAGTCCTCGCCTGCTACACACACTCATCGCATACAACCTCCTTAGCAAGCTCATAGCCCTCTCACTTGGACAGCTGCATTCTCTGTTGATAAGGGGTAAGTTCTGCTCATATCACTTGAAATCCTTCAGTTTTTGTCATCAACCTACCAAAAACCTGCTCAAATGTGGGGCCCAAGGAACTTTTCCAACTTCAAAGTTTGGTGCACTGAGTTTCACAGACCGGGTGGGACCATTAGATCACCTAGTCTGATCTTTTGTATATCACGGGCCAATAATTTTTACCCGGTAACCTCTGTACTGAGCCCAAGAACTTCCAAAGATCAAGCACTTTGCACAACTAGGGGCAATTCCAGCCCATTTTTAAAAAGATTTTATAATCCACTGTATTGCTACAAAATCATTTTGCAGATTAATCATTATTTCACATTTGTGTATAGTGCCATGGAGCACCCCGGGTGTTTTACAGATAGATCTCTAAAGACAAAGACCCTGCCTGGAGGAGATAGCAATTTCACAGATGACACTAAGCTGTGGGGGAGGTAGATATGCTGGAGTGTAGGGATAGGGTTCAGAGTGACCTAGACAAATTGGAGGATTGGGCCAAAAGAAATCTGATTAGGTTCAACAAGGACAAGTGCAGAGTCTTACACTTAGGATGGAAGAATCTCATGCACCGCTACAGGCAGGGGACTGACTGGCTAAGCAGCAGTTCTGCAGAAAAGGATCTGGGGATTACAGTGGACGAGAAGCTGGATCCGAGTCAACAGTGTGCCCTTGTTGCCAAGAAGGCTAAAAGAATATTGGGGTGCATTAGTAGGAGCATTGCCAGCAGATTGAGGGAAGTGATTATTCCCCTCTATTTGGCATTTGTGAGGCCACATCTGGAGTACTGAGTCCAATTTTGGGCCCCCCACTACAAAAAGGATGTGGACAAATTGGAGAGAGGACAACTCAAATGATCAGGGGGCTGGGGCACATGACTTATGAGGAGAGGCTGAGGGAACTGGGCTTATTTAGTCTTCAGAAGAGAAGAGTGAGGGGGGGATTTGATAGCAGCCTTCAACTACCTGAAGGATGGATCTAAGGAGGATGAAGCTCAGCTGTTCTCAGTGGTGGCAGATGACAGAACAAGGAGCAATGGTCTCAAGTTGCAGTGGAGGAGGTTTAGGTTGGATATTAGTAAACACTGTTTCACTAGGAGGGTGGTGAAGCACTGGAATGGGTTACCTAGGGACGTGGTGGAATCTCCATCCTTAGAGGTTTTTTAGGTCCAGCTTGACAAAGCCCTGGCTGGGATGATTTAGTTGTGGTTGGTCCTGCTTTGAGCAGGGGGTTGGACTAGATGACCTCCTGAGGTCTCTTCCAACCCTAATCTCCTGTAATTCTATGATTCTATGAACAGGATGCATTCAGGCTTGATGCAGCAATTACTGGGTGAGATGCCAATGTCCATGTTATGTTGGTGGTCAGACTAGACCAGGGGTGGCCAGCCTGTGGCTCCAGAGCCACATGCAGCTCCTCAGAAGTTAATATGCGGCTCCTTGTATAGGCACCGACTCCGGGGCTGGAGCTACAGGCGCCAGCTTTCCAATGTGCCGGGGGGTGCTCATGCTCAACCCCTGGCTCTGCCACAGGCCCTCCCCCACTCCATCCCTTCACACCCGCTCCCCTGAGCCTGCCATGCCCTCACTCCTCCCCCGCCCCTCCCATCCACAGCCTCCTGCACGCCACGCAACAGCTGATCGGGAGGTGCAGGAAGGGAGCGGGAGGTGCTGACTAGCGGGGCTGCCAGTGGGTGGGAGGCACTGGGAGTGGGCAGGGGAGCTGTTAGGGGGCTTCTAACATATTACTGTGGCTCTTTGGCAATGTACATTGGTAAATTCTGGCTCCTTCTCAGGTTCAGGTTGGCCGCCCCTGCCATAATGCATGTAACAGCTGATCAGAAACCTTTGATGATAGGACCTTGCCAAATAGTGTGCCCAGTTAACCTGTCTCTTACCATTAAGGTAGAAGAGCTATTTGCAACCTCTGCATCATTTGTACCGTGTGTTCATGAGATTCCCTTTGCTCCAGGGTCCTCACCTGCTTTCCTGGGGCTGTGCCAGATGTTTGCGATGAAAGCCAGAGCCCAGGTGGAAGAAGGCTGGTTGTGTGCTTTGTTATGACCTGAAAGCTCAGCCCACGTTCTCTGATGGAGCCATGACTAGCTGAGACATTTTTACGTATCCTCCTGGCATAGCTGCAAGTGAACAGGGCCCAGAGTGTTGCAATAAAAAGACCATTTTTATATTAATTTTATTGATTTGTATTTCAGAAGCACGGAAGATTCTATGCAGGACGTGCTGGAGGAGTGATGAGCGGGGTAGGAGGAGAACCAGGAGAGGACAGAGGCACAGAATCCAAGGGGAGGACAAGATTTCAAGAAGACTGTGGCTGACAAGTGTTGAAGGTGGATACCAGCTCAGGGTGGATAAGGATGGAGTGCTGGCTTAGTGCTCTGGCCAGTAAGAGGTCGGAAGAAGAAAAGGGAGAGCCATTTCAGTGGAGGGCTAGGGGCAGATGTCGGATTTGATAGCCTTGCAGATGCACACGCAGGGCTTCACAAAACCTGGGGAAGACTCAGTCCCTGCCCGTAAGAACTTACAATCCAGTGGAGACCACACGAAACAGAAGACAACATTTCAGGCCAGGGAGGGTGTGGGGAGAGGGAGGGGGAGGAGATCAGTGAAGGAAGACCTCAAGGAGGGATTTGAGGAGAGAGGGAAGGAGAGAAGACACCTGGTGGCTAGAAGTAGGGGACTAGGCCAGGACAGAAGGCAGCATGAATGACACTGTGAAGCTGTGAAAGAGGGAGAAGACGAAGAGAGACGTAGAGGGGGATGTAGAGTGGGTAGCAGGGAATGAGCCCAGAAGGGCAGGTGGACAACAGATGATGTCAGGTGAGGGGTGTGTCAGTTTAGAGCCCCCAGGCTCCAGATACAGGAAGGGCCTTGTTTCCTCCAAAGCTCTAGGATATAAACATCAGAAGTAACTAATTCTAATAAAACAAACAAACTTTATGCCTCTCCATGCAACCGTACAGCAACAGGACCCAGCCCAAACCCTGCTCTCAGCTACAGGCATGCTGCTGTCATTGATGAGGTGGAAGCTGTACCGTGTTACAGTGCATTTAGCTGAATTTCTCCGACCGAGGGACGGACCAAAGCTAGAGCCACTTCTCCATTTCCTCGCTGAATGTCGAGGGAACTGGATAAAGGAGAACTTGATCTGACAGCCCCTCATTTGTGAAGAGCAGATGAGGCCCAGGGTGACACCGAGATAGGGCAAATCTACATACTGATTGGACCCCCATTGCCACAGGATTCGAGCACACCTGGGCTGGCGGTGTCACTCCTTCACCATGAGTCTGGGTTCTTTGGACATGGCCCCCTGAGATGTAGGCATTTAAATGTGTAAACGGGAGAGAACCACCTCCAGCTGTATTCTTGAAGGACTCTCAAGGTGAGTCTTTGGGGACCCAGACGTACATCAGGCTTCATACGCGGGCCCAGCATACAGAGAGTCCTGCTCTGGATTCTATTGTTTCACAGCATTCCTCTCCATGAGGAGATATACAGAGACGGGGCAGAGTATCTTACATGTTAGAGCAGGCACAACCCCTGGTGAACAGTACAGTTTTCTGAATGGCCCTCCGTCAGCACTGGGTTTACAACGGTGCCACACTCAGAAGGGGCCCTCGCCCCAGCCAGATGGTGGGGTGGCTTTTGGTCTTGGAAAACCTCATCAGTAAGCTTTTGTTTTTTTGTTATTGAAACCCAGGTTCCATTTTATCCAAACTAAATAAGAGCATAAGAACTAAGCCATACTGGGTCAGACCAATTGTCTGTCTAGCCCGGTATCCTGTCTTCTTACAATGGCCAGTGCAAGGTGATGAAGAGGGAATGAGAAGAACAGGCAATCATCAAGTGATGTGCTCCAGCCTCTGCTGTCATCTCCCATCTTCTGCAAACAGAGGCTAGGGACACTCAGAGAATGGGGTTGCATTCCAGAGCACCCTGGCTAATAGCCATTGAGGGACTTATCCTCCAGGAATTTATCTAATTCTTTTTTGAATCCTGTTATAGTTTTGGCCTCCACAACATTCGCTGATGAGTTCCACAGGTTCACTATGTGTTGTGTGAAGAAGTACACCTCTACCCTCAATATAACGCTGTCCTTGGGAGCCAAAAAATCTTACCGCGTTATAGGTGAAAACGCGTTGTATTGAACTTGCTTTGATCTGCTGGAGTGCACAGCCCCGCCCCCCCGGAGCGCTGCTTTACCACGTTATATCCAAATTCATGTTATATCGGGCCATGTTATATCAGGGTAGAGGTGTACTTCCTTTTATTAGTTTTAAACCTGCTGCCTATTAATTTCATTGAGTGACCCCTAGTTTTTGTGCTAGGTGAAGGAGTAAATAGCACTTCCTTGGTCACTTTCTCCACACCAGCCAAGAATTTATAGACCTCGATCATATCCCCCCTTAGTGGTCTCTTTTCACACTGAAAAATCACAGTCTTTTTAATCTCTCCTTATATGGAAATTGTTCCATACCCCTAATCATTTTTGTTCCCCTTTTATACCTTTTCCAATTCTATTCTATTTTCTTTGAGATGGGGTGACCAGATCTGCATGCAATATTCAGGGTGTGGGCATACCATAGATTTATATAGCGGCATTATGATATTTTCTCTCTTATTGTCTATCTCTTTCCTAATGGTGCCTAGCATTCGGTTAGCTTGCTTGACTGCTGCTACACACTGAGTGGATGTTTTCAGAGCACTATCCACAATGACTCCCAAGATCTCTTTCTTGAGAGGTAACAGCTAATTTAGACCCCATCATTTTATATGTATAATTGGGATTATATTTTCCAATGTGCATTACTTTGCATTTATCACCATTGAATTTCATCTGCCATTTTGTTGCCCAGTCACCCAGTTGTCTGAAGTCCCTTTGTAATTCTTTGAAGTCTGCTTTGGACTTAACTATCTTGAATAATTTTTAGGGCTGTCAAGCAATTAAAAAAATTAATCGTGCTTAATCGCACTGTTAAACCATAATAGAATACCATCTATTTAAATATTTTTGGATGTTTTCTACAGTTTCAAATATATTTATTTAAATCACAACACAGAATACAAAGTGTACAGTGCTCACTTTATATTTATTTTTGATTACAAGTATTTGCACTGTAAAAAACCCAAAATAAATAGTATTTTTCAATTCACCTCATACAAGTACTGTAGTGCAATCTCTTTAGCATGGAAGTTGAACTTACAAATGTAGAATTTTGTACAAAAAACTGCATTCAAAAATAAAACAATGTAAAATTTTAGAGCTTGCAAGTCCACTCAGTCCTACTTCCTGTTCAGCCAATCACTCAGACAAACAAGTTTGTTTACATTTGCAGGAGATATTGCTGCCCGCTTCTTGTTTACAATGTCACCTGAAAGTGAGAACAGGCGTTCTCATGGCACTGTTGTAGCTGGCATTGCAAGATATTTATGTGCCAGATGCACTAAAAATTCATATGTCCCTTCATGCTTCAACCACCATTCCATAGGACATGCGTCCATGCTGATGACAGGTTTTGCTCGATAACAATCCAGAGCAGTGCAGACCAACACATGTTCATTTTCATTATCTGAGTCAGATGCCACCAACAAAAGGCTGAATTTCTTTTTTGGTGATTCAGGTTTTGTAGTTTCTGCATTGGAGTGTTGCTCTTTTAAGACTTCTGAAAGCATGCTCTACACCAGTGGTCCCCAATCTTTTCCGGGTGGCGGGTGCCGGACGACGAGCCACCGAGGAATGTGGCTGGCGGACAAGCATCTGCCGAAATGCTGCTGAGAAGCAGCAACGTAAATAGTGTCATCAAGAGGCGTCGCCGCTGAAATGCCACTGAAAATCAGCGGCATTTCAGCGGTGACGCCTCTTGATGACACCGCTTTTCGGCAGCATTTTGGCGGATGCTTGTCCGCTGGGCAGTAAGCGGGCGCATATAGATGCCCTGGTGGGCACCATGGTTCCTGCGGGCACTGCGTTGAGGACCACTGCTCTACACCTCATCCCTCTCAGATTTTGGAAGGCACTTCAAATTCTTAAACCTTGAGTCGAGTGCTGTAGCTCTCTTTAGAAATCTCACATTGGTACTTTCTTTGCATTTTGTCAAATCTGCAGTGAAAGTGTTCTTAAAATGAACATGTGCTGGGTCATCATCCAAGACTGCTATAACAGGTAAAACAGAGCAGGGGACATACAATTCTCCCCCAAGGAGTTCAGTCACAAATTTAATTAACGCATTATTTTTTTTAAAGAGCATCATCAGCATGGAAGCATGTCCTCTGGAATGGTGGCCAAAGCATGAAGGGGCATACGAATGTTTAGCATATCTGGCACGTAAATACCTTGCAATGCCAGCTACAAAAGTGCCATGCAAATGCCTGTTCTCACTTTCTGGCGACATTGTAAATAAGGAGAAGGCAACATTATCTCCTGTAAATGTAAACAAACTTCTTGTCTTAGCAATTGGCTGAACAAGAAGTAGGACTGAGTGGACTTGTAGGCTTCAAAATTTTACATTGTTTTATTTTTGAGTGCAGTTATGTAACAAAAAAGATCTACATTTGTAAGCTGCACTTTCACGACAAAGAGATTGCAGTACAGTACTTGTTTGAGGAGAATTGAAAAATATTATTTCTTTTATCATTTTTACAGTGCAAATATTTATAATAAAATATACACTTTGATTTCAATTACTACACAGAATACAATATATATGAAAATGTATAAAAACATCCATAATATTTAATAAATTTCAATTGGCATTCTATTGTTTAATAGTGCGATTAAAACTGTGATTAATCAAAATTAATTTTTTTCATCACAATTTTTTTGAGTTAATTGTGTGAGTTAATTGCAATTAATTGACAGCCCTAATAATTTTCTCATCTGCAAATTTTGCCACCTCACAGTTTCCCCCTTTTTTCAGATCATCTATGACTATGTTGAACAGCAGTGGTCCCAGTACAGACCCCTAGGAAACACCACTATTTACCCTCTCCAATTTGAAAACTTCCTGTCTTTTAACCAATTACTGATCCATGAGAGGACCTTCCCTCTTATCCCATGACAGCTTACTTCGCTTACAAGCCTTTGGTGAGGGACCTTGCCAAAGGCTTTGACAAACTGCCACAGATTTGGGGTGATTTGGAGGAAAAGTTCCGATCACGGCCCACCTCTATTCATAACTAATTTGAGGCTGTTTGGTAATGCCATGCTTCTTGGGCCCAGTCCTCATGTGTGGAACACACAGGTTACAACAATCATGTTTTAAAATCCATGCGGCACTAGAGGGCGCCAGGACACAATATTTTCTGCCAAAGAACAGGTATGTCCCAGCAAGTGCCAATACCCTGTATCCATGATGACTAGCTGAGGGAGGTCTTTACACTGAAAAAAATTAAAGGTTAAGCGGACTGCGCCGGTGATACCAGAGGGGCACAAAGCAGCTAGAGTGTACCGGGTAACCCGGCCTACTTAGCTTCCAATCTCTGTCCTGTTGATTTAAGCTTTTACTTGAAATATTCCCTTTCAGTTTCAGATATCTTGTTGGGTGACTACAGGGTTTTAAAATGATACTTCCTGTTTTGGTAGCTGATATTTTTCTTTGACTTGAGCCTTTCAAACCAACCTTTAAAACCCCACAGCAAAATTCCTAGCTCAGGGACAAGAGTCTTTACGGTAGTGTTATCACAGCGTGTTGGGCTATTTTTGTGGAACGTGGCTCCATTTTCATGAGTGAATGTAATGCAATTGGAAGGTGCCATAGAGACAACTCAGAGACTGATATTCTGTCTATTTATCTGAGACAGTTTCAGTCAACTTTGAAGTGTGAGAGTTAATAGGCCCGTGGCTCTGAAGAAGAATGGTCCTGTGATTAAAGCTGGGGACTAGGCCTAAGGAGATCTAGATCCATTTCCTGGTTCTGCTGCAGGCAGGGCCGGCTCCAGGGTTTTTGCCGCCCCAAGCAGCAAAAAGAAAGAAAGAAAGAAAAAAAGCCGCAATCGCGATCTGCGGCACTACCGCCGCCGCTTCAGTCTTCAATGGCAATTCGGCGGCTGGTCCTTCGCTCCGAGAGGGAGTGAGGGACCCGCCGCTGAAGAGCCGGACGTGCCGCCCCTCTCCGTTGGCCGCCCCAAGCACCTGCTTGCTGGGCTGGTGCCTGGAGCTGGCCCTGGGCTGCAGGTTTCCTCTGCCACCTGGTAGAAATCACTTAATGTCTTAGTTTTCCATCTGTAATGTGGAGATACTAATACATCCATTCTCCCAACCTTCGTCTGTCTGATCTATTACACTTGTCAGCTCTTTGGGGGCGGCGGGTGGGGGATTGCCTCTACCAATATACACGTACAGTGCTTACCACAATGGGGACTCCTGGGTTTATGGAAACAACTTCTTTGGAAATTGCTTCATTCCTGAGTCCACCAGAACCCAAGTTTGGTGGGCAACTTTCAGATCATGCGGCAAAGAGCTGCAGGCTTTTTCGGGACTGTACGTCACAAAGGGGTAGTCCTGGTTGCTCCCACCTGTATGCACCCGTTGTCTCTTGTCGTATAGCTACATTGTCAGGGCCGGCTCCAGGCACCAGCTTATCAAGCAAGCGCTTGGGGCGGCAACTCCGGAGCGGGGCGGCACTTTCAGCTATTCGGTGGCAATTTGGCGGAGGGTCCCTCACTCCCGCTCAGAGCGAAGGACCTCCTGCTGAATTGCCGCAGATCGCGATCGCGGCGTTTTTTTTTTGGGGGCTGCTTGGGGCGGCGAAACCCCTGGAGCCGGCCCTGTACATTGTAAACTCTTAGTGGCAGGGACCAATTTTTCGTTCACTCTTTGTACAGCGCCTAGCACAATAGGGTCATGGTCCGTCACCGGGGCTCCTAGGTGCTGTAGTCCTACAAAGAATATTTATCTGCACCACAGTCCAGCACAGGCAGTGGCTGTTCCAACTTTCCCTGCATGCTGAAACATGACTTGGGAAGATATGTGCTTCTAGTGGTGAGGGAGAGATTGTTCCCCAGGCCAACACAGTCCCTGGCCTCTCGGAGGGGAATTATAACAAAGACGCTAATCACTGGTGTGAGTTTTTGGCAGTTGAGATGTCTGTCCATTGGGCGATGAATTGAGACCCCCAACTTGTTTTCTTTAGGTCAATGAACAAGCGTCAGGCGGTAATGGCTTTCTGCCACTTCCAACACATACTAGAAGGGAATGACTTTCCATAGTATCAGCTACTGTCAGTGCTCACATATTGAGGTGGCAGGCGATATAAAGCAAGAGACTGACAAGATCATGGTGATGACTATAAAATACATCACATGGATATACACTGGAATTTTAAATAAATTCACAATCTCTATTCTTTGCTGTTCATTTTGCATGCCTATTCCCGCAATGAGTTTGCTGACAGGAACCTCTATTGAAATAGCCAATTAAAACAACACCCTAAGAAAGCAGATTTAAAATTCGCAGTCACAAGTATGCACACTGGAAATGTGAGTTGGGAGTAACAACTGTACTTCATGAAGTCGGGGGACAGAAACAATGCTGTGATCAAGATTAATTAGGCTCTCCACCACATAATGAAAACACAACTAGCGGCACTAAATAAGCATATACAAATAAATAAACTCGGCCAGCCAATCAAAGTGACAAAACAGCTCTTTAACCTCCCCATCCTGCAAAAACCTTGTCAAACAGCTTTCCTGGCAGGTCATCCAGTTTGAGTTATTTCACACCGTATGATCTCTGCATCCAATCCAGAGAGCTCACGTTTTGAATGGCCGGTGATCACAATGTGCGGCTTGTGAACGAAGTAAGAATGATTCACAGAAATGAGTCAGTCTTTTTACTCTGAACAAGGAGGGAAATATGATCTGTTGGAAGGTGACTGGCAAACAGAAAAAGAAGTGAAATTTGATGAATCGGATGGCTCATGCTTTGCTTTACCTAGTGCCACTGCTCATTTTATATTCATCTATTACAGACCCATTTTTCAAAAGAATTCTGCATGCAACAGTTGCCATGTAGGTTTCTATGGCATCAAAACAACGTTCTCTCTTTGTCTAACCAAACCCCGGAGTTTCACAGTTTTTACTTCTCTTGTATCTCCTCAGTGCTGCTTGGAAAGGGCAGACATCTACTAAGTGGAGACTGGGTTCTTTAATCCGCCTGATTTTTAAAAGTGTTCACCTTTTGGTTCTCAAATGGGTACTCTCAGGTGCGAAACTCTTCTCAAAATCTGACACTGTCATGGGCGTTGAATACTTTTGCATATCAGTCCTGTAGGGTCTTGTTTTAATAATGTCCTTAAGCATGAGCCTAATTTTAAGAGCAATGGGATTACTCATGTGTCTAAAGTTAGAAATGGAACTGGAGCCCTGGTCCCTCTGGCTAACCCTCTGCCTCTGAATGTCTATTGCTGGGCCTAAGTCATGTCTGGGTGACAGTGGGAGTTCTTTTTCTCCCTTTACACCAGGCAGGATTACGTAGGCTGCATGAACAGAAGGAGATTCAAGCAATGATTTGTTGAGGTTTTGTCACTGTGTTTGTACCAATGAAAAGGAAAAATAAATCACCAAGATAAATTAAAAAAAAACAACAACCAAAAAACCGTCCTGTGTCAGAAAGCAGCCTCCTTGAGGGGAAACCAAGTGAGTCACTTCCTGGCAGAGGTGTGACAAGATAAATGAAAGATGTCACAGTGCAAGGTGACAAATGAACTCTGTCGTGTCCCCAGCCAGGCTGTCTGTGACAGTAAGAAAGCTCTGCTGACCTTGTTCATTCATAGTATTGGTGTTGTCCTAGGGCTGCAATCCCGGCCCAGGTGTCAGGCGCTGTACGAACAGTGAAACAACAGTTCTTGTCCCAACAGGTGGACAGCCCAAACAAAGAGGGCCATGGCGTGGGAGAGTTGAAGGATGGGGACTAGCGTAGAATAAGCCAGTCTCAGCACAGCGAGCAATGATCATGTCTCACCACCTGCCTTGCCGTTGGCAGCGGGCCATGTCTTGCAGGTGTCTCAGCCCGGAAGAGTTTTAAGGTGGGATCTGGCAGTGAATAAGGTTGTAGTGAGATGGATTTTGTCAGGAAGTTCTCCCCACTCATATGGCAGGCAGAGGAGAAAGTGCAAAGGGATGGAGGGAGAACTCAGGAAGATAGGACATAGACTTGGAAAAAGCCTCCTGGATCATTGAATCCAGTCCTCTGCTATTGCAGGCAACCTCATCATATCATCCTGTCAATACATGTATCAAGCTCCATCTAGAAGAGTTCATTGGTGGGTAGGGAAAGCTGGCAACATGTTGTCATTGCTGCCCTGTTTACACTAGGGCCCAGATCCTCAAAGGTATTTAGACACCTAACTCCCATTGACTGCCTTCAAGGAGGTTCCAGTGGGAGTTAGGAGCCTATATACCATTGGGAATCTGGACTTAGGAAACTGAACTGTTGCTGATTTCAGTGATGGCTTCCCCTAAACATGTGTTGGAACTGGGTTTCCTGGTCCACTCGGTCTCTGCGACCCTCCTTTTATATTGTGTTTTAGTTTTGACCTCTTGTTCTTTTCTCCTTTTGTATCTGACTCAGCTTTTCCTTTGCACATGGCCCTGGTCTAATCAATATTCAGTAGGATACATGTGATATTTAAAAGAAGAACCATGTCTGAGCTACAGCAATAGTGGCAGAGGTCACTTCTGTGCAAGTAAGTGGTGGGTTAGTGCTGAGAACAGGGAACGGTTCACCGTGCTAACAAGAAGCAATGCTTTACAAAACTGTGCCGACAAGGTCAGCTTCATGAGTTTGCTTTGGGGGAACCTTCCCCAGTTTTTGGCCTCCGTCTGAAATCATGCAAACCTCAGCAGCTTCTGATGAGCTTTTCTTTAAGTTTTTGGGTTCATTCAAGCTCCAGACCAAAGGGGAATGAGAAAAATATTTCACAACTCCCTGTGAAACAAAACTGCTGACTTGTGCACAGCTGCCCTGAAAAATGGGTCAAATTGTGATCCTATTGAAGTATATGGAAATTTTTGAAATTGACATCAAAGGGACTGGGATGTGACCCAGTGTCTTAATTAGGGCTGTAAACAAATGCACCAGTATTAATGACTAAACAATGGAGATTAATATTTACCAGACTACAGGCAGGTTGGAGACGTGCCAGGATCTGAAGTGTTACCTTTTACACTTGAAACCTGTTGGTGCGAGCTACACACCTAAATAGGGCTGCAAAGGGATTTCTATAACATACCTCAATGGGGAGCATTACAAGACGACATCCTTTACCCCCTCAGGATGCCATCATGAAGTTCTAATCCAGGGAAGACTAGAATCAGGTCCTTGATAAATATTGGGCTTGTTCTGAGGTCACCTGGAAACTGGAACACACGAAGCAACTTAAATCCACTGCCATTAATCAGGAGGAGGGATAGCTCAGTGGTTTGAGCATTGGCCTGCTAAACACAAAATGGTGAGTTCAATCCTTAAGGGGGCCACTTAGGGATCTGGGACAAAGTCAGTACTTGGTCCTACTAGCAAAGGCAGGGGGCTGGACTCAATGAGCTTTCAGGGTCCTTCCAGCTCTATGAGATAGGTATGTAAGCAGAGTCAGGATGAGATCTACCCCAACATCTGGTGGTACATTATGAGGAGTGGGCAAAGGAATTTTAGGAATGTGCATTTGCATTGGTAAACCCACTCCACTTAGCATAACACACAGCAGCATGGGATGGTTATTTTCACACTGTGGAATCCCCAATTTCTTTGTTATTGGGGCAGGAAGGAAAAAAAGGGGCTGCTACCTTAATTATGTGAATGAGGAACTATGAGACTGCTTTATGACAGAAATGACTCAACCTACATTAAATAGTACTTGCTAGACAAGGGACAGGGGTTCCAAAACCCAGTGAAGGGAGAGAGGCTGGGGACTGGTGTGTGTACCTGATGGTATGGGCCCTTTTGAGGGCCTGGAACACCAATTGCACTTCCTCCTCTCTCCACTGTTAAAGAGCAGAGCTAATTTTGAATCCTTTAGGAGTCCATCTAGAGGTTGCTGACCTGAATTCACGTTGGGCCATGTGGCAGTGGGGCTCTCCTACTACAAGTTGAAATCACTAAGAGCTGAAATCACTAAAAAAGCTAAGCTTACTAAGCTGAGATCACTGAGTGCTGTGTTAAGTAGTGGGAGAGCCTGAAGATCTATCACCAAGCAGCTGGCAGAGTGGAGCAGTCTGCAGCACGTTGGAGCAGCCCATGGAACAGTGAGCAGTGTGGAGCGGTTTGTGGGGGATGGCTGACGTGGTTCACGGGTCTGCTGGAGGAGCGGCACAGCTGGTGGAGTGGAGCCAGTCGTGGGGTAGGCTGCAGCAGAACTCCACGGAGAAGCGGGGCAGTCGGCCCTGGCCCACGTAAGGTGTCCCTAGCACCCTGTGTGTGCGACCCCCTCCCCATTTCCACCCAGGCTGGGGGGGGGTAAAACTCTGCAGATAAACTTTTGAACTCTGGGGTGGCACTGACCAGAGACTGAGACTTTTGGGTTGTTGGACTTTGGGGTGATTGGACTTAAGACCCTAAGGACAGTGTCAAATGTACTTGGAGGTGGGTTTTTGCTTATGGTTTGTGTATAGTCCTGTTTGTGGTGTCTCTCCAACGTGATGCCACATTGTTTCCCTCCTTTATTAAAAGGATTTTGCTACACTCAGACTTCGTGCTTGCGAGTGGGGAAGTATTGCCTCCTAGAGGCGCCCGGGGGGGTGGTAGGTAATTGTCCCAGGTCACTGGGTGGGGGCTCGAGCTGATTTTGCATTGTGTTATTGAAACGGAACCCCTGGATACTGAACCCGGCCCTTGTTGCTGCCAACTCAGAGGGGCAGAAGGGTTACAGGTATATCTCCATATAACAAAGAAATACACTTTGAACTGTATCAAAGGATATCCAATCCTAGAGTAAATCTAGAAGAAACAAAAACCTTTGTTATATTTAATAACAAACCAGACTGGTCAAATGGGCAAATTGGAATTAGTACCTGATCCAAAGCTCTTTGAAGTCAATGGAAGTCTTTCCACTGACATCAGTTTAGCCAACACTGAGCACGTTTGAAGATCCACGCTCGGAGCACAAGTGCTCAGGGACCTATCACAGGTTTGCACAGTTCACGAGTTTGAGTTACTGAACTTCCCTCCAGTAATTTATGCTCTTGTTAGTTTCACATTTTTTTTAACTAACATTTCACTCACTAAAGAGAAGCCTATTCTATGTACTTTAGAAGCTACTAAATAGTCCGTACTTATCAACTCGTACTTCACCATTTCCTCGAGAGCTGGACAAATGCTGCCAAAAAGTACTGGTGAATTTTGTTGAGCTCACAGCCAAGAATTAGGTTAGCAGCATGAGTGGCCCTTTTTGGTTGCAGAAAGGGTTGCAAATACTCATTCAAAAATGTATTCCCCTGGAAATACCCGTGCAAATATATAACTCAACAACATATATATAATATAATTTTTTTTAACCTTTTTTAAAGATAAAGGATACAGAGGGACCTAGACAAATTAGAGGATTGGGCCAAAAGAAACCTGATGAGGTTCAACAAGGACAAGTGCAGAGTCCTGCATTTAGGCTGGAAGAATCCCATTCACTGTTACAGACTAGGGACCGAATGGCTAGGAAGCAGTTCTGCAGAAAAGGACCTAGGGGTTACAGTGGACGAGAAGCTGGATATGAGTCAACAGTGTGCCCTTTTGGCTAATGGCATTTTGGACTGTATAAGTCGGGGCATTGCCAGCAGGTTGAGGGATGTGATCATTCCCCTCTATTCGACATTGGGGAGGCGTCATCTGGAGTACTGTGTCCAGTTTTGGGCCCCACACTACAAGAAGGATGTGGAAAAATTGGAAAGAGTCCAGCGAAGGGCAACAAAAATGATTAAGGGGCTGGAGCACATGACTTATGAGGAGAGGCTGAGGGAACTGGGATCGTTTAGTCTGCAGAAGAGAAGAATGAGGGGGGATTTGATAGCTGCTTTCAACTACCTGAAAGAGGGTTCCAAAGAGGATGGATCTAGACTGTTCTCAGTGGTACCAGCTGACAGAACAAGGACTAATGGTCTCAAGTTGCAGTGGGGGAGGTTTAGGTTGGATATTAGGAAAAACTTTTTCACTAGGAGGGTGGTGAAGCACTGGAATGGGTTCCCTAGGGAGGTGGTGGAATCTCCTTCCTTAGAGGTTTTCAAGGTCAGGCTTTACAGAGCCCTGGCTGGGATGATTTAGTTGGTAATTGGTCCTGCTTTGAGCAGGGGTTTGGACTAGATGACCTCCTGAGGTCCCTTCCAACCCTGATATTCTATGATTCTATGAACTGCATGAGGGTTTGTGCTGGAAGTGTTCACATGCCATATTGAAAGCTGGGTGCGTTTGGGAGTGACCCAATCAGTGAGCAGAAAGGAGAGCACGTTACTGTCCATACTGCACTCACTGGGTGTGATTGGAGTTTGGGAAGACATACCCAAGCTAGCCTTAATCTAGCTGGGTCAGGTACTGGAGCCGTGAAGCTGCAGTCCCTCCCAAACCCTGGGCATTAATAATGCTGCCATGGCTTCACGGCTCTAGTACCTGAGCTAGCTAGATTAAAGTCTACGCAAGCTGCAGCTGTACCCTGTGACAGCAGGGTAGACATACCCTCAGACAACCAATCATATGGCAAGAATAAGTGAATTGCAAACAGGGAATGACAAAAGGACAGCTGTTGCAAAGAGTTTGCAAGGAAGCTAGAAAGAGACTTTGTATAAACCATTCATTTCATGATGGGCCTTTCCTTTTGTCATTCTGTCCCCGCACATGTGTCTTGGTATTATTTGATTTTCTTTGTGTGTTTAGAGGTTATTTGTTTATAGGCATCACAATTTAACAAGATTACAAAAACACCGAATAAATACATTTAAATGAATCATTGACTAGGGTGACCTTGATGTCAATAACAATCCCCTTTGACTCTATACAAACATTTTAGCCTTTGCAAATCTGGTAATTCATTGCATCTGTGGAGGTTACAAGTGAGTTTTTGTTTATTTTAAATGACTGCCTAATAGCTGGAACCGACATTGTGTCTCTCCTGCTGACTCACTGGTTAGTAAAAGCACTATAATGAGTGTGACATCTTTAAACACTATTGAACGTACTGTTTCCTTTCAACCAGATATAATTTGCAATCATTCAACTCTCATGTAAAAGAAGCATGTGATAAAGGGTGCAATTTAATATGCCCCTCCCTAGCCATTACAGGAGTGGGTGCAGAAAATGCTGAGAATTCCAATATTATTTAGTATGATAATCCCCAGAGAATACATATTAGCTGATTGCCTTTGTTTAAAAAGGCATGTGGCTTTCACTTCAGCAAAATCTTTTACATTCTTTAACAGGAGCAGTCTTGACGCTCACTTCTATCATTAATAGACCATAATAATAGCAGTAGTTTTATTTATATGCCACCCTTTGCCAAATTACTTGGAGCACTAAAAGCCAGAATAAAACCATAGATTAATATTCTAAAAGGATCATAAAACACGGCCCATTATAGTACATAAGCATTAGCACTAACTGAAAGCGGAGAGACCTGTGTTGAATTCCAGACTCTGCCACTGGCTCTCTTGTGACCTTGGGCAAGTCACTTCATCGCTCTTGAGGTAGCTAGATTAATAGATTCCAAGGCCAGTAGGGATCACTGTGATCATCTAGTCTGATGTCCCCTATAACACAAGACATAGAACTTCCCCAAAATAATGTATATTTAATCTAGAGCAGCTCTTTAGGAAAAACACCCAATCTTGATTTAAAAATTGCCAGTGATGGAGAATCCACTACAACCCTTGTTGTTATCTCCATTCTATAGATGGGGAGTTGTGGCACAGAGAGACTAAAGTGACATATCTAAGGATGCATAGGAAGTCTGTAGCAGATGGATACTGAATCCAGATCTGCTAAGCCCCATTTCAGTGCCTTACTCATCAGACCACCATCCCTGTCTAGACCACCCTACAGCTACATTACCTTAGTTTCTTTCACTCTCCCCAAGCTTCTCACCTATAATGATTAAAAGTTTCTCAAATCCTACTAAACTCAGAGACATCTTGTAGCAATGGAGTTCCACAGTCTAATTGTGGATAGTGTTGAAAAGTATTTCCTGCTCATCTGTTTTATTTTTGCTGCCGTTCCATTTTCTTAAGTGTTCTTTTACTCTTGATTTATGAGAGTGGGTGAATAGAAGTGTCCAGTTTACATTACTTTTATCTTGTCTCATTTTCTTCTTCTCTTCTGTAAGGTAAATGGATAACCCCTCTTGAGGGTTTACGAGGACTATCCCGTTGTTTTATGCCACTACTAAGGATTCTCTGGGCCAATGTATGGTCTCAAATACATGCACTACAGCTCTTGTTAAAGTTGAGAGGAAATGTGCTTGATGATGAAGGGCCAGATTTTGGTCCACTGTCCAGCAGCCTGGAAAATGCCAATGCTCAAAGGGTTAATCTGGCTATGAGTCAGCATGCTTGAGAATCCAGACTCTTTTCAGGCTGTCCAAAGCATATGGAATTTATAACAAACTTCAACAGAAAGTAGCAGTATCCAGCGAACCTGTGGTTTGGTCCCTTTGATATGAGTATTCAAAAGGGCCCCAAATGTTTTAGGAACAAAGAATGAAGTCTCCTTTCCACTCCTAAGCCAGAGAGCAAACAAGGCAGGCAGTGGCCTGGTGGCCCGCACATATGAAAATGGGATGCAAATGAGTATGAGGCCAAAAGGCAGAGTGGGGCTTAGAATATTCTGTCATTAGGGGACCCCCCAGGGAAATTTTGATACCGCACACAGTGAATCCTTTTAATGTTCAGCCAATTAGCATGGGGGAGATAAAGGCCCAATGATACATAGTCCTGCCAGGAGTGCAGGGCACTGGACTAGATGACCTCTCGAGGTCTCTTCCAGTTCTATGATCTCAGAATATTAGTTATGAGAATAAACAGTCCTGTGGAGGTGGCACCTTTCCCGACAGCCTCAGAGATTTCAGGGTGGGCACCTGTGTGCATTTGCAGGGACAGGTGTGTTTTCATGTGTATGTGTCTGCAAACCTTACAGATTCAGTGCTTGTGGCATGGCTGCCATCGTGGCCAACACACAGTGGATTCAACTGACGACGTTTAGAGCATGAGGGGTCACAGCTTGAGCTAAAACAAGTGAACACTTTGCAGCTGGGGGCTGTACCGACTCAGAATCTCCACAGATTGGCACAGACGAGGATCTGCAACGCACGCACACACCACTTTCATTTTTATTTATTGAACTGCTCCTAAAATAGCTCAACATAAAATTTGGAGAAAAAATAATGAAGAAAAAAACCCAAACCCCTACGAATTACCTTGAATAATTTCAAAGAGCCACTTTGTACAACTTTCTGTTTCAGAACACTTCACAATTGCCTTGTGCTTTTAAAACCCTCCATGGACTTGTTCCAACCTCTGGTTTATGCTCTGGGCCCAATTCCGATCTGATTTACAGAGGTGTAAATCAGGAGCTCAGCACAGTCACAGCAGTGAAAAACCATTGTGCTCCAGTAGTATGGTAATGCTAATGAGATAGAGAGATTCTGAACCCTGCCTTCACAAAGGTCCCAGTTCAGCAGGGGACTTAAGCACATGCCTCATTTTAAGCATGTGAATAATGCCATTGAAATCAATGAGGCCAAATTTTGTACTTGGATTTGTTCTTCAGAGAATCTCTCTGGTCCATAATCTGAACACCTCCTGCTTCCAGCGCAAGTCTGAATTTGGATCCCAGTATGAATCCCATGCTTTGTGGCTTGGGCCCATCACTACTCGTCCTACCAGAGCTTTCTCCTCTTCACCTCCTGCCATCTTGCACCTCGCTGCCTCTTCGAGTCTCCAGCTCCCTTCGCACATCAGCGGCAAACCTCTCATTTGGATGTGATGTGCCAGCACAGGGTCATCTCTAGCTGTTCCAGACTGTTCATTCTATCAGCCCGTATGTCAGCACTAACATAAATAAAAGAGGCTATCGAGTTTCTTTGCCTTGCCAAAAAGCCACATAGATTTCTGAGTGGATTATTGTTTGATTGGCTTCACTGGGTTTTATAAGGGTTTGTACATGGAGTTGAAAATATTATTTACTTTTAACAAGCTATTTATGTCCTAGCCAGCATCAACCGCTAATCAATACTGTTCTCCCATCTGTTCTCAGATACCGAGATCAGCACATTTCTAATCTCCACTCTGAATGAAAGGAAAGAAAATGTTTGGACAGAGAGAGAGAGAGAGAGAGAGATGGATCTGACCCAAGTAAGGTCACCAGACAGCAAATGTGAAAAATCGGGACAGGGGTGGGGGGTAATAGGAGCCTATATAAGAAAAAGACCCCAAAATTGGGACTGTCTCTATAAAATTGGGACATCTGGTCACCCTAGAACCAAGTCTCCAACTCCACACGTCTCTAAACATTTGGGAATTTTGGATCCAAATCTCTGACCTTTGTAGGTTATGGACATCTTTAGAAGGCGATCCTTGTGTAACTTAGCCCTCAGTCTCTTGGGCTCTGATTGGTGTTACGTTCATGGCATACAAACAAAGAAATTATGTAAAATCATAAAATACTCTTTCTGGAAGGTTGTGACATAACACTTAAAATCCAGCACTCTAACACACAAGAACCTAAAACAGAGAGACACAAAGCAGGCTGCTCTGTAAAAACAGAGAAGCACAACTCACCCCACCTTGCTATAAGCTGACTCTGCAGACTGACTGATGCTAGAATCCAGATCGCACACTTCCCCACAAAGCCCTTAGCCTGCAAGCAGGACCAGCTTACAATTTTAACACAGTTTTCAATACAGCACAATTAGAAGAATCATTTTCCTCCTTAACAGTTCTTAGCAGCCATCAAGACTGTTTACGTCAGGTTCCTTTAAATAGAAGCAGTGTATTGTGACAGCCAGCTGGTCTGTGGAATTACAGTGAAAAGGTGAGATTCTGTTGATATTATTATTTATTTGTACTGAAGTAGAGCCTTGAGACCCTAATCGTAGACCATGACCCCATTGTGCTAGGGGCTGTACAAACATAGAACAAAAAAACAATTCCTATCCTGAAGAGCTTACAAGTTAAGTATATGACAGGAGACAAAAGGTGGATACAGCAAACAGGCAAAGGAGCACTAGGAAACAATGAGATGAAACTGATCAACATAAAAAGCAGAGGTCACAGCAGACCTGCCACCTAACCACTGTTGAGTCTTTAGTAGGCATCATGGCAGAGGATGGGTGAGATCCTGGTCTCACCGACAGCAGTATAAATCCAGAGTAACGCCAATGAAGTTGTCGGATGAGCCTTGCTTCAGTGTCGTGTTGATGGCTCTTTAATCTGATCCTGCTGGCTCAGGGAGCAAGCCATCGGGACCAGAACTCAAACCTAGATCTCCTACATGGAAGCAGAGAAGTCCCACTGGGCCATCTACTGAGACAAACCTTTTTTGGGTCAGCATCTGGCTAATAGTTGCTTACTTAAAAACATTAACGTAGCAGTTATGAGCAAGAGGCTTGGTTTGCCATCAAGGGCCTATATAGGCATCCCACAGGCCTCTGCACTAATCCTCATAACAAATGGGGTCAATTAGTGCTAGCTGCAGCTTGCCTGATATGGATACATCTCATCTCTAATCCTTACCATTGAAAGCCACCATCGCTGCTCTCATTCTCACAAATGTGGTGGCTCTCATAGATATATTTCAAGCAGGGATGCTGCCTCCTCTCCACCCCCTTCTTCAATATGGAGAGAAAGTAATCGATAGCCCACACAACCAGAAACTGTGGTATCTGGCTGTGCTCTCACTTGGCAGGCTAAGGAGGACAGAGCTGATCACAACAAGGGTTTCTTTACTGCTGGCAATCTGGGACAACAAGCCGTTTCTATTCATCTACCAAGGAAGAGAGAAGCACAAGGGACTAAGATCTATTTATCTATCTTAAAGCCTCATAGATTTTAAGGCCAGAAGGGACCATCATGATCCATCTAATCTGACCTCCTGCACATTGCAGGCCACAGAACCTTGCATACCCACTCCTGTAATAGGCCCATAACCTCTGGCTGCGTTACTGAAGTCCTCAAAATCTTAATGTAAAGAATTCAAATTACAGAGAATTCACCAGTTAGTCTAATTCAAACCAGCAAGTGACCCATGCCCCATGCTACAGAGGAAGGTGATCCCCCCCAGTCCCCGCCCCAGGGTCTCTGTACATCTGACCGGGGGAAAAATTCCTTCCTGACCCCAAATACAGTGATCAGTTAGACCGTGTTGGTGAGACCCACCAGCCAGACATCCAAGAAAGAATTCTCTGTAGTAACTCAGAGCCCTCCCCATCTAGTGTCCCATCTCGGGTCATTGGACATATTAGCAAATAGCAGGCATGGATGGGCCATATGCCATTGTAGGCAACCTTCTCGTACCATCCCCTCCACAAATTTATCAGTTAGGTTTTTTTGCTCCCACTGGTTCCTTGGGAAGGCTGTTCCAGAACGTCACTCCTTTGATGGTGAGAAACCATCTACTTTCAAGCCTAAACTTGCTGATGGCCAGTTTATAGCTGTTTGCTCTTATGTCAATATTGGCCCTTAACTTAAATAACTCCTCTCCCTCCCTGGTGTTTATTCCTCTGATGTATTTAAAGAAAGCGATCATATCTCCCCTCAGCCTTCTTTTGGTTAGGCTAAACAAGCCAAACTCTTTGAGTCTCCTCTCATTAGGTAGGTTTTCTGTTCCTTGGATCATTCTAGCAGCCCTTCTCTGCACCTGTTCCAGGTTGAATTAATCTTTCTTAAACATGGGAGACAAGAATTGCACCCAATATTCCAGATAAGGTCTCACCAATGCCTTGTATAATGGTACTAACATTTCCCTCTCTCTACTGGAAATATCTTCCCTGATGCATCCTAGGATTGCATTAGCCTTTTTCATGGCCACAACACATTCATGGCTCATAATCGTTGTGTCATTGACCAATACATCTAGGTGTTTCTTCTCTGTTGCTTCCAACTGATACCCAAGTATATAGCAAATATTCTTCTGCATGACGTTGCACTTTGCACTATTAAATTTCATCCCAATTCTACTATTCCACTTTTCAAGGTTATCCAAATCTTCTTGTATGATATTCCAGTCCTCCTTCATCCTGGCACTACCTCCAAACTTTGTGTCATCTGCAAATGTTATTAGCATACTCCCCTCTTTGTGTCAAGGACACTAATGGAAATGTTAAATAAGATTGGCCCCAGGGCTGATCCTTGAGAAACACTAAGTAACCTCCCTCCAGCCTGACATCTTTCAGCATGGCCCACTGTTGTCTCCCCTTTAATCAGTTCTTTACCCACCTTTTGATTCACAAATTAATCCCTGTCATTTTCAATGTAACTAATCATTTCCCATGTAGAACTGTATCAAATGCTTTACTGAAATCCAATGAGATTAGATCTATTGCATTTCCTTTCTCTTGGAAATTGATTATCTTCCCAAAGAAAGAGATCAGGCTAGTCTGGCATGATGTACCTTTTGTATAACCATGTTGTATTTTATCCCAATTACCTTTTATCTCTATGTCCATAACTACTGTCTCTTTCAAAATGTGTTCTAAGATCTTGCATATAATTGAAGTCAAATTAACAGGGCTTGTAGTTTCCCAGATCATTTTTTCACTTTCTGAAATACAGGCACTACATTTGCAATTCTCCAGTCATTGGGTACAACCTCTGAGTTTACGGATTCATTAAAGATCCTTGCTGCTGGGCTTTTGAATTCATCCTCCAGTTCCTTTAATATTCTTGGATGGAGATTATCTGGGTCCCCAGTTTGGTCCCATTAAGTTGATTGAGTTTGGCTTCCACCTTGGATGTGGTAATTTCTACTTCCATATCCTTGTTCCCATTAGCCATCCTACCACTGCCCCAAGCTCCTCATTACCCTTATTAAACACTGAGGAAAAATATTCATTTAAGTGTTGGGCCATGCCTAGATTATCTTTAACCTCCACTCCATCCTCAGTGCTGAGCAGTTCCACTTCCTCTTTCCTTGTTTTCTTTTTATTTACATGGCTAAAGAACCTTTGCTATCTATCTATCTATCTAATGATTGTAGGGTTTCACACTACTACCCATCACTGTAATATCGAAGTGCCTTCCCTGTAAGATTTGTGATGGGACATATTCATCCTTGGGGTGCCTCCTTATGTCCATGCATAATGTCCTCAGCTCCAGCGCCTTTTGCAGGCTGTCTGCTTTTCACCGGGACTTCCGTGGCTTGAGCATCTGGCCAAGTCACATAAAATTCAACCCCCCTTCCAGGGTAATAATGTCCCGACTCAACCCCCTCTTCTATCCTCCCCAGAATCAACCGTCTGCACGCTCTTTGCCCCGCTCCTGGGCTCTGCAGAGTCCCTCCTCACTCTGTCACAGCGTGCTGCCTTCCAGAGCCTTCTCCTTGGTGGCCTGGCTCCTCCTGAGCCACTGACCCTCAGGGCTTCTTCTCTGGAGCTTCTCTTCCCCTGGGCCTGCTTTAGGAGTCTCCTTTTCCCTAGCTGCCCTCTCCCTTCAGGGGCAGTCTCAAGGGACAAGCTCCTTCCTGCAAGCCCCTCTGTTGTTCCTTTCCCCTTGAAGCTCATCTCCCTACACAGCCCAGCTTCCCTAGCCTTGCCCCTGTTTCAGGGCTTAACTCCTCTTTTCAAAGCCAAGTCCCGCCCTCCTCTCATGGCCTGTTACCCAGGGGCATTCCTTTACCCTGCAGCCCTGCTCTCCTTCCCCATCTTTTCCTAGCTTGGCTAGGATCCCATCCCAGAATTATTCTCCCCCACTACCTGAACTACCTTCTTGCTATTCCCAGAGAGGGACAGCAGAGTCTCTCCCTGCAGCCTCTTTCTACTACAAACTTCCTCTCTTTATACTGTCTGGCCTGCTCCTGGCCAGCTGGGCTTCAGGATTCATTAAGTGTCCCCCCCACTGCTCCAGGTGCAGCCTGGTATGTTAATTGGCCTCTTGAGCCCACATTTACCCGTTCAGGGGCTATGTGGGGTACGCACCCCAGCACAGATGGCTTGCTGTGTTTATTTGATTAAAACCAAGGGTGGACATTTATTTGCAAGTGACTGCAGCTTTCAGCCGTCTGCTCCTTTGGTATCGCAAAGGTTGGGCACCCAGGTTTTAACATTCGCCACAAGCCTCCATATGCTAAAGCTCAAGGCAGTTTCTAAACCAAGCCATAGAGATTCAGTGGCATCAGACAGGATTTCTTTTCCCCCCTTAGAAGCACCATGGTATCTTTTGCAGAACATCAGAACAATCAAGCTTTTCAGAGAACTGATTTGCATTCTGTCTCACTGCATTGCCAAGGTCACTCCAGGTATGTCTACACTGCAATTAAACAGCCTGGCAGCCAGAGTCAGTTGGCATGGGACAGCCCACGGGTTTCTAATTGCATAGTAGCCATAGCCTCTGTGCTGGCTGCCTCAGTGAAAGGAGAATCCTGGCTTTCATTGGAGAGGACGGCTCTTAAGTCACATCAAAGGAAGAGCAAAATCTTTGGGTCCAACTCGCCTTTCAGTTATTCGGATGTAAATCAGGAGTCACTCCATGGAAGCCAATGGAGTTACGCCAGCAAGAAACTGGTCAGAGAGAATTAGATCCTTGGAGTGCACCATCCTTTCTTCGGAAGGTGGTAAGCGCGAGGTTATAGCTTTGCCACAAGCCCTGCGTGTGGGTCAGTGTTTGGTGCTGCACTGCCCCAGAGGGAGAGCAGGGGAAGAAATGCATCTCAGAGAGGTACAAAGAGGGGTAGAAATTGGCTAGTGGTCCATGCCAGAAGCAAGTGTTTATTATCCCTTCTGCAATGGCTCAGCTGTGCCGCCTGGCTTGTTGGAGTCTCACCAACTTCGGCACCCACCTGCTTGGAGGGCTGACCAATCACCTTCCCTTGCATGTCTCAGGCCAAAATCTGAGTAGAATTTGTGCTTGTATAGGGGCGCAGCCTGCCTCACAGTCTCGCCCTAAATGCTTCGTTTCCAGTTGGTTGGATTAGCGATGACTAATGAATAAGAATTACTCCCGAGGGCAATTATGCCTAACAAACTTGGAGGGAGCAGGGAGCCTTTAAGCCTTTGGGATCCGTGCAGTTATATAGGCTCTGATCCATCCCCATAGCCAGCCCCGGACAGTGTGAGGTAGCTACCTGTTTTGGGCACTGCCCCTTTAAAGTTTCCAAGGAATCCACCTTTGAAGACAGGGTCTGAAGAGCCAAGCTAGTTCAAGATGGCGGCTGCTGCAGAGTGAGCGGCATAACCCACACTAGGGGAAGTGCGAGTCCTTGTCTCCCCCTGCTCGTCAGAGCATTTAGGCAGTTTGAGTCTGTTATGGCTTCCAGCTAAACAAGCCTCTAAGCCTTTAGTTCAAATGATGATAGCTCATATGATTAGCTCTGCAGATTCAAACCCAGATTTGGGCCCAAGCAGCGTTGGTTACCATCACACCCATGGCGATCTCTCAGAGAGATTTTACATTTGTTCTTTCTGGTTTTGTCTGGCCGAAATAAGTCACTCGGGACCAATGTACAGTTGCATTTTGTGTACGAGGAAAATAAAGCACAGAGCAGGAGCTCATATTTCCTCCTCCTCCCAGTCTGAATCCTGGCGCCAGTGAGCTCCGACAGAATTAAAATGCATTATTAAGTTTAAACATCTTTTCAGAAAGGTCATTTCCCAGTCTCTGTCGGTTCCTACCTTGCTATCTCAGAAACTCCACCGGGCTGGGATTTATTATCCTGATGATAATGGTGTGCTTCATTTTCTCCATTCTGTCAATTTTTTACTCTTTTCTTTATTCCTAGTATGGCTAGAAGTGACTCAATATGATGAGTTGATTGTTATGCCTTTTGAATGAAAGTCACTATGTGGTCCCTTTTCTCAACCGCCTTCACCCTATGACATTATTTCTGGGGGGGAGATGAGATGTTACATCTCAAAGAATTTCACCCCGGTGGAAAATGCCAGCAATTTTAAATAAATACATTCTCTGAGATGTTACATTACCCTGCAGAGCCAGTGCACAGCAGAGATAAAATGGCTTTCCAGAACTGATTTTGCTTCCCCGCAAGCCGAATGGAATATCAAAGCCCACATTTAAAAGGAACCATTAGGAAAAAGGTTATACAGAATGTTATCAACGGAAAGATGTTGTAAATGAAACGGAAATGATTGCCTGAGAAATCGTTTGCTTTGCTACTGAGAGGGTAACAACAATAAATAATAGAGCTGAAAACTGAGATTCCTGCTCTGATGTCAGAATATTTTCTGTTTACATTATTTTAAAATAAAAGATCAAAGAATAAATCAAATATAACCTCCTACCTAAGTAACGTGTTTGCTGTTAAGTCAATCATTAAAACAATGGGTCTGACCTAAGCTGGTGTACATTGACGTTGCTCGCTTAAAGTCAATGGAGCTGCACATGTAACAGCTATAAACCCTGGTTGTCGGCTTGCGGGATTGAACCTGGGACTTCTCCTGCAGCTTAACACATGAGCCTCTACCACATGAGCTAAAAAGCCTCCTGGCTGTTAGCTAAGGCTGTAGAGCAAACTCATTAATTTCTCTCTCTAAGTGGTCTTGATGCCACTAGATGGGACAGAGCACCACACCCAGGATGTGTGTGGGTTAACCACACATTTACACCGGCTAAGAATCTGGGCCCATACGTGTAAAGAGAAATACAGACCTATGCAAACATATAGAAACATAATAGAAACCTGCAATGATGATTACACTTTATTTGTATTATGGTAGTGCCTCGGATCCCCAGCCAAGATCAGGACCTCATTGTGCTAGGTGCTGTACGGACACAGAGACAGCCCCTGCACTGACAAGCTTATCTAGTCCTTTTGTAAATATTGGGGCTGCTCAGTGCTGGAGTACAGCAACCCCCCAGGTGCCAGTAGCGTGCCAGGGGCACCAAGACTTGGAGGCAAGAACTGCAGGTGCTCCTGCATCTAGGCCTCGTTGATGCTCGCCTGGGTAAGTCTCCATAACCATGCCAACCCACAGCTAAGGGAAAGGGTATTTTGCTAGGGCGGGCGGGAAAGGGGGAGGTTGCAGATACCTTAGGTGCAGAGGCTTACGCAGTTACAGTTCAAGGTGAGCAATAGCAGTAAATGTTCGGGTCCCTGGGGAGTCCTTTTGAGAGTCAGGGCTCTTCAGGGCTAGTGCTTGGGGTGTCCTCTCCAGCCCAGTCACTCTTAGATTGAGGGTTTCCCAGCCAGGCTCAGTAAGTGTCTCTCACTGGGGCCCTTCTGCACTGGCTCCCTGCCATATGTCTCACACAGAACTGGTCCCATCTGTAATGTCCGGCAGCCACACATGTTCCACACGCTGCTCTGCACACGGTACCTAGGGAGTCTTCCTCCATCCAGCTTCCTGCAGCTCCTGGCTTCCTAACAGAGACTGGCCACTTCCTGGTCCAGGACGTTTCCTCTGGCCTGGCCAGGGAAAGGAGAGGACAGTGGGGAAGGGACTGATGGCATTTGGGAGTCATAGGCATCTGGTTAGCAAATCTATCACACTTTGCATCTGAGGTTGGCAGATAACAGTATAAATAGGCTTGGAAGAATTAGATTTTTATCAGTAAATACAGATAAACGTTGATTTCACCAGACACATTGTGAAGCAGGAGAGCCAGAAGCTCCCTAGAAGTGGGGGTCCACTGTTGCCTGGACTGTGGCCCCACTCTCTGCTGGGCCCCCCAGAGGCCCCACCTGTGCCCCGCCCCTGATACCGAGACCCTGCTGTCACTTGGCCTCTTCCCCCTGAGGCTCCTCCAACTGCTTGCTCCTCTCTGCCTCTCCCCTGCATCACTCACCCTTAAGACAGGTAAAAAGTGATGTGGCCATGCCCCCTCTCCCCGATGTGAGACTTTCTGGGGGTGTCCAGAACTGTGGTTGTCCTTGTTAATCCTCTGCTTTAGCCAAAGAGATTTGTTGGTGTTAAACTGAGTGACAGCTCTCGGTCACCCCTGCTTGCTAGCGCGGCAGACAAGCTCTTTAGGACTGCGCCATTCCTTTGTGCCTTGCAGGTAACACTGGATAAACCCTGGTCCCCAATCTCCCTGGAAGATTGTTCATCTGCAGCACCCAGCCCTGGTCACAGAAATGACCAAATTTGCTGTGCACACACCAGCCTGTTGGGCCTGCTGAGGTTTCACACATTGGTCCTACAAAACCCAGGAACTCTTGGGCACCATCTACCGGCATGTTATCTATTACCTATTAATGGATATACAGACGTAGGGCCTGCTCAGAACAGCCGGTTGCATCCCCAGTGTGGTTCTGAGTTATGAAGCGTAGGCTATGAGCTGGCTGTTTCCTGGAACTTCTTGGGTTAACAGACTCTGTTATTCATACCACTAGACCGACCCAGGGCTGTTACTACAGAAAGGTTAAATGTTTCGTCTGAGGTCACACAGTGATTCCATGACAGAGCTAGGAGCTAGCGTAACCTTTGGGTGGGCTAATGTTCACTAAATTGCCCTTCTCCAGTTCCCATAAAAACCCTCAACTCCCGTAGAAAAGCAACTGGAGACCCAGAATTCAGTCTCCAAGGATTTTCAGCAAGGCTTGCACGGGGTCAACCTCCCCACATTCAAGTCCCAAAAGGAACAAAATTAATGAATTTACTTAAGTAACAACTTTATCAAATCTTATTGTTGCCGGCTCAAAGAGCCCGAGGCGGAGCAACAGCAGGTTCGTTGCCCGGTGTGCGTCGCACTAATTATCACACCAGGGTGGAGAAGCAAAAACCAGGTTTATTTGAGCCCAAAAAAGGTGCCAGGGAGAAAAACCATTCTCAAATCCTGCACACCCGCGCGCAGGCGGGATCCCAGCATTTATACCCCCCTTGTTTGTGTAAGCCTTTTGTTCGGTTTTCCCCTTCACCCCTCCCTTCCCAACAGCAGCTACATTAGGCATTACATTTCAGCGTGTTAGAAAAAGTTCTCATCCATAAGCTTATCTGTTGGCCTTCACAGAACAGCACAGACGCATGAAGCCTTCTCCCCCTCTTTCTCCCGCCTTCTCACTACTATTGCTAGTTTAAGCGGAACTGCAGCTATCTGCTAAAAAGCTGACTCTCACAAATTCTGCTTCTAGGCTGTTAGCATGCAGGCTGGTTAAAGTTCACAGCATGTAAGAACTTTGGTTCACTTCAGGCCCAAAGTCACAACTTTGGTTTACTCAGGCCTAGTGACACCAACATTATGATAAAGAAACATAATAAATTATAATAATATAATTTTTACAACATAACATGGGTATTTTATAATCCATAGACATTGCCTTCACGGTTGTACATAAACATAAATAAAGAAAACAAATTAACCCTAAACAGGTCAGTCCCCACAGAAACACAGTGAGAAGAAACTCAAGAGTTCCCCGCAGCTTAGGCTGAGTTCACTTGAGTCTCAGTTAGAGGCTTTGATCACCCAGGCTACAGTCTGCGGAGTTCCTGATCTACATTACAGAGTTTTGTCAACAAAAGTTATGTCGACACTCAAAAAGCTCTATAATAAAAAATCAGCATTGCATGTTCACACTCGCTGCCTCCGTCAGCAGTGTAAGCAATGCATTGTGGGTACCTATCCCACAGTCCAGCTCGACACCTTCTGCCTCTAGGTCTTGTGGGAAGGCAGAGCGGATCGCAGCACATCTTGGGTCCGGGCTCAATGTCTCATGATGCACTGATTTCCATCCAGGGCCGGCTCCAGGCACCAGCCGACCAAGCACGTGCTTGGGGCGGCACCTTGGGGCGGGGAGAGGCGGCGCTCTGGTTTTGTTTTTGTTTTTTGGTTCGTTGGGGCAGCGCTGAAGAAGGTTTTTTTTTGTTTTGGCTGTGCAGCGCTTGTGGGGGCGGGGGCTTTGGGTGGCATGGCACTTGGGGGGGCGGGGGCTTTGGGCGGCGCGCGGGGCTTCAGGCGACGTGGTGCTTGGGGAAGCGGGGTTTCGGCAGTGTGGGAGGTTCAGCGATGCGGTGCTTGCAGGGGAGGGCGCTTACGGCAGGGCGGCGCTCTTCTTTTTTGCTTGGGGTGGCAAAAAAGTTAGAGCCGGCCCTGTTTCCATCCCAGCATTCCACGGGCTTCTGGCTTTCTTTTGTGGCATTTTTCTGTGGCCCTCGTTTGCTGTGCACCCCGGCATCTTTGTGTGAAGGGATGCAACATTTCCCCTCCACTTGCTTTTAAGAATCTTCAGTTGGAATCCATGCAGACTCGTCCTTTGCTGAAATCATTGTGAGCCAGTCAGCTAACTGATTAACCAACCACTCAGTTAAGTGTATAGATTAAAAAAAAAACAAAAAACCTCTGACAATAAAATACAAGAACTGAGAACAGCAAAATATAAATGGCTCTTTCCCCATTACATTGGCCAAACTGGACAGTCTCTATGTAAAAGAATAAATGACACAAATCAGACGTCAAGAATTATAACATTCAAAAACCAGTTGGAGAACACTTCAATCTCCCTGGTCACTCCATTACAGAGCTAAAAGTTGCAATATTACAACAAAAAACTTCAAAAACAGACTCCAACGAGAGACTGCTGAATTGGAATTAATTTGCAAACTTGACACCATTAAATTAAGCTTGAATAAAGACTGCAAGTGGATGGGTCATTACACAAAGTAAAACTATTTCCCCATGCTTATTTTCCCCCCCTACTGTTGCTCACACCTTCTTGTCAACTGTTGGAAATGGGCCATCCTGATTTTTTTCTCCTGCTGATAATAGCTCACCTTAACTGATCACTCTCGTCATAGTGGGTATGGCAACCCCCATTTTCTCATGTTCTCTGTGTATATATCTCTTTCTACTGCATTTTCCACTGCATGCATCCGATGAAGTGGGTTTTAGCCCACGAAATTTAATGTGGATAAATGTAAAGTAATGCACATTGGAAAAAATAACCCCAACTATACATACAACATGATGGGGGCTAATTTAGCTACAACGAGTCTGGAAAAAGATCTTGGAGTTATCGTGGATAGTTCTCTGAAGATGTCCACGCAGTGTGCAGAGGTGGTCAAAAAAGCAAACAGGATGTTAGGAATCATTAAAAAGGGGATAGAGAATAAGACTGAGAATATATTATTGCCCTTATATAAATCCATGGTACGCCCACATCTCGAATACTGTGTACAGATGTGGTCTCCTCACCTCAAAAAAGATATTCTAGCACTAGAAAAGGTTCAGAAAAGAGCAACTAAAATGATTAGGGGTTTAGAGAGGGTCCCATATGAGGAAAGATTAAAGAGGCTAGGACTCTTCAGTTTGGAAAAGAGAAGACTAAGGGGGGACATGATAGAGGTATATAAAATCATGAGTGATGTTGAGAAAGTGGATAAGGAAAAGTTATTTACTTATTCCCATAATACAAGAACTAGGGGTCACCAAATGAAATTAATAGGCAGCAGGTTTAAAACAAATAAAAGGAAGTTCTTCTTCACGCAGCGCACAGTCAACTTGTGGAACTCCTTACCTGAGGAGGTTGTGAAGGCTAGGACTATAACAATGTTTAAAAGGGGACTGGATAAATTCATGGTGGCTAAGTCCATAAATGGCTATTAGCCAGGATGGGTAAGAATGGTGTCCCTAGCCTCTGTTCATCAGAGGATGGAGATGGATGGCAGGAGAGAGATCACTTGATCATTGCCTGTTAGGTTCACTCCCTCAGGGGCACCTGGCATTGGCCACTGTCAGTAGACAGATACTGGGCTAGATGGACCTTTGGTCTGACCCGGTACGGCCTTTCTTATGTTCTTATGTTCTTATGCTCAAATACATTTGTTAGTCTCTAAGGTGCCACAAGTACTCCTGTTCTTTCCCCATTACTACATTTAAAGAAAAGTTGGTGACTCAGACTAGTTGAGACATTTAATTAAAACAGTTTGGCTAAACTCAAACAACATTCAAAGTATACAATTAAGATAGAAGAAATTATTTGCCCCTTTCAGTAATTAGCATTGCCCATGCTTCCCTGTTAGAGGCTTAACAAGATCACTGAGCTTCTGCAAAATGCTTCAGAGTCAGAGCAAACAGCCTGCTTTCTGCTCCTGGGCTCAGCTTCTCCCAACTCACCCAGGGCACATGACTCTTTGTAAAGCAGCTGCCCTGACCGCTTGCCCTCATGGAGTCTGACCCCAGCAACAGGGAACCTATTGGAGCAGACCCCAAAACTACCACACCCCAAATCCAGAAGCTTCTGGATGTATAGTGCTAAATCTGCCTAGCAACAATTACCCGGACACAACTCACTCCTACCCACCAAGGGGTCTCTTAAAGAGATAGCTCCCTATTAGGCATATGGGTTACACAACTAGCTGACACGCTGGTACATCATTATTATTTGCATTATGGTAATGCCTAGAGGTGCCAACTGAGATCGAGGCTCTGTTGCACATACATACTGTGAGACAGGCCCTGCCCCAAAGAGCTTAGGGTCTAAATAGACAAGACAGATCAGGAAGGGGAGCTTCCTTGTATTAGAGATGGGAAACTGAGGCACTGAGAGTAAATGACTTGCCCAAGGTTACACAGGGTGTGTTGTCACAGAGCCAGGAACTGAACCCAGATCTCCAATGATCAACTAAAACTTTTACCACAAGATCACCCTGCCTCTAAAACAGAGGCTCCCATATGTTTTTCGCTGCACCCCCTTCTCCATGGAAGCTACATGACTGGGTCCCTCCAACTCCTGCCTCTCTGGTGCAGAAAATGACTCACTGAGGGGAGCAGGCAACTCACATCTTGGCTGGTGGCAGGACCTGGCTGGCTCCATCCCCGGAAGAGCCCATGGTAGCGCAGCATAGAGTGGTCTGTGGCTCCTTGCTTGCAGTCTCTGGCTAGTTTAAAATATGTGGGGCTGTGGCTGGCCCACTGTCTAGGGCGGGGCAGCAGCAGGGACCGTGTGCAGGGAGCCCCCAGCAGTCAGGTTGGGGAGGAGAGGGAAAGCAGCAAAATGATGCCAGGGTGGGGTGAGGTGGGGTTGTGCTCCTTTCCCTCCCAACTGCTAGGGATTCCCTGCCTCTCTTCCTGCTGCTATCTTGCCCTGGCCTGAACACCTGGCTGGCCACAGCTCCATGCCCCTCGAGTGCCCTCCAGGACCACACCCCACAGTTTGAAAACCAGTGCCCTAAGACATGACTTAACCTTGCCTGCACTGAAACAAAGTTGTGTTAACTTTGGGTGGTTATCCCAAACTTTTCAAGCTCATGTTCCAACCTGGCCCAATGTTCTACTGGAGCTCTGAGAGAGTCGATACAGTTTGCCAACCTTTTGAAGGAACCTGGGATGACTTAAGAGTTTGCACAGTGTGTGCTTTTGCAAGGTTTGATGCAAGAGCCGGGTGGAAAACATTTGAGAATGAGTATTGATTTGAATAGTTTTACTCCCTCAAACCCCAAAACTCAAAGTGAATCTCAGTATCTCTGGGTGGATCAAAACCAAAGGCAATGCTCAAAGGAAACATAAAGGAAGAGTTTTGGACAACTCTAGCTAGTGTTATGGTAATACTGGTGGCTGGTGGTTGAGCTGAGATGGGAATGAAGTGAAACGGAGTCTCTATAACTCTTTTGAGTATGTGCTAGAACAGGGGTGGTCAAACTACAGCCCGGGGGCCACATCCGGCCCTTCAGATGTTTTAATTCAGCCCTCAAACTCCCACCAGGGAGCGGGGTCTGGGGCTCCCCCCGGTCTGGTGCTCCAGCCAGGGAGAAGTGTCGAGGGCTTGTCCCACTTTGCGCGGCTTCCAGAAGCAGCAGCATGTCCCCCCTCCGGCTCCTATGTGTAGCAGCAGCCAGGGGGCTCCGCACACAGCCCCCACCCCAAGAGCTGCCCCTGCAGCTCCCATTGGCCAGGAAACGTAGCCAATGGGAGCTGCAGGGGCGGTGCCTGCAGATGGGGCAGCGCGCAGAGCCGCCTGGCCATGCCTCCATGTAGGAGCCGGAGAGATGACACGCCACTACTTCTGGGAGCTGCTTAAGTGCCGTCCGGAGTCTGCACCCCTGACTCCCACCTGTGCCCCAACCCCTGCCCCAGCCTTGATCCCCCTCCTGTCCTCCAATCCCCTTGGTCCCAGCCCAGAGCACATTTCTGTATCCCCAACTCCTCATTCCCAGCCCCACTCCAGAGCCCTCACCCCTAGCTGGAGACCTCACCCGCACCCCAACCCCCAATTTCATTAGGATTCATGGCCCGCCATACAATTTCCATACCCAGATGTGGTCCTCGGGCCAAAAAGTTTGCCCACCCCTGTGCTAGAAGGGCTGGGAGTTGGATTTCAGAAGCTTATCTGAGCCTGACTATAAACAACTTGGAGCCATGTTAGTCCTAGGATATTAGAGAGACAAGGTAGGTGAGGTAATGTCTTTTACTGAACCAACTTCTGTTGGTGAGAGAGACAAGCTTTTGAGCTACACATAGCTTTTCTTCAGGTCTGGGAAACATAGAATCATAAAATCATAGACTTTAAGGTCAGAAGGGACCATTATGATCATCTAGTCTGACCTCCTGCCCAACGCAGGCCACAGAATCTCACCCTCCCACTCCTGTATCAAACCTGTTTCTGAGCCATTGAAGTCCTCAAATCATGGTTTAAAGACTTCAAGGTGCAGAGAAACTTCCAGCAATAAGATTGAGCTCCTTGAGTCTATCACTATAACGGAAAATTTCTTACCAATAATTTCCTTCCTGGTAAAGGCATCTCCCACAAGTCTAGACTTCTGGGCTGATCCCCCCCTCTCTGCAGCTTCACAGAGACAAATCATTGTTTTGGCTCCACATACTCTGACCACGCCCCCTCTGCTTCTACTTGCCACTAGATGAGTTATTCCCAAGCTATAACACTTGCATAACATCATTAACAGACAGACAGAATAATTATGTACATTAGACCACAGACAAATGGTCCTATGGTAATGGCCAGGGGCGGCTCCAGGCCCCAGCACACCAAGCACGTGCTTGGGGCGGCATGCCGCGGGGGGCGCTCTGCCGGTCGCCGGGAGGGCAGCAGGCGGCTCCGGTGGACCTCCCGCAGGCGTGCCTGAGGAGGGTCCGCTGGTCCCGCGTGGCTTCGGTGGAGCCACGGGACTGGCGACCGGCATAGCGCCCCCCGCGGCATGCCACCGTGCTTGGGGCGGCCAAATGTCTAGAGCCACCCCTGGTAATGGCGCCATTTAAAGTAATCAGATGTAGGGAGGGATATGAAAACAGGAGTTCAGTAGATGAGAAGTACCCCCCATTTTAAAGAGCTTGCTCAAAGGTCTATATTCTTTCTGGCCTACTGCCTTCAGCACCTTCCTCTCAAAGGAAGCCTCTGCAAAAAATAAGTAAGTCCTCTTTGTAAAGCTTAACAAAGGTGTTAGCTGTAGACCAAGTGGCTGCTTTGCAAATTTCCAAAGTGGACGCACTTGTTCATTTCACCTACGCTGCTAAGGATTTCGTGGAGTGCATTTTGACCCCTTCCAGGACAGGAACCTCTGATGATTTGTCGGCTTCCAAAAAACAGTCTAAACCACATAGTGATGGAGGATTTGGTAGCTCTCAGTCCCTGGCACTTTGGGTGTCAGGACATGAATAAGGAACTCAGTCTTCTTGTAGATTCTTCATGCTTGAGGTAGATTTTCAATGGTCTTCTGACCTCTAAGGTGTGCCATGCCTTGGGGTGTTATAGTTTTGGACAAAATGAAGGAAGCACAGCCTCTTGAGAAGTGTGGAAGGAAGGATTTACCTTACAAAGAATGGATTCTGGTGTCCTGAGCACCACTTTGTCCTCATGGAACATGCATTAAGGCTCCCATATACACAAGACTGCCATCTCTGACACTCACCTGGTGGACATAACAGCTACTAAAAAACAAATCTTAATGCAGTGGTTCCCAAACTTTAACAACCTGTGAACCCCTTTCACTAAAATGTCAAGTCTCGTGAACCCCCTCTTAAAAATGAATATTTCCAGGGATTTTCTCCTTTACCTGAGTATAAATTATAAAAGCAGTGATCTTGAAAATATAAAATTTGTTTTTGTGACATGTTTATTACTCACTATGTATTAATTATTATCTATCATTACAGTATTTTTATTGCATTATGAAAATGGCAGCACACTTCCAAGATCTCACTTTTGTAGCTTGTATCACTTTGAATAAGCCTGTTTTAAGACAAGGCTCCTATATTTCATCAAGGAGTTTCAGATGTGAAACATCAGGAAGGTATTTAAAAAGCCAACTCAAAGAGTTCCTGCTACACAAGCATTCAGGTCTTGCACTCCAGGCAAACAACATACGTTACAACAAAGCTTAAACTTGTTCTTCATAATAATTTTAAAAACAATACTAGCTGCCTATTTAATTTGAAAACCAGCAAAAAATATCCACCTCCCTTTCCATTTCTTATAAGGAGTCTTGAAGGTTAAGTCTCCTCAGTGTCCCATCCTGCTCAGGGTCCCTAGGGACCAGGGCTGGCTCTAGGTTTTTTGCTGTCCCAAGCTCCGAGAGTGCAACTGCCCAAGCAAAAAAAAAAAAAAAAAGCCGGAATGCCGCCCCTGGAATTGTGCCGCCCCAAGCACATGCTTGGTTTGCTGGTGCCTAGAGCCGGTCCTGCTAGGGACAGCTCTGTCCGCCATTAGGGAATTATACAGAGTGTCACAGCTAAATACAAGGTGGACCAGATATAGACTTGTTAGCTGATGTATCACTTGTTTAATATCTCTTGCTACTAGGGACTAGACACAGTGACACATCCGAAGAAGTGGGTATTCACCCACGAAAGCTCATGCTGCAAAACGTCTGTTAGTCTATAAGGTGCCACAGGATTCTTTGCTGCTTTTATAGACACAGTGAGATGTTCAAGTTTTAGATCATGTGGTTTCCAGAAGGTCAGTGCTCAGCAACATTCCCACACCCAGAATGCTACACTTCTGGAAATGGCTGCCCCAGACATGTAAATCAATTCTGTCTGTCCCTGAGCCCATATTCATCATTGGCGGTGATGGATAGTGCATCATTAGATTTCCTTTAAACAAGTGATTGATAACAAGCATAAATGTGAGAGCTCTCGTTTCTCATGCCATTCAGGAAATGAGTCATCACCACTCTGCCACGCATTTGCCTCACTTTCAAGGAGTTGGTGTTTTAGCAGTGGATGATATTGAAGGAAAATTTACAAGTTGATTTGTGAGAGTCCTGTGATCACAGCTCCCTTTTAATCAACTTCCCCTTGTCAGATCAACCTGTTGCATACCTGTCAATACTTTGGGGAGAAAATGAGTCTGCCAAAACTATTCTTAGCAGGTCATGGCTGAGGACAAGTGATGTGTCAACCCTTCCCTGCCAAAGCTGGGAACATTTTCAGTTATTTATTATGGGAGCGGCTAGAGGACTCAACCAAGATCAAAACCCTGTTGTGTTAGGCAAACACAGAGACAGTCCCTGCCTCTAAATATTTCCCAACTGAATACACAAAAAGTGTTACATCCAACACAGGGAATTCTCTACACTTTCTACAGGACCTCCTCTTGACAAATAAAGAGGATCTGATCACAGAACTAAACATCAATGGTAACTTAAGTGCAACATTTATAATATGCAAACAGAATGAAGTCCAGACCAGTGATATATATACTTGGTGGTTTAAAAAGGGCTAATTTCACAAAGTGGAAAACAATTACGAGACAAATCAGATAATTTGGAATTGTTTAAGAACATTTTACTAGATGCCCCAAAAGCCACAATCCCACAATTGAGGAAGAAGGCCATGTTGGTTAAAGAACTGACCTGGTTTAGAGGGGTCATGAAGGAAGCTATATAACAAATTAAAGAAAGGGGAAATTGATAGTAATGAATATAAATCAGAAGCTAGGAACTGTAGGAACTATAGAAAATTGATAAGGGAAGCAAAGAGACACAAGGAAAAAATCTACGGCCAGTATAGTTAAGAACAATAAGAAGGAGTTTTAAAAGTATATTTGGAACAAAAGAAATCCTAGCAATGGTATTACTGGTTTTAGTGGAAATGGTAGAATTATCAATAATAACGCAGAAAAGGCAGATGCATACAACAAGTATTTCTGTATTGTATTTGGGGAAAAATATGATATAGTAATATAATATGATAATACTCTTTCCATTGCACTCATGTCTCAAGAGGATGTTAAGCAGCAGCTAGTAAAGTTAGCAAAGAGTCCTGTAGCACCTTATAGACTAACAGACGTTTTGGAGCATGAGCTTTCGTGGGTGAATACCCACTTCGTCGGATGCATCTAGTAAAGTTAGATATTTTAAAATTGGCAGGTCCAGATAACTTGAATCCAAGAGTTTTAAAAGAGCTGTCTGAGGCACTCACTGGACCATTAATGTTGATTTTCAGTAAGTCTTAGAACACCGGAGAAGTTTTAAAAGATCAGAAGAAAGCTAAAGTTTTGCCAATATTTAAAAAGGGAAAACAAGATGACCTGGTAATTATAGGCCAGTTAGTCTGATATCAATCTCTGGCAAGATAATGAAGCAGCTTTTTAACCTTTTTTATTATTGACCTTGAAGGAGATCTAAAACCCTCACTGGGAGTTTTCATATGACATTATTCAGCACATGTGGTAACTAATGGAGAGACCTTTCCTCTTCAGTATTAGATTCTTTTTTCTAAAAGATACACTCTAGGAATGCTTTTGGGGAAGTTCTCTGGCCTGTGTTATGCAGGAGGTCAGACTAGATGATCACAGTGGTCCCTTCTAGCCTTGGAATCCATGAATCTCTGAAGCTGGAGAAAGGAAGATAGAAAACTGAGGCCCAGAGATGTTAAATGATTTTCCCAAGGTCACACAGAAATTCTGCAACAGAACTAGGAACTGAACTCACATCACTTGAGTCCTCATCCTGCGTCTTAACCACAAGACTCTCTTTCTTCTCTAGAAAGAGATGCTGGTGGCATTTAGGAACAACAATCAGACCCTTGATTTAAAGTGGTGTATAAAGACAATGCTGTATAAAAATCATAACAACCTGCATTCCTTTCCGCTTGTCTTCTGTACTTGGAGCAGTTTTTCTTCAGTCTCTCTTTCCTATTATATTGTGTCCTTTTTCTGTGATGCCGGCAAACCACGTGCCAAGCTCTTGCCAAGGCTTTAGCCCTCAACTGAGCACTGACAAACTCATTGCTGGAAATCAGTCCGTTTCACCTGTGTGTTAGTATGGTTAAGATGGGTATTGAACTTATAATAATGTGTTTAGTATTTAGACTTTATGCCATGCTTGTAAGCTGCAGCATGCATTAATCTCACTTATATTGTCTTTATCATGTGCTATAAGGTAATATTTAAATTCAGGAGGGATTATCTCCTGCTCCTCAAGAAGGCTATCAAAACAAAATGGGCCATTGAGAGACATCACAATACAAAGACTTTATTAACTGCTCCTTCACACCCATGAAGAGGCTACAGTGCAAGAGGGCTCATTCCATCAACATGAAATCTGGAAGAAGGAAATAAAGATAGTGAAGAAGAAAATTTTTCATCTCTTTTGCTGTTTGGACGCTCATAGGGCTGAAGTCATGAAACAGCAGCAGAGATCCCCAGGGTCAACTTGGGTCAGCCCTAAAAGACGTGCAGTGCTCACAGATTGCTACAACTCTGTCACCTTTTGGAACCATGGACTGTAACTCATATGTGTATGTACATATGTTTGCCAGCTTTAACCTGTGAGTAACTGTCTAGTTTCTTTTTCCTAGTTAATAAACTCTTAGTTAGTTTACTATAAGATTGGCTACAAGCATTGTCTTTGGTGTGAGATCTGAGGTACAAGACACTAAGCTGGGGGGAGAGGTAGATGCACCAGAGAGTAGGGATAGGGTCTAGAGTGACCTAGACAAATTGGAGGATTGGGTCAAAAGAAATCTGATGAGATTGCACAAGGACAAGTGCAGAGTCCTGCACTTAGGAAGGAAGAATCCCATGCACTGCTACAGGCTGGGGACTGACTGGCTAAGCAGCAGTTCTGCAGAAAAGGACCTGGGGATTACAGTGGATGAGAAGCTGGATATGAGTCAGCAGTGTGCCCTTGTTGCCAAGAAGGCCAACGGGATACGGGGCTGTATTAGTAGGAGCATTGCCAGCAGATCAAGAGAAGTGATTATTCTCCTCTATTTGGCACTGGTGAGGCCACACCTGGAGTATTGCATCCAGTTTTGGTCCCCCCACTACAGAAAGGATGTGGACAAATTGGAGATAGTCCAGTGGAGGGCAACAAAAATGATTAGGGGGCTGGGGCACATGACTTATGAGGAGAGGCTGAGGGAAACTGGGCTTATTTAGTCTGCAGAAGAGAAGAGTGAGGGGGGATTTGATAGCAGCCTTCAACTACCTGAAAGGGGGTTCCAAAGAGGATGGAGCTCGTCTGGTCTCAGTGGTGGCAGATGACAGAACAAGGAGCAATGGTCTCAAGTTGCAGTGGGGGAGGTCTAAGTTGGATATTAGGAAACACTATTTCACTAGGAGGGTGGTGGAGCTCTGGAATGGGTTACCTAGGGAGGTGGTGGAATCTCCATCCCTAGAGGTTTTTAAGGCCCAGCTTGACCAAGCTCTGTCTGGGATGATTTAGCTGGTGTTGGTCCTGCTTTGAGCAGGGGGTTGGACTAGATGACCTCCTGAGATCTCTTCCAACGCTGATATTCTATGATTCTAAGATTCTAAGTTGACCTAGGTAAGTGACTGATCTCTTGGGACTGGAAGCAACTGGAAGCAACTGGAATCTTTTGTGATCTTTGGTGTATAGCAACCAACTAAGTCCAGCTTGCCCAGGTGGCAAAACAGAGGGGAATGCCCAAGGGGACTGTCTGTGACTCCGTGGTAAGACTGTTAGAGTGCTTCAGGAGTTGACATTTGTTACCGGGTTGGTGAAATCTAATTGTAGCACATACAACCAGTTTGAGGTCTCCACCCTGCTGCTTGACCCCCTGCCCTGAGGCTGACACTCACAGTCGTGAGCCACTCCAGACAGCGTGACAGTTTCTATTTATTGTTTCTTCCTTATTTTGCCTTTATCCCCATCTAGATTTTGCTGTCAGCATTTTCCCTCTCTCCTCCTTCCCTCTGAGTAGCCCCCCTCTGTTTTCGGTCTCCTCCTCTGTTTTCTACCAACCCTTAGTCCTCTTGCTCTCTCCCCACCTGCAAGTACTACCTCACACCCTTTAGTCTTCTCCCCTGTCTTCTCTCCTGTCCCTTCAGGCTTGGAACTGGAGAGCAGGATCTGCTCAGAAGGACGCAGGTGGGAAGAACATTTCAGAGGGCGAGTGGGTGAATATGCAGGCATGAGTGAGTTGACCCAGCTTTAGTATCGTGACCAAATCCCTTTGCTTTACAGCTCTACCTTCTAGTTGTAGCCAGAAAGTTTCCTTGGGTGGAGATTTCTAATTCACCCCACCCGCAAGCCAATCTGTACTTCATGAATATATAGATGGATGCTCCCTGATCAATCAAACCATCCATCTATCAAGAATCCGTAACCACAGTGTCTAAGAAAAACGAACAGGAGTACTTGTGGCATCTTAGAGACTAACAAATTTATTTGAGCATAAGCTTTCGTGGGCTACAGCCCACTCATTCAGGGTTTAAAAACTAGTGAGCACCATCCAAGGAGTGGTTCCTTTGGGTGGGGGAGGTGGGAGTGAGGCATCTGGTTTTCTGTCCTACTCTAGGTGCCTCCAGGGGCCCTGATTTGAGTGCAACGTTAGCTCTCCATCCTGCTTGAAGGTATAGTCCTAATTCCTTCTGTTATGCATGGGCCTCATTTTTTTCTGCTTGATCCCCTCCCCTTAAAGTGAGCAGCCATCATCAGTGCCTAGATAGGACAACAGTTGCTCTATAGCCACTTACATTAAATAGAGGTGTGCTGCTTTCAGTGGAGAAGATGTAGCTTTCAGAGGGAAGGTGAACAGTGTTGGAGACCCTCAGAGTTAGGCTGGATGAACTGGTCCTTTTCTCCCTACTGTGACAAAGGTCCTCCTCTACCTTGGTGGGTCCTGCGCTTATTGGTGGATTTAGCTAGCCTCAGAGATCTTCCTGTGTTGGATCAGGAGTTGGGAGGTTTTGGGGGGGAACCCAGGCCCACCTTCTACTCTGGGTTCCAGCCCAGGGCCCTGTGGATTGCAGCTGTCTATAGTGCCTCCTGTAACAGCTGCATGACAGCTACAACTCCCTGGGCTACTTCTCCATGGCCTCCTCCAAACACCTTCTTTGTCCTCACCACAGGACCTTCCTCCTGGTGTCTGATAACACTTGTACTCCTTAGCCCTCCAGCAGCACACCCTCACTCTCTCCGCTCCTTGCGCCTCTTGCTCCCAGCTCCTCACACGTGCACCACAAACTGAAGTGAGCTCCCTTTTAAACCCAGGTGCCCTGATTTCTTGCCTTAATTGATTCTAGCAGCTTCTTGATTGGCTGCAGGTGTTCTAATCAGCCTGTCTGCCTTACTGTTTCCAGAAAGTTCCTGATTGTTCTGGAACCTTCCCTGTTACCTTACCCAGGGAAAGGGAACCTACTTAACCTGGGGCTAATATGTCTGCCTTCAACCACTCTCCTGTAGCCATCTGGCCTGACCCTGTCACACTACAATATTTGCGGTGTTATTGCCTGCCAGGTTACTGCTACGGAACCACAAATAAACTGCTAGGGATGTTTTATATTGAACTCCCAGCATCCATTAGTCTGCAGGGATTTTACACACATGCCCATTGATCCTGCAGACCCCATCCCTGTGTGGTAAAGAAAACAGCCCCCGCACTAGCCAATCCCAGAGTGAATTTTCACAGCTACAACTGAGGCCATAACTTCCCTGTAAAGCCAGGAAAGAAAAACTAGCAAATTCCTGAACCAAGCTACCCTGCTTTTCTTGTCTTTTATGGCCTGGCCCGGCCCGGCCCGGCCCGGCCCGGCCCAGCCCAGCCCAGCCCAGCCTGGCCTCTCCCCTCTTCGAATTTCCCCATCAGTCTGACTGAGGAGGAAATGTCCAGTTTTAAAGGGTCTCTGACCCCACCCCTCACAACCTCCACCAATCACAGTGCTTAGTCTGCTTCCTACAAGCTCCCTTTGGCCCTGGGAAAGTGATCAGGCCTTTCTCCAGGTGCCTAGGATCAGGGTCCCTGACACACATAATGGGCATGCAGAAAGTCCCATTAGTACCTTAAAGGGACACTACTTATGTGATTTAAAGGAAGAATCATGAAGATTCCTGTCCAGATTCTGTCTCAGGTATTTCTAAGGTGCCTATGTGCCTTGGGACAGAAGTGCCTTGGTATCTGCCTAGCCATTTCACACCAGTACGCACTTTGGCCTATTCACAGACTGACCCATGGCCTCCGTTCTGTGACTATCAGATTCAGCGTAGGATTCAAATCTTGCCCTTGCTGAAGGGAGAGGTAGGGTGACCAGATGCCCTGATTTTATAGGGACAGTCCCAATTTTGGGGGCTTTTTCTTATATAGGCTCCTATTACCTCCCACCCCCGTCCCGATTTTTCACACTTGCTGTCTGGTCACCCTAGGCAGTGCAGTCTCTGTAGCCTGGATCCACAAAGGGATTTGGGTGTTATGACCCTGAGCATTGCAATGTTTAACTTTTTAGGCACCTAGAAAATCACAGGACAACACTGTAATCCACTAAGCCTGTGCTAGGCACCCAGGCTCTCTGTACAATGCGGGGGGAGAGAGAGATGCCTGAGAATGTGACCCACAACAGACAGTGCGATAGGAAGGGAGCTGCCTGAGCTAGCCAACGGGAGAAGCCAAAGAGAGGGGTTTGTCCTAAGCCCTGCCCCGCTGTCAGAGATCGGCGCCAAAGTCTGGGCTACAGGGATGTGCCTATCTCTGCTTATGATCCATACATGGGAACCCCTCCTGCATTCCGGAGGCTTAGGCACCTAGGCCGTTTCCATGGAAATGAATTAGGCACCTGTCACACACCCCACAGAACAGCTTTTCAGGAGCATGCTCTAACCACTGGGCTAGGGGTTATTCTGAGGTGGGCTCCCTCGGTCTCTCCCGTTGAAGCTATTCTACCATCTTCCTCTGGCCAGATTTTGACCGGGACCTGATCTAGTGGGCAGCCTCTGAGCACACCAACTGGATCAGGCCCCTGGGTGAAATAGGTGGAGTAACACCTGTCTTCCCATGGTTCATGAATCACTCTGGGGCTTAGGCGGGAGATAGGTCCCCAAATGCCTTGAGAGAGGCAGTGGCGCGCGTGCTCAGGGCAGAAATTTATCCGCTGAGGGGACTTTCCCCCCCTCTGTCTCCGTGCTTATTTGACCCCCATCCACATAGTAACTGAGGCCCAGATCTCCAAAGTATTCAGGTGCCTAATTCCCTTTGATTTCATTTGAATTCATTGCCTAAATATCTTTGAGCAGTGGTTTTCAAACTATGGGGCAGGCCTCCCAAGGGGGGCACAGGAATGTGTCAAAGGAGGTGCAAGCTGTGTGCTTTATTTTTTTTTTTATTTGAAGAGCTCTGGCTCTCTGCCCCGGGCAGCTGGGGCTTGTGCAGACGGGCTGTGCACACTTGACAGCTGGAGCAGTTCCACCCGGACTTGGGCTCTCCTCACCTCCCCGCCGGCCCGAATCCCTCACTGTGAGGCAGCCCGGGCACAGGCTCTCCTTCCCCCTGCAATCCCTCACCTGGAGGCAGAGGCAGGGCTCCAGGGCTGACAGCTGGGGCTATTGGGGCTCCAGCTGTCAGCCCAGGGGCGGTAAGACTCTGGCTGTCAGCCTCGGGGTGGCAGCAGCAGCACAGAAGTAAGAGTATCAATGGGGCGCTAAGTCTGCTGTGAAAAGTGACACTCACTTTCCATATTGCTGCTCTCCTGCACTGCTGTGGGTGCGGCGCTGCCTTCAGAGCCGGGCACCCGGCCATCAGCTGCTGCTCTCCCCTCTGCCTTCAGAGCTGGGCATCCAGCTAGCGGCCGCTGCTCTCCCCTCTGCCTTCAGAGCCGGGCGTCCAGCTAGCGGCCGCTGCTCTCCCCTCTGCCTTCAGAGCCGGGCACCCGGCCATCAGCCACTGCTCTCCCCTCTGCCTTCAGAGCCGGGCACCCGGCCATCAGCTGCTGCTCTCCCCTCTGCCTTCAGAGCCGGGCACCCGGCCATCAGCCGCTGCTCTCCCCTCTGCCTTCAGAGCCGGGCACCCGGCCATCAGCCACTGCTCTCCCCTCCGCCTTCAGAGCCGGGCACCCGGCCATCAGCTGCTGCTCTCCCCTCTGCCTTCAGAGCTGGGCGTCCAGCTAGCGGCCGCTGCTCTCCCCTCTGCCTTCAGAGCCGGGCACCCGGCCATCAGCCACTGCTCTCCCCTCTGCCTTCAGAGCCAGGCACCCGGCCATCAGCCGCTGCTCTCCCCTCTGCCTTCAGAGCCGGGCACCCGGCCATCAGCCGCTGCTCTCCCCTCTGCCTTCAGAGCCGGGCACCCGGCCATCAGCCGCTGCTCTCTGCTCTGCCTTCAGAGCTGGGCGCCTGGCCAGCAGCCGCTGCTCTCTCCTCTGCCTTCAGAGCTGGGCGCCCGGCCAGCAGCCGCTGCTTTCCTCTCCGCCTTCAGAGCTGGGTGGCAGTATATGTGCTTGTGAGTGTGGGTGTAAATGACTACAGACACAAAGAAGGAGGGGTTTGATGAAATAAGTTTGAGAAGCACTGCCTTAGAAGCTCTGGGCCTGAGTACCTGGCGTCAGTGAACTGAACACCAGCTAAGGGTGCTATGAAAGTCACGCAGCCAGCAGCAGCTCTGCCTCAGACACATCTGCATGGCCGATCTCTTTAGGATTAGAAATGCTCTCCAGAGCTGCTCTAACCCCACCCCTGGGGCTGCCACTCTATTTGCTGATGCTGCTGAGTGAGTCTGGCTCAAGAAAGTGGCAAAACAACATTTTGTGTGTGTCTCCTGCTATTGCAAGCTGCAAGAAAGAGCAGAGAGAGAGAGAGTGAGTGCAAAAGAGATATTTTCTAAAAGGTAATATACAGGCACAGCGCGGAGGAAAATATTGGCTCTATCATTGACACTAGAGTTTAGTTTCCTGAAAATCCAAACTCAGAAGTTTTTGGCTGAAAAAAATGCCAGGAAAAAGTAGGATTTTTTTATTTGTTTTCTATTATTATTATTAGTAGTAGTAGTAGTAGTAATATATATTTTGCAGAATATAAAATACATTTTCCAACCAGCATTTGTGATCATGCAAAATCCCCGTGACAACTACGCCAATTGCTTCTATGGAATAGTAACATTAGTTAGGCGAGTATTTAATGTCTTTCTGACTATCTTCTGATGTGATGTAGTAGCTGAAAACCAAGCGGATGAACCAACACCATATGACCAGCATGTTCTCCTCAGAACACCAGCAGATCTGCTCCATGGCCTACAGCTGGGGACCACTGATCCAGCACGATGTACACTACAGACTAATTGAGACCACTCTGGATGTGCTGAAGGGGAGTCAGGGCACCCACACGCCAAAGCCCCTGTGTAGAAGCTGTCCATGGTTTGGCTGTTAATACATCTGCAATTGATTTTGGTCCTGATCCTACCACCGTTACTCTCACTGAGCAGTACCTTAACTCAATGAGACAACTGACAACCTCCTTCCTCCCCTTACTCATGTTGGTGAGCAATTACTCCCGTGAGTAGCTCCATTGACAAGAATGGGGCTGCTCATGTGAGTAACTGAGTGGGGGAATCACATTTTGGCCCCACTCAGCATGGGTAAGGGTAGTAGAATCTAGCTCCAAATCAATTGTGGGTGCAAATCTGGGTTCCTGCCCCTCTCACGACCTGAGCTGAGACCATAGTTGAATTGCGGGTGCAAAAACGTGGCTTACGTTTAGACCTGACGCCTGGGAGAACATCATTGTGGATATACATAAGCCACTCTTTTCACCTGGAGCCAAGGGCAGGATTCGGCCCCCTAATGAAAGACTAACCAAGCCCTTGTAAGACCTGGATGAAACCGTTTGCAATAAAACATGCCCCTCTCTGAAGAAGATTTTTCACCTGGCTTTGGAGGAGTTAGGTTTAGCTGAAAACATCAGCAAGGGGCTGAGTTTTTGTCAGCTTCCACACAGACGCTTCGCGTTCAGCCCAAGTCAGCTCCTATCTCACAGCAGATTTCACCACAGGAAAGCGAGTGTCGCTTCCCACGTCACTCTCTGTGCACCACAGACACCTCCTGGCAGGGAGAGACCAGCATTTCAGCCTATCGCTCTGGCGAGATGTGCAGCGTTCACGTTCTCGCAACGTAGAGGGCCCCCCGTGCTTCGGGCCTTTGGTTTTCAAAATGGTGACGCTCGGGGCGAGACGCAGAGTCAGAGTCAAAAGCACAGTGTGCAGTAAGTGAAATGGGGGGATGGGGGAGGGTGTTTTGGCAGTTATTCAAACGTGTTTCCCTTGCGAATCACCTGCCTGCTCTGCAGCTTGGCTGTCTGGGATGATGTCTGGGAGCAGTTCTGGCCATCAGGGTGTTAAAAGCTTGTGGTGCTCAGCCACCGAACCACAGAGGATGATTCAGCAACACAAATTATCTCACTTCCTCAGGCTGCTCCCTTTGGCTATGCTTGCATGAGGGTGACACATGAACCCAATCTCCTTGTATGGACGATAACCCAGCTGGATGTTAATAGATACTTAATTTAGCCTGCATTAATTACAGACAAATCCTCAGCTAGTGCCTAGCCTGAGTAACTGGGCTGGACATTTGGGATCTCTCCAGGGATCCTCTCCCCCCAGGCTGTGGAATGGGAACAAAACCATTCGAGGGGCATTACTGCAGCATCTCAGCTGGAGCAACCCCTGCAGGCCTTGTGCACACCGCTGGGTAAGGGTTGCACTGTTAGAGATGGCCTGGATGGACGAGCTATCAGAACTTTTCAATTTGTATCTGCTCCACCGGGCTTGATTCTGATCTCACTTACCCCAGTGAAAACAGAGGGAATGCCACTGGAAACAAGGCAGTTACACTAGGGCCTCTGGCACCCCTTACCACTGACCTGGTTCCATCAGTACCATTGTCTATTGTGGGCTAACATTGTAACAAAAGCCTCCAAAACGTCACTGGCCCCCTGGAGGAAACTGGTTTCATCTCATATGTTTTGACTTCCTGCATTTTCTTGGTGAGCTTCTCTAGGAGGCCACTGCATTACAACATACCTAAGCGTGCAGGATCCCTGGGTCTTCCCTCCCTTTGTGGTTCAGGAATTAGAGCTGGTGCACATCTCTTAAATGTTTGGACACTTTCTCCTTTGGGAAAAATGTTTGCTATGTTCTGACTGGCTGTATCAGGGATTCCCGTTTGGCAAACAAAGGCCGGGCTCATGACATCAGTGCACAAAAGAGTGGAAAAGCTGGTTAGGCAGTGTCCATCCCATCCCAACATCCAAGGCTGGAGCACCCAGGGGAAAAAATAGTGAGGATTCAGCACCCACCAGCCACAGCTGGGGCCCTGCTGATCAGCTGTTTGGCAGCTGGGGGAGGACTCGGTGGTGGAGCTGGGTCAAGAGGAGGCGGACTGAGGGTGGGGCCTCCGAGAAGGGGCCGGCAGGGGCGGCTCTAGCTTTTTTGCCGCCCCAGGCAAGGCAGTCAGGAAGCCTTTGCCGTGGATTCGGCGGCACGCCTGTGGGAGGTCCACTGGTCCCGCGGCTTCGGCATACTCGCCGCTGAATTGCTGCTGAATCCGCGGGACCGGTGGACCTCCCGCAGGCGCGCCGCTGAAGGCAGCCTGATGCCGCCCTCGCAAAGACCGGCAGGGCGCCCCCCCCCGTGGTTTGCCACCCCAGGCACGCACTTGCTGTGCTGGTGCTTGGAACCACCCCTGGGGGCCAGAGTAGGGGCAGGAAGGGGTGGAGTCAGAGCTTAAGCACCTAGCCGCACTTTTAGGTGCCTGAATGTCTGTGAAACTCTGCCCTTAGGTGCCTAAATCCTTTGCAAATCTGTCCCAGAGAGACTAGTCCAAGGTCATACAGGAAGCATGTAGTGGAGCATGGCCTTGAATCCAGGTCTCCTAAGTTCTAGGGAGGTGCCCAACCACTAGACCATCTGTCTTCTGCATGTAGTAAGTGTTTGTGTTTGACCAGAGCTTCTGCACCAAAAGCTAAGGAAATACAGGACTTCCTCCAGCGTTCCGCTGAACCAGCTTGAGACTGTCAGGAGATAGTGTTACAGATGGGGAAAGGGAGTTTCTATGTCTAGTGAGTGAAGATATTAGAGACACAAGGTGGGTGAGGTAATGTCTTTTATTGGACCAGTTTCTGTTGGTGGGAGAGACAAGTGAGTCAGGATGGTTTGTGTGGGTTGGGGGAAGGAGAAATGGGAACCATTTAGGCAACCGTTCAGAGTGATACCGTTCAGATTAGACTTTTCAAACCCAGCTCTGAATTTCTTGAAAGTCTTGGATCTCAAAGGTTTTGTTCATCCCGTTGGAGCTAGGGGCTGAGCACAAAGTTTAGATCCAAAGCTTCCTATAAGGTAGGGGTGTTGGTAAATAAGGTTTTGATTTGGGTTCATTTCTAATTCGGATGACAGTGTTAATAATGAAACTTGTCTTAGTTCCTCAGTGTGGAACACCAGACAGGATTAGGTAATAGTAAGAAACCTCAGAGCCAAAACCCAGAAGAAAATCAAAGCAGGAGACAAGGAGCCAGTTCAGATATTAAATGTGATATGCCTTTAAGAGGCAATCCGTGATGTATCTATTTGGCAGTATTTCCATTGACGGAGGGTGGAGGTGGGGAAGTGAAATAGCAGAAATTGCATGTCTGCAATGCCCATCCACAGTACTATGAAGTTGAACCTGAGCCAGAGCACAGCTCGATTCAACAGTTTTTCTGGCATAACCCTGAGCACACTGTTGGTGCTCACTAAGGGATAGTGCTGAAATCTGGGACCTTGGGGACATTACTGTACATGTATGTGTCTGCATTGTTACAGACATACTTGCTGACAGGTATTTTGAAATAAATTACCAAAATACTTGAAACTGCTACGATTATATAGTGTTATTTTGACAAATAAAATTTGCAGAATTTTAAAATATCCTGTGCAGAATTTTTAATTTTTTTGGCACAGAATTTTTAAATTTTTAGCGCAGAATTCCCCCAGGAGGAGAATAGGCTTGGATGAAATTCAACAAGCAGAAAGTGATGTGATTTCATTTCTATTGCTGTAGATCTTTTTTTTTAAAACATGTCCATCCATCACTCTAGGTTTAAGTACAGAAAGACCCACCCTTTCAAAGTTAGATGCCTAAAAATGGGTTCCTAACTCCGAATGTAAGAACCTAATGGGAAGTTTCCTTATCAGCAGTGCTGAGCACTCCCAGCTCCCCCTGACTTCAATGGGAGCTAAGTTTAAGCCAACGCTGAGTGCTTTTTAAAATAACGCACCGGGTGTCTAAATTTAGGCGCCTGTAAGCATATTTGGAACACTGTGGTGGATATTATACATCTCTGTTATTCCCATGCAACCCCCTTTCTCACTAAGAGGAGAATTTGGCTCTTTACTTTGATCCTCTTTTTGTTCTTATAATATCATTTTTTATTCTTAGATTCCAAAGGCCTGATGCTCAGCTGGTATAAACTGGCATAGCTCCATCGACTTCAAACTGAGATACACCTGCTGAAGATCTGGCCCCACGATGTACAAGCAAATCCCATTACTGACATCAGCAGGAGGGGCATGCTACTACGAAAGGGCACATTTTGGTTTTACAGTTGCTGTCGTGCAGAAATAGATGTTAGTCCATAGCACAGTTTTTAATATCCAAATGCGTCCTGACTTTGGTTCCTTACCACCTGGTTGAAATGCCCCTGAAGAACACACAGCAACGCGCCCGTCACAATTTTAATGGCTTTTCGGAGCGGCTCCTTTCTTTATTCCCCTTTAATCACATTTACACTCACTCGCCCGTCGTACCCAACGTTTTATTAAACTGTACAAACAGCACTGACATTTTAAAAATTCATGTTAACGGTTCTAATTAAACATGATCACTAGCGGCAAAAAGTGTGCACAGATTTCACCCACATTTCATACAGCACAAACAGCGACTTCTCAAGAGGCAGGAGACTCACATTACTGGGATATTATTTTAACTGCACGGTGGTTTTCTTTTCTGGCTTAGATTTTCATACTGCTGCCCATCACCGTATTACGCTGAGTGCCCATTCCCTCACATGGGACCGTGGCCTCTGACACTGATATCCACCACATAGGTAGAAAGCCTAAGACAGTTTTAATTGTAATGAGTCACTAACATTACACCACCCTTGGAAATCTCTCAATATTCATACAGACCCTCAGCTGGAATAAACCAACATAGCTTCACTGAAGTCAACAGAGCTACACAGAGCAGAGAATCTGGCTCTTTATTTCTGCTTTGACATGATAACCAGGCTAAATATTTCCATAAGACTATCAATGAAAAGCAGTAGCTTAGAGGCATTAGATCTTTCCATTTCTATCTCTTGAACGGCAACTGAATAAATAGGATGGAGGTTTTGCGAATCTCAGAAGACAGCGTACATTTATTGTAAAGGATTTCCACGAAAATCTCATTACTGCTACAATATTTTTTTTGCCCGAAACGGAACATAATAGGTCAGCAACTTGTTGTCAACAGTTGAGAGAAAATAATTGCCGTACCGTGCAATGTATTGTCTCATCTTTAGAGTGTTGTGTGCAGTTTTGTACCTTGATTCAGGTCCCTGCTGAATACCAAAGAGCAGGGGCAGCATCATTTGTAGCAGTATTAAGTTGTTCAGTCTTTGAAAGTACTGAATATTATCTGCCAAGTTAATACCTGCAGGGCAATGACTGGAGGCCCAATCTTGAAATCCTGAAATAATGTTTTGGGGAAAGTCTCTCCATAGTCCTGACCAGATATTAGGCAGGCAGTGAGGGATAGCTCAGTGGTTTGCGCATTGGCCTGCTAAACGCAGGGTTGTGAGCTCAATCCCTGAGGGAGCTGTTCAGGGAACTGGGGCAAAAATCTGTTGAGGGATTGGCCCTGCTTTGAGCAGGGAGTTGGACTAGATGACCTCCCGAGGTCCCTTCCAACCCTGGTATTCTAAGAAGAGAACTCAGCCCAGACTTTATCCCAATGCTAGGACAGGAGTTTAGAGCAGCATTTCCCAAACTCAACCACCAGGGGCTTTTCTTGCAGCCCCTGGGCTTGCTCTCTGTGTGTGTGTGCGGGGCAGTAACAGCCCCTCCCTCTGCCTGTTGCTCCTGGATGCACCAGCTTGGTGTTGGTTGCTGGGGCTGTCCACAGGGGTTGGGCTCTGGAGACACCTGGGGCACAATGCTGGAGGAGCAGGCAGCCGGTGAGTTCCCCACCTTCCCAAGGGTGGTGGGACTCAGGCTTTGGACTTCAGTCCTGGGGTGGTGGGCTGGTGGTGGGGCTTCAGGCTCTATACCCGCTTCCCCTCGCCCCTCATCCAGGGCTTAATTTCTCCCCAGGCTTGGCAGGGCTGAGTAAGTCTGCTGTGAAAAGTGATATTTGTAGGTTAATATCACTTTTCACAACAGACTCACTCGCAAGCAATAAATAAATTATAACGACATGGACATGCATACGTGCATATTTAATTGTTTTTCTTAAAGCTAATTAAGCATTTTAGGAAGAGTTGGTGGCCGCACGCTGAGGCCACCAAAAAATTTGTCCTGAGAAGCCCTGATTTAGAGAGGCCTGTGTGAACAAAAACCCATAGGGTACATCTACCTTTGGAGCTGCGGGTGTGATTCACAGCGCAAGGAGACACGCCCACACTAGCTCTGATGGAGCGGGCAGGCTAAAAATAGAGTGTAGATGCAGTGCTGTGAGCAACTGGGGAGGGGGTGTGTGGCTAGGGTGACCAGACAGCAAGTATGAAAAATCAGGACGGGGGTGGGGAGTAATAGGATCCTATAAAAGAAAAAGACCCAAAAATCGGGACTGTCCCTATAAAATCGGGACAGCTGGTCACCCTAGGGGTGGCCTACCTGAGTATGTACATGGCTGAGATGCTAGGCATGAAGTTGATCCTCGCGCTGCTTGTGGCGCCGCAGACATGCTCTAAGATTAGCGCATTAGCTCAAGCAAAGCTAGTGTGGGTACGTCTCCTCGAGCTGCGAATCACACCCCCAGCTTGAAGCACAGACCTACCCATACAATGCAGGTGCGATGAATATAGCTCAGAGCTGAGCCTCAGTGCATTGACCTAGAACGTGATTTTTAGTCTGTGGTTTGAAGATCACGTCTAAATGTCCCCAGCCTGCACAAGTGTAAATCCCTGCCTGCACACCTAGGCAAATCTAACATTTATGTGCATGCAAGGGGTGGAATTTGCACCCGCAAAGCCCATCTGTCTCAAGGCTTTTTTGTGAGGGCAAATTCTAACTCTTGCATAGATAAAGGCGTTTTTAAAGAGTGCAGGCCGGTGTTTGTCTTCGCCAAGTGCACATTGGTGGACATACAATTTTACAGGTGCACAGGTGGGGGCTGAAAAGAGACCCACCTGGAAAGGTAGCCTTCTAAGAGGTCCAATTCTTGAACACACAACTCTTTACTCAATGGAAGTTTTGCCTCAATAAGAACGTCAGGACTAGACACTGGAGTAGCAAATCTGAGACGCACCGCTAGGGCCGAAATGCGGTTGTCTTACTCACACGAAGAGTCCCACTGGCTATGTGTGTGAATAAGGTGAACAGGATTTTGTACCTACTCCTTTTCTATCGCCTTCAAATTCAAGAGCATCCAGAAAAGAGAGTGAGACCAAGAGAGACCAGAAAGAGAGTTGGTCATTAGTGAAATACGTTTGGCATCTGCTACAGGATACAACCAGGTGGAAACCCACAAACACAGTATCAGCTTTCACTGGTGAGTACTTCTGTTCAGGTCCTCGTCCAAATGAACCATTCTTGGTTTTCAGTTGATAGAAGTGTTACTCAAATCAATTCACAGAATTCCTTTAGCAAGGAAGGTGCTGGGGAGGGCAGATCTCAGGATAACATCCTCTCCATTTTAGGGTTCACAAATGAAAAGTTGCTGAACATGTTCTGGTCCATGCTGTTAATCAGTGCTCTGTCTGCACACGACAGTCTAGGTTTTTCATTGAGAAACTCCTTGTCAAAGTTGCTACAGTCACTTGCGGATTTCTTCAAGAAGGAAGAAGAAAAGAACGAAAAAATCAGTTGTTTCATTTCACAGCATTTACCATTTATCTAAATCGAATCTAATGGTATATTTAAGGCACCCATATCTTTGGTATCTAAGGGCATGTCTACACTGTAGGTTTTTTTGCGTTGATGTAGTTAATCCACCACTCCGAGAGGTGGTAGTTAGCTCAACAGAAGAATCCTTCCATTGATCTAGCCACGTCTACACTAGGGGTTAGGTCGACCTAACTATGGTGCTCAGGGTGTAAAATTTTTCACAGTCCTGAGTGATGTAGTTAGTTCGATCTATTTTTAAGTGTAGACCATGCCTAAGTATCCATCATCCTGGGATTGGTTACCTTGGTATCAGTGTGGTATCAAAGTACCCATCACCGTGATATCTAAGTACTGTACATGGGAGTACAGATTATATGGGCAACAGTGTGACCCCGGTGAATTCTACCATGTAGGGATATTAGAGAATTGGTTTCTCTTTCTGTAAAACAGGGATAATTATGCTTATGTATCAGTCCGTGAAGGCGAATTAACCTGTGTTTGGCAGGGACTTTGAAGGTAAAAGGCTCTACATAAATGTTGTGTTGTAAGTACTGTATAAATGCTCTTGCTATTATTGACAACATCAATGTTCTCCAGATTTCACAGAGAAGCTGATGGTTTGATTTGGTTTTGAACCTTAATTCTGTGTGTCCTGATGAAGGAAAATCCCATGGGGCCGGTGCTTAATTTGTAATGAAAGATGTGCTGGGGCTCAAGCGATTAGGTGCTGGGCCTCAAACAGGTTTTTTTACATTCATAACTGATGCAACAAGCCCAGAGGTGCCAGGGCTATGAACTGCCAAGCCTACGGGTGCCGGGGCCCAGCCCTTGGCAAGGCCTGGCAGAAATTAAGCACTGCATGGGGTACCAGAAGTTAGGTTCAGCATTTTCATGTTTGGCTGTCCATGATTAGGTGCTTCAGTGTATACTAAGGCACTTAACCTAAGGCCAACATTGTCCACCCTGTGTGTCCAAAGTCAATCCACGCTGAGGGATCAGGGACTGATTTGCAGAAGTGAAGAGTTCCCACAATGCCACATGAAGTCAATGGGTGCTGCAGGTGGGAAATCAACGCAACTAAAAACAAGGCCCATGGTGCCTAAATGTGGGTTGAGGTCCCTGATATTAGACCCCGGAGCTTGAAAATGTTGCCCAGTGTGTCTGACCAGAGGCGACTACGTTTGAAAGTGTTGGTCTGAATCCCGCCGGTGCTCTCCAGGCAGGCTGTTCTGATTGGCTGTTGGTGCCTGCTTCACTGCTGGTATGGAGAACCAGTGGCATAGCCACAGGTGGGCCTGGATCCCTCAGCCCTGGCTCTGCTCTGGTCCCAGCGCTTGCCCTGTTCCGCCTGCCCATCGCTCCAGCCGGGGAGTGGGGTCAGGGTGTGGGGGCTTGTTCCACTCTGCCCGCCTGGTGCTCCTGCCGGGGCCGGGCGGGTGGAGCAGGGAAAGCCCCCGTGCCACAAGCCCATTCCCCGGCTGGAGCACTGGTGGGGTGGGCAGAGTGGAACAAGCCCCCGCGCACCCACCCCGATCTCCAGCAGGAACACTGGGCAGGCAGAGTGGGTGGGGATGTGGGAGTGCTCATTTTTCTGCGGCCCTGGGTTGGCCCAATGACTAATCCACCATTGGGAGAAGGGTGAGCAAGTGGGCGGGAGGTGGCGGTAGAGGAGATCTTCAAAAGAGGTAGACCCGCTGCCTGGGGGAGCCGGGCCCCTGCGTGGGGTGGTGGCACCTGGAAGAGAGCTGGGAGCCATGCATGCTGGAGAGCAGCATCTCCTCCCAGAGCTTGGTGTGTCCCCAGGGCCCCGGGGAGTCCCTGGGCAGAGGGTCCATCCATTGCCCCCCCACAAGGCCAGCTGCATGGGGTGGGGAGAGGCAGGCCCCCCATCCTTGCTGTCCTCCCAGCCCCCTCATAATTGCCCACCCGCCCACCTGAAGTCGCGGGTCCACCCAAATATTCTATGCTGGTTACGCCGCTGGGGCGAATGCACAATTCAGGAGCAAAAGAATGTGGTAAGAAAAGCGTTTTGATCTGAGGGACCTAAGAATGGTCCTTACCACTCTGGGTTTGAATGGTGGCTCCATCTCCCGCTCTTCTAAAACCTCCCAGTTTATCTCCTGGAAAAAGGCGTGCTGGCGGATGTTCCCCTTTGCTCCGAGCCGCCTCTCAGGTTCTCTCACGAAAAGCTGGAAGTTAGCAGAGAGCAGAGCACTTTACTCTTCTGTGGATAGCACCATCTGACTAGCACACACGTAGCCAGGGTAGGTGTCACCCACGGTACCTCTTTACTCAGTGAAAACGTGAATCTTGCAGGCAAAGTGGTGCTGATTCCTAGTCCCACATGCCAAGTGGGAAGCTGAATCATCTTGTCCTGTCCTCATTATTTCAGTTTGATATTTGAGGCCAGTTTTTCAATGTCAGCCATTAAGCTGTGTGCCCTCAAAACATGCTGGTGCACAAGCAAATGGTGAATTGTGTGTACAATATAGGTGCTTAGATGCACAATTACTGCACCTGTTTGCCTGCGCAAATGCCTGAACAATTACATGTGTGTACAATTAGCTGTGTGAGGATGAATATTTTGTAGATAAATCTGAGGCATCAGTGTTGGAAAAATTAGGCCTTGATGGCTGGAATATTGCCCACCTTCATTTTTACCAAGCATTCCAGTCATCTGGTCTTGCGTCTTGTGGGGCTCTCTGAATCAGAAAGGTTGCCATGATGTGGCAAAGCTACTTAAAAGTCACTCCTTGCATCTGTGTTGTCTTCCCTTCTGTCGGCACTTTTACCATAACACCTTGGTCCAGGGGCACGGCAACAGCGGGGGCTATGCCCTCCCACTTTTTACTGGCCGTAAGGACGAGCAATGGGGGAAAGGGGTGGGGCCTCAGGGGAAGGAGCAGTGTAGGGGCGGGGCCTCAGGGGAAGGGGCGGCATGGGGGCAAAGGCTCAGGGGGAAGGGGCGATGCAGGGGGTGGGGCCACGGTTCGGGCCCCCAGGGCCTCCTACCATTAGGAAGCTTCCACCACCCCACCATGGCCACAGGTTCCCTTGTTTATCCAGATCAACTGAAAAGATAGAAGACTTTTCTAGCCCTAGAAGAAGACGGTTGTCTATGACACAGATTTTCAAAAGAGCTGAGCTCTCCTGCAGGCCCCCAAACGAAATGGCCTGTAGAGTGGGTCAGGAATGTTTTGACAAAATGCGTTTTCACTAGAAAATGCCAGCTGGACAAAAACGAGACTTTCTGTAGGTGGGCAGTGTTGTGGTAGGCGTGCTGGACCCAAGGTATTAGAGAGACAAGGACATATCAGGTTTAATGAAACTTTCATGGGGAAAGGTTGCTTAGGTCTAGGATGGACTTTCCGGATAGAGAGCGAGAGAGAGAGAAAGACTGTCCGCTCCCAACATCCAAAAAGACCAGTGACTAGAGAATCTGTTGAGATGTGAGTAACCTAAGTTCAAGACCCATCTCTCCCCGACTCAGACCCGGGTCTTTCCACCTTGGCTACAGTGGCATGGGTCTATGTGCGTGTTTTCATGAAAATCTTTCAAAGGTCTCTGATCTCGCCCCAGTAAAGAACAGGACAATTTCTTTTTAAATCTCGGAAACTTTTGCAGGACAGGAAAACCATTTCCTGCCCAGCGCTAGTGGCCACATTTTCCAAAGTGCTCAGCGCCCAACAGCTCCCATTGTTCTTGACACAAGAAGCCGGCTGCTGAGCTCTTTCGGCAACCCGGCCCCCCAGTTGCAGGTGCTGAGGTCTTTTGAAAATCTGGCCTTTTATCTGGGGCAGGACCACGACTTTTATGTGCATGCTCCTTAGCAAGCAAACACACAGCTGCTGCTCAACAACTAATAAGCAATAAGTTCTAGGGCCAAAGGTAGCCACCGAAGAATCAGGTGGAAGGAAATCCCAGCTACTCTTATTTGAAAAGAATGGAGTCTTCGGTCGTGCACCAGCAAATTATAACCTGGCTGCAGTGTTGAAATAGACCAAAGGAGATTGATTGCGCAGCTATAATTCAGCTATGCAGAGTCCCCTCTGCTAAATTAAGTGTTTATGCTAATGGAGCTAAATATTACAACATGTATAACTATATAAATTCAGTGCTAATGGGAAGTGGCCAACAACCAGGCTAATTGTCTCTTTCTCAGCAAGGGAGTTTAGTGTTTAGCAATAAGGATGATTTTTATTTCTGATCCTACATTAAATAAAGCTAACAAAGGCCCAGTCTGCTTGTGCAGAAAGATGGCATTGTATGCACCAAAGAGACACCTGGTAAGGCCTCCATAATCTCTGTCTCACACGTTGTGCATTGTTTGAGCAAGCATGTTTGTACTTCATTATTGTTTATTATTCTTATTATGGTGGTTCCTAGAAGCCTGAATCCTGCTGTCCTAGGTTCTGTACATACATAGAACAGAGGATCCTCTTTCTCCGTTGTTATTATTATTGATGGAGCATTTATTGACACATAAATAACATGGTCCTTCCCCCGAGTCCAAACCAGGAAGATTAATATGAGACATGAGAGAGCAAGGTGGGGAATGAAGACGATGTGGAGATCAATGTAGGCCTTAAGACTCAGGGGGCCTGCGATCAGGCCCATTGTGCTCTGAGATCCTTAGACAAAACACTGTATATAATTGTGCGTCCAGGTTTGGTCCCCCCACTATAGAAAGGATGTGGACAAATTGGTGAGAGTCCAGTGGAGGGCAATGAAAATGATTACGGGGGTGGGGCACATGACTTACGAGGAGAGGCTGAGGGAACTGGGCTTATTTAGTCTGCAGAAGAGAAGAGTGAGGGGGGATTTGAAAGCAGCCTTCAACTACCTGAAGGGGGGTTCCAAAGAGAATGGAGCTCGGCTGTTCTCAGTGGTGGCAGATGACAACAAGGAGCAATGGTCTCAAGTTGCAGTGGGGGAGACTTAGGTTGGCTATTAGGAAACACTCTTTCACTAGGAGGGTGGTGAAGCACTGGAATGGGTTACCTAGGGAGGTGGTGGAATCTCCTTCGTTAGAGGTTTTTAAGGTCAGGCTTGACAAAGCCCTGGCTGGGATGATTTAGTTGGGGTTGGTCCTGCTTTCAGCAGGGGGTTGGACTAGATGACCTCCTGAGGTCTCTTCCAAGCCTAATATTCTATGATTCTATGTGATTATTTCTCACCATAGTACTAAGCCCATTTCTCTGCACACCAGTGAGAAAATGCAAAAATCAAAGAGAGATGTTAGCATTTGTCAAAAAGTATTTGACCTGTAAAAGTGGAAGTGCTGTGTCTTCTTACCTTCACTAGGATGTCTTTTGCATCCTTATTGAGCCAGCGAGGGTAGAATGGATTATCCATGCGGATGGACTGGAAAAGCTCCTCTTCATCTTGGCCATGGAAAGGAGACTGGCCAATCAGCATCTCATACAGAAGGACACCAAAGGACCACCAGTCAACTGCAGTGTTGTATTTCTGTCCCAGCAAAATCTATGTCAGAGGGAGATTGGCAGGGAGTGAGAAAGGCGGACACAAAATATTTGACATTAATAGTCTATCCTCTCGACGGTGTCCATTAGTGGTAGACTCGGACCCCTCTACAGCTGCTTTGTGCTGCTGAGGCAGAGCGAAACAGGCATGATGCTATTTTAAACAGCCATTGGACGATTTTCCTCAGCAACCTCCAGATGGCACAGACTTACCGGAGAACCCTTCCTCACAGTTGCCAGTGTGGGGTCAGGGCAGCTCTAAATCACAGCAACCCTAGGCTTCCTGAACCCTCCCTTTGGGCCATACACTGCTGGGTATAAGTCAGGGACTTTCCTGAGGCTTCTTTAACTGGTCCGTGGCCACTAATGGAATCAGGGACAGAAAGGTGATGTAAAGACCCTTTTGACCCATGCCTTTTCTACAAGTTGCACCCAGAGCTGGGATGCAGCTGAGGATTTGGGCCAAGGATTTGGAGAAAGCAATTAACTGGCATCATCATCGTCATCATCAAGTGGATGGGGAACCAGCCTGTGGGTCAGAAGACCTGGGTTTGCCAACAAGCTACTGTGTGACCTTGGGCAAATCACTTAATCTATCTGTGCCTCAATTTCCTTAGTTACAAAAAACAGGGATAATAACAACATGTACCCACCTTTGAAATCAAATCTATGCCTGAAAAGCTGTATATAGCAAGTATAGTTTTACTACGCAGTTTGCTTTCCTGCAACAGTAGAAGACTAGTGCAATTTGCTGCAGCAAAAATAGACACACGGCTAGCAGTTAAAGGTGTGCTAAAGTTTACCTTATAAACCCTGCTGTTTTTCTGCTTACAAACACGGAGCTAAACGCTTGAGCTGCAACACGGGAAGTAGTGCCAGACCCAGATTCTTTTGCAAAATTCATCAGAAAAAGAAAAATCAACTCAGACTTGTGAGTTCCATCGTTTAAAGAAAAAAACAGTTTGTGAGGTGCATTCTGGGGTTTATTTAATTAATCAGAGCTGCATTTTAAAGAACTGAATTTGGAACTGATTAGTAGTCTATACCAGTGTTCCTCAGAGTGTGGTCTGTGAATCACTTTCTGGTAGCCCACAGAGAGCAGGTCATATGATGTTAGCCCCACCTAGTTACTAGTGTCTTCTACAGGGATCCATGCTCTTCATTATAAAGAAAAGCCCTGAGGGCTGGGGAAGCAACTGAAGATAAGAAGGAAGGAGCCAGCCTAGCTGCATGTAATGTAATTGCTGTAATTCCCCCAGGGATGTTGTGCAATTGTGAATAGGCTCTTTATTGGGAGGGGTGGCAGTATGCTAATCACACATTGTTTGTGGGGGAGAGGTAACCAAGATATTATGGACCTACTTCTCTGTTACATCCAGTTAATAGTGGGCGAAGCAAAATGTATGTGTGTGTTGGCTAGTAGGGAACTTGTTATTCTGCTCCGATAGCCTGAGTCTTTCCCCTTGCATTGGATCAGTTTAGAGCAGTCATGGGGCTGCTCTAAAATGCACCAGTGTGTTATTCCCTAAGGACCATATGCCAGCTGACTTTGTGCTCTGCCAGTCCTCTTGCCCATCCTGACACCTCCCTTCCCCAGCACTAGGGTCTGCAGGGAAGGAGTAACAGGAAGCAACTCTGCAGGCTCTATGCTGGGTGGGGATTCCCCCATGCTAGGAAATATCAGTGCAAAGGTGGTGCAATAGGTCAGAGAAACTAGTCTGGCCTGGTTGTTAGGATGTGGTTCACTAGGTGAACAAGTTTAAACCTGTGGTCTTCAGCATGGTCCCATAGCATCTGACATTTTGAGAAATCAAAATCAAAACTGCCAGAATAAAGTTTAAAAATAAAATAATGTGCTCAAGTGTCCACAATCATCCAGTCCACAATCATCCAGTCATTTTTACAGAGTTTTGTTAGCTTTCTTTTCTAATTACAGGTTTCAGAGTAGTAGCCGTGTTAGTCTGTATCCGCAAAAAGAATAGGAGTACTTGTGGCACCTTAGAAAGCTTATGCTACAATAAATTTGTTAGTCTCTAAGGTGCCACAAGTACTCCTATTCTTTTTTCTAATTACGTTAACATGCAACTGGCCAGAAAGTTGCCTATCCATGCACTAGCCGTACTTCAGCCCTACACCAATGCATAAAGACTCTGTTAGCTGCACCTTAATTTAACAAGGTTTCATTTCACTCCACAGTTTATAGCTGTGCTGGATAGATTTTTGATTCACAGAAGAGAATGCCTCCAACAGCTTGTTTGCAACGATGACTCGGAAACTTCTTGGTTCCCAAATCCCTGTTCAAACAGGGTCCAATTTCCACAGCAGGAGGTGCAAAAATCATCTCGTAATAGTCGAGTGTGGTGTCTTGTAAGGTTTGCTGTAAGCAGCTACATGGGATCTTTAATGTGTTCACTAGACCCCAGTTGTAATTTTACAAGCTATCCTCTGGTGTGGTGACTCTAAGTCAGGGGATTCTCAAACTGGGGGTCGGGACCCCTCAGGGGATCGCGAGGTTATTACATGGGGGGTCGCGAGCTGTCAGCCTCCACCCCAACCCCCCCTTGGCCTCCAGCATTTATAATGGTGTTAAATATATAAAAAAGTGTTTTTAATTTATAAGGGGGGGGGGTTGCACTCAGAAGCTTGCTGTGTGAAAGGGGTCACCAGTACAAAAGTTTGAGACGCACTGCTCTAAGTTACCCAGGAAAGGAATGGGACAGCACAGAGGGAATTTCACTCAGCTATTAATAGTGCATAAACTAAGCTTCATGTTACTGGCAATCACATGGCCATATTGAAGGCAATGAGTTTACAACGATGTAACTGAGAGCAGAATTTGGCTTGGCAAACCTACTGTGATATGATTGGTCCAGTTCTGCTCTCATTTACATGTGGAGTAACTCCCCTGTAGCCAGAATCTGGGTGATTGCATGGAGCCCAGAAATGACCCTTTTCTCGAGACGAGCCAGAGCAAGAAGAATATAACCCCATGCCCAGTTGTGAGTGAGCAAGGCCAAGTTAGAATGCCCTTGAGTGTGAGCCATTTGGCAGGTGGCAAAAGACACAGGTGTGGGCTTGCTGGCATTCATTGTTTGACTGGTAAGGGCTCTATTCTGTAGACTTTACGAAGGTAAATCTCCCATTGAGGCCAGTGAGATAGGGCAACATGACAGCATTCCAGTGCCAGAAGTGGGATAGAGACATGATAAATCAATGGGCATTTTACCAGAGTCAGATTGCTGGGTTGAGCTTCAAATGCAATTGTACATTCAGTTTGCAGTGGAGCTGCCCCCTGCAAGGAACTCTGGGAGAGTCAGCCAGAATTCTTCCCGGGAGCTCTGAGGAAACGACATCACCTTTCAGAGGGGTCCCTCTAGGGCCCTGGCCCAGCCCACACCTCTCCCCTTTCCACCCTTTTTCAGACAGCTACTGCCCACTGTAACTTGCCCATATTAAGGGGCTCAAGGAATGGAGGGGAAGTTCATTGGGGCTCCTCCCCTATGCTCTTCAGCACAGGGGCTGATTACAATCTGACCCCGTATGCTAGAGTTGCTGTAGCTATAAACGGCTAACAGTGGAGATGATTAACACCACAGAAGACAATTATTCTTATAAGTGCAGACACAGCTGCTGATGGCTGAAGCAGTGTGGTCTGGGGAACAGGGCACTGGTGTGGGAGTCAGGATACCTGGGCGCTATTCCTGGCTCTGCTACTGACCTGCTATGTGACCTTGGGCATGTCACTTTACCTTTGTGTCTGTTTCCCTTCCCACCCTCCATCTGCCTTTTCTACTTAGCTTGTAAGCTCTTTAGGACTAGGTAAGTGCTGCACATAGCACAATGTGGCCCCAGTCTCAGTTAGAAATTCCAGGCACCACCGCAATACAAATAATAATAACTGGAATAGGCAGCTGTGCTGAAATTCTGGAAAAAGTCTGTTACTTGGCTTGAAAGATGATTAATCAACTCCACCAGTTCTTTCAGTTTGTAGGGAAAAGGTTTTTCTATGCACTGGCTGAAGTTCTAAAATAAATGATGGTGCCGAGATAAAAGCTCCTGGCCTCTCCAGCTTGCATTAAGCGAAATCGCAGATAATGGATTATCTCGTGGAGACCGTGGCTCTGGTTTAAGATCAGAAAAAGATTTCTTTAAAAGAATGCTGAAGCTGAATAAAAGCCACCGGGGACCTGATTGTGATCTCACACCCACCGGCGTCAAGCCGGCGTCGTTCCAATGACTTCAACAGAGCGGCTTCTGAATTGCACGGCTACCGCTGAGATCAGAATCAGGTCCTCAGAGTGCAGTAAAAGACTGATGAAATACAGCGTGGGGGAAAACAAAGCCTTTAAAAGCCATCTGGCAGGCACCGATATCCATCTCGCAAACACTACACTCGGGGAACGGGATCTTGAAAGGCAAAGAAATGGATTTCAGAGCGATGCCAGGCATGATGCATTGAGGGCTCTTGGGTTCTCTTCCTTCCTGAGAAACATTTGGCTTGCTGCTAAATTAGTCAAAGTCTCTCCCCAGTAAGATCTGTGTCTGCTTTCAGCTGGAGTCTGCACCCAGTCAGATCAACCACAAGGCCAGGCGTACCGGAACAGGGTGAGGACAGGAGGAAGAGGCATTGTGGGGGCAGGGCCTTGGGAGAAGAGGTGGAAGAAGGACAGGGCCTCAGAGGAAAGGGTGGAGCATGGCCTCAGGGGGAAGAGGGAGAGCGGGGTGAGGCCTCAGGGGAAAAGGCGGAGAAGGGGGCAGGGTCATGGTTTGGGCACTGGTGGCTCCCCCCCACACACTTCTAGAGAGCTTCCGGCACACAAAGACCGGATTCTGGTCTCTCTGCACAGCTCATTAGCTGATGCATCCTGGTGAAAGAGAGGAGGACAAGGAGGAGTGCAGGAACAGAGGGGACTTTAAGCCACCTTTGTGTCTCCCTTTATCCCAGCCCGAGACGCTTTAGAGCAGCCTTGGGGTAAATAATGTTAAACTTTCCCCAGTCCCATCTAGGAACCAAAGGCAACTGAAAACAGTGAAAGCACAGTGACCACTGCTCTGATATCCCCTCACTGCCCATGTCGTGCACCGTACATAGGACAAGGTGGCTACTTATACTCGGGTATTTCCCAGGGGCTGTTTCTGCCCCCTTGATGGGAGAACTGGGCCCACTGACTTCAGATTGACACTGGTATAAGTGAGAGTCCCTAGATATTTATATGAAAAAACAGTTGTGATTCACATAAGCTTGTACGGTGCCTTATTTAGGGCCCAGTCACGTTAACACTACTACTCAGCAAAGACCCTGATTCAGGAAGCACTAAAGCATGTGTTAGTCCATCCCTATTTCGGAAAGGCCTTTCAATCCATGCTTAACTTTAAGCATGGGCTCAAATCCCATTGAAATTCGGGAGTATTCAATCAACTATTCAGGATTTTCTGTTGAGTTTTGCGACGGGTCACTTTAATCACATGGCATTTCTGTCGCCTGATTGGATGACCTGCCTTTATAAACAGCTACTGCCTGAAATGAATTTCACTGAATCACAGATCAAATCTCATTTCTTGATTCAGCCACTCATGGAGTCAGCGCCTATGTTCACAGAGACCAATAAAGGGACCAACAAGCCAAACTGAAATCCAGTTTCTAACTAGGGGAACCATTCGCAAGAACCTTATATACCAGGCCAACCTGTGACTCCGGAGCCACATGCGGCTCTTCAGAAGTTAACATGAGACTCCTTGTATAGTAGGTGACCAGATGTCCCGACGTTATAGGGACAGTCCTGATTTTTGGGTCTTTTTCTTATATAGGCTCCTATTACCCCCCCATCCCCTGTCCCGATTTTTCACATTTGCTGTCTGGTCACCCTATAGAGGCATCGACTCCAGGGCTGGAGCTACAGGTACCAATTTTAAAATGTGCTGCGGGTGCTCACTGCTCAACCCCTGGCTCTGCCACAGGCCCTACCCAACTCCAACCCTTCCCGTGCCCTCCCCTGAGCCTGCCGTGCCCTCACTCCTCCTCCCCAGAGCCTCCTGCACGCCACAAAACAGCTGATTGGGAGGTGCAGGGAGGGAGGGAGAGGCTCTGACTGGCAGGGCTGCTGGTGGGTGGGAGGCGCTGGGAGCAGGGTGTGGGGAGCTGATGGGGGGCTTCTTTTTATATACTTTTCACGCAGCCCTGCAAGTGATTAATCATTGTCTGTTTCCTCAAAGAAAATGATGCAACCCTTGGGCTGAATTATGCTTTCAGTAACAACCGCGCAATCTCATTGACATTGATGGGCTTCGTGCAGGTCGGACTGAGAACAGATTTGACTTAAGTTCAGGTCATACCTACCTCGGGAGCAATGTAATCAGGGGTTCCACAGAAAGTGCTTGTCTTTGCATCTTCGAACATGTTCTCCTTACACATCCCAAAGTCAGCGATTTTGATATGCCCGTCCTTGTCTAACAGAACGTTATCCAGCTTCAAATCTCTGCAAGAGAAGAGCAAAGTAAACATCTCCTATGGAAATGTTATCCAGCGGTGTAAGCGCATATATAATAGTACATAACGTGTTCTTGCAATGGGACAGTGGCAAGATTTGAGAACTCAAGAGGGAGATCAAGGTCTCCATCCTGAGCCCAGCAACTCTACAGCAACTCTACAGCCAACTCAGTGAGTTCCCCCTGTCTACTCTACTCCCATTTCCTCACCTGTCATATGGGCTTATAAATAGTTACTGTACCTCCCATGCCTTGGAAGGGGGTTGTGTGAAGATTAACGGGGGAGCAGCCTGGAGCTGTCCTGCCTGCTCAGCAGCTCCAAGAATGAAATTGCCTGTGTAGGAGGGGCAAGAACACAGCCTCACCCTGCCCCCTTTGGGCTGCCTTGACCCCCAGGGCACACAAGGAAGATGCACACCTCGCACTCAGGGAAGCACATGGGCTGTAGTTTTTACCTGGCTGCTTTCTTTCTCATTTGGCAGCCCTGCAATATCCATGTTAAATAGCAGTATAAGCAGCTCTGCTCCCGGGGACAGGGGGGGACATTAGGAATTCATGGAGGCTGAGACAAAGGCCAAAATATACTTCCACACAAGTCCTGTCCCCAAAATCAAATTCCGGTGCTAGCCTCAAGGGGTATGTATACACTGCAGTTAGAGATGCATGTGTGCTGCAGCCCATGGAGATACCCCAGAGCTAGCTTTGATCTAGCTAGCCCAAAGAACAATTGCACGGAAGCTGCAGCCGGGCTGGCTTTGCAATGGCTGGGAGCACCCCAGAACATAAGTAAAACATCCATCATCTTTTCCCTCCCGGGGCTCCACTAGCCGAAGCTGAAGTATTTACATAAGTCCTTCACACACTACTGCAAAGCTCTCCTCTGAGGTTGCAGACTCTGCAGGCTGCTGCGGGGAGCCAAGAGCTTGGAGAGAAATCAAAAGCAAGCCAGCCAGTGAATCACACACATCAACACAGAACAACGAGGTGCCCACACAGGAACGACCCTGAAAGGAGAAATGGGGTGATGGCTTCTTCTGGGTTAGTCTCCAGAGCTGACCTAAACTTCAAGTTACGGCTGATAAAATAGTGATTAAGTCACAGGGACCAATTTTCAACGTGGTTTTCTAAAGAGCACATTTCTTCTGCACTCACATGCACCAGCAGGCCTGTAAGCATGTGACATAGCCACTGTACCTTGAATGGTCCCTTGAAATATGTGCTTACTTATGCAATCTATTCCGCCCTGAATATTGAGCTGTGACACTCCGAGTACATTTCCCAGACCTGAAGAAGAGCTCTGGAGAAGCATGAAAGTTTGTCTCTCCCACCAAAAAAGCTGGTCCAATAAAAGATGTCACCTCACCCACCTTGTCTCTGTAATATCATGGGGCCAACACGGCTACAACAACACTGCATATAGAAGTGACTTGTCATTTTGGGCACCCCACCTGAGGCACCTTGAAAGGGGCCTGACTTCCAGTGGGTGGCTACCCAGAGCCTTCTGAAAATCAGAACCTGTTTCAAATTGAGCAGCCCAAAAATAAAGGCAACCAAAATTACTTAGGCTATGGGGAGGGATAGCTCAGTGGTTTGAGCATTGGCCAGCTAAACCCAGGGTTGTGTGCCCTATCCTTGAGGGGGCCATTTAGGGATCTGGGGCAAAAATCTGTCAGGGACAGTACTTGGTGTGAAGGCAGGGGGCCGGTCTTGATGACCTTTCAAGGTCCCTTCCAGCTCTACGAGATCAGTATATCTCCACACACTACAGACCTTGCAGCTGTGCCACTGTAAGGTCTCTCATGTAGCTGCTCAATGCTGAGAGGAGAGAGCTCTCCCATCAACATAATTAAACCACCCCCCAGCAAGTGGTGGTAGCTATGTCAGTGGGAGAAGTTCTCCTGCTGACAGAGCACGTGTGCACACTACCACTTATGCCGGCAACATTTATGTCACTCAGGGATGAGTTTTTTCACACCCCCGAGTGACATCAATTTTGCCATCATAAGTGTTAGTGTAGACATGGCCTTAGTTGCTTCTGAAAATTGAGAGCACTCTATCTGAGTAGTCAAACATGAGCCACGTTGGACTCCTATTAAAGAATGGGGTTTATCGAAGGAAAGAAAAGGGAGTTAGGCATTCAAATCCCATTCAGTTGAGGCGCCATTGAGAATCCCAGACAAAGCACCAATGTTTAAAAATAGGGACCATAATATCAAGAGAAGAAAACATTGTCAGAGGACAATAGTCTCCTGCTGCCAGGATAAAAGGCGAGACATTGATCAACAAGAAATACAGAGGCAACAGTTGCGTTCACTCTCCAAGCGGCCGATATTCATGTTGTCATCATTCCCAACGTCACTGACTTTATTTCTGTTACACAAAAGAGATTAATCCCATTCTGTGATGTTGTTTTGTCTGACAGATGGAAACAAAGAACAGTATCACTTGCCCCCACCTCCATTACTGATCAGCCACAGTTTTATTGGCTCAAGGGACAAACGTTGAACATGCTTCAGCCAATTAAAACCCAGGCTGTTTATTAAAATGTAGAGGGGAGATGTAGTCAGATCCGGGAAAATGCCTGTAGAAGAGAATGGCAGCATGTGCTACCTGAACTACAACTCACATGAGTCATCAGGGCAGCATTTCCAAATCAAAATATTTTGTATTTCAGCCAAAATAGTTTGCTTTTTGGCCAACACTTTTTTGGTATTGAAATTTCTGCCCAAAACTACTGATATTCTGCAAACTCACATCCTCCTCCCCCATGTTTTTCATCCAGCTCTACTAAGAACTTTCAGTAAAATTCTCAAAAGCACCAAAGGGCTGGAATAAAATAAAAATAAGAAACATTCAGATGCTGGATAGTATCTTCTTAGCTTAATGTCAGTGATATTGCTCTCGTATTGAAGTAATCACCGTCATTGGTCAATAGAGATTATATAAACGGCTCCCACATGAATACTAATAACGAATAAGAAGAATTATGTGAGTCAAATCTTCTGTTTTAATGGGCAGGTTGTTTGGAAACAAGGCATTCAACTGTAATTTCTGTTACCGTGTTTACACTTCATGACTAACCTTGAAATAAACTGATGTTGGTTTCAGTAAACATCGTTGCTTCTGAGAATTTTCTAATTTTCTTTCAATGATCTGCTTGCGTCCTCATTTTGTAAGGTAATAATTTAACAGCTAATTTTTACCAGAGCACTGGAAGGTCAATTGTCCTGTAAAGAACTGGTTCAGTCTTATTCCCACACGTTCAGTCATTACTCTGAATGCCAGCGATTGTCGTCAGAGGGAACGTGAGCCACAAGACTGATTTTAATAGCCCTTTCCACTCCCCATTGTTCCCATGCCCTTTTATTTAGGAATTAACTGTAATCCCTGTTTGTTATATACACACAAAACTGGCAGCCTGATTCCCCATACCTTCTCTAGTCATCAGCTAGGGGCTAGCTGCCCCTAGGCCGTGGAGCTTCCCGCGCCGCTCAGTCCCTCGCGCCCGGTCCCCCCCTCTTCCAGCCGCTCCGGTTGAGCTCCAGGCCCACCCGACGCCCGGCGGCGGAGCGGCGGACCTGGCGCAGCATGGGCGCAGGAGGTCCGGAACTGCCGAGGGCAGCGAACCTCCAGCGGCGGCTGCGCGGCGCGGATGCGGTCGCGGCGCGGCGCCGCGCAGTGAGCCGCGCGGGTCATGCCCAGGAGCCGCGCAGCGGCGCCCCCCCTCCGCCAGTCATGCCATGCGGCAGGTCTGGTCGGTCCGCTCCCGGACCCGCCGCCCGGGCATGGCATGGGTCCACCCACCCACCCCAGCCGCCGCCCCTAGATTTGGCCGCCCTAGGCAACAGCTTGGTTTGCTGGTGCCTAGAGCCGCCCCTGCTAGTCATTTACACCTGTGCTAGGAGAAGGCAAATCAGACTGCTAGGATTTGACATCCATTTGGCAGAGGGGTATTTGACTATACAAGGTGCAAACGAGGGAATCAGGCCCTGGATATTTACTAGAGCTGGGCAAAAAAACTTTCATCGTAACCCTTCTCCATCAGAAAACACTGTTTACACAAAACCAACTTTTTTGTGTGTTAAATTATGTCAATTTTGATTCAATTTTGTTTAGAAAAAATGGGGCAAAACATTTAGAAAATGTTGAATCCTCTCCTCTCAATAGTTTCTGAAGGAAAAGTTTTGGTTTTTCATTTGGAAACGTGACTTTATAAAAATAAATAAATGCAAAGGGTCTAAATCAAAACAAAGTGTTTCAAATTCGTTGAAACAAAATGAAACAATGAAAAATGTAAAAGTTTGGCTTTTGGTCCCAATTTTGAACAATTTTCCCCCCAAAAGCTCACAATTTTTCACAGAACAGAAAATTTGTTTTCCAACCAGCTCAAGTATTTACTGATTGCTGGCAAGGTTAGTTAATGAAACCCTGGTGTTGAGTCTGATCCTCATTTACCCTGAGGCCACTTTTCGCTTCTCTAGAGTATGTCTACAGAACTGAGGTTAAAGTGCTGGTGCACTCAAAACTCCTAACGAAGTCAGTGGGAGTTCTGAATGGACATGTACTGGAGGGGCTGGGCCCAGGTTCTGCAATCATGACTTTGGGAGCTTTCAGTGCAAGGCACTTTGTAAATGGCTTTGGAATACACAATGGGCATTGACCTCAATGGAAGTAGGATGGGATCCCCAAAAGGGTGCATAAGACCGACTCTTTTCCAAGCTCTCTCTCCCAAAATAAAATAGGTGAATGGGTTGAAAAACAAAGCGTGTTGTAAATTCAATAGTAGTAAGAAGAACAAAGTACAAACTAGCAGGTAAAATCAATATGTTGAAGAAAAAACCGAACTGTGCCGTATATTAGATTCCAAAGTGTAAAACTACCTGTATATTATTCCCTTAGAATGAAGAAATTGCAGACCACAAATGATTTCAGCAGCATAGAACCTGGAAAAAAAAAGACTGTGCATCAGAACTGATGTCTCCCCACAATAATTCTCCATTCGGGGCCAGATCCGCAGTGGGTATAAATTGGCATCACTCCACTGCAGTCAAATGATTACAAGCAATGTCTTCAAAAGCAGCCGAGTGATTTTAGGACCCCAACTCCCTTTTTCAAACATGACTTAGGCACTTAAGAGCCCAAGTTCCACTGACTTTTGATTCTGGCTTCTAAGGGACAGATTATTTAGGCACCTAAAGATGCTGATAGGTTCCGAGTGGGATATTCTAAAGGGTTTGGTTCTAATTGCCATTTAAATCACTTGGGAAATCAATGAGAGTTGGCCCCTTACCTGCTTAAGCACTTTTTAAAATCCTCTTAGGTGCCTAGTGTGCATCTTTAGGCAGCTTTGAAAATCTGCCCCCCTACGTGCCTAAGTCACTTTTGAAAATGGGACTTAGGCTCCTAAACCACTTAGGTGCTTTTGGAAATTTTACCCCACGTCAGTTTACACCAGCTGCAAATCTGGCTACTTGTGTCCTTTGTAGAGTCATTTTTTACCAAGGTTCTTTAGAGACCCTTGTTCACAGCACATTTCTGCATTGGGGTGAAACTTCACCCCAATACACAGGCCCAGTGTAGGACCAATACGCCACTTAAGTTTCACTTCAGCCCTCAAAATAGGACCCCTCTGCCCAGAGGTGAATGTAACCGTAGGGCCATATTTCCACTGGATTCGACTGCATCCTCTCATCAGACCTTGAATGTCCTAGGCTGGGGGCACCGTCCTCAACATTCAGGGTTTTTTTAAAAGAAAACCCAACAAATCAAACTTTTATTTAAATTAGGCTGTTATTTAAATAGAAATTAATTTCTAAGGTGTTTCAATATTGACTTTTACAATATCGTTTGCTGGCATAAGGACTTAGAAAAAACTTTTATTTATTTCAATTCCTCTATTTCAATCGTGCCTAAATACATTTTTAATTCTCCCTTGGCGTATTTACTTTTTATATACATTTACCTTTTTGCCATTCGATTTGACAGGATTCATGTCCCCCATCCTATTTGGGGGGAAGGATAGCTCAGTGGTTTGTACATTGGCCTGCTAAACATAGGGCTGTGAGTTCAATCCTTGAGGGGGCCACTTAGGGATCTGGGGCAAAAAATTGGTCCTGCTAGTGAAAGCAGGGGGCTGGACTCAATGACCTTTCAGTTCTAGGAGATTGATATATCTCCAATTATTACCATCCCACTTCTTTGTTTCTCAGTGCCAAAAACAAGAGACTCCCTTTTCTTTCGTAAAATACTATTTTTGTCCAAAGTAGGTGGTCTCAGGAGCTCTGCATAAAGGGGCATGTGGCTTACACAGTCATCCTAAAGCTAAAGAGCTTCAACTTCTGGGAATGGCTGAAGATTATGGGATTCGTTTGTAGTCCTTTTGCTCAATGGCTTTTTCTAAGGGTACATCTACACTGGAACTAAAAGTGTAACTCCCGGCTCAGGTAGATGTACACGTGCTAAATTTGATTGAGCAAGAGCCGAAAAGCAGCAGAGTAGCTGCAGCAGTTCGGGAGGTGGGAGAGTCTAGCTGCCCAGAGTACAGCCCCACCCATCCCCATCACCATCCCATTTTTAGGCTATGGCATGTATGTCTACCTGAGCTGGAAATTACACCCTCAACTGTAGTGTAGACACACCCTAAGAGTTTGGAGAGAGTCTTCTCCTGCCTGCAAAGACTTTCAGCAATCAAAGTGGGAAATCCTGGCTGCTTTATTTTCCCTACAGTGGGAGTTTGTTCATTTACATCAGGGCTGAACATGGCTCAGTGTGAGCTGCCCACACACTTACAAGGCCAGAAGATGTCCCCAGACATTTGACATTGAGCATCAGAGGCCTGATTAGCCTCACGTTTACTCCAGTTTTACACCGCTGTAACTCCACTAACTTCAGGGGTTTTACTCCTGATTTCCATCAGTGGCAGTGAGATCAGAACCAGGTCCCAGATCTGAAATTCAAAGTGCGGCACAATTGGGGGGGGGGGAGGGGGGAAAGGGCAGGGGAGTTTTAAGCCACCTTTGTACTCTCAAAATTGTGGCCTAACCGGGGCCTACCCAGCTCCCAGTGCAATTTAGGGCAGCCCAGGGGCTGCTCTAATTTTCAACAGCCACTTATGGGCTCCTGCACGGCCCAGAGTGTTCCAGCAATGGCACTGTCCTCTCCCAATTCTCGTCCTGTCCCAAGATGTGTCTTGCCAGGAACAGGGAAGGAAGGTGGCTTGGGGCTGCTTATGCCACCCCTGCGGAGTCAAGGGAACCCCTCCTATCTGGGTAAATCCCCAGCAGCTGTTCTGTGCCCTTTTGTGGCTGGAGCCAAACAGAGGGGCCAAAACAAGGGACAGAATCAGGGCCTTGGTGTGTTGTCAAAAGCTCTGCTATTGCCTTACAGTCTTCTTCTCTGTAGATTCCCTGGAGATGTGGATCAATGTAACCCCACCATCTTAGTTCTTTAGTGAATGATTCACACTTTGTATGAAAAGGCCCAGGTACCTACTTCAGCAGCCAGACTGGGCCCGCTGATCCATGACTGGAAAAATCAGCTGAATGAAAGGCTACGCTTGACTGGAAGATCTTGAAATGGAACGTACACTTTGTGCTTTTGTTATGGTTGTACCTAGACCCCGCAACTGAGATTGGGGCTGCAAGGTGCTAGGTGCTGTACATACACAGTATAAGAGAAAGTCTCTGCCCTGAAGAGTTTACAAGCTACACAGACAAGATAGAGAAATGGTGGGAGGGGAAACAGAGGCACAGGGAGAGGAAGTGACATGCCCAAAGTCAATGGCTGAGGCCAGAGGAAAATAATCATACCAAGCCCTAATATAATAATTTTCACCTGTAGGTCCAGAAGCTTTACAAAGGAGGTTCGGTATCATTACTCCTATTTTACAGATGAGGAAACAGAGGCACAGAGAAGAGAACTGGCTTGCCCAAGCTAACACAGCAGGCCATTGGCAGAGCCAGAAACAAAATCCAAGTCTCCCGAGTCCCCATGCTTTATCCACTAGGTCACGCTGCCTCCCTATTACACTAAGTATGTGACCTATAAAGTAAAAGGCAATTAAACCATCTTACGTTGCTCTGGCGGTGTCAAACTTGTGACAGCTTTGGATATGAAACATTAGGTCTCCTCCATTTAGATATTCCATCACAAAAAAGAGGTTTTCCTAGAAAAACAATAAAAGACTAGAATTAGGTACGGAAAGGAAAAATACCATGAAGAAGGAGTGGGAGGAGAAAGGGGAAGGAAAGAAGGGTACAATATGAAGTTGGATTTCTGAAGCAAGCAACTTATTTCACTGGCATTTCCTTTCCACTTTTTTTTCCGTTGACCTCCTACCTAGCTCCCACTGCCCAGATTTGTATAATCACTGTTAAAAAACATAATAATAAACAATCCCAAACTCACACATAGCACTTTTCATCAGCAGATCTCAAAGTGCATTGCAAAGGAGATCAGTTTCATTATCCCCCTTTCAGAAATGGGGAAACAGAGGCAGGGAGCAGTGAAGTGACTTGCCCAAGGCCAGCCAGCAGAGTGACAGAGCTGAGAATAGAGCCCAGGGCTTTTGAGTCTCACTCCAGTGCATTGCTCACTAGGCCACACTGCCTGCCATGGGCCCCAGTCGGAGAGACACTTGCCCATGTGAGCAACTTTATGTATGGGAATAGTCCAATAGAGAGCTTGATCCTGCAATGTGCTGAGCACATTGGCCCTGATCCAGCAAAGCACTTAAACACATGCTTAATTTTAAGCAAGTGAATAGTTCTGTTGATGGGGCAGTACATAAACAATTATTGCGAAGGTTTAAGCGAATAATAAGTCTTGTAGTATGCCCAAAATGTGCCAACAGTTCACAGAAGCTTTAGAAAGCCACAGTTCCTGCTTCCCAACTGGATACAGACAAGTGTCCTAATACTGCAATTGGAAGACCCTGAGGCTAGTACGGTGTCCCATTATATAAATGGTGTCCTGCACGGATGCTAGGGTCTGTCTGCAGGGAATCAGTAGCAGGACTGGATTCCTCAGCTTCAATTTCAGTTCTTTGCGTATGGCCATTGCATATGGTTTTGATAGTGCAATTACATTAGGGGCAGCCCTGTCATTGAGCCTGCACAGATCCAAGCGGATGCCCTGGTCTGGTGGTGTCAGAACGCCATGGAGAATTATGCCAGGCTGGGTTCTTGCCCTTGCCCTGGCTCTGACACAGACTTCCTCTGGAGTCTTAGAAAAATCCTTTGACCTCAGTGTCTGATTCAACCAGGCTCTGAGGGACAGCCAGTGACATCAACTCCCACTGTGGTCCTCAAGAATTTAGGGTGCCGAGTACCTTTCAGGAGGTGAGCAGGACTGTAGCCTGTGCATATGCAGAACTTGGATATTAATTACTGACCTAAAATCCTGTTGTAAACATTAATAAAACAATAACTTAGATTATGAATTTAGGCAAAGTCTTAAACGAGTGTTGGTGCATAAACTGCATCATGCCAGGAAGCACTGTGCCTCAGAGATACCCTGGGAGTCACAATTTCTCCCTTGCTTCTTTCTTGATCCTGAAGGGTAGTGATTTGCTGCTGGCCTGTACCAGCAGTAAATTATTCTTCCAATCCTGCCAGCTCAGCTTCTCTGGCCAGCCAGTTCCCCTCCTCTCCCTGTTGCCATGCTCCAGGGTGGGAGTCAGCTGGCAAATAGTCCTGCTTACTCCCATGTTCCTGGACCTGGATAGGATCGTAAGGGGGATTCCTCCTCCCATTCTTGAGCATATATTCTGGGTCAGAGTATAGCCCGATGTTTGCAGTGTCCCGTGAACAAGAAAAACGCTGTATACAGCTAGACATTCCCCACCTGTTGGAGTCAATCTTACTATGGCCTTTCCCATTCTAAGTACAGAGACGACTATAAATACCACAATGCTGTAATAAGCACCCATTTTTAATGGTGCCTACTGAGTGTGCTATGTGTTATTATCATGGCACAGGGAATTGTGTTGCTCCGGGCTGTGCAATACACAACATTAAAGACATGCTCTGCCTTGAGGAACTGGTAATTGAAAAAAAACAAACCCACATAAGACAGTATGCAATGGGAAACCATCTGAAAATGATGTCACCCTTCCTGGGTGCTGCGCACTCTGGTAAGGGGTGGACTGATTTCAGTGGGAGATGCATTACAAGATCAAACCCTCACGGCTTTGAGAAACAGAATGTACATTCTACCAAAGCGCATTGTATCATTTGGCTCATTGTCTACCTTCTCAGGGTGTGGCATGCATGGAGTTAAATCAACATGCTCCCGCTTTACATGCAACTACTGTGAAAATGAATCGTTGCTGGCAGTAGTGATTTTGCCTTTATAAACAGGAAGTATGAAACAGGGCAGCATTTAAATGAATCTTGGGAAGGTCTGGTCTAGCTAATCCTGCTGGAAACACTCCACAGCACTTTCCCTGGGGTCTGTTTATTTTTTAAGCACTGCATACATACAAATATAAGTCAGACCAGTTACTGAAGAGGAAGAAATATCTTCCCATGGCTTTAACGGTCACAAATATTTCACCCATTCATGCGGTAGGCATGCATACCACGGACACCTGCTGTTGGTTTCCTTTATCCTAGCAACTGTGTGCCATTCTAGGGCCAAATTCCCAGAGAGTGTAAATTCCCATAATTCCACTGAGGTCCATGGAAATAGGCTGATTTACACCAGCGAAGGATCTGGCCCTCCAAGCCCACCTATATCAGAATGTATAGTCCTGCCTTGGGTCTGACCCTGTCCATCCTTAGAGGCATTGACTTCAGTGGGACTACTTAGGTGATGAATGGCTTGTGCAGGATCCTCCCTCTGTCAATTTGTGGTTATAGGAAGTACAGAAGATACTACTTGCAATGGAAGCTTTTGGGGACAATCGAAGCCTAGCTGCTAAAGACAAAGTGACTGAGGGTTTAATTTTGTTCTTCAGTGCTAAAGAATGTTTCCCCTTGTGTAATATCAGCCTATTCGCTAGAGATGGCAGCATTTCCTACAGCTGCCAGCCAATTCAATTCAGTCCTCATCTCACACAATTAGCTTTTTATTCTGATTCTCGCACTTGCAGCATCTTTTACTGCATGTTAAATAACCTGATTCAGGATGCTCTGCTTTGCGAGTCCATCTGCTTGATTTAAAGCAGCAAATACAACTGAATATGTATGCAAAGATGCAGGTGTAGATTACTGTATCTCCACATGCTAAAGGCCTCCTGGCATAATTCAGCAAAAGGCTAATTCCACTACTTAAGTCTAACTTAGGACTTCAAAACAAGAGTTCTTTGCGGTGCTGAAGTGGAGTAGCTAACCTACCCCTCCTGCAAGGGGATAGAACTGCCCCGATTGCTGGTTTCAGGGCTGGTTGAAAATTTTCAAAAATTATTTTTCGATGGAAAACTGGGTTTTTGACTAAGCAAAAATTGCCTTTTGCTCAAAAAATTTCAATCTTTTGTTGGAAAACCTAAAAATGCTCTAATTTTCAGCTGAAAACTGAAAAGGTTTTGGCCAAAACACTTTGGTTTTAAATCTGTGATAAAAAGTCAAAATCTTCTGCAATGGAAAAAAATATTCTGACCAGCTCACCTTAAAAACCCCAACCTATAGACCAGCTGTTTATCTGGAATAAATGGAGCTGATTGTCAGTAGAGCAATGGATTGTCAATGGAGCTATGCAGATTTACTCCAGGTGAGACTATGGCTCTTTGTCACTTTAATAATCACTGACACCTGCTTTCCCCTTTTCCTTGCCTACCTGCTGTGCAGAGGGCAAAACTCAGCCCCCATCATGTACTGACATCATCTTTGTACTGTAATGTCTTTTCAATACAGACTTTATATTTTTGATGTGACAACGATCCATTGTGAACTTGAACGTGGGGGACAATTGTGTTTTTACAACTTTTTTGAAAGCTAGTCTTTTGAACTGCACTGGCTTAAATTTGTATGATGCTGGTATAGCACCACAGTGACAGGCACAGAAAACCTAGCCAGGAATTTCCAACTCAAAGAAAAAATCTAATAATTCAATATTTTTTTTTGTCCTGAATCAGGATGAAAAGTAGGATTCTTGAAATTTTTCATGGATCAAAATATTCTGAAAATTTTTGATTCAGAAATGGATAAGCATTTCAGCATTGTCGATCACAATGAAATTTGTCAGTGTTCCCATACTGAAATGTTTTATTTTGATTTGTTGAACTGACCTAAAATGTTTCATTCAGAATAAGTTCAAAATTAAACTCCATTTCCTTATGATACCACATTGCCCCATGGGAATTTTAGATTGGGAGCCTGAAGGTCCCATTTGGGCCAGGGTCCCTGACTGGACTACAGGTTTCAGAGGGGTAGCTGTGTTAGTCTGTATCAGCAAAAACAACGAGGAGTCCTTGTGGCACCTTAGAGACTAAAAAATTTATTTGGGCATAAGCTTTCATGGGCTATAACCCACTTCATCTGATGCATCTGGACTACATTTCCCATAATACATCTGCAATCATGTGCAGGGCCGGTGCAACCATTTAGGAGACCACGGTGCTAGGATTTGGGGGGTGGCATTTTCTTCGGCAGTGACTGCGGCAGCCGGATCTTCGGCCGCCCCGGTCACTGTCGGCATTTAGGCAGAGAGAGCTGGGGCAGGGGAGCACGGGGAGGGCCGTCTGCAGCAAGTAAGTGTGGGGGGGTGGCACGCAGGGGAACTCCCCACCCCAGCTCACCCTTGCCCTGCCTCCTCCCCGAGCACGCCATGGCTGCTTCACTTCTCCCACCTCCCAGGCTTGTGGCGCCAATCAGCTTAGGCACCGCAAGCCTGGGAGGCAGGAGAAGTGAAGCAGCGATGGCATGCTTGGGGTGCTCGTGCGCGGAGCAGGGGTGAGCTGGGGTGGGGGGGGTGCCTCAGGGCGGAGTGTGGGGGATGGGGAGCTGCCGCAGGGGTGGCGCCTCAGGGCAGAGGGCGAGAGCTGCCATGGGGGGAGCCTCAGGGCAGGGGCTCGGGGATGGGGAGGGCGCAAGGTGGAAGTTTTGCCTAGGGCGCGAAACATCCTTGCACCGGCCCTGATCACGTGTGTCCTTTGATGCACCACACAGCTTGGTCAGAGGGGAGTCCATGTTGCCCATAGGAGAGCATGGGGCTCCGAAGTACAACTGCCATTAGCAAAGGCAGCACAATACGGAAATGAAGTTTAATGTTGAACTGACTCAAAATGTTCGACAAACTGAAATATTCTGATTCAGATTGATGGAAAATTAAAAAAAAAATCAGCAAAATTGAAATGTTCCCATGGAAAATTCAATTTTCCGGAAACAACATTCTCTACATTCAATGTCATTTTGACAGGGAATTCCTGACCAGCTCTAATCAAGATGTAGGTTTGATATGTTGATAAGAGGATGATGGGAGTGCTTGTATATATTAATAACCTAATGCTACATGGTACTGAGTGTTCGCCATGACATCCTGAGTGTGCTCCACACCCACTGAAGCTTTTTGAAAACTCTCAGCCCACCACAGAATTGGCTCCTAAGATTATTTTTTTTAATGGAAGTTTCAGGGTCTGAGTCTCCTTTACCCTAAGGCCCTGTATACTAGTCTGTCAGTGGACAGGAGTCTGAACGTGTTAAATCCCATATGTTAACGTGACATGTTATGTCAAATTTGGCCCAGCCTTTAGGTGTTGTATAAATGAGCTGTTACAAAAGATAAGGCTAACAGCACAGAAATGTTTCAGTAACATTTGTTTTTAAACTACAATAAATACGGTTTCTATTTTACTGTGAGAGGGGCCTTAATGTAAATTAGAATCTGGGGTATGAAGTGAAACAAGCTGTAAACAAAAATGAAACTGACTTTCAAAAATAGAAAGTCTATTTTTATGGTTCAAGCTCAGTGAAATGCAAAAATCAATCAATAAATAAAAAGAAGCAGCATCAATGGTGAAGAGTTAATCAGAGAGTAACACTGTATCGGTGTCAATAATTTCAGGATTAGTAGCATAGGAATTATAAAACAGTTTTTACAGTGTCTATGTAAATCACAGAAAATAAAAGGTTTTTTAACACAGTATATAATTAGCCTGTTGAACTCACTGCTGAGATTATTGTGGCAAAAAAAAAATCTGAAAAAAGTGCATCTTCATTTATTCTAAGGAGGCTAAAAATGACAAGTTGCCTGATTTTCATGAGTGCTGCATCTTCCATGGAAGTCAGTGAGAGCCCGTAGGTGCTCAGCATCTTTGAAATTCAGGCCATAGGACTATCAATTCTCATGCTTCATAGCATACATTGATCATCACTGGCAGGGATCAAGCAGAACCTATCCCCCAGTAATGGATCATACTGTCCAATCTAGGTACATTAGGGAGATATTTTATTCCTTTGAAGACATGTGGCAGATATTGATGCTGATGAGGAACACTGGACTGAAAGGACTACTCGTCTGTCTCAGTATGGAGATGCCTATGTTCCTGTTTCTACTATTCTTTGTAGATGCATTCAGTACATAAAGGAACTCAGAAACTTCGCATTGCCAACAAATCAATATTTCAGAAAGGTTTCTGACGCACGCTTTTCTGTTTGAAGCCACTTATCAAAAGCCATTCCAGTGAAGCCTTCAAAAAGAGATTCCAGTAATAACTCCTAGGCATGGCTTCTACACACCAGTGCATCTGCTATGAAATGCTTACTCTGAGGATATTATGATTAAAACATGCCTCCATCGAGTGGTGAGAGAATGTCTGCGGCTTGTTACAGCTCTCTCATTCAGAATGACTTTCATGAGTTGAATGATCACTGCTTGACTCGGAAAGGTCAGAGGAGAAAAACATAAGTCAGAAATCAATCACAGTCTACGGGCGATTTGGATTAAAAAGACATGCGCTAACTCCTACAGCTATAGTGTGAAATGAAGAAGCCAAGCTGCTTTAAAATGTTGAAAAGTTGACTTGAGTAAGACCAAAGAAGATGCTTAACGAACGTCAAGAGGGCAATATAGCATCATGCAGTAGAGAGCGGGGCTTGAAGGGATCACTCATTTGACCTTGTTGCATTTTTTCAGAACTATTCACTATACAGATCCTTGTGCTTCAGGGTGTAAGCCAACCGTTGACTCTAGGAGCCTAGGAGAAGCTTGTCCTGGAGGCAGGTTACCCCACAACTGCCTACTGTAGGGTTTCTTGCACTTCCTCTGAAGCAGCTGGTGTTGGCCACTGTTGACGACAGGATCTTGGACTATATAAACCAACGCTCTGTTCTAGCAACATATACATTGCTATGTATCATTCCCACTGGTGTCTCACCCAACCTACCCTTGAATATCAATCACCTCCACTGGGAGTATTTTCCACTTCCCAGTTGTTATTATTGTCAAGAATACTTTTCCTATTATCTAGTCTCAGTTTTCTTTCCTTAGTTTCAGGGCATTTATCTTTCCCCCACCATCAGCTGAAACTGTACATAATTTCCTTCCTGTATGTTATGGGTATCCCTTTGCTCATCGTCCTGAAAGGATTAAAATAGATGCCATGATTCAAAATTTCATGATCTACTGACACAGGAGTTCACAAACTTTTCCACAGTAAATTTCATCCACTGTCCTTAAACACATGCTGTTTGGGAAGCACCAGAGGTACTATTTATTTCCTATGACACTTGCTGCTCTGTTAACCTAGCACTGAGCAACATCTAGCGTTGCTAAATTAGGGTATATGAATGAGCATGGAAGCCTCCTGAGATGAAGCCAGACCTTCCAGAGCTGCCTGAGTGAACAGAGTGGTCATTGGGATATCTCCAGTTAAACTTGTCGTAATGCCAGTTTAAAATGTTACTAGGGGTTGGACTAGATGACCTCCTGAGGTCCCTTCCAACCCTGAGATTCTATGATTATATAGAGCAGTGGTCCCCAAAGTGCCTTAGGGAGTGCAATGGAACATTGGGGGGGGGGGGAGAGGCCCGGGCCAGCTCCCATGGAGGGCAGGGAGGGAGCACAACCCAGCCCCACTCGACCCCCAGCTCTGCTGTAGCCCCGCCTCCCAGCTGCTTCTCTGCTCCCGGCTCTAGCCTCAGCCCCCAGCCATGGCTCCGCTCCTGGCCCGGCCTCAGTCCTCAACCCCTGGCTGCAGCTCCATTCCCGTCCCCAGGTTCCCAGGTGTCGTTCCAGCCTCGGCCCCCTTATCCCTGTCCATGTGTCCCCCCAGGAGCCACAGCCCCGGCTCTGAAGTGGGGATGCGGACAGGGGTAAGGGGTGTGTATGACTCTTACAAGTTTGAGGACCACTGATATGTAGGGAAGGAAACAAACTAGTTCTTTTTTATTTGCCTGGTATGGTGCTTGAAAGGCTGGTCAGGGACAGAGAGAAAAACTCTGGAAGCTACTTTTTGCATTAGGGCACACAAGGCTCATGCACTATTTAAGTCCCACTTAAGCCTTGTTTTGAGAGCTTAAATAGTGATATGTCTTGTGCTGTCCTTCTGCACAGGACTGAATTTCACCCTTAGTACATACTGCAACCCCCTGTGCACCACAGTGACTCTCTGCACTGCCAGGCTTAGGTGGGGAAAGAAGCATGACTCTACAGGGGCCAACGTCCAAGCATGTTCCTTGGAACGGATCAGCTGGCCAAGTGTCCCACCCACCCCTACACCCAGCACTCGTCGGATGAAAGCTGGGGATGAGGCCAAAGTTTCTGAGACACATGCTGAGACTGAAGAGTCCTTCCTTTAGCCCTATTTTGTTTGAGAGAACTTTCCTCAGAGTAAACAGGCTCAGGCTTTTGCCCAGTAACAGGAGTAAAGCAGAGTGTCCCCAGCATGTTCTGGCACAACTGGAAAGCAGGTATTTACCTTGGTTTGGAATGTACAATACACATGGGTTAGAAACGGGTGCTCCCAAGCTAAGGAGAGGACTCTCTTTTCCACCATGGTGCATTCGACGTCATCGTCCATCAAAACCACATCCTTCTTCAGAGCCTTCACAGCGAAAAACTGATCCGTGTTCTTTAACTCAGCAAGGAAGACCTGGAAGGGGAAGGCCAACTCATATAAGACGTGAATTTTCTCAAATCATGTTCAGACCCGTTTAAAGAAGTGGGTTGAGAATAATTGGCTCAACACCAAGGTTGAGCAGACAACTTAGAGTGGAAGGATGATCTAGTGCAGGGGTCGGCAACCTTTCAGAAGTGGTGTGCCGAGTCTTCATTTATTCACTCTAATTCAGGGGTTCTCAAACTGGGGATCGGGACCCCTGAGGCGGTTGTGAGGGTATTATATGGAGGGGTCGTGAGCTATCAGCCTCCGCTCCAAACCCCACTCTGCCTCCAGCATTTATAATAGTGTTAAATATATTAAAAAGTGTTTTTCATTTATAAGGGGGGGGGTCACACACAGAGGCTTGCTGTGTGAAAGGGGTCACCAGTACAAAAGTTTGAGAACCACTGCTCTAATTTAAGGTTTTGCGTGTCTGTAATACATTTTAACATTTTTAGAAGGTCTCTTTCTCTCAGTCTATAATATATAACTAAACTATTGTTGTATGTAAAGTAAATAAGGTTTTTAAAATGTTTACGAAGCTTCATTTAAAACTAAATTAAAATGCAGAGCCCCCCGGACCGGTGGCCAGGACCCGGGCAGTGTGAGTGCCACTGAAAATCAGCTCGTGTGCCGACTTTGGCACGTGTGCCATAGGTTGCCTACCCTTGATCTAGTGGCTAAGTCGCCCGATTAGGACTCAGGTAGCCTGAATTCAGGTCCCGATTCTGCCCCAAATGTATGAGACTTTGGGAAAGTCACTCAATCTACCTTATGCCTTAGTTTCTATTTGTAAAATATGGATAACGCTTTCCTACCCCATAGGGGTATTGTGGGGATAAATCCACTAATGACTATGAGGCACTTGGTTCCTACAGTGATGCAGGCCATGTAAGTAGATGGAACACTTCAGACATGTGAAAACTTTGATGACTGAAACCAGTTTTATGCTCATTTTCATAAATAATGGTTTCCATTTTCTGGCCACTCTGCTAACCACTACAATACTCTAAAATACATATGGGGGAGTATTATTTTGTCAGTGATATATAAAGGGAACATTTGGGGTCAGATTCTCAGCTGGGATAAATCAATGTAGCTCCACTGATTGACTGATTTACAAGAGTGCGGTATGAATAGAGAGGTTGCACTTCTACAGCATTTCTCGTCTGAGGATCTCGTCTGAGTTTAGCAAATACTAACGAACTGAGTCGCAGAGAAATAGGCAAGCTTTAGTATACCTCTTTTACTGATGGGGAAACTGAGGCACTCAGAGGCAAAATGACTGAATGAGCCAGTAGCAGTGTTGGAAGTAGACTGATTTCTAGGCCTACAGGCTAATTACAGTACTAGGCAACCATGTGGCTTAGAGGACAGAGCACAGTACAGGGCATCAGAGGACCTGGCCTCACTTCTTAACTCTGTCATAAATTTTTCAGATGATCTTGGGCAAGTCACTTCCCGCTCTGTGTCTCACTTTCTCCGTCTCTGATATGGGGATACTGACATCCTTTATAAAGTGCTTTGAGATCGATGGATAAAAAACACTATATAAGAGTTAGGTCTTATTATTAACATGCCCCTTGGTTAGCTAAACGTTCAAGAACAATCAATGAGGCTTCCTCAGTACTGTTTACTGAACCGTAGATATGGAAAAGTGCAGGGGATCTGCAACCCCCTTGCACGTTTTATTTACTCTTCTGGTTACTTGTATGTTTAACTTATCAGTGTGTCGTGTATCGCCTCTCCCACGCCATATGGGGAATAATCAGTAATATTAATGCTGATGCTACAACAACTCTCTCACAGTGCCCTCTCCATGCTATGGAATATTCTTTAAGAGAGGTGCTCAAGGGATAGTAATCAGAGTGGAACTGTCTGACGGAGGCAGGAGAGGGTAGGAGACAGTAGGGTCAATGCAGCGGCAATGGGCTTCTACACAGATGGCCCAGTACTATCGAAACCCATACAGATCTCTGGAGATTGGCTGGGTATGAAGGCTGAAGACCCTGCATCTTCTCCAAAGGAGGACACACCCCACTCCAACCAATGGAAGAATTTGGAAAGAATTCTGTAGAGGAAGCTTGTAGTATTTTCTACTCCCACCCGGTTTTCTGTGGAAAAGCCCGATTTGTACTAAGCTTGTTCAACTATGGAAAGCAAAATGGAAAAAATAAATCAGATGTTTCATTAACAATTTAAGATGTGACCACTGCAATTGCATCAGTCTATAAAATATGCAAGAATCAGCCATACACGCAGGGGAGGTTCCATCACCGATGTCTTTGGGCAACACGTTATCTAATACGTGCATACTCATTAGCTGATGCTAAATTGCAATGAAGAGTTGCTTCCGAAATGCCTCTCAAAACTGCATTAATGCCAGATGAGTTCATCATGGTTAACGTTATCCTGGAGGATGCTTCCACGAATTAATAATGATCAGCCGCACAATGTAAAGGGAGACGAACGAATCCACTGAAGGTAGAAGATTCATGTTTCAGATCCAAGGCACAGATCCCCAGCTGATTTAAACTGGTAGAGCTCCATTGACTCAGTGGAGTTATACGGATTTACATCAGCTGGAGATCTGGCCCCAAACATCTAAGGGGTGTAGCTGAATCCAGCCTGAGTAAGGGGCAGAGCATAGTTGCCCTGCCCCAAGAACAGGGGGCTTCATAATCTGGTTCCTGCTTCCTCTTTGCCCTGGAGGGGGAAGTAATCTACTCCAGCCTTTTTTCAGGTGCAGCTTACTTCCTCCTCTGAGCTAGCTCAGCTGTGCTGGCTGATAGCAGAGCCAGGACTCCACCCAGTCCGTTCTCTGCCCGACTTCTCCCCACCCACATGCATAAAACGGGAAGTAGCAGCCTGGCTGTGATGTGGGTAGCCGGTGCAGGGGAGGAAGAGGTCCATTATCGTATATTTACTCTCCTATGCAGAGGTGGGGCTGGGTTTATGACTGAGCCCTGAGAGAATTAGGTTTCTATGCAATGCAACAGTTGGGTACCCTTGGCGATGTTTACATCTAATTTATTATTAAGGACTTTTGGGTCAGGGTTTCTTCCGAGGTTTGAAAACGGAGAGTCATGCCTTCTGCCCCCGGCAATGCAACATCCACGTAGGCATTGAAAAGCTGGTTATATTCCCCAGCAGTGCACTGCCTGGTTTTGCTTAGCACACATCAGCTCCATCTCACTTACCTTGCCAAAGCTTCCCTTTCCCAACATTTTGTGTAAGACAAAATCGTCGATTGTTAATTTCAGCTGCTCAGACTTCTGGTCTTTCCCTGGTTCTGATTCTATGAGAGACTCGGGGCTTGTCACGTCTTCCACCGGCGTCTCCCAGGAGATTCCCTGTGGCTCTGAAATGAACCCCAAAGCAAAATAAACACCCAGAAACAAAACGAAAAAATCCACATCCTAGTTTTCCATATTTCAAAGACACCCAGTCCCAATTAAAATCAATGGCAATCAGGTGTCCACATTCAGTAGGTGGATTTGAAAACCGCAGGCATTGTACCTTAATCTCCTAGCTACATCAGTTTTTACAGTGGTGTAACTGCACTGACTTAAGTAGAGTGACTCCCGATGTTACATGGGTGTAAATGAGAAGAGAAAGACACCCTTTAAGTGCAATGTTGCTTTCAAAGCCGAAGAACCGGGCCAAGCCCTGAGATGCTATGCAGCTTTTACTTGACTCTGCTTCTTGCTGGCTGTCGCACCATGCCATGACATCTTACCCTTGGGCCTCTTGCAAGTCCATTGCCAAGGCTGCTGCGTGAAACAGATGAGACACTGTTTATACTTCATGCTCCTGTCCCAGAAGTTCAGATCAGGTTGGCTGCCTTTGCTGTCAGTTCCTGGAGTGGGACTTCCAAGAGTTTCCTGGGTATTCTATTGACTTAGATTTATAAAAACCTGTATAGGAATCTATTCCTTACTGAACATATCTCAAACTCAAAGACGCAATACCATATAGAGGATTGCTCAGCCCACCTTGACAGATGAAATAAATATCCACTGGGGAAGAGATGGTGCCTTAGGTAATCTGGTCCCAAACTCCAGCTAGAAACTAACTGCAGATGTAATCCTCTGATCAGCGTATGTCAGACATCCTCCTCTGGGGCCAATTCACAAAGGATGCAAGTCTGGCTCTTTAGAGTCAGAGAATCACAGACACGTTGGACTGGATGAGACCTCAAGAGGTCACCGAGCCCAGCTCCCTGCGCGGAGGCAGGACCAAATATACCTAGACCAGCCGTTCTCACGACAAAGGATTTGGTGACCTCAGAGCGCGGCAACCAACTCTTGCTGGTGGCCACTTTCACATTTTTTCCTAAAATAATTAGCTTTAGGAACAACAAATAAATATGCACATATACCCATCCAAATCACTGTCATTTATTTATGGCTAGCTAGTAAGTCTGCTGTGAAAAGTGATATTAGCAAACATACAGGTATCATTTTTCACTGCAAACTTACTCAGCCCTGGCAAGCCTGGGGACAAATTAAGCCCTGGAGGAGAGGTTGGGGGAGGCAATAGCAGGGGCTGGGGGGGGGGGGGTTGGCTGGGGCCTGCAGCCCTGTGGCTAGGGGATGGAACCCAAAGCCACAGAGCTGGAGCCCGGGGCTGGAGCCTGAACCCTCATGGCCAGAGCCTACCTCCACACCACCCCTGGGCTGAAGCCCAAAGCCTGATCCCCACCATCCCTGAGAAGGTGGGGAACTCACCAGCTGCTCCTCCAGTATTGTGCCCCAGGCATCTCGGAGGGGGGCAGGGCCCAGCCCTGGCTGGAAGCCCCAGCAGCCAACAACAAGGCATCCAGGAGCACCAGGGAAGGGGAGGAGCCGCTGCTCCCCCGGCCCCAACCCCATCACAGCCCAGGAGGTTGTGGCCGCAAGAAAAGCCCCTGGTAGCTGCATACGGCCACGGTGGCCGCATTTGAGAAACGCTGTCCTAGACTACCCTGGACAGGTGTTTGTCCAACATGTTCTTAAAAACCTGCAATGATGGGGATTCCACAACCTCCATTGGTAACCTCCTCCGGCACTTAACTATCCTTAATGTTAGAAAGTTTTTTCTAATATCGAACCTAAATTTCCCTTGTTGCAAACTAAGCCAATTACTTCTTGTCCTACTCTGAGTGGACATGGAGAAGAATTGCTCACTGTTTCCTTCCGTTTACTTATTACTCAAGCTGTAGAGATTCATGCTTCTGGTGTGAGAGGCCTCTGGTGTTGACCAAGATGGTAGTCATAACAGACTCCAGAGCACTGGTATAACATGCTTCTGATTGGCGACTCTGCTTTCATAAGTGGGCTGCAGCATTCTGCACAAGCTTCATTTTCCCAGTGGTCTCCATGTGCAGCCCTCATGCAGAGCAATGCGATCGTAAGGTGACAAGACCATGGATAATTGTAGCAAGGTTGGAAAGGAAACACTGTCCTCTTCTCACCGTTCCACTCGAATCCAAGCTGGGAGCCCAATGTTGTGGCCTTTATTGGGTTTAAGCTTTGGTTTAGTTTTGCTTTTGTTCCTAACACGTGTATTTTAAAGCTTGAGAAATACTCAAGCTCAAGAGGTGGTTTTTGTCCTGCTCATTCTGTGAGCTGTATTTCATATGTTGTGATACAGCCCTTGGATGCCAAGGTAATAATAGGCACTATGGACCAAAGGTGGGATTTTTCGACACGTCTATGTGAGTTAGGAGCACAGTGAAAGTCATTGGGACTTGTGTGCTGGACTCCCCTTGGGCAAATTCCCAGCTCAAAGGCTAGAAGACAATGTGCAAGGGTTCTCCACATTGGTCAAGTGGGGAGGGGAACAGAATCTTCTTTCCAGGTCACTAGGTGCCAGCCCAGATCCACAGGCCTATGCTCTTACCCTATCCTGGTACCCTGCCCTGCCCACCTGGACTTCATCTCCGATAACCTAGAGCATGCTGTCACGGAACACTGCTTCACAGCAGGAAAGACAAGGGGAGCTTCCTTGTATGGCCTCCTGTTGGCTATTTCCACAGTTCTTTCACGTCAAGGTGCACATTAGCACTGCAGATTAGCATGTATGCACCCTGATCTCAATTATCCAGTCACAATGATACTTGAATTTGGTAGGCATAGCATATACTGTAGTTCTTAAATTTACTGTGCAACTCAATCATTTGATTAATAGAGCCTCAGCTGGTGTAAATCAGTGTCACATCATTCACTTCAATGCAGCTACCGTGATTTACACCACTAGGAATCTGGGCCAATTTGCTCAGGTTTCTTTTGAACTTTAAATCTCCATTGCTAATACTGAAAGAAATAAAAGCTATTGTGGTTCACAGGGGGAGGTAATTTCCAAACGTGGGAGCTGAAAGATTCCACTTAAAACCCACATTTTGATGTTTAGGTCAGCTCTGGGGTGAGTAAGGTGGAGATTTTCCATTGACTTTCTACAGGAATGATGGCATGGCTACATGGGGACATCCAGGAAAATTAATCCAAATTAACTAAAGGTGTGAATTTGAAGCACACTTTGGAAGCGAATTAAGACACATCAAATTAAGGCCACTTTAATTCTGAATAATACTGTCCGTGCAGGGATTTAATGTGGTTTAACTAATCCACTTTAAAAATTAATTTGGATTCATCTTCTCTAGTGTCCCTGTGTAGACAAGCTCTTCAGCACCTAATTGCCATTTGTGTCTTTGAAAGATTTCCCCTCAAATGGCCATTTTTTGGTACACAAGTGCAGATTTTATTAAACGTGTGATTTGGCCATGCTATGAAGGCAGGCCACACTCGCAAAGAAGGGCTCACAGCATCAATGGTCATTACCTGCAGGGATGTTCACAAAGCTAAGTACAAACAAAATTCAAGAAAGGAGAGAGAAGAGTAAAGTGAAACAAGCCCTGGAAACACAATTAATTTAGCCAGTTCTTGGAACAAGTGCACATGTCAACAGAGTGCAGCTTGCCAACCGTGTGGCAGGGTACACAGGTAAGATAAACACAACAGTGAAACACTTGCAGGAGATTAACCTTTCTGTAATCAGCATAATTAGTTAAGACTATAGCAACATGCCTGCAGTACTAAAACAATAAATGAATAAATAACAATTTAAACGATTATGAAGCTACTATCTGTCAAGAACATTGCTCTTTCATTAGCTATAAGCCGCAACACAGAGAAAATAATAAAACCGGGATATGAATTTTCAGTGGTGAGCAGATAGTTCAAACTAAAGAGTGGGTGATGTTTCTTCTTGAGGTTCTGATGAATATGGTTGTGGGTGGGGGAAATGGTGGGTATTGGGATACCTGACCTAAAGGAGGATTTGGGGAAGATTTTGTCAGCAGTGTGTGTGGTGCTTTGTGGTTCATGTCACTGGAGGACAGAAATGGATGGGTTAGGGCACATGTCTACAGAGAGGTGGAAGGGAATTGCACTGGGACCAGGGGGATTAGTTGCCCCTGTATGGAGTGGCTGGGAATAGTTTGAGGGTAGGTATGACAGAGTGTGGATGAGAGGGATATGTTTTGGTAGAGGCATGACTCTAGCGACAGATGTTGCTTTGTATTGACTAATGAACATATCACCTGGAGTGAGTTATTTTTTGGAAACTCCATTATTTGGAGCGTGCACTGGAATTGTTGCTGACTAGGTCTAAGCCATAAATCATGTCTGTGCTACTATGTCAGAATTGTGCCATCACGCGAAGCTTGGAAGGAACCTCTTGTAAGTGTAAGCCACACCCACTTGGTGTGACTCTCTGTCTCCTTCTGGTGGCAGCTAGGCCTTGGCTCAGAGAGGTGGGTCTTTCAGCTCAAGTAATAGAGGCTCATTTATGGATTTCCCAGGTTTGATCCCTGCTGTCAACAACCCATCCAGGGACATCAGCATTACAAGTGATGGTCCTTACATGGAATCTAGCTGGGAAGCCTCTGAGGCTTGGGAAGTGCTTCCTGGTCAGTGGGAGATGAAAGACACCACCAGAGGGGGACAGAGCACAGAGTGGGCGTGGCTTATATACGTAATACATAGGATGTCTATTTCCCTGTACTACGAATGGACTAAGTTCATTATTATCATTGTCTCCGGTTAACAGTTTAAATAATTGGGACTGTGAATACACATAATTGGAGAGCTACCTCTTTTCCCAGTTGCAGGTGCTGGCACAGACTGAAGCAGAGTTACTTCTTTCATAGGAACAGGAAGGCCAATTTCAATAGGTCCTTCTCTGAAGATCTGTTCAGTGTCACGCAAACAGCGAGCCTGGGTCACAAGCAAAAAAGGAGCGATGTTAGGGGCTGAAAATGCCTACAAGCACAGGTATCTTATTAAACCTGCTTAATCCGCACAGGCGTAATTATAGAAAGACAAGGAGTTGGCTACTAACTGAAGTCATCGATTGAACGCATTAGGAAGGTCATGATTTTGGAGTCTTTGTTTCTTTAAAGCAACACACTGTGGAAGAGTTTGAGTCTCTGTGTTGTTTATATATATATATATATATATATATATATATATATATATATATTACAGCCATGCCTAGAGGCCCCAACCAAGATCTGGGTCTCATTGTGCTGCCTGTTGTTCACACAAAGAGTCAGAGACAGTCCCTGCCCTGAAGAGTTTACAATCCAAATAGACAAGACAGAGTGGAAGGGGAAATGGAGGGTGAAATGATTTGCCCCAGCTCACAGAGCGGGTCAGTAGACTAGCACCCAGGTCTCTTGAATGCCACACCAGCACCCTATCCACTAAACCATGCCGTTTCAGCCCACGAGCTGTTGTACCTGCTGGGTGCTCTCTATCATTGCCAGTGCTTCAGCCATTAGTTTCTGGTTAACTCCACAAAGGTTTGCCACTTTTGTCTGGCACTTGTGATGGACGTTCATGCCACATGCTGAAAGGAAGAAGTTTGAGGTGATCAGAACCTGGGGAGGTTTGCATTATAAACAGCATTTGTTTGACATGAGGCAGAGCACTTCTATTGGCCTGAGCCAGAAATTCACCCCTGTGAAGCCCTATGTAGCTCAAGGCCTAAGCACCAGTTAAATCCTATTGGTGCATAGTCACTGTGCTGGCCCAACCAGAATAAGCCACAGGCTGGAGAGATGCATGCGGGCATTTTCCTCCCTAAGCCTGTGGACAGATGTGGATCCACTCTTCAACCCTATGGATCATGCACAGGGCTGGTGCAAGGATATTTCATGCCCTAGGCAAAACTTCCACCTTGCACCCTCCCCCTCTCCCGAGCCCCCGCCCTGAGGCGCCCTCCGCCCCGCGGCAGCTCCCCGCCTCCGCCCTGAGGCGCCCCTGCGGCAGCCCCCACCCCCACCCTCCGCCCTGAGGCACCCCGCAGCTCCCCACCCTCCGCCTGAGGCACCCCCTCCCAGCTTACCCCTGCCCGCCTCCTCCCGAACATGCCGTGGCTGCTTCACTTCTCCCGCCTCCCAGGCTTGCGGCACCTAAGCTGATTGGTGCCGCAAACCTGGGAGGCGGGAGAAGTGAAGCAGCCACGCTGTGCTCGGGGAGGAGGCGGGGCAGGGGTGAGCTGGGGCGGGGAGTTCCCCTGCGTGCCGCCCCCCCCCCCCAGCTTGCTGCAGGCGGTCCTCCCCGTGCCCCCCTTGCCCCAGCTCCCTCTGCCTAAATGCCGGCGGCGACCGGGGCCGAAGATCCGGCTGCCGCAGTCACTGCTAAAGAAAATGCCGCCTCCCAAATCCTAGCACCCTAGGCGACCGCCTAGGTCACCTAAATGGTTGCGCCGGCCCTGATCATGCATCCTTGTGCATCCCCCAAAACGATCCTGCTGTGTGTGTGTGTGGGGGGGGGATCCTCGGGCTCTGCCGTCAGCATGTCCCCATGCCCCCAACTATTAAGGAGCTATTTGCGTGTGTAACATAAACAGGATTTGGCTCTTAAGCCTGGTCTACACTGGGGGGGGGGTAGATGTAAGATACGCAACTTCAGCTATGGGAATAGTGTAGCTGAAGTCGACGTAACTTATTTCGACTTCCCTCTCATCCTCACGGCGCGGGATCGATGGCCACGGCTCCCCCATCAACTCCGCTACCACCGCTCACCCTGGTGGAGTTCCAGAGTCGACGGGAGCGTGTTCAGGGATCGATAGATTGCGTCTAGACGAGACGCGATATGTCGATCCCCGATAGATCAATCGCTACCCGCCGATCCGGCGGGAAGTCTGGACGTACCCTTAGACTGCAGCTCCTCAATAGAGTAGCCTTGCAAAGGCCCATTCCATCTACATTTGCAGAGCAGCGGGACTCACCGTCACACTTTAACCCTTGCCTCGCCAGGCCCCAAAGAAGCGTGCCACAGTGCTCGCAGAATGTCGGGCTCTTGTAGTTGTAGACCTTAAACCGGTGAGGCATGTCTATCTTAAACCTCTCCTTGTGGAACTGCAAGAAAAGACAGCAGTGAAAATACTGCCCACTCTACATCGGCGCTGAATTAAAAAAAAGTAGCACTCATCATCCATATTATTCTATCTATTTTAGGGGGATTATACTGCTGCCCATCAAGTGGTCTTTGACAGCCTTATTATTAGTTGGCAGGGTTTTTACCATGCCCAGGGAAAAAAAATCCTTGGGAATAAGCAATATATTGTACATAGAAAACAGGGTAGGAAAAAAAGTGACATCCATGCCAGTGCTGCATCTTTGTTATTGGGATTGACCAAACAGAGGAAATTGTCTATAGATTTACAAAGCCAAGTAGCAAAGAGCTCCCATCTGTGTCAACGGGAACGGTGTGGCTAAACCCACTAGTTAGCTTTGAGAATAACAGCCTAAAGTGTTTGAAGGGTGTAAACACCATGGAGGGATCAGAACGGATGAAGGGAAATGCGACATGGGTGTAAATCGGAGCTGTGGGATGAAATTAACTAAGAAAAATGTAGTCTTAACATCAAGGCGGAAATGGCAGCTTACTCTCATTTTGGCACAGGGTAGGGGAATGCTCCCTGGAACAATGATGTGAAAAAGCAAGATAAAAATCTTATAAAGGGGAATGTGTCAATATACAGATCTCCTATTAACAATCTGCAAACTTTGGATAATATATACACTCTTGAAATGGTAAATTCCTCGATTTTAAGGCCAGAAGGGACCATTATGATAATTGAGTCTGACCTCCTGCATCATAAAGACCAACGAACTTCACCCAATAATATCTCCCTCATGCCCATAACTTAGAGGTATAGCATCGCTTTTGGAATCATAGAATCTCAGGGTTGGAAGGGACCTCAGGAGGTCATCGAGTCCAACCCCCTGCTCAAAGCAGGACCAGTGGAAGACATCCAGTCTTGATTTAAATATTGAAAATTCAGTTATTAAATTTGAGTGCATCACAAATAAGAGATTGTGTGTGACTGGTTAGGAAGATGCAAGCAAAGGACACGAATCCGATCCATTACACCCAGTCTACACCAGGAACTTTAGTGACTTCACTGGAGTGCCTCCTGATTTACATCAGCACGAGAAAGCTCAGAATGGAATCCCTACGCCAAAATGTGACACATACCATTGTTTCTCTGCTATTGATTGCTGATCCTGTGCACTTAGCTATCACTTTATCAATACACTTCTTGTGAATGGCAGCATTGCATTCTGAAAGAACAGATAAGTCACAATATTAGGAAAAAATGCCATTTAAAAAACCACAACGGAATAAATAATGATAGTAATAAAATAAAGCTTCTTACGCCTGCACTGGTAGCCTTGTTTGTTAAGACCCCTGGAATAAACACAAAGCTGGTTAATTTTGAATTTCCAGAGCGCTAATGTCAGCAGTATTTATGCAATGAAAATTGAATAAAACCACATTGATTTTTATCAGCTCCTGTAGGGCTTATCTAGCTTAAGTATCTTTATTCACTTCAGCTAGTAGTTAGAATGACTGCCTGCGGCCCTCACAGCCCTTTTTGTGCACTTTTCAACTTTTAATTTTGCATCAGTTAATGGCAAACTGTTTATTAGAAACTTATGTGTCTTTTAGTCACTGCATAAAAAGTAAAAGATAGGAGTGAATGTTCACACTGGTGCAAATGCAATTAGAAACATGACAATTGTGTGTGTCATATCCCAGGAATGAAACATGTACCGGTAACCCCTACATGTAACAGATAAAGGGCCTGATACCGTGACACTTACTCACACGAGGGGTCTTTACTCCTTCAAACAGTTCCAATGCCCCCAAACCTGAGGCCTTTTCTCAGTTTCCAGTCCTAATGGACTCAGGAGGTCATCGAGGGCGATCACGCTCCCATTAAAGTCAATGGAAAGATTCTCAGGCCCAGATCTTCAGAGGTAGTTAGGCACCTAACTCCAATTGATTTCAAAGGAAGTTGAGAGGCTAAATACCTTTGGGGATTTGTGCCTGACTGACATAAATAGGAGCTCGATTGGGCCCTGCTCAGACAAACTCTCACTGAAAAGGCCCATTGGAGTCAAGTATGGGAGTGAGAGTGGGGTCAGGTGTCTTAATGGTGGGCAGTAGTAATTCTTCACTGATGTTTGGAGGAATAGGTTCTCCTGAGATGATGATTAGTGTCTAGTGTGTAACAGAAGTACCTGGGGACATCTGCCTACACATGTACATGCTGAATTGCACTGGGCTGTGATCCAGGGAAGACCTGAAAGCAACTCACTTGCACCAACTGTGATGGTACCTCTTATAAGGCTTTATGGAAATATGCTTAGAATGTGTTTTATGCTACATATGCCATGTAACATATCTCCGTAAAGGTTATGATCTACTGAATGTATTAATCCTATTTGTATGCATGTATCATTTTTGTATTCGAAGTTATGAATGTTATGAATGTTGGCTGTGTACTGGCTTGATTTCTAAATAACCTTAGTAGAGCATTTGGTCAGTTCCTGGGGAAAGGAATGTTGAAGTTAAGTACCTAATCAAGAAACACTTAAAGGACAATGGCTCTTGGAATGCTCCAATCCACATAAGAAGTCTACTCGAAGATGTTCAAGGTAGCGTGTAAACAATGGATGCTACCTGTAAAAACTGTGAGTCATGCATGGACATGTGACTTGCCCAGGTGACTCCTAAACTCCATCTTGGAGCTGGACTTTGCATAGGAGTGAGAAGAGGGTCTCCACCCACAACAAAAAGTCTATTTAAACCCCTGGGAGACCCCTCCATTTGGTCTTCAGCTGGCTAAAGAGAGAGCCTCTCCACCCCCCAGGATACTTGAAAGAAACTGGAACAAAGGACAGTAACTACAGGGGGTGTGAGTGATTGCTGGACCCAGGCTAAAAGGAGATTAGTCTGTAAAAGGGAGCATTCTGGAACTGGTGAGGATCTTATCTGTATTCAGTTTGATTAGACATAGATTTGCTCATTTTATTTTATTTTGCTTGGTGACTTACTTTGTTCTGTCTGTTACTACTTGGAACCACTTAAATCCTACTTTCTGTATTTAATAAAATCACTTTTTACTTATTAATTAACTCAGAGTATGTATTAATACCTGGCGGAGCAAACACCTGTGCATACCTCTCTATCAGTGTTATACAGGGCGAACAATTCATGAGTTTACCCTGTATAAGCTTTATACAGGGTAAACCGGATTTATTTGGGTTTAGACCCCGTTGGGAGATGGGCATTTGAATGTTAAAGACAGGAACATGTCTGTTAGCTGCTTTCTGGTAAACCTGCAGCTTTGGGGCAAGTAATTCAGACCCTGGACCCATGTTGGAGCAGACGGGCATGTCTGGGTCAGCAAGACAGGGTGCTGGGGTCCCGAGCTGGCAGGGAAAGCAGGAGCAGAGGTAGTCTTGGCACATCAGGTGGCAGCTCCCAAGAGGGGTTCTGTGATCCAAGCTGCCACACCAACTCTCATTCATTCGTAGCCACAGAGTGCTTATGGAAGGGCAGCCGGTTAACATGACGGACAACGAGTTTCAGAATGAAAGGTGGAGGAAACACTGAATCATTGTACATACCAGACGAACTCATGGCAGACAGAGCAAAATGTAGGTTGCGGGAAAAAGGTAGCAGTGAACTCGTGACATTTGACGTTGTGAATTTTGGCTTGCTTGATGGCTCCCCGGCGCTGATGCAAGGAGAAAAACCCCTCTGTCTCGAAGTTAATCAGCTCTCTAGCATCTGGGAAGGAAGGAGACGTAAAAGTTCATTACGAAATTCAGTTACTGTCTAGGTGTGTGGATATATACAGTGTAAGTACAGTATAATGACAGTGTGTGTATACACTCACTGTACTTATAATGTATTTATACTCTGTGTTCTGAGCTGTCTTTTACTGGAGAATCTCAGAGTGCTTTACAAGCATTAATAAATGAAGCGCCGCACCACCCTGGTGAGGCAGGTATTACACTCATTTGACTGATGGGGAACTGGGATACAGAGAAGTTCAATGACTTGCAGAAGGACAGAGGCTGTATAGTTGAGAATAGAATCCAGGAGCCCTGAGTCCCAGCCCTACCCTCTAGCCTCCTCTCTGTAACTGTGCTGGTGGAAGCAACTAATGTGAGACCAAACTTGCTCACATAGATATTTAGTATAAAACTTATAAGAGATTACACATGAATCCTCTGGTTAGAAATGAAGCAGGCAGAGTGCCCATGTCTGTTTCATGAGGGCTTTCATTCCACCACCTTAAAGCAGAAAGGGAAAGTCCTCCAAATAAGCAGTTAATCGGTTTAAATACCAACTTGCTGCTCTGAAACTACTGGTAGAGGATCCCTTCAGCATTTACAACGTGAACATATGATGGGAGGCATGACCTAGGAGAGGAAAAATCGAGGGGAAACAGCTGGCAAAATTCACAATGAGAATCCAAGCTGGGCGGAGAAAGGTCATTCCATTTCAGGGAGGATTTTTATATTTCGTTCCAACTGGGAGTGAAACCCCAAAATTCTCATTGAAAAAGATCCCCAGCTCTGGGGCAGGCTGCTGGTGGGCTGTCTGAAAGTTGTGCACCCTGGAAACTGGGGGGATCCCCAGCAGCCCACCAGGTGGCCCCTGAATCTCTGGAGTCTCTGACTCTGAAGCAGTCTGCCTAGTATGCGTCCCTGGAGCCATGGACCATGGAAGCCCTGAGGTCCCCAGCAGACAGGCTGCCAAGGAGCCGGGTGGGTGAGCTGGCACAAAACACTGCCTGGGTTCCATTGGAACTTTGGTGAAATTGAACCATCTCTGTGAAACATTTTATTTTTGATGAATTGGCAAGTTCTGACAAAATACTGTTGCATTGGAATTTTTCCGACCAACTCTAATGATAAAGTGGATTGAACTGTTTGCTACAATGATAGTGTAGGTGTCCTTCATGTTGCACCCCCAGTGTAACTTAGCCGTAGAGCACATCTACAGGCAAGAAAATAGTTCAGTTTCCATGTCTGTTCAATCACTGTTCAGTATTGCTAGCTATTGTTGATAACGAGGTCAATTGTGCCGGTAGAACTATCCACTAGGAAATGGACTGAGATCACCTTCTTTCACCTGGGACCCCTGAATTTTGGTTTCTACTGATCTGAACTAGCGCTGAACTGATGACTTAAGGGAGAAAATTCTAGATCCTACAGCCAATGCCTCGAGCCCTATCTGACTTTCTTCCCACTTCTACCCATATTTTAAATAGTGTGTTTGTTTCCCATATATGTTTCCATTTAAATTCTAGAATCTTGGGTGATGCTATTTATTATTAGAAAAAGGCTATTTCATTCTGTGGCAAGCAACATTACATGATAATCCCCCCCAAACTACAGCCCCGTGCTTCTAAATATATGTTTCCAAAGGTTGGAATTGGCTTAACATGCTGAATTACAAGACAACAGGGACCAATGAATTGTTGCTAATGCTAATTCATAATATGCAGAGCACAGGAATTATTTAATGTGTTGTTTCCAGCAAATAATTTTCTGAAAATAAAAAGACACTGAACCCTTTCTGATCTCTATAACCCGCAGAAGCAGAATGTGTTAATACAGACAAGCTCTTGTCTTCTCCTTTTGTTGGCTTTCACCAACGAAGCAGGGCTGGGTCTGGTTAGTATTTGGTTGGGAGATTTCCAAGGAAACCCTAGGCTTTAAAGGAAGTGGTTTGTGTGGGTCCATAAGTCGTGCACTTCCCTCTATTCAGAATTGAACGAATGCCCCAGCAGTATGGAAGTGCTGCCATTGGATTCAATGTAAAGGAGAGAATGTGCCTGGAAAACAGTCACAAGTATCTCTTTGGGATGTTGTTGACCTCACTGATGGTACCTTGATCTAAATCAAGATCTTAAGAGAAACGAACAGCTAAAATATTAAGTGATGAAAAGTATTTTTGAGGCATGTTTTTTTAAAACCCACTGGGTTCTCTTTCAGATGCAGTTTCTTTGCAGTTCAAAGTACAATCTGTAATACTACAAAAATTTAGGGCTAGATCCAACTATGGGAGTTAGATCAGGGCCACGGGGTAAATATTAATGAAGCTGTTTTCAAAAATATAGACCTTTCAACTCTTGACATGAGTGCTCAGGTGTAAGATTTTCAATTTACACAGAATTGTCACCCTGAAAAAAGTGGTTAGAATTATATATATAAATTGCTGAAAGATTCTTTTTGCATATTCCTTGTCATTCTCCCAGGCCAGTACTGCTTTCCTATACGCTGTATTCATGAAAATACACAGTTAAATTCCCAGTTAGTGTGATTCTGCAAGGTTTGCGAGGAAAAAAAACCCAACCCTTGCTAAATAGAATAATATCAAATAGTGGATTGTGCAACAATTCACCTAAGTATTCTGTAGGAAGTAGCTTGCACTGAAGTATTGATTCGGATATTGCTACGTGCAATTCAGAGATGTACTATACACCTAACCTCTCTAAAGGTTAGCCCCTATGATGGGTTAAGACTTCTGTTTCAATGCTGAGCTGATACAGCGTGACAGCAGAAGCCTTACTACCCATCAGAGGTAGGAGTTGAAGAAAAGTACCAACGCACACATGCTTCCTTATGAATTATTTTCATTGTCTCATTGGAAGATCTTTCTAAGTTCAGGTTTTGTCATTAAGGTCAAAAGATGAAAATGTGTTTTACATGGCCATTTATGCATGTTGCCATCCCTTTATGTTGAGATTGCTCCAAACCAATATTTTCTTAATGTATACATTTCTCAGCTAGGAGCTCTATACGGGGCCAGTCCAAACCTTTGAAATCAGTGGGAGTCTTTCCACTGTCCTGGATGGGAGCTGGATCTGGAATTAGGTCCTTTTTCCTTCTGGGTCTACCCTAGTTGGCTTAAGGGAATGCATATGTAGGGCTGGCAGTTAGAGAATCCACTTTTTTACTGGTAAAGCTAGCAAATTTGAATGCAAATAACTGAGGGACAGCAAGCATGGAACCCAACAATGCTATATGAATCGCTCTTCGTAGTGGAGCTGCATTCAACCCATTGCAATAATCTCAATACAAGTCTATAGGTGAATCATCAGCATTGAAGTGAGCATTATTTTAAATGGTAGGTGTTTATCTGAAGGTGACTTGTCTGCCCCACGTAACCAGAAATCGAATCAATTAATCAATAAATAGTGTCACTTGCCACTCATTTCCAGGAAGTATCTTGCATTCATTAGCATTCTCCCTTGAGGTTTCAAGTCTAGCTGGTTGAGACAAGGAGAAAGAAAATGTGTAGATGTTAGACAGCAATACTGCTTAATGGCAATCATGTTAGATGCTTGAGCCAACTCAAAGCTAAAGTCTAGCAATAATCTCAGCTGGCAAGAAAAAAAATGAATTTCCACACAGTTCAATAAATGGCAATAAATGCTTGGTTTTGGTTCGTTCATTATTAGACACAGTAACTACTGGACAACAAAGTACACCAGAGAACAAAGTGTATAGAAGGGCTGTGGGAGGACAGACAGGCAGTTATAAGACTATGCTGCTTCTCATCAGAGGCTTGGGAACAGCATGCTAGAACATACGTAAGTATGGATAAAATAATAAGTAAGGCTGAAATTTGCCAAAGGAGCTCGGTATCCACCAGCTTCCATCAAGAGAACATATAGAATCATAGAATCTCAGGGTTGGAAGGGATATCATTCCCAATGGCAGCTGCTGAGCGCTAAGCACTTTTGCAAATTTGGCTGTAAGTACCTAACTCCCATAGGCTTTAATGGGAGTTAGGTGCCTATCAATATTTTTGGTTTGCTGGCTGAATCAAAAAGTTGTTGTTTTTTTTTAATTGTTTCAGGTTGACCCACAATGAAATTTTTCGGCAATTAGAAAAAGTAAAAAACCTCAAGGAAAGTTTGATTCGACCCAACATGAAATGTTTCATTTTGTTTTTGAAGGATTTCTGCTTAAAAAAACAACACTCTGAGAAGTCTACGCAGCAATGAATCAGCTCCACTGTCTGAGCCCCACGAGCCCAAGTTGGCTGGCATGGGCAAGCTGCAGGTTTTTCTTTGTGTGCAGACATACGCTGACCAAACAGGAAATGAAATTCAAAAGTTCCCGGAGCTTTTCCTGTGTACCTGGCTAGTGCATCGGAATTCAAAGTGCTGTCCAGAGCGGTCACAATGGAGCATTCTGGGATAGCTCCTGGAGGTCAACACCGTTGATTTGCATCCTCACTACCCCAAATTCGACCCAGCAAAGTTGATTTTAGTGCTACTCCCCTCGCTGGGGTGGAGTACAGAAGTCGATTTTAAGAGTCCTTTAGGTTGACGGAATGGGGTTGGTTGTGTGCATTCATTTTTAAATCGACCTAATGCGGCTAAATTCGACCTAACCCCATAGTGTAGACCAGGCCTTAGACTCTATATACCCTTAGGCTCTGAAGTACCCAAACTGTTTTAAAAACAGAAATTAGATGCTTTTGAAAATGTCACCCTATGGGTAAAACTTACAAGTTAGCATAGGTGCCGACTCTGTGGGTGCTCCGGGGATGGAACACCCACAGAAAAAAAAAATAGTGGGTGCTTAGCACCCACTGGCTGGTCCTACCAATCAGCTCCTCCTTCTCTCTCCAGTGCCTCCCACCTGCCAAGGATCAGCAGCGGGCAGGAGGAGCTGGGGCATGAAGAGGCAGAGTGAGGGTGGGGTGCACTCAGGGGCGGGGGCGGAACAAGGTAGGAAGGGGCAGGGGAGGGGTAGGGCCTTGGAGGAAGGGTGGAGTGGGGGCAGGGCCTGGGGCAGAGTGGGGGTGAGCACCCTTCGGGAAATCAGAAAAAGTTGGTATCTCTGCAAGTTAGCCTGAAAGCTGACAGGAAAAACTACCTGCGATTCAAGTAATTTAACATTTCTCCAAATGTCGTGTCCCTATTAAGAGTACAGCAATCACAAAAATACTATTTGCTAAACAGTATTACCTGCAGCCTACCTGCTGGGATTATCGTGCCATGTAATTAATACTTTGAGCCTGTTTCATCACTGCGTTACTTCAGATTTACACCGCTGATGCAGTGATATAACACTGAAGTGATGCAGCGGGGAATCAGTCCATTGATATTAGAAAGATTAAATTTTAAGAGCATTTCTCTAGGGCACATAAAATAATTCATATATAGTCACTCATATTACTATCTGCCCCAAAGGATTATCTAATCAAAGCTATTTTGTCTGCATGACTTATAGGAACCAGAATCCGTGCTAATATAAGGTATATGTTTTAATATAGCAGCGACAGTTAATATGAAAGCATTAGGTTGCTCTTTTTGATGTTCATGGACTGCTTTCCATCAAGCAATACATAAGATGACTCCACATGTGCTCCTTGGATGGCAGACATTTTTTGTTGGCGTATCAGTTACATTTGCAATCTGGTATGCACCTAGCGCCTCCCCTTATTCCATAAGGGTTATCTCTAACAAGCCATCAGTGGTGTTAAGAACCCAACGCGCTTACCCATATTTCTGTCTTCCCATTGGTCTTCTTGCATCTGTCCGCCAGTACGTTGAGTTCGACTGTGGTTTCTGAAACCATTTCCGCACTTTTGTCCTTCACAACAATGTGCATGACTCTACCCTTGTTGATATGGGCATCAAACGTGCTGTTCCAGGGTGGGTACATGGTGGGCTTCTTTTGGACGTACACCTGGCCATTCTCTGTTAATGGAAAAGATATTTAGACGTATTGGGATGTCCACCTGAGAGGATGCGACAGAATGGGCCTGATTCTCATTTATGCCAAGGCCACCATGCAAGCGAGAAGGGGCCCCTGAACTAGATTTAAATGTAATTTGTGCCCACTAAAGACCTCTTTATTCTGCCACAGTCATGCAAAGTGACAGTGTAAATAAGAATCAAGTCCATTAAAAATCAGTGGATTTACACTGGTGTTAATCTGCAGTAATGCAGTTATGAATCAGGCCCTAATATCGTCTCGGTCAAAATTATTTTCCCAACATCCCTGCCTCTAAACTTCTTTGCCTTCCACGATGAAACCAAAACAAGTAAAGCAATTCCATGGTTATTCCCTCTGAACCCAAACAAAGAAACCGGCAGCTAGATCATTTCTGTGGAGGAAATGAGACCAGAGTCAGAGAACCCAGGCTTCTGTGGGAGGATAATCACTCAGTTTCCTCACAATTACTCCATCAAGGCCAGAAACACTGAAGAAAATAGGGGCAGAAAAATGTGACATAGGAGATACAGGCGCTGACTTCTATTTTTCCCAATGGGTGCTCCATCCCCACTCCGCCACAGTTGCCAACTTTCATGCGGTAAATAAACACCCCGACTTTCACAATAAGCCAGAAATCAAGCTAATCCCACCTCAAAACAAGGCCAAAACAAGCCAGTCCCTAAGAACCCCAACACTCTATGTGACTAGATCCCCCGGCGTGCAGTCTGGGACTGTGGTGGACCCACTGTGCACCCCTGACTCTCTCCCGCCCTTGCCCCAACTTTCCCCCCCGCCCTTGCCCCTGCGTGCCAGGGGCTGATAAAAAAAAAAGAAGCAACAAGCTACAACAAACACAAGCTACAAGCCAAACAAGCAACAAGCTACAAGCCAAAAACTTTCTAACAAGCAACTCACAAGCCAATTAAGCCAAAAACAAGCCCAATTTCTGCATTTTTTCAGAGGTTTGGCATGTCTGCACTCCGCCCTGAGGCCCTGCCCCTACTCCTCCCACCCCTGCCCCACCCCCTCCCCTGAGGGCCCGGCCTGCCTGCCGCTCACTGCTCTCTGCCCTCCCCCGAGTGCCTCCCGCCAGCCGCTGAACAGCTGATCAGCCGCCATGCCAAACAGCTGTGGCTGGTGGGTGCTGAGCACCCCTATTTTTTTCCTTGGGCGCTTGAGCCCTGGAGCAGCTATGGAGTCAACGCTTATGGTAGGAGACACGTCTTACTATGAGGTGAGGTATCTTTGAGACCTCCCATAAAACTGCCCAGCCAGTCTCAGTCATATTTCCCCCCACTCTTTAGTCCAAGTCTTGCCAGACTCTTTGTTCCAATCTACTCCTCTCCTTAGATCCAGCTGTAGCCCCCTCCGCATCTGAATCAGACAGTTTCCACCTCCACACTGCCTGGGTGCCAGCAGAAGGGTGACCGAGAGGGCAGGAGAAAGGCTGCCCATCTTCAGTTCCAGTGCCCAAACCCACAAGGACTTGGAACAGCTGGGAGAAGCCATTATGGGGAAAGCTTTATCCCCATTGTAACTATAAAAATGAAAAGAACCTCACCCGTCTTTCTTAGTATTATAACCGTCAGTTTATACCCCACGTCAAGAACTTGGACTCTTTACTCAAGCTGAGCTCTGCTTAACAATAACCATCCTTAACTTTTCCTCTTATAAAATGTTAATTTAATGGAATAAGAAAATTAAAAATATAAAGCATGTTTAAGTGCATTGTGGGATAATGATATCGCCCCTCTGCCGAGTGTTAGCAGAGGTCAGGACCCTCCAGGTTGGTTTCCCGTTGAAGAAAAAATCAATGACGCAGGGTGAAGGGGTTTATCCTTACTGTAACTGGTTTATATACACAATATACATGAATCCATGAACAGAGGTAGTCACAAACGGCATGCAGAAAACCCCCCACTTTCTGAAATCTTCACCCCAAAACCAATACCTGGTTCCCAGGAAGCAACTCTGCACCAAGTATTGATTTGGAATTAGAGAAATAAAGACAGAGAACAAACTCTCTTGCTGTTTGCAACAGCTTCCTTTAAAAGAAACTATGTCCAAAAAAACCTAACAACAATACAGCATTTATTCAAAGAATATACACTGCTTGCATGCTGTGTGGAATGGTGCCATCTGGTGACTCCCTCAATAAGAATAATACTTTACACTTCCATAGCCTCTTACTTCAGACAATCTACAAATATTCATAAAAATACTTCCATGACTTCTTTATGCATCACACAGAAGCAATAGAAACCACAGCACTGGACTGGGATTTAGGAAACCTGGGCTCTATTCCTTGGTTAGCCACTGACCTGACAGGTGATCCTGGGTAAGTCACTTCAGTGCTCTGTGCCTCGGTTTCCCCATCTGTGAAATGGGGATAATGATACTGATCTCCTTTGTAAAGTGTTTTGAGATCTACTGATGAAAAGCGCTATGTAAGAGCTCGGTATTATTAGTAATTATCATCATCATCATCTTCATCATTCATCATCAGGTCAACTTTAAATACTTGGGTGCGTACAACCAACTGGAACCAGTTTAACTAAAGGTGGTTTTATAAACCAATTTGGTGACATTGGTATGACCTTTGGTTTAGACACTTATTTTTATTTCTCTTAATCCAGTTTAAAAACAAATGGATTAATTGGCAGTGAACCACTCTTAAACTGAATTAAGTGTGTCTTCACGCAGACATGCACCAGTTTAACTAAATCAGTTTTCAAACTGATTTAAGGTAAACCACTGCAAGTTCTGTATTCAGACCAGGTCTTGAAGGAGCATCATTTTACGAGAGCCCATACTCCCGGGTAAAAGAACCTCCCTCCCCTCTACCCCCAGATCTTTTCTGTAAGGGTCCAGAGTGGGTAGAGGCAAAATAAGGAGACAGCAACCTACTGTTGATTGGGGCTTGGGGGAGAACCAGCCGTCGGCCACCAGCTGCTGCTGGAAGGGAGGAGCAGGAACCAGAGGGGAGGGAACAGAGAATGGGGAGCACATGGAAAGCTTTTAATCCCCATTCCCTGTCCGGCTCACCCAATGACAACAGAAAGTTGCCTTTATTGCTCCTTTCCATCTCCCCCACCTTAGGAGTCCACGCCCTCACCTCCCTTCCAGCAGCTGGACCCCTGAAGAGAAAGGCAGAGAAGAGATGTCTCTTACTGTACCTGGTGCTGCGTCCCAGTGTGACCTCTGCTAGGATGCTGCCTCTCAGCTCCCTGGGACTGTCCTATTTGCATATCACCACAGCAGTGATCCCCACCCCTGCTTTCACTAAGGAAGTAGAGACAAGGGCTGGGGAAAGAAATATACAGTCTTGAAGGAAGGATCTGGGATGCAGTCCCAGCTCCCTGTGTGTGTCGAGGTTTTATATGGTAAGGACCAGATCGTGAACACTTTATTCACACTGGCTTATTTACACCATATACACCGGTCCTTGAACAGAGATGGTCACAAATGGTATGTTGGCAAACCCTGCTTCCTGAAATCTCAGCCCAAACTCTGATGTGTTGTTCCCCAGAGCAATTTTGCATCAAGACATTAGAGAAATAAAGGCAGAGAACAAACTTCTTATGGCTTACCACAGCTTCTGCAAAAAGAACCTGTATCACAAAACTAACAACACAGCATTTCCTCATGCGAATTGGGACTTCTCGTATAAGGGTCTCCCAATATGAGTAGAGGTTGCACCACTCAGTCCAAGGCTTAAATCTGTACATGGACTTTCCCAAAGTTCAAGGGAATTTGGGTCTAGATCAGGCCCATCTCTACGATTAAGGACCATCACATATTTAGTAAGTATGTGATTGGGCATATTTTACTCACACTTGAACACTGTATGTATGTAGATTTTTGCAATTAATATACTTAGATAATAGTCTGTGGCCCTAATTCATCCCTGGTGTAATTCCTGGCTTTGATGGAGTTTCATCAGGGATGACTATGACTCTGTATGTCAGATAACAGAGGCTTGCTTCAAGGCACAAGCTCATAAATATACATTCAGTATCTTTTGATAAAAAGTTGCACAAAAAGAAAAGCAGCCGAGTACAACATAAACTTCCAGATGTCACTGAGAACAAAAATATTAACAGGAAGAGCCGTGACTTCCTCACTGCATCAGCTACACAGCCACCCGACACAGAGAAATCAATTTATCCAAGAGACACAATCATTTGCAAAATAAATATCGCAGTTTTCAGTGCCCTGGAAAATATATGGCTAAAATAAACAAACACTGGGATGGTAATGAATTGACCAATGCATGAGGGCAAAATTCTCTCTGATGTAACTCCACTGAAGTGAATAGAGTTACATCAGGGATTAGTTTACCTCCATGCTCCTGGAAGATGAAACAGCATCTGTCTTTCCTGTAGTGCAAGGTTTTCTCCTTGGCTGACAGTGTCTCTTCATCAGTGGGAGTGCGTATAAAGTTGAAACACAATGCAGAATCTCTCATGAGACAAATGTCATCAAGACATGTGCTAAAAGGGCACGGATCCGGGTGGCCCATTAGGTCCAGAGCAGTTTTTAAAGGGCAGATTTTTTTATGCCTCAAAGGCTCCTGTGATATCTGAAAAGGTTTCTCTTGTGTAGTGAGCTGCAGTAGCACTTCCAGCCACTTGACTTTTATTTTTGAGAATGGCAATGGCCTTTGATTAAATATTGTGATTCCTGTGTTTAAAACAAACAACCCGAAAACCTTGCCTCAAATTACAAAGTGCAGAAAAAACAGCATTCAACAGACACAGCAGTGAAAGATGACACCAATGCACGTTGCAAAGTATTGAGGCAGAATCTCCTACCAAAATGACTCCAGCATAGAGGGCCTGATCTAAAATCCATTGAAACCTCTGGGGGTTTTAAGGGGCTTTGAATCAGACATAATGTAGCTGCATATCTGGGATAAGGCTCTGACACATACCAGAGTGGAACCCAGTCCAATGCGGGGCTGTGTCACCCCTGCCCTATAACTTTGGGTGCCTTGCAATGCCTTGCTGCTGTAGCCTCCAACCTGGATTGCTCACAAACGGCCACCAGCATGCAGATCACTCCCAGATGTGTTTGTGTAACTGCACATCAACAGCCTTGGTTATACTACAGGGTGACCTCAAGACACTCCCAGTCCCGGATTTTCCCCCTGAAATGTATGTCTTATACTGCCCAGCCCTCTCCTGGACAGTCCAAATATACGAAGTGTGTTATTCAGTTAAGAGAATAATACACAACAGTTATTACCTGAAACAGTTACCCAGACACTTCAACTACCAATGCTGGATTCGATAAAACAATAAAACAAGTTTATTAACTACAAAGAGAGAGATTTTAAGTGAGTACAAGCAATGAGGCATAAGAGTCAGAAATGGTTACAAGAAGAACAAAGATAAAATGCTTTTTAGTGCCTAACTTAACCAACTAGATAAGATTCAAGCAAAGTTTCTCAACACATGCTTCCAGCAAGGTTAAAACGCTTCAGGTCAGGACCCCTCCCCACAAAGTCCAATGGCTGTTTTCCTTTGTTTTCTTAGGTGCGATGCCAGAGACAGACAGGGAGAGACAGGGATGCCTTGGGGTGTTTGCCTCTCCTGTTTATAGTTTAACCCCTCTTTGAAAAGCATTTCCAGCTGAGAACCAGGAGACAGGCAGTCTGCTGGAGGAAAGCGACTCCAGGCTGCTTTTCGCTGAGATGCAGATCTCTTTGTCCCTGTCCCCTTTCTTGCCAAAGAATGATCACTTGGTAGGGAAGGGCCCATCAGCTTTGCTAAGACCTGGCTGGGGCATCAGCTTGCTCTTTGTCTTTGGGAAACTGGTATAATCAATCTCTAGACTTATCTGGGAAACCTATTTCAGTCATGATTTCAGCTTATGTTCTTAATTTTACATATAATGTGGCTATATGGACTTTACCATGCTATTACTGATCAGTAAGTGATGAGTTTTCAAATTATACCTCCCAAGGCATATCTTGTACAAAGACTATTACAATAGCGTGTAGGGTGTGAAGACAGGGGTGTATTCCATCACAAGCTCATTCCATCCTGATATATCATTGGACCCAACTAACAAAAACAAATCCATTTAAATAATTTAAGTTTGTAAAAGACACTAACAATAGCCAAAAGTTCATTGAGCATTCCCTGTGCTATAGTGGGAATTTAGCATCTTTTCCCCATAAAAGCCTTGGAGGTAGCATGGCCAGAGCATAAGGCTCAGAGCCAGGATTCCTGGATTCTATTACCAACTTCGCAACTAATTAACTGAATCTCCTTGAGCGTTTCACCGAGCCCAATATTTTCATGCTTAGGTATCACGTTTGGGCACCTAAATAAAAACAGCCTGATCTTCACAGATATTGAGCAGGATCTCAAGTATTGAGTGGATCTAATTTACCTCAATTTCAGTAAGGTATTTGATACGGTTCCACATGGAGAATTATTATTAGTTAAATTGGAAAAGATGGGGATCCATATGAAAATTGAAAGGTGGATAAGGAACTGGTTAAAGGAGTACAATGTGTCGTACTGAAAGGTGAACTGTCAGGCTGGAGGGAGGTTACTAGTGGAATTCCTCAGGGATCAGTTTTGGGACCAATCTTATTTAATCTTTTTATTACTGACCTTGGCACAAAAAGTGGGAGTGTGCTAATAAAGTTTGCGGATGACAAAGCTGGGAGGTATTGCCAATACAGAGAAGGACCTGGATATCATACAGGAAGATATGGATGACCTTGTAAACTGGAGTAATAGTAATAGGTTGAAATTTAATAGTGAAAAGTGCAAGGTCATGCATTTAGAGATTAATAACAAGAATTTGTTATAAGCTGGGGACTCATCAGTTGGAAGTAACAGAGGAGGAGAAGGACCTCGGAGTATTGGTTGATCACAGGATGACTATGAGCCGCCAATGTGATATGGCCGTGAAAAAAGCTAATGTGGTCTTGGGATGCATCAGGCGAGGTACTTCCAGTAGAGATAAGGAGATGTTAGTACCATTATACAAGGCACTGGTGAGACCTCGTCTGGAATACTGTGTGCAGTTCTGGTCTCCCATGTTTAAGAAGGATGAATTCAAACTGGAACAGGTACAGAGAAGGGCTACTAGGATGATCCAAAGAATGGAAAACTTGTCTTATGAAAGGAGACTCAAAGAGCTTGGCTTGTTTAGCCTAACAAAAAGAAGGCTGAGGGGAGATATGATCGCTTTCTATAAATATATCAGAGGGATAAATACTAGGGAGGGAGAGGAATTATTTATGATCAGTACCAATGTGGACACAAGAACAAATGGATATAAACTGGCCATTGGGAAGTTTAAACTTGAAATTAGATGAAGGTTTCTAACCATCAGAGGAGTGAAGCTCTGGAACAGCCTTCCAAGGGGAGCAGTTGGGGCAAAAGACAAATCTGGCTTCAAGACTAAGCTTGATAAGTTTATGGAGGGGATGGTATGATGGGATAGCCTAATTTTGGCGATTAATTATCTTTGACTACTCGCGGTAAATATGCCCAATGGTCTGTGATGGGATGTTAGATGGGTTGGGATCTGAGTTACTAGAGAGAATTCTTTCCCAGGTGTCTGGCTGGTGAGTCTTGCCCACATGCTCAGGGTTTAGCTGATCACCATATTTGGGGTTGGGAAGGAATTTTCCTCCAGGGCAGATTGGCAGAGGCCCTGGGGGATTTTCGCCTTCCTCTGCAGCGTGGGGCACGGGTCACTTGCTAGAGGATTCTCTGCACCTTGAAGTCTTTAAACCATGATTTGAGGACTTCAATAGCTCAGACATAGGTTAGGGATTTGTTACAGGAGTGGGTGGGTGAGATTCTGTGACTTGCGTTGTGCAGGAGGTCAGATTAGATGACCATAATGGTCCCTTCTGACCTTAAGTCTATGAGTCTATGAGAACAGCAGTATTGGAAACAAATGGTTACAGAAAAGTTAAATCATAGCACACATTCTAGAATCTAGACTTTGTTAACTAGATACGAGCCTGCCTTGTAGAACAATGCTCACCCCAAATCCTTTCACCATTTGACAGCCAGGCTGACGGTGACCCCATTTTCCTACAACAAACATGGTGTCAGCTTGCATCCTCCATGAACAATCCTGTGTGCTTCCTTGTATCCCTAGTAGCCCTTTGTCTTTAGTCACAATCAGGACACACCCTGCTGCTGTTTTCTTTCTTGTAGATTTCACAATCTTTCCACTGGTATCTGGGGTGTGTGCAAATAGGCATCCATTGTAAGACATATAATATACATATGGCTAGACACAGAGATGAACGTCTGTCTGAAAGGAACGTGTCCAAGGTTTGTCATCTCCTGGTGACCTACCTTAACTCCAGATCTTCAGAACATAATTTTCAGTATGGATATATACCTTCGTCAATATTGTCCGTGTATACATTTTGCAATGATTATGCCGACCAGTGGGCTACTGGCTCTTACTTGAGACTTCACATGCCACTCTTTGGTGAACAATAATGCAGATATTTGACCCAGGGAATCCCTGGAAAGCCATGGGCACCCCTCTGCCAGTTGGCACCAAGTGATCCCTCAATCACAGTCTGTCACTATTTGTGTCCGGCACAGAGCTGAGAACATTGTCGGGACTCAATGAACAATAATCTGTTAAGCGAGGGACATAACTTCAGAGTCTTCTCTAATGGAATAAACCAAGATTCCCCAAATTTATTTTATTCCCTTCTGAACTGACAGAGACTTCAGTCTGAATTGTGGCTCCTTTAAAGAATTCACTGAAGAAGACACCCCGGCTACGAATACAGCTGAATGAGAAAGTATTGCTTTCAATCAAGGCTGTGAGTTTTAAGATCCTAAGGATCTGGTGGCATCCATTGTTTTCCACCTACATGCATTGATATCCCTACATTTTCCAAAATCATTTAAAATATATTATGAAAGGGTCAATTTTAACACTGCATAAACAAACATAGTCCACATTTTCTTAAAAAAAAACAACCCACGGTCAACTGTTGAATTAATTGTTTTAAAAGTATAAAAATCTTCTTTTACTAACTACTGTAACACCTTGCAGGGCTTGTGATATAAAGAGACTCCTCAGGCAGGTTGATTTCTAAGACAGTCACCTGAATTATTATTATTATTGTAGCATCTCAGAGCCCCCGTCATGGACCAAGATCCCATTGTGCTAGATCACAAAAAGATGGTTCCTACCCCCAAAACCTTACAATCTAAGTATAAGGCAAGAGACTACAGATGGATACAGGCAGATGGGGGAATACAAGGAAATAATGAGACAATGGTCAGTGTGGTAGGCAGTGGCCAGCAATTAGACTAATGATTAAAATAAACAATGATCAAATGCAACAGTAAATACAAGAAATTCTTGAACAATAATTATGACCTGATTTTGCAAATACTTATGGATGTGAGTAACTTTAGACATGTGAGTAATCTCATTGGGACTGTTCTCATGCTTAAAGATGTGTGAAAATGGCTTCAGGACTACGGCCCATATAAATCATAGAATCATAGAATATTAGGGTTGGAAGAGACCTCAGGAGGTCATCTAGTCCAACCCCCTGCTCAAAGCCTGACCAACACCAACTAAATCATCCCAGCCAGGGCTTTGTTAAGCCTGACTTTCAAAACCTCTAAGGAAGCAGATTCCACCACCTCCCTAGGTAACCCATTCCAGTGCTTCCCCACCCTCTGAGGGAAAAAGATTTTCCTAATATCCAACCTAGACCTCCCCCACTGCAACTTGAGCCCATTACTTCTTCTTCTGTCATCTGGTACCACTGAGAACAGTCTAGATCCATCCTCTTTAGAACCCCCCTTCAGGTAGTTGAAGGCTGCTATCAAATCCCCCCTCATTCTTCTCTTCTGCAGACTAAATAACCCCAGTTCCCTCAGCCTCTCCTCATAAATCATGTGCTCCAGCCCCCTGATCATTTATTATTTTTATTATTATTATTTTTTTTTTTTTGTTGCCCTCCGCTGGACTGTCTCCAATTAGTCATTCCACTATCAAAACTGTAACAATACGTGCATTTGGAGCTGGAAAACTGGCTACTCTAGTGTTTTCTCTTCATACCTACGTGTAAAATCCCCTCAAAAATATATCTTATACAGGGCAGTGATTATGCTAAACAGTTCATTCAGTTTTACACGATTCTGCCTGTTTGAGCGAGATTTCCCAGGCTTCTTCAAACAGAGAAACGGCTGCACCTGGCTGTATCTCTAAAAATGGAATGAACGTTTTAAGTTATACCCCTGTATCTCAGAGACACCCAAGCAATCTGCACCTAATTTGAATAAAAATGAAACATGACTTGGCTCAGCTAATTCTGGAGCAATGCATGCTGGGATCTATAGTCTCAGCACCCATGAGCCCACAGAAAAGATGAGGACTTTTCCAGGCTACATTTTAAATACCTCATGGTCTTGAAGGCCCCAGTGAGCCCAGTCAAGCCGTGCATGATGGAGGAATTATTCTATGGAATACTATAGTTTTTAAAGTTTGTTATTAAAAGATGATACAAATGCTTATAAGGATCTCAGCACACATTTTACGCACAAGTAACACTGCAGAGAGGCACACATCTATAACAGCCACATAAGATGTATATCTTAGCATGTATATGCTTACCTGATTCCTCTGCTTCTTTGACCATCACCGCACAATAAGGATTAATCACCTCCCCTTGTGATGGCAGGTAGGGGCCGCTGTCATAGTTTGATAAGCCAATCCGAAGAAAGGGTGACATGACAGATCCTGTGTTGAGGAAAAGAGAAATGATATTTGGGAGAGTCTAAAAGTTCCCTTTGTTTTAACTAGCGTCACTGGTAGTCAGGGGGCAAACTAGCAGCTATTTATCCATCTGAAAAGGGGCTCTATGATTTCCTCTTCTGCCTAGCAAGTTGCTTGACTAGCACAAAACTGTCATGAGGCTACGCATGAGTGAGGTAATGTAAGCGGATGTGTTGATTTTAAAGTTTAGGGGGGAGGGACAGCTCAGTGGTTTGAGCATTAGCCTGCTAAACCCAGGGTTATGCGTTCAATCCTTGAGGGGGCCATTTAGGGAACTGGGGTAAAAATCTGTCTGGGGACTGGTCCTGCTTTGAGCAGGGGGTTGGATTAAATGACCTACTGAAGTCCCTTCCAATCCTAATATTCTAGGTGTGATTTAACCAGTTGCAAGGCATTTGCTGGAAATGCACTCACCTGGCTTCAGAGTACCACTGATTCAACACTAGCTCACAAATAACCACACATTGGAACTACAGCAAGAATGAAACCAAGTCATATTCATGGGATAACCCCTCCTTTAGTTTATGAGCAGTCACACGCTCACAAAACAGAACACAGTGGGGAAACACTGAGTTTTGGGAACACCAGTCTATTGGAAACCTGAAAGTGAAACATGACGCTGTGAAAAATTGAAGCACCATTTATATGAAACATGGAAATGATGCCAGGCATCAAATCACTGGTTAGCTGACACTTATTTATTGGCAAACCTTTGAAGCGAAAATGCTGCTCATTGGATCCAGAGCTTTTTGGAGGGCCAGAGAGGAGAACACTTATGGAATCATAGATTCACAGAAATGTAGGGCTAGAAGGAACCTCGAAAGGTCATCTAATCCACCCCCTGCACTGAGGCAGGACCAAGCAAACCTAGACCTGACATATGTTTGTTTAACTTGTTCTTAAAAATCCTCCAACGATGGGGATTTGACAACCTCCCTTGGAAACCTATTCCAATGCTTAATTATCCCTATAGTTAGACAGATTTTCCTAATATCTAACCTTAATCTCCTTTGCTGCACATCAAGTCATTACTTCTTTTCCTATTTTCAGTGGACATGGAGAACAATTGATCACCATCCTCTTTATAACAGCCCCTAACATATTCATGCATTAACAGGTATGTTGTGAGCAAAACACAAGTAGTCATTCTTCCGCTCTACTCTGTGCTGGCTACGCCTCAACTGGAGTATTGTGTCCAGTTCTGGGCACCGCATTTCAAGAAAGATGTGGAGAAATTGGAGAGGGTCCAGAGAAGAGCAACAAGAATGATTAAAGGTCTAGAGAACATGACCTATGAAGGAAGGCTGAAAGAACTGGGTTTGTTTAGTTTGGAAAAGAGAAGACTGAGAGGGGACATGATAGCAGTTTTCAGGTATCTAAAAGGGTGTCATAAGGAGGAGGGAGAACACTTGTTCACCTTCACCTCGAAGGATAGAACAAGAAGCAATGGGCTTAAACTGCAGCAAGGGAGGTTTAGGCTGGTCATTAGGAAAAAGTTCCTAACAGTCAGGGTGGTTAAACACTGGAATAAATTGCCTAGGGAGGTTGTGGAATCTCCATCTCTGGAGATATTTAAGAGTAGGTTAGATAAATGTCTATCAGGGATGGTCTAGACAGTATTTGGTCCTGCCATGAGGGTAGGGGACTGGACTCGATGACCTCTTCAGGTTCCTTCCAGTCCTAGAATCTATGAAACAAAGATTGGTATCAAGTCCCCCCTTGGTCTTCTTTTCTCAAGATTAAACATGCCCAGTTTTTCTAACCTTTCCTTATAGGTCAGGTTTTCTAAATCTTTTATCATTTTTGTTGCTCTCCTCTGGATTCTTTCCAATTTGTCCACATCTTTCATAACACGTGGTGCCCAGAATTGGACACAATACTACAGCTGAGGCCTTACCAATGCCAAGTAGAACAGGACAATTACCTCCTATGTCTTACATATAACATTCCTGTTTATACATCTGAGAATGATCTTAGCCTTTTTTGGAACTGCGCCATACTGTTGTCTCATATTGAATTTGTGATCCACTATAACCCCCCAGATCCTTTTTAGCCATACTAACCAGTTATTCCCCATTTCGTAGCTGTGCATTTGATTTTACTCCCTAAATGTTGTACTTTGCACTTGTCTTTACTGAATTGAGTTTTGTTGATTTCAGAACAATTCTCCAATTTGCCAAGGTCTTTTTGAATTTCAATCCTATCCTTCAAAGTGCTAGGAACCCCTCCCATCTTGGTGCCATCTATACATTTTATAAGCACATTCTCCACTCAGTTATCCAGAGTAATTAATGAAAACATCAAATATTACCAGATCCAGGACAGATCCCTGCAGATCCCCACTAGTTATTACTTCTCGGTTTGACAGCAAGCCATGGATAACTATTCTTTGAATATGGTCTTCCGGAACAAGCTCCACCGCTCTATACCGATATTCCAGTCATGAGATTTATCCCACCAATTGATGCCAATTAAATCAGAATTTAGCTTATGTACAATACTTCCAGTTCTTTCTGTTTAGTCCCCATGCTCCTTCCATTTGTGCATAGACATCTAAAGCCTGGTCTACACTACAGAGTTAGGTTGATGCAAGGCAGCTTACGCCAACCTAGCTGCATTTAAATTTCACCCCCGCTGATGTAACCGCCCTGCTATGCCGATGTAATAACTCCACCTCCAAACGCGGCATAGAGTCAAGGCCAATGTAGGTAGGTCGACCCAGTGTCAGTATAGACACTACGTTGCTTATGTCCACTGTTACTGGCAGGGCCAGCTCCAGGTTTTCTGCCTCCCCAAGCGGCTAGAAAAAAAAAAAAAAAAGCCGCAGCGCAATCGCACCACTCCACTCTTTGGCAGCAATTTGGCGGCAGGTCCTTCATTCCGACAGGGACTGAGGGACCCGCCGCCGAATTGCTGCCAAAGATCCGGACGTGCCGCCCCAGTAGCAGCTGGAGTGCCGCCCTTTGGTATTGGCTGCCCCGACCACCTGCCTCCTTAGCTGGTGCCTGGAGCCGGCCCTGGTTACTGGCTTTCAGGAGCCGTCCCACAATGCCCCACACTGACAGTGCAATCAATACAAGTGCTCCCGGTGAGGATGCACCCTGACACAAGGAGCCAAGTGTAGGCACACACAAGCAATGCTGTCACTGAGGCGGCTGCATGCTGATTTAAGATAGGTTGTGTAGATGTGTCCTAAGATATGTTAAGCCACTAAGAAATACCAGACAGCGACTTATTTGTTCTCCTCTTGTAGCTTTTCTACAGCTTGCAGTGAAAAGATGTCGCAAAGTGATAATCATGTCACTGGAATAACTCTTCATTTACAGATTATTGGGTGCCCACCATAGTCATATCTAGGTCTCATACAAAGTATAAAAGCTCAACACTCTGCTCTGGCCCCTCCAATGTCTCCCAGTCCACTGCAGCTGCCAGTTTAAGACCTTGCATCTAGTTGTCAGAGCCATTAATGCACAGGCGCTGACTCCGTGGGTGCTCTGGGTCTAGAGCACCCCTGGGGAAAAATGGTGGGTGCTGAGCACCCAACAGCAGTCCCCCATCAGCACTTCCCCCACCCCCCCCAGCGCCTCCAGCCCTCTGGTGGGCCCCACGGATCAGCACCTCCCCCTCCCTCCCCGCACCTCCCGCCCGCAGCAATCAGCTGTTTTGTGGCATGCAGGGAGGCTGGGAGGGAGAGGGGAGAAGCGAGGAAGTGGCACACTCAGGGGAGGGGGCGGAACTGGCTGGGAAGAGGTGGGGCAGGGGTGGGGGTTGGGGGAATGGGTGGAGTGGAGGAGGGACCTACCCCCCCCCCCAGCAGTTTGAAAAGTTGGCACCCGTGCATTTATGGCTCAGGTCCTACAAACATAAGAGAGTGAATTTCCATCTATGAACCCCCTAAAACAGTGTGATTCTCTGGGACAATGAAGGTCACAAAGCCCAGAAATAAGTATGTGAGAGCTGGAGGCAAAGCATTCCCAGTTAAGGGGATCTGAACTTCCAGAAAAGATGAGCTGAATACAGAGTCTGACCATTTTTAGAAAACACTGAAAAACTTTCTCACGTTAGAAAGGTTTTCCCACCCTAACCAGAACAACATTCACAAGAACAACCACCACATCTCACTTATACACACAAACACCCTCTCCCGAGCAGAGCATTTTATACGCTGAAAAGTAAGACGTGCCAGAGACTGTATGAAATTCACTGGGAGGGATTTTGGTATTGCTAGTCTATTTTTGCACAGAAAATGCTCCGATATGGTCATGGGCAGCAGTACAAAAGCCTAAAATAAACAGAATCGACACATGCGCACGGTCCACAAATGGCAAACCCCGTCTGTAACCTCTTGCTGCCTTTTGAACAGCTTAGTTCCAGCATCAGTCAACTGGTTGATTAAAAGGATACACCTTGCACTGTGCTCTGAAAGCCAAACCTGGCCTTCCATGGACTATGAGTGGAAATAAATCTCACAGTCCAGAACGGACAGCTGAGATCACCCAGCCACCAGTGCTCCTATGGACTGACAGTAAAAACAACCCAGCTGACCTCAAAGGCCACACGAAGGAGGATAGGGTAAATAAAGCCATTTTTCTTACCTGTAAATGGAATTTTACTGATAGACAAGGTCAGTCGCTAACTAGATGGATTTTCCTTTTCATCACATCTGTAGAAAACATGGAGCAATGTCACTGCTGTCTCTCATTGTCACTGCTCCTGGGGCTGGGCTGCCTTTAAAACTCTGGACTCTCTGTTTAAGGAGGTGGGAGAAAGGAGAATGAATGGGGGAGTCGGAGCAAAACCGGGCCGTAGCCACTTGCCAGAATGGCGACCGTCTTACCAGGCAATTTGGAGAGACGAGAGTCCATCCCCCCGTGCTGTGCAGAAGTAGTGGGTGACTGCAACAGTCAGAAGGAGTCTTTGTAAATGCATGACTGTGCCCCACAACCCTAGCCTCTGGCAGATCCTCTTGCCATCTAAATATGGTAAAACCCTCTTCTTCCTGGTTTGGAAAATAAAGACAAACATCTACAATTAGGATTGAAATAAGATTTGGGGCAAACGTTTCGGGCCTGGTTTTTCAAAGGTGCTTAAGACTCACAGCTCAGCACCTTCGAAGGCTGGGACACCTGTTCTTTTCTTGCACGGGCACTAGGGGGTGTTTATTCGCTGCTAGATCTTTTAAGGGGTTCGTCAAGGGATTTCTCAGATAAGTTGCACCAGTATAGGGACGGTCCACAAGCTTGGCATTATTGTGAAGGTTCTCCTCCCAATTTTAGCTGAAGTGCCCTGTGATCGGCCGCTTGTGTAGCTGCTAATCTGGCTAAGACACAGATTGAACTCTAGGAGGAATCACACGGGCACTTAGGTACTATGTCTAAGAAAGTGGAAAGCCTTTGGATGCCTTGAGAGGGGCCTTATGCCTAGGAGAAAGAAAACTCCATGAGCTCTTCATAAGACCCCAGGCAGTGCACCAATGATTGTCAGACTGTGGCAGGTGAAAATCTGAAAGCTCCTAGGGTCACTTCGAAAGACTACCCACATGCTTCTCTATAAGATCTCAGTGTGTGATGTTGCTGGCAAGTAGAAGAAAATATTTTCAGAAGCATCTGTGATTTGTAGCTTTCCCAGGAGTTGCTGGGGAGGGTAAATCACAGGCTGGAGTATCTGAAATTTAGTTTCTGTACTGCAGGATAATACAGGGAATTAGCACCATCCATCTCTCCTCAGTTCTTGGGTGAGATATCTCTGGAGTTAGCTTCAGTAGCTTGGAGATACATCAGTATTAGAAAGATAGGTCCTTGAGGGACGCTGGTGAGGCCATCCATATTATCAACCCAGGCTTGGATAGGTTTGCATGGCAACAAACAGGATGGGAACAGATATGGAGCAGCACCAAGAACCCGGGGAGTAGAAACCCCCTCCAAGTTACTTATTAGGAGCGGGGTCCATGATAGTAAGGAAGATGGGGCATCAGGAAGAGGAGTGACTTAGCCTGGATTGATGGAAAAACCCAATCCAAATAGATAGTAGTCTCCCCACAAAAAACAAATGCATTGTTCTTCTTTCTTTGTCTTCAACAATTCAAACATTTCCTACCCCCCTGAAATAAGAGGCCTAGCTAAACTGGGAGGGGAAAAAAACTAACCTGAGGAATTCTGGCAGCAAGATGTAAATATAAATGCCTGTGCCAAGCAATGGGCATCAGGGCAAACTAGCAGGACCCTGAAGACAGCCTGGGGCTGACACTCAAAACCTCTGCAATCTTCTGCTCATGCCTGTTCAAATATGAAGTAGGTAGAAACCCATCTTTTTAGAGGCTGACCCTGCACAAATGGAGTGAGGAGATTAATATAAATAGCACAGTAGGAGTTTGGTTCCACTTTGCATTTGTTTATACCATCAGTTCTCCATTTTTTTCATTCTGCTAATGACCTGGCAAGAGAAAGATCCCTTAATGGATACATGTCCCAACACCCTAATTCCCAACTGTTTGGCTCTCAAAACAATCCACTCCGTGGACCCTCAGGAAGGGCTGTGGTCACCATTAAGTGGTCCACTGACCCCATGCTGAGCGGCACTGGCTTATAGTCACTGCATGATGGCAGGGGATGGATCACTTGATGATTCCCTGTTCTGTTCATTCCCTTTGAAGCACCTGGCATTGGCCACTGTCAGATGACAGGCTACTGGGCTAGATGGACCTTTGGTCTGACCCAGTACGGCCGTTCTTATGATTAAAAAGTATAATACAGCACTTTGGGAATCTTTGAGCATGAAAATCAACAAAGCAATCTAAATATTTTTCTATAGCTTCTTGACACAGAAATACCCCAAATGCAACTAAATCATTTTCTCAAATATTTAGAAAAACTTCACTTAGGTGAAAAGTATTAGGCTAAATTCATCACCAGTGTTACCCACTGAAGTGATACATTTACTTTAGCAATGAACGTGGTCCATCATGTTGACAGCAAAGGTCAAAGTTTAAAAAAAAATCAGTTTTGAAGAGTTATCAGATCTCAAATCAGTACCTAGGGCCCACCCCTCATACACCATCAGTGTTAGGAGCCAAGTCTGTATTCCACTGGAGAGTCGAAAACCCTCTTTCCAATGGAAAATAGCATTTACTGTAGCCCTGGTTGGCTGCACAGTAACTGACCTCAGCAGCATGTCACTATATTCTATTGAAAATCAATTTTAGAGACTCTTACCACATATCAGTTATAAAGAACTGGAGCCCTGGATTGGGGACATTCAGGGCACTTCCCTTAAGCTGATCTGTCACTCAGAGGTTCTAGAAATTGAAATGTCATGGCAATCAAGCAGTCATCAGCAAAGGAGAGAGGATATTTTACATAGCTGTGTGGGCCCTTTGCAGCTGAAGGAAACAGATCGTATCTGGGGGAGGGTTCATCAGGGATCTGTGTGAGTCTTTCATGTTGTGTGCACTAACTTTCTATTCCATTGCTTTACAAAGAACAATAACTGCAGGCTCACTTTTCCTCCCCAGTAAGACTCACAGAAATGTGTGAAGTCCCCACAGAAGTGTCTAGGGGGGGACAGAGAGCAGGCACCTGATAACTTGATGAAAGCAGAGGGCATATAGTACATACCCAGTCCTGGCGTAGGGGAGGGCTGGATGATCTAATCCTTTGCTTCATCTCCAACTTCTAACATCCTCCTATTTTCTGTAGCTAAATGCCTATATAAAACCACTTCTTTATTAACTACTCAGAAAGCTTGAAGCTGGACGGGACTGGACCTCTGGCAGATATCGTGGCGTGGTGCAGGAGAGCAGTAGCGGTGGCAGATGACAGATGCACCTAATGGCCCGTTGCTATATTAAAATGCAGCTCCTGCCCCTGAAGAGCTTACCCTCTAAGCTAACAAGAAAGACAGAGGGAAGGAAGAACCATAGCCTCCATTTCACAGATGGGGAACTAAGCACAAAGGGATTCAGTGACTCACCCAACATTACACAGGAAGTCTGTGGTGGAGTTGGGATTTAAACTCAGGTCTCATAGAAAGGCGACGTATGTAAGACACTTATATGGCATCTATCAACATGCAATCTGAGCACCTCACAGCCTTTAACAAATGTATACTCCCAGCACCCTGGTGAAGTAGGCAGTGCTATTGCTCCCATTTTACAGAAGGGGATTGAGGCACAAAGCGACTAAGGCCACATCTACACTACCCACCGGATGGGCGGGTAGTAATCGATCTATCGGGGATCGATTAATCGCGTCTCATCTAGACGCGATAAATTGATCCCCGAATTGACGCCCATACTCCACCTTGGCAGGAGGAGTGAGCAGAGTCGACGGGGGAGCTGCGGCGGTCGACTTGCGAATAGCGACTATGCGAATAGCGTAGCTGAAGTTGCGTATCTTAGATTGATCCCCTCCCCTAGTGTAGACCAGCCCTAAGGGCCAGATCCACAAAGGAACTTTGGCATCTAAGTCCCCGCTTTATGGAGCACTGCAATCCACAAACCCCCGTCAGCTGCTGCCTAACCCGATGGGTGCCAAAACTCACTGGGCACCTAAAGTTTTGCTGTAAAAGTTGCGTTGGTGCCTAAGTTTCTGCTTCTGGGCATATGCACTGCTGCTTGAGGCAGGTGCCTTGGCCTCTGTCTCCAACTGCAGCCCCAGTGCAATCCTCACACCTGGGAAAATAGGAAGGGCAACTCTTTCTTGACTATATTAGGAAGCAATAGACTTAATGGTCTTAAGCAAAGGAACTTGAACCGCGTGGAATGTACAGACCAAGGCTCTTATTCAGCAAAGCACGTAATCACACGCTTAGCATGGTTGACTTCAGAATGGGCTTAAGCATGTGCGGAAGTGTTTTGCTGAATCAAGGTCTACCCGAGGGGAGATTTTAAACATCTCAGCTCTTTTTTCAGTAGCTAAATTCACAGTTTGTGGAGAGGATGGGATCTATTTCCAGCCATATTGATATGGCAGAAATTAGCTCCCTTTTGCTGGCAAAACGGGCAGCTGCAAAAATCTGAGTATTTGCACCTTTAGCTTTCTCACCTGTGACCACAAACAGAGAGAGGAGCCGGTATTGTGGGTGAAAAATGTAACCCTCAAAGGGATGCTTCCCAGCTTGAAAGACATTTGGACACATGCAGAACTTTACACACTAGGAGTAGTCCTGTGACTTCTGGGCTCCCAGACTGAGTTCAAGGGGATTACTTCCAGTGACTAAAGATGAGCACATGAGCATAGACGCAGACTCCATAGGTGCTCCGGGACTGGAGCACCCATGGGGAATAAATAGTGGTGCTGAGCACCCACTGGCAGCCCCCCATCAGCTCCCACCACCCTGCAATGCCTCCCACACGCTGGCAGGTCCTGCCGATCGGCACCTCCCCTTCCCTTCCTGCGCCTCCCACCCATTGCAATCAGCTATTTTGCAGTGTGCAAGGAGGCTGGGAGGGAGGAGCGAGGGGCAGGGGTGGGGCCTTGAGGAAAGGGGTGGAGTGGGGGCGAGGCCTGGGGCACAGCTGCGGGGGGTCGTGCACCCCCTGGCACTTTGAAAAGTTGGAGCCTATGAGTACATGCATAAATCCTTGCAGGATCAGGGCCAAATTTTCTTTCTCTCTCTGTCCTGAAATTCAGGAGAGAACATATGTAAATAATTCCCTGTTGGTATTTTCATTTTAGGGGTATACATCGACTGGTAGTGCAAAAGAGCTAAAACCAATATTTTTATAAAGAGACCATCTGAAAGCATTTTGGGTGGGACAGTCCCTTTTTCAGCCTGCCTTGGGCAATGGGAGGAGGGCCGAAAGGGAATTGGAATAGCTATTTCATTTCCCTTTTCTCCACAGCCAGCCATAGCATTGCAGCCAGTGGCTTAGAGGGAGTGGACGAGGAGTGGAGGGGAGCCAGTTGTCACTTTTGGGAATGTTACAGAATAAGACTCTATGTGGCAAAGACCTCCAAAAAGTTTACAATCAAATTTGATTCCCACACCTAGAGGATCCCTAACTCAGCACCAGGCTGACACCCCCACTGATCTGTATACAGTGCAGCCAGAAAAGGCATTGAATGCTTCTGCCATGTGGAAAAGATGGTACAGGGTTCAGAGCAGCCCACTGCAGCATTCAGGAGATGGGTAATTTCCCTTTAAATAGTTTGTGGAGCATCTAGTGATGGTCTCTGTGTTCTATGTTTAGAGCTATGCCAGAGCAGCAGGGCATGAAGGTAGCTAGGCCTTGCCAGCTATATAAGGCTAGTACATGGGGTTATTTGGACTCCACCATGCTCATGTGATGTCACAGAGTTTAAGGCCAGAAGGTTCGTCAGATCGTCCTGTATATCACACTCATCTTATGCTTGTTGTGTGAAAAAGAAAAGACGCAGCACCTAGACTGAGCCAAATCCCCAGCTGGTTTAAATTAGGTCCAGTGACGTTAATGTAACTAGGCAGATACTGCAGTTGAGGATCTGACCCGCGGCTTCAGCCCACACTACAGGAGAGAAGGAGAAGGAGAGACAGATCTCAGGGGTTGAACAATGGACAGCTGGAGACATGTCTAATGGTGTTTGGCAGCCTTAAAGCGACACTGAAATGTTAAGGGAAGGATTAATACTCTTCATCCCCAAGAGATGGACTTCCTGCAAGATAAGGATTATTCCATGCAAAAGGGATCTTTCCTAGATGCTAGGTACTTGCCTTGTTCCCTAATAGGCAATGGGAACATCTCTAGCAATTAATTTGGAGACCAGTAATTTTTACAGGCTGGTTTGACTCCTCTGCTACTTCTGCAGACACCAGGGAGAGGCAAACCAGGAACGCCAATAGGTGGATTGCAAAGATATTCAGTGACTAAAACCTTGCTGAATTCCCTGTCTACTCAGCAATTGTATAACCATTTCTCTTGCCATCATTCCACGCACTGCCACCTCTGATGCCCTAAACACAAACACATCCTTACCTATTCCAACAGAAAGATGTACAAACACTAGATTTACTTTCCTCTATTTCTGCTGCTTGTTTACTTTTTGCCTTTTGGCTCAGCTATGCATAACGAAAATTGACTGGTCAGTTTTGCTATTGTTCCTAGTTAATTTCACGTCCTGCATTACCCCAGTGCTGCCACATCCGGGTGGCAAAAACCACAGGGGAATATTTAATTGTCTAAAAACAACTATTGCCACTGCATTTTTTTTTTATTTCATGAAAATATTTCTCATGGTCTTAGTTTTCTTCTAAGAAAATTTGACTGGATGGTGGTTTGACAGAGCAGGGAGGATTTGACCTGGGAATGTTGCCGGAGTGTTGCATTGGGGATGAGAAGGAAGTTACCTGAGCTGTAACCGGAGCCAGGAGGGGGGTTGGGAGAAGTGGCACCTTCTGCCCAGGAGACTGAACAAAGGAGAGGAAGAGCAGGGGGAGGGGGAAGAAAGCTGCTGGAGGAATTTTTAGTTTCAGTTTGGGCTGGGGGGTGCAACGCAGGGAACCCCAAGCTGGGGTCTAGCTCCCCAAACCCCCCAGAAGGACTTGCTTGAGGGGTTCTGGTTGTACCGACACGCTCTGCTTGGGACTGTGTTCCTGTCGTCTAATAAACCTTCCGTTTTACTGGCTGGCTGAGAGTCACGGTGAATCGCAGGAAGAGGGGTGCGGGGCCCTGACTCCGTGGCAGGTGGATCTTTTCATAAGGCTTTTTAACAGCAGTTGCATTCCATATAGTGATGAGGGAAATCTCTTACACTGAGATACAAGTGTAGCACCTTTCGCCCTTTTGTTGTCTTGTTCGTTAGCCTGGTGGTTACTGTATGTCTATAAGATTTTGGTCTTGGTTAACAGACTTCCTGCTGTGTTTACTTTTAAAAAAAATGACACAGCTGGAGTTTTGCCTCAACCAATATCTAACCACCTTAAGTCAGAGTGGCATCTATTTCATAGCACTTCCTGCCCACATCGGCTTCTGTATTTTTTTTTTTTCACTCTCAATCAAAAGCAAAAGAAAATGCAAGAGGGGGGAAAAAATAAGATGGGCTTGATGTTTAAAAGTCCTCCATTTTGCAGGCCCAGTTTTGAACCCACACTTAATTCTGGACAGAAATATAGACCGCTAGCTCCCTGATCTCGCCCACAAATCAGGCACAGTAGCTAGATAATGGACATGCTTAGGGTGGCCATGTTTTCCTGAAAAGTTGGACCAAGATTATCACACAGAGGAGCTGAAATCCATATTTTAGTACTCAGGTATGCTTATTTAGGAGCCTAAACTAGGATTAAGGAGCCTAATTTTAGGCCCTGTTTTAGTCTGGGAATGTCCCTGTTTTCACGACCTGCCCCAGTGTTTTGTCCCAGTTTTTGTAATGCCCCTGCAAAATGGACACCTCAAGGTGCTGCCGGTCAGCTAGCTGGTCAAATTGAAGGCAGACTGACAGAACACAGGGTCACCTCAAGAACATCCCCTGGGACTGTCATGTTCTACCCTTTCGCCACCCCACACCTTCAAGGAAACCTGTATTCTCTGTACAAGAGTCCTTGAACCAACTGAGCATCTAGCCCAGTATTACTGAACACTTTTGCATTGCTGAGACTCAGTTTTACTATCATTTGGTACCTTTAGTCATTCATCCTTGTCCACTTTCACTTGACCAAGTACCTTGTGGTTTCCTCTCTACTCCCTTCAGCTAATTATCTTAAAGGCAGCTGCATTTCTCTTGGACAAGACGAGCATCCTTTCGCAGAACTCCACACCCTCTATCTCCATCCTCAGCTAAGGTCTCCTATAGGTCTCTATTGCCCATTGACTTTGAGCTCTCCTCCTATATCTACAAATCACCTCCACAAAGTTTCCTGGCTGCATCGCTGCCATGAGGTTGAGGTCCTGTTGAGGTCACCGCCTGTATCTGCATCTCCTCTTGTCATTACTATTGCAATGCCCTTCTCTCTGGCTTTCCAGCTCCCAAGCTCTCCAGACTCTAGAATTCTGTCTGATTTCTTACATTCTTAACACATCAATCCCATCCACCAACAACTCCATCGGTTCCCCACGCATTCCAGGGTCCGGTTAAAAATGGCAGTCATCGTTTATGAAACCCTTTTGTAGCCCGATTCACAGCTCTCTGTCTAGTTAACACTGGCCTCCTTTCTTTCCCCTTGCACAGTCTCACATCTGATCATGTCAGATCTTCTGTACAACCTCCCTGTAGCTCTCTGCTTTGCCCATTTTCCAGCTCATCTAAGGTGAAGAGATCTCTCTTCTCCTTTATCCATACCCACAAATGTCTCTCTCTTTCCTTCTGCCCTTATTTTCCTCTGTGACCTGAACTGAGTATGGTGGGATAAGTTCTAGGCTATTTACATTCAGTCCAGAATGGCGAGAATTAGGCACTTTGTCACATTCCCTCCTAAAAGTGTGAGCTTTCTGCAGGCGAGTTTCATCCTCTGGGAAGAACTAAGCAAAGATCAAGCAGCTACGACCTACAGCCAACTCTCAGGGGGGTCACTCCACGGCTGTGTCAGTCTATGGGCTAGAACAGCTTCCACTGCTCTTCTGTGTCCCTTGGAGGCACCAGATCCAGGCTGTCACACATGCAGTGGCTTCTCTTCTGGCCTTCTTCCTGCACCCCCTATGTGGGGCACATCCAACCCACCCCTACACAGCATATCTCAGGATTTTGTGACATGAAGGGCCTTGCCCAGGATCTTCAGGATTCACCACAGGGTGAATTTCACCTTAGCAGCAAAAACTTACTTTACTTGTATAGTATGATCCCATTCTTACTGTACAATGAATTGTCCAAATAGCATCTGTGGTTACTCACTAGAACCTCTGATGGTAATTGCACGAGTGGTCGTGATGCCCTCAGGCAATCCAGAACGCGTGAGTAGCTTCAGGGTTGCATTGCTTCTCTTCCAGCTCTACACATCATTTATTTATTTATTTTTACAATGCAAATAAGCGATGGTCACATAAACACCACCCTATACCGGAAACCTAATGACAGCTATACTTAGCTACATGCCTCCAGCTTTCATCCAGATCACATCACATGATCCGTTGTCTATAGCCAAGCCCTCAGATACAACCACATTTGCTCCAATCCCTCAGACAGAGACAAATGCCTACAGGATCTCTATCAAGCATTCTTAAAACTACAATACCCACCTGGTGTAGTGAAGAAACATGTTGACAGAGCCAGAAGAATACCCAGAAGTCACCTACTACAGGACAGGCCCAACAAAGAAAGTAACAGAAGGCCACTAGCTGTCACCTACAGTCCCCAACTAAAACCTCTCCAGCGCATCATTAAGGATCTACAACCTATCCTGAAGGATGATCCCTCACCCTCACAGACCTTGGGAGACAGGCCAGTCCTCGCTTACAGACAGCCCCCCACCCTGAAGCAAATACTCACCAGCAACTATACAACAAAAACACTAACCCAGGAACCACTCCCTGCAACAAACCCCATTGCCAACACTGTCTACATATCTATTCAAGGGACACCATCATAGGGACCTAACCACATCAGCCACACTATCAAGGGCTCATTCACTTGCACATCTACCAATGTGATATATGTGATATATGCCATCATGTGCCAGCAATGCCCCTCTGCTATGAGCACTGGGAGGAGGGATAGCTCAGTAGTTTAAGTATTGGCCTACACAATCCAGAGTTGTAAGTTCAAGCCTTCAGGGGACCATTTAGGGATCTGGGGCTAAATAAATAATTGGGGATTAGCCCTGCCTTGGGCACAGGTCTGGACTAGATGACCTCCTGAGGCAGGGTTGGCTCTAGGCATTTTGCCGCCCCAAGCACAGCAGGCAGGCTGCCTTCGGCGGCATGCCTGCGGAGGGTCCACTGGTCCCCTGGCTTCGGCGGACCTCCCGTGTGACCAGCAGACCCGCCGAAGGCAGCCTGCATGCCGCCCTCGCGGCGACCGGCAGAGTGCCCCCAGTGGCTTGCCACCCCAAGCACGCGCTTGGCATGCTGGTGCCTGGAGCTGCCCCTGTCCTGAGGTCCCTTCCAACCCTGATATTCTATGATTCTATTATTGTGACATTAAAAACCAGCAGGAAAGCACTTCAATCTCCCTGGACACTCAATAACAGATTTAAAGGTGGTAATTCTTCAACAACAAAAACTTCAAAAACAGACTTCAATGAGAAACTGCAGAACTGGAATTAATTTGCAAACTGGACACCATCAAATTAGGCCTGAATAAAGATTGTGAGTGGATCGGTAACTACAAAAAGTAATGTTCTCTCTACTGATACTCACACCTTCTTATCAGCTGTTGAGAATAGGCCACTTCCACCTTAATTGAATTGACCTCATTAGCACTGACCCCCCACTTGGTAAGGCAACTCCCATTTTTTCACTGGCTGTATATATATACTGCTTACTGTATTTTTCACTCCATGCAACTGAAGTAGGTTTTAGCCACAAAAGCTTATGCCCAAATAAATTTGTTAGTCTCTAAGGTGCCACAAGGACTCCTCATTGTTTCTATTTATTTCAGATTCATAAACACCAAGGAAGTGTAAGAACACATCGGAGGTTATAAGTGGGAAACAGAAAATTTAGGCTGACTCTAAGAACGAATTTCCTGACAGTCAGCTCTATTAGAGTGACGGAAGCACCAATGCATTTAAATACAGACGGGACAATACACTAGAAAATACACTGTAGGGAACAACTCTTTTTAGGCAGGAGCATGGGGTAAATCACTGAATGGGTCTTTTTCACCTCTCAGACTTTGAGGAGTCTAAGCATATTGGCTTAGGTGGTGTCTTTACTAATTGTTACAGTTTTCACTCCTAGGGCCAGCACTTTTTTTTTCTTTCCCTTTCTGTATTTTTAAACACAGGGGAAAAAATGAGGGAGATGGGTGGGTGGAAGTGGCTGAAAAAGGAAGCTGGAGGGTGGGTGTTCGCTAGTTTACTAATGTGATAGATCTAAAGAGAAACAGTGCTCATTACTGCTTTAGTGCAGGAGGGGAAGGAAAGGGAAAACCTAGGCCTGGCTAAATTCCAGCTCTGGCTCTTTTTCACCCTTCTGGGCAAATAATGGTGTTTCCCATAGTAGTACTTGGGCCTTTATTTGATTTTTACAGGCAGCTACAGTATGGCCTTGCCTAAATTCCACTCACACACCAATACAAATCTGCATACGCCTCAGCCTGTTCTTTTGGCACTAAAAATATTGTACCTGACGCTCCTCCGACTGGCCCTGATTCTCCCCCGTCATTGACTTCAACAGAGTTATTCCTGATTTACATTGGTGTAAATAGGCCAAATCAGAGGAGAATCAGGCCCACTAGTGCACAGAAGAGCCAAAGCAGCATCATGCTAATGCTGCATGTTAAAGAAAACCACAAACACACCGAATTTATATCTTAAAATCTTGGGATGAAATTCTGGCCCCGTTGAAGTCAACAGGAGTTTTGCCATTGACTTTAACAGGCCCAGATTTCACCCTTGATTGTTATGAATTGTTTCATCACATGTGGTGCTCTTTAAAGGAAGAGGCCAAATTCTGAGTTCTGTCACAGCTGTATAAATTCAGAGCAAGCCTGTTGATTTCAGTGGAGTCCCTGTAGATTTACACCAGGGAAACTGTTAGCAAAATTTGGCCTGGTACCATTTATATTTTTAATGGGTTAAAAATGAAAAACATCTTGCTGGGCAGGCTATGTAGAAACCAGTCTAAGGGCCAAATTTGGCTTCACAGCTATGGACACACAACTTGCCATTGAGGTTGACGGGATGTTGCGTTTTATGCGGGCCGGATAAAGCACAACAACCAATATGATTGCAAGCAGAATTATTTATTGTGTACAATGCATTATATTATATAGGCTTCTTCATGTTAGCAAACGTCAGACACACCAACATCACATTGCTGCTGATTGGTTCTTTGTCCGATACACACGCTTTTCACATGCATGGCCCTTTGCTCACTGGTTCCCCATTTCCCATGCAATCCATCTAATTATGGTCTTGTTTATTACCTTAAAACCGATCCCAGCCAGGCCATCTGGCGCCTGCCTCCTCCTGGCTAGCTCCCTACTTTCTCACAACAACTTTATCTAACCCCTCTGTCCTTGTGGCCTGCTGCTGTAACTTTCCACCAAGGCAGCATAGGAATAATATATCCCCACAACGGGAGTCACATGTGTGTTTCTGACAGCAGAATTTGACCCTACATTTGGATTAGGGCAAAAGTCACACTGCATGTTGGGGTTAACTGTGATCTTTTTTACACCAGTCTAAGTTAGGAGCAACTCCACCAAAGCCAAGTCATTCTGAGACCAGAATCAGGCCCACTGGGCCTTAAATCTGTATGCACATCTGAGTAAAGGTTACATGATCTACCCACATGTGCAATTCTCCATGAGCCAAAGCCTTGCCCCATTGAATCGGTGGGAAGTTTAATATTCTATTCTGTTCTACATAGATTCTTATACTGTGCTCACCACTGTAGTATCTGAGCATAGAATCTGGGAGACTTCAGTGGCACCATGATTTGACATTAGAAAGACCTGCACTGTGGATAGGTAGTGATATATGGTTATAATTAATAAAGGGGCTAAATCCTGTGGTCATTATGCAGGAAGGAAACCACTGGAAGTTTGCTTGTGTAACCCACATACCTCCTGGGTGTGGTGTTCTGGCCCATCTAGTGGCACCAAAACCACTTTGAGTGAAGGATAAAATGAATCTGTTCTCCAGTCTTAGCTAAGAAGGAGCTTGCTTTTAGCTCATGCATTAAGCTCCAGAGGTTCCCCAGTTCAATACTACCTGCCGACGATCAGCGTTACACTTGAATAAGGAGTGAGTAAAATCTGAGGAAGGATCTTAGGATCTGGCCTAAACTTTGGGCAAGTTTCTTAGCTGGTTTATATTTCCCCATAAATCACCCGACTGCTTTATTACCTTACCCTTAAAAAACCCCAGGTGTCCTAAGCAGCCATCAGCAATTCAGTGAAGGTGCTGTGATTGTATACGCACACATTAAACTGCCCCAGCTCCCCAGGGTGGAGAAGTACAACATTACATACATGCTCTGAGCTAATGTGCATGCTGAGAATGATGCAGAAATGGTCAAAATAATCAAATGCCATATAGGTCTTGCACTTACTGGCTGAGAGGCTTATGTTGATTGGAGTTGGTTTATTTTTCTTTACAGACAGTGCCTGGTGCTATAACACAAACATGGAAAGAACTGAGCTTCATGGCCTGAAAAAGCACATTCTGCTGCATCTCCACGTTTGTTTACTCTGGAACGGAATATCTAAGCTATGGGTGGTCTTTTACCTTTCAGCACAAAGAAGATATACCGTCTATGTAGGTACTTGGATGGTCCTCAGTACCAGAGTATCCATTGACAATATACTTACCCAGTCTCTAATCTCACTGCATTATGACCAGCTGTGACCCAAGAACCTCTTAATGTTCACTGGCAAGGGAGTGCAATGGGCAGTGCAGGGATCTCCTGGGTCGGATATGTACCAAAGAATGGCATGTGAGGTCTCAAATAAAAGCCGGCATCACACTGGTCATCAGTATCATTGTGAAATTTATGTACAGAAACTGTTTAAGGAGTTATGCATATACACGTAAAATACGTTCTTAAAGTCTGTCTCAAGGCACGGGTCACTGGCAAAGGTAAAAAAACAGGTTTCCTGTCAGACAAGAGATCTAGCTCTACCTATGTGTTTACATGTGAACTGAGTATTGTCTCGTTCACAATGGATTTCCCATCACCAGTCTGAACCGAAGGCAAATGAAAGACCATGGAAGGACTCTAAGGGCTAGTCTACCCTAGAATCATTACAGCAGCATAATTACTCCACCACCCCGAATGATGGTAGCTATGTCAGCGGGACAGCATCTCCCACTGACAAGCGTTGGCCACACCAGCACTTAGGTTGGTGTAAGTTATGTCATATGTTATATCAAAATAAGCATTAGTATAGACCTGCCCTCTCTCAGGAAGAGTAGCACAGCAAAGGGGAGGGAACCCTGTCTGGATATGCACATCAAAGGTTTTCTTGACTATACTTGGGGGGCAGAGAAGACACATGGACACCCTTGACTGGGGACTAAAAGGACAGCAGTTTTGCTTCATAAAAAAGAGGTCTCAGTCAGGCTTGGTCAAACACGCTGAAGAGAACTTTGGAAGCGATAGACTTCTTTAGATGGGATGTTAACCTGTAAGTTACATGTAGTCTTTAGAAAGGGTGTTACGATTTCATTTCATATGTAACCATTTGTTTCCAATATTCTTATCCACTTTCACTTGAATCGCTGTTCTTTGATAATAAATTTATTCTTGTTTTCACTACAAATATACCTCAGTGCTGTGGGGTTAAGCAAAGTGATGATCCTGAGTTGAATCTTACAAGCTGGCGTGTGCTATTCCTTCGGGAACAACAGGCTGGGTAGTTCTGTCAGTGTTCAGTGGAAAGGGGCTGGACGCTGCAGGCAATGCTCCGAGGACTTGGGGGTTGGTGAGTGCCTTTTAATACCTGCCCAGAGAGAGTGAGGCCTGTGGAGGCAGGGAAGGCAGCGCTTGTGCTGCCAAAAGCTGTTGGTTTTAGGGAGCTGATCTGCAGCAGGCATAGACACGACCCCTTCACAAGGGCAGGTGGTGGTGAGATGCCTCACAACCCTGGGAATCCTGGGGGAGCATTACACCAGTTTCCCCTCTCTCTCTCTGGGTTTAATACTGCCACCCATTACCATAGTAATGACTTGGTGATCATACTCAATTATGGCAGCCTCTTTCACCCATTTCTCCCATGAGCATTCTCACACCTCCCAGGCTGCCCCATATGCTTGGATCATATGGCCTCCCATGGCCATTGCCCTGTCCTTCAAATCCCTTTCTGAGACCGAACTCTACACATTTTTTTTCCCCGAAAAGTGCCTTTATTCTATGGAAAATCTTCATTTTTCATTGAAAAAACAAATGCCTGGAAATGAAAATATTTCAAGAAACCCCTCATGGTGCCTCATGGGAGTTGTAGTTCAGCTTCCTCATTTCCCCATTCTCCTTTGGGCAGGCTCTCCAGTTGGACTACATCTTCTAGGATGCACTAGAGTCTGGGACTTCCATGATGCAACTGCATCTCCTCACATAGGGAGCCCGTTTTATAGACGAGAATGGTAGCAGGAGGCAGCGAACTACAACTCCCATGAGGCACTGTGGCAGCTCTTCAGAACCAAAACATTTCAGTTTTTGATTTATTTATTTTTTTGCAGAGTCAAAATTTTCCATGCTGAAAACCCCACTTTTCACTTTGCTCTATTATTTAGTGTCTCTTATTCACTCATCTTATTAAAATCAAATAAATGAACAACATTTGTGCACTTAGGCCCTGATCATGCAGCATCTTACATCTGAGCAGACTGCTATGCCCATGTGGAGTCACAACCTAACCAGGCACAAGGATTTGCAGGGTCAGGACCTTAGTTAAAAATATATGCAGCCTTGCATTCCTACTGCTGTCATCCTCCTTTTTCTTCTTTCCCCTTTTCCATCCCAATTATGTGCCACCTGACACCTCTTTACATTGTCAGGGAGTCTCTTTTATTGCATATTTGCACAACACTAGATCTAGCTCTAATCCGGATTAGGACCTATGGGTGCTCCTGGAATAATAATAATAATAATAATTAACAGTTCATTTCATTGTCACAGTCTCTGAGGTTTAGAATAGGTTAAGTATAGAAGGGTCGTTCTGGTGGAATGAACATTAAAGGACCAATAAGTTATTGGTAAATTAACATATTTTTCGTTAGTCATTACAAAGATAACACATTTTATAAGTGTTCATTTTAGGATAAAATAATCTGTGGCAGAATAGGACATTGGTCTTTTAAGAGCAGGGTCTCAAGCAACATTAGGGATGTGACCTAGCAAAGATCATGTTAACAATTATACAAGATAGTTTCTTCATTAAGAGTCTCTTTAAAAGAGAACTGGATAAATTCATGGAGGTTAAGTCCATTAATGGCTATTAGCCACGATGGGTAAGGAATGGTGTTCCTAGACTCTGTTTGTTTGTCAGAGGGTGGAGATGGATGGCAGGAGAGAGATCACGTGATCATTACCTGTTAGGTTCACTCCTTCTGGGGCACCTGGCTTTGGCCACTGTCGGTAGACAGGATACTGGGCTAGATGGACTTTTGGTCTGACTCAGTGTGGCCGTTCTTATGTTCTTTCCCCCTTTGCTCTCCATCTCTCCTGATGTAAGGGTTCAATCATGCAAGGAATACGCGAGGTTCATTCTGGCCCTGATACAGCAAAACGCTTACATCCAGACTTCACTTTAAATTCATGAGCAGTCCCATTGAGACTCCTTCATAAAAGTGACAGCCTTAATTCTCAGGTTTCCGAAGGCTGTTTGAAACCAGAAGGCTCACTTGGCCTGCTTTCCTTCACCAAAGTATCCAAGCACCTTACAAACATTCATAGCTTTCCTGTAAACTAAGGAAATATCCCCATTTTGCAGCTAGGGGATTGAATGATTTGTTTAAGACCACACAGGAAGTCTGTAACTGAGGGGGAAATTGAACCCACTGATCCTAGTGCCAATGTGCTATCCACTAGACCAGAGGTCCCCAATGCGGTGCCTGTGGGCACCATGGTGCCCGCCGGGGCATCTAAATGTGCCCACGTCCTGGCCGGCGGTCGAGCATCTGCCAAAATGCTGCAGAAATTTGGCGGCAACGCCTCTGGATGATGCCGCTTGCCACCGACAAGCGGCGTCATCCAGAGGCGGCGCCACCAAAATGCCACGCGCCAGACGAAACAGGTTGGGGACCACTGCACTAGACCATCCTTCCTCCCTGCTTTAGCAGTGTTAAGGTGTCTTAAAACAGGTAGAAATATTAAGGCTTCTTCTCCCTCCCTTTACTATACTGCTTGAGTTGCGAAAAGGTGCCTTATTCGGCCTGATTATCAGTTAACTTCTGTGCTAATTATAGAGCAGGCTGCAATGATTAAGGATTCATAATGATTTCCCCTCTTACCCCCTAGTCATTTGGAAACTTTCATCTCTTGGACTAAAGTTTTCCATGCTTGGGGGCTCTCGCCAATGGTAGATTTGTTCTGAAGTCTTGAAGAAAGAGGGGGTCAGTTGTTCTTAAGCATAAGGAGCGTGGGGAAAAAAAAGATACACTTTTCCCATTGCAAAATAAAGTAAAAATAAAATAAAAATTCATGCAGTCATTTATTTGAACACTTGTATGGTCAAAAAGGAGTTGCAATGTGACTTAGAAATAACCCTTCTTGAAAATAATAAAAATACTACCTAGCTCTTCTCATCTGTAGATTCAAAGCACTTTACAAAGAAGGTATCAGTAATCTCAGTTTACAGACAAGGACAGTGAAAACAGAAGCCATTTGCCTAAAGCAGTGGTCCCCAACCTTTTCCGGGTGGCAGGCGCCGGACGATGAGCCACCAAAGACCGTGGCTGGCGGACAAGCATCTGCCGAAATTCTGCCGAGAAGCGACAATGTCAAGAGGCGTAGCCGCCGAAATGCCGCTGAAAATCAGCGGCATTTTGGTGGCGACGCCTCTTGGTGACACCGTTTTTCGGCGGCATTTCAGTGGTGACACCTCTTGGTGATGCTGCTTTTTGGCGGCATTTCAGCGGCGACGCCTCTTGATGATGCCACTTTTCGGCGGCATTTCGGCGGATGCTTGTCCGCCGGCCAGTACGCGGGTGCACATAGATGCCCTGGCGGGCGCCACGGCACCCCTGGGCACCGCGTTGGAGACCACTGGCCTAAAGTAACCCCAGTCAGTTTATAATAGAGCTGGAACTAGAAGCCAAGTCTCCTGAGTTCTAGTTCAGTGTATTACCCGCTGGACCACACTGACTAATTACCCTTGAGAAAAGTGGCAGCTTCGTGGTATACATGGGTATTCCCTTCACCCTGTCCCTGCACAGGTATTCCATACCCTTAACAGTTCCTGTATGCAGCCTTTCAGGCCACATGTGCCCTGATGAGCAAGCAGCAGGATATGGGCCAAAATGCATGACTGTGTTTTAATATAAATGATACCAAAAGAGTCGAGTAATGAGACAGCACAATTCTGTTCTAACCAGCTGCTTGAAAACAATAGCTCTAATATCTGACAACACTAAAACGGGAGGGGTTATCCACTGCTAGGACAGCTGCGTGTAATTTCAAGAGCAACCTGGCCTCATTCTAAATGTACCAAAAAATTAATAAACTTTTTCTCTGCTGCTGGATGCAGCATGGTCTGTGTCAAATTAAAAATCTCCAACAGGCCAGGAAAATTACAAAAATTAACCGAAACTGACAATCATGTGGATAATCACTTGAAGCCAGCTACCAATAAGAATCTGCAGTTATTCTGCTAGTGTTTTCTTTCAAAAAATGCCCTACGATCAGAAACCAGACATTCTGGTCAGGATGTGAGTATGGGCTACGGGAGAACAAAACACTAGAATTGAAATAAGTGGTCATGGTTTCTGCTAAACTCAGGCCACTTCCTGATTTGAATGAAGGACCAGATCCTACAAACCCTGACACACAAGAGTAACTAAGGCAAGAAGTTCCTCATGTCCAATGGTACTAATCACAGGCAGAAAGTTACTCGTGTGTGATTGTGGGAGCAAGGTCCTAGTTAGCACTATGCGTAGTTTTTAGATCTTCATACAAAGGTGTTTACTTTCTTTTTATTTTCTGTTTTTCAAAATCAATCTTCAAAGCCCGCACAAAAACCTGCAGTCCACTTTCACAAATTCTTGCTTTAACGGGTTTGCAGAAACGCCAACAGCAGCAGAATCAGGAGCAGAGCTTTTAAACTGATACAAACTTAAATCCATAAAAATTAACACAAAAAGCCAACAGCGACAAAGCAGATAAAATTATGGGGGATGGTTAATATGACATCATATAATACTCTGCCAGGAATATAGCTTTTTATGATCAAAATCCAACCAACAAGAGAAGAAATCAAAAAGCACTCATCAAAGGTTAAAACCTACTTTTGACATATGGGTAAATGTGGAAAATATCTCTTTTAACCTGCCAACGTGCAGATGTGATATATGACAAAGACCCAAAATGAGGAAAACTAAAAATGTTTCACGATGGGAAGCTAAAATGCTGGAGATTCCTTTCTTTAGTGTTGATGACTTTTCCCAAATCTGCAGTTTCATTGTTCTTTATTTCTGATTTAAATATTCTCAACAGCAGCAGAACAGAGGAGACTAAATTTGTGTGGACCAGAGAACTTTGGGAATAGGCGACTTTCCTTGAAAGGAAGTACTCTTGAGGGTGGGAAATAGAGTTAACCCCATAGAAGAGATTATCAAGGCAGCCTCCTGTTTTAAAGGACCATTCAAATTACCACCATATGTAGTGAGTACAAGTCTGCTCCACATTTATCAGACTTGTACTCAATTGAGCAATCAATTTTTGTTAGTGTCTTGACAGGTATTTTAGGACACATTCCACTGTTAAAGGGAATGTGCAGAAAATATACCATTGTCTTGGTGGACACGTAAGAGGATTTTTCTGAAATAAGAAATGTCATGATACTAATACAGGAACCCAAGTTTGGCAATTCAACAAGATGGAAGTCAAAATACAACCTCCCTGAACTGCAAACATTTCTATTTCTCGTTTTTAAAATAGCAATTCAGTGAAACTTTATCTTTTTCTGCCCTAGTAACCTTACTAAGTACTCTTTTATTAGCATGACTCAGTTGGGTGGCTGTCAGCTGGTCAAGTTATTTTTACTGCAATGAGCATTTCACTGGTGGAAAAAGAATGTAACTTTCTCCCAGGAGTCTAACTGTACTTCATTAGCGTTCAACACTCTAAGGTTACAATATAACCAAGGTCACATGACTGAGCGGACAGAGGCTGAGTTTTCAAATCCCACCCCCTGCGAAAGGAAATGCAGCTCACTACTCTAGGCCTCTCAAATACACTTTCAGATCTATCACAGTATTATTCTGTAGTGCCTCTCCTTACATGCTGGATGCCAAAATGATGTACAGAGTTAAAGAGAGACACTGTCATCTTCCAAACCCCACTTTCTGACGGAAAATCTGTTGCCTGCCGTTGTCACAAAGAGGCACCTCAAATGACTATATATGAAAGAGGTTAGAAGTTTGTTTACTTTGGACATTCCAGAGCACTCTGTTTATAGCCCTTTTCTCTGTTCCCCATGTACAGCCAGTCATTTCCCCCTATTTTATGTACTGCATACAGCAACAGGGGAGAGAAAAACAATTTTTAAAGACAGGAAAATGTGATTGTGAAACCACAGAAACTTGTGGGGAGCCTCAGATGTAGGACTTGAAACTAATTTAAACTCTTTTTAAAAAAAATGAGTAGGTTTCAGGTTGAGCAGGGCACTTTAAAACGAGAACAAAATGAGAGAGAAATTAAGGTAGAAACGGCATATTTAATGTCACCCAACTTTAATAAAATGTCAACAAAAACACGCAGACATTCTCAAAACTTTCTTTTTTTCAGTTCCTGCTCATTCAAACACTAAAATTTGCTGGAACTTCAGACTTCCTTTTCTCATGCACATTTTACAGGCACAAACACTCTAGGTCACACAAACACACACATATATACGCTCTGGCACTTATACACACAACTGCACACTTCCACATATCAACACATGGTCACATACATACACCATCACCCTTCAACATGCTGTCATGTACATGGATGCCCATTGTCATGTGTCACACTCTCACTTGCACGCACACATATATGCTCCCTCACACACAAATGTGTTCTCCAACACCACATCATTTGTACATACATACAATCGCTCCCACTGTTACACATCCGAGACGCTTCCAGTCTCCTCTGATGGTCACACTCACACCTTCAGCCATCTTTCACAATCACACACACCCTCTTTCTCTCACACACACCTCTATATGTTTCTCTCACAGTAACACACTGAGACCCCTTCATACAATTGCATTCACTCTCAGCTACACAAATTCTCTCACTCTTGCCAATGTGGATCTCTCACCATAACACACACAAACACCCCGGGGTGTATCTCTGACCTTACACCCACACATGGCCCTGTGTGTCTCTCACACACCCATGTGTGTAGTTCTCACCATTACCCACACACCCATCCCTGTGTGTGTATTGCTCACAATTACACACACCTGTGTGTATCTCTCTCACACACACACAACCCCTCCCCATGCGTAGCTCTGACCATTGCACATACACACACCCCTGTGTGTCTCTCTCACAGTTACACCCCATGCGTACCTATCACCATTACACACAGATGTGTAACACACAATTACACCCCTGTGTTTCTCTTTCTTGCACACATCCACTGTGTATCTCTTATAATCACACACCCCCTCCCTGAGAGTCTCTCACCTCTACACATACATACGTTTTGTAACTCAGTTACACACCCCGTGTGTCTCTCTCACCATTACACACACACACCCCTCCCTGCGTGTCTCTCACCTCTACACACACATGTTTGTAACTCACAGTTATACACCCCATGTGTCTCTCTCACCATTACACACACACCCCCTCCCTGTGTGTATCTCACCTCTACATACACACGTTTGTAACTCAGTTACACACCCCGTGTGTCTCTCTCACCATTACTCACACGCACCCGCCACTCCCCGCTCAGCGCCAGCCCCTGCGGCGCATCTCACTCCGCTCCGCTCCGCGCTGCGGCTCCCAGCCCGGGATCCTGCCCCCCCCAAACCCCGCAACGCGCCGCGGACCCACCTGTTCTCGGCCGCCTGGAGCGGGGCTCAGCGATCCCAGCGGCTGCCCAGTCCGAGCTCCGCGCCGTGCCCCAGCCGCTGCATCCACCCACCGCCTCCGCTGCCGGCCGGGGGGGGAAGTGAGTGGGGAGCTCAGCCTGGCTGGCTGCCACCCTGGGGCTCCCCTCACCTCCCCGCCCCTCTCGCAGACCCCTCCTCCCCCTGGGCAAGGAATCCCCCGCCCCACCCCTCTGCTGGAGGCTCAGTAACCTCCCAGCCCCGGGACACAGTCCCCACTCTGTGGATTTCCTGCGCGGGGCAGCATCATGCGCTAAGTGTGTGACTAGCGATTCACAGATCCGGAGGAGGCTAGAAAGCAGGGGAGGCTGTGACCCCCTAGGGGACTTCCTATCTAGCAAAGACAACTTCCCCATGGGAATTCCTAGAGCAAATCTTCTAGCGAAACCGCCAGGCTTGATTTAAAAATGATCAGTGGTGGAGACTCCTTCAGGATCCTTGGTAAATTGTTCCTGTGCTTAATTACCGTCAAGGTTAAAAATGGACCCTTTCCATTTGACTTTGGCTTCAACCTCCAGCCCTTGGCTCTTGAGCTCCCTGTCTCTGCTAGAATGAAGAGCCAGTTATTCAATATTTGTTTCCCATGCAGATATTTATAGACTGTAATCAACTCACCCCTTAACTGTCCCTTTGTTAAGCTAAATAGCTCAAGCTTCTTGGGTCTATCAGCCCAAGGCATGTTTTCTATTCTTTAATCATTCTCCTGGCTCTTCTCTGAACCCTCTCCAATTGATCAACATCATCCTTGACTTGTGGACACCAGAACTGGACACATTATTCCAGCAGCCTCGCACCAGTGCCAAATACAGAGGTAAAATAACAAGGGCCATCGATTAATTGCAGTGAGCTCACACGATTAACTCAAAAAAATTAATCGCAATTAAAAAAATTAATCATGATTAATCCCAGTTTTAATCTCACTGTTAAAGAATAGAATACTAATTGAAGATTATTAAATATTTTGGATGTTTTTTCTACTTTTTCATATATATTGTATTCTGTGGTGTAATTGAAATCAAAGCATATATTATTTTTATTACAAATATTTGCACTGTAAAAATGATAAACAAAAGATATTCTATTTTTCAATTCACCTCATACAAGTACTGTAGTGCTATCTCTTTGTCATGAAAGTGCAATTTACAAATGTAGATTTTTTTTGTTACATAAAACAAAACAATGTAAAACTTCAGAGCCTTCAAGTCCACTCAGTCTTAGTTCTTGTTCAGCCAATCGCTAAGACAAACAAGTTCTTCTTATTACAATGTCACCTGAAAGTGAGAACAGGCATTTGCCTGGCACTAGTGTAGCCGGCATTGCAAGGTATTTACGTGCCAGATATGCTAAACATTCATATGTGCCTTCATGCTTCAGCCACCATTCCAGAGGACATGCTTCCATGCGTTAATTAAATTTGTGACTGAACTCCTTGGGGGAGAATTGTATGTCCCCTGCTCTATTTTACCAGCATTTTGCCATATATTTCATGTTATAGCAGTCTCGGCTGATGACCCAGCACATGTTCATTTTAAGAACACTTTCACTGCAGATTTGACAAAACACAAAGATGGTACCAATGTGAGATTTCTAAAAATAGCTACAGCACTCGACCCAGGGTTTAAGAATCTGAAGTGCCTTCCAAAATCTGGGCGGGACAAGGGGTAGATCATGCTTTCAGAAGTCTTAAAAGAGCAACACTCCTATGCAGAAACTACAGAACCACCAAAAAAGAAAATCAACCTTCTGCTGGTGGCATCTGACTCAGATAATGAAAATGAACATGCATCGGTCTGCACTGTTTTGGATAGTTATTGAGCAGAACCCATCATCAGCATGGACTCATGTCCCCTGGAATGGTGGTTGAAGCATGAAGGGACATATGAATCTTTAGTGCATCTGTCATGTAAATATCTTGCAACGCCAGCTACAACAGTCCATGAGAATGCGTGTTCTCACTTTCAGGTGATATTATAAACAAGAAGCGGGCAGCATTATCTCCTGCAAATGTAAACAAAGGTGTTTGTCTGAGCGATTGGCTGAATAAGAAATAGGACTGAGTGGACTTGCAGGCTCTAAAATTTTACATTATTTTTTAATGCAGATTTTTGGACACAATTCTATTTTTGTAAGTTCAGCTTTCATGATAAAGAGATTGCACTACAGTACTTGTATTAGGTGAACTGAAAAAATACTATTTCTTTTGTTTTTTTACAGAGCAAATAATCAAAAATAAATATAAAGTGAGCACTGTGCACTTTGTATTCTGTGTTGTACTTGAAATCAATATATTTGAAAATGCAGCAAACATTCAAACAATTTTAAATAAATTGTATTCTATTATTGTTTAACAGTGTGATTAATCACGATTAATTATTTTAATCATGTGATTAATCATAATTAATTTTTTTAATCGCTTGACAGCCCTAAAAATAACCTCTCTACTCCTACTCAAGATTCCCCTGTTTATGCATTCCAGGATCACATTAGCACTTTTGGCCACAGCATTGGACTAGGAGCTTACCTTCAGCTGATTATCCCAAATCTTTTTCAATCATTAAAAGGATAAAGCCCCCCATCCTGTAAGCTAATACATGCATTAACTGTATGAAAATGCCTATTATTTGCTTTCACCCAGCATACCAAGCGATCCATATCACTCTATTTCAGTGAGCAGTTCTTCTCATCACCACTCCCCCAATTTTTGTGTCATCTGCAAACTTTATCAGTGACAATTTTATGTTTCCTTCCAGGTCATTAATAAAAATATTAAATAAGATAGGGCCAAAAATTGATTCCTGAAGGACCCTACTAGAAGCACAGCCATTTGATGATGATTCTCTGGTTACAATTACATTTTGAGGCCAATCAGCAAGTCGGCTGTTAATCCATGTAATATGTGCCATGTTCATTTTAGATCTTTTTGGTTTTTTTAATGAAAATGGTGTGGAGTACAAAGTCAAATGCCTTAAGGAGGTCTAAATCTATGACATCAACACTATTCCTTTGTCAACCAAATTTATAATCTCATAAAAATATCAAATTAGTTTGCCATCTATTTTTCATAAACCCATGTTGATCGGCATTATATTACCTTCCCACAATTCTTTATTCATCAAGTCCCTTATCAGCTGCTCCACTATCTTGCCTATGACTGATGTCAGACTCACAGGCCTATAATTACCCAGATCATCCTGTTTATCCTTTTTTAAATACTGGCGCAATATTAGCATTCTTCCCATCTTCTGGAACTTCACCAGTATCCCAAGACTTATGGAAAAGCAGCATTAACAGTCCAGTGATCTCCTCAGCCAACTCTTTTAAAACTCTTGGGTGTAAGTTAGGAGGAGCTAGTGAACAGGAACAGCAAACAGGGAGAGGAAGTTTAGAGAGAAAGCATGAAAGCCAGATACACTTAATGCTCCGTAAATGTAGTCCAATAACAACCTCCCAAACCCCAAACGATAACAACAAAACAAAGAACAAACAAACACTCACCCCCGTCACAAGAATAAAAATAATTCAGGCATAAGTCCATAAGCAGAGGGGAGGCTGCCCAGTTTATTTCACTGAATGCTGCATGTACGATTACCTACCTTGTGGCAGGCAGTGTATGTGTGCATTTAGTGCAAGCGACTCATGGGCCTCAGAGACAGAATATGGGCTCTTGAGATCAGAGTGCCTGAACTGGAGGTGCTAAGGGAGGAAGATATGCACACAGATGAGACTTTCAGGGCACCGGTCCCGTCCCCAGTCTGATGGCCTCTGTGCTGTTGAGGAGGATGGCAGTCTCAGAGAAGGAGAATAGCAAACTGGAGTGAAAAGAAACCATCCCATGATTAGGACCTTCCTTTCAAATGATGCCATGGTGTCCTTTCGCACTGAAGAGATCCCTCTGGGGGAGGGAACCTTTGTTATTAAGCAGAGAAAGGTAATAGTAATGGGGGATTCCATTATTAGAAATATACATAGTTGGGTTTGTGATGACCGGGAGAACTGCATGGTGAATTGCCTGCTGGGGGTGAAGGTTGTGGACCTCTCAAAACCTGTAGATAGACTTATGTGCAGTTCTGGGAAGGAGCCAATGGTCATGGTACCTAGGTAGGGAAAGGTAGGAGAGAGATCCTGGGGCCAAATTTAAGCTATTAGGTGAGAGATTAAACTTCAGTCCCTTCATGGTAGCATTCTCCAAAATGCTTCCAGTTCCATGTGCAGGGACTGGGAGACAGGCAGAACTGCAGGGTTTCAATGAGTGGATGAGACAATGGTGTTTGGAGGAGGGATTTCAATGTATTAGGAACTCTGGAACCTGTTGGGAAGACTATACAGGAAGGATAGGCTCCACCTAAACCAAAACAGAACCAGATTGCTGGCATGCAGAATTAAAAAGGTTGTAGAGATGTTTTTAAACTGGGGGAAAGCTGACTGATGCGGAGGAGTACACAGTTCAGACAGAGACATCACTTAGGGGAGGATTTATTAATGGGGATATTCTATATCCTAGTAAAGGGGAGAGGATAGAAGTTGATAAAGTACAGGTAGGAGCTGAAGAGAAACAGTCAAATGAAAAAGAGTCTCATTCATAGATTCATAGACTCTAGGACTGGAAGGGACCTCGAGAGGTCATCGAGTCCAGTCCCCTGCCTTCATGGCAGGACCAAATACTGTCTAGACCATCCCTGATAGACATTTATCTAATCTAATCTTAAATATCTCCAGAGATGGAGATTCCACAACCTCCCTAGGCAATTTATTCCAGAGTTTAACCACCCTGACAGTTAGGAACTTTTTCCTAATGTCCAACCTAAACCTCCCTTGCTGCAGTTTAAGCCCATTGCTTCTTGTTCTATCCTCAGAGGCGAAGGTGAACAAGTTTTCTCCCTCCTCCTTATGACACCCTTTTAGATACCTGAAAACTGCTATCCTGTCCCCTCTCAGTCTTCTCTTTTCCAAACTAAACAAACCCAATTCTTTCAGCCTTCCTTCGTAGGTCATGTTCTCTAGACCTTTAATCATTCTTGTTGCTCACATGAAGGCAGACAACTAAATATTGACAAATTTGATAAATGCTTGTATACAAATGCTCGAAGTCTAAAAACTAAGACGGGTGAACTTGCGTGCCTGGTATTAAATGAAGATACTGATATTATGCGCATCACAGAACATCAGAAAGCAGAAAGTTGTTGGAATGATGATAATCTATGGAACATAGTACTACCAGAGTACAAAATATATAGGAATGACAGTGTAGATTGTGCTGGTGAGGGACTTGCAATATATATGTGAAAGCAAACACAGAGTCAAATATAATAAAAATCTTAAATGAATCAAATGGTCCCACAGAATCTCTGTGTACAAAAATGGCATGCTTGACTAAAAAAAGTATAACAGTAGGAATATATTACCGACCACCTGACTTGGATGATGACAGCGATTATGAAATATTAGAGAGGCTACCAAAACAGAAACCCCAATAATATTGGGGGATTTCTACTGTACCCATATTGACTGGATACATGTTATCTCAGGACAGGATGCAAAAACAAAATTTCTAGACACCATTAAAGGTAATAATTGGAGATATACCAATCTCCTAGAACTGGAAGGGACCTTGGAAGGTCATGGAGTCCAGCCCCCTGCCTTCACTAGCAAGACCAATTTTTGCCCCAGATCCCTAAGTGGCCTCCTCAAGGATTGAACTCACAATGCTAGGTTTAGCAGGCCAATGCTCAAACCACTGAGTTAGCCCTTCCCCCTGAGCTATCCCTTCCAGTGGTTAGTCACTGCTTTTTGGAGCAGGTACTCCTGGAACCCACAATGAGAAAGGCACTTCTTTATTTAGTCCTAAATGGCACAAAGCATCTGGTCCAAGAGGTGAATATAGCTGAACCTCTCAGTAATAGAGACCATAATGCAATTAAATTTAACATCCTTATAGGAAGGCAAACACCAAATAAACCCACCATAGAAGCATTTAACTTCAAAAAGAGGAACTATACAAAAATGAGGATGCTAGCTCAATGAAATGGAATAGCCACAAGAGTGAAATGCCTGAAAGCTGCATGGAAACTTTTTAAAAACACCATAATATAGGCTCAAACTAAATGTATGTCAATAATAAATAATAAAAATAATTAATAATTAATAAAATGAAGAGGACCAAAAAAAATGCCACCATGGCTAAACAACAGAGTAAACGAAGCAGAGACGAAAAGGCATCCGATAAAATTTGGAAGACAAATTCTGATGAGGAAAATAGAAAGGAGCTTAAACTCTGACAAGTCCAGTGTAAAAGTGTAATTAGACAGGCCAAAAGAAAATTTAAAGAGCAACTAGCAAAAGACAGAAAATCTAACAGCAATTTTTTTAAAGTACATCAGAAGCAGAACCCTGCCAAACAATCAGTGGGGATACAGGACGATCAAGGTGCTAAAGGAGCACTCAAGGAAGACAAAAGGCTGTTGAGGAGAAACTAAAGGAATTCTTTGCATCAGTCTTCACTGCAGAGGATATGAGGGAGATTCCCACATCTGATCCATTCTTTTTACTTGACAGATCTGAAGAACTGTCCCAGACTGAGATGTCAACAAAGGAAGTGTTGCAACAAACTGATACATTAAATAGTAATAGGTCACCAGGACCAGATGATATTCACCCAAGAATTCTGAAGAAACTCTGATATGAAACTGCAGAACTACTGACTGTGATAAATAATCTATCACTTAAATCAATGTCTGTACTAGATGACTGGAGGATAGCTAATGTAATGCCGATTTTTAAAAAAAGCCCCAGAGATGATCCTGGCAATTACAGGCCAGTAAACCTAACTTCAGTGCCAGGCCAATTGAGTGTAACCATAGTAAAGAACACAATTATCAGACTCATAGATGAACACAATATGTTGGGGAAGAGTCAACATGGCTTCTGTAAGGGGAAATCATGCCTCACCAATCTATTAGAATTCTTTGAAAGGGTCAGCAAACATGTGGACAAGGGTGATCCAGTGGATATTGTGTACTTGAACTTTTAGAAGGCCTTTGACAAGGTCTGCCATGAAAGGCTCTTATGCAAAGTAAACAGTCGTGGGATAAGAAGGAAGGTCCTCTCACTGTTTAAAAGATAGAAACACAGGGTAGGAGTAAATGGTCAGTTTTCACAGTGGAGAGAGATAAATAGCAGTGTCCTCCAAAGATTTGAACTGGGATGAATGCTGTTCAACATACTCATAAATGATCTGGAAAAAGGGATAAACAGTCAGATAGTAGTTTGCAGATGATTCAAAATTACTTAGGATAGTTAAATCCAAAACAGATTGCAAAGAGTTACAAAGGGATTACGCAAAACCCGGTGAGTGGGCAACAAAATGGTAAATGATATTCACTGTTTATAAATACAAAGTAATACACACTGGAAAACATAATCCTAACTATACAGACAAAATGCTGGGGTCAAAATTAGCTGTTACCACTCAAGAAAGAAATCTTGGAGTCATCATGAATAATTCTCTGAAAATATCTGCCCAATGTTTAGCATCAGTCAAAAAAGCAAACAGCACATGAGGAATCATTAGGAAAGGTATAGATAATAAGACAATAAATACCATAATGCCACTATATAAATCCATGGTACACCCACACCTTAAATATTGTGTGCAATTCTGGTTGCCCCATCCCAGAAAAGATACATTTGAATTGTAAAGGACACAGAGAAAGGCAACATAAATGATTAAGAAAACAGCTTCCATAAACAGAGAGATTAAAAAGACTGAGACTGTTGAGATTAGAAAATAAACAACTAAGGGGGAATATGATAGAGGTCTCTAAAAGCATGAATAGTGTGAAGAAAGTGAATATGGAAGAACGATTTACCCCTTCACGTAACAAAAGAACCAGGGGTCACCTGATGAAATTAATAGACATCAGGTTTAAAACAAACAAAAGGAAGGACTTCTTCACACTATGCACAGTCAACCTGTGGTACCAGTTACCAAGAGATATTGAAAAGACCAAATGTATAACTGGGCTCAAAAAGGAATTAGATAAGTTCATGGAGGGTAGGTCCATCAGTGGCTATTAGCCAAAATGGTCAGGGACGCAACCCATGCTCTGGATGTCCCTAAACCTCTGACTGCCAGAAGCTGGGATTAGACACCAGGGGATGCATCCCTCTAGCCCATCCCTTAGATGTTTGGAACCCCAGATTAATGGGAATTGGGTGCCTAAATATATCCCAGAGGTGGGGTTTAGGCCCTGCCCCTTTCCTCTGCATTTCACTCCCAGGTAGCGTAGGCAGTTCTTCACTCAGTTTACTGGCTTCTGAGAACACCTGCCTTAGGTATCTGTCTCCCCTGATGCATGGTACAGGGAGCCAGGGCATCAACCTTGGGCCAGAGGATTCCACTAGCTGACAGAGTGTCTAAGGGTGAGGTGCTGCAAGGCCTAAATCCCTTTGCACTTTTGCTGGGGCGAATCATTGACATTTGAGTCAACGTAAGGAGCAATTGTCTGTCAGATCTCCCAAATCCGGCCTTAGAAGGGGCAATGTGCTCTTCAGCATTTTCAAAATGAATCATTCGGCCGCTTTAGCTCTAAGTTTAAAGCACTCCGGGATGGTTGTTTGAATGCTGCTGTAGCAAAGCAAGATGCTTTTGTATCACCCTAACTGAGGTTTCGTAAAATATCATCCCGGCAAGCCCAAAAGGGATCTCGAGGAAAAGAAAAGGCTATTTGGCTTTTGGAAGTCAGGGAGTAAATAAATGTACAACCTTCCAACTGCCCCCCTCCTCTGACATACACTAGCCCAATTTCAATCAAGTACAATACATTTTCATGTTACTGAAACAAAGATCAACTCAGGGAACGCAAATGGCATTTCATGAGACGGACAATCTCACATCTTAGCTGCGCTCATTCCATTAAGTTACGTATTCCGCCTTCTTGTCCACATCAGGGTGTATTATATTTGCTTTTGGTATCATAAGCGGTCAGGACATAAAGGTTTCCTTGACATCCAAAACCAAAGGAGAGCTGCAGAAAACTAAATTGTGAGTTTTATATAACGCTGGAGACGTGCCTGGTGCTTTATACAACACAGTCCCGGCCCTAAAGTGTTTGCAGTCTAATCAGTGGTCGATATCATTATTACCATTTTTTTTTTTTTAATAGCACCCACACTGTCACTGATCTGCCCCTGGCAGCCCACATAGAATAAGCCAGGGGGACTCAGCCTTCTAAATCTGCAGATCATTCCTGATCTGGAAATGGTAGGGATCATGGAACCGTCACTATTTAGCTGAAAGGAAAGACCCTAAACTGACCTTAAATCAGCAGGTGTTGCGATGGAGGTGAGAGTTGGCAGCAGAGTTCTTCAGGCCCAAAGCTACATTTTATATTAGGGCAAAACTCACAATGGGAGATTTCAATGCTGAAGTCTAATTCACTTGTCAGTGTGTTGCGGGTCCCCCTCTGTGCCTGACCCACTGGGGCAGTGAGTCTGCAACTGCTACCAGCCTCGGGATGTAATTCTCCAGCTCAGTCTGTACATGCTGCTGGCTTTAGCTCTAGAGATCCCTGGTCATGGTCAAGAGGAGGGTGGGTGTTACAGAAAGAAAGGACCCGTGGGCTCTGTGTCTATGAATTGGAGGAATAATGCAGCTTGCATGGTTTCTCGTCAGAGCGGATCACCTTGGGCTGCATGCCGCTGAAGCTTTGGTGGCAGCTGATGCTGAGCTTCCATTGCAACATGTGTGCCTGGTGTGTCTTACTGCTGCCACTTCGCTCTACATGTACAGCTAATTGGGCATTACCTTCTACAGCACAGGAGGCCCTTCAAAGTGGGTGTAGGCATTTGGAAACCAAAAGCCCTTAAAGCTGCATCTTTCTGGTGGAAAATATCACCACAAGCCGTTGTGTTTTCTTTCCTGTATTTGAAAACCACCCACATTTTTAGTAAAAAATGCAGCTGATGAAGGATTTTTACCCAAGCAAAGGGCCTCTTTGCAGTATCTCACCTCAAAATATTTGTCAGTGTTATTTTTTCTTTTCTTTTAATGACTGGTTATGTACAGCTATTTATTAGCCATAAGGGGATGTTAAATGGCCGTGAGACCCAAAGCCAGTAGTTGCCATGGAAGAAGGCTAAAAAATGCTCTCCCTCTCTGCGTTCAGTTAGTTGGATTTAAGCAGTATGTAGCCAGTGCACTTGCCATATAAAAAGGAACACGAGTCATTACTGTGGGTATTTTCAGTGCTAATGCTTTTCTTATAGTAGGAAGATTGGAGATGCAATACTAGCTCATACCATTTGCCTAGCTAGCCTGCGACAATTCCCAATAATTGATGCTGCAAGTGAATTGGGAAAAGCCCCATAGTGGCCAATTATGGAATAATCAACCCCAGGGCCGGCTCTAGGTTTTTTGTTGCCCCAAGCAAAAAATTTTTTGGCTGCCCCCCCCTCAGCCCTGGGCTCCCCCCAGCACTCCCCTGCTGCCCTAGCGCTGGGTTCCCTCCTTTCCCCCCGACCAGTGCCCTCCCCCCACACGCACCTCCCTGCTGCCCCAGCCCTGGGCTCTCCCCGCCAACCTGCACCCTCCTGCTGTCCCAGCCCTGGGGCACTGGTAACTTGCTCCCAGAGTGGGACATTCAGCAGGAATTTTGGATGTGCACAGAACACAGACAGGATTGGTTCCCATATGGTTACAGAGCTGCAGTAAAGTGGAACAATTTTCAGCTTGTGTGACTGAAGGATATCTGGATGCATATTATAAGACTGTCCTACATAAATGAGGAAAAGTTGAGGTGCCTTTATTATTCTTTTGTTCCACTCTTTCTTTCTATGGGGAATTTGCCAATGCAATATCACTGTCTTCCTTTTAAACAAATAAAACTTTTTTTTAAGGCAATGGCTGTTGAAAATAGCAATTCCAGTCCTAAAAACCACTGGGAAGCATTTCTTGCTCAATTTTATCCTACTTTTTCTACAGCAAGTTACAGTGGATCAGTATATTTGATTTGGGAGAAATGAAGTAACAGCTGCCCAAATTGAGCTTGAGCACTCCTGAATTTTGAGGGTGTTCAAATCTGGAAGGCAGGTGCTAGATTCCCTTTCCGAATATTAGCTAAATCTGGAAAGGAAAAGTCAGTTTCTGCTTCCATGGCTCAGAAGTGGATATCCTCCTATGTGCCTGGTATCTAAAGCTGCCGAAGTCCCCTAGCAGGGGCTCCCCTCCCTTACTCTTCATTTTAAATTCTAGTGGGATCCATGTAACTCCCTTGCTAGGCTTCAGATAGAGAGGGGCACTGCCCATTTAGTCCACCCAATTCCTTCTTTGGGGGCTGCAAGGTGAGGTCACACCAGTATCCCTAATCCAGTCTGGGGAAGTCTTCTGAAGGGGATATCTGGGGCAAAGCCTACTCCTTGGGCATACTTGTTCCCCATTCACAGTGCCACCCTCTTCTAGCAGCTCTCCACTCACAGCAAGCAGTAGCCTGGCTCAGCTACCTCACTCCTTCCCCCTCCCTTTCCTGTTGATAGCTGGCAAGGGATTGCTGGGAAATGTAGTTCTTTCCCTGCTCCAGGGCTGGCTCTATCGGCAGAGAGCTAGGCAAGGAACTACAGCTCCCAGGGTCCCATGGGTTCTCAGCTCCCATGCTGGATCCCCAGCTGCTCCATGGCTCCGCTTCTGCAGGGTTGAGAGGGGAGGAAGTGAGTTTAAAAAAAAAAAGGATGGCCAAAATGACGCCCCCTGGAAACGTGCCACCCCAAGCACCTGCTTGTTTTGCTGGTGCCTAGAGCCGGCCCTGATCAACCCACAGGGAAAGTTCCTTCCTAGCCTCCATGAGTCACAGGTTGGATTATACCTTGAGGCATGTGGATTTATATCCCTTCCAGACTTTAAACAGAAGTTCTATCATTATTAATTATTACACTAACAGCTAAGAGCCCCAGTCATGGACCAGTATCTCATTGTGTGAGGTGCTGGACAAACACAGAGCAAAAAATAATGGTCCCTGTCCCAGAGAGCTTAACAAATCATTTTGATTTTAAGTGTTCAGTACCTTTTCTAAATCCTGCTAAGCTCTTGGCCTCAGTGATCATTGTGGCAATGAGTTCCACAGGCCAAGTGTGCTTAAAACACTTGACCCATTTAAATAAGTAAATGAGAAATGTAACCCATGACTGACCGGGCTGGGTAGGTGTGTTTTTTAATATATATTTGACAATGTTGGAAAATGAATGCGGAGCTAGTGGATGGTCCTGAACTCCTGGAGATTAACATCTACTGTTGACACATCACAGTGTACTCATGCTACCTTGCCAGTGTGCCTCAGCCCCTTTTACATATGTGATGTATACCCCAAGAAAAGTAGGCAACAACACCACCAAAAAAACAAATAATGTTGGGTTCTTTTATTTAACATATGTTATGTCCATATCTATCCTCTACCCAATTCAATGATGTTTAGTCTACGTTGCTTATGAACAACACAATTTTAGCCTGTGGAACTCATTGCCAGCAGAAAACATGAAGGACAAGAACTTAGTAGGGTTTTTAACGTTGATGTTTATTTTTTGTAACCTTATGCTTGTGTAACATGGTTCTCTGTCCCCTCCTAGCAACTGGACTGCATAGATGTTTATGAGTTTGCTATTGCCTTTGAGATAACAGGGCTGGGGTTTTAGCTGAGAGGGTAAAGGTTTTATAGACTGTAGATGCAGAAGGTCTGGGTTTGAGTCCTACTAGTGACAATCCACCTCCGAGTATTGTGTTATTGAAGTGGTGGCCTGTACCAGGATCTGAGCTGCAATGAAACTCGGAATTTCAGGATGACCTTCCCTTGCAGAGGGAGTGTGCATCTCAGGCTTATACAGTGTAGCTCTCTGTCGCCCTCTAGTGGCTGGCTCACATGGAGTTGTATGAGGCTGTATAGCTTTTGAGCAAAGAGCTGCCTGGGTCTTTTAGTTCAGACAGAAGAGACTCCTGGCTGTTGATCCAGAGATCTCAGGTTCATTCTGGGTTTGCTCCCTGCTCCCAACACCTCAGCCAGGGGTGTTGCATTATGTTTGCACTTCTGATAGCCTCATCTTCAAGATTTAATATTTCTGATGTAAAACAACGGACAGGAAAAAGCCGTAAGATAACACCAGGGAAAAGGCAAATTTGTGTCCCAAACAAATGATGTCTCATGTACTAAAGAAGGGTTGAGAGGCTGTGATAGGATCCCTGGGGTGCAACCTGGGACTGTGGGACTTCTGTGCCCCCTTTTCTCACTATACTGGGTTGTCTCTCACAATGCCTTACTGGTGGCAAGCAGCAAACCCTTCCAGGTGCTGTTACCCTTCAGCACAACCGCACGCGGAGCCCCACACCGAGCTGGATTGCATGAGTGCTCCCAGAGCCACTCATGTATCACACAGAGACACCAGCCAAATCTCCCCAGCTCCCAGCCTTGTGCTTTAGGTATCTACTGTCTTGCACTGCTTGAGACCCTTTCTGCTTACTGAGACAGCAAATGAAGATGCTGCTTAAAGGCCAAATGTGGTGGTGGTTTTGTGCTGCGGACACTGGACAGCTGTCTCCTGGAATCTGGGCAGGGACCGTGGACTCATTTCAACAGTGGAAGACATTCGGGGCTGGGTTCCAGTCTCATGTCGGTTTGACGCCGAAGTAACTCACATAGCTTTGTTACGTGTATGGCGGTGGTGCTGAGGAACCCCAACCAAAACAGGGCCCCGTTGTGCGAGGTGCGAGCCGAGCCCTCCCGCGACAGGACAGCCTCTGCTCCCATCCTCTCTGTGTGACACTCCTCAGGGTACGACTGCTGAATAGCTGTGTCTCTTCAGTTCCCCAACCTGGGCTGCCTTTTACACGGCTTTACCAGTGAACAGCCACTCCTGGCCAGGTAACGCAGCCTCCAGCATGTGAGCTGCTCCCAGCTACCCAGCACTGAGCGCTACTCGTTAGCCACTCATTAATTATGCTGCAGAAGAACACCAGCAGATTCTCTAGAGCAAGACTTTCCCCCAGAAATGTTTCCATTCCATATGGCTAAATGCAATGCCTTGCATGGTGTCAAGTATCAGCGGGGTAGCCTCTGCCCATGCGTCTGACGAAGTGGGCATTCACCCACGAAAGCTCATGCTCCAATACATCTGTTAGTCTTAAAGGTGCCACAGGACTCTCTGTTGCTTTTTACGGATCCAGACTAACACAGCTACCCCTCTGATACTTGACCCCAGAAATGTGTGTCTTGTACTGCCCAGCACACTACTAGACAAAACAAGCTCATCTGAAGTCCATCATTCCATCAATGGAAAATGATATGCACTAGTCTTCTTATCCCAGATGGAGCTTCCCCACACACTTTAATCCAAACACACTGGTGAGATAAAGCAGTGAAACAAGTTTATTAACTACAGAAAGAAAAGAAAGATTTTACGTGACTACAGGTAATGAGGCATAGAAGTCAGGATTGGTTATAAAATACATAAAAAATAAATAAAATGCAAGCTAAATGCCTAACTAACAAGCCAAGTGAACTTAAAAGCAAAAGGGTTTTTTCTCACCATAAGCTTACAGCAGTCCATATTGGCTGAAAAGTCTTCCAGCCAGGACTCACCCACCCCCCCAAGTTCAGTACTTTAAGAGCCGTTGATGGCCTGAGCAGAGACGAAGGAGACTGAAGTCAAGTGTTTTTCTTGTGCTAGAAACATCCTTGCTGAGTCTTGGTGACAAACAGTCACTTCTGTGGACGTGAGGTTTGAACCGTCCTTGTGATGAAATGCAAATTTCTTGTTAACGCCTCCCCACTGCCAGAGAATGGTCGCTCACCTACGTGATAGTTCTCTTGACTTCGTTGATACCTGTCTGGGGCGCCAGTGTATCTTGGTCTCTGAAAAACTGCTTTGAGCCTGTTTTTCTAACTTGGAATATATTACAGCAATGTTATACAGTAAAATCTTATAACTTGACACACGATGTTGGTATGCACCCTGTACCACGACAAAAATGTTAAGCAGGTGATGAGTTTTCAAATGATCCCTCACAAGGCATACTTTGTACAAAATCTGTCATCATTCTGTAAAAGTGGTGAACATATTGGTATAGATTGTCACACTTTAGTTTGCCCTGACGGCTCAGAGACCTCTTGTGTAACTACCATGGTGCAGTTTACAGTGCTTCACTCCACCACCTTCTGCATACTGACGCAATCACAGCTTTTACAATGTCCTCCGGTGGTACTACCCCTTCTCCAAAGGTGGGGGAAGAAAAGGTGTCTCTTCCCGGACAACGCGCTTTTGTCAGGCCCTACTAGCCAGTCTCTCTCTTCTGCTTCTTCCTCTTGCACTCCCTCCCTGTGTTCTTTTAGCCAGCCTCCTTGTGAATGTGCAAATTAGCTCAGTAGCTGCCCAGCCCCAACCTGGCTGGGAACTCTTCTCCTTAGTCAGGCCCTTCCTGGGGCCCCAGTTGGTTAAACAGTGACCAGTGAGCTGGGTCAGTTGCTGAGTCCCTGTACTTTGTCATGCCTAGGGAGACAAGACAGCAAGTGTGAAAAATCGGGAAGGGGGTGGAGGGTAATAGGAACCTATATAAGAAAAAGATCCAAAAATCAGGACTGTCCCTATAAAATTGGGACATCTGGTCACCCTAGTCATGCCCTCACTCTCTGCTGGCCTTGAACTGAGTCCACCTCTCTAGCTAAGATCATTAATATAGCAGCTGAGCACAGGGAACTCCAACATATTTAGCATCACGACACCCCTGTGAGGCAGGGCAGTGCTATTCTCCCCTTTCGGGGAACTGACACGCTCAAGCCCAGATCCACAAAGGCACTTTTGGTTGCTAAACCCCAGACATAGGCCTCTAAGAGTATATCTACATTGCAAGTAACCCCACGTAGTAGTGAATCACTGAACCTGGTCAGCTGACTTGGGCTTGCAGGGCTCGTGCTGTGGTAATAAAAGTATCAGGGTGGATGTTCCATCTCGGGCTCTGAAATCCGGCGAGGCGGGTGGGTCTCAGATCCCGGGCTCCAGCCCGGGTGGGAATGTCTACGCTGCTAGTTTTAGTCCCACAGCATGAGCCTCACGAGCCCAAACCAGTTGACCCAGCCTCTGAGATTTGCTGCTGCAGGTTTTTTGATTTGCAGTGTAGACGCTCCACAAAACTGCTGACAAACCCTGTAGGCTCCTAAACTCACTCAGTGCCTGAGTTTTTAGGGTATAAGCTTCCTAGGTGCCTATGTTTCAGGCTATGAGCATGCGCACTGCTACTTCCTAGCAAGCCCGGGCTGGGATGATTTAGTTGGGGTTGGTTCTGCTTTGAGCAGGTGGTTGGACTAGATACCTCCTGAGGTCTCTTCCAACCCTGATATTCTATGATTCTATGAATCCCTCCGGATGTCTGGATGCCTATCACCTGCTTAAGCCCTGGAGTGATCCACATAGTGGGGAAGACACCTGGCCACCTAACTCACATGGGGGGGCCCAATCCAGTAGGCGGCTTCTGAGCACGCTTGCTGGACCGGGTCCCAGTCAAAATCCAGCCAGAGGAGGCAATGGTGCCTACTTTATACCCTTCATCCCAGTGGTTAGAGCACTCACCCAGAATGTGGGTAACCCAGGTTCAGTTAGGGTGACCAGACAGCAAGTCTGAAAAATCAGGACAGAGGGTGGAGGGTAATAGGAGCCTATATAAGAAAAAGACCCAAAACTCGGGAACATCTGGCCACCCTAGGTTCAATTCCCCTTTCTCTGCAAGAGCGGGAGAGAGGATTTGAGCAGGAATCTCCCGTCTCTCAGGTGACTGATCTATGGGCGTGGGCTGCTCTATCTTACATTGGAGGCTCAGCTGCTGTCTTCTGGTGCCAGGTGGTATTGACCCTCCCTTAGCTGGCCCTGCAGCCAAAGCACAGCTCAGCCAGTCTGGGCCAACAAGACAGTGGTAAATACTTATTAGACTTTTTCTTCCCATATTTTTAGTTCTCTGCATTAACACTGTAACATCTCCCTAACCCTGGAGGAGACTGGGATGATGATAGACTATGAAGGTCTATTGGTGTCATAGAATCTTTTAATACTCCCTGAAAATTTCCCATCCACTGGCAGCTTGATTTAAGAGAACTTGGGTGGCAGTAGATGGTATTCTGTTTCCAGATGAAAATCGCCAGTGTGCGGAGATCTCCCGAGTAATTGGATAACTATGAGTAAAATGTGGTATGTGCCACAGCAAAGTTCATGAACTTTGTCATCTCAACTTTGTTGTTTAATTACAATGTACGGCAGTCCACTGGAAAATAACAGTCCCTGAGGGTTGCTGTTTCAGACCTGGCCATCTTGGTTTATGTGGGGGCAAGGGATAGGCTTGCTGGCTTCATTTCTTTTGGAGGACAGGGTGGAAAGTCAAAGGATTTTTCCGATGCTCTGCAGTTGTTTGCGAAAAGTGCAATTCTCTGTGTGTTTACCGTCAGCTCTAACCAATGGAAACATGTCAAGCTGTGGTAAAGAGAACCGATGTCATGTCCTTTCCACAACAGCCACAAAAGTCTCGAGATGAGGACTCTCCAGATGTTGACTTATCTCATATTCACTGGGCGAGGATAGGTCTCCAGGTCAACCTTTTGACACTCAACATTAGAGACCACTAATGACAATGATTGTCGTAGTTACTAGGAAGGGAGTGAATAAGCTAATGAGAGGATACGCTGGCCTTGCAGCAGAAACTACACTAATGACTCTGGTAAGCCACAGCGATTGCTTAGTGTGACCTAGATGTTTCCAGAAGACTGAGCAGAGTCAGTCTGAGCTGAATGCTTCTGAGATTAATAACAATACTAGGGGTGAGTCTGACCCCTGCGCTGTCCCTTTTACCCTGAGCTGGAGCAGTATAAAGGGTCTCTAGAGTCGGCTGGGGAAAAGAAAGTGAGGAGGCCACGGGCTGCCTTAAAGCGCCCCCTCAGAAGACTCGATGTGTGTGTGTATGGGGAGAATAGGAGGGGCCTGTTGGAGGTAAGGCAGCAGCCTGCAGAGATTGTGGGCAGTGCTGTGGTCCACGGGACAGACTGGGCTGGATGCCGTAACTTTAATACAGAGGAGCCCAGGACTGGGAGAGTGAGAAAGTGGCTTAAAGCCACCATAGCTCTTCCTAGACCCTGAGTTCTGTGCTTTCTGCGCAGTCCAGACCCTCACCCACGGTGCCTTCGCCTCACCACACTGGCTCCTGAGTGCTCACTAAATGTTAAAAGGCCACTGAAATCAAGGCTGGTGAGCTCTTGACTCTGGTGTTAGTGGTTGAGTGTTCTGCTTCCCAGACGGTATTAAACAGGAAGAGAAACGCATGAATCATTTCTAGCTTCTGGTTCATTCGATTCTTACCGAGAGTTCTCGTAGAGGTCCAGCTTGCCGGAAGCCTGGTCAGTATTGCCTCCTAGTCCAAAGGACAAGCCTGAAATCAGTTCCCTGGTGTCTGATCAAAACTGGGAGTATATAAAGAAAAGCCTGACCGTACTCTGAAAACATTATAATAGATCTCGGTGCAGGAAGCTAACTCACCATTTCACTCTCACTGCAACACTCTTTTGAAGGCTTAAGTAATGACCCCAGGTTTCGTCTTTAAATAAGGGTGTGGAGGATTCTTTTTCTTCTACGCCATCAAGACATGGTAACACTGAATCTGGTTCAAAAATTAAAATGGGGACCAGATTCTTTTAGTCCATGCACACAGCACCTACTCTGCCTATTGTCCCCTTATAGTGGTTGCCCAGTCTTCCATTCCCTGTAGCATTAGTCACAGCCCCTTTCCAGAAGAGGAGGGAACCCGGGGCACCCTTTCTCACCAGCAAACCAATTTGAATGAAAAGCCTTAAGTTCCCAGGCCGTCTCAGCGTGAGGGTAGCTACAATAACACAGGAAGCAGGGAGTGACGATATGCTTTTAAAAGGGCAGTGCCCATCGCCGCACCCTGGGAACTTGAGGGGCGTGGGTGATATTCAGTGTGTGTTTCCCTTAAAGTCAGGGCAGAACTTTTGCTCTATGTGATTTCTTATGCCACTGCGTATGCAGCTCCACACTGCAATCGGCAGCTCGCGCAATGTACGTTGTTCTGATTTTTTGGCATGTCGATACACTTATCATTGAAGAAGACTGTCAGCTGATTTTGAAATATCCTTATATTAACTGTCCTTCCTCCCCCCGCTTCCCCCGAATCTTGATGCTCTAGATCATACACTCTTTGGGGCAGGGGCTGTCATTTTATGTATGTTTACACAGCACCCAGAACAATGGTGTGTAATATATCTTTCACCCACCCTTTGTCTGTCTTGTCTATTGACAATATAAATTCTCTAGGGCTGAGGCTGTCTCTCACTCTGTGTTCGTATAGTGCCCGGCACAATGCGGCCCTGATCGTGATCGGCACTTAGGCACTGTGATATTAATTCTTTATAAAAAAGCTGCCAACACGGGCAAATTGTGGTGGAGTATGAATTCATTTAATTCACGTGACACATGACAGATGGCAGTCACATAACTCAATGCACTACTGCAAGGCGGTCAGATACCACAATGATGGGCCCAGGATAAGCACCTGAGTAGAAGAGGGTGGCATAATTAGAGAGCATAAAGCAAGGATTCCATGATCAAGAAGTTGTAAGAGACCATGGAGCCGCTGTGTCAATTTTCAGGACCACGTTGGTTTCAGTTTGAATCCTTCATTACTTAATTTTATGCTAAATGAAGATTCCCATGAGTGTCCTACTAATGAAGCAGTTGAAGGTACCAAAGGTAAATACAGAAATGAAAGGTATTTCATCTGGAAATGAAAATTCATTTAATTTTGCATGATTAAGCCATCTAATATGATGACTGATGATGGACCGTTAATAAGTCAGCTATTTTTCCTGCGCAGCTTTTGGGAGTGTTTGCATATGCAAATTACTACAAATGGTGCATCCTAATCACTGTCCTTTACATTAGTAATATTTAGATAGCATGGATAGAATCTCAGTAATGTGATCTCTCTTCTAGCTCTTTATAAATCCTGAAACAGTTTTTGCACATGTGAATGAGTCTAAGGGTATGTCTACAAAGCAAAATAAATAAATAAATAAATAAAAAAGACCAACAGAAGCGACTGTCAGAGCCCTGGTCAACTGACTAAGGCTTGCGGGGTTTGTACTACGGGGCTAAAGATAGCAGCGTAGACAAGACATTCCCTCCTTGCTTGGCCCAGCCCAAACCCAAATGTCTACACTGCTATTTTTAGCCCTGCATCTCAAGCCCAAGTCAGTTGGGCTCACTGTGGTGGTTTTTTTCTGCTGGGTAGATGTACCCTATGGGATAGATCTTCAGCTGGTGTATATCAACATAGCTACATTGGCGCGAATGGAGCTACACTGATTTGCCTTAAGAGTTATTATTACTATCAGAGTGGGGCCTAGGTGCCCCATTAGGGACGGGGACCCCATTGTGCTAGGTTCTGTACACACATATAATCCCAGCCCTGAAGAGCTTCCAGACAAATTGAGCAAGACAGAGAAAGTAGGAAAGGGGAAACAGAGAGTTCAAGTGATTTGCCTGAGGTCACACAGCTGGTCAGTGGCAGAGCCAAGAATGGAACCCCGGTCTCCTGACTCCCAGCCCAATGCCTTATCCCAGAGAAGAATCTAAGAGTACGTCTACACTACAACCCCCACAGCTACAGTGCTGCAGCCACACTGCTGTAGTGTAGACACTACAGCAGCAGAAGGGGTTTTTGAACCGCTGTAGTAAACCCACCTCTCTGAGAGGTGGTAGCTAGGTCAACCTACCTTCGACCTACCTGAGTCTACAGTGGGGGTTAGGTCGACCTACAAGCATTGCGCAGGGTATGAAATTTTTCATAGCCCTCAGAGATGTAGCTCGTTTGACCTACATTTCAGGTGTAAACCAGGCATTAGTAAATGTGGATTCTGGAGCACAGTTTTGCAGCAAGGAGCAAAATTTATGGTGAATTCCATGGCAATGGAATAATCCCTGGTATGGGACTAATCCATATGGGTGGATTGTGAGCCAAGGACTCAAACCCAAACTTCCCCTGCAGAAGTTCATAGGAGTTCATATTTGATATTCCAATCCTCGCCCAGCTCTAGTTTATATAGGTCCCTCATTTCTCGGGCTTGCTAATTATGTAGCTTGGTGCCCGAGGGGTCATTTTTTTTCTAACACAAGAAAAACTTGCAAGATTTTGACACTTTCCAATCTGAACCTCAAACATCAACCCCATTTCAGCCTGAAACGTTAACACTGGACACTAGTTCGCGGCTCATCCAGAACAGGATCTGAATAATGCATCCTTGGTGTATCCTTCTATGATGTACTCTAGCTACCACCTCTCAGAGAGGTGGGTTTACTACAGAGGTTGAAAAACCCCTTCTGTTGCTGTAGTGTCTACGCTACAGCAGTGTGGCTGCAGCACTGTAGCTGTGGGGGTTGTAGTGTAGACGTACCCTTAGATTCTTCTCGGGGATAAGGCATTGGGCTGGGAGTCAGGAGACATGAGTTCTGTTCTTGGCTTGGCCACTGACCAGCTGTGTGACCTCAGGCAAAATTTTTGGTTTGCATGTTACTTTATAACCCCCAGATTACAAAGCTGTACCTAAATGCCCAGTGTTGACACCCAAGAGCAAGCAGGACACATTGCACGCCAGCACCACTGTCACTTGGATATGGTGTACAGCTCTATAGCCAGCAGCCACAGATCAGAGCACAGATAACCCAATGGATTTTAGTGCAATATAAATGTATGGGATTCCATTTCCCTTTGTCTTTCACATGCCTCATGATTCTCGACCCTACCTGGCTTTATGAATGGGAATGAGGCACTTTCTGTTGCAAAGGACTCGCAGGTCCTGTAAAACATTAACCACCAGTGATGCTCTTTCCCCACCAGGCAGCCTGCACATGGGAAAGTCCAGCAGTACTCATGACTCCTGCAGCAGTGAGTTCCTTCACACGCAGCAAAGACCACACGGAGAGCAGCCTTGGAGTGGGGCTGTGCTGGGGAGGTGGGAAGCATGCAAGAACCCCCCCACCCATCTTGCATGGCTTGCACCGGTGCCGCTCACAGTAGCAGTCTCTGCACTGTGGGGAGCATCCAGGGGGCAGGACTGTGAAAGGGGACGGGGAGGAGGCGGGGTCATAGCCTGCTTCAGCCTGTGGGGTGGGGACTGTTGTGTGTCAGCCTAAAGGTTGGTCTGAAATATGCTTCTCCCCAGAGCTGGAGGAGATTGAACCTGCCTGAAGTACAATCTGCCCCGGTGTTTCTCCTGCATGACGTTCTCCCTACCATTCCCTACTCAGGGCTTGTAGCTGACTGCCACAGTCCTGAGCCTGAGTGATAAAGCACAGTACTTGGGCAGAGTTTTCTCCCCAGGTGCCTTTTATAAATCATTCAATCACTGGCATTTCATTTTGATCGAGAAAATTATGTTGGATGCTGTGAGGATTTGGTGGGGTGGGGCTAGGGGCTCCTGGCTAGTGGTAATTACAGCCCTGGGTGCTTCAGAGTTTGGGGTTAATCATCTGCATGTTCTGATTGCTGCAGCTCTGTTCTGGATACAGTGAGCGGTTCAGCAGGGATTCCTGGACATCTGCTGCTTGTAATATGAGTAAATTAATAAGCATCAGGCTCGGGTATCGAGCTAAAATTAAGCAATGGTGTTCTGGGGAAGATTTAGTGCTAGTTACCAGCCCAGATTCTTGTTCTGTCTGGTGCAAGTTAAAAATAAAGCACCTCTCTCTCTGAGTCCTGAAAAGTTTGTGATTTGTAGTCATTCTCGTTGCTCCCCAGGAGCTGTTTAAAAAGTGCAGTGCAAACACAGATGGACGTCTCCGGGTAAACCATTTCTTCAATATCCACCCAGGTTAAAACCCAGGTTCTTGATGACTGTCCAGTGGCTCTTTTCACAGCAATAGGTGTAAGGTGTCTGACTAACCTCAGCAGAATTCAATTTTTATTTGGTTGTCAGTTTGACGGTTAACATCGATTTTTATTTTTCAGCCTTTTTGTTAGGTTTGATTGATTTTAATGTTCGTGGTTGTGTGAAATTAGGGGTTTTCACTTCTTTAGTTTTTATTTTTATCTGTTTAAATGTTGAGGATTTCAGGAAATAAAGGAGGAGGGGTGTCAGCCAGGAATTTTTTAGTGACGCTGGATCACCGCAGGAGCAAGGGGCGGGGAAGGCTGTGGTCCTGGTGGGGCAGAACAGAGACCCCCAGCCAGGACTCCCAGGGACAGGATTAGCCCCTGGATGCAGGGGAGAGCATCTGGCTGGTGAACAGCTCCTACCCTGGGATGGCCTCTGTGCTCCTGGCCGATGAGTGAGTGAGCAGGGCCATGACAGTGCGGGCCGGGGAGCTGGTGCGGGGGAGACTGCACTTGCTGACTGATCTTGATGGATATTTTTTCTATCAGTTTCTGTGTGTCAAATGAAACTGACGTTTGCCGATGATGACTGATTTCAATCGAATCCTGCCAAGCTTCTGTGTAACACAGTATGGGAGGCTAGGGGCCGTGGCTGTATTTAAGTAGATATTGGTCCCTGAAATCTTTCTCCTCACAGGTCCTCGAGCCAGGCATCCCGAGCGCTCCTCTCACAATCCTGCAGAACTTAAAGCCTGATCCTGGAAGGACCAAAACTGAGTCTCGGCCGCTGAATAATGACCTTTACGGCCAGCTGCTGGCGTAACTGAACTCACGGAACCTACGTGTTTCATAGAAATATGTTTATTGTGGCATTGTCCTTTTAGTCAAAAGGAAAAAAGCTTAACTAATTGGAGCTCTGTTAATGGAAATACATCACAGTCACGTTAAGTAGCAGGCGTATCTATTGACACCATAGTCCTATACCTCTTTCTGCTGGAGTTAATGGGATACCGCTGGTTTCAACAGGAGCTGGATGGAGCCCCCTGATTGTATGGTTATGCTGTGTCCTGATCCAGCGTCTGTTATTATTGATATTACTGTAGCATCTAGGAGCCCTGGTAGTAGACCAGGACTCATTGCGCTAGGGGCTGTATACATACAGAACAAAAAGACAATCCCGGCCCCGAGGGGCTCACAACCTAAGCATAAGACAAGAGACAACAGATGGATACAGACAAACTGGGGAGTGCAGGTAAACAATGAGACAAAGCATTGGTCAGCATGATAGGCTGTGGTCTCAGTGCAGACATCCCAGTTACTATGCAAATGAAGATGAATGCTTAAGAGCTGATTCAAGTATTTAATTGTGGTTCTTTGATCCATCCCAGTGTCCAGGCCTTGTTGCAAAATCAGAACAGAAAGTCACTTCTCTCACACCCCCCACGCAATCTGTCTCACATACTGGGAAAAGTGCTGCATTTCCAATAACAATTAGTCATCCGTCCATTGTACCCCTCTTCCACCCCATGGTGGACAAAATAAAAGAAAGACATTGCCTTTGTGAGTAATCCTTTGTGTCAATAAAGGATGAACAGGCTCTGCCTTAAAACAATGTATAGATTCGTAGACTTCCGTTCAGCTGCCGTGCGACGGTTTTGACTCCAGGCTTCAGGTTGTTTAATTAGTGACATTAATCCAGTAAATGATGGGAAAATGCTTAGTAATGATGTCTAACCGGGGGCCTTTAGGGGGAACCTTGTTGTTTAATTAGGAGATAATTGATGAGAGTGCATGGAGAACAAGGTTATAAAAGGCTCTTGCATGTCAATTGGTCTTGTGCTGAGCTCAATACAGTAGCTTTTGAAATGGGCTGTTCAAATAAATTGCCATTATTATGGTACAAGGGTTTAAGAGTGGGGTCATTATTCACCATGATTTTTATTTAGTGTTTATTTAGCAGCAGCCAACTAGAGGCAGCCAGGAAAGGAAGGAAGAGAGAGATCAGGAGTAAACTGGATGACGACTGGCAAGGGAGGAATGCCAATGACTGTGAATGGAGGCAGGTTCCATTTACTAATATCCTAAATATATTCGTGGTGCTGAGAACAATTGTCCTGGCAGTGCCAGTGAAGCCACTCAAAGCTCAAATCCTCAATCAAAGCTCCCACTGAAACCATTTCAACTGATCACTGAAATCAATGGGAGTCTTTCCCTTGACTTCAGTGCATTGGGATCCAGCCCTGAGTAAGGACTGATGGCCACATTCTCCAGTCCTTACTTGAGCAAAAAGAGGCACTGAGGGAATCCCCAGAGGGGCAGGAGAAGAGCAAAGAAAGGAGAGGACCACAAAGGCCAAAGGAGGGCAAGTGTATGCTACTCAGTGACAAAAGCAGCTGAGAAATAAGGAGGGATGGATGAGAATGAAATAGAGGCTGAGATTTGACCAGGAAGGAGTCAGCTGTAACTCGAGCAGTAAGGCAGAAGGACCAGAAGGATCTGAGGTCTATTCTTGCTGGCCCTGCACAGTTCTTAATGGATCCGGTGTGCGGTGTAGTGACAACTATGAAATCAAAGGTGGCCATGGCTTTGCAGCCATAATAGAATTATGCATGGAAGGGTGATTACCGGCACTTGTTTGTAGCTTCATTACATAGTTTTCAAATGTCTGAGGAGTCTATGAAGACTGGCCTGGTGCCAATATGTACATGGTATACAAGGCTTTTATAGAGTATAGCTGGAAAAGGAAGCCTTTGCAGGCAGGGGTTTAGAGCCGTTTCATAGCATGTCAATCGCTGTTAAATAGAGCTGTGCTGCTGTACATTCAGCAGGTTTGGTTTGCAAGGGCTGATACAAACGTTTCCTTCAGTTTCCCCGCAAGCGTGTTTGCACCTCCTGAGTTTCACATGGAGATTTTGGTTTTGAAATTTCCCCCAATACAGGGGTGTCCTCTCCTATTACTTCTTACCATGTAAACTGCCTGTCCAGATGAAATATGTCTGGCATAGCTTTTAGCTGCTGTGCAGACCGAGAAAGGATAGCCCACTGGATAAGACGCTGGCTGAAATAGAGGAGATTGGCTCTGTTAGAGACTTCCTGCAAGCCACTTCATCTCTCTGTTCCTCATCTGGGAAAGGAGGCTACTAATACTTCTACCTGTCTCGTCTGTTTTGACTGCAAGCTCTTCAAGGCGGGAGGTGCCTCTCCCTGTGTGTTTGTACGGAGCCTCAGTTTCAGTTGGGATCTCTCAGCGCTCTCCTACCGCTGCTACTCAGAATAATTGGAACTTGTTGCAGTGTTTTATTTGGAGATGTGCCTGACTCAAACAAGCCAGGAACTCAACACCTTTGTAAAAACTGAGCTCTAGACTCAGAACTGAACTTTAAGGCTTGGGAGTCTATCGAGTTATTTTACACAGTGGTTTTGCACTTTATTTTGGTTCCAAAATAATATGATCCTCTCTAAATTAGCATAGGTGAAATGAAGATAATTTATTCAAGGACCTTTTCTAATCATTTCCAAATGTACTGTAAGCAGGTATTGTGTTCTAGCAAATATCCTTTATAGCAGTATAGACTTTTCATGCTTCTAAAATCCAATAGAGGGTAGAATGTGGTTATAAGAAGAGAGAGAGAGAGAGCATGCAAAGGTTAAAAAAGATAATTGTCATGAGGCATTTTAGTTATTTTAAAATCTGAACATCTTGATCTCTACAATAATTTGTGTTGGGAGACAGTGTATATGTAAAAGCCAGTTTAAGAAAAAAAGTTGGTGAAAATATGTTATTTTGGGTCTGACACTGACTGGTACCAAGCATGGAACTTCTGACTAACTTTTCCATTGTATGCCATGTTCAGCAATCTCGGGATTAACTAAAATGCCACATTCTATGCGGCAAACTGGACATAGATTCTGTAGCAGAATCTTTAGATTCTCATCGGCTCATAGGCCAGAAGGGACCGTTGTGATCATCCAATCTGACTTCTTGAACATTGCAGATCACAGAACCTCACCCACCCACTCCTGAAATAGACTCCTAACCTCTGACTGAGTTACTGAAGTCCTCAAATCATGATTTAAAGACTTCAAGTTACAGATAATTCACCATTTACACTAGTTTAAACCGGCAAGTGATCCATGCCCCATGCTGCAGGAGAAGGTGAAATCCTGCTCAGGGTTTATGCCAATCTGACCTGGGGGGAAATTCCTTCCCCACCCCAAATATGGCGATCAGTTACACCCTGAGCATATTAGCAAGACCCAGCAGGCAGACACCTGGGAAGGAATTCTCAGTAATAACTCGAAGCCCTCCCCAGCCAGTGTCCCAACTCTGGCCAATGAGGGTACCTGCAACTCACCATGCAGATGGGCCATATGCCACTGTAGACAGTCTCATCAAACCATCCCCTCCAGAAACTTATCAAGATCAGTCTTGAAGCCAGTTTGGTTTTTTGCCCCCACTGCTCCCCTGGGAAAGCTGTTCCAGAATGTCACTCCTCTGATGGTTAGAAACCTTTGCCTAATTTCAAGCCTAAACCTGCTAATGGCCAGTTTATAGCCATTCATTCTTGTGTCAGCATTGGCCTTTAACTTAAATAACTCCTCTCCCTCCTGATCTTTATCCTTCTGATGTATTTGTAGAGAGCAATCTTTTCTCCCCTCAGCCTTCTTTTGGTTAGGCTAAACAAGCCAAGCTCTTTGAGTCTCCTCTCCTAAGGTAGGTTTTCCACTCCTTTGATCATCCTCGTAGCCCTAAAAATTCTGTGCCACCCTAATGAGGATTCTGTGGCAGCTTTAGATGAATGTAAGAGGGATTTATTGAATTAAATATGAAAACAAATAATGGTCAGTCCAGTATCTCCTTATGTTACTTAGTATGAGATTAAATTAATTGGATATGACATTTTTAGTTTTCAAAATGCCACACGTCGTCATAGTAGCTTCAGAGTCAACCACGTATTAAGATGAACAGGGCAGGTCCTACATCTCAGCTAGTATTTCAGGCTCACTGCAGATGCAGGAAAACAACCCTGCATTGGTTTACACTCAGCTCCCCCTTTTCTTCATAGCCATGAGGCCTAGAAATGCGTTTCTGTAATGTCAGCTGGAATGCTGGAGCACAGTCATGCTGCAAGCAGAGGCGCCGACTTTCTGATTTCCCGGGGGCTGCTCGACGCCTGCTTCACCGCAGGTCCCACCCCCACACCACCCCTCCACAAGGCCCCACCCCTGCCCCGCCTCGTCCCACCCTGCTCCTGCCCCTTCCCACCCTGCCTCTTCCTGCCCCCATTCCTCCCCTCTCCCCCAACGCCTAGGCCCATCGCTGAACAGCTGATTCTTGGATGGCAGGAGGTGCTGGGAGGAGGGGGAGGAGCTGATTGGCAGAGATGCTGGTGGGTGCTAAGCACCCACTATTTTTTTCCCCAGGGGTGCTACACATGGAGTTGGCACCTATGTGTAAGCAGGGGAATGGTCCCACTATTGTGGGAAACTTTCCTGGCTTCTGCGCTACCCCAGTGAAGTGGGCTAGTGAAAGGATCTGAGTCCTCGCTCCCACTTCCTTTACCCAGAGGTCTCCCTGCCCTTGAGGACTCCCCTTCCACTCTCTTGTCTGGCAGAGTCCTCGTAACCCCAACAAGGCTGGGCCCAGGATTCCAGGGGGGCTCAACCCTGCTGTAGTCACCTAGGACAGGGGCTAGGGTGTCCCCACTCCAGGGTACCAGCTCTGCACTAGGCACCTCCCTGACCCACTGATCATTGCATACAACTTAAAGCAACTACAAGTTGTTTAACAATTTTAAACAAGAATAAGGAAAGATGGGAAAGGTTAAAGGAAAACACATCACTCTGCTCCGTAGCAGGGGAACATTACAAACAGTGTCTCTGGACATCAGGGCACTTCACAGTCTGTTCCTTGTAGGTCTCAGGTCTCCTTCTCAGGCCCTGGCTGTGCGGCAGAGATGCTGCGGGTTGGACACTTGCAATGGTGGTGGCCGCCACACACCTCTGGGCTTTGGGTGGTGGGACTCTTCTTCCCAGTGTCAGCCCCCCGTCAACTTAAGATCCACCTCCCACTCTGGCCTGCAAGGACCCTTGGCTGGGGGTGTCTTTCTGCACTGGGCCCTTAGCCCAAGGTCCCCCCTTGGCTGGCCCCAGTTGCTCACCACACCTGGCTCTGTGGCTGCAGCTCTGCTCCCAGCACAGGATTTGCTCTCTCCCTGGGCTGCTTCTGTGACTCTGCTCCCAACTCTGACCTGCTTCCTGAGCTGCTTTTCTGGCCCTTCTGGATCTAGCACAGCTCTGCTCCCCAGCTCAGCTTGGGCCCCTGCTTTCTTCTTAGCTCGGCCCCACTCCGTCTGACCCAGGCAATTCCAGCTCACACGGAGGACGGGACCCCCCAGCCTCCTGACTCCCTGATTAGCCTGCCTGCCCTGTCAATCAGGCTCAGAGGCTGAGGCTGACCTGGAGCATTGGCCTCTCCTCAGTCTTTTAGTGCTGGGAGCTAGCCAACCAAAAACACCCCCACTGAATGTTAGTAAGGGGGCAACAGTCCCCTTACATATGGCTGCAAGGGGCAGTAAGTTCTGTGACCTCAGAACTGTGGCGTAGACAGGGTCCTGTTCTTAATAAACTCTGGTGGCAAGATAATTCTATCTTCTCTTGTGTTTTCATTGAGGCATTTCTCAGTCATGATATGCAAAAAACCCAAATGACTAGCCCATCTCCTGAGGAAAGGAAGATCATAGAATTATAGAACCATAGAAGATTAGGGTTGGAAGAGACCTCAGGAGGTCATCTAGTCCAATCCCCTGCTCAAAGCAGGACCAACCCCAACTAAATCATCCCAGCCCATTGTACATCTAAAAAGAAGGCAGGTCACATTTATAAGATGGGGGAGTGTATCCTGGCAAGCAATGACTGTAAAAAGGACCTATGATCATGGAAGATAACTGATTAAATGTGAGCTCCCAATGGGTGCTGTGGCTAAGAAAAGAGGGTGAATGTGCCCTTTGGATGTATAAGTGGGGGAATATCAGGGATGTGGTGTTAGCTCAGCATGCTGCATTAATGAGAGCATTATTGGACTATTGTGTCCACTTTGGATGTCAAGCAAGTGACAAACTCTAAAGTGTTCAGAAAAGTCTGGAAAACATGCCTTATAATGAGAGATTAAAGAAGCTTAATCTGTTTAGTTTATCCAAGAGAAGGTTAGCAGGTTAAAGTCTAAACCTAAGGTGGACAGGATTGCAGCCTCTGATTTTTGGGAAGAGTAGGGGGCTAGTACTGAGCTACTGTGCCGAGGAGCAACTTGCCAGAAAAAGGGCAGGGATGGTGGGAAGTAGATGGAGCCATGACTACATGCCAACACCCAGTTTGCCAGCCAGTGGTCACCTTGCAGGGGATATGGTGGTGAAAGTTGTCACCTACTGTGCTCCCCACCAGCAGAGCTGGGGCATTCTGGGAGACTCCTTGAACAGTGTTACCAGGCACCTTCTCTTAATATAGCTCCATACTAGTAGCATGATCTATCTATATCAAAATAAAGCAAACGAATCAATTTCTGGTAGACGAGTACCTGGGGCCTGATTCTCTCTCACTTACACAGGGGTAACTCAGTTGAAATCATGGCAGTAACTCTAGATAGACACTGGGATAAGTCAAAGCTGAATCCACCTGATAGATTCCCAGTTGGAGGTGCTGATTTTTTTAAAGTAAATATCAACTCTCCACACAGAGGTGATATTTTATTTTCTTAACTTTTTTCCCCTAATCTCTCTGTCTCATCGTAGCCTTTGAAGAATGACCCCCAAAGAGCGCATCCATCATCATCACCCAAAGGAGAGAACTTAATAATGGACTTTGTAATGGAGACAGTCCCACAGGCATCTCCATCGCAGTATATTAAACTAAGTTCCCTTGATCTACAATACCAAACTACACAGAGAATGTTAGTCGCAAACTATCTATAATCGCCAGGCGTCAAGTCAGCTGCTGAAGGGAATGACTAATGTATCCCATTGGCGTCTGAACCCAGCATCTTCAGCACAAGCATTTACCACTCAGTTAGAAGACTAAGCCCCAAAGATGAGAGTATTAGGAGACTCAGACCTCCCAGCAACTAGAGAGGGACAAAGACGCATGTTTTCCTAGCGTGGGTTACACCCACCCAGGACTTATCACTGTATTGATTCAGAGATAGGAATGCTTGCACAGCATCTGCCTTCAAACTGTAAAACTAGTTCATCTCTGCCGTGTTATGGACCATGACTACTCTGTTGGGATTCCCTCTGAGACCTCTTTCCATTTGGTTTCCCAAGAACTCAGTTTGACTCCAGCCTTAGTCACTCAGGTATCTTTATTTAGCATACAGCAATGCCATGCTGAGTTGATCAGACTCAGACACAGGAGGGATGGATGCAGGGTACATCACAGCTCCAAAGTTACAAAGAAACCCTCTCCCTTTATATACATGACATCTCACTGAATTTACTATACATTGCATCACACCTTTTTGGATTGGATTGGTTACTATGAAGGAACCAATCCCTGTGCAGCATGTGCTGTCCACACACATGATTGGACTTCCTCTTTACCTCATCTCTACTTTCCGTGTCCCTTGTTATGTAGTTCATAGTAAATCGTTCCCGGGGTGTTCTCCTTCTTATCTTAGTTGGCTCATATAGTCTGTCTTCTTAGCCGACAGACTTAGCTGTTTACTTGTCTTATTTAACACAAACATTCTGTTTTCAACCTAATAATGTATTTCCTTCCCTAATCCTATCTTCTAAAAATGAGGCCCCCCCATGTGTTAATTACACATTTCAGGACAGGCCGCAGCTACATATTCTAGTGAATGAGTTTACCAGCAGAAATGTTCACCAAAGGGGCCACATTTTAAGATAATATTGCAGAATAGTCCTGGAAAGCAAATTAATAATCATAAATATTTGGACTGCAAACCCAATTCTAAGAGTTACACTCACCCAGGCAGGGGACAGAGAGGTACTGTGTGCCCTGTTTATCCAGTCAAAACAATTCCAGTTTGGACTACTGGACACTTGCAACCTCTTGCCCAGAATCAGAGGATGAGGAATTATTCACAGAAACTATTTGCCAAATATTTTTGAGAAATCACAATCCGCCTATGAGCAACGTGCAAACAGGAAGAGAGGCGAAAATTGACCAATAGTTTATCTGGTGTGGATTTGTGATGGGTCACCTGCCCCACACTGACCCTGAGAGGGTTAAAGCCATCCTAGGGAGGCAGCCAGAGGAGTGGCTGCAGGGGAAACAGCCAATTAGTGCGGTTGCTGCAGACAATTAGGGCAGCGGCTGGACCAGCCAATCAGGGCCCAGCTGGCCCATATAAAAGGAAGCTGCAGACCAGAGTGAGTTAGTTTGCTGCAGGGAGCCCTAGGGAGAAGACTGGCTTCCTAGAGGGCTATAGAGGATGGGCAGGTGCTAGCAGGGACTGGGGGAAGCCAGGGTGAGCTCCTGATGGGCTGCCAGGACTTGCAAGCTCGAGGCTCTTGGAAGAGGGCAAAGGAGCTGGAGCCAGACACAGGAGCAGAAGGAACTGAGGCTGTGGGGAAGTGGCCCAGGGAATAGAAACGGTGAACTGGAAGCAAGAGGCAGCAGGAAGATGCTGTTTGCAGGATCCCTAGAATGGGGCCTGGAGTAGTGGGTGGGCTTGGCCCTTCCCACTAGCTGCTGAAGGAGCAGCCCGGCTTTGGACTGCCAAGCCACTGTGAGGAGAGGCTGGGCTCTTTTTGGAGGAGTCCCCCAGAAGGGGGGGGGGGGCGGGGAACAGATGTGACATGGCCAGAGGGCCATGAAGCAGAAGCTGAGAGGAAGGAGCAGTAAAGGGTCTACAGGTGCAGGCAAGAACAGGAGAGCCACCACCACCTGAGGGTGCAGCCACTGGGATTGAGCTGATTCCCAAAATGCCCAGCAGAAGGCACCAATGTGGTGAGTGACCCCAGGACAAGATTATTCACCCAGCTCTAACGATGAAATGGATGGTAACTGGCAAAGAAAAAGTTAACTGAGGCAGGGGTGGGGGCGGGGGCAGTCATACAGCCCAAACCAAATGCCTTAGGGTCTGACCCAGTGCCCATAGAGTCAATGGAAAAACTCCCCTTTGACTTCAGTTGGAAGCAGACATTTTTCACAAAACAAATTCAGTTGAAAGCCCAATTCTCTCACTCCATGAGCTGCTGCTACCTCTTTGTGACTTAGCCTCTAGCCAGGTCACCAAATGATTTCCCTGTCCTGGCTTGGAAAGTCTCTTACCACAAACCGGTTCAGGCAGTCTTCTTACTCACCGCCTCAGTGCTGCTCTGTCAGTGGCTGGCCGGGGAACCTGGCCTGCCCACTACTCTGGGTTCTGGCTCAGGGACCCTCCCGCTAGCAGTCAAGGTCTGTTCCCCTTTAGACCTTACTGCCTTTCCCTGAGCCTTGTCCTACCTTCCTGGCTTCCCTCTGCTCTGGGTTTGCCAGCCTGAACAATCCTCCCTTCTCCCAGGGAGTGACTGCAGACTTTCCCAGCAGACCCCTTCTCCTGCCAATTTCCTGCCTTTATCATCCCAGCCCAGCTTGTTCCTCCTCAGCAGGGCTTCCTCATTCAATCAGGGGATTGATTAACCACCTGGTTCCTCTGAGCTGTGGCCTGTTGGGTTAATTAGCCCTGTAGATGGGCAGACTCACCCCTGCGGTGCCTCCTGCTGGTGACTTCTGGGAATTAGCTCAATCCAGCCTCCGGAGCACCCTCTGCAGGCCAGTGATCTGCCTGTCTTCTGGCCCTGTGTCCCTCCCTGGACCCGGTGCCCTTTTACCTGGGGTGCTGCCCCTGGCAGTAACCCCTCAGTCTTAGGGTCTCCCCTCCCCAGGGAACCCCCACCCACTATTCCCACCTCACCTCAGTATCAGGCTACTGCCAGTCATTGTCTAGCCCCATGCCCTGGGGCAGACTGCAGTATCAGCCACTCATCACTGGCAAGGAGGGTTTGGACCTGCTGCCTTGGCCTACCCCTGGGCTGCCCTCTGCAACCCCCAGTACCTTTTAGCCCAATGCTAGGCCACAGCCTGGGGCTTTCCAGGCTGGAGCTCCCCAGCTCCTCTGCCTTTCCCCAGCCCTGCTTCACTCAAGTACCTTGTGTCTAGCTCCCTGCAGCCAGGCCCTTCTCCCTGCAGAGGGAGACTTCTGTCTGCCCCTGGCTTCTCTGCCATTGTAGGGCCAGCTCAGTCTGTTTGGGGTATGGCCCCAGCTGCAGCCACTTCCCCCAATCAGCCCAGCCTAAGAGCTGCTTTCTCTAGCCACAGCCCCTCCCAGGGCTGTTTTTAACCCTTCAAGGCAGGAGCGGGGGTCCACCCCGCTACAAGCCCCCTTCTCCATCTGCATTAGCCCTTTCAGGGAAAGTGGGGATGAACACCCCATCCCACCAGACCTACTAAACAATGAGTAAAGGGGGGAAATGTCCACATACATCTGAAAGGTGTTAACATCCAGGACAGAAGGGAATTATTTTGGGTGGGTTGAAGAGAATGTAGGGCCTGATGCAAAGCTCACTGAAGACAATGGACATGGGCTTTGGATAAGACCCTTACTATTACTTATTGATCATGTGTATTATGGTAGTGCCTAAGGACCAACCAAGAATGTGCTAGCTGTAGACAGTCCCAGCCCCAAGGAGCTTACAATCTAAATAGACTAGACACCCACAGGGTGGGGGAAGGGGTAGAACACATGGGTAGAGTGAACAAGGTGATGGCAGCAAACCTCATAGTAATGCCACAATTATTTTCTTAGGTGGATTTAGTTAGGAGGGAATCAGCTAAATGGAAAGAAAAGGGAAAGGTAGGGGAGGAGGAGGAAGACAGGACAGGGGAAGAGAAGGTCAGGGGGCAGGTGTGGGGTAAAGCTAAGATGAAGGTAGATTCTCTATAACTTGACGTCTTTAAATCATGATTTGAGGACTTCAGCAACTCAGCCTGAAGTTAGGGGTCTATTACAGGAGTGGGTGGGTGAGGTTCTGTGGCCTGCAATGTGCAGGAGGTCAGACTAGATGATCATGATGGTCCCTTCTGGCCTGAAAGTCTATGAGTTTGTGACTGTGGAAGAGAGGGAGGGAGGTGGTCGGAGCAAGGAGCCAGTCGACACAGGGCAGAGAAAGTCACAACATTCTATAGGTTTGACTAGAACGTTCAAAGGTGGAAAAGGTCCTTGGTTGTGCCCCTGCCAACTGGGGACTTTCCCTGGCTCCTCTTGGCAGTTCTTCCCCCAAGGCCACATGGTGAGGGGGTGGAGAGACACCAGCTGGATCCTACTTCCCCCAGAATGTGAGTATGTGTGGAGGGGTCTCCCCTGTACAGTTGTGAGTGCTAATGGGAACAATGGCTCTGCCTAGGCTGTATTTTACCCCCTCCTAGCTGCTTCTGTTACTACAGGCTCCATGATTTATTGGGGAATAGAGCAGTTAAGCAGCTCTATGCAAACTTTTTCATAGATTCATAGGTCCCAAGGCCAGAAGGGTCCCTAGTGATCATCTAGTCTGCCCTTCTGCATTACACAGGCCAGAGAACTTCCCTGAAACAATTCCTAGGGCATCTCTTTTAGAGGAAACATCCAATCTTAATTTAAAAATTGCCAGCAATGGATAATCCACCATGACCCTTGGTAAATTGTTCCAGTGGTTAATTACTCTATTAAAAATTTACACCTTATTTCCATTTTCTGAAAAAGAAGTAGAAGCTTCAAATACTGAATTTGAAATCTATAAATCTTTAAAACTTTCCACCCTGCTTTGATTGTCACTGATCCAATATGCTGCCGTGGTACCTGTATTTCAATATACTCAGTATTTTGACCTGTGCATATTGGTTCCCTTAACAAATGGTTTGCATGCCCTTGGCATGGTGGAGACTTAATGAACTTAGTTATTCTTAGTGGCTTCCTTTAAAAAAAGAAAAGAAAAACACTCTGAATCTAGAATATATCATCAGCCTGGTGCTACACAACAGCACACTACTTTAATCACAACGTTGCGAATCACAACAGCACAGTGAGATTGACAAGGATGTTAATTGTTGCCATGGAAGATGCATCAGAATAGATGTAATCTCATAAGAAAATAAAATGGCCATACTGGGTCAGACCAAAGGTCCATCTAGCCCAGTATCCTGTCTTCTGACAGTGGCCAATGACAGGTGCCCCAGAGGGAATGAACAGAACAGGCGATGATCAAGTGATCCATCCCCTGTCGCCCATTCCCAGATTCTGGCAAACAGAGGCTAGGGACACCATCCCTGCTCATCCTGGCTAATAGCCATTGATGGACCTATCCTCCATGAACTTATCTAGTTCTTTTTTTAATCCTGTTATGGTCTTGGCCGTCACAACATCCTCTGGCAAAGAGTTCCACAGGCTAACTGTGCACTGGGTGAAGAAATCCTTCCTTTTGTTTGTTTTTAAACCTGCTGCCTAGTAATTTCAATCTCCTTTGATTCACAAGAGCTTCTAAACATTTTTAATATAGTAAATCATGAAATAAGGTGCAGGTAACTCAGAGGCCCCAGCAGGAAACCACAGAACCAGGGAAATCACCAGGGCCCCTCAGAGGATTCAGGGGGCCTGGGGCAAAGCAATTTCAGGGGCTCCTTCCATAAAAAAAAAGTTGCAATACTATAGAATACTATATTCTCGTAGGGGCCCGTGCGGGGCCCAGGGCAAATTGCCCCACTTGCCCCCCCCCCTAGGCGGCTCTGGAAATCACTAGATGTTTGGCTGGAGTTATAGCCTTAGCGCGCCCCCCCCCCCCCCGCCCCATTTTGCCCAGTCAATGCAGTACTGAAAGGGCCAGGTTTCCTCCCTGTGTGGCCCAGCACAAGCCAAATCGAAGTCCTCTGGGGCAGTGAGTTTGCCTTGACACAAGACATTTGCTGAGTGTTTGGGAAGTGCAGCTGGCTGCGCAGCCATGATTAGCTAGGAGCAGGCGTGGGAGGGATGGAGGCTGGCTGGCTCAGAGAGATGCTGATTCAGTGCCTGTCCTGAGCCATCACCTCCGGCAGAGCTCCTGTGGCGAGCCAGTTGCCCTCTCCTGGTGGAACCCCCTGGGGAAAGCAGTGGTGACCCTGCCTCTGATTTCACCTGGGATGAATTCTCTCTCTGTGGGAGCAGGAGGATACAGCTGGCACATACACACCCTGCCTGTAGGGGGCAAATCTGTCCCATAGAGCAGGCAGTGTCCTGTACACGGACAAGGAGAATGGGTTAGACCAGCACAGAAGAGCTGTTTTTAGGGACTGAGCCACCAAAGTCGATGGGAGTCAAGGGGCAGGCCTTGGCTTTGTCAAAAGGTTCATAGACCTTCTCTGCTAATCTGGGCCCGACTTGGAGTAACCCTAGGATGCTTTGTGCCCTACAGTCAGAGAATTAAGAGTCTATAACTGGCTGTCTGAAAGCCCCTCACCCCTTTCCTGTGCTCTGCATGCGCTGGACACAGCAGACAACCTAGCCCTGTATCTTAATTTTTTATTTTAAAGAACCTAGTTTCCCTTGGGAGCTGAACTAGCAATAGTTATTGCACCAGTGGTTAGCATACCGGTCCACTGATTACGTTGCTAGCCTATGACTCAGAAGCCCTGGCTTCAATTCCATGCTCCACCACAGACTTCCTGTGTGGCCCTGGGGAAGTCACTTAGCCTCTCTGTGACTCAGTTTCCCATCTGTATAGGGTGACCAGACGTCCCATTTTTAAAGGGACAGTCCCGTATTTAAGCCCTCTTGCAGGTGTCCCGACTTTTTCTTAAAAACGGACAAATTGTCCTATATTTTCTGTCTCCCCCCATGAGTACTGGCGGGTCCTCCTGCTAGGTGGATCCCTGCTCACCCACCACTTGCCCACCAGTTCCTCGCTTCCTCTTCGGTGGCACTTCGGCGGCAGCTCAATTGCTCCGCTCAAACAGGCTTTTCTTTTTCTTCTTTTCTTTGCCGCTTGGGGTGGCAAAAAAACTGGAGCCGGCCCTGGCCCTGGGAAACCCCAAGACCCTCCGGCCGACGGTCCTGGCCAGGAGGAGCTGAGCCCTGCATGTGCCAAAGCCCCGCACAGCGCTGGCATGAGGCAGCCTCTCCACCCTTCAGCTAAGCTCTGGAGCATTGGGTTGGGGAAGCGATTTCCAGCCTTTTCACGCTCTGAACCTGCAGGGAGCAGGGGTGTAGCACCCTCTTCACCTGTGCCCCTCCTGCCTGGGTCCTGCTCCCAGGGAGTGTGGGGCTGCTCCATCCCCTAGGACCACTCCCCTCTGGCTGGGTTCACTGAAGCCCCTGCAGTCAGCTTCCCTGGGCCCTGGCGCACAATGTGTCCTTAGGGCTTAACCTCTTCCTGCCCTCGCTGTAGCTGGGGGACAGGAGGCCAGCCTGGAGGTGTTAGCTGCCTTTCGACACTGTGTGGGCAGGAAGGGACAAGCCGCTTCCAGCCACTGGCGGGGGAGGGGAGAGAAGAAGAGTTCTGCAAAGACACGAGGCAGGTCATCCCTTCCCCTCCTCCTCCTCCTTTGCAGCTGGAAGCAGCTCCCGTCCCTCCCTCCCGCACAGTGCTGACAGGCTGCTGCTGGCCACATGCTGGCGTGAACCCTGGCAGAAAGCTGGGGAGGGTGGGCATGTGATTCTGTGTGCCCCCCGCCCATGTGTTGCCTCAGGACGATGTGGTGCCAGGTACCAGGAGAGGCAGGTCCATGCCGGGAATCCAGTCAGGCATGGAGGGTGGAGAGCACCAGGCAGGGAGGGTCAGGTTGGTTGGTCACGGGGAGAGAGGTGTACAGGAGTGTGTGTGACACCCCTGCCCATGTGAACCCTAAAGCCTTAAAGATAAGAAGGTAAATAAAAAGAATCCAACTACACAGTATTTCTTTTTAACGGGCTCAGTCAACTTGATGTTACTTTGAACGTTTGCACGATGGATTGCCACTGAACTCGAGTAATTTTACCAGGTGTCCCGTATTCAGTATCAGGAAATATGGTCGCCCTACATAAGAGCACTATCCTATCTCAGTGGAGCACTGGGAGGATAAACATGTTAAAGACAGTGAGGCTTGGCTACTGTGGTAATGGGGGCCAGATAAATACATTCGAATGATTGTGCGGGCAAACATTTGCAGCAACTATTACCCTTAAATTTCCTTCCGTTTTGTACCTTTAATGAAAAGGCTGGGTCATTTTGTCTAACGTCCACCCTCACACAATGTACAGTTAAATAGACAAACCATCCTCAAATGAGTCGTCCTTTCTTAGCAAGGCACACATTGTTTCTGTATAAAGTCGAATAGGAAAAGGGAAATCAAACAGATTGTCTTTATTACCGAATCTGTTTTTCAAAAAGAAAAAAAAAAGATCAAAAAATTAAATACTCCCTTAGCTTCACCAACACATATTAAACCCTGGTTTTTCACCCCACATCACAAGCTCACAGTTATTATAAGGATGCCCCGAACCACAGAGAAGCAAGGCACCCATGGTTTCTGTATAAAGTCGAATAGGAAAAGGCTTCCACTGCCAAAAGGAGTAAACAAAGGCAGCTGTGAAGTAAACCCACTGATCGCAGCCTGTGTCTTTTCTCACACTAATGTCACCGTGATGTAACTCTCTAGACTCGCTCGTGTCGCTCCTGGTTTCCCCCAGCATCAGGGACTGGCGATTGAGGTGCAGTGCTTGTTTATGACTGACTCATCTTTTCCACTCTGGAGGGAAATCAAACGGATTGTCTTTATTACTGTCTCTGTTTTTCAAAAAGAAAAAAAACCAAAAAATTAAATACTCCCTTAGCTTCACCAACACATATTAAACCCTGTTTTTTCACCCCACATCACAAGCTCACAGTTATTTTCTATTAGACTAAAAATGTTCATCTCCGAAAGATTACTTTGGGGGCTAGAGGAAGTGGGGAAGGGCAATATGAACCGTTGGTCATGGTACAGACCTTGAATTTACCAGACAACGGCAAAATTCGGTAACCTATTAGTCATGTGAATTTTTTGGCTGAATGCAAATGATGCAGTGTTTTCCTACAGTATCGTTTTGTGCTAGACTGTTTCTTGGTGTATTCTGCAGCAACTGATGGCCCCAGCAGAGACATGTTGTGTAGGCACGTTAATCAGGATTGGCTCTCACGCAATCCTGCTTAGAAAGTGCCATCATCTTTACTAAAGAGGAAAGAAGTTTCTATGAAGGAAGCTCCCAATTGTGCAAACACTAAAGCACCAACAGAGCTTTACTCATGTGAGCCTGCTGAAGGGGGAGGGTAGAATTCAGAGGCAGACCAGTCTAGTGGATAGGCCTCTGGGTCGGGAGTGGGGTTCTATTCCCTTGACCTGTTGCATGATCTTGCCCAAGTTGCCTTATTTCTCTGTGCTTCTGTTTCTCTTAGGGTGACCAGCCAGCAAATCTGAAAAATCGGGACGGGGGGTGGGGGCTAATAGGACCCTATATAAGAAAAAGACCCCAAAGTCAAGACTGTCCCTATAAAATCGGGACATCTGGTCACCCTAGTTTCTCCTCCCCCTAGACGGTAAGTGCTGAGCTGCAAGAATTGTCTCTTACTATGTGTTTGCCCAGTGCCTGGAACAAATGGGCCTCCATCTCAGTTGAGGCATGTTGGAACTACTGTAATAATAAATGGCGCAATACTGTTGGTTTTATGATAGCTTTGCTGAGCAGAGAGCAACTAGCATGGCTTTGCCAAGGTCAGGTATCATTCAGCAGCATACCTAGGATTAGAACTCCAGAGCACTGTCTCCTGTTCTTCTTAGATTCTAAGGCCAGAAGGGACCATTGTGAGCATCTCGTCTGACCTCCTGTATAACACAGGCCAGAGAATGGCCCCCAAATAATTCCTCCAGCAGATCTTTTAAAAAAAATCCAGTGTTGATTTAAAAATTGTCAGTGATGGAGAATCCACCACGGTCCTTGGTCAATTGTTCCAATGGTTATTTTCCTTCACTGTGAAAAAATGTTACACCTTTTGCCAGTCTGAATTTGTCTAGCTCCAACTTCCAGCCATTGTACCGTGTTCTACCTCTCTGCTAGGCTGAAGAGCCCATTGTTAAATATTTGCTCCTCATGTAGATGCTTATAGACTGTAATCAAGTCACCCCTTAACCGTCTCTTTGTTAAGCCAAATAGACCAAGCACTTTGGGTCTATCTCTATAAGGCGTTTTCTTGAATTTTCTGCTCTTGTCACTAGATAACACTGCTATTCTTGTACACAAGACATATCGGATAGCTTGTTCATTACCGGAGATTGGATTGCAATTAACACTCAGGGTATTTCTTTTAATTATTTTATATGTATAAGTCATTTTCAGTATATTTTAAATATAATACAGATCGGTGATTTAAAGGAAATTGCACCAGCTCAGCAATCATTTTCCACGGTTAAAGTGTTAGTTTTGTTTTTTAAAATCTTAAAATTCCCATTGACTTTAATAGGTTTTGGATCAGACCTCAAGCAATTTGGATCTGATCTACCCAAGAGCTAGCCTCTCTCTCCATATGTATTATGATGATAGTAGCATCAGAGGTCAGGTGAATTGCTCAAGTGAAGGTCCCTGGCTTTGAAATTTTCTTCTCCCTTAGTTCTTGAGAGCCTGTGTTTTATGATTTTCAAGATCTACTACAGGCCCTACCTGTTATTCTAAGCTTTCACTAGAGCCGGAAGGGGATGTCTAGGGGCAAGTTCCTTCCTTAGAGGTTTTTAAGGTTAGGCTTGACAAAGCTCTGGCTGGGATGATTTAGAATAATATAATATAATAATAATATTTGTCCTGCTTTGAGCAGGGGGTTGGACTAGATGACCTCCTGAGGTCCCTTCCAACCCTGATATTCTATGATTAAGTTGTAGTGGTTGGAAATGTGATTGATAGAGCTGGTCAAAAAATGTAGCCCATTTTTTATGAAAACTTTTCATCAACATCATGGAATTTTTGAAAAAATTCAACTATCTTCTCTATAAAGTGATATTAATATAGTAAAAGGTTTTCACAAAACAGTGTGAAATATTTTTGCAACAAGCATTGAAACTTCAGTAATGTAACCAGCTCTTGTGGGTGAGAGTTTCGATATCATAAATGCGAATACCTTGTTCTTATATAGCACTTTTCATCAGTAGACCTCAAAGTGCATCACAAAGGAGGTCAGTAGTATCATACCCATTTCACAGATGGGGAAACTGTGGCACATAACAGAGAAGTTCATTGACAGCAGGCCAGGCATAGAACCCCTGTCTCCAAAACCTTAGGCCAGCAGCTTAGCCACTAAGTTATACTACTTCCTCCCAGAAGGGTACCGTTTTTCCTGTAATTATATAAAGCCGTGGAAGTTGTTTGTTGTGTGGGAGGGCTGAGCAGGGTAAAGGGATATATATCTATGATCTTTGAGCCTATTAAAATATACCAAATCTCAGCTACTGTAAATCAGCATTGCCTCATTGAAGTCAGAGTGACTCCAATTTATACCAGCTGAGAATCTGGCCTAGTATTTTTTATTTTTGTACAGCAGCCAGAGCAGTGGATGGACATTTTATAAATAAAGAAAAATTAACATAAATTAAATACACAATACATCTCAACGGGTAGTGTCGTATTTCAACCCACATTAATGTCAATGGAAATTATGTGTATGAGTAACTAGGTGACCACGGTGTAGAAAATCCAGAATATTAAAAGCGACCTAAAAATTCAGACGTACAAGACAATACAGTGTTAAATAAAAACTGGCATTTGAAAGAGCTGGAATGCTAATTTTACAAGAAGAACTTTTAAGATGAAATTTTCAAAAGGGTTGACTTCAAGAGGAGCAGAGTTAGGCCAGTGCTGAACATCTCACTATATAAACTGTGTTTCGATATTGGCCACTAAAGTTCTTCCCCTGGTGGTATAAGACAGTCTCTTCTTTTGATCTAAATAGCACAGGGGTGTGTCTGTTTCATAAAGGTGGGCAACGGAGAGGAAACAGAAAAATGAAATAGACATTTTTGCCATCCCTGAGGTCATACTGAAGTTACTTGCATAACTGAGACATTGAAATATCAAGGCAATATTCAGCTGATATCAAAGCAGCGCAGGTTGAATATGTGCGCACACATTGGCATTGTTCTTCTGAGAATCACAAAGTTCAAAAACTGGAAAGAAACAGCAGAGTGGAAAGAAACCTGAGTAATACTCTTAGGTAGGGTGACCAGATGTCCCAATTTTATAGGGACAGTTCTGATTTGGGGGCTTTTTCTTATATAGGCATCTATTTCTCTCCATCCCCTGTCCTGATTTTTTTACACTTGCTATCTGCTCACCCTACTCTTAGGCCCAGATTGCCAAAAGTAACTAGTGATTTGGAGTTTGCTTCCATTTGGTCACTGCCCGCCTGGAGACACTTAAAGGGGACAAGATTTGTACAAAAGGTCACTCTCTGAAAGTCAAGCTCTTTCAAGGTGTCTCTGTTTTGGCATCCAAAAATGAAGACCCCAGAATCACTAGTAACTTTAAAAAGAACAGGAGTACTTGTGGCACCTTAGAGACTAACAAATGTATTTGAGCATAAGCTTTCGTGGGCTACAGCCCACTTCATCGGATGCTTATGCTCAAATGAATTTGTTAGTCTCTAAGGTGCCACAAGTACTCCTGTTCTTTTTGCGGATACAGACTAACACGGCTGCTACTCTGAAACTAGTAACTTTGAAATTCTTGGCCTTAGGGCCTGTCTGCATTGGGAAATGGACCTCCCTAGCTATTCCAGAATAGGTCTCATATGGACACACTTTTCTGGAATCATGAAGTTAGTCTGGAAAAGCTAAAGTGCTTTAAATTCACACACACACCCCCGTCTGGAATGACTTTCCCATGTAGACAAGACTTTAATACTAGAGCAGAATCCTTTTTAAGGAGGCAGGGTTGGAGCAGTGGGCTGTGACTCAAGAGCTATAGGGTCTAGTCCCAGTTTAGCCACGGGCCTGCTGGATGACCTCAGGCAAGTCATTTCCCCTCTGTGTGACTCAGTTTCCCATTTTTAAAAGGAGGCTGACCTCCTTTGTAAAATGCTTTGAGATCTACTGATAAAAAATGCTATCTGAAAGTGAGGGATTATTCTCTGTAGAGAACTCAATGATTGAAAGGTGCCAGGCTGACAACCTTCGAGCCTAAGTCCCTTTTTTTCACAGAAGATCCATTGGCCTTGTGAGCTTTCCTACTATATTGTCTTTCAATCTCCACCTGCATAGAATTGAGAGAGGAATCCAGTATCCATGGCCCATTCAGTCCTGGGCCTCTCTGCTGACATTGGCACTTAGTGTAAATCCTGGTGATGAATTTTTGCTGTGGACACGCATACCGTAGGAACTGAAGTCTGATCATGCAGCTCATTTCACAGAAGATACCAAACAGTCTGCAGAGTCCAGTGGGTCATTATTTTGCCTGCATTGAGCCAGTAACCTGGAAGCAAAAGGTTTTTAATCCCACTACAACCCCCTTGAAACATCCTGTCCCAGATCCCTCCCTCATTCCCATGGACACTTTGGTCTAAAGCCTAATTGCAAAAATGCCTGATTTGCAAAGTCATCACTTTGCCTTTGCCAAATTGTTCTTGGTTAGCACCTTAATTCTCTGCAGCAGCTAGGGATCACATAGCCCATAATGCCATTATTCAGTAGAAGGGAGGATGATTCTGTACTATATCAAGTCAAACTGGTCAGGGAGAAGCCAGGCGTTGTGTTCATGTACAGGAGAGAGACTAGAAAGGGGGAGGAGTAGCTCAGTGGTTTGAGCATTGGCCTACTAAACCTAGGCTTGTGAATTCAATCCTTGAGGGGGCCACTTAGGAGTCTGGGGCAAAATTAGTATTTGGTCCTGCTAGTGAAGGCAGGGGGCTGGACTTGATGACTTTTCAGGGTCCCTTCCAGCTCTATGAGATGGGTATAGCTCCATATATTTAACACAAAGATAGTGAGCACAGCTTTGATCTGCCCAGGCACCATCATTCATCCAACTATCTAAGCAGGATGTGAAGCCATTTGCAGTGAGTTACAAAGGCATCAGCAGGCCTTGATTTCTTCCCCCCCACACTGCTGAGGGGGGACATGTTAGATTCACTGTTGAAAAGGCTAGAATAATGACTGTGTGCTCTTTCCAGAGGCAAGGGAAGGAGTTGGTCTGAACATTGGTGTCAGATCCCATGTGAGTCTATCTGTATATCAATATGGCCCTCATCACTATAGCAACCAAGCGCCTCACAGTCATTCATGGACTTATCCTCTTTAATATCCCTGTGAGACAGGGAAATATGATGCCCATTTTACAGAGGGGGCACTAAGGTATAGGGTAGGTTAAGTGACTTATTCTAGGTCAGTGGCAAAGTCAGAAAAAAAAAACCACACAGGTCTCCCAAGTCACAGGCCTGTGCCCTACCCACTGGACCATCCTTCCTACTAAATGGTCTTCAAAGGATTTTAAAAGAGAGAGCCCAAAGGCGGCTGGAGATAGGAAGAAGGTCTAGAAAGCAGGAAGCCTGTGGTGGTGTGGCTCTGCCAGCCCACTGCTACACCCCTTTACGGAGTGCAGCTTGCTGGGCCCGTGGAGCCAGCCAGTTAGCAGGTTGGGGCTGACACAGGGGGCCCACCTCTGCCTTTCATTGTCTGCAGAATCGTGCACCCCCCAGGAAGTAGCAATGGGACAGCCCCTGCGCTCCTTCAAGTGCAACGACTGCAAATCCGCTTGGCCCTTGTTCAGGCCACTCAAGCAAAGTCTCCGGACGCCCTTCCCCTGTCCTGTGCACCTGCACCAGAGCTCACCAGAATCTAGCAATGAGTCAGCACGGGCTTGATAGCCAGATGTCGAGCTGATAACACAGACAGTGAGGCAAACAGAAGCGGGGAGAAGTAGAAGGCAGAGACAGAACTCTGGAAACTGAGCGAGAAAGAGCTGCCGATCTGGGCTCAGAACAAAGGTGCCCTTCAGAAGAGAGCCAGGTACTGAGGGTCCAATTTTGGTCTCATGTACATTAGAGACAATCAGTGCCACCAATGGAGTGACACCAGAGTGAAACCAGAGCGAGAGCAGAAGCCGGCTCTCAGGTAGAACAACCCAGTGCATTCTGGGTAATCTTCCTTGGCAAAAACAATGTCTGAGGTAAAACTTTGAAACTTTCTAAATCTCAAATATTTTGATTATGATCAATCTTGTTAGGGGGAGATCAAACTACTTCAGAGGCCAGGGGGAATCTGGAGACATAGTCCTTCAGGGACCTACTAGTGAAGATACTTGCTAATGCCTCGTACGCTGCACAATGGCAGAACGTTTGTCCTCAGGCACATGCGTCAGCCATGGCAGTGACAATGGATCAGTGGCTGGGGAAGTGAATGAATTTCATTGTAGGGGCCAGGGAAGATTATGGTGGCATTGCCTGTAGTGCCAGGGAGGCGGTGCCAGAGAGTGAGATGAATGTCTCCCCATTTCCCTTCCAGCCTGACACTAATAATCCAGGCCACATTGCCTAGGAAAACGATGAGCCTGGCGTTTGAAAACTGGAGAGGTTCCATCGAATTGCAGGTGTACGGAGAGGGAATTGGTAGAGGGATGTGCTTTGGGTTACCTTAAACTGCTGCTAGGGATGGATTTTTCAGTCACATCCAGGGCTCCTGGAGCACAAGGACAGGGGCTCTTGCTGAGCATTTTTATCCATCTGAAACACGAAGTGCAATCATTTTGCCTTTTCCTTCTAGGAACAACAAAGATCATGAAGCACAAAGGGCAGCTGATACAAGCGCTGCAAGGTTTACACCCTGCAGTTACCGTGGGTGCTTTGATGCCTGTTTCCTGTGTCGAGTGAAAAAAAAAATACTGTGCCGTACATTTTTTTGATTTCCTTTTAAACTGCGTTTGATGTTTAAACTTGCCCTTGAGGCAGAAGGCGGGCCCCTTTGCTCCTCCCTGCCCCCTTCTGCCCTGATCTATGGGGAAGGCCCCCAAAGGAGGCCACTGGAGCTGCTGTGCGGAGCTTTTTTAGGCCTCGAGGCTTCAAGGAACAACATGCAGGTGTGTCTGTGAGCACATGAACCCCAACTAGAGACTCCAGGGGGGCTCTGCACCCTAACCCTGCCCTACAGCAAAGCCAGATGGGCTATAAGATCACAGCCTGGATCGGAGGGAGACCTTTGCTCTAGTTTATTTACTCATGGCTTTGTGTGTGCATGTTGGAGAGGTAGGGGGGAGGGGGAGAGGCTGAAGCCCCCTCCCCCTCTGGTAACCAGAGGAAGAAGATGTTGTCTCTTGTGGCTAGAAAACCAGACACGTGTCAAACATTCGTACTCGAGTCCTTAAGAAAAATATCACGTGAGCTTCAATACAGCTTGCGGCAAAGCCCCAGTCTGCTGGGCCTGCCAGCGTGTTGTTTGGAGTGGAAAGAAATGGAACCGAAGTGGCAGCAGAGGGGATGGTGCGGTAGTTTGCGACGGTTTTGCATTGTGGGACTCTCTTCCCAGCCAGCAATATGGGATGGACATAGTATTTGCATCTCCTGATCCCTACTCAGGACCCCCCCAGTATAGAACAGCAAGTTGTGGCCCATGTGCAGAGTAACCCCCTGAGAAATAAGTTTTTGTGAATTTTCTGCCAAAGAGGGTTGCTGTTTCTTTATAAAAGCAGATCACGTGCTACTTCTCTGATCATCGCTCCATGGGGGTGCTAGTCACCCTCACCGAGAACCAAGAAAGGGCAAATGGGTTTCGTGCAGATAACCCCATCTGGCCTGGAAGTCAGCAGGTTGTGAGGCAACCTCTCTGCAGCCAGTAGTCCAGCCTCGGGGCTGGAAGAGCAACTGGAGCTTGGCCCCAGATCACAACACTGGCATCTAGGTAAGTGGACAGCTAGGGCCATGCCCCTGGGCTGCCCTTGGCACATCAGTTTAATCCAAACCAGCACACAGCCCTCGCCTTGACAGCAGACCGGGGATGCTGTGGCCTCCATGTGTGGCTGCTCCTGAGTGCTTGCTGACCTGAGTCAGACTTTGTGTGAGGCTCATACCTGAGTCAGAGCCTGGGCTTAGCGTGCTGGACATACCCTTAGTGAGAGACACTAAAGGAACGTATAACTGACAGAACAGACAACAGGTGGGAGGGTAAGAAAGGAAGACAAAGAGCTGAAGTGACTTGCCCAAAGTCACATAACAGCAGAGCAGGGAACAGAATGTGGGTCTACAGAAGCCCAGGCTAACGGACTGGCCACTAGACCATACAGGCCACCTCTTGGCACCTGCTGATGAATGTCACTGTATGTGTCTTTGATCCTATTTCTCACAGCTGCTCAAAACGATCACTACTTTTCTTCCCCTTGCCTCCATGTTTTGAACAGCCATGATACCCCTTGCAACGTCTAATTCACAAACATTTTAACAAAGCTTTTCATAAAGATTTCAATAGAAGTTTAAAAAAAAAAACCCTGATGTTTTTTCACTTACCTTTACTAGTACGATTTAGGCAAGAATGTGGAAACACAGTATGCTCTGTTTAAATGGGCGTAAGCTATACCGTTTTATCCTCAGGCACAAAAAAAAAAAAAGCTCAACATATTTTTATAGCACAGCACTATTCATCAAAACACTCCCTTTCCCGATTTCTACTAACTCGTTTTAGTGGAAGATTACCCTTGCTAGGATTTTTCCCCCCAGCATGCCTTGCAGGGGCTGACCCTTAAACAGGGCGGAGCCAAATGGCTTTAACCCTAGAGTAGCCATAGAATTACTGGCAGTTGCAGCTCTTCCTTTTCATGCTGGTAACGACTAGTCGTGTTTTCTATCTCTTATTGGTAAGGCGATGGCAAATCAACTTCTATTAAGACTATTTCTTGAGTCTGAGGATGCTTCTTTCTGCTCCACATGTATTAAGTGGCACATGTTTTAAGACCATCCTTGAGTGAAATGACCTTTTTGTGTTTGGACAGTTATGGACTCTTCAAAAATGACCAGTCAAGTCACTTTGCAAGCACCTTCCCCTGTGCTTCCCCCCCCCCCCCCATGGAAACAATTTAAAGACTGAATTAGGCTTTGAAGTCGTCTGACTGGCTCTGTATCATCTTCACTCAGAGCTGTGGTTGTTAGCAGGATGGCGTGATGCAAGACTTTTGCTGTAAATTAGGTTGGAAAGCTTGAGGAGGTAGAATAGGAAGCTTCTATGTTTAACCATCACAGGGTGGTATGGTGAGCTTTTCTGAAGCGTGACCAGTTCCAAAGGCTCCTTGGTATAGCTGTTCACTTGTAAAATGTCATATAAAATTGCATGCCCTCTGGATGACACAGGTCAGAGAATGTCACCTAGTAATTGCTGCACTAAGCTTAATAACTTATGGGTGAACTGGAGAATTTCCAGTTAAGGAAGCTTGAATCTCCCGTTACTATTATTCCTTTGGAATTGTATTAGATTATACTAGGTTTGCTTGGTATATATTTTTTGTTTTGCTTATCAGAAGCTAGTAAATGAAATACAGATATTGCCCAATTCTTTCCTATTACAGCTTGGAAGAATCTTTAGTAACACTTGAAGGAAGTAGTGTAGGTAGGATATTCATCTTAATTAAACTAATGGGAGCAGGCAGAGACAGAGAGGGGTCATGGCATCTTTAAGGGTCTAGTATTGAGGTTAGGGGGAGTAGATTAAATGTTGTCAGTGTAAAGCAAGTGAAATCTGTCCCTCCCAGATATTTAAAGCATTTAGAAACCAGTTAATTTGACTTTGCTTTCCTAATTTGTTGCCAAAGGCGTTTTTTCAGCTTTGGACATGTTTAGCTAGGTCAGGGGTCAGCAACCTTTGGCACCCAACCCATCAAGGTAAAGCTGCTGGTGGGCCAGGCCAGTTTGTTTATCTGGAGCGTCCGCAGGCACAGAGCCCTGCAGCTCCCACTGGCCGCGGTTCACCATTCCCGGCCAATGGGAGCTGCGGGAAGCGGCGTGGCCAAAGGATGTGCTAGCCACTGCTTCCCACAGCTCCCATTGGCCGGGAATGGTGAACCGCGGTCAGTGGGAGCTGCGGGGCTCCGTGCTTGCGGATGCTCCAGATGAACAAACCGGCCAGCCCACCAGCAGTTTTATCCTGACAGGCCGGTGAGAAAGGTTGCTGACCCCTGACCTAGAAACACCATATTCCTCTAATACCGTCTAATGCTGTCACATTCACTCAGACATAACAGATTATCATCTGCAAACACTGGGATCTGGCGTTCCTTCATATTTCCCATAATGCCGTGCACATCTTTTGCTGCAAGGATTGCAACTGCTAGCCAACAGGAATGGGAACAATGGGCTTCATCTCCTAATGTAAAAGGTTCTAACTGTTTGCCATTCAGGTTGTCATGGTGAATTCTTATCCTAGTATATAACCGTATAATCAGAGAGTACAGGACCCCTAGTCATGGAGAGGATCCCACTGTGCTTGGTGCTGTACAAACTCAGAAGGTGATTGTGAGTTCTTTGGGTCCAGGAGTCTTAGTGGTGGTTGTTTAACACCGTTAACACAAGGGGGCACTACCCCCTTTCTGGGATTTTTAGAAACTACCGTTATAGGAAAAATAAATAATGCCAGAACAGTTTGACAGATGTCAGTCAAAGTGAAATTTCCCAACTGCTGCAACAAAGCAATTCCTTGACACGCCATCAGAATTTGTTTCTGCACTTCCCGGTGTTGCTCCATGTCTGTCTTGTCTCTTGTGAAATGCGTCACTTAGTTTGATTGCATTGGTTTGGATTATGCAGCAACTTCTTCAGCTTCCTAAAATCTCCTAAAGTGCCTGAGAAATGCACATCCAAATATGGTAAACAAGCCAAACTCTACTAGGGTCTGCTTAAACAGAGCTGCTGCAAGTAACTTTGGAGTCATTTTGGACAAGAATACTTGGAGCCTTAGTCATTTCTTGGACTCTTCCACTATCAACCACCTATAAACGCCATCGCTTTTGGTTGTTTGCCTATGGAGGGTATAACAATTCCTTTACCCAGCTGGTTGACCACACCTAAGCTGGTGATAAGCAATGACTACTGCTTGGTGCATCACACTTCCCCATTCCTACTATGACCATAACATCCTACAGTTGTAAGTTTTTTGGGGGAAGGGGCTGGGGATCTAGGGGCTGTACAGATATTTAAGAAATATTAGGCCCTGCTCTCTGATTGGAGCCTCTAAGCACTGCCGTAAACCACATAATAAACAATAATGACTATTTTGATGTCCTTCATCTCTTCAACACATGGCAAGATGGACTACATTGTTATCCACAGGAAGAGATCCTTAAGATCCAAACACACAGGTCCCTTGTTACATGTCATTCCATATTCTTTATGAAAATATGCTTATGATATGAATATGACATCAGGGCCACCGAGAGCAGGTTCGGGCCCCGGTGAAAAAAAATTTTCGGGCCCCCCAGCAAGGGCGGACTGGCTGAACAGGGCCAACGAAGCCAAGGAAGCCAGGCCCCGGGCCCCCTTCCGGACCACTGGGCCCCGGTAATTTGTACCGGCTTCCCTCCCCTCTCGTCGGCCCTGTATGACATAACTGAGATATACTTTATGCGAGATAGCTCATGTGAGATATCATTGCAAAGGTTCTGATTTACTGAATGCGATTATTCTATTTGTACGCATGTATCATTTCTGAATCTGAAATTGGAAATATTGACTATGTATCTGTATTTCAACTATGCTACAGTACTTTGGGTGATGCCCACTGCCAACACTTCAGGTACAACAGTGGAAAAGCCAGACAGGGCCGATGGCCCATCAGCAAGGACAATGGATTGTAAAAGATCTTAGTCTTCCTGTGACCATGTGGGTCAGCCTGTGAAGAATGGCTACAAGAGCCCTGCGGAGTCAGGTGGTCTTGTCACCTGATACTAAAACATTACCTGGGACTTCCTGTAACTTTCCTCTGTAAGGGAAGCAGGGATCAAACTAGGAAACAAAGGACTCCCACCTTATGCAAATCCTATTTAAGGGTGGGGAGTGAGGTAATCCAAGGTCATCAGTTCTCCCCTGCTACTCCACCAAGGATGACTGCTGGAAACAACTAAGACTGAACAGGGGGAAAGAACTGTGCCTAGCTTGGAAGGGCATCTGGCCTGTGAAGTATCAGAGGGGTAGCCGTGTTAGTCTGGTTCTGTAGAAGCAGCAAAGAGTCCTGTGGCACCTTATAGACTAACAGACGTTTTGCAGCATGAGCTTTCGTGGGTGAATACCCACTTCTTCGGATGCAAGCAGTGGAAATTTCCAGGGGCAGGTGTGTATATATAAGCAAGCAAGAAGCAAGCTAGAGATAACGAGGTTAGTTCAATCAGGGAGGATGGGGCCCTGTTCCAGCAGCTGAGGTGTGAAAACCAAGGGAGGAGAAACTGGTTCTGTAATTGGCAAGCCATTCACAGTCGTTGTTTAGTCCTAAACTGATGGTGTTAAATTTGCAGATGAACTGGAGCTCAGCAGTTTCTCTTTGGAGTCTGGTCCTAAAGTTTTTTTGCTGTAAGATGGCCACCTTAAAATCTGCTATTGTGTGGCCAGGGAGGTTGAAGTGTTCTCCTACAGGTTTTTGTATATTGCCATTCCTAATGTCAGATTTGTGTCCATTTATCCTTTAGAGACTGTCCAGTTTGGCCGATGTACATAGCAGAGGGGCATTGCTGGCATATGATGGCATATATTACATTGGTGGACGTGCAGGTGAATGAACCGGTGATGGTGTGGCTGATCTGGTTAGGTCCTGTGATGGTGTTGCTGGTGTAGATATGTGGGCAGAGTTGGCATCGAGGTTTGTTGCATGGGTTGGTTCCTGAGCTAGAGTTACTATGGTGCGGTGTGCAGTTGTTGGTGAGAATATGCTTCAGGTTGGCAGGTTGTCTGTGGGCGAGGACTGGCCTGCCACCCAAGGCCTGTGAAAGTGTGGGATCATTGTCCAAGATGGGTTGTAGATCCCTGATGATGCGTTGGAGGGGTTTGAGCTGGGGACTGTATGTGATGGCCAGTGGAGTCCTGTTGGTTTCTTTCTTGGGTTTGTCTTGCAGTAGGAGGTTTCTGGGTATACATCTGGCTCTGTTGATCTGTTTCCTTATTTCCTCGTGTGGGTACTGTAGTCTTGAGAATGCTTGGTGGAGATTTTCTAGGTGTTGGTCTCTGTCTGCGGGGTTAGAGCAGATACGGTTGTACCTCAGTGCTTGACTGTAGACAATGGATCTTGTGGTGTGCCCGGGATGGAAGCTGGAGGCATGAAGGTAGGCATAGCGGTCGGTAGGTTTTCGGTATAGGGTGGTGTTAATGTGACCACCACTTATTTGCACCGTGGTGTCTAGGAAGTGGACCTCCCGTGTAGATAGGTCCAGGCTGAGGTTGATGGAGGGGTGGAAGCTGTTGAAATCATGGTGGAATTTTTCCAGAGTCTCCTTCGCATGGGTCCAGATGATGAAGATGTCATCAATGTAGCGTAGGCAGAGAAGGGGCGTGAGTGGACGGGAGCTGAGGAAGCGTTGTTCCAGGTCGGCCATAAAAATATTGGCATATTGTGGGGCCATGCGGGTGCCCATAGCGGTGCCACTGATCTGGAGATATATATTGTCATTAAATTTGAAATAGTTGTGTGTGAGGATAAAGGCACAGAGCTCAGCAACCAGTTGTGCTGTGGCATCATCAGGGATACTGTTCCTGACAGCTTGTATTCCATCAGTGTGTGGGATGTTTGTGTAGAGAGCCTCTACATCCATGGTGGCTAGGATGGTGTTTTCTGGAAGGTCACCAATGCATTGTAGTTTCCTCAGGAAATCAGTGCTGTCACGGAGATAGCTGGGAGTGCTGGTAACATAGGGTCTGAGTAGAGAGTCCACATATCCAGACAGTCCTGTGAAGAAGATTATTAGAACCACATTTAGGGTGAGAACTCATGTGTAACCAGTTTCTTTAGTGTATTAAGTTTAGTTTGCGTGATCTGTTCTATTTTCTTAGTAATCAGCCCTGTTCTGTCTGCTACCTCCTTAACTACTTAAAATACACCTGTTCTAGTAAATACATTTACTTCTGGTTTATAATACAACCCAGTTTGTGTGATTGCTAACTGGAGAGGCGAGAAATTGTGCATACCCTCTTCCATATTGAGGGAAGAGGCGAATATAATCTATCTTTGGGTCTGTACTCCAAGGGAGGTGGACATCTGAGTGCTGGAGCAAGTCCCTGAAGCTGAGTCTTCCCAGAGCTGATCTGCAGCTGGGTGTGACCCTGCCTGTGTGTGTGTTAGAGGAGGTTTAAATAGCCTGGCTCAGCAAGCCAGGTTAAAGGGGACCCGTGCTGGCAGAACAGGTAGATTCAGTGGTATCTCAGCACATCAGGTAACTTCCCAAGGTCTCCAGCCTGTCACACTCATATTAGGCTAAAGAGAAACCTCTTCTAGATATGGCAATATTAGGATTATTTATTGCTTTAAAAATCTATGAACACAGAGGGGGTAAACTGAGGCACAGAGATTGCAGTGACTTCCACAAGGTCACACAGTGTGCCACTGCCAGAACTGGGACTAGATCCCAGAAGCATAAAAGAATCAATTATATCTAAACAGCTGTTTTGTTAAGATGACTCTCAGCCCCTCCTGGTTAAGCATCAGGACTCAAAGGAGTTAGTCATTTACAGAAGATAATAGCAAACTTAACAAGAAGCCGTAAAGGCCACAGAGGCTGTTTAGAAATGATCAAGAAGAAAATTGACTTTGAATAAAAAACAACATAGGAAACTCATTAACCAAGAGAAATCCAGCTATAGTCTCTGCTCATTTCTTGAGGCCCTGTGCTCTGATTCAGTCATGCATGTTAAATATTTGGATTGTAACTACAGATGTGTCAAAAAAAATTAGGACTGGGAACTGATTGGTCTTAATCAGTCAATTGGCAGGCAGCAAATTAATGTGAATTTGAGAAGAGGTGTCCGTGTGTTTAACAGAATAGAACATATTTGTGTAGAAAGTGCATCCATTCCTCAAGAATCATAGAATCATAGAATATCAGGGTTGGAAGGGACCTTGGGAGGTCATCTAGTCCAACCCCCTGCTCAAAGCAGGACCACCAACAACTAAATCATCCCAGCCAGGGCTTTGTTAAGCCTGACCTTCAAAACCTCTAAGGAAGGAGATTCCACCACCTCCCTAGGTAACCCATTCCAGTGCTTCACCACCTTCCTAGTAAAAAAGTTTTTCCTAATATCCAACCTAAACCTCCCCCACTGCAACTTGAGACCATTACTTCTTCTTTTGTCATCGGGTACCACTGAGAACAGATGAGCTCCATCCTCTTTGGAACCCCCTTTCAGGTAGTTGAAAGCAGCTATCAAATCCCCCCCATTCTTCTCTTCTGCAGACTAAACAATCCCAGTTCCCTCAGCCTCTCCTCATAAGTCATGTGCTCCAGCCCCCTAATCATTTTTGTTGCCTTCCGCTGGACTCTTTCCAATTTTTCCACATCCTCCTTGTAGTAGAGATACAGTGAGTGGTGAAAAATTGTTTAGGCAGGGTGATCTAGTAGATAGCACACTCTCATGGGACTCAGGAGACCTGGCTTCTATTCACAGCTCTGTAATTGGCTGCTTGGGTGATCTTGGGCAAGTCCATTTCTCTCTCTGTGCCTCAATTTCCCTAACTGTAAAATGGGGATAATGCTACCGATCTTCTTTGCAATGTACTTTCAGATTTACTGATGAAAAGTGCTATATAAGAACAACATTTTAATATTAAAATGGGTCCGTCACCATAATGCTAATTATACAACACAAATGATATCGATAGGGGTAGATATGGGAGTGAAAGGTGAATACACCATATAACAAGGAAATGGTTTACCTCTGAATGGTCCTAAGAATGGACAATTGAACTGAACCCCTCAGGGAAGAAGGATAAGAGACAGTGACTCCAACAATTTACTTTGCACGTGGTCATGGAGGTCGTGCTGGTTCAGCTCCTATGAAGCCTTAACCTGATTTGAGAGTTGATTACTCAGTACCGTCTTGGGAACTTGGACTCCATCCCCAACTAGTGTGTCTCAAGAATGACCACTTAATAAGGGATGGGGTGGATTCTCCATCACTTGTGGACTTTAGGTCAAGATTAGATGTCTTTCTAAGAGATATGCTGTAGTTCAAACAGAAGTTATGGGCGTGATGCAGAAATGACTGGGGGAGGTTCGCTGGCTGGGTTACGCAGGATGTCAGATTGGATGATGATCGTGTTCTCCTTAAAATCTATACAAATCTGAGCTACCCTCCCATTCATTGAATGCAAGGTGATCCACACAGATTAAGGGCTGATGAGACCATATCTTTGGGTCTCCAGTGTATATTGGTAATGACCTCTTATAATATCATTTAGCAAATGTGTTCCCTCTGACATCACACCTTACACTGAGATGTTTAGAGACCCCTCACTTTCTACGTATGAGGCGCCTGTGGTGTCCTTTAGTGATGACTAATGTGGAGATGAAGTTTGTTGCTATTCCTTGACATTGGTTCTGGCTAGCTATACATTTTTGGTATCAGTCTGTGGCTTCTTGGATTACTGCAGTACAACAGTCTTGAAGAGCCAAGTGGAATCATTCCTAGATCACTGAAGATGGGAACGGGATCACAACCACAGGAATAATGCTGAGGCACACACCAAGCACTGGTTAACTTCTTGGGCGGGATGGACAAGGATGAGTTTCTCAGTGGCCACCAGTGATATGAGGAGGGATCCTCATCTGGCTGTTATGCCTGTTAATGCCAGCTGAAGATCTGGCCCATGGGGTCGCATTTATTGGTGAGTCTGATGCTAAGCAGGCCAAACTCTGCTATGGCATTATTCCAGGTTTACGCTGGTGCAAATAAAAGTGTCATGACCAGCAGGTCTTAAACCTGGGTCCACGGAGGTCCTGGGGATAGATTATCATTATGCGCCAACCCTCCACCTGCTGGTTTACTGCTATCTACTAGAACATGGACTCCTTGAAGCCCAGATCAGATAGGAGGCTCCATCACTGGGCCCCAGTTGGTGGAACTGTGAAGCACCTGATTGGCCCGTTCCCCCTACTTAAGCCAGAAAAAGAAATGGGAAGTTGTTTGTACAAGTGAGCTCTATCTGGCTTTGGGCTGCTTCTCTGCATGGTCTATTCTGATCTCCTGGTTTCCTGACTCTGCCTGATTCCCAGTATCTGACTCGTCATTTCTTGTTCTGGCTCCTGACCTTCTGGTTCTGACACTGGCTGGTGTAAGGACCTGACCCTCTGCCTTAGGCAAACCATTGCCCACGTCCCAGCCCTGACAGAAAACAGATTTTCCTCCAGTGACATTAAGTCAGTTTAGAGGAAATTTGTTGCTGTTTTTTCCAGTCCCCTCAGTGTAGCCTGAATTCAAATTTACATTAAGATACGTTTACCTCACTCTAGCACTGAAAAGTGGCCGAAAAGTGGGTATTTTCTCACCCACTCACCAATATATCATTTACACCCAATGCTATTACATGATATTACTTCCGAATATGGCCCCTCCATCAAGTATTGTTAGATTGTGGATTCATGTTAAAATTCCCATTTGCATGGGTGCTCTACACAGTACATCCAACACTCTGTTTACCAGTCTAAAAAATGAGGAAGAGACTTAGTTACATAACAAATCCTGCTCTAGGTTGTCTCTCCAGTTCTTGCAATATTTCTTCTGAATGCTTCCAGGGATGCTTAATTTCCAGCTGTCGCATTTGAGAAGAGCTTGCTACCATCAAGTAACAAATGTTTTCTCTTGTTTGGCCATGCTATACAATCATTAATGGATTAGCCCCATTAACAATGTTCTATACAGATGCCTCTTTGCTGGTTGCCATATGGTTTAATTTATCCTGACTGGCGAAAGAGTTGCAAAAGGCAGAACTCACTTCACATCCTAATCCTGTAGTTCTCATTAGTGTGTAAACGGTATCAGGCAAGAATTTTACTGCTTGACACAGAACAAAGGGCTTGTCTACATTTACAGGAGGATCGATGCTGCAGTGATTGATGAGATTGACTTTTCCCTTTAGTGTAGACAAGGCCAAATATTGGCTCAATTGTGGAAGTGGGATATGGTGTGCTGGGTGGTGGCTGGGAAAATATGCAGCGGGAGGGATGCAGGGGAGGCAAGAAGAATGGTTTTCCCAAGCAGAAAACTTGACAAAAAACCATCAAACTGCTTGGGCTTGAAAAGCAAACAAGTATAATAAAACAAATAGCCACGCAACAAAGGTAAGTGTTTGCTTTGGACCAGAGAGGTAAATAACAGCCTTCCAGCCACAGGTCACAGTTCTATTAGCAAGTACAGTAACTCCTCACTGAGGGTAGGTCTATACTCACCGTCCGAGTCGACGCGGTGAGTGTGACTTCTCGGAATTCGAACTATCACGTCTAATCAAGACACGATAGTTCGAACTCCCCGCGCGCTCCGGTCGACTCCGGAACGCCACCACCGCGAACGGCGGTGGCGGAGTCGACCTTGGAGCCGCGGAGTTCGACCCCGCCGCGTCTGGACGGGTAAGTCAGTCGACCTAGGGTACTTCGAGTTCAGCTACGCTATTCGCGTAGCTGAACTTGCGTACTCTAGTTCGACTCCCCCCCCCCGGTGTAGACCAGGCCTTAGAGTCGTCCCGGTTAACATTGTTTCGTTGTTACGTTGCTGATCAATTAGGGAACATGCTCGTTTAAAGTTGTGCAATGCTCCCTTCTAACGTTGTTTGGCAGCCACCTGCTTTGTCCACTGCTTGCAGGAAGAGCAGCCCATTGCAGCTAGCTGGTGGGGGCTTGGAACCAGGGTGGACTGGCAGCCCACCATCAGCTCCCCTTACCAGCTCCCCACTCCCCTAAGTTCCCTGTGCAGCAACTGCCCAGCAGGCTATCAATTGTTCAGCTGTCCCTCCCCACACTGCCATGTGCTGCTCTTGCCCTCTGCCTTGGAGCTGCTCCCCGAGCCTCCTGCTTACTGTGCGGGGAGGAGGGGAGGAAGAGTGGGGCTAATGTCAAGGTGTCCTCCTCCCCCCCTGCTCCTGCACCCTGCTTGTCCCATTTTCCATAGAGCAAGGGGGACACATGACAGGGCTCAGGATGGAGGGAGCTTGCTGGCAGCAGCTGCGGTCTCAGCAAGCTGATCTAATTAACAAGGCAGTGTACTTAAGAGTAGTGTCAGCGTACTTAAAGGGGAAATGCCAGGGCCAGCTCCAGGGGTTTTGCCACCCCAAGCAGCCAGATCACGATCGCGATCTGCGGCAATTAAGTGGGAGGTCCTTTGCTCCGAGCAGGAGCGAGGGACCCTCCGCCAAATTGCTGCCGAATACTTGAAAGTGCCACCCTGCTCCGGAGTGGCCGCCCCAGCACCTGCTTGAAAAGCTGGTGCCTGGAGCCGGCCCTGGGAAATGCGCATCTCTCTCTCACACACATGGTCTGTGCCTCTGTCTGTCTGCGATACTGTCTCCCCTCCCTCCAGTCCTGCTGCCTTGTAAAGTGTGAGAGTTAACCCTTGAGGGCTCAGCCAATTGTTAGTTCATCATTTAGCAGTAAGGGAAATATCCCACCCTCTGATTCCTCCACCTCAACCAAGCTTCACAATCATCATCACCGTGTACCAGTATTAAATTGTTTGTTTAAAACTTATACTGTGTGTGTGTGTGTGTGTGTGTGTGTGTGTGTGTGTGTGTGTGTGTGTGTGTGTGTGTGTGTGTGTGTGTATATATAATATAGTCTTTTGTCTGGTGAAAAAAATTTCCCTGGAACCTAACCCCCTCATTTACATTAATTCTTATGGGGAAATTGGATTCGCTTAATATCATTTCGCTTAAAGTCGCATTTTTCAGGAACATAACTACAACATTAAGTGAGGAGTTACTGGAGGCATTCAAAACTATTATCACTAACTGTAATTTAAAACTGCCTACAATGTATCTGGGAACAATCCTGCTGGGTGGGCTAAGTTAATCTCTAATGTAACTCCCCCAGGGATGGCTTTCTCCCACTAAGAACTCTACAGAGAATCCTAGAAATGTGTAGCTGTGTGAAACTTGCAGCTCTTGGTTCAAAGGAGTTTGTAAGAACCCCCTTCTTTCCTGTTTCATTCCATATGAGTTTATGCTCCTAAAAGTTGGGGTTTGAACAGCGCTCCCCAATTTAATATGCTATATTGCACATGATCTGGGCTTGAAACCACCCTCCTCCTCTGGCCTGATTTTAAATGGGACACAGTCTAGCAGGCAGCCGCTGAGTACACTTACTAGATTGGGCCCCATGCGAAATGTAGGCAGCCAAATGCCTGTCTTCTCTGGGTTTGTGAATTGCTCTGGGGTTGAGGCAGGAGATAGGCATCTAGACAAACAGAGTGAGGCTGCAGTGTGTGTGCTCAGAGGCAGAAACATAACCTCCTAGGGCAGGGGTGGCCAACCTGAGCCTGAGAAGGAGCCAGAATTTACCAATGTACATTGCCAAAGAGCCACAGTGATTCGTCACCAGCCCCCCATCTGCTTCCCTGCCCCACTCCCAGCGCCTCCCGCCCACCGGCAGCCCTGCCAGTTAGTGTCTCTCCCTCCCTCCCCGCACCTCCCGATCAGCTGTTTCGTGGCGTGCAGGAGGCTCTGGAAGGGAGGGAGGGGGAGATGCCAGGGCACTGCAGGATCAGGGGAGGAGACAGGAAGGGGCGGAGTGGGGGCAGGGCCTGTAGCAGAGCCAGGGGTTGAGCGGTGAGCACCCCCCAGTACATTGGAAAGTTGGGGCCTGTAGCTCCAGCCCCGGAGTCGGTGCCTATACAAGGAGCCGCATATTAACTTCTGAAGAGCCGCATGTGGCTCCGGAGCCATAGGTTGGCCTCCCCTGTCCTAGGGAACTTCCACCCTGAAAACTTAGGCACCGGGTGAGTTTAGGCACCTATAGGGTTTGGTGGGAGTTTTGTGCATCGCCAGGGAGCCAAAACTGGGACTTTGGTGCCTACATCTGGGGTACAGATGCCTAAGTGCCTTTGTGGGTTCCTACCTTCAGTGGTTCTGAAAATCAGGCCATATTACAAGGTGGGACATGTGGTCACACTACAGCCCAACCACAAAGAGCTCTAGAATTAAAATAAATCCATGAAAAACGTTAGGCCATTCAAATTTCGCAAGTCAAGGTTGTTGCAGTGTTACTGAATGACCTGCACACATGGGTTCTCCATAGAAATGTACTGTGCATTTTCAGAATACAGGTGATAGAACATGGAAACTGTGCACATATAATACACGTGTAGATGGTGAGAGCCAAGTATTTAAGCATGAATTCCTACACAGTGCCCTTCAAATTTGTGTGTCCCTCACACACAAAAAGCCCCTCGTTTACATGTTAGAATGGATAAATGCACACACAGCTGACACTTGCACATGCAATTGCCTATTTTGTGTGTGCAAATGCTCATTTCTCTGGGCAATAGATATGCACACAAAGTGCAACGTGGTAATAACTCGCAGTGAGTGATATCCACAAGTGCAAAAATCCTCTGCTAAGGAGGGAGGTTGTGATCACTGCTCCTGTTGGGCTAAGATTTGTTACCTTGTTATTCTTTGTTATTCTCAGCCCACTTGTTCGTCTTGTCTACCTGTTCTGCCTTGTCTCTTAGACCGTAAGCCTTTTGGGACAGGGACTGTCATTTATTATGTTTGTGGCACAGAAGAACGGCCATACTGGGTCCGACCAATGGTCCACTTAGCCCAGTATCCTGTCTTCCAATAGCGGCCAGTGCTGGATGCTTCAGAGCAGTGGTTCTCAACCTTTCCAGACTCCTGTACCCCTTTCAGGAGTCTGATTTATCTTGCGTACCCCAAGTTTCACCTCACTTAAAATTCACTTGCTTACAAAATCAGACATAAAAGTGTCACAGCACACTATTACTGACAAATTGCTGACTTCCTCATTCTTACAATATAATTATAAAATCAATCAATTGGAATATAAATATTGTACTGACATTTCAGCATATAGTATATAGAGCAGTATAAACAAGTCATTGTCTGTATGAAATTTGAGTTTGTACTGACTTCGCTAGTGCTTTTTATGTAGCCTGTTGTAAAACTAGGCAAATATGTAGATGAATTCATGTACCGCCTGGAAGATCTCTGTGTACACACACCCCTGGTTGAGAAAAACTAGTTCAGAGGGAATGAACAGAACAGGACAATCACTGAGCAAGCCATTCCATCTTCCAGCCCCACCATCTATCAGTCAGTCGTTTAGGGATACACAGAGCATGGGGTTGCATCCATGACCATCTTGACTAATAGCCATTGATGGACGTAGCCTCCATGAATTTATATAATTAGTTTTTGAAACCCAGTTATACTTTTAGCCTTCACAACATCCAGTGGCAATGGGTTCCACAGATTGTCTCTGTGTTGTGTTTGTTTGTTTGTTTTAAACCAGATGCCTATTAATTTAATTGGGTGACGTCTGGTTCTTGTGTTATGTAAAGGTTAAATAACACTTCCTTATTCACTTTCTCCACCTTAATGGTCTCTTTCAAGATGAACAGCCCCAGTCTCTCTAATCTCTTCTCATATGGAAGCTGTTCCATACCCCTCATCCTTTTTATTGTCCATCTCTATACATTTTTCAGTTCTAACATAATCTTTTCTGAGATGGGTGACCAGAACTGCATGCGGTATTCACAATGTGGGCATCCCATAGATACATATAGTGGGATTCTGATATTTACTGTCCAATTATCAATTCTTTCCCTAATGGTTCCTAACATTCTCTCAGCTTTTCTGACTGCTGCATCCCACTGAAACTTGCTGCCAGAGGATGCTGTGAAAACCAAGTCAAGATGGTTAGGGAAGCAACCCCATGCTCTCTGTGTCCCTAAACCTGCGACTGACAGAAGCTGGGATTGATTGACAGGGGATGGATCACTCACTAATTGCCCTGTTCAGTTCATTCTTTCTAAAGCATCTAGCTCTGGCCGCTGTTGGAAGACAGGATACTGGGCTAGATGGACCATTGGTCTGTCCCAGTATGGCCATTTTTATGTTCTTATGTATGTTATTAGATATCTGTTTCATTTTCTTTAGTTTCTGTTTATCTTCCCTGGAAAGGGAAAATGATTTTGTGACTTGGCCAGAGGGCTAAATATTAAGAAACATTTGTCTACGAGAATGGGGAAACTGAGGCAGAGGCAGGGTCTGACACTGGATAAGGTAAGATCCTGTTACAGGAAGGTTCTGTGACAAAAATGTAGTTCATTCTCAGGAATTTCCTAACCCAGGTTCAATTAAGCTTTGGATAATAACCAAACTCAGCCTTCCAATCTCTTGCGGGTTGCCCCGCACCTATATATTTTGTAGAGATGGCTGAACACTGTTTGCTGAAACGTTTGTTTATTGTTTTTAACTGGGTTTTCACTGACCAACTGAAAATGTTCCAGGTTTCCACACCTCCAAATTTTTCATGAAACTTTTATGGAAACAACAAGCTTTCACTTTCTTTTTCTTATTTTTTTTTACTGGAAAATAAAATACAATTCCTGTCCACCTCTTGTGTTTAGCATTTAAATATATTCCCACTGCAGCTGGAGCGAGGAAGCTGAAATCTGATTTTTCCCCCCATTGTGACAAAGCTCTGTTCTTGTCTCAGTGGGTCCCTCACCTCTTGGTGGATTTCGCTAGCCTCAGAGGCTCACTGTTACACTCCATGTAGATCTTCTCTCTCTAGAGGCAAGGGTCACAGCCTAATGAGCCATTTTCATCATAAACCAGCAAAGGAGGTGAGGAGACGCTACCTTGCACAGTCTCTGTTGTCTCCCAGTCTCAGTGATTAATTGGGGAGGGGAGGGGGGAGCCCGGGCCCATCCTTTACTCTGGGCTCCAGCTAAATGGGTTGTAGCCTAATAGTAGCAGCTATGGTAGCTGACCTTTTGGAAATAGGATGTGTACAATTCCCTGGGCCACTTCCCCACAGCAGCCCCCACTCAATATCTCCTTCACTGTTACCTCAAGGCCTCCTTCCTTGCACCTGATATGGCTTGTACTGCTTAGTTCCTCCAACAGCACGGCTTCCTCCTACAGCTCCTGACACACACACACACCTGACTAAATGGGAGGCTTTTAACTAGATTGGCTTCAGGTGTCTCAATCAACCCACTGTCTTCCCTGCCTTCTGGAAAGATCTTAATTGGTCCCAGGTGTCTTAATTGACCTGGCACAGCTGCCATTTGCTTATCCTGGTAGCAGGGATTTGTTTAGCCTGTGGCTAATATATCTGTCTCCCACAACTTTACTATAGCCATCTGGCCTTGCCAAGTCACACCTTTTAAAACTGCACATAGGGGTATTATAGGTTCAGATTCCATTTTTGTCCTATGTGCTGAAGTTCAGGTAGATCTGGATGAAACATCTGGAGCCTTGAGAGATCATGATTCTTATCAACAGAGAAGTGGAAGAATCTTTTATACTGTCAGTGTTCATGTTATATGCCATATATGCAGCAGATGTTTGTGCTATGAACAGTCTATATACACAGTGTCTATGTGTAGATACATTGGAGCTAAAACATTGGACAGGCTTACAGGAAATATGCGTTTACTGCCTGGTTCTGCCACTGATTCTTTGTATGGCCGGGGCGCAAGTAACTGAGGGTCTGATTTAACAAAACACTTAACCATATAATGAATTCTAGGCACATAAGTAGTTCATTGACTTCAATGGAACTTGAGCATGCATTTAAAGTTAAGCATGTGCTTAAGGCGCTTTACTGAACAGTGAGGAGATTACTCACGTGTCTAAAGTTCCATATTGTTGAATTGCAGCATTGATTTCTCTAACTTAGTTCCCTAGCTGTGAAATGGGGATAATACTTCCTTTCTTCACAGGGTATTGAGGATAGATCCTCTGTGTGCGCAAAGTGCTCATGGACTCCAGTGGAGAGGGGGCATATAAATATCTAGGTGGCTAAGGGCTAGTCTACACTTACCTGCCGGGTCGATGCGGTGAGTTCGACTTCTCGGAGTTCGAACTATCGCGTCTAATCTGGACGCGATAGTTCGAACTCCCCGCGCGCTCCGGTCGACTCCGGTACTCCACCACTGCAAACGGCGGTGGCGGAGTTGACCTTGGAGCCGCGGACTTCGATCCCGCGGTGTCTGGACGGGTAAGTAGTTCAAACTAGGGTACTTCGAGTTCAGCTACGCTATTCACGTAGCTGAACTTGCGTACCCTAGTTCGACCCCTGCCCTTAGTGTAGACCTGCCCTAAGGAAGAAGCCTCATTGACTCAGAACTTTTTATCTCATCATGCTGCCTTAGTTCAATTGATACAACCAGTTGTCTGGCCCTGGAGTATTCCACATAATGAAGTCACTGCCACCTAGTGTTGTTTTCATCTAACAAAACTGAAGGAGCTGGGCCTTCCCAGCTGTTTTCGCCTTTGCCAAAGAAAGACCGTGTTTCTCGGGACACCTGGCTATGTCTGCGTGGGGGTAACTGCTGCCTGTGGAGAACCCGGTGTCATTTTTCTGTCTGTTCTAAACGACTTCAAGGTTGGCTGGTTTTGCAGGAGAGCGTCTCTCGGTGCCACGGGATGCCATTGTGCTGGCAAATGCAGAAATAAGAACTGACACTCAGGAACGGTTTTACTTTCAAAATGAAAAATGGTCCGGGAAAGATAGAACATATTTGGTTAACACTCTGACCTTTTCTCCCCCGCGCCCTCATCTGATGAGTTGGCAAAAGGCTTCTCCCATGCAAAGAAAACATCTGACAGAGAAACTATTCTGATTATGCAGCTTGCATCTGTGTCTCGGGGACTTTAAGAACAAAACATGGCCTGGGAGTAGATCTGTTCATTGTGAATAAATGGTTAGAGGAATTTTTAGCCCCTTTTTCCTGTTTCTGGAATCACCCACAATCCTGATTTCAAATGAATTAATCATAAGTATTCACCAAAGAAATGGGGTGTTCACCACAGATTTGCTTCAGCCGTTTACAGTTCCTTTGCAGTGTGTGTTCGGTCAAATGGATGTTGGCAACGAAACTGAAAGGGGCAGAAATGCCTTAACTTGCAAAGCCATTCAAAGGAATGGATGTGAACACTGGTTTGTACCAGTGGATTATATTTCTCGCTCAGAGGATGCACTGAGTCTGAGTTCTATGGCTCTGCCTCTGCCTGCCCTCATGTCCACATGCAGCGCAACCACAACCAAAGGGGAGTGGATGGACCCAGAGAGAGGGCGTATGCCCAGGCTATTGGAGGAGTGGGGGAAGGTAGTACTGGACGGGAGGGGCTATTCTGGAAGGGTGGAAGCACACTGTGTAGGAGAAGAGCAGATGGATTGTGGTGCAGGGGGAATTGGTATACTGTGGGGGGTGAAGGAGAGTGCCTGGACTTTTGGGCAGGAGGACAACTGGTCGAGTGTTAAAGCATGAGGGGCATTCTGCCCTGAGCACCTTGGCCCAGATCCACATAGGTATTAGGCTCCTAACTTCCACTGAACTCTCTGGAAGTTAGGAGCCTTGTTGATCTGGGCCCTTAAGTGATCCTACTCAGTGATGGTGTTGTGGTGAAGGCATTAGACTAGTATCTGGGAGTTTTGGGTTCTATTCCCAACTCTGTCATTGAGTGGGGTAGCTAGCCTTAGACAAGTTACTTAATAACTCTATCCCTCCCATGTGTAAAACTGTGTATAATAGTATCTCCCTACGCCACAAGATCTTTGAGGTGCTCAGATGTGTACTGTAGAGAAGCCACTAAACAAATACTTACACCTGTAAGTAAAGAGGGTGCAATGAAACTGATGGGTACCCAACATAAACCTCCCATGGAGCTAGAGAGAAGACTTTCTGATGAAGGGCCCCTGGCTCTGGCATTCCCTGTGAAAGGGGATCAGTTCACATCTTGCATTCCTCCAAGCATACTGCAAAGGCCTTTGACAAAAGCAACACTTTTGAGTTCTATTGCCTCCCAAAGAACAATATAACACAGTCTCCTCAGAGACAGGGCCAGAGAAAGAGAGCTCTGCCTGGATGACAGAGTCCTGTTAGCTTCCAGGAGCCAGCTACAAAAGTTATGGTGGTCAGCGCTCTAGAAATAGATGGTGCTTCATCTCTGCAGAGAGGAGTTGTCCTGGTGGGCTAAATCCAAGGCCCTTCTCTCCACTGTGCACCAGCAGAGCTATGGGGAGACCATAGCTACCTCTCTTCCAAAGGCTAACAACCCTCTCTGCCAAGCATGCGCCACCCACCCCCAGTGGAGGCTGTTATGCTTTTGAAAACCATAATGTCTCTGGACTCTGCTGCTTTGGCAATGAACCTTCTCCTCCTCCCCAGCGTGGCTAAGGGAAGTTGAACCAGTTTCACTTTACTAAGCTGGTTCAAAACCAGATTGCTAAACTGATACAAAACCATCTATAAACACATATGGTTTTTGAGTGGCTGGTTGCAATTTAGCTTAAGCTAGTAAGGAATCAATTTAACCTAACTCTGAAAGCAAAGGGTGTCTACATGCAAACATGACCTGCTTTAAATTGGTTTAAAACACACACACCTCTGTGTTGGCATACCCGGGGGGCCTTAGAAGTCATAACTTAGCCCTCAGTGTCTGTGAAGCATTTAAGATTGCATGGATACCAGGTGCTATCCTGCTTTGCACAGCTAGTATTATATCGTGTCGTTAGAATGCACACCTCAGGTTTCCTTTTTCAACGTGTTCTGTTGTGATGACCTCACTAGGCTGGTATGCTCTCCAGCGGGAGAAGCGTGGTTAGAACACGGCACATCTTGCTCCTGGGCCAGAGGCTCAGCTGGCATGACTCAATGCAGCTCCATTGGAGTCAATTGAGCCCGGCTGATTTCCACCAGCTGAGGCGCTGGCTTGCGTGTCCATTCCTGTGTTTGTTTGATTTCTGTTTTCCGTAGGTTGTGACCCAAGGGCAAAGATCCCCCAAAATACGGGGATGACAACCAGACCAACTACCTAGCTGTTCAGGGCCTCTCTTGGGGAACCCTGTTCAGTAGATGATGATGCTTTAACCTCCAGGCTTGTGCAGAATGGAGTGAATGGTTCACTTATCTTACTCAGCCTCTCTTCCTGTTCATAGACTCATAGGACTGGAAGAAACCTTGAGCACTTATGGCTTTTAGCTCATGCAGTAGATTCCGGCACTAAGCTCCAGAGGCCCCAGGTTTGATCCTGCCCAACAACAACCAAGGTCTGTCAGTGTTACACCAGGCCAACAGATGGGTGCCTCCGTCCCCCTCAGAAGAGAGTCACCAGCCACCACTACCCTACATTTCCTCCTCGGAGTGGTGGCTGCGATCCTCCCAGCTTTGGGGCTACATGGCTTCTCCTCCACTTTTGGAGGCAATTCTTAATTGTTCATTGCCAGAGTAGTATAACAGTTCGTCATTGCAATGGGTTGGGAGTAGGGGTGGAGCACTGCCTGCTGCCAGAAATAAACAGCAGCCAGTGTCCTCCCTGTGACAGAGCCATATCTTCCTTCCCCATCCTCTCTAGCTGGTTAGCTTCCTCAGCCTTGGAGTCCCCATATGAATACTCTCGAGGAATTCCTCATGGGCTCGGATGCTCCTCAGCCTAGACACCTCCTTCTGTAGCTCTCCCACCTGCTTCCTGAGAGATTCCACCAGCAGGCACCTCTCACACTGGACTGTCCCCCAGCCTAGCTTTCTGAGAGTGGGAAATGCAGGCCACAGTCTCTGCAAATCCACACCAGGATCTGGGTAGAGGCATCCATGGTCAGGTTCTCTGTCTGGACGCAGGCACAGGTGGAGGAGACAGGAGCAGCATCGGCACTGGCGATGTGGCCCTTCTTAACCATAGTGATTATATTATGACTCCCCCTTACAAACTCCCCTGTTTCTGGTCCCCCGCTCACTAGATCATGGATGAGCTCAGAGCAGATCTCTGTCCTTAGCCACTGTTTCTGACACCTCCTTTGGGAATTCTCCTTTCCCTCCATCTTTCTATACCCACCTCCCTCTCCCCCTCTTTGAGGCTCCCTCCCCACCTACACCTCGGGATTTTCCTGTTCTCTGAAGGTGGCAGGCACAGCAGGAGCAGGGTTTGCTTCCCCACACCTGTGGCCAGAAAGGAGAGGAGGCCTCTCTCTGAGTCTGCTCAGCAGTGATAGGGAAAGGGGAAGCAGCCTCTCTCCTGAGCCCAGGCTGTGGAGAGTGGTACCATTAGTGTCTGGTTCAAGGGCTAGTCGTTGGCAGGAGGGGAGAAAGGGTGGTAGTTCAGTTGCCTCTGTCCAATCTGATCAGAGCTCCCTCCTTAACGCCTTCCACTTTCCAGCTCCACTCCTCCCAGCTCCTTGCAGCTGCGGGCCGGATTGTTCACCTCCGTTAGGAGGGAGATGGAGGGGAGAATCCCCGTTTTCCACCCTGGAGCAAGATGGAACACTCACAAAGTAACACCCAATCCTCCGAAATGGAACTACACACGGGGTGGACTGGGCTGAAACAAATTCATTTCTAAATTCCAAGAAGTACATGCCCCCAAAAGAATGTGCCCAATCTAGTTTGAGTCTCAGACCAGGGTCTAGTCTTGACTGCACGGAGCCAGTTTCTGCTTTCCAAACACACAGCACCTTAGATGCTGACAAGAGTTTGCAAGAGTGCAGATTATTTGTATTCTGGTAGCACCAAGCAGCCCCAGCTGAGATTGGGGGATGCGTTGTGCTAGATGCTGGACAGACACACAGTAGAAAGGCTCTGTCCCAATGAGCTTCTGACCTAGACAAGACAGGCAGCAGGTGGGAGGTGAAACAGAGCTAAAGCGACTTGAAGACACCCAGCTGACCAGTGGGAAAGCCCAGCGTAGAAACCAGGTCACTTGAGTCCCATTCTAGTGACCTATTTGCTGACTTCCTATGGAGGTGGGATTTACTGTTATTTGCACCACATCCTGTAATTACACCCTCATCTGCACCTATAAAAAGCCATTAATGTACATGGTGCTGCACACTCAGAAAGCAGAAAGTGGCTGATTTCTTTTAATTCATAACCTTCTTCCCTCCCTGTGATGGCTGGATCAGTTCCAATACATCAGGTTAGTACCAGGGTAAGTACTTAGGTTGAAATGCACCCAGGAGTGCTGACCCTGCCAATGACCTCTCCACTGCTTCAGCCTCTCTGTGTGGGGAGGGGGTGATCGGTGGGGGAGGGCAGCACAGTGCTGGCTCCAAAGAGGCTGGCATGGAGGGGACCATAAAGAACAGGACGAGGGTGAGTTCAGAGGGGGGAAATGGAATCCATGTTTACAAGCGGACGAGATGTGGAGGGACACTGGACTTCACTGCAGTCTGCCTGCAAGTTCCTGACACAAACGCAGATCCCGTAGGTTTGGGGAGAATGTAACCCGGGGGGAAATCATTTTTAGCGACACACATGCAGGACATTCCCGCCTGGTAGCGTTCTTACCTTGGGGCGGTTTGTGGGAGCAAGGATATCAAATCATGCTTGAAATGATGGCATGGGCAGCGGGTGAATGTACTGTTGAGGGAGGCTAGCCCCTGGCTCCTCCGCCTCTGCCCGAGGCCCCTCACCTTCTGCCCCCCCACATACTGGAGCCCAAAGCCCCCCCCCCCACAGCTGCTGCCCCCCCACTGTGCACCCCACAGCCCCGGAGTGCTGGGCAGGTGGCACAGTTGCAGATGGATGGGCAGCACGATGTGGCCCCAGCCCCGGGGCTTGTGCGCACCGGCCCTAGCCTCCTTGCTCCAGCCTCTGGGCCACAGAAGAGCGGGAAGGGTTTGGGAACTGGAAGCAGGCAGTAGGGGGCTTTGGGGCGGAGCGTGGCTGGGGCCACGCAAGGCTGTTTGGGAAGGCACAGCCTGCCCCTGCCTATGCTACCTGCAAGTGCCAACTGATGGTGTGGGGGGAAGAAGAAGATCAGGCCTCCCTTGTCCAGAAGAGACACAAAGGTCAGATGAGTGTCATCTAATAAACCTTCTGTTTTACTGTCTGTCTGAGAGTCAGAGTGACTGCTTTGTATGGAGTTGTTCCAAAGCATCCCAGCATCCCCTCCTCTGCTTTCTCTTCTTTTTCTTAGGCACCTTTTCCTCTCATCTCTCTCCCACCACCTTTCAGTTGGCACCTTGGAGAGTGGGCAGGCCCCATCAGTTGCCTGGAGACCAGGTGTCAGCCATTCTCTGGCAGACAGCATTCACACTGGCCCTCTAGGGCTTTACAACAATCACACCCCCTTATCAAACCACCATCTAGAGCCTTAAGAAATGCATTGGGGAAATATGCTACCTGCCGCCCATGAATGATGGGAAACAACACCACAGGATCTGAAATTGAAAAACGGGGGAGTATTTTATTTATAAGCACCGTGTCATCAGCAGTCCACGTTGCTGCCGCTGCAGAGAGATCCAAAGTGAACGGGGCTGCCATGGTCGTCCGAGCCTGGCTTTTGCGCCATTGTACTCCGCAGCTAACATAATGTAGTGCTGGCGAATGCACAATTAGAATGAAGTGTTGCTGGACTGATGCATGGCTGGGTTTAGAAAGGATAGGTTTGGAGTTTGAGACCAGTGTCCTAGTGACTGGTGGAGAAACCTGACTTACAGAGACAGTTAATCTTGTCCAAATGCAGGTTGGAAAAGGAAATGGAATTTTCCACTAAACAAGCGACAATCAATAGCCTATATTTTAGGTTCCATAAGGATTTATGTGCAAGATTCTCTTATTATTTACTGCTGATGCTGATCCTTGGTTACAACAGGAGTGTGTATTTCAATCTTTGTTTGCATTTAAATGGGCATCAAGTGTAATTTCTATCCCATTTCACTGCAATTTTTCTGTAACACAAATATGTATGAAAGATATTTTCAAAAGTCAAGACTGATGGACTGAAATTTACCAGCACTCTCATACTGTTGTAATCTCTTATTTGCACTATTGCTCTTGATTCCACTTTCATTAAAATTACTGATCTCAGTGCAGGGTTTGTGTCTGATTCATTGAAATGAGTGGCAAAACTCCCATTAACTTCAAAGGAGCAGGAGCGGAGTAAGTGTCTTATGATTCAATATCTATTCAAGTCAGAGGTTTCTCTAGCTAAGACCCTACTAGCCAGCTGCCTAATGCAGCAGATTTCTGTAAACTCACTCTGGTTCTCTCTATGGGTGGTGGATGAGGCTGGTAGAAGCAGCCTCCAGCCAGGATTCCAAGGAGCAGGAAGCAATCTCAGCTGGGCTACTGCAGAAATGCTCCCAACCCCTCTCTAGTTGCTCCCTGCCCTTGGTGTGGGGACAACTGTGGCTGGGCCGGTGAGGTCAGGGCTGCTCCCACAAATGTTGCTGGTGCTATGACCACAAATGCAGTGATCCACCCGACTCCTTGTCGGCACCCAGCCTGCACCCTACCCCTGCCGGCCCTGCTGCCCTGGTAGCCTCTGGCCACTTCCCTGGACTCGCAGTGCGATCGCTACTCCAGGTCCACTGTGCCCAGACTCTGGAGGCACTGGCATTGTCCACAGCGAGCAGTTCGTTGGGAAAGGTGTAGGCAAGGGGTGTGGAGGGCCAGACCAGCGGTGGGTGTGGGGGTTGCTGGGGGTGCCGCTGCTGTCCAGGGGGTGCTGAGCTGGGGTTCACTCCCCTTTCTAGCCCTGGACAGCTGATGCTGACCTGTGTGTGCAGGGCGGCCCCAGTTGGGGGCATCGCCCACACAGGCAGTGGGTCCTGGCTACTTGCAGGGTCCAGGGCAGAAGTCAGAGGGACTTTCCGCCTGGCCCTAGTCAGCCAACCCAAGTGTCAGCCTGCTCCCATCCTGCATGGTTTGTCCCTGAGGCCCAGCAGCCAGGACACCCTATCAGCCTCCAACCTGCTGCATGAGGCTTGTGGGTGGGTTGGCAGCAGCATGGAAGGCACTGGGGGGTCTTCCATAAGCTTCCAAAGGGGGCAGGAGGGAGGGAAGCACACTGAGGTTTTGCCTAAGGCAACAGGGTTGCCTTGAGCAGCCTCTGATCCACACAGTATCAGGACTGGACGAGATCTCAGGAGGTATCTAGTCCAACCCCCTGCTCAAAGCAGGACCAACCCCAACTAAATCATCCCAGCCAGGGCTTTGTCAAGCCGGGCCTTAAAAACCTCTAAGGATGGATATTCTGCCACCTCCCTAGGGAACCCATTCCAGTGCTTCACCAGCCTCCTAGTGAAATAGTGTTTCCTAATATCAAACCTAGACCTCCCCCACTGCAACTTGAGACCATTGCTCCTTGTCCTGTCATCTGCCACCACTGAGAACAGCCGATCTCCATCCTCTTTGGAACCCCACTTCAGGTAGTTGAAAGCAGTTATCAAATCCCCCTTCACTCTTCTCTTCTGCAGATTAAACAATCCCAGTTCCCTCAGCCTCTCCTCGTAAGTTATGTGCCCCAGCCCCCTAATCATTTCCGTGGCCCTCCGCTGGACTCTCTCCAATTGGTCCACATTCTTTCTGTAGTGGGGGGCCCCAAAACTGGACGCAATACTCCAGATGTGACCTCACCAGTGCCAGAGGGGAATAATCACTTCCCTCGATCTGCTGGCAATGCTCCTACTAATGCAGCCCAATATGCCATTAGCCTTCTTGGCAACAAGGGGACACTGCTGACTCATATCCAGCTTCTCGTCCACTGTAACAAATGAAGGGCTATTTATTAGAGCACCCTCTTGCTGCAGGAGGTGGGATTGTCGAGGTGTCTGACTAGAGGGTGTGAGTGTCAGGACTCCTGGGTTCTGATCCGGGGTAGGTCACTGATTCACTTTGTTACCGTGGCAAGTCATCCAAGCAAGCTGTGCTGGTAAAATGGGTACAGTAAGACTTCCCCCATCTGGGTAGTGTGAGAACTACTATTTGTAAAAAGCTGCTATAGAAGCACAAAGTACATCTTCGGGGAGAAGCTCTTCATTGCATGTTTGGATAGTTATACTGACTATTGAAACACTGCCATCTCCTTGTCTGTTTAGCTCTCACCCCTCTAGCGCCAGTGGACAGCTCCAAAGCCCACCCACCTCAAGGCTGCCAACCCCTGGGTAGCCTGTATTAGCAAGTGTCAGCTCAAGCTTATTTGAATAACCGTCTAGTATGTATGCTGCTTTAAGCCAAATGCAAAACCTCTTTAAGTACAGAATACATTACCCAGAACAGAGGGAAAGAACTTTAATAATTCATGCATACTCCAGCACGTGGTAGATCTTTCAACTTACAACAGGAATCATCTCACCCACTGTGATGTCCCACGTTTAACAAAGAAAAGGGGAGGGGTGGAAGAGGAACATTTCTGCTATGGGAAGCCTGAAGTTTGAAGAATTAAAGCCTGCTAAATGTCTACTTGATCCCGGCCAATGGGCAACAAAACATATTTGCGACAGTGTGTAGGATGTGAAACAGCTTTGTTGCAAAGGATCTTGGGTCCCTTTCCACTTACAGGGATGTAAACGTGCAGGACTCCCCTCTGCGGCACCACCTGCTGATCTCTCAGGGAATTAGCTCCTGGACCCGGTGCCCCTTGTCTTTGGGGTGCTGCCCCCTGGCAATACCCCACAGATCTGGGTCTCCTCTCCCCAGGGAACCCCCACCCTCTATCCCCACCTTGCCTCAGTCTGGGCTACTTCCAGTCACCATCTAGCCCCCTTTCAAGCTTGTACCTTCCTCCAAAAGAAGTCAGGCCAAGAAAAGATATTACCTCATCTACTTCATCTCTTTCTATAGAAGAGAAGAGACAGATACAACCAACAGATGATGGGAGAATAAGATAAGTGAGAAGATCCCTTAGCAGAAATCAGGATCAGCACACAAATATTCACTAACAAAAACCAGGAGCTAAACATATGACAAATAGTCAACAGAAATCCTTCCACCGAGTAGAGTGAGAGAGGCTAACGCATTGATTAGCTGCCATTATGAAGTATGACACAAGGGGGCAGCAAAACTTAATCCAGTTTTTGCTTCTCATCTCTTTCCAACCTCTGCCATAAATAGACCCTGTTTGGATAACATAAACCGCCAGTCATCTCATGTGGATGCCTGTTAAATAGTCAAATAAAAAAGTAACTATAATTAGATGGAGTGCACAGTTTCAGCAGTTATGACAAAGATTGACTTAGATTTCTGCTCAGGCGCTTTCAATGCCCCACCCCCACCATTGTCTCTGGATATTGCATTGTTAGTTCCATTTTTACAGGGCATCGCTGCCATTTGTGCAAGTTCTTGCAGCACTTCTAGTCTCGAGGGAAATTACACTTTTATGCCTCTCATCAAGGTGCTGATGTAGTGTTCTCAAACATCTCTGCTCCCTTATTTCTGCGAGAGTGTGTGCACATTATGTGTGTGTGCCTAACCATTATTTTCTCTAATTTCCTCCTCGGCAGGTTTTCAGTGAATACCAAAATCATGATTCAGTTTTTTTAAGCAAAGCGCTGGGAGTGAGGGACTTGGTGACATTTTAGGGGATAATTTAACAAAACAAAAAAAATCTTTAGCCACAGCCCCGTTCCTCCTCCCAGATAAATATTAAAAAATAATAATAATAATAATAATAATAAACCCCCCCCAAATCTGGAATTGTATCCATCAATAAATACAACCCACTGTGAACATCTATTTCAATACAGATGTAGACAGCAGTCCCTTTACATCCCTGGACGCAGCCCCCTTTACTACCATGGAACTTATTCCCATATCACCCCAGCTTTACTACTAGGGTAACTTTTAGTTTCTTGTTATCCAAGAGATAAGGATTAGCTCCCAGGTGAGGAAGGTTTGCAGGATTGGGCCCTAAAGGACAAATTTTAAATTACGTAAATCATTTTGCAGAAGAGAGTTCTAAAACATGCCATTTGTTTAACACTGGTCTCCTTACTAGGGTGCATAAAAGTAAAGGAATTGCAGCATATTTGGTTAGAAGAAAGTATTTCTTTGTCCTTAAATTCTGCTAAGATGCAAAATATATTAAAGTGGGGGCAGCAGGGAAGAGAGGAAGATTCCATAAGATATCATAGCTGATAAGAGCTAGATATGACCTTTAGTTTACAGAGTCCATCCCTCTGGACCTACAGGATATGGTTCTCTGATACTGGATGTATCAATATCAAACTGATACTATGTTACAAGCCCTAAAGGAACCTGAACTTTCAAAGCCTCTATTCTCACTAGCAACAGGAATTGAAGGAGCCCAGCCCTTCCCAAGAGGCACTCAGCATCTCAGACCCAAAGCCAATGAGAAGCAAAAGACTTTGGCCCAGCCTGCAAACCATTATTAACAGGAGCGATTCTTACTCATTTGAAAAAACAACAAGGAGCCCTATTGGCACCTTAAAGACTAGTGATTTGAGAATTGACCTGCTAAGCCCAGGGCTGTGAGTTCAATGTGGGGGCTGTTTAGGGAACTGTAGTGAAAAAAGGTCTGGAGATTAGTCCTGCTTTGAGCAGGGGGTTGGACTAGATGACCTCCTGAGGTCCCTTCCAACCCTGATATTCTATGATTTGGGCATAAGCTTTTGTGGGCTAAAACCCACTTCATCAGATGCATGGAGTGGAAAATACAGGAGTCAGGTATGAGTATCAGCAGAGGGATCACTTTCTTGTCAACTGTTTGAAATGGGCCACCTTGATTACATTGGCCTCATTAGCACTACAAATGATGATTTCCCCTCCCTTGGTAGTCACCCTTTCTTGTGAACTGTTGAGAATAGGCCACTTCCACTTTAATTGAATTGGCTCATTAGCACTGCCCCCCCACTTGGTAAGGCAACTCCCATCTTTTCATGTTCTGTGTATTTATACCTGACTCCTGTATTTTCCACTTCATGCATCTGATGAAGTGGGTTTTAGCCCACAAAAGCTTATGCCCAAATAAATTTCTTAGTCTCTAAGGTGCCACAAGGACTCCTTGTTGTTTTTACTGATACAGACTAACACGGCTACCCCTCTGAAACCTGTTCCTCATTTGAGTACTCCCAGTGGAACTGCTCAGCTGGGTAGGGAGTAGTCACATGATTGAGGGCTTACTACAGTGAAACTAGTGAGTCAACATGTTTATTTGCATTATGGTATCACAGGGAAGCTTCATCTTCTCATGGCAGTGCCCTTAATGCATTGGGAAGCTTGCGTGTTCCAATGGCCCCGAGCGCTAGGCAGGTGGCAGTTTTAATTCTTCGTAGAGCCCCCCAAGCCGGACAGATCAAGGGATTGGGATCCGATAGAAAGCAGTCCACTGGTCCTGCAGGTTGGGGGATGAGCACAAGAGGTCAGTAACCGATCCTCATAAAGAAGTTTTAGAAACACAACCGGGTCATTATTCCAGCACACAGCACGATAGACTGGGATGATAGAGCTTTGTTCGTTGTCTCAGTGACGGTGGATGGCGCAGAAAGGATACAGCCTCAGAGGCCCTAACTGGGACCCTATTGTGCTGGGCATCACACAAACATGAAGATACTTACAGTGTTGGTGGACAAGAGAGAAAAACAGTGGTGTCAGAAACTGAGGCAAGGAGGGTCAGGCCTAGTGGTCAGAGCTGGGATCAGGAGTCAAGAACAGGCCTAGAACAAAGCAAGAGTGAGGCTGGAGCAGAGGAGAGTGCCAAGCCCCAACGTAACATTCAGCAGACTCAGCTGCTGTTTTTCCTGTGAGGCTTATATAGCTGCCCTGAGAGTCACCAGACCAGCTCCTGGCTTGTGGATTGGCTGCAGCCTAGCACAGGAATGACTCCTCCCCCTGTGACAGGTTGGACCCCCTTCTGGGTGCCACCTGATGTACTGGGGTTCCACTGAGCCTGCCTGTTCCACCAGCCTGGGCTCCCTCACGCTGTGCTTCTGCACATACACACACAGGGAGGGACACACCCAGCTTCAAACAGACACAGAGATCAGCTCTGTTTGGGAAGGCCAGCACTCTGTAAGCCCAAAATGATATTGTCTTGAGCTATATAGAGATCGCTCCCTCCCTCCCTCAATGTGGAGGAAGATACACACGGCTTTTTGTCCCCCCAGTTATGAATTACACAAGCTAGTTGTAGACTAAACAAAAAACAAGTTTATTAACTACAAAAGGTAAATTTTAAGGGATTATAAGGGACAGCAAACAGAACAAAGCAGATTTCTGAGCAAATAAAACAAAACATGCAAACTCAGCTTATTACACTAAATTAACTGGTTAATATTAGCAAGTTCTCACCCTAAATGTTGTTTTATGCAGGTTGCAGAGTTCCTTGTGGGGTAAACTGCACATCTTGCAGCACATCTCCAGGTATTCCTTTCACGGTCTAGATCTTTCTCGCCTGGGCTCAGCCCCTGCCCCCAGCTTAGTTCCTTGTTTCTTCAGGTGTTTTCAGCAGTCTTCCTTCTTGGGCAGGGAGGCAGTGGAGAAGATCAACTCACTCCCCAGCCTTAAATAGGATTTACATATGGCAGGAATCCTTTGTCTCCTACTTTGACTCCCACCCCCTCTTAATGGAAAAACACTAGCACTCCAAGATGGTGTTCAGTACCAGGTGACATGATCACCTGACCCTGCAGTGTTAAAGCAGCATCTCAGGAAACTTCTCAGGAAGGAGGGAGATTAGTAACTTCAAAGTCCTATTGTCCTTCCTAATGGCCCATCCAGGCTGATTGCGTACGGTCTGGTGGGCATTCCCCAGGTGCAAGCACTTCTGCAATTGATACACAGTTCATATTCCTAACTTCAGATACAGAAACAATACATGTGTATAAAATGGATAATCATTTTCAATCATAACCTTTCCAGTGATACTCCACATGACCCATCTTGCATAAAACATCTTAATTATGCCATATTCATATCATACGCATATCTCTGTGAAGAATATGGGGTGTAGAATCATACCCCCATGTGACTTAATCAGGTTCTGGTTCAAGGATGACTCATCATATCACAGATGGGAGCAGGGAAGTATCATTCTGGTTTTACAGATGGAAAACTGAGGTTGAGAGAGATTATGTGATTTGCCCAAGGTCACATGGGCAGTCTGTGGCAGAGAAAAAGAACTGACCCCCTCATCTCCTTAGTCCTCGTCCAGGCTCTTAAGACTATTTTGCTTATGTGTGGGATTAAACATGGCACACAAAAAAAGAAATGCTCACTTTGCCCATGCTTTAAATCACAAACAAAAGCAAGCAGAAACCAGTATGGGATAATATGACTGAAAATGCCCACAATAAGACATGCTGCCGCCTGTGTTATAATCCTTAATACTGTTGTACATTTGGGGCACAGATGATAAGAGATGCTGTGTGAAATGTGACTATTATCACAGAAATCTGATAAAACAAACTTCACAACAAGACAAAAGTCTGACCAAGCAGACCCAGATTTTGTCTTGCTGTTTGTTTTATGGCAACAGATATCATAGGGGAATTTGCTTATCTGCTGGGCTTAATACTTTCCTTTGGTCATAGCATAATTGTTCCAAACTTGCATTCCTGACGTACAGAAAACTCAGACTGGAATAGACGTGAGTTTGGGGTGTGCATGGAATGCAGGATCAGACACAATAGGGTAAAATCAAATCTAGGGCATTGTTTCCTGCATCAGTTGAGTGGTAATATTAAATTCAAGTTACTGGACTCTTACAGTATGGACAATTCAGCTGTTATAGGCAGAGAAGGCTATGGGCATACGGAGAGGCTCTGATATTCCTTATCATGTTAAGTAGTACCCGATTCCCCAGATATTAGACTCAATGGAGCTACTCATGGGGTGAGATACTACTCAACATGAATAAGGGCATAAGGACCCCTTGCCTTTAGTAAGGTGACAAATATTTGGGTTCATTATACAGGCTGCTTAATTAGAATCACTCCTCTTCCGTGTTAGACCTATTCACGTTTAACTGCTCCTTGTGCCCACGGCACGTGGCGACAGTCATACCGAGTGAAATCAATCTCTGGTGTAACACCTTTGAAGTTGCTGGCGTTGCACTAGGATTTATCTAACCTATTCTTTGCCCTAATGTTTTCAGAGATTGGGCCTGATCCTGATTGCACCAGATATACCCCAGCCTAACTCCACTGATCTCTGACTGGATTTCAGGCAGAGGTGGCTCTTTTTTGGCAGCAGGATTAACACTTTCCCTGCCAGTGCCCCCTGCACATCCCATCTCATATGTGCTTAATTCCCACGTTTCCTGTATAGCGATGGAATTAAGCACATGTTTAAGTGCTTCCTTGAAGCAGGAGACTGCATCCTGTATGTCATGTATCTCAGCTAAAAGGGATACAGTGACAATCGTTGCCAAGGGACGCGGAACGTATTCTATCTCTAGTGTGGAGAAGGAAGGGAAACTTGCAGTTATGAGACAAAAAAAGATCTTTGTATTTCCTGGTATTCGTATCATTGCTCACAATCATGAGACAATGACTGGGCCCTCCTTCAGCTTTCTAGCTAACCGAAACATAAAAGATTTGAAAAACTACATCACTTTTTATAATGTCATTTTAGGCTAAAAGGAAGCTCATTTGAAAAAGGATGGTGATGTGAGTCAGATAAAGATGTTTTTGCATAATTCTTCATCAGAATATGACTCACTGACATATTTGGTGGCAAACTGATTACTTGTTTGTCTGTTGCTTTATATAGCAAAACACAATGTGACCTTTTGATCCTGACTTTGAACTGCTAGGGATTTTCTCTCTCCTTTTGTTCCCATAGAGTGATTTAGGGCTCATTCCTTCAAGGTAGTCAATGGGTTTCCTCCCATGCTGATGTTTACACACGCGCTTAAGGGCTGGATTGGAAGAGAGATCACATGGGGCTCAAATCACATGCTGACTGTTCTACTCTGAAAAATAAAACTTTTTGGGGGAAAGAATAGAATTAAAAATTAAAGTCTTACACATTTCTCCCTGACCAATGTCAACAGCATTATTCAACTCCAGAGCGTTTTAGCTATGGATTTTCAGCTCTGACCTTGTAATCAGATGAGATGGTTAGCCCTGCACTTGTCTTTGAAGACGGCTAATAATTAAACTCCATTGTTTCATTCAAATACAACATGACTCTCACAATTTGTAACCATAAGCATTACAGCTGCAAAGAACAATGTTGGATAAACCTGCCCTTCAAAGATCAAAAGATGCAGAGGTTTGTCAATGGAAAAAAAAAAAGCATGGCTAAGCTGCTGCTTCTCAGCAACTATTGTAGGGTTAGAACTGAAGCTGTATAGATTGTTTTGCTTTCATTTCTTGGTCTCTGGGGGATTGTTATTCACCAGAACCGCATGGGAAAGCCGACACACCCAGAGATGTTTGTCGAGAGGTGGAGAGAAGAAAATTAAAAAAACCCTCAAACCAATTAAAAGTTCAAAGGATTGAACATGGCCTCTGTGTGAGCAGTGCATCCTGTGACATCTATTACTCAGTTAAAGGATAAAAACACACAAGAGAAGGAGGCAGGGGGAACGGGACATGAGCATAACACAGTTTTCTTTATACCTGCACTGTTTGCTTTCCCCTTGAGGCGTGAAAAAACATGGCCTCCACTGGGGATTTTGCACTCAGGCCAGCCATCAATTGCAAGCCATTGCTGTGGCTGTGCAAGAGTAGATAAGAAAAGCTGCAATTCACACTCAGGGGCAGCTCTAGGCATTTTGCCACCCCAAGCACGGCAGGCAGGCTGCCCTCCGCAGCTTGCCTGCGGAGGGACCGCTGGTCCCGTGGCTTCGGTGGACCTCCCGGGAGGCAGCCTGCCTGTCGCCCTTGCGGTGACCGGCAGAGCGCCCCCAGTGGCTTGCCGCCCCAAGCATGCGCTTGGCGTGCTGGGGCCTGGAGCCGCCCCTGCCCACACTGGAGGTGCTCACCTCAGCACCCAGCAGCGGTGCACAACCCATGAGAGATTTCGCCTGTCTACCCACATGTCTGGCCTTTGGCAGAAATCCCCAGTATACAACGGGCCCAAATCTGTATGAGAGAGTTTGCACCGATTTCTATAATTGGCATGAATCAAACACCTAAACGGTAGCCTTTGCTATGATTCAGGAAAGCATCCCCATTCAAGAACACACTTAAGTATGTTCTTAAGTCCCCCAGAGAGTCAAGCATGTGCTTAAAGTTAAGCATGTGCTCAAGTGCTGGCCTGAATCTTGGCCTCCTGCGCTGATCACCTTTCCAGTCAAAAGCAAAGCTAAATTTAGATTGCAGTCAAATGACAGATTGGTCATTATTATACACTGGGCAGAAAATAAATATTGGCCTGGATCCACGGCTGGTGTCAACCAGCATAGCTCCGTGGAAATCAGTTTACACCAACCAAGGATCTGGCCCATTCTTTAAAAGATTATTTCCATGGGAAGCTGTTTTAAAGCCAGGTTATGTTGGTGCTAATCCTGCCAGGAGAAGCAGTTCCCCCACCCAAGCTCTTTGCGAGATGCCCAGCGCTAGTGGTAAATGGGGGCTGAGGCGCACGTCGAGTTTGGTTGGGATTCCCAGCATTTGCCTTTCTGCATATGGATTGTCAAGCAGGGTGAACCGTTCAGGGGACTAACCCATTCCCCAGACACTCTCTCCCACTCATGTACATACAGCTGGCCACGCGTTCCACCCAGAGAAGAAAACACAATTAAGCCTGATGGGGAAACCCTGGCTCATGCAAGTAGTCCCGTTGACTTAAAAAGTGGAAGGAGCTGCCTTACCTTGAATGGGTCCAGCGGGGACTTCTCTGAGCAGGAGTTGCAGGATTTAGTCCTTGTTTATAACATGCATCACCGTTTGATGCCTCGTTCTGTCAGACTTGCTCTCGCAGTGTTGTTGTAGCTGTGTTGTTCCCAGGATATTCGACGGACAAGGTAGGCGAGGCAATACCTCTTATTGGACCAACTTCTTTTGGTCAGAGAGGTAAGCTCCAAAGCTCATCTTTCATACCAGCAGAAGTTGGTCTCATAACAGATTTTACCTCACCCACGTTGTCTCTCTAGACATGCTCTAGCACATAGAGCCCCATCATGCAAGGTGCTGAGCATCTCTTGGGAGGCGCTCAGCACCCCTCTTCTCCTACCACTTAACTGGAAGTTGAGGGCAATCAGCCCTCCCAGAAGGTGCTCAGCCTCTGGCAGGATGTGTGCTTGTACACAGTGCTGTTCACACAAAGTGTCAGCCTCATTTGCAACCCTTGGCATCTTAACAGACTCAGACCAGCCAATGCTCCTCCAGGTTTCCTGAAGTGAGCCCCCTGAAGGACAATCTTTACTTGCCGCTGTAAATTGGCTCTGAGGGCATCTGTACACTTTGGTGCTGCCTTTTCATGGTCATCTGATACCGAATGCTGAGAATGGTTTCACGTTTTCCTAGCAGTCAGAATACTGCGCAACCAGTCCTCACACCGCTCCTGACAGGCCTTTCTTCACTGCTAAAAAAGGGCGTGTTTTTACCTTGGGGTAAGTAACAGACGTGGGCTATGGCAAGGTAAAAACACAGTGAAGACCAGACACTTGAGTTTTATTGAGAGGTGACCAGCCCTATTCCCTTTTGACCTTGGCAAATTTACCTCACAGTAAAACTAAAGCGCCTAGTCTTCAACCATGTTTTTGCATCCAGATAGCTCATATGTGTTCATTACTGAGCTGTGTCAGCTCGAAAGCTTGTCTCTCTCACTAAGTTGGTCCAATAAAAGATATTACCTCACCCACCTTGTCTCTCTAATATCCTGGGACCCACACGGCTACAACAGCACTGCATATAATTATCCTGTGGTAAGAAATGCACCTTTTTTAGCAGTAAAAACAAAGTCACATGTGAGTTATAGAATCAGAGATGTAAGAGATGGTAAAAGACCTATTAAGTCCCCCAGTCCATCCCCTGCCAATGCAGGATTGTTTCCTACTGTCCTTTTGCTAGTGTTTTGCTGAGACTAGTTTTTAAAAGTCTCAAGTGCTGGGGCTGCCACTGTTTTCTTCAGGATATTACATTACGGCCCAATACAGCTCACACTCAGAAAGTTTTGCCTGCTATATGCAGCACAATATTTTCCCTTTATTAATTTCAGCCCATTATTCATGCCTAGATACCTCCATGATCAGTGCCCTATACATATCCAAAATAGATTAGATACTTGTACAACTACATTATTTCTCACTCTGTTTTTGGCTTTGCATTCCTTCCTTGGCTCTTTCCAAAGCACTTTTAGCTGAAGCAAGATCAAAGAAGCCATTAATCTCCTCAGTCCTCTGATCACTTCAGATGTTCTTCTCCAAAATCTATTCTGTTTATCGATATCTTTCTGGTGGTGAACTTCCCAGAACTGATTGCAATACATCATGACAGGTCACAGCAGAGCTATGAATGAAGGTGCTGGAAGCAAGATCTGAGTTAAATGCGGTGATTAAGTTGGTTTATTTCCATTTTGCTGATACAGAAACTAAGGCAGGAGTTATATGACTTGCCCAAGGGTAAGCTGTAACTTTGTGGCAGAGTTGGGACGAAAACCCACATATCCTAATGCATAGTCCTATGCTTCAGCAAGAGGAAGACCAAGGACAAGGTAGGCCTGTTACTCCATGAGGGGAGAAAAACAATAACAGAAAATGTGGAAATGGCAGAAGTGCTAAATGACTCTTTTGTTTCAGTTTTTGCTGAAAAGGTTAGCAGTGATTGGACGTCTAACATAGTGAATGTCCATGAAAATGAGGTAGGATAAGAGGTGAAAATAAGGACAGAACAAGTTAAAAATTACTTAGATAAGTTAGATGTCTCCAAGTCACCAGGGCCTGATGAAATAAATCCCACAATACTCAACAAGCTGACTGAGGAGATATCTGAGCCGTTCGAGATTATCTTTGAAAAGTTATGGAAGATGGGAGAGATTCCAGGGGACAGGAAAAGGGCAAATATAGTGTCAATTTATAAAAAAAGGAAATAAGGGCAACCCAGGGAATTACAGACTGGTCAGTTTAACTTAAGATAATGGAGCAAATAATTAAGCAATCAGTTTGAAGATAGTAAGCTGATAAGTAACAGTCAGCAGGGATTTGTCAAGAACAGATCTTGTCAAACCAACTTAATAGCTTTCTTTGATAGGGTAACAAGCCTTGTGGATTGGGGGAAGCGGTAGATGTGGTATATCTTGACTTTAGTAAGGCTTTTGATACTGTCTTGCATGACCTTCTTATAAACAAACTAGAGAAATACAACCCTGATGGAGCTACTATAAGGTGGGTGCATAACTGGTTGGAAAACTGTTCCCAGACAGCAATTATCAGTGATTCACAATCAAGCTGGAAGGGAATAATGAGTGGGGTCCCACAGGGATCAGTTCTGGGTCTGGTTCTGTTCAATATCTTCATCAATGATTTCGATAATGGCAGAGAGAGTACACTTATAAAGTTTGCAGATGATACCAAGCTGAGACGGGTTGCAAATGCTTTGGAAGATAGGATTAAAACTCAGAATGATCCGGACAAACTGGAGAAATGGTCTGAAGAAAATAAGATGAAATTCAATAAGGACAAATGCAAAGTACTCCACTTAGGAAGGAACAATCAGTTGCACACACACAAAATGGGAAATGACTTCCTAGGAAGGAGTACTGAGGAAAGGGATCTGGGGGGTCATAGTGGATCACAAGCTGAATATGAGTCAACAGTGCAACACTGTTGCAAAAAAAAAAAGCAAACATTATTCTGAGATGTACTAGCTGGAGTGTTGTAAGCAAGACATGAAGTAATTCTTCCACTCTACTCCGTGCTGATTAGGCCTCAACTGGAGAATTGTGTCCAGTTCTGGGCGCCACATTTCAGAAAGGACATGGACAAATTGGAGAAAATCCAGAGAAGAGCAACAAAAATGATTAAAGGTCTAGAAAACATGACCTATGAGAGAAGATTGAAAAAATTGGGTTTGTTTAGTGTGGAGAAAAGAAGACAGAGGGGACATGATAACAGTTTTCAAGTCCATAAAAGGTTGTTACAAGGAAGAGGAAGAAAAATTGTTCTTCTTAACCTCTGAGGTTAGGACAAGAAGCAATAGGCTTAAATTGAAGCAAGGGAGGTTTAGGTTGGTCATTAGGAAAAACTTCCCAGCTGTCAGGGTGGTTAAGCACTGGAATAAATTGCCTAGGGAGATTGTGGAATCTCCATCATTGGAGATGTTTAAGAGCAGGTTAGACAAACACCTGTCAGGAATGGTCTAGCTAATATTTAGTCCTGCCTTGAGTGCAGGGGACTGGACTAGATGACCTCTCGAGGTCCCTTCCAATTCTATGATTCTGTGATTCAACTGTTACACCACAGTTTCTCACCTTCTGTGAGAATGGTGGAACTCTTTCGCTCACATTTTGTCATTTCTGCATCCTTAGAAACTGAAGAGTTATTATTTATTATTGAGTTATTTAAATATGAGCACAATATATGAAGAAAAGGGTGGATGTTCTGGTGACCTGGAAAAAGGGACCTTTGATGTAACTGAAACACCCATGACTTCTTTCATTTGAAAAAAAGGGGTGGGGGAGGCAGATCATCAATTGGGATAAAACTGTGGCCCTCCTCTGACTTCATTTCCCCTAGCTGAGGATCTGGTCCAATAACACTAGTGTGAGAGTGAAGTTAGCAATGCCACTTATTCTTTCCAATTGTTTCCTTTAATGAGGAGAAACAATAGGAGATGTATGCTGCATGCCTTTGTGAATAGATGACCATTGACCTCTCAGTAAATAAGGCAGGTGAAATGTAAGTACAGTGTCTGGCAATGAGATTGATGATTGGCAGGAAGGGTGATGAAGGGAGGGAGATGTGTTCTTTGCTGCTGAGAGTCTTCCTGGACCGCCACAGCTTCTTAGCACGTCATCCAGGCTGCTGCTGTCTCCATTTCTTTTTTCAAAGCTCATTCTAAAATTCTCCAATTTGTCCATGTCCTGTGGACTCTAATTCTTTCTCTGTCGCTCTTATGACTCAGTTATTTCATGGAGTCAGCACAGAACATCTTTGCCCCACAGTTTTCTATAACTTCTGCCATAAAGTGTCCTATCATGCAGGCTACCACTGGCCCTGCCTGGGGGTAGGGAAAGATAAGTGCTGTAGCTGCTATACGTGGAAAGGAAGGGTGGTCTCTGGGTTAAGGCAGAGCGAATGGGTTCAGAGTTCAGTTCTGCCACAGACTCACAATGGGTGCTTCTACACAGCAAAAGAAGAAGATACCCACGGCAGTGAGTCTCAGGCCTGGATCAACTGACTGTGGAGAGAGACGACCTGTGGTGGGGGCATGCGGGGTCATGTGCCCTCCCCCCCAGATTTGCTGTTTGGCTTGTATTGAGTATGCTCACACAGACTGAGCATGCTCAGTTACACAGCTGAAGCCGGCTGCCCTCACTCTGCCCCTCCCCCACCACTGGCAGGCGCGGGTTGTCTCTGATTGCAGGGCTAGAAATAGCAGTGTAGACATGTGGGCTCTGAGACCCTCCCCTCTCGCCAGGCTTCAGAGCCCGGACTCCAGCCCGAGTGGGAACGTCTACACTGCTATTTCTAAGCCTGTCGCAGGAGCTCCAAGAGCCTGACTCCGTTGACCTGGGCTCAGAGACTCACAGCTGTGGTTTTACTGTTTGGGGGGTTGTTTGCTGTGTAGACATACCCTGTGTGACCGTGGGCAAGTCATTTTAATCTCTGTATATCTAAATCCCCGTCTCTAAAATGGGCATCATGATCCTTCCTTTCTCCTGTCTACTTAGATGCTAATCCCACAAACACACATGCTTAACTTGATGCATTGAGTAGTCTCAGTGAAATCAATGTGACCTCTCAGCATGTAAAATGAAACGTGTATAAATGTTTGCAGGATGGCAGCTTAGACTGTCAGCTCTCTGGGCTGGGGGCTATTGCTGAGTGTTCGTACATCACCTGTTCGGTGGGGCCCCAATCTCAGTTGGGGCTTTGAGGTGCTTCCAGAAAACAAATAATAAACTTTCAATGGCGCTGAAAACATTCCTATTTTATAGGGTTCAATTCTGCTCTTGCTTAAACTGAGAAACGAATGTGGCCCATAAAATGTTTACACATTACTATTTTTTTAAATAAACCCAACATGTTATGTCTCAACTAAGTTGACAACAACCCCTTTAGCTGTCCTAAAGTTCAACTACCTGGGACGTTTTCCCTAGGAAAAGCTTTATTAAATGATTTGCGCTTCTAGCACTTTTTGTTCCAAATTATGTCACTCCCTCTTTCATTTCCTCTTCAAGCTCGCTGCTTGCTACAGTTAATTTGGTTGTCCTTGCCTTGACTACCATAAATATACTTTCCCAGTAGTACTTTGTAAGCTGAATTCGTCAAGTGATCTTGGCTATAACATTCAAGAAAACAGGGTCGACAAGATTAAAGGCTGGGAGAACTTTATGGATGAAGATACTGCTTTAAAATCAGCCATAAAGATGCACGAGCAAAAAAGTGCTGATAAGGTTGAGACATTTCACGGTTGCTAAAATTTTGACCTTAGATGTTATATTAGAAGAAATAATTGTTCACTTATTTCCCCTCTCCCTCCGCATCATATTAAAGCAAAACACTCCACTTGGAATTCCTGAACAAAAGGCCTTCCAGGTGGTGCCAGATTAAAAACAAGGAGATAAAACCTGACCTTCAACCAGAAAGGCATAGCCTCCGAAGCCTGCCTCAATCTTCAGGCATATAGGTTCCGATCTAAGCTACAAGATACTGCAGGACAAGCTCCCGACTTGGGATCAATGGCACAGGGGCAATCCACAACGTAAGGAGGTCATTCTTACAACCACAAGTGGCAGCTTTCATTTTTCCACCCCTGCTCTGCTCCGAGGCCCCGTCCCCACTCTGGCCCTCCCCCCAGGGTCCCACTCTCACTCGACCTCTTTCCACTCCTGCCCCGCCCCTCCCCCGAGTCTCCACCCTCGCTCTGCCTATTCTCGCCCCTGCTCCGCTGACCGTCCCTGCACAGCTGATCGTCGGGTGGCTGGTGGGTGCTGAGCACCCACTATTTTTTCCCCATGGGTGCTTTCCAGTGTAGACATATCCTAAGAGTCACCCTGAATGAGGAGTGGTGCCTTTATCATGTTGGGAGGGAGAAGGGTTTTTGATTTACACCTCGGCCTTTGATTAGTAATGATTAGACAACAATGCCTTTGTTTACACCAGATTGCAACTGGTATACGTTAAAACACCACTGAAAGGGCGAATAGTTTCGTGACTGAAGCTCCGGAAGGGAATTCAGGAGAGCTGAGTTCAATTTCTACTTGTGCATAAGACTTTTTGTATAACATTGGCTAAGGAATTTAATCTCTGTGCCTCAGTTCCTTGTCTGTAAAATGGGGATAAATATACTACGTTTGTCCATTTAAACAGCAAGTTCTTCTAAGCAGAGATGATTTTATTGTGTGTATGTACAAAACAGCTGGTTGGGAATGTTCCATCAACAATTCCTTGATGGAAAAGTAGTTTCTGCAAAATCAATTTTTTCAGCAGAAAAATTTCAATTTAGACAGTTTTCTGATTTTCCATTGTGAAAATCTAAATGAAATAGTTCATTTTGGGTTGATTTGACCCATATCAAAGCATTTTGATTTGCTGAACTGAAAAAAAACTTATGTTTTGAGTCATTTGAACTAAATACCTGATGCAGATGCAGTTTAATGTTGAACTGAGTCAGGTATTGTGGAGTCTTATAGGTGTTATAGTTCAGTTTTTGATTCCATTCTTTCCTGTGGGCCAGGATCTTTGGCCAGACTGCATCTCCCATAATACAGTGTGGACTCCATCTGACCGAGCCACTTGATGCATTGTGGGAGTTGCATGATTGCAGTGCATCATGGAAAATGTAGTTTGGCCCAGGAGCCTCACATATAGGGAAGAATAAGGGCATAAGGCACCCAAACTACAGCTTCCATGAAGCACCAGGACACTGCAAGAGGATGCAGTTTAATATTGAACTGACTTGAAATGAGGAGCTTTGCCATTTCCAGATTGAAATTTTTTGCACTTTTCATTCTGCAAAAAACGTGATAGTTTGACCAGGATGAAAACACAAGTCAAAATATCAGATGTTCCTGTAAGGCAGAAATTCCCCTTTTTGCTTGGTTCTGCTGTACAGGACCTAACACAATGGAGCTCTGGTCACAACCTCTTTTTGCTACAAATACATTTATTGTACTAAAACCCTGGAAAATTCCAGAACTAAGGCATACAGATGATTTGAGACATGGTGTAATTCTGCTTTCCTCACAGTGAATTACACTGTCCAAGGTTTGAACAAGAGGCACCCGTTGCTTATTTTGTAACACGCCATATGACTTTCTCTCTTTAGCTGTTCTCATATAAAAGCTTTGCTCTAGAGAGCTTACCAAGCCGGCTTTTCTATGTTAGGTTGTCCCAGACATTTTCGCTATTCATTCTGAGACCGACTGCTGTTAAAAGGGTTATAACAAAGACGTAACGTGCTCCTTTCACATCTTTCCGATCCATCTGAGTTAAACCTACATTTTAGTCCTTTATACTCCTCTTTCCGTTTTTTCTCTCAACAGGAATCAGACCATTTTATTCAAGCCATTTACACAATATCATGTTAACCCATTAAAACTTCAAATAATGCATTGTACGTTCACCAAAGCCTCCCATCCTTTCCCCTAAAAGGAATGATCGTTTCTGTAAATCTCAATTCTCTTGTTCGTTTCAAAGGGGTCTTTCACTTCGTGGGAATCCTCCCATTCTCATTACACTTCACATCCGAACAGTTGCCCTGGAAACAGAGGGTCTGATCCAGCGAGGGAGCTTTGCTCCTCAACGCTCATTGGTTTGGTAGTGGCTAAAGTAATTCAGTACTTTTCTAAGGATGCTCAGCATCTTGCAGGATAGGGGCCTTATTTATTAAATATTGTAGAACACTAGTCCTAGGATGACAGGAAATGATGCTGTGTTTTATAAGCCCTTCCACTCCTCCTCCTCAATAACAAGGGGCGTGAAGAAGTTATAACTGCTTGATATACTTCTCTGGCGTCTGATCTCGTTTATAGGCTTAGGGCATTGGAAAATGTTAATGCACACCAATGTTTAGTTGAAAAGTCTCTGGGAAAGTCCTTAAGTGGGCGTCACTGACTTTTTACTGACATGGTGTTTAGAATAGGCCAGCTGATTTGTTATTGAACTATCCTGGTTAATGGAGGATTGGGTTACAGTGAGAAAAACCAGCTTGGAAAAAACCCTGGACGTTCTTTAAGATAAGTGCTGAAATTCCTCCAAACAAACTCCTAGCCAAAGCAAGAACCCAAGTCTCAGCATTGCCCAAAGAATTTTCAGTGTGAGAATGGACTTGGGGGTTTGAGTAATAATTGGCTCCAGGGTGACCTTTCATAAATGGAGAAAGAGGAAGGACTTATGGTTAGGGCACTGGACTGGGACTCAGGAGAGCTGAATTCAAATCCTAGCTGTGCCAGACATTCTCTGTGTGACCCTAGACAAATAACTATTAATGTTACCAATCCAAAGCAGGACATGAAATCATCAGTCCTGAAGAAACATCGACTAGTACCAAACACTGCAGCCTCTCTCTTCAACAACCCAGGCTACTGTGAGCACATCAAACCTATCTCCAAGCTGGCTCGCCACTGAATAATAAGTCAAGTTCAAAGTCTTGGTCCTTATCTTCAAGGCGCTCAATGGCTGAGCCCAGCATGTCCTCTAAAAAGTTGATTAATGATGTGGGATGAAGACCCTGGTCAATTTCACTCTTCTGGCACAATGGAATTCCCTACCATCAGGGTAAAGCTCAGCCAGGTAAGAGATGGAGCTTTCCAGGGGGCTGGCCTTACACTGGGAAATAAACTCCTCAAGGGAGTAACAACCATCCCAAGATGCACTTCTTCGACCTACCAAAACAAAACACCCACTGCACACACAGTTCTCCTGCTACGGAGAGGCCAAAGGAGCAAACAAACTACACACAACGGATGTGGAGTCATGTTGCTTAATGCGCTACTGGAAGGTTCTCCAATACTACGTAAGACTGGGCCCAATTTTCAATAAAGCTGTGCACCCATTTAGGCCCTTAAATAAGAATCTAGATCATCAATAGGTCAGCATACTGGGGCACATTGGGTTCTGAGCACCTTTGAAAATTCTGCCGTTATTACTCAACCAATGAGAGATGCTGGGTGCTGAGAACTTCTGAAAGATTGTCCCCACTTGTGAAGACTTGAAATCAGACCTGACGTAGGTCTCTAAATGGAAGTGAGTTCCTCTGAAAATGTTGCCTGGTGCTTTTCAAAAATTGCTTCGTCCTAGAGCTAACTTACCACACTGCCTTTCTCACTGCTAAACAGCTGTTCCTCTTGGCCACCTGGGCTGCTCATCCAAAAGAAATAAAAGCCACGTACCTGAAAAAGTGATATGACCGAAATGATAAACAGTAAGTAACATGTTTACCAGGGATTTGGTATGTCACACTGTGAGTCTGGTGTCGATACTGTACATATAATACACAGGGAGAATTTTTATGTAATGTTAAAAAAATATGATATGCAAGTACAGCACAAAAAAGTTTCTTTGTACAACTGTAATGCAATCCGGACCAAATGGCAAAGAAAAATATCAAAAATTATAAAAACTGCTAGGTCTCAGTCCAAAGTTTTCCCTCTGGTGCCAAATGCTGCAAGATACAGATTATACTAATGTTGACACATTTGAAATAAACATACAATACATTTGGGTTGCTGTGCTTGTGGGTGTTTTTAAACACATCAAGAGTTTACCATTATACAGATGGCAAAGCCGAAACTGATCAATCCACCTTCTGTTCCTCAAATAGAGATCTGGGTATCTATGCCTCACTACAGTACTCTCTGTTGTGGAGAGCTGGAAACAGAGCCAGGTGTTTTATGCCATTTCTAAGAACAGATGCTTTCCTGAGGGTCCAGCAGCCACACAGAGGTTAAGGCATTGGAGTAGGATTTGAGAAATTTCAGTTCGATTCCCAGCTGTGCAACAGACTTACTGTGTCTCAGTTCCTAGCTGTAAAATGGGGCTAACACTGCCTTTGTCAATTTCAGTTGCAAACTTTTTGGACCAAAGGCCATCTCTCACTATCACAGTTGCCAACTTTCACGCAGTAAATAAACACCCCGACTTTCACAATAATCCACAAATCAAGCTCATCCCATTTCAAAACAAGGCCCAAAGAAGCCAATCCCTAAGAACCCCAGCACTCTATGTGACTAGATCCCCCTGGCGTGCAGTCTGGGACTGTGGTGGGCCCGCTGTGCACCCCTGACTCTCTCCCGCCCTCGGCCCTGCTTGCCCCCCCTTGCCCCTGCGTGCCCCTTGCCCCTGCTTGCCGGTAACTGATCAAAAAAAGAGAAGCAACAAGCTGCAAGCCAAAAACTAGCCAACAAGCAACTCACAAGACAATTAAGCCAAAAACAAGCCCATTTTCTGTGGTTTTTGTGTGGGTTTGGCATGTCTGCTCACTATGTGCAATGCCCCACACCGGGGTGGTGGTGGTGGGGGCTCTGATCTCAACTGCGAACTCTAGAAGCTCCTATTTAGTACAAAGATGCTACTGCTTGGAGGTGTTACTGTCAATTCCATGATCGGACAACACACCACACAGGAAGCAAGGGGACATCTGTTCATATGAACTTATAAATATTAAGGTTGATTCTGTATACAGAACCCTCCCCTGCTCTGTTTAATAATGGCACTGGCTCAAGATAGTCTCTAACAGCGACGTCAGGTGGCAAATGTTTTTCCACAGGAGCATGTATTCCATGGAGGACCGTGTGAGCATTAAATCTAATTATTCCTGGCAAAGCATCCATCATGTTTATGAACTTTTCATAGAAAATAATCATGCCTTCCCCTCAACGAAATCAAGTCTGCGGGTGAAACAAGATTGGGTATGCACACAAACATGCGCAGGTCCACAAATACCAGCTGTGGCTTAAACCTGGGTTTTATGAAATGGGCAACAACTGTGATGTTATGTAGAAAGCAACTTCTGCGTATCTTTCTTGGTACCGACATCTCTCCTTTCTGTAGCTTTTGGATGCCGCTCAATCATCAGTGGAGTTTTTTCCCCTCAGCACACCTATGAGGCAGGGAGGGTGTTGTCCCTGTTTTACAGTTGGAGACCGAGAAACAGAATAGACGAAAGGGTACATCTACATTGCAAAAACAGCCCTGTGGCTACCAGGGTAAACATAGCAGTGTAAATGTTCCAGCTCAGGCGGGAGCCCGGGCTCTGAGGTCCTACCCACTGGCCGGGTTCTAACCCAAGCAGGTACATCTATGCTGCTATTTTTAACTCCATAGTGTGAGTCATGGGATATAAGGGAAGGTCCTTTCATGGATTGAGAACTGGTTAAAAGACAGGGAACAAAGGGTAGGAATAAATGGTAAATTCTCAGAATGGAGAGGGGTAACTAGTGGTGTTCCCCAAGGGTCAGTCCTAGGGCCAGTCCTATTCAACTTATTCATAAATGATCTGGAGAAAGGGGTAAACAGCGAGGTGGCAAAGTTTGCAGATGATACTAAACTGCTCAAGATAGTTAAGACCAAAGCAGACTGTGAAGAACTTCAAAAAGATCTCACAAAACTAAGTGATTGGGCAACAAAATGGCAAATGAAATTTAATGTGGATAAATGTAAAGTAATGCACATTGGAAAAAATAACCCCAACTATACATACAATATGATAGGGGCTAATTTAGCTACAACGAGTCAGGAAAAAGATCTTAGAGTCATTGTGGATAGTTCTCTGAAGATGTCCACACAGTGTGCAGAGGCGGTCAAAAAAAGCAAACAGGATGTTAGGAATTATTAAAAAGGGGATAGAGAATAAGATGGAGAATGTCTTATGGCCCTTATATAAATCCATGGTACGCCCATATCTTGAATACTGTTTCCAGATGTGGTCTCCTCATCTCAAAAAAGATATACTGGCACTAGAAAAGGTTCAGAGAAGGGCAACTAAAATGATTAGGGGTTTGGAACGGGTTCCATATGATGAGAGATTAAAGAGGCTAGGACTTTTCAGCTTGGAAAAGAGGAGACTAAGGGGAGTATGATAGAGGTATATAAAATCATGAGTGACGTTGAGAAAGTGGATAAGGAAAAGTTATTTACTTATTCCCATAATACAAGAACTAGGGGTCACCAAATGAAATTAATAGGCAGCAGGTTTAGAACAAATAAAAGGAAGTTCTTCACACAGCGCACAGTCAACTTGTAAAAGCAGCAAAGAGTCCTGTGGCACCTTATAGACTAACAGACGTTTTGGAGCATGAGCTTTCGTGGGTGAATACCCACTTCGTTGGATGCATGAAAAGCTCATGCTCCAAAACATCTGTTAGTCTATAAGGTGCCACAGGACTTTTTGCTGCTTTTACAGATCCAGACTAACACGGCTACCCTTCTGATACTAGTCAACTTGTGGAATTCCTTACCTGAGGAGGTTGTGAAGGCTGGGACTATGATGGTGTTTAAAAGAGAACTGGATAAATTCATGGTGGTTAAGTCCATAAATGGCTATTAGCCCAGATGGGTAAGGAATGGTGTCCCAAGCCTCTGTTCATCAGAGGATGGAGATGGATGGCAGGAGAGAGATCACTTGATCATTGCCTGTTAGGTTCACTCCCTCTGGGGCACCTGGCATTGGCCACTGTCGGTAGACAGGATACTGGGCTAGATGGACCTTTGGTTTGACCCAGTATGGCCGTTCTTATGTTCTATGTTCTTAGTCCCATGAGTCCGAGTCAGTTGACCCAGGCTCTGAGACTCGCTGCCATGGGATTATTTGTTCGGTTTTCTTCTGCAGTGTAGACGTACCCTAAGTGACTTGACAAAGGTCACACAGGAAGTTTGTGGTGGAACCAGAAATTGCTTCCTGAGTTCCACCACAATACAGCTGCCCACAGGGGCTAGACACTACAATGGCTGGTGTTACAAAAGTATTAGAGATGGCTATTTGTTTGTGTTCAGAAATGTGCAGGGCGTGACAACAGCCACCATCCATTGCTTGAGGAGGTCACGCATCTCCATTCTTTCTCCAGTTGTCTTTTGAGGTGGATTTGCTGAGCCACACACAGACATGTCCTCCTGAGCAGATGTGTTATTTCTTGTGCTTTGGCACAATTCCTTCTCTGATTCCTCACATTGCTCCCAGGGAAAAATAATCCAAATCCTCCCTTTATCATGCACAGATTGCTTCTCCCCTCCTGCAGGCTCAGCATTAGGGCTGAGAGAACAAAGGACATTTTGGTCCAGGAGACAGAATCAAAAAAGGCAAAAAAAAATCTGGTTTGATTAAAAGTAAAATATTTTTTTCCAAAGTTTTATTGAAACAACTCGCTCCCCACCACCCAAAAAAAATGTTGCTTCAAAACCAAAATTTTGGGAATTTTTTATTCATTTCAAGTTGACTTAAAGCCAATTTTTTTAATCTTGAATTGGCTATTTTGGGGGTGAAAATATGGACACAAGGAAAATATTTTGGGGGTCTAAATATGGACACAAGTTAAAATTACTCATCTGTGGACTGTTTGGATTCTAACAGTACAGACTACCTGAGTGAGAAGATGGAGAGCCCCAGAGTTATTCTGGGTAGCCCTAATTTTTTGGGGGCGGGGGGAAACTGGCAGATTACAATATCTCTGCTACCTTTTGAAAGTATGGACTGCGACTCACCTGTACATGTATTCTACCTGCTTTAACCTCTCAATAACTCTCATTCCTTTTTCCTAGCTCATAAACCTTTAGTTAGTTTTCTATAGAATTGGCTATGAGGGTTATCTTTGGTGTGAGATCTAGGATGCAAATCAACCTGGATGAGTGACTGTTCTCTTGGGACTGCATGTAACCTGGAATATTTTGGGAGTTTTGTTGTAAGTGGCCATGTATCACATAGTCTAGCTTGCCTGGGTGGCAAGTGTCTGAAGTGTCTATGGGGACTATGCGTGACTCCATTATAATACTATTGTAGTACTTTGAGAGTTGACATTTGGTACTGGTTTGGTGAAATCTGACTATCGAGCAAACCACCAGTTTGGAGGGTCTGCCCTGCTTTTGACAGCCTGCCATGAAGGTCGTGAGCCACTCCAGACAGCGTGACAATAGTGTTCTTATTTAAAATGTCTGAATGTTTGAGACAATCTAATGATTCACGGAGAATAAATTACTCAATGAGTTTAGACAGGGATTTTCAAGAGTCCAAGGGAATTGGTACCCAAATCCCATTGGGTGCTTATGGTTCAGCACCCTTAGGCTCCTTTGAGTGCCCCAGACTTAGTCATTTGACATGAGTCACTCATAAGCCAATCCTGACTGCAAGTAACTTGGGTAGTCACAGATACTTGCCAAATGTGCACCAGTTCGTAGGCGCTAAGTGGGTGCTCTGGGGCTGGAGCACCCACGGGGGAAAATGGTGAATGCTGAGCACCCACCAGCAGCCCCCCTGCCAGCTGCCCCCCGCCTCCCAATGTTTGCCACCCGCCAGCAGGCCCTGATGATCAGCACCTTCCCCTCCCTCCCCACACTTCCCACCTGCCACGATCAGCTGTTTTGTGGTGTGCAGGAGGCTTTGGGAGGAGCAAGGGGGCAGCACGCTGGGGGAAAGGGGTTAAACAGGGTGGGAAGATGCGGGGTGGTGGTGGAGCAGGGGAAGGAAGAGGTGAACTGGGGCGGGGCCTTGGAGGAAAGGGTGGAGTGGGGGCGGAGCCTGGGACAGAGCCAGGGATTGAGCACCCTCCAGCACATTGGAAAGTCGACGCCTGTGGACCAGTTTCATCCTATGTGCCACTTTGCAGACTGCTCACTTCAACCATTTGCTTCTCACTGTCCATTATTAGCCATTGGTCAGGTACATCACAGGGTATATTTCCTGCTCCCTGAGTGGATGAATGACAGGGGAATAAGGGATAACAAATGATAAACAGTGAGCATCAAACCCTCCTTGTCAAGTGCAGCTACCCTAGTTAATATGCAAGTAGGGGTCATGCCATGACCTGGAGGAGTGACTGTTCCCTTGGGACTGCATGTAACCTGGAATACAAACATTCAATCTTCAGCTGCTCATGTGAACAACAGCCCATTTCTATGAAAGTTGTATAACCGCCACCATCTTGGTGGACACACGGAGGACTGAACCTGGGACTGCTAGTGCTAAATGCATGAGTCTCTACAGCTGAGCTAAAAAACATCTCCCTTGCAACATGACCTGATGCTGAACTCACCCACACCATATACAGATGAGCTGCAGAGGGAGCTTTGTAACCCACTGACCCCATGGCCTACATGTGGAAATAAGGGCTGCAAATATGGTGACTATCTGTTTGGATTTAGAATAAATGTGTGGGAGTGCTGTGTCTGTAGGGCTCGCCCAGCTCTAATCAGGGTATAGCTGAGGTGCAGGAGTTTGGAGCAACTCTCGTCGGTGAAAAATCCCATGCAGAGGTCCAGCATGAAGAATATGCACTCAAAATAGGCCTTAAGCATGGCATAGGTTCTGTGCTGGCCCTCTATGCAGGGGTGAATATTTCACCCACAGATGGAATAGATACGTTAAATCTTTGCACGCTGTTTTGTCAGGCCCATATGCTCTTTTAAGGACAAGCGACTATAGGAGTTGCACAGAGAGAGTTAGTCCTGGACTAACATGAAAAGAATCTCCTGTAACTTGCAATACCTGGAAGCACCACTGGGTGGTTCTCCGTCACTCATTCCAGTCCCTTAGCTAGAGTCTTCCTCCGGCCTGATCCAAAGCCCACAGAATGGAAAGCCTCTCCTGGGCTTCAGTGGGCTCTGAATGAGGCCCATGCTCCCATGCAAGCGTTATCTCTGAAAGCAGTTCCTGTTCTTGAAACACAGATGTGCCACCCGAGCTTGTGTCAGCCGCTCAGCGCCTAGCACCGGGCTCCGCATTTGCTGCTAAGCTCCAAGCCACGGGCTGCGAACGACACGCTGGTTTTGCCAGGAACAAGAGAGGAAGTTTGAGTACCCACAGTATTAAAGTGATAAAAATAATCTCACCGGTAGCTTAAGCAAAACTGCAGCTGGCGGCTCAAGGCGACGCTGCCGAGTTGGCGTTCAAAGGAGCAGGGATCGGGGGAGGCGGTTTAAAGACTTTGTTTCTGCTCTGGCACAGTTGCAGTTGAACAGGGTGGAATGAACGTGGGGAGTGATACAGAATGAGAGCAGTGCAGGGGGAAGGGAATTAACCAGCACAAATCAGATCCAATTCTTTCTTGCTGTAACCCCATTGGTCTCCTCTGCGGGGCACTGTTTACCTGGTATGCCCTGCTGTAGGATGAGAGAGAATAGACACTCTGGGGATGCCTACACTGCAGCTGGGAGTGCGGGCAGATGCTTGGTTTGCTGGAGCTAGCATGCTGGAAGTAGCAGCGTGGAAATTGCAGCACGAGCAGTGGCTCAGGCTAGCAACCTGAGCTCAACCCCAAGGGCGGGCGGGCGGGCGGGGGGGCAGGCTTGAACTTGGATAGCTAGTCTGAGCCCCCACTGGTGCCACAACATCCACACTGCTTTTTTTAGCCAGAGCTAGTGCGTGTCTGTCTGCATGAGCTAGGAATTGCACCTCCCCACTGCAGTGTAAACATACCCTTTGTGCTTCAGCAGAGGCCTAGGATGCTGAGCTAGCTGGAGTTAGTACCAGTAACAACAGCACCAGAGCAGGAACAAATACTTTTCATCAACAGCCATCCCTACTCCTTCAAACAGAAGGTTCCTTCTTGGAGCATGGAGGATGAAGCGTTCCAGGAATGTCAATGATCTGCACACACTCTTCTGGAGAGGCCTAAGGATCTCTGAAGGTGAGGGAGGTAAGGATCTCCTGCCCAGCCATACTCTGGAGGTTAGACTGCAGCCTTCACCCATGGAAGAAGATGGCACCAGATCAAGAGGGAAAGGAGGACAGGGGAGACATCTGTGGTGTGGGGAATTCCCACACAAACTAATCCTTAAACTCACCAATGCTTAGCTTCAACCCTGACCTGACCTGCAGTTCTAGGGGTGAAAGGATGGTTTCAGCTCTACCGATGACATTCAATCTGCTGAGGCTGCAAAAAAGAAGTTGCTAATCGCCAGCTAGGGTGGCGGATGTGATTAGGGGCTAAAATCCGCACTCAATGCCCCTCTGGTGTCCCTCATCTTGAGGGACCTCACTCATGTTAGACCCAAAGTTAGCTATGTGCTCTGCAAATTTGGTGCCATTCCTCACCCTTGGAATGGGGTTGGTGAGTTATTCACCCTGATGGAAGTAGGGTGACCAGACAGCAAATGTGAAAAATCGGGATGGCGGTGGGGGGTAATTGGTGCCTATATAAGAAAAAGCCCCAAATATTGGGACTGTCCCTATAAAATCGGGACATCTAGTCACCCTAGATGGAAGGAAGCCCACAGCATTTCAAGTTTCCGGCATGAATTCATTTTTATTTGTCCTTCATTCTGAGTCTTTGTCACACGTTGAGTCCAGTGTTGTTGTAGCCATCTTAGTCCCAGGATATGAGAGAGACAAGATGGGTGAGGTAATATCTTTTATTGGAGCAACTTCTGTTGGTCAGAGAGACAAGCTTTCCAGCTTACACAGAGCTCTTCTTCGGACCTGGGAGATGTACTCAGACCGTCACAGCTAAACACAAGACTGTTTAGCATAAGTAGTTAATATGTATTTCACTGGAATACCCTGAGAGAACTTGCTCCAATATGGAAGTAGAAGGAGTGAGGAGTGTCTCAGTCAGGGCCGGTGCAGCCATTTAGGTGACCTAGGGGGCTAGGATTTGGGGGGCGGCATTTTTCTTTGGCAGCGACCACGGTGGTCAGATCTTCGGCTGCCCCGGTCGCCACCGGCATTTAGACAGAGGGAGCTGGGGCAGGGGAGCACGGGGAGGGCCGCCTGCAGCAAGTAGGGGGGGGGGGGGTGGCACGCAGGGGAACTTCCCGCACCAGCTCACCCCTGCTCCACCTCCTCCCCGAGCACACCGTCGCTGCTTCATTCTCCCGCCTCCCAAGGCTTGCGGCGCCTAAGCTGATTGGCGCTGCAAGCCTGGGAGGCGGGAGAAGTGAAGCAGCGATGGCATGCTTGGGGAGGAGGTGGAGCAGGGGTGAGCTGCTTCACTTCTCCCACCTCCCAGGCTTCTGGCACCAATCAGCTTAGGCGCCGCAAGCCTGGGAGGCAGGAGAAGTGAAGCAGCAACAGCGTGCTCGGGGTGGAGGCGGAGCAGGGGTGAGCTGGGGCGTGGCAGGGGTGCCTCAGGGCAGAGGGTGGGGTGGGAGCTGCCGCGGGGCGCCTCAGGGCGGATGGGGAGCTGCTGCGGGGGGGAAGGAGAGCCTCAGGCGGGGGCTCGGGGACGGGGGAGGGCGCAAGGTGGAAGTTTCGCCTAGGGCGTGAAACATCCTTGCACCGGCCCTAGTCTCAATCTCCTCCAGCTGATACATCAGCCTAGACTCTCCTGGGCCACTTCCTACCTTCTCTCTTCTCTCTTCGGTTTGGGGTGTGGTTGCAGCTCTCTGCTTCCCTCCTGGCAGAGGGTGGCTCCCACAGTCTCAGCAATTCGGGTGGTCGGTTGGAGCTTCCCAGCTCACTTAGAAGGGGTGGGGGAAGATAAACAGCCAGGACCCTGCCCTCCCATCCTGGCCCTTCCCCTGTAGATCCCTCTGCCCCAGAAGCCCTGAATTGACTTCCTTCCTGCAGTCAGCCTCTCCTTCACTCTCTCCCAGCTTGACTGTCAGAGTAGGTCCTCCATTTGCAGCCGGCTCTGCAGCTGTGGGGTGGCTGGGCCTTCTTGGCCCAGTACTGCTCCATCATTCCCTCAGTCTAGCGTGGGGTCTGTAAACCCCATCCCACGGGGGCTGTAAACCTCTATTTTTAGCGCTCTAGCTTAAGTATGTCTAATGCAAGCTGGGAATCACAGCCTGAGCTCCTAGTGTGGACATACCCGGAGCCCCCATTCTGCAGGGTGAAATCCCCAAGCTCCTGTGCCCCTCTCCAACCCATAGAGCTAATGGCCAGAGACCGGGCGCCTCCCCTCCCAGTCCTGTGGGGCTAAAGCCCTGAGTCTTAGCAACTCCCCAAGAGGCTAAAGCCCCCAGACCCTCCAACCCGGAGCTGAAGCCTGGAGCCCCAAATGGGGAGGGACGTGGGGGGCTCTGGAAAATAATCTCTGAGAATTTTAAGCCCTGGTTTGTGTGTTTTATATCTCCTTCAGACTAACATGCTGCCCAAGTGCTAAGATCTGGCCAGGTGCTTCCAGTCTCATATAGACCTGGCTCAAAATAGATCAAAAGCATCACACAGTGAGTAGGCAACTCACATGCTGATAAAAGATCTTTAAAAGTGTATTGAGCTCTGCAAATATTTAAATAGAACCCAGGATCCCTGTCTGAGATGGACCCGTTGTTGCTGCTTGTCTCTCTAACATGACGAGATGGCTGCTGGCATCGTGGCTAACGAATATACCGGTAGTTCAAAGCCATGGTGGGCGGCTGTTCTCCCAAGGATTGCAGTTGTAACACCGACAGACCTCGGGCATCGGTGGATGGGATTGAACTTGGGGCCTCTGGGACCTTAGTGCATGAGCCTCCACTGCATGAGCTAAAAGCCACCTGCCTGTTAGCTAAGGGTGTAGAGCAACCTCATTAATCTCTCTCTAAGTGGTCTCAGTGCCACTAAAGGGGACAGAGCACCACACCCAGGAGGTGTGTGGGTTATATACTTCCCCTAGCTGAGGATGCACATCCTGAGCTTCAGAGACTTCCCAGCTGAAATCCCAAATGAGCCCCCACTTGTAACACTGACAGACACTTGTAACACCGGTAGCAGCATTGAACCAGGGACTGCTGGAGTTTAGTGCATGAGCCTCTACTGCATGAGCTAAAAGCCAACTGCTGAGTCTCTCTCTCCCCCACAGTCACCAAGAACATAGGGCATTCATATCTGGGGACTCAGTCTTCCCTTGGGTGAGGACAGCGGCAAAAACTGCTGAGCCTGATCTTGTGATGCAAAGCACAGGTCATAGGGCCAGATTGTAACCCTCTGTGGGTCTGACTGCACTACAGTCACTACAGGCTGTGATTGCGGCTTAAGTAGACATACCCAACCTAGCTTTAATCTACACAGCTCGGGTACTGGAGCCATGACACTTTAGCAATGCAGGCTGTCCAAGCCTGCTCAGAACCCTGGGTAACTACTCTGCCATGCTCCAGCATTAAAGCTAGGTTGGGCATGGGTGGTTGAGCTGCACTTACACCCCGTGATTGCAGTATAGACACAACCTTGTTTGCACTGGTGAGTGGTTACACAAGTAGTCAGTGGAACTACTGAACTGTTCACTAACGTGAGCAAGGGAGTCAGTCTGGCCCACACGTCGCTTTCTTTTCCCTATAACATTTCCCCAACTGCCCCACAAAATGCCGTGATTCTGCTCTGACTGTCTGGGTGTGTTGCATTTTCTTCGTGTTTTTGGAGTTCCACATCAAACTGGGGGGGGGGGGGAAGGGTCACAGTGGAACATAGCCTGAATGATGATTCGAGCTCGTCAACATTTGCTGCCTTTTGATTATTTTAATGACATTTGTTATCAACATTTAATTTCAACAAAATGGGGATGATATTTCTTGCAGAAATTTGCATGAAAAATGCATCCTGTTTTTCAACTAGTTTGTAGGGCTGGTTCAAGGTTTCAATTCTGGCCTAAAAAAAGATGGATTTTTCATTAAAAAAAATAAAAAAATCTGATTTTTTTGTGTGTGGCCACCTCTTGGAAGTGTGTATTATTGTGGCCATTTTACAGATGGGGAAATTGGGACTCGGAGAGTAAAGTGACTTGCCCAAAGTCACATGATGCCTGATCCAACGCTCATAGAAGTTAATGGGAAGCTATCACTAACTTCAATGGGTCTTGGATTAGGTCAAAAGTAAGTCCGTGGCATAGCAGCAAACAGAACCTAGACCTTTAATACAGCAAACAAGAATGACCAAAGCCAATTTATTTTTACCTTCTGTAATTAACCTTGTTGCTGCTCTTCTGCAAAATACATGAGCTGACATTTTTCTTCTGGTAGCGAGAACTTTCTTTAGAAAAAAGAAAATCCTAGAGTCACATTGATCGTCCATGTGAGCGCAGCTGGGCTTTGTAACTTGCTCTGTCACATGTAAAATTCATGTGGCTTTATCCGTGTGCCAGGAGTTTATACCCGGTACGCTCAGAGCTGCACGGCACAATCTTCTTAAAGTCCAGCTCCTGCTCCTTCGTTATTAGCAAAGGTTTCCTTCATTCTGCAATCAGGTAAGACAAACAAAATCTCCAGGCCCAAAATACATGTCAAAATGAAGATATTTGCTTCTCAGAGCCAAGAATTCTGAACTCCTTTACCTTTCACGTTGATAGTTTCCATGGAAACCATAATGTTAAGCTATGCAGTTACTTACTGCAACATTACATAATCCACCGTACGCTCAGTTACTCCTGAACAAACGTGTTTGCTCCGTTGCTTTTTGTCAATGTAATCAGCCAGATCTGTGTTGATTTGATTAAACAAGGAGCGGCAGTGTAAAATCGGCAATGAAAATGTGACTTCTGTCAGCTCACTATCCAGAAAATGGCGTAGTCGCTTTTTGCGCTGTATGTGAAAAGACACAGGGGGGTATTGCTGCCGGCCTGGCAGTTTAAATGGCGTTGAGATGACAGTTGTAATACAAATAGGGTTGCCTGATGCACCACATCTTAAACTTGAGGGTCTGAACCTGAGTCTGAGACCAGTGGAAGTGCATCGGAACTGATTCTCCGGCACCTTGTGTTGTCATTTATCCCTGTGCAAACTGGAATTCTCCAGTCCCTTAACCAGTGGGATTATTTTACACTCTCTTTGAACTGGGGTAAATAATTGCACAAGGGGCCAGGCAATGAAAAATGACCCATTGATTTCAGCTGAGTTGCTCCTTATTTAGGCTAGTGAAAGGGAGATCGGAATCAGCCCCTTAACCTTTTGGACCAATACTGTCAATATTTTTATTATGAAAAAATGAGGCTATTTAGAGAAGCACTTCCTGGGTGATGCTAAGCATGCTCAGCTCTCCTTCTCTTCCATGCTCTTGCTGCTGCTACCCCCATGGAGTGAACCAGTGGCAGCAACAGTGAGAAGTCTGGGGTGGGGAATGGCTGGTGTAGACACAGCCTTTAAATTACACGTATAGTCCCATTACCTTAAATGGGGTTTCTTGAATGAATTGCTAGATTTTGGCCCTAATGGTAGTTGAATTGTTTTTCTTTTCTTATGCTCTGAGGCCGATCCACTGAAGTTAATGACAAGTTCCATTGACTTTAATGGGAACAAGATTAGCTTCTATCTCTGCATAGGGCAAAAGAGCAATTTCCTCTGGACCTTAGGTTTGCACAGAGTATGCAAGGGCAACGAGGATGGGAGTGCATTTGCTGGTTTGCCACAGCAGTATTTTCATAGAAGAGAGTGAAAAAGATTGCAAGCAATGGCTCCCGTCCTGTTTATCCTGTTCACACCGAGCCCCTTTACGGTGGACTCACGTGAATAAGGCAAGCAAGATTTAGCCCCAAACGCATATCACGAATTAAAGCTGACACCAATACAGTAGATTCTATTGGAGCATTTTCAGTACATCCGTTCTTCTCTTTCAGTGCGTTGCGATAATTACACTACAGCGAAAATTATGCATTCCTTAAGCACCGCTGTGCTTTCACAGAGCACCTTTTCTTGCCAATGCTCTTCATACTTAAAGAATTGTTCAAGGATGCCAAAGAAAATCTGGCTGTGATTCTATTGACTATAATGATTTCAGCTACCGTCAGAAGACATGACAAGCTGCTATATACTCCTTTGAAAAGGCCATTCCTTCCAACACTAATAATCTCAGTGCTCTTCAGTCATTTACGCCTCACTCGGTGCTTAATTTGTAATGAAAGAGGTGCCAGGACTCAAGCAATTCGGTGCCTGGGCTCAAGCAATATTTTTACTTTTATAACTGTTGTGGCAAACCCAGAATGTGCCGGGGCTATGAACTGCCAAGCCTAGAGGTGCCGGGGCTCAGCCCTGGCACAAATTAAGCACTGGCCTTACTGTAACAATGATACTTACGTTACAATACACTACAAGGCTCACTTGATATGTTTGTTGACACTGCAATATGGACTTGAGGCAAGGACGTAAAATACAAATGGCAGCTGCTGGTAGATCATCTAAAGCAGTGGTTCTCAAACTAGGGCCACCATTTGTTCAGGAAAAGCCCCTGGCGGGCCGGGCCGGTTTGTTTACCTGCCGCGTCTGCAGGTTCGGCCGATCGCGGCTCCCACTGGCTGCGGTTCGCTGCACCAGGCCAATGGGGGCTGCAGGAAACGGTGTGGGCCGAGGGATGTGCTAGCCGCCCTTCCTGCAGCCCTCAATGGCCTGGAGCAGCGAACCGCGGCCAGTGTGAGCCGCGATCGGCTGAACCTGCGGATGCTGCAGATAAACAAACTGGCCTGGCCCGCCAGGGGCTTTCCCTGAACAAGCCGCGGCCCTAGTTTGAGAACCACAGATCTAAAGTAGCTTTTGTATCAAGTATTTGATAAAACAAGTATTTAAATTGTCTATGGATTGTTGGAAACAGCAGATAATTAATTGTTTGATTGCCAACAAATCTCAAGCATTTGCGGTCTACATAAAGCAAACAGATATTGTCTACTGGAGACAGGAATTTATTAGGTATGGCAGCTATTTCTTAAGGGAGGTGAAAGGGAAATTTATGGTATTGAGATGTTTTCTGGATTTGCCAAAGTATGTGTTGTCAGTTTTCCCCACCTCTGGGCCAGATGTTGGTACCTTTACTCCTGTGGAATAGTGCCATATTTCAGGAGCAGTCCCATTTCAGTCAGTAGGCTAGATCCTCAACTAGTGTAAATTGACGTTGCTACATTGACGCTACATTAATTTAGACCAGCTGACGATCTGATCCAATGGGACCACTTATGGAGTGAAATGCTAGGTCCGATCCTGCAAAGCCCTTATGTGTTTGTTTAAATTTCCATATTTTGTGTAGTTCCATTGACCTTAGTGGGAATATTCCTAGCGCACATGCGTAAGTCTCTGCAGGATGAAGGCCCTACTTCACATCTGCTAGGGTATCGGAGTCTGGCCCTCTGAATTTCCCAGTTTGCCATCTCTTCCCTGTCTCTGCTTTCTAGATAGTGCCTGACCTGAACAATTTTCTGATTTTATTTCTATGTGTTTTATAGCACTCAGTGCTAAACTAATAATAAATAGCATAATAAAATGATCATAAAATAAATAATCTGTAATGAAAATACTAATAATTATTATTGTCTGAATTCTAATAATAATAATAATAATAATAATCCCTTGCTCTTGCAGTGCTTTTTATCAGTAGATCTCAAGATACTTCACCATCTTTAATGTCTTTATCCTCATAACACCCCCATGAGGCAGGGCAGTGCAGTTATTCCCATTTTACAGATGGGGGACTGAGGCACAGAGATGCTAAGTGACTTGCCCAAAGTCACACAGGAAGTCGGTGGTGGACCAGGAATTGAACCCAGGTCTCTAAAGGCCTTTCATAAAATGGATGTCATTGAGTCCATAGGTTTAAGACAGCGCTTTCCTTAGGCCTTGTCTTCACCTAAAAATTAGATCCGCTTCGCTACATTGCTCAAGGCTGTGAAAAATTTCATGCCCTGTGCGACATTGTTAGGTCAACCAACACCCTCTCCACTCTTGCCAGATGCAGCTGGGTCAACAGAAAAATTAGCTACTACCTCTTGGTGAGGTGGATTAACTACATCCATGGGAAAAAGCTTTCTGTCAATGTAGGAAGCGTCTACATGATAGTGGCCCAGCTGCAGTGCCATAGCAGTGCTTCTGTAGTGTAGACATACCTTCAATGTCTCTGAGTTTGTATCATCTGGATGATGAACTCACAGACTTGTTTATTTCATCTGCTAGATCTTTGTTATGTGGTTTCATTTTTTTTTTACAAGCTGTTCAAGTTCACTACCTACAAAGACCAAATGCTATTGCTGTCCTCTTGATGTTTGGTTTCTAGGGATGGTTGTTTAGAGACGTTTCTGTGCTGTAATGGGATAGGATAGTTGCCATAGGGTAAACCTACTCTGCATTAAAAACCTACAGCACCTAGTCTCAGACCTTGGGTCAGCTGACTCGGGCTTGTGGGGCTCAGGCTATGGAGCTAAAAATAACAGTGTAGGCGTTAGGGCTCAGGCTGGAGCCCGGGCTCTGAGATCTCTCCGCACCCGCCCATTGTGGGGTCCAAGTTCCAGCCCAAGCCTGAATGTCTACACTGCAGTTTTATAGCCCTGCAGCTCAGCTGACCCAAGCCATCCGTGACTGGGCTGTGGGTCTTTTATTTCAGGGGAGATATACCCATAGTTAGTCAGATTAGTATCCCTGTTTCTTGAGCCTTTGCCATCTCAAAGGACTATTCAAGCCAGTAATGTCGGGAAACAGGTTAAATGAATGACCAACACGCTCCGAAATAGGGAGGGGAGGCATATCGACGCCAGTGTTAAATAGCAATAACTAAACAAACAATTTGCAGTCAGAGGAACAGGTATCCGTCGGGATTTCAGATGGCGGTGGTGAATGGATTTGTAGCATGTTAGGAGCAGGGGAGACCTGAAAATGCCTCTGGAGCTCTAATTCTCTGGAACAGCTGGTTAAAGGAGGACTCGCCGGCATCTCATGGCCACAGGGCCACAAAAACAGTCACAGGATGAGACGTTATTCCTAGCAGATGTGTTATTTGTCCGGCACCCCGAGAATGCTAAGAATTCCGCTGAATCCGCGGAGTCAGAGCCCGGACCTCAACGATCTCGGTCCTAAGGCTAGATTGCAACTTGGGCTAGGCTCTGAGGGCTCCAGGTGCAGCTGGCTTGAGTAGCGATGTCCTTACTCCTGTGTAAACACAAGTCCCAACCTAGATCTTTGGTTGTACCCTCTCGGAGGCAAGTGCTGTCTTTTTATGAGCTGGTAGGCAAGGAGGGATGGGGACTGGGGATGAGCCTGGCCTCGCCTCCTTTGCTTGCTGGCTAGAATGGCTGGGCCAATAATTTGCTATTGATACAGGCCAGCAGCAAATTATTGTCACCAGCCAATAAGGAGGGAGCAGAGGCCCAGCTGTATTTCAGAGGGATGGTCTCCAAATAACTGCATCCCGGAGTGGTGCAGTTTATACAACACTGCTTGCTCTGGGCTGTGCCAAAGGTCACTACTAGCCCAGTGGCCCCCCTCCTGCAATCAGATCCACTAATGTGGCCCCCTGTGCCCAGGTGAACCCCACTGAGATCAGTGACATGTGTCAATCAGTGTGATATGTTGAAACTGTCTGAATTCCCTTCCTTCATGTTCCCCCCATTCAATGCAATTAGCAGCGTCCCTGCTTCAGTCAGGCAGTGCTCTGGCAAGGCGAGCCGAGTGCATGACGGTACCGGGGGCTTACGGCAAAGCTGCACTCCCTGGCTTGGGCATGTGAATGGCATCAGCTCTGGCCCTGAGTAGCTATAACTAACATCAGCCTTACCCCTGTGGTGCTGAATGAATTGTCCTCTTGAGAGGGGGCAGAGACAGAGGAGCTCCTCTCCTTCAAAATCAAACCCAACTATCCCCTTGGTGACATTCCTCTGCGCCCGTCTAGCTGAAACATTATTCCTCAGAATAAGTTTATGTGGGCAATGGATAAAAATGATCCAGAACTTCTGCGGTTGTTCAGGGCACCCAAGGGCCAGCACATAAGGCCAGTGGTGCAGAAGAAAGTCTGTTCTCTCTTGAAGAGGATTTAAAATCATCCGATGTTATAGGCCAGAGTGAGGCTGACCCTGTCCCCCACCGTCACATAGTGTGGCTCACTGTTGCCCCTTAGTGGCTAGATCACGGGCGGATGAGTGCCAGCCTGCTGAGGCCTTTCTGCTCCAGCAGCAGCATCTTGTGTTTGTAAAGCTAGATGTCCTGGCTCCGATCCCTGCTCAAAGTCTGTTTAGGGGCGTCATTAGAGGTGCACCAAAAGGCTGGGAACACAGAAGATGATACTGGCTCTTGAGCACAAAATGAGCTGTCACTGCTATGGGGCTGTTTCCTTTAGCTTTAAAGGGCTTTGGGTCATGTCCTTTATACTTTCTCAGGAGGTACAGGGTGGGGACTGGGCCCTTCTTTGCAAACGAACACACATTTTATATCATTGTGCCAAGCGGTGCTGTATACCCTAAGCACAGCCCAGGGGGCACCTGGCTGATGTTAGTGAGATATGTGTACCCAAGCATACCCAGCTTGCTGGTGCTAGTAGAGCCCTGTTGGAGCAAATGCTTTATGTATGTAAAGGGCTGTAGCTGCTGTTCTGAAGTGCGCTGTCCTCCAGCACCAAGGCATTCTGTTTGCCTCTGTTTGCAAGCAGAACGGCTGGTCTTGTGGTGAGGGGATTGGACTGGACCTGGACTCGGGAGATCTGGGTTTGTTTCCTGGCTCTGTCATAGATTTTTGATGTACATGTGGGCAAACCCTCCACAGTGGTCAGTAGAGGGGGAGGCAGCTTGTGTCTCCCTGGTTCCTCTGTGACCTTTGGCACAGGCTGGGCTTCACCCTCCCCTCAAGGTGATTATTGGGCTTTGCAAGACCCTAGAATTGTAGGCATAGATCTTACTGGACATGGGTAAAAACTGAATGCAAGGTTAAACTGTAAACAAGGGTGGGATAGGCTGGAGATTGAGATAAGTGGGAACACCCTGAACTGATAAACTTGAAATGTAAATAAGGTGAGGACATCATGGATTGGTCCTTACACAATTTAGAAAGCGATTGGTCCTTACATGAGCCATACAATGTCCAAACCAATTAGATTCCAGAAGTAGAGATGTTAGTAGCTGGGGAAAATGTACATAAACTGTGTAGTGTGTGACGCGATTTGGAATTCTATCACCCTGTGCCTAACCCCCATGTGTCTGGGCCAGGCCAATGTAGGCATAGAGCTGTTACATGCCCGCTGTAAGCCTGGACTGAATGAGCTCTCCCTAGTGATGAGCTGGAGGGGGAAAGACTTCAGGAACCAACCTTGTTTGTGGTGGAGCTGCTCTGCCCAAACAATCACTCTTGGCGGGTGTTGGCTTTCAAATCACTTTGGTATTGAGTGCAGGGGTAATAAATGTTTTTGACCTTTGTTGTGTGAGTAAAGGGCGTCTAAACTGTGCTTGGCATGCCCTGACTGAGGGCAGCCACCCTCAACTGAACTGCACTCACTAAGCAGGGAGTAGGGGTGCCTAAAGCCAGTGGCGATGAGAGTGGGTGGGGGCTGATGCTTGTATGCGGTGATGTGGGCTCTGTCCATAGAGTGCTCCTAGGCACCATTTGGTTTGACTCTTCCCTTCTCTACTGTTTAAGGCCAGAGCTGAATAGACTCAACGGGGAGTCTTTTGTTACGGATCACAGGAGCTGAAATTACTGATAATCGGCTCTAGGCGCTAAACCTAAGACCTGCCGCAGGGCAGCGTCTCCAGTGAAAGAGACTGACTAGCCTGTCCCAGCAGTGAGGCCCCTCCTGCTAGCTGCTGAGATGACTGAGAGCTGGGTTAAGGGGTGGGACTTCAAGAGATCGCTGAGGTTACAGCAAACAATGCAGCGGGTGTCAGCGCAGTGGCAGAATGATTGATGATGCAGTGGCCAGGGGTGGAGTGAATGATGGAGCAGTGGTGGCAGCAGGCAGTTGCTGAGGCATTGCTTGACACCTACCCCACACTGGGGTGGGAGGTGAACACATGACATCTCTGAACTCTGGATCTTCGCTGACCCAAGACAACAACCGTGTGTGGGGTGCAGAGGAGGGATAGGGGTGTGGCAAGTTAAAGGAACATTTGTTTGTCGGACTTTCACACTGAAAGGTGAGAACCTGAGGCAAAGGACATGGCCCATTTGCTCATGGTCATATGCTTGCGAATCAGACTTGTGGCATTTTCCCAAATTGATACTGGATTCCTTTCCTTTTTGAACAAAAAAAAAAAAGAAAAGGTTTTTTTTGCTATACACCGACTCAGCACTTGTGAGAGGGGAAGTATTGCCTCTTAGACGTGCCCAGGAGTATTGTTTATGTAACCCATATACCTCTGGGTGTGGTGTTCTGTCCCATCTAGTGGCACCGAGACCACTTAAAGAGAGAGATAAAATGAGTCTGTTCTACAGCCTTTGTGGTAGAGGCTCATGCACTAAGCTTCAGAGACTTCCCAGTTGAAATCCCAGACTAGCCCCCACTTATAATGCTAACAGAGCACGGTTGTCAGCAGGTGGGATCAAACCTGGGAGCTCCGGAGCTGAGTGCATGAGTCTCTACAGGCTGTAGAGCAGATTCATTTTATCTCTCTCTTTAAGTGGTCTCGGCCCCTCTAGATGGGACAGAACACCACACCCAGAAAGTGAATCGGTTACATTTACTTTTCACAGATTACTGGGTGGCGGCTTGAACCGGTCTGAACTGCAGTGTGAAGAGGAACCCCTAGATATTGAACCCAGTCCTTGTTGCTGCTGACTCCACCTGGCAGAAGTAAAGTAACCTGAGTGACAAGCGGGAATTGAGCAGAGGTTTCTGGGATCCCAGAGTCCCGGACGACCTGTTCTCTTGGAACTGGACAAGGCATTCTGGACAAACCGAGTGGCAAAGGAATCCCAACAAAACTCACCAGGTTGCAGATCATCTCTAGAAGGCACCCTGTGTCTGAGGCTGTTGTGGAAGTGGTGAGAGGCCTCAGTCCTGGAGAAGCCTCTTCTCTGACCTAGGACAACAATAAATCAGGCCTTAATCTTGAAGATCCTCATCTATCTGTAAAATGGGGCAAATAATACTTCCTTTGCCTTTTGGATTAGATCTTCAGGGCAGGGATTGTCCCAGGCCCTAATGTAATATAAATAATAAATGCTCTGGCCATTGGCACACTGTCCTTCACCACATCACTACCATAGCAGAAGCCGCAGCACGGCCAACATGTCACAACTGAGACAGATGCATTATAAATAAATCATCCAATATGGCAGGAGTCTTTCAAAAAATCTTTCTCTCTCTGTCTCCCATTCCCCTCTTTAAACTTCTGCTCATTTCTCTGCATGCAACAAACTCAGTGTAATCTCGGGCTTCCGATTTTTGTTATTTCTTGAAATCATGATGACTTTTTCATAGGCGGCTGAGCTTCATCCCGGATAAAAACCACCCCACTGCCATCGTAACAATGGTATTCAGCCGTTGTTAAGGGGAGTCTTGATGAATAAAACTGAGAGGGAGAACAGTAGATTGCTTCTTATGAATCCTTAGCAGTTGTGTGCTCTAGTTACCCAGCATTCTGATGTTTGCTTTTATAAATGCTGAGTCCTCAGATCAGTGCTGAAAACACCACTGAGAGAAGGGGTCCATGAAATGTACTTATAAAAAGCATATAATATGCTCTGCTTCACACAATTGCCATTCACCCTAGCCACTAAATCAGTTAAACCTGATCAAAGTCAGTGGGGCTCTTTCCATTAACTTCAATGAGGTTTGGATCAGGCCTTTAATGCTTTCCAGGAGGTACATGATGGGGAGTGTTTTTCTTCCTTGCAAGTGAATGTGCATTTGACATTATTATTTGATGAGTGCTTGGCGCTAGAGAGAACTTGGGGGAAACACAGTCCCACCACCGAAGAGTTTATAGCTTAAAAGATAAACCGTACAGATGATAGTTCTGATACATTAAGCACTTGGTATCCAGGGGCTGGATTAATTTCAGAATTGTGCAGGTGTTTCCTGCGAGGTTTTAAACATGTTTTATTCAAATAATTAGCACTTCCTCAGTGTTACGCCTTCCACGCTTCAATTGCAAATTGTGTATTTCTCAGCACTTTTCTGCATGTCTACATGAGGAAATTGATCAGCAAAACTATAGTGGCAGAAGTATAATTATATCTATAGAGGATAGATGGTGGTATATCTAGTGGTATAATTATACTGCTGTAATTCTGTTAGTTTCCCCATGTAGATAAGCCCTAAGTCTAGTTGGCTTTAATTCAGACAAAGAAAAAAAATTAAAAAAGAACCAATGTAAAGTCTCCATAAAAGACAGTGCACAATGTGTGTTACTCTAACAGCCATCTTGGACTGATTTCACATATCTGACTAGATAGATAACAGAAGAACCACTGGTCGTGCAATGAAATTACTAGGCAGCAGGTTTAAAACAAAGATGAGGAAATATTTTGTCATACAACACACAGTCAACCTGTGGAACTCCTTGCCAGGTGATGTTGTGAAGGCCAAAAGTATAACTGGATTCAGAAAGAATTAGATAAGTTTATAGAGGCTGAGTCCATCAATGGGTATTAGCCAAGATGGTCAGGGCACAACCCTATGCTCTGGATATTGCTGAAACTGCCAGAAGCTGGGACTTGATGACAGGGGATGGATCTTGATAGTTGCCTAGTTCTGTTCATTCCCTCTGAAATATCTGGCATTAGCCACTGTCAGAAGATAGGATACTGGGTTAGATGCACCATTGGTCTAACCCAGTATGGCTGTTCTTATGTATGGTACTTATGTATATCTCTGTACTACCATAATATTTATCTGAGCATCTCACAGTCTTTAACTTCTGTGAAGCAGGACAGTGTTATTATCTCCATGGGGAACTGAAGTGCCAAAGAGACTAGCTCAAGGTCAGACAGAAAGTCTGTGGCACAGTGGGGAACTGAACCTGGCTTTCCTAAGTTGCAGGCTCCTGAAGGCACATCCCCCCGACAGTTACATAGTTGTATACACCATGGACAGGAGGTAGCTTGGCCCTTAAGAGCTTCACAGAAGTCATGGGATGGCATCTGTAAGGGGAGAGGGTGGTTGTTTGCCACAGTGAGGACATGTCTGGACTAGGATAAATGGTCGTGTTTTAAAACATGTTAGGTTTAAGTAACACAATTTTAAACAGGACACCTACCCTAAATATGGTCTATTGTTTCCAGTTGGCTAGGAAACTCCATCCCATCCTGGTGGGTGGAGATCTGGTCTCAGTTATTCATCCCTTCATCACATCTCGGCTGACTACAGAGATGCGATGTACCTGGGCATGAGGCCTTCATCACTTAGGAAAGTCCAACTAGTACAGAATGCTGCAGTGCGTCTCCTCAGCAACACAGGGTTATTGTGAGCACATCACACCCGTGCAGTACTCTCTACACTGTCTTTCCATGGAATTTCTAATCAAATTCAGGGTCTCAGAGTTCTTATCTTCAAAGCACTCCATGACCTGGACCCAGGATACTTAAAAGACCATTTAATGTTCCAGGACAAAAGGCCGTGTTTGACAGCTTTGCTCCTCTGACACAAAGGGACCTTCAACAATAAGAGTAAAGCTTGTCTGTGTGGGAGACAGAAGCTACTCCAGAGCTGGTCTGAGCGTGTGTAATGAACCCCCCAGGAACCAAGGACCATCACAAACCTTACCACTTGTGCTCCAAGTGACCTGCCTTCTCTACTATAAACAGAGCAACAGGTGTGTTTAACAAATTAAAAACAAAAAACAAAGACAAAAATCTCTACCAAAACAAGACCCTTCACCCCACTCGCTTCTCTGTTTGGAGAGAAGCAGAGACACCAAACATGTGGCAAACGTGTGGTCACATTGCTTAATGCATTACTGGAAGGCGCTCAGTTACTATGGTGATAAGCACGGTCTAAAAAACTATATAGAATGGAATGGCACCCTGTGTTAGCAAGTCACGGTCACCTCATCCGCAAGGAAAATAGATGACAATGGAGGCAAAATAATTACAAGAATAACATAAAGGCTGAGCTAATGTCTGCTGGAGACAGTGGGAGTACTTAAAAGAGCACAGGATCAGGCTCCTTCAGAAAATGTGCAATGCCAAAGAGTCGCTGAAAGAAAGAGTGTGTAAAAAAGGATGTTAGTGAAAACTGCTTGGACTGTATTTGAACCTGGTTCCCAAAAGATTAGTTTCTAGTGCATGCTAATTAATACAGGCTAGAGTATTCTCTTCAGCAAAAATCACTAATGAGATGTATACCATGCATGAGCAGAACAGATTCTGCAGCTTCACAGGACACGGGGTAACTGATGGATTTTGCTACAGAAACAAATGTGTGTCTACAGCAGGTTATAAATTCCAAGGCCAGAAAGGATCACTTTGATCATCCTGTACAACAAAGGCCAGAGGACTTCCCCAAAATAATTCCTTGAGCAGATCTTTTAGAAAAAACAGCCAAGCTTGATTTAAAAATTGTTAGTGATGGAGAATCCACTACAACCCTTGGTAAATTTTTCCGGTGGTTAATTACCCCCACAGTTAAAAAAATATCCACCTTATTTCCAGTCTGAATTTGTCTACCTTCAGCTTCTAGTCATTGGATTATATTATACCTTTCTCTGCTAGATTGAAGAGTCTATTCTTAAATATTTGTTCCCCATGAAGGTACTTATAGACTGTAATCAAGTCACCCTTTAACCTTCTCTTTGTTAAGATAAATAGATTGAGCTCCTTGAGTCTATCACTATCAATCTGAAACAAAAATGTTTTTTTGGGGGAAAGTCCTCTTTCTCTCACTTTTGTACTCCCCCCCCCCCCCCCCCCCCCGCTGGAAAAAGGGAGAGGAGATGGGGAAAGATTTACAGCAAAGACAGACAAATTGGAGGGAAAAACACTTTCATACCCCTCCTTTTTTTCCAGTGGGAAAAAAGTAAAAAAGTGATAGTGTGTGTTGGTTTTCTAAATCAGTACTCCAGTCTCATTTCATGAGGCACAGTGCTGCTGGAGGTGCCATCTTTTAGGATGAATTGTAAGACCAACATCCCGACCATTAGTTATGAAAGATCCCATGGCTCGTTTTGCATGAGTCAGCCCAATATCTGAACCAAATTCCAGTCTGGGTGATTATGGTACCTCCAGGGCTGGATTTACGTGCCCCTAGGCACAGCATCTGCAGTGCCCCCCGCCGCCTACAGCTGGCCTTTGTGATTTCCATAAAAAATGAAACAAAAAGAAATATAAACACAGCCACCCTGGGGAGGCATGAGACCCTCCGCTGCGCAAGGTGCTCCCAGCCCGAGCCGGGGCGCACCCGCCCCAGACGAGATGCAGGGGGCGAGGGAGACTGTACCTCTCCCTCTGGTGAGTGGTCCCCGGGTGTCTTCTGTCCCTCCCGCAGCACAGCACAGCAGCTGTGCTCTGGCTGTGCCCATGCAAGTGAATGGGGCACCAGCCATGTCCCTCCCTCTTCTTTTTTGGCCCAGGTTGGAGACAGCAGGGTGGCCGAGATTGGGAAGGGGCTGGAACACTCCCAGCACCTTCAGCAGCCGTGGCTTACAGCACCCCCAGGTGGGCTGACTCGGACTCTCACCCTTCTTCAGCCCCACACACTGGCGGCCACCAACCTGCACCAGGAGCCCACCCACCTGCCTGCAGGGGGGCTGTACGTATTAACTTTTTAACTTTTAACCCACTTTTAACTTTTAGGTGCCCCTAGAATGCCAGCACCCCATACACGAGCCAACTGTGCCTAATTGGAAATCCATCCCTGGGTACATCTTGCTTAATTGAAATCCCACTGTAATGTCAATTGAAAACAATATCCTTCACTTCCTGTCTTAGACTGTTGTGCAGAGGAAACCAAACACTACTTATGTTTCAAGATATGTAGCAAAACAACTACAACAAAACCTGAAGATTTCATGAGATCATTATTTTAGGCCTCTGAGCCTTATCCATCAGACGCAACTGCTGAGTACCTGAACACATCCAACAGTAGAAACTGCATTTATTTCCTGCAAGCCAAACATAGAAACCTAGAGGCTATGACAGACCTAGACACTCCTACATGCCTGAACACCATGGAAGGGGGAACAGACAATGTGGCCCACTCTGCTATTCAGACAGATACACCAGCCAAGGAGCATAAAAATAAAACTGAATAGTCTATGCATTGTGGGTAGGGGTGCCAACCCGCCAGGATTGTCCTGGAATCTCCAGGAATTAAAGATTAATCTTTAATGAAAGATTATCTCATGTGATGAAACCTCCAGGAATACGTCCAACCAACATTGGCGACCCCAACTGTGGGCTGTGGAACCCATAAAAGACAACAGGAGCCCCAGTTCTTGAGGAAAGCAGACAGAGAGTCAGGTCTGAGCCCACAACTTACAAATCCTTATACAATTCCCACAGAAACTTGCTTTGGGAAGAGCATCCACCCGGAGTGGAAGACTCACTCAGGAGAACTGGACACTGGTGAATAAATTGGGCACTGCGGCCTGGTTCCCGAGCTGTGTGAGCTGGCCAATCTGGGAAGACAATCCCAAGCCTTAAGAAAGAGGGGGAATATCCTTTAAGGAGACACAGGCCAGATCCTCAGCTGGTGTAAATCAGTCAACTGTATTGAAGTCAACAGAGCTAGGCCAATTTCCCATAGCTGAGGATCTGGCCTTTTGGACCACAGTGTGAAAGCTGTGTGACTGATGTGTTCTGGAGTAGACTGTACTGCACATTTCTACAGTGGATTTTTTTGTTGTTGTGCACTCTATAGGCAGTTGTTATATACTTTGTGGTTATTATATATTATTTCTTGCCTTCTGTATCCTCCAACATGCTCAGAGATATACTTTAGTTCAAGTGTAGAGTGTTGTGCTCTTGGTACTGAAGGTCTGGGCTTCGATCCCTGCTGATTAGCAGGGTGGCCCTGATTCTGGCCTGCATTCTGACCCATTTACACCATTGCTATGGGGCTGAAAAGCAATCTGATTTCCGCAGTCCTGATTGGTTCCCTGGCTGATGCAAGTGCAGGTGCGGGGGAGGGGTGTGATAGAGCTGTGTCTGGATCACTCTGCGCTCAAGCTGTCCTGGGTGGTTCACGAAATAATTTCCAAAAGTAACTATAAGGGTGGGCTGTGCAGAGTGTTGTATGAGATTCCATCTTACAATCACCCACCAACAAACAGAGCAATAATGAAGTCTTGAAGTCCTTACTCAGGCAAAGCTCCCATTAAATCCAAAGGGAGCTTTTCCTGAGTATAAACTGGTGGTTCAAGTTCCATATAATCAGTAAAGGCCAGTGTTGAGAGTCACAGATGCTCAGCACATTGCAGGATCCAACCTAACACAGGCTACGTCTACACTAGCACTTTCGTCAGTATAACTTATATCCCTCAGGGGTCTGAAAACCCCCCTGAGCGACATAAGTTACACCGACAGAAGCACCGGTGTGGACAGCAAAAGAAATATGATTAAAGGTCTAGAAAATATGACTTATGAGGGAAGATTGAAAAAATTGAGTTTGTTTAGTCTGGAGAAGAGACAACTGAGAGGGGACATGATAACAGTTTTCAAGTCCATAAAAGGTTGTTACAAGGAGGAGGGAGGAAAAATGGTTTTTCTTAATCTCTGAGGCTAGGACAAGAAGCAATGGGCTTAAATTGCAGCAAGGGCGGTTTAGGTTGGGCATTAAGAAGAACTTCCTAACTCTCAGGGTGGTTAAGCACTGGAATAAATTGCCTAGGGAGGTGGTGGAATCTCCATCACTGGAAATTTTTAAGAGCAGGTTAGACAAACACCTCGCAGGGATGGTCTAGATCAGTGGTTTTCAAACTGCGGGTCGCGACCCAGTACTGGGTCATGGAATGTAAGGCACTGGATCGTGGCAGCTCTGGTCAGCACCGCTGACCAGGCCGTTAAAAGTCCCATCGGCGGTGCTGCCCAACTAAGGCAGGCTAGTCCCTACCTGTTCTGACACCGCGCTGCGCCCTGGAAGCAGCCAGAAGCAGGTCTGGCTCCTATGTGGGGGCGGGGGGTGCAATGGGCTCAGCGCGCTGTCCCCACCCTGAGCACCAGCTCCACACTCCCATTGGCCTGTTCCTAGCGGGAAGTGGGGGCAGTGCCTATGAGCGAGAGCTATGCAGAGCTGCTTGTGCGCCTCTGCCTAGGAGCCGTACCTGCTGCTGGCCGCTTCTGGGACACAGCGCGGTCTGCGATACCAGGACAGGCAGGAAGCCTGCCTTAGCACCCTCGCTGCGCCGCTGACAGGGAGCCACCTGAGGTAAGTCTGCACCCCAACCCCGTGCTCCAATCTTCTGCCCCAGCTCTAAGCCCCCCCAAACCTGGAGCCCCTTCCTGCACCCCAAACCCCTCATCCCCAGCGCCACCCCAGAACCTGCACCCCAACCCAGAGCCCTGACCCTCTCCCACCCCCCTACCCCCGGCCCCAGCCCAGAGCCCCCCTCCCACACCCTGAACTCCTCATTCCTGGCCTCACCCTAGAGCCCTCATCCCTGCACCCCAACCCTCTGCCCCGAATCCCTCATCCCCGTGCCCCTCATTCCCAGCTTTGTTGGGTCATGGGCATCAACAATTTTCTACAACTGGGTCACCAGAAAAAAAGTTTGAAAACCCCTGGTTTAGATAATACTTAGTCCAGCCATGAGTGCAGGGGACCAGACTAGATGACCTCTCGAGGTCCCTTCCAGTCCTATGATTCTATGTTGGCAGGAGACGCTCTCCCACCGATATAGCTACTGCTGCTGGTTGGAGGTAGATTAATTATGTCAACAGGAGAGCTCAGTCCTGTTGGCATAGAGTGGCTACACAGGAGATCTTACAGCGGTGCAGCTTTATGGGTACAGCTGTGATGCTGTAAGCTCTCTAGTATAGACACGGCCATAGATGGTGGCCACAATCAGAGGTAGTAGAGGAAACTTGATGAACTCCTGGTTTGATCCATTTTTCAAATCCTGTGTTCTGAAATAACATTTTTTCCCATTTATTAAGGGCTGTAATGTATTCTACCAGATGCCGATTCCTAGCATGGAGCAATCATTTTTCACTTGCACTGCCAGAGGACTGATTGAGCCATATTGTAGCAATACTTAAGCAGAAGGACTCCCTGTCATGTATGAGATGTTGCTGGTCACCACTAACCCTGAGTTAATGTATACTCCAGCAGGGAGTGAAACTGTCATGCATGGAAGACTTTCATCAGTGTAAAAGAAAACCACTGAGATAAATGCACCCAATCACAAATCCTGTTAGTTCAAGAGAAATCAATGGCGAAAGGTTTCTGTACCCTTAATTAAAAAAAGAAATACATGCACAGCCACATTAATGAAATCACTTATTGGTACAGAATAACCCCGGCTTTAGCACACAGTATTTATAATGTAGAAACTGGAGACCCCAGTCTTCTGTCACACCATTGGCTTTCTTGGAGTTGCTCCTTATTTACATGGGTGAAAATGCGGGGAGAAATGATGTTTAAACTATTTGATTAAATATAGAGGACTTTGCGGAAATTCAATTTTTCATCCAAACTTGCTCTGTCTTGACCTGGATCCAGACGAACACTGGGAATTTTTTAGCTGCATCTCTATTTGGATATTTGTAAGTTTCATGTAAGTCTGTAATATCCGAGAGGATAAATTCTGGGCTGTGATTTTTTTATTAAGAGCACTGAGATGTACCTTAAACAGTCTCCAGGGAACCATATTTGTTACCACACTTAAAGAATATCCTGTAGCTTTATCTCCTCCCCAGGCCTTCAGATGAGAACAAATGGTTTTTTGAAGACTGTTAAAAATTATTTATGAAGATGATCGCAGTAATTTCTCCCCACTCCATATTCTTCTCTCTCCTCAAACCACTGGATACAAAAGAACCCCATGGGCTAATATTTATTTACCTGTCAAGAAATGATAATGTGAAACAGCACTAAAGATCTAACCAAAAATTCACAAATGCTGGGAAATTCAAAGATAAATGTATCTGCTATCAAGGGCCAAAATGTACTTAGCCAACATTTGTACCGTACTTATAAAATATGAAGTGTTAGGTTTTAGATTAGAATTGTCCACATGTCCATTGAATCTGTCTTTTCTGCTGAGGCAAATACTTTAATCACCAAATTCACTGGCTCCCACCACTTTAACCAAAAAAGCAACGTCGGTAGGTGTGAATAAGTAGCAGATTATTACAGACACTGAAGCTGGCCACTAGAGAGAGACATAATTGCACACCCCAAGCCATCCAGCAGCTTGAAAACTTGGATTTGAGAGTTCAGCAAGTCAGCTGGATGGATCCAGACTGTGGCCAAAAAAGGGAGGAATCAATAATCTGACCTTCTCTGTCTTCCATGGATCCATAGATTTTAAGGCCAGAGGGGATTTTTATGATCATTTAATCTAACCTCCTCAGGGGTAATCAGTTTTTTTTGTCAAGGTCCAAATTTCTTGCTCAAGGGATAGTCAAGCTCCAGACTCCAGAGAAAACAATAAAAAAATATTAACAATAATGAGAATAAGAAGTAAATATCAAGATTTCATGATCTGTTCACAAGCGTCTGGCCCGTGGTCCATCTATCGACTCCCCGGAAACTCCTGCATAATACAGACCAAAAGAAGCTGTGACGGGTCACCCCCCACTCGGGGGTGCCACCTGATGTACTGTGGTCACTCTGAGCCCGCCCATCCCACCAACCTGGGCTCCCTCACCCCTGTCCTGCTGAGCCAGGCCCTCAAACCTCCTTTAGCAAACACACAGATAGGGACCCACCCAGCTGCAGAAAGACACAGAAACTGAAATCAGCTCTGCCTGGGAAGAATCAGCTAGGGGATTGCTCAGCCCTCAAGTGAATACGCCCTCTGAGATGCAAATCCAAAATTGTATTGTCTTGCTCTGCACAGCGTAAGCTCATGAAAATCGCCCCCTCCCTCGATGTGGAGGAAGATATGGACAGCTTTTTGCCCCCCGGTTATGAATAGAGAAAACAAAACAAGTTTAACAACTACAGAGGATAGACTTTAAGTGATTATAAGAGACAGCAAACAGATCAAAGCAGATTACTGAGCAAATAAAGCAAACACACAAACTAAGCTTAATACACTAAAGAAGCTGGCTACAAGTGGTACTTTCTCACCCTAACTGTTGTTTTAAGCAGGTTGCAGAATTTCTTGAAGACAAACAGCTCTTGCTTGCAGCTTAGAACTCCAGCTATTCCTTTCACAGGCCAGACAGCTTCTAGCCTGGGTCCAGTCCTTCGATCCCAAGATCAGTCTTAGGTGTTTTCAGCAGTCATCTTGGGCGGGGATTCAGTGAAGAACCGACCCTGATTAACTCACTCCCCAGCCTTTAATAGGATTTACACATGGCATGAATCCAGTTTGATCCCCACACCTACTAGTGAAAAAATACTAGTAGTCCAAGATGGAGTCCAGTACCAGGTGACATGATCACATGACCCCACTGTGTCAAAGCAGCCATAAGTCCTCAGGAAGACTTCCCAGGAAGGGGGTAAATTAGCATCTTCAAAGTCCTATTGTTTTCCCTAATGGCCTATCCAGACTGATTGCATTCTGTCTGGTGGGCGTTCCCCAGGTGTAAACCCACTTGTAACTGTTACATAGTCAATATTCCTAACTTCAGATACAGAAATGATACGTGCCTAAAAATAGGATAATCATATTCAGTAAATCATAACCTTTCCGATGATACCTCATATGCCCCTTCTTGCATAAACACATCTTAATTATGCCAAAATCATACTATAACAATATTTCTATGAAGAATATGGAGCATAGAGTCACAGAAGCTTGCCCGATAAATTCTGCATCAAAGGGATAACTTTTGTTTGAGCTAGATCATCTCTTTTTGGGTAGGTCTGCATTGAAATTGGGAGATGAGATAGCAGCATGTGTAGACATACCCAAACTAGCTTTAATCTAGCTAGGTCAAAGCTACCTTGAGTAACAATAGCAGTGAATCCAGGACGGTACGAGTCAGCCCCATCCATGACCCTGGGTGCATACTCAAGCAGCCAGCCTGTGCTGCTACCCTTCCTGCTGTAGCTTCACTCCCGTTGTTTCTTGAGCTAGCTTTGAGCTAGCTGGATCAAAGCTAGCTCGGGTATGTCTACAAGTGTTGCACTCTCACCTCCAAGTGCAATGTAGATGGAGCATTAGCAAGACATCCAGTCTTGCCTTAACTTCTTCAAGTGATGGAGAATCCATTGGGGATCTCCTTTGCTTCTGCACCAAACAGCAACGAAACTATTACTTTATAGAGATGTTGTACGCCTAACAGAGTTCTCCTGCCTATCTATTAGTACTAACCACAGAGCTGGAGGTACTACGATAGTCCCTTTGCACCACTGGGCCCCATCCTCGTGTTTACTGCATATTCTTACTTTAGTGCCTCAGAGCCGAGAGCAGGATCTCTTTGTGCTGGGTGCTGTCTAGATTTCCCCTCTTTCTGTTGATGAAAGGACTTGATCCCATAGGGAGACATCCCATTGACGTTTTTGCATTGATTTTAATGGGTTATGGAGCAGGCCCAAAACGAAGGTCCATCCTGATCAGTTACTTATATTGTGAGCTCTTCTGAAGTGGGACCATCTCTGTTGCATGTGTCCTGTGCATTCTGACCCACGGCTGCGCTCTCTAGCCACCTCCATAGTACGAATAATAACAATTCAACTCTCCTTGGTGGTAACTTTTAAAAAAATACCTATGTAAAAAACATGCCTCAAATAACAGGCAGGGGCCAGATCCTTAGCTGGTGTACACCAGCACAGCTGCCTGGACGTCCAAGGAGCGACGTCGGTTTACACCAGCTGAGAATTTGGCCTAGGGTGTTTGTAACACAGGCAGAACCAAACAGATTTCTTATTTCAAATACACACCTGAGGCTGACATTGTCTTCAGTCTGTCTCAGGGAACGAGTGGAACATCAGTAAGTGTTTCGCGTTTTCCTGGCAATTAGAAATTCCATGAAACGTGTGTCTCAGATGGAGAGAGATGAAGAGAATCATCATTTTCATACTGTTAGCTCAATTGTGAGTTGCACTCAAAGGGAGAGTCCACACAGTACCATAATCAAATGGAAATAAATGCTTCATTAGCAATAAAAGCTTCAGGTTATGTCACTCAATAACCTTTTGTTCAAACCCAGTGTTTGGCATTTGCATAAGTACTCAGATGTGTCTATCTCAGGGCTATTGAAATGCTGTGACTCACCAATCTAGAGAGCTCTTATAAACAGTAGTTTTATTCCCCTTTCTTGCGATTTGTTTTCACAGAAACACAGCTGCGTGCCATTGAAAAGTCAAAGAGAGCAAAAAAAACTGGTGGCATTCCTGGGTTTAGTGTGTGCTGCTTCCACAGCTCAAAACTTAGCTGCCGCTCGGAACCTTGCATCCGTTTTATGTAATACAGTGTGCGAGGCCATGTTGTCTAAGAGTTAGCACACCAGACTCCGGGGGTATGTCTACACTGCAGCTGGGAACAAGCTTCATGCTAGCAGGGCTTGAGCTAGATTGCTAAAAATAGCCGTGTGGATCCATGACGCCTGTTTGTGACTCCTTGGGCGAGAACCCCAGACAACCCAGTATTTTTTTGTGTCTGGCTGTAGAAAGCCAATTCCAAGCTGGCGTGTGTCTTCAGCAATGCTCTATGTTCCTTTTGTCAAGCAATGGGTATGCACATTCCCAATTTGTTCAGCACCGGAAAGGAGTCTTTCATGAAAGGCGATCTGCTCCTGGCAAGATTGAAACTCCTATCTGAGGCTGGCCTTGTTTCAGTGTGAGATGTGGACATTTTAATTTAAAAACCTCCCGAGAGATGTCAAAAATCAATACTTTGTTCTCCAAAAGCCCATTAGAGATGCCTGGCTTAGAAGCAGAAATGCCTTTTCATGACAGTTCACCAGGCCACAAATAAATAAACAAACAAATCCTCATGGAGCAAAATAAATAAAAAGGTAAGTTTGGGAGATGGCTGTTTGGAAACTCCAGTGTCCTGCAAACGACATTCCGGGCGTATGTTTGGGGATAAAAGACAAGGCTTTTTACTGTCCCGAATACAGTGTTGTAAATTACAGCACATCAGTTTCTGTACCGCTCAGCTTCTGCCCATGGCCTCTTCTTTCACTTCCCTTACAACATCCAGTGCACTGAAACAGGGACAAACTTTCCCATGGTGCCTAGGTACCTAAATAACATTAGCTCAGTGCTCCCAGAGCTTTCTGGGATGTTATAAGGAATGCTACACATGCTGAGTTAGCTTTGTCTGGTTATCCAAGGCTCTGCTGGAAAGTTTTAAGGGTGACCATTGTATAAATATATGAAAAAAACAGTTTGATTCCTGGTTGTGACTCTGTGTGAAGGGGGTTAGAGAGCAAAACATAAGCTAGATTCACTTATAAAAATACACTGTTATAGGCCAGATCCTGAGCTGGTGTAAATCAACATAGCTCAGTTGGTTTCAATGGCAAATGTTGATGACTACCTGGCCAATATATTAACATTATATCCACTTAGGGTCATGTCTTGCAATGAGCATTGCTTGAGCAGACACTTGATATGGGGATGGCAGGTGGAGACATGACAGGATCAGGACCTGAGTTTGTAGGGTCTCCTGTTAGGGACCATGTAAGCTTTTCTGTTAGGGGAATGTGTATACACAGTAACTTGCCCGAAGGGGACCTTACCCTGATTGGGGCCTCTAGGTGCTTTCTTCCTGTCAATATTAACTAATAATTATCTTTACAGAGGATGTGGATGTATATTATACTGTTCCCTATTAATAGGTATTCCAGTAAGTTAATGACAGGAAAAATAGACAGTTATCTGGTAGAGGTATCATCTTAAAATTCTGGCCGCTTGGAGTGATTTGACACTTCCACTTCAGAGATCAATAAATGTTCAGCACTTGTCTTGTGAAGAGTAGTCATTTTAGACTGACGATTTCTTGTGCAGCGTCATGCTAAAATAATTAATTCAATCAAAAGTAACCTCTAATTCAGCCGCTTGAGTACCTGTATGTAGAAATGTGGCGGCTTTAAGGTACAAATTCTGTACCGTACTAAACAAGTGTCACTCTGCTGCTGAGTGAACTTGGGCAGGTCACTGTACTCCTCTGTGCCTCGGTTTCCCCATTTCTAAAATGATACTGACTCCCTGTGTAAAGCGCTTGGAGATCTACTGATGAAAGTGCTGCATAAGATCCCTGTATTATTGTTGTTATTCACTGGCAGTGCATCTGTATTGCTTAGAGGTGTACATTCCACTAGGGGGCATCAGAGTGTAGGCCTTCATTGAACAGCCCAGCAGCCTTGGCTGAAGCAAGGGGAAAGTCTACCTTTGCCTTTCTACACTCGGGGTAGGAACAGGGCAGATGCATGGATGGTTGCAATCAGGGCCGGCTCCAGGCACCAGCCCAGCAAGCAGGTGCTTGGGGCGGCCTACGGAGAGGGGCGGCACGTCCGGCTCTTTGGTGGCAATTCAGCAGCAGGTCCCTCACTTCCTCTCAGAGCAAAGGACCAGCCGCCGAAGACTGAAGCGGCGGTGGTAGAGCTGATCAAGATCGCGCCTTTTTTTTTTTCGGCTGCTTGGGGCAGAAAAAACCCTGGAGCCGGCCCTGGTTGCAATCAGAACAAATCTCCAGGGTAAACATGGGGTAAGAATTACTTTCAAAAGGGCTTGGCTCTCACTCCCTTTGGCTCTGGTCCAGGGTCAGGCCCTAACAAACATAGCTGAAAGTAAGAAGAGTACAGAGCCCCTCTGAAAAATTTGACCTAATGCATTGGTGTGGGTCTCAAAGCAAAACCCATGTGAAATTATTGAGTTCCACCTTTTTTTTATGCAAAACCATCAGCTGTCCCAGAGTAACTTGACACAGGGCCCAGATTTGCAAGCATGGGTTAGTATTAGGGTTTGCAACAAAACCTGAACCCAGGTGAGTTTAATGTTTGCTACAGTCCCCCAAGCCACATAAAACACACAATTCTAAAAAACATTCCTTTAAAACAAGCTGTAAGAAATGAATCCCCCCTTCATGCACCCTTTTGTATCCTGTACTGACATGTTTACTTGCAGTACATTATTCCATCACTAGATGTCCTCAATGCTGTATAGAGGTCCAGGCAGGGTGTGTTCTCTAGTACACAAGGGAGACAAAGCTGGAACTCAAGCTATGAGGAGTTCATAGTTGGTTATTCCTTTTAAAAAATAAACAGCTCTTGTTTAAGTGTGGTGATTCCTATATTATGACAATGCTGTGTTCCACAGACATTACGTGAATAGACCCCATACATCAGGGATGAATTTGTCACAACCTCTTTGAAGGATGAATCTAGGACCTTCACACCCTGCCATTGGGGTGCACATACACAAGCAGTTTCTCTCTGGAGAGTGGAAAGCAAATAGAGATCAGAAATATATTCCCTTTTTTCATCTTCGATTGGATATTCAGCCCAATGGGAGGAAAGAAACCTGCTGTCAAGGTTCCTTCCCCACTCTGAACTCTAGGGTACAGATGTAGGGACCTGCATGAGAACCTCTAAGCTTAATTACCAGCTTAGATCTGGTTTTACTGCCACCACCCAAATCCTTTAAGAATTATTTGGGAAACTCTGTCTACCTTCCCCCCAGACTATCTCCCTCCCGGTAGCCTTGAGACGTCTCCACCAAGTTCCTAGTGAACACATATCCAAACCCTTGGATCTTAACACAAGGAGAAATTAACCATTCCCCTTCCTTTCCCCCCACCAATTCCTGATGAGTGCAGATCCAACCCCCTTGGATCTTAAAACAAGGAAAAATCAATCAGGTTCTTAAAAAGAAGGCTTTTAATTAAAGAAAGAAAGGTAAAAATCATCTCCGTAAAATCAGGATGGAAAATAACTTTAAAGGGTAATCAGGTTCATAGAGCCCAGAGGAACCCTCTCTAGCCTTAGATTCATAGTTACAGCAAACAGAGGTAAATCCTCTTAGCCAAAAGGAACATTTACAAGTTGAGAAAACAAAGATAAAACTAACACGCCTTGCCTGGCTGTTACTTACAAGTTTGAAATCTGAGAACAGGGGCGGCTCCAGGCACCAGCACGCCAAGCGCGTGCCTGGGGCGGCAAGCCACGGCGAGCACTCTGCCAGTCGCCATGAGGGCAGCAGGGAGACTGCCTTTGGCGGCATGCCTGTGGAGGGTCCGCTGGTCCCGTGGCTTTGGCGGACCTCCCACAGGTGTGCCGCCGAATCTGCGGGACCGGGGACCTCCCGCAGGCAAGTCGCCGAAGGCAGCCTGCCTGCCGTGCTTGGGGTGGCAAAATACCTAGAGCCGCCCCTGTCTGAGAGACTGGTTCAGAAAGATTTGGAGAGCATGGATTGATGTTTGGTCCCTCTTAGTCTCAAGAGCGAACAACCCCCAAAACAGAGCACAAACAAAAGCCTTCCCCCCACCAAGATTTGAAAGTATCTTGTCCCCTTATTGGTCCTTTGGGTCAGGTGTCAGCCAGGTTACCTGAGCTTCTTAACCCTTTACAGGTAAAAGGATTTTGGTGTCTCTGGCCAGGAGGGATTTGATAGTATTGTACACAGGAGGGCTGTTCCCTTCCCTTTATAGTTATGACACCTGCTTTAAAATTCAGCAAGTTGTTTTCCTCTCTCTTTTTTAACAGGTATTTGGATTCTATCCTGGAGCACAAGGCAGCATAAAGTACAACAGAAATAAGACTGTAGGAGACAATTTAGGAAAATGCTGTATTAAAAAAAGAAGAAGCTGAGAAGGAGAAACATTTGGGGAATGAAAAGTAGGGCAGATTTTGAAATATTCTCAAAACTGTCTACCACCATCTGTCAGGGGTCTGTGTTGCTAGGGATTTATTGTCTCCTATTTGTAAAATCCTCTGGCTAGTAAAGACAAATTTGGGGAAAGATGATTAAACTACTTTCCCCTCATCCACCCTCACTTTAATGAAAAAAGGAATCAGTCGGGGATTGTGTCAATCTGTGAAGTGTCCAGGAAATCTAATCAACGACTGTAATATCCCCCATTTAACATGCCACAAAGTAGCCTCACTTTGTCCATTTTTATATTAACAAGCCATGAAACACGATTGCAGCTTCTTAACCCAAGGATCTGTACAGATTACACCACCATTAAGAAATTAGATTAAGCTACAGTGGGGAAAACTAGTACAGTTCAGCGAGGAAGCCCACTAATCCTTTTGAGCATTGTGCTGCAGAATCTCGCCTCCTACTGCAAGTGGCTTACAAAGGCCTGTGCCTAGTTGAATTATGCACAGTTCAGATCCAGGGATCCCATGGACTCAAATCATACCCCTTTATATTAAGGTTCCATTTATAAATAAGTTATAAGGGGTTAATAAAGGCGTTAAGTATGTTACAGACAAGTAGTATGTGTTATAGATGGTTACAAGCACATCTGTAGGAGAGGTTAGAGATGGTTATCACCATGGTTATAGACTTCCTATTGACTAGAGCTGGTTAGAAAATTTGTTTTTCCTTGTGGAAAACTGTGATTTTTCAGTGAAAATTAAACTATGAAAAAATGTTTACTAAAAAATGAAAAATTTCAGTTCAGACATGCCGTAGCAGTGCCTCATGGGAGTTGTAGTTCAAGTGCTTTCTGTCCCCACTCACTTCTATAAGCTGAGCTCCCTGCTTGGACTACATCTCCCATGCTGCACCACGGTCTCCCTTCTTGGCTAGGGGAGGTAGTGCATCATTGGAGTCTCTGGCCATGGTTCATCATGGGAGATGCAGTCCACCTGGGGAGCCTAGCCCATAGGCAAGAACAGAGACAGGCGGCAACCAAACTACAGCTCCCATGGGACACTGTGGCAGCATATCCAAGTCAAAATGTGTTGGGTTTGGGGCTTTCAGTTTTTAAATGAAAAACTGAAACTTTCCACAGGAAGCAGACACTTTTCATTAAAAACAAACAAACAAATAAATATTTTTTTTGAAAAGCCAATTTTTGGCCAAAAACCTGTTTTGATGGGCAATTTTTGACCAGCCCTACTATTGACATGTTGGACCCTAATAATTGAGTAACCTTTTATTAAAGCATCATTTAACCCTTTATTAACCCTTTATAAATAGTTTTTTTTAAATGTACCCTTAATATGAGGTTGTGATGCTGGGCCAGAAAGTGGTAAGCAACTAGCAGGGTAAATGGCACAAATTCTACCAGTAAAGATATATTAGGAAAGTAAGTAAATGGTAATTAGGGCTATTCCTTACAAGTAGCCAGCAAAGCAATGTTAGATAGACAAGAGGTTTGAAATAAAATTTAATGCCAATAGGGGTCTCCCCTATACAACTTTCTGTTATCATTACTGGGCCCATTATTATTACATCATTGAATTTTAATCACATGAATAAACACACCATTGTCTTAACACCACCTTCACCAGTCACCTTACTTACACTGGGGAATTGGAGTCATGTCTTGCTTTCAGCAAGGACCAAAGATAGAAAGATAGCTCTGTAAGCGGGGGCATGCTTAGGTTACTCAATTAGGGCAAACTGCAAAGAATGAGGCAGACCATCCCCAAAGCTAGTGTTTATTCCAATACTTAGATCCACCAAGCTAGCCACAAAATAGCTTCTACAATACCTTACTGGTTACACAGAAGCCAAAACATAGTTTCCTTAAAAGCAAACCAGACTTTGGGCTTCCTTCCAGACAGCCACGTCAAATATGAAAGTTCTACCAGTCCCAAAGGAACAGACACATTACCTCTCAGGTTAATAAATATTTCAGATCTTACCCAAATACACACTTACAGCCAATTCTTATTCACTAAACTAAAATTTATTTAAAAAGATACGAGAGAGAGTACTGGTTAAAAGATCAGTATACAAAGAGACATGAGTACAGTTCTGAGATCAGTTTCATAGTAGAGATGGCAAGCCTTGGAGTGGCATATAGTTCTATCAGAATTAGTCCATAGGTTATAGTCCACAGGGCCACCCAGAGGATTCAGGGGTCCTGGGGTCTTCAGCGGTGGGGGGCCCCCACTTCGGCAGTAGTTCGGTGGCAGGGGGTCCTTCCACTCTGGGACCCGCCGCCGAAGTGCCCCGAAGACCTGCGGCAGGACCCCCCCCCGCCGCCGAATTACCACCGAAGCGGGACCCACCACCAAAGTGCCGGGTCTTCGGTGGTAATTCGGCGGCAGAAGAAGCTCCGGGGGCCCAGGCCCCACGAGAGTTTTCCGGGCCCCCGGAGCAAGTGAAGGACCCTGCTCCAGGAGCCCCAAAAAACTCTTGTGGGGGCCCCTGTGGTCTGGGGCAAATTGCCCCACTTGCCCCCCCATCTGGGCGGCCCTGATAGTCCAATGTTCATATCCAGGGAAATCCAAATGGGACTGAAGATCTCAGACTTAGGACTCAAGCTTTCCCTGAATAAAGCTCAAGCAGATCTGAGATGAAAGGATCAGGTTCCAGGAGTTCTTTATACAGTTCCTAGGCAGCACAGAGTTCTTGGATGAACAATAGGCTTTTGAAATAACCTGTTTCCTAAATATCACTGGTGATTAACTCATAGATTAACATAAGGTAATTAATTATCCATGACAGTTTATCACAAACTTTAAAGAGACATGTGACATTATTTCACCCAAGTTTCATATAAATGTAAATATTTCCTTTTGATCTCTGAATTAACAGAATACAGCCCTAGACAGAAACCATTTGGGTACATTGTTAAGCTCTAACAAGATATAGGTAAACGTAGACTAATACAATCACTATCTTCTTCCAATTCTTTAACAATACAAGTATACATTCCTGGTGTGCAGGTCACCGATTGTCAAGTGGTATACACTGATAGAACACTATTGAGTCAACAGAGCTGTACTGACTTACATCAGCTGAGAATCTGGCCCTAGAGCATTTCTTAGGCCTGGTCTACATTACGATTTTAGGTCAAATTTAGCAGCGTTACCTCGATTTAACCCTGGACCTGTCCACACAACTAAGCCCTTTTTTTTTACTTAAAGGACTCTTTAAATCGATTTCTTTACTCCACTGCTGATGAGGGGATTAGTGCTGAAATCGGCTTTGCTGGGTCAAATTTGGGGTAGTGTGGATGCAATTCAACAGTATTGGCCTCCGGAAGCTATCCCAGAGTGCTCCATTGTGACCGCTCTGGACAGTGCTCTCAACTCAGATGCTCTGGCCAGGTAGACAGGAAAAGGCCCGTGAACTTTTGAATTTCATCTCCTGTTTGGCCAGCGTGGCGAGCTGATCAGCACAGGTGACCATGCAGAGCTCATCAGCAGAGGTGACCATGGAGTCCCAGAATCGCAAAAGAGCTCCAGCATGGACCGAACAGGAGGTATGGGATCTGATCACTGTATGGGGAGACAAATCCATGCTAGCTGAACTCCATTCCAAAAGACGAAATGCCAAAACATTTGAAAAAGTCTCCAAGGGCATGAAGGACAGAGGCTATAACAGGGACTAATGGCACTGCTGCATGAAAATTAAGGAGCTCAGGCAAACCTACCAAAAAACCAGAGAGGCAAATGGCTGTTCCGGGTCACAGCCCCAAACATGCTGCTTCTATGATGAGCTGCATGCCATTCTAGGGGGTGCAGCCACCAGCACCCCAACCCTGTGGTAGTGGCACTTCAGTGGCAGCTCAATAGACCCACTTCCGTCTTCGGCAGCAATTTGGCGGTGGGTCCTTCACTCCCTGTCTTCCTCTTCGGCAGCACTTTGGTGGCAGCTCAATCAGGTTTTTCTTTTTCTTTTTTTTCCCGCCGCTTGGGGCGGCAAAAGAGCTGGAGCCGGCCCTGTTGGTAGGAATGACCCAAGGGCTACCATAATTTGGGGTAGCGCAGTACCTGGGCTGGGCACTCTGATAAACCTCTTGGGACTTGGGTTGGGACCTGGTGCAGAGGGTGGGTCCCCCTACCTTGTTACCCATCAACCCGCCCCCACTCTACCCGCTTCTCGGTTGGGACTGAACCTCTGGGGGAGCAATGAGAGCATGGGGGAGGGGGGTGATTGAGACCACAGCTAGGGTCCCCTCTGGGATGACTAGGCTGGTAGAAACTGTAAGGCCACAAGCTGATCACTAGGCCTGCTGGTCATCGGACCTTCCCATTACACCCCATCACATGGGATGTTTTAAAAAAATTGGATAGAATACTAAGTCTGAGAGACTAAATTCCTTAGCCCTCTTTGAGAGTCTGAGGCCAGGCCTACACTACAGGCCTATGTCGGTATAACCACGTCACTCAGGAGTGTGAAAAATCCACACTCCTGAGCCTCATCATTATACCGACCTAACCCCCCGTGTAGACAGCGCTGTGGTGATGGGAGAGCGTCACCTGTTCACATAGCTACCGCCTCTCGGAGAGGTGGATTAACTACGCCAACAAGAGCTCTCTCTCCTGTCGGCATAGGAGCGTCTTCACTTAAGTGCTACCGCGGTGCAGCTATGCTGCTGTAAATTTGACGTTTAGACAAGCCCTGAGTCCAAAGGGACAGTAAGAAATAAACCTCCACTGGGAGGTGGTTGGACTGTTTGAAAAAATAGGTCATTTGTGCCTCTTCTGTGGTTCCAGGGTTTGTGCAGCAGCACAGAGTTTACTTGCAGGTGTAATTGTAACCCACACACCATGTGAGTGTGGTGCTCTGTCCCATCTAGTGGCACCGAGACCATGTAGAGCAGGGGTTCTCAAACTGGGGGTCAGGAACCCTCAGGGGGTCATGAGGTTATTACATGGGGGGCTGTGAGCTGTCAGCCTCCACCCCAAACCCTGCTTTGCCACCAGCATTTATAATGGTGTTAAATAGATAAAGAAGTGTTTTTAATTTATAAGGGGTGTCGCACTCAGAGGCTTGCTGTGCGAAAGGAGTCACCAGTACAAAAGTTTGAGAACCCCTGACTTAGAAAGAGAGATAAAATGAGCCTGCACTACAGCCTTAGCTAAGAGCCAGCTGGCTTTTAACTCATGCTGTAGCGGCTCATGCACTAAACTCCACAGGTCCCAGGTTCAATCCCAACAACTACAGTCTGTCAGTGTTACATAATTACAGTTGTTAAAAGGCCAGGCCTTCATTCCAACAAATACCTTGGGAATAATGGAAAGATGGTCAGACCAGAATGTCCTTAGAGCTGGTCAGGAACATGAATTTATGTTTTCCAGGCAATTCTGAAATTCATTTTCATTCTGAATTGGAGCAAACCCATGCCCACCCCCCCAAAAATTGGAATTTTTCCACAAAACAAAAGTTTTGAAAAAACATTGTTTTGGGTCAGTTGAAGTGTTCTGTTCTGATTTTGACTCTTGTATATTATAACATAATTTTATATCTATGTATATACTGAATATATCACATTTTGAAATGAAAAGTTGCTTCAAAATCAAAACCCCAAAATGTTCCTTTCCAATCAGGATCTTATCAAAATGCTTCATTTTGTTTTGTTTTTTCTAAATGAAACATTTGTCAAAATTGACATATTCCTGTGGAAAGTTTTGATTTCAACAAAATGGCATTTTCTGACCAAAAGGTTCCACTGGAAAATTTCCAACCAGCTGTGTTCAACACCACATCGAGATGATCTGCTCCCACAATGTAGGGGAAAACAGTTGTGTACCTTCACGCAGATGTATCACATTGACACTTTCTACAAAGCTATTTCACTTTGATCAGACACTACATATTGGTGTTTTGCTAATCTCTCTAGCATTTCAGGGGCGATTAAAATGGAATGGGGTGGAGGGGTGTTTCCTGGGCCTATATTTAATCTAATTCAGTATGTACTCACTAAGGTTTCTAATTATCAGCCCTATAATTGCAATGCTTGAGGAAATTGTTTTTCTGAGTGGTGGCATTAAACTAAGTTCAGGCAATTTTTGTGCCAACAAGAGCAGAACAAACAGAATTCAGTTTCAAAGGAGGAGCCAAATAAAGAGATGCAGGAGAGATGGGCAGGGGGGTAGGGAGGAGGGGACACCTTATGAGTAGCAAACAGATTGATCAATTTAGAAAAGTCACCTTCTTTATCCACGAGTCTATTGCCCAACCCAGCAGAGGTAAGCAGACATTCTGATGTGCCCTTCGGAACATGTGTGTTGATGGGAACAGGATGTGATATTGGACAGACACAGCTGCTCATTCATCGGGTGATGGATGTACCATAATTAGAGCATGTCTACACTCACCTCCGGAGCGATCAATCCAGCAGGGGTCAGTTTATCGCGTCTAGTGAAGACACAATAAATCGACCACCGAGCGCTCTCCCATCAACTCCGGTACTCCAACAGAGTGAGACGCATAGGCAGAGTCGACGGGGGAGCATCAGCAGTCAACCTACCACAGTGAAGACACTATTTTCGTAGCTGAAGTTGCGTAACTTAGACCGACTTAGCTCGCTTCCCCCCTCCCCCAGAGTAGACCAGGCCTTAGACTTCCCAGTGGATCCTCCCTATGCTTTATTTAGCTTAGACTGTAAGGTCTTTGAGGCAGGGACTGTCTTTATAATGTTGGGTTAGATCCTCTAGTGGTGTAAATCAGTACGATGGAGCCCTGCTGATTCACACCAGCTGAGGACCTGGCCCTTTGTGTTTGGTACAGTTGCAAACATGCCCTTAGCACTTCATAAAGTAATACTAATAAGTAGCAGCCCTAATGCCCTTTGTGATGTTCTGCCTTTTAAAAGTCCTCTCAGGAAGGCACAGCTATTGACGTCTGATACAGCTTATATTAAAATCACTGGGAGTCTTTCCATTGACTTCTGTGGGAGTTGCATTAGGTCCATTGTAGGCCTGAGACCTGATCAACCCACCCCCCTATATTAAACCAGCCTTGGGTGAAACTCATGGAGTTCACCACTAAAATTGTGGTGCGGTGGGGAGAGGAGGGAAAGAATGTTCTGCTGCTGATAAAGCACCCCCACCTCAGGAATGTCCCTAAGGAGAGTTATAACCACCAAGGTTGTAAAGATGCTGGAAATTAGGGACAGTATAGAAAGAAACTCAATAAATGGGAAGATAAGCTCTGACCAGGGCTTTTATGCTGACCTTCTGTATAAACAGAGAAGGTCACAACTAAGTCACAATTTGGACATGAAAGATAAAATGTAAAAACTTGAGCAGGAAGGAGGACACATAGGTGTCAGTGAGTAATTGGTTACATTTTGTTATTTAGGAGTGTGGATAATGTGATAGTTTTAGTAAATTTGAAGGAGGGAGCTAGTTTTACCCATATAATGTACATGAAAACCACTGTTCTTTGGGACCCGTTTCTCTACTGCATTTCAACATCAAGCTGCTGGAACGCTGACCCCTCTGCATGACCGTGAGGTGCAGAGGTATTGCCGGGAACCCCCAGATGAATGGATCCTGACAGGCCATCGGGTGAAATTTGTCTGTATATTGGGAGCGGTGACCATAAGAGATTTGCTTGATATATGTATTCTCTGTGTGTTGCTTATCACTAAATGTTTAAGGCTCTTTCACTGGGAAAAGGTTCTGGAGACCTGTAGAGCCCTGAGGGAAAGGTCAGGTACTTAAAAGGACCAGGTTTCTTCCTGAGCCCCGTAGGTAAGGATAGGTGCTTTACACGCTGAGCCCTCGGAAGGGATAGGGTAGGGGTGCCTAAATTGATTGGGTCACACCTTGAGCCCTCGGTAGGGTATAGGTGAGGGGCCCTAGATTTTTACGGGTAACACCTTGGAGTGGAAATCCAAACCCAAATACTGCAGGAAACCTTCCATATAAACAGCTATCTCAAGAGAAGAGCTGCATCATGGTGCTGCTAGATCTCAAATGTGCTCTTCTGCATCGGGAACAAAAATATTAAACAAACCAACAATCTGTTGCCAAAGAAGATGGAATTTTAGTACATGACGAGTGGATAGGCCCAAATGAAAACCTTAGGTTGGAACCTCAAAGGTTGGCAGGAATCAGGGGTTGCTCCAGGCCCCAGCACGCCAAGCGCGTGCTTGGGGCGGCATGCTGCGGGGGGCATTCTGCCGGTCTCCGGGAAGGCAGCAGGCAGGGTGCCTTTGGTGGCTTGCCTGCGGAGGGTCTGCTGGTCTTCTGGTGGACCTCCTGCCTGCAGGTGTGCGCGGGAGTCCACTGCAGCTGTGCGGGACGGCGGCGGCAGAGTGCCCCACCGCGCATGCCCACCGTTTGGGGGGCAAAAATGTTCAGAGCGCCCCTGGCAGGAATACAAAGTCCAGACCTAGATTCTAATTTCACAACCAGCCCATGTCTCTAATGGAGCATCCCCCATGTAGAAAACCTCAAACATGGGGACCTAAGGAGAGCTGGGTAAATAATGGATTTTTTGGTTCTCTGGCAATTCTGAAAAATAAAATAACATAAAATTAAAATAGTTTCAGGTAGAGCTCAAAGCAATTTTTTTTGGAAACTGAAAAGTTTTTAAAAAACAATCATTTTGGATTGAATGAAACATTTCATTTGACCCAAACTGAAATGTTTCATTTTCATTTTTAAGCATTTAATATTTTAAATGAAAAAAAGAGGATATTTTGAAATAAAAAAGTCATTTGGAATCAAAATCTCCAACATTGAAAACATTGAAAGGAAATGTTTAGACTTTTTTTTTAATGTTTTAATCCCTCCCCGCAACAAACAATTTGGCAAAATCGACGTGAATTCATGAAATATTTTGGTGTCACCAAATTTGCATTATTCACTGAACAAGTATTTGTTCAAAACATTTAATCAAGCTCTAGAAATATGTTTTGTAGCATGGAGCGCCAGACTCAATAATGGGCCAGATCATCAGCTGGCTGGACATCTGCATAGCTCCAGGTTGGCATACAGGAGTTGCCCCATTTTGTGGCTAGCATAGCTGAGCACATAGATCAGGCATATTGTTTCTGAGCAGCAGTGTGTCTCAGGGGAGAATTGAGTGAAAGGATGGTCCAGTGGCTAAAGGATAAGCCTGGGGTTTTGGGAAGCCCAGGTTCAATTCCCTATTCTGCTGTAAATATCCTCTGTGTTGCTGGGCAAGTTGTCTCCAAGCCTCAGTTCTCCATCTTTAAAAAGGTGATCATAGCTAAGGCTGTGATTCCGGCCTGGTGTTCACAGTCATTGTTAATTTCATGCATCTTCCCCTCTGTAGATGGAGAGAGAGGGGAAGATGTACCAGACCTGCGTGATGCTGCAATTACAGGGGCCAGGTCACAACCCCGGGAGTGGGGAGCTGGGCCCAGCCCTGTGGGACATAGAATCATAGAATGTCAGGGTTGGAAGGGACCTCAAGAGGTCAGTTAGTCTAACCCCCTGCTCAAAGCAGGACCAACACCAACTAAATCATCCCAGCCAGGACTTTGTCAAGCCTGACTTTTAAAACCTCTAAGGAAGGAGATTCCACCACCTCCCTAGGTAACTCATTCCAGTGCTTCACCACCCTCCTAGTGAAAAAGTTTTTCCTAATATCCAACCTAGACCTCCCCCACTGCAACTTGAGACCATTACTCCTTGCTCTGTCATCTGCCACCACTGAGAACAGTCTAGATCCATATTCTGTGGAACCCACTTTCAGGAAGTTGAAAGCAGCTATCAAATACCCCCTCATTCTTCTCTTCTGCAGACTAAACAATCCCAGTTCCCTCAGCCTCTCCTCATAAGTCATGTGCTCCAACCTCCTAATCATTTTTGTTGCCCTCCGCTGGACTCTTTCCAATTTTTCCACATCTTTCTTGTAGTGTGGGGCCCAAAACTGGACGCAGTACTCTAGATGAGGCCTCACCAATGTTGAATAGAGGGGAATGATCACGTCCCTTGATCTGCTGGCAATGCTCCTACTTATACATCCCAAAACGCCATTAGCCTTCCTGGCAGCAAGGACACACTGTTGACTCATATCCAGCTTCTTATCCACTGTAACCCCTAGGTCCACCACTGTAAGATGAGGGCAGAGTGGGCTTGCTCTCCAGCTGATTCCCTCATTCTGCACCATCCTTGTTCTCCCGCACATCTGCTGCGAAATGCATTGCAACGTTCTGTTAAAAAAATCACAGTCTGAATGATAAGTGCTTCCCAACCTCATCGTGGTGCTGTGAAAATGAATGCATTAAAAAGATTATGAACTGCTCAGATACTAGAGTGATGAGGGCTGTATAGGAGCACCTGTGCTATAACTGGCCCAATATAGATTAAATTGGAAGGATTAGAGTGTCATCGGTAATGTCGGCAAACGTTGATTTTGCCATACATAAAAATCAGCAAAAACAATATTTCTGTCCATAATCGATAGACAAAGTAAGAAAAATGCTGCTTGAGAAGTTATTAGATTTTGATTTAAGGAGATTTACTTTGTGTATTTTGACTTGCTGACAATTTGTTTGAATGGTTATAAAGCTTTAACTTTTTGAATCTCTGTGTTTACTGTCATTAAAGAATTAACGTCTGACACCCCCTATTGTCTGACCCCTCCATCATTTGCCAAACCGTGAAAATTTCAATAGCAAAAATTAGGGGAAAAATGCATAAAGCTCATCATTTTGCGCAATTTGGGAAAATTTAAATCAATAAATATTTATAAAATGCTTAAAAATAAACATTGATAGTATCTATCAAAAGTGTAATAAAAATAAAAACCGAATTCTGCTGAGCCTAAGTAAAGTGGACTGTTTATTCTAAATCACAGTTAAAAAAAAAGGGCTGTATTGCTCCTCTTGCTGTTGTGATTATTACTACAAGGATGGAGATACTGGTTGCAGTTAACACTGACACAGGGTAACATTACAGTTAAAGTGTAATCATAGGGGTCAAAACACACCTTGTCTCACCTCTGATTTGTCTTCTTGCCACGGCAACAAGTACAACTAAAAATAAAGCAGCCCCCCAGCATGGCAAACCCTTGTACCAGGCAGAGATTGAAATGTACGCACCGGTATAATAGTTTATTGCAGGGAAATATGCATATTTTCCAGCACTGCTGCCCCAAAGAGCCTTTGTGAAAGACCTTTTGGAAATGTAGCATCATTGTCACCTTGGAGATCAGCTTTCAATCGCTTTATTTGTTTCTTGGTTTGTAAGTATAGGGTAGTCTGGTGGTTGAGATATGGGACTGGCCTGTGCTGTAGATATCTTGTGTGATCCTGAGCAAGTCACTTAATTAGCCTGAGCCTCAGTTTCCCCATCTGCAAAATGGGCACAACAGCCCTTCCTTTCTCCCACCCTTTGCCTGTCTCGTCTGATTAGGCCCCAGATCAGTGAAGCATTTAAGCACATGCTTAAACCCATTCCTAGGCAGTCACAGATTTAAATATTTGCTAAATCCCATTGAAACTGATGCAACGGCTTAAATTTACGTATGTGCGTAAATGCTTTGCTGAATGGGAATTGACTGCTGAACTGAGGCCTTAGCTTGTAAGATCTTTGGGGCAGCGACAAGCTCTTGTCCTATGTGTGTCCAGCAGCTAGCGCAGCCGGGCCCGGATCTCATGTGGAGCCTCCAGGCGCTACCGTAAAACAAATTATAATCTCAATATCGTCATGCTAGAACTCCTCGTCTTTTTCCCTTATTTTTGGTCTCCTTTGTTGTCAGGCTGAATTTCGACCACGTGCTCCCTTGTGCACAGAGCTCTTTGCAAGGTGCTTAGCATGTTCTTGAGCACAATAACAGTAATAATAATAACAATAATATAAAGGGTGTTAGACTTACTCTGCATTTTACAGGACCAGGACCAGGGCCAGAGTGTGTGAATCCATGGAGAAATGCACAGGTGCATTCTACCATCTTTAGGCTGATACAGACCAGGAAAGGTCAAATCCTGAGGTCTTCGTTCAGGTAAATTGAACCTATCATAAAGGTTGAAGGATTTAGCCTAGGCAAGATATCGCCAGCGTTAGTGAGGTGAGTATTTGTTATTTGTATTGCAGTATTGTCTAGGTGTCCTGGCCTTGGACTGTGCTCAGTGCTGCACAAACATAGAACAGAAATATAGTCCCTGCCCCCAAAGAGCCCACAATCCAAATATAAAACAAGAGAGGACAGGTGGATACAGACAGATGGGAAAACAGGAGGAAACAGTGAGACAATATTGATACTTAGGACACAATCGTTGGCCCTAGAAATCTATGTATTCAATCGAAGAATTTCTGGTTTAAAGTGTACCACTCTTTTCCTGCACGTGACATTCTCAGGCTGCAGGGCTGGGGAATGAATAGAATCTGAATTCCTGGCTCCCAGCCCTGTACACAGCTCACTAGACCAGGCCACCTTTAGGAAGAAATTCACAAGTGGGACTCCCCGCTCCCTCCCAGACACACGCGTCAAAGAGAAAAATGTCCAGAAAAACCTAAACGTTGGGGATTCAAAAAGCAGGCAAAACACAGAAGTCTGATCGCGTGATCATGGTGGTCTCTCTCTTCTGGCCTGAGGATTTGTAAAAGACAGCAGCAAATGTCACATGGAAATGTCTCTCAGTGTCTTCCCCCAGCTCTAGTTGTTATTGTTATTCATTAAAGCAGAATTGGAGGAAGCCAGGATTTGGAAGCCACCAGCACTAGGCCTGCTCATTTGGGGATATTTGTGTATCCCTTTGGATGGTTGGAATAGAAACTTGAGACACATCTGAGGCCCAAATTTGCATCCAAAGCTTAGAGGGGATCCGATCTGAGGTTACAGGTAGTGTGGGTTGCTAATTGTGGGAGACTGGCTAGGAGCCGTGCACACATCTCATCAGTGCTACAATATTCTGTTTCTTCTCTTCCCCTGCCACCCCTTCCACCTCACCACCCCTTTGTCTCAACCGCCTGTTATCTTTTAGATTATAAACTCTGTGGGTTGTGACGATCATTTACTGTATGTTTGTCAGCAGCCAGCACAATGAGGCCGAGACCCGGTAGAGATTGTTAGGGATTATCACACTATAAAGGATAAAAAACTAATGATGGTATCCAGGCTGCAAAGGTCAGGTGCTAACCTGAAATACCTCAAAGTTTGGGGATGTTCCAAATTGGGAATATTGTATGAGCCAATCTCTCAGAGAAATGACAGGCTGCTCTGAAAGGCAAGCAGTTGTTGTGCTGAATGCACAGTGTTAAGATCTTATCTCCCACTACAAGCGGACTAGCCTAGAGTGAATCAATTATGAGATTAGAATTAATCTAATAATCTTCTCTTCCTCTGTGCCTGGAATCAGAAAGCGCAGCTGTAAAGATAGTGTTAGTTACAGCAAATGAGATCACAATTTGCCCCATTCTATTAAAAGCCTTTCCCAAACGTTAACAGCCGAGGTGAAAGGGTCCATTGAAATTAAATTGAAATCGCGTCTCTTTGACTGATTGCTATCTCACATCATATTCTCCACTCCAGTGGCACAGATCAGTTGCCCAACTCATAAGGGGCCCGGTGACTATGGCAACATACACCTTAGAAGTACCACACACAGATTTTCCTCAAGTCATTTGTCTGTCAAAGTATCTAAGGATATAGGTGGGAGGTGGACATTCTGGGGAAAGGTGAATGAGACCTGCTCCTGATGCCCCAAAGACAACCTACCCCACTGCTCTGTCCTCCTTAAAGTTCTTCATTATCCTGTCTTCTACCAAGTTAAATTGCTGTCTGATAATAGCTTGCCAGGTGGTCAGTGGAGATGGAGGCTATAAATATATTTTACTTGGTTTATTCAACATGCTAATTGTGACCATGTCTTCCTATCACTCATCCTCTCTCCCCCCGTCCATCTGTCTGTCTATTAAACTTGCTTTTGTGTCTTACCTTAAATTAGAATGGACACTCAGAATGCATAAGCATAAGAGGGCAGAAATAAAGTAGCATGGATGATTGTAATTCTGGCATTTTCTAACTTTTCGTGTTTGATTTTGACACCATACCAATGTACTTTTAATATATTTTTTCGTACAGAGTTTTCTAGTTTGTTTTTGAAAAAAGAAAACTGAAGAAACAAAGAAATTCTGTTACCTGCAACTGTAACAGCTGCCTACATGAGTCATCAGTGTCTGAATCCAACATGTTCAGAGCCATACCACATACCTTGACCACTCGAGCTAAAAGAGTATCTCCTTTAAGTGGTACCAGTAGTAGACTGTTATTCACAATGTACACTCAACACAAGAGGGCATGTGATATACATTTTGCCAGCCAGCTATTTGCTAGTTATTACTAGAGGCCAGGGCTGCCCAGAGGGGACGGGGGGGGGCAAGTGGGGCAATTTACCCCAGGCCCCAGAGGGGCCCCCACAAGACTATAGTATTCTATAGTATTGCAACTTTTTTTTATGGAAGGAGCCCCCGAAATTGCTTTGCCCCAGACTCCCTGAATCCTCTGGGTGGCCCTGCTAGAGGCTGGAAATTAGAATTTCTGGGCTCTCTTTTTGGCTTTGGAAGGGGAGTTTTGTCTAATGGTTAGAGCAGAGGGCTGTGTTAGACTCGAGTGCTATTTATTTGTTAAAGATACTTTGTATTTTCATAGTGCTCATTCATCTGTAGGTCCTGAAAAGGTGTCACCCCATTTTGACAGACATCATAGCTAAGCACATAGGTTTGACATATTGATTCTGAAAGGCAATGTGACTAGGAGGATAAGACATATTCTAAACGTAGGTTCTATTCAAGATTCATGCAGAAATGGCCATGTGAGACCTTTCAGATCTTCAGGTACCTCATCTGTGTCATGGAGGAATAGTAGGAGTAGAAGATCTTGATCAATAATAAGAATTGTGAAGTGCACAGAATTATTAACACTAGCAAGTGGAATAGGTGTGATCAGAATGCATTGCTTTCCAGTTCTTTGCACTAAGACCAAAGGGTGTCTTGATGGAAGAAAGCAACATTAGGAGGAATAGATTAATCTGTTTTGCCAGCGTCTTGTCTGGAGCTCTGTCTCTCTGTGTTTTGTATGCACACACTTCAGGAGATGCCAAGGGGCCCAGAAGTATGGTCAGTGTAGATGGAATGTCCAGAAAATCAAAGGGCAAGTGTAGAACAAATTCTAGTGTGCACCTGTTAATGGTGATGGTCTGCGATTTTTAACTCAACTAAATCTGGATAGCTTTTCACGGGAACAGCGAAAGGCAAATCTCTGACCCCAGAACTATCCCTCTGCCAAATGTCAAGCTCCCGTTCTAAACCCCTAAGGCAGTAGAACTGTTCAAATGTGTCTGGGGAAATGTTTTTTAACAGTTTTGTCAATCTGTTTTTCACTTTCTCGAAAAAAGCAAAACCAATGTAGTTCAAACTTTCCAAAATAACTAATCTGAAGCAGAAACCGAGCATGGAAAACTTCAGCTCAAGTGGCTAACGTCTGTCGAAACTATTAGCAACTGAAAATGGGCAGCTATAACGGAAAACTTTAGAGAACCATAATTCTTTGTCACTGCTGTTCGGTCTACATAGAACTCCTGATTCTGCAGATCTGAGTTGGTAAATTCAGGAGATTTGGCTTCCTTTCATGATTTGAAGTGCTGTCTGCTTCCAGACTGGCTAGTAACAGGAGACTCTTGTAGTTCTAGTTTCAGAGTCTCCAGAAATGAAAGCATTGGGAGAAAAGGTTCTTTTTTGAACTATTAAGGACTGGCTTGAGTTTGGAATGAAGATTTAAAGAGTTCTTGTTGTATCCCAACTCCGCCGATAGAATTAAAAACACAGTGCTACTCCTAATGATTCTGACATATTGGATCCAAGGCAAAATCCTCAGTCACTGCATGGAAATTAGATGCTCTAATTTGGAACAATGAGTCCTCTGTTGCCAGATGGCTCTGCTAATGAACCAAAAAAGAAATCTGCTGACCTGATTAGAGCAAACACTCTGACATTTGCAAAGACAGAGGAGATTTGATGAGCTGCTGCTCCCCTCCACAAGTTTCTGGACAGTCTTTATGATCCCATACTTTGTAGTTTCTTATCCCTCTGCTATGAGCGATAAATTCTCAACGTTTCAGGCACTGTCCTTGTCCCGTCACAGGCTCTGGAATGGGGCCTCTTACAGACACAACATGATGTTTATTACAATACTGACAGAGTGCTTGATCTTATGACAATGCATAAGCTGGAGATGGACAGGCGGGTCATGATGAGCATAGAAAATGTTGCTCTTATCAGCAAAAGGACAAATTGTTGTGATCTACATAAAAATGCAGTTGCCTCATTGAAGCAGTGGTACAGCTAATGGAAACATTTGCTATGTGGTTCATGTTTGAGGCTGACAGAATAAACTTTATGAAAAGATAAGGGAATAGGCAGTTAAGTGAGAAATCGCAGGGAATAGTGAATTGTCATTAAGCACAGTGCCTTAGTTGTTAATTTTTCAGACCTTTCAGAACCTAACTTTCAGAGTTTCTCAAATCATCTCGGCCAAGATTCTCAAAACTGGGTGCCTAAAGCCAGGTTCTTAAATCTTTATTTATGTCCCTATTTAGCAACACACTTAAATACATGCTCATATTTACTTCTAGTCAGCAAAGCTCTTATGCTTTGCTAAATCAGGGCCTTAGGTACCTAAATAAATGTCCCAATGTTCAGAAGTGCTGAGCCCCCATGAGTCTCCCATTGACTTCCAACACTCTCACAACTGACCTTGAAATTCACCTTCTGTGAACATTTCTCATCCTTGACACTGGTTCGTTTAATTATTCCATGGAAAGTGAATGCAAATGGGCTATGAACTAAAATGGAGTAACTTCATGTAAAAACTTCCATGAATTAAGCTGAAGATTTTGTTTTGCACTTTTCATCCAACTCTAGCTCGTATATCAACAATGCACAGGGATCAGTTCATCCATGGCTGACGTGCAGCCACCTCTGGGGTGGGAACACAGCAGCTGCTGAACAGCACGCCCCAACAACTACCTAGCAGATTAAGACTGGAAATAGAAATATTTGATCCTCACTTGGTGTAAATTGGCACAGTTCCATTGACGGCAGTGCTTTGAAGTTACTAGAACTACACTAATTCCCATCAATGGAGGAATTGGTCCACTGTATCCAATTGAAACGGCAGGGTGGAATCCAGTAGGCAAAAATTAATTACCCAGACTGGAATTTTGCCAAGACACGGAGGAAAAGGGTACTTCAGTAATAACTGGAGAAGCAAATTGCAATACCCAACAGCAATCCATTAGCTACCTAGCCGTGAATATCTAAAAGCCATTCATATCTTGCTCTAAACAGCAGAATCAATAACTTCCATGCCACAGCTAACGTCGCTTCGTCAGCCTTAAGAACAGGAGTCTTTAATTACAGTCATTTATATTTCCAAAGATAGTCTATAACATATTTATAAACAATCTGTGCACTGGGTGGGAAACTGACACACAGCATGAATCCTTTGCTAACAGTTCTTATATAATATTCAAAATGGTCATGAATGTTTCATGAAGGTGTTTCCACTGCTGAACCATGACAGGAAATGCAGCTTTCTTTATAGCACCTCCCACCCTGTTCCTCTTTTGGAAGCCTTACAAGATTCAAAGTCCTCAATAAAAACCCTTTAGAATTTTCTGGACTGGCTAAATTTGGTCCCACTCATTGTTGTTATGACACTGGCAGCTAGAGGCTCCAGCTGAGATCAGAACTCCATCTTGTTAGGTGTTGTACGGACACATAGTGACAGACAGTCTTTGCCCCAAGGAGGTAACAACCTAACTAGGCAAGGCAAAGTGTGGGAGAAAGGATGTATTATCATCGTGATGTTTACAGCAGGGAAACTGAGCCACACAGATTAAGGCTTTGTCCTCGCTGTAGAAATAGATATATTTTTATAACACAGTAGCTATCTCAATGTAAGATCTGAGAGGATGAGTGGAGACCAGACACCGGTAGCTTTTACCTCCAAGTAGTTAGTCAAGGTCAAACCTATACCCCAATCTTGGGTTTACCAGCTATCTCAAATTCGTTATCTCAATGTGCAAACACACTTCTCTTTGCAGTGAAGACACTGCCTAACTGGCTTCCCCAAGTTCACATGGGGAGTCTGTGGCAAACAGGTTTTGTTGGCATGCAAGTTTGGGAGATGGCTGTTTTTCATATTTGCGTAGCAAGCCATGACAACAGACACGATCACCAGCAAGCATCAGATCCTCAGCACCATTAGTACAGGCCTCTACCACTCGAGCTAAAAGATAATTCCTCTGGTTGTGTTAGTTAGCAGATTGTGTAGTGACTGACCAGCCTGTAGCGGATTCATGGTCACATTCACCACATCAGTGTGTTACATTCAGATGTGACGTGTTCATGTGTACAAGGACGCTCAGTTCTCATTGGTCATTATTTGTCCTTGTTTATTTCCTGTTCATTATTGGTTCTTTGGGTGATTGCGGATTTGTAAATGAATCATGCATGATTTGCAGCTTTTCCAGTGTCCTATTTCAAGCGGTGCCACTGACCTGCTGTGGGACCTTGGACAAGTCACTTCCTCACTCTGTATCTCAGTTTCTTTTCCCGCTCTTTGTCTTGTCTCTTTGGACTGTAAGCTTTTTATCTCTTACTATGTGTTTGTACAACAGCACCCAGCCCCATGGGGCCAAGATCATGGTGGGAGTCTCTAGATGCTACTGTTACACAAATGATAAATAACGACAACAAAGACATTTGCAGATGTTTTTGTATCTCATTGCTGTTCAATTCACAAATGGAAAGAGAGAGAGGGGAAATTAAGTAAGTCGTTTGGTATGTTGCATTCACCCAACTCTAGAGCTGAGTAGGCCCCTGGGATGTAAGTCAGTACAAAATGTGGGTTTTCTAGTGATAGGGGGGTGTGTGTGAGAGAGAGAGAGAGAGAGAGAGAGAGATTCCTTTCTGTACATCTCTTTGGCAAAGGCATACAATTATGCTGCAGTTGTTCTAGGTAAGCACATGACGGGACAGAGGAAGAATGGAGGTCATTCACCTTGGGAAATAGGAGGCAGTAACATTTTTTTGTCACAAGCACTTTGCTATCTATGCCCATCTTTATGACACTTATCAGCATTTCAAATGGTCCCAGTGACTGTTTCACAAGGGGCTGAAATCCTAGAGTTCTCCCGGCTCTTAGACGATTTCACATTTTAATGTTATTTTATTGTTCACGAGCAGTGGCGACATGGTGTGATTTGGTAATTGGCAGTAATGTGAAGATGACATTTTTATCATTACTTGTTAGATGAGTGCAATTTGTAATGCAATTTATTGGACAGTGCTTCGATGAGGTGCTCCAACGATCTAGGTCATATTCACATGCTCCACTCAAATCCAGCCTGCTTGTGAAAGCAGTTATTGAAATTCAGCTCAGAGTCCATTTTCTTGGCCTGAGTGGGGATTTTTAAACGTTAAGTTCTTTCTTTGGGTAGGGTAATCTACAGCGCAAATGGGAGTCCATCAGTAATGGGATACAAAGCTTTTCACCGCTTGGTAAATTTGTGGTAATCATCCCGAGGCGGCAGTGTCTTTATTATCAGCATTTGGTAGCTGGCTGGCGGCTTACGTGAAACGAGTTTGATGGTCTCAGTTCAATTCCAAGTGCATGTTCCCATGATGCCAGCTTCCATCACCCACTCATTATATTTTCAAACAAGCACCTTGGAGATTTCTCCCATGCTGTCTGCCATGCCTGGGAGGAGCTCTCAGTAAATATCTACAGAGCTACTGCTTTATGCATCGTCCAAACCCTATTTAAAACTCTCCTTTTCCCTGTTGCCTACAGAATACTTGACTTTAGGCTGCTGCTGTTCTGAGACCAGAGATGATCAGACTGATCAATACTGTTTCATTGTTTCCTTGTACTCCACATCTGTATTCATCTGTTCTCTCTTGTCTTATACTTAGATTGTAAGCTGTTTGGGACCGGGACCATCTTTTTGTTGTGTGTTTGTACAGTGGCTAGCACAGTGGAGTCCTGGTCCATGAGAAGGGGCTCCCAGACTCTGTGGTGATATAAACAGGACATAATAACAATAATGTCACCATCACAAAAGCCACCAGCATAACTGGTGTCAGCCTAAGAAGTGATGTCATGAACTGAATTGACATGGAAATTATAACCATCACTCACTCTTTGAGAGCATCTTTCAAAAAAAAAAGCAACGGTGAAAAGATTTTGTGAAAAATGCTGACATTTTGAAGTTGTTTCCATCCTGAAATGGACCCATTTTCCATCAGTTGGTGATGTTTTGCAATATTTTAAATCAAATTGGCTTTGGAAATGGTTATTTCTTGTTTACCAACCCCTCCTCCCTCTATTCTCTTATTGAAAACCCAGGTTTTGGTTTAAAATACTTAGAAATTTGTTCTGAGAAACATTTGGATAATATTTCTATCACAATCTTGATAAAAATGTTGTGGAAATGTCACAAAAAATGGAACATTTCAATCCTATTCACAATGTTTCACAAAAACGTTTCCTCTTTGGAAAAAGGACACTTCTTGATTGAAAAATGTTTCATGTGAAAAATTTTGACCAGCTGTAGGTAGGAGCCCATTGGACGCACGAGTGAGGAAGCTGGCTCTGCCATGCGTGTACACTAGCCGTTCTTAGGTGGTATTTAAGTGGTGCGTATGTGATGGGCCACTTAGAGAAACATTCACAGAACAAGGGAGAAAGAAGCCAAAATTCATCAGCATGAACAGAGCAACACAAGGCTGAAATAAATGGCAGAAACTGGTGGACGCCCTATGCCCCTGAGGGGGCAGGAGGATAAAGAAAGATACATGATGGCCACCCATTAGACAGGCACACCAGGGACCTCCTCTATGGGTTAGGCACACAGAGGGGGATCTTTATTACATCCTCATCAGAGGCTTACACGTAAGTAAGGCTACGTTTATGTCACGGAGGTTGGAATCTGTGACTTCCAGAGACCTCCATGACGTTCTCTGCTTCAGCCCCAGGGGCTGTGGGACTCTGGAGCTGACAGCCAGTGGGGCCCTGGCAGGGTTCTGGTGACAGCAGTGACAGGGGCCCCCTGCAATGTTCCAGTGACAGGTGACAGTCTCCTGAGGGGGCCCCGCTCAGGGTTCCAGCGACAGGTGACAGTCTTGCAGGGGGAGGGGGAAACACCTCAGGCAAGTGGCTGAGGGTATCCCATTTTCTCTTTAGGAAACATAGTCATCCTGCAGCTCCCAGCTGCCACAGGTAGATGGAGAACCAGCTCCACAGCTCCCAGAAACCACAGTGGCAGGGGAAACCATGGAGCAAAAGTCACAGACAGGTCACAGCTTCCATGAATTTTTGTTTATTGCCCGTGACCCGGTAACTTGCTTGATCTGTTTTTGTGGCTGCCATTTCAACTTCGGTATGAGCCCAAGTGAAAGCATTAGTAAATAAATGAGGGACTGTCTGTGGCAAGGTGCCCAGTGTTGCCACGGACACTGCTTAGCTACGTTATCTCTGTGCTGCTATCCTCAAAGACTCTACTGTTTATTTCAAAATATGTTGAAAGCTGCATCACAGGTGCAGCTCAAAACCGACAATCCAGCTGAATCTGCTCTTTCCTTTAACGTCTTCAGTTAAAATTTGTGGCTTGGAACCCTATAGCCAAAATAATACATCGCGTTTGACACGTAAAAGGGTTCGATTTTGTTGAGGAGGCTTTATTCTTGTTGTTGCAATAATAAAGGACAGGCAGAAATCTGAATAAAAATCAGGACTCCTACAGGGAATTCTGCCTCTTGCAGATGAAGTTTTAGCTCTGAGCAACTCGCTGGGAAGAGGCAATTAATTTTCCCCTTGTGAGTAAAAGCCATTATATCAAATACCACCATTGCCTCGGGGGCTAAATCGGAGGCACTGAATTATGTATTATCCAAACCGATTTCACAATGATGTCTTCATGGGCACTTCTGCTGCTCGTCTATGAAAAGAAAATTGCAGTCACATGAAAAGAGCTGAGTCTCCTCTCACTTTCTATATATATTTTAAAAAGTGCTGCTAAAGTGAAGACCTTAAAGGGAAATGTTTCTCACCAAAGGACTGATGGACAAAAAGCAGAGGAAGCTCCATGAACTCTATTCAGCTAAATGGGGTTAGATCCTTCCTATCCCACTCTGGTCCCATTGGTCCCTTCCTGTTGGGAGGAGGGATAGCTCAGTGGTTTGAGTATTGGCTTGCTAAACCTAGCATTGTGAGTTCAATCCTTGAGCGTGCCATTTAAGGGAGTGGGTGTTGGTCCTGCTTTGGGCAGGGGGTTGGACTAGATGATCTCCTGAGGTCCCTAATAATCTGTGATACAAGGGTGCTCCGGCAATGGTTGCTCTTCAGCTTCTCTTATCACCATGCCTCTTGCTGGGACTGAGCTGGCATTGACCAGCCATCCCCTGTCTGGGTGAAATGCCTTCTGTTTGACTGGGGTGCAGGCGGTGACCTCACATTTAGGCCTGGATGCCCACTTTGGGTATATGTAGCCTCCAGAGGGAAGAATTTCATGGACAGGGGCTCCAGACCAGCTCCACTCCTGACCCTAATGGAAGGATTTCAGTGGGGCCTCAAGGAAGGGGAAGCTTATCATGGAGCCAGCACTCCCCTTTGACAGCTCTGCACTGGATGCTTATGATTTAGTTCTTCTTTGTGCATGGCAGAGGAGGGGATAACCAAGCCAAAGTGTGGGTGCATATGTCAGGAAAGAATCTATGGGGACAACCAGCCAGCTGATAGGAAAATCCCATGTCTAATTTTTATGGAAAGCATTTGCTGTGTGTCAGGGATTCATGAAACATGCTTCCCCACATGAAACTCTTTTAAAATTCACCACCTGGCTAGCAAATACCCTGGATGTACCATTGTCCCTTAGCTAGCAGGGTTAAAGAAATCAAAAAACAAGTGTTTGAAGTCTAATTCTGATGGCTGCACGGCAGTCTCTGTGAAATGAGTTTTATGGGGCTAATGATTTCACAGCCCCACTGATTGAACTTGGCTTCTGATCACCGTTGCTATGGAGGTGGTAAGAGGAAGCCATTTGCAGAGCATAAGAACAGCTTTATTGAATTTATGAACCATACAGCAGGTGCTATTCTTGTATGCCACTAGATGGCGAACTTAAGATACAGTAACTCCATTCAAACACACACAATGTGGAGTCATTTCATTGATTTCTAATGGCTCTTGGAATCTGTCCCCATGTTATCCAGACTCTCACAGACTGTGCATTGTCAATAGTATCAACAGCGATGCCAAGACTGAACACATGGCCCCTGTGGGTTGAGCTCTTCTCTCTCACATAGAGTGGTGTGAACACAACGGAGGTTCTGAATATTAAACTCTCCCTGAGGGTTTCCAGATCTGTTTCTTGATTTGAACCATCTGGGCCACTTGCTGATTTGAGCTTACCCTGTGAATGCAAACTCTGACCAGACTGGCCTTTCTCTGGTCTCTAAGAGTTCTTCCTTCCTTGAGTGTATTGACAGCGAAGGAGGAGTACTTGATGGTTAGCATCCTCCACACTATTACATGCTCTCACTTGCCTTACTCCTGTAGCCTCCTCTACACACTGCTTTTCAGTCAGCTGCTACCACTTAAGCAACCATTTTGAGATCAGGAATATTTTGAGTGGAATTTTTCCCCCCTCAATTCCTACAAGTATGATTTAAATTTCTAATCACTTTAATGTGCAGAAGTTAGGAAATCCATGTCCCTCTAGATCTCCTGTCCTCCCAGGATTGCCATGTACCTGGATGTTTGCTGTATCCATCCAGTGAGCAGGGACAGCTTTATGGTTAAGGCATTAGGTTTTATTGAGGCTCTGCCATCTTCTGACACCTGGTTGAGAGGGGAAGTGAAGGACACTGTAAAAATAGTATATATAACAAATGAAAGAAAGGGGAAGTTGATAGTAATGAATATAATTAAGAAATTAGGAATTGTAGAAAATTAATAAGGGAAGCCAAAGGATACAAGGAGATTTCTATGGCCAGCAAAGTTAAGGACATTAAGAACAAGTTTCCTAAATATATTAGGAACAAAAAGAATCCTAACTATGGTATTGGTCCATTATTAGATGGAAATGACAGAATTATCAATAATACTGCAGAAAAAGCAGAAGTGTTCAATACATATTTCTGTTCTGTATTGTAGTATTATCATGTAATTGTAAGCAGAGTCAGAATGAGCTCTCCCCCAACATCTGGAGGTGAGCTGTGGAAAAGGACTTCAGGGGCTGATCTTGTTTACATGGGCACACCCACCCTGCCTAGCATGATGGACTGCTTGCCCAAATGATCACTTTGGCTGCTGTGGGATCCCCAGTCTCTTTGTTATTGGGGCAGGAGTAATAAAGGGTTGTTATCCTGGTTATGTGAATCAAGGACAGTAGAACTGTACTTGGCATTTTATGATGGAGGGACTCACCCTCAACTAAGTAGCACTCGCTAGGCAAGGGACATGGGTTCCAAACCCCCAGTGAATTGAGAGAGGCTGGGGACAGGTATTTGTACCTGCTAGTGTGGGCCCCCATGGAGGGCCCTAGACCCCACTTTTACCTCCTCCCTCTCTACTGTGCAATGGCAGAGCTAATTTTGACTCCATTTGGAGTCTTGTTATATGCTACAGAGCTGAAATCACTGATACCTAGGTCTAAGCATTAGCTCTACTTTGGGCTAGTGGTGCACTAGCACTGAGGCTCCCCTACTACCAGCTAAAATCACTGAGAACAGAAGTCACTAAAGAGCTGAAATTGCTGAGAGCTGTGTTAAGTGTGGTGAGTGGCTAGCAGAGAGGAGCGGATCGAGGAGAGGCGTGGCGAGCAGATAGCAGAGAGGCATGATGAGCGGAGCAGATAGCAGGGCGGCTGGTGGAGAGACGCAGCTGGCGGTGAAGACTGCAGCAGAACCCTGCGGAGAGGCATGGCAATCGGCCGTCAACCCAAGCAGCGGAGCATGTAAGATACCCCCCCATACCTCTCCCCCACTTCCACTCAGGCTGGGAGGTAAACTCTGCAGAGGAACTTCTGAACTCTGGGGGCTGCACTGACCAACGTCAGAAACTGTGGGTGGGGTGACTGTTGGGTTGCTGAACTTAAGACCCTGAGGGGAAAAGGACACTGCCAATCTTACTTGGGGGAGGGTCTTTTGCTCATGGTTTGTGTTATGAATCCTTTTTGTGGTGTTTCCCCAACATGATGCCGCATTGTTTCCCTCCTTTATTAAAAGGCTTCTGCTATACTCAGACTCTGTGCTTGTGAGGAAGGAAGTATTGCCTCCTAGAGGCACCCAGGGGGGGTGGTATGTAATTGTCCCAGGTCACTGGGTGGGGGCTCGAGCTGGTTTTGCATTGCATTATTGAAACGGAACCCCTGGATACTGAACCCGGCCCTTGTTGCTGCCAACTCTGATGGGCAGAAGGGTTACATAATTATAGGTCTTTCAGTCTGACATTGATCCAGGGCAAGATAATGGAGCAGCTGATACAGGACTCAATTAATAAAGAATTAAAGGAGGATAATGTAATTAATGCAAATCAACATGAGTTTATGGAAAATATATCCTGACAAAGTTGATTTTTTAAATGAGATTACAAGTTTGGTTGATAAAGGTAATAGTGTTGATGTAATATACTTAGATTTCTGTAAGGCCCTGGAATTGGTACCAGATGACCTTTTGATTAATAAACTAGAACGATATAAAATTAACATGGCACACATGTTTCAAATTGTAACTGTAGATCATCACTGAGCGGGTTTGTTTCCCATGGGGTCCCACAGGGATCAGTTCTCAGCCCTACTCTATTTTACGCTTTGATCGATGACCTGGAAGAAAACACAAAATCCTCACTGAAAAAATATTGCAGATGACACAAAAATTGTGGGAGTAGTAAATAATCAAGAGGACAGGTCACTGATTCAGAGTGATCTGGATTGCTCAGTAAACTAGGTGCAAACAAGCAATATGCATTTTAATATGGCTAAATGTAAATATATACCTCAAGGAACAAAGAATGTAGGCCAGACTTACATGATGGAGAACTCGATCCCAGGAAGAAGTGACTCTGAAAAAGTTTTGGATGTCATGGTGGCAGGGGCGGCTCTAGGCATTTTGCCGCCCCAAGCACGGCAGGCAGGCTGCTTTCAGTGGCTTGCCTGTGGACCCTCCGCAGGCACTCCTGCAAGAGGTCCGCCAAAGCCACGGGACCAGTGGACCTTCTGCAGGCACGCCTGCGGGAGGTCCGCCAAGGCTGCGGGACCAGCGGACCCTCTGCAGGCAAGCCGCCGAAGGAAACCTGCCTGCCGCCCTTGCGGCAACTGGCAGAGCGCCTCCTGTGGCTTGCTGCCCCAAGCACGCGCTTGGCGTGCTGGGGCCCGGAGTCGCCCCTGCATGGTGGATAATCAGATGAACATGAACTCCCAGTGTGATATTGTGTTCAAAAAAGCTAATGTGATCTTGGGATGCATAAACAGGGGAATCTTGAGTAGGAGTACAGAAGTTATTTTACCTCTGGATTTGACACTGGTATGAACACTGCTGGAATACTGTGTCCAGTTCTGGTGCCCACAATTCAAGAAGGATGTTGATAAATTTGAGAGGATTCAGAAAAGAGAATGATTAAAGGATTAGAAAACCTGCCTTATAGTAATAGACTTAAGGAACTCAGTCTATTCAGCTTAACAAAGAGGTTAAGGGATGACTTGATTCCAGTCTATTAAGTGGAAGGGCATGTGGACAAATAGTTAATTATGGGCTCTTCAATCTAGCAGAGAAAGATAGAACATAATCCAATGGCTGGAATTTGAAGTTAGACAAATTCAGACTGGAAATAAATCATATATTTTTAACAGTAAGAGTAATTAATCCTTGGAACAATTTACCCAGGGGCCTGGTGGATTCTCCATCATTGACAATTTTAAAATCAAGATTAGATGTTTTTCTAAAGATCTGCTCTAGGAATTCTTTTGGGGGGAAGTTCTATGTGTCACGGGGTGCACCACTGACCGTCTGACTGATGCCTCCTCCTAGTACTCTGGAGATTAGTTCGAGGCCGATGACCAGGGGCGGCTCCAGGCCCCAGCATGCCAAGCGCGTGCTTGGGGCGGCATGCCGCGGGAGGGCAGCAGGCGGCTCCGGTGGACCCTCCGCAGGCACGTCTGTGGGAGGTCCACCAGAGCCGCGGGACCGGCGACCGGCAGAGCGCCCCCCACAGCATGCCGCCGTGCTTAGAGCGGCGAAATGGCTAGAGCCGCCCCTGCCGATGACCCCATCCGTGGTTTGCATACCGTCACTCTGTATCTGCTGTCCGCTTGCAGCCTCTGGAACCACAGCATCCTCTTTGTGACTCAGCCCTCCTGCCATGTCACTGTCCTGTCCACGGTTCCCCCTTTCAGGGGAGGTTTAGCTCCTCAATAGTCCTAGGCAGTCTCCTCACTCACTGACTCTATGCCACTCGCCCAGTGGCTGTTAGGGGAACCCGGGCCCACTCTTTTCTCTGGGTTCCAGCCCAGGGACTCTCAGCTCAGCAGTCTGGGCCTTCTCTCTCTGGCCTTACTGCTTCCTCCTATTGATTCCCCTTGTCTTCCTGGGCTTACCAGTTCCCACAGCCATGGGGATTCCTACCTGCTCCTGGGGCCTTTTCAGCTCCTCTGGTTCCTATTCCCTTCTCCCTGGCCCCACAGCAGCTGCTGCCCCTCTGGGTCCCACTCTTGCCAGGCATGGGTGAGTTTACATGGGGGTAGAGTCTCCACAATATTTCCACCAGCCACTCTTGCTCCCCAGTTCTGCCGCCCCCAGCATTCGGTGCCTCATCTGAATATTGGGCTTTTAAAAAATTGGTGCCTCCATTTCCCATCTGTAAAATGGGGATAATCACAATTTCCAACCTTATAAAGGCATTGTTAGCATAATTCCATTAATGTCTACAATGTGCTCAGAAAATAGACCTGGCTGTGGACTCTATTACTGCAATATACATGCTAAATAATAAGAGTAAATGCATGTAGCTGTGTCAGTCCCAGGACAAGGTCTCACCTTGTCTCTCTAATAGTAAATGCATGGTATAGAAAAACTCTAAATAATAAATTACATTGTTAGTACTTTTTAGCCTGGAAGAAATATATTTTAAAAAGCTTTTAATATAGGATTTTTTTTCTTTTAAAATTGCATAGTAGGGAAATGAAAAAAAAATCAACATTTAAGAAATGTACTTTTTTGTGCTTCTCCAACTCAGATTTGGTTTTTAAATATTTTGATTTGGAAGAAAAGCTCCTTTTCTTAACCAGGCTACAAAATCCCACAGACCTTCTGAATTAAACAACAAAAAGGGTGGAAAATGCAGAACAAGTACTTTAAAAAGTATTTGCCTCGTTCTAATGTATAACAACATTGTCCTTGGCATTTTCCATCCAAGGAACCCAGATCATTTGATAAAGGTAACCAATAAAAAGGTCAATAGACCTAAATGTTAGATGTTGTAGCAGGACCAGTTATTGCAAATGTGTATACTAAGATGATTATTATTATTTTAGCACAGATTCTTCCCCTTCAGGTGGCTACACAGAAGATTCTTGTTCGTTATGAGGCTGATGTGACAAATGACAGAGATGATAAATACAAACACAGGTTTTACTTAACACCCAAATAAGTCCAATCATTAATATAACCAAACAATATAAAGCTACAAACAGAGAGACAGCTCTTAGGACTACAGACATACTCCTCAGAGTCAGGGAAAACAAAGCTAGAGGAAATGTGTCAGTGGAGCACATAAGATAGTAGACCAAGGACCAGTTGATAGCATTTCAGGAACCTGATGTACCCAAATGTTAGGGGAACGAAGTCAGATCTTTTATACCCATCTTTTATGGGACACATGGCACATTTGACTCTTTCTATGATCGTAATAATCTATTCCTGCCCACTGTCCATACATAACTTTCCAGGTGACCATCACCACAATCATACTTCCACTCACTGACTGAAGCAATTTGCACAAATCAATTTCTTAATAAATCAGAGACATTACTGAGGTTCAACTGCCTAATTACTATATTGCAAAATCCCCCTCCCCAAGTGCTCCTATTTCAGGATTACTTTTGCAAGCTTGTCGCGTACCTGTTCTTCTGTGGTCAGCATGTATGTTACACAGAATAAGATGGCACAATTTATGACCTGGGATTAAAATCTTAGGCCTACTTTGGCTAACTAAGAATCAAGCCTGGCACACAAGGCCTCAAACTAAATAATATAGGACTAACACCCCCTGTTATTTGTGTTTTCTACTTCCCCGGGGTATTTCGATCTACTAAGCATTATAACCAATCAGTAGTATACCGCTATAGTGTTATTACAAAGGCATGATAGGATCATAGGTCATCAATGCTTTCTCGTTAGAATTCCTGTTTAGGTTGGGACTAGAAATGCCATGACAGCCACTTTCTTCATGGCGCTTCCCCTTCTGGCAGTTCACCTGGAGACGAAGAACGAATGAAAATGAAAAATAACGAGGAGGGGGGAGGGAAAGTTAATCAAATATTTTATTGAATTTTGGTTCATTCTGCCCCTATAGTCCCTGGGAAGCAGAGAACAGCCATAGTACTGCGTATTCTGGTCACACTCCTGATCTGTCCCCCTACTCCTAAGGGCTGGGTGTAGGGCCAGGCCTTTACCACGATCTCTACACCAGCTGAGGATGGTGTCTGTAGTAAACTGGACATCAAGGGTTTAACTGGGCTATTCAGAATATTATGAGTTGGAGCCTTGCTTCACTGCTCCCATACTTCCTGTTGTTATTGTAGGTCCCCCAACTGTAACTGAAAAAAGCAGCACATTCCCAGCCTGCTGTAACTAAAGTAGAGTGTATTTCTTGTGCACCGAGTGACTCCTTTACACTCTCTGCACAGGGAGCTACCTCCACACACTTTTAAGGCTCCTCTATGCTGCCAGAGGGGTGTAACTGAGAATCTGCCCTGATGAATCTCATGGCAATATCACTCCCTTGCGCTCCAGGATCCATTCCAGAGACAATTCAATTCCTCTTGTGTTAGAAGGGGTGGGGATAAAAATAACCCAGCAACCCCTACTTGTGTCGGATGAGGAAATGCAAACACGTCTGATCCATGCTTGGTTGAAGTGGCTGTCTGTTTGCTGCATCTAAGGATTTAAAGGGTAGCCAGCCTCATGAATTCTGAGAGCGTCTTTTAATCCACACTGAGAGGAGTTTGCAAAATTGCTTAAGTCTCAAGCAGATCTGATTGCACTGGATGTGCATGGCTGTCTGGCTGCAGCCGTCTGAATCCCAGTGAATAATAATAACCCACTGGAGTGATTTTCCTCTGAGGGCCTCAAAGTCTTGATATCAGAGGGGTAGTCGTGTTAGTCTGGATCTGTAAAAGTAGCAAAGAGTCCTGTGGCACCTTATAGACTAACAGACGTTTTGCAGCATGAGCTTTCGTGGGTGAATACTTGCATCCGACGAAGTCTATAAGGTGCCACAGGATTCTTTGCTGCTTTTAAAGTCTTGATAGGTGTTATTATCCCCCTTTTAGAGACAGGCAATAGAACCATAGCACGGTAAAGTGATTTGCAGAAGGTGTCACAGCGAATCGTTGCAAGAGAACTCAGATCTCCTTTCTCCTTGAATTGGGCTTTAACCACTAGACCTTGCTCCCCACAGTGAAAACATTCACCCTCTTTGCTCTTCAGTGAACATCCTCCCTGCTCAGTTTCCAGACTTGCAAATCAGGGCCAGCGGGTGTAAAGCACAGAGCCCCGATGACATCAGTAGAACTAGGCCAGGTTACACCCATTGAAGGGCTGGTCCATAGCAGGGGCGGCTCCAGGCCCCAGCAAGCCAAGCGCGTGCTTGGGGTGGCAAGCCACGGTGGGCGCTCTGCCGGTGCTGCGGGGGCGGCAGGCAGGCTGCCTCCAGTGGTTTGCCTGTGGAGGGTCTGCTGATCCCGCAACTTCGGAGTCCTCCGAAGCCGCGGGACCAGCGGACCCTCCGCAGGCAAACCGCCGAAGGCAGCCTGCCTGCAGTGCTTGCGGCGGTAAAATCCCTAGAGCCACCCCTGGTCCATAGTAACAGCGTCAGCTGATGGACTGTGTGTTTGGTGGTGGTTATGAGTAAGCTGTGCTCTTCCTCAGCCATTCCCCCTGTGTGAGGCGTGATGCTGGTGTTTGAATTAGATTATGTGGATGAATGAGAGTTTCCTGTCTGTATTTAAATAAAATCATGCAGATCATATCTTCCAATTTATCTACTGCATTTCATTCCGAAGAATCCGAACGTGACTTCTGCTATAGACAACTGAGGCATAATATGATCACGCCATGTGTTACTCAACAGCTGCCATGGTCCAGAGGTGGGTGAAGCGATTCCTATATGAAGGTATTCCATGAAAAAAATCATTTCACCCACCGCTGGAATCCAGCCACTGCTAGACCATGACAGCTGTTGAACAACACATGCCAGTTCTGCACAATCACTTTGTGACATGAAGAAAAACACTGAATCCAATTGAAACTGCCAGGGCAGTTTATGGGGGCACAATGTAATTACTCACATAGGAGTTTGGCCAGGGAACTGATACAAATAAACCTTCTTTTGTCAAAAATGCCATCAGATCTTTAATGAGCCACATAGATTTTAGGACCTTGGTTTTAGGACCTGTCTGGAACAGAGTACCTTTCCCCCATGACCATGTTGAGACACTGCATCAGTAAAGCCATAGAATCATAGATACATAGAATCATAGAATATCAGGGTTGGAAGGGACCTCAGGAGGTCATCTAGTCCAACCCCCTGCTCAAAGCAGGACTAATCCCCAACTAAATCATCCCAGCCAGGGCTTTGTCAAACCCGACCTTAAAAACCTCAAAAGCCACATACAGCATTGTCGGCGATTTATCCTGTCGTCATGTCATTGACTGGAAGAGAGGTACATCTCTGTCACAGAAGCAAGGTGCTTCAAGATAGCCAATTTTGACCTACTGTGCCACACCCCCTATGCCAAACACGGCTGCCCCACCTACATCTGGTCAAACATCTCAGTTGCTGCTCCCCTTACAAGAGGTCCCATCAAGGCTGGCCGTTAGTCCACCACACTCCCTCCTCCTCCTCCTTTTTTTCTACAGCAGCCAGTGGTGCCCTGGGAGTGGTTCAGAATTAACTCAGAGCTTGGTTGCAAGGGAGATATGTCTGCTTGGGCCAGTGCTTTAGGAATGGCACCCCCTACCCAAAAAGGAGATGGAAGGGGTGCATGGAGAAGGCAGGGAGGAGGAGAACAGTAAAGGGATGGACAGAGAGGATGGTCTGGGTTGAAAGCCATCAGCATTTGCTTTGCAGAATCAGCCAGTTTTTCCTTCACCCCTACCTCCCATGACCGTTTTATAGCAGGGATCCGTCGCAGGTGGAACACCTGTGAAGCAGAGGGCCTATATAAGCATGCAGAAGCAGATACCTACTGCAGTTACTGCGTGGGAGGGCACAGGTGTGTCACAGGCCTGCAGTGGAAGTTTGGAAAACGTCTTCTCTGAATGGCAAAGGCTTGGACTTCCCAGTCCTGCACTGGCCTATGAAGAGTCTGTGAGAGGTTAATTTCTATTCACGATTTCAGATTTGATACAAATGGGGGGGGGGTTTAAAATAAATCTCTTTCCAGAAACAATCTCCCCCCCCAGTTCAGCAAAGCCCTTAACTTCAATGGGACATAGGCACATGCTTTAAAGCTAGGCATGTGTTTAAGGGTTTTGCCAAAAAGGGATGAGGTTTAGATATGTGCTTCAGTGATTTGCTGGCATGGGTATTACTCCAGGCATTAAAAAAGGCACTAGGTAGAACTGTATTTTTGATTAGGCATAAGCTGTAACTCCTCTTTTTTCCCTTCTGTATAGCCTAGAAATAGAACTATTAGAAAAATTCTCAATGGAATCATTTTCCTGTCAGAAAATGCTGATTCAATGAAATCGAAACGTTTTGTGGAATTGTATCAATTTAGTCAATTTTTTTGACGGCAATTATCAAAATGTTTCATTTTGATTCTTGTTAAATTATAATTGTACATAGTACATGGTATAAAAGCCAACTTTCACACTGTAAATTATAATCGGTTCTAGCATAAACATTGAAATGATAATGTCAAAATGAAACATTTCAACTTGATTGAAATGAAATGTTTCAATAAGGTTGAAGCAAAATATTATGGAATATTTTGTTTTGTGAAAAAACTCCCGAGATTTTGACTTTGGGTTTCAAACTGGGACTAAACCAAATTTTGGTACCTCAGAATTTCCCATAGGATGGAAAGCCCATTCTTTTACTAGCTGTACTGATGAGATTGAAGATCATAAAGCATAATTGAATATGGAAACAACAATTTACCTGACAGCTCCTGTAACTGACATTTTGTCATGGGCTATTTTGTATGTTTCAGCGAAGGAAATGATTTCTCAGTTATTCCTTATCAAGAAGGCAAGGTTAGCTGAAATGTTTATCCAGACCATTGACTGAGGCCTGAGCCAAAGCACTTAACCACATGCTTAACTTAAAATCCCGCTGATTTCAACTGCCTTCAGTGGAACTATTTGTTTGCTAAGCTAAATATGTGCTAAAGTGCCTTGCTGGACTGAAGCCTTCATAAATAATAATGAAGAGAGTTAAAGGAAGAAAAGAGAATATGTCAATGAAAAAATATATGACTTTCAGGAAAAGGAAAACAGACTTAAAATCTAGCAGTGACAGCTCTAACCTGGGCTCTGATTCAAGTAAATCTTTTTTTCATTTTGCTGATCATATGAAAGACACACTGACAGAGTATGTTATTGCTGTGATACAGCCAAAGCTATAAATAGAGGATGGTATCGTATCACTTTGAACTTCTCTCTATATCCTTTTGAACTCAAGTTTCAAAATCAGAGCCGGCTATTTATTATGAACTCATCACCAGCTATTGAAGTCTTTAGAAGACAATCTGAAAAACCAGATGTCACATTCTGTGGTGCAATTCAGACCAATAAGGGTTGTGTCACCTTTGCTGTTCAATCCGGGGTGTCTTACGGTGCTTTGCTACTATAGCTGTCGCCCCGGATGCTCACAGCCAGCTCACAAGCATGCAGGTCACACCCTGAACGTCTATGTGCTATGCAGCCAGACCTGGTTCAGCAGCTTTGACCCCAGCAACCTGTCTACAACCCCGCTCTGTCTTCCACCAGCCTTAGTTACAGACAGCCAGGGGAACCCAACACACTCCCAGTCCTGAATTTCCCCAAAACCGTGTGCCCTGAAGTGTCCAGCGCTCTATTGGACAGCTCAGAGAAATAATAAGGTTTCTTGCTCCGTCAAAGCCACAAAAGCACATTGCAGCTTATTAACGCAACTGGGGTAAATACCCATTTCCCTGCAAACACAGCACTGAGTGGGTTTACAATAAAAATAAAACTATTTTATTAACAACAGGACCTAGGTTAAATGATGCCAAGTAAAATGATTCACAAGCTCTCTGAAATTTGGCTTGATTCCTTCTCTCTCCTGTAGCCATGTGTGACACACCTTGGATAGATAACTGAAAAAGATGGATGTTTATGATTTAGCTAGAGGATTGGAAGAGAGAGGGGCAGAGGCCTCCATGCCTCGCCTGCAGGTACCTCCCTCAAAGCGCCCATTGGCCACGGTTCCCCTTTTGTTGGTCAACAACTTTATTACTGAGTACCAAAAATAATCTAAAAAGCGTCCATGTTAATACTGTTCTGCTGTTTCAAGCCTAACAGATTTGACAAGATCAGTCTCTTCAAAACTAGCTGTTTGTGATTAAATGGCATTAGTTAACAGTGCTCTATTAGCTGGTAGTGTAGGAAGATGATTTATAGCATTAGCAGAACAAATAGCTTGCAAAGAGCTCCAGGTCCAGAAAAAATGTTTCCGCCTTTGGTATGAACCAAGAGCCACTGCTGGAAGGATTTTTAAAAAATGCAATAAAATACAACTCTATGGCATGCTCACGTAAGTTAAGTGAAAGTGCTTGCGGGATCTGGGGACATAAGCCTGCTCTAGGCTTTGTCCTGGACCCACTGTATATGGGTGAAGTACAGCTTCTAGCTAGGATGGGTAGCCTAACGTTTTTTCCCTGGTATCGATGCCAGAAGGGGAGATTTTCAAGAGCCTAAGAGGTTATATGTAGAAGGCCTGTGGACTTGTACACCTAAACCCCTTAGACACTTTGAAAAATCTCCCCTATAAACATCTCCCTAATGCAAATCCCTAAGCCAGGGTGAAGGGATAGCTCAGTGATTTGAGCATTGGCTTACTCAACCCCAGCAGTGTGAGTTCAATCCTTAAGGGTACCATTTAGGTAACTGGGGTAAAAATCTGCCTGGAGATTGGTCCTGCTTTGAGCAGGGGGTTGAACTAAATAACCTCCTAAGGTCCCTTCCAGCCCTGATATGCTATGCAAAGCTGTTATTTCAGGAGGCTTTCAGCACTAGAGCCATGTAAACAGCATTTTTCAATTTACTGGCTGCACCAAAAAAAAAGTGAAAAAATATTTAGTTTGGGATCTTGAAACTGTGTTTTATTTCAGAGTTTTTGGCACATCAAAAAGTTGGTGGGGGGGAAATTTTCAGGTCAAACAAAACATTTCATGTGATTTCTGTGCTTTTAACTATTTTAAAACAAAATAAGCCAAGGAGGTTTGGAAACAAAGGACTAGATTCATAAGGAGATAGGAGATGCAGAACAGAGGCAGTGGCTCCTTTTTACCCAGAGCTCAGTGGTTAGGACACACACTGTAGACATCAGAGACACAGGTTTAAACCCTCATTCTGCAGCAAAGATGTGAAAAGTTTCCCTTTTTTCTAGGTAAATGCCCTAACCACCAGCCTATTGAATTTTCTAGGGTAAAACTGCCCCAGTCTCCTGTTGAATCTATGCCAGTTTGTATCAATAATTAAATTGTCATTGTAGCAGACTGGAAGCCAGGTGCCACCCCTCCGCAATCTCACTTGAGTCATCTGCCCCGCAATGTTATGGAGTCATTTGCTCTCTCTCTGGCTGTTCCTCAGCATCACACCGAAGCATCACTGTATCATGCATGAGCACTCAGCCCCCTAAAGTCTTAAGCAAAGGAGGAGTCCCATAGAACAATCAGCCCCATACATGGAGCTCCATGGGGGGTCTTCACTGGCATAAAGTTACTTGCTTAATCAAGTCTTTGCGGGATCAAGGACTTACAGGCTCCATCCTGCAAGGAACTAACGCTGCCACTAAAGCCAGGTTCAAAGTACAAAAAGACAGGCGTGTGGAGAGCACGTTTATTTTACAACAGCAAATTGCTGGCGGGGGTCAGGGGAACATTGTGGGCCTGATCCTGACTTCAGAGGGTATTGAGGATGCAGGATCAGGCCCTAGATCTCATTTATAAATCCCCCAACACTCTTAAATTATTAGCCAAAAACCACATACAATGACACAGCAGCATATTTATGATGAGAATAGAGAAAAAAACAACAGGGGAGCTGAGACCCAGACCATCACACGCTTACATTAGATAGTGAATAATTATTAATTAATCCTCCATCAGTCTAATAATGGGCCTTCAGTTCTGCCAAAGAACTCCCCTACCAAATTGTTCCCTCATTACCAGTAACAGCCAATTTAGAGGTTGTGTTATTGCAGCAGTTTTATTAATGTCACATTCTGAAGGATATCGTTGACATAAACCGTCATAAGGCTATAAAAGAGGGTTGTTGTACGTATTAATAATGCATTTTATAGTGCAGTTTAATATTCTGAGTCTAAGCTAATGTGCTTTATAATCAGAAGGGGGGGGAGAGAGCTAATCCATCATTTTTACATATTCTCACTGTGGCTAGCTAAACAGCATCACAATGATGTATATGGGCATAATATGTCGTTGCTTAATAACAAGATTTTTGTAACACTATTAGTTCTAATTTGTTCTATTGCCTTATAATAAGCTCAGTAGTATGTTTCTAAATGATTTATAGGTTCCTTAAGCACGAGGTTACATCCCAGTGCCTTCTGCGATTCCCCTTCCTCGCTTTCATAAACGTGCTGTGCTAGTTTCAAGACAGATGACGGGGGGAACAATGCTGCAGGAGTCAGACGAGGCCATCAGTCCTATTGCGCATGCTCGGTGTTTGGTGGGTCTGCCGCCTCTTTTCAAGCTCTTTCGTTGGTTGCCCGCCGGCTGAAGAAATAAACAGTGTTGAGGATTTAAAATTATGACCCGAGAGGAAGGCTGGTTCAGTGGCTAAGGTGCTACTCTAGGCCTTGGGAAACTTGGGTTCATGGCCCTACTCTGTCCTAGATTCCCTTGGTGACTTTGGGGTGTTTACTTAGGCTTCACTCCTCCAAGGTATTGAAGCACCTTGAGAATCTGGTGCCTGAGTGAAAATCATAGCCCTGCCCTGTCCCCCAAGGATGTTGAGAGGATCAATATATTGAAGACCGTGAGGCACTCTGTTACTATGGTAATGGGGGCCATATGAGTACTGAAGCAATACTTTTTCTTCACTCCAGTACCTTATTCTATATGTTACCCCGTAATATCATGCAGCCACCGCACAAGCATCTCATGGTTGCCAAAGGTCACCCAGTGGTGCCCTGCCCTTGTTTCTCCCTCTTCGGGGCCCTTTAAGGGCTCACAGTTCAAAGATGGCTCAAACAATCCCCCCAATTTGTTTAGTCCTCTTACATACTGCGCCCTCTCGGCCCCAAGCAGGTCAGTCTCTCTCTCCTGATTAACACACGCACACACAGTCTTCATCCCAACTGGCCTTTACAGGCTCTCCCCTGCTCTCTCCCACTCTCTCCTGCTTCCTCAGCTTTTCTCCACTGACTTAGGTCCTTATAGACATCTTCTTGCTCCCTGCAGCGTATACAGACCTAGCTGCAGTTCTCTAGGCTTTAGCAAAGCCATCTTCTGTGCTTTTATGGGGAACTGCCTGATTCCCCTCCGAGTGGGGCTCATTCTGCAATCAGGTTGTCTCATCCCCAGACTCTGCAGCCCATGGTGCGAGATTCCCTGTTACCTATCCTTTGTGGATGCAGAAAACCAGCACAGGCCTCTATGACACTAATGGCCTGAAGGGTTGCCTCAAGCATTGAGATCTTGAAAAGGGCATAGGCCTTGTTTTGGTCTGCTGCACAGAGGCAAATTTAATCCTGTGTGGTTCAGATCTGTCTCAGTTCCTTGTTTCCTTTTAGGCTCCATCTGCACTAAAAATACAGCTACACCAGGGAAATTGATTACAGCACCACGGTCTCCTGAGTTGGATACAACACAGTTGACAGTCGTAATGTGGATGACACCTTAACTGCCCCTGAGGATGGCTGTTTCTTGTGGTTAAGGCACTGGGCTGGGACTCAGCTCTAAGTTAAATTCCTGGTTCTGCCACAAACGTCCTGGGTGTCCTTGAGCAAGTCATGTAATCTCTTTGGGCCTGATCCATAGCTCACTGATGGCAATGGGAATCTGTCCATTTAGTTCAGAGGGCTTTGGTTCAGTACTTCAGTGGTGTCCAAAGATTGCTAATGGCTATGGCTGTCTGGTGGCCTTTGTTCAATGACCTAGGTGGTCTTGGTACAGTTCCTTCTGCACCGGCTGTCCACATCATAAAAAATCACCATCACATCAGGCATTTTGTCAGCTGAGACCCAGAATTGAATGGTTCATCTGCCATTCAACTGCCATCAGCTCCTCAAAGATGTTCCTTTCAGCTCAGGCTTGTGAAATAATGTGCTCTGCACATCCTTATTTATTATTCATCATTATTATTATTAATGATAATTTATTTAGTTATTAATGTGCTCTGCCCATCCTTATTTATTATTAATTATTATGATTAATTATTATTATTATTAATGATAATGTATTTATTTATGTATTAGGGCTGTCGATTAATCGCCGTTAACTCACGTGATTGACTCAAAAAATTAATCGTGATTTAAGAAATTACTCTTGATTAATCACAGTTTTAATCACACTATTAAATAACAGAATACCAGTTGAAATGTATTAAATACTTTTGGATGCTTTTTACATTTTCAAATATATTGATTTAAATTACAACACAGAATACAAAGTGTACAGTGCTCACTTTATTTTTTATTTTTTATTACAAATATTTGTACTGTAAAAATGATAAACGAAAGAAATAGTATTTTTCAATTCACTTCATACAAGTCCTGTAGTGCGATCTCTTTATCATGAAAGTGCAACTTACAAATGTAGATTTTTGTTTGTTTGTTACATAATTGCACTAAAAAACAAAACAATGTAAAACTTTAGCACCTACAAGTCCACTCAGTCCTACATTTACCGGAGATAATGCTGCCCTCTTCTTATTTACAATGTCACCTGAAAGTGAGAACAGGCCTTCGCATGGTACTTTTGTAGCCAGCATTGCAAGGTATTTATGTGCCAGATATGCTAAACATTCGGATGCCCCTTCATGTTTCGGCCACCATTCTGGAAGACAGGCTTCCATGCTGATGATGCTCGTTAAAAAAATAATGCATTAATTAAATTTGTGACTGAACTCCTTTTGGGAGAATTGTATGTCTCCTGCTCTGTTTTACACACATTCTGCCATATAATTCATGTTATAGCTGTCTTGGATGATGACCCAGCACATGTTGTTCGTTTTAAGAACACTTTCACTGCAGATCTGATAAAACTCAAAGAAGGTACCAATATGAGATTTCTAAAGATGGCTACAGCACTCAACCCAAGGTTTAAGAATCTGAAGTACCTTCCAAAATCTGAGAGGGACAAGGCGTGGAGCATGCTTTCAGAAGTCTTGAAAGAGCAATTGCCCACATGCTCAGGGTTTAACTGATCACCATATTTGGGGTAGGGAAGGAATTTTCCTCCAGGGCAGATTGGCAGAGGCCCTGGAGGTTTTTCGCCTTCCTCTGCAGCATGGGGCACGGGTCACTTGCTGGAGGATTCGCTGCAGCTTGAGGTCTTCAAACCACGATTTGAGGACTTCAGTAACTCAGACATAGGTTAGGGGTTTGTTACAGGAGTGGGTGGGTGAGATTCTGTGGCCTGCATTGTGCAGGAGGTCAGACTAGATGATCGTAATGGTCCCTTCTGACCCTAAAGTCTATAAGTCAGAACCTGAACCAACAAAAAAGAAAATCAACCTTCTGCTGGTGGCATCTGACTCAGAGAATGAAAATGAACATACATCAGTCCGCACTGCTTTGGATCATTACCGAGCAGAACCCGTCATCAGCATGGACGCATGTTCCCTGGAGTAGTGGTTGAAGCATGAAGGCACATATGAATCTTTAGCACATGTGGCAGGTAAATATCTTGCGACGCCGGCTACAGCAGTGCCATGGGAACACTTGTTCTTACTTTCAGGTGACATTATAAACAAGAAGCGGGCAGCATTATCTCCTGCAAATGTAAACAACCATGTTTATCTGAGCGATTGGCTGAACAAGAAGTAGGACTGACTGGGCTTGTAGGCTCTGAAGATTTACATTGTTTTATTTTTGAATACAGGATTTTTTTTGTACATCATTCTACATTTGTATGTTTAACTTTCATGATAAAGAGACTGCACTACAGTACTTGTAATAGGTGAATTGAAAAATACGATTTCTTTTGTTTTTTACAGTGCAAATATTTGTAATAAAAAAGATAGCGAGCACTGTCCACTTTGTATTCTGTGTTTTAATTGAAATCAATATATTTGAAAATATAGAAAACACCCAAAATATTTAATTAAATGGTATTCTATGATTGTTTAAGAGCGCAATCAATTGCACAATTAATCACAATTAATTTTTTTAATCGCTTGACAGTCCTAATTAGTATTATTGTTATTACTTATTTTGTATTATGCTATTACCTAAGGACCCAGACCAAGATCTTCTAAGAACTGTACATAAACAGAGAAATATATGGTCCCTGCCCCAATGAGCCCACAATCTAAATAGGTAAGACAGACACAGGATGGCAGATTGGATATATTATTATCATTCCTGTTTTACAGATGGGAACCCTAGCCCCAGAGAGATCGTTACTTACTCAAGATCACAGAGTAAGACAGTGGCAGATATGAGAAAAGAACCTCCTGAGTCCCAATCCAGTGCCTTAAGTCACAAGGTCATCCTTCCCGTCTTCTCTCTGTCTCTCTGATCTGTCATATTTGTTGAGTTCCCACTAACGTAGGACCTGGGCGCTAACCACAATCATTACGATCTGCGTGAAGTTGTCCACAGAGGACTCTGCTCTTCAACTCTGCTCTCCCTGTTCATTTCAACCCCAGGGAAGCAAAGATCTGTGTGACGGTCCAACAGATGACAGCGCCTGGAGGACTGTCACCCAGGCCAAGGGATAGGCGTGGAGAGAGCGACTGGATGATGAGTTAGTGTGTATATAAGTGCCTCTTGCATGCTACAATTTTGTACCAGAATGGGAGGGGTGAAGCAGAGACAAGAAGGGGTCATGCTTTAAAGCCCATTGAGTGGATAAGAGAGGATTAGTGGTAAATTGTTGACACCCAGCCAAAGGTTCCATTTTCCCATCACTCCCTTGCAAGGCAATTGTTCCTGTGCCACGCAAATGGCAGGCTTTTAACTGTAGCCGCAGCCATTAATTTAAAACAAAGAACAGCTCTTCAGTTCCTAGGCAGTGTAACATATTGTTTGTGTCTAATGGCTCTGATTATGGCCATCCCTCTGCGGAGATGGACAGCGCTCTCTCCGTGCCAACTAGCATGTGGCCCTGGAAGACATCCTCGTTTCAGCACAAAGGTTTATAGCTGTGGTTTATGGCGATTGCTAGTGGTTTATAAGCTACATTAATTTCCTAAAGTGTGTTTAAATACACCTCTACCCCGATATAATGCTGTCCTCGGGAGCCAAAAAATCTTACCGTGTTATAGGTGAAACCGCATTATATCGAATTTGCTTTGATCCTCCAGAGTGCGCAGCCCTGCCCCCTCCGGAGGGCTGCTTCACCGCATTATATATGAATTTGTGTTATATCGGGTTGCATTATATCGGGGTAGAGGTATATATTGAATTCTAATTGAAGATGGTTGGAACACCACCCTGAAATAAGAGATGCTTGGAATTTAAGTCAGGGGCCAGATTCTCAGCCAGTGTAAAAAGATGTAGTTCCATGGACTTCAAAGATCTTTTCCCAGGAATTTTTCTCTAGTCCCATTAGAGTGTGTCTGTAGTGGTGTGACCAGAACAGGGATTATGAGGGGGTAGGGATAGCTCAGTGGTTTGAGCATTGGCCTGTTAAATGCAGGGTTGCAAGTTCAGGCCATTCAGGAATCTGGGGCAAAAATCTGTCTGGGGATTAGTCCTGCTTTGATCAGGGAGTTGGACTAGATGACCTCCTGAGGTCTCTTCTAACCCTGATATTCTATGAGTGGACAGTACCTGGAGGAAAAGCATCCCCCTGCCTTTGCAGCATGTAATTTTCCAGCATCCTTCAATCTCACTCACATCCTTGCAGTTTGATTTCATCCATCATTTCAGAAGCAAGTTTGGGGCCCATTTCTTTTTCCCCTGGTGACAAGGTCACTCTAGCCAGAAACCCTGAATGGCCTGGTTTTCGTCTCATGAATCTTTAGTTCACTAAATCCTCACCATAAAGATGAAGGAGCCCATTGGAATCTTTACTGTTAAAGAAGCAAGGGCCCAATCCTGTTTCTGTTGAAAGGCCAGACTCCCTCTCAGTGAGATCCATTTGGTCCAGGAGACCAGTAGGGACATTAAGGAGCTGCCTGCATGCATCTGTTCCAACCCTAATCACTACCTTGGTGAAACTTAGAGCAGCCTAGAGGCTGCTTTATGTTACACTAGCTGGCTATGGTCCCCAAGTTGCCAACTGAGAATTGGTAACATGCAGCTGCATTCTGCCCTGCCCCGGCATGCCCTGACCTCCCTGAGAGATCTTCTCTTTCCCTTAGCATGCCCCTTATGCTGAGTTTAGTGGGGAATGCAGTTGGCATAGATGCCAGTTTTACACTAGCTGAGAGCCCTCTTATGGGAATTCTCAGTTAGGGCCAGATCTGGCTCCATGCCACCTGAATGGCACAAAGGGGCTAGAACAAGGAGAAAGAGGAATGGCTTAGAATCTTGATTTAAGTGGGAGCAGGATCAAAGCCAAGATTTCAGTGGATCGAGCCCAGTGTTAGTTATTAGAGGCAAATCCCTCCCCATCCTGAGAATACAGCTGTTCTCTAACAGAAACAGCTAATAAACGTAAAAAGCCGTGCAAAGGGAAGCATTCCATTATTTATATGACGGGTAAACTGCATAAAGACTTGTTAGCAAGTTAACATTCTGGGCCCGCTACTTGCTCTTGTAGTCTTGGAAGAGTCCAATAAATTATCAGGCGGAGATTTTTCAGTATTTCTATTAGCTGGGTGAGCAGCTGCCAGTTTCCCCAGTGTTGCACTCTGCATAATTTACACTGCAACTGAATTGTTTGGCAATGTTCCTTCTCGAAGAGGCCACTGACAATAAATTAGTGCACTACACTGATTTAGACATTTTTATTTGTTTATAATCTCCCTCCCTGCCTGGGGGCTGTCAACAACTTCAGTTTTTGTTACATTGTCAAGGCTCTGATGTCTATTTTCTTGTAAATTCTGCGTCTTACTAGAGTGCTCTGTCGTTCCCTTCTGCGGTGTGATATAATAATTATAATACCTTCCACTGGATATAGCACGTCTCATCTGAGAAGCACTTGGCAAACTTTAGTTAAACCTTGCAGTGCTCCTGTGAGCTAATCCGCTGCTATTGTAACTAGAGCCAGATTCTTATGTCATGTTGGGCCGTATCCTGCAAAGGCATGTGCACACGGTTAGCTCTGTGCATTTGAGACCTCAGTTGTGCTACTCACATGCCTGAAGTTAAATGTGCGTTTAAGTCTTCACTGAGTCAGGGCCTTAGGGCTAGTCTACACTTACCTGTCGGGTCGACGCAGAGAGTTCGACTTCTCAGAGTTCGAACTATTGCGTCTAATCTAGACGCGATAGTTCGAACTCCCCGCGTGCTCCGGTCGACTCCGGTACTCCACCACTGCAAACGGCGGTGGCGGAGTCGACCTTGGAGCCATGGACTTCGATCCCGTGGCGTCTGGATGGGTGAGTAGTTCGAACTAGGGTACTTCAAATTCAGCTACGCTATTCACGTAGCTGAATTTGCGTACCCTAGTTCGACCCCCCTTCTTAGTGTAGACCAGGCCTTAGAGAGTAAGGATGCTCTTGGGTGAGGTACTGGACTGGGATGCAAGAAATCTTAGTCAGTTCCTAGCTCTGCCAAGGACTTCCTGTGTGGCCAAGGGCAAGTCACTTAATCTCGCAGTTTTCCTCAGTTTTCCATTTCTAAACTGGGGACAATGATGCCCGTTGTCTATTTAGAATGTAAGAGGTGTGTTTGCACAACGCCTGACATAATGGGTCCCTGATCAGTTCTGATCTCCAGACAGCCAGATTTCCAATTAGGCACAGTAGGCATATGCAAGGGGTGCCGGCGTTCTAGGGGCACCTAAAAGTTTAAAGTGGATTAAAAGTTAAAAAGTTAATACATACTGCTCCCCTGCAGGCGGCTGGGCTGGAGGAAGGTGAGTGTCCGAGTCAGCCCACCTGGGGGTGCTGTGAGCCACGGCCAGGTGGGGCAGCTACTGAACATGCTGGGAGTGTCCCAGCCCCTCCCAATCTTGGCCACCTCGCTGCTTCCACCCCATGCCGGAGAGAGAGAGGGAGGGGCGTGGCCAGTGCCCCATTCACTTGCACGGGCAGAGGTGGAGAGCAGCTGCCGCGCCGGGCTGGAACGGATGGAAGACACCCATCAGGGAGAGGTACAGTTCCCGCCTTGCGCCTCGCCTGGGGCAGGTGGGTCGCTCCCCAGCTCGGGCTGGGAGCGCCATGCGTGCCGGAGGGTCTCGTGCCTTCCCAGGCACTGGAAGGTCAGCTGTAGGTAGGGGAGGGTGCTGAAGATGTTGTGCCTAGGGGCGCGTAAGGTGTAAATCCAGCCCTGCCTCTAGGCACTCCTGCAATATAAATAATAATAGCTTAGACTGAAGCAAATCAGGAAAAATTCCACTGGCTCTGACTGGTAAAGGAGATCAGACTCTGCCCTTAGATTGTCAATTCTTCAGTAGGGCCTATCTCCATGAGACTGCTGCTTGTTTAACTCATGAGGGCCTGAACCTGCAAGGTGCTGAGCGCTTCCAAGATGTGCTGAGCACCCTCCGTGCCCATTAAAGTCCATGTGAGTTGAGGGCGCTTGGCACTCCTGGAAAGCATTCAGGCCCAGATTCACAAAGGAACTCAGGTCTCACTCTCAAGTGCCCAGCCAGCCAATGGAACGCTCAGCTCTTGGGCTAGAGCACGAACAGGATGCGATAGGCACCTGGGAAAGGGATCCACACGGGCCAGCCTGCTAGGCGGGGAGCCACCTAAGCTAGCCACTCGCAGATGCTGAGGAGAAGGGTGTATGCTCAGCTCAGCCCTCTCAGGAATTAGATACCTAAATGTGGTCTGCAGGGAGGCACCCGGGGAAGGGGGCTGTGAAAAGTGGGTGGGCCAGGCCCCCTCCCTGGCCTAAGCCCTTTCTTGCAAGAACAGTGGCTGTGAATGCCTAGTGCCAAACCGCTGGCTGGGAGGGAGAAGCCTCCTTTATAACCTTCAGTCCAGCGGTTAGGGCGCTCAGCTGGGATTTGGGACGCCCTGGCTCAATTCCCCCTAACCCGACGAGAAGAAGGGATGTGAGCTTGGGTTTCCCACTTCCCAGGTGAGTGCCCCTAACCACTGGGCTATGGGGTCATGCTGTCTCGCGCTCGCAGGCCCCAGGCAGATTTCATTATTTAACCGCAGTGGAGCAGCTCCCCCAGGAGAGATGGAGAGAGCCACACATCAGAGTGTCTCACAGTCCAGTGGTTAGGGCACTGGCTGCTGTCCTCCCCAGGCAGCCTCAGCTGCCGAGCTTTCCTCAGCACCCAGTGCCGGTGTAGTGGGGAGGAGCTGACTGAACAGGGCTGACTGACCAGGCCTCCTGGCCCTTAAAGGGGTAGGCTGCCCTGTGACACACTTCTGCACTGTCTCCCCAACCCTGGCCTCCAGTCACCCACCTTTCCTTATCATCCCCACTAGCTCCCAGTCTTAATCTCCTTCCCCAGGCTCCTCAGCCAGTGCCCCATTCCCTGGTGCCCTGTCTCAGTCTCTGCCCAGCCCATCCCAGTTCTCCCCTCATACTTCAGCTTCTTGCCCCATCTTCTCTCCTCTCCCCACCTCCTTCCTTCGCTCCCTGGTTCTCAATCCAAGTATCCCCCAGCTCCTGATCCAGACTCAGTTCCTCCCCCCAATATACTGGCTCAAATTCTGCTCACTCCGTTTCCCTCTCCAGATCCCAGTCCCAGGCACTTTGCTCATACAGTCCCAGGCTCCTTCCCAAATGCCCAGTCCCAGTCTCCTTACCCAGCCAGTGCCAATCTCACAGGGGGGTCTCAGTCTCTGCCTTAGCTCCCAGGCTTGGTTTTTTCTCCACCCCAAACTCCTGTTACAGTTTCCCTCCCCACTGCCAGCCTCCAGTCCCAGTTTCTTCCCCTCCAGCAGACTCCTTGCCCCAACCTACTCCCTCTGCCCACCATCAGGTCTAGCTTTATTCCCTTCTGCATTCAAATCAGGCAACTTCTTCCCCGACTCTGCCTGTGTCACCAGGGGTTCACAGAGGGCACAGGAGAGACAGTCTCCCTGCTCAAATGCCCAAAACCTGGACCTGGCGCAACCCACAGCAACCCAGACCTGCAAATGCAAGTAAAATCCTATTTAGCCTTGGGCTGGAGCATGCTCAGTGCAGATAGAATCTTTGGGGAATTTAATTGCTAAAATCTGAGACTTCCCTACTCAGCCTGTGGAAACTGAGTGTGTCGCTAATTTTATGTATTCATTGATATGTGCAGGCTCTTTCACAGGATTTGGAGCCATTTTGCTGTGCAATAGCTACCGGATGCAGCCATGTGATCTTTACTTCCTTATTCTTGTCTTCCTTCCTCATTCCCTCCCATGCTTGTTGCATCTTGTTTCGGATTTGATTCACTCTTGTGGTAGGTATCCGTGCAGGAGTAACAGGAAAAGGGAATAAGAGGGGAAAATAGCTCGTTGAGAAGGGATCTTGTCTCCGTATGTATTTGTTCAGTGCTTAGTGCAGTGGGGCCCCAGTTCTGATTGCAGCCTTTCGACAATAACACAGTTCAAATAACAATGATAAGAACATAAGAACGGTCATACTGGGTCAGACCAATGGTCCATCTAGCCCAGTTCCTTGTGTTCCGACAGTGGCCAGTGGCAGGTGCTTCAGAGTGAAAGAACAGAACAGGGCAATTTCGAGTGATCCATTCCCTGTTGTCCACTCCCAGCTTCTGGCAGTTGGAGGTTTAGGGAAACCCAGAGCATGGGGTTGTGTCCCTGAGCATTTTGGCTAATAGCCATTGATGGACCTATTCTCCATGTACTTATCTAACTCTTCTTTGAACCCGGTTATACTTTTGGCCTTCACAATATCCCCTGGCAATGAGTTCCATAGGTTGACCATGTGTTGTGTGAAGAAGTACTTCCTTATGTCTGTTTTAAACCTGCTGCCTATTAATTTATTCAGTGACCCCTAGCTCTTGTGCTATGTGAAGGGGTAAATAACACTTCCTTAGTCTCTTTCTCCACACCGTTAATGATTGTATAGACCTCTAGCATATCCCCTCTTAGTCGTCTCTTTTCTAAACTGAACAGTCCCGGTCTTTTTAATCTTTCCTTGTATGGAAGCTCTTCCATGCTCCTAATTATTTTCTGCACCTTCTTGGTACATTTTCCAATTCTAATATACCTTTTTTCAGATAATGCAACCAGAATTGCAGTATTCAAGGAGTGGGCATACCATGGTGTGACAAAGTTCCTCCTCTACCTTGGTGGGTCCTGCACTTATTGGCAGATTTGCTCGCCTCACAGGTTCACGCTATGGGTTGAGAAACAGCCCAGAGACCTTCCCCTCTGGTAGAAGCCACAGTCCAGGTTAATTCCTCCTCTGTTTGATCAGAAGTTGGGAGGTTTGGGAGGAACCCAGGCCCACCCTCTATGCCGGGTTCCAGCCCAGGGCCCTGTGGACTGCAGCTGTCTACAGTGCCTCCTGGTACAGTTGCGCAACAGCTACAACTCCCTGGGCTACTTCCCCATGGCCTCCTCACAACACCTTCTTTGTCCTCACCACCGGACCTTCCTCATGCTGTCTGATAACGTTTGTACTCCTCAGTCCTCCAGCAGTATGCTACTCACTGTCAGCTTCTCGCACACACTTCCTCTCCTCTGGCTCCCTGGCTCTCTTTGACCTTACTGGAGAGACCCCTTTTATAGCATCAGAGGGGCCTTAATTAGAGTCAGGTGCTTAACAGCCTCACCTGTCTCTTAGCAGGTTAATTGGAGTCAGGTGTTCTCATTAGCCTGGAGCAGCCCCTGCTCTGGTCACTCAGGGAACAGAAAACTGCTTATCTAGTGGCCAGTATATCTCCCTTCTACTACTCTGCTGTTCCCAACTGGCCTGGGTCTATCACAATGGATTTATATAGTGGTGTTAGTATATTTTCTGTTTTATTATCTATCCCTTTCCTAATGGTTCCTAATATTGTTAGCTTTTTTGACTGCCACTGCACATTGAGCAGGGAACGATCCATGGTGACTCCAAAATCTTTCTTGAATGGCAACAGCTAATTTAGACGCCATCATTTTGTATGTATAGTTGGGATTATTTTTTCTAATGTGCACTACTTTGCATTTATCAACACTGAATTTCATCTGCCATTTTCTGGACCAGTCACCCAGTTTAGTGAGATTCCTTTGTTACTCATCACAGCCAGCTTTGGGCTTAACCATCTTGAGTAATTTTGTACCATCTCCAAATGTTGCCACCTCACTGCTCACCCCCTTTTCCAGATCATTTATGAATACGTCGAACAGCACAGGTCCCAGTACAGAGCCTTTGCAGATATAGATAGTTTGCTTAAGAGGCTTTGTCAAAAGCTTTCTGAAAGTCCAAGTCCACTGCATCAACTGGATCATTCTTGTCCACATGCTTGTTCACTGCCTCAGAGAATTCCAGTTGATTGGTGAGGCATGTTTTCCCTTTGCAAACGCCATGTTGATTCTTCCCCAATATGCTGTGTTTTTCTATGTGTCTGATCATTTTGTTTTTTACTAACAATTAATAATGATTAAGTGGTGGGATTTTGATTTCCAGGTTAGCCTAGTCTGCAGCAATGCTCATAGATAACATATTTCATCCATAGATCTCAAGGCACTTTACACAGGAAGGTTTGTATAATTATTCCCACATTACAGATTGACACTCAGTGATGGAGTGACTTGCCCAAGGTCACAGAGCCAGTCAGTGGCAGATGCAGAACTCAGATCTCCTGACTTCCAGGCCAATACCCTATCATTTGGACTATGCTGTTTAACTTCATAGAGTTTGGGTATTTTCTGAAATTTCACACGGAACTAGCAAAAGAGTGATATATTCGTTTCAGTGTGTAACGAACATTTGAGTGTTGTTTTAATGTCTGATACGCTCTCTGTTGGGGCACTGCATCTTGTCTTTGCAGGGCAATGAACTGGATGATCTAATAGATCTTTTCCATCACTGACTACTAAACCCCCTTGAGCCTATAATCTTCTCATCCAAGGATATCTCCCTACGCTCAAATATTCCATAAGGGAAAAACAGATGTTCCCTATATATCTGTCTGATCTGAATCCTTCTGAAACAAACCCATCTCTGGTATAACTCAGGGTTGCAGTTCAGTGCTTTACACGTTACAGAGCCTTAAAAAATGTAAGAGGGCCAGATCCTCAGCTGGTGTAAATCAACGCAGCTCCATTGGTGTCAATGCGAGTTTTGTCAAGTGACTTCAGTGGGCCCAAGACGTCACCTAATATGAATTTGAGCACATCAATGCTATAGCTAATGGGTCTCAAATGTAACGACACATTACCTACCTGGTCGACTTTATTTTTTCTCCATAGCCAAAATAATTCACATATTGGGCTTGATCCATTATTTCATGTGCACCCCTGCAAACGGACTGAAGATCAGGCCTGTTAACTATAGCTGTTTAAAGCAGTAACATCAGACTGGTGGCTGTAATCATGTGAAGCTCTTTGGGGCCCTGCATGACATTTCTAGATGTTTGATTAGAGCTCTTCTTGCTCTGCTTGAAACAAACAAAGCAGCCCATTGAGCAAATGGGCTGGAGCAGGCGGGAGCCCTTCCTGCCCCACTCATGAGTGAGGAGAGGGGTGGTGGGATGAAAGGGTTAATTGGATTCAGAGCAAGCCATGGTATATCCACATGACATCTGGAATTGCCCTGTGGGATGAGTGGCAGGTAATTGCATCAGCATGTGACCGTGAGACATTGTTACAGTGCAACATTGCAAGGCAAATGTTGTAATGCATTATCAGGACATCACTCCACGAGTGTTTGATGGTTCTGTGCAATTCTTGGGTTGCCAGATCTCCAGATAACATCAAAGGACTTGTGATACTTGTCAAGGAAGTCCTGGCCCCATTGAAGTGAATGGCAAGACTCCCATTGAACTCAGCGAATCCAGGATTGCACCCGTGGTGTTTTTCTCAAAGCTCCATCTCCTGAATTCAGGTGATTGGGTGAGCATCTCAGCTTTCATTTATAAAAGACACGTTTCTAGCCCTCATGGTTGCAGAGAAAAGCTTGAAAACATGAACCCCAAGGGCTCATCCAGGACAAATAAAAAGAACCCATAAAACCAAAATAAAACTCATGAGTTTTAAGCCAGTCACATGATTTTTGGGTTGTAACACAGGATTTCTGAATGCTTACAGTTGGTAATATGGAATTTCCTGCTTTGCTTGCAGAATGGCTGTCTCACAGGCACATGTTTCTTGGTTAAAGGGCAGATTTCATTGTAGTGAAGGCTCCAAATTGCCTGGTGTACAATTTAGTGATGGATGGAACAGGTCACCTTTTAATTTTTGTATTGGAAAAAAGGCTGATTTGGGTGGCAAAATGAAATCCTCAATCAGGGCTGATTAAGAACCAAGTGCCATTTTGTCTGAAAGACTAAAACCAAGGGAAACGGCTGGATAAAAGGTTTAGATTTGGGTCTGTTGCTAATTTAATTCTCTATATTTGGTTATAAAACACCAGATGTTTCATTGCTTTTATTAAAAACAAAAACAAAGCCCCCCACCCTTCTCCAACTGAACCATTGCCAGTAGCCCAGGACAGCACGCCCACAACAAACCAGCGGTCCCACCCATTGCGTTTTAGCAATCAGTGCGGACAGCAGAACATCCTAACGCAATCTTACAACAAAGGCCCGAAACTTCGGCTGATGTAAATCAGCACAGCCCCATTGATGTCAATAGGAACTACGCCAATTTACACCAACTGAGGATCTTTCCCAGTGTGTGCGAAGTTCAACTTCCATAAGCAGCCCTACAATAACAAACCAGTATCCACAGCCCAACACCCGCGAGTAACTCTACAAGCCTAAACAAATGTGCCTGATAAAGAAAAACAACATTCAGTAAAGTAAGTTTTCATTCCCACGTTGCTTAGGGTACGTCTATATTACCCGCAGGAACGGCGGGTAGTAATAGATCTATCAGGGATCAATTTATCATGTCTCATCTAGACGTGATAAATCGATCCGTGAATCAACGCCCTTACTCCACCTCGGCAGGAGGAGTAAGCAACATCGACATTTGCGCCACGGCAGTCAACTCACCACCGTGAGGACAGCCAGGTAAGTCGAACTAAGATGCTTCGACTTCAGCTACGCGAATAGCATAGCTGAAGTTGCATATCTTAGATCGATTCCCCCGCCCCCCCCCCAGTGTAGACCAGCCCTAAGGAATTAAACAGCAGTAAGGAAAAAAATATTCAAAAATGGTTAAATCTACCATAGCAGTTTCCCTTGGCTTGATTCTGATTTTACTTATATTTGTTTTACACTGGTGTAACTCCATAGATTTCAGCAGTGTTACTTTGGATTTACACCGGCGTAAGCAAGAGCAGAATCGGGCCCTTCTTAATTATCTCGTCATTCAAAAGCTATTTAGCATTTTTCATATCTGACAGAGCTTGTTTTGCATGTATTGCCTCTATTCTATCATGACGATAGAGTGAGGATAAGAAAAATATAGACAGAAATTTAATAATTACAAATAAAGAATAGAATTTAAATTAATACACATCCAAATTTCTTTATGCAAGAATATCTACTACTGGGTTAAACCATATGAAGAGAACATCATAAATGTGATAAAATAATAATGGCACTAAACAAAGATAATTATGTATGTAACCCTTCTGCCCGTCTGAGCTGGCAGCAACAAGGGCCGGGTTCAGTATCTAGGAGTTCCATTTCAATAACTCAATGCAAAACTGGCTTGAGCCCCCATCCAGTGACCTGAGACAATTACATATCACCCCCCGGGTGCCTCTAAGAGGCAATACTTCCCCTCTCACAAGCACAGAGTCTGAGTGTAGCAAAATCCTTTTAATAAAGGAGGGAAACAATGCGGCATTATGTTGGGGAAACACCTCAAACAGAATTCATAACACAAACCATGAGCAAAAGACACCCCCTACCCCCAAGTAAGTTTGGCAGTATCCTTTTCCCCTCAGGGTCTTAAGTCCAGCAACCCAAAAAATCAACCAAAGTCCCAAAAGTCCAACACTCCAAAATTCTCTTGAGTCCAGCAATCCAAAAACCACCCAAAAGTCCAACAACCCAAAAGTCTCTGTCCCTGGTCAGTGCAGCCCCAGAGTTCAAAAGTTTATCTGCAGAGTTTTACCTCCCAGCCCGGAGGGTGGGGGGAAGGGCACAGCAGTGTTAAGGGGCACCTTACATGGTCCAAGGCCGACTGCCCTGCCTCTCCATGGGGTTCTGCTGCAGCCTTCACCATGAGCCACTCCACCAGCCGCTCCACTCCACCAGCCGTCCCGTGAGCCGCTCCAGCTGTTCCGTGAACTGCTCCGCTCCACCAGCTGTCCCGCGAGGCACTTCAGTCATTCTGCAAACTATGCTGCTTTGCCAACTGCTCAGCAACATATCTTCAGGGCCCCCCACAGCACTCAGTGATTTCAGCTCTTAGTAATTTTAGCTCTTTAGTGATTTCAGCTTGTAGTAGGGGAGCCTCAGTGCTGGTGCAGCATTGGCCGAAAGTGAATTCAGCTCAGCAGCCTGTAACTAGACTCCTAATGGAATTAAAATTAGCTCTGATATTCTACAGTAGAGAGAGGAGGAGGTGCAATTGGTATTTCAGGCCCTCAAAATGGCCCATACCATCAGGTACAAATACCTGTCCCCACCCTCTCTCCCTTCACTGGGTTTTGGAACCCATGTCCCTTGTCTAGCGAATGCTACTTAGTTGATGGCGAGTCCCTCTGTCATAAAACAGTTTCATTGTCCTTGATTCACATAATCAGGGTAACAACACTTTATTCCCCAATAACAGAGAAACTGGGGATCGCACAGCAGCCAAAGTGACCATTTGGGCTCATGCTAGATGGGGTGGGTGTGCCTTGCAAACAAGATCAACCCCTGAAGTTCTTTTCCACAACTCACCCCAATTCACCACCAGATGTCAGGGTAGAGCTCATCCTGACTCTGCTTACATGTATAAATAGGAACAGAGGACTAGAGGAATTGCCATGCTAGATTAAATCAGCCATCCATCTACTCCAGTATCCTGTCGTCCTGGCCAGTATCCATTGTTTCAGATGAGGTACAAGGAATTCCACAGTTGACAGTTATGGGATAACCTGATACTAGGGAAAGTTTCTTCTGGACCCCTAATGATTAGAAATTGGCTTAAGCCCTGGAATAGGAGGGTTTATATCCTTCTTAAAATGCTTGGTTATATTTTTTTCTTTACAGTACTGTTACAACCTTTGGTATTTGGAGCCAACCTGCAGGCACCCAGTTTTGAAAATCTTGGCCTCATTAAAATGCATGGGACTGATCCTGCTTCCATGTTAATAAATGGGAGTTTTGCCTCTGGCTTCAATAGGAGTAGAATTGGGGCCTAAATAAAATTCAGCCATTGAATCAAATTCAGATCTGGTGCAAGTCTGAATTCAATGGAATTGCAGCTGTTTACACTAGGGCTTAATTTGGACCACAGAGTTGAAACCTCATAAGCTACTAAGCAGGAAATAATAAGATAGTCTTGAGAGAAATTCTCTATGTATAAAGCTATTAAAGGATCAATGAAAATCTAAAAGAAAATATAAAAGTCACTTGCAAAATATCAGTTGTTCATATATAATAGAGGTTCTCTCATTAGGAAATTTTACCTAATTATATTAAATTGTCCATGTATATATTAAACATGTATATATTCCTGCTACACTTTCCTGTTAGCTGCTTTTCTTATTTTGCACACACGCTGAATGCCAAATCAGTGCAAGCTGCACTATCTTATCACTTGCAGCCACTTATAGCTGTTTTCTGACTGCATTACGCCTGAAGAGTGACTTAAATATCTTCTTTAAATGAAGGTAAAATTCACACACCATCCCTGGATATAGATTAATTATTTTGTATTAAAATAGTTTGCCTCTTCAGCCTAGCCAGTCTGGTGATATGGTTTTCTTTGGGATTTATTTTCCCCGGGAGTTAGATGTTACACAAAACAAACCAAATTGCTGAGTCTGTATTAATATAATTTTGCCCTAATTGAACCAGCACAGTGTTGTGCTTTACAGAAGCAAAAATCTTCTCTTTAATTATGTAACATATGCAAAAATGGAATAGCAGTGCTGGGACACACAGCATGATCCAAGGGAAATGATAAATCATACAGTGCACTATAGAAAGCCAAATTTAGCATAATCTGTACCTCTACATTAACCTCAGGATCATGGGATTGTGGGTTAAGGGTATAGGTAAATCTACAGGACTGCTACTGTCCTACAAGCAAATAAAAGTAAGTAAAACTAACCTTTCACAGAACCACAGGGCCAAATTCAGCAGCAATGTACAGTAGTAAAAGCTACACCTCAGGAGACAGATCCTAAACTGGTGTAAATCAGTGTAGCCCCATTGTCTTCAATAGGCTATGCCAATTTATATCAGCTAAGGATCTGGCCCCACCTATAAACTGCTTAGTAAAGCTGATTGAAAATAGTAATTTCCATTCTGTGCATTCCCCAGCTAGACTACAGCTCCCACGAGGCACTGCGTCTGCATAGCCAGAGCACAAACTGCAGTGTATCATGGGAGAGGTAGTTCAGTTAGGAACCTGGCCCATAAGGGATGATGGGGGCACCCAATGAAAAACTCCAATATGTCACTGAGGTAGCTCAGCTGGATGCAGATTAATGTTGATCTGAAATGTTTCATTTTGATTTTCCTGGTTGTAAGTTGAAAATTTGGGGCAAAATTGATATTTTCCCACAAAAAGTTTCGATTTTGCATTTTGCATGGAAAAAAAAAAGATGAAAAATTCCTGACCAGCTCTATTGGTTAGGATGTAAGTGGGAAAGCAAGGTTAATTCCACCTATTCAGTGTTCAGTAGGTATGCAAAACAGGTGTAACTTATATGCCAATGAAAAAGGAGCAGCACAGCACGCAAAACAACTAACATGAGAGTGTACGAAAATATGGGAAGGGGATCTGCTTCCTGCTACGCTTTCCTGTTAACTGCTTTTCTTATTTTGCACACACGCTGAATGCCAAATCAGTGCAAGCTGCACTATCTTATCACTTGCAGCCACTTATAGCTGTTTTCTGACTGCATTACGCCTGAAGAGTGACTTACACAATAGTTGATTTTACCCCAAAGGGTTCTGAGAGTTCCACTTATTTACTCCAGCTCTGATCTCTGAGATGATCTTGAAGTTCAACTTCCATAAGCAGCCCTACAATAACAAACCAGTATTCACACCCCAACACCCGTAAGTAACTCTACAAGCCTAACCAATGTGCCTGATGAAGAAAAACAACATTCAGTAAAATAAGTTTTCATTCCCATCTAGCGATTGAAAAGATCATCCAGAATTGTTCCCAGCTGTACATTTACTAGCATTCTGTCCAGTCTAGTTTTAATATTACTGAGTGGTGAGTGTTGGTCAGGTAACCTTAATTCTGACATTTCTTAACTTGAGTGCTTGGCTTTGCAACCTTAATAACATTCTTTTGAGGTAGTTTGTTATGTGTCGTAAATAATGAGCATGTGTGAGAATTTAATGCTTGTGTTTGCCACATTGGCCTCATTAAAATTGTCATAGAAATTGAATCCTGTTGTCCACCGACCAGCCACAACACATGCAGTGGCAGTGCTTCATGCTGATCTGGGGTTGGGGGACTGTTCAGACTCCATGTCTTCACTTCTCAGAAGCTACCAACAAGACTAATAGATTTTCAGGCTAGAAGGGACCATTGTGATCATCTAGAGTGAGACTGCTCTCCTGTATAACATAGGGCGTAGAACTTCACCCCGTAATTTCTGCATCAAGCCCCTCACTTCTGTTTAAGCTGTAGCATTTCTTTTAGAGAGACATCCAGTTGCCAAGTATGCTAGTTAATGCCATTGTTGTCTGAGATGTTCACTGGGAACTAGACTGAGATGACATAAGAACATAAGAACGGCTGTACCGGGTCAGACCAAAGGTCCATCTAGCCCAGTATATGTCTACCGACAGTGGCCAATGCCAAGTGCCCCAGAGGGAGTGGACCTAACAGTCAATGATCAAGTGATCTCTCTCCTGTCATCCATTTCTATCCTCTGACAGAGGCTCGGGACACCATTCCTTACCCATCCTGGCTAATAGCCATTAATGGACATAACCACCATGAATTTATTCAGTTCTCTTTTAAACCAAAGTTATTTCACAATAGATACCCAGAAAATTCCACTTTTGAAAGTCAACATTGTTAGGCTCCTAAACCATGTTTACGGCTTTTGAATATTTCACCTATAGAGATTATAAACTCTTCAGGGCAGGGACTGTCTGTCTCTCAGCACAGGTATGTACAGCACCTAGCACAATGTGGTCACTCTCTTGGGTGGGGCCTTTAGGTGCTATTGTAATACAATTAAGTTAATAATAATGTCTGTTACAGTTTCAGGGTAACAGTGCTGTATTCCCCTCTCTATGGTTCCGACCAGAAGTACTCAGCCAAGGCTCAGGTCTCTAGCCATTGCCTGTCCCTGGGCAGAGACCCTTATCCCATTCCCTTCTGACCAGCCCCACCCGGTACACTACAATATCCCCAACAAGCCAGTTTTCCTAAAGGCCAGCACATGTGCTTTGCTTTCTTTCCAAGGGCTATGAACAGTGTTATTGCCAGCAGTTACAAGTAAGCACTAGTTCTCAGTAAGCACATTTATTCTTAAGGTAAAAGCATTCCAAGGAAAACATATAAAAACAATACAAGTTCCTTTATGCATGCTAACAGCTTACCAGAGGTCACACATCAGTCTTATGGGGCCCTAGTAGGCCACAGTCTATCCAACCCTTCCACAAGGATTGAGGGCCTTCCTTGGACAGAAGGTCCTGTCTGTTTACTAGACAGAAAAAAGGCCCCCAGGTATGTCAAAACCCCTTTCTTTCTCTGTTGGTCTCTGGGAAAGAAATGGTTATCTGCCTTTCCATAACTGTTGTTCTTCCAGAGGTGTTGCACAAGTCCATTCCACTGTAGTGTGCTCACCTCTTGCACAATCATCAGATTCTCCCCCATCATCTGTACCGTAAGGGCAGCGTGAGTGGTCTCTGGTGTTTCACACCTCTGCAAACTGGTATAAAACACAGTGCTGCCCCTGACCTCTCTCATTTCCTTCCTACCAGAAAGACACTGATAGGGAGAGGAAGGAGGCTGGGTTGTGGAATTGACATGTGCAACACATCTCGAAGAACAACAGTTACAGGAAGATAGGTAACCAGTTTTTCTTCTCTGAGTGATTGCATGTGTCCATTCCACTGTAGGTGACTCCCACCAGTCCAAGCTGGAGGTGGGCATGGAGTCCACTTGAACAGGGACTGTAGGACCACTTGTCCAAATCTGGCATCATTTCTAGATTGATGAACGATGGCATAGTGAAAGGCAAAGGTATGGACAGGTGACCAGGTTGCCACTTTACACATGTCCAGGATGAGTACTAGCCAGAAAAGCTGTGGAAGCTGCCTGCAACCTGGCTGAGTGACCCGCCATTTTACTTGGATGTGCAATATCATCCAACTGGTAGCATAAATTAATACACCCAGAAATCCAGGAAGAGCTCTTCTGGGTGGATACTGGGTGGACCTTTTTCAAAAACTGCAGCGAAAAGCTGAAATGAAGACCCCCTACTCTTCTGGCCGAGGTTATAGAAATCAGGAAAGCCACCTTTATAGACAGCTAGGAGCCCATTGACTTTGCTAGAACTAAATTCACTGTGGAACCAGACTGTGAACCTGTGGGTATAATCTGAGCAAACACTCCAGAAATCTGATGGACATAGAGTTTGAATAAAATTATCCATGGGAGGATGGAAAGCTGGGATGGCTGCCAGATGGACTCTGATGGAACTGAGAGCTAACCCTTGCTGTTTCAGAAACAAGAGATAGTCTAAAATATGGCAAATCAGAGTCTGAGTTGGAGGCACACCTCTCTGGGTGAACGAAATAGAGAATATTTTTCATTTAGCAAAGTAAGTAGACCTATCTGCTATTTAGCAGAACTTCCTGAACTTCCTTAGAGCAATCTCATTCCGAGATTGGCAACCATGAAGCATCCACACTGTCAGGTGGAAGGCCTGAAGGTTGGAATGAAGGAGGCAACCATGGTCCTGGGAGATCACATCTAAATGTCTCCGCAGTGACAGCGGAGGTCTGACCAACAGGTTTAGTAGAGTCAAAAAACAGTGTGGATGGGGCCACGCTGGGGCTATTAGAATAAGGTGAATGCAATCTTGCATGACTTTGGACAAGACTTTTGACCAGGAGGAAAGCATCTGTCAGCAAACCTGGACTAACAACCGGTTCGGGAACAAAAAAATAATGTATTTTTCATTGCTCTTTTTGCAAAAAGGTCCATTTGGGAAGTCCCCCATGACTTGAAAATGGACCTGGACACATCTGAGCGAAGAGACCACTCATAGTAACCTGTGAACGACCTGTTCAGGTGGTCTGCCAGAGTGTTTTGATTTCCAGGAAGGGTAAGCCACTTTCAGGTGGTGGAACTGGCGATGCAGAAATTTCAAAGGAGGATCACCTCCTAGCATAACTTCATCTACCAACCCCCCCCCCCTTGTTTCTTTACATAGGGCTTGTCTACACTTACTGGAGGATCGACGCTGCGGCAATTGATGCATCAGCTGTTGATTTAGCGGGTCTAGCGACCTGCTAAATTGACCGCCGATTGTTCTCCCATCGACTCCTAAACTCCACGTGATCAAGAAGAGTAAGGGGAGTCAACGGGAGAGCATCTCCTGTCAACACTGCATAGTTTGGACCCCATGGTAAGTAGATCTAAGCTACGTCGATTTGAGTTACGCTATTCACATAACTCAAATTACGTAGCTTAGATCGACTTTTCCCTTTAGTGTAGACAAGACCCTAGAAGATGGCTGCTATGTTGTCTGTGAGCACCAGCAAATTCCACTCCTTGATATGTAGAAGGAATGACAGGCAAGCGAAATGGGTGGCCTGAAGTACCCTGATATTTATATAGAGACTTAGATGCTGGGGAGCCCAAAGGCCCTGAGTTTGAAGGGGACATAAGTGTGCTTCCCCAACCTAGATCCGATGCATCCATGACTAGAGTGAGTGTCTATTGTGGAGGGGCAAAGGGAATTTCCTCACAAACATTTGCAGGTTTAACCCACAGTCCAAAGAGGACCAGCTCTGAGTAGATACTCGAACCACCATCTCCACAAGAAGCTGGGCTGGTTAATACACCGAGGCTAGCCAACCCTGTAGTTCTCTGAAGTGACGTCTGACATACTGCACTACATAAATGCATGCCGCTATGTGTCCTAGAAATTTGATTCAGTTTTGAATCTTAGTGATCGGGGTGCACCTTTAGATCTAGAGCAATGACCTGCAGTGTTTGGAACCTTGGCTCCAGCAGGTTTGTCCAGTCCTGGCCTTTATCCAGTCCAGGATGGCACCAATCAATTCTGTTCTTGGAACAGGAGTCAGGATAGATTTCTCTATATTGATTAGGAGCCCCAGCATGTCAAAAGTGGACTGTATAGTTCCTACGCTGGAGAGTACCTGAGACCTGGACTGGCCTCTCACTAGCCAGCCATGTAGGTCAGTGGCTCTCAACCTTTCCAGACTACTGTACTGTACTGTACTCATTTGTCCTGCATACCCCAAGTTTCACCTCACTTAAAAAACCACTTGCTGACAAAATCAGACATAAAAATACAAAAGTGTGACAGCACAGTAACTGAAAAATTGCCAACTTTCTAAATTTTACTGTAAAATTATAAAATAAATCAATTGGAATATAAATAGTCTATTTACATTTCAGGGTATAGTATATAGAGCAGTATAAACAAGTCATTGGCTGTATGAAATTTGAGTTTGTACTGACTTGGCTCGTGCTTTTTATGTAGCCTGTTGTAAAACTAGGCAAATATCTAGATGAATTTGGGCACCTGCCCATCTTGCTTAAACTTCCACAGTTATGTCAGTTGCCCTGAGTAACAAAGACAACTGATGTCAATGAGAGAGGGTCCTTTGGATTAGAGGGAAGAGGAAAAACAAGAACATCCCCAGTCCCATAGTTAGGATTCTTATACTTCTTCTTTTTAAGAAAAACAAGCTTTTGGGAAGCAAAATAAACCCTCCTGCTTGATTAATTGACTGGGGTCAGGAAGAAACTTTCTCCTAGAACTGCCACTTGCAGGATTTCTTGCACCTGCTGTTGGGCACTGATGGAAATGGGGTGGTGGATCCAATGGGACAATGATTCAGACAGACCTTAGGATCTCTCTTTCTCCCTCTCTCTGCTTTTTCTCATTCATCCCCTCTATTATCTCCAGATTGTTCCTCTAGCTCAGGGGTAGGCAACCTATGGCACGTGTGCCGAAGGCTGATTTTCAGTGGCACTCACACTGCCTGGGTCCTGGCCACTGGTCCAAGGGGCTCTGCATTTTAATTTAATTTTAAATGAAGCATCTTAAACATTTTAAAAACCTTATGTACTTTACATACAACAATAGGTTAGTTATATATTATAGACTTATAGAAAGAGACCTTCTAAAAACGTTAAAATATATTACTGGCACGTGAAACCTTAAATTAGAGTGAATAAATGAAGACTCGGCACACCACTGCTGAAAGGTTGCCGACCCCTGCTCTAGCTCTCAACGTGTGTGTGCAAATGCTAATTCCCACCTATAGGTGGCAGCAACTTTCTGACTCAATTGCTGATGCCAGTTTAAAGGCCCGGTCTCTTCCACATTCTCCTGGGCGGCAGCGCTTTATTGCTGTACATGCTTGTTACTGGCGGGAACAAAAAGTTCACTTACAGTTGGGGCTTTTGATGCTTTTCAGTAAACGTTTGGATTGACAACAGAGTTGCAGCTCGGCGTGGCGGTGATGATTGGGGAGGGGTGTTTGGATTTATTTATTCTGGCATTATCGGCTGGCTCAGAAATACTAAAAAAAAACAAAAACCAAGTTGTACTCCCTGCCTGTGGTTGTTGCTTGCTCTTAACATATGTTCGGCTCTTATCATTTCACAGCAGCTGGCGAGTACAGCAGAACCACCAGGCAGCCCACTGTGGTCGGTAATCAGTTCACTACAGATGCCCAAATAGATGTAGCTTCCATTACACCTTAAATAAAAGATAATTTATGCTGAGTTAACAGAGGAGTGAGCACATTTGCCCAAATACAGATGGCACTGCCTGATAGCAGTGCATTATAGGGGTCATTAAACGGGAAAGTTCAATAATATAGCACCAAAAGATGGTCTTCCACAAGAAAAATAGCTGAGTGCAGTGGTATAAAAGCCTGTCTTTGCATTGAATTTTTTTGCTTCTCTCTGAATAGCTCTGCAGGCAATGAGTTCTAATGGGGCATACGGGGAAACACAGCTTCTCCCATCGGGACACTCTTATACCTGCCAGGGGAAAATGTAGACCAGGAAGATCGATTGACTTGAGCAACGTAGAAGGCAGAACAAGTGTTTTCATGTAGAGACAGGGAAGAGAGGATTGCTGGGGACTAACCGCCTGATCCGAAGCCCCTTCAAACCCGTGGAAAGACCCATGTTGGCTTCACAGGACTTTGAATCAGGTCCACAGAGCTTCCTAAAGCTTTGCCTTGTGCTCTCCGAAAGAGGAAGTGCTCAGCTCTAAGTACCTGCTGATGCTAAAATGAGACTTTGGATGTGTCGACACTCCAAAAAAAGACCCACTGCAGCAGCAGTGTGAGGGATTTCAAGAGTAATGCACATTGGGAAAAATAACCCCAACTATACATACAATATGATGGGGGCTAATTTAGCTACAACGAGTCAGGAAAAAGATCTTGGAGTCATCGTGGATAGTTCTCTGAAGATGTCCACGCAATGTGCAGAGGCGGTCAAAAAAGCAAACAGGATGTTAGGAATAATTAAAAAGGGGATAGAGAATAAGAAGGAGAATATATTATTGCCCTTATATAAATTGATGGTACGCCCACATCTCGAATACTGTGTACAGATGTGGTCTCCTCATCTCAGAAAAGATATTCTAGCACTAGAAAAGGTTCAGAAAAGGGCAACTAAAATGATTAGGGGTTTGGAGAGGGTCCCATATGAGGAAAGATTAAAGAGGCTAGGACTCTTCAGCTTGGAAAAGAGGAGACTAAGGGGGGATATGCTAGAGGTATATAAAATCACGAGTGATGTGGACAAAGTGGATAAGGAAAAGTTATTTACTTAGTCCCATAATACAAGAACTAGGGGTCACCAAATGAAATTAATAGGCAGCAGGTTTAAAACAAATAAAAGGAAGTTCTTCACACAGCGCACAGTCAACTTGTGGAACTCCTTACCTGAGGAGGTTGTGAAGGCTAGGACTATAACAGCGTTTAAAAGGGAACTGGACAAATTCATGGTGGTTAAGTCCATAAATGGCTATTAGCCAGGATGGGTAAGGAATGGTGTCCCTGAATGGCAGGAGAGAGATCGCTTGATCATTGCCTGTTAGGTTTACTCCTTCTGGGGCACCTGGCATTGGCCACTGTTGGTAGACAGGATACTGGGCTAGATGGACCTTTGGTCTGACCCGGTACAGCCGTTCTTATGTTCTTATGTATGTTCTTATGATTCCCACAGGTTTGAAAAGATTTACTGGAGCTCTGCTCTGAACAGCTCCAGCTGAATTTAAGCCCTGGGAGAAACTAATATTAGGTCTAAAAATAATCTTTATTTTCAAACTCTTGCTCAAGAGAGTGCAACTTTGCAAAGGGAAGAGGAACCCGATGATGCACTTCAGGTCTCTGAAAACTTTGACAGGATGATGCAGCAGATGAAATTGAACAGACTTCTGAAGAACGAAGGAGACCTTTACATCTAAAGGCAGTCTGCAAGACTAGACAGGCAGCGCTAATGAAAGCCACTAAGGCAATGATAGTAAATTTTCAGAGTATAATTAAATGTCTAGAAGATGAAACTGTAGCTGAACACAGGAATAGTGAGGACATACGTCAAGCAAAAAGCAACCTGTCTCTGATGGTTTGGATGTTCTTCCTCAGTCTGTTATGATGGCATAGGATCTTAGTTTTCATGGCTGCAGCTTCTGGAATCCTTCAGTCAAAGAAAATTGATCTGTTCCAAGTCTGCCGGGCATTTGAGAGCACAATGAATGAGCTCAGCAGACTCAGATCTGAAGAAAAGTATGAGGACATCATAAAAGAATCTTGGAATAGGTGGGAAGTAATGGGTTTTGAAAGTGCAAAGTATCCAAGCCACAGGAAGAGATGTGTATGCTGCATGGATGATAAATTTGCATCTGATTCTGTGTTAGAAGCAGAGGATAATCACCAAAGGAAATATTGTGGGGTCTTAGACAATATGATCAGTGAACTAAAATCTCAGTGTGAGGGATTTCACATGGCAGCTTCTCTATTTCGCCCATCCCAGGCAACTTCAAAATATAATTTCAGAAGAGTCAAAGAAGGATGTTGTGTAACTTCTCATTTTTTCTAAAGTCTTCATTCCCGAGATTATGTCTGTCAATATGTATTATTTTACAAGGGAGACAGATGTGTTCATTTGGTCACTGTTTGAATTTCAGAGTGTTAAGTTTTCTTGATGACATTTTACCAGAAAGGGAAACTTTCTCACTATTTTAATTGGAGTGCTGACCATGCAAGAGGCACATAAAGTTGTGTGCAAAAGTACATGCCTTCAACACTATCACAGACACAGCTGAATGACCTTGCTCTCCTGGAAACTGAGAATGAGGAGGTTGGAGCTGGACAGCATCACAGAACAATTGTTCAAGGAAAAGTGTCGCTGTGGTGCAAGGATCCAACAACTGGAACAGCACAAGCCAACACAGTTTGGGTGAGATTCCACTTTTCTTTAGGCCTGCGTTTTTTGTTTTTTTTAATTTTCTACCTTTAAAAAAGCCTAAGGCAACGTGACCACTGGGCCCCTGGCAGCACGTTTGCTGACCATGCTCTGACCTTTAAATCTGCCTCTAGTAGACACACCCTTTGCTATCTGGCTTTGCAATTGTTTTGTGTATTACAGCATCTCTAATTCTGTTTCCTGCTCCCCGTCTCCCTCCACTCATCCAGCACCAGTCTCACCCCCCTTCTGCCCTCCTAGCCCCACACGCCCAATCTCACTGCTGTGAGAGAGCCTTTGCCACTGCAGCTGCTGCCCCTTGGAATGGCCTCTCCTGTATATCTCTGCTTCATTGTTTCTCCATCTCCATTCCAGACATGCATCTGGCCCCTTGCCGGCACCTCTGCCATTATTCATTACTGGAGCTGAATGAACAGTGGAAGAGTTTGCTCGTGAATATTTACTCAAAGGCAAGTTTATATTATAACTTGTTCATGGTCCTTGCCGATTTCATTTCCATGAGCCTTCAAGAAACCAAGCTGTGCTTGTGCAGATACTCACAGAAAGAGGAACTTTACCTCAAGTAGTCACAAAAGGACCTTTCAGTGATATAGTCCATGCTTTGAAATTCTCACTTCTGGGTAGCTCAGTCAATCACATGACATTGTTTCTGTTTCAAGGCTGGTTACCTGGCTATGAAAAACTCACCAACATGGTTCCCAGTGTGAACTGCAAATTGTACAATCAAATGGAGAGTCCAAAATTTACTTTGTGGTGGTTGGTGGCTACATAAGTCATCCAGTAAGAGACTAGAAACAAACTCAAGCTGGGCTGGAATTTCCAGCTTGGGTAGATGTAGACCTGCTATCTCTGATCTGATGGGGTGGGAGGGATAGCTCAGTGGTTTGAGCATTGGCCTGCTAAACCCAGGGTTGTGAGCCCAATCCTTGAGGGGGCCACTTAGGGAACTGGGGTAAAGATCTGTCTGGTAATAGCTCCTGCTTTGAACAGGGGATTGGACTAGATGACCTCCTGAGGTCCCTTCCAACCCTGTGATATTCTATGATCAAGCTAGAAATAGAAGTGTTACCATGGCAGGGTGGGCTACCCACCCCAATTATGTACCCAGGGTCCCAGGCAGGATGGTACTTGGGCAGCCACGCACAGCTTCACTGCTATGTTTAGCATGCTAGATTAATCAAGTCTAGTATGCATACATCAGTGACACAGATGAACTTGCATGTTCACAATCTGCCAAGCAAAAACACATGGAAAAAAATTGTGAACATCTTTGACTAATTTCTCAATCTGCTTCTCAGCTATTCACAAACCACAAAAAGGTGAAGTTTGTCAAAGGAATTCTTTCAGAGGTTTTGGCCCAGATCTTTGTTACTTAACTTGGCAACCATTATTGAACTGTGTAAAGTGTATTGGGTTTGTATGAGAAAGATGGTGTACATGATATTATTAATCTGTCATATGGTGCTGTATTTACTGAATACCAGCCCTAGTGACACCCTTCCCAAATGAGCACTGGTCTCGTGATCGCAATATCGGTAAGGTTCCATTAATGTGATTGTTGTTTGCATCAGAGTAGCATCTAGATGCCCCAACCAAGATCAGGGCCCCACTGTGTTAGGCACTGTGTGTTTACATCATAAAAAACAGTCCTTCCAATGAAGCGCTTTCAGTCTACATAGACAAGACATCAGGGCCGCCTGGGGGCGGGGGCAAGTGGGGCAATTTGCCCTGGGCCCCGCAGGGGCCCCCACAAGACTTTTTCAGGGCCCCTGGAGCAGGGTCCTTCACTCACTCCAGGGGCCCCGGAAAACTCTCGCGGGGCCCAGGCCTCAGCGCTTCTTCCGCTCCGGGTCTTCAGCGGCAATTCGGTGGCAGGGGGTCCTTCTGCCCCAGGACCCGCCTCCGAAGTGCCGGGTCTTAGGCAGCAATTCACCCCAGGCCACCTGAATCCTCTGGGCGGCCCTGCAAGACATGTAATGGGATGGGTGAAAGGACATATTATCTCCTTTACACAGATGGGAAACTGAAGCACAGAGATGCTAAGGCCCAGCTTTTTTAAGGTGTTTAGGCATTGTGTTTCTCAGCATTGCCATGCCTAAGGAGTATATTTTTAAAAGGTATTTAGATGCCTAATTCCCACTGAAATGCCATTAAAACTCTGGCACTTTAGTCTCATTTACAAAAGGCATTTAGACATTTAGCCACCAAGATTTCAATGACTGTCAATAGGACTTAGGAGCCTAAGTACCTAAGTCACTTTTCAAAATGAGACGTAGACTATGTCTACACTGCAATTAGACACCAGCGGCTGACCCATGCCAGCTGACTCGGGCTAAGGGGCCCGAGCTAAGGTGCTGTTTAATTGTGTTGTAGACGTTTGGGATCGGACTGCAGCCCAAACTCTGGGACCCTCCCAACTTGCAGGATCCCAGAGCCCAGGCTCCAGGCTGAGCCTGAATGTCTACACTGCAGATAAACAGCAAAGACCATGTGAGGAATTTCTTTTCACTCCAGCCCTGCTTGAGCACATATCTTAGCCACTTGAGCTGTGTGGTTGGGCCAGTTTGTACCTTTGTTACTCAAGGCTAATGGTCCCATTGAACTAGGTAGCAGTATCTGGCCCTATAGAAAGGGCAAAATCGCATTATTGTTTGACATTCCGTTTCAGTCTTTAGCTGGACTCTCTGTTGGGTATGGCCTTTGACTCAGACTCTGTTCTAACTAGTGTTCTAAAGCTTTACACACATTTCCTTGCCTAGAGAAACTGATTAAAGACAAACATTAACAAAGCTTTTGACTTTTCAGAAAATATAGTAAAGCAGAATTTCCTGTGGCCTCAGTATTTTTTTTACCATTATTATTTTTTGTGTAGACACCAACTATAAAGGAAACTTCAACCCCATCTTCATTCACTGGACAAGTCACGTTACCTCTCTGTACTGCTGTATGATGGGGATAATGATATGTCTTGTCTTTTGTAATGTCCTTTGAGATCTATGATGAAAGGTGCTTTTTGGCCACTGTCAGTAGACAGATACTGGGCTAGATGGACCTTTGGTCTGACCCGGTATGGCCATTCTTATGTTCTTATGTTCTTATGTGCTATGGAAGAGGTGAATGGTGAAGGCTATTTATTACAATAGCAATATTCGTTTATTACAGTAGCACCTAGGAACTAGAACTGGCTAGAAAATGGAAATCTCTTCCCTTGAAAAATGTCACACTGTTGGAAAAAAACCCTGCCCTGACTCAGGACAAAATTGTAAAAAATAATAGCTAAAATCTGGAAGAACCAAAATGGTATTTTCGGGATTGCTGACTGCCCACCTGGAGGCAGGCAAAAAGTGAAATTGACGAGTGCCTTCCATTGTTGCATGAAGTGTTGTGGTAGCCGTGTCGATCCCAAGATATTAGAGAGACAAAGTGGGTAAGATAATGTTTTTAGTTGGTCCAATAAAAGATATAACCTCACCCACTTTGTCCCTCTGACAGTCTTCCTGGCAAACAGCCATTGGAAAAATTGAAATTTGTGGGCAAAATTAAAATTGTTCTGTGGAAAATTTTGATTTTGCGAAAAGGGCATTTTCTGCCAGAAATCAGGCCAGTGGAAAACTCCTGCCCAACTGTGATAGAGATCCCAACTGAGACTGGAGCCCTAGTGTACTAGGCTCTGTCTAAACAAGAAGTAGGAGACAATCCCCGCGCTAAAGAGCTCACCATCTAAGTAGCTTTGGCAGATACAGGATGGGAGGATGCAAGTATTATTATCCTCACCATACAGATGTCGAGCGGAGGCACAGAGGGATTACGAGACTTCTCTAGTGTCCCAAAGAAAAATTCTGGCTCTGTCAGAAATTGGACCCACATCTCTGAAGTCCCAGTCCGGTGCCTTACATAAGACCATCCTTCTTCTTTATTAATAATTATTAAGTATTCTTTGTAGGGCCAAAATCCTTGGGCCCATCACACAGCCCATTTGGCATTGGTTCTCCAAGAGGGCTTGGAACCCAACCTCTAGATGTTCATTTTTCTTTGGCCTCTATCAATATCACATTCGTTTAGAGCTGAGTGCCCCTCCACTTCCAAAGAAGTCAATGAGTTCTGCATGATTGGGTGTCTTACCAACATGTCACCACCCTGTCAGTGTTAGCATCCTCGCCGCCCTGTCCAGGACATGTGGTGCAATAGTATTCTGCGCTTTAGTATTCTATACAAGGAGCAATACCAAAGGGCCATACTATCTCATCACACCGGTTCCCCCTCTGCTTGTATTCCATGGCTTCAGGTGTCTCTCTTTAGCATTCTGTTGGCTATTTAAATGGCCTCTCCCCCCATTGTTTAACATTGTTAGAGACGACAACTCCATTTACTCCAGGGCCGTTGTGATCTGTTTCAATCCCATTCATAATGTACTGGCACATGACACTTTTCTCATCCTTGAACCCTTTTTTAACCTGCCACCGGCATGTACAAGTCAGAAATTGTCAGCATTAAATTTAATTTGCCATGTGTCAGCTCAGTTACCATAAATAGTAGAACTAAATGTTTTTGTTCTCTGTGTGTATTTGCACTGCTTCCTGCAATGCCTCGCCTCTGGCAGCCTGAATCGTATTTGCACTAGACAGATATGCTCTCTTGGCAATATTAAAAAAGATTAGTAATAGCTTGGGTCAGGCATTGACCAATAGGGTTGTGCAACATAATTAACATTTCCAGTGCTATGTTATATACAGTACAGTTCCTCCTGCTATTTATTTTTTGCCTAGTTCCCTACCCCAATCCCTGTAGCTGTCAGATCAAATAATATTTTTATCTTGTGAAAACACTGTTGAGTTATAGAGAAACTTCTCTGGCCATTTAACACCTTTATCCATACCGTGCCTGTGTCAAGGATTACTGACACACCATTCTGCTTTCCTTAGTGTTACAGAGAATCCTATAGACTGCAATAGGGAACTGTCTATACATTTCTATTTAACCATTTTAGAGAATGTAATAGGGAATTATATTCCAAGTATAGAATTCTGGAAGAGGGTTCAAAGAGCTCATTTTAGGTGTTTTAGAACACTTTCTATAGAACCCTGTTAAATCTCTTACAGAATATTTCTGGTTTTAGCATTGTTCAACACACTGGGGGGTGAGATCATTCACTGGCCTAAACTGATTTACACAAGCAAAGGAGCTGGCCCTTGATGTTTAACCAGCAGTTATAAGCAGGTGTAGGAGCAGAAGCTTCCACGGATTCATGCCTACTTTACACCAGCATAGACTTTGATCAATTAGAAAAACATAGAATCATAGAATATTAGGGTTGGGAGACCTCAGGAGGTCATCTAGTCCAATCCCCTGCTCAAAGCAGGACCATCACTCTTTAAAATATGGCAGACCACTCAGACCAGTCGCCATAATTCAGGCATATAAACTACATCTCTAGGTTACAGCAGAGGATGAGCCATCAGAACTTGTCTGCTCCATTCTCTGCTCCGCCATGGACTTGTAGAACCATAGGTGAGTCACTTAACCTCTCTGCCTTAGTTTCTCCAGCTATAAACTTGGGTTTATTATGCTCACCCATCTCACCAGGGCATTATGAGACTAAATTAATGCTTGAAAATTTGGGGTGAAGAGGGCCTGATTCCCCAAAGCCCACTGAAGTCAAGGGATAGACTCGCATTGACTCACATGAGCTTTGGATCAGGCCCTGAATCTACTACTGTTTTGAAGGCTTCCACCTTTGAAGTATTGGATTAGCCTTTTGGCCACTAAACCAGTTCTTAGTTGAAAAAAAAATGCCCAGAGATTCACACTTCTTCCACACACACCCCCTTTAATAAATGAAGATGTTACATTTCCTCTTCAAACTCAACCCTTGTTTTAATGATTTAACATACTGCAGATGTCAAGCTGCATTCCTACACTACCCCAGGTTGGACTCAAATCCCTTTCTGAGTTTTGATAATGGGGTTCACATGCTTGCAATCTTCTGGAAACTCACTTAAAGTTAATGAGCTCTTTGAGATAATTAGTTCTGGCCTGGAGACTTCTGCCTCGGTTTTCTTAATACGATGGGCTAAATCCTATCTGCACCTGAAGAGTCTTTTTTTTTTTTACTTTGTTCTAATTTACTTAATACTTCTGCCTCTCTGATCCAATTTTTTTTTAGGGGAGTGGCCCTCATGCACTCTCACACAGTTTCTAGCACTCTTTCTCACTCAGTCCTGGTAGCAGTGATTTGGCCTTCTCTGAAGCCTTATAAATATCTTTAAGCGTTCATTCGATGGAGTACTTCAGCGTTAGCATCTTCCACTGAAATGTTGTAGTTCAGCGGCTTTCGTGAGTGATTTCCTTTGTTTGTAGATCTGAATCGTGGCGGTATCGTCGTTCTGTAATTGTAGTCATGAGACAAGCCAAGAGGGGAGCTGTTCCACGGGACACCGGCTGGCTCAGTGCATCAGTAATGGTGAGCTAAGGTGCTTCTAGATTGGTGGCTCAAATCTAGCCTCAGTCAGTGATTAAGATTAAGATCAGAAGGAACAATTATGCTTATTTAGTCTGGCCACCTGAATAACAAGCCAAAGAACAGCACCCAGTATTGGGATGAGGTGTGCCTCACCCACAAAGTTTGGTCTGGATCAGACCTCTTCCCCTTTTCAGATTCTGGGGGTCAGATCCACAAAGGCATTTAGGTGCATAACTCCCATTGATCTCAATCTGAGCCTGTTATATTTATTTTCAAGCCTGAACTGTGAGGTTTGGTTCTGGAACTAAACTTGCCCCAAGTTTGGGAATTGTTTTCTCTAGTAGCTATTGTTGTTGTTGTGTCTATTAATTATTATTAACAATTGCTAACATGGTATCTCCTTTAGGCCCCTTTGTACTATAGATCTACAGTAAAATATAGTCTCTGACCCAAAAAGCTTACTATTTAATGACTCCTTGTTGACCTATGTGAAATGAGTTCTTTAACAGTTCTCTCTGCCACAGACATCAAACAGTACCCCAAATGGCACTGGAGCTGAGCAAAACTATTTGCAGCAATTTATCTGTCAAATTTAGCACTTTTAGTTGTTTGCAAATTGCCTTTGAGCAGATGATTTACACAAAAATTGTTCATTGTTAGAAACATATTAGGTGACTATTTTATGCAGAAGTATTTCAGCACATGAGTTGCTTCTAGTATTCAGTAGTCATAATTCAATACTCAAGCTGTTTTGATTGCTGTGTTTCTGTCCTTTGATTGGATTTACATAATACTGGTTATGAATCAGGTTTCTGGTGCAAATATTTTCATGATTATGCATTTTATATATGCTTTCTATAAATATTCTCTGATATATGGTTAAAAATTCTCTCTTTCTGTGCATATTTCTGCCAGTAACATTATTTTCGAAGGGCTTGTTTACCTGAGAAAGTTGTACCAGTGAGATGTGATTGTTCAACCTTTTTAGTCAAACCAGTGCAAAAGGCTGTGGGAACACTCTTATTTCAGTTTATATCAGGCTTACTTTAGTACAAAGCAGGTTAAAATGAAAATAGGAGTGCCTATATTACAGCTGTGTGAATGACTGATTTTTTTCAGTTTGCTGGCAATTAAAATTTAAAAATTGGCCCCAAAACAAGTCATTTTTTTAATTTTTGGCAAATTGAAAAGAAAAAAAATATAAATTTCAGGTTGAACAAAATGTTTCCAAATCAAAATTTTGTTTTGATTTTGAGCATGTTTAATTTTTTTAAAAAATAAAATGGAAGGACATTTGAAAACAGTTATTTTGAATCAAAATGTTTCATTTCAAAAATGTCAAAACAATATGTTCCGACTTTTTTCAGAATTTTTTTAAATGAAGGGTTCAACACAAAGAATTTGGCAAAACTGACACAGATTCATGAAATGTGTTAGTGTCCCCGAATCCTAATTTTTTCCCCCCAAATGCTGCCTAGCTCTAGTCCACGCAGCCGTTTGCACTGGCTTAACTACATTGATTTCAACTTTTTTGTGTAGACGAGGCCCTGCATTTGTGGAAAGCAGCCACTAAAGTGGTATACATTTAGGAAAAAGCAAATCCATATAGAAAACGTGAACAATATTTTGCAGTATTTGCCTGGCTCTAATTGGCACATTTGTTAGCAGATTCAACAAAGAGGACAAGGATTGAGTGACATTAGTGTAATGCCGACCCACACTGGGAGTGGGGATCAAACCTGGGACCTCTGGAGATAAATGCATGAGTTTCTATTGCATGAGCTAAAAGTTGCATTTCTGTTAGCTGCAGCTGTAGCAGGCTGATCAGTCTCTAGTAGGCCTCACCACCCCTACAGGGGGGAAAGTGCCACTCTGAGCAAGCAGAGGTTATATTGGAAAATAAGATACCCTTTCAGCTCTAAAGATATGCCCTCTGATGCTGACTAGGGTGTAGTGAAATGGAGATCAAGGCTGTCTATCCAGCCCCTTTCAGAACCGAAAATAGTCCCAGAGTTGTCATCCACATTCTGTTCACACATTAAAAAAACCTAGGCAAGTTAAAAGGAATAATTCTGCCATTAAAGATATTAGACCAAATTCTTCCCTAGATTACACCACTGTAACCCCACTGAAGTGACTGGTGTTGCTGGGAAGAAGAATTGATCCATTAGGAAAAAAAGGAAGACAGTATTGTTACCCCTGAGTAGCTAGTCAAAGTTCAGGGCCTAGGAGGATTTTCCAGTTACGGGGAGAAATTTATGATGGAATCTGGTGTTTTCTGTGATGCCATCTTGTTTATTTACTCAGAACGCACACAGTCCCACATGTCCGAACGTGGGCAGAACCAAAAAACAGGGGATAGCTCCTCTGCCTATAGCAGGGGTGGCCAGCCTGTGGTGCCTGAGCCATGTGTGGCTCTTCAGAACTTAATATGCGGCTCCTTGTATAGGCACTGACTCCGGGGCTGGAGCTACAGGCGCCAACTTTCCAACGTGCCAGGGGGTGCTCACTGCTCAACCTCTGGCTCTGTCACAGACCCTGCCCCCACTTCACCCCTTCCTGCCCCTCCCCCGAGCCTGCCGTGCCCTCACTTCTCCCTCTTTTCCCCCAGAGCCTCCTGCACGCCATGAAAAAGCTGATCATGAGGTGTGGGGAGGCGTTGATCGGTGGGGCTGCCAGTGGGTGGGAGGCGCTGGGAGCACGTGGGGGGAGATGATGGGAGAGGTGCTGCTGACGTATTACTGTAGCTCTTTGGCAATGTACACTGGTAAATTCTGGCTCCTTCTCAGGCTCAGGTTGACCACCCCTGGCCTACAGCCCTAAGCCAGCACCAGACCCAGAAGCCATCTGTCTAGCTTGTCCACCATGGTTGGCCAAGCCGTCCTTCTGTCTCGCCCAGTCTGTCCTGCTCCCAAGGTGTCCAGTGTCTCTCTGGCACACATGCAAAAACAATTTCACCCTTCCAAGCTCCAGTCCCTGCCTTTTAAAACCCTTGGGTTATAAGATTCTGCTTATACCCACCATTTCCATGTGCCCGTGTTTGTGGGTACTGCTGCCATTGTTTCTGCAACCCGGTTCCATTTACATTTATTCTGAATGGAAGGCAGCAGCTGTACCTTGAGCCATAACAATGTGAGCCCAACCCACAACACCATATCAGAGAAGAGTTGACTGTTTTAGGGCACATGGCTGTCGAAATCAGTGGTCGCCTTTACATTGACTGCAGTAGGCAACAGATGAGCACTTATGGACCCATAGAAGGAGGTTGGCAGCATAGGCCAGTCTGACCACAAATGCCCCCCTAAACATGCAGCTGCATCACAAGTTTCCTCAGCTCCTGCCTTAGCCTTGGTAGGATAATTGTAATGGGAAACACTAGTGAGGCGGCATGAATGTTTCATGAGTTTGAATTTATAAAACATTTCTGATTTTTCCTGTACACATGCCTTTCAAAGATAACTTTCAAGTGCTTGTTATATTATGCATTTCCCTTTTCAAGGGAACAGCATGATTTCCTTGAAGACATATCCATTTAGAGGTTGCCATGGCAATTTGTTCCCACCCCCAAAAAATGCTTAAAAACAGATTCTTACATTGTCTTTTGATTTCTGCAGCTTGCAACATGCTTCATTTTTCTCCCTGCCCCAGAGTGACTCAAGGTTTGTGCACTGAAAATAAAAAATCTCTCTATTTAAATTCTTCTCCAGTACATGCAGAAAGCACCAGCTTCCAATGTTTAGCGACTTACAAAGCCTAATTTTCTTAGTGTTTAGAGTGGTCATTTATAAATGTGCTTTTCCCCCTCCAAGATACTACCCACAACATTTGCCCATACATGCATTAAATTTGTCTTTGCACATATTAAATGAGTAATTATACATCCAATTAACTCTTTGCATGTGGAGGCACATGATTTAGGCACAGAACGACCCATTTACTGGTTCGATTTAGGCAGCCAGTTTTTATAGTTGATAAAGATGGTCAAATTTACATTGAAATTTTTTTTGGTGATGACAAAATGTTTTCAGGAGTCCATTTTTGATTCTGCCACCTTTTTCTGGATTTTTGACTAAAATAAAATAAAATAAAATAAAAAAGAATTTTCTATTTTTGGTCCTCAAAAACTAACTAAAAAATGTTAGTTTACACAGAAAACCCCCAACATTCAGTGAAAAATGTTAAAAAAATGATTTTTTACAATATTTTTCATGCAAAATATATTTTTGAGCTGCTTGAATAATTTGGCTCCAGAGCATCGTTAGATGGAACATCTGGAATGGAACACAGAGAGAATTACATGTAACCTCTCCCACCCTCCTTGTTTTTAATTGATAAATAAAAGCATAACAGAACAGTATGGAGTGTTTGCCAGCTCCCCCCACAGAATCTGCTATTTTATAACTGTGATTCTGTTGTTGCATTTTTAAAATAATGTTGCCGTTTCACTACTGACTTTCTATTAGTTATATGTTGGAGAGGGCATTATACTGTATACTTTATGATGTTTCACCTCCACTTCAACTTCAAAATGCTCTTGAGGATATTCATGAATCAAGCTACATAAAGGACCTAATCCAGACCAGCTCCTTGAAGTAGACGTCTTTCCATTGGCTTTGCTGGGTGCTGGATCAAGCCCAACATGCCTGTAAGGCAAAGTGTTAAAAACTGGATCAGAGTGAGGGTAAAACCGAAATGTTCAAAACTGCCCAAGAGTTGTGGGTGCCACCCTCTTGGGGTCCTTGGTTGCTCCCCAAACCGGTGGACACTTTTGGAAAATGTTGGCCTAAATGACTTGCCCATGGTCACAGGGCAAGCCCAGGGAAAAGTGAGAATAATAGTCAGACCTCCTATGTTGTTCTTCCGCCACAAGATGCCCACCACCTGTGCATGCAACCCTAGCTGATGGCAATAGGAGGTCCACACATGCACAGATCAAGAGCAGTATATGGCTTCTACAGGACCTGAAAATACTCCCATGGAAGTCAGTGGGAGTTTTGACATAGAATTCAGTGAGATTAGGAATGGGTGCCTAATCCACAGATACTTTTGCATTTCAGACTCTTGCCAAATGTTCCAAATGCTGTGTTTGGAGGAGTCAAGTGATGGCTTCCTCTCTCTGAGATAATCCCCAGGGGAATGTCAAAGACGTTATATATTCAACAAACTAGGGCCTCACAAAGCGTGAGCATGGAAATTTATAGCTTCCTGCAGCCTGTAGGTTATGAAAATTATTGGCTTTTTTTTCCTTTGGACAACTAGAACTATTATTACTGCAATAAAACAGTTCCTGCTTGCCTCTGCTATTATGTGTTCTGGAACAATGAGCCCCATTTCCAGTTTCAGATAGGATCTCTGCTATCTGCATATAAATGTATTTCACAGGAGAAAGAAAAATAATAGATATCCATTTTTTAAAATATAATACACTGCCTGGCGTTTTACAACTCTCTGGGATGAGCTACAGTGGAGTGAGAAAGAGTTGGTGTGATTTGATCCTTGGTGTCCCAGGCATACTTTTTATCATTGACTAATCTCTCTAGAATTTTTATCTCACTCAGAGGCAAATGTTAGGTTAATTTCAGCAATTAAATGTTAATAAAAATGGAGTGTGGGGGGGAGGAGTTGGGTTTGTTTGTTTATTTGTTTGTGGAATGCCCTTTTCCCCCTCCATCTTCAAGGGGGGGGAAGCAAAATGATCTTCCCAGAAACAGGGATCACCTGCGCCTTGTAACAAAGGGACATCAGTGAATTTGGATTAAAAAAAACAACCCACATTTGAATGCTGATGTGCATTTACAGAAGTGCTTAGGACTGCCCTAGAGATTTAAGTCCTGTATTTAGTCCAACTCTGCCACTGACCTGCTGTGTGAGCGTAAGGAAGTCACTTCCCCTCTATGTTGCGATTTCCCCTTCTATTCTGGGTGAAGGAGTCTTGTCTCTTTCAGCTGTAGGCTCTCTGAGGTGGAGGCTGCCTCTCACAACACCTAGCATTCTTGGCTGGGACTGCCAGCAAGTTAAAGAGGCTGGGCTGGATGAATGGACTATAAGGTGGATAGAAAGCTGGCTAGATCATCGGGCTCAATGGGTAGTGATCAATGGCTCCATGTCTAGTTGGCAGCCGGTATCAAGCAGAGTGCCCCAAGGGTTGGTCCTGGGGCCGGTTTTGTTCAGTATCTTCATTAATGATCTGGAGGATGGCATGGACTGCACTCTCAGCAAGTTTGCAGATGGCACTAAACTGGGAGGAGTGGTAGATACGCTGGAGGGTAGGGATAGGATACCGAGAGACCTAGACAAATTAGAGGATTGGGCCCAAAGAAATCTGATGAGGTTCAACAAGGATAAGTGTAGAGTCCTGCACTTAGGACAGGAGAATCCTATGCACTGCTACAGACTAGGGACCGAATGGCTAGACAGCAGTTCTGCAGAAAAGGACCCAGGGGTTACAGTGGACGAGAAGCTGGATATGAATCAACAGTATTCCCTTGTTGCTAATAAGGCTAATGACATTTTGGGCTGTATAAGTAGGGGCATTGCCAGCAGATCAAGGGACATGATCATTCCCCTCTATTCGACATTGGTGAGGCCTCATCTGGAGTACTGTGTCCAGTTTTGGGCCCCACACTACAAGAAGGATGTGGAAAAATTGGAAAGAGTCCAGTGGAGGGCAACAAAAATGATTAGGGGGCTGGAGCACATGACTTATGAGGAGAGGCTGGGGAACTGGTGGGATTGTTTAGTCTGCAGAAGAGAAGAATGAGGCGGGATTTGATAGCTGCTTTCAACTACCTGAAAGGGGGTTCCAAAGAGGATGGATCTAGACTGTTCTCAGTGGTACCAAATGACAGAACAAGGAGTAATGGTCTCAAGTTGCAGTGAGGGAGGTTTAGGTTAGATACTAGGAAAAACTTTTTCACTAGGAGGGTGGTGAGGCACTGGAATGGGTGTCCTAGGGAAGTGGTGGAATCTCCTTCCTTAGAGGTTTTTAAGGTCAGGCTTGACAAAGCCCTGGCTGGGATGATTTAATTGGGGATTAGGTCCTGCTTTGAGCAGGGGATTGGACTAGATGACCTCCTGAGGTCCCTTCCAATCCTGATATTCTATGATTCTATGATGCAATATAAATAATAAATAATAATAATAATATCTAACTTTATACGCAGACAAGATACAGCCCTGAAAGGTGCAGCCCCAGGGAACCACTCTGCAGGTTCATGCAGACAGATGCTACTGACTGCCAATTCATAGATTCCCAGGCCAGAAGGAACCACTGGGATCATCTAGTCTGACCTCTGTATAACACATGCCAGAGAACTGTCCCAAAATAATTCCTAGGGCAGATCTTTTTAAAAAGAACTCCAGTCTTGATTTTAAAATTGGCAGTGATATAGAATCTACCACAATGCTTGGTAAATTGTTCTAATGGTTAATTACTCTCACTGTTAGAAAATTATGCCTTATTTCTAGTCTGAATTGTCTATCTTCAACCGCCAGCCATTGGATCATGTTAGACTTTTCTTTGCTAGATTGAAGAGGAAATACTTGTTCTCCATGTAGGTTCTTACAGGTCTATTGTAAACACATCACCCCTTAAACTTCTCTTTGTTAGGTTAGATAGATTGAGCTCCTTGAGTCTGTCACTACAGGGCATGTTTTCTAATCCTTTAATCATTCTCGTGGCACTGCAACATTCACAAATGTTTGCAAACATCATCTAATCCTGAGAGAGATGCAGAGAATCCAAACTGATGTCAATCAGCGCCAGCTTGGTGACAGACACTTGGCAAATGGCGCACCACCTGCATCACCAGCTGGATGACACTGTCAGTCACGTGTTGGCCCATCTCATCCCCACAGGTTACTTAGCACTGGATAAGAGTGGACAAGAGCATAGGCAAAGCTTGCATTCACTTTCCCATCAGACCTCGAGTGCCAAAAAGGTGCCCCAGGTAAAGCAAAATCTACTGAATTCCTCCCCTTGAAATATTACACCAGGGCAAAAGCGAACAGAGAGTTTCTGCTTCTCTGTAGACCCCACAGGAGGGCTCAGAAAGGAGCTGGTAAAAAGATTGTCAGCAATGGTGCTGAGGCTCATCAGAGCTCCTCCCAGCTCTAGGCAACATGGCGGGGGGACGGGTCATAAAAGTGCATTTTAATCTCCATGACCTCTCAGCCTCTTTATCCCAATGGCTAACATGGCGGCCAATAAACACCATTTCGGGTGGGGTGAGTTGTGATGTATGCTATTGTCTCCTGGGAACTGAGCTAACAAACGGCCATTCAGCAGGCTGGTGATTTCTGAACTTAGACTGGAACCATTAACCCATTCCATTACCATAGGAACAATGCGATTGGACCAGACCAGCGGCTCAGCTTGTCTGGTATCCTGTCTCCAATTGTGAGCAACGTCAGCTGCTTAAGAGGAAGGTGAACCCCCTTCCCACCCTCCCACCCCCACTTTCTCTCTCTCACACACACACACACACACACACACACACCCCTGCAGTAGGCAGTTATGGGATAACCTGCTCTCAGGGAAAATTTCCTCCTCATCCCAAATATTTAGAAGTTGACTCATGCCCTAAAGCATGAGGGGTTATATCCCTTCCAAAGCTCCTGTTTATTTGTTAAAAACTATATTTACAGATGCTTTCTTGACTCGTGCCCTTAAAGATCAGAGGGAGTCAGGCCAACATCAAAGTTGGATTTGATCTGTAGCTCATTGTGGGAGCCTTCCATTGACCTCAGTGAGCTCTGCATCATAGTGGAGAAAAAGTATGCATGAATATTTTCTGCAAATTTTGAACTGCATTTCCATTCTGCCACATTTGCCTTTTGGGCTTATTTTTCACGAACACTTTAACTGAAGCTTTAGTCAAGTGAATGTCCATAGAAAGTGAATTTCAGGTCACTCCCTGACATTGGTTTAACCCAGATATGAAATTTTGTTTCATGGTGAAAAGAAATTTATTTCAGGAAGGAGCTTATAAAAGGTCAGCTTGTCTAATCAGGAAATGGAAATGTGGATTTCATAGATTCAAAAGCCAGAAGGGATCATTATGATCATGTAGTCTGACCTCCTGCATAACACAGGCAGTAGAATTTCACCAGGTAATTCCAACATCAAACCCATAATGTCTAGTTGAACTACAGCATTTCTTTTAGAAAGACATCCAGGCTGAATTTAAAGACTTCAAGTGATGGACAATCTACCACATCAATAGGTAAGTTGTTCCAATGGTTAATTATCTTCACAGTTAAACACTTTCATCTTATTTCTTATGCCCGGTCTACACCGGGGGAAGAGGGGGAATCAATCTAAGTTATGCAACTTCAGCTACGTAGCTGAAGTCAACGTACTTAGATCTATTTACCACGTTGTCTTCACTGTGGTAAGTCGACAGCTGATGCTCTCCCATCAGCTCCACCTGTGCCTCTCTCTCCGGTGGAGTACCGGAATCAACGGGAGAGTGCTCGGTAATCGATTTATTGTGTCTAGACTAGACGCAATAAATCGACCCCTGTTGGACTGATCGCTGCCCGTGGATACAGCGGGTAATGTAGACAAGCCCTTAGTCTGAATGTGTCTAGTTTCAGCTTCTAGCACTTGAGTGTAGTCACTTTGGATTTCCACTGGGGTTAATCACTCTATTATCTCAATAACTAGATGCAATATTGAGTGCAGGGCTTTTAAGGCTGTCATGTGCTGATGTCCCATTCTTTGATTCCTACAGCATTTGGCTTTTAGTGATATTCCACCACCTGAGCTGTCAGGCTAGCATAAAACTAATAACCAGCCTGCATTACATCTTGATGATGTGACAATGGTACTGATGATGCTTACGCTCAGAGACTGCAAGGTAACATTTCTTTGATTGCTTATGGGAACACTTTATAGCTGAAGTATAATTTCATTTATTAGAGGCAGACAGCTTATAAAAATGTGTGAAACACAACAGGTACCAAAAGAAAAGACTGGGAGACTAATGAGGCACAGGCCTCATACCTTTACAAGAAACAAAGGCTTCTACAGACACATGTCTGATGTAGTTTGCTTTTTATAGACGTAAATCAATCAGAACATTCAAACCATGTTATGCTGGAGTGCTGTAGCAAATACATTTCATCTAAAATTATTGATGACTTTGCTTTTAACTAGACAATAGAAGCAAAAAAAAAAAAAAGAAGAAGAAGAAGGAACCTTCAACTACACAGAAATATAGCTGGAGTGAAACAGGGGAAGACACCCAATCCAACGGAGAAAAAATATATATCAGCAAAATAATAATAATAGCATTGTTTATAAAGCACCTTCTTTTCCAAAAACCCAACCCCACCACTGAGGAGTTGGGGCAAGGTGCTGTAAGAGAAGCCCTGATCAGCTCCTGCCACTCTATCCCCCATCAGGGCTTGGCCACTAGCTAGGACCTGGCCTGGAAACTGGCCACACCTACCAGCCTCATTAACAGGGCTAAAAGCTTGGGAGGAAGTGAGTTGGAGGGGAGCAGCGCGGGCACCGAGGACCCCGTTACACATTGGGGCTTTTCCGGGAGTCGAAAGCCACCCCCAGGGAGAGACAACCTGAGAGAATGGAGGGCAGGGTGCAGTGGCTGGCTAAGCAGCAAGAGGAGCTGCAGAAGACCCTGCAGGGTGTCCAACAGTCCCACCAGGTCGAGAGGCAGGCCTTACTCGTGTGGCAGGCTGAACAACAAAAAACCCTCCAGGACTTCATCCGGGAGCAGGCCAATATACAGCAGCAGCTCCTGCACTGGGTGGTGACTCTCCCGCGTGGTGATGGAAACCACGCGACAGGGCTGGGTCTCTATAAAATGGGCTCCGCCGATGACCCTGATGCCTTCCTATGTACTTTTGAATGGGTAGCCATGGCTGCGAGCTGGGATAAGGTGACGTTGGCCCTAAGACTGGCTCCTTATCTGGCCAGTGAGGTCCAGGTGGCCTATAGCAACAACCAGGCCAGAGATTATGAGATGGTGAAGGCAGCTGTCCTGGACCGGATGGGGCTGTTGGCTGAGAAGTACAAGCAAAAGTTGCGGGCGACCCGGTGGACAGGGGCTTTGCGGCGCCGAGCTTTTGCCCCAAAATTGACCGATTGGGCTACACGGTGGCTACGGTCTGACACCCAGACGGTGGGAAAAATAATGGACCATGTGATTCTCAAGAAATTTGTGCAGGGCCTCACGGAGAACATGTGGGTTTGGGTCCAGAGGCACCAGCTGACGACCATGGAGGCCGCCATCAAAATGACGGAGGAGTATGCCGAGGCAGACTTTTCCCAAAGGGAGGCGTGGACAGGCTGTGACCAGGACTGGGGAAAGAAGCCCCAAGAACCTCCCCCAGGGAGAGACCCGTATTAAAAAAGAGAGGAGGCTAACGGGACCCGTAGTTGCCTGGGTCAACTGGTCTGCTGGCTTTGCAGGCAGCCGGGACACAAATCCTGGGACTGCCCGGTGATGGAGTGCAGGCTTGCCGAATTTTGTGGTTGGATGAGGGGGGGAGAGAAGAAACAGGTGCAAGGGCTGGCCACCATCCCCGTACGAGTGGGGAGGAAGAGCCCAGAGGGGTTTGGTTGATACGGCCTCAGCCCGCTCCCTCATTCAACGCAGGCTGGTGAAACCACACTGGTTTATTCCTGTGAAAAGAATGATGCTAGAATGCATCCACTGGGATTGGAGGCCCTGTCCCATGGCACAGGTGCTCCTGAAGGTTGGGGGCAGATTTGCCTGGTAATGGGTGGGGGTAGTAGATGGGCTGCCATACCCCATCGTGCGGGGGACAGATTGGGACCCTGCCCCAAGGAGGAAAAACAGCGGTGGGAGGAGACCCTCGGGTGGGAGAAGCCCCCATAAAATGGGGAGAACTCCTATGCCCCTCATCCCTGGTGAGGGGGAGGACCTAGGTCCCCAGAAGACAGAAGCAGGTACTACACAACAAAGCCAGAGGGAAGTCAGGTAAGAAGGGGAAGGTGAGCGACCGAAGGGGTGCCCCGCTGTAGAAACCCCCGGAGAGGAGGTCCAAGGTTTAAAGTGGGAAGGCCCCAGGGAAGGCCTGCGGGGGATCTTCCAGGCAATGAGGGCCAGGCCCCCTTGGGCTTCGTACTTACACCAGAGGCCCAGGACGGCTGGCGCAGGGGCCTGGCCCACCCGGCTCCCTGCCAGGCAAGAAGGGGGAGCAGCCGGGAGGGTAACCGCCCCGTTGTGATTGGTGTGCCAACCTCTGGGTGGGAGTATAGCCATGAGATGGTCAGCCCCTCACATACTGTAGCTTCGGTGGGTGGGGAACCAACAAACCCCGTGAGGAGGATCCAGGAGACCTCCCAGCGGAGGGCAGTGAGTTGCCCCCAAATCACCTCCTGGGTAGGGGGAGAAGGGGCCAAACCAAGCCCCCCCAGAGGTTACTTACAGGGGCAGGTGTGTGGCAGGACACTTCAAGGGAAGCCCTAACCAGCTCCTGCCACTCCAGTCCCATGGATGTTGCGCCAGCTTGAAGTGGTCCTGACTCATTGGGGAACGAGGCCAGGAAGCTGAAGCCAGTGGGGACACCAAGGTGTTACAGGGGTGCACAGACATATTTAACACACAATTATACGCCAATGCTTTCAATGCACAACAAAAGCCAAACAACCACAGTGTTAAAAGAGAAGAGAGAGACATAAGAAGCAATAGAGTTGCAACAAGGGAAACAGAAAGGTCTAATGCACAGATGACTGAATCCTGGTTGAGTTCAAGTCAATGGTAAAACTTCCAGTTTGGACCAGGATGCAGAGCTACAAACTCCTGAGTTGTAATTAGAACTGGATACAAAATGGGGGGTTTGGTTTGGTGGCCAAAACAAAAAAATCCAGATAAAAATAGGTGACTTTCACACCGAGGCTGAGTGGCTTTCCTAGATGAAAGGAAAACCAAATGTTGAGAGGGTTCATTTTGACATTTTCCAGAACAAACCATTTTGACATTTCCAAAATTTTTGTTTTCAGTTTTTTTGGCCTGAAACTCTTTGCCAAATTTGACTTGAATTTGTAAGTAGTTTCAGGACCCTCTCTGATGGGGGCCCTGTTTGTTGATTGGGGCCACCCCCGTTGGCCTAATGTAGGGTTGGTACACCCCATCACACAGTCATCTAGACTCCCCATGGGATCAAATAATTGCAACAAGGTGGCCTCAGGATCCCTGGTGGGGCCAATCAGATAGTCAACCTGTGGCCCCCAGGCGGGGTAGAACAAGCAGTCTGTAGCCTCTGAGCCTCCTGCCTGGGGCAAGCAAACAGTTGTCCTACCTAGTGGGAAGTAGGGTGAGGTCAGGGAACCCAGGCTCACCTCACTCGCGCCACTGGTTTCTGACCCAGGACCCTATGAAACTGCGAGATTCCCCATTAAGGGTTTAAGCACCAACTTCTACTATATTCCTTCAGTCACTTCCTACCACAAGTTGCATCTCAGGCATCTCCCCAGCTGGCAGCAGCTCAGCGGCCCGGTCAACCTCTGGGTCACTTAGTCATCCACAGCTTAGTCGAGGACCATGGTTCCCAGCACATGGGGGTCTCAGGCATCGCTGCCCCACTCCCCCCCAGCTATGCTACTGTCAGGAGCTTGCAACACACTTCCTTCCTCTTCCTCAGCCAGCCCAGACTGAGCTGGGCTTCCTCCTTCTATTTGTCCCTTCCAGCTGGAGCATGAGCAACAAGCGTGAGGGGGTGTGGCTTCTTGGGCCCACGGTGAATGGTCCATCCCTGTTGGGTTGGTACATCCCATTGCATCCCCCAAAATGCTTTTTTGGGGGGCAAATTTATTATTTATTGAAAAAAAATTCACCCAATTCTAGTTGTAAGCCCTGTGCAGGAAGACCCCAGTAGTCTTGGATGCTCTGCCTCAGTCTCCCATGAAATGTGGGTCAATCTACTACTCAGGATGGGCAGGCTAGCTCAGTGGTTTGAGCATTGGCCTGCTTAAACCCAGGGTTGTGAGTTTAATCCTTGAGGGGGCCACTTAGGGATCTGGGGCAAAAATCAGTACTTGGTCCTGCTAGTGAAGGCAGGGGGCTAGACACAATGACCTTTCAAGGTCCCTTCCAGTTCTAGGAGATTGGTATGTCTCCTATTATTATGAATTAAGACCATATTCTATATTCCTTTGCCCAAACAGAAAGTGATCAAAGAGAAAGTGGTGGAACATAGCATATAGGGACAATATTTTATACAGTGGTAGTGCCTAGAGAAATCTTCCAGTTTGGAGCTTGATGAATAGATTGATAAATCAATCTCCATGGAAGTCAATGGGATTTTCCAGGACAGAATCATGGCCTTAATGTCTGTACGGTGTTTTGAGGCTGTAACGTTCTACAGGAGAATCACTCACTGGGTGGCGCATTTATTCAGTGTAAACTCTGGCTTTGAATTGGGGTTACGGCCCTGGAGGTGGGGGGAATAATGAGCTCCTTGCCTTCGACTGACAGCTGAGGATTCTGTCATCTGACTTCTTCTGGGACGCCTTGCTGGCATTTTACGCTACGCCACAGAAGCGGTTCTGCCAGATGTGCCTGTCAACAGCAATTAGAGAACACCCCACAAGGCTTCAGTCAGAAATGCCGGCTTAATGTGAGATTGGCCCAGGGCCTTTCTTCACATGGCATTATTAAATGTTACCTGCTATTCAGACCTTTCTCTCATGATCACAGGCTCCCAACCCATAGGTGCACTGTACCTGTTGCACCGAGCCTGATTTTACAGTGCTCATCCCTGTTGCCTTGCAGCTTCGAAGTGCCATCCTAATTAGTCTATTGTGCTTCCCTTGCCATTTCTTGTTAAGAAAACAATCAAAGCATGTCTCACCGTGTGTCAGAACAATAGGGAAGCAAGCATTATTTTAATTTCCCCCGTCCTCAATGAATCAGTTGTCACCTGTCACCTAGTCCTCCTATTCCAGCCCAGATATTCTAACCTGTTCACTTTCTTCCATGTAGCTACTGATCATGGAACCTCTTCAAACTCAGATCCTTTTGAGTCGAGATTGTGATTAAGCTTTTCACCAGGAGGCAAATACAAAAGGGTTTGAGTCGCCTCTCATGTCATAGTTTCCTGGGGCTTGATTCACTGTTATGTGAAGGCCATTTTACACTGCTCTAGCTGTGCAAAGGGGCCTTGAAAGAAGAGTAAATGATATGTACTCTCACTTGAAGGTGTCTTTACACTGCAAGAGTGGTGTAAATTGTCGTTAGTGTAAACGATAATCAGGCCCCTAGATTTTAAGGTCAGAAGAGACTATTTTGACCTTCTGCAAAACAAAGGCCATAGAACCTCACTCAACAATTCCAAAATAGAGCATGTCATTTAGAGAGACATCCAATCTTGGTTTAAAGATGGAGAATCCACCATGACCTTTACAAAGCTGTTCCAGTGCTGGATTGCCACCTACTCCGGTGTAACTCATCTGGCTTCAGTGAGAATGAAGGATTCTGGGTAGATTTCAGTATAATCTCAATCCACCTCTTACGGATACATTTCCACCATCCAGAATCAGAATAGCCAACCAAGGCAACCATTGTCACCAGGAACTGTTTGGCCCAGTCTACACTAACGCTGTAAGTCGATCTAAGTTATGCTAATTAATTTACATAAGACCACAGTGGTTGGGGGAGAGCTAAGTCAGTCTAAATTATGAAACTTCAGCTACGAAAATAGCATTGACTTATTTATGAAGTCAATGTACTTAGAGCTACTTACCACAGTGTCTTCACTATAGTAGGTCGACTGCTGATGCTCCCCTGTAGACTCTGCATACGCCTCTCACTCTGGTGGAACACTGGAGTCGACAAGAGAGCGCTCGGCGGTCGATTTATTGCATCTTCACTAGATGCGATAAATTGACCCCCGCTGGATCAATCGTTCCAGAGGTAAGTGTAGACATGCCGTAAGTAACATAAGTTAACGTACCTTAGATTGACTTACAGCAGTGTCCACACTACGCTAGGTCAATGGGAGACCCGCTCCCGGCGACATAGATTCCGCCTTTCGTTGAGGTGGATTACAGAGGTTGACGGGACAGCACTCGCTCATCGACTTAGCGTGTCTTCACCAGACCCACTAAATAGGCACCGCTGCATCGATCGCAGCGGCACCGATTTAGCAGTGTAGTGTAGACAAGGCCTTTGCCACTGGTCTCATTTTGTATTAAGCCCCTTAATTCTTTCAACCTAAGGTATGTCATCTCACTGATGAGGAGCTGTGCTCGGATTTAATGCTTTGTTAACCAGGCACAGTAAAGTCATCACAGCTGAATAAATGCAACATTAGGAAAACTTTATTTATGTTCCTCCCTTTCCCCCCATGCATAATGAAGAGAGGGCAAAGAGAATGAAGAATATCACTTCCATTATACTTCTATTCAGCGCCTTCATTTGAGCAACTGTCAGCCATGGAATCTTATCTAAGGTTCCCCCAGATAACATCTCCTGTTACAGGGACTATTTTTGCCTGCAGTGCATTTAATTTGACAATGAAAATACAGAGCTCCATTATCTTTAAACAACAGCAGCCCAGCTAATAGAGGGGAAATGAATAAGTCTGAACAACTAAATCAGCAAAGCAGAAAGGAGGCGTCCATCTTTCTTACCGACAAAGTGGCATGTAGGCACTTTTCTGCTGCTTTGCATTCAGCTGCGTCATCTGCTTAAATATTGAATTTTGCAATGTAGCCTCCTCTAGCAGTTTCTTTGTTGGGCCTGAATCTTTAAGGTTCCCAGAGCTGCTGAGCACCCTCGAAAGGAGTTGAGGGTGCTCTGTACTGGGCCTTTTGGAGGGGCACATAAATCTGTGCCAAATCTGGATTTGTCGTTACAGTATGCAGCTCCCCAAGTGTAGAATCTGGGAGGTGCTTAACAGTTCACAGTAGGCATTGTGAACAAGGAGAGAATGTGGTCACTAAAGGCAGTGAAAGGACCCAGGTGAGGGTAATAGCAGAGAGACAGGTCGCTGAAGGAGATTTGTTTGAGCCAAGAGGTCTAGTTTGCTCTCACTGAAGTGCTCATCCCTGTAGTAGCATGTATGGTTTCTTAAGGACAAATGGGAACCCCAAGAAGTTGTCGCGACTTTCAGGAATGACAGAGGGCCAAGAACTTAGGGGTATCTGGAGCAATTCATGAAATAAAGAACTCTGGAGGTAGGGCAAGCTCTGAAAGGCACGGCGTATGCTCAGATATGGGGATCTACAAAGTAATGAGCTCTCTGGGGCTGCCCATGTAAAGTAAAAGTCTTCTAGACTGACTAACAGACTGATCACACGGAACTACTGGTCATTCTGTTGAGGCCTTTTCTCAAAACATTACGAGGGTGAATGAAATAATCCAATGGTTCTCTCCAGCATATCTGATGCTCTGATTTATTTCAACTCCATTTCGACGGTTCAATCCTGCCCCCACTGAAGGCGACAGAAGCTGTGCCATTGACTTTACTAGAAGCGAGACTGGGCCCTTCCCAATGGGTATATAGCACTTTTCACACTTGAGCTATTCCTTGGGTTAGATGCTGTGAGTGCAGTGACTCTGTAGGCAATGGGGAAAACTGCTAGGTACCATTTCATCACAGAATAATTTACAAACAAAACCAGAGGCCATATGTAACTGTATTCAACTGGCTGGTGAGCTGATACAGATACAAAAGCATGGTAAGTTTCCTTGCGTTCTTGCTTGACATCCCATGTAACATTTCGCAACAGGGCAAACAGAACTCTGTAAAGGTATGCTTGCCAAGCCTATGGAGTGTGTGATTAATGGTCTACCTTACAACTTATGGGATGGCAACAGTCTTCTTAAGTCTTGTCGCTCTCTAGAAAAATAACCTAACAAAGGAGTTTATTGCTGACCTGTACTTCGTGCATCTTGCCTTTTACTCAAATCTTTTACATCACAAACATCAGACCCCCTGGGGAATTCAGGTAAACATTAAAGTGTCGATTTCTTTCCGTTTCTGAGGCCCACTCGGTCTGGGAAAGGGTGTGGTCAGCGACCCTGTTCTCGCTCCCCAGTTCTGTGCTGGCTTGGGCCCCTGTGGGTGTTAAGGCAGTTTACTTAGCATCCACGAAACCACCATTTTATCTTCCTTCCAGTCGTTCCTGAAAACTCACCTGTTCTCCAGTGCCTACAGAAAATTGCCACCTCCTTACAGCTTGGCAGGTGGCTAGATGTGACTGCTGCTATCAGTTGGCTAGGATCTGTACACATAAGGAGGGGTGAACTGATGAGCCAGTGGGGAAGGTCTAATCGTGCTCCAAACAAGTGCCCAGTTCCTGGCCTTTTGATCAAGGTTTTGCCTTATAATCTCTGAAGTAAAGATCCAGAACCAAACACCACCACCTGGGATAGTTTCACTGCCCTCAGGGTCCTGACATAGCCATTGGGTTTCGCAGTCCTCTTTACAGTGATTCACAGCCATCCCCGGCAGACATTCCCCCTCCCCCCCTCTCCCGCTGGCTCCTGTTCCCAGCAGATGTCTCGCTTATGGGCCTTTTGCCTGACATGAACAAAGATCCAGCAACTTCCCTGGCCCTGGGTCTCCCTCTCTGCTCCTTCGCCTAAAGAAGCCCCTAACTAGGACATATAACTAGGAGCAAGTATGTGACCTGCAGCTACAGCTCCTACTTTTATAGGCCCAAGGGCTATAACTGATGCAGTGGGACATGGAATTATAGAATCTCAGGGTTGGAAGGGACCTCAGGAGGTCATCTAGTCTAACCCCCTGCTCAAAGTAGGACCAATTCCCAACTAAATCATCCCAGCCCCAGGGCTTTGTCAAGCCTGACCTTAAAAATCTCTAAGGAAGGAGATTCCACCACCTCCCCAGGTAACCCATTCCAGTGCTTCCCCACCCTACTAGTGAAAAAGTTTTTCCTAGTATCCAACCTAAACCTTCCCCACTGCAACTTGAGACTATTACTCCTTGTTCTATCATCTGCTACCACTGAGAACAGTCTAAATCCATCCTCTTTGGAACCCCCTTTCAGGTAGTTGAAGGCTGCTATCAAATCCCGCCTCACTCTTCTCTTCTGCAGACTAAATAACCCCAGTTCCCTCAGCCTCTCCTCATAAGTCATGTGCTCCAGCCCCCTAACATGCTTAACCTCTGCTAAAACCTGTACATTGTTGTTTCCCCTCCTCTTCCTGCCCATCCTGTCCCCACTGCTCATTTGTTCCACCTGTCGAATTTTGTCTTTCAGAGGGTAGGTCTACACTACAGGGTTAAGATGACCTAAGTTACGCAACTCCAGCTACGTGAGTAACATAGCTGGAGTCAACGTAGCTTAGGTCAACTTATTGTGGTGTCTACGCTGCGCTGGGTCGACAGGAGAAACTCTCTTCACTAGACCTGTTAAATCGACCCCCGGTGGATCGATCACTGATCCATGGTAAGTATAGACAAGCCCAGAGTGTCTGCACAGTGCCAACCACAATGGTTCTTGACTAAAACTCACCAAATAAGTGATTTTTTGAGATCGGTGACAGTTGCAAAAAATCAAGAAAAAAAAATCGGTTCAGGTCAAAGTGAATCTGAAGATTTGGGAATTTTGGGTGAATTTTAAAAAGACCATTGTGGGTCTCTTTCAGAGCAGGGATTTGAGCTGGGGTGTCTGATACCCCCAGGCGAGTGTTCTAGCCACTGGGCAGAAGGTTACAGGGTCTAAAGCTAGGGAAGGGAAGGGGACCACTACCATCTCCTCCTCCACTTCCAGTCATTTTGTGACTAGCCGAAACTATTTGTAGCAAATTCTCCAATAGTTCCGGGTCAACCAAAATTGCATTTTTAATCAAATAAATTATCCGTCCAAACAAATGTGCCCAGCTCTACACCCCAGAAAATTTTGATTTTTTTTTTGCAGAAACAACATTTTCCATCAAAAAATTATTCAGATAGGAAATTCCCAACCAGCTCTAATTGTGACCTCTTTGGGGCCTTTTGGCACTGCTGCCATTTAAATTATTACATATAGGACACTGCACAAGCACCTGCCTAGTCACTGTTCCTGGTAGAACCTACACTGTTGAGAGATTGGAGGGGTTTTTTGTGTGTGTATTATCTGTCTTTTCTCAAGGCACCCTTAATAACTCTGACCCCATCTACAATGAAGATGAGGATACAGGAAAGAAATCCTATTGCATTTGCACCTCCTGACACTCTATTGAAATGAGCTTTGTATTTTCAACTTCCATTTAAATGCTTTAACTAAAATACAGGATGAGTGATTCCCTTAAGCATCTATCTGTAATGTGTGGAAACGATTGCGTAGTTATGGGAGACTTCAACTGGGAGATATATACTGAACATCTCCTGCAGCCAGTAGTAAAACATCATTCGAGTCTCTAAAAATCATAGCTGATAATTTTCTAATACAAAAGTCATTGACTGGAACATGGGGTAATTCTATTTTGGATCTCATTAAGACAGATAAAGATGAATTAATCAGAGGACTGAAAGTTGGTGATTGCCTAGGAATCACTGAACACGACCTGATTACATTCAATAGGGGCAGAGATGACAGTCCCAAACACTCATACATATACTTGGTGCTCAGAAGGGCTAATTTCCCAAAGCTGAGGAAAATTAAGAGACAAATTGACTGGGAAGAGAAATGTTGAGAGAAAAATGCCAATAAAAATTGGAAGGTCTTTAAGAAGAGTATGTTAAATGGCCGAAAAAATAGGTCCACAGTCAAGAATGAGGGCAACTTTGACTGAAAGTCCATCCAAGTTCAGTGGCAAAGAGAAGGCAGCAATCAGGAATAAAAAACATGCATACCCCATCTCACCTTCATAAATCTCTTCCGTATCATTATTCCCATTTTACAGATGGGAAAAGGGAGGCACAGAGAAGGGATCTGACATGCCCCAGGTCAGCAAGCAGGCCAGTGGCAGAGCCAAGAAATGGCTCTTGGGTCTCCTGAGGCCTAGGATAGTTTTCTGTCTTCTAGGCCATACAGCCTCCCTTGTTTACTTGGAATAAAAGAAATATAGCAATGGTACAGGCCCATTATTAGATGGAGATGGTAAAACTAGAGCTACTCTGACTACAATAATACAAATAATATTTATTATGATTAAATTGTTAATAAGGATGCAAAAAAGCCAGAAGTGTTCAATAAATATTTCTGTTCTGTATTTGGAAAGAAGCTCTTATTATGAGAGAGGCAAGGTAGGCGAGGCAATATCTTCAGCTTCTGTTAGGACAAGCTTTGGAGCTCCACAGACCTTTTCTTCAGGTCTGGAGAAGATGATCAGAGTGTCCCTTTACCTTCTCCAGACCTGAAAAAGAGCTCTGTGAAGCTCGAAAACTTGTCCTTTCCACCAACAGAAGTTGGTGGACTAAATAAAAAATATTTCCTCACCCACCTTCTCTCTCTCTCTCTCTCTCTCTCTCTCTGATCCTGGGAATAACACAGCTACAAAAATACATTCTCTTATTATATGAGGATAATGAAGTACTTTCCAGTCCCTTTGCTCCTACATTCTTGTCCTCCCCATCAGACCCGCGCAGTTGGGGGTCCACTCTTTCATTTGGGCTGCTCCATCTATTATTATTTGTATTACACTAATGACTAGAGGGCGCGGATGAGATCAAGGCCCATTGTGCTAGGCGCTGTACAAAAACATTGTAAGAGACGGTCCCTGCCCTGAAATGTTTATAATCTACACATAAGCATCTATCTAGATCCCTTCCTGTCGATTCAAAGCCACTTTCTTTCTAGGAATCTTACAAACCTATCTCAGCTCTGTGGATTACGACTGACTCTTTTCTCTGCACAGCATTTTGCGGGACATTCTGCATGATGTGCACTATGTTAAAAATGTCTCACACTGCATTGTCTTTGACATTCAAACAGAAGCACACTCACAGACTCATGACAAATGGTCTGTTATCATTTCATCGTTTCAGGTCCACACCCTCTGTGTGATACTGATTGAATTGGTGGCACATCAGCTGGCCGTGTGCAGCGGAGCAGACAATGTTTTGGGGTGGAGCTGTTGCCATTGTTGCTGATGATGAGAGGCTGAGTGTGTCTGGGGAGGTGCTGAGAGAACTCAGCTCCCTGTGATTACAGGCAGGGGGAGCAGCAGCAGCAGCCTTCATGGCCCTGGATTCTTCCTTGCTGACCTATGTCATTAGCAGAGGCAACTGGTGTGAGCTGATCATTTGTGCATGGCAGGCACTAGCTAGGGAGCAGGATAGCTCAGTGCTTTGAGCATTAGCCTACCTCAGCTTGAAGTTATGAGTTTAATCCTTGAGGGGGCCACTTATAGATGTGGGGCAAAATCAGTACTTAGTTATAGAATATCAGAGTTGGAAGGGACCTCAGGAGGTCACCTAATCCAACCTGCTGCTCAAAGCAGTACCAATCCCCAGACAGATTTTTGTCCCAGATTGAACTCTCAACCCTGAGTTTAGCAGGCCAATGCTCAAACCACTGAGATATCCCTCCACCCTGCTAGTAAAGGCAGCAGGCTGGACTCAAGGACCTTTCAAACTCCCTTCTAGCTCTATGAGAGAGGTATATCTCCATATATTATAACTCTTAGCTACTCAAGTGCCCATGGGGGTCTGATAATTTCTTCCTCTATGCTGGTGTAATTCCAATGTAACACCAATGAAATCAATTTACATTGGTGTAAAACTCGGATCAGAATCTGGCCTTCCACCTCTACATGGCATGACCATCCCTCCCACCCCACAGTTCATCTCACTCAGATATTAACGTTTTAGCCTAAAGAGTAAAAATTATCTCAAAGTTAACTAAATTAACTATTTTACTGCTGGTCATATTTCATAAGACCATATCGTGGATCATATTCCAAATAATCTGTGGTGCTTCTGTAAAATACCTTCATTTCTTGATTCCCAGCTGACCCATTTTGTAGTGGGCAGTGTTAAATTAAAATCATAAAGGCACAGAGGGTCTGAAAAGGTGCCTTCTTCCAGCTGCTGGAAAACATTTGAGCGGGGGAAATAAACTGTAACAGATTTTATAAAGTTTATAACCGAAACCTTTGAGAGGAAAAAGATCCAGGTTCAATCCCCTGCTCTATCACTGACTTTGTGTATGACTTTGGGCAAATTGCTTCATCTCTCTGGTTCCCATTTTCTGCTTTGTAAAATGATCCTTCCTGTCAGGGCTGGCTTCAAGTTTTTTGCCGCCCCAAGCAAAAAAATTTTCCTGCGCTGCCCCTGGCCCTGCCCCAACTCCACCCCTTCCCCATCCCATTCCAACCCCTTCCCCAAATCCCCAGCCCCCACATTTCCCCTCCTGCCCCTCCCTCCCTCCCAGGCTTGCGGGGAGAAGCAGAGCGGCGGCGTGCTCGGGGGAGCAGGCAGCAGTGCAGCGGAGGTGAGCTGGGGGGGGAGCGGTTTCTCTGCCCCCCCCAAGGGTTACTTCCTGCAGCATTTCCCGCGCCCCCCACCGCTGCAGCTCACCTCCACTCAGGGCCAGCTCCTGGCTTTTTGTGCCCCAAGAAAAAAAAAAAATAGGTGCCAGAGTGCCGCCCCTGGGAAAGTGCCGCCCCAAGCACATGCTTGGAGCGCTGGTGCCTAGAGCCAGCCGTGCTTCCTGTCTTTCATGCTTTGTCTGTCTTGTCTATTTCACTCGGAGCAGGTACTGCTGCTTACGATGGGTGTGTCTACACTAGAAACACTAGCGCAGCACGTCTCCTGCACTGCCGCTGTAGTGTAGACGCTTTCTACAACAACGGAATGGTTTCTGGTAAATCCATCTCTCTGACAGGCGGTAGCTAGGTCGACGGAAGAATTTGACTAGTGGGGTTTATGCCGGAGCTTAGGTTGGCTTAACTATGCCATTCAATGTGTGTAATTTATCACAGCCCTCAGCAACATTGTTAAGCCAACCGAACTTTGCAGTGTAAACCAGGGCTAAATGTTGCTACAGCTCCTAGCACAATGGGGCTTCAGTTTTGGCTGAGGCCTTTAAGTTCTGCTATAGTGTTACTAATGAAGCCCGCAGTTATTAATAAGCCCTATAAAGCAGCTGTGGAACTGGATCTGCATTGAGGCAAAAAATGCTCTGAGGCCATGCGTACAAATGCAGCATGAATATTGTAATAACAAAAGAGCTGGTACAATGAACTCACATGAAACTCCACAGTATCACAGGGGGAACACAGGCCAGTGTTCCGAGCCAGTTCTCTCTTAAGGCCGTTAAAGACAAATTGTGCTAAATGTTATTAGTTTAGAATTTCAATTAGTGCCTAAAATGTGCCATCCACTTAGCCTGAGCCATCTTGTCAAACCAAGGCTGCCCTTTGTTTGACTGTTTGCTTGAATACTGCAAAGACAGAAGCAATTGATTAACATAATCCTATTTAATAAGAAGACTAATCATTCTTGCTAGAAAGAGTGGATTGGATTTGTCAGAGTGATTATATTCAAAGCATGACAGGCAGAGGGTTTTAGCAGATGCAGTCTCATGGGCCGATGGGCCAAACGCAGCCCAGAGACGCACCGGGGTAAATGCAGAGTCAGTCCATTCAGTCAGTGACGTGTAAGAATAGCATGACGTGGGATCAGAATCAGGCCCTGGACCAGGATTAATTGGTTAGGGCTTGATTGCAGCATTGCCAACCTCGAGTATTCAAAATTCATTGTCCTGTCTTAAAAATAATGTGATTTTTAAAAATAATATTCAATGTTGGGGTTCTTTTAATTTGTCTTCTGGTGGTGGAAACTTCATGAGTCATGCCTTCCAGCTTTTCTCTGCAACTGGGAGGGCTTGGAGCTCTTTTTTTTTAAATGAAAGCTGAGAATCACATGACTCCAGGAGCTGGTGCTTTAAGGAAAAACTACAAATACTACTTCAAAATTACAAGCATTGGCAACTCTGATATTGCGGATGACCTGCCTGCCCAGGACAGCATGTGGGAGACCAGGTGGAAATGGGGAAATCATACCCTCTTCTTCCCCAGAGAGGGGCAAGGAATGGGCAGAGCCTTGTGTTCATCACACCCCAGTTCATCAGTCAGTGCAGCTAAACTAGTGCAGGACAGCAGCAAATTACTGTCCCAGCTCCACCAAGGGGCTAGTGACTCACTAGCCAGCCCACTGCAGGGGTGCTACGGTTGATGTGTACCCAGGGCTGGCTCCAGGCACCAGCATCCCAAGCAGGTGCTTAGGGCAGCAATCTGCAAGGGGCGGCAGTCCCTGAGTTTTTGCCCCCATGCAGCAAGCGAATTGCCGCAGCTGACAGCAGGGGCAGTCTGTGCGCCGTTAGGGCGGCTCGAGCGTTTCCACGGAGGCAGCAATTCGGCGGCAGCTTCTATATTCAGCTGTCCGCGGAAACGCGCGAGCCGCCCTAACGGCACATGGACTGCCCCCGCCGTCCGCGGCGGCAATTCGGCGCGCTGCTTGGGGCGGCGAAAACAATAAAGCTGGCCCTGTGTGTACCACCCCTTGCTCAGGGCTGTGCCTGAAAGCACTATGTAGCCTTTCATGTTTGAAAAGCAAATGCTGGGCGAAACAACACTGCAGAGTGCAAATGTTATTGAACTGCCTTTTATTTGCCTGGCTCCGCATCCCAAATAGCCAGGAAAAGTGATTTCTTTTGCGTGTCTAACCCTAAGGACACACTGGCTTGCTTTACCTGGTGCTATGAGGTAAAAGGACCTCTGTGGTTATTAATTAGCTGTAGCACAGCATAATCTGGAGGCATCCACCGAGATCGAGGCTCCATTGTGCTAGGTGCTGCACAAAGAGCAAGAAACAGTCCTTGTCCTAAACAGCTTACAAGGCAGACAGAGGTGACCGCTGCCTACTCCCGATATCGGCTCATTGTTTCCTTGCACTCCCTAGCTGCGAGTCTGTATCCAGCTGTTGCCTCTTGTTTTGTGCTTCAATTTTTAAGCTCTTGGGGCAGGGGCTGGTTTCTTTGTTCTGTGTTTTTATAGCACAGTCGGGTTGGACATGCCAAACCCACACAAAAAAAGGCAGAAATTGGGCTTGTTTTTGGCTTCATTGGCTTGTGAGTTGGTTATTGGCTAGTTTGGGACTTGTTGCTTGTTTGGCTTGTAGCTTGTTGTAGCTTGTTGCTTCTTTTTCTTGATCAGCTCCTGGCAAGCAGGGGCAAGGGCGGGAGAGAGTCAGGGGTGCACAGTGGGCCCACCACAGTCCCAGACTGCACGCCGGGGGATCTAGTTACATAGAGTGTTGGGATTCTTAGGGATTGGCTTGTTCTGGCCTTGTTTTGAAATGGGATGAGCTTGATTTCTGGCTTATTGTGAACGTCGGGGTGTTTATTTACTGCGAGAAAGTTGGCAACTCTGAATAGGGTCCCAGTCTGTGGCTGGGGCTTCTTGGCACTGCAGTAATACAAATTAATAATAATGATGAACGGGAGGGGAAAGCGTGGGACAGAGATTTGCCCACAGTCAGATAGCAGGCCCGCAGAAGAGCTGGGGATACAGTCCAGGTTTCCTGAGTAACAATCCAGCACCCCTAGCTCGAGGGCTCACTGGCTAATACTATGGATCAGTGAGCCAGCACCCGCACTCTTCTCCACTGCTGTAAATCCATACGTTGTAGCTGTACAAGCTCCATCTGATTAAGCATCCCTGTATTAATGTCATTGGCCAGGCGGGTTTTGTACCTATGTGGTCAGCTGTATCTCTGCCTTCTGCCACCGCTGCAGGCCGCAGAAAGGAATAGATCAAGCAAGTGTTTTTTTTCGGCTTTGCAGACTTGCTGCATCACAGCCGCTCCGTAACTAGCTCTGGTGTAACACATGGAAGTCATTGACCCTACATTGTGTTGTACAAAAGAACACCCTTGTGCAGCATGGGGATCAGGACGGTGAACACCCCTTTCTGCCCTGCTCCCAGCTGCAAGGATATTTCACTATGCGCCATATGTAAATATTGACATTTGCTAGCCAGGCGCCTTCAGGAGTTCACTCACCATTGAAAAGGCTCCTTGACTAGAGTTTCCTTCTTCAGTCCTCTGAACTTGTTCTGTCTCTTTTCTTCTATCTGAACAGAACGTCCCATTCACAAAGCTGCTGGAAATGTTAACACAGGGCCCAAATAGTCTGGGAAATTTTCAAGGTTCTTTCTCTGCCTGTCACCCGATGCGCAAGAAACAAAAGGCAGAACATTATCTCGCCAAGGCAGCGAGCTGTTGTACTTGCTTCTCAGAGCTGTTCTTATTTTCTTTGACTCACTGGCTGTTTTATTCTGGTAGGGACAGATTCTGATACTGGGGGCCTAAATACAAAAGGTAGATCTTCAAAACCACCAATTCAGCTGCCCCCTGACCCTGCAGGTGACTAAATCCCCTAGATGCCTCCGTTTCCAATGATAAAGTCTCCATGGTGCCTACATTTCTGCCAGTGGGCATGCCCACACCCACTTAAGTCCTTATGCCTGGCACGTGACTCACGGCATGATTCACATATAAGGCATTCCTCCACCCATCTCACCTTGTCTATGTAGACTGCAGACTCTCTCTTTCTCTGGGTTTGTACAACACGTAACACAATGAGGCTTTGATCTTGGCAGCTTCAGTTGCACCTTCCTTCATTAACTTCATGGTCTATGGCTTTACGCACCAGGACTAAGGCTATTGGCATCTGGCCCATTAATAATGACCTGTTATGAAATAGTAATAAATCAAGCACGGAGCTTACTGAATAATAATACTTCATTTTTATATAGCACTTTTCATCCCTAGATCTCAAAGTACTTTACAAAGGAAGTCAGTTTCACTATTTCCATTTTACAGTTAGGGAAACTGAGGAACAGGGAGGGAATGTGACTTGTCCAAGGTAGGCCAGTGGAAGAGCTGGAAATAGAATCAAGGTTTCCTGTGGCCCAGTCCAGTGCTCTATTCACTATACTCTTATTGCATATCTGTTTCAGACACTTACGATTAAGACATATTGCAGGAGGTTTTTTTGCCCACTTAAATACCTTTTCTTACAGGGGAGCAGATCTCTGATTTCTATTTGATTTCTGAAGGTGTACATGGCAGTTCTTTGCACCAAGGAATTGACAGTCTAGGTAAGAGATAACAGAGCAATGGATGGGACTAAACAGGGGCATGGGATTGGTATAATACTGTGGTACAGCATATAACCATTGGCAGGGATCCCTATTCAAGGAATAGGTCTGAGCAGCAAAAAGCAGCTGGGGTCTGATTCACCACTACATTGCTGCGGTATTAAGGTGGCCTATTGCCATTGTGATCAATGGCATAGCACTGGAATATAGCAGTGGTGATTCAAGTGATCAGGTCCAGGGTGCATCCCCCAAGCTCTGGGGCCCTCCGAAACACCCTAAACAGATACCGTATCCTCCCCTAGATTCTTACCCCTACAATCCCTTCCCACCAACAGACATCACAGACCCCCCCTCCATCCCTTAGTTTCTCATGGATGCCTTTCAGTAGGAGTATTTTCCCAATGAGCTCTGTAGGATCTGCACTCCAGTTTGTCTCACCTTTTTGTATCTGAGCTGTTAGCTTTCAAGAAGATGACAAAACCAATCGGGGACAAAACGGGTCGTGAAGATCTGATCTCTGTTACAGTGTGCGAGCCGTTTCTCAGTAACAGTATTTAAGAGGAACAAAAATGAAGGTACATCTTTAAAAAAATCCAGGTTTCTCATGGCATAATACATTTTGTAAGTCACTCAGTGGTATTCCTCAAAGCAGGCTCTAGGGGGGCCCAGCGCCAGGCGAAGCGAGGGCGGCCTGGGGGCGGCGGGAGGGGGGGCGGCGCTCCGGCTCCGCCCGGCTGCGGCAGGATCAGATCCGCTGGTCCCGCCCCGGTGGACCTGCCAGGCATGGCGCGGCATGCGCCAGGGAAATGCGCGCCCTCCCAGGCCAGGCCAGCGGAGGAAGAGGGGAAGAGGCCCGGGGACTGGGAAGGGCGGCGCAGCGCTCCGCGCTGCTTGGGGCAGCCTACTTTGTAGAGCCGCCCCTGCCTCAAAGTGTCTTGCTCAGAAGCCCTTGGCTCCTCTTGACACATTTGTTTCTTTCTCCTATTGAAAAGTATTTAAAGCTCAAAGAGAGAGAGAGAGAGAGAGAGAGAGAGAGAGAGAATAGACTGGAAAATGTAATTGGCTGGAGCTAGAATATGGATTTATCCCCTCACTGGAATAGCATAACTCAAATGAACTCATGTGGAATGATCCTTGCCCCTTAAGGTTACAACTCTTGGCTTGGATCATACCAAATACCAGCCTCAAATTGTTCCCCCCCCTCCTCCCCACTTTGTCATCCCCATTGCAGAGACAGCTGTTATGTATTCTATCTGGTAGCTACAGTATTTATCTGATGCTACCCACTTGGCAGATAAATCCACCAGAATTAGGGCCTCTACGGAGGGTCTGTTTTAAAACAGAATTAATCAAACATAAATGTTTCACCACCGAGCAGTGGCATGTAGCGCATATGTTGACGGCACAGAAAAGAAAGTTGGCAGTAGGAGAGACCCAGAGCGCCACCAGCAGAGAAAGGAAACCAGTGATCTGAGAAGAGGATGAAAAAACCTAGTGGTTCCATCCCCTTGCTTGCTCCAGTTAAGGAATCTGCATGGCCCCAGTTCCATAGCCCCTCACACCATGACTGTGGAGTAGGAAAGTACCATTATACCCACTTCACAGATGGACGTCTAAGATCACATAGGAAGTATGAAGCAGAGCAGGAGTCTCCCAAGTCCTTGGCTAGAGCCCTAAAATCTGGACCATCCTTCTTCTGATTAGCTTCATTGCACCACCACCCCCTTCTGACAACAAACATTACTACGCGACCCCAGAGGGGGGACCGCAGCCCCCCTGATACCATGCAGTACAAGTACTTATCCTTCCAAACCACACATCTTTTCTTCCAGCACAGTCCCAGTTTGCACGTCATACAGAAGAATTCCCTTCTGGCTTCAGGCAGAAAAGAAAACATGGCACATGTGTTGCAGGTCACAACCATGGTTCCATCGCTGGCCGTCACGGTGTGGAACATAGAGCTGTACCTAGAAGGAAAGCTACTTATGCTGCCCATCTGAACACCCTCCAGAACTCCCCTGTTTGGTGCTCCTGCTCCCCTGCTCAGGAGTTTGCTTGGCAACTGGCTTCTCTGCTTAAGCCCTGCTGCTAAGTGCCAACCCCTCACTAATAGGAAGGGGTTAACTGCTCAGAGACTGCCACAGATGCCAGGGTCCCAGCTACACAGTCCTCACAGAGCCGCCAAGAGACCTTTCTCACCCAGCCTGTTGAGCAGCCCAAAAGCCCTGCCATACGACCCTCACATAGAACAAACAGCAGCAGGTCAAACATCCAGCTCATCTTGTCCCTTTACCTCCAAGCACAGGACTCCCAGCTACTCCCTCCAAATCTCTCATTTGCTGCTCCTGTTCACCTGCTCAAGAGCTTTCTTGGCAACTGATTTAGATAAAGCAAAGCCTCACTGCTTAGCTCCACTCCCTCTCTAACTGGAAGGGATTAACCACTCCAGACATTTCAAACACCAGGGCGGATAATAGCTGGGATAGCAAAGTTAACTTGCGTCCTTGTATTTATCTTCTTTCCTTATGAAGAACAGAGACATTCAGTGAATTTAAAAGTACATTTGAAAAAAAACAACAAAAGGAAACACATTTTCACACAATGCATAGTTAACATGTGGAACTCATTGCCACAAGACTTTACCGAGGCTTTGTTAAGTAGGATTCCAAATGGGATCAGACATTTATATGGATAATAACGACAACAGCTACATGAGGTAGATTTTATTTATTTATTTATGTAGAATGGATGTAAACTTTCATGCTCCAGGGTATAAGCCAACTATTAAATGAGGAGGATTGGCCAGTAACTACATACCACAGAAACACTAATCCAGGAACCAATCCCTGTAACAAACCCCGTGGCCTCCTCTGTCCCCATATCTACTCTAGCGATACCATCATCGGATCCATCCACACCAGCCACACCATCAGGGGCTCATTCACTTACACATCTACTAATGTGATATACGCCATCATGTGCCAGCAATGCCCCTCTGCCATGTACATTGGCCAAATGGGACAGTCTCTACGTAAAAGGATAAATGGACACAAATCAGACATCAGGAATGGTAACATACTAAAGCCAGTAGGAGAACACTTCAATCTCCCTGGACATTCAATAACAGGTTGGGGTGCAGGCTCGCGCCAGGCTTCACTTTCCTCGGGCAGCTCCTGGGTGGCAGCAGCAAGGCTAAGGCAGGCTCCCTGCCTGCTCCACGCCGCTCCCAGAAGAGGCCACCATGCCCTTCCACCCCCTGGGGGCGGGGTATGTGCCAGGGCCGCCCAGAGGATTCCGGGGGTCCGGGGTCTTCAGCGGCAGGGGGCCCCGCTTCGGCAGTAAGTTGGCGGCAGGGGGTCCTTCCGTTCCAGGACCCGCCGCCAAAGTGCCCCAAAGACCCACGGTGGGGACCCCCCTCCACCAAATTACCGCCAAAGCGGGACCCGCCGCTGAAGTGCAGCCCCACCGCGGGTCTTCGGGGCATTTCGGCGGCGGGTCCCGGAACGGAAGGACCCCCCCCGCCGCCGAATTACCGCCGAAGACCAGGCTGCACTCCGGTGGCGGGTCCCACTTCGGCGGTAATTGGGAGGTGGGGGGGTCCTTCTATCCCGGAGAGGAAGGACCCTCCCGCCAGCGAAGACCGGGAGCAAAGAAACTCCGGGGGCCCGGGCCCTGCGAGAATTTTCCGGGGCCCCCAGAGTGAGTAAAGGACCCCGCTCCAGGGGCCCCAAAAAACTCTCGTGGGGGCCCCTGCTGGGCCCGGGGCCTGGGGCAAATTGCCCCACTTGCCCCCCCTCTGGGCGGCCCTGGTACATGCCTCTGCACGCTGCCCCTCTCTGCAGGCACTGCCCTCACAGCTCTTATTGGCCACAGTTCCCCATTCCTGGCCAATGGGAGCTGTGGGGGCGCTGCCTGCAAGCAGGAGCACTAAGCAGCATGCAGAGACCCTGGCCCACTCTCCCCTGGGGCCACGGGGGTGTGCTGGCCACTTCAGGGAGCAGTGTGGGGCTGGGGCAGGCCGGGGGCCTGCCTTAGTGGCAGCCCTGATGAACTGCAGGACTTTTAGCAGCTGGAGATCACAATCGACTGGGAGAGTCTCTGCGATCGACCCGTTGGTGACCACTGATCTAGTGACTCACCATGCATCAGGAGGTGTTTATTAAGGCAAATAGAGACACATCTTGCATTCCATCTTTGTTTCCTTTGTTAACCAGTGACTGCACAGTGCAAATAAACATCTAGTGACAATATTTACAGCAGGTAAATATAACATTACACACAGAACCTTAGTCTCACTTAAATTGAGTGTCTGATGCACTTGCCAACCTCATTCAGAGGTCTGCAAAGCAAGATGTGCTGGGTAATCTACACAGCATATTGTTACCAGAGGAGGGTGTGCAGCAGCATGATGTGATTGGGTGCTTGCCTTTCGGCAAACGTGAGAGGTTGTGTCAGCTGAGAACGGGTTCAAAATACTTGTACCTGGGGAATGTCAGACCTCTCAAGTTCACCTTTCAAGATACTGGAGGACTGGTTCCAGCAGCTTGTTGATATATGCAGAGAGGGGGTTCTCCCTTAGCAGGGTGCCCAAAAATGTGGGGCCCTGTGTGTGCACACACTTGCCAAACGCCTGAGGCTGGCCTTGTTCCTTGCCCAGCTTGCAATAGTTGGTTGAACTGGGCTGTAGTTGTTCTGGGAAGTCAGTGATGCTTCCTTCCCCAGGGGCTTGTAGGCAGGAGGGTAATAGAAAGGAGGGGAGCCCTTTTGGGGTCCTGCAGCAAAGGTTTGTTCTCTTCCAACCCCTGCAAATCAAACCAAAAGGTTCTATTTTCAAGCCTCTTTGTAACCCAAATCCTGCCTGGCTTGCCCAGCACTGCACTGAAGTTCATTACAGCAACAGTGCGAAAAAGACCAACAGCGGAAGAGTAAAAGCAATTGGGCCGAGAAACCGGAATCCCAAAGAAAGTGGCTGAATTACCATTATTAGGGAGACATTCAGCAACAGTAAAGTGTGTGATGAAGGTTGTGGTCCTTGTAGTTAAGGCAGTGGCATGGGACTCAGGAGACCTGCGTTTTTCTAGTGTTGCCACAATTCCTAGTGTTGCCACAAATTTTCCATGCAACTGTAGGCATGTCAGTTACTTTCTCTGTACACATGTTCCTTATACGTCAGATCATAACACTTCCTTTGTTGGACTGAATGATGCCTCTAGTTCTTTTTCATGGCTTCACTGTCAAGGATCAATACCATGAAGAAGGGTCTGAGTCTGATCTTTCGCACACTGATCTTATGGCGGCACAATTTACAGTGGCGTTACTCCTGATTTGCACCAGTATAAGTCAGATCAGAATCATTCCAAAGAGGCTCACAAGATTTGAAAGAATGTTTCTTTTTATCGATTTGCAAAGCCTCTTTTCACATGCACGGTGGTCAAAGTACGTGCTAAAATAGGCCAGGACAATGCAGGGGCCTTCGGCCAATTAACTAATTAGTGCACTGTCTCCCAAATTCCATCTGAGCCCCAGCTCACCCCCAAACTCGTTCTGCTACAGCAAGCACGCTTCCTCCCCTGAGACAAGCAGGCAGGATGGAAATACCCCTGGTAGTTATAGCACAGTGGGTATCTGGATGAACAGGCATCTATTTGTATTGACACAATTATGAAAACATTTGGTGCTGTCTCTCATGAAATCTTACTGGAAAAATTCATTCAAATTATCGAGACAAAAGGCATTGTCGGGTGGACTGAAAACTGCCTACAAGGCGGTAAACAAAAAGCAGAGCTAACAGGCGAACAATTGCATTGAGGTGTCCTGTGGGGTATGGGAGATCTAATCTTCTCTACATTAATGATCGAGACAAGAAAGTGTACAGATAATGCTGAATTGAGAGGAGTCGTGAAGAGGGCAGAGATGTAACACAAAAGAAACTGGGGAAATTAAATACCTAGGCAGGAAATAATGAAATGAGATTCGACGGGAGAAAAAGACTCTGAAACAGGGGAGGGGGAAACCTGAGGCCTAGGCTACACTAGTGGGGAGGGGGTGGGGTTCGAACTAAGATATGCTATTCGCATAGCTGAAGTCGTGATCTCTGAGCCTGGTCTCACTGGGTTTCAAACTAAGGTACGCAAGTTCAGCTACGTGAATAGCGTAGCTGAACTTGAAGTACCTTAGTTCGAAGTACTTACCCGTCCTCACGGCGCGGGATCGAAGTCTGCGGCTCCCCGTCAACTCCGCCACCGCCATTTGCGGTGGTGGAGTTCCGGAGTCGACGGGAGCACGTTCGGCGTTCGATATATCGCGTCTAGATGAGACGCGATATATCGAACTCCGAGAAGTCGATCGCTACCCGTCGATCCGGGCGGGTAGTATGGACGTACCCTTAGTTCGACTTACCTAGCCGTCCTCACGGTGGCGAGTCGACTGGCACAGCTCCCCCGTCGATGCCACTCACTCCTCCTGCCGAGGTGGAGTACGGGCATCAATTAGCGGATCGATTTATTGCGTCCAGACAAGACGTGATAAATCGATCCCCGATACAGCGAACACAATCCGGTGGGTAGTATAGACGTACCCTGAGAGGAGGAAACACTTTCAGTGTTGCTGAAAGTGACCTATGGCCAAGAATAAGCAGAGAAGCCGGCAACTGTATCAATGGGCACCAAATTGTGTAACACAACTACATACTAGTAACAATGGGTTCCCATGCTACATACTGACTACAACTAACATTAGATAGACAAAGAAAACAGAAGGGATATTAGCTCTGGGACATCCGCCAAGCTGTGACTGATTGTCGACAGGAAGAAACTTCCCCTGTATGTTGGTTACCTCATAGCTGTCTACTTCAGGATCTCTTGCCCTTTCCTCTGAGGCAGGTGATATTGATTAGGGTGGGAGATAGGATATTGGATTAGGTGAACCATTGGTCTGATCCAGTCTAATGACTCTTGTGATCCTATGATTCCAACGCCACACTGAATCTGGCAGATGGTGTTGAGTTTGAGCACTGTGTTATGAGAAACTGACTTCCCCAAACCTCATTAAGTGCAGAAGGGATGGTGGAAGGGTGTGGAGAGGAGGAAAAATCTGAACTCTTTGTGGATAAGGTGGGCAGGTAGATTTGGGGAAGGTAGTGCTGGGAGGATGCCATCCCTACTGGGGCAGAGTTAAGGTTGTGGTCTGTTCTCTGTGCGCTATGGGGGTTGTTCTACTGGTGAAGAGGCTGTCTCTGGGTGGGGGCAGGTAGAGGGTATGGACTCGTGCTAGACTTACTTTTTTTTATTTGCTTGGGGTTTAGGGTTTTGTGTAGTACTAGGTAGGAAACACATTTCCCATCCTGTGAGAATTCTTGAGATCTCAAAAAATGTTCTGTTCCCAAATTGAGATTAAAAAGTGAAAACCTTGAATTTTTCATGAACTGATAACGCCAAAAACCATGAATTTTTCATGAACTGATAACGCCAAATCACAACATTTTGTTTTGATCATTTCAAAATGTTTCATTTCAATGTTGACCTTTTTTGTTTTTTAATCTTTTTTAGTATAAATTAACTCAAATGTTGAGGCAAAAAGTCATTCTGAATTAAAAAAATGTAGAAATGGGACATATGACAACTTTGAAATTTTTTTCAACATTTTTTCAAAGCAGGAGATTTTTCCCATGATCAGTTTTTGTTTAGATGAATAGGCATTTGCTGACAAAAAGAACATTTCATTGGAAAATTCCTGACCAGCTCTAGTTTTGTGTTGTATTCTATGCAGAGCAACATTAACTGACACACAATGATATGGTTTTTGTATTAATTAACAACGTGGTGGCAGTTCAGAAACAAGGAGCAAAAATGATCCAACAGCTGAATGGATTGGAGTATAAGGAAAGGCTAAAAACTCTAAATATATGTAACCCTTCTGCCAGTCAGAGTTGGCAGAAACAAGGGCCGGGTTCAGTATCTAGGGGTTTTGTTTCAACAATACAACACAAAACTGGCTCGAGCCCCCACCCAGTGACCTGGGACAATTACACACCAGGCCCTGGGCATCTCTAGGGGGCAATACTTGCCCTCATGCAAGCACAGAGTCTGAGGGCATGTCTACACTTACCAGGGATTGACACTGTGGTGACTGATGCACCGGGGGTCAATTTAGTGGGTCTACTGAAGATCCACTAAATCAACTGCAGAGCGCTCTCCCGTCGACTCCAATACTCCACCAGAACAAGAAGTATAAGGTAAGTCGACGGGAGAGCGTCTCTGTTGGGGATTGGTCCTGCTTTGAGCAGGGGGTTGGACTAGATGACCTCCTGAGGTCCCTTCCAACCCTGATATTCTATGATTCTATGACCCAGCGCAGCATAGACACCGCAGTAAGTCGACCTAAGCTACTTAACTTGGGTCGACTTACCCCCGTAATGTAGACAAGGTCTGAGTGTAGTAAAACCTTTTAATAAAAGGAGGGAAGTAACTCGGCATTAATTAGGGAAAACACCACAACTAGGGTTCATAAACATAAACCATGAGCAAAAGACTCACCCTCAAGTAAGTTGGCCAGTGTCCTTTTCCCCTCAGGTTCTTAAGTCCAGCAACCAAAAGTTCCTTTAAGGTGATCGACCCTTCTCTGCACCCCACTCACAGTTTCTGTCCTTGTTCAGTGCAGACACAGAGTTCAGAGGTGCATCTGCAGAGTTCACCTCCCATCTGGGTGGACGGGTAAGAAGTCACCTTACTCACTACGCTGCCTGGGCACTCACTTTCCACACCTCCCTGCCAGCCACCCTGCTGGCTGATTGCCACGCCTCTCCACCAGCCATCTTGCTGACTGATTGTTGCACCTCTCCACTTGTTGCCCTGCCAACTGATTGCAGAGATGTTTTCAGGTCCCCCCACTTAACACAGCCCTCAGTGATTTCAGCTGTTAGTGGGGGAGCCTCACTGCCAGTGTACACTAGGCAGTCTCTTGCATCAGAAACACTATCCCAAAGCAGCTCTAATATTTAGACCTTGGTATCAGTGATTTCATCTCTGCAGCTTGTAACAAGAGTCTCTCTTGAGCCTAAATTGGCCCTTTTATTACACAATGGAGAGAGGAAGGCCCATATGATAGACAAGACAACCCCTACTGGATTTTGGAACCCATGTCCACTGCCTAGCGAGTGCCATTTAGCTGAGGGTGAGTCCCTCCATTGGGCTATGCCAAGCACAGTTCTGCTGCCCTTGATTCACACAACAAGGATAACAACCCTTTATTACTCCTACCCCAATAGCAAGGCGACTGGGATCCAACACCAGCCACAAGTGATCATTTGGGCAAGCAATCCCATCATGCTGAGCACCTAGGCAGGGTGGGTGTGCTTATGCGAACGAGATCAGCTCCTGAAGTCCTCTTCCACAGCTCATCACTAGATGTCAGGGGAGAGCTCATTCAGACTCCACTTACATATATATAACTTGGCTCAGCTGTGGCAAAGTGAGTGTGGAGGGGGGCAGGGGCTGAAGATGTATTAGGCTGGATACTGCAGAGTGTGGGGATTTTCAAACTAAACTGGACTAGGAAATGTAGTATAGGAAACAATCCTGCACTGGCAAGGAGATGCATTGGGTGGTCAATGGATTAGGTCATTTTCATCTCTCGCTTCTATGTGACTGTGTCACCTCTATTTACACCTGCATTAATCATCACAGCAATTCTCTGATAACAGATGGTCCTGATTAACTGTAGTGTACAATTTAACGTATTTTACTCCAGGCCAACAGTCACATTTGTTTCATACTTGAGTTCCTGTTCAAGCCAGTCATTTTTAATATGCAGATTTTTAACAAATGAATGCACTGCTCATTATGGATGCAAAGTATGTCATATGAAATATACTACAGTCCATGTGTGTGTATGTACATGCATACTGTTTTTAGCTATAAACACAAATATAGAATGAATATATCTATAAAGGGAGGCAGAGTTGTCCAACAGATAAAGCACAGGCCTGGGATCCTTGGGTTCTATTCCCGACTCTGCCACTGATCTGTTCTGTGACCTTGCAACAGTCATCTCACCTCTCTGTGCTTTTTCCATCTTGTCTATATAGACTGAAAGCTCTGTCCCCCATTATGCGTGTGTACAGAACATAGCACAATGGGACCCCAATTGGTTGTGGGATCTAGGCACTGCTTTAGTATAATTAATTAATAAGAATACCATACATTCTTTCTATCTGTATCTACACACATTCATATTTCATCCAAAAATATGCTAAGAGAAAGTTAAAGTTGCACAAACTCAGCACTCCAAAGTCAGGAAATACTAAAGTTAAGTGTAACTCACACCCACGCAGTGTGTTGCACTGTTCCCCATCGTGGCAGCTGGGATACATAGAAAGGTTAATGAGGCTGCTTGCAGGGTAGGCCCTTTAGGTCAGGCAGCAGTAACCTGCTCTTTAACATCGCAATGTTGCAGGTTCAGTCCACACCTTGGGGTGTTACCATATATAGGTTTGCATGTGCAAGATTTAAAGCAGTCCAAACTATGTAAAAATCTTAAGTTTGTTGTGAAATCTCCACACATCTCTCGTAGGTTACAGTGATTAACTAATTAATTCTTATCACATCCTTGTGAGGCAGGTGTATTAGCTCCATTGTACAGGTGGGACACTGGGCATACATTTCAAATAGCATTGTCAGGATCAGAACACTGATTTCTAAGATCACAGCTGGGACTTTCAATGAGGGAGGATTTGGAGATCAAAGTCTCACTTACAGTCAATGGGATTTGAGTGACTAAGGCTATGTCTATATTAGCACATTTGCCGGCATAACTTATGTCACTCAGGGGTGTGAAAAAACACCCCTCTGAGCGACATAAATTACACCAACAGAAGCGCCAGTGTGGACAGTGCTGTCAGCGGGAGATGCTCTCCTGCCGACATAGCTATCGCTGCTCATTAGAGGTGGTTTAATTATGTTGACGGGAGAGCTCTCTCCTGTCGGCAGGGAGCAGCTACACAAGGATCTTACAGCAGCACCGCTGCATCGGTACAGCTGTGCCACCATCAGGTCTCTAGTGTAGATATGGCCTAACACCTTAAAACCTCCCTGAAAATGCAAACCTCTATAGCTATTAGTTAAACTTCAAGGAAGTTTTTCCCTCAGAGAAAATAAAGGAACTGGGCATTTAAATATGGCTCCTGTCTTTGTTGAGTGACAACTGTTCTACTGAATTCCCATGAGGCTTCAGTGTGAGAGCTCTCTGCATTCGCTCATGGAGAAAAACATAGATCACCACATTGATTTTACATTAATACACCATTTACTCGTCAGACGGAGTAGCACGTGTCCATTAGTTTTACTGGGTGTTTGGAAAAGTGGCAGCTAAAACTCAAAGCGTAATGATGTCCTGCTGATACATGGCAAGATCACACTTGTAAAAAAGCCCTTTTGTATCCCCACAGGCAACAGTCCTGCCTTCACTTCCTTCTCTTGCGCTGCTGCTGCCAGCTCCCTCTGGTTCAGTGCTCTGGGTACAGCTCTTAATTTGGATGCTTCAGTGATGATAACCCCACTGGGAAATGGCCACAGTGGGAAAGGTTGGGCGTGTCGGTGGTTTTTGACCACAGAAGCAGAGGCATGCGTTTGCAATGAACAGCTTTGCAGTTGGGTTCCTGTTGTCACTGTACGACATTGAAGGCAATCAGCACCTTTACAGATCAGGCCACTTTCTTTTCATGAAAGCTTAGATTCAGGAACCCAATTATTTACCAAATTCCAAAAGAAGGGCAATTATCCAGCAATGCACGTAGCCTCTGAGTTGAATTATACACGGGGCTCTGACTATCATATATGGAGCAATAGTTGGTAAAAGTGAAGTGATGGGTTACAATTATAATAATTGAATTTAGGAAAAGCTAAACATAGCAGAGTGAAACAGCTGCTCTACCCCCTTACATCTAGCAAGGTATTTCCATGGCGCCATCGTGATTGTGGCCGCGCATCTCATAATTCTTGATGCTTTTGTCTACATGATATGCCTGGGAGGTTGGAAAGTAGCAGGCCCATTGTTACAGAGGGGGCAACTGAGGCACGGGAAAATTGAATGACTCACCCAAGGTCACTGTAGAAGTCTGTGGCAGGGCCAGAAATGGAACCCAGAGCTCTGGCATTCCAGTCGAGTGCTTAGCCCACAAGTACGCCCGATTCAGACCCCCACTGCTGCAAAGAGTTACTCACCGACCTTAACCGTATGTATTGTGTAGTCCCATTGAAGAGATTGTTTTCTCCAGATCAGCCTGATCCAGAGCCCATTCAAGTGGAAAGACCCCCACCGACTGCAGTGGGCTCTGGCTCAGTCCCTATGTTTAGAGTCCTGCAGGGATACAAATGTCTACCTGTGGATGCGGATATCCGCGGATATAAATCGGTATCTGCGGAACCGCAGGGTTCTCCCAGGAACCACAGCGGCGAAAGGAGCAGAATTGGCAGCTTCTCCGGCATGGCAGTACGGTCCCCAGCCCGGACACCATCCCTCCCACACAGCTGTCTGAGTCTCCTGTCCGGGGCCGCGTGTGCTGCTTGAACACAAGAGCCTGTGAGCTTGCTGGTGAGCCTGGTGCCCGACCCACTGGGCGGGGCCAGAGGCGGTGCAGCCAAGTCGGATGACCTGCTGGCACACGGGGCTGGCTCCTGGGAGCGGTGGCCCCACATTCTGCTCCTTTCGCTGCTACGATTCCTGGGAGAACCCTGTGGCTCTGCGGATACCAATTTATATCTGTGGATATCTGCGTCCGCTGGTGTAAATTTGTATCCGCACAGGGCTCTGCCTGTGTTTGTGTAGCACTTACTACTACTGTAATCCAAATTATAAATACTCCTCTGAATTGTGCCACCCTACATAGACAAGTGATAATAACAATATCCATGTCTTATGCAGCCCTTTTCATCAGGAGATCCCAAAGCGCTTTACAAAGGTCAGTATCGTTATCCTCATTATACAGATGGGGAAACTGAGGTGCGAGGAGGGAGAAAGTGACTTGCCCCAGGTCATCCAGCAGGCCAGAGAGACTCCATCCCAATCTGGCTGATGAATTCCTGGCCTCAGTTATTCATGTCACCTTTTGGCAGAACTACAGTGATGTGATATACCTAGGCATGAGGCCTTCAGCACTTAGGAAACTCCAGCTAGTACAAAATGCAGCAGCGCATCTCCTCAGCAATACGGGCTACTATAAGCCCATCACACCTGTGTGCCACTCTCTACACTTGAATCAAGTTCAAGGTCTCGGTTCTTATCTTCCAAGCACTCCCTGGCCTGGGCCCAGAATACCTAAAAGACCATTTACTGCTCCGAGAGGTTGACAGCTTCACTCCCCTGACACAATGGGACTCTCACTAAGAATAAAGCTCATCTGTGCAAGAGACAGAAGCTTCTCCAGGCATGGTCCAAGCCTGTGGAATGAACTCCTCCAGGAGCCAAGGGCCATCACAAATCTCACCACTTTCTGCTCCAGGCGCAAGGTGCATTTCTGTGACCTGCCTTCTCTACTATAAACACAGAGCAACAGGTACATTTAACAAAAAAAAAAAAAAATCCTACCAAAACAGGACACTGTACTGCACATGCATCTCCCTCTAGGGAGAGGACGAGAGAACAGACAGGTGACAGATGTGTAATCACACTGCTTAATGAACTGTTGGAAGGTGCTCAACTACAATGGTGATGAATGCCATATAAAAACCTGACTACAGCAGAAGCGAATCCAGATCTCCTGAGTCCCAGTCCAGTGCTTGATCCACTAAGTCACACAGTCTGAGGTCAGAACGCATTATAGCTCACGAGCAAGGCCCTGTGAACATCACAGCTTTTTGTTTTAAACAAAAATTCATGACTGTGTCACAGGTGAAATATCAAATTTCCCAGATGATGCATGGCTGCTGATTCCCCCAACCTGCTATAATTTTTCCAACAGTGAGGTGCCAGAAGAGGGCACATGCATGTACTGGTGTCATGCTCAATGCAGCTCATTGCCTGCAGCACGCATCCTGTTGGAGCAGCAGTCTGGAGGGCATGGTTCGGTGGCTATAATATAATATATGGAGATATCCCTCTCTCATAGAGCTGGAAGGGACCTTGAAAGGTCATTCAGGCCAGTCCCCTACCTTCACTAGCAGGACCAAGTACTAGTCCCTGACAGATTTTTTTTTGTGGCCCCAGGTCCCTAAATGGCCCCCTTAAGGATTGGGCTCACAACCCTGGATTTAGCAGGCCAATGCTCAAACCACTGAGCTATCCCTCCCCCTGTGCTAGGGTCACGCAAAGCATAGTGGCCAGTGCCACCACTGCTTGAAACTTATGCTGTGCCACGCTGAAGAGACCACCACACGTGGACGCCCACTTCCACCACCCCGGCTGCTCATGTTCCAAGTGGTGGCAGTGTTGGCTACTGTGCCTAGCATAAAACTGGCCATCGACTGAGTACCCGCACAACTGCAGCTCCAACAGGATACCTGTGATGTGCTATGAGCTGTGCCAAGCACGACTATGCAAGCCAATGCCCACCTGCTGTGGGACAAATCTCAATATTGGGCTAATTTCATGATTTTTACACAGTCTGTGAACTCACACTTTTCCACAGGGTCCTACTGTTGCAAAAATAGCGAACATCATCCTCGGCTGTATTAGCAGGAGTGTTGTAAACACACAACAAATTCTGCTACACAACAATGCTATGATAAGGCCAAGGAGTGTATATTTGCTTCCAGTTCTGCACACCACTTCGGGAAAGATGTGAACAAATTGGAGAAAGTCCAGAGGAGAGCAACAAAAATGATTAAAGGTCTAGAAAACATGACCTATGAGGGGAGATTGAAAAAAACTGGGTTTGTTTAGTCTGGAGAAGAGAAGACTGAGCGGGGACATGATAACAGTTTTCAAGTACGTAAAAGCTTGTTATAAAGAGGAGGAGGATAAATTGTTCTCCTTAACCACTGAGCACAGGACAAGAAGTAATGGGCTTAAATTGCAGCAAGGGAGATTTAGGTTAGACATTAAGAAAAACTTCCTAACTGTCAGGGTAGTTAAGCACTGGAACAAATTGCCGAGGGAGGTTGTGGAATCTCCATCACTGGAGGTTTTTAAGAACAGGTTAGTCAAACATCTGTCAGGGATGGTCTAGATAATACTTAGTCCTACTTCAGTGCAGGGGGCTTGACTAGATGTCCTACTCAGGTTTCTTCCAGTCCTACATTTCTATAATTCTATGATTCTGTTCATGAGGAGATCCAGATTCAGTCACAAAGGTTTTGACTTACCTGCAAAAAGCCCATGGAATTCAGGTTGAGTAGCCGGAATGACCTAAAGAAAGCAACAGAATGGTGTCACTGACATTTTTAAATCTTATCACTGATTTCCTGACTTCTGAGGGTTTAGATCAAATCCTGATGCTACTTCCAAACATGTATTTCCTGTGGCTGAACTTCCTGTCAGTGCTGAAATTGAAAACAAGGACTTTTTTTTAAAGACTTATAAATTCCATTAATGTTTCAGCAAGACAGTTGACTCCAGCAACAGCCGAAGCAATACCCATTGTAACCGATAACTTTACTACACGGTTCTCACGTTGGTAACCATCAGACTGTTGTGCTGAGCGGTCATGGCAGCAGATTTCTTTTGACCTGCTTTTCATTGTTGTTCTAGTTGCATTTTGACAGTCGTTGCTGCACTAATTACAGGCACAAGTGATCTGACCCTGAGCTATAATAACTTACATTTCTAAAGTACCATTATTTCTGAAGGATCCTGCAGGATTTGAAAGACAATGGCTCAGATCCAATGACCATTGCAGCCAGTGGAAAGACTCCCTCAGCAGACTTTGGACCAGGCTTTGCAAACATGCTGCAGGGAGCCACGTTCATTCCTTGCTGAATTCAGTGGCATTACACCAGGGATGAATTTGGTCCAAAAATAGCTAGCTTGCCCAGAGCTGAAAGAGATGCACTTCGGGAGTGGAGGATGGCAGTCATTCCTTATGCAGCATCCTACACAACAGTTTTAAAGAGGGAAATTGAAATTACATAAGGAAAATACAGTAGGTGGAATGTAATAGGGAAGTGGAAAACAGCTGGCAAGGAATGTTAGCGACAATGGGAAGTGGTTCTTCAAACATGTCAGACAAAAAATGGAAATCAAGGATAGTGTGAGTCCATGGCTCAATGGACAAGGTGAACTGGTAACAGATGATAGGAAGGCAGAGCTGCTCAATGCTTACTTTGCTTCAGTTTTCTCACAAAAAAAAACACATGACCAGACGAGTAGTGAAGTTACCATAGACAATAAAGAGGAAAGGATGCAGATCAAGATAAGTATAGAACACATCAGAGATCTTCTGACCAATCTGACTGAATTCAAATCAGCAGGGTCTGATGCTATTCTCCCGAGGGTACTGAAGGAATTAGCTAAGGGGATCTCGACGCCACTGGCAATAATATTTGCAAACTCATGGATAACAGGAGAGGTCCCGGACGACTGGAGAAGGGCTAATGTAGGGCCCATCTTTTAAAAGGGGGAAAAGGAGGAGCCAAAGAACCATAGACTAGTCAGCCTGACTTTGGTATCTGGGAAGCTACTGGAGTAATGCGTAAAACACTCAATTTGTGAATATCTGTAGGATGAAGGGGTAATCACTAGCAGCCAGAATGGATTAACCAGGAACAAATCATGACAACATGCTTGATTTCCTTCTTTGGCAGGGTAACTTCTTTGGTGGATGGGTGAATGCGGTGGACATAATATCCCTGGACTTGAGCAAGGTTTTTGACCCAGTTTCACATGACAAATTGTACTCAGATTTTCAGAAAGCCTTTGACAAGGTCCTTCACCAAGGCTCTGAAGCAAAGTAGGCAGTCATGGGATAAGAGGGAAGGTCCTATCATGGATCAGTAACTGGTTAAAAGACAGGAAACAAATGGTAGGAATAAATGGCCCATTTTCAGAATGGTGAGAGATAAATAGTGGTGTCCCACAGGGATCTGTACTGGGACCAGTCCTATTCAACATATTCATACATGATCTGGGAAAAGGGGTAAAGAGTAAGGTGTCAAAATCTGCAGATGATACAAAATTACTCAAGATAGTTAAGACCAAAGCAGACCGCAAAGAGCTACAAAAGGATCTCGCTAAATTGGATGACTGGGCAACAAAATGGCAGATGAAATTCAATGTTGATAAACGTAAAGTAATGCACATTGGAAAACATAATCCCAACTATACATATAAAATGATGGGGTCTAAATTAGCTGTTATCGATCAAGAAAGAGATCTTGGCATCATTGTGGATAATTCTCTGAAAAAACATCCACTCAATGTGCAGCGGCAATCAAAAAAACTAGCAGAATGTTGGTAATCATGAAGAAAGGGATAGATAATAAGACATAAAATATCATATTGCCTCAGTATAAATCCATGGTGCACCCACATCTTGAATACTGCATGCAGATGTGGTCGCGCCATCTCAAAAAAGATTTGATCTCGGAATTCTTTTGTAGAAGTTCTCTGGCCTGTGTTCTGCAGGAGGTCAGCCTAGATGATCACAATGGTCCCTTCTGGCCTTGGAATATATGAATTCCCTACACTGCCATGGACTTCCTGTGTAATCTTTGACAAGTCACTTAGTCTCTCTGTCCTTCAATTTCCCACCAGTACATTGTGAGGATAAATACATTAATGATTGTGAGGCACTATGGTGATGGGTACAAAAAGTACCTTAGATAGATTGTTCTTATCATGGGCTATAGCTGTAACTGGTGCAAATTGGCACAGCTGCATTGTCTTCCGTTTAGTTTGGGCCCATTATATTTATTTGGCTGAGTGATCGACTGATTTTCATTTTTAATGTTTGTTTTCCTTTCACGGGGAAATTGGGTGTTTGGAGAAAGATTGATGCATCTAATATTTACAATCTGCAGACACTTCCGGGCAGTCTGTTATCTAATAACACACTGATTTGTTAGTAGATGTTCCTTTTCTGTGTCCAACAAATATAATTATATATATATATATAATTAGTATTAACCAGCCTTGAGAAATAAATGTACCTATTTAGAATTTTAATAAACCAGAGCCTTAGTTATGAGACCATCCAGTAGAAATGATCAATCTATCATTTTTGTGTCATTCGCACATATTCCTGAGAAATGGTTCCTAGCAGAGTCTGGCTCTTTTGAGTAAGAGAATTGATCATCCTCTTTTATGATTATCTATGATCAGTTCCATCTCACTCTGTGTCTTACTGCTGTCTTACTTATCATTTGATCTGATTTGTTTTGTCTTCTTTGAACCCTTTCCTCAAATCTAGCCTTAAGTGCAAGGGGGACCACAGGAAAAAAACATCCCTTTTTTATGGGCTGTTATGATGGCACATGTGTCAATGTTTGTCCAGCCCTGTGAAAATGTGAACCACTGCAAGAGCACTAAGTACTGCTGGTATCTTGGGAGAGCAAAGGATGGGTTCCACTTCTCTGAACCCCCCTGAAACATTCAAAGGCTACTTGAAACTCCCAGCCAAGACGCCGTCTCACCTCAATGTGTCATCAGTGCCTTTGTTCCTGGTGTGCTTTCTTAATCACAGCGCTGCAGAGAGTGTCGGCATATTTCATGACAGGTGATCATGTTACAATAAAGGATTAAGATAAAAACAAAAGTCTAGTTTGAAGCGACATCCCCTTTGCCAAGGCATTTCAACTTTGTGTTCATTATCACCTCTTTAATTGGTTAATTATAATAGAGCTGACAATCACTACATGTCATGCAAAGGTGTGTTTGATCTCCCCTCTTTTTAAAAATAAGCAGCAACATAATTAAACTTCTCATCTGTCACACCCATCCCCTGTAACCCAGGGAGCATGGATTGGTGAGGGATATTTGTATACCCAGGGAACTGTGGTGTATTGAAAGCTCTGTTAAAATTGTGATCTAACACTTTACATTTTCAGACATTTTCCTACTCCGGCTTGAGGGCGAGGGGGCTCTGTAGGGAAGCACGTGATCAGAGTCAGTCTATACAGACACAGCCTAGAAGAGTATGGTGGGGTGACCTGTGCCTCTTTGTTTCTGGGAGCAGCCTGCTTTGTCGCTCTCTGTTTTAGATTCTTGTGTGTCAGGGTTCTAGATTCTAAGAATTAAAGTAGTGACATGTCACAACCTTCCAGCAAGAGTATTTTATGTTTTTATCTAACTTCTCTGTGTGCATGCTGTGACCGTAACAGGAACGGCCCAGTGCTATGTGCTAGTTGGCTACCAGAGCACCTCAAACACAGATCTTATAAGCTAAAAAGGCACAGGCCAGTAGGATGGGAGATCACAGAGGAGTGGTCATTCTCCCAGCAAGACAAGCCCCTAAACCAACATGTTTAACACATCTGTCGCTCAGGAAGTGGTTGTACTGCCTGCAGCATATCACTGCCTCCTAGGCAGAACCCTTCAAAGAGGAGAGAACTAATTCAACTAGTGTCCCTAGGCTTCAGGGTGGAGCGAGGAAGATTAACAGCCAGGGGAAGGCATTGCAAAGATCAACTCTGTGTGCATGCTGCAGTATCCTGAGATGCATGCTATTAAAGGGCATGTAGGAAAACTATTAGGAGAGGAAATGAAATCATGTCTTCATGTGAAAGGAATGGAGGGGTTTTTTAATCACATGCAAAGAAAAATACCATCTGCCCTTTTGAAACATAATGAAAATAAGCAAAGGAAGAGTGAATCCCCACAGCTAGGGATGGGAGCGGAATTAGATGATTGAAATGGCAGAATAGGCACTACAACAAAGAAGCACCGTTTTCTGTTGCACAGAACTGGACTAAATGTCATCCCGTATCCTGTTAATACATTTTTAATTGTGCACCATCGCTACTAGAGCCTCCCTGTAATCACAGTTATAGAGATCCTCTGCTGAGCCCTCATTCTGCTCCCCTGGATAAATTCTTATTGGTGTATGATCAGGCCCTGGGCTCTCCAGGACAAGACTGTCCCTTGACCAATGCAGGGAAAGAGGAGTGTGTGAGATGCCCCTTCTCTCCCCTGCACAGCTTACTCCCATCACAGGGCACAGAACATCCCCCACGGTGCTGCTACTCACCCTCCTGTGTATGTGAGGGGGATGGGTAAAGCCTCAACTCCCATCCTCCCTGTAATCACCATGGGCTGGATCAGGGCTTGTCTACATGGGATATTAGGGCACACCAAGCCAGGGTGTGAATCCACAGCATACTAGCTTGCTGTGTAGTAACGTCCCCTGGGGACACTGCTCCAGGACATTAAAATCATCACAGTAGGTGCAAGGGTACTGCAGAGCTTTCAATGCGCTGTAGCTGTGTCCGCACGAGACGTCCCGACACGGCAAGCCAGTGCTCTGTAGATTCACACCCTGGCTTGCCGCGCAGCAACGTCCCATGTAGACACACACTCACAGAGCCTCACGTCAGTTTCTAGTGTGCTCCCAGGCCAATGCAGCTCTGGGCTGCCCCTTACTCAGGGCAGATTGTCTTGTTAGAGTCTAGCCCTAAAACTATAACTCCCTCTGTCCAGAACTGGCTACGCTTCTGCAACACCAATAAAAGTTAATCGAGGCTTTGGAATACGTTACCGTGATCCACATCCTCTCTCCTTATGGCTTTTTTATGTGTGATAATGTATCAGTGGAGACATTGGAGAGATTTGGCAGTACAGCTGAATCTGCCTGAGCATTTAATCATATACAACCCATGACTTTATACACAGTAATAAACTCCTTTAATGTAATATATTTTGCCAGAGTGGAGGGGGGAATGGAATTGAAGTTTTTTCAGGTTATTAATTGAGCACAGTGACTGGCTTAAAAGGCAGAGTGTATTGAACAATGAGCCTGCGATAGGTTCATGGTAACCAGTAAATCAGGTTGATCAGGCCCTGGGCTCTCCAGGACAAGACTGTCCCTTGACCAATGCAGGGAAAGAGGAGTGTGTGAGATGCCCCTTCTCTCCCCTGCACAGCTTACTCCCATCACAGGGCACAGAACATCCCCCACGGTGCTGCTACTCACCCTCCTGTGTATGTGAGGGGGATGGGTAAAGCCTCAACTCCCATCCTCCCTGTAATCACCATGGGCTGGATCAGGGCTTGTCTACATGGGATATTAGGGCACACCAAGCCAGGGTGTGAATCCACAGCATACTAGCTTGCCGTGTAGTAACGTCTCCTGGGGACACTGCTCCAGGACATTAAAATCATCACAGTAGGTGCAAGGGTACTGCAGAGCTTTCAATGCGCTGTAGCTGTGTCCGCACGAGACGTTCCGACACGGCAAGCCAGTGCTCTGTAGATTCACACCCTGGCTTGCCGCGCAGCAACGTCCCATGTAGACACACACTCACAGAGCCTCACGTCAGTTTCTAGTGTGCTCCCAGGCCAATGCAGCTCTGGGCTGCCCCTTACTCAGGGCAGATTGTCTTGTTAGAGTCTAGCCCTAAAACTATAACTCCCTCTGTCCAGAACTGGCTACGCTTCTGCAACACCAATAAAAGTTAATCGAGGCTTTGGAATACGTTACCGTGATCCACATCCTCTCTCCTTATGGCTTTTTTATGTGTGATAATGTATCAGTGGAGACATTGGAGAGATTTGGCAGTACAGCTGACTCTGCCTGAGCATTTAATCATATACAACCCATGACTTTATACACAGTAATAAACTCCTTTAATGTAATATATTTTGCCAGAGTCAGGGAGGGAATGGAATTGAAGTTTTTTCAGGTTATTAATTGAGCACAGTGACTGGCTTAAAAGGCAGAGTGTATTGAACAATGAGCCTGCGATAGGTTCATGGTAGCCAGTAAATCAGGTTGATCCCCCAGGGCCTCCCTAGCCACATCACCGCATACTAACACATGGTACTCAAGGGGGAATTGCTTATATTGTTATGTAATATCAGATCAGGTGTTAAATGCTGCCTGTGCCTTTTTGTGACACCGTAGGTCTATGGGGAGTGCAGAAGGGGGAGCAGAGAGGGAATGAATTTTAATGCAACCTCCTCTTTGCTCAAGTTGTTTGAGCAAAGAGCAGCTCAAGGCCCAGTGCTGGAAACTCTTATTCACAGGAGTAGTGATTCAGAGGGACTATGCGTGGAAATCAGGGGATCACTCCTGTGATGGCCACCCTCTTAGCTGACACACCAGGGACTGAACCGGGCACCTCCAGAGTTAAAGGCAAATGCTGCTAACACATCAAGCTGCTCTAGGCACACCCATGAGGGACTCATCCTCTGTGGAGCAGCGCACAGGGGGACCTGTAACCCACACGCACCAGTGGGTTACACAAACACAGAGGGACTCTCAGATCAGACCAGTGGTCCATCTAAACCAGTGTGCTGTCTCTGACAGTGGCCAGTCCCAGCTGCTTCAGAGGAAGGAGCAAGAAACTCTGCATCAGGCAGTGATGGGATAACCTGTCCCCAGGAAACGTTCCTCCTGGCCTCCCAATAGTTAGAAGTTGGCTTGTACTTGATGCATGAAGGTTTATGTTCATCAGAGCTCTGGGTTTACTTTTTAGGTATTTCCTGTCAGAACTCTGGATGTTGCCCATATAAACCTCCATCCCTTTTTTAAAAAAATCCTCCCATACTCTTGGTGTCATTGATAGCTTGTGGCAGTGAGTTCCACAGGCCAACTGTGTGCTGGGTGGGAAAGTATTTCCTTATATCAGTTTCACCAGTAAGGATTTGCAGAGTTAGGCCGTAGCTACAGATCCTGCTGTAAGAACTGGCCTCTGATTGCTCCATAGCCTAACATCTATTACAGCCCTTCTGTGGGAGAGTCACTTATTTCTTTAGCTGCCATGAGAATGGTGACTCAAAGTAGCAAGAGGGATTTTCTGTGTTCAGGGGGTTTAATGCCAAGTCGTACTTTAAAGGTAGAGGAATAGCTGGCTAGTATGGGATAGCAAGTTGGTGAAATCAAGCCAGAAGTTTTGTCTAGACATCCCCTCGGTGCAGATTACAGGGGTGCGAGTTGCCACACGCACTGAAGTGTTGCACCATGTAGCTCCTGCTCGTAGAAACTAAAAGGTTCCTAATTCACATTAAAGTAGTCCCATTTCAAACAGGATTATGTTGACACAAACTAGGTACCTTTTCGTTCACGCTAGCAGGGTCTCCATGGGATAGCTACAGCACAACATTTTAGGACATGCTGCAATTCGCCCCCCATAGTCCTCACTGCGGGGCCATGTAGACGAGCCCAGAATAGACAGGAGAGGATCTAGAACATACTGAAATACATGGGATGGGGAGGGGAATCCTGGCAATGGCAAAGCTTGCTTTGAGTTCAACGGAGCCAGAATTCCACCCAGGCCCCGTAGCCTCCTTCCTCTCCAAGGTCTGATGAAGTGGATGTTATTTTACATTGGTACAGCACTGTAGTCTCCGATGGCCAGGTTGTGATACCCTTTACCCATACTGAGTCCCATGAACAGGCCCAGGCACGGTTTACAGCGTGAGCAGTCCCCAGTGAGGTGCTACCTAACAGGAGTAAATGTATCACAGTCTGGCCCTAAATGATTCCTGTCATAAACATTCGCAGAGACGTGTGAGCAGAAGAATAATGCTTGGCTTTTTAATAGCACCCTTAACTTCGGGATCTCAATCTCCTTTACAGACATTAGCCTCTCACCAACTCTGTGACTTAGGGAAGGGTTTTATTCCTACCTTATCAACTGGGGACCTGTGTCAGAGTGAACAAAAAGTGGGGAGATGGACTATTTTGCATGGTCCAAAGAGACATAATAGGATGGAATTAGGAAAAGGAACTTCCTGACACTGAGATGTCAGACTGTGGAATAATCTCCCAGAGGAAATGGTGAAAGCGCCATAGCTTGAGACTTTTAGGACTCGGCTGGATAATCTGAGAAATAACAAAAAGAACAGGAGTCCTTGTGGCACCTTTGAGACTAACACATTTATTTCAGTATGAGCTTTCATGAGCTACAGCTCACTTCTTCGGATGCATAGAATGGAACACACAGACAGGAGATATTTATATATCAACGTGCCAGCAATGCCCCTCTGCCATGTACATTGGCCAAACCGGACAGTCTCTATGCAAAAGAATAAATGGACACAAATCTGACATCAGGAATCATAACATTCAAAAACCAGTGGGAGAACACTTCAACCGCTCTAACCACTCAGTGACAGACTTGAAGGTGGCAATTTTGCAACAAAAAAACTTCAAAAACAGACTCCAAAGAGAGACTGCTGAACTCAAATTAATATGCTAAATTAGATACAATTAAGTTAGGCTTAAACAGAGACTGGGAATGGTTGGGTCATTACACTAATTGAATCTATTTCCCTATGTTAAGTTCTCCTCACACCTTCTATGGGTCATCTCAATTATCACTTCAAAAGTTTTTTTTCTCCTGCTGATGATAGCTCATCTCAATTGATTAGACTCTTCCAGTTGTTATGCATACTTCCACCTTTTCATGTTCTCTGTACGTATAAATATCTCCTGTCTGTGTGTTCCATTCTGTGCATCCGAAGAAGTGAGCTGTAGCTCACGAAAGCTCATGCTGAAATAAATGTGTTAGTCTCTAAGGTGCCACAAGTACTCCTGTTCTTTTTGCGGATACAGACTAACACGGCTGCTACTCTGAAACCTGAGAAATAACAGTGAGCCCTGCATAGGCCCTCCAGATGAATAGATGAAATGATTGCGAGCTGGTAAGCTTTTTATTACAGAAAACTACACACACAGTTTGAGTCCCGGCTTTGTCTGTCTTGTTTACCAGGGACCACCCCTGCCTGGAGAACTATACAGCACACACAGACATCTAGTGACTGAATGATATAACTGAAAATAAAATATATTATTATAGGCTCTTTTCCAGACTGCTCTAAACAAAGTCTACATGCCGCATAGAGTCAAATATACCCTTTTCCTGTAGGGCTTTATTGAGAAGCAGATTAAGAAAACTGCAAAATGTTCAGCTCAGGCCTTTTCCCTAGGGCTGGCTGCTTCTAGGGTTCCTCACTCATCACTGCTCAGCCCACTCAGTAGATCTCTCCCTATAGTGTCACTCCCACCTCCCTTATATCTGGGTGGGGTCATGAGTCATTTGCCCCACTGAGGCAGCAGAGCCCAGTTAACCCTTTCCTAGCAGGATCAAAACCTGCTAACGGGACAGGTGCTTTAGGGAAACAATGCCAGTCTGATAAAATGGTGCAATAGGTCTTTTGCCTCATCATTTACTGTACTTTGATTCTAGGCTATAAAAACGCTGTTGACTGTAGGCTTCTTGTAGCCCTACATCACAGAAATGATAAATATACAGAGGTCTGGTATTTGTGAGGAATGAATGACCAGATAGATAAAGGGCAATAAGGGTATGAACTGAAATGTTTCACCCACGGATAATGTCTCTATTAGAAACAAAATGACACCATTTGCAGCATTGTCATTAATTTAGGACAACGGTGAGTGATTGAACTGTGCAATATGGTAAGTTAATGACTTGTAAGTGAAAGGAAATTGCTTAGGGTACTATGAATTGACCCAAAGCTTGAATTGGCTAGTTCTGACACATATTATAATGTAAAATAGGGAAGATGAGCTGTCAAGACTAAAATGACTCAAGTTACATTTACTCTTCTTTTGTGTATGTAACAAACACTAGTGACTGGAGAATGCATCACAAGGAATAATAAAGATGTGTAAAATACTGAAAATAAAATACTACAATGAAGTGGCTAATATGTATGGGTACCATTGCCATCTACTAGATAGAAGCAGAACTATTACACCCTGTGTCATAGGCTCTGTTAATAGCTAAAGGGGATTTTCCTTTAACTCAACCTGTAGGTGTCTATGGTTTTGGAGCCAGACGGCGCGAGTTCTAGCCCTGAGTGGCCTTGGTAACAACCAGGAAGATCGAGATGTAAAGGGCTTTTATTTTAGGTTGTCCAATAGCACAGGGTGAACTTCCTAATTAAACTGTTAAAACCAGAGCTGAGTGAAATCTGGAATTTCCATCCCATGGGAAATTCTGACATTTCAACATTTGCTTTTGTCCCAAATCAGGGCAAAAAGTTGAAATTGTCTGTAGAACTGAAAGTCTGAAAAAAATGGATTCAGAAATGCCAGTACGATGGACCTTTGCCAGGTTCAGTCGACAGTCCCAACACTGAAATGGTTCGGTTTGGTTTGGTGAAATCATCCGAAAGGCTTTTCTCATTGAAAATGTTGATTTTGCAGAAAATGTATTTTCCATCAGAAAATCATTCCCAGCCAGCTCCAGTTAAAACCAATGAGCACCTCCTAAGAATTGCTGATCACTCTGAATGCACATTGACTTGCAGACCAGTACCCTACATGTCGTGAGAAAACTCCCACCCAACATCCCTCCTATAAAAGTATCATGAGACACTTCTCAGCTGAGTGCAGCCTGTGCAATAACAATAACAACTTACATTTACAGGGTGTCTTTCACCCTGAAGAACTCCCAGGCACTTCATAGGCCGTCCATGCAGAGATCACTCAACAGTTATTGGGGTGGAATGCAACAGACAACCTGCATCAATGACAAAGCTCACCGGGTTTGTTTGGGGATAGATTCTCCAAAAGAAAGACCTGAGGGGATTTTTATTTGCAAATACAACTACAGTAGAGGTTATAAATCAGAGGCAGTGTGGTGCTGTGGAGAGAGCACCAGTGTAGGCATCAGGAGACCTCCGTTGAACTCCTAGCTGTGTTGTGTGGCTTCATGCAAAGTCACTTAACTTTTATCTTTTTGTCTTTTAGATTATAAAAACTTTAAGGCAGGGACTGTCTCTTACTATGTGTTTGTACTGCACCGAGTACAATGGGCCAGCAACCTCAATAGGTGCTTTGTGATATCATTACAGTAGGGCTAAAAATAAGCCAAGTATGGTGGGGAAATAATGGAAGAGAGAGAGTGAAAGATTTAGGGAGTGACGTTTATTACAAAGAGGGCCCAGAACTAGGTAAACACGATGGGAGACAAGACGATTAGCTAATAGGATTTAAATGATCTGGGTTCTAATTCCACCACTGCCCCCTAGATAGCCACAGGCAAATCAAATAGCCTCTTTGTGCCTCAGTTTCCCCCTATAAATATGGAGATAAACTTCTTGGACAAATTCATGACCCCATATGTTAATTATGCCATAGCAGGAACAGAACTAAGTGTCTCTAGTATGGGCCCCTACCACTTCAGCTGCAGGAGAATCACTATGAACAACATGAGGCACATGACCTACAGATGAGCAGTTCTGGTTCTGTCCAGAAGATGGCAGTGGACCATATACCCACCCACCCAGCTAATGATAACATTTGCCTACCTCAGAGGTCAGCAACCTTCAGCACATGGCCCATTAGGGTAATCCGCTGGTGGGCTGCGAGATATTTTGTTTACGTTGACCATCTGCAGGCACGGACCCCCACAGCTCCCAGTGGCCATGGTTCGCCATTCCTGGCCAATGAGAGCTGCAGGAAATGGTGCAGGCCTGGAGCCTATCACTATAGGACATGTTTTCCAGTTTTTTAATCATTCTCATGGTTCTTCTCTGAACCCTCTGCAATTTATCAGTTATAGATTTTAAAAAAGTTATTAAGAGTCAAGTAGTCAGTTAAGCAGACAGGCAGGGCTTCTACTCCAGAAGGGGAAGGCAATATGGGAGAAAGTTTATATCAAGGCGAGGGATTGGCTTAGGGTAAATTAGCTCTTTGGGGAGTTCAAATCCCAGCACCGACCTGTGTCTGGGTTATGGACCTGCTCATGGGGTGAAGGAAGAGATAGCTCAGTGGTTTGAGCATTGGCCTCCTAAACCCAGGGTTGTGAGTTCAATCCTTGAAGGGGCCACTTAGGGATCTGGGGCAAAAATTGGTCTTGCTACTGAAGGCGGGGGCTGGACTCAATGACCTTCCCAGGTCCCTTCTAGTTCTAGGAGATTGGTATATCTCCAATTACTATTATTTTTATTACCTTTTAAAGCTAGGCATGCTGGGAAATATAAGAGGCAGGCTTTTCTGGGGAGAGAAGAGAGCCAGGAGCAGGAATACTGTGTGTGGGCCCTGGGAGTAGCAGTTCCTAGCTGCGGAAGGAGCCTGGGGAGGGCTGTCTGGAAGTACTCAGGGAAGGGCCATCAGGGCGCCTAGAGATATGCTAGAAGGACCCTGGGGAAGGGTTTGGGTGCTGGAGAGCCAGAGGAGCAGGCCCGGCTAACAACAAGCACTGGAGGAAATGGCCCTGGCAAGCAGTGGGGCAGGGCAGTTGAACTGCAAAGAACAAATGTTGAGGTTCGCTGACAGTTCTGAGAAATAAAAAAATCATTTTGGGAACACCCGAAAGGAATTTGTTTGTATCTTTTTAGTAAACTGAAAAGTCAAAAAAAAAAGGTTTCATTTTGGGGGGAATGAAAATTTTTGATTTTGAGGGGGTATTTTTTTTTTTAAAATAAAACTGCAAGAAATTTCGAAAAGAAGAGTCATTTGGAATCCAAATTGACAAACAAAATGTTTGGCCTTTTTGAAAAATGGCTTTGCTTTGTTTCCTGCTATGACCCGTTCAGCCCACGCGACACCAATTCGCGGAACATTTCGCCATCACCCGAAATGCATTTAAAAAAAACAAGTTTGGGCTGAAAATATTCTTCCAGCTTTACATGGCAGTGCAGGGCAGAAGCTGCTCATGGGCTAGGGTCCCAGGGCAGGTCACTGTAGTAGAAGGCAGCCAGGGGGACCTCTACTGTGCCATCTGGAGCAGGGGGTTGGAAACTCCTGCCCTACGGAGGAAAGCCTCAGGAGGGCTGATGAAAGACTACATCTATTTGTGTAGACACTTTCGCTTTGCTCTGAAAGGCGAGGACTCTTGTTTGGCCAGAGGGCCAGATAATCCCCAGACTCCGGATCACCCTACTTTCCTGGGAAAGACTCTCTCCAGTGGGGAAACTGAGGCACAGGGGTGCATCCAACCATTGAACAGGTAAGGCAAAGCCTCACAGGGACTATATACAAAGACTCAACATGGGTAATTCAGAGAAACTAAGGACTGCATTGTCTCCAGGAGTGCCAGCATGGATAATTCAGTGCAGAGGGCAAAGCGTGGGGGAAATATAACAGGCCTTATCTTTCGCTGCCTGGTCATTTATGCTTCTGTGGAGAGGACTGTACTTTTTTAAGACCACTTTCCACAAGTATGCATGACTATATAACAAGCCAAACAGTGGGAAATCAAACTCAAAGAGTTCTGTAGGAACAGCAAGGCTATAGCAACTGAAACGAAGAAAGGTACAGGACCGATTCATGTAGTTCAGGGGAATAACCACCATGAACAAAACAGTAACATGTGGAATTAGTAAAAAGGGACAGAGTATCATGTGTCTGTGTGTCTGTAGGTACACATACAGTGAGATTCAACTATTAAATCATAAAGGGAACTTTCTGGCTGCCTTGCATCCTGTGTTTGGAGGTGATCCAATCTTAGCAAGAAAGAGGTTTGGCGAGAAACAGACATAGATGACAATTTCTGAAATGATAAATACAAATATGTGCCCTTTACTGCCCATGGAAGTGGCTTTTAGTTCACTCTGATGGGGCCTTTGATCATCTGCCACTAAATGCGGGGGGCGGAGAGGGGAGAACGGGATGCTAGAAAATTGTGCTGCAATTACGAAGCTATTACAATGCCATCGCCCACGACTGAACAATGTGGCCAGTTTTATCGCTAGTTCCACGCACTTGTTTTGCAGGCGTAACCAGAAGACTGCTGAGACACCCAAGTCAGCTAGTGCTGAGAATCAATTCGCTACTAAAGAAGAGGCTGATTCGGGGAGATGCGGAGCCCATTTCAAAGTACGGGGTGTCCTCAAATACTATGGATTTCGAAAGCCGTTGAGAGGGTTTAACGTGGTGCAGTATTGGGTCCTGCACTCCCTCTCCATGCTGGATGAGTCAATGGAGCTCATCCAGCATGGAGAATAGTGTACATTAGTCCTTGCCACAGCTTTTTTGCAGGTTACAATCAGGCCTGGCCTTCCCTAAAACTCCCAGAGGCATTGCACACTGGATCTGATTCTCTCCTGCCTTGCACCCTGGACCTATACTTGTGCACAGTAAAGGAATGTCTACACTGCATTTTAACTTGGGTCTTTGGTCCCTGGGCTTTATGGATTCGATGTTTTCAAGCCCACGCTTGCATGTCCACACTGCAATGGAAAGCTGGGTTTACAACAGCTGGATCTGGGTCTCGCAGCCATGCTAACATGAACCATACTGCACTGCACACACCACCTGACTTGGGTCTGCGGCTTGACTTGCGTCCACACTGCAAAATGACAGGACTGGGACTGGAGTTCCAGCAGGACTTGGGCTCTCACCCACCCCACTTAGAAGGGTCCTAGGATTCAGGTCCTGAGGTCTTGCCGACCCAAGTCAGACTGATTCATGGGTGGACAGAAGTGGGGCTTGGGCTTAAAAATGAGTCACAGCCCAGGCTTAGTGTGCAGTGTAGACATACCCGAAGTGTGAACTGCTACGCATTCCTAGGGTGACCAGATAGAAAGTGTGAAAAATCAGGACAGGGGGTGGGGGGTAATAGGCACTTACATAAGAAAAAGCCACAAATATCGGGACCGTCCCTATAAAATAAAGACATCTGGTCACCCTACGCATTCGGAACTGGTAGAATTCTTACACCCACAGGTATATTGCTATACAAAGTACAAAGCAGTGAAGAATCAGTCCCAATGCTTATTATTAATAAATATAATTAAAAAAATAATACAAGTAATAAAGAATATAATAATAATTAATAATAAATAGCCTCTCCTCACCCTGTGGCCCCTACAATGCTAACCATAGCTTAAAGCCACACTTTTGCCTACCACAACTAGTTTTAATACCCAAAGACAGGGTTTTTTAAAATATAAGAGTCTTATGATAACACTATCTCTGCAGCTGTGCTAAATTAAGCTTAGAACATTATAGGCAAGTATTTTCAATGTAAAAACCCTTGCTAAAGACATACAGTACTTCCATGTCCGTGCACTTCTGTGAGTCAGCATTGATATGAATATGAGCTGGAAAAAAATCTCCACATTTTAATCTGTTGACAACAGTTTCTCTTAATGTCAAATTTTGACCACCACCCCCCCCCCCGCCCCAATAAAACACGACATGTTTGCAGAATGTTGTCACCAATTTTGATTAGCTCTATTAACAAATAATTAATGAAACACTTAAAAATTCTAGCAATGCCCTTCTTTGAGCTTCTTAGTGCATCATGTCTGTTGCATTCACTTCACTGGGCTTTGAAGCAAGGCTGTGTCTCTTGCTTACATTGCAAACTCTGTGTCTTGCTCAGCACTGACTACATTGTCTGCACTAACTAGAGAACAAATGAAGATGGCTGCCTACCATGGGGATGGATCGACTAGACTATGATATCTAGAAATGATAGAGACAGAGAGACATGTTCACTGCTAATGTGACAGCTGGATCCTCACTGAGAGAGCGGATGGGAATTCCATTGAAATGAACGGATCAGAACAAAACCCTCCGAAGGTTTTCCAAAAATGGAATTGTTGAAATGTCCATTTACAGACCCATACCAGAGTGTACATGCGGGTAGCCTGCTGGGTAGAGCACTGTCCAGGTATGTGAGAGACCCAGCTGTGAGGCCTTGCTCTGCCTAATTTGGAGCAGAGTTTCCCATCCCAAATCACTCTGGGTTTGTCTAAATTACAGCAGCTACAGCAGCACCGCTACAGCTGTGCCACTGTAGTGTAGCCACTTCCTACATTAGCAGAAGGGTTTTTTTTCCATCAGCGTAGGCAATTCACCTCTCCAAGGAGCAGTAGCTAGGTTGATGGAAGAATTCTTCCATTGCTATTGCTAGACCTACAGTGGGGGTTAGGCTGAGCTAACTACGTTGAATAGGGCACAAAATTTTTCACAGCCCTGAGCAATGTAGTGAGGTTGACTTAATTTTTAGGTGTAGACAAGGCCTCTGAATCAGGTGGAGCAGGGAAGCTGTGAGTCTGTCTGAAGAAAACTTGACTGAAACCGAATGTCTCCATGAAACATTTCAGTTTAGATGAAACAGCGCACTGGGGTGAAATTTGATTTAGCTGAAAAACACTTTGCCAAGCTCTATTCATTTATTTAACGCTAAACCATCTCCTAAATGCCAGCTATATTGTCTTGCAGCAAAAAGACAAGGGGTGAAAAAAATATCTGCATGGAGCTGTAATGCACAATAACTGACAGCCTCTCCCTGCTACAGGCCAACACAAAACATGTCAGCAGGCTGGAGGCAGTATCAGACGAGCAGACAGATGCTTGTGTTAGCAGCTCTGATTGTAGAAACTGCCATTCCCAAGTGTTTTTTGTGAACTAGGTGAACTTCATCCAGCACAAAACAACCCTAAAATTACAGTATTGGAAGGTGTTGTCTAGCAATAGTTCAGAAAAGTCTCAGCGATCAGTGGAGCTATGTTGATTTACACCAGCTGATGATCTGGCCTGAAAAGTTCAAATGCACTAGTTGTCTCTTGTGCAGTTTATATTGGATGGATCGATCAAGAAGCACTTTTCTGAGCCCTTTGTATTAGGTGTATCAGACACCTCTCTTCACTCAGCTGTCATAAATGCCAGCACTTATTTTGTTTGAACTTGGAATAAAAGAAGTTGAATACCAACATTCAATATAGCCAAATAACCCCTTTTCTCCCTTTAATTCTCTCTGTGTAGTGCCTTTTACAGAAGCACTTCAAAAAGTAAGAACTTAACAACAATAACAAGAATTAAGCTAGTACGAAACCCAACTAGTGGTGGGAGCTATATGAATCAAAGTTGCCAGTTCTAATTGTACGAAGTTAGTAGTGACTTAAAGTTACCATTTATGCCCAGTTTGGCCTTCGAATCACCAAAATTACAGATGGAAAAGGCCATGCAGTCTTCCTCTCTCCCAGTGCAGGATTGATTGCCTGTAGCAGGGATCAGCAACCTTTGGCACGCAGCTCGCCAGGGTAAGCACCCTGGTGGGCCGGGCCGGTTTGTTTACCTGCCGTGTCTGCAGGTTCGGCCGATTGCAGCTCCCACTGGTCGCCGTTCGCCATCCCAGGCCAATGGGGGCTGCAGAAAGCGATGTCCAGCACATCCCTCAGCCTGCACTGCTTCCCGCCACCCCCATTGGCCTGGAACAGCAAACCGTGGCCAGTGGGAGCCATGATCGGCCAAACCTGCGGACTTGGCAGATAAACAAACCGGCCTGGACCGTCAGGGTGCTTACCCTGGCTGGCCGTGTGCCAAAGGTTGCCGATCCCTGCCCTGTAGCATATTTTCTAATGTCTTGCTTAATTTGTAATATTCCAGTAATAGATTATCACCCAACTGATCTACCTATTATACTAGTAGATACTGATATCTCTCTAGATGCTGTCTATTTATATTGCCCCGTCATCATAGTGCCTAGTAGATCTTGGTGTCAGGAAGTTTTCCCTGATATTTTCCTCCATTCTTAGTGTTTACATCTTTCAGATATTTGTAGACTGTTCTAATTACTGCTGCTATCCTCAGTTTTTAGGTGCCCAATGTAAGTGTCTCAGGATGGGCATCAGAAAATTGAGGCATCCAAAATCATTGGCCATTTTTCAAAGCTTGGGCCTTAACCGGTTGAGCTTCATCTGTTACATTAAGACTATTTATCTGAGGCTTTAATAAAGGTGCCTATCCATTTGGGGTGAAATTCTGGTTCCATAGAAGTCAATGACAAAACTCCCATTCATGTCAATGGTACCCAGATTTTACCCTTTGTATCTAAGAACTGAGGGACTGATTCCAGTGAAACCAATAGGAACTTTTCCATTTAGTTCAGGGGCTTTGGCTCAAGCTCCGATACTGGACACATTGGTATTAGAAGTTCTTTGAGGCAGGTCTTTGTGCCCATATGGAGTCTGGCACGCTCTTGTCGCTCTACAAATAATAGAGAATAATTAGAGCTGGTCAAAAATTTAAATTATTGTGAAAAATGTCAAAGTTGTCCTTGTCACATGCTCCTTCCAGTTAGTGCTTTGGCAAGATCAATGCCATCAATGTGGCAACCGAACGCCAACTGACGGCCCGACACTCCAAAAAGCAACTCAAGCAACGACCTCAAGTGAAGACACAGAGTGAGTGACAAACTTGGACGTCAACCTTTAATGTTGCTTTTCGAGTTGCACTGTGAAAGAAGTTTCAAAAGGTTTGAAATCGAGCCATGAATGTCTTTTGTTTTTGCATTTTCATAATGAAAAGATTATCTAAGTTTATTGAAAAAAAAATCTATGTTTTTAGTTGGAAAAGGGAGGATTTTTTTTCCACAAAACATGAGAAATTTCAGCAATTCTTTGATGGAAAATGTTTGTTTTGGGGCAGGAGGGGAAAGTGCAATTTTCTTTTATTAAGATGAACTTGACCTGCTCTAAGGAATAATTGTTTGAAACACTCACACAAATACACCTTTGGCCAGAGAATGTCCAGCATGTACTCTAGATCATCAATGGAGAAGATGCTCTTTAGTCAATGCAGATCTCACTGAACCCAAATACAAAAGCTTAAAAAGGGTTCCCCTAACATGAGATGTCTCTGCTGGCAAATAACTCTGTGTTTTAAAGGGTAATTGTGACCTAAAGACACTTTAGTGACAAGTGACAGAGGCCATGGGGGGTTCACCAGATTTTACATGGATCCCCTGGGTCTGATATATATATCTATAAATTCACTAAAGAGTAGCAAGTCAGTCTCTACAAAGAGCCAGTAGCCCACTGGTCATTATAATTATTGCAAAATGTCTGAGCAGATAATAGTTAGAAATTATGTATTTATACTGAAAAATTATGTTCTTAAGGATTAGGGATTAAAGCAGGCCACCAGGGGGCGACATACCTCAAGAATATTCCTTTCAGGCAGGTGGCAACAGACCTTTATCACCTGGTCTGTTCATATGTGTTTTGTTTGCCTCACAATGCATGCCTATTTGTACATCGAGCTTGTTGTTAATTAAGAGATTGCAAAATCGAGAAGAGAGGTTAGCCAAAGGAAGAAACAATCAGCAGGGGGTGTCCTGTTATGAAACAAAAAGAGGAATTGTTCTGATATATCTAGGGGTACCCTGGCTCCTTCACTGAGGAAGCAAGCTGACAGTGTGGTTTGTCTTATGAAAAGAGAGTCAGACCCAGCCTAGCTGTAAAGCACTGGTGAGCAGAGCTTTATTAGACATGAGAGTATCTTGTAACTTAAGTCCAGGCTCTACAATGTGTTTTACTATTTTATTTTCTAGGGAACCATTTGTTTCCAGTAGTTCTACTTGCTATTTCTTGAATTTTGGTGCTCGTTAAAGAAACCTATTCTGGATTTCACTGTAAACATATCTCAGCACTGCGTGTTAAGCGGCACAGTGATCTGAGGTGGAAATGGTAAGCTGGGTGTATTGTGTCTTTGAAAGCAGCGGATCTGTGAATACTGCGAGTGTCCCGTGGAACAGAGGCTGGACACTGCAGCGGGATGCTCAAAGGGCTCAAGGGTGGAGTGCACCTTTCACTAGCCTGTAGAGAGACAGCAGGGCCAGCGTAAGCCTAGAGAGGAGGGCTTGTGTTGTCTATGGCTGGTGGAGTTGAGGACCTGACCCTGGGCAGACACAAACATGGCTTCCACACGGTACAGGCAGGTGTTAGCAAGGTGCCTCACAACCCTGGTTAGCTGGGGAAGCATCACAGTAATAGCCTGTATTGGCTATCATAACCATGAGCAGACTCGAGGTAAAATACCTTCATCCCAAAGCCTTTATTTTATCCCGACATTTTGAATGGCTCATTTCCTCTCTGAAACAGGAAGTCAGTTGCCTTGGGCTGCCATTTAGGATGTTGCCGTCCCATCGTCAACGCCTTTGTTCTGTTCGTTATTAAAGGCCTTTACCATACAGGTACTGTGCCGTTGCTTTTAATTTTCTGTAAAGAAATTCATCGCCCTGCTCCATTTGTTGTTTGTTTTGTTTCCCACGGGCGTTCGGAAGGAAACGGAGGAAAAATAATCTCTTGGCGAATCATGGTTTCTCTCCATCATTCTGAAAAGACCAACCCAAATGAACCGTTTCATCACACCCGTGATTAGTCCAGGGGGCAGAGGAGAGAGGAGCAAGCAGAACAGTCACTGGTCATTTGAATACTGCTCTCCAGGAGGTGGTGGTGTCTGTTGGTTAGTGCAGGGGATGGGGAGTCAGGATTCAAGGGTATGTTCCTGGCTCCTGTTGCCGAGGTGAGAGTCGCGTTAATGCCAACAGCTGGAACAAGTTCCCACCCTGAATTGGATCCAGGCCTCGCTGTCAGTTGGAACAGAGGCTGCAGACGGACGTCGAGAGCGTGGCAAGCTGGGAGTGGTTTATTGAGAGAGCCGGCTAAGAGCACTTCTGCACAGGGGCCGGGGAAGGACAGACATGTCCTCCCATAACAATGCTACATGAGTGGCACAGCTCATTGTAGCACTAAGAACTATGGGATGTGCCCCCAGATGTCGTACTGCATCACCTGGGTGAGTGGACGTGGCAATTCTGGCATGGGATGGGTGGCTTTGCAGGGCGGACTCTCACATCAGGGCTAGGCTAGCCCAGGTATCCAGACCCACATGAACTCTGCAGTGAAGACCTAACCTTTGTGTGGCCCCGGGGGTGGGTAATAAAACAACTCTCTGCGAGAGGGGGTGGCGTGAGTCTTAATCAATGTTGTGAAGTGCTGCGAGATACTCAGATGAAAGGGGCGGGAGAAATGTGAACCATTAGCTGAAGCACAGACACACCTTCAGCAGCAAACATTCTGTTGCCATTATTATCTTCTATAATGAAATGTTGTAACTAAAGCTGATGATAATAAGGTGCACGTAACCCTAGGCAAGAATTATGTGACTAAATTATCCCGGTTACCGAACAATCTTGTTCGCCAGTGAAATTATTTTTAGAAAGATGCACAACGTTTAAAAAAATCAAGCTGATGAAATTATACGTTTAAAAGCTAATTTATCCTGCAGAAAATACTCCATGAAGGTGAAATGTCAGGAAAAGCTCTTAACACGTACATAGCCCTTCGCACCTTCCCAGTGCTCTGAATTGTTCAGTGATCATCCAGTGCTAAAGGAGCTTGCAAGAGCTCCGATTTGTTCTGCGTCCAGTTCCAGCTGGGTGTGCTTCACAGTGCCCCATCCAGACTCTCTGTCTGGAAAGCTCAGCCCTTAAAGGCACAGGCCCCAAGACCACATGTTCTGTGAATCTAACACTTTGTCGTCACTGTCAAATAAAGGTGTTTTTGCTGCACAGTGAGTAATGTGTGTTAGTTATCCTACTGTAAAATCCTAGTAGAGACAAACTAGCTAAAACCAGGTGAGGTCAATCACAGGTGTAATTATAGTGTTGACATCACCTAGCTCCTCCACTAGGATTGTTACTGCCCGCGCTGCCCCAGCAGTCATGCGCTCGGCGGGAGCAGAGCGCTCCCGCTGGCATGACTGCAGAGGGCTGCAGCAGTCTCCGCTGGTCTGGGCGGCTGGGACGCTGGACCTGCGGACGGTTCGGCGGTTGCCGCGGCTCCGGCGAGCCTCCGTGCCCATGCCTGCGTGGTCCAGCCATGCCGGGCCGCGCGAGCCCTCCTCCTCGCCGCCGCCATGCCGCCGGCCGTCCGCCGCCCCGCCCCGTCGTCTCCCGCGCAGGCATGAGGGCATAGGCCGCGCAGCCCGCCGCCTCAGATTTTTTTCGCCAGGCGCACCAGCTTGTTTTGCTGGTGCCTAGAGCCGCCCCTGACTGTTGGATAGCTCACGCATCTTAGTTATCCGGCTGTAAAAACAGGGCAGGATTTTTGCCGAGTAGACGTAGCTTAACTCCTACAGACCCCCGTGATGAAGTTAAGAGCTATGTCTGTTCTACAGCTGCTTTTATACATCTTCCTTCTGTCCCCAGCTAGTCCTTCTAGGGGGAAACTGTCCTCCCCCACCAATGTTGGAAAGGCTGGGGTATAGCTTCACACCGTTACTTTCTCACCTTTCTTAGAGGTTTGAACCGCAAAATAGTTACTGTTGCCACTTAAAGCCTCATCACTGGTATATGAGTTTGCACCTGTAGCAATGAATGAGGCAGTTCCTCAGAGATCTTGTTTCAGGCTCTCTGCAAACTCAGGTGGATATTGCTGTATCATTTATACTTGGGTTATATTATGGAGGTTCTCTTTGCAACCATAACATCTTGAAACTAACTTTTTTAAAATAAAAGCTGAGACGCTGGAGAACAACCGAAGGGTCTGTCTGCACCCCACCTCCAGGCTCCTTCCTCATGCCACGCCATAGGAGGTGCACCCCATGCTTTGGGAAACATTGGGTTAAATGACTCACCCAAGGCCAGAGGGAGTCAGTGTCAGAAGCTGGATGTGGCATGGCAGTGTATCCTGCCTTCAATCCTATATTCAGATGATTACACCACACCTCTTATTTCAGCCAGCTCCCCTCCTTCTCACACAGTCTGCCTTTGTGACATTAGACAAATAATTGTTTGGGGGTTTTAATAAAAATGTGCTTTAATGGAAAGCAGTAAAATGGCTGGCGGGGAGGTAGGGGAGACATTATCACAAGCCAGAGGAAGGCTAGTCCAGTGGCCAGGGAAACAGCCTAAGATTTAGGAGCCCTAGGATCAAGTCCCTTCCTTGTGTGACCTTGGGCAAGTTACTTAGTCTTTCTGTGCCTCTATTTCCCCATCTGTAAAATGGGGATGATAGCTCTTCCTTGTCTACTAGGGGTGTTGTGAGGATCAATATGTTGTGGACTGTGAGGTGTTTTTAGCTACTACAGTCTTGGGGACCCTATAAGTACCTAAGATGGATTGATGGTAGCCAGGGCTAGAGTTTATAATCAGAAAATAAAATCACAACGGTCCTGATGCAAAGCCCCTTGCAGTCAATGGGAAAAACACTCAGTTTTCAATGGGCTTTGGATCCAGTGCAAAGTACACAGAAAAACTGCCCTAGCTTGGGGCTCAACTCAGTTTCAGGACCAAGGGCGGACCCTGACCTGCCCAAAGCTCCTCTCTCTCCTCCCACCCCCTTCTCGTCACCTACCCTTGTTATCCCTTCCCCTGGGCACCTGCACAAGGAAAGGGGTGAGCTGGGCCTGGCATTAACCCTTTGTTCACCAGGGATGATGTAGTGCCCCCCAACTTGTCAGAACAAAACACCCAGCAGAACAAACTTGTCTTGTGTCCTGACGGTATCCTTCCAGGCCCTTCACCCACTCTTCTGCTCTCAGAGGTGCATGTAACAGGAAAGCCTTGGCAATGGCTGGCGCTCATAACGGCAGCTGTATCTTTTGGTCATAAGAGAAGTCACTTGCGGAAGCAATACCAGAAGCCCCAGGATACTAGAGAGCAGAAGCTGATGGAAAAGCGTTTGGAAAATGTTTACTTTACCGGCGGTTTATTATGCTCATGACAACTCTGCTTCCCATGGGATACGGAGACCTCTGTACAGCCCACGCGGCAGGCAGGGGCGCTGCACAGAAACGGCAGTGTGACATAGGGCTCACATTATTAGGGCTAACTCCAGAGGTGGGCTGCTTTTCACGTGCTGCTACATCCAATTGTGGGCACTGTGCTCCAAACAGCCATTCAGGGCGAAATAGTCATTGTAAGACACTGTAACAATGTCATCTTCTAACAGGAAGAACACTACGCATGCTAGGGAAATGATAATACATGGGAGGGAGGTGTACGTGTTACAACACTAAATGCTACAGAAATCAATCACCACTAATTGCTTCATATTTCTTCTCCAGGGCCGTGTTCCACTTCTTAAGCAGCAAAGAATCCACAGTGCAGCTGATTTTTGCTTCTGCTATTCCAGATGAGTTAACCACATGTATCCAGCAGAAGCTATGCTAAAAGTCCCTAGTGTTTCCACCTCCCCACATGCACTTTTTTTGTTCATCAGGATCTTTTCCATAAATTTACAATCTGATGGAGGAGGTTGGGAGGGGAAATCCCGTAGCACAATGGAGAACAGGACAATGTCACGGTTTTTATAGCTGATGGTGCATTTCAGCAGTTGTTGCAAGCTACTCTGGCATGTCACATCATAGAACCATAGAATATTAGGGTTGGAAGGGACCTCAGGAGGTCATCTAGTCCAACCCCCTGCTCAAAGCAGGACCAATTCCCAACTAAATCATCCCAGCCAGGGCTTTGTCAAGCCTGACCTTAAAAACCTCTAAGGAAGGAGATTCCACCACCTCACAGGAGTGGACACCATTTTTCTTCATTGGTTTGGTGCATATTACTTTCTTCCCCCACAGAGAATGTTACTCCTTTTGGTGTCACTGTTTCTAATTAACATGAATGGGAATGGAATGGGAAAATATTGCTACAAGTTCCTGAAGTTGTTCCAAATTAAAAACACATTGTGCTAATATGCATGCCTTAAGATCCTTCAAGCACGGTGTCACCGTTATTTTAGACTGCCACCACCTCTGCCAGATAGGTAAGGGTTACTATAACTGTAGAAGGGGACTTTCAAAACCACCTTCAGAATTTAAGCCTGATCTCCATGAGAAAGTTGCCATGGTGTGAATCTAGTTAATTTGGTGTCAAAAGTGGTGTGGCGCCATATATCGGTTCAAACCAGGCTTATTTCAGTTTATCTTAAATCAATTAGGAATTGGTTTATAACAATCTGGAATAAATCACTCTTAAACTGAAATGAACATATCCACACAGGAGTTTGCAGCAGTTTAGAACCAGATTTAAGTCAAATCAGTGCAACTTTCTCATGTACGCAAGACCCAAGAAGCACGTTGACTTTCCTTGGGTCTTGTGCTGTTTATTAGACACTTCTGAAAATGGATCCGGTAGCCCCAAACTGTCACTTAAACTGTGAACTTAAATATGTAGCCTAATTTTCAGATCGCTGATCACCCACCACTTTCACCAGAGTCCCTGGGAATTGCTGGTTGAAAATGCAGCAAACATTTCGCTGATGTTTTCTATCAATGTGTTTTCTCGGAAATTTAATTTGTATCTTAAACTGAATGTTGGGAATCCTCCACAAGGTCTACTACTGCTCAGTACTTCTGAAAAATCAGTTTACGTATTTTGGTGCTAAAATATGGATTTAGGAGTCTAATTTTAGACACCCATTTAAAAAAAGAATCTATATACACACACATGGGGAATCAGGGGCGGCTCTAGGAATTTCGCCGCCCCAAGCACAGCGTCACGCCGCGGGGGGCACTCTGGCGGTCGCCGGTCCCGTGGCTCCAGTGGACCTCCCGCAGGCATGCCTGCAGATGCTCCACCGGAGCCGGGGGACCAGTAGACCCTCCGCAGTCACGCCTGCGGGAGGTCCACCAGAGCCGCCTGCCGCCCTCCCGGCGACAGGCAGAGCGCCCCCCACGGCATGCCGCCCCAAGCACGCGCTTGGCACGCTGGGGTCTGGAGCCGGCCCTGTGGGGAATGAAATATTATGTGGCATAGGTATCAAATGAAAACTACTGGCTGGGTTTTCAGTTATCCTATCTCTCAGGTTCTTCATAACCTTGAACATTGCATTACGTTTCCAAGTATGGAGTGATTCAGTGTAACACAGAGCCAGCATGAATTATGGCTCTAAACAAGTCTTTTCTGTATCCAATTCTCTGTTGGTTGGTTGCATCCAACATTAGGGATCTTTGAATGAAAGTTGACCGAGAAAGAAACTTATTACCCATGCTGCTGGCTAAATCACTTAAACTTCCTGATTCAGAAGCTCTGTGCTGTTTCATTGCCTTTTCCTAGCTTAGTACGTGATGCCAAATCAAGAATGAACCAGGTTGAACTTGCCACTTCTCGGTTTGTCAAAGGTGAGACTTAGTCTAAGTGAAACAAAACCAGAAATCTTCTTTTGTCTTTGGAGCTGCTGCAGGATGGGTTGATACACTGGACTAATGCTTCAAAACTGCCTCACTTCGAGCAGAGGTTGCAGCCTACCGAATTCCTCAGGATGCAAGAAGAATGGGTATGTGGAATCTCAGGGTGAGATCCATAAAGGTACTTACATACCTAAACCCAAGATATAGGCACTTAAATCTTGGGTTTAGGCACCTAAATCCCAGTTTTGGCTCTACTACAATCCACAAAACTCCTGCTGAACCCTGTAGATGCCTAAACTCATTTGGCACCTAGTTTTTCAGAATAAAACTTCCCAAGCTACTTATGTTCCTGCCTCTAGGCATGTGCACTGCTGCATCTCTCAGGGCATCTGGATGTCTATCTTCTGCCTAAGCCCCAGAGCAATTCACAGACCAGGTGAAGACAGGTGTTCAACCGCCTAACTCGTGCGGGGCCCGATCCGGTAGGAGTGCTCAGAGGCCACCTACCAGATTGGCTTCTATTCAAAATCCCACCAGGGATGGTGCTTATCTGATAACTTTTAGCCCAGTGGTTAGAGCACTCACCTGGGATCTGGGAAACCTAGTTCCACCCCCCTCTGCCAGAGGAGGAGAAAGAATTTGATTCAAGAGACAGTGAGTAAGGATAGTGGACACAAAAGGCTACCTATAAAATAAAATCATAACACGTTTTCTAGATACTATACTTAACAGGATAACCTCCTGTTTAAAGAAGTTTATCTCACCCCAAAGGTCTCTTGCAGCTTTCAACCAAGGCTGGTGGTGATCCCATTTTCATGAGTGTAAATGCACTGCCCGTTTACTTCCTAGGTACAGAATGAATGGATGGCCTCTGTGGCGTCTCCTTATAACCCCAAAGTTCATTGTCCATACTCAGTATCCCCCCACCCTCCATTGCTTGTTTTTCCTGTGTCCACTTCCCTGTTGACCTCACATCTCTCTGTTGACTTCATCTATAGATGAGCATCCATTGTGTTCGCTTATAGTGCTTAATTTACAAGGGGACAAAGAGATGGGGAATAAACATCTTTGGTCTGACAGAAACCCTGTTTCTCAACTCTGCCTTGATGCACACATTTTCAGTATACATCCATAATGCCATACATGCTAGCTTTATGTACATTTCACAATGCTATTAGTGATCAGTGTGCCCCTGGCTTTCATTTAACACCTCACATGACATTCTTTGGTGAATCCAAACGTACGTACCAGTATAAGGATAGTTAAGAACTGGAACAGGTTACCAAGGGAGGATGTGGACTCCCTGTCACGGGAGGTTTTTAAGAAGAGGTTAGACAATCACCTGTCAAGGATGGTCTAAGTTGACTTGGTCCTGTCTCAGAATGGGAAGGATGGACTAGATGTCCCCTCAGGGGTCCTTGCAGTCCTACATTCCTACGATTCTACGGTAACACAGGCCATAGTACATCCCTGTATTGATTCCTGCTTCAGGTCCGATAGCTGTGATTGAAATAGAGCAGGTCTTTTAGAAAAACATTGAATCTTCATTTTAAATTTTCCAGTGATGGAGACTCCATAATAACCCCTGAAAAGTTGTTCCAATGGCTAATTACCCTCACTGTTAAAAATGTACACCTTATTTCTAGTCTGAATTTATCTAGCTCCAGATGTTGGATCTTGCTTTACCTCTGTCTGTCTGGACTGACGAGAACCTCAGCTATCAAATCTCTTTTTCCCATGTTGGTACTTATGGACTGAATTGTGATCAAGGGCCCCCTTAACCATCTCTTTGATAAACCAAACTGATTGAGTTTCTTGAGTTTATCACTATAAGGCATGTTTTTCCAATCCTTTAATCACGTCTGTGGCTCTGCTCTGAATCCTCTCCAATTTATCAGCATCCTTCTTGAAATGTGAACATCAGAATTGGACACAATGTTCCAGTAGCCATCGCATCAGTGCCAAACACAGATTTAATAGAACTACTGCTCCCACTCAAATATCCCTTTTTATAAATCCAAGGATTGCATTTGTCCTTTGAGCCACATTGCACTGGGAGATCAAGTTCAGCACGTCTTTTCAGGGTCATTATTTCCCAGCTTAAAGTCCCCCAATCTGTAATTATGGCCTACCTTATTTGTTCATAAATCCATGAACTTACATATGGCCATATTGTTACTTGTGCCCAGCTTCTTCTTAGAGTATTAGCAACGTGCCTGAAGAGACACAAGATCGGGATTCATCACTGAATTTGGTCTGCTGGTTGGATCCTTTGCTTCTCTGGCCCGGGCCGGGTACTGATGGGGAGTGTGACATGAACACTGATCCATGCCTCCCTGTGCCCAGCCTACCAAGCAAACCAGATTGCTCTGTATCAATGACCTGTTCTCTTCAAAAAGAACAGGAGTACTTGTGGCACCTTAAAGACTAACAAATTTAGCATGAGCTGAGCTGATGAGCAGCACTCTTCTTCAGAGATAGAATGGAACAACACACAGACGGGGATATTTATACATACACAGAGAAAGAGAAAAGAAGGATAACAACAACAAGAAAAGAAAAAGTCTAATTGAGATGAGCTATCATCATCAGGAAAAAAAAAAAAAAGAAAATAAATTAAAGAATAGAATAGAAGGTGTGTGTGAGAGACTTAACATAGAAATAGATAGATTCAATTAAATGAATGAACCAACCCCACCCTACTACCAACGATATATACGCCATCATGTGCCAGCAAATGCCCATGCCCATGTACATTGGCCACCAGTCTCTATGCAAAAGAAAAAAAAAACACAAATCTGACATCCATCAGGAATCATAACATTCAAAAAAGAAGTGGGAGAACACTTCAACCTCTCTAACCTCACTGACAGACTTGAAGAAGGCAATTTTGCACAACAAAAAAAAAAAAAAACAGACTCCAGAAGAAGACTGAAAACTAAAAAAAAAACAATTAGATACAATTAACTCTGGCCTAAACAAAGACTGGGAATGGTTGGGTCATTACAGACTAACATGGCTGCTACTCTGAAACCTGTTCTCTTCAGTATTTACCATTCCTCCAATATTTGTCATCTTCACACTTTGTCAGTAATTATGTTATGTTTTCTTCCAGGTCATTGATAATGTCAATCAGTAGAGGGCCAGGAACCAATGCTGTGAGACCCCACTAGAAATAAACCGGCTCTGTTATGATAGCCCATTTTCAGTTACATTTGAGACCTGCCAGCTAGCTGGTTTTGAATCCATTTCATGTGTCACAGGCTGATTTTGTATCATTCTCATTTCTTAATCAAAGTGTCATGTGGTACCAAATCAAATGCTTTATGGGAGTCTAAATATATTGCATCAACACTATTGCCGTTATCAAGCAAGCTTGTCATTTTTTTTTTAAAAAGTGGTAGTAAGTGAGTTTGACTAGTTTGACTAGCAGAGGGCAGCAATGCAAATACACACTAGCCAGTTCATTACAAAATGCCTATTGAAGAGCTACAATGTATTGTTTTCCCCTCCACCACATCAGCAAACCCATATTGCCAACTAGAAGAAGGCTATCAAATAAATAAATAGAACAAAGCCTTTGCGATGTTATATCCTGGAAAAAAAGTGGAAGAATACCTGGGTACTGTCAAGGCCTAGATATTAGAGTGATTTGTGCTGCAGAAATACCTTAGATAAATAGATAATGAGGAACATTAAAATTAAGATCTGTTTGGACATGTTTCAAGGGCTGATAAGGCTGAAGCTGTGAACTAGCTAAGGGTCAAATGTTTCAGGGAAAACACTGAAACTGGCCAGTAATTAACTTGCCCGCTAGTTTCTGTTTTAAATGAAGTCACACACACAAAGTGAGAGTTGCACTATTAAGAATTTTATATTTTTATGGCTGGGAGTTAATTTTTATGGTGATGCTCATGAATACACCATTGGTCTAGTCAAAATGAAAGATGAATACAAGTTTGCAAATCAGCTCGGGGGCAGTAAAAATTGGTGTGGGTTTCTGAACAATAAGAGATTGTTTTGGAAACTCAGACAGAGTCACAGCTATGTTTCTCCAGCCTTAGTAAGCTCCATAGTTGTCATATTAAGCCAATGATGTATGAGTGTTTGCTTTTCGTTATGAATTCTAGGTACAGCAGCGGGAGCACTGGTACGAAAGGAAGTCAGAATGAATCCGCTGGACTTTTCCCCCTCCCCAGCTCACTGGGGAAAATATTTCAGCCTTTTATCTTCGCAGTCTGAATCTGAACTCCTTATTTAGGTAAAACTACTCCTGAAGTCAATTCTTTGGGACCTAGGGGCTACTGCCTCATACCACCAGAACAGATAGATGATTGGGGATCAGGGATAGCTTAGTGGTTTGTACATAGGCCTGCTAAACCCAGGGTTGTGAGCTCAATCCTTGAGGGGGCCACATAGGGCTCTGGGGCAAAATCTTGGTCCTGCTAGTGAAGGCAGGGGGTTGGACTCAATGACCTTTCAAGGTCCCTTCCAGTTCTAGGAGATATAGGTATATCTCCATATATTGTTACTGATGATCTATCGAAGCTATGCTTGTTCTTTAAGTTCTCCAGCAGCAATGCAAAATCACTATTACTTTGCACTTCTACAGGGACTTTCATCTGAGGATCTCAAAGAGCTTTACCTGCTTGAATTAACTAACAAAACCACACGACTTCCCTGCAAGGTGCACTCGAAAAGAACTCTCTTTCCTGTTTCCTAAGGATGAGATCCCTGTAACAGAGCAGGAGCTGTGGAAAGGCCCCAAATGGTTCAGCTGCTGTAGTTACACTGAGTAGAGGCAGGGAGCACAGGACACAGTAGAGAGGGATTTGGGGTGAATGTGGGGGCATAGACAGTAGCTCCATGATTATGTAACATTTGTAAAGCCTGTGTCATGTTCCCCTCCAGTGGCTAGTCCACAGAGAGAATAACAGCCTACTAAAGCTGCTAGCTAGCAGTTACTTCTCTAGTTCCAGCAGTAGTGATCTGTGTGTTTGTGTTCAACATCCTAGGTTCACACCCTGTTGGTGACCCGTGATGGTGGGTGTTATAGTGAAACGCACCCAGTAACCACAAACTCCCATGTCCGGGCTGCAGAGTTTGCATCTCCTGTTCCAATGGGCTGGGATGGTGGTTGCCGTGGGGCTGTCCTGTGCCTGGACCATGGGTTGGAGAGTGAATTCCATAACCCAGCCCCTGTGTTATCCGCTGGACAAAGCCCCTTTGTTCTGGCCTTGCGGATTGTTTGGGAAAAAACAGTATGTGATTAAGGACGGTACCCTAATGCATACACACAAGGGAGCTGAATTCAGGTTGCACAGGCAGCCATAAATCTGGCATTTCCTAACTCTCTAGTGCTCGACTTTCCAACCCAAATAATGTTTTAACATAGCGTTGGTATGTAGTTATACAAAGAGTAACTGCCGGGGGCGCTGGAATGGGGGTCGGGGAAGAGTCAGGGGGTCATGGCCCCTCCCACTTTTTAGCAGCTGTAAGGGTGAGCGGGAGGGGGGGAAGAGGAGTGGAGAGGAGCGAGCAGGGGGCAGGGTCTGGGGTGGGGGCGGGAAGAGGCAATGCAGGAACAGTGCCTGAGCGAGAATGGGTGGCATGAGGGCAGGACTCAGAGAGGTAGGGTGACCAGATGTCCAGATTTTATACGGACAGTCCCAATTTTGGGGTCTTTATCTTATATAGGCTCATGTTACTCCCCACCCCCATCCTGATTTTTCACATTTGCTGTCTGGTCACCCTACAGAGAGAAGGGGTGTGGGGGCCCTTGGAGGTTGTGTGGAATTGGGGGGGGGGCAGAGCCATGGTTCGGGTGCCTGTGGCCCCCCTACTTTTTAGGCACTTTCGATGCTCCTTGTTACTGCTTGGAGTTGAACCTCACTTTAAGGCCCCCTTGATGGGATCCTGGCAGATTAGGGGCTTGGACTAGGGGCTGCATGCTTTAATGGGTAACATGCAATGTAACAACAGCAGGCGTGCGGTGACATTCATGTGGGATGAGCGCTGGGGATGAGCCTAGCTTTGAGGGCTGATGTATCTTCCACGTCTCAAATGTTTCCAAAACTAGAGGTATTTTAGAGGCCTTAAGAGAAGGGGAATTTATCACAGGATAACAGAGTCCTGCTGCTAGATAAATGCCAAGGGAGGGCACGGCCCGGTTGTCAGGGAGATATTAATGGAGGTTTAGCTGTCTGAAGGCATCCTGAGTGAAGCACTGTAGTGCATCGTGCCTTGACTGTCTTTGTATAGTCAAGTACAGATGGAGAAAAATGGACTCGGTTTTGTGTTTCATTCATTTTGCTTTTGCTTAGCTTATACTTTTCAGGTACCATCATCGACTTCTTAAACTGCTGCTGTGAGAGGAAGCAGAGAGAGACAAGGTAACGTTTTGCATTTACACTTCACTTTTCATCTGTAGATCTCAAAGCACTTTACAACATTGATATTAATTATTATTAATGTATTTATTTAATTTGATTGTATTAGCATAGCACTTAGGAACCCCAATCCTGGACCAGGACCCTGCTGTGTCAGGTGCTGTACTAACACAGAACAAAAGACTGTCCCTGCCCCAAAGAGCTTACAGTTAGTCTCCCATCCATTTTTACAAGTGTGACAATTGTTTGAAGCGCGATTAAGGGACTTGCTCAATGTCACACAATGAATCAGGAGCAGAGCTGGGGATGGAATACAGGTCTCCTGTTTGCAGCCGCATCAGCAATTTAGCAGACTACAGCTGATTCTGTAGATAAGAATCAGCTCATCATGCTAAATAAACTATAATATATGCCTTAAAGTGACTGTGCCTTTAAAAGTTGGCCCACGTTTGCTGTGGAGTTTTAAAACCTGTTTCTACGAGATGATGAGTTTCCTCAACTCCTGTCAGTGTCAATGGGAGTGATCATCCTGGAAGAGGAGGTTCTCATCAGTCACAGTCTTGCCAACCCGAATTGCTTAAAAATCATATTTCAAGCCTTGAAAAGATCACAAGAGAGACTTAGAAATCAATAGGTTTAAAAAAAAACAAACTTGGGTTCTTCTTACTTTTTTGCTGGTGGCTGGTGCCTTCAGAGTTCATTTTTTCAAGCTTTTCTTCATAGCCACAATGATTAGAAACTTTTCTTTTTGGAAAAAAAAATGAAAGCTGAAAGTCTCAGAAGATAACACGATTCCAGCAACTGAGGATTTAAGAAAACACACCAAATAGCACAACACTCCTCATAAAATCATGAACGCTGGCACCAATGCCTCAGCACCTCACCGGGTTGGTTCCTGGAAATGCTGCAGTGCCCACAGGAGATGAATGAGCTTTCACCCTAGAGTGAAATTCACCCATCTGCAGAGGGCCAACACACAGCTGTATGCAACACTTCAGGGCAATACATGAGCCTCCTATGGGGCACAGCCCTTGAGCTGGTTATGCACAGCGTGAATTTCAACCCCTAGAGTGTCACCCAACGGGAGGTGAAAGGGTGTGGAAGCAGACTGGCCAAGCACTCTGCTCCCATTAATTGTACATTCGCTTTTAATCACTGTTTTACCACAGTGCTTTGGGGATCCTGCCCATTGTGTTGGGTGCTGCACAAACACCGAACAGAGAGCCAATCCCTTTCCCCAAAGAGCTTACCCTCTAAGTATGCATGTTTGCCAGAAGAAAGCCACGCAGCCTTTGTCAAATTCCTTATATGAAACTCCCCTAATTTGGCAACCTTTCCACCCACAAGTCCAATAATTTATGTATCGTTTATCCTACAAGATGGGGAAGATGTGTGTGGGGCGGGGGGGCTGAAATCCATGCTTGTTTGTTTATTTTAAAGTTCTACCACATTTATAATGCAATTTTCCTTGGAAAAAGATACTGTTTTTAAAAAATGTTTATGATTCTTGAGGGTAGGTAGATACATCCAAGCTAGGTGCTTTAGGAAGGATGCGGGACAGGATAAATAGATGGACAGATGATTTTAGTCGTTGGCTTTTGACCATTTGACTAATCTCTGTCCTGCCACAGCTTTCTCTCTCCTTCAGACAATTCCTTCCTGTTTCGGTCCCCACTTCGGCAAAGCTCTTAAACACAGACTTTAAATAGTGAGTGCGACTTAAGTATGTGCCTTAACTGAACTGTTTTGTTGAGTAGAGATGGTCTGCTGAATCAGGGCTCAAATGGGTGAATTTGTGAAGTTTATTATTTGCAGTAATTATTTGTGTCTAGTCTATCCCAGTGCTTTTAGCGAAAAAGCTAGATGCTTATTCAGATGATGTACTGCTAATGATCCATGTGTGCAAGGATTTGTTTACCTGATGCTCCCCGTCACAAGGTGCAGGGCTCAACTTTTAAGTGGGGCAGGGGTCAACTTTGCTGGTGCCAGGCTTAGCCCATCTCCCCAGGTAAAGGGAATGAGCCCAGAGGCCATGTGACATGAGCGCGTAACTAGAAAGCAGCCCTTCTGGGGAATACAAGGGCAGGCTGAGCTCAGCCTGAGAGCGTAATCACAGATTATGGGTGTCAAGCCTTTGTCCGGCGTCTGGATTGGAATTTAACAAGTTCAATTCAAGCTCAAGCACTAGTGTTTGAAATAAAAACAACTGCAATGAGTCCGTAACTTGGTTTAGGGCCTCTCGGTTACAGCAGAGCAGATAAAGGATTCATTCTGCTTTTTCATACTTAAAAACATACTAAATATGCTCATTCTATAGTACTTTTGTCACATTTTTGCTCTTCGGTTTGAAACAAAAGCAGAAATGAAACATTCCTGGCACAGAGGAACCAGCCAGCAGCGGATTGAAAAGAGCTGGGTTCTTGCAATTCAGTACTGAAATATTTTGGTCATGCTGGATTGTTAAAAGTCACTTGGTCTGTGAAATGTCAGCTGCTCAGGAACGGCTATATCCACACTCATAGGTGATCAAAAAAGAAACTACCAAGATCGAGGGAAGGAGAATTATTCCATTTTGATAACATCTAAACGTTTTCTCCTGTTATGTTTATATTTGGGCAACATTCAGATAACTCTTTAAAATCATTTCTACCGTATCAGCTACCAAGCTAATTTAATATTCATATTGTGTTTCCTTGGCTGTGAATGTGACTTCCTGAGGTCCATTAGGGACATCACTATTGCTATTGCCTTTACTTGGAAGATGCTCAGATACAATAGTTATGGACTGCCATATAAAACCCTAAGATAGAAGGATGTGGATATACACTTGTGCAGGTAGTGCGAGTACATACATTTTATACAGACCATCAGGATGTGCACAATTCTAAATGAAATAACTACATGACCTTTTTTTCACTGTTCCTCACACCTGTTTGTGAATCCCCCAGCCCCACCCTGCATTGTTTCAAATCTAAAATTTGTTTGTGAACTGTATTGGGTGGGCACGTTGCCCTGTAAAGCTCACAGGATACTGTGAAAAACAACAGTTTCAAACATTAATAAGGGCAAAGAAACAATATAAAGGGTCCTGGAGAGGTTAGATATTTGGGCAGCAAGAACAAAACTGTGATATGATGTGGTTTCTTGATGTCCACATTTATCTGTCCTGCCTGGTTCCAAGAGTGATGTGCAGTGGAATCAGATCCTCAGCTGCTGTAAAATGGTGGCACTCCAATGGATTTCACCAGCTGAGCATCTGATCTCCTGATGCAGTGCAGCCCGGGGCTCCCATGATGCACTGTGGTGGCTCAACAAGAGAGAAGACTGTGGTGCATCATGGGAGATGTAGCCTGGCTTCTAGTGGAGAATGGGAGCACGAGGCACCCAAACTATATACCTCCTGAGACACACTGCAGCAGCATTTCTGAATTAACACTTCTGGTTTTCAGCCACCCAAAATGTTCAACTTAGAGGGGGGCATTGAGGAGAGGGAAAGAAAAAAAATCTGCTAATTTGAAATTTTCTATGGGAGAGGGAATCCCCATTTCCTGACCAGCTCTAATACAGAGGCATTTCCTGGAAAATCCTGGATATGGTTTGTGCTCGATGCTGAAGACCCAAAGAAGGCTGAATTGAGCACTACTTTTCTTTTTTGTGTCTCCCAGTCAGTATATATTTTCAATTGCTGCTGAGATGATGCCTCGGTCTAGTCAGCCATTGTGGCCCCTTCACAGAAATAGATACACTTTGTAGTTGCAGAAAGGCTTTCTCTGACACGAAAAGGCCACATTATTGCTTATTGAAAATCTGCACAAACACTTGAGTTGTATGTTTATATCCCAGCCACCTTTAGCCTTTTCCCCTACACGGAGATGTAGATTAAGCGATGACTCCTGCCCAAAGCTTGTTGCATCACATCTGGCTTTGTAACGTTAGGTATAATATCACCACAGCTTTGAAACCAAAGGCCCATAAAGGTCATTAAACCAATCATGCTACACTAAATGTCAAAGGGTTTGCTATTTATCTGCATGCCACGCAAATTTGCGTCTGGCCCACTATAAATGTGCCTCCACACCTGGGTTAAACGTCCTGCAGCAAGATCATAAAGCATGTGTGATAATTTCTTTCTTCAACAATTCTTTTTATTAAACAACCCACATTTGCATAGCTCCTTTCACCCTACAGCATCCCAAAGCACTTCACCAAAGGGTGTTGTAAATCAGATTTGTTTGCTGCAAGTGTTGGAAAGTAACTAAGGGTATGTCTACACTACGGGATTATTCCGATTTTACATAAACCGGTTTTGTAAAACAGATTGTATAAAGTCGAGTGCACGCGGCCACACTAAGCACATTAATTCGGCGGTGTGCGTCCATGTACCGAGGCTAATGTCGATTTCCGGAGCGTTGCACTGTGGGTAGCTATCCCGTAGCTATCCCATAGTTCCCGCAGTCTCCCCCGCCCATTGGAATTCTGGGTTGAGATCCCAATGCATGATGGGGCAAAAACAGTGTCGTGGGTGATTCTGGGTAAATGTCGTCACTCAATCCTTCCTCCGTGAAAGCAACGGCAGACAATCATTTTGCGCCCTTTTTCCCTGGATTGCCCTGGCAGACGCCATAGCATGGCAACCATGGAGCCCGTTTTACCTTTTCTCACTGTCACCGTATGTGTACTGGATGCTGCTGACAGATGCGGTACTGCAGTGCTACACAGCAGCATTCATTTGCCTTTGCAAGGTAGCAGAGACGGTTACCATCCCTATTGCACCGTCTGCCATGCCATTGTAAATTGGCAATGAGATGACAGTTATCAGTCGTTCTGTACTATCTGCTGCTATCATGGGTGCTCCTGGCTGGCCTCGCTGAGGTCGGCCGCGGGCGCATGGACAAAAATGGGAATGACTCCCCGGGTCATTCCCTTTTTATGTTTTGTCTAAAAATAGAGTCAGTCCTGCCTAGAATATGGGGCAAGTGTACTAGAGAACCAGAGAGCACAGCCGCTCTGTGTCAGAGCCCCAGAGATCCCACAGAAATGATGAGCTGCCATTCTAGGGGGTGTACCTGCAACAACCCCACCCATTGCTTCCCTCCTCCCCCAACCCTCCTGGGCTACCGTGGCAGTGTCCCCCCACTTGTGTGATGAAGTAATAAAGAATGCAGGAATAAGAAACACTGACTTTTTAGTGAGATAAAATGAGGGGGAGGCAGCCTCCAGCTGCTATGATAGTCCAGGCAGGACATTAAAGGGTTGGGGGGAGGAGAGGAGCTCAGCCTCCCGCTGCTATGAGAGTCCAGGCAGTACAAAATCTTTTCTTTAGACATGAAAGGGGGGTGGGGCTGATGGAGCTCAGCTCCCTGTTGCTATGAGGAGGATGGTTACCAGCCGTTCTGTATCATCTGCTGGAATTGACCAGGAGTCATTCCTATTTTTACCCAGGCGCCCCCGGCCGACCTCACCGAGGCCAGCCAGGAGCACTCACAGGCTGATGATGACGATGGATAGCAGTCATATTGTACCGTCTGCCACCGGGAAGGGGATGCTGGTGTTTAGCGCTCCAGCACCCCATCTACCAGCAGCATGCAGTAGACATAGGGTGACATTGAAAAAAAGGCGATAAACGATTTTTTTCCCTTTTCTTTCGGGGGGGGAAGGTGTAAATTGCTGACATACACCCTGAAACACCCGGGAAAATGTTTTTGACCCTTCAGGCATTTGGAGCCCAGCCAAGAATGCAAATACTTTTCGGAGACTGCGGGGACTGTGGGATAGCTGGAGTCCTCAGTACCCCCTCCCTCCCTCCATGAGCGTCCATTTGATTCTTTGGCTTTCCATTACACTTGTCACGCAGCACTGTGCTGAGTCCCTGCTGTGGCCTCTGTCTATCATAGCCTGGAGATTTTTTCAAATGCTTTGTCATTTCGTCTTCTGTAACGGAGCTCTGATACAACAGATTTGTCTCCCCATACAGCGATCAGATCCAGTATCGCCCATATGGTCCATGCTGGAGCTCTTTTTGGATTTGGGACTGCATCACCACCTGTGCTGATCAGAGCTCCACGCTGGGCAAACAGGAAATGAAATTCAAAAGTTCGCGGGGCTTTTCCTGTCTACCTGGCCAGTGCATCCGAGTTCAGATTGCTTTCCAGAGCGGTCACAATGGTGCACTGTGGGATACCGCCTGGAGGCCAATACCGTCGATTTGCAGCCACACTAACCCTAATCTGACATGGCAATACCGATTTCAGCGCTACTCCTCTCGTCGGGGAGGAGTACAGAAATCGGTTTAAAGAGCCCTTTATATCGATATAAAGGGCCTCATTGTGTGGACGGGTGCAGGGTTAAATCGGTTTAATGCTGCTAAATTCAGTTTAAATGTGTAGTGTAGACCAGGCGTAAGAAACTTTACAAAGGCTGCAGCCACTATTTTCTACAAGTCCTTACTCACAAAGAGGTGTGCCTCACATACATACTGTAGCACCATTAGCTCCTGCCTTCTGGAAAGAGTGCTTCTAGTTCAGACTAAACCGAGCGGTGGTGGCAATGGTGGATCAGGCATGTGGGATGTGGGGGAGGGGAAGGTTTCGAGGTTTTGATTTACAAACTCTTGCCCATATTGCTTTTGATTTAATAGTTTAGTAATTAATCAGAGAGAACAGAGAGTGAGTTTATAAGAAGCCGATAGAAAAAAAATCAATGGCTGAGAGTACATTGCTGCTTGGGGGGAAATAAAGGCTGCAGCCGACTGAGCTAAGAAAAATAATCTCATGGACACGTTGCGAGGAGAATGAATTCAGGTTCATTTATAAAAGGACGTCATCCTTTCACCTTTACCCAGCATGGCGCAGCTGGAAACACGGCAGGCATCGCAGGGTGACAATACATTGACTAGCTGGGGGCTGATTCTCCATTGCCCCTTGACCCCTTTGCACACACTAGGCTCGCCTGAAGAGATTGCAAAGCAGTTGGTATCCCGCCCCCCCAACCAGTGCTGGGCTCTATACGTGTAGAATCAGTTCTCCTGGCTCTAGGCCCTGGCCCTACAGGAACCTGGGTGCAGGGGATCTCTTGGAGGAGTGAGCTGGGAGAGGAAGGCGATGTGGCCGAGTCATTCCTAGACTATGGCTATTCCCCAGCCACCTCACTGCCCAGAGGCGCTGGAGTGCAAGCAATTGCAGTCCTCAACCAATGAGACTCTTCCCACTCCCGCCAATGGCTTTTGCTCAGTCCCTAAAGCTAGTGTAGGTAAAAGCAGGGGGAGAGGGGAATCGGCCCAACGTTTGCGTCGGGAACAAGTCTAAAGGCCCCGATCCACTAAACCTTAGGCTAAGTCTTCGGTTCAGGTACGTAAGTCCCAATTTTAGGCTCCACTGCGATCTGCGAAACTCCCACCAAACCCTGCAGGCTCCAAAACTCACTCAGTGCCATGGGCGGCACGGTGCACAGGCTGGGGAAGGCTGTGCCACCCCAAAGAGCCCCACGAGGCCCCGCCCACACTCCTCCCTGAAGCCACCTCCTGCTTGGCTCCAGCCCAGACAGGCTGCTCCTCTTCAGTACTGCGGGGGCGGGGGCTGGGGCTGGGGCGGCCGGGACTTGGAGTAACTGGGGCCGCCCAGCGCTGGGGGAGGGCTGGAGGCACTGGGGGCCTGCCCGCCCTGCACTCGGGGGAGGGGGCAGCAGGGCACACGTTGCCCGCCTGGCATTCCGGGGCTAGGGCAGAGGGGCTGGTGTCCGCTGGCAGGGGCGTCCAGGCTCTGGCAGAGGAAGGGTGCGAGGCCGGCAGGGGGCCAGCCACCCCCAGCAGGTGGTTCACCCACTGCCCATGGTCAGTGCCTAAGTTTCCAGGGTAAAAGCTCCCTGCCAGATTGGGTCCCCTTCAAAATCTGGCTGGAGGACGAGCTGCTGCCCAGCTTATAACTTTCAGCCCAGTGGTTGGAGCACTGAGCTAGGATGGGGGAGACCCAGCTTCAATTTCCCCCCTTGCTTAGCAGGAGAAATAATTTCAATTCCTGCCTCTCAGGGGAGTGCTCTAACCCCTGAGCTATGGGATAGTGTGATGGCAGATGACTCCCGCCATCTCCCCTGCAGAAGCTGTTCCACTGTGGATAAGTAATGAACGAATAACTGGAGGAAGGAGACTGGGTCTCCCATGGCCCAGCTGGATGCCCTGACCACTAGGCTACAAAGTCATTCTCTCTCTTGTGCTTTCTTTTCCCTGACCCAGTGACTGTCCCGCTGTGGATAAATACTTAGTCATTGGGCCAGAGAGGGGAATTGAACCTGGGTCTCCCACTCCCCAGGTGAATGCACTAACCACTGGGCTAAAAGTTGAAGGGGGGGTGGGGACAGCTGCTGCTGCAGCATCACCATCCCTTCCGTCTGTCATATGTGGGTCCCTAACTCATTCCCATAAGAAACTACTTAGGAGCTAGAGCCACCTGCCTCCTGGCAGCAGGTGTCCATTCAGGGATCGCTCAACAGAGACAGGCACCTCTCTGCAACCTGGACTTAGCTCCTATGTCCAGGAGGAGGGCAGGGCTTAGAAAACCTCCCTATCATCCGTGCATCCCATTGGCTAGCTTAGGCGGCTTCCCCACCTACCGTGCTGGCTTTTGTGGATCACATTCCGTTGCACCGCTCGCTCCCCAGTCTTTGATCCTAGGCACCTAATTCAGGCGTGTGAGTCATAATGGGTTCTTGTGATTTTCTAGGCTCCTAAAAGTAGGCGCTTAGTGTTTCAACACCTAAGTCCCTTCATGGATCCAGGCCTAATACCTTTTGTTTGTGCAGAAGGCATCGCAACCCATCCTACTGTCTCCTGTGACTCATCCCAATTCAGGGGCCAGGCTATTATTAAACATAATGAAAAGAAAAGCTAAAATACCAAGAAATACAAAGGAAATGGTCCGAGATGTACTCTGGCTTCCTCTCCAGTCTAAAAAAAAAAAAATCTGACTCATCTCCACCGCTTCACCAGCCTCTTTGTGGGGTAAACAACTGAGCAGAAGCAGCAGCTTGACTTTTTTAAAGTTATTTTTGGTTGTTTGTTTTGGGTAAAACAGTGGCTAACTCAGGAGAAGCAGCTTACAGAATCTTTTCCCATCTGAACAAGGCACTGTGGACCCAAATGCATCAAACTGTTAATTGATTTTTAAAGGAGAATTATGATGCTTTTAACAAGCCACTTAGCTTACTAAGCATTGTTAGGGTAGTAGCATGCATTCCACTGAAATGTGCTGTTTCCCGATGAGAGTCCCTAATTGCTTATAAACCACACTGTTTATTGAGTATTAGCAGTGGCAGAGTTGTTTATTATGGGAGCATATTGCTTAATGCTTGTAAAAAGCCATATAACAAATATTCTCTGCCTTTTCTCTCCCCTCCAATGCTGTTCACTCCATCACTAAGTTTATCAGTTGGGAGAGAGCAGTATTTGCAATGTTATGCAGAGATACAGCTAAGCAGCAGGTTGCCTGGTAACCCCAAAGAAGGGGCTCTGTTGACTCCACTCCATATTTTTATCTATGCATTGGCTGTAATTAATAGGTCAGTGACCCAATGAAGCATTGGATTAAGTCAAACTATAAACACATTGATCTAGTGAAAAGTACTCTTGTACACGGGTTCCATATGATTATTACACACTATGTTCTGGCAAGGCAAGCATGAATCATTAATACACCCAGCTGAGCCTGCTGCTCTCTGCAATGAAACACCATAAGTCAGGCCTGAGTAATGCACTCTTATGTTTATAAGACACGAAGCCCTCAGTTAGCATTATCTACAGGGCTATTAGTTTGGAGCAGGGACGCATTCCCTTTTCTTTCTTGTGACGTCCATCATTCCTGTTCGGGCAATAGATAATATTTACTGTTGTGCACAAAACACCAAGATAAATGGACCGATATGCTGATACCTGTTTATATCATGGACTCTGGACTCGCATCTTCTCAATATGACAGATGTTGTCTCTCTGCTGTTGCACCCATGGGGGTGTTCCGATAGCCCCTCTGCTCCGACCACTCTTCCATTATGTAGCCACAATGCAATCATAGAATATTAGGGTTGGAAGAGACCTTAGTAGGTCATCTAGTGCAATCCCCTGCTCAAAGCAGGACCAACATCAACTAAATCAGCCTCAACAGGAGAGCTGATGGAGGCAGCCCCACCTCAGAATATCCCATAGTTCAATGGTTAGCGTTGGGATAAAACATGAGTTGGGAAAACGGCACATCAACCTGACCACGCTTACCACTTTCAGCCGTAACATAAGAACGTCTATGAGTCTATAACATACACAGCATTCTCCTGTTCAAATCCTTTCTTCCTCCCTGGCAGAGAGGGCAAGGAATTGAACCTGGGTCTCCCACATCCCAAGGAAGTGCTCTAACCACTGGGCTAAAAGTTAAGGGCAGTGGCACCTCCTACTCCAGCCATTTCATGTGGAGCTAGACAGGTGCCTAACTCATTCCTCCAAGAAGCACATTAGGCACCTAAGCCATCTGACTCCTGTTCTTGAATCCCTGCAGCCCAGACTTAAGCATCTATCAATGAGAAGGGTGGGGCTTATCACACACCCGTTATCGGCATCTCCCATTGGCTAGCTTAGGCAGTGCCCCACCTGGCACGCTGACTTTTATGGATCTCACTGTTAGTTGCCTCTCTCTCCCCACATTCATTGTAGTGGGAGCCTGGGCATCTAACCCAGCTTTGTGGATCATAGTTCTAGTCTCGTGGGGGGAGAAGGGGGGTTAGGCACCGTGTGACACTCAGCATCAGAACACCTACGTCCCTTCGTGGAGCCCTCCCTCATGCCTGCCCAAACTCTCATGGGAGGTCTGGAGTAGAGTCAGGAATGAATCCAGCTCTGCTGAGGATCAGTCTAGTTCCTTAACCACAAGGACATTCTTCGGCTCTTAAAACTTGGCAGTTCATCGAGGCGGAAGCTGCACAGCTCATACCAGAACAGCCTTGGGCCCCTTTATAGTACGTCAGGCAGAGACCACCACCCGGTTCTTCAGAGGAAGGTGCAATCCATCTGCAATTATCTATACAACACCCATCATCTCAGAGCACTCTGTATCTGGAAAGATCTTCTAACAGGGATCCAACCTTACTTGCCCTCAGCAGAAATGCAGCCACTTCTGGGTGAAATGTGCCAACCATTTATCAGCGTAAAGCCATTTTTACAACAGATAAGCAGGGGTGGGAGCCACGGGGAAGAGGCAGAGCAGGGGCTGGAGCAAATGCATACTTTGCATATGGGTGCCCCAAATTTCCTGGTGCCCTATGCAACTGCATTCGGGTAAGGATGGCCCTGCCTTAGCTGATGTAGTTTTGATGGATATTGCTGGGGATTTCAAATGGCCTTACATGGAAAAATCCAAATCCTCAGGAAAATTGAACATGAACATCTCTGGAGCTAGTATGTTTCAATTAGTTTTATTAAATAAGTTTATTAGAAAAGCACCAGCAAAGGGAACACTGAAAATCCACAGCGTATTTCTGTCTGTGTCAAAATTCTAGACGCCAATGCACAATATGAACCATGGCCATACTGGGTCAAGACCAGTGGTCCATCTCGTCTAGTATCCGGTCTTCCAACAGTGGACAGTGCCAGATGTTTCAGAGGGAATGAACAGAACAGCGCAATTATGAGTGATCTATTCCTGTCATCCAGTTCTAGCATCTTGCAGTCAGAGGCTTAGGGACAACCAGAGCATGGGGTTGTGTCCCTGACCTTCTTGCCTAATAGCCATTGATGGACCTATCGTCCATGAACGTATCCAGTTCTTCTTTGAACTCAGTTCTACTTTTGGTCTGTACAACATCCCCTGGCAATGAGTTCCACAGGTTGATTGTGCATTGTGTGATGAAGTACTTCCTTTTGTTTTAAACCAGCTGCCTCATAATTTCATTGGCTGATTCCAGTTCTTGTGTTATGTGAAGCGGTAAATAGCACTTAGCTGTTCACTTTCTCCACACCAGTCATGATTTTATAGACCTCTATCATATCCCCCCTTCGTCATCTCTTTTCCAAGCTGACCAGTCCCAGCCTTTTTAATCTCTCTTCATATGGAAGCTGGTCCATATCCCTAATCATTTTTTGTTGCTCTTCTCTGTACAAAGAACAGGAGTACTTGTGGCACCTTAGAGACTAACAAATTTATTTGAGCATAAGCTTCCGTCGGCTACAGCCCACTTCATCGGATGCATAGAATGGAACATATAGTGAGGAGATATATATATACACACACACATATATATATATATATATATATATATATATATATAAAATAATAAATACAGAGAACATGAAAAGGTGGGAGTTGCCCAACCAACTCTAAGAGGCTAATTCATTAAGATGAGCTATTATCAGTAGGAGAAAAAAAAATTTTAAGTGATAATCTAGAGGGCCCATTTCAGACAGTTTGATGAGAAGGTGTGAGGATACTTAACATGGGGGAATAGATTCAATCTTTGTAGTGGCTCAGCCATTCCCAGTCTCTATTTAAGCCTAAATTGATGGCATCTAGTTTGCATATTAATTCAACTTAATTCAATTAATTCAAAGGGGGGGGTGTCACAATATTGTCACCCTTACTTCTGCACTGCCTTCAGATCTGGAAGCTGGAGAGTGGCAGCTGTTAGCCAGGCACCCAGCTCTGAAGGCTGCACCCCACCAACAGCAGCACAGAAGTAAGGGTGGCAATACCATACCGTGCCATCCTTACCTCTGTGCTGCTGCTGGCGGCAGCTCTGCCTTCAGAGCTGGGTTCCCGGCCAGCAGCTGACACTCTCCAGCTGCCCAGCTCTGAAGGCAGCGCCACTGCCAGCAGCAGTGCAGAAGGAAGGGTATCAGCACCGCAACCCCCTCCTACAATAATTTTGCAACCCCACCCCCACCCCACTCCTTTTTGGGTCAGGACCCCTACAGTTACAAAATCTGAAATGTCAGTGTTAATAGCTGAAACCATGACATTTACAATTTTTAAAAACTTATGACTGCAAAATTGACCAAGATGGATCATGAATTTGGTAGGGACATTCAATCTGTGATCCACTATAATGCCCAGATCCTTTTCAGACGTGCTACTGCCTAGCCATTTATTCTCCATTTTGTAGTGGTACCTTTGATTTTTTCCTTCATATGTGAGGTACTCTGCAAGATTAACATGAATGATTTCATACTTCAGGACAGAGAACCCACTGCTTGATCCTGTAGCCATGGAAGTCAGTGGCAAAGGGTATGTCTACGTTGCAGTCAGAGGTGTGACTGCAGCATGACACCAAGCTGAGAGGGGTTGCAAGCACTTTAGAGGACAAAGTTAGAATTCAAAAGGACCATAGAGAATTGGTCTGAAATCAACAAGTTGAAATACAATAGAGGACAAATGCAATTATATTGTTTTAACCCATTCTTTGCCCAAAAGGGGTAGCAGACTTCTTACCACAAGTCAGAACACTTTGCAAACATTTATTAAACCTCACAACAGGCCTGTGAGGTGGGTATTATTATCCCCATTTTACAGACAGGGACACTGAGAGACACGCTACTATGGGCCAGCAGATGGCACGCTTTTTATTAAGTAACCATCTGTACCCCTAGACCAGAGGTGGGCAAACTACAGCACACAGGCCACATCCGGCCCAGCCCTTGAACTCCTGCCCAGGGAGACTAGCTGCCTCCCCTGCAGCCTCAGCTCACCCTGCCGCTGGTACAATGCTCTGGGCAGTGGGGCGGAGAGCTCCTGGGGCAGTGCCGCTGCACAGCCTGGCCCGACCCGGTGCTCTGGGTGGCGCGGCTGTAGTGCCTCAAGCCACTGGTGCTCCAGGCAGCGCCAAAGGGGGCAGGGAACAGGGGGGTTAGATAGAGGGCAGGGGAGTTAGGGGTGGTGGTCAGGGGGCGGGGCAGTCAGAGGGCAGGGAACAGAGGGGTTGAATGGGGGCAGGGGTCTGGGGGCAGTCAGGAAGGAGGGGGTTGGATGTGGCAGCAGGGGGGCAGTTGGGGTGGGAGTTGTCAGGGGACAGGGAGCAGAGGGAGTGTCAGGGGGCGAGAAACGGGGTGGAGCGGATGGGGTGGGGGCCATGCTATGCCCCTCTCCCCTAACCGGGCCTCCATACAATTTCCAAAACCCGATGTGGCCCTCAGGCCAAAAAGTTTGCTCACCCCTGCACTAGCCGCCTCCTACAAAGCCCTGGCATAACACTGAGCTCTTTGGAAAATTTTGCCAAATTGTCACTGTGGGAGTTTATGGGTGCTTAAAAATCTGGCCCCCTAAGGAACAGCCATCATCTTGGTCATCGCTGGCACCTGAACTGGGGAACTTCACAACCACAATCAAGAGCACGAGCATCTACAGCTCCCGCTAAAAGGCTGAGACCCCAGAACCGCCAATGTATTTATTTAGGTGCCTAAATCATATTGACAGATGGGAGTTCGGCACCTAAATACCTTTGAAGATCTGGGCCTAACTGCCCTAGCTGGCATCTGTACCAGCCCCTATAGCAGCCGTTTGGAAACTGTACATCGGGACCCCAAAGTGGGTCAAGCCACCATTTTAATGGGGTCACCAGGGCTGGCATTAGACCTGCTGGGGCCAAAGGCAAAAACCCATCACCTGGGGCCAAATCCCGAGCCCCACTGCCCAGGGCTGAAGCTGAAGCCTAAAGGCTTCAGCCCTTTGCGGTAGGGCTCAGGTTACAGCCCCCCCCCCCCCCCGACTCCTTGACACACACACCCCACCCTACCTGGGTAGGAAGCCCTTGGGCTTTGGCTTTGGTTCCCCCACCCAGGGTGGTGAGGCCTGGCAGGACTCAGGTTTCAGTTCTCCCTCCTGGAATCATGAAGTAATTTGTTGTCAGAAGCGGGTCGTGAGGCAATGACGTTTGAGAAATCCTGCTCTATAGATCAGACAACAGTGGAGGTGGACCAGGGAGTTACGCATACAAACCTATAGCGAAGGAGAGTGAGCGTCTTCCACTCAGCATAACAGGAACGTTTCAGGCAGGAAATAAATACTGAAATTAATTTTCCACCCAGGAAATTTTTGAAGTAATTAATCTAGAGGGAAGAGAGACAAAGAGGCCTCCTTTCTCAGCCCCCGTACAAACCTGCCATCGATCTCAACTCCTCTTGTCGGCCTGATGTTAGCATGATGAGAAGAGATTTTGACAGCAAGAGCGCTGCCCTGATGTCTCACATTTTAAATCAAGTCAAATCAAACATGGATCAGAAGAGTGTCGTGCAAATAATAACAAGGTATTATGGCCCCTTGGAGGTGTTTTAGCAAAAGAAACAAGCAGCCAGCATGAGACTTTTCCCTCATCGCTACAAGTAATTGCATCAGATATTACAGAAGAAGGGGTTGCTCTGGCATTCAGGCAATGAATTAAAAATCCCTAATGGCACAGGCAAAGCTGGTAGATTGCTGGTGGTTTTGTCACTTAAAGGCCTTTTGAGGTTGGACTGAGGGCTGTACCGTACAGAGGAGAAAAGGCAGCAAAATAGTAGCAACTGCAACAGACATAGAGGCTGTGGCACTGTAGTCTGGCAGTTATTGTGAGAAAATAAGATGCTTCATGTCTGGGGAGGCAGTGTTGCCCAGTGGTTAGAATGCTGCACTAGGACTTAGAAGACCTGACTTCTGTTCCTGCCTCTGCTGGGTGAGCTTGGACAAATCACTTTTTTGTGCCTCAGTTTCCATATGGGTAAAATGGGGACACTGTCCTCCTTTGCAAAGAGTTTTGAGGTCTACTGACAAAACATGTGATACAAGAGCTAGTTATGATTATTCCTACCTTTGGCCTTGGCGTCACTGTACCTGAGCTGCAGGATTGATCCCTAACCCTAGCAATGTTGTCAACATGCTGGAGCATGCAACGGGCTGAGTCTAGTTACATGGAGCACGAAGTTAGGGCTCCTCCCAGCCATCCCCAGAAAGGTACGTGACACTGTACTGTATGCAGCAGGCCACACAACTGTTTCTTCGGGTTCAAATAGCATTTGCTGGTCAATACTGAGATCAGGCCATGCATGTCTATATCTCCTATCTGCCCCCCAGTCTTCTCACCTGTTTTTCATGCCACTATTCTACAGTTAGAACAGCCTCCCTTCCTCAGGGACATCTCACCCTTCCTTAAAACCTGCTTGTTCTAGCTGCCCCAGATGGCATGCATTGAGTGCCCATAGACAGAGCAAAGCATGGTCCTTCCAGTCCAAAAGGGTTTGATTTATAGAATCAGGAAGACAGCAACAAGAAGGTACCAGGCAAGATCTCCAGGAGAGAGAGCGAGTGTGTGTGGAGATCCTGCACTACCATGCTGTAGCAGCTCACAGGACAAGATGGCAGCTGTCTCTGCAGAGTTCTTAGAGCCTTACCAAGTGCAATACACAGAAAAGTCACCACTGTCCCAAACTATAGCCAGTGTGTTTGTTCCCTCCACTTCTAGTGTTTGATCTGTTTAGTGTATCAATGTCTTGGTCTTTAAGGTCCTTGGGGTAAGGAACCTTGAGCCAGATTTTTTTTAAAGGTATTTAGGCACCTAATTCCCATGGAAGTTAGGTGCTAAATGTCTTTTAAACTCTGGTCCCTAGTCTCTTTAGCATGCCTGAAAAGCACCTCGCATGCTTATGGCAGTATATTAATGATGCATTTTAATAAATAACAGTTAAGGTGCCATGTTGAAGGGCTTGCAGCCCAGAAAATGAATTGCCCATCTCACTTTACAGCTCCGTCATTGGCACCTTGAAGAAGTAGCTCATTAATGAGGACAGGAGGAGTGGGGGGAATCCAATTTCCCGCTTGCAGTGTTTTGCCAGAACCATTGATAGCAATTTCTGCCATTAGTCTCCTTCAGAAACACTAAGAGTCATTACTGAAATGGCATGGCCAGAGGGTAGCCTGCATCTGAGAACAATGAGGAGTCTGAAAACTGTTGAATAACTATTATTAAAGCATGACAAGACTGTCTGCGTTCGAGAGTCAGGGAATAATTAAAGCACGTGCTGGGGCAGGCACCATGGAGCTGAAATGCGAGCAGCTCGCTCAGTCACCACGAAGTAGCACGTTCCTATTTCAGTTTGAGTGGTGCAAACTTGAAAACCCCTGGGGCCCGAAACTCTGGAGTTCTTCACTGCAGCTTTGCCATGGCCTCCCTGCCCAAGTCACTTAGGGACAGCTCATCAAAAGGCATTTAGGTTCCTAACTCCCCTTGATTTAGGTGCTTAATCCTTTTGACGATTTTGGATGCCCTTCTTTAGACACCTATGCCAATATTTTCAAGTGATTTGGGGTACATCCATTTTTGTGTGACTGCAGCTGGAGCTGAGCACTCTAAAAAACAAACAAAAAAACCCCAGGCTTTTGGACCCAGAATCTTAAAGATACTTATGGACTTAACTCCCATTGAAATCAGGCACCTAACTACCTTTGAGGATCTGAGCCAGCTGCCTAACATTAGTCACTCAGAAGTGGAGACACCCATCACATTGAGACTAGAAAGCTTAGGACGTACCCTTTTTGTGCCTCAGTTTCCCCATTTGTATCAATGAGATAATTTTGCCCCTTGTTGCTTTGCTGCAGTTTACTGACGTTAAGTGCTATCAAAGTGCTAAGTTTTACTGTTGTTCAACAGTCTTCCATTCAAATATAAAAGGCCCAGAGACACCCTGTGCCTCTTGACCATTGGGGGGACAGAGTGAGGGCAGCCAGCTTCAGCAGTGTTACAGGGCACGCTCAGTCCGTGTGAGCATGCTCAGTCCGAGCCAAGCAGCAAAGCTCAGGGTCATAGGGACCCCACCTCACACACTCGCCTCTGCAAATAGTTACTTCCCAAGTGCATTTCCAAAGCAGGCAGGCTAGCCAGCATTGTATATATAGCGTGCTTCAGAAAACTGAAAGGATTCTTCTGAGGCAAACCAGTCAGCCTCTTTGCAAGTGGATGAAGCTGAGGGCGGGAAGCTCTCCCTTAAGCATTTACCTGAATTGGTCACATAAATTAGCAGGCAACTGACAGGAGCAGGCATATTCCTCCCCCCATATTGCTCATTTACTCATAGGAAAGCTGTTTGTTTGGTAAACAACATTGTTATTAGGAACCCAGGGCTATTGTAAAGGACAAATGAATAGGACATGTCTTGAGGTGTGCTACCACAGCCAGCTATTCAAAGGCGCTTTTGCTAGTTACTAACATACTGTAGTTGTTCTAGCACCAGAACTGTATTTTGGTCCTTATTAACTCTACCACATACTTGATAGGAGGAAATTAAGCTCCCTCCAAAAAGGGCTGTTTAAATAGATAAGCCCAGGCCATACAAGAGGAAGGATGGCTTGGTAGTAAGGTGGAATATCAATGAGTGGGGTTTTATTTCAGGATCTTGCAGCTAGAATTACTTGGACAACAGGGGTAAAAAAATTAATCTGAATTTTTCAGTGACAGAATCTTACATTTCGCCCTGAAACTTGATTCTGGTGAAAAATTTCTGCCCAGCTCTTGCAAGGACCTCATGTTAGAGTTCTGCTGACCTCCATAACTCACCGGGGTGGGGGGGGGGAGGGCTTTGAAAATTGGATAAGCATTTAATTAAGAAGGGGCAGCTCCTCAACTGTTGAAAATAAGTATGTGACTTCACTGAAGCCATGCTGAAGTGCTGTCCTGAATCATGGTCCAAGCAAGTTTTGGCTCTGTTTTCCTTCACTCTTTTCTGTAATCATCCAAATCGGGGCTGATTCACAACAGCTGAGGATCTGGCCCCATATGTTTCTGGGTTTCTCGTCACTGCAGAAGTAACTTCAGCATTGTCCCCATCTCGAGTCCTAGTTGCACACGAAGAGCCAGAACTGGAAGCTGTTAGTGCTTTTGACTCTGGCTTGGCAGGGTGCATAGGTGACAGCATGAGTTAACACAACTGCTCTGTGTGGCCTGAGTGTTATTTTGTTGTATGGCTGCTCACTCAAGAGGAGATCACAGCAGAGTTAACTCAAGTTCAGACCATCATAGTCAATAAACAGCCTGAAAAGAGATGTCTTATTTCCCATGAACCCTGCAGAACGGTTGGTAGGCTGAGGTTACTCTACACTATGCTGGCATAGCTATCTAGGATAGAAGCAACATACCCCGACATCATCCACATGATGCCACACCATCACCGGTTCATTCACCTGCACATCCACAAATGTAATATACGCCATCATATGCCTGCAATGCCCCTCTGCTATGTACATCGGCCAAACTGGACAGTCTGTACGGAAAAGGATAAATGGACACAAATCAGATATTAGGAATGGCAATATACAAAAACCTGTAGGAGAATGCTTCAATCTCCCTGGCCACACAATAGCAGATCTTAAGGTGGCCATCCTGCAGCAAAAAAACTTCAGGACCAGACTTCAAAGAGAAACTGCTGAACTTCAGTTCATCTGCAAATTTGACACCATCAGCTCAGGATTAAACAAAGACCGTGAATGGCTAGCCAACTACAAAACCAGTTTCTCCTCCCTTGGTGTTCACACCTCAACTGCTAGAACAGGGCCTCATCCTCCCTGATTGAACTAACCTCGTTATCTCCAGCCTGCTTCTTGCTTGCATATATATACCTGCCCCTGGAAATTTCCACCACTTGCATCCGACGAAGTGGGTATTCACCCACAAAAGCTCATGCTCCAAAACTTCTGTTAGTCTATAAGGTGCCACAGGATTCTTTGCTGCGTTTACAGATCCAGACTAACACGGCTACCCCTCTGATACTTGATACCCCGACAGGAGTTCTTCGGCTGGTGTAGGAACACCACCTCCCTGAACAAGGTTAGCTGTGCCAGAAACAATCTGTTGACGTAACTGTGTCTACCCAGGAGCTTTGTCAGCCTCGCTGTCAGTCAGGGGTATGTTTTTTTTCATCCCCTGACTGACACAGCTATGCTGGTACAAGTTTTAAGCATAGACCAAGCCTCAGGGTTTGACCACACGTGGAGTACTCCAAGAATAGCTGTTCCAGAATAACTCCATATGTGGACTCTTGTAGAACAAGCACCTTGTTCCGGTTTAACATAAGTGGTTTCCAGGCACACATTCCAAATAAGCGCATCCACACATAGCGTTCTTCAGGAATAACTGCTGTTTGGGACTAACACTATGTGTGCATGAACCCTTAGGCCAGGTAGACACTAAAAAAAGTTAAGTCAGCCCAGCTAATTTGCAGGTTAAGAGTGTGAAAAGCCACACCCACAAATGACATAGTTAAGCCACCCTAATCTCCTATGTAAATGGCACTACAATGTCAGTGATTCTCAAACTTTTGTACTGGTGACCCCTTTCACATAGCAAGCTTCTGCGTGCGAGCCCCCCCCCCCTTATATTAAAAAGTGTTTTTAACTTATATTTGACACCATTATAAATGCTGGATGCAAAGCAGGGTCTGGGACGGAGTCCAACAGCTCGTGATCCCCCACATGTAATAACCTTGTGACCCCCTGAGGGGTTCTGACCCCCAGTTTGAGAATCCCCGCACTACAAAGGAAAGCTTTTTGCCTATCGACCTAGCTACTCCCTGTCAGGGAGATGGATTAACTTTGACAGGAGAACCCCTCCCATTGCTGTAGGAAGTGTCCATGCTGGAATGCTAGACGTGCAGCCTTGCAGCATTCTTGCTAGTGGTTTAAGTGTAGACCAGGGGCGGCGCTAGGAATTTGGCCGCCCCAGGCACGGGGGCACGCCGCAGGGGGCGCGCTGGCGGTCGCCGGTCCCGCGGCTCCGGGGGACCTCTTGCAGCCGTGCCTGCGGAGGGTCCGCTGGTCCCGCGGCTCCGGTGGAGCTTCCGCAGGCATGACTGCGGAAGGTCTGCCGGAGCCGCCTGCTGTCCTCCCAGCAAAATGCCGCCCCAAGCGCACGCTTGGCGCACTGGGGTCTGGAGCCGGCCCTGGTGTAGACATAGCTTTAGTCTTGTTCTGGATTAGGGACGGGTAGTTCATTTATGTGAGATTGCTTCTCCTAGGCTGAAACTCATGGGAATGCAGGTTGGTTTTGGGTGGAAACCAGGGTTCCTATTCAGCGATGCATTTAGCACATGTGTAAATCCATCCCTATTCAAGACAGCACTTGTGTGTGTGCTTAAGTCCATCTGGATCTTGAGCACGTGCTTGCAGTTAAACACATACTTAAGTGCTGTCCCGAATCATGGCCCAAGCAAGTTTGGGCTGTTTTCCTTCACTTTTCTGTAATCATCTAAATCTATAACTCAAAGTGAAGCTTATGAATTCAGACCCCCTCCCCCAAAAAAGCCACCAAGGTTCTCACAAGCATATGCAAACAGAAACCATGAGTAACAGACAGGCCTGATTGTAGCAGATTGTTGTGAAGTTAACACTGAAGCATCCAATTACTTTCAGGGTTTGACACTACCATTCATCTGACAGTGGCTTGCGCACTGCAGCAGGCTTGCAACCAAACTGACATTTTTGGTAAATAAAATGCTTCACAGATTGTACAACAAGCATCAAGACTTGTGCACTGTGGTTCCTGGACCATTAACAGTATCATTAGTGCGGGCTTAGGGTCCATTCCCGCTCCCACTGAAATCAGTTGGAAGACTCCCACTGATGTAAGTAGGAGCTAGATTGGACCCTTATTAGGAAAGGAAGAGAGAGAGTCAGCAGTTATGTCCTAAACCAAGTCTCTCATCTACCCCACATTCACAGCATTGCACAACTGGGCACATGCACAACGTGGGAGAGCTAGAGGATTAATCTGTGGCTTCTGCTAGACGCAGGACAGGATTTGCTGGACCAATGATCAGAGCCAGTTTTGCAAACCCGGTGGGAGCGCCATGCAGATTTACACTGGCTGTGGATTAAGTTGACCTAGGAATAAGCAGCTGCAGCTGCTGTTAAACTGGTGCAGCTCCCATCCACTTTATGCCAGCACTGAATTTAACCCTGTGCATTCAGGTAAGAATTCAGAAAGGCCAGAAGATTTTGAGAGCAGCCTTTAAATTTGGGATTTGACAGAGCAACTTGATGCAGAAATTGAACTTCATGGAGGAATTTTTGTATTTTCTTGTAAGCTTAATTTTGTGCATTCATTATGCAGCAAGAAATAAGCAACTATGATAAAATATCTTGCTAACTGTGGCTACCAAGGGATTACACAGATTCTATTGTATTATGCAGTTGGTCTTCTGCATATTTCATTGACTCAGGCGGGAAATATTACAATTTTTAATTTCCATATTGCCAGATTATCATAGACTCTCCAATGATTTGCTTGTTTAGAATCTGTCAATTTCTGCACAATGCAATAAGAATTTGACTACCCAAACTCTCTTAGGGGTGTTTTTTGGGATCAATGATTGGTGAGGCTATTGTGCCATGAATAGAAGCCAATCATTACCATTCATTTGCCCCACCCTCATCCCCCTCTGCACGTAAACAATGTGCTAATAGATTTCAGCTTGTTAAAAATGAAACTTAATAGTTAATCTCTGGAAGTCTTTAGTAAATATCACAACACCAGAATGTCACTTAAATACAGAAGTGTGGTATCTATTATACATCTATTGCATGCATAATGACTTTGTGCTTTGAGCTATAAGACTGAGAAAAACTATCACAGGTAAGTATTATTACCCCCCTCTTTATAGTTGGGGAAACTGAGGCATGGAAAGATGAAGTGACTGACCCAAAGTCAGTCAGTAACACAGCCTGAAACAGAGCCCAGATCTTCTGGCTCTGGGTCCTATCCATTGAAGCATGCTGCCTCCCAGGTTTGGATGGATTAATTAGGCTTGTTAAGGCATAAAACTGGGGCTCAGGAGACTAAGGTTAGAGCCACAGAAGTACTTAGATGCCCAAGTCCAACATTTAGACATGACCAAGAACCTCAAAACCACCACTCAGTTGCCATCGGTCCCAGTCGGTGCGGGAATTTCCACTGTTGAAGTCCTTTAGGCACCCTAGTTTTTGCCAGTGGGCAGGTGCACAGCTCCCTCAGTCTAGGAGCTCAGGCACCAAACTCATCCCTAGGTCTTCCCCTGCCTATCTTGTTTCTGCATCCCGATCCAGTAGGCATTCTCGGAGCACACCTAAGAGCTGGAGGAGAGGGTGGGGACTGAAACCTGGGTCTCCCCATTGAGTGCCTGTGAGGAAGTGGGAATGTTCTTGATGTGTTATGTGAATGCTGAGTTGGGAGTATTAACCTGGGAAGGTTACAGGGGAGTTTGGGACGGCCTGCTTTAGGGAAGGGAGAATACCCGAGCATGTAACCTCGGGTGGGGGGTTGGAGGCCAGGTAACATCTCGGCCCTGGAAAAAGGACAAAGGCTGGGGGAGGAATGGGGGGAGGCTGAGTGAGAGGCTGGTTAGAGCTGGCTGGGAAATGGAGAGGGGGGGCCCCGACGGGGCTTGGGCTTCCCAACGGGGCTGTGGCCTCTCTGGGGGCCCCAGATGGACCTAAGGGGGTCCTGTTGTCTGTACCAGCAAGACCTGTTTTGGACTGTGTTCCTGTTGTCTGTTTTACTGGCTGGCTGAGAGTCATGGTGACTCGCAGGAAGCCGGGGGTGCCGGGCCTAGTCTCCCCCCACACTCCGTGACACTGCCTTAACACTGAGCTACAGAGTCACTCACTCTTTGGACCAGTGCATATTTAGTTATTCATACACAGTGGAACAGCTCTAACGGGAGGGTTTGACAAGCTTGCCCCAGGCTACCCGAGAGCCTAGTAGTGAGGGGGCTCTCCTGAAAGAGGAGAGAGTTTAAATCCCTTCTCCACATCAGGCAGAGGGAGGAATTGAACTCCCAGGTGAGTGCTCAAATTACTGAGCTAAAAGGTTTACAAGGAGGCACCAGAACCACTTCCTCTGGGTTTTTTTGAGGAAAAAGTGGCTTGGCTTCAGGAGCAGGTTCAATGGCTAAGTCCCTTTGGATCTAGCCTAGGAGTCCAAGGCTGTTTCCATTGAAGTCAATAGCAAACTCCTATTTAGTCCAATGGTAGCAGGAGCAGGCTCCTGGTTGGTCACTACAGGCAATGCAACAGACTTCCCCTGTGACCTTAGGCATGTTGCTAAGTCTCCATGTGCTTCAGCTATGAAATGGGGTTACTACTTCAGAAGGGGTGTTGAAAGGGTTTAAATTAACTGACATTTGTTAAGTGCTTGGAAGCTCTACCTGAGGTAAAGCATTTCAGTGCATGCTTAAGTGCCTTGCTGAATGGGGATATGCTTCGGCATGTGCTTAGCGTAATCTTGCAAGGCGATGAGGGCCCTCAATTTCCAGTGGAGGATCAGGCCCTTCAGATCATCCCCATGGAAGGTGCCATAGAAGTCACTATGATTGCACCACCTGAAGAAAGACAGTCCCGGTATTAAGTAGCTTTGTCTGTTTAGACTGTAACCAAGTTTTGCTATCCTATTTTACTGATGGGTAATAGAGGCACAGAGAAATTAGGGGTCTTCATTGTCTAGGAAGATGGTAGCAGAGCTAGGAATCAAACCCAGGTCTCCCGAGCACCGGTCTAGTGCCTTAAGCACAAAGCCAGCCTTCCTTAAGAGAAATTACAAATATTATGAAAAACAGAAAAGTGCTCCACATTATTCTCATTATTTCAACAGCAGCAGCAGGTAACAGCAAATCCACACAGCATTTTTGGAGCCACCCAGAATTCCCAAGAAGTATCTTTTAGCTCCGTTGCAATTATATACTCGTATGACATGCTAGAAAACAGCACAGCCAGGCTTGGGAGCAACAATTTGTTGTTTATGAATAAACGTCCCCCGCATCAGGAAGAAAACAAGGAGTGGAACAGTGACTGTATTTCCCTTCAGAAACTCCCAAACCTTTGTAGGGTCCTAGGAAAAGGTTTGCTGAGGGGGCAGCATGAAGAGACATTAGCCATTATTTCTATCCCCTGCTGCAAAAGGGAGGCAGGCAATTTAAGTGCCTTGTCCTGTTGCTTTTTGCACTGACTTGAGTACGCCATTAGTACAGAAAAATGTCATTTAGCAAAATGCATCCTTTTGCCTGCAGTAAACACTTGGACCCAGAGCCACAAAAGGTATTTCAGTGCTTAATCGCCACTGAAATCAGAGGAAGCTAGGAACTTTAAAATCTGGCCCTAAGGGTACGTCTTCACTACCCGCCGTATTGGCGGGTAGCAATCGATTTCTCGGGGATCGATATATCGCGTCTCATCTAGACGCGATATATCGATCCCCGAACGCGCTCCTGTCGACTCCGTAACTCCACCAACGCGAACGGCGGTAGCGGAGTCGACATGGGGAGCCGCGGACGTCGATCCCGCGCCGTGAGGACGGTAAGTAATTCGATATCAGATACTTCGACTTCAGCTACGTTATTCACGTAGCTGAAGTTGCGTATCTTAGATCGATTTTCCCCCATAGTGTAGACCTGCCCTAAGATAGCAGGGCCCAGAGCCACAAAGGCATTAGGCTCCTAAAGACATAGATAGATGCCTGGGGGATCTTCAGAGTTGCTGAAGCAGGTTAGGCTCCTGTAGGAGCACCTCCTCTAGGGTGCCCCCCTCGTGCCTGGCCACACCATTACAGGGACTTCATCTGAGACTTTCCAGGGTGGCCACTTCCTTAGCTCCTCTGGGTAATTACAACCAGCATCTTCTGCCAACTCCATCCCTGGGTTCACTATAGCTTGGACCTCCAGCCACATTATATAACAGTTCATTCCCTTTCCAGGATCCTCAAGTCCCAGCAGATGTTCACAAAAGGTCCTTTGCCCATCGTGGGCTTTTCAGTTTTCTTCCCTCATCAAGCTTTTCCACCACCAGGCGGTTCAAGTACCACATAAACTGGGCTTCTACCCATCCTAGGCTTCTCCGCTACCCCCTTCCCTTTGTAGATCACAGGTCCCCCACAGGAGCCTCATCCCAGTTTCCTCAGGCTCATCCCAGCAAAATGACCTCATTCTACTCTCCCAGATCCTCCTCCCTCTACTGAGGTCCCAGCTCTATTTAAGTACTTCTCTCCCTGCTCCACCCCCACAGCTAGTGTCGGCCCCTCATTAAGCCTCATTACACCCAGCTGGAGTCACTTATTAGCCCTTATGTTACCAGCTCATTAGTGAGGTTGAGGGATAGTTGCAAAGTCATGAGCAAGGCTAAGCCCAGCTTGCCACAAAGGGCCGGCCAGCTTGTGACGGTGCCTAATTCCAGTCGATTTCCAAGGAGCCTTAGGGGTTCAAGGCCCAGATCCTCCAAGGCATTTATGCACCTAACTGCCATAAAAATCAATAGGAGTTAGGCACTTAACTAACTTTGAGGATCTGTACTTAAGTGCTTTCATCCCACGAGGCACCTAAATACCTTTAAAAATCTGGCCCTTAGGAAACCAACCTGAAAAATAAACCCACACCTATGGGATTAAAAAGCAGCATGAAGCAAACAGGAAGAACCACAAACTGGCATTGTGGAGTTACTGAGCAGGGTCCATTTCTGGGGTCTGATTTCTTACTCTAGTTCCATAACGATCAGAACTTCAGTGATTTGCCAAACAAACATTAGAGAATTGAGTTAGTTTCACTAACGTAACAGGGATAACTCAGTGATGAATCAAGGTCCTGGAATTCTGAGATGTACAGATGGGCATGGACGGTAGTCACAGGTGGTGTTATTTCCTTGTACGGGGGCAACGTTAGCAGGGGTCAATGGGTGCAATTTCCCCCACAAAAGTCAGGTGCCAGGTTGCAGCACCACTCAGGTTTGGCCCAGCTGCCCTTCCATCATGGAGGAGTAACTGGGCCAAATTTGAGTGAGTGCATTGCCGCCTGGCTCACGGGGACAGGGCCACTCAGGTTTGGCACGGTTCTCCCTCCATCCTTAAGGAGGGATGGCTGGGCCAAAACTGAGTGGCACTGCAACCCTCTGTGCGAGGTCAACACCTGGAGCAGGGATCCAGACTCAGCCCTGTGGGACAGGAGCCACTGCTGCAGGGTGAGTGTTGGGTGGACTCTCTCTCCAGCCCTCTCCCAGGCTTCCTGTCCTCAGTGGGCTGGGATTAGTGTTGCAGCTCTGGGGTGCTGCTGCAGGTGGTCAGTGCCCCCTCAGCACCCATTGAATCAGGAGGGTATAAATTCCCCCTGTATTTGGACTGCAGTAGCATCTAGGAGCTCTAGTCAATGACCAGGACCCCATGTGCTAGGTGCGGTACAAACAGAACAAAAAAAGCTTACAATCCGAGTACCACATTGATGGGCCTTAGGGGTTGCCAGGCGTCTGGTTTCAATCAGAACACTCTGTCAAAAAGGGATCCTGCTAGCTCTGGTCAGCACTGCTGACCAGGCTATTAAAAGTCCGGTTGGCAGCACAGCAGGGCTAACGCAGGCTCCCTGCTTGCCCTGGCATCCCACGGGTCCCAGAAGCGGCCGGTAGGTCCAGCTCCTAGGTGCAGGGGCGATCAGGGAAGCTTCCTGTGCTGCCCCCACCCCCAGCTCTGGCTCTGCAGCTCCCATTGGCTCGGAACTGCAGCCAATAGGAGCTGTGGGGGCAGCACCTGCAGGTGCAGGCTGCGTGCACCACACAGAGCCGCCTGGGCACGCCTCTGCCTAGGGGCCAGACATGGAGCAATGCAAAGCCAGGAAGCCTCCCTTAGCCTCACTGTGCCACCAACCGGGAGCTGCCCAAGGTAAGCGCCGCCCGGCTGGAGCCCACACCCCAAGCCCCCTGCCCCAGGTCAGAACCCCCTCCTGCACCCCAACTCCTTCCCAGAGCCCACACCCTGCACCCCAACCCCCCACCCCTGGTTCCTCTCCCACACTCCAAACCCCTCAGCCCCAGTCTGGAGTTCCCTACTGCACCCCAAAGCCCCCATCCCGAGCCCCACCCCACCCCAGAGCTGGAACCCCCAGCTGGAGCCCTGACCCCCTCCTGCACCCCATCCCCCACCCCAGCACAGAGCCCCCTCCCACACCCTTAACCCCTCATTTCTTGCCCCACCCCTGAGCCTGAACCCCCAGCTGGAGCCCTCACCTCCTTCTACACCCCAACCCCCTACCCCAGCCCAGTGAAAGTGAGTGAGCGACAGAGGGAGGGAGGTTGGAGTGAGTGGGGGGTGGGGCAGTGCAGGACAAGGGTGTCTGGTTTTTCAACCCTAATGAGTCTAGCATGGTAACCTTATGCTAAAGCTTTGTCTGGTTAACTTGTAAATATCCACATCACTTTAAGCGTCTGAGGCTTCCCATTGAAGCCAATTTGAAGTAAAATCATGAAAACAGAAGAGTGCTGTTTTTCTGATCATAGCAACAATAGGTAATAGACCAGCAAAACTCACAGCATGTCTGAAGCCATTGGAAACAGCCAAAGAAGCATCCCTCAGCTCAGCTGCAGTTACTTCAAAATTACAATTGACTCCCTTGAAGTCAGTGAGACTTCTCAAGTGCTAGTGCTTTGAGTTAAGCAAGTGTTTTCCTGGATATGGGCTTTGCTGGTCAAAGAGTGGTGAAACAAATTTGGTGGGCCTTGAAATGTTTAATGAAAGTTTTCAATTTTTATGCAAACAAATTCATCAAGATTTCATCAGTCTGAAAAATTTAAAGCAGCTGTAATAAAAACCAAGCTACACTAGGTAAGATAAATCAGGTCTGATGTCACATTAAGACAACCACACATGCCGGGGCAGATTCTAATCTCCAGTCCAGCAGTGTAGATCTAGAATGGAATTACTCTGGATTTACCCTGGTTTCATTTATTTTAGAAACGACACCATTTATGCCCATTTTGGGATTAGCGGGGCTCGGTTTTCGACCACATAAGAACATACTGCGTGTTTCATTAATATCAGTCTGTGGATGTAAAATGCTACACAATTAATCTTTTAGAACCAGGCAACTAATACTACAAAGACTATAATTTACACATCTTCTGCCACCTTTATAATCCATAACATTAATTAAAGATCAAGGATGCAGAAATGTGGAAAGAAAACTGCATACACATATGCAGATGAGCACAGAATCAAGCAAACAAATGCTGATCAATCTTCTCATTATCTGGCTGTATTGAAATCTTCACCACTCAAATACGTCCCCCTGGAAATGCGTAATGTTTGGACCCTTTGCTCCAAGAATCTGATCCAGTGCCCAAAGCCAATGGAAAGACTCATTGACTTCAAAGGGGTTTGGATCAGGCCCTAAATTTGGCCATCTGCTTCTAGTGGGGTTAGAAAACTTGCTCTTGTCAGGATGTGAATGGCTTTAACTCGCCTCATTTGCCCTTGTTGATTATTGTCATCAGCCAGGTATTTTTCATCTCAAGAAAGTGGGTTGTTTTCCTTTAAGCAGAGAGATGAGTGGATGTAGGATTAATACATTATCTGACACCTTTACTTCTGGTTATCTGAAATAGGAGTTGTGGTGAAAATAGCAAGTAGATAAGCAAGAGATAGAAAAATAGCAAAGGGATAAGTGGGTTACAGGAGCTGTTCCCCTTGTTTGTCTCTATAGGGGTCCAGTCTTGCAAACTCATACGCCTCACGTGTACAAGTATTTGTAGGATGAGGCTCTTTGGAATAGGGATCATGTCCCCTTCCTCGTTTATAAAGTGCCAGCTATGCCTTGAATTCTGCACAAATAATATCTTCTAGCGAGAAGAGCAGAAGGAAAAGTGGAATAAGGAGTCCAGACCCCATACGCATGAATAGCTCCCCTGAGTGCAATGGGTCTTGGTCATTAAAAGTACAAGGTGACTGGGTGAAATGTAATGGCTTGTGAGAATACAGGAGGTTCAACTAGAACATCTAGTGGTCCCTTCTGGCTTTACGTGCCATGAACCTACCTACATCACTATAAATCTGTACTGGACAGGAGCAAAACGAAATGTTGCTCAAGTGGCTTCACTAAGGACTTGGCTACACACAGCTTTACGATGGCTTTAACCGTAGAGGTGTAGAAACCGCTATAGTTAAAACAATGCATCCACACTAGAGGGTTTGTATGCCATGCCAGTATAATAGAGACAAGGCGTGTGAGGTAATATCTTTTATTGGACCAACTTCTGTTGGTGAGAGGCAAGCTTTTGAGATATACAGAGCCCTCCTTCAGGTGTGGGAAAGGTACTCAGTGTCGCAGTGCAATGACATCACACATCTCTGGAAAACACCCCTTGTCCAAGTGCATGTGCCTGCACTCTCTGTGGTGGGTCCTTGGTGGCTCAGCCCTCAGCCAAATTACACAGTCTGTATGTGAAATAAATAGTTCAACGGGGGGGCCTAACCCAGTACCCCTCAGTTTGCCTTTCCCTCAGACCCTTCTAGGTTCTTCTCAAATTGCCGCTGCTCTTCAAGCAGTCCTAGGTGGTGTGGGGCCACATCACTCAGGACTCCCTCCCTGGAGACTCCTCCCTTTCTGGCCCCAACTCTTTAGCTGGGCCACTAAAAGAGTTAACGCCCCTTCTGGGGTGTATCAAAGTCCAGGCCACTTTCCTAGTGGGGGGGGAACCAGGCCCACCCTCTACTCCAGGTCCCAGCCCAGGGACACTGAAGGTAGCAGCCATCCACTGACTCCCTTGATCTAAGCTGCATCACTGCTGCAATTTCCTGGGCCACTTCACTGTGGCCATAGCACATTCTTCACCCTCCCCTGAGGGCAATGGGTCTTGGTCATTAAAGGTACAAGGTGAAATGTAATGGCTTGTGAGAATACAGGAGGTCCAACTAGAACATCTAGTGGTCCCTTCTGGCTTTACGTGCCATGAACCTACCTACATCGCGATAAATCTGTACTGGACAGAAGCAAAATGAAATGTTGCTCAAGTGGCTTCACTAAGGACTTGGCTACACACTCCCTGGCCATGATACGAGCTCTGCTGGAGGTGGTTGTTGGGGAAGTTCCGGTTTGGATCTGAATCCAGACACAGGTTGGGTGAAATGCACAAAAGTGCCCAGGTGACTTAGGAGCCTCCATCCCATTTTCAAACATGACTTTGACACTTAAGGGCAGATTTTCAAGAGTATTTAGACACCTAAAGATGCAGATCGAGGCTAGTGGGGTTTTCAAAAGCCTAACGCCCAGGTGCCTAACCTGGGTGCTTTTGAAAATCCCACTATTGTTGTTATTAATTTGTATTACTGTAGCACTTAGGAGCCCTGGTCATGAACCAGGACCCCATTGTGCTAGGTGCTGTACTAACACAGTGGACCAGTCATTGGCCCAGAGAGAGACACTCTGTAGTCTAGTGCTCAGGGTGCCCACCTGGGAGCTAGGAGCCCTTTGGGCCAGTCTCCTTGCTCTGATCCACTGTGGCTAAATAATGTCAGCGTGAAGAGCTTCAGCGGGATTGTGAGAGAGCCCCACATCAGACTGTTCCACAGCTCAGTGAGAGGTGGGCAATCCCTGTTCAAACGGGCTTAGCACATACCCTTCTCCCCAGCATCTCCCACTGGCTAGCTTAAGCGGCTTCCTGCCATGTGTGCGGACTTTTGTGGATTTCACGCTAATGCGCCTCTCTCCATGGGCCCATCCTCCATGAATTTCTCTAGTTCTTTTCTTAATCTTGAAGGTCTTGGCCTTCACAACACCCTCTGACAAGGAGTTCCACAGGTTGACTGTGAGTTGTGTGAAAAAATACTTCCTTTTGTTTGTTTTAAACCTGCTGCCAATTAATTTCATTTGTGACCCCTACTTCTTGTGTTATGAGTAAATAACACTTCCTTATTTACTTTCTTCACACCAGTCATGATTTTATAGACCTCTATCAGATCCCCCTTAATCATCTCTTTTCCAAGCTGAAAAGTTCCAATCTTTTTAATCTCTCCTCATATGGCAGCCGTCCCATATCTCTAATAACGTTTGTTGCCCTTTTCTGAACCTTTTCCAATTCTTTTCCAATATCTTTTTTGAGATGAGGCGACCACATCTGCACGCAGTATTCAAGATGTGGGTGCACCATGGATTTATATAGAGACAATATGATATTTTCTGTCTTATTATCTATCCCTTTCCTAATAATTCCCAACATGCTGACTGACACTGCACGTTGAGTGGATGTTTTCAGAGAACTATCCACAATGACGCCAAGATCTCTTTCTTGAGTGGTAACAGCTAATTTAGATCCCATCATTTTATATGTTTAGTTACTTTTGTGCATTCAGGCCTAGGCACCTATCTGTCTCTTTAGGCTCCTAAATCCTTTGGAAAATCTAGCCCTTCAGTGCCTCAATCCCACTTTCAGGCACCTAAGGCACTTTGGAAAATGTTCCCCTAGTGGGAAGAGGAGTGATGTATGTTTCATGTGAGCTTTGTACCACGTACTGCCGTAATCTCAGCCACCAGCTCTGAGTTTGTCACCTCTTATGCCCCTTCCAGCCCTGCTCTGCCAGTGTTGGCGGTCTCTGCGCCCTCTCTAGTTCCTTCTCCCACTTCCTGCCCTTGTTCTATGCTGGCCTCATGTATCAAATGCTCTCCCAGAGACTTTTTGCCAAGCCACTACCCAACCCTCTTTCAGCCCTCTAAAAGCTCATTCCTTCCACATTGCTCATGAGAAGTGAGGAATTTTAGATATACCCCCTCCCAACACAAAACAAAATTATGGAACCACTAAGACGCATACACGTAAAGCTGAGTAAGGGCACAACCCTATGGTCACAATCAACATCCCTTCTGACCCTATCTCCGATTGTTGCACGTATTCATTGCATCCTGTACAAAACTGGGCCATGATCCTGCAAACAGCTGTGAGAGGATTGACCCTCCAGCCTTGCCAGAGCCCTGTTGAAGTCAGTGAGGCTCTGCATGGGTGTAGAGGTCCCATTACAGGATCAGGGCCTTAGACTGCCCTGTCTTTAGGCTGGGGGACCTTGTCTCTTTGAAGAGCACAGCAGCCTCTGGGGAATGGCATAAATAACGGGCCATGTAACTGGAATGGTGCTAAGCCGATTTACAGCAGCAGAGGGTCTGATCCAATATCTTCCAGTATTACGTCCCCCAGAAAGAACGAACTATATGAAGGTATCATCCCTCATGCAAAGACCAAAGAACAACCAGCCAAACAAGACATAATTTGTTATTACTTTATTAACAACGCGGCTGTTACAATTCTTCAAGTAAAAAGGGGATTTCTTTCATTTCGAATAAAAATTAAAATATAACTCTGAATATAGATTTTCATTTATTTACATGAAAACATATATACAGAATACAATCTTACAGCAAACTAACAACATGCCCTTTGCCCTGTTGAATTTTAAAAAGTAAAAACACCAGCAAGTTTGGGGGGGGGGTTGTTACACACCGAAGGGGCTATATACATAAGATCTGAATCAAATCTGCGATACAAACTGGAATGCAAAACGGTCAAAGGACTTCCCACGGACACCACTATGAAGGGGTTATGCTGCTGGTTGCCATGCTATTTTCTATCATTATTTGCTTTAAAGAGCTGATCGGGTGTAACTGATCATCTTTTTCTGATCTTGTTTTCATTCTGAGTTTACTAACCTAAGGGTTGGTTCTATCCAAAGCGTACAGAAATGTCTTGCCTCCCTTGAACTGTTTTACCAATGACACAGTCCAATGCCCAGCAGGACGACTAACCCTGCCTGTGGTCTCAATGGTGGCAGTTCTTAAATAGCCACACAAGCATTTTTCCAGCAATCAGGTCTCTACAAAGGAGAGAACTTGGTTTATGTCCGTTAATATTTATCACTGAGAGCCAAGGGCCTGATCCAGCAAAGCACTGAAGCACATGCAGGGGAGCCATCGCTTTGGTTTCCATGGAACTGCTCATAGGTTTAAAGTTTAAGCACGTGCTTGAGGGCTTGATCCAATGTCTATTTAAATCACTCTGAGTCCTTCTATTGACTTCAATGGAAATTAGACCAGGTCCTAAAGGTAGGATACACAAAGGTATTTAGGCACCTAACTCCCTTTGAAATCACCTAAAGGTTTTGCTGTCATGGGCCCAAACTCAGCTGTTCTCACCCAGGACCAGATCCCCCCGATCCCAAAGTTGGAGACTTGAAAATGCCATAAGCTTCCTCCCTGAGGGTTTCTTGGGAAGCATCCCCTCCGATGGAATGAGTTTGATGGGGAGAAGTGGCCTCCTGAACCCACAAATCCAGGGGGGTCACAGGAAATGGAACCCCAGAGGAAAGAACAATCTCACTCACGGCTCCCTCCTGCCCCATGAGTGCCCAAAGCTGTGCTGCTATTGGCCAACCCCCTCGGCAGTCATGGAGAAAACTAAACTCCTACCTGCGAACATCTGAAAGCTATAGACAGAGGACGTAGCGTTGACTGTATTTCTATTTACTGGCATGTTTTTCTTTTTTGGCACTTGAGTTTTTAGCCACAAGGAACAATCTGAGCCATGTCTATTTCAGAACACATTGCACGAGAAAAGAAAAAACGTTTGAAATGGCCTGACATTTCTGAACTCCAAGAAACTGTAATGGGAATTGGCTCGTTCTCAGAGATGCTGAGCATCTGCAGCGCTCACTGAAGTCAATGAAAAGGCTCCAGAAACCATCGGGCCTCCTTTTTTAAGTGGGTAAAGACTGATTTAGTGGTCTGGCCTTGGCCAGCTGGGTTTGAAAGAGCTGGTGACGGTTTGCTAAGGAATGCACTGACTTTCCAATCGAGACGGGTTTCAGATTAAATTTAGGTGGTGACAGGACAGATTTGCGGGGATTTAGGCACCTCACTCTAGTTCACTTTCAGTGGGAGTTAGGCGCCAAGCCTGAGTACCTTTTGTAAACCTCACTAGGCACCTCTCTGATCTTTAGGAACCTGTGGCCCTGTGTAAATGGACGTGCAGGAAGTAGTGTAGACAGTATATCACTCACCTTCTCAATAAGGGCCCCGTTCTGCAAGGCGCATCATTGGAAGTGCTGAGTGCCATCAATTTCCATTGGGTGTTGAGCGTACTCAGGGTATGTCTACACTTCCCATGGATCGATGCTGCGGTGATCAATCCACCGGTGGTCAATTTAGTGGGTCTAGTGAAGACCCGCTAAATCGACCACAGATCGTTCTCCACATGCTTCCTTCTTGGAGCCTAGCTGCTCTCAGGCCCAGCGGGCTGGGCTAGCAGAGTGAGGCTTAACGTGCGTCCTTCTCAGTGAAGGCAATGGAACCAGAGTACTGCTTCTTGGCCTTAAGGAATGACCTACCATGGACAATAATATTCCCAGCCTTTGACCAGGGTAACCATGTTCAGGCCCTTTAGCTCTTCCATCTACAGAGATAAAATATGCCATTGCAAACCCGAGTCCCCTGTCTAAGAGCCAAATTCCGAACTGGGATAACAAGATGCAGCTTCATCAAGAGAGTCTGCACCCGATTACATCCATTCTGAATTTGACCCAATAGATATTAGGTGAAAATATGTCTGTTTATTAGTATTCGACCTAGCAACTTTATCCACATTTCACCCTAGAGCAATCTTTGTTCCATAGATGACCTTAGCAACACACTATTCTAAAACCTTGTTCATTTTCTGGAACTTGAATTGCGTGCCGGAAAGCATCATCCGTCAATTCTGATGTCTGCTCAAATCTTTACGTGACAATCCGAGCACCTCGTACAATTAAACCGTGTTCAGAATGGGTTTTCTTTTACCTACAAAAAATTGGTTAGGAAATTCAGCTCCACTTCTCTGCAAAGGCAATTATAACAACAGACTACGTACATCTGTTTGATACCTTCCCACTGGCTATTCTAGGTGTCAATCTAACAACACACTTGCCACACAGGCCAATTCAAGGTAATTTCAGAATAACTAAGGACTGGAGGCCACAGCTATCAACTGTCTCCAAAAGGAAGTGAGAACATAAATGAAGACAGTTAAGAAAAACAAGCTGAAAGTGGGGAGTAGAAATATACAGCTTATATGGGCGAAAATTAAACTCTGCTTTTTTGATAGATGTGATTTAAATCTCACTGATTATTACCATAAAGAAGCAACCAACAGTAAAAGCTCCCCTTGTAACTTTCATGAGACTAGGTCAGTAGTCAAAGGACCGCCTCCCACATGTGCTGACTTTTGTTTTTGCCTGTGGGTGCTCCTCTCTGCCCCCTCCCCACCATGCAGGCCTCGGGGGGGAGGGGTGGGAGAGGCCAAGCAGGGTGGGGGCTTTGAGGGGGTAGAGGTGGAGCAGTGGGCAGGGGCTTGGGGGGAAGATGCTGAGTGGGGGTGGGGCCTTGGGGCTGAGCATGGATGGAGCAGGGGGCGGGGCCAAGGTCCAGGTACCAGGGCTCACAAAAGATTAATCCAGTCCTCTGGGTGGTGAGCACCCCCTATTTTCTTTTGGTGGGTGCTTGAGCCCTGGAGCACCCACGGAGTCGGTGCCTATGCTGCCACCCAACGTCTGGACATAGCTAAGGATTTCAAGACTGGACATTATCCTGTGTGCAAAGTATGCAGCCGTCCACACCCCGATTCATTCTTACAGGAGTATTTCACTGCCCCAGAAACAGCTACAGTTAGATGACGTTCACTCTATCAGCACTGTGAATGATCCTAAGTTCTTGCAGTAGTAACAAGGAGCTTGGATGCATTAAACTCCTCTCTGGGCCAGGTTCTCTGGTGAGCTTCAAAATGAGGCAAAGGGCCTGAAAATTCACTAGTATCAGACAGCCCTTAGCTAGGGCAGCTCAGGCATGTTCAGCTCCTGTGCCACATACCCCCCTGCCTGGTCCAAGAGTGTGTGTGTGCACTCTGGTCTTCCTTTGATAGGATATAGTCTCTTGAGACTACAGCTGGCTGACAGGTTAGAGCAGCCCTGAGGGTGCTCTAACCTATGCCAGGGTGGGGAATAGTCTCAGCTAGACAGGAAGCTGTAATAGGCCCCCTGGTGCCCCTTTTGGTTGTCCCCTATGCAAACTAGGCACAGAATATGATCTGGGCCCTTTCTTTATATGAGTTTAATCATAGGAAATTTTAAAAGAGATGGCGGATATTTAAAAAAATGAGGACGTTATAAAGGGATCATAAACAATTATCAAAATGATTAGAGTGACATGGGCCGCTGCTCTATGTCCAATAGAATTTCCATTATAAAATCCATCTCTAATGACTTGTAGGTAAGGGTTAATTCATTTAGTGATCAAACAAAAAGCCTCAGCACAGGAGCAGCCACTTTTTCCTTGTCCTCTAAATAAAAGATCATTTAAACTTTAATACTAGGATCTGCAGGACAAAGCAGCTGAGCCTGATTCTGCCAGTCCCCCCATGTATGAAACGTCTATCAAAATCAATAGGTGTCTGGCAGGATCCAGCCCCATTAGTAGCAATTTCTTTGTATCCAAATTCCAGAAGAATAAAAGTAATCAAGAGCAGAAATAATGGCACCAAAAGGCAAACTAGAAAGACTCCTTGAGACTCTATAGGGCCATCTATATAGAATCTATACTGAGTCAATAGTTCTTGCATAAAACATGCTCCTAAGCAGATTTTGATACAGTACGTAAGGGATGTTTCAGAGTCATTACACTGCACCAAAAATCCATAGAATTTAAGGAGTCCTCAAGAAGGAATTTGTATGGTTGAACCCAATGGCAGTTAATGGTCAGTAGGCTTCTCTGAGCATACCCAGTCTTCAGGATACAGATTCAAGTCAGCTGCAATGAGACAGTGTAAACCAGAGCTTTAAAGTAAACTCCAAAAAGAATTGAAACCAAAAATCGATGTTGAAGTGATAACGTTCGAGATCTGGGTCAAGAGGGCAAAAACTCTGGCATTCAGAATGAAGACAAAGATTACGTTTCTGTCTCCACCGGAGTGTGATTTGACATCACAATATCCTAACAGCGCTGTGCAAAATGTTTATAACAAACCCAAGATTCGGGCAGAGCTCCCTGAGCCTTGAGGACAATGGCTTGTTTGTGGCTTCAGAGGAAACCATGTAAAAATCTGTGGCTTCCCCGTAACCCAGCATAAACGTGATGGTTTGGGCTGAGTTTTGCCTTTTTGGGGAGAGTCATTCAAACCCCTCAATCTTGGTCCTGATTCTGATCCTGCTTTCAGCCGTTTTACAAATGGAGTTAATCCTGATTCACAACAGGCCCAACGGGGGGCAGGAGCACATGAGAAATGGTAAAAAGGTCCTACGAACCCCGATGACCCAAACCCTAGGTGTTTCACACAACTCTTTATCCTCGCTGGGCCAGGTTCTCTGGTAGACTCCAGCTACTTTGCACCGCTCCAATGACACAAAGGAGTCCCACATCCAGTTGAACTGGCCAGAGTGGCACAGAACAGCTGGTGCACACTGGTGAATCTGGACCTTGGTAGACATAGGCACAAAAGGATGGGTTGGGCCAGATCCTCAGCTGGTGTAAATGACCATCCCTCCTCGCTGCGGTTTTGGGCCAAAATTCTGATCTCACTTACCCGAGCATAAATCCAGGCGACACAGCTGACTTCAAGAGATTTACGCAGGTGAAGATGAAATCAGAATTTGCTCCAAAACCTCATCCTTAAATCTGAATGTCCTTGTTTTCTGGGGATTCAAAGTCAGACCTTGAATATTAAGTGACTATAACTTAATGGGCTTTAGTATAAAATACTTCATGCATGCTCCATGGCAAGAATGAAGGAAGTACTGTACAGATCCAACCACAGAGACAATCAGCTTACTGTACATAGCTATATTGGGCTTGGGAAGAGTTCCTGGGTCCTATGCTTTAATGCACGCCTTTTAGATCATTGTATTTGTGACTGATACAACAGAGAGCATGGTTTGGATTTCCCATTTAAAAATCACTTGATAATATGTTCCTCATTGCATCACTGTTATCTCTCTTTCCTTTTAAGACTGAAAAGAAAAAAAAGCACATCGATCATTAAGATCAAAGTTGCAGGAAGCCATGGGTCACTTGAACAACGATCACTCACATTTCAATATGAAAGAAGTGTTTTGGAATCACCGACGGGATCGTTTATGTCCAGCAATTGACCTTAAGACATCACAATCAGCTATAAATGCTTGAACATTTTCCCTATGGAATGTGTTTGCCATTTGCAGGAAGGCTTGCTATGTCATGGCCTTGCTCCCCCACAATATCACACTCTTGGAGAATTTCACAAAAAGAGACGGCAGCAATACTTCAATGTGCTTTACAAATACGGAAATATTCATTCCACTTGGATTTTTTTTTTTACAGGGTTCCAATTCCACGTGTTTTGAGGAAAAACCCAAGTGAACTGTAACGTTAAAAATAAAAAAAAGAGAGAGAGGAGAAGGAAATGCAAGGAGCACTAGAGTCAGTTGGCGTATTGTGCATAGAAAGCAACTTTTACTCGCTCGATCTGGTGACACAACTTGATGGCTGGGCCAAGTTTCAGCTCCATGCATTCTTGCACTGTTGGGAGCGTCAGTAGTAGAAGTGCTTGGCCATCAATGTCCTAGGGAAAGAAGAGACAACGAGAAGTTGCTGTTTGCAGACTACTACGCAGAACTTGAAAAGGTGGAACAGTCGATTTTGCTTTAGGGCTGGTCAAAGCGGGACTGACATCCTGGGAGAGGAAGGTGTCTGGCCACCCGGCAGCAGCATATTCGTATGCATGATTTATCTTACATCTAGAGGTTCCAACTGAGATCAGAGCCCCACAGAGCTACGTGCTGTGGAGACAGTTCCTGCCCCATACAGCTTACACTCTAAACAGACGTGGATGAGAAAGAGGAAGTACTATCCCCATGGTACAGGTGGGGAAGCAGGCCCCAGAGAGAGGCCTTAGGTCAGACAGGACACGTGAGGCAGAGCAGGGAGCTGACTGCAGAATTTTGGAGTCCTGTTCCTTAACCACAATGCCATACTTCCTCTCTATGCTGCGTTGGCCCCTGACCTGGAAGGAAAATCTCTAGGGAGTAGAGGGCAGTTCAAAGCATGCTCCATACAGTCTTTGGCTTCCCTGCTACTAACAAAAGTGCTAATTCGGATCTGGCCACTGGGAACCAATTTAGGCCACTGGTGCACTGATACCACTGTTTATGATTGCTGATCTCTACGGTCTCATTCCCCCATCAGTCTGTCTTATCCACCTGTTGTCTTTAGTCTTATAATTAGATTGTAAACTCCTTGGGGCAGGGACTGTATTTTTGTTCTGTGATTGTACAGCTCCTAGCATATCCGCTTCTGGTTCATGAGTAGGGCTCCCAGGCCTGTGATATACTGTATAATAATAATTAATAATAAAATAACTCATTTCACATAGGCCACTGAACAGCCGTCAGAGGGCAATCGTTTTCAGACACAACCAATGGGGTTTGGCTTTGAACGGCAAGTGAAAGATTCCTATAGTTCTTCCCTGGTTCCCTTAGCTGCCCAGTGCCCCAGATGAAATAGATTTTATAACCATTATCTCCTGGTTTCCTCCTTGGTTCTGCTGATTAATTAAGAGTTCAGGTCTTTAAGAAAAACAAAAACCTACCACATTTAAAGCCAACAAGCAGAATCTGAACATATGATCACAGGGGAAAAATAGAGGAATCAAACTGCAGTCAAAGAAATTCACAATGTAAACACAGTAAAGGTCAGAAAGAGCACAAACTGTGTCCTCAACTAGATTATTTACCATCCTCTGGACTCCTAAACACAGATGATGCATGTACATGATAAGCACTCTTCTGATCGCAAACACCTACTCTAGTTATTTTTAATGTTTCAACTCAATGAAGAGGCACATTGCTAGGGGCCCCCAGGTGCTGTCTTGCAGATAACTAGAGCCAAAGCATTGCTCACGTGCAGTTAGTTGAAGATCAATCCCATAGCACTTTAGGCAAGAGGAAGGGTATTAGCTCTGGTGTCTTGGCAACATTCCAGTCTGGTTAATATCTTATTTCATAGATTGGTAGGGCAGAAGGGACCATTGTGATCATCTAATCTGACCTGCAGAGAACCTCCCTAAAATAATTCCTAGAGCATATTTTGAGATATCATTTACTAGAGATTCTCCCCTTTAGCATGAATTCGATAGCGGTGGATGTTATTCATTAGTGGAGTGACTACTTCTATCTATCTATCTATCTATCTATCTATCTATCTATCTAGGGCCCATTGAAAGACACTATTAGCTTGATGACAGCAGTGCTCAGCTCCTGCAGATTTAATTGCCTTTAATTGGAAGTGTTAAGAACGTCTTAAAATCAGGACACGTTTTTAGGAGCCTGCCTATGGATTTTGGTGCCTAATTTCAGTCAGACAATTTCGACCTAGCCCGAAGCCATCCACTGATTCAGAATCTGGGTCTTCTGCGTCCAGGTCCAGTGCTTAATCTAATTTCAGTAGCTAGGGTGACATTCACACTTGTGTCATCAGACATCCTACGTACCATTTAAGTGCCACCTAAGCCCGATTTTAGGGGTGCAAGTGATGCATGGGCCCCATACTGATCCTGACAAGGGTGAATTTCACCTTTAATGAACAAGAAAGATCTGTTCTTCACCTTTTTCATAAAGGCTCAGTTGCACTTTCCTGCGCTGTGAATAAACACCATTAACACAGTGTCTGCACCCAGTGAGAGGTAAGATGCAGCAGCATACCTGTTCCTGAAATATTTTGGCTAGGGGAGCGCAGTCTGTCAATTTAATAAACCTCACAACGTCAGTCACTGTCCACTCCAATGGATTGCTCTCGAGGATGAGTTTCTCTTCCTCTTCTTGCTTTATTTCCTGCAAGAGCCAAAACACTTGTAAAGAAAAGGTTACAGTGCCCAGAATGACTCATCTGTAGAGCATGTGGCACTCTCTGCAGATGGTTAATACTTGACACAGAAGGTTACGTCAATGGAAAAAATATTGCCATTAATTGGGAGCTAAGTAGTCCACCAATATACTCACTTCCTTGACTTGAGTGCACTTCTCTCCTTCAGGGGATGAGAGACACTGTGTTTTGCGGCTCCTTCTAGCTCTCTCGATGGGAGCGGGTCTGTCTGACTCCGTGCTGCTCCGTAATGTCACTGATCTTCTTGGTCGGGCTGAAGGTACCTCAGCAGAGGAGGTGTCAGTCTGGTCATCACGTAGCTCTGAGCTGGTTTCTTCGCTCCCTGTCTCATCTTCCATAGCATCTGGCTCCTCCTCTTCGCTTTCCTAGAGCAAGATCGTCACGGAAACGTTATGACATAGGGATTAACATGAGGTCACATCCTACTCTCATTTACACTAGTGTCAAACCAGAGTCACACCACTGACTTCAGCTGAATTATACCCCTATATATGCCACAGTGTCATACCATTTAGGCCCCCAAGTTTAGGTTCGGTTACAAAACCTAGTATTAAAATGAATTTGTATTTCTATTTTTTTTAAAATGTCAATGAAAACAGTTTTTTGTTTCAGTGTGAATGTTCCTCTGCTGTGCTTGTAACTCTAACATTGCAATCTTGTGCTAAGGCCTGAGAACTGGGAAGTGAAACTGACTAGAAAAAGAATGAAACTGACTAGGTTATTTTTTTCATTTTCCAAGCTGAGAGAAGGTAAAAAGCAAATTAGATGTTAAAGCATTCTTCTTTTGAAGTCCTCAAAGTGATGGAAAAATGTATCACATCCTTTGATAACCTACTCCAATGATTAATTACCCTGTTAAAAAGAAGCACTAAAGCTGGTCAGAAAATGTTTTGTTTCAAGTTTTTTACTGGAAAATACCATTTTCACTGAAACGGAAACATTTAGAAAAATGTGTCAATTTTGATGAAATTTTGTTTAGGCAATAAAAACTGAAACAAAGCGTTTTGATGATGTTGAAATGTCCCACTTTCATATTTTCAGAATGGAATATTTAGATTTTTCATTTCAAAATGACTTTTCCAAATGATATTCATTGTTTTTATGTAAAAAAAGAGTTTTAAAAGTTTTAAAAAGTGAAAAATTGGAAATGTTTTTATTTTATCAAAAGGAAACATTTTGATCGATCCGACACAGAGTTTTTTCAGAATTTCATTTAGTGGGAAATTGAAATGTTCTGATTACCATTCCATTTTGGAATGGAAAAAAATTAAAATGTGCTGAATTTCCTGCAAAACAGAAAATCCAGCTCCTCATCAGCTCTGAAGCATAGTATCTCCAAATTTGAAATTCTACAATGTCCCTCATAAACAAAAAATGCTGGACACCGAACATATATCTGTAAATGCACACAGCAGATGAAATGCTGCTCAGAATTTCAGTTTCAGTAAGTGTCAGTGCATCGTTTTGCTCACATTTGGGTTTTCTGAATGAGAAATCAGAATTTGACCAAGGAGGATTATACTTTAATCCTGCCATCATTTTCTAACATTCAAGCCCATTAACTTGGAAGGGCGTGAGTGGGTATTAAGGCTGCCCAGTTTGTCTTGTCTTACAATGTATGGTTTTGTCTGTTACCAGAAATCATATTGCATATGTGAACTGAATTAATAATGACTATTAACTGCACCACTCAGGGGCACACAAATCTCACCCCTCCAACGGTAAATGTACACAGCAAAAACTGTGCATGAGCTAGCCTACCTGAGCGAGTTTGAATCCAACAATATCGGCGAAGACGGAGCCGCATGGGTCTCAGTGCACGTTGTACAACCCTGGCACGGACCCTGAGTACATACTTCGCTCACTAGCGCACTCTGAAGCTCCCGCTTTGCTGTCTTCATTACTATGGTTACCCATGCTAGCTGGAGTTAAGCTAGCTCAGGCAGGTTAGCCTATGTGCAGCTTTTGCTGTGTAGACAAACCCTAAACATCACCAAGCCTCGCCGCTTTGTTCCACTTCATAGAATCATAGTCTTTAAAGTTGTTATGCATACTTCCACCTTTTCATGTTCTCTGTATGTATAAATATCTCCTGTCTGTATGTTCCATTCTATGCATCCGAAGAAGTGAGCTGTAGCCCACGAAAGCTCATGCTGAAATAAATTTGTTAGTCTCTAAGGTGTCACAAGTACTCCTGTTCTTTTTGCGGATACAGACTAACATGGCTGCTACTCTGAAACCTACTGACTTCAGTGTGTCTTGGATCCACACCTGATTTTGATGTGTGTATGATTTGGGCCCAAGTCCCACAAACACTTGCTCCTTGTCTACACTCAAAGGGTTTTCAGCTATAACTATATTGGTATGTTATGCTGGCAAACCCTCCTAGCGGAGAGACAGCTCAGGTGGCAAAAGACTGCTTTTGTAGATATGCAGTAGAATCTCAGAGTTACGAACCCCAGAGTTACAAATTGACCGGTCAACCACACACCTCATTTGGAACGGGAAGTGGGCAATCAGGCAGCAGAGAGAAAAAAATAAAAGGCAAATACAGTACAGTACTACTAAAAATAATAAAGGGAAAGTATAAACAAAGATTTGACAAGGTAAGGAAACTCTTTCTGTGCTTGTTTTGTTTAAATTAAGATGGTTAAAAGCAGCATTTTTCTTCTGCATAGTAAAGTCTCAAAGTGGTTTTAAGTCAATGTTCAGTTGTAAACTTTTGAAAGAACGACCAGAACATTTTGGTCAGAATTACGAACATTTCAGAGCTACGAAAAAACCTCCCTTCCTGAACTGGTCATAACTCACAGGCTCTGCTGTGGGAGGGGAGGAATAGCTCAGTGGTTTGAGCACTGGCTTCCTAAACCCAGGGTTGTGAGCTCAATCCTTGAGAGGGCCACTTAGGGATCTCAGGCAAAAAATTAGTACTTAGTCCTACTAGTGAAGGCAGAGGGCTGGACTCAATGACCTTTCAGGGTCCCTTCCAGCTCTATGAGATAGGTACAGCTCCATATACTGTAGTCTATAACAGTTACCTGAATGAAATAAGTAAAAGGCCTTTTTTGCCAGTATAACTTTGTTTACACTAGGGGTTTTGCCAGCAAAGCTCTACTAGTTAGAAGCAGGATTTTTTTCACATTCCTAACCTCCATAGCTATGTCAGCAAAGCTTTTCAGTTTAGACCAGGCCTTAACAGGTGCTTAACTTTACCCATGAATAATGCCATTGGATTCACATGTGCAAAGTTAAGTATGTGGATAAGGGCTTCTCCACATGTGTTGCTGCATTGGTTTAACTTCAGGTGTTATTTCAAACAAACTTAGTTAAACTGGTTGCAAAGGTTGGGTGGACACTTATTTCTGTTCAAGAGTACTTTATCTGGGTTTAGGTTAAGCTGATCAGACACAGGTTTAAGCTAAACCAAAATAAGTCACTTTTAAACAGAAACAAGAGCATTCACATGGGACCGGTTTAACGGCACCAGTTCACGCCATTCACATGTAGGATTGAGGCCACAAAATGTACAGTCGTTGGGACACTCTTGTCGTTCACTTGTTCTATAAAGCACCTAGAACAATTTTAAGTGCTGTGAACTTAACATATTAAGCAATAAGTAATGAATAGAGTACTGGAACCCATGCTGACTCAAGTGTGACTGATAAATGTCCTTTCCGCATCTAGCATTTATATTGCAGTACTGTCTTGGAGCGCTAGTCATGGCCCAAGACCCCACTGTGCTAGGAGCTGTACAAACACAAAGACAGCCCTTGCTCCAAAAAGCTTACAGTCCAAGTAGAAGACAAGAGACAATGGATGGATACAGACAGACAGATCACAGAGCACAGGGAAACAAGCTGCTTAACTACTGCCAAACTTTTGTAGGCATCACAGCAAAACAGAGCTTCAAGGAGAGACGAAGGCGGAACAGTCAGCATGGATTCACCAAGGGCAAGTCATGGCTCATTAACCTAATTGCCTTCTATGAGGAGATAACTGGGTCTGTGGATGAGGGGAAAGCAGTGGATGTGTTATTCCTTGACTTTAGCAAAGCTTTTGATACGGTCTCCCACAGTATTCTTGCCGGCAAGTTAAAAAAGTATGGGCTGGATGAATGGACTATAAGGTGGATAGAAAGCTGGCTAGATCGTCGGGCTCAACGGGTAGTGATCAACGGCTCCATGTCTAGGTGGCAGCCAGTATCAAGCGGAGTGCCCCAAGGGTTGGTCCTGGGGCCGGTTTTGTTCAATATCTTCATTAATGATCTGGAGGATGGCGTGGACTGCACTCTCAGCAAGTTTGCAGATGACACTAAGCTGGGAGGCGAGGTAGATACGCTGGAGGGTAGGGATAGGATACAGAGAGACCTAGACAAATTAGAGGACTGGGCCAAAAGAAACCTGATGAGGTTAAATAAGGACAAGTGCAAAGTCCTGCACTTAGGACAGAAGAATCCCATTCACTGTTACAGACTAGGGACTGAATGGCTAGGCAGCAGTTCTGTAGAAAAGGACCTAGGGGTTACAGTGGACGAGAAGCTGGATATGAGTCAACAGTGTGCCCTTGTTGCCAACAAGGCTAATGGCATTTTAGGCTGTATAAGTAGGGGTATTGCCAGTAGATCGAGGGACGTGATCATTCCCCTCTATTCGACATTGGTGAGGCCTCATCTGGAGTACTGTGTCCAGTTTTGGGTCCCACACTACAAGAAGGATGTGGAAAAATTGGAAAGAGTCCAGCGGAGGGCAACAAAAATGATTAGGGGGCTAGAGCACATGACCTACGAGGAGAGGCTGAGGGAACTGGGATTGTTTAGTCTGCAGAAGAGAAGAATGAGGGGGGATTTGATAGCTGCTTTCAACTACCTGAAAGGGGGTTCCAAAGAGGATGGATCTAGACTGTTCTTAGTGGTAACAGATGACAGAACAAGGAGTAATGGTCTCAAATTGCAGTGGGGGAGGTCTAGGTTGGATATTAGAAAAAACTTTTGCACTAGGAGGGTGGTGAAGCACTGGAATGGGTTACCTAGGGATGTGGTGGAATCTCCTTCCTTAGAGGTTTTTAAGGTGAGGCTTGACAAAGCCCTGGGGCTGGGATGATTTAGCTGGGAATCATCTAGTCCAAGCAGAGGGTTGGACTAGATGACCTCCTGAGGTCCCTTCCAACCCTGATATTCTATGATTCTATGAATGGCTTTTAGGATATTTATGGGGAGCTCCTCCCAAAGGTGAAGGGCAGCCCTAGGGTGCTTATTGAAAATTTATATTTCCAAAAAGCAATGTCATGTGCTGAGCACCGTTCTATAGCAAGGTGAATGAGCACAGTCCAGCGTGTACCTCTGCAGATCCCGCAGCGTTAAAATCGACAGCTGACGACCTCCTTTTCTTCTGCACAAAAATGGATTTCCGCCTCTTTCTGCGTCTTGCTGGTTTGATGTGTCCACTTTTCATGTTGTTATTTTCCCCAATTGGAGGCTTAATGATTTTTTTCCTCTTCCCATAATAATAGGCTGGAGCAAAACATACAATAAAAACACAATCACAAAGAAAATTAAGCTTTTGCTTGCTTATGCTATCAATCCAATGTAATACACCACTACTTCATAACAGCTTTCATAGGGAACTTTAAAGAAATCTTGATTGTCAGACAATGTCCCAAGGAAGAATGAAATACCTGATGCTATCTTGGCCTATTGTCACAAAATGGAAAAAAAACATTATAATTTAGACATCTATTCAGACATATTTATCCACCATATGTTAAATCCTGAAGTCCTTACTTAATACTTACTTAGGCAAAACTTTTGCTGTACAGGCTCAGAATTTTGCCTGAGTAAGAACTGAATAAGAATTCTGATTTGTTGCACCACTTTAAATCTGGAGAGTATCTGCCCAGATCTATGGCATTGCCTGGATTTACATCTGGGTAGCTGAGGCTCCAGTTGGGTCAGATCCTGAAGTTCATAGCATGAAAATTACCAACTTTCAAAGGTGCGGAGAGTCTGCAGCTGCCATCTGCTTCAATGGGAGCTTCCAGCATTCAGCTTTTCTGAATATCATGGCCAAAGTATTTGTTGAGTCAATGCAGCAAATATCTGACTTCTGCTGACTTCAGTGGGCTTTGGCTCAGGTCCTAAAAGAATAAATATTTCTCTATATAACAATGACTGGTCCCAGACTGCATATGAGTTGTATATAGAGACAGGGCCCAATTCTCCTCTCACTGTGCGGTCAGTCAGGAGTGACTCATTGGAAATCAATAAAATTATCCGAGTGTAAAATTCGTGTGAGAGGAGGATATAACCCAATTCTACCTCCAGGACCTGATTCAGCCGTCCATTGCTGTTCAGCAAAGTTGTCTTCAGGGAGCCGTAAGCATGTGCATAACTTTAAGCAAAAGCCTTCCTGTACAAGGATGCACTTGAGTGCTCAGCTGGAGCCTCAGCTACCCAGATGTAAATCCAGGGCAGTGCCATAGATTTTGGCAGACACTGCAGATTTATAGTGGTGCCACAGATCCGAATTTGACTTAGCAATGAATAATGTGGTCCAAAGAAGTTACTCCTTTAACAGTTAAGCAAAATACAGCCTGTTCAAGATCACCACCAACTGGATGTTGGTGCATATTAGTGAAAGTAAACACCTGATGCTGCAGAGGTTAAAAGAACAAAGAATGGCAAAATCATCTTCTAAGGATGCGTACCGCAGGATTTTTCTGACAGCGTGGCGTGTACATGCACACACAGCACAGGTATAAATAGCAGTGCAGATGATGAGTCTGTAAAGACACACCCGAGGGGTGTGGGTATGTACCTGGACCTGCACCCTGTGTGCGAGATCACGCCAGCAGGGGTGGGGTGGCACGCTCTTCAAAATGCACCCTCCCCGCCCCGGGGGGTGCTGGTGGGGACAGGGTCACGCAGGTGGGGGCAGGCCTGCGCCTTTCCCAGAACGACCGGTATTCCGAGAAAGGCGTGAGTGGCCACCCTGCTGCTGCAGCGGAAGCCCTTCCCCGGCCTGGGAAAAGATACCAGCAGCAGGGAAAAGCTAGCAGCTGCCTGCTGCTGGAGCCCTTCGCTTCCCCAGGGAAAGGCTCTGGCAGTGGGGAAAGGTTTCCAGCTCCCCACTGCTGGAGCCCTTCTGCTCCACAGGGAAAGGCAGCTTCTCCAGCAGAGCCTTTCAGTGACCCAGGTAGCTACACGCTGCAGGGTGGACGCAGCCTGCTTTTCACTGCAGCCTGTAGCTGTACATATACTCCACTCTGCCGAAAGCGGTGTGTTGTTTACACGGAGCCTTAATGTAACAGGTGGCCTGAATTGGAAAATATTAGACCAGGGATCGGCAGCCTTTGGCACACGGCCCGCCAGGGTAAGCCCCCTGGCCGGGCCGGTTTGTTTACCTGACGCGTCTGCAGGTTTGGCCAATCGCAGCTCCCACTGGCCGTGGTTCGCCGCTCCAGGCCAATGGGGGCTGCGGGAAGCGGTGGCCAGCACATCCCTCCGACTGCGGCCAGTGGGAGCTGCGATCAGCCGAACCTGCGGACGGAGCATGTGCCAAAGGTTGCCGATCCCTGTATTAGATACTCCAACTGGCATCCTTCTGTAGACAGAGAAACCGTAAAGAGTCCATGGGAAAAAGTGAACACAATGGCAGGCCAAGCAAAGATCCTTGGGGCCTGAAGTTGGAGGGAGACTCTAAAATGGAGACCCTGGAGGACTGGGTTTGTGACCTTCCTGTTCACACATCCCACTGTGGGTCTGTCTGGCTTGGTGCACTGTGACCTGGTGAGTGCTCAGTTCCCTGTGCTAGAGAGAGCAGGCCTAGGGTGCTGAGCACCAATCAGTGAGCTCAGCCCACAGGACAGGCTGCATTTTGTTGCATTAGTGTTACTATTTGCAATATCTTATACTACAGGTAAAGAAAGAAAGAAAGAAAGGTATCAAAATACGTTTATTTTTATAACTATATCATGAACATTCGCCCACCCACCGCTCTGCTTCTTCTAGCGACAGAGCAACAGTTTAGCTGATACTCACTGTATTTCGTTTTGGTATGAATGGAGCAGTTCTCAGGGCAGACTTCGGCGACCAGCACAGGGCTAAACAAATTTGGGCAGCACTCCAGTTTTGCACAGACTCTTCTGCAGAAATCTGCCACTTGATCAGACGTTCGCACAATCTTGACTGTTGCCCTGTACGTTTTCCCTCTGTATCTAGGAAAGGATATTGCAAGATCACACATAACTAATGAAGTGAGAACAGGGGATGCTATAAACCTAGTCCTGCCCTCTATTACGTAGATGCTCCTCTCACTGACTTCCGGGGGGGTGGGACCAATGTATTGAAGTGCAGAATTAAGACATACCGGTTGTACCGATTGTATTTCAGATACATTAAAATGAGGATAGGCAGCATGCAGTAAAGGTGGTGGAGGAGGTTACAGTACTCAAGGTCAGAGAGACCACAGGGTGGACAAGGTTTTGAGCTGTGGGTTTAGAGAGAAAAGGGCATTGGAAGACTGGCTATTTGGGGCAAGGCGAGAGAGAAGAGAGTCAAAGATGACAGCAAGGTCACAACTGTGGGAGCTGTCAGTGGGGATGCTGCATTGCATTGCATTTTATTCTATGGTTCTGCACACGCCCAGTCTGCAGACCCTTGGGCCCAGGATTACGATCTCTGCCTGGCATGCTGACCGGCCGTAAAGAGCCGTGAGCAGTGCGGACTTATGGTGGTGCAGTTGCAAGCACGGGGTGGCTTGCTGACGAAATGTCAATTCATGGGCCTAGCTGAGACCTGCTTCACAAGCCTCCTCCAAGTGGGTAGGTGCTCTCTGGGGTCACCTGTCTTTTAGGGGGGCCAGCACTGAACAAGATTCTAGAGTAGTAGCCACAGGGTGCAGAGATTGCTCCTGCTGGACCTCTGTTTGAAACCATCCATTTCTGCTTTAACCTGGAATCTCTATCTTCCAAGAGGTTTTCACCTCGAGTCACTGTTTGCCTGGGTGGATGTCCCCCGTTTAGTGACACCACAACATTTGTTTTTTTACTATGATGGGTCTGACTTTGTTTATTTTCTGGTGTTCTTCACTGTGCTGTAATTTAAATGGCTGGTTCAGCATCTTAGGGGTCTATCCCAAAACCCACTGAAGTCAATTGGAATCTTTCCAATGACTTCACGAGCCTTAGGATCACGCCCCCAAAGATCTAGATCCTTGAGGATATTTAGGCACCTAATTCCCATTGGAACCATGAGAGTTGGGCACCTAAATACCTTTGAGAACCTGGGCCTAGGTACTTTGCGGTGAGCAGAGAAGAGAAAATGTTAGAAGAAAAATTCAGCTCTCAGATCTGTGCAGTGGACTTTGCCTCCAGTATTCTGCTCTTCTTCTCTAGGATCTGACCCAAAGCCCATTGAAGTCCACGAAAGCCTTTCCATTCATTTTGTTGGGCTTTGGATGAGGCCTAAGTGCCTGGAATTCCTAAGGGAATATTCAGAACTCAGATTCATAAGGCCGAGGTTAGCCCTAAACCATGTGCTATGAAATCTTTTGTTAGGGTGTTTTATACAGAGCATTTATGAGTGATAAATGCTGAAGGAAGGTAGAGTTTCATACCTTGTGTAATATACCGCAGTGGTGAACTTTGAAAAACCACTTATCCGCATAATTTATTGAATAGCCACGTAAAAGCTAGTGTAAACAGCGAGATACCGGTTTTTAAAGCACGTCTTACGCATTGTGCATAATGGCAGCAGGAGAGACACCTGAGCGAACGCATGGTAGAGCAGTGGTTTGGTACTATAAATATGTGCAGAGGAGAGAAAAGTAGAAAGAGCTCACTGGGCTGGAACTGATGAAGAGCAAAGATACTGTGGCCAAGATGGATGGGAGAAGGGATGCAGGCAGCATGTGTGACAGTAGCACTGAGGCCAGGAGCCCTTGAACAGGAGGGCAGATGCTACCAGGCAGACTTGGACCAGGGCGAAGAAAGGAGAGTGGGATGTGGAACAAAGGAGAGATGTGGAACAGATGTGAGGAGAGGCATCCTTAAATGACCCGTCACTCTAAGACTGAAAGTTACGCCATAACTCAGAGGGTAACTGTTAAAGCATAACTTCCTTCTTTAGTCCAACCACCACGATCCTGTTCTGGAAATGTGGAGGTGCTTTAAGAGAGCTATCAGAGCCTCAGGACCATTGCAAGTTATCAGTGCCTGGGATGCTCAGAGGCCTTTATTCAATGGTGATTTAGGAGGAAAACTAAATACGATCTGAACTTTGTTTTTACAAAACAATAAGTGATCAAGGGTCAGCAAGGTGCAAACGATACTGCCATTACTACACTGACTGCAAATGGCGCTAGGGTATAATTAGCAATGACACAATGCTTTACAGTCACTGTACTTTAGGTACCTAAGTCCCTCTGAATTTAATGGGAGTCAGTGCCTAAACACCTTTAAAAATCTGGTCCTATCTCATGAGTACTCCCATGTGTTTTCAAATGATCTGATTGTTTATGAGTCTTGAGAGACTCCAACAGGCGTGCTGTACAAAATGGAAAAAACGCTTCCTTTCCCCTCCCAAGAGGTAAGAGAACATTACTGTCTCATTGCACAGATGGCATGACTGTCAGGAGAGCAGAGGAAGTTGAAATGATTCTATGGAAAATTACACCAACAGAAACCAGTCCTTCCAAGGGGACAAATTCTTCCACCTTTAATTCATAGATGCATAGACTTTAAGGCCAGAAGGGACGATCAGATCATCTAGTCTGATCTTCTGTGTAACTTGGGCCAGAGAATTTCATCCAGTAACATCTGCACTGATCCGCAATAACTTGTGTTTAGCTAAAGCATCTTTTCCGGAAAGGCATGCTTTGAAGACATCAAGTGTTGGAGAATCCACCACTTCCCTTGGCACTTTTTTCCAATGGTTAATAACCCTCTTAAAAAGTTGTACCTTATTTTTAATTGGAATATACACCGCTACCTTGATATAACGCCACCTGCTATAACACGAATTCGGATATAACGCGGTAAAGCAGCGCTCCGGGGGGAGGGGCTGTGCGCTCCGGCAGATCAAAGCAAGTTCAATATAACGTGGTTTCACCTATAATGCGGAAAGATTTTTTGGCTCCCAAGGACAGCGTTATATCGAGGTAGAGGTGTATCTGGATTTAACTTCCAGCCATTGATTCTTGTTGTACCTTTTCCCACTGGGTTAAATAGCCCTTTAGCATCTGGTATTTTCTCCTTGTGAAGGTACTTCTATTCCTCAAATGAAGTTGCCTCTTGATCAGTAGCATAGTCAAGGGTAAACATCAGATAAACTGAGTTAATCCACTTCTCACTGGGCGAATAGGGAGTTTAGGTTACTTCACCCACTGCTTTTTCTATTGCTACACCACTGCTCCACATCTTTTTCACAAAAAAGACGGTTACTCACCTTTGTAACTGTTGTTCTTCGAGATGTGTTGCTTATATCCATTCCAATTAGGTGTGCGCGCGCCGCATGCACGTTCGTCGGAAGATTTTTACCCTAGCAACACTTGGTGGGTCAGCTGGGCGCCCCCTGGAGTGGCGCCGCTATGGCACCGGATATATACCTCTGCCGACCCATCCGCCCCTCAGTTCCTTTTTGCCGGCTACTCCGACAGTGGGGAAGAAGGGCGGGTTTGGAATGGATATGAGCAACACATCTCGAAGAACAACAGTTACAACGGTGAGTAACCGTCTTTTCTTCTTCGAGTGCTTGCTCATATCGATTCCAATTAGGTGATTCCTAAGGCTTACCTAGGTGGTGGGGTCGGAGTGAGATGTTGCAGAATGCAAAACTGCTGAGCCAAAGGCTGCATCATCTCTGGATTGTTGGACCAGTGCATAATGTGAGGCAAAGGTGTGGACCGAGGACCAGGTAGCTGCGCAACATATCTCCTGGATGGGTACATGAGCCAGGAAGGCAGCAGAAGAAGCCTGAGCCCTGGTGGAATGTGCAGTGAGGTGGCTCGATCGAACATGGGCCAAGTCACAGCAGGTGTGGATGCACAACGTCACCCAAGATGAAATCCTCTGGGAGAAGACAGGTAGGCCCTTCGTTCGATCTGCCACTGCAACGAAGAGTTGGGGCGTTTTACGAAAGCGCTTTGTCCGCTCGATATAAAATGCGAGCGCCCTACGGACGTCTAGGGAGTGCAATTGTTGCTCCCTTTGCGATGAGTGTGGCTTCGGAAAGAAGACCGGAAGGAAGATATCCTGGTTGATATGAAAGGCCGACACCACCTTAGGGAGGAAGGCCGGATATGGTCGCAACTGCACCTTGTCCTTGTGAAACACAGTATACGGTGGGTCCACCGTGAGAGCCCGAAGCTCGGAGACTCGTCTGGCCAATGTAATGGCTACGAGGAAAACTGTCTTCCAGGACAGGTATAGCAGCGAGCAGGTTGCCAATGGCTCAAATGGGGCAGTCATAAGTCTGGTTAGAACCAGGTTGAGGTCCCAGGTTTGGGCGGGGCGGCAAACTTGGGGGTATAAGCGCTCCAAGCTCTTGAGGAACCTAGAACCCATAGGGTGCGAGAATACGGAGCGGCCACTCTCCCCTGGGTGGAAGGTAGAGATGGCTGCCAAGTGTACCCTCAATGATGACACTGCCAGGCCCTGCTGTTTGAGAGACCAGAGGTAGTCCAAGATGGAATGGATCGGGACCTCGGTGGGAGTAACATTGTGCGTTTCGCACCAACAGGAGAAACGCTTCCACTTGGCCAGATATGTTAACCGAGTGGAAGGTTTCCTACTACCCAGGAGTACCTGTTGTACCGAGGCAGAGCAACGTAACTCGGATCGGTTTAGCCACGCAGCAGCCATGCTGTGAGGTGCAGGGATTGCAGGGCTGGGTGGTGACATCTGCCGTGATCCTGCGTTATGAGGTCTGGGCAAAGAGGCAGGGGAATCAGGTTGGCTATCGACAGGTCTAGCAACATGGTGTACCAGTGCTGCCTGGGCTACGCTGGAGCGATCATGACCAGGTGCGCTCTGTCCCTGCGGAGTTTTAGCAGGACCCTGTGAACCAGCGGGAACGGTGGAAAAGCGTACAGCAGATGGCTCGTCCACGGCATCAGAAAAGCATCCGAGATCGAGCCCGGGGAGAGGCCTTGGAATGAGCAGAACGTCTGGCACTTCCTGTTCTCGCGAGAAGCGAAGACGTCTATGCGGGGAAAGCCCCACTTCCGGAAAACGGGATGGATAACGTCCGGATGAATCGACCACTCGTGAGACAGGAAGGATCTGCTGAGGTGATCCACCCGAGTGTTCCGGACCCCTGGGAGAAAGGACGCTACCAGGTCTATCGATTGGGCTATGCAGAAGTCCCAGAGCTGGATGGCTTCCTGCAAAGAGGGGAGGACCGTGCTCCTCCCTGCTTGTTTATGTAATACATGGCCGTTGTGTTGTCTGTGAACACTGAGATACAACGGCCTTGTAGGTGCTGCTGAAACGCCTGGCAGGCGGGACTGCTCTCAGCTCTGGGACATTGCTGTGCAAGGGCAGCTCTTGAGCTGACCAAAGGCCCTGAGTGCGAAACTGACCAAGGTGAGCACCCCAGCCGAGAGATGAGGCGCCCGTCGTCAGGGACATAGAAGGCTGAGGCGGATGGAACGGCATCCCTGCACACACCAGGGAGGGCGTCGACCACCAGTCGAGGGAGCCTAGGATGCTCGGGGGGATCGTGACGATCATGTCCATGCTGTCTCTGCCCGGGTGGTACACCGAGGTGAGCCACGATTGGAGTGGACGGAGGCAAAGCCTGACATGTTTGGTTATGAACGTGCAGGCAGCCATGTGACCCAGGAGACCTAGGCAAGTGCGAGCCGAAGTTGTCGGGATGTTCCGTAGACCTTGTATAATTGTTACCATCGCCTGAAACCGAGGCTGAGGTAAGCAGGCTCTGGCAAGATTGGAGTCCAGGATGGCCCCAATGAATTCTATTCTCTGTGTGGGAATCAGAGGGGATTTCTCTATATTGATCATCAGGCCTAGACGCAGGAATAGGTCCTTGACGATGCCCACATGACGGGTAACTTGGGCCTTGGAGGTCCCTCAAATGAGCCAATCGTCTAGATATGGAAAAACGTGTATCCGACAGCGGCAGAGGGAGGCGGCGACTACAGCCATGCACTTTGTGAATACTCTTGGGGCTGTAGAGAGGCCAAACGGAAGGACCGTAAACTGGAAATGTTGACGGTTGGCCACTAACCGGAGGTACCTTCTGTGTGGAGGATAAATGGCGACGTGAAAATACGCGTCCTTCATATCGAGGGTGGCATACCAGTCTCCGGGATCCAAGGATGGGATGATGGTCCCCAGGGATACCATGCGGAACTTCAGCTTTATCATGAACTTGTTGAGTTCCCGCAGGTCTAGGATAGGTCTGAGACCTCCCTTCGCCTTGGGGATTAGGAAATAGCAGGAGTAGAACCCCTTGCCCCTTTCGTTCTTTGGTACCTCCTCTATAGCTCCGATGGTGAGGAGCATCCGCACCTCTTGCAAGAGGAATTGCTTGTGAGAGGGGTCCCTGAAGAGGGACGAGGATGGAGGGTGGGAGGTGGGGGGCGAAATAAACTGGAGGCGGTACCCAAGTTCCACCATGCGTAGGATCCAACGATCTGAGGTTAGATGGGACCACGCAGGGAGGAAAAAGGAGAGGCAGTTGTAAAAGGGAGGGAACGGATCTTGGGTAATAACTGGTACGCCGTCCTCGGGCGTGCCTTCAAAATTTAGGCTTTGGCTCCATTGGTGGTTTAGAGGGACTCTGATTTTGGCCCCCTTGGGGCCCTGACTGACGCCTACGACCGCCTCGGCCACGCCTTCTGCCAAAGTCCTGTCTTTGTCTAGGCGCAGGGTAAGAGTGGTGAGGCTGGGGACGGAAAGGCTGGTGCTGAGTCACCGGCATGTGCATGCCGAGAGAGCGCATAGTGACCCTGCTGTCCTTTAGGCTTTGCAGCCTAGGGTCAGTTTTTTCAGTGAACAGGCCTTTGTCATCGAAGGGCAAGTCCTGTATAGTATGCTGCAGCTCCGGGGGAAGGCCCGACACCTGGAGCCATGAAATGCGCCTCATGGCAACACCCGAAGCCAGAGTCCTGGCAGCGGAGTCAGCTGCATCCAACGATGCCTGGAGGGAAGTTCTCGCCACTTTCTTCCCTTCTTCCAGGAGGGCAGTGAACTCCTGACGGGAGTCCTGAGGAACCAACTCCGTAAATTTGCCCGCCGCCGCCCAGGTGTTGTAATTGTAGCGGCTAAGCAGGGCTTGCTGGTTTGCTACGCGGAGTTGCAGGGCCTCTGCCGAGTACACTTTATGGCCCAGTAAGTCCATTCGCCTAGCCTCCTTCGATTTAGGGGCTGGTGCCTGCTGGCCATGGCGTTCCCTCTCATTGATGGACTGGATGACAAGGGAGCAAGGGGGAGGATGTGCATATAGATACTTGTACCCCCTGGAGGGTACCATGTACTTGCATTCGACTCCCCTGGCCGCGGGCGGGACAGAGGCTGGAGACTGCCAGATGGTATCCGCATTGGCTTGGATCGTCCGAATGAACGGTAGGGCCACTCTAGTGGGGGCGTCAGCCGACAGAATGTCTACGACCGGATCCTCTATCTCCGAGACTTCCTTCACTTGGAGGTTCATATTGAGTGCCATCTGTCTCAGGAGGTCCTGATGGGCCCTCAAGTCGATTGGAGGAGGGCCCGAGGAGGACGTTCCTGCCACCGCCTCATCTGGGGAGGAGGAAGAAGAAAGGCCGGGGACAAGCGGGTCCTGTGTGGGCTTGTGCTCCTGGATGACCTCCTGTTCCAGTGGGATCTGGGAGTCCGGAGGCTGAACCGGGGCTTCCTCCGTACCGGTCGGAGGGGGATGGCTAACTGTCGCCTCTGGCACCCGGTGCTCTGACAGATCAGAGCGGGATGGGATCACAGGTACGCCTTGGGCCTGGTGGTATGCCCAAGGTGTCCAGAATGACCACTGATGGGGGGCCAGGGTCCTGGGCCTGGGGCTCCTGGAAGACTCTGGTGGGCACATCCGAATCACGGTCCTGCGCGTATGAACTGCTCACATGGGACGACACTGATGCATGTCTGGAAGGCCATGGAGGAGCTGAAAAGCTCTGGGCAGAGTCTCCCTCTCTAGCTGGCATCGCTTGACGCGGCATTGGGGATCGGTACCGGGAGGCATACCGGTACCGGGAGCGAGATCAGGACCTGCGACCGGAGCGGTGCCGGGAGGTCGACTGAGATCTCGAGGCTTGACGTCGGGAGTGGCTATGAGAGTCACGGTGCCTGGAGCGGTGCCGGGAGCTGGATTGGTGCCGAGTGTACCGGGCCGGCGAACGGGACGCTGACCGGTGCCGCGAGTACTACTGGTACCGAAATGGAGAACGGTGCCGGGACTACGAGCGGCGTTGGGACCTGGATCGGCGACGGGACCGCGAACGTCTGCGGGACCGCGATCGTGAACGGTGCCGCTCTGTGGTGCCAGCGGAGGGTGGTCTGATCAAGGCAGGCTTGCCGATCGACTGTATAACCCGCACCGGCGGTGCCGGGGGTTGAGGCAGCGCAGACTCCGTCATTGCAATCAACGCCCTCGCCGTGGAAAATGTCTCCGGCCTGGAGGGAATAGAGAGCTCAACCATAGCTCGCACCGGGGAGCTTTCAGGCACCGGACTCGACGGCTCTTGCGTGGCTGGAATCGACGGTGCCGATGTTGTCGGTGCCACAGCAGGTATTGGTGCCGGGCGGTCCGACTTAGTAGAGCGCTTGGGCTGTGGAGCAGGAGGCGCGGACGCAGCAGGAGTCTTGTGCCTCTTTGCCCTCGGAGAGAGGGATCGGTGCCGAGGGAGCGCGTCTTGAAGACTGTCCAGAGCTCGGTGCCGAGCTGCCTCCATCAGGAGCTGCTTGAGACGAAAGTCCCGCTCCTTTTTTGTTCTCGGCTTAAAGGTATGAGCAAGCACTCGAAGAAGAATAAACAGTCTGAGCTCAAAGTCCTACATGCACCATTTAACATGAGTAAGAACGGCAGAATCTCATCCTTAATGTGTACGCCCTGTGGTGCTGTGATCCCAAAGAGGACAGCATTGCACTACAGGGCCTGCAAAAGCAAAAGGTGGAACTAACAAGAAGGGGGAAAAAAGCAGACCAGTCATTTCATTGTCTAGGCGAGATACAAAGAATGAAGAACCGGCATGGATGGGGAAACACAAATGTGAGTTTCATAATTAAATCTGTCTCGATGACTCAAGTTGTTATTAGTGGCTACAGGTATGGAATATAATTTTAAACATGATTCTGGTCTTGGCAGTATCTCTGTAAGCTGTAAAACAAGATTTACTAATATTTTCCATACGTACCACACTTCAAACCTTTTAACACTAAAGTCATTAATGTAATCTGAACTACCCTCTGACAGCCTCAGGAAAAGACCTACGCTGGCTACAATTCAAAAACCATTTTTCCATTAGTGTCATTAAAAATATTACTGTTATTGATATTATATTTTCCATCATGATAAGAATCTCATTTTGCCAGCTACTTTTAAGTAATAAGCGTCTTGCACTAACAACCTGGGAGCACTGTACGACTTTAAAGTTCAGCAGTATCAACTGTAGCGCTAAGCTCAGTTGAACAATCTTGCTTTTCTAATTACATGTTTTACATCTAAAGCCAAAGGAAAAAGAATCTTCAGAGATCCCTATAGTAATGACCCATATAGGAGAATTTACTAGGAAAAACCAGCGGAGGCATCCTCCAAGACATGAAAAGCCTAGTGCTAAATAGATGTTTCAAAAAGCAGGAGCTCTCAACAGTACTCAAAGCACTTAACCGTTTCAGAATTCAGCCAATAGTCCCACTGGTCATTGGGGCTATTTTGAATAGTCAACGGACTAGCAAACTTGAATTTCCTTCAACAGTTCTTAGACCCTGCCCCTTTCCGCAGCAAGGAACTCACTGCTTACATCACTGAAAAAAACAGTCAACTGAATATGAGGGAGTGTCTTGCAGACACAAAGTACCCCCCACAACAAACACCCCAGGCCAACCCCCACCATCCCTAAGAGAAACCGCAGCTCTCACAAATACAATACTAGAGGTTCTGAAGAACATCTGAGTAACTAAATACAAGCTGGACCCTGCCCATCATGGCTGGTGAAATCCAACGCAGACTGGGACTGCTACCAATATAAACTCTCAATGTTTCTCTCTGAGATCCTGACTCTTTGAAGCATGTTGGTTTTTCTCTAGCAAATTCTCCAAAACTAAATAATCCTGGATGCCAATGATCTCACAAATTACTGTCTCCCTTTATAGGCAAAATTAATGAAAATGTGGCCATGACCTTACTCTAGCAGTATCTAATCTTCCACCAACATCTTAGACTCCTCATAATCAGGATTCAGTCTGGGAGCACTCCTGACAAAGCCTCATCATAGTTATGGAGAGAGGTTACACTTCTGTGCCAGTCCCATTTGATCTATTTGCAGCCTCAGATGACCAAACAATGCTACTGACCCACACATGGGACATCACAGAGGTGGATGGTGTAGCTTGAAATTGGCTCTAATAATCTGCAAGTTATCTAACAACCTAGGCCATTTCCAAATATTCACTTTACACACCCTGGATCATTTTAAAAATGGCCAAATGAAATGTTATCAAAAACCTCCCTGAAAAATATTCACCGTTGGGCTAAGAATGAGCATGAGACATTTTAGCCAAAAGTAGCTGTAACTACGTGGGTGAAATGAGACAATCGCCATGCTCCTGAATGAATTCACCCAGAAAAATGGTAAAAGACAGTGACATCCTATCGCCTGTATGTGAACATTTTTCACAAATAACTCTATCTCTGACCTCTCGGTCCTCAAAGGAAACCTGCATAACACTTTCAAAAGACGAGCCTAGGGGCTTAAATTCATAACTTTGCTAGACACTAAAAATCATGGACTGAACAGAGACACTAGATTTATGGCTCATTACAACAATCTATAACCGACTAACCCTCCTTTGTCCTACAATTACAGAAATATTTACTGCCCACTTCAGCTTGAATGGCATCTTACCATGTGTTTTAACTCCTTATGCTAAACAATCTGTTCAATTTTGTATTTAGTTGCGACGCTCGGAGTACATTTCCCAGGGCTGAAAAAGAACTCTGTTTAAGCTCAAAACCTTGTCTCCTTCACCAACAGAAGTTGACCCAATAAAAGCTATTAGTTCACTTACTTTCTAATATCCTGGAACCAACATGGCTACAACACCACCGCATACATCTTTAACCATAACATTATTATTGCTGACCTACTCCCATGAAATATTAAAGGCCTGACTGTAGAACCCATATGTACATTAGTGAGCACTTATTTGAGTTGGTAACTCCATGAGCACCAATGGGACTTCTCCTATAAGTAAATGTTCACCAGGGGTAGTGGTCCACAACTGGGCCCTAAATTAGTATATTATGACAAAATTATAGATTATTTAAACAAAAGCAAATTATTTTAAGAATTGCTCTTCTAAAAACACATTTTGATTGAATGTTAGAATAAAATCTTTTATCGATTCAGATACGCATGGAACCTAGCGACAGATATGATCTACTCGATCTGTCTAGTGCAGTGGTTCTCAAACTTTTGTACTGGTGACCCCTTTCACATAGCAAACCTCTGAGTATGACCCCTCCTTATGAAGTAAAAACACTTTTTTCTATATTTAACACCATTATAAATGCTGCAAAGTGGGGTTTAGGGTGGAGGCTGACAGCTCGTGACGCTCCCATGTAATAGCCTCATGATGCCTTGAGGGGTCCCGACCCCAGTTTGAGAACCCTCTAAACTAACTATCTAACTCTATACTAACTACTACTATAACTATATAAAAAAAAAAAAAAAAAGTAGAGTTGTGGAGGAGGGAGAGAGAGAGCACAGTTCCACCAGTTGGCGGTAACGAGAAAAGAGGACTGAAGGGAGGAGCGGGGCCGCTGGGAGGGGGTATATAACAGGCGCGCGCCCGCCCAGGGGCGCCAGCCAGCCGCCGCCAGCCTTGCTGGGGTAAAAATGAAAGAGAGAGACGCGCACGGCGCAACACCCACTGTGGTGCAATCACAGGAGCAATCAAGAAGAAGAACCCCTAGCCTGCCCCTAGCCTGCCAAGGTTGTTGCTCACTCTAAATTTATTAGTGTTTTGTTCACTCTGGCTTTAAATCTACCACGCTATGGGGCTTCTACTACATTTCTCCTCAACACACAACACAGCTGAAATGTGTATATTATTATTGTTTTACACCATCACCATCAGATGCAGAGGAGAGATCAGGCCCTGCCCACAGTGCACAAAGTGAAACACAGTCCCTGACCTGAAGAGCTGGCAATGTAAATAGATGGGACAGAGAAATGAAGGATTGTTACTGCTATTTTACAGATGGGGAACTGACATACAGCGAGACTAAGTAACTTGACCAAGGTCACCCAAGAAAGTCTGTAGCACAGGCAGGATTTGACCTCAGCCCATTGCCATTTCTGCCAAGTGGCATAACCCCAAGATCATCCTTCCTCTCTGCTCAGGTTACTCAAAAGTTCTTCCTGACATTCACCCAGCTACTACAATGCTCCAAGGCCACCAGGCTGACCTAGGCTCAGGCTCAAGGATGTTTGTAAGAGGAACTTGAAAATTTGCAACAGTGACACAAGCTAGGAAGACGGGGCTAGCAACAGGCTGCATTGAAGGGCTGCGCTGCACCTGGGAATCAAAGAGGCTGAAGAGAGGTGATTGACAGAGAGGAAAACAAAGTGCAGCAGGCCTCAAATGCCAATTGTGCCCCGGCTTCATCTCTGGGCCCTGATGCTTAAGCCTGCATTATCTGTGGCAAGGACAGTCGCTTGAGAATTGGACTTTTGAACCACTTGCGATGCAGCAGCACCATACCCAGGAACTAAATCGCTGTGGGGCGTACAGCATTGTCTTCTAATTGTCTTCATGCTGTGCACGAGGTAAGAACCTGTCCTGCGTGGAAAACACTTCCCCTTTCTCAGTTTCACCCCATGACTCCATGTTAGAGCTCTTCGTACCAAAGGCACGAAAGGGAGTACTTGTGGAGCGTGCCTGGCTGATTGTTAACGGAGCCTTCTCTTTGAAACTCAGCACAACCTAGTTGTGCGGTATAAATGAGCGATGGATTCAGATTAGAGACAGATTAACAGAATCCTACAGCTGCAATTGGCTGCTAGAGCTGGGCAGGGCACATCTTTTCTCTGGGGTGGATTCGCCACAGTTCATATTCTTGAATTTCTAGTTTAAACAAGCCCCAGACAGGCACATATCTGTGGATTTTTCATCCATAGATCTCAAAGCACGGTATGAAAGCGGATAAGCATGATTAGCCCTATTTTACAGGTGTAGAAACTAGGACACTGGGAAGGCTCAAAGGCCCAATCTTTCAAATCTAGGTGCCTAAAGTCAAGCACGTAAATCCAGATTTAGGCACTGAAATAAGTGTCCTGATGATCAGGGTGACTGAGCACCATCAGCTCCCATTGACCCCGGTAGGGATTCTGAGCATGGAGGGCTCAGGGAATCGGGCATGACATTTCTAGCTCGTTACACCACTGTCAGGGAATACTAATGGGGCGGGAGGATGACTGATCTCGCTGTGTGCATGCATCCCCTTGGACCCTCTAAATTCTCCGTCTTCTTTGCAAGCCTCTTGTAATTCATGGTCGCTGCTGACAGCAGAGTAAACTGAATACAGGTTGCCCGGCTGCTGAGCTAATTTATTCCTGGCGGGCAGTGTTTCAGCTTTCAGGCTGGTGGGGCGGCACATCCCTCCCTTCGTCTCCCTATCCCCCAAGACAAATAGCAACACCATCAAGATCGAAGGAGTTGTCACTTAACATCAGAGGGAAGGTGGTGACGGGACGCGTCACGCTACAGCATGAACATTCCAGCTGGCTGCAGAGCTGTCATCATTAGCAGTCTGCGACAAGATGCCATTGCAGTCCAGTGTTCTTGAAACTTGCCTTAAACACACATATTCTCACTCTGAGCAGCTCTTTAGGATTCAGAAGTGGCATGGGCTGTCATATCTGATGCGACGTGTCGTGCGTCGCCTTCAGAATTCTGTGGCCTTTGATTTCATGAGTCTGGCTTTGATTCTGTTCAGCCAGATTCAATAGAAACATCGGCAGAAGCCCAAGCAAACTCCAAATGGATAAACCAAAATCAAATCAGTCTTGGGGCTTGTCTACACTCCCCTGAGCGACACAAGTTACGTCGACTTAAATATCAAGTATCGGGGGTAGCCGTGTTAGTCTGTATCCACAAAAACAACAAGGAGTCCGGTGGCACCTTAAAGACTTCATGAATCTGAAGAAGTGAGGTTTTTTACCCACCAAAGCTTATGTCCAAATAAATAAATCTGTTAGTCTTTAAGATGCCACCGGACTTCTTGTTGTTTCTGTCGACTTAAAGTGTTCTCCACGCCGCGCTATGTCAGCAGGAAAGCATCTCCTGCCGACACAGCTTCCAGCTCTCGTTGAGGTGGCGTAATTATGCCGATAGGAGAGTGCTCTTCAGCAGACGTGCTGCAGCAGCCGATGTTGTGCAGTAGTGTAGACTAGCCCTTAGTTTGCAGGGCCTTGGGGATTTAATCTGACTGTTTTAATGGGATCTGGACCATAGCATTCCGTACACTTTGTGTATGGCTGGGTATACAAGACACCACTGCTATCTTGTGGAAGGAATGTCAGTCCGGCTCAGATGTTTGATTATGTCACCCTCTGCAGGCTGAATTTCAAAGGGCCTATAAGTCCTACTACTCCTGTTTTAAGGATCTGATTGTGCACAAACGTCTACGTGGGAGTAATTTTGCTCCAGCGAGTCATCCCACTGGATTCCAGATGGGACCATTCAGCAGCAAAGTCTCTCACAGGCTTAAATGTTTACAGGACCAGACCCTAAAACTGGACAAGGATAACCGATTATCAGATGTGCTGAGCACTCGCAGCGCCCACGGACATCAGGAGGAACTGCAGGGGCGACGCACTAATGAAAATCAAACCGCTTATATCTTTCTTTTTACCGAATTTTGAAAAAAAAAAATCTGAAATTTTGCATCTGCCAAACTCCAGTTGATGCAAAATTTCAGGGAGATGGGAATGTGGAAAATATACAAAAAATGTGAATGTCCATGTTTCCAATGTGACGCAAGCTTCGTTTGAAACAGGTTTCATTTTTGCTCCATAAAAGAGTCCTATTCCCTTAGTAAAATTGTGTGAGAAAACCACTTCTTTCTTGAATTCACAATACAATACAAAAAGCTAAGACTTATGAGTAGTTTTGCCTTTCTGACCATGATTCTTCCTCGGGCCAAATGATAAAAGTTCAGCGACTTTAGAGTAAAAGTGTCCTAAATTCTGCACCTCACAATCTGAGTAGAAAATAGCTAACTGTGGAATCTGTACAGCCAAAGAGTCAATACAATAACAAACCATAGCACTGTATTTCAGAAACCAACTATTTCAATACATATAATGATAGTGTTCAATTATAATGGGGGAGAAACAGATGAGTACAAAGAACTGTCTATGATTATATAAAACAGGCATAAATGCATAGATTTTAAGGCCAAGAGAGTCCATTACATCATCTAGTCCAGGGGCGGGCAAGCTTTTTGGCCTGAGGGCCACATCAGGTTTCTGAAATTGTATGGAGGGCCGGTTAGGGGAGGCTGTGCCTCCCCAAACAGCCAGGCGTGGCCTGGCCCCCGCCACCATCCGACCCCCCCTGCTTCTCACCCCGACAGCCCCCCTGGGACTCCTGCCCCATCCAACCCCCCCTGTTTCCTGTCCCCTGACAGCCCCCCCGGGACTCGTGCCTCCATCCACCCCTCCCTGCCCCTGACTGCCCCCCGCCACCCCATCCAATCCCTCCTCTCATTCCTGACTGCCCCCCTAGGACTCCTGCCCCATCCAACCACCCCTTCTCCCTGATCGCCCCCTCTACAGCCGCACTGCCCAGAGCACCAGGACAAGCAGCCGCGCCGCCCGGCTGGAGCCAGCCACGCCATCGCACAGCACAGAGCACCGGGTCAGGCTGTGGCTCTGCAGCTGTGCTGCCCAGAGCATCGCGCCGGCAGCGCAGTGAGCTGAGCCTGTGGGGGAGGGGAGACAGCAGGGGAGGGACCGGGGGCTGGCCTCCTGGGCCAAGAGCTCAGGGGCCAGGCAGGAGGGTCCTGTGGGCCGTAGTTTGCCCACCTCTGATCTAGTCTGACCTCTTGTATAACACAGGCCTTAGAATTTCACCCAGTTGTAACTGAGCCCAGTAATATGTTTGGCTAAACATCATCTTCCAGAAAGGCATCTAGTCCTGATTTGAAAACTTCAAGACATGGAGAATCCACTACTTCCCTTTGTAGTGTGCTCCAATGGCTTATCACACTTACTGTTAAAAACGTGTGCCTACTTTCTAATCAGAATTTGTCTGGCTTAGCTTCCAACCATTGCTTCTTGTTATGGCTTTGCTAAAGGGCCCTTAAATTAGAGATTAAAAACAACAAATTTATTTTATTTTATGAGACCACAAATTGGATCAGTACCATTTAATAATAGATAAAGTTTACATCAAAACAGCATTTCATAAAACTCAGCACTTTCTGAATCAACACTTGGATCTGGTTTTCCCATTGCAAGTTATTTCTCAAAAGAGCTGGTTGAAAAGGATCAAAATTGGAAATGTTGATTAAATTTTTTATCAAACTCTGTATTTCAGAAACTCTGTATTTCAGAAACCAACTATTTCAATACATATAATGATAGTGTTCAATTATTAACTCTGCCCTGCTCCCAAAAATCCCCCAAACCAACCTGAAACGAAATATTCAAGAAAATATTGTTTCAATGTTTAAACTGCTATAGAACTGGTACAAAAATTAAAAAAAAAAAATCAAAGAAAATTTTTTGGGGAAAAAAACCCTAAATGAAAATTTTCATGGAAAATGTCCCTTGTTTTTTCCAACCAGCTCCGTTTATTCAAAATGGAAAATAAATGAATGAGTAGGTAACACATGGAAATACTGACTTTGCCTTGAGTGTTTCCTCCTGAAAATTCCACTGCGGGTCTTCTACTAGCTGCAGTTCTCGGAGGACGCTGCCTGGTTTGTAAGCTGCGTTGATTACCATGCTAAGAACCTAATGAAAGACAAAAGTAAACACTGACAGCTTTAATAGAATGACCACATAGTCACTATCCTCATATCTGCACTGAAGTAGCACCTGGAGGCACTAACTGACTCGGGGCCCCTTTGTGCTAGGCACTGTATATATTCACAATGACGGGGTCCCCGCCCCCAGAGAGATTACAATCTAAGCAGTGCTTTAAGTAGAACGCAGGCGCTGTCAATGTGCATGTTAACATTCTATGGTATTTACACAATTCTGGAGGGGGTGAGGAGGTGAGCTGGTTTTAACACCCTATACTTAACTTGATCCTTCACAGATTTGCAACTGACTGTAAGCATATCAACTCCCCACCCCCACCGCAGTCGCCTCCAGACATTATTACAAGAGAGAAGCTGATTATATCATAATAGCATACAGTAGAGATGAGCTCCTGCATCCTTTCCAGTCATGGTTAGGGCTCTACTAAGTTCACGGCCGTGAAAAACATGTCACGAACCGTGAAATTTGGTCTTTTGTGTAATTTTGCCCTATACTACACAGATTTATGGGGGAGACTAGTGTTTCTCAAACTGGGGGTCCTGACCCAAAAGGGGGTTGCGGGGGGGGGGTCGCAAGGTTATTTTAGGGGATCACAGTATTGTCACCCTTACTTCTGCACCCTTACCATTTTGGATCAGGACCCCTACAGTTACAACACCATGAAATTTCAGGTTTAAATATCTGTAATAATGAAATTTATGATTTTTAAAATCTCATGACCGTGAAATTGACCAAAATAGACCGTGAATTTGGTAGGGCCCTAGTCTTGGGAGTCTGCCATCATTTTTGGAAACCAAGTTGGATAATTTTCAGTCATGAATTTCACTTAATGCTACAGATTGCAATGTAAAGCGGGCATAATTTGAATAGCCTAGCGGGTTTGCTTATTAGTGGAAGCAAGATATTAATTCATTATTAGACCTTTGTAGATTTCACAAGACTGCTCATTAAAAGAAATGAACTTAGAAATACTCAAAATAGTGTCTAATAATAATACCCCCAGGTTCTTATACCATGCTTTTCACCTACAGATCTCAAAGCACTTCACAAAGGAAGATAGGGATCATTATCCCCATTTTACAGATGGGCAAACTGAGGCACAAATTTGCCCACAGTCACTTAGCAGGTTAGTGCCAGAGCAAAGAATAGAGCTCCAGTCTCCCGAGTCCTAGTCTAGCGTCCTACCCAGTGGCTCACACTGCCTTCCAACAACAACAACAACAAAAAGGACAAATCCGTATGTTCTCAGCCAATCAACGCTCATAACTGTTCCCCTCCCATCACCCACTGCAGAACTGACAGGGGCACTGGCCTGTGTGACTCACAGTCAGAGGAGTCGAATGGCCTTTTAAGGGCTCCCACCCTCGCTGTTCTGCGTAGCTGCATCTACTACACTAGCTGCTTTTGGGAAAGCTCCCTCATTTCACTTCCAGCAGGTACGGAAAACACAGCAATGTGAACACCGGTGCCCGGGCCACACTGACACTCCCATCATTGCGACCACCAGCACAACTGCACTGGTGGTCCTGAAACAACACATGGTTTTCCCCAAAGACCTAATGTAGGCAAGGCCAATGGCAGAGAAAAGCCCCTTGGGATGGCTGCGAGCAGTCCCCAGTATGGTTCAAGGGTTCTCCCTCCAGATATGCTACCCTTGGCATCTAGGCTCCAGTTCAGCAAAGCACTTAAGACTTGGATGTTTTACTGGGCTGGGGCCCTACCCAGCCTGTGTCTAGGATGCCCCATATCCCCTTCACATTAATATGTCTTTTAAATCCGGCACCAGCTGGGAATAAACAATTGCCTGTTAGAGAGAGCTTGATCAATCGGAGTGTGACCTCCCTTACTTCCTAATGCTGAGGGCTACTGAATTGCAAAACAGGATCCCCAGGGTAGTGGTGGCAGCCAAACTGTTTGACATATTAAAAACTAGACTGGACAAAGCACTAGGAAACGTAACACAGGGAAGTGAACAATCCTGCAGTGACAGGGAGATGGCCTCTTCCACCTCTAATTCTTATGACAGCCTATAGGGAATGAGGCAAATCGCCGGTACCAATTGTTTCTCTTGTATTTCTATCTGCAGGTCACCCACAAATGCCCACATGCTTGCTGTGCTGCAGCATTGCCTTCTCCTTTGCATGCACTTTGCTCTTATTTGCTTCATGAGGTGCTGCCCGCTCCTCATGTTTCACCGACTGTCTGATTGTGCCCCTGGGAGCTCTCTTGACATTGCTCATTTCCATTTGGACCTGGAGCCTGCTTCTCTTGGCATAGCTAGACACTGCTCCATCCACCAATTTCACGAATTAAAGAATCTGATTTAGATCAAGAACAGTTCAGTCATACAGGTCCCATTCCTGCAACCTTTCCCCTCCATGCGTTCACAAGGACCATGGAGCAGGCGAATAACACATCGCAGTTGTAAGGGGAGGGAGAGTTCATTATTTAAATGGTTAGTTAATCCATAGATAATAAAGCTTAGCACTCAAACATTAACTGAACAGCACACAACCCCTATTTATTTTCTCCATTTTGCAAATGGAGGCAGAGCCATTATGGGCCAGATCTTCAACCGGGCTAAGCTCATGTAAATCTGGCCACTCAGTTTGATGTTTAAATGGAAACAGAGCTGTTTTGGAAATGTGTCCCTAAGTGACTTGCCCAGACCACGCAGCCCGTCAATGGCAGAGCTGGAAACGGAAATGAAGTATTTGATCACCAGAAACAACACATCCTAGGAGCGAAAAGACATTCACTCTGTAGTAGGGTAACCCGGTTAAATAGAGAGCTCCGATGATTACATTGCGGCATAATGTTTCTCTAAACAAAAGCGCACTGTTGTGATGATTATTGTTTCATCTCTGATATGCACGTAGCAATGATCTGTAAACCTGTTCAAAGCTTCCTACCTAAATAAAAAGATAAGAAAGAAAGACAGAAATCAGGCATTTGTGGCATGACTGACTCACTTAGACATCACTGCCTTGCTCACCTATTAAAGTGATATCTGTTCTAAGTGCAGTTGGAGGGATTATGGGCACAATTTCTCCCTCCAAACAGAACAGAGTTCCACTGCTCAGTCTGTCTGGGTTTTACCTTAGACAACCAATTTATTTCAGTCCTGTACAGATGCTAATAATACCAGCGTTTTTCTCTGAATTGGCTTGTCTCCAATGTGACTCTTAGTAATCTAAGCTCACATTGGAAAATAATGTTTTGACGGGATAATCATTTCCCTTGGGGGGGAGGGGAAGCTTTAGCTTTGTCTCTGTGTTTATTTCCTAAGTGTCCCTTGGCTTGTCCCTAACCTTCCAGCAGGAGTCCATTACCATGTTAACAGTGTTCTTGTCCAATGACATTATCTCTTAATCTCACACACAGTTCAACACTACTTTACTTCTTGGGGGAAAGGGGTTTTAAAAAGTTCCCTAAAAGGTATTTAGGCATCTAACTCCCATTATTTCAATAGGACAGGGGTAGGCAACCTATGGCAGGGGTGCCGAAGGCGGCACGCGAGCTGATTTTCAGTGGCACTCACACTGCCCGGGTCCTGGCCACCAGTCCAGGGGGCTCTGCATTTTAATTTAATTTTAAATGACACTTCTTAAACATTTAAAAACCTTATTTACTTTATATACAACAATAGTTTAGTTATATATTATAGACTTATAGAAAGAGACCTTCTAAAAACGTTAAAATGTATGACTGGCACGCGAAACCTTAAATTAGAGGGAATAAATGAAGACTCGGCACAGCACTTTAGAAAGGTTGCTGACCCCTGCAATAGGATCTGGGCCCAAATCCTGATCTCATTCAATTAAACTTCCACTGGTTTCAGCATAGCTAGATAGGATCCAAGTAACTAATTTTGGGCAACTTTCTTGAATCAACATGTATTTCTCTGTCACTCTGCTTTCCAAAGCAAGTCAGGACGGATTCCATTTTTGGCCCATGATGTCATAAATACATAGTCTATGACAACATAAAGCAACTGTGTAAACTGGAATAGCTCAGTTGACGTCAGAGCTACAATGATTTACACCAGCTGAGGATGTAGCCCGCACTTGCTCCTATTGAAGTCAATGGTAAAAATTGGCTTCACTTGGAGCACCATCAGATCCATAAAGCTTATACAAGGTACAGAGAATACAAACACCATAGCCAATAGCTCGTGATAGCTCATGATAACTCCATCAGCCTTGCTCAGTCATGTTTAAAATTCAGTCTAAGCTGCTTAATTCTCTGAGCACCAAGACTGAGACATCTGATTTAATTATGCACCTTTCTCCATGCTCCTCAATTTTAAATTAAAAAATGAGTGCAATAGTTTAACATTTTTTTCCTCTTGTTTTTCAAATACTGGCTTATTCCCCTTTTGCGTGTCATGAAAGGAGAGTCACCTTATGCCAAAGTCCGGAACCAACTAAACAACATTATTTTTGTTTTTTAGACAGTGAGGGTAATTAAACTCTGAAACAGATTATCAATGAACGTGGTCAATTATCCATCACTTGGAGTCTGTAAAAGGAAATTGTCTGTCTCTTGGAAAGAGACGCCATAGTGCAAGCACAAGCTGTTGGACTAGGTGTAAGGATCAGTGGGTGGAATTTTATGGTCTGTGTTATGCAGAAAGTCAGATTAGATGATCATAATGATCCTTTCAGGCCTTAAAATCTACTAAATCTATGAACTGTTAAGCAGAGCTGCTGTGAAAATGGCTGTCATGTCCCACCCCAGAGGTGTCTGCATTCCCGCGATGGCTGAAGTCTTTGCTATCTGTCCCAGTCCTGAACCATTTTTTTTTTTTTTTGCGGACAACACTCCCATCAAGGAGTTCAGGATTGAGTCTAAAGAATAGACTTTAAGCCATCACTGCAATGGACCTACCTCTGGGGTGGAACGTGGCATGTAAAGTCCCTGATTCTGCAATCTGATCTACATGGGTGGACACCTAAGGCTTTGTATAGATACAAGGGGGTCCACCCGCAAGATTGGGGCCAAAATTTCAAAAGCACTGCTGGATTATTTATTGATCTCACAGTAATGCCTAGGAACTCGGACCAAGGATAAGGGTCCCATTTTGCTAACCCCAGGGGTAGACAACAGGCAGACCCTGGGCCAAATCTGGCCCACCAGATGCTTTTGACTGGACCCCAGAATCTTTTTATTTACTTATTACTATCATTATTGTTGGGTTTTTTCCCCATCTTCTCTAGAGTCTGGACCTTGACTATACCTTGACTAAGAAATTTGAACCTTGACAAAAAATAATTGACTACCCTCGGTGCTGCACAAATGAGAAACAGCTAGTAGTCCCTGCTCCGAGGAGCTTACAAATGTCAGAGAGTACAAGGTGTGACACCTGGGTAAAACAGTCAAATGGGCTGAAGGATGGGTGGGAGGTAACAAAACAGAGCTTAGTGGAAGTCACTGCATGCCACTTGCCTAACCAATGGGATGAATGGTGCTGTATACACGTAATATGTTACCACCATCTCTCTTTGAACTCCCAGTTATGGGCTGATCCCCTGGGTGTTCCAGTCCATTCTGCTCTAATAATAGGAGATATACCAACCTCCTAGAACTGGAAGGGACCTTGAAAGGTCATTGAGTCCAGCCCCCTGCCTTTAGTAGCAAGACCAATTTTTGCCCCAGATCCCTAAGTGGCCTCCTAAAGGATTGAACTCACAATGCTGGGTTTAGCAGGCCAATGCTCAAACCACTGAGCTATCCCTCCCCCTAAACTCTGGTGAGTTTCAGTGTGCTGGCAGCCAAGTTACATCTACTGACACTCCAAAATGTCCTGTATACAAGCCAGCGTTGGCTGAACCCCGCAGGACAAACCCCGCTTTCTACTACTGCCCCATGCAGGCAAGGCCAATGGCAGAGAAAAGCCACTTGGGATGGCTGCGAGCAGTCCCCAGTATGGGTCAATGATGATCCCTCCAGATATATCCCTTCAGATAGGGAGGAGGTTTGGCCACAAGGTGCTCAGAGCCACCTCCTGCTCCGGCTCCAGTGCACAGTACCTAGAGTGGAATACATGGCTGCATCTACTCGAAGAACATCTTATTAGTAAGGCTGTGAGTCTGTCACGGAGGTCACGGATTCCATGACTTTCCATGACCTCTGTGACTTCTGCAGCGGCCAACAGCAGTAGTTTGAGTGTGTGAGGGGGGCTCAGTGCTAGGGGCAGGGGCTTGGAGGGGTGGAAGGGGACACTTATCTCATGGTGGGGGGCTTCTCGGCTCCCACTGGCAAGGCCCTGCAGCTCCTAAGCCCTGCCCTCAGTTCCTGGCCAATGGGAGCTGCGCAGCTGGTGCTTGTGGCGGGAGCAGCGTTCAGAGCCCCCTGGCGCCTCCTCCGCCTAGGAGTTGCAGGGACACGCAGAGCTGGGTAGGGAGCCTGCCAGCCCTGCCAACCCTTCCCTGCCAGCACCAGCAGGGGTCCCAGGCTGCGCGCTGCTGCCCATCCCCAGCACCAGAGGGGGTCCTAGGCCATCTCCCTCAGCACCTGCGGTGCCCCCAGACCGCCCCCCACAGAGCACCTGAGGCCTCCCACCCAAGTTTTAGTTAGGGACATATAGTAAAAGTCATGGACAGGTCATGGGCTGTGAATTTTTGTTTACAGCCCGTGACCTGTCCAAGACTGTTACTAAAAATACCCATGACCAAAACGTAGCCTTACGTATTAGGAACAAACTCCAGATGCAACAGCAGGGCAAGAAATGGCATCAAAACTAGGAGTTTTAGAAGTAGGAAGTTGCAAAGTCTAGATGGGATTGTTGGCTCTATTTTGGGTTTATTTGGTTTAGGAATGTCAGTAAGCAGCAGGGCTGGTATGGAATATATAAAAAGACATTGGGTATTTGAAGCATGAACAAACAAAAATGGTTTTACAGGTGTGAAAGGGTTAGTTCTAAAAGAAAATGCACCATTTATAACGTGCACAATATTGATATGTAAAAGCAGCAAAGAGTCCTGTGGCACCTTATAGACTAACAGACGTATTGGAGCATGAGCTTTCGTGGGTGAATACGTCTGTTAGTCTATAAGGTGCCACAGGACTCTTTGCTGCTTTTACAGATCCAGACTAACACGGCTACCCCTCTGAATATTGATATATTATTTAACTAAATACAAATAAAACCAATGTTAATTAATATAAATAAAAGGGAAAGATAAAGAGACTATTTGTTCTGTCTATGGGAGCTGTGTGTTAACCACTATCAGCAGCACCCTAAGAAATATTAAATAAGGTAAAATTCCCCATCATTAAGGATAAACAACTCCTTAATTGATATTGTCCACGGTGCACTTCTGAATTTGCTAAGGAAAGGAATCGTGTCAAGTCCTGTAAGAAAGGGCCTTTTTACACTGTTAGAAACTTGAGGTCATGGACACCACGTCCAAATCAAGGCTCATGTTATTTTAAAAGGTCATGCACAGTATTGGCTTCCCTTATGTATCCCTGCAGTGCGTTTGCCCAGATGAGACCCTGACACTGCACTATTCAACACACTGGCAGTGGTCTGTTCAGTAAGGTTATCTCTAAGACACCCCCTGACAGGAATGCCTGGACTTGCTGCAGTTACTGGTATATCCTAACAGCACACAGTCATTAAGGGCTCCACACTCGGGGTACGCAGAGACATCAACTCATCTAGATAGTTGCCTGCAACAGGCTACATAAAAGCACTAGCGAAGTCAGTACAAACTAAAATTTCATACAATGACTTGTTTATACTGCTCTATATACTAGACCCTGAAATGTAAGTACAATATTTATATTCCAATTGTTTTGTTTTATAATTATGTGCTAAAAATGAGAACGTCAGCAATTGTTCAGTAACAGTGTGCTGGGACACTTCCATATTTTTATGTCTGATTTTGAAAGCAAGTCCTGGTCGTTTTTAAGTGAGGTTTAACTGGGGGTGCGCAAGACAAATCAAGACTCCTGAAAGGGGTACAGTAGTCTGGAAAGGTTGAGAGCCACTGTGCTAAGGGATAGCGATACAAGTGCAGGTGTGATGTTTTTGACATTGAGTCAAGTATCAGAGGGGTAGCCGTGTTAGTCTGGATCTGTAAAAGCAGCAAAGAATCCTGTGGCACCTTATAGACTAAGAGACGTATTAGAGCATGAGCTTTCGTGGGTATTCACCCACGAAAGCTCATGCTCCAATACGTCTGTTAGTCTATAAGGTGATACAGGACTCTTTGCTGTTTTTGACATTGTCACTCCAGTGTGTAGTCAGCCTGGTCTAGACCAGTTGAGTGAGACTCGGGAGCTAGTTACTACAGTCTTGAGTCAGTGAAGTGGAGAGAATGACCTATATGCCACTATTCCAAATTTTGTTGTATCCTACAAAAACCCACTGTGATTGGACAAACTGTTATAACGCCCAATCCAGTGTTTAATGATGTGTCTACAACTGACAGTGAGCCTGACCATCACGATGAAATTGAGGCGATGGTACCCATTTTTGATGTATGCATTACCCCACTAATTTTGTTAAATCAGAAATATACCCGTGTTATGCAAACTAGCAACAGCATGGGAAAAGCAAAGCGATCTCAGTCAGTTATTTCATGATGGGGATCTCAATATTCTATTGTCGCATACTTAAATAGAAATAACCTTCAAGGGTTTGATTGTGTTACAAATAATTAAAATTAACATAATGACAATTATATTTCACCACTTACGTCTGGTTAAAGAGCAAAAAATTTAAACAAATGCTTTACTTGGGGGGAGGTATAGCTCAATGATTTGAGCATTGGCCTGTTAAACCCAGGGTTGAGTTCAATCCTTGAGAGGGCCACTTAGGGATCTGGGGCAAAATCAGTACTTGGTCCTGCTAGTGAAGGCAGGGGGCTAGACTGAATGACTTTTCAGGGTCCCTTCCAGTTCTAGGAGCTAGGATATCTCCATATTAATTTAATTTAATCCTTTTGTAACTCTGAGGAAACAAGTTAGTGTTACTGAATATCTTACAGCTTTCTGCTTAAATAAGTGGCACCATAAATAAATTCACAGTGACAAGGCAGGGCCTGTTGACCTATGAACCAGACCTTTAGCTCACTCATGAACCAGACTCCCATAATCCTCTTTGGTCACACTAAGAAAGAAAGAAACAAGCTTGCTGGACTTGTTAAGAAAGAAATAGTGACCTTTTCCTGCTCTTTCAACTGTGCAAGCAAGTTCTTCAGCTGCAACAGCCAGGAATATACATATAAATATAACGTACCAATACTAAAATAATGAGTAAGAAGGGATAAGCAATTATCAGGCCCAAGACAAGACTGGGATCAGCTTGTCATCACTGCAGGGCCAGTTCTACGGATTGTGGTAACTATGATTGATATCTATTTCTGTCGTGCGCTGTTCTGATATCTAATGGTTTAATAAATTCAGTCACTCTGACTTATACTGTGATTCAGACCATCTGAGTAGCTGGCCACATCTTCTATTTCATTCAAAATGTTGTGGGTTATGTAATTCTGACAAGCTGTGGAGTTTTCTTTGATAATAATCAGGCTTCTGCATGGGAATGAACCAGGACTTGATGGCTGCAAAAGGCTTTTCTCCCCCTTGTCTCTCTGCTGCATGGATTTGGGCTGTGAGGACCGCAAGATGTCACATCATGTCAACTGGTATCTCCATTCCTGCTCATTTCCGTGCCAAATCCACAAAAGACCATTTATTTATGGAAAGAAAGCTTTTTGGACAGCTGGGAATGGACGTTTCACACCTGAGTGCTTAGACAGAAATCAGTAAACCATGGATCTTCCTCTCAGGGTATGGCTACACTTGCGAGTTGCAGTGCTGGTGGAGGCTTTCCAGCACTGCAATTAGTAAGTGGCCACACCTGCAGGGCACTTCCAGCGCTGCAACTCCCTGGCTGCAGCGCTGGCCTCACTCAGCATGGGAATAAGGATTCCAGCGCTGGTGCTGCAGCGCTGGTCATCAAGTGTGGCCACACACCAGCGCTGTTATTGGCCTCCAGGGTATAAAGGTGTATCCCAGAATGCTTTTAACTAAATTACTCCCTTTGTTTTGTTATGCAGCCTCTCTTTGTTTGCTGCTTATCAGCTCCTGTTTGCTGTGATCAATCTGTGAACAATCAAATGAGATCCTCCTCCCTGCATGATTCACAGGGGTTGAGTGTTTGCATTTTGCTTGACCAGCAGCGAGAAAAGGAGTCATTCACAGGGGTTGAGTGTTTGCTTTGCTTGAGAGCAGAGGGAAAGAGAGTATGTTGGATGCAGGCTGTTTGCAGTTAACAGTAAGGGGTGGGAAAATTTCTGATTTTGCAAAGTGTCAGTTTCTTTTGAAAAGCATATTGCTGCCACTTGAATGCTGGGATAGCTGCCCATAATTCATCACTCCCAACAGCGCTGCAAATGCTGCAAATGTGGCCACACTGCAGTGCTGGTAGCTGTGAGTGTGGCTACACACCAGCGCTGGCCCTGCACAGCTGGATGACCAGCGCTGCAACTACCAGCGCTGCAGATTTGTAAGTGTAGCCATACCCTCAGACACTCGGGGTCTGACTCTCCCCTACCATGCACTTTCTGAAGTCATTCACACCTGCAAGTGTAACATACGACTGTTCTAATTCGGTGCTTCCACTCTGCCCTTGTGTAAACGATGACACAAGATGCAGAGCAATGGAAAAAAATCAGGCCCTGAGTGAGGATATTAGAGGGCTGATCAGGATAGTCTCCCTGTATGGGCTAAGATCCTCAGCTGGTGTAATCACTACAGCTGTACTGAAGTCAATGCAGCTATGTCATTTTACACCAGCTGAAGATCTGGCCTCTTTCAACTATCCACTCTGTTTTAAAAAAACAAAATATTCCACTGATAGAGGAGGAAGACCATTAGTATAAGTACAAGCTTGGTGCAACTCACGTTTCTCTTCCACTTACAAAACTGAAGCGGATGCTCTTTCTTTTGTCCCGTGCTCTCTTTCAGAAGATGAGCAGAAAGCCAGATCCACCATCAGCAAAATGCTCGGGCCTTGCTTTCAGATTTGGCAACGGTCACCTTTTGCTTTGCAAACACTTTATCCTGTTTCCTGTTGGGACTATTTTGGATTCCTGAATTTCAAATCAAGCTATCGCACCTGGAAAAAGCAGCTTGATCTTGGTGCTTTTTGTAGTGAGACAATAGGCTGTAGCCTTTCAAACAACACCAGAGATTTTTTTTAAATGGGTAAAAGAGCCCCTTGTCGGTACTAAGGCCGAAAATTTCAACAGTGATCTGTGATTCTCGGTGTCTCAGATTTTAGTGCCCAATTTGAGACATCTTGAGACTGATCTTCCTGATCATCCAATTAAGCTGAAGTCAGTTAGAGAGATGGCTGAAAGTGCAAGACCACTGCTTATCCTACAGCATTGTCTTAGGCCTTGTCTACACTATGGGGGTAAATTGATCTAAGCTACGCAATTTGAGTTATGTTAGTAGCTTAGATCTACTCACCGCGGGGTCCACACTACGCGACGTTGACGGGAAACGCTCTCCCGTCAACTCCTCTTACTCTTCTCGTTCCGATGGAGTACTGGAGTCGACGGGAGAGTGCTCTGTGGTTGATTTAGCAGGTCAGACCCACTAAATCGACCCCCGGTGCATTGATTGCCACAGCGTCAATCCTCTGGTAAGCGTATGCAAGCCCTTATTGTTTCCTTGGGCTCCACTGTCTGTCAAACCTACCTGTTGTCTCTTGTTATAAACTTATATTGTGAGGTCTTTGGAAGAGGGATCATTTTTGTTCTGTGTTTGTACAGCACCTAGCACAGCGGATCCTGGTCCATGCTGCTCCTGGTGCTCTGTCATGGACACAGTTACCTGTGTCTGTCCCGTGCTTGAATGCAAGTGAGGTGCCTGTTTTGAAATTCTGGTCCATATTCCCCACAATCCCTGTTTCCACACCGTTATACGGACATCCAGTCCCACATTGCAGACAGATGAACCGTACCTCTTTAAGCACTAGCACACACTTGCCAGGCCCAACAGACTGAGGTAGCTCTGCTATTCTCCCTTTGTTTAAATATGGACCTGAGAAGCAGCGGTGATTGATGAAGAGCTGGGGGCAGCAGTATCGCCCGTTGACAGTACCTGCAAGAAGAAAGCGATGTTACCAAGACTGCAATTGTTTTCCTGCAGCAAACCTAAGAGTGTCTCTTCTTTCTGCTAGATGCTTGCAAAACTACCAGCAACTATCCTGGCGGTAGGATCGGGTCCCTGGTAAGCACAGCTCAGTGTCCAGAGAGATCTCATTCATGACACCATCAATTGTACTTAGAAGGCCACTATACCAGAGTATCTGAGTGTCTCATAATTGTTAACTCTCTCCTGAGATGTAATTACAGATGGGAAACTGAGGCATAGAGAGAAAAAGTGACTTTTCCAAGGTCAAAGAAGACGACTCCAGCTGAGCAGGGAATTGAACTCAGGTCCTAAGAAGCCCAACCTAGCACGCTAACCGCTGGGCATACCTTCCTCTAAGCACATGTGCTTAGGCCTCCACACCAGCTACTATGAACGGTGCAAACAAATGGTTAATTTCCAGGTACAGGCTCCTGTGCCTGGATTGAAAGGCTTGGACGGTGCTGGATCTTCGGCTGCCCCGGTGGCCGCCAGCATTTAGGCGGAGGGAGCTGGGGCAGGGGAGTGCGGGGAGGGCCGCCTGCAGCAAGTAAGGGGGTGGGGCAGCATGCAGGGGAACTCCCCGCCCCAGCTCACCCCTGCCCCGCCTCCTCCCCGAGCACACCGCGGCTGCTTCACGTCTCCCACCTACCAGGCTTGCGGCGCCTTAGCTGATTGGCGCCGCAAGCCTGGGAGGGCGGGGAAGGGCAGCAGCGGCAGTGTGCTCGGGTGCAGAGCAGGGGTGAGCTGGGGCGGGAGGGATGCCTCAGGGCGGAGGTGGGGGGAGCTGCCGCAAGGGGGGCGCCTCAGGGCAGAGGGGGCACTGCCGCAAGGAGAGCACCTCAGGGCAGAGGGGGAGCTGCCGTGGGAGCTGCCACGGGAGGGGGTAGCGCGAAACATCCTTGCACCGGCCCTGTCTACACCTCTGGCTTTTCCACAATGCTTTTGCCAGATGAAGTCTGAAATGATAAAGGCACTTTCTGGTCGCTGAGCAGACTCACCTGTTGTGTCTGGCTGAGGGACTGGGCAAAGGTCATGAGGTATTTTCTCAACAGGCACTGCAGATGGCAACCTGCTTAACGACAATATAATGCACTTAATACCAGGAGCCTGGGTGCTGGATCAGAACCTGAGCAACTCAGGGTTTTGCATCAGTCTCATGAAAGTATGGTAATCACTTAGTACTCTGATATCCGCATGGAGATTATAATACTGACATTTTGCCTCATATCCTCAAAAGTATTTAGGTGACTGGCTCCTACTGAAATCAATGGGAGTTAGATATCTAAACACCTTTGAGCATCTGGGTCTTTAAGCACAACACTATTCCAACTAGACTGACTCTGCTATGTCTTATGGTCAGGGATCTGTGCATTTGGGGGCTTTCACTGAAATTCACCCCTGGCTGCAAAATTGTGCTCCAGAATCTGAACTTAAATTTTTTTTAAAAAAAAATTAAGTTTCTGGCTTAAGGATGCAAAGATAACGTTAAAAACATGAACCAAGTGTAAACTGATGCAGCATTGTCTGCCTGAGTCTGCAGGAAGCCAGAAACAGCTTGTAAAGGTATGAGCTACCCCATCGATCCCAGTCAGGGCGCAGTGGGCAGCTCGATTTTGTGGACTCTGGAATTTTTTCCAACCTGCTGGAATTCAGCCTTTCTGCCATGGAATTCACAGAGTCTACAGTGCAGACCCAACTGAGATAACATTCTGAAACGTCCTTTTAGACTAGCGACTATTTTATTTTTGAAAGGAACCCCTGCAAAAAGATTCAGCCACAGGATTGAAACTGTAGTTACTAATATGATGTACAGTAGAACCTCAGAGTTAAACACCACAGTTACGAATTGACCCAGTCAACCACACACCTCGTTTGGAACTGGAAGTCTGCAATCACGCAGCAGCAGAGACCAAAAAAAAAGCAAATACAGCATAGTACTGTGTTAAAGGTAAACTACAGGTCTGTCACATCTTACGTGCATTTAACATGCACAATTTCAGCTTTACACGGTCGGCAAAAACAAAAATAAAAAAGAGAAAAACAACAATTTAAATACTGTTTCTGTAGTGCGGGCGATTCCGCCCGCCATTCAGCTCAATGTATTTTGACTATACACGGTTTTCGCTTTACGCGCTAACCGCGGTACAGAACCCCCGCGTAAGATGACACTCGCCTGTACTAAAAAACTAAAGGGAAAACAGTATTTTTCTTCTGCATAGGAAAGTTTCAAAGCTGTATTAAGTCAATCTTCAGTTATAAGCTTTTGAAAGAACGACCAGAATGTTTTGCTCAGAGTTATGAACATTTCAGTTACGAATCATCTCCATTCCCAAGGTGTTTGTAAGTCTAAGGTTCTACTGTAGCTGTTGTACCCCGTTCCCCATAGAGAATCGAATTCATCTACATAGCGAAACTGCTTTTAAACAGAAACCTACTGCTTTTCTGGTTGCACCACTGCAATCTTCCTCTTCTTTCGTACTGCACAATGAGAGAGGAAGAAAGAAATATATGGTCTGTTGAATAAATGGCTGGACTATAAAATCACATTTAACACAATGAAAGGCTCTTCCACGCTCAGCCCCGCTTTCTATATATATATTTTTTAAATAAGCCGCCATATCATTAAAAAACAAGTGCTTTAAAGAGGCTGTTGTACATTTAATCTTGCTACTGCAAAGCTGATATTGATTTTCTGGGATCTGTACTTAACAAATATTAAAAGAAAAGTAACACAAATATTTTTCCTTGCAGAAACACACGTGCAAGATTGCATTTTGCAAGCATGATTACCCCAGCATTGTCGCTCCCCATCTCTAAATTGTGACAAGGCTGCTCAATGTTGCCATAGCAGTAGTCTTCCAAATTAGGTCTGGCTGCCTGATTTTTAACTCCGATATATTTAACTCTTCAAAAGGGTTTGACACTTTTTTTTTTTAAACATTTGCCTTTCAAATGTTAATGAATATAAACAGACTGATGATAATTATTTCAGCTGGAGATGGGAGATTTGCTTCGTTACACCCCACGAGCGGCTTGATGACACCAGTTCTTGGGATCTCAATCTGGGGTCACGACCAGGCCCCAGGGGAGGGCAGGATCGTGCCGACCTTCCCTTTCTGTATTGTTAACTGTTCTCAACTCTTTCTGCCTCCTTCCCTTGGGAGGCCGGTTTTCATCCTCCCTTTTTTCTCCTCCGCACCCAGGATGGTCGCATTCCCCCACTGCTCAGATGTCTTCACCCTGTCATCAGGCGGAGTTGGGAAGGGTGAGCCTTCCAAAGAGCTTCCCGGCGCCTCCTCCACTCGCAGGGCGGCGGCGGGAGTGCTTCTGCAAGAGGTGGTGAAAGCTAACACATCCTCCTGCAGTAGCTGCTCCTCGGCCCTGGCCTTGCACGACCCCTGCCTTCTCCCCAACCCCTTCCTCTCTTCAGGCCAACCACACGCCACAAGGAAGGGGCACCGCCTGGAGTCTATTTTGGGCTCTGCTTCTCTGGCTGGGTCTCCATTCACCAGAAGGGTTGCAGCGGCGGTATATACGTCCCTGGATGGAACCCACCTTGACTCTGGGGAAGCACAGACCCAGATCTCAGCTTTGTGTCTGGCATCTCTCTTTCAAAAGGGCTGGGCCCAAACCCCAGAACCAAATCTTTGAAAGGTTCCCAGGACATGGGGCCATCCTTGGGGTTTAGGTCCATCTCTTAATGGGACTAAGGAATTTGGGACCTGCTCCTGCACAAGAATCTCGGTGGGGATTGTGCAAGCAGAAAGCTTGCAGGATCTGGGCCCGTGGACATAAAGAGCATCTCTCCTCTCCAGTGTAAGGAAATAGAGAAGCTGGTCCTATAATATCTCCAGGACAATTAAGTTTTTTCAATACCTGGATACTTTAGATCATCACTACAGAGGGATGGCTTAGGGCCAGATTTGGATACCCTCGACTCATGTGAACTAGTACCTTCCTTTGCTTTGATAACAATGGGACTACCCATGGAATAAGGCACTACCCAGTGTGAGTAAGGGTAGCAGAATCTGGCCTAAAAGCAGTTCTAATTTTAATGTATCCAATGTAAACTGAGAGTAATTCTGCTGATGTCAGTGGAATTACACCAGTGTCGAAGTGCAATCTTTGGGTAGATGTGAATGGCCGCTCGTGTAGACACACCCACTGGACTCTAGCTAGGCTGCTGAAAACAGAAGTGAGGCAGTCCCGGTGTGGGCTTCAGCGTGGGCTGATCCCTCGGGTCCGTACTTACTTGCGCAGCCAGAGCTGAAGCCCGTGGGCCGTAGCATCCTCACTTCTATTTTTAGTGAGCAAGCTAGAGCCCAGCTAGCACCGGATCCATCTGCATGAACTGCCGTCCACACCCGCGGCTGCTATCATACCCCTTAGCGCTGGGAAATGGTGCTAGGCGACAGCTCTGGAGAGCAAAGCCCTCGGTTTTATTGACCATCTGGGCACAGCACGGACAGGGGCAGCACTGGCTTCCCCACATGTATTCCTCAGTCCCGACCTGGAGAGTAAAAGCTCTGTGGTGGCATGCCCCTAAGTGTCTAAGTGAGTTAGGAGCACATGTTCCATTGAAAGTCAACAGGTCTTGTGCTCCTAACTCACTTAGGTGCTTTGGCCTTGCTGTATCCCATGATCAGTTCCCTGTGCCGTCCAATTCCTGTCCCCTCTGGTATGATGTCTCTCACTTAGGGTATGTCTACACTACAATCATGGGGCATGACTGCTCCATGTGTTGACATACTTGGGCCAGCTTTGATCTACCTAACTTGGGTACAAGAGCAGTGAAGCCACAGCACCACATGGTTCAACGCAGGCTATACAGACCTGACCAGAATCCTTGGTAATTACTCACACATGCAACTATAGCTTCACAGCTCCGGCACCTGGGTTAGCGACCTCAAAGCTAGCTTGGGTATGTCTACACAAGCTGCAATTGTGGCCCAGGATTGCAATGCACCCTTAAAGCCTTTGTCACATATTCCTAAGGGACTGTGTTCTCCTTAAGGTGTTGGTAGGCTGAGAAATTAATTTCAGAGTGATAAAACCCAGATACCAGTTATGGCCAGGTTAGATATACCCAGGGCCACATTCCACAACCCTTAGTCCCATTCGTAAAGGGATTCCTTGGGTGAACAGGTTCTAACTACTCGGTCCAAGGGTCGCAGAGTCTGACGGCCATTGAAGCAGGTTGGTAGGTAGGAGGAGCAGATTAGGTATATGTGGCTGCTGACTAAGAAACCTACGTGTATGGTGTCTATTCACTTGTGGTTTCGCATACTTACAAACTGCTTTGTGGGGCGGTGTGAGGTTGTAAGCGTTTGCTTCACACCAGCCAACTGGGAAAATGTCCATCGACTCTACATCAACTATATACTCCGGAGCAGGCATCTGTAAACCTAGAAACACAAATGTATAATGCAATTTACACACAGGACGCCTGAGCTCAGAGCGGTTTCAGCATTCGTCACAAACCAAAGCAAGGAAACGATGGGGCACCTAAAAATAAATCGGCTTCCCTGCATTGAGATAAGGCATCATTTTGTCTTCAATTTCCTACGGGTAGCAATGACAAGGCTGTTGCCTTTAAAGTGCATTGTGATTCCACAGCAAAACGGCAGTAAGAGACCATTAAAGATGTACGGCTGAGCAACTGAAAGTCAGCAAAATGGCAAGGTTAAGGCTGTGTGAGCCCTTCCCCATCCCGATACCACAGGGCGCGATGAAGCAAGCCCTTCGCTCACAGACTCACTGATTTTAAGGACACAAGTGCTCATTATGATCATCAAGAGACCCCATGAAATCCACTAGGGACTTCGCTATTGCTATCAGTTTTACGTGGAAAGCGCTCAGAGAGTACAGTGGAAGTGACTGGCGGGGTTATCAAACGCTCTCGGAAATGATCAGTAGACATTGCTCTCCTGTATCCTTGCCTTTGCATCTGTTACAGCATCCTCGCCTCCTGCTTAATGCAGCGCGATTTGACAGTGCCCAGCCAGCTGACTGCAGGGAATTGTCCACTAATGAATGTTCACCAAGAGCCAGCAGCCAAACTGAAACAGTAATTGAACTTTGTGAGGGCAACACAGCCCTTCGGTGAGGAGGTGCCTGCAACGATGGACCCTCCAGCTGAGCCTGGGAGCAGAAGCAGATACACAGTTGCAAAGGCATAAAATATACGCCCGGGAGCTCACAACACTGGAAGAAAGGGCAAAGAAAATGATGCTGTGTGTCTCCACGGCCCTCATTAGAGTAATAGCTGAGCACCTTGAAATCATTAATGCATCATATCCTCACCATGCTCTTTGCGGTACCATTCCCGTTTTACAGGCGTGGAATTGAGCCGTAAGGCAGATTGCAAGACTTGCCCAGAGACACACAGGAGGTCTGTGGCTGAGCCAGGAATCAAATCCAAGTCTCTCGAGTCCAAGACCATCCTTCCTCCCTTGTAGGAACCTCACTAAAAATGCTGCCAAGGAGGAACAGCCTGTTTTAAAGTAGTAGAATTTTAACTCCTTATACTGCAAAACATCTCATCCCAATTTCTGTGTTCGACTTCATCTAAAGACCTGGTCCAAAGCCCAGTGACATCAATGGAAAGATTCCTATAGAAGTCCATGGGCCTTGGATGAGGTCCTAAATGCACAGCAAGATGCAAGAAATCAACTCAACGCCAGCACCAGTGTCATGACCAGGACATGGGCAGTCATACCTAGTGGTCAGAGCAGGAGTCGGGAGTCAGGTACCAGGAGATCAGAGTCTGAGACAGGCTCATGGACAGACTGAGAATCAGGCACCGGGAGGCAGGCAGAGTCAGGTGCCAGGCTACAGACAGCAATCAAATAGCAAAGTCGAGGACAAACCACGATGGGATGTTAAAGTCTAGGGTCTATCACAAGCAGGGTCTGGAGCAGAGACAGACTTTCTGCTGCTCAGATAGCTTCCCTTCATGGTGTCCTGATTTAAGTACTGGTACTAGCCAATCAGTGGGCTGCGAGGGGCCGCCACTCAAATCCTGCTGGGCAGTACATCCAGATGAGCCCAGCCTCACAGGGTCCACCTATGGGATCCAAGCAAAAGCCTCCTGTGGTGGTGCAGAGGTGCCAGCAGGTGAGAACTTCCCTGGGCCCATGTTCCAGCACTGCAGGTTCTAATACAGTGACCGAAATGACCCAGGACGTCCTTTGCTTTCATTATTTCAACTGCTCTGTGTTACTGTTCTGATCCAACGTTCTTTTCTTTTTTCTGCTTACAATGACAGGTGCAACATTAAAGTTTGATCCTAAAAATTTACAACTGCAGCCACTCCGAATGGCAAGGATGCACCAAAATGTTTATTTTCTCATCCTGCCACACTGACGCAACAAAGAGACATACATCCAACCACGCTTACGTGGTACTGTTTTTTATGTGAGCATTTGATAACCCCCACCAGTCACTTCCCGCATCTTATTGCTGCACTTAGCTTGAGCCATATAACAAACTGGAAACAGCTGGTTTGCAGTTTCTGTTTGCCTGATTTATGCATTTGACACCACTGTCTTCACGGCCCAAGAAATGGACACACGAATGGAGACATTAGGAATAAAAGTAGAATGCGTGAAGAATGAAAAATTCCATCTCCCGTTAAATATATTACATTATTGCAACTTCAGCAGCAATTCTTGAAAATATAAACCCAGTTCGTCCCTCAAAAATTACTAGCATGGGGTTTTTACTTCACCAAATTCCTAGTGTAGCCTTAGATATTATGCAGAGAGTATACATTATTACTTATATAAATGCAAACAAGAAAGCTTCAGCGTTATAACCTAAAATGAACTAGTAAAAATTTACAATGCAGATCCTGAGTAATAAAGTAGCAGAAAGCGATGGGATACACACACACAATCTTATACCAGCCCTATGCATCTTTCCCGCTTTGGATGAGCTCTACTGCCAGTCATTAAATGCTCCCCGTGAAATTTACAGAGTTCTGCTACTGCCTGAAACATGTTTTATTCAGCAATGGTCCCTTATGTCTAACTCGACATGGCTTAACTACTGCAGCCTGTTTTACAGACAGTTTGTGTTGTCAAACTGCAAAACTGGAATGGCACAATCTGCCTGCTGCTTGGACCCCTTGCCCAGCGCTACAGACTCTGACCTGCCTAATGCCCGGTATCCTGACCTTGGCCTGACTTCTGGTGACCCGAATGGTGCCTGACCCCCTCCAGGTTAGTTCGACCGGCTCCTGCCTGGTCACCTGAACCAGGTCGCTAACCACTAGACCTGGCTGCCCATCTCCCAGCTCTGACAGCTGCTACCAAAATCTCATCTGAATCCCTAACACTTACAGATTTAGCTGAAGCGTGAAGTTTATGTCCCTTCCAAAACTTCCTTTAGCATTAGCTATTCTAAGGACGTAGCATTCACTATAAGAGTAACAGTCATAGGGCCAGACTGTGATGCCATTGCTTACAATGAGTAGTACCATAAGCTTCAGTGGGACAATCCAGGATGAAAGATGCTTTTTGAGGGGATATCATAATCTTGCTCGTAATTAGAGCCGGTCAGGAATTTGTTATGAAACTTTGTTTTTTAAATAAAAAAACCAATGAGTTATAGAAACAAAAACTGTTTGCAAAACAGCATCAGGGTTGATGAAACGCCTGACTCAAAAACTTTTGGGTAAAAAAAAACTTTAAGATAGTTGAACTGAAAAAATTCGGTTCTTTGAATTGAAGTGACTTTTTATTTCAAAATTTTAATAAATTTACACTAAAAAGATAAAAGCCACCATGTTACTTTCGTTTTACACCTCTGGGAGACTTACTCTATGTCAGAGCGCAGTGAATTTCCTCACAAGGTATGTCTACACTACAGCCCAAGATATAATTCCCACGTACCTGTACAAACTCTGATCGAGCCAGTGTGCTAGAAATTGATTGCAGCCATGTTGGTAAGAAGGGCTAGCCGCCCCGAGCACATACCCATCGGAGACGCTAGGTATTCAGGAGGATTGCCCCTCCCAACACTTGCACTGCTGAGGCTATGCTGCTATTTTTAGTGCACGAGCTCAGTTAGAGCTAGAATGGGTTTGTCTCCTCAAGCTGGTATTTACACCTCCATTTCTAGTGTAGACGCACTCACCATGTGCTGGGTTGGTGGAGGTTATTTTTATGAACACAACTGGAACATTGGATCTGTTTGGTGTCCCTAGCCTCTATTCGTCAGAGGATGGAGATGGATGGCAGGAGAGAGATCACTTGATCATTGCCTGGGTGTTATGAAATACCTTGATTATATGCTTTGGTTGGTTTATATACTTAGGGCTTAAGCCAAGCCCTGAGTATTAGAAGACAGGATGAGACCTCGTGTGGGGCAGATTATCCCATATCTGCCTTCTGCAGGGTTCTCGTACCTTCCTCTGAAGTATTTGGTACTGACCACGGTTGGAGAAAGGATAGTGGACTAGAACTAGTGGATCAGTTTTAGATCAGGGCTCTAGTGTGCAGATGAATTTCAGATAAAGCTGGATTCAAGAAAACTGATTTCTGATTTGCATAAGCAGTTAGAAATTCAGTCTGAAATGTTGCACCTCAAGGTGTATAACTTGAAACAATGCGTATGTTAGAATTCCTCACTGAACTTTGGCTTTAATACGAATCTGTGCTACTTTTTATTTACACTACTGCAGCTCTTAAAGGGGCCCACTGAGACCAGGACCCTGCTGGGCTCAGTGTTGTATATAAACACAGGTTGTGGCTACGCCCAGGTTTTAACCACAACCTTGGAACAAAGGTTTGTGGAGGGTCCACATTAGCATGTACAATCACATTAGCTAACTTGAGTTAAAGGCAAGTCAATTAATTTGAGTTAAAAAATTCGAGTGTGACAAAGCCATAGTGAGACAATCCCAGCACTAGAGCCTACAGGGGAAAAGGAAGGAAGCAGAGGTGAAGTGAGTTGCTCAGGGTCACACAGCCAGTCAGTGGCACTGCTGGGAATAGCACCTACATCTCCTGAGTCCTGCTCTAGTGCCCTATCCACTGCACCCCATTGCCTCTCATCTGCGTCATGCAGCTTTTGACTGTGCCACCTTGAGCTATGATTTCATCAGCTCTCACATGCTACGCAGCATTTGGCATGAAGCAGGGATGTAGCAAGAACAGGGTACGTGCTGCCTATTTTATGTCTAGCTAAAACCTCCCTGCCAAGGTTCTGGTCAAATGGAATTTCTATTTAGATACCAACTGAGTTATAAAACACTGACAATGGGATCGATCAGAGTGATACTGACATCGCCTTGACGACAGCATGATGCTGTGATGCTACTTTCTCTAAACTCCACACGGCCTCTGCCTTCACTGTCCCTTCTACAGCGAGCTGTCAGTGCAATGACGGAGGCACTTTGGGTTATGTGTCTGTGTTTTCGTCAACTTTAAGGGGTCTACCTGAGTCCATGAGGGCACTTCTCATCACACATCACAGGATGCCATGTGAAACCAAGTGGCAGGTAACCCACAGTGACAGGGTCAAACAACCAGGAAAGGATTATGGACCACCAGTGGGTCACATGACCCAGTGATACTGTAACCCAGCTTTGAGAAATAAACCAGCCAGGCACTAACCAGGATATTGATCCGCCAGTGCATGTGAGGCTTTGGGGGTGAGGGGCAGATCCTTTCATCCTTCTCTCTTCTCCACCAGCTGAGCTCCTAGGCTCTGCAGCACAGAAGCAGATGCAGGTGTTCCTGAGCTCTGCAGGAGACAGCTTCCTCCATTGCTCCTGATCTCTGCAAGACACATCCCACCCCTCTCTGTGCCTGAACCCAGCCAGAGATTGACTCCCATTTCTCCCCATCCCTACCTTCTGCTAGGAGGGGAGAAGCTCAGGACCCCACGACACTGAGCGCCTGTGATGCACCACTCACCATCCTTGGTTTTTAACTTGCCAAGTATGAGTAGGCCAGTGGAGTTCTTGAGGGTTACTGGAATAAACCTCTGGTTGCCTGTATCAAGTATCCGTGGTTTTAAGTATCAGTTTGGGGATGCTGTACCATAGTGACATCACAGAGTCCTTCTGGGATTTACTTAATGTCTTGACACGCTGAATGGCACCTGACCACCGTCATAGAAAGGCACAGCTACACCATGACTGGGTGGTATCAACACAATCACAACATCAAGGAGTCTATCCTGAAAGCTCTCGGAACAAAGAGCTCCCAGTGATATCAAGCAGAGCACCTACCGGATCGGACTTCAGGCCAGACTGCTCACGCTGTTGCTATTTCATACTGTTGCATTGCACAGTGACTTTCAAATGCTACTTTTTTTCCCACCCTGACTGAATTGGCCTTGTCAACACTGGTTCTCCACTTGTAAGGTAACTCCCTTCTCTTCATATGCCAGTATATTTATGCCTGTATCTGTAATTTTCACTCCATGCATCTGAAGAAGTGGGTTTTTTACCCACAAAAGCTTATGCCCAAATAAATCGGTTAGTCTTTAAGGTGCCACCGGACTCCTTGTTGTTTTTGTGGATACAGACTAACACGGCTACCTCCTGATACTTTATAAGACATTTGCTCTGTATTGTACAGCACCTTTCAAATTGTGAACGGGACCTTCAGAATCAGACCCCCTGAGAAATCAGTTCTATGGAATCATGACACCTGGGACTCAGTTTGTATGTGCGGTTAGGGGCTGCCCTTTTGATTGTTTCAGTTCGGGCACCATAACTAACTGGCCACACCTCGGCCTCCTGGAATGCGCCAGTGGTGAGCTGCAGAAACATAAATCTAACAGGAGCCGGTGACGGCAGGCCAATGGACCATCAAAAGGGCCTTAGATGTGTTCAGGATTTTCAGAAAGCAAACAAAGGGATAGATTCCACCCTTAAATACACTCACCCAATTCCCATTGCCTTCAGTGGGGGGCTGTACATGTCTCTGAGGGCAAAACCTGGCCATGAAATTAGTTCTTAAAGAGCCTTTTCCCTTATCTTTGCCATGAAACACCACTAGGCACAGCTGATCTCACATGGGTTCTGCCATGACAACGAAGCCAGTAGCTGTAAGTACAGCAGCTTCTGACTTCTCTGACACTAGCTTGGGCTTAGGTGGTGTCTGGGTGAGATACCCTCCAAGGCGGGGTGGTTTTTATTCCAGAAGCGGCAATCTGTCTGTACTGAACAAACACCCCAGCCCAGCGTATGGGAGCTCAATACTGCATGAGGTGGCACCTTTCAGCTACGACATAAAACCAGGATCCCAGCCTTTTGTGGTCAGTAACAATCCTAGTACACTCTTTTGAGCTCCACTGTCATGGTCAAATTCCAAGCTAGGGGCTTGATCCATGGCAAGATTCAAGGAGGGATGGGACTCTTATATGGATAAGACAACAACCCAGAATTATGCTGATAAATCGTTTGGAAGGGATATTAAACCTCATGCTTCAGAGCTTAAACCAATCTATTAGAGATCAAGCTGAGACCCATGTAGAGGGGAGATTATCCCTCATCTGCCTATTGCGGTGTTCTTACACCTTCCTCTGAAGCACCGGGTGCTGGCCACAGTCAGAGACAGAATTCTGGACTAGATGATCCCGTCTGGCAGTTCCTTTATTGCTGTGTGCAGAGGAGGGTGTGGTATGCATAAGAGTGCAGTGGGGAGAGGCAGCAAACACAGATGGTGATGAAAAGTGCAAGATACTGAGCACAGCTCACTTTGCCTGCTCTGCTCCTATGGGTGCACAGCCCAGAAAGCAGTGGGTTGGGGCATGGAGACAGAGGGTGCTGGGCCCTAATCCAAAACATGTAAACGAATTGCTCAGCAGCCATTGGTTAGAGTGCTGAGTTGCTTCTCTACCCATCTACCTGGATGGAGAAGCAATGCACCAAAGTGTGTGGCTCATAGACACCTGTCCGGTTTTTCCTAGCACCTTTGCCTCTGCTTCCACTCAGGATCAGGACCCAAGTGATTACATGGTGTCAACCTCCCTTCCTCATGCACTTGTCAATAGACATTGTATCTTTCTTTACTTCCTGTTCTACACCACTGTATAGGGTTGCTGTGCACTTGAATAATTGCCATGTTCTACCCCACCCTGACCACCAGTGTAGCACATTTTCAAGCCCTCTGAGATATCGGAGTAGAAAGGTGCTACAGAAGTACAAAGCACTATTCATTGTCCAGAGCAAAAGCGCAGCAGAATTAGATCCTGTACAGTAATTAGCTAAACATTTCTCTTTCTTTGTCACATGGCTTTAACAAACGTCCTTGCTTGGTGCCCAAACTATGATTAACGTACCACTCTGAAAAAATAGAGCTACGGCCTTTATTTTGGACTCCAGGCCTGCAGCTTCTATTTACAGGTGATCACTGAACCAACACCATGCGCAGACAATACAAAATGTTACATACACCTAATGGAAACCCCAGATTATCTCAGCACATTTAAAGATCTTTGCTTCCTTTGTAGAATCTCAGGGTTGGAAGGGACCTCAGGAGGTCATCTAGTCCAACCCCCTACTTAAAGGGGGACCAATCTCCAGACAGATTTTTGCCCCACTTCCCTACATGGCCCCCTCAAGGATTGAACTCTCAACCCTGAGTTTAGCAGACTAACGCTCAAACCACTGAGCTATCCCTGCCTTTGTTTCAATAACCCAAAGATGAGCATCAGTCCTGCAAAGCTGTACTCATTCCAGGAGTCCTTATTCACCCAAGCGCTGCCCTGGAGAAAGAACTACTCAGGTAAGTGTTTGTGTCACACCAGCAGATGCTGGTTAGCAGCGGCTGGGATCAAACTGGGGACCTCTAGAGCTTAATGCATGAGCCTCTACTGCCTGATCTAAAAAACACATGGCTGTAGCAGGCTCATCAAACGCTAGCTGCCACTAGAGGGGGACAGAGGGCCACACCAAGCAGGCATGGGTTTCATAGGCATGATCTGGTCCATAATTATCTCATCAGCATCTCATTTTAGGAGAGGATTAGTGGAAAAGAAACCCTTTTGAGATGAATGTGAGCCCAGTTAGTTACTCCTACTGCAGAGCCATTGTTACTTGTAGGGTGGTGGTGCTTGCAACAGGCAGAGTGCTTTCCAAAGGCTATAGACAGTCCCCGCATGGAAGAGCGTGCGGCCTAAAATGAGACGTGGCAGACAAAGAGCGGGAGAAAGGGCTGCTATATGCATGCAGCTGGCCAGGGGGAAGGCTGGCACAAACTTGGTTAGTTCCCAGGCGTTAGGTGGGTGGGTGCAGGTAGGAAATGGAGTGACAGGGAAAGGTGAGGAAGAAATGAGGTTGATTGGGTCAAGCAAAGGGGTCAGGGAGGTGGAAAGGTGGGGGCTATGAGAGTGCATGGTGGGACTGGAGCAGAAATCTCATTATGTCGTTGGCAGGCCAAAGCTCTGGAGGCAGCTTCTGCGATTGTGAGGAGGCTGCCTTGGAAACTTCCCCCCACATTGTGTTCGTTGGTACTGACCATGTGGGTGGAGAGGACCCTGTGACCTAGTGTCCTGCAGCCCTGTGGTCTGGTCCACGGGGGAGCAGGGAGAAGGACAACATCGGATAATTTAGTCCTTATTGACTGTATATAAAAAAGCAGGTGTGGGAGGCGGGGAGCAGCGAGGCATGCAGGGTGGCGGACAGCAATTGAGAGGGCTGGAATAAACTTGCCCAGTAACACAAAGACAATAGGCCTCTATGACACTGCAGTCATTTCAACGTACCTTCCAGGTGAAGCCACATTAACCTTCCTTTAACTGAGGTGATAGAAGCAACGCATATTTCAGCAGGGTTCCTGGGGTTCACAGCCTCCAGCTTCATGTTCTTAGTAAAGCCCCGGCTGAAGGACGTCTGAAAGAGGTCAAGCGTCAACACTGAAACACTGCACCACAGCACAGAATGGCTTTAAATAGACTCTCCCTTGGTTTCCATGGAGAACACAGGAGATGTCTAGGACCACCTAGGCCAAGAACTCACCAAGATTCGAAAAGGGATTTAGATGGGCATGAAGAATATCCAGCGTTATCATAAAGACAACTTCTGGAAGAGATACTCAATCTTGTGCTTCAGGGCTTAAGCCAAATTTTGACTATCAGAGACCAGAATGAGACGTAGGTGGGGGAGGCAGATTATCTCACGTCTGCCTATTGCGGGTCTCTGCACCTTCTTCTGAAGCATCTAGTGCTGGCCACTGTCAGAGACAGGATACTGGACTAGAGGGACTATGGGTCTGATCCAGTCTGGTAACTCCTGTGTTCCCAGAACCAAATTTCCAGAGCAAACCCTCCATCTGCATGTACAAATTAGATAACTGTGCACCCATTTACTCACAGAGTTCCCCAGTTTGACTGTGAGCTTGTCTGCAAGAACAATTAGTTCACGGCAAACTGGGGGGGTGACTTTACTGTTTGTTTGTTTGTTTGTTTTTAAACAGATTTAAAAATTTATTAAAGCTAATGTTTAAAATCAGTTTTACACAAGTTTATGAAGGAAGGTACTTTACATCTGAGGTCAGGCTTGAGTTATCGGACATTACAAGTATCGGTTACAAGGTTCACAAGAAACATACTTATTATGTAACCAGCATAGAGCCAGATTGGGTGTGGGAGTTTTAAAGCGCCAGTGAATACGTGATCTCGGGTATGCCACCCACAGAATGTAGTTAGAGTCCAAGTCAGTACTGGGTACACTTTGATCTAGTCCTCTTTGAAATAGGACTAGATCAAAGCCCATTAACAGTCTGTTAATGTGCATCAGCTGGGTCCATGTGGGCAGTTAGTCCACAGAGGGCTACTGTAGGCTAGATTCACATCCCACTTGCCACAAACTAAAACATTCATGTAGATAAGCCCTTAGTTCAGTACAGAGCGCCACATCCTCAGCTGGTAGAAATGGACGTAGCTCCATTCACTTGAACACAAGTTGACTTCATGTCAAACTGTTGAGTTCTGCTGATGTACATCAGATAACGATCTGGCCATGAGTTGTAATGGCTCATCTATACTACACAGCTCTGAGAATATGGCCCTCGCCAATTTTTCAGCCTTTTGAGAATAAGCATGTATCTGTCAATGCTAATTACCACATTTACATAGGGGGTTGCGAACTGTCAGCCTCCACCCCAAAACCTGCTTTGCCTCCAGCATTTAGAATGGTGTTAAATATTTAAAAAAGTATTTTTATTTTATACGGGGTGTCGCACTCAGAGGCTGGAGATGTGAAAGGGGTCGCCAGTAAAAAAGTTTGAGAATCACTGACTTAGAGCTTGATGAGTCTGTGATGGCCTTAGCTAAGGGCCATGTGACTTTTAGCTCATGCAGTAGAAGCTCATGCATTTAGCTCCAGAGGTCCCAGGTTTGATACCGACCACCGGGGTCTCTCAGTATTGCAGAAGCCACTGCTGAGTACTCTGAAAAATCAAGTCATAGATGTCTCAAATTAGGTACCCAAAATTAGTGGAATTTTGACCATTGTCTCTTGGTGTCTGTGTTTCCCCATCTGTAAAACAGGGATAATACCCACTCATTTCACGGGGTTATGAGGAAAATAAATCCATGAATGAAGCATTCAGATACTATAGCGCTGTGCACCATAGAAAGATCACGAGGCAATTAATCATTCCGTCTTCAGATTGGGCATGAACTGCGTGCAGTAAATAAGGGATGGGGGCCTCAGATTGAACAACAAGTAAAACAGCTGCTCATTAAGTGAGCACCATCCATCCTGCGCACCAAACCAGGCAGCGGTCCCATGGGAAAAATAGGATGTGATCATGTTATTAAAGAATGTATCATAATCCATTCGCCCCAGGGGGGTGAATTAAGGGTGCATGGGCAACCTTCATTCTGGCATTTCCTAATTTTTGGGTGCTTAACATTGAAACCTGACTTTTTTTTAAACACAGGGTGTTGTGTGTAATTTTGATTTCAACCGATAAAAGACACTGAATCAAAGAGTTCACACGCCCTTTGGGCCAGATCCTCAGTTGGTGCGAATGAGTTCAGCTCTCTTCACGTCAATGGCTGTAGCTGTGTTTGCTTCAGCGGAGATTTACACCAGCTGAGGATCTGGTTGGTCGTGATTTGGTGAGGCACTCCTAGACCACAGCGACAGGGATCCATATAAGACCTTAGCTAGACAGACAGGCATGTGGGCAGAAAGTTAAAATCACAATTGGCAACAATGCACACAACAGCAGCAGACCATTCACAACCCCAGCACCAAAACAGCCACTCACCTCACAGGACAAAGAAGGATTCCCACTTTCGGTTCCCATCGAAGCCCCAGGACCCTATAAAACCTCCTCAGATTCCCAAACCCACACGCGTCAGCCTTTCCCAAATGCCCATCGCAAGAGTCTTCTGCTCACGCATGTACATTCCCCCCTGCCCTGTCCCCAGCGTTCGCTTTCCCTGCACCCTTTTTCCCATTTAGCTGACCCCCCTCCTAACTAACCCCCACTCCCTCCAAACATTTGATGGAATTAACCTAACGTTTGCCTCCATCACACTGTTCACTCTACCTATGTTTTATACTCCTTTCCTCTATGATGTGTCTGTCTTGTCTACATAGACTCCAAACTCCTTGGGGCAGGGACTGCCTGCTACTCCGTGTTTGTACAGCCCCGAGTACAATGGGGCCTCGATCTTGGTTGGTCCCTATACATCACCGTAATAAACATGATTATTAATAATTGTCATTAATCCAAGATAATCTTGGGTTCCATCTGGCATCCTCTACACACGAGCCATGGGACAATGGCTTTCATCTTGACGAGGAAAAATGGACACCTTTTGGTCAGGCGTAGCTAGCATGTACTGGTTAAGTCCAACCTAAACTCGATCTCTTTTCCTCATCAAGACAGAGCCAATGAGCGTCGTCATTAACTTCCCTGGGGCTCCTCATGTGACTAAAGGCTGCAGGATGAGGCCTTTATTTCATTAAGATTTCTTGCAAAAATGAAAAAATGAATTGCACACAGGAGCTTTTTCCATGTTCTCCTTATCGCTTGGACTAGTCAAAGCCACGCCCAACACTCAGACAGGCTTCCCGCTTCTAATAGCAGCTAATGGGCCATGTTTACACAACATCTGAGTGAGTTTGTTGAAATGTTTTTTATGTCAGCTAACAAGGAAACACCATTCTATCATCAGCCTGGCTCCTTTTGTTGTGATGCAGTGCCGGAGGCTATTTTATAAAGAATCAATGGCAAAACAGTTAGCTGGGAGTTTATTTTCCTAAGTATTTGGCCACGTCAATCCATTTCATAACTACCTCTGCTTGCTAAATAGCCCCAAGGGAAATGGTTACAATGTATCCACTTCACTGCCACCTCTCCTTGTGCTAGGTGGAAGATGTGTGATTAAAAAAAACAAGTTTGTAATAAACATTCCATCAAAGAGCCGCTCTTTGCGTGCTAACAAATGGACCAGCCTGGTAGGGATGTCAGGCAGATGACAATGGAGAGACAGCAGTTCTCTGTAGAGAACTGTTTTATCAGGAGTCAAATAATAACAGACACGCGTTCGTACAATGAATGTTTAAAAAAAAAACGTTATTAGAACTGATTTAATCTTTGGAGGACAATCTCGGGGTGGCTGGCATTGTGAGCACAGCTCCAGTGCCTAATGAAAAGAAAAAAAAGGAAGGCAGATAAAAAGAAGGGAAGAAAGAAACAAACGGAAAGGAAATGTGACAATCATCACCAGGGTCATTTATTTGCACGTTATCATATACCTGTCTCCCACTCTCCATCGGTTCCTGTGTTTTAGATTATAAATTCTGCCAGGCAGGGCTTTCCTTTCATACAGGATAGTACAATGCAGGACAATGTGGGGACTCCCAATCCTTAGGGAAGACCTGATCCAAAGCCCTCTGATGTCAATGAGTGTCTTTCCAGTGCCTTTCATGGGGTTTGGATCTGGCTTTGGGGCCTCTGAGCTCTACCATAATAAGAAAGAAAGAAGGATCACCTATAAGAATTCTAATATGAACATCAGAGGACCTTTCAATACAGTCACGCTGCAGGCATATAAGAAAAGCCACACTGTACAAAGGGTGATGTAAGGCTCCCAACTCTGATCATTCCATTGGCAGCACAATGCCGCTGTGCAACGCCAGTTTAACAAGATGGAAGATGCACTGCAAACTCGGGAAAAGTGTGCAACGTACATGAAACAGTAGCAGCATCATGCTGCTCCTAGGCTCGCTCCTGCTAGCCGGCAGCGCCCATCTCCAGTACACATCATGCCGGTAGCAGGGACAAAGCAGGACAGAGAACAGAAGAGAGTAGGTTTGGCCAAAGGGACACTGACCGCAATGTCTGTTCCTCACTACAACACTTGGGCTGTGACCCAGTTCCGTGCATCACAACAGTTCCACGGTGGGTGGGACTGCAGAGAGGCTGCCCAGGGGAATCCAGGCCCACCATGCACTTCGCTCTACAGTGGTTCTCTCCCAGAATAGCATAGCAGGGGAATGACAGGTGGGGGAATAGCTTCTGGCCAATGAACGACTGCTCGTAAGTGACCATGAGGAATCAGCTGCCCACCTAGTTCAAACAATGTATTATTCTGTACAGTTTCAAAAGAATTTGGGGCCCAAATTGCTGATGGGCTCCATGCTCCGATGAAGAAGGCAATCATTTTCTCACACGGACACCAGGCAAGAAGAGCGCTCAACATTGAAAAGACAGAAGGTTAATGCTTTGCTTAATGAGTGGTGGACTCCTATACATTAAGATTCATAGACGCACAGCTCCATTCCTAAGAACAGCCCGGCTACTCATAGTTTCCAAAGCTTTTATGAGCCTGCAGTGTCATGATGCATAGCACACTCACACACGACTCCTGCTGTATTAGGGAAACTCAAACACTCCCAAATGGTGGAGCTTCCACCTTGCTCAATCAATGTCCTACTTACTTATACCTCAATGACTTCAACTTAGCCTTTTAGTGCCCTGTGTTCAAAACAAAACCCAGAATCAAGAGAAACACTCCAATGAGCAAAACAGCTCCACGAAGTCAATAGGAGTCTTTCCATAGACTTCAATGGGCTTGTACAGTATTATTAATTATTTTAATCATGGTAGACCTACAGTTCTCAACAAAGATCAGGGCCCATCGTGCTGGGTGCTGTACAAACACAGTAAGAGACCTGGAGAGCATGGAATCTAAATAAGCAAGACAGCTAAAGAAAGTATTATTGCTCCCATTTTACAGATGGGGAAACTGAGGCATAGAACGATTAAGTGAGTTATTTAGGCTCACACAGGACGCCTGCAGCAGAGCTCCCGTCTCCCAGTGGTTTAAGTACAAGAACATGCTTTTTCACAGAAGGCTTTGGATCAGGCCCTTAGTTCAGAGCAGTAAGTGGATTTGTTCAAGCTTCAATCAACACCATCACAAAGGGGAGAATAAGTCTTACGTTTCTAAAGCAAAAGTGAGGAGCTGCCTCTGCTCCACATTGCTTCTGATAATCTGCCCAGTCAAAGTCCTGGCCAGAGTAACCTGTAGGAGAAGAAAACAGGGAAACACGGTAAGTCACTATTTATGGAAGAGAGAAAGAAATCAAATCAATAATTTGCACTTCCATATTGCCTCCTCCCATCGAAGGATCTCAAGGCACTTTACAAACACCAATGAGTTAAGCGCCATATGCTGTTGGGAGGCAGGTAATTATTATCATCCCAATTTAAAGATGGGGAAACAGAGGCCCACCCAGTTTAAGATTACACAGTGAGCGAATGGCAGTGCTAGGAACAGAAACCAGACCTCCCAGTTCTGAGTCAGAGGCCCACACTACCACCGACGGGCGGTAGCCAATCGTTCTCGTCGGGATATATCGCGTCTCATCTGCGCGATATATGATCCCCGATCGCGTCGACACTCCGACTCCACCAACTCCACCAACGCGCAAGCGCGCGAGGGAGTCGGGGGGGGGGGACGCGACACATCCGCCCGCGGGAGAGAGGGTAATCGATATATAAGATACTTTGACTTCAGCTACGTTATTCACGTAGCTGAAGTTGCGTATCTTATATCGATTTTCCCCCGTAGTGTAGACCTGCCCACACACTTAACCCACAAGATCATCCTTCCTGCTTCCCTGTAAATACTTAGGGACTGAAATATTGTATGTGTGGCAGGGGTCCAGCACTCAAAGGAGAATAAATGTTGTCATGCTGCAATGTTTAATGCTAATTTTATTTGCTATAGTCTATGTGTCATCCAAAATTACTTATTATTATTCTTTGTAGTGAGAGAACTTAGAGGCCCTCATTAGGGATTGCGGCCCCACTTTGCTAAGTGCAGTGCACTCACATATAACAAAAAGATGGCGCTTCTCTCAAGGAACTTACAATGCGTTTAGTTACAACTCTCTATACACACCCGGTGTTGCTGGAACACAGCTGCCTCTGGGGTGGAAGGCAGCTGCTCAGTGGCACATGGCAGTCTACTGAGGGAGAGGAAATTCTTGCCACGTACATCAGGGCAAACCCTCTGAGCTTAATGAAAAGCACCTTGGGATCTTTAATTCTACTCCATTCCAGTTCTAGATATCTTAGGTATTTATAAGGCCTCCATCGCCATAAAATCTCAGCACCTCAACTCGTTAATGTATTGATCCTCACAACACCCCTGTAAAGTGTTAGTCCTGTTGTACAGATGGGAAACTGAGGCACACATGATTGATGTGACTTGCCCAAGGGCACTCAGGAAGTATAGGTGGAGCAGAGAAATGAACCCAGGGCTCTCAAGTCCTAGGTAGCACCCCAACTTCTGGACCCCTCCTTCCTCTCTAAAGGGCCTATTCAGAATGGAGGTCACCTTCATTTATAGGGCCTTGTCTGAAATTGCCCCAGCCCTGAGACTGTATGGAACTCCATGTATCTATCATGCATAGATGCCTTGTACAACTTGGCTCTTTAGACTGTAAGCTCCTTAAGACAGGGCCTGGTTCTGTGTTTCTACAGTGACTAAGAAAATAGGATTCTTATCTTCACTGGGGGCCTCCAGGTGTTATTGTGATAATAATTGTAGAATCATGATCACTGGAAAGTTTCAAGGATGGTTTAAGGCCCAATTTCTCCGCCAGGTCTTTTTGTGGACACAATTTGGGTCCAATCTTACAAGGTTCCGAACACCCTCTAACTTCCATTGTCACATCTGGGAAATGAGGGCACTCAAGAACGTACAGGACCGAAACCTTTATTCCAGTGAAAGTTATTTCTGGGGTTTTTTTTCCTCCTGCAAATGAATTGCAGGTGCAAAAATTGTGGGTGCGAATTACATCTATAAAAAAGGAAGGGCAAGGTTTTAAACACGTATCCCTAAGAATCCTCTCGAGAGGCTAGAATTTAGATTAGATGAGATGATCCAGAAGAGGTCCCTTCTAATGATGGCGTACACAACAAATAAAATAGTACAGCACCGAGCACAGATGGTCACAACAGGGTTAGCCTCTATGCGCTACAAAAATCAGGATAATGGACACAAGTTGGATATTAGGAATGGCAATATACAAAAACCCGTAGGAGAACACTTCAATCTCCCTGACACACAATAGCAGATTTTAAGGTAGCCATCCTGCAGCAAAAAAACTTCAGGACCAGGCTTCAAAGAGAAACTGCTGATTTGCAAATTTGACACCATCAGCTCAGGATTAAACAAAGACTGTGAATGGCTTGCCAACTACAAAAGCAGTTTCTCCTCCCTTGGTGTTCACACCTCAACTGCTAGAAGAGGGCCTCATCCTCCCTGACTGAACTAACCTCGTTATCTCTAGACTGATTCTTGCCTGCATATTTCCTGCCTCTGGAAATTTCCACCACATGCATCTGACGAAGTGGGTATTCACCCACGAAAGTTCATGCTCCAATACATCTGTTAGTCTATAAGGTGCCACAGGACTCTTTGTCGCTTTTTACAGATCCAGACTAACCTGGATACCCCTCTGATACAAAAATCAAACGTTAAAGTCCTATTAATAATTATATAATACCAATATCCGCCCGAGAAGCAAGAAATGGAAATTCACAAGGAAACAGAGTTTAGTCAAAAAATGGATATTGTTTTGCATGGAAAATTTTAATTTTCTCTGAAATTCTATGCAGAACAGTTTTGGTTTTTTGACACAACACTGTGCTCAGATTTTAGAAGTGGACACATTTTTGGTTCCCCCTCCTTCCAATCCCTTTTTTCCCAGTTTTTCATGTTTTCTTGGTTTTTCATGGAAAAATGAGGAAAAACTACAATGACACAGAACATTTTCTGCAAAAATGTCATTGAGGATGAAAGGTTGTTTTTCATCAAAACACATTTTCGGCTGAAAAATCTCAACCAGCTCCAAGAAAAAAAAAAATCTTTATAGCCAAGTTAGTCTTCTGCGTGACACAATGGAATGGAATACAAAACAAAGGGCATACGTAACTTCATGCGTTTGTCTTAACGAGAACATCCTACAGACCTAACACTCTCTAGCATCGCCACTAAGACTCTACTAAATGTGCTACATCTGTTGAACTTTAGCCCTGAAGCAACAATTCTACCGTGGCTGAGGAACAGTAATAAACGATATGTGAAGACAGTTCTTTTGGACGCCAGCTGCCAGACTACATTGCTGTCAGAAGAAATAAAAAGCTGGATACATTCTAAAGGTTCCCCCATCTCCAATTAAAACCCAGCAGACAGTTTTTGGATCTTTTATTGTGAGCAACACGAAAGCTTTGCGGTGAAGATGGGAAAGGCGTGTGGCAGTGGATTCACTGGTAGGCTATCCAATTGTCACGCCACCATCATTTTGCGGCCTGATCCTGCACCATTGAAGTCAGTGGAAATTTTACTACAGTACTGACTTTAACAGCGGCAGGATTGAGCCCTTCGAGAAGAGCTACAAATGAGTATGCCGCAATTCACTAATATTAAGATTCAGTAGCAGAAGGGTTATTACTCCAAGAGCTGGCCCTCACTAATTCTGCCTGCAAAACACATTTGGATCCAGGACCTTCTGATCCACATTGCAGACCTCACCTGTGTGAGCATAATGAGTAGCTCCATTAGCAGGTTGCATTAGTAAACTGTTATCCTCTTGTGGCTCAATGTACATTGACTCGCTTTGCTAATGTGTTTGACATTCTGCCCCCAAAACAGAGGGGAAAAAGAATGTGCTATTATCTTGTCTGTACAAGTCCGGAAGAGCCTAGTGGCTTACTCAGAAGTGAATATAACAATCCAAATGTACTGAAAGTTTTAAAGGGAGTGTTCCCTTAGCAAACCTTACAAACAGCAGCTCTACCGAAATGTTTCCCCCTCTCCTAATAGCTCATAAAAAGAAACAATGGCTGTTACTCTAAAGGGAAGTGGTCTATAAATCCAGTTCTAATAAATATAAACCGTGCCGATTCAATGTTTATGCAGAGGTAGGAACTGGGTATTCATGTTTGGCACGATATATAAAAATACTGCTCTATTTCTAGCAGCATATGTTTACAACTCCAGCACATGACTCATCTACTGTACATTCTCTCGGTCGACCTCTGCTTTACAAAAGATGCGGTGGTGTACATGTAAAAGCGGGATGGATATTAAAAGCACGGTGATGCCGAATAATCAGACAGGCCACACTATGCCTGATGGAACAAGCTATTACTGTCCTAGGCAATGAAAGTAAAGTAACATTATAATCATGGACCCTTATCTCCATTTAAAGTTATCCAGAGGATAGAGCGTAAATATACAAGAACAAAGACTCCTTGTACAAAGAAGAAATTCTCAGCAGTGGCTTTGCTTTCTCATCTCCTCCTGCATGTCAATTTGTGGACTTTTCCTACAGATGGGCATTTTGCTAGCAAGTATCTTCAGTGTCTTTTCTACATGGGAAAGATCCTGGCCAGAAACTTCTCGGCACAGGAACATATGAAAGAAGTTCAGGCTCTCTGCTAAAATGGATACCAGCGATTTACATGGTGAGTAGGAATCTAGTGAGGAATGATATTATTTCCTCCTCTTTATTGATGTGGTATATTTAAGGCTGCGAGTTTGTCAAGGAAGTCACGGATTCTGTGACTTTCCATGACCTCTGTGACTTCTGCAGCAGCTGGTGCGTCTGGCTCTGAGCTGCCAGAGCAGCCCAGGCAGCCCCCCTGGACCAGTAGCACCGGCCGCTGCCATGGCAGTCTCAGGCCACCCCTCCCACCCCCACAGCAGCAGGAGGAGTTTGGGTGTGGGTGTGGGTCTCAGGCCTGGGGGCTGGGGTGCAGGACGGGGTGAGTGCTCTGGGTGGCACTTACCTTGGGGGGGAAGGGCGGTCTCATTGGAAGGGGCAACATGTCCGTCCCTCAGCTCCTAGCTCCATGCGCTGCCTCCGCCCGCAGACACCGCCCCTGCAGCTCCCATTGGCCACGTTTCCTGGCGAATGGTTGCTGCAGTACTGGCAGCATGCGGAGCTAGGATCTTAGGGAGGTACATGTTGCCGCTTCCGAGAAGCCGGGTAGGGAGCCTGCCAGCCCCGCCAACTCCCTTCCCCCAGCACCAGCGGGGAGGGGTCCTGGGCTGCTCCCACCCAAGCACCCTCAGCCCCCTCCCCCCCCCAGAATACTCCCCCAGCACTTGCGGTGGCCCCCTTAAACACCCATAGCGCACCCCCCTGTGAACCCATGGCACCCCCTGGGCCGCACCCCCGAGCACCTGTGGGCCCTCCACAAGCACCGTGGCACTCCCAAGATTTAGTCAGGGGTATAGTACAAGTCATGGACAGGTCACAGGCTGTGAATTTTTGTTTACTGCCTGTGACCTGTCCATGACATTTACTAAAAATACCTGTGACTAAAACGTAGCCTTAAATATATTTCATCAGTTGCCTGTTCACATCATTGTTGTCTTTTGGAAACAACTAATTTCTGTAGCTCTCCACCCCTTTTATATTTGTCCTGTTTGTTTCTTTAACGTTCAAGGCTGATACTGTCCTGTTCAGAAAGGGCTAGAGACATGGACTCAGTAAGGTCCCCCAGTACTCTTTGCCAGTTTGATTACATTTTTATTTCCCATACACTTTTTAAATCGGGCATTTAGAATTGCTCAGCCCTCTGATCACCTTTGAGTGACAGACATAGCGCTTGTCAGATGAAAAGGCTTTCGACACCCCGGGTGTTAAGATGTATTTTGGGCATAGAGCCATCAAACACACCAGAAGTAATATGCTAATTTACTCTGTATGGATATCTCTCATCTTCCTCATGTCATTTTTTACCCGTCCCTTTCAGGATCCTTGATTCAACGGCCCCACCTACCAGACGGGAGATTTTCAGTGTGCTAAGTTAGCACAGTTTCCATGCATGTCTGTTACTGGGGGACAAGAGGATTACTAATGATTCCTCAAGAACCTTCGGGAACCCAGATCCCTGGAGGTGATACTATACATCTATTTTCTCCTTAAACATTTCTGGCCCAGGTACAGAAACAAGTACAGTAGTCACCAGAGGTGCAACTACGCTGCTGCCATGCCAAAAAAATTTGGCATCAAATGCAGAAGTCAAGGCAACCTGAATCATAAAATTTTGTATCGAAAGGCCTTTGGATCACCTTGAACTGAAAGTGAGTGGTATGGAACTTATGAAGCAATGGCCGCTCTAGAGAGAAACATATGGTCTATCGTCTTAGTTAATTAACAGGCCTGTATGAGATGGATTCTGAATAGACAGGTTACCTGGTCAAGAATGGGCAAATACCAAGATTTATGAGCAATGAAGCTGATAATTGTGGTGCAGTGAAATCAGGGGACCTGGGTTCTAGCCCTGGTACTGCCAGGGACTAGTATGAGTCCTTGGGCAAGTTACTTTGCTCTTCTGTGCCTTGGTTTGCCTTATCTCATTAGACCATAGGCCCTCTGGGGGAAGGCCTGGCTACGGGTCTGTATAGTGCTTATGATGCTGGGTCCTGTAATACAAATGGTAAACTAGAGACAATGGCTTTGGCTCAGGCCCTATATGAAGGGGGATTAACTAGACCATTCTTTGAGGAAGTAGTTTTCCTAACAAACATTTGTGAACACTTAAGCAAGTACCTTGATTTCAAGCAGTATTGAAATCAGTGTCAAGAGGCCACATTCGTTTCCCTCGAACTAGCAGATTAAAAGAGGATAAATTCTGTCTGCAGATGTGAGTATACAGCTGCCACTGACTTCGGCATGGGCTTCAGATTAAGCATATGCTGAAGGGTTTTTGTAGGATGTGAGTCCAATACCTTGTATGGGCGAACCCACTAGAAGCAGAGCTTTAACCCACTACCAGTATTAGCGTGACAATGGAATAACAGCTTACAGGCTAGCATGCAGCAGCATTTTACTGCCCATTTAAATAAACTCACACCCACCAAATAGTATGGGGGGAAAAATTACAATTTTGTTTCAAGTGGTTTTGCTGCCACCAGAATATCAATTTTAGGAAAAAAAAGGAAAAGAAAAAAAAAGCAGCATTATGGCTGATCTTGCACTGAAGTAGATGGACTTTGGAGTTTCAAAAATTACACCCTATTCAAGATTTTCTAAAACTGGAACAATTTATCCGAATTGAACCAAAATAAAAAAACTCCAGGTGGAAGTTCTCAGATTTTGTTGCAAGTGTTTCTTTTGGCTTCCAGTCCTAATTCTACCCCCAATGTATTGTGTGTTCTTGGGCAGATAATGTCTTTGTGCCTCAGTGCCCCCAACAGAATGGCCCCTTTCATAGCCGTGGGCCGCTCATTATCACTCTCCCTTAGCTACTTGCCATGTTATCTGAGCACCTCACGATGTTAAATGTATCTTCACGACACCTGCGCAAGGCAGGGCAGTGCTATTAGCCCCATTTTACAGACAGGGAATTAAGGCACAGAGATGCTAAATGACCCACCCAAGTCCAAATAGGAAGTAGGTGAGAGAAAGGCAAGATTTGAACCCCCGTTTCCCAAGCTACTGCCCTAGCCACTGGACTATCCTTCCTCTCTGGATACAGTAATGAGGGGGGCACAATATGGCCTTCCATGTTCATACAGCGCCATGAAGGTGCTGAGTATTACAAAGATCCATATTACAAGAATTCAGTATATTCTGTGTTGTTGTAGCTGTGTCGGTCCCTGGTCGTTAGGCTTTTTAATCAACTTCAGTACAGCACCTAATGCATGTCAATAAATAAAACCATTTATAGGACCAGCTCAGCAGCTACTCCGATTTATTCCAGCTGTGGATTTGGCCCATATCATGTAGTGTAATTTTTTTCAGACAATTAGCACGTCTATGTTCCAATGTAAATTGGAACAGGGTTTTTAAAGGCATCAAGAGAGCCGGTTTGTCTTTTGGTAGGGGAAAAACAACAAGAAAATACCGACCATCAAAACGCATAATACAGACCCTTGGGAGGTGTGAGATTGACTCCGTTTTTAAGGCACCATTGTACTGGTAAGATCCCTAAGGAATCAGCATGGCAGAGCATTGAGATTTTGCTGGGTTCGGGTCTCAGGTCATCAATGGTCACTTGTAAATAATGATTGTTAAAAACCTGAAGGGAAGAAAACAGGCCAATGTTAATTTATTGTAATGCAACAACACACTGGGGTAAAATAATGTATCTATGCCTGGTTGTCAGCATAATTCTCCATAGCTAGATGTGCAGGTATCAGCCAGGAGGGCTCATTTATCAGCACAGACAGTCGAAATAGGCTCCTGGAACTCCATAGTGAGGGATGGAACTAGGAGTTGCATTGATCATGTCTGCAGTGTGGGTGAAACTCATCTATAAGCAGAGAGCCAGCAAAGACTAGGCACCAGTTACCTCCCACTCAAAAGAGGGTGAAAGCAGGATTTAAAGCAGAGGTGGGCAAGCTACAGCCCACAGGCCACTTCTGGCCCGCGGGACCCTCCTCCTGGCCCCTGAGCTCCTGGCCCAGGAGGCTCGCCCCCGGCCCCTCCCCTGCTGTTCCCCCTTCCCTGCAGCCTCAGCTCGCTGCACCGCCAGCACAATGCTCTGGGTGGCAGTGCAGCTACAGAGCCGGCTTGACCCTGTGCTCTGTGGTGGCATGGCTGGCTCCAGCCGGGCAGCGCGGCTGCCTGGCCTGGTGCTCTGGGCAGCGTGGCTGTAGTGCTGCCAGCCACCAGTGCTCCAGGCAGCGCAGTAAGGGGGCAGGGAGCACGGGGTGTTGGATAGAGGGCAGGGGAGTTAGGGGTGGTGGTCAGGGGGCGGGGGTGTGGATAGGGGTCAGAGTGGTCAGAGGGTGGGGAGCAGGGGGTTGTATGGGGCTGGTATCCCTGGGGGGCAGTCAGGACGGAGAGGGGGTTGGTTGGGGTAGCAGGGGTCAGTCAGGGCAGGGGTTCCAGGGGCAGTCAGGGGACAGGGAGAAGGAGTGGTTGGATGGGGCTGGGAGCCCCGGGGGGCAGTCAGGAATCAGAGGAGGGGTTGAATGGGGCAGCAGGGGGCAGCCAGGGGCGGGGAGGGGGTCTGCAGCGGTCAGGGGACAGGGAGCGCGGGGGGGGGGGGTATGGGACAGGAGTCCCGGGGCCGTCAGGGGATGGGGGTTGGATGGGACAGGAGTCTCAGGAGCCGTCAGGGGGTGAGAAGTAGGGGGTGGTCGGATAGGGGGCAGGGGCCAAGCACAGCCTCCCCTAACCAGCCCTTGGTGGGGAGGAATAGCTCAGTGGTTTGAGTGTTGACCTGCTAAACCTAGGGTTGTGAGTTCAATCCTTGAGGGGGCCACTTAGGGATCTGGGGCAAAATCAGTACTTGGTCCTGCTAGTGAAGGCAGGGGGCTGGACTTGATGACCTTTCAAGGTCCCTTCCAGTTCTAGGAGATTGGTATATCTCCAATTATTACCTTTAGTACAATTTCAAAAACCCAATGTGGCCCTCAGGCCAAAAAGTTTGCCCACCCCTGATTTAAAGGGCCATGGACCTCGTGCTGTCCTTTGGCACAGGGGCTAATTCCACCTGTTGTGTCACATCATAGTTACAAAGAGACACACTCAGATCCTGGGACCTCAGTGAGAGTCACATGTGGGCAGAACCTGGCCTGAAGTGTGTTATCTGAAGCATTGTGGCACTGACTTTTACCAGACCAGTTAAGAGGGATGATATACGTGCTAACGTTTCTGATGGTAAATACTGATTTGATGCCACATAAACATGCAAGGCACCATCTAAGATTCTGGGGCTACTCACCAATTGAATTTGCTAGAAACAAATCCTGGCTCACAGGGCCGGCGCTTCCACTAGGCGACCCTAGGCGGTCGCCTAGGGCGGCAGGATTTCTGGGGTGGCATTTTGCCGCCCTCGGCGGAAATTCGGCGGCGGGGGTCCTTCCGCTCTGGGTCTTCGGCGGAAATTCGGCGGCGGGTCCTTCACTTGCTCCGGGACCTGCCGCGGTGCCCAGGCGCGAGCGAAGGACCCGCCGCCGAATGCTCAGAGGAGGAGCGCTGCCGCCTAGGGTGGCAAAAACCCTGGGGCCGCTTCTGCTGGCTCATCCTGGGCTGGAGGTTGGAAGGGGCAAGGCGTCTCTTTCCCCTTCATGTGCGCCTGGGGGCTTGATCCTGCATCCACTGAAATCAATGGCACTGACTTCAAAGGTGCAGGATTGGGCCCTGCCGCACGTTGCCGCTAGCTCTGCCTATGCAAAAGGAGTGAACTGGCTAAGGCAGCTGGAAGAGGGTGGTTGCAGGTGGGGCTTTTATAGCGGTAGGAGAGAGAGGGTAGAACGCTCATAAAGAAAGTGTAGTGAGTTCCCAAGCCAGCTCCTCTCAGCTGTTTACACCACCGCACACCACGTCTAGCACAGCTCATGTGCAGACAGGCAAGGTTTAGCTCTTCTTTAATTACCAGGCGATGGTGGCCTTCTTGCCTGCTGTAAAGGCCATCAGCTAGATAGTGCAGACAGCTGCTCAGCGGGCACGCCAGCTGTTTCTGGCATTGCACAGGTAGTGCAATATTCTTAGCTACCAGTGTGGGCCTTCGAGAACCTCAATGGTGACACAACCTAACCAGAAAAGGCAACGCGGGTGTGAGGATCCATTTTAACACATCAGTCCCTGGTCAGTCAGTTGGCCTGAAAAGCACCTGCTCACTGCTGAGATACCAAGGGACTGCAGAACGAATGGGGCCATCTGTTGTTCTGGGACTCTATGCAAGCATGAGGATGTGCTCCCTTTTCCGGGGTCAGAGGCGAGTGGATATAGAAAGAGGTTTTAGCATGATTTAGGGGTGCAAGCCCCTACACCCCCAACTCTCTTTCCCTATGGAATGTGTGTGTTACCACCAACGTTGTACCAGCTTTATTGGGCAGGAGGGAGAAAAAGCATACTTTCCTGCCCCCTCGTCCCACGTGGTTGCCCTGATATGCAGAATAGCTTCTGTATGGCCAGGGAAGGGGAAGGTGAGATGATGCTGCATGGTGAGATGATGCAGCCCAGTCCCTTCTTCCTTGTAGTGGCGGGGAGATCTGCACACAAGGTCCCCACCATGTATAGGTCTAAGGAAGATATCACCCCGTGCCAACTAGCACAATAAAAATACACAGATGATCCATTAGGAGAGAGAACAAGGTGAAGTGCAAGGACTTTTTTTTAATGCACATTTATTATTCTGACCTCCAGCTAATGAAATTCCACCGGACAGTCATTTAAACATGATTATTAACCATGGGTGGTTATTAACCTATAGTTCAGGGACAGCCTGGTATTTTCAGTCCCACTTGCAAGAGCTCACCTTAGTCACTGATGCAGGACAGATACTAAAGGGTTCCCTCATGTCCACCACCTCCAATTTCATCCCCACTGTGAAGAAGTGGCTCCTCAAATCAGCATGATCCTGTGCATATATATGGGAAACAAGCAAATCTGCATATCAGTGATACCGGCCACAAACTCAGCATTTATGAGAACCAAGTGCCCCAGCATTTTATTTTACAAGAGGTACATTTGCCTGAATTAATGAATCTGCCTGTATTGCCTAATTAATATGTTGCTCTGTGGCTTTAATTGCTTTCTCTGGGTGGACAGTTTTCCTAACAAAAGAAAGAAACCAAGTATAAACTTTTAAGGCAGACCAGGATAGGCGAGAGAATGAAAGGATCCCATACTAATGCCTGTATCCCACAGAATGGATATTCAGGGCCAAATCTTTCATTCCTTAAACAGCCACAACTTCCACCGACTTCACCTGAAATTTCTCAGTGGATGTTGGCGGCTCGTGACCGTGAGCAGCTAGATTCTCATTTTCACAAAGGTGCTTCTGTGCTGGCCTGACAGCATAACGGGGTCTTAAATGGGACAGAAATGGATAACTTAGAATATCGCTTGTGTAGGGTCCCCTCATCTGGTGTAAGGGATCTATGCCAGTCCTGTTCCTAGCCCCTCAGCATAGGGGGCACACTGGGAGTTGTAACAGGGGAATGTCAGGGGTATGGCCAGAGTGCACTGTCCTATAGCTATTCTCCATTTCCCAAGGCCCATGGGGCAGATGTGAAGGAGAGCAGCCCGAAGGCTGCTCTAAATTTACACAATGGGCTAGGCAGGTTCCTACGTGACAAGAGAACACAGGAAACACAGACACAACTTTAAAGAGACCTTAACCCATCCCCCACTTTGACCCTGACCAAGCATAGGTAACTCAAAATTAGGCCCAGGGACCAAAATCAGGCTCTCTAGCAGTTGAGACAAGGGACAGCACTAGATGACAGCCATTTATTTTAAAAGCCATGCAATGAGACCACACGTTACTGCCTTAGGGCTATGTTAAGCCTTATGAGGTGGGCGCGAAGGGATCACGCAGCAGTTGGGACACTCTGGCTGACTCAGCAAAACTGCCTGTGGTCATCAGTGCCCATCCAGATCTGCTGGATTGGACAGAAGAGGGCAGGGGCCATGTCCCTGCCCCTTTGGCGAGCCTAGCACTGGTGAAGGCATTCAGGGGATGCAGGCCCTGGGATTGTGGCTGACCCCCGTGCAGCATCACAAGAGATGGAGGGATGGGCGGATCCTTGGTCCCTCCCGCAGCTTGCAGACCTGCCCGGGAGTGGCAACAGCCACACAGGATTTCAACAAGGTTTCCCAAAAGTCACCACTCCAGCTGGCCCCCCTCAGCCGAGCACAATAGGCCATGGAGACAGAAGAGGTCCTCAGAACCCGAAAGGCGGGCAGCAAGGTGGCACGTTTACAGGGCAGCGCAGGGAAGCTGGCCAGAACTAAACGTGGTCTGTGCATCAGTAAAGCGCCCTCCACAAACACTAAATCCACTAACGTAACAAAGGGCCAGAGTCTACCAGTCTAACAGGAAGGATGGTACCAGTGGTTATGGCATTAGGCTGGGATTCGGAAGATCCACATTCAATTCCCTGCTCTGCCAAAGGCTTGCTATGTGATCTTTGGCAGGGTCACCTAGTGTCTCTGTACCGCTGTCTCCCATGTGTAAAATGGAGATATTTGTCCGTCCCTCCTTCACAGGGGTGGTGCGAGGTTTGTAAAGTCTGAGAAGTGACGCAATAACATTATCTTACTCAGGCTGAGCGGTACCTTTCACTGCAAGGAGATTTCAGTGGAAAAAAAGACTATGTGAATATGGGTGGACAAATCTGGACCTAGACACCCTGATTTGCTTTCCTGTGCATGCACGATTAAGGGAGAGGTTTGCCCAACTATGTAGGGAATTAATTTGGGTGTTCAAATGCCTTAATTGGCTTTTAAACTCTCAGACTCCAAACTGGGACGGTGCTAACCACGAATTTATCCTTTGCAAGGGGCAGGCAAGTCTTGTTCCCATTATTTAGACACCTATTTCCTCAACAAAGGACATCACAGGTAGAAGCCCTAGGACCGCATTGCATTAAGGATCATGTTTCAGTTTTATTAGCTCAAGAGTGATCTCCTTTCTGTGGTAAAAGAGTATTTCCGAACCATCAATCCATTAGCCAGTACATCTCCTGCGATAAGAGGTATTGTTTAACTTAAAAAAAAATGCTCTGGACTCCAAATTGCATGGAGAAAACCTACTTCTATCTAATAGTACTTGGCAATGCCATTCCCTTCTACATTCACCGCAACATGTTATATTCTTGTCCTAAAGTGGTTTTATATTGATTCAAAGTAGTATGTCATTTTTCCCCCCTAGAACTGTCTTTACTTATGGATTTAACAGTTTCTATTTTGGGGAACTTCTGTTTCTAGTGACATTGAAGGAAGGGTTTTACAAGCTTTAGTAGAGACGGAGGAATCATTGTTTTAATCTTGCTTTGCACTTCTATCGTACCTTTCATCGGAGGATCTCAAAGCACTCTAAAAACATTAATGGATTTAGTCTCCCTGCAGGGTAGATATTATTTTCTCCATTTTGCAGCTAGGGAAACTGCCGAAGGTTAAGTTAATTGCCTAAAGCTACACAGTAAATTAATGGCAGGGAAAGGAGTCCTAGCCTCTGGCTGTATATTTTAACTATTAACAATAAAGCCTAGCACTTATATAGCACTTTTCACCTGTAGATCTCAAAGTGCTTTACAAAGGAGGACAGTATCATTATCCCCATTTTACAGATGGGGAAACTGAGGCACAGAGAGGCAGTGACTTGAGACGTTTACTCATGTTGCTAGTTATCATCCCCTCTGGCAAGGGCCCAGTCCTGCTCAGTTCTAAAGGCACGATCTAGCCCACAAAGAGGGTGACATCCCATTTCTACTAGCCTTACCGTCAGCAGTATTTTATCCTGGGATCAGTCCCATTGCGTAAATGGGATTGCTCATGGAGTAAGGCAACTACTCAACAAGAGTAAGGGTAGCAGAATCTGGGCCTGTGTAAATAGTGCCTAGAGTGTATGATGGATGCTTAAGAAATGCATACCGTCATCACCACCAAAATCATCAGCTTTGCCACTGAATGTTTCAGTTAGAGATGGGGCATGGTTGCAAAATTCAGACCCGAGTCCAGATCTAAATTTCAAACCCCCCAGGTTTGGAAGCATTTGGACTGAGGATTTTGATTTGGCCTGTTACAGACACAGGGTCCAACCATGAAGTTCGTTTCTACGTTTTGAATGCCCAAACCATTTGCTTCAAAGTATATAGATAGGGATCATTTGCAAAATGTGCACTTGGAAACTAGATTTGGACTGCAACACCTTCCCCCAGATCTGGGATATGATCTATTCTCAAGCGTCAATACCTTTTAAAAACCCAGATCCAGCAAAGCACTTAAGCGTGCGCTTTACTTTAAATAAGTGAGTAGTCCCATTGACCTCAAAGGGGGTTGGCTCATATGCTTAAAGTTAAATCCATGTTTAAGTATTTTGCTGATTGGGGCTTAAATACCTAGATCATATTGTGAATCATTTTTATCTGCATCCACTTCTGGGGTTGAGTTTTCCATAGCTAGTTTTTGTTGTTACTTTCTTAAAGACAAAATTAATTTAACAGAAAGAATAACTCTGTAAAAGTCTAACAATACCATAGCATAGTTTTATTTCCAAAGCACATCCATGTCTGCCTTCGGATCTTGTTTTGCAGCCCAGCACCTTAATGTCTGAGCACCTTGCATGTCAAATCAATACCAATAGTGAAGTCCCTAGTGGACTTCATGGAGTCTCTGGTATTTCTTTCTTTTTGGGGTGAAAACTCTACAGAGGGTAGAGGGTTTTTTGGGGGGAAGCGGGGGCTGGGAGGGGGCTGATTTGTTTTGTTCAACAGTTGCATAGGGATTTAGGAGTAAAAAGGGTTGTGTAGCAAGGTGGTTACCCGAAGGGCTTAAATCAGCCCTGGGGGAAGGTTGTGGCTGGGAGCTGCTAGGCTGGGCTGATTGGGAAGTGGCTGCAGCTGGGCCACGCCCCAGTCAGGTCACAGCTGGCCTGTATAAAGAGGCTGGGAGCCAGGAGCTCACTGGTCTCTGCCTGTAGAGGGAGATGTGCCTGGCTGCAGGGAGCTAGAGACAAGGTACCTGAGTGTAGCAGAGCTGGGGAAAGGCTGTGGAGCTCCAGCTTGGAAAGCCCCAGGCTGCGGCCTAGCCGAGGGCTAACAGGTACTGGGGGTTGCAGAGGGCAGCCCAGGGGTAGGCAAAGGCAGCGGGTCCAAACCCAACCTTGCCAGTGCTGAGTAGGCTGATACTGCAGTCTGCCCCAGGGTGCAGGGGCTAGACAATGACTGGCAGTAGCAGTATGGTGAGGTGAGGTGGGGATAGTGGGTGGTGGTTCCCTGCGGAGGGGAGACCCTAAGACTGGAGGGTTATTGCCAGGGGGCAGCATGGTAGATAACGGGGCAGTGGGTCCTGGGAGGGACATGGGGGCCAGAGAGAGGACAGGCAGATCACTGGCCTGCAGAGGGTGCTATGGAGCTGGAATGAGCTAATTCCCAGAAGTCATCAGCAGGAGGCGCCGCAGGGGTGAGTCTGCTCCTCTACAGGGTGTCACTATGGAATGTCATTCTTATGACATTTGCTTCACCCCTAAAACCCGTTAGACTCTGGATTCACCTAATCTCCCCCCGAAGCTTGTTACACAATAACACATTTTTCATAAATATTGTTAAACCACACTTTCACCACAACAATGGGGTGGGGAGAAAGGATCCAAACCACAGTCCTCCAGTCCCAGTGGTCTGACTGCGTTGGGCCACCGGCAATTGGCGAGGCTACGGCATATGCTTCTCTTCAAAACTCCAATTAACTGACATAATTTCTAAGAATCAGTTTCACGGAAGTGAAAGGAAAGCTTTTAATTGGTATTACTCTCAAACGGATACACTGCATAATGAACTGCTCTCTCATTCCTGTATTTGCACTGCTACATGATATGCCATGTTAAACAGAAAAAAAAGGGACTTTCCTAGTCATTCCACACTGTGTTCGCTCTCCTGGTTTATTTCCTCCTATAAGGATGACCAAGTGTTTTAGGCACCTTTCTTATATTTAAATCCTCATTAGGAGCTCCTTGTTCCCCAAAAATGGATACCCTCTGCAGCGGGAGTTTTGGATGCACAAAGGAAGGGCTCGCTTCTGGAAAAGCAGTGGGGGCTAGCAGACAGGGCACGATGCCGCAACTCAGGAGACTGGTTTTTAATTCCTGGCTCTGCTGGGTGACCTTGGGCAAGTGACTTACTGTCTCTGTTTCCTCTCCCGCCCTTTGTCTGGCTTCGCCTTTGGAGTCTGCCCTGAGTGAGAGATGGCCCATCGTTATGCTGGCCCAGGTGCACACCGGACACCAATGGGATGAAAGGTGGCAAAATCTGGCCCTTTATTATTATTTCACAAGGTTCAACAGTTAAGAATCCAAAGCACATGCTTGAGCTGAAGCATGAGGAAAGCTGCTAGCAGTCCGGTGCAGCTGGCACATCTTACAAACTCTGGGCTAGTCAGATCCAGGGCTTTGATTCAGGGTCTGTTATAAAGGCAGGGGCCACTTGCAGAAGTCAGACTGGCTGTGGATAATAAACACTTTCTGAGTGAGTGAGTGGATCCAGGATTATCTCCACAATGAACAGGTGGGGACACCAAGGAGAAAATTACTTAATTCCCAAAGAAGGGGACTGGGCATTTGGACTCCTGGGTTCTGTTCCCAGTTCAGTCAGTGATTTGGTGTGGGACAGCTGACTGGTCACTTCACCTCTCACAACAATCTACTCAAAGTGACCACAGCTATCAGAACCCAAGAAGGGGGGGTGGGGTGAAGATGTCTGGCAGTTTCCAACATTTTATTCCCCTCATTTAATGTATGAGCCAGACTGTGAATTTTCACTCCTGCGGCTGAGCAATTGCTCACCCCACAGACTGTAATGGAGCCTGATAGATGAAGATTTGGCCCACCAGGTTATATGGCCTGTATATAGGGCTTAGAACAGAAACGCCCCCTCAGCGTTAATCACAGAAGAGGGGTGCAGCAGAGGGGTGGAACCACCAACCCACTAAGATGCTGTAAAGTTCTTTCCCGCCAAGTGCAATTTCTCCTCAGCAGGCAGAGCCCAGAGAATTAACATGGTACGAGCACGGCAGTCGCTCATTCAAAGGGGCACAATCTACAACATAAGCGATTATGGCCTACAACAGTGTTCCTGTAATGGCAAATTACAGAACCTCTGCTGGACAAAAGAACGCCCGTCATCTACAGTCTGGACTACCTCGGGAGTAGCCAGAGCTGTAACGAATCTCACCGAGAATCTCAAGAAGCAGTTAAACTGAACCACGTTCTCGCTGGCGTCTAGGGCGAGCACAGCAGATGCATTTGCAAATCTTCCGAAGTGCTAAGACCATGATCCTTTGCGTTGTTGGAAAGATGGCAGTCGACAGCTACATCTGAGTAATCATCATAACAATGGGCTGCCCCTTACTATGAAACATGCTGCCGCAGCACCTCTCAGCGGAGGAGCTCAGATTGCTTTGCAATCATTTGCTAACCAAGCCTCTCTGCATTCACGTGCAGTATAATCCCTGGTTTACATGCCCACAGAGCTGCAGGATTCGATGCTGTGAGAGGCGAAGTGACCAGTCAGCTGCCTCACACCGAGTCACTGACTGAATTGGGAACAGAACCCAGGAGTCCAAATGCCCCGTCCCCTTCTTTAGGAATTAAGTAATTTGCTCCTTCGTGTCCCCACCTGTTCATTGTGGAGATAATCCTGGATCCACTCACTTTGAAAGTAGGGTTTAATGCTGCAAGTGGCCCCTACCTTTATAACAGGAGCCTAAACGATTTAGTGCCTAAGTGAGTTAGACTCCTAATGCCCATTGGAAGTCACCGTCCAGTGGGACTTCCAATGGGAATTAGGCACTTAACCTGCTAAAGCACTTTTGTAAATACTAAGTGCCTGACTCCCACTGAAAGCCAGTGACTTTCAATGGGTGTTAGAAGCCTAATTCACTTAGGCACTTTTGTAGATGCCTAAATATCTTTGGAAATCTAGCCATTCATTAGGCACTTGGGTGTCTAATTCTTGTTGAAAGACAAGTTCCTAAATCACTTTTGGAACTGGGACTTAAGCACCTAATAAGGTAATAAAGGTAATAATTGGAGATATACCAATCTCCTAGAACTGGAAGGGACCTCGAAAGGTCATCGAGTCCAGCCCCCTGCCTTCACTAGCAGGACCAATTTTTTTGCCCCAGATCCCTAAGTGGCCTCCTCAAGGATTGAACTCTTAGTGCCTAAGTGCCACTTAGGCACTTTTAAAATGTTGCCCAAAGCCATATTTTGAGCTGGCTACTGTAGCTGCTCCCACAAATTTTGAGGAGTGCACCCATTTTGCAAATACACAACCACATTCACAGTCCTTTCTGCTGCTGCCTGGATACAATTATAAACCACAGTTTGGCCTAGCGTTGGGAATAATGGATCCAGCAGTTTATACAGTGAGCTAGAGATGAGTTCAAAATGCAGAATTCAGCTTCTGATTTCAAACACTTCCAAATTCTGGGCTATTCAGATCCAGGGCTTCGATTCAAGGTCCAGCATGAAGATGGGGCCACTTTCGGAATTCAGAACTGGGTTTTGATATTGAACATCTCCAAAGTGATTGGATCCAGGATGACCTCCACACTGAACAGAAATGAGTAAACAAATGATGAGCCTGATTCTTCTCTCCCTTCCACCAGCTGCACTGGTGTAAAACACTAAAGACTTCACCTGTATCTACACTTTATTGCTACAGGGGCATAACAACAGCTGGACCAATGTAACACTTTCATGTAGCCACTCACTACCGCAACGGCAGGGGTTCTCCCATCATTGTCGTGAATCCCCCTCCACGAGAGGCAGTACCCTAGGTTGACGGAAAAATTCTTCCATCAACCTAGCACTGTCTACACCAGGGGTAAGCTCAGCTTAACTACATCACTCGGGGAGGGGGGGGGTGTTTTTTTCACACACCAGTGAAAGTTAGGTTGACCTAACTTTTTAGGCCTTCAATAAAACCTCGCCCTGGTTTATGCTGCTTGAAGGGAGGGGCGGAATTAGATCACAAATTGTATTTTTTGATCATGGATTGTATTTTTTGTTCTGACTTTTCAATATGTTCCTCCCAATGTTTTCCTCAGTGCCCCTGGGAACTGGGTGTTTCCAATAGTCTAATTTTAAGCAGACAGACCATGTGTGATGTTCAGTTCAGGACAGAAGGGAGTCGTGATTAGAAGGATCTCTAAGCTGTCTCCACAGGAATCATGCCCTTCTTTTAATTGACAAAGAAGAACCCTCCCAAATGCAGTCCCCTGCTTTATTTCCACATGAACTGGGCTTGTTTGAAATTCAACGTCCTTTTCCAAACGTGGAGCGATTTCCAGGAGGACACACACAGGGGAAAAGAGACAGCAGAAGCTGGGGCTTGCTGGTTGGACAGGTAGTGCTAGGAAGAAACTAAAATTTAGTGTGGGAGGGGGAAATCATTCGAGATATTATGACCCACCCACCTCCCCAGCAGAAGTAACTGTTAAGCTGTCTGAACTCTATTCTGCCCTCTGATGTGTGACTCGAAATCCGTGGAAGCCCTATGCCTACATCTGAGGGCCGCATTTAGTCTTCGGTATTTAAGGCCTCCTCTGTTCAATAAAAAATAGTTACCATAGAAACAGCCACATTGCAGAGTAGCCATTCTAACTCTGAAATACAGAGCACCTTTGCTTTATCCCTCTGCCTGATGCAGATGACATAAAATGCAGCCAGGCAAATATTCCCTCACTCCCAGGTTCTAGGATTCTTCTGGATGGTGGAAACGTAGAAAGTAGAGCAAGAGTTAAAAAGACACTCACCTACGTACGTGTTACTGCCTTCAAGCAAAAGTAGAGAGTTAGGAACCTCCAGCTAAGGCCAATCACTTTACAGCCATTCACTAATGAATCCTCACTATGTAATACGTATTATGCCCACTTTACAGATGGGAAAGTTGAGATGCACAGAAATTCCTGCCAAAGTTTTCTAACTAGAGTGTCTAAAACGAGGCCCCCAAATCCATATTTAGGTATCTGGGTAAGTAGCAGGACTTTTAAAATGTATTGAGCTTTCACAGCTACTCGTTTGGGCCAATTCTCCCCTCACCTCTAAAGGTGTAAATCAGGAGTAACTCTGCTGAAGTTAATGGGATACAGCAGAGTAAGTGAGGTCAGAAGAGGCCCACTAATGTCAATGGGAGCTGTGGGTGTTCAACATCATTGGCAATCAAGTCCTCTATTTAGATGACTACATCTATAGTTAAGGGCCAGATTCTGCTCTCATTTATCTCATAAATCAGAGTAATTCTACTGAAGTCAATGGCTTTACTCCAAATTTACACCACTGTAACTGAGAGAAGACTGTGGTTCTAGGTGCACACTGTTAAGCATCCCAGTCAGAAAATGCGTGCATTAGTGACATGGCCAAGGACAAACAGCAAGTCAGTGTCAGAGACTGAACTCTGGAATTTCCCCAGACCCAGTTCTATCAGCAGTACATTAGGCCATTCCACCTCACTAACCTCTGGCTGGCTGAGCAACCACTGATGTTCATTAATAAAATAAAAGGGTGTGTGCTAAAAAGCAAAGCCAGGGGGAGGGGTACTTACAAGGCTCCCATCCCCATGTCATCTGGGTGCCTCACAAATATTAATGCATTGAGGTAGGGACGTGTTATTATCCCCATCTGTAAGAACTGAGCCATAGAGAGGTTAAGAGACTTGTCCAGGGTTCCACAAGAAGCCTATGGTAGATGCAGGAACTGAAACCCCCATCTCTTGAGTCACAGTCCAGTGCCTTAGCTACAAAGCCAACCTTGCTCCTGGAAGGGGTGAAGGGTTGCAAGTTGATAAGGCACTTTAAGATAGTGTGATTAGCCATATTTAGGGTCCTCGAAAATTCACAGCCATGAAAAAGATGTCATGGAGCATGAAATCTGGTCTTTTGTGTGCTTTTACCCTATACAGTACAGATTTCACGGGGGAGACTGGTGTTTCTCAAACTGGGGGTCCTGACCCAAAAGGGAGTTGCAGGTGTGTTGCAAGGTTATTTGGAGGGGGGAGGGTTGTCACGGTATTGCCACCCTTACATCTGCACTGCCTTCAGAACTGGGCAGCCAGAGAGTGGCAGCTGCTGGCAGCGCCCTGCCAGCAGCAGCACAGAAGTAAGGGTGGCAATACCATACCGTGCCATCCTTACCTCTATGCTGCTGCCTTCAGAGCTGGTAGCTGGAGAGTGGTGGCCGCGGACTGAGGGTCCAGCTCTGCAGACAACAGCAAAGAAGTAAGGGTGGCAATCCCGTACCATGCCATCCTTACTTCTGTGCTGCTGCTGGTGGTGGCTCTGCCTTCAGAGCTAGATTCCTGGCCAGCAGCCACTGCTCTCCAGCTGCCCAGCTCTGAAGGCAGCGCCACCGCCAGCAGTGCAAAAGTAACGGTAGCAGTACTGCAACCCCCCGTACAATAACCTTGCCACCCCCCCACAACTCCTTTTTGGCTCAGGATCCCTACAATTACAACACTGTGGAATTTCTGATTTAAATAGCTGAAATCAGGAAATTTACCATTATTAAAATCTTATGACCATGAAATTGACCAAAATGGACCGTGAATTTGGTAGGGCCTAGCCATATTACATACAAAGATAAAGAGCTTGAAGGAGCTCAGACGGAAGCGGATCAAATGTAAGGGATTAGCAGGGTGAGTCTACGCACAGCGTAAAGCAGCCATGCAAATAGCCGTCAGAAAGTTAAGGATCCCACCAGAAGGCTGATGAGAGTTATGGATGCGAAGGAACACATGGAGTATAAACAACCTGGCAGGCTGCAACAAAATGGCGACGAGCAGGTTATTAAAGCACAGCATGCATCGCAAACGCCAGCCAAGCAATCAGCGCTCGGGAGCAGGGAAATGCTTACATTCAAGTTCGGCTTCTAAGTTAAACCAAAGCACGTCCGCTTTAACCAGCAGCGGCAACACATGCCCAGCTATTATGGGAGTCTGAGAAGGAAAAATCTATTAGGTCATCTAGTCCATCCCCTTCTTCCATCCAGTACTGTCCCCCTCCCAACCCTAAACTGGGTCTCGCTTACTTTTCAACTTCTCAAGAAGAGCTGGTCAAAAAAAACAAATTGAAATGATCAGCATGACAAGTGTTGGGATAATTTTGCACCTTTTTTGGTCAAAATCTGGAAGAAAAATGCCATACAATTGGAAAAAGGGGAAAAAACATTAATGTTTTACCCATTTTAAAAACATTTAAATTCTAACTAAAAGTGTCACTGAAATTCCAGATTGTGAATTTTTTTCAAACCAGCTCTCATCATAAGGGGTGGTGCTTCCACTCCTGGCCTTAGGAGAGTCTGAATCCAAAATGATCCTTTCTTAAAAGTTCATCCCATTACCCTAGGTATTGATTAATACCACTGCTGGGACAGTGGTAGTATCCGAAGACCCCAATCAGAATCAGGGACCCACTGTGCAAGGTGCTGCACAAACACATAGAACAGATGGTATGTGCCCCAGAGATCTGACAATCTAACATGCAACGAGTATAACCAACAATTAGAAGGTCTGGGGTAGAAGCCCAAGGGGAGCAGGAATAAGATCATCCAGTTACTGTGGTCTTCCTAGGTGCATAATTTGATGAATCCAAATCATTTAAAAGTTTTAAATAAATAAATTCCAGCAGCCTGCGCCAACCTAAATAATCTCTCGCCTCCATTTTTAAACACTTCTCGTACTTTGCATCTGATGCTCATCCATCATTTTATCCAAACTATACAGATTGGATGCGACTTTTAAAGGGGCTTCATTTTCAGCACTCATAGATTTTAAGGCCGAAGGGACCTTTATGATCAACTAGCCTGACTTTCTGCATAACACAGATGGTAGAATTTCACCCAGTAATTCCTGCATTAAACGCAGTAACTTCCAGTTGAGCTAATGCATCTCCTTTTAAAATATATCCCATCTTGATAAAAAGGGGCAGATCCTACACTGGAATAAACTGTTGTAGTTCTGTGACATGGGGGGGGGGGGAAGGTGTCTTCCCCAAAGACTTTAAGTGAGAGAACCCAACATATCCCTAGGCAAAATGTTTCCGTGGCTAATTCGCATCACTGTTAATAACCTGTGAGTTATTTCTTGTCCGAATTTGTCTAGCTTCAGCATCCAGCTGTTGGATCTTGTTGTGTCTTTGTCTGCTAGATTAAAGAGCCAGCTACCATCCAGAATCTCCTCTCCAGATAGGCACTCATAGACTATTGGCAGGCTCAGCTGTCAGCATGCACAAATGGGAAGAGTAATACTGGTGCTACTGTCACAAGTTACACATGGAGAATCTGAGGCACAAAGGGGTTAGATTATTTATTGTTATCTGTATTAGTGCAGTGTCTATGAGCTGTAGTCACGGACCAAGCCTCCACTGTGTTAGGTGCTGTACACACAGAGAATAAAAAGGAAGTGCCTGCCCCAAGGAGCTTACAATCAAAGTATGAGACGAGACCACAGATGGATACAGACAGGCAGATGGGGAGTACGAGGAAACAATGAAACAATGCTGGTCAGCATGACAAGCATCGGTCTCTGCAGTCTAATTGTACATGACATAGCAAAGACAACATTCCAAGTTAAAGGCAGAGTGACCAAGTCCCAGTCTATGCTTGATCTCACGAAACACACTGCCTGTAAAAACTGTAGGATAGCTTTTCAAAGATGCCCAAGAGATTTAGGTGCACAAGCCTTGCGCTCAAGCCAGTTTTGTGTAATTCGCTCTGGCAATTTTGAAAATCCCATCCTCATTTGACATTTTTGTCTGTTTGGGGGGTGTTGCTTTTTTAAAGGATCGATATATTTTCCTACAGTAAAAGGAGGAACAAAGTGTAGTGAGCACGTTAATAAAGCTTGTTTTGCAAAATATAACTTCTTTATACAGCCTGTTCTAGGAGCTGTGGCTTGCCAAGCATACATTTAGTAGTAAAACACTCCGAATATTCACTAGCAGTTATATCCGTTTCCTCCCAAAGGATCCCATAGCATTTTACAAATCACATGCAACATCTGTGCCAAATGACAGTACAAGACGCATATAAAACGTCACCAGATAGGAAAGGGTAATATTTTTCACCCTATTTGTAGTAGAGAGGCAGTGTTGCCTAGTGAACAGAACACTGCATAGGGATGCCTGAGTTCTGGTACTGGCTCTGCCACTGGCCTGCTGGGTGACCTAGGCAAGTCATTTCTCCTCTCTGTGCCTCAATTTCCCCAACAGTAAAATGGAGATAATGGCACTGCCCTCCTTTGTAAAGCTGTTTGGAACTGATGGACAGACAGTGCCGTATAAGAGCTAGTAGTTATTCATATTATTGAACTTGTGTGCACTGATGACACCGGGGGCAAGTCAATGGAGTATGAGGCCCCAATTAGAGCCTGCTCCTGCCCCACTGAAGACAGGGGAAGTTTTGCCGTTGAATGTAATGGGAGTATGATCAGACTCATCCATATAGGAGTCACTTTACCAACCACAGAATGGCAAGCATCGCTCTGGAAATGAGCTGCACAGTGCAACAATGGCTCTATTCTTCCTCTGGAGACTGACATGGGTGACGGATATCATAGCTCAAACAGCATGGTGTGGCCCAGCCCATGCGCCGCCCCCAGGTCTCCTCCTGCCTGCTTCCAGTTCCCTTCCCGCTCTTCTGTAGCCCAGAGGCTGAGGCCGGGGCGGGCAGGCTGAGGCCGGTGCTCGCAAGGCCTGGGGCTAGGGGCGCCGCCTGCCCAGTGCTCCAAGGCTGGGGGCACTGCGGCCATGCCGCACATCTGGTGCTCCGGGGCAGGGATTGGGGGTGCTTTGGCCACGCTGCTCACCCACCCGGCACTCTAGGGCTGAGGTTGGGGGCGCTGGGACCAAGCCGCCCGCCTAGCGCTCCAGGGCTGGGGGCGCTCGAGTGGCCTGGGGGGCCAGCGGCTACCGTGGGGGTGCTCTGAGCTCCAGCAGGCGAGGTGGGGGTGATAGGGGAGGGACCTCGGGCAGCAGGTGGAGCAGGGGCTAGTCTCGTCCAACAGATCATCCACATGTGCACAACTGAAACTGCAAAAGTAATTCAGACCCCAATCCTGCAAAACGCGTAAGAATGTTCTTAACTTTAAGCATTGACTTCAACTGGATTACTTATGCGCTTAAAGACATGCGTAAGTACTTTGCTGGATCAGAGTCGATGGAATATAATTACCCAAACCAGAATTTACCGAGTACACCAGAGTAGAAACTTCCACTTTTGCAAAAATGCCCCCGGATCTTTAACAATTGCACGATCTCTGTTTTACAGCTCATTTAACAGATGACAGCTATAGCACCATGGAGCCCTGTTGCACCATGTGGAGGAATTAGTTCTCCTCTGACTTTCAGTGAAGAGCAACACCTTCTGGATCACCACCACCACCACATTTTTGAGTATCTAAGGTTTTCCTTGGAGGTCTCTCATCTAAGGAGCGCAGCCAAGTCAGACACTGCTTAGCTCACAAGAGCAGATGAACCCATCATCAGCTGGGGCAGCTGCTGGCTTTTTTTAGTTCGTGCCCAAGTCCCCACCAGTGGCAGGACATTTTCAAACCGCACAAACACTGAGGCCTTATTGCTTAGTTAAAAGATTTTTGTGCCAGACATTTAGACCATGGGCCTGATCCTCCTCATCCTTATGTTGGTGTAAATCAGGAGTAACGCCAATGAAGTTAAGCCAGCATAAAAGCAATGTAGGAGAGGAGGAGCAGGCTCGGTATGTTTTGAATGAAGGCGTTCTGGACCTATTGGCTGAGTAAATGAAATGCGAGCTTTTGTCAGCCAGATTCATCTTGTCCTCGTGCCCGTGTGTCACGAAATCCCAGCTCCAATGAAGTGAATGGAAAAACTCCCCATTGAGTTCAGAGGGGCCAGGATTTCAGCCATTATTTTAAAATAATAGTAGTCAAATAAAACCAAAGGAAAATAATGGGGGGAAAAAGAACCAAGATAGGCTTCAAAATATTGCTCCTGCTGAAATCAGTGGGAGTTCTGCAACTGACTCACGGAAGCAGAAATAGACCCCAAATCAGAACCTAAGCCAGATCATCAGCTGGTCACCAGTGGAGTAACTTCACTGACATAAGTGACTCAACAGAGCTACCCTGACCTGGCCCCTTGCAGTCAAATGTTCCCTCTCACCCCCAGTTCTGGAGACTGACATAAAATGAGACACGGACATGAGTCTCTCTGGTTTTGCAAAGCAGATGCCTGACTGATGGTGGCGTTTTCAAAGCAAAACAAAAACCACCCTGTGCTTTACTCATTTGCAACTGAAACAAGAAATGGGCCCGGAGCAGAAATATTTATCCAATCCCCCCACCATTTAATGGGTGTTGGCCCTGCTTTGAGCAGGGGGTGGGACTAGATGACCTCCTGAGGTCCCTTCCAACCCTGAGATTCTATGATTCTATGACCACCGATGCCCAGAATCAGGGGCTTGGAGAAGACAGGGCTGAGTTGAACCTTACCCCGGGTTTGGTTTGACAGAACAAAAAGCACGTGTGCTTTTTGCCCTTCTTCGTGTTCAGTCCCAAAGTAATGCTCATCTTAGTCGATTCACTGTGCTTTGCGCTGCTCTTTCCTCTTAACAGATGAGCAGCCTGGCAATCTCCCACCACAAGGCACCTTAAAAGTGGGACTCACTGAATCTAAAAACACAGTCCTGATGCCATCATGAAAGTAAGCGGACATAAGTTTGCATCCTGAGAAGAGAGGATCCCACAGCCAGAAGTACATTCAAAAAAGCTTTTTTTGTGCCTTGCCAGGAATATTCTGAACTCTTTCAGACATGGAATATGATCAGGAATAAAAAATAAGGATCAGCATCACCACTTTGTGGTCTAATCCTGGCATCACTATGGTTTGACCTTGAAACAGATAAATGAAATAAAAAGTGTATATTCAGAATTGTTAGTAATATGAGGACCGTGACTGGACATCACCTTTGTGCAGACAGCCAACGCAAGGCCTATGCATCCCTTACGTGTTGGTTATAGTCTCAAAATAGGGCACAAATGGGACTTCAGTGAGCACGGGCTTTGCATTAGCCCTCTGCCAGATGTGGATTTCACCCAGAGAGTTTCGAATAAAATTGTTCTAATTAAAGTGTTTCTTAGTTAGACCACAGAGTCCTGAACCCTTCCTGGAGAGTTGGTTGAACTTGTCTTTGGAAAGTGAAAATCAATGATGGGAGATTGGGCAGGAAGAGTGATCTAGTGGGTAGAGCCTGGGACTCACGAGATCTGGCTCTGTCACTGGCCTGCTGTGACATCTTTGCCAAGTCATATCCCCTCTCACTGCCTCAGTCTCTTGAGCTGTAAAATGGGGATAATTATACTGTCCTTGTCTGTAAAGTGCCTGTAGCTCTACCGATGAAAAGTGCTATATAAGAGCTAGGTGTTATTGTCAGCAGACAAGCACAAAGCAGCTGTCTTTCCTAGCACATAAATAAAATATAAACCAGGGGTTCTTTAAAGGGCACAGAATTACAGAAATGAAGGACTGGAAGGGACCTTAAGAGGTCATCTAGTCCAGCCCCCTGCGCTTAGGCAGGACAAAGTAAACCTAGCTCATCCCTGACAGGTGTTTGTCCAATTTGTTTTTAAAAACCTCGAGTGATGAGGATCTCACAACCTCTCAGGGAAGCTTATTCCATTCCTTAACTAACCTTCTATGTAGAAAGTTCTTCCTAACAGCACCAACAACAGAGTAAAGTCATCCCTGTGTAAGGGGCCAGCACCAGACATCTGTAATTGCTTAGCGCCCATGTAACCCCTATTTTGGGGACGCAGTAGGATGTGAGTGATGCACTGGTCTTGTACTGACTCGCTGCACAGTGGTGAATTCCACCCCCATAGAGAGTAATGATTAAACCTATATTTAAAATGCTTGGTGAATAGGCGAGGGGGAAGCAGGGGAATAGGCAATGATGAAGGAAGGAAGGGATGCAGAAGATTTGCTAGGAGATGCAGTGCACAGCTGCTAACGGGCTCCATGAGACAGTGGTACAACATTCACTCATCAAACGAGTAGGTTATCAGCTGAAGTAAGGCAGAATGAGGAGAGAGGTGACTGGGTGGTCATGGCACAGGTATGGCAGTACAACCATCTAGCCTGTATCTTCAGGCCTTCTTATTGCACCTATCACCAGCATATCTCTTCCACAGACTTAGAGCAGCATTTTATCACTATGTTCCAGTTCTCCTAGCTGTGCAATGGAACTAACAAAGCTTCCCTCGGTGTTTGTGATGGACCTTTTGATCTTCAGATGGAAGATACTCTTGAAATCCAGAGTATTACAAAAATGGCAGTTTAGATCACCAAAAAAATTAACGCTGACTCAAGAGAGGGTGAGCACAAAATATTCTTTGCATGACACATATGGCCAGCTATTATAATCTCCTCTGCACGGTCTGATCTTGCTCTCATTGAAATTCATGGGATTTTGCCATTGATTTCTATGGTAGCCGGACTGGACCGGGAATGTGCAGCTTCTTGGGACAAACACAATAAAGGAACTAAGGGTTTCTGAAAAGATTTGACCAACAACAGGGTGAAACCTACCCCAGTGCAGAGAGCCAGTATAAGGACTTTGAAACACTGGTCCTACTGTGTGCTGTACTGGTCAACCCAACTTTAAAAAATGGTATTGCAGAAATGGAAGGAGTTTAGAGATAGGTGATAGGAATGATCCTGGGCTCCTAGGAAGAGAGGCTGACAGATTGGGGCAGTTCGCCTTAGAAAGCCAATGAATAGGAGAGGACATGGTAAAAGTATATACAGTTATGAATGGTCTAGAGAAGGTAGATTGGGTGCTTCTGTTCTCCCTGTCTCGTTACACAAGAAGAATGGGATCTTCTATTAAAGTAAAAGGTGGGAAATTCAAAACTGATAAAAGGTGGAACTCATTGCCACAGGAAGTAACTGAGGCCAAGAATTTAAGAGATTGGATACTTATATGGCAAAATCAAGAATATTCAGAGTTCTCATAATCACTGACAACAAAAAATTGGAAGGGATTTTAAATTTTGTGTTTTGGGGCTGAAACCAATCTCTGACTATTACAGACCAAGATGAGACTTAAGTGGGGGTGGAGGCAGATTACCCCGCATCCGCTTACTGCAGGGTTCTTTCACCTTCCTTTGGTACTGGAGACAGGATACTGAACTAGATGGACCTTGGGTCTGATCCAGTCTGGCAATTCCTATGTTCCTAAGTCCCACTTAAACCCTACTTTGAAGACATAAGTGGGGGTCTTTCACACAAGCCTTACATAGCAATGTGCTTTAAAACGTGAGGTGGGAGAAAACAATGCCAAGCACCCCCTACTCCCATAATAATCTTTGACTCCAAGGAGTCAATTTTCCAAATGGAAAATCTGTAGAACAACAAAACCCTTTTATTTCACTTTATGCAAAAATCTCACGTGTGACTTTTCGCAGCATGACCTCCTAGAGCATCACTTTCCTAGCAGAGTTAAACACAAGATGCTATTCACTCCCTGACGTATTTATTCATCGGTGGCTCTCTAATTAAAGAATAAATGGGTCTCTTTTACCTTGAATACTTCCATTGGAAGAGGAAACTTTGCTGCATCATTAAGGGATTTTTCCAGAGCGCATTTCCATTCAGATATATTCTTCAGAGAATAGATTTCTAAAACAACAACAACAAAAATCACATAATTGTTTAAGGACGAAACACTCCTGTAGCATGTTAATCTCATACACCATGTAATGGTACAATCCCAGTAAAACCAACAATGCAGTGTATACCCTGTACTGTGTAGTTCTGGTAAAAACAACAAAGAAGAATGACTCCACTCACACAGAGCCAAGGAGCAATGTACTTTATTTCCTGAAGAAAAACAAACCAAAACAAGACCATGAACACTTTTCAGGTTTTTTGCCAAAAAGCCAAAACTTGAATTTTGTTTTTGAAAACCAAAAACTGACCTTGTTTTATGTTTGGCTGCCAAAAACTGATATTTTAGCTGTTTGGGGTTTTACAACTAAAAGCGGAAACATTTTGACAAAAAGGGGGGAATGTTCTCATAAACACTGTTCTCATTGGTAGTAGAAAAGGCACTTTTTGTTATTAAAAAAAACAATAAAAATTTGCAACCAGCTCTATACACAGACATAGTTGGCAATATAACATCAACCCAACAAACAGTATTCACAACTGAAATACAGTTATACTACAGCAGCTTCTTTAAATAGATTTAATATCGTTAGTTATATTACCAAATCCTTTAGTGATTCATTCCAGTAAAATGCCTATGAATCATCTACTGTAGGGACAATACAGTGATGGAGAATTTTATATTGGCTGTACTTCTGTTCTAGGAAACATATTGTTATCCAGCACACAACAAGTTATTGCAGAACATTCATCTCAAGCTCTTAAAGTTACGAGATAGACAGATAGAGCGCAACAATTATTAAAATGGAAATGAACAGAATAGGCTTGAATCCAGATAGGGGAATAAACAGAGTGCAACTCCAATGGTGTCAGTGTAGATATGTACACCAGTGATGCGTTTGGCTCAATTTTCATTTGAAATTCTATGCTTATAACAGCCGCAAAGATTTACGGCTGCATCTTACAATTCTGAACGGGGGGTGGGGGGGAGAAGGAATTGGCAAGCACAGTTTTCACCTAGCATTGAAGCTACAAAGGAATGTTATGCTCTGATCTCAGCAGATTTAAGACCTTATCAAAACAGGATTTGCAGAATCACTCACTGGAAGTGGATGCATTTATACATCCACTATATCAAACTATCCAACTTCAGACAGACATCAAGGGTATGCATATGAGTTTAAGCGAACTTAGAGGGACATGTTAACCTTTTAGGGCTATATTTTTAATTCTTTGCCTGTCTGGAGTTCAGTGTGAACACACATTTTGATCCTCTGTTTAGAGTACAGATTGCGGCCGGAGTCCTCTGTACCAAGAGCACCTTTTAAGTGATTGTTACTCAGAGTGCCTGTTACGGCAGGTGTCCCTTTCCTTTTGGAAGCACTGCTCACCCTTGGGTGCATTAATAAAGTGACCCAGTCCTGCCACCCTTCCTAGCATGAACAGCCCCGTTGCCAAGGGGAATGCTCACATAGGTAAGATGTATTCACACAGGGTTCAGTCAAGCAAGGGGGAATGTGCTGTTGCACTGCCCCAGGAGCAGACCAGGAAGCAGACACTGTCTCAGACAGTCACGATCTGCCTACAGGTCTCACCCTGCCCCAAGCCTATGCCTGGTGCAGTGTACTTCCCTGGCATAGCTGGTGCACTGAGGGGGGTAGAGCCATGGCTCTGCCCCACTCCCTGCCCCATCCCACCCACGCGTGAGTAGGTGTGACTTGGGGAATACACAGAAGCCCTACACAGGCTGCTTCCTGGTCTGCTGGTAGGATCCTGCCTGGGCTGTGATTCTGGCTGGCCCCTAGGTATGCTGTGCAAAGAGCAGGGAGTCTCCTTTAGTCTCTCCCCTGCACTCGACTCCCAGCGTGTGAGAGGCACCTGGCACCTTGCAGGGACAGCCCCATGAGGATTCAGGGCTGGATCATGGTCAGCCCCATGCAGATGGGCCGTGTGCAGGAGAGAGACTTGCCTCTAGTGGTGCAGCATCACTAAACCTTGGGACCTTCCCCACCCACCCACTGATGCAGAGCCAGCGGGAATGAATGCTTCTCTGAAATGGAGTTGCTCAGAGAGTGCCAGGATGCAAAGGGACCTGGGCTCTAGTCTGGGGTTTGTTGGTAAAAAGGAAGGCTCTCTAGGCTTGGTCACTGTCCGGCCATCTCCCTCCATTATTCCTTCCCAGCCATCTGTTTTTATTTTCCGTTTGTTAAGCTTCAGGCTAAGATGATTCTCCCTGCCCCTCTTCAGATTGATCTGCAAAAGACAGCTGTCAGCCAGGGGATAGCTCAGTACCCAATTCAGCAGCCTCTGGCCCAGGTGAATGGGAGATTTCTCACTTGGCATAGGGATCAGCCTTCCAAGACCAGCAGCCACTGAGTGCTGAATTTCTGGATCCCTAAATCAGTGCTCTTCATCTTGCGGGATAGACAGTTTGCAATCAGAGACCGGCACCCGGTACACAACACTGTTACCATCTCGATTTTATTTTGAATGTTATGATATTTCTTTCCTTACAGACCCCCTTCCTGGAGGCATTTGATTACGTGGGAACTTCAGTTTTCATTAAGAAAAGAAAAAGTAATTTCTGGCTCCGATAGCTGCTGGGAAAAACGCTTGAAAATGGGACCCCTAAAGGCTCAAAAATCAGAAAACAAATAAAAAGAACCCAACGGTTATGATTTTTTTTTAAATCTCAAGGTTTTTAAGCCAATCTTATGATTCTTGGGAGGCGGACTTGGATTTTTAAACACTTGGGGTTGGCAACACTGCAGATGCAGAACCTCACTGGTGTAAAAGCAATGCCATTACACCAGCTGGTGTAGGAGCTATGCCATTACACCAGCTGAGGATCTGACCCCTGGTGTTTCCTTAGCTTCTTATTGTGTTTTATATTTACTAATGGCCTGCAATGTGTTATGTTTCCTATAGTGGCTGCAAAGGAGCTAGGGGCGAGAGTAGTCGAGTGGCATTTATTATTCTTCCATTTGAGTAGGTGAAAATCAGTTGCAAGTTTTGGTGCATACTCAATGAGTCTCAAAAGATAAAGGCACATCTACCAGTTGCAGTAACCAGCGAGTGATATTATGAACGCATTTCATTAGATAGAGGCAGTTAAGTTATGTTGGCAAGTTTATGGACACTAAATCGCAGCGTTAAAAGAGCATAAAGCATTCTCTTTAAGTGATAGTGTTGCAGACAATTGAACAAAGTGTGCCGTGTCAATTTGTGTTGAGGGCAACAAGAAATAAGCAATTAAAATGTCTGCTGATTCATCTTTAACTAGAAGTTCGCATGAAATGAGGCAATCTCTCTTTGTATCAAAATCTGGTGCCAGATTTCGAGCTGGTGTCATTTCAATGGTGCTGCGCCAATTTACGTCAGATGAGCATCTCATCCCAGGAATCCAAACTCATCTGGGGTCAGAGCCTTGCCCCATTCCAGCTCCTCTGTGCCAGATAAATGGACTTAAGGGGACCCTCAAACTCAGGGGTTCTCAAACTGGGGGTCGGGACCCCTCACCAGCTTGCGAGGTTATTACATGGCGGGGGTCGCAAGCTGTCAAGCTCCACCCCAAGCCCCCACTTTGCCTCCAGCATTTATAATGGTGCTAAATATATAAAAACATGTTTTTAATTTATAAGCGGGGGGTCGCACTCAGAGGCTTGCTATGTGAAAGGGGTCACCAGTGCAAAAGCTTGAGAACAACTGCTCAAACTCCTGATTCCAGCTGGGGAAGGATACCTCCCTAGTGCAGGCACTGTGGCAGACAGCCAGAAGAGCTGCCTTCTGAGGACACCCTCGCAAGCCTTGGCACAGGGGGCATGCCAGGGACGGGGGGAGGAGGCGTGTTTTGGGGGTAGGCCTGTCTCAGTTCTGAGCAACGCTGTGCTCCACAGGGCAGCCATCACTTAAACAGGGCCCCAGGCCTTCTCCAGACCCAGGGCAGCCCAGGCTTGGGAGGGCAGAAGGTGGTGTAAAGTCGCCTTTGCCCACCTCCCCCTGGGATGCGAGTTGTGCATTGCATTGCACAGAACAGACTCTCACTCCTGAAACGCAATGTAATAAACAGCCTGCCTGCCTCTGAAATAGCCACCCAAGCTGAAACCCAAACTTGCAGTCTTCAGATTGATATTCAACTTAGAAAAAACACGGGATATTCACTCAAGGAAATGAAGTTCATAGCCTGGAGGGACTGACTGCAATGGTGTGACGTTGATTTACACCAGCTGAAGACCAAGCCCTGAGGACTTGATCCTGCGAGGTGACAGGTACCCTCACTTCTCACTGGGAGATAAGGGTGGCTGGCACGTCACAGGATCGGGCCCAGAAAGGATACGCGTAGGTTGGCTAAGATAGTTGGGGGTGCGTACGTCCAACACACCAGAGGGTGTAAAGAGCAAAGGCAGATGGAATCCCTTGGGAAGGAGCCAGGGAATATAACTCAGAGTCACGTAACAGAATGACAATAAAGGGTCCGTTGGGACGAACACGAGGGAAAACCCCCTGGCAGTGATTTGGCTTTGGCACAATCTCCCAAGAAGATCCTCGCTTCAGCCCATCCGCACCTTCACTACATTCTTCACATTAGTTAACTGCCTTCCTGGGCTTGCCATGGGCTTTGCTGAACCGCCTAAGGGGCGCTGTAGAGGAGATGGCCTCTACAGGACCACGGGCCGATGAGGAGAGGAATCCCTTAGAAGATCCTGAGGAAAGACGCTCTGATACCATACGCCATAGGAAGCATGCAGGAGGGGAGCTCCTGTGCTAACTCCTAGAAACCTGGCACCTTGGAAAAATTCACATGCCCTGCACACACTGGGTGACATTCACCACAGCATAGAGACCTCTCACTGAAGTTGTGACCTGCCCCCAGGGACAAAAGAAGAGTTAGGGATAGAAGCCAGGTCTCCTGTGCCTTAACTAAGAAATCATCCTTACTCCTCAAGGGGAATTTTGCCTGGTCTGAGGTTTCACTACAAGCCATAACTTGAGTTGAGGTAAACGTTTTGATGATGCTGAATCAAGTTGCTTCGGGACTTGGTGTGGAAACTATAATGCTGAAAAACGTGCTGACTTTGTAATGCCAGGCAAAATGTGCCATTGGCTGAGTTTCGTTTTGAGTTGTCTTCGACTGAATCCATAACTCGGGGCAGCTCTCAGGGGTGCAAGTGAAAGCAACTCTAACCCAAGAGGAAAAGCATCCAAAAACAAAAATTCCTTCAAAATGAAACTGACAAGATTTACCCAATCCAGCCCAACTTTATGGGGAAAATTCATCCCACAGGCATGTCCCCTTAAGTCAAATTTGGTCCTACTCTAACATAGCAACAACAGACACAATTGGTATAAAAATCACACATGTTTTAGGGGAACTGGGGAGTATAATCGTGGATTTTCAACTCTAAAAAGTCAGGCTTCTACCATTTGCACTAAAAGACAGCTCCCTTAGCTAGCAGCAGTAGTAGGTCCTTTAGCCTCTCTCTGAGTCCGGCCATTAGAGGACACCACTCAGTTATTTACCTATACAAAGCCACTACACTGTGGGTCTGGTTTTCCATCTTTTCACTCCAATTTTACATTGCAGTAGTGCCATTAACTTCACTGGAATTATTTCTGGTTTACACCAGAATGAGACATTATGCTCCAAAACACATTTCTCAGGAGACTTTCATTATATTATGGTTATTATTACAATACCACCTAGAAGTTCCAGGTAGGAATCAGGACCCTACTGTAGTAGGGACTGTACAAATGTAGTAACAGACCGTCACTGCCCTGAAGTACTTCCAACCTATCATACCCAACTTAGACGAAGGGCTGGTCGACACGAGAAGTTACTACACTGCAAATAAGAACGGAATCTACAGTGCCCCGGCTTGCCATAAAGCCCGCAGGAAGCCACTTTATCCCCATTTCATAGATGAGGGGCAGAGCACTTAGGGGTTTTGCCCTTAGGCCTGGTCTACACTGGGGGGGGGGTTGAACTAAGGTACGCAACTTCAGCTACGCGAATAGCGTAGCTGAAGTCGAACTACCTTAGTTCGAGTTACTTACCTGTCCTCACGGCGTGGGATCGACGTCCGCGGCTCCCCCGTCAACTCCGCCACCGCCGTTCGCGGTGGTGGAGTTCCAGAGTTGACGGGAGCGTGTTCGGAGTTCAATATATCGTGTCTAGATGAGACGCGATATATCGAACTCCGAGAATTCGATTGCTACCCGCCGATCCGGTAGGGTACCCTTAGATTATATAGAAAATCTACGGTAGAGCAGGGAATTGAACCAAGGTCACCTAGGTCAGAGTCTGAGCCACAAAACCATCCTCATGCCCTTAACCAAATCTGCCAGCCTAATGGGTTTAAACTGAGTCAAAAAAACATGACTGATAAACTAGAAGAAATGAACAGCAGATCCACAGAATTCTCAGTAAATAAACAGGTTTCAGATGCAAATGATGAGAGCATATTTTTAAGGAGCCATTTTACCTGCAGGAGGGTCCAGTCTGTATTTATTCTCTTGACACCAACCGACTGGTCGAAGTCTGCAATCCAAGTAAAACAACCACTGGTCATAGGATTCAGTCTCCTCCAATCCCACATAGCGAAGGCGTAATCTTCCTCCAACATTTTCAACCACACTAACTATCCAGTACTGAAAAGGGTTCTGGGAATCCTGCAGCTCTATTAAGGAATCAACTGTAATGAGGTCTACAGGGTTTTTTCCTCGCAGAGGCTGTTTGAATAGAAGCAAAACTCCTTATTTTAAATTTTATTTGAAGACGTCTCAAGGAAACAGATGACAGCAGAAGATTATTTTTGTTTTTCACACCATCATCCAAGCTATCAGCAAACAGTCTGTTCTCCTCTTTTACCCAACGGCTTCCAAGTGCAAATTCAGAAGAAAACAGAAAACAACAGTTGTGCTAATTTCTCAACCAACAAAAAAATAAAATTGCTGTTGGACCCTTTAGGATTCTTAAGAATCCATCTTGTAGGATTCTTCCTAAGGACTCAGGGCCCAGTCCTGCTAGGGGATTTCACCCCCACTGACTAACTGGAGTTTGGGGTGTATATCCCATCACAGGAGTGGGCCTTGAAATCAACCTAGAAGGCATCAGAGCATGATCCTGAAAGCCCCCTGTGCACAGATCTCTCATTCACCATGGACTTGATCCTGCTCCCACTGCCATCAGTGGCAAACCTCCCACTGATCTCAATGGGGGCAAGATTGGGCCATCCAGTGGGAATTTGAAGGTCACTAGGTCCATGGAAGACTCCCATTGACTTCAAAGTGCATGAGATCATGTGCTAAAAGAGAGCGGTTTTCTGGATCAAGCCCTCATCGCTGATTTAAAGTGAAACAAGAAGTTCCAATGAAGAGCTGTATTTTCTTACACACAGAGCACGGTTCTAAGGCCCTGATCCTGCAAACAATGAAGCACAGACTCAGCTTTACCACTGCAGTACCGCCAACCTCAAGCACTCAAAACCATGAGTCAGGCTCTAAAAAAATCATGTGATTGGGATCAAAAATCATGAATGGGGTTTTTCCATAAAATAATATATTTTGGATTCTTTTTTATTTCCCTTCGGGTTTCTGAGCCTTTAGAGTGCACTTGCCTCACATTTTCAAGCTTTTCTCTGAGGTCTAGAAACATACATTTAAAAAAAAAAAATGAAAGCTAAGATTCTCATGCACAAATCTCTTGATTCCAGGAGTTGGGGCTTTAAGAAACACACTAAAAAAATCATTTGATTCATGATAAAATTCCAAGAGTTGGCAACCTTGTTTCTTCAAGCAGTCCCAATTGCTCACAGCAATAAAATTAAGCACATGCATAAGTGTTTGAAGGATCAGGGCCTAAATTGTTAGCTGTTTGTGTACCAAGCCTGTTGAAAGAAACAGACAGTGAAAACCAATAGCCTTTATAGGGATTTCTAAAAAATTTTGCAAATCAGAGAGAGTTTGAAAATTATTCATACTAGGGCTGGTTGGGAAAAAAAGGGAAGTGGGTATTTCAAAAAAATTGTCCCTTTTTTTCCTCTCTCTTTTTTTTCCCCATTCAAAAAATTGGCAAAAATTTGAAATTCAAACTTCAGCCAGCATTAGAGTTGATCAACAAAATGGAGAGGTGGGTTGGAATCACAATATTCCTTTTGTAATTTGTTCCCTTTAAAATTTGAAATTGTGTAACATGAACATTTCCAACCAGCTCTGTGAATAGTTGATACATCTCAGTGCAATACATTTGCTTACAGTATTAGCAACTTTCTTACTGTATTTATTAAATGCATCCATACAATCTCTTAAAGGATCATGTCATGGCAAAATGCTGTTTCTAAATACTGTATAACAAAATCATGGAATTCTGATTTAATGTCATTTTTCTTCCATACAATTGCTTCAGTGCAATAAAACATTCCTGAACATCAAAGGATATAGTAACACTGTAATGACAATTTATTATAATAGATGCCTGGCCATTATAAAGCTAATAATATTGCTTCTCTGATCTGCGTGCTAGAAGCTAAGCCAAACAATCAGTTGTCACTTATCCATGAGAGCAGAATGCTAACATTAATATTTGGATTGTATTGAGTATTCATTTTGAAAGTAGAGCAAGAACCCTTTTATGAACAGCTCCAGTACAGAAAATTACCTTGTTAAATCAATATGCAATGATAACAATGATCTGCAGTGCTGATTAACAGTAATTCTCTTTACCAGTGGGTTACAAACACAGCATGACGTACTGTATTACCCACATACCTCACACATAACAGAGCATAACACCATTAAACACAAGATTGCAAATGGTTTCTATCCAAGCTGCTGTTTCCTCCCTCCACACTTCTGCCCTTGTTGCCTGCCTGTTTCTTCTACCAACATCAAAGGAGGTAGGGTGGAGCCTACAAGCGACACGGGGGCTTATTCTGATCCCATTCACATGGTTTGGAATTGCACCAGTGTGAGATAGAAGTCAAGCCCCTAGGCTCTTGGCATATTCTAGCTGGGAGCATGAGAGTGACTGTGGATCCATCTGCCATGATCATCTAAGGCTATGTCTACACTACACCTTATGTCGGCGTAACTTAGGTCACGTAGGGGTGTGAATAAATCACCCGGAGTGGCATAAGTTACACCAACATAAGCGCCAGTGTGGACAGCGCTGAGCTTCTGCCTCCCATGGGGGCTGGAGGAGGTAAGCCGCCGGGAGAGCTCTCTCCAGCTTAGAGCGGCTACATTAGAGAGCTTACAGCTGCACTGCTGTAAACCTGCTAGTGTAGCCATGCCCTGTTTCTTTGAATGTTTAGGATTTTTGGCCTTGTGGACTGAAAAACCCTGGTGATATTTCTACTAAGTCTACCCTGTGGCTAACTAGTGAAGTACCCACCCTCATTAAAAATGAGTGTATGTGTTTGTGACTTGCACGAGTGGGCAGAAACAAAGCGATCAAAGCGAGGACTATCTTGAAATGCATTTGCATTCTTAAGGTAAACAAGCGTTTACACAGATGTAAACCACATGTTTACTTTAACTCTGGATCCATCCAAGGCAGGGCACAAGACCAATCTCCTCCAGGGTCTATCCTAGCACTGCAGATCCTGCAAACCTGTTCTCTACCTGCATGTCCTCTAGGCAGTGCTACAGCATGTATTGCAAGCATCTCTAGCACCTCAACTGCTACTGTAAGTGATTGCTCCTGCAGGAAAAAGCGTTCTCCAAAACCCCAAGGCAGCATTCAGTTGAGAGCACAGAGGGAAGCTGCCAATTTCACACGGTTTCAGAATGAAACCATAAATGGGCCCAAGATTTACTCGAAGGGGACCGTGCGCCTCAGTGCAACTTCCCACGAACCTGATCTGGCATTGGCGCTTTTAAGTGAGCCCAGCACCGGGTGAGTTTGGCATGGATGTCGTTCGCCCTGCGAACATGCTTGGTACCTAGAGCTTCAACCATCTGGCTGTGTTTTAATATGTCCCCATCGTCTCACCTGAGCAGAACAGAGACTCCCTATTGCCAACAGCACTTTCGTGCACTAATCGCCAAATCCTGTCCCCAGTGAGTAACTGGACTTTGCGCTGGGGAGATCCATGGGGTCAGAGGGAAAATGAATTCTCCCTGCATGGGCAGAGCCACCCCACAGCTTTGTCTAGTATCAATCTATGGACTGACCAGTGGGTCCAGCGAATCCCCACCCCCACTTGTCTGCTGGCCCGACACCCTAACACCCGGCTGGCTGGAGAGACCTGTAGCGCTGTGCTCCATGGTGCAGACCCCGTCAGGCCCCTCCCTCAAACTCCACAATGAAGAGACGTAGATTCTTCTGCCTTTGGGGCTTCCTGTGTCTCTTACTTGGGCCTACAGGTGATATGATGAACTCCCTCCTATAGGGTTCCAATAGGAAGACTCCTTTGACCTCAAGGGGCACTGGATCAGCCCCATAAGGTTATGTCTACACTGTAGCTGGGAGGTGTGATCCTAGCACAGGTAGACAGATTCATGCCAGCTCTCCTTAAGTTAGTGCGCTAAAAATAGCAGTGTAGAGGTTGCGGCAGGGGTGGCAGCTCAAGCTAGCAGCCCAAGACCATGCTCGCCTGCCCCCGGGGTCCAAGCTGAGGTGGTTACCCCAAGCCACTGCCCCACTGCGATATCCACACCTCTATTTTTAGCGTGCTAATTTAAGCGGAGCTAGTGCGAGTCTATCTACCTATGCCAGGATCACACCTCCCAAGTGCAGTGCAGACACACCCTAAGGGGATACACAGACATTGTAAGCACAGAGCCCTATATTTTAATGGTTGAACATCGCTATAATATCAATACAGTGTCACATTATTAAATATAAACTGCAATCTAATACATACGCCTTCCAGTAAATTTGCAGGTGCCGTTCGGGAACCTGTCAGATCGTGTATAAGAAACGCCGTCCAGTCGGTGTACTTCTCTTTGATTGCTGGGGGAGGAAATAAAAGAAACATTTAGCACTGCAGATGATGCCATGTACATTATAGAGCCAATTTCCATGGCCAGGACCAGCATGGCCATTATCGGCTCTGCGCTGTTGCTGTATCCAACAGAAAACAGAGCTAAGAGTTTAAAGTTTTAGATGCAAATACAGTTTGCACTATGAAAGAACAAGCCCCAGAGAGTCTACACGCACACCCTCAGAGTCAGATCCTCAGCTGGTGGAAGTAGGCGTCGCTCCACCGAAGTCAAGGACATTGATTTACACCTGATGAGGAGGCAGATGACCAGCGCCAGCAGCATCTTCCCAATTACATGCTTCATGTTCACCACTTAGGCTCAGACTTGTCATAAAAGGTATCTTTGAATGTTTTATAAATCACCTCAGAGGACAAAAGCCATGATCACATCCAACTTATTGACAAGGCATTAATATGGAAACTCCACACAGCATTCTTCCCAGGTAACAGACAAAGCAGCCCTTAGGACATCACTAACTAGCTAGTGAATAAATATGTTTGTGAAAAGCTAAGGAAGGATTGAACCAAATTCCTAGGTACTTCTATTCTGCTTCACAATATCTGATCCATTATCTTCTAGCCAATCCTATCTTCTTAGGATTCAGCATTAAGTAATTTTTGTTACATTTAGGCTGGATATTACAAAGTCATCTGTGGGATTTAGATACCCAATTCCTTTTAAAAGGAGTAGAAACCGGGTGCTCAAGCCCCTTCCGCAACTCAGAAAACCTCAGCCTTAGTACAAAAAACCTCCTGTAATTAATCTTGTGTGTTTGCAACTGAGGAGCTCTGAGGATACATTCTAATTTCACCTGCCTATAATTGGGAGTTAGAGATCAGATTTTTTCTCAGACCTAACTTACACAAGGGTTAGATAATATACTGATACACAGAAATACTGTTCTATTTCTAAACGTAGCAATGTTAGCTGCAAAAGAAAAAAAATTATTGTCAATGGAAAATTGGAAGCAACTGGATAGAGGATTTAGAGACCACCATCCCCTAGCGGCATGCGGTAACTACAGTGCTAAAAATACAGGGTCAGATCCTCAGCGACTGTTGGCTGGCATAGCTCCACTGACATCAATGAAGCTATGCCAGCTTACACCAGTGGAAGATCTGGCCCAACCGATGTGGAATCCTTTTGTTTGCGGTCTGAGAAACTTTCAGATTAGCCAAGAAAGAGCTTAAAATCCTGCTTGTAAGTCTTGGAAATCATATATTCCTTTACATTTTTGTACAGCACCTTCCACACTGGATTTTCTAAGTGCTTTGTAAATATTAATTAGACGGCATACCTGAGAGGTAGGTATAATACTACAGAAACTGAGGCAGATAGTGGTTGCATGCCAAGTTACCTGACAAAGTGCCTGCCCTTTTGCAGGTGCAATATATACCTGCAAAACTTCTACTGGCTTTTTTTGCACCTGCAAAACATGTTGTTGCTGCAAATCTGAACGCTTGCACTTCTAACAAGCCCATCTGCACTTGTGGTTGGCTAGCTAGAGTGGCAAATATTCAGATTTGTACAGCATGTCAAAGGCTCAATTTTCATAGAATACCAGGGTTGGAAGGGACCTCAGAAGGTCATCTAGTCCAACCCCCTGCTCAAAGCAGGACCAATCCCCAGACAGATTTTTACCCCAGTTCCCTAAATGGCCCCCTCAACGATGGAACTCACAACCCTGGATTTAGCAGGCTAATGCTCAAACCACTGAGCTATCCCTCATGGGAGTCAGAGCAGCTCAGAATCCGCTCACTGAGAAGGCCCAGAGGCTTGTCTACACAGAGCTATTCCGGACTCAATGCATGGGTGGACACACTTATTCTAGACTAGGAATGTCCATACATGAAGTTGCTTAGGGATAGTTACTATGCTTTAAATTCTCACCCTACATTAATTCAAATTAGCTTTCAAGTGTAGACAAGCCCCCCAAAGTCACCTGAAAGCAATTCTGGCTGTTGGTGCCAGGTTCCACAGGAGAGTCAAAAGCAACACATAGTGACGGGTATTGAAGGTGCTGATTTAATTTTATTTGCATGGATGTACAACTTCTTTCCACTACCCGAAGGCAATTACAACAATCAAGGCATTTTCCATATCATATCCAGCTCGGAAGCCCGACTGACTAAGCTCCAAAAAAATGGAAGGAGTACAGCTGCTGCAGGAGTTGGCCTGGCACTACCTTCTTCCTGACCTTCTCCACGAAGTGAAGGCTGGACGTTGTGAGATAATTTATGCCATTTCTCTTGAACAAGGCTAGGCCACCCCCTATTTGAAGATTACTGGGCCCAGACTTTGCTCACAGGCTTTCACCAACAAAGGCAGCACAATCCCCAGCGGCCACCAAGAAGTAAATTTTTACACAGATTCGCCACTTCCTGCTCCCTCCCAGGGGAAACCACATTGGGTCAGCTGCATTCTGGGCCTTCCTCAACTAAAAGGATTTGCTTCTTTGTGATTAGGCTGCAGGGTTCCAGAACCGAAAGCTTCAGGCAGCCCCACAAGATACCAGCCCATCATTTTACCCTGCTCTGTACGCAAGGGAAAGTCACCTGTTAATTCACAGATAGGAGTGATAATGCTGTTAGCTGGCCTACAGCCAGACTGATGGGAATCCAAAACCTTCTGAGCACTTGCAAATCAGAGCCATTAATTTGCCGTCACGGTCATTTCTCCAGAAGTTATGGGGCTTGAGAAAGCAGTGAAATAGCTCCATAATCTGAAATTTTATGGCTATTGCCAGACTTAAATGTAGGAATAAATTCTGATATTTGGTGGGAACTGAAACTGTCTAATCTGTTTATCCTGAGGATTTCTAAGACACCTAACGATGCTGCTGCGCTAGGTAAGGACCAACTACCAAAGACCGGATCTAGCTCCCATTGAAGTGCATTGAATGCTGCGGCTGACTTTAGTGGGAACAGGACTGGACCTAAAAGGTGTCAAAAGATGAAAGAATTCCACCAGAGATCCAAAAGAGCTGGGTGAGATTGTGCCCTTAGGCACGACTGTGTAGGCCGCAGCACCCGCAGACTAAGCTCTTCTTCCTTCTTGCTCTGAAGGGGAAGTGATTTACTGCAGCCCTTCAAAGATGCAACTTATCCCCCCTCTCGAGCCACCAGAGCATTGGGCAAGGAGCCCTGGCTCCACCAAATCTCCATCCCTTTGCTAAAGGGAGCAGGTGGAATTTAGCCGCTGCACTCCACACAGCACATGAGGATCTGGGTAAGTCTAGCATGGTAGGCTAGGAACGGCTACGGCTATTCACAAACCTGTTTTCAGGGGCATGGGAGTCAGTGGTATTTCTACCATTAGCGATACCCCGATCAGTCTTTCGTCGCCGAGGGAATAGCCCCAGATTCTGTATTGTTCTAACAATGGACGGCATTCATGGTGTGCAGCATTTCACATGTCCCAGGCACCGGCTGAACTTTTACCTAACGACTCCTCTCCCCGCCCCCATGAGGCAGAAAACATTTATTCTCCCCAAATGACCCATCTGGAAACTGAGGCACAGTGAGATCAGATCAAGCCCCAAGGGGCCGAACGTGTGCATTCATTTTGAGTGCCCAACGTGAGCCTAATATCCAGAGGTGCTCAGCACCCACAACTCCAAGTGAAGTCAATGAGAGCTGCGGGTGCTCAGCGCCTCTGGAAAAAAAATCAAGCCCAGCGGGTCTCAAGGAGGAGAGCCAAAACCAGAGGCTGCTTTTGTCCAAGAGGCCTGATCCCCTGAGGGGGGGGAGTGATAGCTCAGTGGTTTGAGCATTGGCCTGCTAAACCCAGGGTTGTGAGCTCAATCCTTGAAGGGACCATTTAGGGATCTGAGGCAAAAATCTGTCTGGGGATTGGTCCTGCTTTGAGCAGGGGTGGGACTAGATGACCTCCTGAGGTCCCTTCCAACCCTGATATGCTATGATCCAAAACTCTTTGAAGCCAACAGGAGTCTATTAACTGAGGAGTTTGGGGTTAGCAGCACAGAAGTTCTGCCAGGGGAGTCACCACTGTTTCAAGGCCTGAGCCCCATTTCTCAAAGCTTTGGGCATTTGTCATGGGGTAGCACTGTGGACCACTAACTCCCTGGGCGCTGATGAGCAGGAAAGCAGGTGTAGGGGGGATGATGGCAGCTGAGCAGCAGCTTGAAAAATACCAGTGAAGCCTCCATGGCAGACTTAAGCGCCAATCTGCCTCTTTAGACTGCTAAGGACCTTTCAGAATCTGGCCCTGACATGCCTGAGCCAGTGACAGAGACAGGATCAGAATTCAGGACTCCCCACACTGGGCTCTTTCCTCTCCTATGCTCCTTCAAAAGCCCTTTCTCTAATGGCATTTGAACTATGTAATCAGTTTTACAGAGCCAAATAAAGTGACCAGATGTCCCAATTTTATAGGGACAGTCCCAATTTTTGGGTCTTTTTCTTATATAGGCTCTAGGGTGACCAGAGAGCAAGTGTGAAAAATCAGGACAGAGGGTGAGGAGTAATAGGAGCCTATATAAGAAAAAGACCCCAAAATCAGGACTGTCCCTATAAAATCAGGACATCTGGTCACCCTAGCTCCTATTACCCCCCACCTCCGTCCCGATTTTTCACATTTGCTGTCTGGTCACCCTAGAGCCAAAGATCTTCCAAATGTATTTAAATCAGTGAAATTAAAAGTACTTGTATAAAATAACGATTAAACTAGTCTCTAACTTCCCCATATCTTATGTAGCACCATTTTTGCATCAATTTATCTGGCAGAACCAGGAGATTTATGGCTTTTAAAATATTTAAAGCACAGCAATAGCCGGAAAAGAAACTATTTATAAATGCCTTCTTTTTTCACCATTCCCGGTCTCTGTTCTATTCCTGTCTGCTTGCTTTAGTGTCAGAAACTCCGGACTAATCCGCAACACAGGAGCTCGCATACAGAATCAAATCTGAACAATGGTCCGGGTAGTCTAGTATCCTGGCTGTACTAACGGCGAGTGGCAGATTCATCAAAGGAAGCTAGCCGATCTACAGGACAGCAAGCTGTATTGTATTCTGGCTCACATGTCAATCAAGTTGTCAGCCCAGTTCTGACTGCCGAAGCTTTATACTTAGTGATGATGTGGGATGCAGAGAGAACCCAGTTTGGAATTTTCAGGGCTGGCAGGCAGAAAAAAACCCACCCAAGCATTTTCCAAATCGCCTAGTGATTTTGGATGCACCCATTTTCAGGTGCCCAGTTTTCACAAAGTGCTGAACACCTGCTCCCTTGTAAATCAAGCCCCTTTTAAGGTGTCTCAAAATCACAACTCGCTTTTTAAAATCTTGGCCTTTGTTTTTTTACACTGATTCCTACCAACCCAACAGCAGTTGCCTGTCTTCCTCACTGTCATTTCTTTTGGGCCTTTGTCCTAACTGCTCTAATTTTCTTTTTTCTAAATAGTGATTCATTGGGGCTAAGGTAACTTTTTGTGTCTCCTCCTTCGACAGGGACATGTTTATTGCAGACTCTTCTTAGGTTCTCCCATACAGGACCTGTCACGCTGAATCTGTGTGTAGGATCTAAGCCAACTTCTGCCATTTCACGGAGCAAGATCGAACAAAGAAAGCCAGCTCATCAAATTCTTTCAAACAGCTTTATTTCATCCAGCATGGTAGTTCTCTACTCATAATTCACTACAGAAGCAATGCATTACCAAGTGAGCACTGAAATCTTTAGATAGAGTCCCATGGATTTTTTTGTGGAGGGAAGGGGAAGAGGAGTGTAGCCAACTGATTCAAAGCCATGCAGACAGCATTGCATGTTCACTTTGGTGGGGGTTTTTTAATTAACTGCCCTAATCCAAATTCTGATCACAATGCATTTATAGTCTCTTCACCTCTTTGAAAGCCATTCAGCATTACTTCTGTCTGGACTGTGTGCGACTTAGACAGACAAGGTGGGCGAGGTAATATCTTATTGGACCAACAACACTGTACGAGACTTATACCGACAGGAAACATCCTTTGCTTTGTAAATGCAATAGATTTCCGGTTCAGAGACATTAAGATGGTTTTCTTGGGCTGGAGACTCTGATCCTGTGTTCAGTGTGTGAATTCACTCTGCGTAGGGATGAGCGCCCAAGGTCGTCTGCATCATTTAACCCTCTGCAGAGGAGGTGTGCATGGGATCCCTCCCAAAGAGACCTATGCACAAAAAGGGGGTGGATCGAAATAGGCCAGCAGACAAGGTAGCATTCAAGGTGGGCTGGGGTGGACTACAATGGAACTATTCATGGTACTATGTGCTCATGTCCATTCCAATAGGTGTGTGCGCACCACGTGCGCGATCGTCAGAAAGTGTTACCCTAGCGGTACCCATCGGGTCGACTGTGGAGCCCCCTGGAGTGGCGCCTTCATGGCAGTGTATATAGGTCCCTGCCAACCCACCGCCTGCTCAGTTCCTTCTTGCCAGAATACTCTGACAGAGGGGGAGGCGGGCGGGATTTGGAATCGACATGAGCAACACATCTCAAAGAACAAGTTACAAGATGGTAAGTAACCATTTTTTCTTCTTCAAGTGCTTGCTCGTGTCCATTCCAATAGGTGACTCCAAAGCAGTTTCCCCAGAGGAGGGGTCGGCGTCCACAGAGTTGCTGAACGCAGGACTGCCCTCCCAAAGGCTGCATCGTTTCTCGCCTGTTGAGTGATGGTGTGGATGGAAGACCATGTTGCTGCCTTGCATACGTCCTGAATAGGGACTTGAGCGTGGAATGCTGCGGAAGAAGCCTGCGCTGTTGTGGAGTGCCGGGGCTGGGATCTTATCCACGTTGTAGCACGTTCTGATGCACAATGTGATCCACAATGACATAGAATCATAGTTACGAGATGGTAAGTAACCGTTTTATAATCTAAGTGCAGGTTCAGGCCCTGAGACGGAAGGTGTGTGCACCATTGCCCTCTACTGGATGGAATGTCAGATCTGTTTAAGCATATGTGATTTCGTTGCCCATGAAACAAGTCTACAGAGGATACAAACAGCTATAGTATACTAACAGATCTCCTGTAACTCAAGCTGTGCAATCCTGTGTTATTTGGAGAGGTTTAGCAGGTGACCTTGGAGCCACAGATTGGTAAAGCTTGGAAGAATTAATTTTTTCTTGGTAAATGTTGATCAATGTAAATTTCACCATAAGCACACATACAACTGTCGACTATCATTAAATAATTATCATCTAACACTCCTATTGTCTGGTATCCCCCCAGCTTTCCATCACTGTTAACATTTAAATTGATAAAAACAAAAAACAAAAATGCTTAAAACCCACAATTTCTGCACAACTGAAAATTTAAGTCAATAAGAATTTGAAAAAAATGCATGAAAATAAACCAATATTATCCACTGAAATGATAAAATTAAAAAAAATCTAATTCTGCCAAGTCTACACATAAGTGTATGTGCACGTGCTTCTTTGGGGCCTTGTTCACTGAATGCAGGAATCAGTGCAGATGTTCTTTCTTTCTCTTCTGGGGCTAGAAGGCTGGCTGTATTTCCACCTGCACTGAATCCTACATTAAAGCCTTTTTCATAAATAAAAATGCAACTGAAGCAACTGCAGAAAAGTAAACTGGCTAGAAACATAGGACAAGTTCTGCTCTTCTTTGCATCCACACACATCCACACTAGCTGGACTAATGGAACGACTCCAGATTTACACTGGTGTAACAGAGAGCAAAGTTTGAACCCAAAGCTTTATCTGCAGAATGCACTTATTTACTGCATCACTCTTCTGCATGCATCTTTCATATGTAAAATACAAAGCTCCATTACCCCCTTGAACCAGAGAATATTCATTTCAAACAGTAGCTCCCAATTTGGAAATAAAAATAAAAGTGAGCAAATGCAATTTTTAAAGCAGAGTAAAAATCAACCAACCACTTTAATACAAAGGCTGCATCTATTCCTTGGACCTTACTGAGGCCTGGTCTACACTAGGGGTCGAGGTAAGATAAGCAACTTCAGCTACAGGAATAGCGTAGCTGAAGTCGACATATCTTATTTCGACTTACCTACCATCCTCATGGCGCGGGGATTGATGGCCGCAGCTCCCCCCATCGACTCCGCTACCGCCACTCGCCCTGGTGGAGTTCCGGAGTTGACAGGAGCGCGTTCAGGGATCGATATATCACGTCTAGATGAGACGTGATATATCGATCCCGATAAATCAATCACTACCCGCCGATCCGGTGGGTAGTGTAGACATACCCTGAGAGTCTTAGGAGGAATTTAAGGCTTAAATGGGGTTCAGAGCCAACAAAAATGTGTGCCACTCACAAATATAATTTCAGAGCTTCTTTCAACTCTTCCCCCTATACAACCTCACCATCACCTCTAGTCTTATGTCCGTCCTAATCCCCCACTTACTCCCTGTGCTCCTCTCGCCTTCCTTATTGATTATCTCCTTTTCCTGGGCAAAGGATTGTGGGACACACTGGTGAATTAAAGGCTGCAGACAGCCACACACAAATAGGGCAGGTGAGCTGCTGAGGGCAGGTTGCTGGGCTAAATGGTGCAGGAAGATGTACATGGTATCCCTAGCGCCAGTTACCACAGTAGCCTGTCTCCCATCTTAACTGTCAGCTCTTCAGAAAAGGGACTTTTTTAGTGCAGGTAAGACCTCAGCCGGAGTATTGTGTCCAGTTCTGGGCACCACATTTCAGGAAAGATGTGGACAAATTGGAGAAAGTCCAGAGGAGAGCAACAAAAATGATTAAAGGTCTAGAAAATGTGACCTATTAGGAAAGATTGAGAAAATTGGGTTTGTTAAGTCTGCGGAAAAAAGAAGACTGAGGCGGGACATGATAACAGCTTTCAAGTACATAAAAAGCTGTTTCCAGGAGGAGGGTGAAAAATTGTTTCCCTTAACCTCAGAGGATAGGATAAGAAACAATGGGCTTAAATTGCAGCAAGGGAGGTTTAGGTTGGACACGGGGGAGGGATCGCTCAGTGGTTTGAGCATTGGCCTGCTAAACCCAGAGTTGTGAGTTTAATCCTTGAGGGGGCCACTTAGGGATCTGGGGCAAAAATCAGTATTTAGTCCTGCTAGTGAAGGCAGGGGGCTGGACTCAATGACCTTTCAAGGTCCCTTCCAGTTCTATGAGATAGGAAGTTTTTCCTAATAATATATGAGGATATACCTAACTGTCACGGTAGTTAAGCACTTGAATAAATTGCCTAGGGAGGTTGTGGAATCTAAGTCAGTGAAGGTTTTTAAGAACAGGTTAGACAAACACCTAACAGGAGTCCTGCCTTGAGTGCAGGGGACGGGACTAGATGACCTATTGAGGTCCCTTCCAGTCCTACACTTCTATGATTCTATATAAACACACTAAAGAGCTGGTAGGTAATTGAAAACTGCCATTGCAGCAGTGCTGATAAAATGACAACAACAGAGGAGAAAAGACACAAGTGCTCCCATTAATTGGAACAGACTGTAACACTAGGGCTGAAGAGCAACACATGCTGTGGTCGAGTGGTTAGACCATGGGCCTATGAGCCAAGAATCTACCGTTCTATTCGTGCCAGTGACTCACTCAGTAATACAGCGTAAACCTATTAACCTCTCCATGCCTTAGTTTAGTTATTTATATGATGGGGATAATATTTATCTAGCTCACAAGGGAGTTAAGAGACTTTGGGCATGTCTACACTACGAAATCAGGTCAAATTTATAGAAGTAGGTTTTTTAGAAATCGTTTTTATACAGTCGACTGTGTGTGTCCCCACACAAATGCTCTAAGTGTGGGCTGCGTCCACAGTGCCGAGGCTAGCATCGACTTCCAGAGCGTTGCACTATGGGTAGCTATCCCACAGTCTCCGCTGCCCACTGGAATTCTGGGTTGAGATCCCAATGCCTGACGGGGCAAAAACAGTGTCGCGGGTGGTTTTGGGTACATGTCATCAGGCCCCCCTCTCCCTCCCTCCGTGAAAGCAACGGCAGACAATCGTTTCGCACCTTTTTTCCTGGGTTACCTGAGCAGACACCATACCACGGCAAGCATGGAGCCCACTCAGCTCACCGTCACCGTACGTCTCCTGGGTGCTGGCAGACGTGGGATGGCATTGCTACACAGCAGCAGCTCATTGCCTTTTGGCAGTAGACGGTGCATTACGATTGGTAGCCATCGTCGTCGTTCTCCTGGGTGCTCTTTTAGCCGACCTCGGTGAGGTTGGTATGGGGCGCCTGGGCAGACATGGGAGTGACTCAGCCAGGTCATTCCCATCTTCTGCCAAGCACCCAGGAGATGATGATGGCAGGCAGTCATACTGCACCATCTTCTGGCGAGCAGCCAGGAGATGACGATGGCTAGCAGTCGTACTGCACTGTCTGCTGCTAGCCTAAGATGTAAAAGATAGATGAGGGGATCAAAACAAGAAATTGATCCGATTTGTTTTGTGAAATCAACGGCCTGCTAAACCCAGGGTTTTGAGTTCAATCCTTGAGAGGGCCATTCTGTGTGACAGTTGTTTGTGTTTCTCCTTGATGCAAAGCCACCCCTTTTGTTGATTTTAATTCCCTTTAAGCCATGTCGTCAGTCGCCCCTCCCTCCGTCAGAGCAACGGCAGACAATTGTTTCGTGCCTTTTTACAAGCGCAGAACCAGAAGCTGCAAAAGCAAAACCAGGTGAGGAGGCGATGGCAGCATGGTGACGAGAATGATGAGGACATAGACATGGACATAGACTTCTCACAAAGTACAAGCTGGACAATGTGCCCCGGCAATGTGCACATCATGCTGATGAGCTCTGCATGAGCTCTGCATGGTCACCTGTGCTGATCAGCTCACCACGCTGGCCAAACAGGAAATGAAATTCAAAAGTTTGCGGGCCTTTTCCTGTCTACCTGGCCAGTGCATCTGAGTTGAGAGCGCTCTCCAGAGCGGTCACAATGGAGCACTCTGGGATAGTTCCCGGAGGCCAATACCGTCAAATTGCATGCATACTACCCCAAATTCGACCTGGCAAGGCCGATTTCAGCGCTAATCCCCTTGTTGGAGGTGGAGTAAAGAAACTGATTTAAAGAGCCCTTTAAGTCAAAAAAAAAAAAAAAAGGGGCTTTGTCGTGTGGATGGGTCCAGGCTTAAATCGAGGTAATGCTGCTAAATTCAACCTAAAATCGTAGTGTAGACCAGGGCTATGTTTGCAATCCCATGAAGTCCTTGTGTCAAAAGAGCTATATTCAGTAAGACCAGGTATTACTACAATATTGCCAACTCTTGGGAGTTTCATGATAGTTGGTGCTTTTTTTAAAGCCTCAGTTCCTGGAGTCATGGGAGTACATGAGGATCCTGTTTTTTTTCTTTCTCTTAAAAATAAATTGTCTAGCTCTAGAGAAAACCCCGAAGCCTACTGGCTCAAAAACCAGTGGGCCAATAAAAAGAACCCAAATGGTTGTTTAAAAACTCATTATTTTTAAGGCAATCTTATGATTGGAGAGAGGCGGGGTGGGCTGTCTCAGTCTTTTTGAATGCTTGGGATTAGCAATCTAAGTGATTATTATTCTCCTCCAGTCACAGGATCCATACTATGCTGTTCGTTTCCAGTATCAGCATGTGGGTCAACAATAGCTTCTTTTGGCATCAGCAGTACCGTACAGTAGGCAAGTTGACAATTTCTTCCATTAGACTCTCTTATCTGCCTAGGCTCCATTCCGACGCTTTGTCCTTAAAAGAACAAAAGCAACCAGCCTAGAAGCAATGATGATCAAAGCTCAGGTTAGGTGGATGGGTCATGTGATTAGAATGGGTGGTGATAGACTCCTGAAAAAAGTCCTCCATGGTGAGCTGAAACTCAGAAAGCACAAGAACAGTCAATGTAAACACTTCAAAGACACGCATAAGCAAAACCTCAGCTCATGTGGTACACTGATAACTTGGAAGACACAGCCAAAGAACGATCTGAATGAAGAACCACTACCAATAACGGTTGTGTAACACTTCGAGAATGACAGATGCGACAGATTAATTGAAAAAAGGATCAAGCGTCATGCCAAATCTTCAATGGAATCCTAAACATTCATATACGACATCCGTTTGCAGTCTTGCTCTGCACAGATTGGACAATATAGCCGCAAGAGAACACACAAGATGACGTGACACCATTGCTGGATACGATGGACAGCCATAAGGGTACCACTGTCCATTGCTTCCCTCCTCGATTCTCAGAAATACTTTCTGTGCCATAATAAATAGAGGAAACATTTCCATAAATATCGCGTAGGGTCATTGTATTAAACAGATGTGCAATTTACCAGCACGACAATCATTCATTTGGAGGTTACTGTAAATCCCACTCTCTTTATTACACACACCATTCATCTGCATCCCTGCACAAGGAAGCTCTTTCACAATTAAGAAGTTACTCCACTGAGGATGTGTAGTAGAGCTCCCAAAGTTGCAAACTTCATTCACAAAGAAAGAGCACCTTGATATTTACATGGACAGACATTGCTGAAGGAGCAGGGAAATGTGTTAGTTTTGCTTCAGCTGATAATCCACTTTAGCATAACTACAGCAGTAGCCAAGTGAGGGGCTCCTCTGATGGGAGTGTGATGAGACACAAGCTAGTTAGAAATGGGAAGAGAACCACGGAGAGGAAGAAAGTCATAGCTACGTTACCTGCATAGTGCATATATTGTTCCCTGAGCCTGCCCCAGGCCCTTAGTGCGAATTTCATGGGAACAGAGCGGGCTGGAAGTTGGAAGGAAGGCAGCATGCCAGCTCTATACAGCATGCCAGACTCAGCCAAGAGATTTCCTGCCAAGAGATTTCCTGGCAGGAGGCAGTTGAATCAGCGTTAGCTCTCCTCTCACCCTTTGTCATCCCTCAAAGTGGGGGTTCAGGCTCGGGAAGGGAAGCTGGGGAGCATGGCATAAGGACAGGCTTCCTACATGAGCAGCCCAAGATCCACAAGGAGAGTGTGGTTTCCCCATAGAGCAGGGGTCGGCAACCTTTCAGAAGTGGTGTGCCGAGTCTTCATTTATTCACTCTGACTTAAGGTTTCGCGTGCCAGTAATACATTTTAACATTTTTAGAAGGTCTCTTTCTCTAAGTCTATAATATATAACTAAACTATTGTTGTATGCAAAGTAAATAAGGTTTTTAAAATGTTTAAGAAGCTTCATTTAAAATTAAATTAAAATGCAGAGCCCCCCAGACCGGTGGCCAGGACCCAGGCAGTGAGAGTGCCACTGAAAATCAGCTCGCGTGCCGCTTTTGGCATGCGTGCCATAGGTTGCCTACCCCTGCTATAGAGCCTCAGGCTCATGGGATTTCCAGGATTCATCTCCTGTGCGAATCCAATGGCCCCGTTTGAGAAATCCAAGTTCCACATTCGATAGGGTTCACACCAAGAGCAGAGCACTTAGCCACAATCTTTAAATATCTTAATAAAACAGCATCTTAAACCCTACCTATTCCAAGGAAGAAATGCTGCGGTCTAGTAATTAGAGCACAGGCTGTAGACTGAGGCAACATGGGATCTAATCCTAGCTCGGGGCAAGTCACTCCACCGGATCCAAATGCCATTGAAGACAATGGATAGACTAGACCAGGCCCTAAGCCTCCTTGTGTCTCAGTGTCCCACTCTGTGAAATGGTGATAGCTGTAGTAAGAGGAGGCCCTGAGATATAAACCTTGATATCAGAGGCCTGGTATGAGGCCTAAGGCCTGAACTAAAGTAATGATCAAGACTTTGCTAACATAAAGCAAAGTTAAGCTGTGAGCCAGAGGCAGGCCCTGCTCACAGAAACTGGCAAGGAAAGGGCTGATGCTGCAAAAAGAGACATACCTAAAAGGTACTGGACACCAGATATCAGAACATTCACATACTTGTACACTCCACACAGATAACAAGGAACAAGCTGACCCATCCCAATGACAGGGCCAAAAGGGTAATATGATGGATAGAGTTGTTTTGTTCGAACCAACATGTACAAGGTGAGAGGCGGCACCTTACTACGTAGAGGGGGTTGCACCTCATACGTCAGGAGTGATGTGTAGCTTGTTTGTACCTGTGTATAAGAATGCATCCTTGGGGTGGTGTCTTTGTCTGGCCGAGGGGGCAGTGGAAAGTCCCGCCACTGACTGAGCCGAGTCCATTGCCAAGAGGCACTCTCTCGTAGTATGCCCTGAGTTAGACTAAGAAATCTACAGGGAACTATCATTGTGTCCGTACGGCAATAAACCTGGCCGACGTGCCTTTGTACCTTACTAGACTCTGTGGTCATTGGGGATTCTCTTCGGGTCTGCTGTGTCAACTGTCTGCGCAGAGCTGGGGCAGCACACAGAGGGAACACACGCACGCAGCCGAGTGATATCAACATTGGAGAAAGCAGAGCACCACACCGGTAGCATCTGACAACAATAGCAATATTGAAACACCTTTATAAAGTGCTTTGAGACCTGTGGATGAACAGTTTGAGTTATGATGCACTCAGTTCTCCAGTTAACTGTTCCTGTTTGAAACAGTCAACCGCCCTTGGGATTCTAACAACCCGAAGGGACAATAAAATAATTCAAGATGGTTTGGAACTGGAAAATTCTGTTCTGCAGGAAAATTGTGACATTTTGGAGGGAAAAAAAATATTCCCGAGCAAAGTGAAAAGATGATATTTTGACGTTTCCGGCAAAACAAAATATTCTGAAAAAATTCGATTTGGGATTCTTGAACTATTTCATTTTGATGGGGAAGCGTATTGTTTCAATAAGGTAAAAATCTTTCTATTTCATCTTTGTCATTTTGATTAATTTTGTTTCCACTTTTAAATTATATTTATAGATCCATAAATACTATAATAAAATTAATCTTTTAACGTAAAGTCAAAAAGATAAAGTCAAAATAAAATGTTTGAACGTTCTCCAAACGAATGGATTTGTGTCCACTTTTTCCCCATCAAATGGTTCATTTCCACTTTTCCTGTTGAAAATGTTGTCAAATGCAACTAAATTTTGATGAAACAACAGTTTTTCTGTTGAAAAATGCAGTGTCGAAAAAACTGCAATTGGCACTACAAATAATGCCCTTGTGAATTAAATCCCACCTGGGGCATAACTTTTTTTATTTTAATGTATTTATAAATCATCCCCCAGTGGTTGTGGTCTCAACTGATGACTTGATTTGGAGAAAGGGTGGTTAAGAGATTGGACTGGACCTTGGATGATGCAAATTCAATTCGCAACTCTGCCACCAACTTCCCTTAGTCTCAATTGTGCCTCAGTTCTCCAGGTAAACAGGAATAATTTGTCTAGCTTGTCTCTTTAGATTGTAAATTCGTCAGGGCAGGGAATGTGTCTTATGTTATTTTTGTTCAACGCTTAGCACAATGAGGCCTTGATCTCGGCTGGTGCCTTTAGGTGCTACTGCAACACAAATAATAAAAATTAAAAAACAATTAAGTTTAAAATTTTAAACTTGTTTAAAAGTTCAAACAAGAAAAAACTAAATTTATGCATAAGAGGTTTAATAACATTTTACTAATGAAAATGATTGTTCATTGTGGGTTCTTCAGTGGGAATCCTGAAAAAAAGACCAATTCGCATTACTAAAATACACGTCTTAAAAATGGCCAAAATGGCTCTGTTAGTCCACAGATTAAGTTTTGAACTGAGTGGTTTTGTATTTTCACAAAATTCCAGAAGAGTGCTGTAAAAAAAAAAACAAAAAACAGCATGATTGCTTGTTTAACCAACTGCTTCATAATCTGGGCCATAACAAAGAGGTGTGTGAATCAACTTCAGATCACACAATCAGCTCTTTCTACAGAATTCTTCTGAAGAATGCAAAACACCTGATAAAAACATTAAATGCTGTATTTTCACTGAAACTGAAGGTTTTAAATAAACTTACATCAAAGACTATGTGAGCATTCAAAAATATATATCTGAGTTGGTGATACTTTATATTAAGGTTCCATAATATATGATTTATAAAGGATTAATAATAGATGTTAGAAGCATGTTATAAATGAGAGTAATATGGGTTACAGTTATAAACACATCGGTAGAAGGTGTTATATATAGGTGATTAGAGAACATGGTTCTACTGAAGTATTGCACTCAATAATAATCTATAACAATTGATTACCCATTTATTAAAACACCTATTAATTATTAACCCCTTTATAAATGGAACCTTAATACACAATATAAGCCTCAAATTAATCTTCTTTTATTTAGATCATCAAAATAAAACAGATGTCATATAATAAGTATGTTGTATGATTTTTATCATGTCTTCAAGATTGATAGCTGTATCTCTACCTTTTAGGCTACCACAAATAGACTGATAAGGGGGTTGGGAAAGACGTATTCACACTGTCATTTTAAGTGATTAAATGGTTGGCAATTTTCTGACAGAACGTTTTTCCACTGCAAAATGCCTCAAAATTGACACATTTGGTGAAAGCTGCCCGGTTTCCTACCAGCCCGCGGGCAGTTGCAGAGACAGGACCATGGGGGTATGTCTACACTGCATTGTAAATACAGGTTTGCAGGACCCAAGCTCAGTGTTTCTTAGCCCATGCATGAGCATCCACACTGCATGGTAAACCTGGGTTTACGATTGCTGGCCCTGCATCTCACAACCGCGCTCATGGGTCCATATTGCACTACCCAGACCTTCTGACTCAGGTCTGCGGCATGAGCTGTGTCTACACTGCAGAATGACAGGGATTGGACCAGAGTCACAGTGGGACTTGGGCTTGAACCCCACCCCTCCCCAGGTTGGTCATAGGACCCCGGTCTTAAGTGCTTGCTGATCTGAGTCAGAAAGATTTGTGTCTGGATAGTAGTGGGGGTTGGGCTCAAACCTGAGACTGACCCTGGGTTTACAATGCACTGTAGACATACCCCCACTGGCTTGAGCAGGAGTTCTCTGGGTATGTCTAAACTGCAAACAAAATAAACTCCACAGCAGCAAGTCTCAGAGCCTGGGTCAACTGACTCAGGCTAAAAATAGCCGTGCAGACATCCCACTTGGGATCTGAAACCCAGTGAGGGAGGTGGGTCTCAGACCCAGAGCAGGAATATCTACAATGCCATTTTTAGCCTCAGAGCGTGAGCCTGGGCCAGCTAGCCTGGGCTCTGAGACTTTCCACTGCACATTTGTTTTGGGGTTGTTTTTTTTTGTTTGTTTGGGTTTGCAGTGCAGATGTACCCTTAGGCTCACAGGGCGCTGGACTAGATGACCTCCTGAGGTCCCTTCCAGCCCTGATATTCTATGATTCTAGGTAACCTTCCAGACAGGTAGTCGGATCCCCGGCAGCTCAGGGAATCTTGTCCGTTTTCTTTCGAAAAATACTCAAAACAAAAAGGTCACTGCAATTTTTTTAAACAAAACTTTCAGACTCCTCCCATTCCATGGGAAATTTCAAAATTGTGAGTTTTTGTTCCAGTACGCAACAAATCCTTGGTTTCAATTTCAGAATTTCCCACAGAATGGTAGTTCTGGCTTTCAAGAGCCCTAATGAAGGCCCCAGTTAAGTATGTGCCTCAGGATTTTCCTGAAGTCCATTTCTATTCAGAATCATACTTAAGCATGACTGACTTCCAGCACTTGTGTAAGTGCTGTCTCCAGCTGAGATGCTTTCTGAATCGGGGCTATAATTCTTATACTGACCAAGCCAGACCTAGGGCCTTGTTTTTAAGCTGTATATATCAATCCCCATGCATCTATCGCACTATAGATCTACAACACATTTATGACACTATATATACATTAATAATAGATACCCTTTGAGCAGCCAGATGAGATTCTGTCCTCTTTGTAATTGTGACAATATGCAATTACATGAACAGGTACACCTTCTTCTAATCCTAACAATTCTCAAATCTTACAATCTGACCATAAATGTTGCCATTAGAGCTGCTAAATAATTATCTGGCCAAATTCTCTCCTGTGCCAAAAATGACTCTCAAAGGAGCTGGATCACATAAGAGAATCTGGTCCATTGTTCACAAGAGATCTTATTTCTTAACACCCTTTCATTCACCCAGGGTTACTTGCTGACAATTCTTCGCAGCCTTCTCTTCCTCTTTCTCCTGTCCTCAATAACCTTCTGACTATTGCAATCAGATTGTTAGTGATTTGGAGGGTCCAACCACTTTTATTTCTTAATGGAGTCTCTGCACAGTGTAAATGCGTCTCTCTATGGCACATGTGAGAACCATTAACTCCATGCTATACGCCTATGGCGTATAGCTGGAGAGAGTCTCACTTCATCTAACAAGGAACATCTCGTTCAAAGGTCACCATCAGATATCACTGCTGTGTTTGCTCTTCCTAGGCTCAACTGTTAGCGGGAAAGATATCATAGAAGCAAACTCCTATTGAGCAGCCACTGCTATGGCTTTCTATTTACGTCCAGGTTTGGAACTGAAATTCTGCTCATAAATCCATGGTATGGCTGAAATCCACGTGCCACTGACCCATATCAGTCTGTTTTGATTGGCTGAATGGGGATCATCCCACCCATCCCGCCAATTCCTGACGCACAAGCAGCAATAAATGGTCTGCCTTCCAATGGCAGCGCTGAATTACTTCCTCTCCATTAATGTCCATATCCCACTTCATTGTTTAAAAAAATAAATAAAATAAAATACAGAGGAGAGGAATTCAGCTAGGGGAAATAGCTTTGCTTCATCTACGCTGCATTACATATACATCGCAATCAGATCGGGCAGGTAAAATACAGACGCACATTTATCTGCTCTGTATACACTTGTCCCAGTCCCTTCCCCGAGCCTGTAAAAATTCACACAATGGCGAGTGGCGCTGGACAGCTGGAGAATTCCTGAAGTGCAACACCTGAAGCAGGGAAATCAGGAGACTTAAACAGCTATGAGCTACTGCTCTGTTTCATAAGCGAATTGGAGATCAATGTAGTGGTCACATTATGGAGAATAGAGAGAGGCAGAAGACAAGTTTAGGCAGAGTGCCTCTGTGGCCACTGTGACTGTGCCAAACTGCAGGGGGCGCAGGAGTGCATAAGGTTACAAGGACCCCCTGGGTCTGGTATCCACATACTTGTTTGCCACGGCCTGTCATGCAAAGTCTTTACTGAAAGCCTGTGTCATTGGTCCCCATCATCATCATGAATGTATGGGTGCAGAATGTGCAAGGAGGTCTGCATATATACTGAAAAATTGTTCTTAAGGTTTATGGCTTGGGGCTGGTCACCAAAAGGTGTGAAGCTAGTTTCTTTCAGGCAAGAGAAGTCTATCGGTCTATCTATCTGTATACAGTAAAAGCTGGTCTATCTGGCATGGTGGGTGCTGGTAAGTGGAAAATGCCGGTTAACTAAGAGGGAGGGAGTTTGGGTGGAGGAGGGGTGAAGGGCTGGGAGTTGGGGTGCCGGATCTGGGGGGCACTCACCTCGGGTGGCTCCCCACAAGCAGTGACCTGTCCCGGCTGCTCCTAGGTGGAGGCACAGCAGGTGGCTCTGCGCGCTGCCCCTGCGGTTCCCAGCCAATGGGAGCTGTGCTGCTAGCTCTCGGGGCAGAGGTTGCTCGCAGAGCCGCCTACCGTGTCTCTGCCTAGGAGCAGCCGGGATAGGTCGCTGCTTGCGGGGAGATGCCCGAGGTAAGTGGCCCCCGGATCCAGCACCCCAAGTTCCCTCCTGCACTCAAACTCCCTCCCAGAGCCCACGCTCCACAGCCCCTCCCGTACCCCAACCCCCTGCCAGCCCCGCACCAACCAGATTATAAACCGGAATTTTAATGAAGATCAGAAATGCTAGTTTCTAGAGCTTTCTAGTTGGTGAAGTGCTGGATAAAACAGCTTTTACTGTACTGAGTACTGTATACTTCACTATGAATGCCTACTTACAGTCTAAGCAAAATGCCAATCAAGTGATTGCACAATCTCCGGGGGAGATTATAGACAGAACACAAGCAGGGGGGGTTCTCCTGTTTGCAAGTGAAGACAATGGGTTTGGGGGACTATAACTCTAGGTACAAAGCTCCAATCGGCATCTTTCACCTAGGAGTAAGCTGACAGCGAGCTTGCTTCATGAACAGAAGATCACAGCCAGGCCTGGCTGTAATACACTCGAAGGGTTTTGGGTGAGCTTTTGCTCTGTAGGACACAACAATGTCTTGTTAATTAAGTTTAGACTCTAGTGTGCGTGTTGCGATTTTCTTTTATAGGTCATAGAGTCATAGAATATCAGGGTTGGAAGGGACCTCAGGAGGTCATATAGTCCAACCCCCTGCTCAAAGCAGGACCAATCCCCAACTAAATCATCCCAGCCAGGGCTTTGTCAAGCCTGACCTTAAAAACCTCTAAGGATGGAGATTCCACCACCTCCCTAGGTAACCCATTCCAGTGCTTCACTCTTGGTTTCGATTATTTCCACATGCTACTACTTAAATCTCTGTCCTTTGTCAAATAAACTGGCATGTGCTTTCTCTGCAAACAAATCTAAGTGCTGTGTGTGAAGTGGAGCTGTGTTCTCCAGTGTAATGGGGGAGCCGAGGACCTGGGAATTCTGTCAACATCCAGTGGATCAGGGGCTGGGCACACCAGGAAGACTCCTGGAGGACTCGGGGTGGGTGGGTGCCCATGGTTAACCTGTAAAGAGGGGCCTAGAGGGCAATGCTTGTGTTGCCAGAGGCTGGTGGTGTTGGGGAGCTGACCCACAGCAGGCACAGACGAGGCTTCCTTATGCCAAGGGCAAGGGGTAGCAAAGCGCCTCACAACCCTGGGCACCCCCAGTCACTGCCTAAAGGAGATGCCTTTAAAGTTCTGCCGGATGGAGCCTAAGGGAAAGCTGGCTATGGCCAAACCTCTGCCACATCAATGATGCCTCTGGTTCTAGGGAACACTCCATGCCAGCTCTTCCGGAGGAGAAGGGTAGCTATATGGCTATGGCCCTAAATGAGGCTTTGTGAGACTGTGGGGTCAGTTCCAGGCTCTGTCCCAGGCTTCCTGAGCAAGTGATTTGTTCTCTCTGTGCCTCATCCCAGGGATAATAATCCTGTTTTCTCCACCCTTTGTCTGTGGGAATTGTGAGCTCCTCCAGGCAGGAGCAGTCTCTTATTCTGTGTATGTCCAGTGCCCTGTACAACAAAGCCAGGATTGCCTTTATGGCAGGGGTTCTCAAACCAGGGGTCAAGCAGGGGGTTCTCAAACCAGGGGTCAAGCAGGGGTCGCAAGGTTATTACATGGGGGGTCGCGAGCTGTCAATCTCCACCCCAAACCCCGCTTTGCCGCCAGTATTTATAATGGTGTTTAATATATACAAAAAAGTGGTTTTAATTTATAGGGGGGGTCGCACTCAGAGACTTGCTATGTGAAAGGGGTCACCAGTACAAAAAGTTTGAGAGCCACTGCTTTACGTGCTACTGCCATATTACGCCTCATTAGAAAGATACATTTTTGACACCATTGAGCCACTGAGCCATTTCCTACTTTCGACACGTGCATGGAATTTTAAGTAAGTCTGTTCCGATCAATAAAAAGTGCTAATTTTTAAGTCTCTGATGTACGATAAGCAGGTGCAGTAATACTTAGTTAGCAAGTGTTCTGCAGCATTGCTTGTCTTTAGCTCATGATGCGCATCACCGGGGGAGGGGGGTGCGGGGGGCGGGAGGAATCGTCATGCTTGGGTTAAAAGTGGGCAAATTGAGGGTGGGAGCAGATCTGATGACACCTGGCCTATCCACCAGACCTCAGTCCTCCCCCTCTGAGGTTACAGAGGAAAGGAATAAACAGGGAAGCTAAAGTTAGAGGAGGCTCTCCAGCCCCCTCTCCCTGGCTTGCAGGAAAACATTCCCCCACAGATTCCCCTCCTCCCTGGCTGTTGCTGTGAGAGCGCCCCCTCCGGTTTCAATTACCAGCCTACCATCATACTTGAACTGGTCTCCACCAGGTGAAACAGCAGAAGCCACATTAAGTGGGACTTTTAAAATCAGATAGGGTGAAACCCAAGTAAAATATACTGTAGGGAACAATGCTGCAATTGCAGGGAGATGGGCAGGATCCACTAATGGGCCTTTACCAATTCTAATTTCTACAAACTCATCCAATCAACTTAAAACGGGAGAAAGGAGAAAAGCCTCTGCTGCAAATGACTGGCCTGTCCTTACCTGTAAACTGAGAGCGCTCGGCACCTCAAAGTGGCTGCAAGAGGAGACATCTAATGCACTGGCAGTGTGGAAGTTTTACAGCAGTTACTGTCCCTGCCCCCGGATGCATCAACGTTAATTTAATCATTTGGCAGACAATTTTTAATCATCATCATCCAGATTAGGGAACATTAAATAACAGCAACAGCTCCATTATACTGACCTTGCGTACTCAGCCATGAACACAGGAGAGCAGCTTCTAGGCAATTTACTCAGTGACACAAAAGATCTTCCCCAGGCATGAACATGCTGTCGTATTCTGGTTGGTTACCTGTTCTTTTGTATTTGCAGACATAAGCCTGCTCTGTGAAAAATGCAGGCTGATTTTTGTGTTTGGGGTGTACGTGGCGATATTGTGGTGTGCACACACAATAAAAGAGAAGGAAACCTGTCGCGCTAAAACAAAATCCCAAGTGCCAGGTTCTGTTCCTGGTTACACCCTGTGTGAACCTAGAGTAGATCCAGTGAAGTAAAATGCGTTACACCAGTGTAAAACCTAGATTTGTAGGGTGAAATCGTGGCTTCAATGAAGCGAAAGAGTTTTGCCACTGACTTCATAGCGCAGGGGTAGGCAACCTATGGCACGTGTTCTGAAGGCGGCACACAAGCTGATTTTCACTCAGAAGGCTCAGGTCCTGGCCACCGGTCCAGGGGGCTCTGCATTTTAATTTAATTTTAAATGAAGCTTCTTAAACATTTTAAAAACCTTATTTACTTTACATACAGCAATAGTTTAGTTATATATTATAGACTTATAGAAAGAGACCTTCTAAAAACATTAAAATGTATTACTGGCACGCGAAACCTTAAATTAGAGTGAATAAATGAAGACTCGGCACACCACTTCTGAAAGGTTGCTGACCCCTGTCAGAGTATAGTTTCAAATTTATAAAGCCAGAAGAGACCACTGTGATCAATTAATCTGACCTCCTGCAGGACACAGGCAAGAGGACTTCCCTGAATTAATTCCTGTTTGATCTACAGCAGATCTTTCAGAAAGACACCCAATATTTAAAAATTGCCAGTGATGGAGAACCCTTGATGTCAGTGGGGCCAGGATTTCCCCCAAAGATTTTAAGGCCAGAAGGGATCATTATGATCAGCTATTCTGACCTTCTGCAGAACACAGGCCAGAGCATTTCACCCAGTGATTGCTGCTTTGAGCCCAATGACTTGTGGCCACACTGGAGACGATTTAGAAAAGCATCCAATCTTCACTGAAACACTCCACGTGATAGAGAATTTACCATTTCCCTTGGAAGCTGTCCCATTGGTGAATTACCCTAGTAACCAATGTGAGTGAGATCAGACTCAGAGTGCAAACATCATCAAGAGCAAGGAAAACAGTCCCACTGAACTGCACTTATTTAAAAAACACAAGAACAGATGGTCACCTCATGGATAAGATACAATGTCTGGAATCCTGTAGCAGAGCTCCAGTTTGGGCCCAGATTCTGATCTGTGTAAATCCAGAGCACCTCCACTGATGCACAATGGAGTTAATCCAGATTTACACCAGTGTAATGGAGATCAGAATTTGGCACTTGATTTGTTCAGGACCCTTTTTTATAATGTATAACTTGGATTTTTACCCAGCTTCGCTTTCAGAGATGGAAAGTTAATTCACCATGTTAGAAAATAAACTCAGGCTCTCAAGGCATTCAGGGAACAAATTCATAGCTGGCATCACTCCAGCGAAGTGTGCTGGCTCATTGCGATCCAAGTCCCACTGAAGACTTTCCACTGCCTTCAACACAAGTTGGATCAGACCCTAAATTCCATTCCCAAGTCAGAAGTGAGAGCTTGGTGGGTTTTGTTTTTACCATGTCTGGACCTGTAGACTCAGGTTCTATCTATACCATGTAAACCAAATGTGGCAGACACACTGGAGTTTAGTGAGGCATCAGAAGTATCTAAAAACACAATCCTATGGATTGAAATCAGAGGAGTCTCAGCAGACAAACCAAAGACATGGATGAGACACATTCTGTTGGACGTGTCTAACTACACCAAGGCCCAACTCCTCCCAGCGTTCACACAGGGGTAGTAGGGCTCTGCGCCACCCCCGACTTGGGGCTGAACACTGAAGGCATGATAGAGCCCTGAGCAAGAATTTCTGGATTTGGCCCATTATTTGAAGTGTGGAGCCTAAACTTTTCATTGCTGCTTCTTCAATATTATTTTTCCTTGAAGACCTAGGTGTGGAACATCTTTCAAACTCTGGTCCACCAAGCCACTACCCTTACTTCATTCAGATCCCTCTCTAAGACTCACTCGTCCCACAACACTCACAAGAAGCAAGGCAAACATGAGTCGCACCATGTTTTAATGATTGAGCCACCAACCTTTGAACAGGCCTAAATTGAGCAACTGTGAAACATGAGTGTTGCAACCCTCATTCTTCTAAAACTTGAACCCACTAGGGCTAACAGCAGGGTTTGAATCTAGGACCTTCTGCACGAAAAGCCCAAGTCTCTTGAGCTAAAGGATGAATGTCATTAGTTAGAACCAGTAGCAGATTCTAATCCCTTATTTGAACCACTAGCCACAAGAAGTCAACAGGGACCTACCTAGAGTGCACTATAGTAAGGAGGAAATGGGGGGAAGAAAGTTTGTGACCTTCACTCATTGTGTCTAAAATCAGATTTTAAGCTGTTTGGGGCAGGGACCATATCTCACCATTGGCTTTCAGGCACTGGGCAACTAATTACAAGGATTATTAGCAATAATAATTAATATTAAACTGAGCTGCTCACTTTGGGAGGTCTCAAAATGATTATCTCTGCTTGTGAAGAAGAGAAACACATTTATGTCCTACCCATTCTGTCAGGCCAGCCCCTTGTTGATTCTGCCCCAGAACAATATCTGAAAATTCGAGAACATTTGGTAAAGGAATGCCATGAAAGTACAAATACCATGCCCCAGGCACTGACCTCACCTCAGCAAACTCTATCCAATTATCTCTAACATCAAGTGCCTTTTCTCACTTCTAAATCCCATAGCCACATTCTGAAAGCCACTCTTTGGCAATGGCTCCATAAAACGTACCAAATTTTCAGCAGTGCAATGATCTTGTGCAAAAAATTCCAACTACCATGCTGCACAATTACATTTTTTCCTGGTAATATCCAGTGCCTACAATGGAGAGACACAAATAACATATATAATTTTAGAGAGCCAAGGTGGGTGAGGTAATGTCTTTTCTTAGGTCAACTTCTGTTGGTGAGAGAGGCAAGCTATTGAACTACACAGAGCTCTGCTTCAGGTATGGGAAAGGTACTCAGAGTGTCACAGATAAATATCAGGTTGAACAGATAGTTTAGCATAAGTAGTTTGGACATATTCATCTCGAAAGCTCCCTTAAAATAGGTGTTAACTATTTATGCTAAGCTAAATTTAGCTGTGACACTCTGAATACCCTTCCCAGACCTGAAGAAGAGCTCTGTGGAACTCGAAAGCTTGTCTCTCTTACTAGAGACGTCTACACTACCCGCTGGATCAGCAGGTAGCGATCGATCTATCGGGGATCGATTTATCACGTGTAGTGTAGATGCGATAAATCAATCCCTGATCACTCTCCCGTCGACTGCTGAACTCCAGCTTGGCAAGAGGCAGAAGCGAAGTTGATGGGGGAGCCGCAGCAATCGACCCCGCGCTGTGAGGACGCGAGGTAAGTCGAACTAAGATGCGTTGACTTCAGCTACGCTATTCTTATAGCTGAAGTTGCGTATCTTAGGTTGATCCCCCCCGCGCCCCTCCCAGTGTAGACCAGGGGTAAGAGAAGTTGGTCCAATAAAAAGTATTACCTCACTGACCTTGTCTCCCTAATGCCCTGAGACCAACGTGGCTACAACAACACTGCATACATATATATGTCTGACTTTTCAGAGCTGTTCTATTCACTTTCATACTCCAGTTCCTACAGAGGAAAAGAAACAAAAAAACCAGCAGAATGACTGACGAGAGGAAGCATATAACACATTATATGCGAACAATTATGCCATCATGTGCCAGCAATGCCCCTCTGCCACGTACATTGGCCAAACCAGACAGTCTCTATGCAAAAGAATAAACGGACACAAAAATAAATGGACATCAGGAATCATAACATTCAAAAACCAGTAGGAGAACACTTCAACCTCTCTAATCACTCAGTGACAGACGTTAAGGTGGCAATTTTGCAACAGAAAAGCTTCAAAAACAGACTCCAAGGAGAAGCTGCTGAACTTGTATTAATATGCAAACTAGATACCATTAACTTAGGTTTGAACAGAGACTCAGAATGGCTCGGTCATTACACTAATTGAATCTATTTCCCCATGTTAAAGTATCCTCACACCTTCGTGTCAACTGTCCAAAATGGGCCATCTTGATCATCACTTCAAAAGTTTTTGTCCCCTGCTGATAATAGCTTCTCTTAATTAATTAGCCTCTCACCGTTGGGTATGGGTACTTCCACCTTTTCATGTTCTCTGTATGTATAAATATCTTCTTACTGTATGTTCCATTCTATGCATCCAATGAAGTGGGCTGTAGCCCACAAAAGCTTATGCTCAAATAAATTTGTTAGTCTCTAAGGTGCCACAAGTACTCCTGTTCTATATGCGAACACATCGTTTAAAAGAACACAGAAGAACACATATGAAAACCAGAACAGGGATCAGAAGAAAAGCCTCCTCTCAGAGAACAGTCTCTGAGACTCTGTGTAGAACCCCACAGGGCAAAAGGCAGCCTTGTCTAGTTGTTGAGGCACTGTACTGTGAGGCAGAATGCCCAGGTTTCCTGGCTCTGCTCCCAACTTGTCATGTGACCTGTGGTGCAAGTCACTTCAGCCTAATGCACACATGATTTTTAGGTACCTAGTCTGAGATACCTAGAGCCTAACTTTTACAGGTGCAAGCGTGGTGACTGACCTCCTGGCTAACACACTGGCAACTGAAGAAGGGATCTCCTGAGCTAAAGCCACGAGTCGCAACAGCTTGTGCTCAAGACTCTGCCGGTGGGGGCTGTAACAACTCACATCCTCTGTGTATTGGCAGAACCTGTAACGCACACTTACAAGCGGGTTACACAAGCACCTGCAGCTCCTGTTGGAGTTGTGGGGGCCTAGCTGTCTCAGACTGGACACCCAAAACGGAGGAACCCCAAATTAGTGGAAACCATTTGAAAAAATTTAAGCTTCAACTGCTCCATGACTCAGTTTCCCCATCTTTAAAAGGGAGATGATAAAAGCTAGCTACCTCACCGGGTTCACGCAGTAAATCACTAGCGGAGCTGGGAGCTGAATTTTTACTTCCTGTTCCATGATCTAATCCTAATCCACAGCTCCTCCACATCATCATCATCAAGCAAAATAACTAATAAGCCTGGTTTCATTTGTCACCTTCTCTCGACCCCTTGTAAAATCAGAAATACGTGGAAAAACCTCACCGCATGCACTTCCCTCACTTTGCAGCATATTCTGTGATTAATCTGAATTCTATTGCCTGGCGTCTAATGATCAAATCCCATTTAAAATCGTTTGAGTGTCCCATGGACGTGTGATGTAAGCAACACAAATCAGAACTTGGAGAGCCTTATGAACATTCATCACACGTCTTTTCTGAAACTAATGGTGCAGCCAGGCCCCAAGAGATGCCCTACATCCTATGTGCGGGATGTAAAGCCACAATCATCATCATCATATCACCAAAGAAATATTCCATCAAGTCACCTTTTGCGCTAGCTAAATGTGCATTTTCCTCTCTTGAGACTAGAAATGGAATTGAACTATAAATCCCAGGATCAAAAATCACCCCCCAACTTTGGAAGAGTTCAGGTCTGCCTCTGGACCCCAGATTTCCAGCTCAGCTCCATCCCTACAGAATACACTTTCTGCACATAACCTTGAGACCTGGCTTCTATTCCCAGCTCTGCCACTAAATTCCTGGGTGACCTTGAGCAAGTCCCCGCTTTGTGCCTCAGTTTCCCCATCTGTAAAAGGAGGCTAATGATATTGACCTCCTTTTAAAGCACTTTGAGGTCTCCAGATGAAAAGTGCTATATAAGCGCTAGGTATGACTGTCATTCTTAATTGTTATTTATTATTTGTGTTGCAGAAATACTTAGCACAATACAACCTTGATCTGGGTTGGTGTGTCTAGGTCAGGGGTGGGCAAACTTTTTGACCCAAGGGCCATATCGGGGTTACACAACTGTATGGAGGGCCAGGTAGGGAAGGCCGTGCCTCCCCAAACAGCCTGGCGCCTGGCCCCTGCCCCCTCCCACTTCCCACCCCCCTCAGAACTCCCATCTCATCCCACCCCCCCCGCTCCTTGTCCCCTGATCGCCCCCTCCCGGGACCCCTGCCCCCTATCCAACTCCTCTGCTCCCTGTCCCCTGACTGCCCCAACCCCTATCCACACCCCTGCCTCCTGACAGGCCCCCCAGAACTTCCACCCCATCCAACCACCCCCTGCTCCCTGACTGCCCCCATGACCCCCGCTCCCTTATCCAATGTCCCCCCCCGCGTCCCACCCCCTTACCAGCAGCAGGAGCTCACAGCCGCGCCACCCAGCCAGAGCCAGCTGCGCTTCCCATGCCACCCAGCAGGAGCGGGCCAGAGCACGGCCTACACGGTGGCATGGCTGCAGGGGAGGGCCAGGGACTAGGCTCCCCGATTGGGAGCTCAGGGGCCGGGCAGGATGCCCATGGTGGCCTGTGGGCCATGGTTTGCCCACGTCTGCTCTAGGTGCTGTACATATAAGCTGTATCAAGATAGCCTCTCACCCCCAAAAGCTCACCATGGAGGTGATGACAAGTTATAAGAGGTGGATGAGGCAAACAAATGTGGCAGGGTGGGTAGAGAGAAGGAGCAGATAACAGTACAACTAATAAAGCCAGCAAATCACCATACAATAGTCCTAGAACAAGCACAAGGCCTCAGAGCACTTTGGGCCAGATTTTCCAAAGGAGCTCAGGAGTGACCAGATTTTCAGAAGAGGTTGTTGGGTGCTGAACTTTGGCCCTTGGTGAGGTGCCTAAACAGGAGCTGAGCTCTTGCAGAAATCAGGTGCCAAGTGTGGATGCTAAAAGTTTGCCCTAAGTGTCCAGCCATTGCCAACCGGAAACACGGTTCCTGCTGGTTGCACTGCACCAATCCAGGCCTGCAGGCATTTTATCGACCCTGGCCAGCAGAAAACAGAAGCAAAAGGGGTGTTGTAAATGTAAAGAAAGATGGGAGTTCAGTGATGAGAGCAGGGGACTAGTACGCAGAACTCTGGTTTCTCTCTCAGCTCAGCTACAAGGACACTATGAGAATGAATACTGCCAAAAACAATCCCTACCAGAAATGGGGAGAGGTGAGGGGAAAAAAAAGAGATGGTAAAGCTGGCCAGCCTTCCAGGAGAAGGGAGAGTCTCATTCACCCTTCCTTGTTTCTATTCAGTCCCTAGTTTCTTCTTAAGTCAGGACAGTTAGGGCTAGCCTACACTACACGGGCTTTGCCAATGCAGCTAGACAAGTATAGCTATGCCGGCAGAGCCCCCTAGTGGAGAGGCTGCATATGCCAACAAAAGGAGGAGTTCACTCATCCTAGTGACACCCTCTCCTCACTGACTTGCAGAGATGTACTGATTTACACCAGCTGAGGATCTGGCCCAGTCTTTTATATCTCAGCAGGTAATATATTTAAGGATCAGTCACCGTCTTATTATTATATCGTTGCATTAGCTACTGAAGTCTATACTTAAGGCTGAGATGGCATCTCCAGTCTAAAACTCCTACTTTGGGTCACTTGTCATTTTCCCCTAAATTACCATTTGGAATTTCTCAGATTTTTTTTTTTTTTAAAAGAGTGTTTTGTAAAAGTCCATCCAGCTCTGTGTTGGGTAAACTGCCCGTGTAAAGGAAAAGCTTTTTGCACCAGTTAAAATATTATCTAATGCAATTTATCTAGCTTAGGGTTTTATGCTGCTGCCCATCACCATTGCCTCTGAGCATACTCCACATTAGATGTAGGTCATTAGTATAAGAATTCAAAATGGGCTTTGCTTTAGAACTTCATAGTTGGCATATCCAAAGTCCTGAGTGAGGAAAGCCTGTTTTACCCTCTTTGCGATAAGATGTTACTTCCCTATCCGTCTCTACCCATTTATTCCTCTTGTCTTATACTTAAATTGTAAGCTTCTTGGGACAGAGACCATCTTTTTGGTCAGTGTTTTTATACAGCACCTAACATAATGCGGTCCTGCTCCATGACAAGTGCTACCGCAATACAAATAACAACATTTCTTAAAAAAACTACTCCCTAAACATCCCTAAGCACACACATACTGGGCTGCTCCAACTTTTCATGTGGTTTTGCTCTGAATACATGGAGGATGTCAAAGAGCAACTTAAAAATACAGACCTAGGGACAAGGTGTTGAAAAAAACCAGCTGCCTAAAGCTCGGCCCCAAAGTCCATATCTAGGCACCTAAATAATATTCCTGGGGGAATTCTGCGCCATTACACAGATGCAGAATTCACGTTGTCCACAGATTTCTTTGCTTCCCCGCAGAAAAATGACTTCTGAGAGGAAACAAAGGGAAGCCACAAGCGTGGTCATTTGCCCCTCGCTGGCAGCCCACAGCAGCTGGCAGAGACATAAATCAGCTCTGGGGATTGGGCGTTCATGCGTGGGGAGATATCAACCATCACTGGGTGGCAGGTTAGGCAGGTGTGCGAACAAGAGAGACTGTCTCTCTTGCTTGCTATTGCAGCACACCCAGTGTGGAGGGACAGAGCTTCTGGGCATTTGGAGGTAGGCGTTCCTATAATATGTTCCTATATACAACTTGAATCTTTCATTTATGGAGCAAGCTGTCTAGTCATACTAACTCCAGTGCCATTGCCCCCTTTCCTGTGACTAGCATTGTTGGAAGCAGACATGGAAACTGCAGGGTCTCTACCACTAATTTTAAACCCCATTACTCAGTCCTGGAAAATAGTTAGTGTCTTGTCCAGGGCTCTCCATTGAGTAACGTTCTTTAGTTGATTGGACTTGGGAATTTCAGGAAAGACCACTTCTAGCCACTGTGACGGGGCAAGGCCAGATGACTATAAAGTAGTGGGAGACAGATATATTAGCCACAGGCTAAACAAATCCCTGCTACCAGGATAAGCAAATGGCAGCTGCTCGAGGTCAATTAAGACATCTGGGGCCAATTAAGATCTTTCCAGAAGGCAGGGCGGACAGCTATGTTGATTGGGACACCTGAAGTCAATCAGGGGCTGGCTGAAACTAGTTAAAAGCCTCCCAGTTAGTCAGGTGGGAGTGGCTGTCAGGAGCTGTAGGAGGAAGCCACGCTGTTGGAGAGACTTAGTATAAACCATATCAGGCACAAGGAAGGAGGCCCTGAGGTAAGGGTGAAGTAGATATTGAGGAAGTGGCAGGCTGCTGTAGGGAAGTGGCCCAGGGAATTGTATGCGTCCTGTTCCTAAAAAGTCAGCTACCATAGCTGATACTATTAGGGTCCCTGGGCTGGAGCCCGGAGTAGAGGGTAGCCCCCCCCAATTAATCACTGAGACTGGGAATAACAGACTGTGCAAGGGAGGGTAGCTTCTCCTCACCTCCCTTGCTGGCTTATGAGGAAAATGGCTCAGTAGGCTGTGACCCTTGCCTCTAGAGAGAGAAGGGCTATGTGGAAGGTCACAGTGAGCCTCTGAGGCTAGTGAAATCCGCCAGGAAACGCGGGACCCACGGAGACAAGATCAGAGCTTTGTCACACCACACTTAGTAACTGTGCTATTCCCCGATAGTAACATATTCAATACTGTTGCAGGGGACTTTCCTCTTGTCAAATAACAACTAACAAACAATATATGTGGATTTTTTTTTTTTTAAAGAAAATCTTTAGTTTTCATGAACTACAGAGAAATATATCACGATGATCTGTAGTTCCCAACCAACTCTTTGGAGGCAACGTACCAAAAGTATCAGCCTAACAGATGAACAGAGGAAAGATGGTCTTGTGGTTAAGAGGTTGGCCTGGCCCTACTTGTGGTCAACTCCATGACTTCTATGGCAAGGGCGAATCTGGCCCACGTTATCTGTCTCGACAACAGTGACTCAGATTATACTAACAGGATTAAATGAGTAATTTTACTGCAATCTTCCAAACACAGAAAAGAAATGGCCAGATCAGAATACGGTGCTGTGTACAGAAATGAACTAATATCAAGCTTGACTGAAAAAGTTGATTAAATTAGTTTAATTTAAGAGCCTAAACAAACCCTGAAGGAGGTTCTTTGTTTATTGCTTTTTACCTAAACCATGCTCTGCTGAAAAGCACCATGTGGGCATGAAATATTTATTCATTAAATCTTTCATAAAGGTGCACGCTATTGTTTTCAACCATTATATATTTATAACTTGTCATATACCAGGAAAAAAATTTTTTTTTATTTTTGTTCTCCTCCGGGCTGTTTATATGAGACTTGGTTCTTGTCAGGTTATCACACTGGGTCTGATTCTCATTTACACTGTGGCCTTCTCTACATACAGAAGTCATACTGTTTTAAGTACACAGGTATGGCTGTGTCCATAGTAGGGATCGTATCAATCAGTTAAAAAAAGTTACAGTTCTATTCTCAGTATGTTATACCGGTACAAAATTCATGTTACACCAGACCCCCTTATACAACACTGGCAATATCAAGGTGCCACAAAATGGATGTAAACTTGGTGTCTCCCAGTGTAAAATGTCCCTCTGGTGTGGTCCCTGCACCTATTGGGAGTGGGGAGGGGCAAGCAGGGGGAGTAGCTGGAGTGTGATGTGCTCCAGCAATCCCCACCTGTTGTATGGCCCATTGGGGCCAGAGAGACAGTTCACACTACAGTGAATTTCAGCCTTACCACACTGTGTTCTTCAGCAAAGTGGTTTTTTCCCCCTTCACTTGAAATGCACCAGATTTAGTGAAGAAGTGCTACATTTTAAAAGCTCGTTAAGAGTAATCTGCTAATCATTCTGTGCCAATGCATAAGGCTGCCTACTATGCTAATAGAATATTTAATTGATGTTTATTTGCTGACTAGTTATTTATGTTAACATCATTCCTGCATAATTAATACTCAGCTGAAGTCAAGGCTAAGACCACATACAAATACATTTTACTAAGAGAGCCATTTACAGTGTTTAAAGAAAGAAATCCTGGAATCTGTTAACATTAAGGGAATCTAAAATCAGCTTTAATAGGATAAGCCAACAAGGATTTGGCAGGGAAGATAAAAGAATGTGTAATTCTTTAGCACCATCCCCAATACTGGGTGCTGTGATTTGCTAAAGTAGGTGTCTGAATTTCATTTTACAATTCAATGGCCCAGTTAGCAGCTGGTGTAAACTGGCATAGATCCCTGCATCTCTGCTGATTTATACCAGCAAAGGATCTGGCCCCAGATCCTCAGCAAGTAATTTCAGCTTTGCACAAAAGTTAAAATTTTACAAAACTGGGACCAAATCCTGCTCTCAATCTTCAAAGCCACCTCAGTTAAATTATTCCATTCCAGCGTAACCAGGAGCAGAATTCAACTCTAAGCAGCTGATCTCTATGGAACATTATCAACATCAACTTGCAAACATAGTTGAAGTTTAATTTCCTTTGGGGATGTCTTACAGGCTAGTAGGGGAGCTTTTGGTTTTAAACATCCAGGATTACACATTCTGAGAGATGAGCTGGAAGGATGGTGGTGGCTCAGAACCACCACAATCTATGATGGAAATGATTAGTTTCAGAAGGTCACTTGGTTCCTCCTAGTGTGTGGAACAGAGGAGTGCTAAAGCTTGCTAATCTCACTGACATGGCTGGGCTTCCCCCACCCCATTGCCTCCCTGTTGGCTATGCATCTGCCTCTCCATGATGGCTGACCAGAATGTGGTGGTGCTAAGGAGAAATGACACTATGCAACATATGCCTCTCTCAATGACGCTTCCCGTACTCATCAAGATACAATATAAATTAATGCTGCCCACTGAGGCATTATCTCTTCTCATATACTTATGTGGGGCCTCAATTACCACTCCTTGCACACCCAGACCACCCACTGAAGCCAATGGAGTATTGTTGGATTACCAGTTTGGCTATTAATGTGAACCCTGTTTGATGATGGGCCTAATTCTGACCTCAGACATGAAGACACAAGCAACACCAGTGGGATCATCCTAGTTCTGAATTCGTTATGATGAGGTTACCATGAGGCTAATGGGCCAGACTGTGTCACCAGTTGACACCAATGAAGTCAATGGATGTAACTGAAGCCAAAATATGGGGCCCTGCATTTTTTACAAAATACAGAAATATCTGCGTGTCAGTCTCTCTGAAGGTCCTGATGGTCATCTCTCTGGCCATGAATAACTTCTTAGAATGGACCAAATTCTCCCCTGACTTGTACCTCCAATAATCTCAAAGGGTAAAATGGGGTCCTAGGAATATATTCTCAGAGATAAATCTTGAAGGTCTTATTCAGTCAAGGAGTTCTCATCAAAATCAAAGTATTTTTTTTTCCTGAGCAAGGATGAAGTAAAGCTTTCTGTTTGTGCCTTAGCATCTTAAATAAGACCTTAGCACCAGTCCACTAGTAGGTAAGAGGTAGGATGTGTGAATGTACTTCAACTGAACTAGCAATATCGTTTTGAATTACAAGGCAATCTATTTTGCTGCTGCATGAGTCCAATCCTATTCTGCATGAATAAAGTGCTCGGGACCACGCCGTAAGTGAATCATGCCTTCACCATGGAGGGAAAGTCACAAATTAATCTAATGCAAGTAAAGTGGAAAAAGACCCACAAACAATCACTATTTTAATTATAACCCTAGTGGCATGTTTGCGTGAGAGGCCCAATCCTGCAGGATGCTGAGCATCCACAATGTCCACTGATGTATTTGGGGTTTAGTGGGGCTCAGCAACACCCAGGATCAGGCCTTTGAGTTTTAACTCTACCCACACAAGTGAATCTTGCTAGAAAAGGCTGCTTGCTGAACCTAATCAGAAGTTCAGGCTTATGAGTTAACAGGAGCACATTGATCCTACTAGAATTCTATGGTGGGGAGGAATTGTTCCTCAAGTTTTACATCCCTGTATCAACATATCCCAACATCAGAAAACAGGTTTGGTTCTCTTCTTCGTTGACTCCTATATACGTCCCCTGATTTTACTGGTGCTACTTCCAATTTACACTGTCGTAACCGAGAACAGAATCAAGCTCATCGCATGGATTTTACAATAGGGAAGGAGAATCCAGCCCTCTTTGAATTACTGTCTGTCAATAATGTTAAGGCAAAACTACCCGAGCAATTACAAGTGTACACAATAATCTTGTCCTCCAGTGTCTTCAGTGCATCCCAGAATGCATTAAGATAATGCCAGAGGAGACACTGCTCTGTTGGCTCAGCTGTAAATCTGCAATCTGTACAAAAACCAGATGTCAATCAAAGGACGTTGCTGCTCTCTGCGCATTTCACGATGCATAATTTAGCCACTACACTTGTCAAGTTGCATGCGTGGCTCTTCTACCTGATGGTAAATGTGTTCAGGAACCCAACTGTCATCAAGAGAGGGAAACAGCACACGGAGACAAACGGCTAGGAGAGGGAGGAGGCCTATTTTCTTTCACAATTAAAGACAGTATTAGTAACAAACGTTCAGCAAGCCACAAATTATTTTTTAACTCTTCAGAAAACAGTCCAGGATATAGACTCATAGACTTTAAGGTCAGAAGGGACCATTATGATCATCTAGTCTGACCTTCTGCACAATGCAGGCCACAGAATCTCACCCACCCACTCCTGTATCAAACCTGTGTCTTAGCCATTGAAGTCCTCAAACCATAGCAGTGGTCCCCAACCTTTTTCATCTGGCAGGCACCAGACGAAGGACCATTGCTGCGGTCGAGCATCAAAGTAATTACTGCTGATTCTAACACCAGTTCAGCTGACCTGATGAGCATTGTGAAGAAGACAGGGCTCCAGTGGTTGGCCCCACTTTTAACACAGTTTTCATTAAACCTGCATTAATTAAATGGTGGTACATATAATTGCCAGAAGCTACCAGAGCCTTGTCTACACTAGGGCTTCCTCCAGCAAAGAAGGAAATGATATGCTTGCAGCTATTACATTGTCACGCATAAAATTCACCTAGGGAGACCATTCGAAAACCCATGTCAGTTCTGCGGCAGAAAGGAAGGTGGTCCATGAGGAGCAGCTGAGTTCTGCACCAGTTCCATATACCCCAAACCTCCCCTTCACTTTGGCCTAAGTCTACACTGCAATGTAAGCCCAGGCTCTGACTCAGGCTTGAGCCCAACCCCCCTTCAGTCTATACGCAAATCTCTCAGACTCAGACCCAGTGACTAACCAGATTCATGGTCAAGGAGCTGTGATCATCCAGATCCACAAACCCACTTCTAATGGGTGAGCCTGGGTTGTGGCCCCATTCCAATCTGGAGACAAGAACAGCAACTGCAGAACGGCCCCACAGTATGCCCTGCCCGTGACTTAAGCATGAGGTTCTGTGCCACCCACGTATGGTCTAAACCCACTAAAGTCAAAATCCCATTGTTTTCAATGGGCATTCAACTGTTCCCCATGCAAATTGTATTTGCTCAGGCTTTATGCAAAGGAGTAAACACACAAGAGGTGAAATTTACCTGCATTAGGCAGCATTGGTTTATGCCAACGGTTAAATGGCAATAAAAAAAAAAACCAACAATCTGTCCCAAGATGGGACTTTAGAGCCGATCAGCAATGTAGCTATAGACCATAAGGATGTCTTCACACTTTCTTCCGCAAGTTCATGAATAAACATCAGTTCATTCAAATGAGTTTTATATTAATTCATTTAAATAATTTTCATTTTGATTTGAATGGTAAACAGAGCTATTCTGCCAGGATAGTTGAGTTTGCAATTCAAATTACACACCAATTTGTAATGAGAAAAATATAATTAATGGCAAGAGTTGAAGTAACTAATTTTACTCCTTTGATTTTCTATCGTAAGGAGGGGGGAAGGCGGGGGACAGGGAGAGACACAGGTTATGTCTACACTGCAGCTGGAAGGATGCGCCCCTCCCAGCCCTGGCAGACAGAAACGCCTGCTCAAACTCGTGCAGCAAAAAGAGCATTGTAGATGTGGCAGTACAGGCAAGCTAGCAGCCTGCCAGAGATCCTGGGTCCATACGTGGGTGGCTAGCCCGGGTCACCACAAGTGCTGCAATGTCCACATTGCTCCAGCTAGCGTGCGAAAAACAGCAGAGTCAGCACACCTCCGGCTGCCACGCATTCTGTTCCAGTGCATCACATCATAATGTCACTGCAGGATATAACATGACTTGACATTACGCTCACGGGCACTATGATGCAAAGTTAACATCTCCCAATACATAATAATGTAACAGTCAGTAAATTAAACGACTTCCTTATATTGGGATCATAAACAATAATTATTTGGCAGCTGCCCCTTGGAAGCACTGTATGTGCCGAAGAGTAAATCAAGCCCTATTGATTTGCTAAGCTGAACAAACCCGTTCTCTCCCCTCTAATGAAATTCATAATCTCCTTTTTCATTTTGTGCTGCTGTAATGTGGTATTACTTTTACATGTAAGACTAGCACTGATCAGTTCTTTCTGGTAAGCAGAACACAATACAGTCCCAGTGCAGCCGTTCTGCCAGTTTAACAAGTGTGTCTTTGAAGATTTGCTTATTAAACAAAGCCCATCGACTACTGAATGAAATCAAATCTTAATGGCTGGCCCACGGCCATGCTGCTTGCGCTTCTCTATGCAGTGACGGCCCGATCCTGCATTCCATTAGCAGCAGGAATTCCAACTCAGATCAAGGAGTGCATGACAAGGCCCTTAAAATACTGGCTGCTCTCATTAAAAACGGAGATTAAATTATTCTTTTGAAGGCATGATAGTGAAATAGGGTGTGATGCTAAGAACACAAAACATTTTGGGGAACGTGGTATAAAACAGCAATTTCTCTTGTACCAAATACAGGGGCTTATCTTGCAGCCCTTACCCAGCCAAAGCTCCCACTGACTTCAATAGGAGTTTGACAACGTATGGACAGATGCACTCACTGATCCAACAAAGCGGTGAAGCAGAAGCATGACTTTAAGCCCAGGAATACATGCGTGAAGTTATGCACACACTACCCGCCAGATCTTCAAAAGTGCTCTGCGCCCAACGGCTCCCGGTGTTCTCGATGGGAGGCAGCAGGGGCTGCGTATTTTTTAAAATCCTGCCCACTTCATTAAGGTGCCTAAATGGGAACTGAGCACCTCTGAAAACCTGGCTTTTTATGTTCCTTCCGGGATCAGGGCTAGAGGAAAAAAATGAGTAATGACCCCAGGACTTAATCCAATAGGCAACGGGTAAATTTCAAAAGCACCTACGTGATTTTGGAACCTGAGCCCAAGTGACTTAGGCACCTAGGAACCTAAAGGCCATTAACTTTTAAGTCTGCTGAGTGCCTAAGTCTAACAGTTACGTGCCCCATAGATCTTCAGCTGCTGCCTCACCTTGCAGGCACCTAAATTCCCAAGACGCCTACATTTCCACCAATAAAGTCCTTATGGTCCCTATGTTTCTGCCAGTGGGCATGTGCAAAACTGCCCAAGTCCTGCGGCTGTTGAGCTGCTCAGCCTCCTAGCTCACTCCTCAGCCCTGGCAAGATTCACAAACTGGGCCTTCTCCACCCATCTCACCTGATCTGATCGTGTGCCCTGAGCATGCCTAACCGGCACAAGACAACTGGGAAGGCACAGAGCTGGTGTGAGTGTGACCATATCCAACAGCCCAGTGGTGAGGAGAATCACGTGGGAGACCCAGGTTTGTGTCCCCACTCTGCCTGATTTGAAGCAGAGACTTGGCCCCAGGTCTCGCACCTCCCAATTGAGTGCCCTGACCACCCGCTTACTGGGTATTCTGGGACGGTCTCCCCATCTGTTCTGTTGATGCTGCTCCACTTTGTATAATTAATAGTCATGTGGCCAGAGTGAGTGTGTGTGTGTGTATACAACTCTACAGCCCAGTAGCTGAAGCACTCAGCTCTGAGACCTGTATTCAAATCCTAGCCTCTAAGCAAGCAGAGCAGGGATTTGAACCCAGATCTCCTATGTAAGGGCTATTGGCTGGCTGTCTCTCAGTTTTCATGAGAAAGGGATGACCTCGCTTAGCCACATAACTCCAGAAGATGGCTCACAGCCATGAATCCAAAGCAGAGGCAGCTGCCTTCCTTGGGCCTAACTGGGCACCTAAGTATCTTTGAGGCTATGGGCCCTAAGGCCACCCCTCTCCTTAGCATTATCTACTGGCTAGCTTAGGCAGCTCCCTGCTCAGCCTCCTGGCTTCTCAGAATCCTGTTCTTATGCCCCTAACTCTCCCCTATGCATTGTACAGGGAGCCTGGGGGCCTAGCTCAGAGCTGGAAATTCCACTGGGCACCAGGGCACCTGAGAGGTAGATGTTGCACCACTTAGCACTGCAAAATGGTGAAGTCCCTTTGTGAGCCCTAGTTCAATTCCCTGCACCACTTCAGACTTCCTCCAAATTAGTCTCTTTGTGACTCAGTTCCCTTCTCTAAAATGGGGACAATAACACATCCCTACCTGACAGGGATGTTGTGAGGATACATATGTTAAAAACCTAAGTTACCGATGCCCAGATCCGCTAAAGTATTTCAGCTCCTAAATTCCAAGGAAATGAGACTTAGGCACTTTGGAAAGTTGTTATCCATCATCTGTGCATTAAAGTTTGTTCATTCAGTGAAAAAAAAAAATATATATATACACACAGTTCCCACTGCACTTTTTCAAGCGCGCAGCCTGAATTCAGCACCTACCCTGACCTATACCCTACACAACCCCAATGGTTTCCTGGCACTGCACTGCACAGGGCACATGACATCCTGACAGTACAAATGCTGAACACTGAACTGTACATCAGCGCAGAATTTGGCCACCCAAGCTAAACAGCGCACATGGAAGAAGCCAGGACCAGAAAAAGATTCCAACCTTTCCCTGAAGAGCAAATGCCTCCAGTTATAAAACAATCATTATTTTCTATTATAGCAGTCGATAAATCCTCTTACCCCTTGACCCTGGCATTTCATGATTTAGTTTACGGCACTGTATATTTTCTTACAACATTGATTATAAGCCACATAATAAAAGGAGTTTAAAAAAAAAAGAAGCCACATAAAAAATTAGGAGACCAATAAAAATCTAACCCCTCTCAAATCAGCCTGATTTATTACGGCTTGGCTAACAAACCTTTCAATCACATTTGCATTCAGGTATCAAGCTCTATTTCTGTTTTTTATAAATCCATCCTTTTTTATTCAAGGGACACAGGTCAAATCGGGTCCAAAGACGTCTACAAATCAGATCTGTTTTCTGCCTACGCCAGGAAATGGGCCAAATTCATCCTTAGCTCAAGTGAGCATCGCTTCCATTGAAGAGACACCACGGGTCAGGCTGATGCAGTATCTCTGCCATAATCATGTACAACATGCAAATGAAGTGTCAACCTTCTGAATAGCCATTATAAATAGGAAGTAAACCTCGCCCCCTCCCCACAAAAACCCCTCATATCTCAGAAGCAGGTTTTTAAACTTTCCTTCATTTGATTCCCGAATAACGCGAGTTTGGGACTAAATCTTCATCCCACAAAGATTGAATGAACTGGAACGGTGCAGCGAACAGAAATGGAAGGGCGGTGAGATCAGCATCCTCTGCCCAACTAGAGCAGATAGGTACCTATTCCATAGAAGCAACTACAGCCTACAAGCTACAGCAGCTCACTATACACCCTCTATGCAAGAGCATGGCCAACCTATGTCATGGAGCCACTGGCCCTGCTTGCTTCTTTCCCTACCGCACTGTTGCCCAGGACCACTAGGATACACTGTCCCTCTGCCGGCATCACCCATCAGAATCTTGCACATCTCCACAGCTGAGGAGCCATAGTTGCCTCTTAGTGAACAAGGCCCAAATTCGGCAGTCCTTACTCAGGCAATGCTCCCATTGTCTTTAAAGGGCTGAGTAAGGACTGCAGGATTTGGCCCTGAATGGTTTCTGATCTTTCCCAGGCAAAGCCCATAAGGATTCTAGCATAGGGACAAAGGGGCTGGAAAGGTTTTTTGGAGGATTGTAGCATAGGGCCAAATTCTGACTTCAGTTACACTCAGCCTACATGAGAGTGGACTGGAGTAAGTGAGATCAGAATTTGGTCTTTTCTTGCTAAAAGTACAAGCCCATTTTCCCCCCACCCGATGGAAAACATTGGTTTTGCAATATAGGGACAAATTCCCTTCCCAACGCTTTCACCTACAAAACTTTTATATTATTACTACGATTTGTTGCACAATTCCCTTCCTAGGATCTGATCGCACAAGTTCTTGGCAAGCAGGATCCATCAGTGAAGTCTAATGGCCAATTTCTCAGTTGGTGTAAAGTGACTTCAATGGAGCTACATAGGTTTACATCAGCTGAGGACCCCATGCAGGTTGATTGTAGGCTTGGAGTCGAACCACATCTTATACTAGACCATGACCCCACCAGAAAGCTTAGAACTCACCATCTGGAGGCATCAGCACTTTGTTGTTCTGCGTACACCAGCCCACTGGATGAAGGTCGGCTGTCATCACATCGCACCAGAAATCTGCCCTGCGATCATCTCCATAGCCACAGTAACGTAGCAACAGGAGCTGCCCACACGTTGTAATGATCGTAGCCACCCAGTAGGTGTCCGGATTGTTCTTGTTGGCCACTTCTAACTTCATCCCTGGTTGGAAACTGCTCTGAAGGCTGATTTCAACCTTGCAAAATTAGAAATAGGTATTATTTTTCCATATAACAGAAGGAAAATACGGCATGATCTCTAGCTGAGCAATGCTAGTGGGCAATATTCTTAGGTGCATAGTGGCATGGTCTAGCAGACAGGGCACTAAGTAACAGTTCGGGGGACCACAGTTCTATCCCTAGCTCTGCCACTGACTGGTTGAGTGACCTCTGGCAAGTCACTTTGCCTCTGACCCTCATCTATTCAGAACATAAGCTCTTTGGGGTAGAAACTGTCTATTATGATGTGCCTGTAGATAGTGGCACCTTGATCTCAGTTGGGCCTCTAGGTGAGACTGTCATGTCAGTAATAATTTTAAGCACGGCCTCTGGGAATGGGTGAAACTCAGCCCCATGCAGAGGGCCAGCACAAGCCCTATGTGCCACTACTAAAGACTCGCTTGAGCTGGAGAGAAAGCCAAGGTATGATGCAAAGAACTTGTTACCACACAGCTCCACCAGGTAAATAACAGGCCCCTTCTGGTTGCGTGTGAGGTGCTTTATAATTGAGGCCTGGTCCTCAGAGGTGCTCCATACCTGTAATTCTACCTCTCAGGTATAGAGCAACTCTGAGGACCAGGCCACAATTATAATAATTTGTATAAAACACCTCACATGCAACCATCTCAGAGCTCTTTACAAGCACTCTGGGCCGAATCCTGCCCCCACTGACGTCAGTGATAACACTTCCATTGACGTCACTGGATGCAGGTCCATGCCCTAGCTGATTAAAGCTCTTAATACCCTGGTGAAGAAGGCACAGGCAGCATCACCAGCCACTATTACAGACGGCTAAAGACAAGAAGCTCCCACTGAAGTTTACAGCAAAACTCCCATTGATGTCAACAGAAGCAGGACTGGGTCCCAAGCAACTTGCCTGAGGAAAACTAGAGAATACAATACATATTCTGCAGGACAGTGGTTCTCAACCAGGGTTACATGTACCCCTGGGGGTACTCAGATGTCTGCCAGGGGGTACATCAACTCATCTAGATATTTGCCTAAAGCACTAGCAAAGTTAGTACAAACGAAAACTTCATACGACTTCTTTATACTGCTGTATATATGGTACACTGAAATGCAAGTATGATATTTATATTCCAATTTATTTATAATTATATGGTAAAATGAGAAAATAAGCAATTTTTCAGTAATAGTGTGCTATGACATTTTTATATTTTATGTCTGATTTTGTAAGCAAGGAGATTTTAAGTGACATGTAACTTGGGGGCAAGGAAGACAAATAAGACTCCTGAAAGGGGTACAGTTAGGGTTACGGGGGACGGTTGGCAAAGGCTGAGACCCATTGTTGTAGGACATTCCTAACCAATGGAGTTAAAACTGAGGATATGCCTTATGCACTAACTTTCTGTATCAATTAAGAGTTCTTTTGATATCTCCAGTTTTCCCTCCCAAGCTCGGAAGAAAGTTAGTCCCCTGGTACGGGCATCAGCCTAAAATTTAGAAGACCCTAGTTCAATTCCCTGCACCACTTCAGACTCCCTCCAAATTAGTCTCTTTGTGACTCAGTTCCCCTCTCTAAAATGGGTACAATAACACATCCCTACCTGACAGGGATGTTGTGAGGATACATATGTTAAAAACTGCTGTTAATAGGTGACATAAGTACCTAATATGGATACAGAAGAGGAATACAAGTCTGCCTAAATCCATGTCTTGTGTCTTGTCTTATACTTAGACTGTAGGCCCCTGGGGGCAGGACACCTTTCTGGTCTGTGCTTGTACAGTGCTGAGCATAATGGGGTCCTGGCCCATGACTAGAGCTCTTAGGTGCTACAGTAATACACATACTAAACAACTGCCTGGGGGCTTCAACCAAATGATCCCAGGGTCACCTGTAACCGTGGTTTGCTAGTCTAGAGGAATGCAGCCCCTCTGGAGTTAGGAAGACGCCTCCTTTACCTGCCTCACACATGATTACTGCAGTCTAAGCACGGATAAGTTGCATCATTTAATTATTTTCATACCACAAGTACATTTGTCCAGCATCTAGGCATTCACGTTCCATCAACAGGAACTGCACGCGTGGCTCGGGGCTGGTCCGTGGCCCTGCTAGCTAAGCTCTTAGATAGTGACCAACTCCACAGAATCTGAGCACCTCGTAGAATGATCAAAATACACATGTTAAGCTGTAATGATCTCTCTCACTCCGCTTCTCAGCAATGACCAGACTGTGACATTTTGGGGAGCGGGGGATGTGTGTGTGTGTGGTATAACTATACAAAGGGTGGGCTGAAGACGTGGATTTTTGTCTCTCTCTGGAGGCTCCAGGGTCCCCAATCTCTTCTGAGAGCAAAGTTCCAGATTCATAGGGGCACATGCCGCTATACAGGAGTCTCACCCCTGAGGCTGACAGTTCCATTCTCCCAGTGGAACGGAGCCATTGGGGAAGGTCACAATCACAAAGGATGAGGTAGGGCCCCTAGGTAACCCAAGCCAATGCCATAGAGCAGGGTTCTCAACCTGCTACAGAAATTCCACGGTCCTCCTGTGCCATAACAACTGTTTTCCTGAATATCCATTAGATTAAAAGCCAGGGCTGGCGTTAGGGAGTAGCAAGCAGGGCAACTGGCCAAGGCCCAACACCACCGGCGGCCCATGAAGCTAAGTTACTTGGGCTTCAGCTTTCAGCCCCAGACAGCAGGTCTTGGGCTTCAGCTTTCTGCCCTGGCCCCAGTGAGTCTAACGCATAACCCTGGCTATGTTGGAATTTGATAGGAGGGACTGCAATCTCCTTGCCTCACATAGGTGGAATTGGGAGCGTTTTGCAACCGTTGCTCTTTGAGTATCCAGAGGAAGAGGCCAGGTGAACACTCACGCTGAGGATTCTCCAAAGAGCGTGCCTCTCCCCTCCAACGTCGATTCATCATTTGCAGGGTTCAGCGTCATCCAGGAGCCAGTCTCAGCCAGGCCCCTGTACAGGCAGCTGGGAGATGGTGCTGTTTGCGTCTCAGGAGAAGATGTCGTAGGCCTGGCTGCATCTGTATCGAATGGGACGGGGAGAGACAGGAATGCTGTGGGGCTCCACAGGTGAGTGCTGGGGAAATAGAGGAGCAGGTGCCCATCATGGCTCTGAGAGCGGCCTGAGAGGGGCAGCTGAACTCACCTCTGCGCAAACCCACTAATCCCACCATAACTGTGAGGTGGGATGGCACCATTTTATAGCTGACTATATCAAATGCTATGGAAAGGTCTAGCAATAAGAGCATGAGCATACAACCCTGTCCATAGCCGAGACGAGATCATCCCTCAGGGCCATCTCTGTTCCATGTCCTAACCTGAACCCTGCTTGGGAGGGGGTCCAGGATATTGGCAGTATCTAGGAGTTAAGCTTCCCAGTTAGTTTGCTTAGGAACTGGAGGTTAGACAATAGGTAGCAGTTGGAGAGGTCGGTCGCATCATGCAATGGTTTCTTAAGTGTACTGGCTGCATTGTGATGTGCTCTGGGACCACAATAGATTTCCCTTCTCAAATAAAGTGGCAACAATCTCAGTCCATAGGGATTCCAGTTGCTCTCAACGCTCTTCCACAAACCAAGAAGGGCATGGGGCCAGAGCTGCAGACGGTGGCTGTTTTACCACAGTGCTTCCAGAATTCCATTGTGCGAATGAACCAACTTCACATGAGGGAAGGTATCATATTCTCAGGCCTATGACGGTTGTACGGATTCAGGTGCCCCAAGATGCCATTTCTGCTACCAGAGAGTTTCTCTGAGATGTAGGCTGATAGCTTGTCACTGGAAGAGACACCGTTTTCTGGAGCTGAGAGGAGGCATTCCATGGTAACCAGGCTATTTAACATTGACAGACTTCTCAGAAGAGGCCTGTCTGAAGGAGGGCTTTGAAGGAACAATGTGCATGCAATTTCTGTGTGGTGGGGTAATATGGAAGAAATTAAAGGGATCAAGGAGGTGGGAGAAGCAAAGGATGCAGGATGCGGCGTGGGAGGGAATGAGAGCTGAATGTAGGCAAGAGGAAAGCAGTACAGGGCCTTGAGAAGGGGTAAGGATGAGAAGCTTGAATCCAAAGTAGAGAGAAGCCAGTGGACCTAAAGAAAGGCATGAGAACAGGTGTTCAACCAGAGAAGGAAGAGGATTTCAGAAGGAGAGGGAAAGGATTCCAGCATTTTGGATTGGGAGGAAGAAATTTGAGGCAGAGAGAAAAGTTTGGTGATGTTTCCTCAAGAGCCATTAGCCGTGCCTTTAAATTTTCCAGGATGACCCTCTCCAATCAGAATGAAAAGAGGAAGGGCACAGAACTTTCTCAAGGCCCAAGTGAAGTACGTACGTGTCTGAACGAGGTGTGAGGAGCAGCGCTTGCTCCCGTTTCTTCCAAGTATTCATCCCAGTTGAAGTCGGTCTCCTCGATGCTAGAACCTTCATCTGTTTGGGGGGGGAAAAGCAACATAAAATTAGAACATGGTTAATGCAGGCAATAAACTACACAATGGTATCGGCCAAAAGTGGGAAATTGGCAGGCAGTAAAACCTCCACACAAGATTTAAAAAAACCCACTGTTTTAATAGTTATGCATATTTGGATTCCATGGGTTTTACTGCATTTCCAAGATATTATTTGGTATGCTGGTTTTAGCAGTTACGCCTCCAGAGACTCTGCCTTTGTGGGCCAGTTGGGTGAGCGAACAGAAACCACTGTACCCGGCAGTGCAAGAGAGTCCGCACTATTTCATAACTCTTTTTATAATGTTCTCATTAAACTTTCACGTCTCCTCCATCAGACACGATGAGTGTACGTTGTGCAGTACAGTGGATAAACATGCCAAACAAATAATAAAGTCTATGCCCCAATGCATTTCTGAACTAAGGGCCATGAGCCAGATCCTCAGCTGCCGTAAGTTACAGTACTGCCATTGAAGCCAATGCAGGGATAGAGATTTACACCACGTTAGCATCTGCCCCCCTGCTGGGTGCACTATTACAAAGAGGTTCGTATCTATGTGCAATGCTGCCTTTTGCTGGATGGAATCAGAACTACTCAACTGCATATCATAGGCCCTATAATGCTAACAACTAGGGGAAATTCCGCTTTTATTTCATTAGTCAGAAGCTGAGCTTTGAAAGCAGGAGCTCTGCTGTGGCTGTGAAGAGCCAGATGATGGAACTCAGGTGCCATCTCCCAGTTTCCCATTACAGCTACTTATAATTTTTTCCCTTTCTACCACATCTTTCATGTGAAAACCTGAAAACACTGTACAAACAATTAACTGATCCTCACAACATCCCATGAGCTATGTAATGCTACCCCCATGTTACGGATGGGGAAACTGAGGCACAGATCATTTTCGTATCTAGCATGAGATCACACAGGAAATCAGCTGCAGGGCTAAGAACAGAATCTAGATCTTCTGACTCTCAGGCCTCTGGATTAACCCTTATATACTCCATCCCACAGCTAAAGATCCATAATTATTCACAGGTTTTGCTACATATCTGTATAGCCCCTAGCAAAATGGGACTAAGGTCTCAAAGTGCTGCTGAAATACAAATAATACAAATTACAAACAAATCTTCTTGCACTTACAGAAAATCAGCCAAATCTGATTGCTTTTATTTTACTTTAAAATAATGTTTCCAGGCAATCTTGGAAGAACGGTTTCAACCCAGAGCAAATATTTACAGTCTAATAGTGAGGCACTGCAATAAGCATTTATCAGGCAAACTCTGAGAGACCCTTTTCCTTCCAAAGCATTCATCAGCATGGCCATGATGTAATTAAAGTGCCCCATGACAAACTGAATGAAGAAACCTCCCCAGACAGTTTTATGAAGAAAACGGCAGGGCTAATTTATTGCAATTACTGCTACAGGTCTCCCATTTTCAAGATCCGAAAGTTATATCATGTAAGAGGAATGTCTCATTATTAAAAGGAAAAGGAATAGGTTATATTTGCTGCCGATGTAGCCAGACACACATCTGAGAAAAAAAAAAGATGACAGCAGAGCTGGGTTTTCTAATCTTAACCAGCATGGGAAAGGGGTTCAGAGAAGAAATCACAGCCCTATTTACTGTTAAATACACTAGAACTTCTTTTGAATACTGGGTTATGAAGACTGAGTCCTGAGGCCAGTTTTGTTCAACATCTTCATTAATGATCTGAATGACGGGATGGATTGCACCCTCAGCAAGTTCACAGATGACACTAAGCTGGGGGGAGAAGTAGATGCGCTGGAGAGTAGGGATAGGGTCCCTAGTGACCTAGATAAATTGGAGGATTGGGCCAAAAGAAATCTGATGAGGTTCAACAAGGACAAGTGCAGAATCCTACACTTAGGACGGAAGAATCCCATGCACTGCTACAGGCTAGGGAACAACTGGCTACGTGGCAGTTCTGCAGAAAAGGACCTGGGGATTAGAGTGGACGAGAAGCTGGATATGAGTCAGCAGTGTGCTCTTGTTGCTAAGGCTAATGGCATATTGGGCTGCATTAGTAGGGGCATTGCCAACAGATTGAGGGACGTGATTATTCCGCTCTATTCAGCACTGGTGAGGCCACATCTGGAGTATTGCATCCAGCTGGGCCTCTCCACTACAGAAGGGATGTGGGCAAATTGGAGAGAGTCCAGCAGAGGGCAACAAAAATGATTAGAGGGCTGGAGCACATGACTTATGAGGAGATGCTGACAGAACTGGATTTATTTAGTCTGCAGAAAAGAAGAGTGAGGGGCGGATTTGATAGCACCCTTCAACTACCTGAAGGGGGGTTCCAAAGAAGATGGAGCTAGACTGTTCTCAGTGGTGGCAGATGACAGAACAAGGAGCAACGGTCTCTGGTTGCAGTGGGGGAGGTCTAGGTTGGATATTAGGAAACACTATTTCACTAGGAGGGTGGTGAAGCACTGGAATGGGTTCCCTAGGAAGGTGGTGGAATCTCCATCCTTAGAGGTCTTTAAGGCCCGGCTTGACAAAGCCCTGGCTGGGATGATTTAGTTGGGGTTGGTCCTGCTTTAAGCAGGACTAGATGACCTTCTGGGGTCTCTTCCAACTCTAATCTTCTATGATTCTATGATTCTCCCTCACCTGTGCTACTTCAACCTGGTGTAACTACATAGGTGTAAATCAGGAATAACTCAGTTGAAGAGATTTCTGATAATAGGTGGCTCTTCAATCTAGCAGGAAAAGGCATGACAAGATCCAATGGCCGGAAGCTGAAGCTAGACAAATTCAGTCGAGAAAGTAAGGTGCACACATTTTTTCAACAGTGGAGGGTAATGAACCATTAGACCAACTTATCTAAGAACATGGGGAATCTCCAGCACTCAAGACTGGATGTCTTTCTAAAAGAGATGCTATAGCCCAAACAACAGTGATGGGCTTGAGGCAGAGACTACTGGGTGAGGTTCCATCACCTGTGTTATGCAGGAGGTCAGGATGGATGATGATAGTGGTCTCTTCTAGCTTTAAAATCTAATGACTCTATGGTCATGTCTACACAAAACACTTACTGTGCGGCAAGCTGGGATATAAATCTACAATGCTCAAGGTCACATGTGTCAGTGACAGAGCCAGGAATTTAACCCAGATCTCCCATACCCTAAGCATCACTAGACTGAGCTATGAAATCAGGCTCTCTTTGCATTCAGTAGTAAGATGGGTGCAGTACAGTGACACACCTAAAAAGTATCTGTTTTAAAAATCAAAATGAAAAGGGCAAGATTGAGCCAGATAGGTTGCTTGGAGGGCCAGGCCGCCTAGCAGTTATTGCACCAGACCTCCAGCTGCCATCAGGATGGTAGAGGTACCTGGTTCCTGACCCTAAGCCAGGAATCTTCTGGCCTCCACCCACATATGGGTGTCAGCCCTTAAGGGGTTGTGGTAGGGAGACCCAGGCACTCCTTCTCCACCAGGTCCCAGCCCAGGGCCCTGTGGGAAGCAACAGTGGCAAGGTCCTCCCTGCAGAGAGTCTATGTTTGCAGTTCTGGACCACTTCCTATCTATAGATCCCTTCAGTTTGGGGCATGGCCCCTAGAGTCCAAACAGTCAGTTACTTACAAAAAAAATAAATAAATAAGCCAAATGGACCAGGGTGCTGCTCGTTCTCAAGGGGGTGGTGGCTGGAGAAGGCTCTGCCTGTGGGCCTTACCTGTCCGAGGTGCCCCTCTCAGGCTCAACCTTCTGACTGGCTTCCCAGAGAAGGATTCCTCTCTCTTGCAGCCTGTCCAGCACCTGTGCCTGAGCTCCTGGAGCAGGCTCAGCACGCCTAGTGGGTGGGGACTAACAGGGCTCAGTATTGCCTTTTAACACGTTTGGGTCCACATTGGGTTTGTATACCCCATCACACTGAGATGGAGGGCCTCCAGGGGCTGAGCACCCCTCCTGCTGCAGAGACTTCAGGCCTTTACTCTCAGTCCTTCCATTTCATTCTGACACAGCAGAAGGCGGATTCCTCTACAGACTTTATCAGGAAATTACTTTTACTGTGTCTGTAAAAATAACATCAGGGAACCCGTTTATCATGGGTTCAGTGTCTTGTTTTGCTCAGTTTCATTACAGAGAAATGGAAGGGACTGAAAATTCCCCAAAACCTTGTGTTGTTTCTGTTTCTTTCCTGAAGTTCTGCAGTAGCATCGGCTGCGACCACAGTCAGGTTGCCTAGGAGTTAGGCCAGGAACAGAGAGTCAGGACATTCTATTCCCAACTCTATCAGTGATTTACTGTGTGCCCATGGGCAAGTCATGTAACCTTTTTCTGTGCCTGGGTTTCCAAAATCAATTTTTGCTGATCTCTGTAAAATGCTTCAAATCCCTCAGATTGAAAGGAGCTATATAAATGAAAAGTATTTAATAATATTATAATTATTATTATTCTAAAGAGTGGTTTTCACAAAGCCATGCCATCTACCAGTACTCAAATCAACATTCCAAGGGTAAAAACCTAGCTGCTGAAGTCGCTGGCAAAACTCCCATTTATTCCAAGGGGTGGAGTGTCAAGATTTCACCCCAGGTGACTGGGTGATGGCTAATTTTATGATGTGCTTACATTGGTGGGTTTCAGTTATGGATCCTTTTGCTCTAGGTTCTTTTTTGGTGAAACAGTCACACCTGTCTAACCTACCTTACATTTCATGTTTGTGTGGGCCTCGGTGTGCAAACAAAATAAATAGTAATGAGCTGCTACCATCTCAATGGTTTTGAAGTGCTCTGGGATCATCAGTTGATAGATGCCATAGAAATTAAAGGAACTTCAATAAAACTGCAGCCATCTAGGACTTCACTGTTAACACTATAGGCCACGTGACTACGGGAAAAACCTCAGAGTGAAAAAAGAACCTGGATCCTTTGTTCAGAAAGCCCAAATTCCCTACCAGCCTATCTGTTGGATAACTCCCTTTAATTCTTAGCTGTATAGAGTCTAAGGCACACAGCTAAGCAGTTCTGATTCTATATTGTATCTATTCCTATGTTCTAGCTAGTTATGTTACTTTATCAATGAAAGAACATAAGAACGGCCATACTGAGTCAGACCAAAGGTCCATCTAGCCCAGTATCCTGTCTTCCGACAGCAGACAATGCCAGGTGCCCCAAAGGGAACGAACAGAACAGGCAACCACCAAGTGATCCATCTCCTGCCACCCACTCCCAGCCTCTGGCAAACTGAGGTTAGGGATACCACCCATGCCCATATTGGCTAATAGCCATTGATGGACCTGTCCTCCATTCAGGGCCATCTCTAGACACTGTGATGCCCTACACAGCCCCAGGCCTACGCGGGGGAGGAGGAGGCTGAGCTGAAGGTCTGCGGGGGGTAGGAGAGAACCGCCCCCCAGCACAAGCCGGAGGCACGGCTGGAAGCTGGCAGAGTGGAGAAGGTTGGGGCCAGGTCGCTACACTTCCCGCCGCCCAGTGAGTGCAGGGCGCGCCCGATCCCTGCTACAGTCCCCGAGGACGTAGTTCAGGTGAAGGGATGGAGTGGGGGCGGGGCTAGGGCAGAACAGGGGTGGGAAGAGGCAGGGCAGAGCGGGGACAAGGGCTATGGGTAAGGAGTGGAGTGGGCGCACGGCAGGAGTGGGGGCAGCTTTTCTGGCTGCCTCAGCTGGCCGGGGGATCGGGCTGGCCACTGGAGCAGCACGCAGCTGCACAGGGCACCAGGAAATTTGGGGCAATTTGGTGCCTTACACAGCTGCGTAGTTTGCGTATGGGTAAGGATAGCCCTGCCTCCATGAATTTATCTAGTTCTTTTTTAAAAAAACACTATTATAGTCTTGGCTTCACAACATCCTCTGGCAAAGAGTTCCACAGGCTGACTGTGTGACCTGTGAAGAAATACTTCCTTTTGCTCGTTTTAAACCTGCTGCCTATTAATTTCATTTGGTGACCCCTAGTTCTTGTGTTATGAGAAGGAGTAAATAACACTTCCTTATTTACTTTCTCCACAGCAGTCATGATTTTATAAACCTCGATCATATCCCCCCTTAGTTGTCTCTTTTCTAAGCCGAAAAGTCCCAGTTTTATTAATATCTCCTCATATGGAAATTGTTCCATATCCCTAATCATTTTTGTTGCCCTTTTCTGAACCTTTTCCAATTCCAATATATCTTTTTTGAGATGGGGCGACCACATCTGCACTCAGTATTCCAGATGTAGGAATAACATGGGTTTATATAGAAGCAATATGATATTTTCTGTTTTATTATCTATCCCTTTCTTAATGATTCCCAACATTCTGTTTGCTTTTTTGACTGCTGCTGCACATTGAGTGGATATTTTCAGAGAACTATCCACGATGACTCCAAAATCTCTTTCTTCAGTGGTAACAGCTAATTTAGACCCCACCATTTTATATGTAGAGTTGGGATTATGTTTTCCAATGTGCATTACTTTGCATTTATCACCATTGAATTTCATCTGCCATTTTGTTGCCCAGTCACCCAGTTTTGTGAGATCCCTTTGTAACTCTTCGCAGTCTGCTTTGGACTGCAAAGATCTGTCTTGGATTCCAATCTGGAAATAGAAAACCGAGGGAAGGATGTGCCAGCATTTAGGGCACTAGTCTAGGACTTGAGAGACCCTGCTTCAAGCCCCTGCTCTGTTACAGGCTTCTTGTGTGACCTTGGGTAAGTCACTTAGCCTCAGTTCCACATCTGTAAAATGGGGATAGTAATATGTCACAAGGGTGGCATGAGGACAGATATATTAAAGGTAGTGAGGCATTCAGATCCTGCAGGGCCGCCCAGAGGATTCAGGGGGAGCAGGGGAGCTGCGGCGCTTGTACTCAAGCGGCGGCGATCCGGGTCTTAGGCGGCATTTCAGCAGCAGGGGGCCCTTCAGTCACTCCGCATCTTCGGCAGCACTGAAGGGCCCCCCGCCGTCAAAATCCGCCAAAGACCCAGACAGCTGCTGGGCCAGGGCTCGCGGGGCCCCTGCAGGGCCCAGGGCAAATTGCCCCTCTTGCCCCCGCCCCGGGCAACCCTGAGATCCTTTGGTGATCGGAGCCGAGTAAGTACCTTAGTTAGACAGATAAATTCAGATCATTTTACAGATGAGAAACTGGGTTAAGTTTATGTGATGATTTTGGGTGTAATAGCCGGTGAGCATCAGAAGCCAGACTGACTGGTGAGAAGAGACAGCACTTTGATTATCTCCATAAGCACTCAGCTGAAACTGACTGACTGTTCAGGTTTCTGGAAATCACTAGTTCATGCTCAGAGAATTTAATACACACATTAGCAGAGTGCCTCCCCTTGTAATCTGCTAGCTGTCCTTAGAAGAGCGGGGAAGGTGATGTTTCTACTCATTGCATGGGTTTTCTGTGTGCATACTTAAGAACAATGGTTCTATACCAGAACTCCATGCTACATCCCTCCCCTCTACTCTGGTCCCATCTAGACAGGATCTTCCCCCACCCCACCATCACCACAACCACCACCTCTCCATTAACAATATGGGAAGGGCAGCATGCTCATGAGCCCATGACATCAGCTCACGTCACCAAGCTTGAAAAGAGATGCTTAGGAATTCAGTAAAATTAACTGACTAGCTAGGACCACAGATGTCAACAATAACAACGTGGCCCATGGTTGCTCACGACCTCAAAGTTATCATCCCTACCCAGCCCAGCAGGTTGCTTGGAACTTCACGACAGCAACAAGCTGAGAAATAATACTTCTGTGGAGCCCAAGAGCCGCTCCAGAATGCAGTAAACATTAGGTATATTCCCCTACCCAGTGTTCACCGCCTTGACTCTTCTCTACATCTCTCTCCTCTAGTCCCATCTAGCCAGGATCTTTCTGATCCCCCTACCCCGCAATGACCACCAACACCTGTGCTATGCTCCAATACAATTTTGCCTCTTATAACCCTTCCCAGGAAAGTGCACTTAACAAGCGGTGCTGCCTTCCCCCTTGCTTGTGGTTCTGGGAAAGCCTTTTAGCTTAAACAGGGGGAAAACTGAATTCCTGTCCCCGGAGCCCTCCTCCCTATGAGCATGTGGGATTTCTCACAGGCTAAGGAAGGGAACAGAGTGGGAACCGCTTGTTAAACACTTGGCAGCTCATCACTAAAAGCTGGTTTCTCAGATGTCTGCACCAGAGTTTCCTCAAACGCTGAGGCCTGTTTCTCCCCAAGGGAGATGGAGGCAAGGACAGGGAAAGTGAGCAAAACAACAAGACTGTTTTTCCTCTCCTGACTGGAGTGTTGTCACAACGGACTCCACAAAAACCAGGGCCAGTGACTGCATGAGGAATGGAAATACTTACTGCTTACGACACAGGAAAGGATCCGGCGGGGAAGAATCATAGAAATGTAGGGCTGGAAGGGATCTCATCTACTCCATCCTCCTCCCTCACTGAGGCTGCACAAATGAACCTACACCATCTTTGATAGGTCTTTGTTCAACCTGTTCTTCAAACCTCCAGTGATGGGGATTCTACATCCACTCTTGATGACCTATTCCAGTGCTTAACTACCTGCAGATTAAACCCATTACTTCTTGTCCTACCTTCAGTGAACATGGAGAATAATGGAGCACCCCTTCCCCCCATTTATAATAGCCCTTAGCTTATTTGAAGACTTATCAGGTCCACCCTCATTCTTCTTTTCTCAAGACTAGCATGCCCAGTTTTTTCAACCTTTCCTTACAGATCAGGTTTTCTAAATTTTTTATCATTTTTATTGCTCTTCTCTGGACTCTCTCCAATTGGCCACATCTTTCTTAACGTGTGACACCCTTAACTGGACACAATAATCCATCTGAGACTTCACCAGTGCCAAACAGAGTAGAATAATTACTTCCAGTGTCTTACATATGGACACTCCTATTTATACACCCCAGAATGTTAGCCTTTTTCACAACTGCATCATATTCTTGGTTCATATTCAATTTGGTATCCACTGTAACCCCAAGATCCTTTTCTGCAGTACTACTCACTAGCCAGTCATTCCCCATTTTGTAGTTGTGTATTTGATTTTTCCTTCTCGCATGCAGTACTTTGCACTTGTCTTTACTGAATTTCATCTTGTTGATTTCAGACCAATTTTCCAATTTGTCAAGGATGAATTGAATTTTAATCCTGTCCACCAAAATGCCTGCAACCAGTGTGGTATCATCCACAAATTTTATAAACTCTTATCCAAATTATTAATGAAAAATATTGAATAGTACCAGACCCAGGACCAACCCCTGTGGGACTCACTTGGTAGGTCCTCCCAGTTTCACAACAAACCGTTGATAACTACTCATTGGCCTTTCAACCAGTTGTGCATCCATCTGATAGTAATTTGATCTAAACCACATTTCCCTAGTTTGCTTATGAAAATGTCATGGGGGACTGTGTCAAAAGCCTTACTGAAATCAAGATATATCAGATATACTGCTTCTGCCCCATCCAGTATGCCAGTAACCCTGTCAAAGAAGAAAATTAGGTTGGCTTGGCATGATTTGTTCTTAACAAATCCATGTTGGCTATTTCTTATCACCCTATTATGCTCTATGTGCTTACAAATTGATTGTTTGATCATTTGCTCCATTATCTTTTCAGGAATTGAGGTTAGGCTGACTGGTCAATAATTCCCTGGGTCCTCCTTTCCACCCCCCACCTCCCTGCCTGTTGAAAATGGGTATTAAGTTTGCCCTTGATGAGTCCTCTGGAACCTCACCCATCCTCCATGAGTTCTCAGAGATAATCACTAAAGTTCAGAGATTGCTTCTGCTAGTTCCCTAAATCCCTAGGGTAAATTTCGTCAGGCTCTGTCACCCTGAATACATCTAACTTATCTAAACATTCTTCATTCTTTAACCTGTTCTTTCCCTATTCTGGCTTACACTCCTTCCCCCTTGTTGTCATCGTTAATTGTGTTACACATCTGGTCACAATCAACCTTTTTAGTGAACACAGTAGCAAAATAGGCATTAAACACCTTCGCTTTCTTGGTGTCTTCCATTATTAGCTCATCTTCCCTGCTAAGTAGTGAACCTACACTTTCATTCCTCTTTCTCTTGCTTGTAATGTATTTGTAGAACCTCTTCTTACACCTAGCAAGGGGCATAAGGCAGTATCTCATTTTGTGCCTTAGCCTTTCCGATTTTGTCCCTATGTGCACGCACTATTCTTTTATACTCGTCTTTAACAATTTGTCCATGTTTCTACTTTTTGTAGGGCTCCTTTTTGATTTTCAGGTCATTAAAGAGCTCCTGATGGAGCCACATTGGTTTCCATCTCTTCCCAGTAGTCCTCCTTCACAGAATAGCATCCGATGGTAAAGAAAGCCAAAGGCCTCCTGTTGACATCATCTGTGCAACCACACATTCTTCTCCAAGATGTATCTGTCCCTGCCTGGACTCTTACCTTCAGCTGGCACAATGGACAAGAACACATCCTGCACCCCCAACTCTTTAACCCTTGCTCCCAGAACTCACTGCTGATCCGCTTAGGGCCATATTACTGTTTCTTTAAGGGCCCAGAGCCAAGAGCCTGCAGAGAGGGTGGGGGCAAGGTTTCCCTTCTCCACCTGAACCAATGGGGAATGAGCTGGGAGAAGGGGACCAGTATAAATACTGCCTCCTCCCACATAGCAGGGCAGACGCCAGGAGACATCAGCAGGGAAAGGCTGGCCTGCTGAAGACTCTGAAGCCTGATGGCTAATTAGGAAAAGGGGCCTGCTAAGGAAGAAGCTGGCAAAAGCCTTGCAACTAGCTAACCTCATAACCCAGCTCCAAACAGGAGAGGACAAGAAGCTCAGAGGGCCCAGAGAAGGGCAGAAGATGCTTCAAGTGCTTGATTTTGTTTGTAGTTCTGAGCTCTACTGAAGGGCCAGAGAGAAATCCTGAGACCTGCTACTCTGGAGAGAAGAGTGTGATGATTTTTTTTTCCATTCACTCCCATGGTGAGTTGAAAGGACTTTGCTGCCGGCCTGAGGGAAGCCAGGGGAAGGGACTTCAAAGTGGCCAGCTTGGGGTCTGACCATTTACAGCTAGACTTGGACACCCCAGAAATTGACTGAATTTTTAAGTGATCGGAGGGCTAGGCCACAGAAGGCCCAGACAGACAGAGAAGGACAACAGGAAGAGATGATGAAGGGGAAAGTATGACAACCCCACACCTACCCACAAGGGGGCATGCCAGAGTGACCACTGCCATCACAAGGAGCCGTTCCCACTCTCAGTCACCACCCCAGATCTGACACAATTCACAATGATTTTTTTTTTTAATCATTCTCAACTGACTGCTGTTTGGGGTTCAGGTGTCCACAGAAGCTTCCTTCATAACTGGCAATCCCAGAAAAAGTGCTCTATGGAGGCTGAACTCCCTTCTCTCTCTGCAGAATGTGGCTGGGGCACAAGGACCCAGGGCCGAACCAGGGACCTCCAGAGCTGAAAGGCTACGCCTCTACAGCTTAAGCTAAGACCCATATCCTCTGTGGAGTGGGCATAGGAAATGGGGAGACACATAACACATACTGAATAGTGGCTTACATACCTCTTCTGAACAGAAGCACGTCCCAGACATTTGAGGCCCACAGCAGTTCACATCCCAAACAAGCTGCCACATACACAACCACTACCATCTTAGCCAAAACTGGAGACCACCAGAACTATAAACAGGAGTTTAAGCTAAAGAGCCAGGCTGTCTACATGGGGACTAGATTCATATTCTCTAAGGACTGGGCATACTGCCTAATGGGTTATGCTTGTGCGGCTGCAACCTGTGTTCTGTGAATAAATAGAGAACTTCCGTCTGTAGGGCTGATGACCTGGTGCCTTTCATGATGAACCTTTAATTCACTTCCCTTTTACAAGGCATCAGATGCAATTTGCTGGGTCATGGACAAAGTGGCGGAAAGCAAAAAGCCTCCAAGGTGACAAATCTATTCAGTTCAGATGTCACTGCCCATTTACACTGACCTTGGATTCCTACCATGAAAACCGAGGTGAAATACAAAAAAAGGGCCTAATATCAGCTTTCTAAAGAGCAAAATGAAATCCCTGTTGCCCATGGAAGTAGAGCAATGACTGGATGTTGTGGATGTGAATGTTGATGGTCAAGAGATAGAAACCTTGAGTGACTGAATTCCTATGGACAAGGGACAGCCTGAGAAGAGGCAAAGAGAGGATCAAATAAACCACTCGAGGAGAATCTGAAACGCAAAGAAAAGCAGTTTGAAACTATTCAGTAGCCTCCAAAGAGCTCAGGGACCAATTCTGCCAGTTCCCCACTGCTTCCTACAAGGTGCTGTGCCATGTTAGAAGCTCCCAGCATCATGCCCTTAGAATCTTATTCTCCAGGGTGCTCAGCAGATTGGAGCCTTCCGGGATCTTATCTCTGATGCAAGCATTGGAGCAGAAGCCAGATGCTTTGGAGAGGATATGCAAAGAAGATGCGGGAGCTAGAGGAGTTCAAAACCTAGCAAAATAACCCATCCACTGCAGCATCAAAGCTTAGAGAACTGTGAGGCTTTCACTTGTAAACAGAGGTTGGATGCATAAAGCAAAGGCTTCCAAGGTTTTTCAGGTGTGATTAAAAATATAAAGTTACAATTGGCCAATCTGTTTGAGTTTCTTTCAAATATAATGCAGAGCTATCAATTCTTTTCTTCAAGAGGCTTATCAGGAAGGTGAACAACAGAACATTAACAGCATGGTCTGAAAGAAGAGATCCAATAAGTCCTGAAAAGGCATCGAAGGGGATTTTAAAAGCATTCACCACTGGCCTAACTCTGCTTTTCTTGAAGCAAATGGGATTTTAATCATTGACTTCAAAGGGAGTGATGGTTAAATGTCCATTGGCTTCCATGGGAAAAGAGTTAGGCCAACATTGAGCACTTCTGAAATTCCTCCTCTAATTCTTTCAGCATACAGCCTCGGGGGAATGGTCATTTCATTCACCAGGAGCGCAAGGAGAGTGCAAAACCTTTAAACAACTGGGGCCAGAGTTGCAGAATTCTCAGCACCCACCAGCCCGCACTGAGAACACTCCAGGTTCTCAGTGCAAGCTACCGGGGCACTGAGCTCATTAGAAAATCTGACCCTCCGGCTGACATTTATAACTCAGTATCATTTTATCATCAGCGAACCTCATGGAAACCTCCGATTGTTGGGAAAAGGATTTAGCATTATCAGCCCCAGGACGAATGCGACAATGTAAGACGCACGTATCAATCTGTTTACAGAAGATGAGCTGTACAATACTGGTTATTATTTAGTGTGGATTGCAGAAGCCCTTACCATCAGCAGCGCCCCAGAGTATTAGTCACTACATAACCCAGTGGTGTGCAAATTTTTCTCATCGCACCGCCCCTTCCCTTTAACAGAATCTGTCCATGCCTCCCCCCAACCCACCCACCCGTTACTGCACAGCCAAGCCTTCCTCAGCAGCGGAGCTTGGGCTGAAGGCGGAGCTGGGGGCAGAACTGGGGATGGGGAGGAGCTCGGGCAAGAGGCGGAACTAGCGTGGGGGCAGAGAGGGAATGAGAGCAACACTGGGCTGGCAGAACACGGGGGGAGTGAGGCAGATCTTGCCTGGAAGTGGAGCTGGGCTTGGAGGCAGAGCTGGGCTGGGGGCAGAGTGGGGCCAGGGGCATGGCGCTCCCAACCTGCCCCTTCCACGCGCTTCCCTCCCCCACAAAACATTCCTCCATGCCCCCTACAGTTTGGGGACCACTGATATAAACACATCGTTTTACTATGGGTATGTTTACATTACAACCAGAGGCGTGACTGCAGCATGTGTAGACACACCTGAGCTAGCTTTTATCTAGCTAACTCAAGTAACAACAGCAACTAAGCCTCGGCAGCATGAGGCCGAGAGTATTTACTTGACTGGCTAAGCCCATGCTGCTGCTGCCACATCACTGCTTTTTTAATTTGAGCTATCAAAAATCAAAGCTAGCTCGGGGTATGTCTACACATGCTGCAGTCACATCTCTTATCACAGTGGAGACATAGCCACAGTCCCTTCCCTGCAGCGCTTACAACCTAAACAGGGTGGGAGAAAAGGATACAACATGCAAGCAAAACACAGGGAACGGAGACGCTAACTGGTAGTGACTGGCCAAGGTCACAGAGAAGAACCATTGGCAGAGCTGGCAACTGAACCCAGGAGTCCTGGGTCCCTGTCCAGAACCTTAATAGCAAGACCATCATCACTCCTAAGAAAGAGCCTTCAGCTTCCCAAGTTTGCAAAAATAAAGAGCTAGAAACAGCTGTACCAATAGTTCTGTGGCCGTGTATTAAATCGTCCCGGATGATTCACCCCTGTGCAAAGAGCCAGAACAAAGTCTATGTGCCACTTAAACCTTATTTTGAGTAGTCAAGTGGGACTGAAGTGCTGCACAGGCCGCATGCTGGTGCTCCGCACACAGCGGAATTTCACCCCAAACGAGGCTGTAGTCACGGATTCCAAGCTCACTTTGCAAAGCTTAAAGAAAGATCCTTAGAGAATTGAATCAAATTTGTAAGGCTAAGATTATGTCTTGGAGGTCGGGGAAGACATGGATTCTGTGACTTCCAGAGACCGCCATGACATTTTCTGCTTCGGCCCTGGGGCAACAGGGCAGGAGCTGTAAGCCCCCGCAGGCAGGGCCCCCCCCACAGCTCTCAGCCAACACGGGGAGACCTGGAGCTCTGAGCCACCATGGGTGTTGGGGGGACCTCTTCAGCCACAGGAGGACCCCAGAACTCCAAGCCACTGCAAGCAGCGGGGGGAACCCTGGAACTGTCAGCCACAGTGGCAGCAGGGGCTGGACGCTACCTCTTCCCTCCTATAGCAGGTCTCAGGCTCTCATCCCCTCATTAGACCCATTTTATCACAGTTATTTTTAGTAAAAGTCACGGACAGGTCACAGGCTCCCACGAATTTTTGTTTATTGCCTATGACCTGTCCCTGACTTTTAGTACAAATAACTGTGACAAAATACTAATCTTATCTATAAGTCCTTGTGCCGCACTCATCATCATAGTCTAGGAGCACCTTCCAGTAGTGCATTAAACATCAAGCACACGTTTGTTCTCTCATCTTCTCCCCAGGGACAGAAGCGCATGCAGTGGAGATACACCCCTTAGCACCATTTGAGAAATGTATTGCACGCTCTGGTAAAACATACAGGACAAAATCTAAATAAAAACATACAGGACAAAAAAACATTCTAGAAAAAGTTGATCAATCCAGCTGATCCAAATAAAGGAAAAACTTCCAAACATATTTTTAAAATTTTGCTTTTCTTCCCCAAAAATTTACAAAGGGTTGAAAAACAAAAAGGAAACTGTCAAAAGTTTTGCCAATTTTCCTCCAAATGTTGTTGAATTTTGAAAAATTTCATCTTGCACAAGAAAATCTGTTTTATTTACTTAAAAGTGAAACGGACGTGGAAAACAAGAGCTCACCTGAATCAAACTGTTCTCTGTTCCCATTGGCTGGACTCTGACCCTTCTCCTGGGATAGGGATAGATGTTGAGTCTCTTGCATGGCGGAAATCAAAGACATCCTAGTTTCCATTGCTCACAATAAGATTTCTTCCTTTCCTAATTCATCATGTAACAAAAATGTCCTAAAGGAGAGTAAAAGAGAATAAATGAGCAGCCTATTTTCATAGAATCATAGAATATTAGGGTTGGAAGGGACCTCAGGAGGTCATCTAGTCCAACCCCCTGCTCAATGCAGGACCAAACCCCAACTAAATCATCCCAGCCAGGGCTTTGTCAAGCCTGACCTTAAAAACCTCTAACGAAGGAGATTCCACCACCTCCCTAGGTAATTCATTCCAGTGCTTCACCACCCTCCTAGTGTAAAAGTTTTTCCTAATATCCAACCTAGACCTCCCCCACTGCAACTTGAGACCATTACTCCTTGTTCCATCATCTGGTATCACAGAGAACAGTCTAGATCCATCCTCTTTGGAACCCCCGTTCAGGTAGTTGAAAGCAGCTATCAAATCCCCCCTCATTCTTCTCTTCTGCAGATTAAATAATCCCAGTTCCCTCAGCCTGACCAAGTAAATACACTTCGCTAGCTCTTCAACGTTTTCTTTTGAGTCACCCAGCATTTTGATTGCTGTAATTAATTTATGTACTTCTGTGGCTTTTATCATTACAATATCTGAGCACCAATTAAGTTATCCTTTGGGATGGGGATGATAATAGTTCTCTATTTACCCATGAATAACAGATTAGGGTCCAATCCAAAATCCACTGAAATCAATGGGATTCTTTCATTGATGTCAATGGGCTTTTCGTCAGTCTATTGGGGACTTGAACAAGGTTATATAGGGAGCCTATGGCTGAACTAGGGATTTGGTTCAGTACAGTGCCTTAACCACAAAACCCATCGTTCCTCTGCTACATCTCTAACCTGTTCCTGAAGTAGTTCTGGATACTTGATCTTAACAGGGCCAAGTGCTGAAAAGCAGCATGGTCTAGTATGGAGAGTAACAGGCTATAAATCTGGAAACCTGGGTTCTTTTAAACCAAACTGCCACTGTGATGCTGAGCCATGGCTCTGTCTCCGCACAATGCACTATCCAGAGCAGCTCAGCCAAGCAGCTGATCTAAGCCAGTGGTAAATCACTACAGCCCTGGAGCAAGGAGATTGCAGGGAAGGATTTTGTGACACGGGGGGTTTCTCTGAGTCACCAGGCCTACCAGGGATGAGGCATCTTACACAATCACCCTCTGCTCAGGGCTGTGCCTTAGAGGTACGATCTAGCACTTGGGCTGTAAACTCTTTGGGGCAGAGGCTGTCTAATTATACATTTGTACGGGGCCCAGCAGAGTGGGGCTTTAATCCTGATGGGAACTTTTGGGTATCACTGGAAGACAAATAGTAAATAATAATAGTTTGTTACCGGAGAAATGTCCTTGTTGGCCTCTTTGTCTATAAAACACCTGGTGCACTTTAGGCACTATATAAATACATGATCATTTTGCCACTTCATCTTTATTTCTCCTGATGTGCACGATACACCATGACTATTTCAAACTCAGGTAACCTCAGAATGTGTACATCTGTCATCCCCAGTGTACATTCTCTTTCAATTAACTATGAAGCTAGAAGCAATCAGTCCACTGGAAGTCAAAAAACACTAATCCTTCAGTAGAGAAGCACTGGAATATTTCCGTAAATATCACAGAATATCAGGGTTGGAAGGGACCGCAGGAGGTCATCTAGTCCAACCCCCTGCTCAAAGCAGGACCAATCCCCAGATCCCTAAGTGGCCCCCCTCAAGGATTGAACTCACAACCCTGGGTTTAGCAGGCCAACATTAATAAGAAATGGGTTACGTATCAGCTTTTTGCATGAAACTTATTTTGAGGGGAGGGGAAAAATGGCAGTTAAAGCTTTTATTTTTCCCTTGGTAGGTTCAGATATTTTTAACCCCCCCCTCCCCCAACCAGACAGTAAGGAAAGATAATCTAGGATTGGAAAAGCAATCAATTTAAAGGTGCCAAAATCAGTCATTTTAAATAGAACTCAAGGGTAACCATATAAATACGAAGCAAAAAGATAAGTTACTCAGTAGTATAGTTAAATCTCGAGAAGTTCCCATTATTTTGACAGGACAAAGATATGAGCTAATGTGAAGTTTAAGGTGTCTGCTCCGACAGCTGTAGTGTTTATACTGGCACGTAGCAAATAACAGTTTCTGTGAAAAGAAATATTGTTACGGAAGGTTAGGCTCTGATCCATTACAAGGGCCCATCTGCATCCCAACCAAGTCAGCAGAGTTCTGCATCAGTGGATCGGATTGCAGAATTGGCTTACGCGGTTTATAAATAAGAGATGTTGAACAAAGCAGCAGAGGAAGAAAAATGTTTTCGCGATTATGTTTAAAAAAAAAAAAAGTCAGTAAAAACAGTCTTGATCTGGAGTTAAACAGTAGTTGCTGCAGCAGTGGGAATAAGAAATCTGGTCCAAAGCCCACTGAAATCAATGGGAGACTTTCCACTGAATGTGCTTCGGAGCAGGCCCAAGGAACAGAAAGTGAAACGTCCATGAAACTGACAAGTACGTTTTCATCGTCCAAGAGGAGGAAATGAACAGAGGCAAAGTAAATGGTCACCAGCGGCAAAGTTTGACTATGAACTTCCTTAAACTCTGGAGCATTTTTGTTTTGGGCTCATCAGGTCAACACATATAAATGGTCAAGAGAAATTCAAAGGGATTTTGTTTACACACGTTCTTTATGTATTTTTACATTACTATGGAACACAGTTTTAAAAAAATAAAAAAGATTGTACTGTGCCACGTACCTCTAAGAAGATTCTTGTAAAGTGTGACCTGGCAATGGTCTATGGCCAATCTTCTCTTGTTGGGAATGGTTACAAGATTGTAATTTAAAGCATTTAAAGTATGATCTGAAAATAAGCCCCAAACTTCCTCTTCAGCAAACCAAAGATGCTCAGGTATTGCTCTGAGCATTTGCGTTTACAGAACTGGCTTTCAGTGAAAGCTGATTTAGGCTGTTTATTAATAAATAATAGTAATAATAATAAACAGAGAAAAAATATTTGGATCCCACCAAGATCAGGGACTCATTGCACTAGGCACAATGGTATTAAAAAAACCCAAACACAGTATCTTCCCTAACGAGCTTACAGTCTAGATAGACAGGACCAACAGGGTATGTCTCCGCAGTGACTAGACACTTGGGCTCCCGGGGCACAGGCTGCGGAGCGGTTTCATTGTTGTGCAGGCTCCTGGGCTCAGGCTAAGGCCGGGGCTCTAGGATCCTGTCAGGAGGGAGGGTCCCAGAGCTCAGGCTGCAGCTTGGAAGCCTACACAGCAACGAAACAGCCCTGCAGACAGAGCTCAAGTCGGCTGGCACAGGCTAGCCGCAGGTTTTTCTTTGCTGTGTAGACATACCCGCAAAGGCTTACATGGGAAAAAGAGGCACAGACACCTGCCCCATGTCACACCGCAGGTCAGTGGTAGAACCCAGATCACCCCAATCCAATGCCCTATATACTGACCACACTGCTTCACAGTGATTGCTGTTATTAATTAATTATTATTAAAATGTATTCATACTAGATCCTTGACAGAAGAGATAGAAACACACAACCCCTGCCCCGAAGGAGCTTACAATCTAAAGCCCCGATCCTTCAAAGTGACGTGCATCGTCAGGACACCCAAACCCTTGCAAAGCTGAAGTCAAAGAAACGTTGCACAGCTCTAGAGGTCCAGCTGTGCAGAGCTGAGTCCATGATCAGGGTTACATGGCAGATGAGATGCTCCAAGTAACAAACAGCAGGGAATGGCCAGGTTTGGAAAGACAATAAGATCACTCAGTGATTCTACCTAGGTGCTTGTCTGACACCCCATCCCCATAGTATCTATGCACATCTCAGGGATTCAGTTAAAGAGGAGATTCATAGGTAACGAAGATGCTAACAGGCTAGCCTGTTCCATCTCCCAGTTAGAAGGGCCCTCCATGGGACCTGGGGTTTAGGAAGTAGGGAATACTGCTGTAGAGGGGTCTAGCTGTCTCCCACCCCATGGGGAGGCAGAGACCCACATGTGAAGGGCATGATCAGACCCACAAGATTGAATTAGTCTGATAAAAAACACACGCCCAGATTCTTCCGTGTTCCAACGCTTGCAATCTTTGGCATTACACTTGATGCCCCAGCTCCTGGAGTTTTGTGAATAAGTGAAAATCTCAGCTTTTATTTAAAAAAAAAAAATTGCCTCAGAGTTGCAGAGACTCAAGCACTCCGTAAAAAAAATCTGAAGGTTTTTAAACCAATCGGATGATTTGGGGAGGCCTCACTCCTAATTTTTGGATGGTGCAGTTGGCAATACTGATTCTTCTACCGTTCAAAGTTAGTCAATGAGACACTGCCCCTCCTAGCTAACACCTGCTCATGCTTAATTTGGCGTCTAATCCCATGCACAGGCAGCAAAAGCAATCTAATAAAAAATAATCTATTCCCCTTGGTTGTTTCTTCCCACTGCTGGCAGACTCACAACTGCACTTCTGTCTCTAGTCTCCTGAGTCGTCGTCTGTATCAATACTGGCTCTTTGCATAAAAGAAGACAGGACCTAGAGTTTCACCATTTTAAATTCCTCCTCTCTTGTCAACTCCAGCTCATTTTTCCTTTTTTATAATCCACACTGAGAGGAGAACCCTGTCCTGATACCCAAACGCGACTCCCTTCACACAGGTCCCTCATTCCCCCACGTTCCTTTGGTGACCTCCTCTCCTTGATCCTTGAAAATTATTTACATCAGAAATGCAGGACCATGGAACTGAGGTCACAGAAAGAGTCCTTTACAATGGACGAAAGACTCCTACAGCATGGTGAGCTTCCTGCAGGAGTCATTGCTGGGCCTTGGGCAGCTTGAGTCGTAACACCCCCACTGACTTTACAAGAACCTGGTTACTTTGGCAACCAACAGGGGCCTTAGAGGGGATGGAACCAGCCCCCGCTCTCCAATAGTATCCCTGTTCAGGGGGTCTCCCCAGCTAACGTAAAGACTTTATGTCAGACTTGCTCCCAGATCCTGCTGTAGGGGGGCTGATCGGGGGCACGCCAGGAGAGGTAGGGAGTGAGTCGGGGATGGATCGGGGGCATGGTCATATGGCTGTTCTCTCTGCAGAGGACTATGGGAAACGGAGCATATATTACAGGGAGCACAAAGACATTTTACCCCCACCTTTTCCTTTCTCCCTGCCACACCCGTTTTTGCCTCAAGTGCACGAACAGTGTCGATCCCTTGGACTTCTAATCACATGTTTGGGGGGGGGGGGGAATTGAACAGTGGAAAATGGAACCACCTATCATATGGAAAACAAAATTGGATCCACCAGAGCTCGTTGGGGCATAGAGCTGTAGTTTCGGTTCAAGCCCATATCTAATGCGTGATTTATAATCTGTAACTTTTAGATGTAAGCTTGACAAGATTTAAACCTGTCGAACTCCAAGTGCTAGAGCTCCATGTCAAAGTGAGAGGGGAAACTGCTTTGGGCTAGCTGGCCAAACAATTGGGTAACTGTGAAATTAGGTGTGGCAGCCCTCAAGGGACAAAGAGGCAGAACCGGGCATCCAGCACAGGTCTGACATACCTTTTTAAATACTACTACAGAGCTGGCCCGGTCACGCCAGCTGACTCCTGCTCTCCTGCCATTCCAGAATACATCCTTCTATGACTTCACAGCTACCAAGGACCTCACTGCTCTATGGAACTAGTCTAGAAGACCTCCAAACTCCATGTGGCAGGGATTTTTAGCCTATGCACGACGGGAGCAGCTGTGGTTGAGTAGCCTAAGCACACAACTGAAAGTGGGTTTGAGGCCTGACTCTGCCACTGACTTGCCATGGGACTTGGTGCAACTCATTAAACCACTATGTGCCTCACTTTCCCCATCTGTAACATGGGGATAATGATTTTCCCCCATCTTTATAACACCATTTAGAACAAGTGGAAAGGGATGTAAGGGCAAATTCATTACCTTGAAAGATTTTATACCCCAAAAGGTATTAAGATGTATAAAACCCTCTTTGGAGGCTGTGATGAGATGGAGAATTCTGGGGTTTGACAGCAGGACAGGAACGGCTCTGAATTTTCTTGGATGCAGTCACAGGATGAGCTGGCCTCTTCACATTAGGCAGGGTCTCAACCTCAGCTTTAGCGCCCAAGGGTCACATGACAGGGACAACATGTGACTAAGAACAGACCTGCTGGGAGCCACCTGGGTGGGAGGGAATTTTTAGGAGAGGCGGGAGTTAGGCTGCTTGGCCCAGGAAGGATCAATGCCACTCCACAGTCTGTTTCTGGCACTTGTCTCAGAAAATAACTTGATTAAACCTAAAGCCTTGGCAAGATACCATAATAATACCGAGCTCTTAAGTGCTTTTCACTATTAGATCTCAAAGTGCTTTACAACAGAGTATCACAATCTTCATTTTACACAGGTGGAAACTGTGGCACTTAGATGTGAAGAGATTTACCCAAGGGCATCCAGGAGACTTGCCGCAGAGCGAGGAACAGACCCTTGGTCTCCTAAGCCCCAGTTCAGTGTGCTCACCACTAGGACATACCACCTCCCACCAAAAAAGGTTTTTGCTCTGCCCAGCATGGGCTACAATACCCATATGCTTTTTCCCCCTCACTTCTCTCAGTCCTTCTCTTAACTCTTCAGATTACTCCAACGCAGTGAACATGTCTATCAGGGCAGTCCCATCAAATGGGTCACATTCGCCCCACTTTTGGCAAGTCATCCCACTGAGTGTTCATGGGATGACATGCACGAATAAGGCAAGCAGTTTGCAGCTCCGAGTGAAATCTGACAATCTAGGTCGAGGCAGCTTCTCAATAACCCCACACTTTTAAAGGATCAGCATGGTACAGTACTTACCCCCTCTCTAAGCCTCTGCACCATGCAAATAGAGCATCATTCAGAAGCACTGCTGCACGCATTAAAAACCAGCCTCCCACCTTCGAGGGAAGGAGCCTGGCTCTCTTTTTAGACAAAGTACCAGGTGGAAACCTCTTAAGGATCATTTCTTCAACATTTCCGTCCTTTTCAAAATTAAAGGCTCTAAGCAGAGCCCTTCAACAACTGTTCTCGTTAATATCCAGTGACAGTTTCCTTGTGACATTGAACACTCTGCAAGATTTTATTAAGGGCAAACAACTACTTGGAAAGTGCTGCGATGGTTCAAAAATATTCCAAGAAGAGATCCACTTTGATCCGGAGAACTAGAAATGCTCCCCAAACTACAGGGCTGATCCTGGCCCCATTGACGGAAATGGCATTGAGTATACAATGTACAAATACACCTATATGGCGTTTAATGACACCCAGAGCCTTGACTTCAGTGGGAACAGATCTATTCCACTATGCTTAATGCCACAGTATGGTACTGAATGCAATATAAATATAGAGAGTCGATCAGTGATACTCAGACCGAGGCTTGCGAGCTGCAAGTGGCTCTTTAATGTGTCACTCTTTGCAGCACATGATATTAAAACCCGGTGTGATTTACGTTATTAACCAATCAGGATGCTTTTACTATGTTATTAGCCAACTGTAGTTGATAAAATAATAATACTCGGTCAGTCATTTTGCTGTGAGAATAATGTGTATATATAGTAAGTGAAACAATGAATTCCCACGACTGTGGCTCTTTTGGGTAATGTTGATCGCTAATTTGGCTCCTGAACCACTGAGGTCGGAGTATCGCTGGATGAGATAACATTTAGACAGATAAAATTAGATACAATAATATCTCTAATTAGTTCAACTAACTTGTTTACAAAGAGAAAGCTGCACACTATAAGAAAACCTTAGATAGCTTGGATAATCTAATTGGATCTGGTCTATGTATTGTGATAGACCCAGGCCAGTTGGGAACAGCAGAGTAGTAGAAGGGAGATATATTGGCCACTGGATAAGCAGTTTTCTGTTCCCTGAGTGACCAGAGCATGGGCTGCTCCAGGCTAATGAGAACACCTGACTCCAATTAACCTGCTAAGAGACAGGTGAGGCTGTTAAGCACCTGACTCTAATTAAGGCCCCTCTGATGCTATAAAAGGGCTCACTCCAATCAGGCAGAGGGAGCCAGAGGAGAGGAAGTGCGTGCGAGGAACTGGGAGCAAGAGGTGTGCAAGGAGCTGAGAGTGAGTAGCATACTGCTGGAGGACTGAGAAGTACAAGTGTCATCAGACATCAGAAGGAAGGTCCAGTGGTGAGGACAAAGAACGTGTTGGGAGGAGGCCATGGGGAAGTAGCCCAGGGAGTTGTAGCTGTCGTGCAACTGTTCCAGGAGGCACTGTAGACAGCTGCAGTCCACAGGGCTCTGGGCTGGAACCTGGCGTAGAGGGTGGGCCCAGGTTCCTTCCCAACTCCTGATCAGACACAGGAGGAATTGACCTGGACTGTGGCTTCAACCAGAGGGGACGGTCTCTGGGCTGTTTCCCGACCCACAGGGTGAATCTGTGAGGTGAGCAAATCCGCCAATAAGCACAGGACCCATCAAGGTAGAGGAGGAACTTTGTCACAGTATTTATGCTGGACTGTTCCCCTTGGTGAGCATGGCACAAGCACCAAGAATGATAGGTCCTGCTCCTCCACCCCCGAAGCCAGGGGCAAAGCCATACAGATTCAATTGCAAATTATGAACTGAATGCCAAAAAGCTGCCATTGACATCACTGAGGGTAGGATCAGGTCTAGCATGTGCAGTATCTTATAGTTCCCCAGACTGAACTGGATGTTTTAGATTAGTGAGATTCAGGACTATTGTGATTGCTCCCTGGCCGTTTCCAAGTATTTTCTAAGGCAGTGGTTCCCAGCCAGGGGTCCAGGGCCTGTGAGCAGGTTTCAGGGGGTCTGCCAAGCATTACTGATGTTAGACTTGCTAGGGCCCAGGGCAGAAAGCCAAAGCCCCACCATGCAGGGCTGCAGCCCAGGGCCCTGCCACACAGGGCTGAAGCCTGAGCAACTTAGTTTCGCGAGGCCCTGTGTGGTGTGGGGCCCTGGGCAAATGCCTTCCTTGCTACCCCCTAACACCAGCCCCGGCTTGTATATGCAGAACAGTTGTTGTGGCACAGCTGGGCTGTGGAGTTTTTATAGCATGTTGGGGGGAGCCTCAGAAAGAAAAGTTGAGAACCCCTGTTCTAAGGGACCAACCCTGCATTGCTTGCAAATCACAAAGGCCTGGATCCGCAAAATACCAGGCATTGGCACCTAAGGCCCATTTTTAGGCACCACAGCGAGCCACAAAACTCCAACCTGGTTCCCAACTATCCTTGTAGGTGCCAAAAGTCACTCGCCTTCGAAGTTTTAGAAGTAAACGTCCTCTTGGTGCTTACGTTTCTGCCTCTAAGCACACACTCTGCTGCTTCCCTCTAGCTGCCCAGATGCCTATGTCCCGCCTAAGCCCCAAAGTGATCCACAAACCAGGGAAGACCAGCGTTTGCAAGTCTAGGTCACCTGTGGGGCCCAATCTTGTAGGTGTGCATAATGCCACGCAAAATAGCTGGGTGAGAGGGAGAATTCCCTTACAACTTTTAGCCTAGTGGTTTGGATATTCACTCTGTCTGTGGGAGACCCTGGTCCAAGTCCCCCATGCTGAAAAAGGATCTGAACACTATTCTGCCACCTCTCAGGCGAGTGCCCTAATCACTGGGCTAGGAGGCATTCCAGTGTTGGCCTTCTGCAATCTCTCCTACTGAATTTATTCCACTTTAAGTAATTGAATCTTTAAATAATCACTGAGCCAGAGAAAAAGTGCGAAGGGCTCTCCAGCCCCGTACACGAGTTAGGCGGAGGAGCACCTGTCTATCTTCCCTGTTTTCTGGATTGCTAGCACAGCTGGGCGCCTCTCCGCAACTCAGACTTCAGCACCTGTCTCGGGGAGGGGAGGGGCTCAGCGCACACCCCTCTTAATAGCATCTCCCATTGGCTTGCATAGGTGGCTCCCCGCCTAATGTGCAGGCTTAGTGAATTGCATTCCAAGGCACCTCTCTCTCCCCATTCATTGTATAGGCACCTATGCTCCCTAACTCAGAGACTTTGAGGATCACAGTATGGTTCCAGTGATCTATGAGGCACCGAAATCCCTTCTGTGGACCCAGGCCAAACTGATTTCAGTGGGTCTTCCTGGCGTGCAAGGAGAGCTCGATTCTGCCCTCTGTGCCCACTGACTGCTCCGAAGGATCACTGCCTTTCAGAGTGCAGGCCTGGGCCCTAAAATGGGAAAGGATGATTCTCCTATTAACTGACAGCAGGGTGGATTTGATTTATATCAAATTGATTTAAATCATGATTTCGATCGCTAGTCAGAAAGACTCGATTTAATCATAGTTTTCTACATAAAAGTGCATTCTTGTGAAGAATATGTATTAGGGTTATAACAACCAACAACTCAGAGATAGATGTAGGTTTCATTTTTAGAAGATGCACACTATACACTTCAAATGATTTCTTTTGAAAACTTTTCAGATTAGTTTTACAGCTATATCAGAAAATGAATGATTGTTTGGTTATTTCATTTACCAAAGGTAATTAAAGCAGATATTTATGAAGTCATTGGGAGGTGAACGATCTCCAATTCCACAGGTTAATCATTAGTATTTGGAGGATTTTCTTGCCATGCTGTATTAGGAGGAGAACATCAGCAGACAGACATTTAAATTGTTTTATTTAACTAAAACAACGTTATTTATTCTGGATTTTTTTTCCTTCAACAGCAAACATAATATTTTAACAAAACAAGCAACTACATTTAATTTAATTAAACCTTTAAGTTTTTTAAAATTGTTTTTAACTAAGATAGTTAAATGAATTTAACAAAAATTAAATTGACTACGTCAGCCAGGTCAACAAGAGAAGCTTAATATTGGCTTCTGCAGTTAATTCAGTCATCTTCACCTTCATTTTCCCGTGTTCATAATCTGGAAAAGAAAAAGAAGCTTTCCTGCTTTTTTGGGTCCCAAACGATTTCTCAATTTAGAATGAATTAGTCTAAAGGAAGAAAATATTCTTTCTACACCGACAAAAGAAGCTACTGCTGTCAAAAGTGAGATTATCACTTCAACAGTCTCTGAATCCAAGTGCTTAAGTGACTTCCACCAGTTCACTGGTGTGACTTTCTTTAAAACATCAGAAAACTTATATTTCTTGAATTGGTTCTTATTCCCAAGCTGGGTCTCTTTTACAGCCTGCTGCCATAGGTTTTCCCCTTCTAGTGAGAGAATAGTATGGTAGATCTCAAATCAGTGAAGGCTACACTCAGAAAGAACTCAAGACTTCTGAAATAGGCTGCTTAAACAGTTTCACTTTTGTTTCTACAACCTGTCCTCCCTTCTCACATTTATCTCCAGACTTTCTCCTTATCCAGGTCTATTTTGCCCTCAACAATCTTCTATGCATTGAACTTTTTGGAACTCTGCACTTTCAGAGAGAGGTAAGGGATTGATTCTGTACATAAATTTGCAGAGGGACAATAGAGTTGAGGTCTTATTTCTGACCCTATATATTATTTTTAAACATTTTTGCTGTTAACAAGCATGTTATCTCTGGAGATACAAATCCACAGTTTGAGAAATGCAAAACTAAGCATCTCTGATGGTATCTTCTAGACTGAGCACTGAGTCTCATTGGGTAGATTAACCTAGATAATCTATACAGAAGCCCTTGGAATCCCATAAGATTGGGTCCCTAATCCGTGAACTATTGGAACTCATTTACAAAACTTTTCTTAAATATTACACAAATATATTCTCATACTATAGAATTAGAATTTATAATCCCTATTCCATGATGATATCTTTGAGCTGTAATGTATCAAACTATCTTTAGATAGGTTTTTCCCCTCAAAAAGCATTTTATCAAAAAAAATCTGATTTAAATAAAAAGTACGATTTTTTTAATCATTGATTTTTATCCTGATTGACAGTTAAATAGACTGCGATTCTCTACTGCATTCCTGCTGAATTAACGAGACAGGGTTGGTCATATATTTTATTGGACCAATATCTCTTGGTGAGAGGCACAAGCTTTCAAGCCACACAGAGCTCTCCTTCAGGCTTGGGAAAGGTACTCCCAGCGTCATGGCAAAATGCAAGGTGGAACAGTTGGTTTAGCGTAACTAGTTAGCATATATTGTAAGGGACCATTCAAGACAGCAAGGCCCATTAACACTTTTGCAGTCAGAGGACAAAAAGAGGGGGCTAGTGGGTTATGGATTGTTGTAATAAACCATAAATTCAGTGACTCTGAAGTCCATGAGTTTTAGTGTCTACTAGAGTTATGAATTTACGCTCCCAGCCTCGTCTTTTGAAAGCGTTGCGCAGGTTTTGCTCTCTGCAGACCAGGACACACCCACTTGAAGGAGCACCAAACTGCCATAACAGATGCAAAATCTGCAGACATGTCTACACTGATCAAAATCCTCCCAAAACACACCTGTGAAGGTCCATTGATACTACACATGCCTATCACAATATGTGGTGTACTTTGTCCAGTGCAATAAATGACAACTATGTGGGTGAAACCAGACAGACAATCATTATGCGCTTGAATGAACGCACACAGGAAAATGATAAAAGACAAAAACACCGCATCATCTTTGGGCAAACACTTTTCACAAAGCGATCACTCTATATCTGACCTCTCAGTCCTCATCCTCAAAGGAAATCCACACACATTCAAAAGATGAGCCTGGAAGCTTATATTCATAACCTTGCTATATACTAAGGCTTTGTCTACACTATCCTTTTTGTTGGCAAAACTTTTGTCGGTCAGGGGTGTGGGGGGAAAAAAAAAACCACCCCACCAACTGACATAAGTTTCACCGACAAAAGCACCGCTATGTCAGCAGAAGACAGTCTCCCACCAACATAGCTACCACCACTCGTTGGGGGTGGTTTCACTATGCTGGCGGGAGAGCTCTCTCATCAGCATAGAGCAGCTCCACAGGAGACCTTACAGCTGTGCCACTGTAGGATCCATAGTACAGACAGAGCCTAAAACTCATGGGCTGCACAGGGTCACTCGATTTATGGCTTACTATAACCATCTATAACCCATAACCCCCCTTTTTGTCCTATGACTGCTGAGGTGTTAACAGGCCATTCTATCTTTGATGGTCCCATATAATATGTGCTAACTACTTATGCTAAATAATCTATTCCACCTTTCCCAGACCTCAAGAGAGTTCTGTAGAATCACAGGACTGGAAGGGATCTCGAGAGGTCATCTAGTCCAGTCCCCTGCACTCAAGGCTGGACTAAGTATTATCTAGACCATCCCTCACAGGTGTTTGTCCAACCTGCTCTTAAAAATCCCCAATGATGGAAATTCCACAACCTCCCTAGGCAATTTATTCCAGTGCTTAACCACTCTGACAGTTAAGTTTTTCCTAATGCCCAACCTAAACCACTCTTGCTGCAATTTAAGCCCATTGCTTCTTGTCCTAGCCTCTGAGGTTAAGAACAACAATTTTTCTCCCTCCTCCTTGTAACAACCTTTTATGTACTTGAAAAATTATGTCTCCTCTCAGTCGTCTCTTCTCCAGACTAAACAAACCCAATTTTTTCAATCTTGCCTCATAGGTCATGTTTTCTAGATCTTTAATCATTTTTGTTGCTCTTCTCTGGACTTTCTCCAATTTGTCCACATCTTTCCTGAAATGTGGCACCCAGAACTGGACACAATACTCCAGTTGAAGCCTAATCAGAACGAGCAGAGCAGAAGAATTACTTCTCGTGACTTGCTTACAACACTCCTGCTAATATCATTCTGGGATGTGTTTGCTTTTTTTGCAACAGCCTTACACTGTTGACTCATATTTAGCTTGTGATCCATTATGACCCCCAGATCCCTTTCTGCAGTGCTCCTTCCTAGGCAGTCATTTCCCATTTTGTATGTGTGCAACTGATTGTTCCTTCCTAAGTGGAGTACTTTGCGTTTGTCCTGTGGCATAGGGGCTGACTTCCTCTCTACCTGGGGGTGCTCGACGCTCCCCCACACCCCAAGCCCACCCCCACTCCACCCCTTCCTCCAAGCCCCACCCCCACCTCTTCCTACCCCGCTCCTCCCCTTACCCCCATGGCCCCACCCCTGCCCCACCTCCTCCCAACCCTCCCCCACCCCCTCCCCAAGAGCCCCTCCCTGCTTCTCTCCCTCCCAGAGCCTTCTGCAGGCTGCGGAACAGTGTGCAGGAGGCGCTGGGAGGGAGCTTGACTGCCAGTGGGTGCTAAGCACCCACTAATTTTTTTCCAGGGGTGCTCCATAGCTGGATCACCCACGGAGTCGGCTCCTGTGCTATGTGGCTTGCAAGCTTGTCTCTCTCACCAACAGAAGTTGGCCCAATAAAAGCTATTACCACACTGTAGTGGTTCCTCACGCTCCAGTGGAGCAGGAGGCCTCTCTGTCTCGCTGTACTGGGCGGTAACTCTCGGGTTCGGGTCACGCTGGCAGGGCCGAGCCGTAAGTAGTCTCTAGTTCTGTGCCCATCTAAATGGCAAATAAACAATAATAGTCTGGTGCTCTTGTCTCCTCTCCCGGGCGTGGCAGAGCACTGAGTACACAGCCCCTCAGCTGGGGCTGGCAGCACTTAACAGTCTGGAGCTCTAGCCCTTTGGGGCAGGGCCAAGCAGCAGCTAAGGCAGCCAATAAACACAGACAGTCTAGGGGGTCAGGTAGGGGTGAGCATCCACACCGTCTGGGGGGGCGGCACCACCACAGCCTAGGGGCTCCAGCAGGGGTGAGCACCAACCATGCCTAGCGTCCAAGCTTGACGGACGATAGATTCACACAGGCCTCCTGGCCTAGGGTGGGGAGTCTGCCGCCCCCAGGGTGGTGTGGCAGGAGGTAGGGGGACACGGGCCGGCCCAACTCCACCACATCCCAGCCCAGGCTCCTAACGGTGTCAGAGTGGTCTGCCACTGGGTGAGTGGGGATCCAGCCGCAACACACTGGCCTACAGTCAGTCAGCAAGGTAGACGGACAGTCAGCGCATAGTGGATGGCAGTCCCAGCAAGGCCTCTTCAGGCCCAGTCTCCTCTGTGGGCAGGATGCTGCAGGGCGCAGGTTCAGCTCCACTCTGCTGCGGCACCCTGGAGGCATCAGTCACCTTCCCTGGCTCCTGCTCAACTGAGCCCTCCCTTTATACATCCTGTCCCACCCTGGTACTTCCGGAGAGGGGGGTCGGGCGGGTTCAGCTCTGCCCACCAGGAGTGTAGTGGTCTCTCGTTCTCCAGTGGAGTGAGGCCACTCTGCCTTGCTACACTCACCCACCTTGTCTCTCTAACATCCTGGGACCAACACAGCTACAACTACCCAGCTTCCACCTTTGCCTCGTGCTTGTAACATGCTACTACAGCAAAGTGTTAATGTTCTACATTCGCTTTGCACAGGCCTAAGGGACAACCCAAGCCCCAGGAAGCAGAGAAGCAATATCACCAGCTAGTAAACTTGTTTCCCATCATTTGGTTGTCACTGCTATAACCACAGTGTGTGCGAGGCAATCTACGTAACTTGGGCTCAGCATGGCAACACCTAATGTTTAGGTGCCCGGCTGCCTAGTGGAATCCACAGCTGTGAGTTAGGCACCCGGACTTCCTATACAATGCATGGGCAGAGTTAAGTGCCTAAGAATGGGCGTCAGAGAAGCCAGCAAGCAGATAAGGGAACTACCTCATCTAGCCAGTAGGAAATGCTGAGGGGTGTGGCCTAGTTAGGCTCCCCGCTCTAGCCCAAAGTTAAGCGCCTATCTCTGTTCAGGATTCACAGTCACAAAGCCTTTCCTGGAGTTAGATGCCCACCCAAGCCAGGTGAGTCCTCTCTCACAAAGAACGACCAGGAGGAAGAGGTGATGGTTGCCCCTTTTTGCTCAGTAGCTGAGTGTTTAGCACACTCACCTGGGCATGGGAGGCCCTGCTTCAAATCCTCACTCTGCCTGATTTAGAGCAGAGACTTGATTCCAGGTTTCCTACCTCCTAGGAGAGTGCCCCAATCACTAAGCTACATAGTATTCACAGGGGAGGTGTCTCTCAATCTCTCCTACTGAAACCGTTCTGCTTCCTATGAAATCCAATATTCATTGGATCAGCAAGATAATGACTCTACAGCCTGGTAGTTAGTGGAGGCACTGGGGGGACCTAGGTTCTAGTCCATGCTGCAATTAATATTTAATTATTTATACATAAGCAGGGTCTGAATGAATTCTTCCCTGACAGCTAGCTGGGAGGGGGAAAGACCTCAAGTGCAAACTGTATTTACATGAACTCACCTACTCTTCTTAGATATCCAGCAGATAGAGCAGCGTGTTGCTCAAAGTAATCAACTTTGGCTGGTGCCGGTTACAAATCACTTTAGTAGTGAATGCAGGGGTAGTGAAATGCTGTTACCAATGTTGTCATCGTCGTATGACTAAAGAGGAGCAGAACTGTGCTTAACCTGTCCCAAATAAAGGGGGTCACCCTCCGCTGAAAGGACCTGGGTAAGCCAGGGGCTTGAATGCCAGACCCCTGTGAAAGTAAGAGGGGTGGGGACAAGTATTTCAGCCAGGAGGTGTGGACCCTCACCAAACGTCCTCCCTGGATTGGTTTAACCTGCCCCCACCCCCACTGTTCAAAGAAATAGCTAAATAGGCTTTATTCAGAGCCTCTGTTATTTTAAATACTCAATGAGAGCTGAAATCAGTTTTGTTGGGGCAGTGTTTCTGTCCAGCCTGCAGAGAGCTGAAAATTACTAAGACTGATGTGCAAAGGTTCACAGACAATCAGCTGGCAAGGCAAGGCAAAGCAAGTGCTCAGATGCCAGAGCACACAAGGTGTCGTCTTCCCCAGGAGGGAGTTGAACTCACACAGATGCACCTCTGAACGCTGGATCCTCTCTGACCCAGGACAACCACTGTGAGTGGGATATGGTGAGGGAGCAGAGAGGGGCAAAGAAAAGGAGCTTTTGCTTGTAGCACTCAAGAACATGAGGCAGAAGACACTGCCCCACACACTCTGGGGTGGGTGTCCTGCTCAGTTTTAGGATTATGAATCCCACTTGTGGCATTTTCCCTAATTAATGTCGAGTGACCTCCCTCCTTTCATTAAAAGTTTCTTTTCTACACTCAGACTCTGGGCTTGCGAGTGGGGAAGTATTGCCTCTCAGAGGCACCCAGTGGTGGTGTGTAATTTTCCCAGGTTACTGGATGAAGGCTCGAGCCGGTTCTGCGTTGTATCGATGGAGAGGAACCCCTAGATATTGAACTCGGCCCTACTTGCTGCTGGCTCCACCTGGCAAAAGGGTTACATATCCAAAGTAGAACAGCTTCAATAAGAGAGACTAAGGGTACGTCCACACTACCCGCCGGATCGGCGGGTAGCGATCGATCTATCAGGGATCGGTTTATTGCGTCTCATCTAGACGTGATAAATCGATCCCCGAACGTGCTCCCATCAACTCCAGAACTCCACCAGAGTGAGAGGCGGAAGCAGAGTTGACGGGGGAGCCACGGCAGTCAATCCCGCGCCGTGAGGACAGGAGGTAAGTCGAAATAAGATACGTCGACTTCAGTTACGCTATTCCTGTAGCTGAAGCTGCATATTTTACATCGACCCCTCCCCCCCAGCGTAGACCAGCCCTGAGTGAAATTTAAGTGGGAATTTGAGTACCAAGGGAATTTAGGCACCTACAGGGGTAAGTAGCAGCTGAGCAGGGTTTCTGAGGATCTAAATTTTGGACTTAGGCACCTAAGATTATGTCTACACAGCAAGCAGGATCCCACAGCAGAAAGTCTCAGAGCCTGGCTCTACAGACTCAGGGTCACTGGGCTCACACTCCGGTGCTAAAAACAGCCATGTAGACATTCGGGCTCATGCTGGAGTTCGGCCTCTGAAGCCCATCCCCCTAGGCCTGAGCCCAAGTCCACACAGCAATTTTTAACCGTAGTCTGTAGACGCAGGTAGACGTAGTCTGTAGACACTTGCTGCTGTGGGCTCCCGCTTGCTCCGCAGACGACCCTACGTCCCCCTTGCGAATCTAGCCGTAAGGGTTTTGCTGAACAGGGGTGGGATTATGCTGTGCTTCAAGTTAAATATGGACTCTAGTGTTTGTCTTCTTCAGGGGGCTGATTCAGCAAATCAGGATCCCAAAGACCTTGCAATTTAAACAAAACAGGAAGCAAAGAGACAGGAAAAGATACAGGACATGCTTTGTGAGGGAAAGGAGCATAAAAGTTATAGCCACAGGATCATGTGGCTGCTTCAAATCCACCCCAGTGTTTTAAATAGAGTTGAAAATTATCTGTGTCAAATTGTTAATTTAAACACACCCAGCTGTTTATCAGCCCAAAACATCTTATTTGGCACCAGCCACATTGACTGAAGTCACCCAGGTCCTGTGAACAAGGCTGATTAGTTAAATGCGAGGAGTCACCAAAGGGAACACAAAAGGCTGTTTTAGTGACTCTAATACAGGGACCAATCCAGAACTGCTTAATCAGCCAAAGCTCCCATTGCTCAGGGTAATTAATTCTGGCCTTGTTGTTGAATTTCTCGGTACTCAGAGAGGCCTTCCAAAAAGAGAAGCGAGTTCGAATCCAGCAAACATCTGCCATTAGCTTGTAATACTTTTTAGAAAGATCACAGGCTAGGTCTGGGCAGTGCCTCATTTCTTTTACTCTTTCCACCCGCTCAGCGTTTCGGCCCTGATCCCACAACACTTAAGACACTTCTCATAAATTGACATCCATGAATAGTCCCACTGTCTGCAAGGGATTACACAGGAGTATAAGTGTGCACAGGATCAAGACCTTGTCCTGTGTCATAATCACAGTTATCTGCTGCTATGCCTCAAAAGAATATAAAAGCAAGTAAAAAAGCACTTCTTCTATTCTTTAATGACAAGCAAGTGTCGCCTGTGCTGTATTTCCTGGCTCAGTTTACTGAGAATCAATTTTTACCATACATTTTAGTTTAGAGCATCCTACAACTCCACCCCTTTTCTCTCTCAAGGAAAACAAATTGGATTCCATTTCATTCTGCATATGGCCTCTAAAGATGTAATGGTGAACATCCAAACTACTCTAGATCATGCAATATTAATGTGTCATCACACCCAACGTACTCACATATTGTGAACTCAACGCTAACATCTGCCTGACCTACATTCAAGCAGCAGCATTCCCAAATGCCTTAACAATTTAATTCTTAAATCAAGGGTAACTCATCAAAACTCTTTCTTGGATGAAAAAAATTAAATAGTTGGTTTGTCTACACTTTTTTTCGTATGAGATATTTTAGCAATAATTTCCCCAGAAACATTAGTCTTCTTCCACTGAAATGAACTGAAGCTGGATTCACAGACTAGAAGGGTCATGATTATCTTGTCTAACTTCCTGCATTACATAGGCCACTGAATTTTACCCAGTGATTTCCACTGAAGGGAATTACTCTTCCCTATTGAGTAAATATACACTATCCAGAGACCAATAACTTGTGGTTGAACTAGATACTGTAACTTTTACTCATGTGAGTAGTTCTTTCCTATACCAATCACTCCACTGATACTAGTGGGACTAATCATGTGACCAAGGATTAGTTGTCTGAGTAAGGACGGCAAATTTCAGGTGCTTGGCTCATTTCTTAGTGGCTTCACATTCAGTCTAAGTTGTCATTTTAAATGTCTTTTTTTTTGGCTACTGGTTAATTTTATAGGTTTCATTTTTTATTAATAAAAATATGAGATGGTATAAATACACTCTTCAAAATTGTCCTTGAAGGGAAATTGTGTTAACATCCCAAATTTGGGTTTTGTAAAAGCCCAATATTATTAGAAATATTTCTGTGATTTTTTTAAGAGGTCAGTGAAACAGTCTTTTGTTTGCATTTCTACATTCCCCTGCAGGGTATGCCAGAACCAGCGCCAGCCCATCTGGGGCCCTCGGCAGGAATATTTTGTCCCCCCACACACAACAACAAACAATAAGTAAATAGTGACGCCCCTTGAGTCGCTCGGGGCCCTAAGCAATGGCCTAGTCTGCTTATGCCTAGCGCCAGCTTTGGTGTCTACCACCCAAACACCTGTACCACTGAGCCAGTAATACATAAGACCCGGAAAATGAAAAGGACTAGAAACCCTCTGGAGAGTAAAGTGAAACTGACTAGCCTATTTGCATTGCCCAAGTTTGAGTAAAGTGCAAAGAGTAAACATGCAGTCTTACCTGCAGAAACCTGAGCGAGGTTTTAAAGTTATTTAAATAATAATGTACAGAATGTTACCCTAAGAAATGCGATAATATGTCATAGCAATGGACAATTAATTATACTACAGCAGTGTAATCACCACAAGGTTTGTAAATTGTATTACTACTGTAAGCTGCAGCATTTAGGCCTTTGCTGCCTCAGTGTAGGTTTTTTTGTTTGTTTGTTGTAAAGGGTAACATGAGTAATGAACATTTTATTTTTAAAATGGCTTCTCTCTAACACACACGTCATCATCTCTTCACTACATCTAGAACACAGCTGTTAAGATCACCTTCCATGCCTGTCATTTTTGACACTCCCCACTCTTTGAATCGCTCCCCTGGCTCCCCCTCCTCCACTACATCTAGTTTCAGCTTCTCCTCCTCCTCTTCCAACCCTGCTCTTGTCATGTCTCATGTCCTCTCCAATGTTCTGCCCCACCAGCAATACCAGCCTCAATCTCTCATTCATTTGCCTCTCTCACTAAAATATCTTCCAACACCGGCCTGCATACCCCTCCTCAGCTGATCTACCAGGCCCTCTCTTAATTCGGTTCACTTCTGTTGTGACACCTACATGAAATTAACCAACTAAGATAGTCAGTGAAAAAATACTGTCTCTAGTATATCATGCCATGGACTCATCCTCACTAACCACATAATCCTACTTCAGGGGTTCTCAAACTGGGGGTCAGGACCCCTCAGGAGGTCACAAGGTTATTACATGGGGGGTCACAAGTTGTCAACCTCCACCCCAAATCCTGTGTTGCCTCCAGCATTTATAATGGTGTTCAATATATAAAAAGGGGTTTTTAAGGGACGGGAGGTCGCACTCAGAGGCTTGCTATGTGAAAGGGGTCACCAGTACAAAAAGGTTTGAGAGCCACGTTCCTACTTATACTACCTATCTTCCATCCTCATCCCCTCCCTACTGCAGTTTCCTTCTCATTACATTGTGTCTAATGTTAGTTTGTAAGCTCTTCGGGGCAAAGGTTACGATTGCTTTCTGATTTAGGAGGCACCCGGCACAGTTTTGGGCTGACTAACCGATTGAAATAGTACTAATGAGAGTTTTGACTGACTAGATACTTGTGTGGCTCGTGAGCATTGTATCCGAGTGCCAAAAGGCATTCACTTTTCTAGCAGCAAGACAGGGATCATGATGTTTAAAACATTACTTTGAGTGCCAACAGTGTGCTTAACACTATACAAGCCGTGGAATGAAAACTGCCCAGGGTCTAAGAGCTTACTGTCTCACTGACAGAAGAAAGAAGATGGGATGCTCAGAATAAGGAATAGTTTAGCTTTAGATTGATGTTATCCTTTCAGTGGTATTGGACCTAGTGCTTACAACTGGTGCAGCAGTGGTAGAAGGAGATTACTGTGTCGTCCTTAAAAAGCCTCCTCTTGATATCAAGTTATAAAGAAGAAAAAATATTATATGATGCCTTTGGAAATAGATATGTCAACAAAAGACTCATCCTAGTTTGCATTTTCCCTTAGAGGAAGTGACTGAAGGTTAAAGATACAGCTCAGTCCCACATGCTCTTGAACTCTTGAAATCTCTATGTCCTTTCAGCAGCTAGCAACATTGATCGGCTATGATGCAGAACTCTTCTGGAACTCAATTACAGCTGATTAGATAACAATGGGTTGGCATTACTTTTTTCCTCCCATCTCTGCAGGCTTTTAATTTTCATACAAAATACACAGATATCACCATTTTCTATCCTTTTGCAGGTGCTAACATGATATATAGCCAACAAAGGCTTGTAAAAAGACATGAAATACTATTGTCCTATGAATACATTATTTCTAGCACAGCAGTCATATATACTCTTGGTACTATTTTAACTAAGGGTACTTTACAAATTTTTAATAAATGATATTGTAATAAAAAGCCGTTTAGTCCAACAGATCAATAGCTGCTTACAACCATGGCCTGCCTATACAACCATTTATAATGCCTTCTACGGATATTCTTGCATCCATCTGGAACATATACTAGTGTGCAACAGGCTTGTAACATCTATCATTTATAAATGTATTCTTAATATTAAAGTGTGATCATTGGTTTTACTCTAATATCAAATGTACCCTCTACAAAACAGCAAATGAATAGTGTCTTATTTACAAGAAATTCATCTCTAGATATCATTTGTTCAAATCTATTTAAATGCAATTTCATTTACTAAGTGTTCACACTGAGAATCCATCTTATCATAAATGTTATTAGACCTACTCTATTATTAGCATAAAAGTTATTAGCTTTGTTAGAACAGACCCTCCACCTCCTTCAATTCAGGGTACATGATCTATTTAAAAAAGTCTCTTCAGATGTGTCAAGTCTCACTCATTGGGTGAGAGATTCACTCATTAGCACGCCATCTCACTTTCACACATATTCCTAAACTTCTCATGCATTTTGAGTAAATAGCTAAAGATTTAAAAGATTTTTACTCAGGTGCTGAAAGAGACAAACAGTGTTTGTAGATTTGGTCACAAAACAGGTTCTACAAAAGCTGGAAGCGCAAAGGAAATATTAGTCCTCTTGCAAAACAGAAGTTCTTTTGCACAGCCAGAGCATTCTATGCTAGCGCAGCCAACTATGCATGTGAGACGCTCCCTTGGAATGATGAAATGTTAACGATGGCAGCATTTGTGAAGGTTGAGATGAGGGGAAACTGCACTTGAGCACTTTGTTGGCAGATACCAGCACATGTTCAATCTCTCTCCACCTGAGATAGAGAAGCTGCAAGAGGAGTTTGTTGATTGCCAGTTGAGGCAGAAATCAGGTATGTATGGGATGAGGCAGCACTACAGACTGACAGAGATAGCACTACTGTGCAATACAGGATGGACACTGTATGGGCATATCTTAGCAATGTCAAAAGCCCTAGTGGTTTTACGGTCCCATTCCAGGATTTCCAGGCTTAGCTTAGTTTTTCTCATCTCCTCCATTTGAGTGAGTGAGTGTTGAGTCTTGTTCAGAAGAATAAGACACCATTCAGACCACACCTCGGACTAGACACTGCACTCTATAATCTACTTGAAGCTGGAAATCCTGAGCCATGTTTCAAGTTTGAGCCACCAAAAGAAGTTATAAAAACAGCAAAAGGGCCACTTGGCAATAAAACAAAGCACATGACTAAAATATGAAACCAAATTACATATTAAAAGAAATGTGGAATCTGAATCCTTTATCTATGGTTAGTTTCAAATTAATTAAATGTAATTACTTTGTTTATTTTTACATTCACTTAGTGTACTGTTTTAATTATTTAATTTTAATATATTTTGCATTTATTTATTTTGGAATCTATTTTAGTTTGCTGTAAATGTAATATGAGCAATAATATACAAACCAAATATTTGTACTGTATTTTTCAAATGGATGATCACTATGACAACATGATATGCAAACCAAACATATTGTTACATTGATAAAACAGTTTTCTTTTTTTATTAGGTTTCTATTAAAAGTTTATTTTTGAATATTTCTCTTGTCCTGTCCACTGACTGTGTGCCTCAACCAGGGATTATCATCTCTGGTCCTCAGGTTTTTGTTCCAACTACCATATCATTTTTATTAAAATCCACTTGTTTGCATTGCATATAGAAATCTCAAGTGCCCTAGACTTTAGTATGAATTAGGATATTTAAGAGTTTCATATGCAGTAGTAAGCAGTGTACATTTTAAAACAAACTATTAAATGCTGGTTGGATTAAAAACCTGGACTATGGGATGTCACCAAGGAACAAAGATGAGAATCTCGGTCTTAAGCAATGACCTAAAACACCACCTGGAAAGTCTCACTCTTTGGCCTTGAATCTCACTCTTCGGAGCTGTAAATCTCACTCTTAAGGACAGCCAACGCTTAGCATCGCTGATCTTATAACTAACCACATTCCTGTTCATCTGAGCAGCATCCCAATTTATTCACCTATAGAAAGCAAACCACAGTGAAGCAATCAAACAACAGCAACAAAGACATCCCCTAAGCGGAAACAGAGAAGCCTTCTCTAGCCCTGTTACATTCGAGCTCTTTTTGCCTAATGCAGAGGTGACAATTGCCAAGATAGGATAAAAATGCTACTTGATTTTGTTTGCTCACTGTATCTTAGCTTCTGCTCGATAAAGATGGGTTAGTTAATAACGATCACATTATACAGATGTCCACAGCTGCTTAAAAAAAAAAGTCACCCTATAATCTATTTCTCTTTGCTGCTGAAGGGAGTTGGCATCAGCACTCTGCCTCCTTTAGGTGAGAAGAGATCAGCTTTATACAAATGTTTGCTAGAGCCCCTGGGTCATTACATTGCCATTTCCTCGGCTCTATATTTCATTTTGCTCCTCTCTGCAGGAAACCTCCCAAGAACCCACCTGCAGCCTAACAACCTCCACACAGACATTTGTGGTGGTGTACTGCAAGACACTGACAAGGGGGTGGGAGGGCAACAGAAGTGCAATAGGGCGTGATGGACACAGACTTAATAAACTTCACATCCGAGGCTAGAAAACTGAAAGGCTTTGTACGGAACAAACACAAACCCACAATAGGGGTCAGCGTGGGGTGGGTGGGTGTGGTCATGTGGACAGGATCAAAGATCATATCACACCATAGTGAGGCCCTCTATTCTATGGTCCTTACTCAGACGAAGCTCCCAAACAAGTCAATGGGCACTTTACCTTAGCAAGGGGAGGGAGAGCTCAGTGGTTTGAGCATTGGCCTGCTAAACCCAGAGTTATGAATTCAGTCCTTGAGAAATCCACCCAGGGAATCTGGGGCAAAAATCAATACTTGGTCCTGCTAGTGAAGGCAGGGGGCTGAACTCTATGATCCTTCAGGGTCCCTTCCAGTCCTGAGATAGATAAGTGGTACCTGCATCTATCCACCCAACAGGATACTTGTCAGGAAGTAACTCAAGAGGCTGTCAAACAACACTTTGACTGGATCAGGGGTTCTCAAACTAGGAGTCAGGAGGTTATTACATGGGGGGGGATAAGCTGTCAGCCTCCACCCCAACCCTGCTTTGCTCCAGCATTTATAATGGTGTTAAATATATTAAAAAGGTGTTTTTTAATGTATAAGGGGGGGGGAGGGGTTTCACACTCAGAGGCTTGCTGTGTGAAATGGGTCACCAGTACAAAAAGTCTGAGAACCCCTGGACTAGCTGAAGAAAATACACCAGCAATGTTTCACAGTTACCATCTACTGCTGGAGAACAGTGGCACCTGCGTGTATTTCCCCCACCCCCACTTGGGGACGCTTTCAGAACCTAAAAAGGCGCAAGCAGGCAAAATGCAACAGAGCGAGAATTTGCATGAGCATGTTTATTCTAACCAAAGGGAACAGGAGGAGAGCCCAGATGAAGGGCACGGACATTTCAGGAGGAATTAAATCTTCTCAAGGAAAAGTCTTACACTTTTTCTTCCAGTCCAGTTACCACTGAAGTCAATTCCCTCCCTCTCCCCAGCATCCCAGGCCAGCGCTTCTCCTCGCAAGGAAGAACGTTTGAGGCTCTTACAGTCCCAAGAAATACTTATGAGATCCCCCTCCTCCGCCCACCTTCTCTCTTGGGAACCCATTAGCTGAGGGAACTGAACCAGGAGCCAAGCAAAGCTCATCCTCCATCCAAAGCATAAAGCACCATGCAGTGCTTTGGGGGAAAGCGGTCCCTTTAAATGAAGAACCTCTTGATGTGCTTCTTTATTGCCTCAGCAGAAAGAGATGGATTTTGCACAGAGGATTCAGCTTGCATGGCAGATCGGTCGGTGGAGGCAGGGTCTGGAGCTTGCAATGCCTCCGGGCTGTCCTTTCCTCCTCCTACACACCACACACACCCAGGGGGCTACACCTCGGCTGCGATCACTGGATCTCCTTGCACGGTACAGCTGCATCCATCCACGACACACTATAGATACACAACACTCGAAATCCCCCGGTCTCGGGGATTTAGAGTTAATTCTCAAACGTGTCATGAGCCACGTGAGTGCAAGGGAGGTGGTCCCCTCTGAATTCGCAGTTTGCAAGGAAAGAGCCATTTTAGGCCGGTTTTAGATTCTTTCATGGGATTCTCTGAAGCCAAACGGGAAGGGGGACCGCCACCGTACTGGGTGGACTGCGATCCCGGCTTGCTCTTAGCCCGTTTACCAGGAGACACCGTCGACGCGGGGGGGAAGTTGCTTTTCTGCGGAGCTGCCAGCTCTTGCCGCTCCCAGGCGTTTCCAGAGTGCCACAGGGAGGCAAAGCGGATTGGGAAGGACAGAGCTTCAAAGCCGCGGCATCGGGCCGGGCGGAGGGGCTTGTCAATGCCTCGATCTCCTTCCACGCCGTCCAAACCGGAGTGGATTCATTCACGCGGCGCCGCAACTGCGCGCCCTTCATCCGGCAGCTGTTTCATTTGACAACAGCCCGCAGCGCCGCGCCACTGAAGTTGACCAGAGATCGGCAGATCCGGATCGCCTCGTCCCCAACTCTGGGAGTCGAAGCGTCCGGCAGCAAAACTTGTGTGGACGCGGGGTGGGGTGGGGGGAGCAGTGCTTTGCAAAAGGCGACCTCTGTTGGCGTCGCAACATAGAAGACACCGTCTCCCATTCATCACGGGTGCTGTCCTGCTAGCAAGCATCGTGGTCTGTGAATCGCATCTCTAAGGCATAAAGCAACCACAGATCTCTCTCCTCCTCCCTTCCCCTCTCACTAGTGCCCGCGCGGATAGGGTGAGGTGCTCTCCTTTCCCCCAGTGGCCTCAACCACGCCGCAGACGGTTGGCCAGACAAAAAAAAAAGTTGAACATCAAACAACGGCAACCAAAAATGTTGCCTGAACTGAAACAAGGAAGTTTCTCTGGTATTTCAACCAGCCTGCCTCCTCCACTCCCCCTGCCCGCCTGGAAATGCATTTCAAATTAGGAACTAGGAAAAAGTACGCACAACTCCTTCCTCCAAACCACTTCTCTGCCCCCTCCAAAGTCTCCGATTTGCATGCTCCGTAGACGACAGGTTCACGTTTGGATCCTTGCTTTTTAAAGGCTCCCTGGGCAAAGAGAATTTTTATTGCAACGTGCCTCGTCCTCTGATGATAAACGAATAAACAGCCTGTTCTGCGGGACAAATCTCCACGCAGCTAGATGTACAGAGCTTTTCCACCCCCTATTATTAACAAAAACAACAGAAACACACAGCACCGGTTCACTGCATCTAGCTGATCCGAAAAGGCTTGGCAGCAGAGATGCCAGGAGCTCCGAAAGAATGTCTCATCCTAGGACTCGCCTCGTTTTAATGTACAATAAATTACTGTTGTCTCGCCCCGCATTTATTTTTCATCGCCTGTATGCAGTTTGGGCATTTAAAGCAACCTCGTTTGGTGCCAGAGTCCAGGTCCCCTTTTGATGGTTTCTCCCGAGCGCTCTTTCTCTCTCTCTCTCACACGCACACACTTTGGTTGCTCTGCCTTGGGTGATGTACTTTTCACACCAATAAGTCTGCCAGTGGAAAAAAAACGGGACATGATCCCCACTCTTCTATTTCCCATGTAATTTGCTAAAGCACCTCCCTGGGCAACAAAGCAGAGTTGAATCAAACATGTAGCACCCCAAGTTTTATTCCCCCCCCCCATCTCTAAATGTTTATTTTCAGTTTTTAAAGGTACCTTACCCCGCCATGTTGAAACTGACAAGCTTTATAAATATTCATTTACCGCAGTTCTCTAGCTCTATAGAAAAAATGTATCTGGATCAGGGCTGGGAAATGTGGCATCTCATTCTCTTTCAAGCTTTTAAAAACCACACACATTTTGTATTTTCTGCCGATTTAAAAACACCCCCCCACACACACACACAAAATAACTCTCTCAAGAGATAGAGCAGTCTAGTAAATTCGAAAGGAGGTCACATGAGCTTAGATCAGGAAAGCACCAAATGACAGGATATTACTTTAAAAAAAGAGAGAGGGTGTGCATGTATCTAAAATGTGGCACGCTCCAAAAGGAAAAAAAAATCCCCTCGGCAACCCCCCAAAAAACTGCATGCGATGAATGGCACATGCATTGCAAACCCTGCCCAAGGCAACTCTCCAATGCATTGCAAAAGAAAGGCGATCACACTATTTAAAAAAAAAAGCCACCCTGAGTGCAGGTATCTAGAATCGAGTCTCTAGATCTGTACGTTCAAGCGCTGCCAGAGACACGCAGAGCCAACCACTTTGCAACAACTTGCTCGCTTACATTTTTAAGAAAAACACGCCAGCTTTTTTTTTCCACCCTCTGTCCAAGCTTTTTTTTTTTTTCCGCCTTTTAATAAACCTGAACATAAAGCTCCCCTGTCCACCCAGCGGCGCAAACACGATCGCCTCAGGCAGATCAAAGCTTCGGCCGCTTAAGGAAATACGCCTGGCGCGCTGTCTTACCTGGGTGAAGTTTTCCCCCCCCAGCGTCTAAAATGGCAAAGACCCTTCAGCTCAGTTCAGCAGAGGCGATCCGTCTCTCTCTCTCTCCCTCTCTCACTTACTACAGACTCATTCCAATATGGCATCCTCGCACTGCGCATGCCTGCCACTCTTTTTAGATTATATTTTTGCAGCCAACTCCTTCAATGACCTTTTCCAGCCGTTGCAAGCTTTTCTTTGCCAATTATAGTAGGTTGCAATCCCGCCTCCCACCCACCCCCAATGATTGCAATCACGGGGTGCAATAAGTTCAATTAGCTGGGGCGGGGAGCTAGGCTTAAGAGAAACTCTACGTGAGGGGCAATTGACAAGGGAAGAAATTAACTAGCTTCTACTCCACACACACACACACCCCCCCGATGTGTCCCGGTTAGTTTAGATTATTACACACTTGTCTGCAACTGAAGTGGGCTGTGCTGCACAGGGTGGATTCTGTGCAGGGCACTGCCAAGGCAGCAAATTAACTAGATCTGTGTTACCCTCCCGCTCCTTTCCCACCCTCGCCCCTTTATTTTAGGATGGCTTGCTCCATTATTCCTTGCAATGAAACTTGCATCCAGGTCTAGGATAGATGCGTGCCCAGCCGCATGGATAAAAGGGAATTTAATCAGATCGCTGCGCGTCCACGTGTCTCCCAGGCTTTGACATGATCCTATGTATGAACCGTTGCAAAAACAGCACGCGATGAGCCCGGAGAGCTTCGTTAGAGGAGGCGACAGGCACCGGCCAGCCCCCTCCCCGCGCGCACACAACTTTCAAGTCCTTTGCAGTTGGGCACATTTTGTTGCAAGCAGGAGTGACCCCGCTGGGCTTTCCCTGTCGGTTCTCTAGCTGCCTCCATCGCAGCGAGCGGGACTCAAACCTTGCGTTAAAAAAGGAGCGGGGCTCCCAGGGCAGGATTTAGGGAGGAGGTTGGGGGGGCTACTAGCAAATTCTGCACCCCCCTCCCAAAGCGGGGATGGACAGACAAGCCGCGCACCGTTTCTGAGCGGCGCCGGGGGCCTCTCTGGGCCCGTGTCATTTGATTCGGATTCTTCTGGATGTACCAGGAGGTGGGTAGGGAAATAGAGCCGCGGATGCTTCTGGAGCGACAGCGGTGGCGCCGCTTTGGGGGTTGGACGGATCAGCCGGACTGTCGCTTGTCCCAGGGCCGCACCATGCGGTCTAGCCTGAAGGAGGGCGGTGGGGAGTTGCGGGCGCAGTGGCAAACGGCGATTTAGCTTAACTGGGGTCCTTGGGGGTGCAGAGCATAAACCGCAGCGGTGTTTTGATTCGTGTGGGGAGAGACGTGGTCATCAAAGGGGAAGCGAGACCCCCCTCACCCTGGTCTCCTGGCTGTGGTTAGACCTTCACTCTGGTGACCAGGTCCCAGAAGAGGGGTGTAGAAAGCCTGCTGGCTGGAGGAACAGTGTTTAGCAGACACCCGGCTCCCCGGCCAGACTAGTCGGAGGGAGAGGAAATTGCCAGAGATGGTTGTTCTTGGACATTCAGCAAGTGACAAGCAGAAGCCCCCTTGCTTTTCACCCCCAGGGACTCCGGCGCTGCACACGCCGAGGAACAAAGGCAAAGGTTGCGCCTGAGCCTTCTGCGTCTGCACGAGAATTTTATACACCGATCCCTGGGGTGGGGGAAGCCGACACCTCGCCCATCAAACTGTTTTCACCCCCAAGTTACAACGGGTCTGGCAACAAAACAACGCCAGCTGCTTCGGGCTGTAACGATCGGGTTCTTCCCAGCAAGGATCCTATTTGTAAATGACCTAAGCTCACAAGTGGCCACACTCTGGGCCGGGTCCCCCTCTCTTCTAAAGATTAGATTTGAGCTGGTGTTTTCCTGCTTCACAGACGCCAATCGTTAGCCCTGGACTTCGCGTCCCGCTTTCGGCTCTCTCCCACTTCAACTGCAGTTTCGCTGAATTTGTCTTGAAAAGCAGCGGGACTTAGCCATCATCTCGCTACAGGACATTTCACCTGTCCTGATGAGAATGCCGAGGTGCCGACGACTCTTAAAGTTTTGTCACCAGCCTCTCCTGGAGCCATTATTACACTGTGAGGTGTCTATGGAGAAGAGATCTTGCCCACTCAGATACTTAATTACACGTTTGTATAATTAATAATGTAAAAAAAAAGTTTGCAGGGGATAATGAAGATTGTGACATTCCCTGGGGTAGATTGTAGCTGGGCTGATCTACACCTGATGATTTAGTGTTATAAGGCGTTCATATTGCTACCCATCACCCTGCCTGTGCATTTCTTGATCATTAATACCGAAATGTAACTCCCTGTCCTGAGACAAGACACAGTATACCTAGAGTATCCCTAACAGGTGTTTGTCTAAACTATTCATAAAACCCTCCAGTGATGGGGATTCCAGAAGTGCTCTTGGTAACATATTTCAGAGCTTAACTCTCCCTGTCCTTAGAAAGTTTTTCCTAATATCTAGCCAAGATCTCCCTTGCTGCAGATTAAGCCTCTTACATTTTGTCTTTACCTTCAGTGAACATGGGCAGCAATTGATCAACAGTCATCAAACATGTTGAGGCTGGTAACAGGTCTGTCCCCACCATCAGCCTTCTTTTCTCAAGCAAGAGGGGAGACTTTGGGAAAACAAGGAGTAGATGCCAGGTGCAAATAAGGTGGCTGGAATTTTTCAATGTTTTGACAGAACATTCAAATTACAAAGAAATAAGGACAGTGTGAATGAATTTTTCCTGATTTCCTCACCCCTGTTTTTCAAGTAGCTATAAAACTGGGCAAGATTGTCGGACTTCTGACATTTCAGATTTTCAAAATTCTGAGAAAAGGGTGGAAATTTTGGGGAAAAAAATCACAAAATTCCCCCTTTTTTGGATCAGCTGAAGAGCCAAGTGTTGCAGGTTTCCTGATTTGCATACATAATGGCATAAGGATGGCAAGAAAGCATACGTGGATAGGAATACACCATGTCTTAAGGATGTAAGTATACATGCTGAATTCGGGAGATACCATAATATTCCAAGCTGGGGAAGTGACAATGGTTTGTACCTTGAATGTAGCAGATGTTTGCATAGTTTCTCCGTAATACACAGATTATTTGATCGTTTCCTTTCTGCACACTTGTCCTCTTTGCAGGGGTTATGTATGCCTCTAATCTCCTTAGAACTCCCTCTTTGCTCTTAAGAACAGCCGTACCGGGTCAAACCAAAGGTCCATCTAGCCCAGTATCCTGTCTTCCAACAGTGGCCGATGCCAGGTGCCCCAGAGGGAATGAACAGAACAGGCAATGATCAAGTGATCCATCCCCTGTCGCCCATTCCCAGCTTTGGGCAAACAGAGGCTAGGGACACCATCCCTGCCCATCCTGGCTAATAGCCATTGATGGACCTATCCTCCATGAACTTATCTAGCTCTCTTTGAACCCCATTATAGTCTTGGCCTTCACAACATCCTCCGGCAAGGAGATCCACAGGTTAACTGTGTGTTATGTGAACAAATACTTCCTTTTGTTTGTTTTAAACCGTCTGCCTATTGATTACATTTGATGACCCCCTAGTTCTTGTGTTATGAGAAGGAGTAAATAACACTTCCTTATTTACTTTCTTCACAGCAATCATGATTTTATAGACCTCGATCATATCCCCCCTTAGCCATCTCTTTTTCAAGCTGAAAAGTCCCAGTCTTATTAATCTCTGCTCATACGGCAGCCGTGCCATACCCCTCATCATTTTTGTTGCCCTTTTCTGTACCTTTTCCAAGTCCAATATATCCTTTTTGAGATAGGGCGACTACATCTGCACTCAGTATTCAAGATGTAGGTGTGCCATGGATTTATGTAGAGGCAATACAATATCTTCTGTCTTACCTATCCCTTTCTTAATGATTCCCAACATTCTGTTTGCTTTTTTGAATGCCGCTGCACATTGAGTGGATGTTTTCAGAGAACTATCCACAAAGACTCCAAGATCTCTTTCTTCAGTGGTAACAGCTAATTTAGACCCCATCATTTTATATGTAGAGTTGGGATTATGTTTTCCAATGTGTATTACTTTGAATTTATCACCATTGAATTTCATCTGCTATTTTGTTGCCCAGTCACCCAGTTTTGTGAGATCCCTTTGTAACTCTTCGCAGTCTGCTCTGGACTTAACTATCCTGAGTAGTTTTACAACATCTGCAAATTTTGCCACCTCACTGTTCACCCCTTTTTCCAGATCATTTATGAATATGTTGAATAGGACTGGTCCCAGTACAGACCTCTGGGGGACACCACTATTTTACCTCTCTCCATTCTGAAAATGGACCATTTATCTTAATCTTGTCCTGCTTGCTTCTTTTATTAATTATTGTTTGACTGACTATTAAGTTCTGATGCTGTGCTGGGCCCTGTACATAAAGGAAATCATACATGACCCATGTCCCAAAGAATTTACAATCTACCTTAGCTCTTTGGAAGGCAGCTAAGAATACCAATAAAGAAAAACAAGATTTAAAAAAAAATCCTCTGGAACTTCTCAGAGTGGCTACTGTCTTCCTAAGTTCAAATACTGATAAAATGGTCCAGACATAGCTCCCAGGTTCACAGATGTCAGTGAAAAAACTCCCCATTGACTTTAATGGACTTTGGATGTAGCCAATAGTATTCAAGCTGGTTTACTGGCGATATCTTTCAAATGGTCATTTTTGAAAGGCTTCATGATATTTTAGAGGCGCAATGCAAAAAACGAACTCAGGGTATGCAGAATGCTGCTCATATAATATCTTCCATAAAAAAATTAGATATAAAACCAGCATTGCCATGGGCTTAGCCGCTACTGAAAAAAGTCACAGTGATGCTAATTTCATGGAAGGGAGCCACTACCGTTGTTATATTAAGAAATACATCTTCAGGGCAAAGGAAATTTAGCTATGTTTGTTTTACTGCCATGAATGTTGCTAAATCCTCATATACGATATTGGCCAAATGTCTGACCTTGAGTTTCAAATTGGGAATAAATGTTCCATGTCCCAAATTAATTTTAAATAAAATATTTATATGCAAATATGTACAGAGGAGGAGATTTTCAAAGGTACAAATAGGAGTTTGGTGGCCCATTTCCACTGACTTTCAGTGAGAGTTGGACAACTAGCTGCCCTTTGCTCCTTTCAGTGCGTATCAGTTCCTAATCCAAGTGTGATCATGGCTATTTTACTTCAACAAGATAGTAGCACCCAAACACTGAAACTCTAGCAGTGCCCATTAGCTTAGATTACCAAACATTCCAATGTTCCATGCTGTCACTTTCAAGTGTTTCATTTTTGGAGGAAAGTAGAAGGAAAACACATATCCCCTATATACAGAAAATACACAATGGCTGGTTCTCTAGGACATTAATCTTCACACCAGAGAAGAGGTCAAGAAAACTCACTCCTGGCTATAAGTTACTCACTCATAAGTTATCTTTCTTCCCCTCACTCAGGAAGACAGTGTCATGGAACAGATCAATCATGTATTATATGAGTATATATACCTGGCCCCGATTCTGCTAAGCACTGTAAGTACACAGTCACTGAAAGCCATGTGCTTAACGTCAGACACAAACTAAATATACAAGGCTGAACTGGGGGGCTATATTTGTACATAATACATACACATCAGCAAAGTGTCAGATCGTCCAGCTGCTGTAAATGATGGATCTAGCCCATAATTTTTATAGATGTAATCTTAAAGGGCCAGTTCCTGCAGCTTTGCTCAAGTAAGACTACAGAATCAGGATCAAACTATTTGCAAGGAGCCAAATTTATACCTGGAGTAACTCCCTTACATGCTTTAAAAGCAGGCCCTGATTTTATGTAACTCGTAACATAGACTGCAGGTCACATCAGCAAAAAGTTGTAAGTGGCAAGGGCGTGTAACTTGCTCCCGTTTGTTAGTCGATGAGCGTGAACAATCAAAGGGGCAGAATTCAATTGGCTGTAGCAGGAAAAGCTACTAACAGGAGCAGGAGAGGTCACAGAAATCAGAAGGCAGAGATTTATTAGACCATTCAATCCAATCTCCCACAGCCAGTTGCTCTCTGCAGTAGTGTTTGATAAGATGCTGTTAGCCCATCCCTACTTTATCACACATACTTTTGGTAGTCGGTTTTCCAGCCCTTTCCCTCTCTTGGGACCAGCATCTGTGTTGACTCCAGTGGAGTTACTCTGGATTTATGCCAGCTCAGCTGAACACAATTTAGCCTTGGTTGGTAAATTACACTTGTTTTGACCACATCAGTCATGATCCTCCACTTGTTTCCATCTGTGCAAAGTGGGAGTAAAAATGCCACTAAAATCAGAACAGTTGCAGATCACACCCACTGTGGGCTCTGATTGCTCAAGTGTCAATGACTGAACGAGGTGAACAGCAGAGGAGAATCAGGCCCCTACTTACTGCCAAGGCTGTGCAGGCTAGAATACATTACCATTCACACCTGCTTTCTGATCATTTGCACTCATCACGGATTTATATCCCAACAGACATCACTACCTATACTTAGAAGGCCAGATCTTCCACAGGTGCAGATCACTGATTTACCTTGCTGAAGATCCAGGCACCGATTTTTAAGTGGCATCCTATTCAACTTTATTATCCTACAGTAACCAGAATGATAGTGAGAAGCTAGGTGCTCTGCAAGTTAATGTCGGGATGTTTAAAGGCTAGTTTCACAGCACCATCTATTGGCGAGAAACAGTCACACAGCATTTTCAGCCAGCTCAGTCTGATTGTGTGCAACGTCCGGGTTTCTTTGAAGACAGGTGCTTAGGGCATAATAAGCTAAAGAAGTTACAAATATAAGTAACAATATATAACTTTTAAAAGTCCATAACATTCATGATAAGAGTCTAATACCTAGGCAGTATTGCTTAATGGCTAGAGCACTGGACTGGAACTCAGGAGACCAGTTTTCTATTCTCAGCTCTGCCACTGGCCTACTGGGTGACCTTGGGCAAGTCACTTCACTGGGCCTCATTTCCTGCCACCTCATCTGTAATATAGGGACAACGACACTGGTCTTCCTTGTACAACACTGAAATCTACAGATGCAGAGGGCTATATAAGAGCTAGGGATTACTATTAATCATTATAATGAAAATTATATTCCCTAGGAGGCCAAACCCTTACTTAGGAACCAATCATGTTCCAGAGATCCATGTGCAGAGGGTTCTCTTTGTGCACCATCTATGTGGAAAAGAGACTCAGCCACCTCCATGTTAGGATAGAGATATTCAGGCCTGTCTGCAAAGGCCTATACTTTAAGAATTTAGGTGTATTCTTATCACTTAGCTAGTTATAGAGGTATAAAAGCAAGAATCAAAAATCACTGTCTGCTGCTGCTTACTGTAACAGTCTGAGGCCTGGTTCTTAAGCTAAGGCCTTCAGCTAAGCAGCAGAGGCCAGCCATAAACTGGGAAATGTATGGTCACATCCTCACATTCCAAACTAGTCACATTGAAATAAGGTGCTGTTGGGCTGTTAGAAATACAATCCTGTCCAGGGGGCAGAGGAGGGGCGAGGGGCAGGCACCCCAGGCCTCCCCCCCGCAGGGCCCCCCACGAGTGTTTTTTAGTGTTTCTGTTTCCCCCCTCGTCTTCCCCGCGCCTTCCCCCTGGGGCAGCGCTGCAGGTCGACCAGGCGACCGGCCCCCTGCCGGACAGGCATGACGGCATGGGGGCAGAGGGGGGCCGCCGCGGCTGGACGCTCCCCCTCTGCGGCAGGCGACAGCAGAGGTCGCGGGACCACCGCACACACGGCACCCCCCGCCATGCATGGTGCCGGTGTCCCGCCGGGCCCCCGCGGGGGGCCGCGGCAGGGGGGGAGGGGCCGCCCGCCGCCGCTGCGCGGCGCTGGGGTCCAGAGTCGCTCCGAGGGGGGGGGCCCCCCGCCGCCGAAGACCCCGGGCCCCCGGAATTCTCTGGGCGGCCCTGATCCTGTCCTGATATTTCTATCACCTCCAGAGAAAGGGAAGAGCCTAGAAGATGTAAAAGGAAACTTAGTTTGATAGCATCCTGTCTGGCAAGAACTCACTTATCAATAGACACAGCTGGAGAACCCTTATGTCTGTATAGATGTAGCTGTGAAATCCTCACTTCTGTATTCTTTTGTATGTTTATTTGCATGGTCTGTCTGGTTCTGTGATTGTTTCTGTTTGCTGTATAATTAATTTTGTTGGGTGTAAACCAATTAAGGTGGTGGGATATAATTGGTTAAATAACCCTGTTACAGTATGTTAGGATTGGTTAGTTAGATTTCAGTAAAATGATTGGTTAAGGTATAGCTAAGCGGAACTAAAGTTTTACTATATAGTCTGCAGTCAATCAGGAAGTAAGGGGAAGGGGAATGGGAACAGGGACTGGGGATGGGGGAATTGGGATCATGTTTTGCTAAAGGGAGAAATGGGAACAGGGGATGGGAACAGAAACAGGGACATAGGACAGGCTCTGTGGTGTCAGAGCTGGGAAGTGGGGCACTGAGGAAGGAAACTGGAATCATTGCTTGCTGGAAGTTCACCCCAATAAACATTGAATTGTTTGCGCCTTTGGGTATTGTTGCTCTCTGTTCATGCGAGAAGGACCAGGAAAGTGAGAGGGTGAAGGAATAAGCCCCTTAACACTCCATAACAGTTTCCTCCCTCCTTCCAGACCTGCATGGGACCTTGCCACAGGACTGGGCAGCAGGTGAGTCAAGGACATACATTCTCCAGAAACACATGCACACAGTAGTAGCCCCACAGGTAATAGGCTATATTACATTTCTGTGCCGCCTTGCACCATATTGGGCACTTCTTTCCAGCACAGACTCCAAATCAATTGGCCAGAGAGGATTCTGCCAGTGCTATGCAGTTCTGACTTGTGCTCGCTGTCTGTCAGGGCCAGGCCATGGGCACCAGTCAATGACCAGGTTGCAGTCAGGGGACACATAGCAGAGTCGGACTGGGTCAGGATACCAAGAACTCGGGGTCAGGCACTAGGTTGCAGGCAGGAGGTGAGTAGTGGAGTTGGAGTCAAGGCAGGTCAGGATATCAGAAAGTCAAGGTCAGGCACAGACAGAAGGCAAGTAGCAGCATCAGGGATGGAATGGGGTCAGGATCCAGAGTGTCAAGTTCACAGTAAGGCAAGGAGTGGAGCAGAAGCAAACAGGCATATTGCATCATTCCTCAGACAGCTCACTGTAATGGCTTCCTGATTTATATACCAGCCTGGACCAATCAGTGGGCTGCGGGAGGCCGCCACTCAGGCCCTACTGGGCGGTACTTCCTGCACTGTCTAGCTTGACAGGGTCTGCCAGCAGAAAGCCAGCCCAAGCTCCTGCTGGCAATGCAGAAGCATCAGTGGCCTAGAACCTCCAGGTTCTAGTCCTAGAGGTGCTTTCACTGTTTAAAAGCCACCAGGGGTTTCCTGGTACATGGAATCTGGCCTTCTTAAATAGGAGGTGTTAGTTCAACAATACAGCTCCAGCAATCGGACAGACTTTTGCACAGCTCATCTTCCAACTTTGTCTGCCTTGTATAACAAGGACTGTGACTGGTCTGAGACTCCACACTGAGCCAGCTAGTAGTTGAATAATATAACAGCAAGTTAACATATCACTACACAGAATGGCAGATTCCTCAGCTCAGAAAATCAGGACACTAAGGGCTTATCTACACAGGGAGTAATTTCAGAATAATTATTCTTGAAAATCTCCATGGATGGACATTCTTATTCCAGAATAAGAGTGCCCTGTTCTAAAATGGATTAAGCTAAACAGGAACAAGGCATTTTTCATCTGGAATAAGAGTGTCCAACATACTAGCATTATTCAGAAATAGCTACTGTGCTTTAAATTCACACCCTGCCTTAATCTGAATTAACTTTCAAGTGTAGACAAACCATTATTTATGTGTCTAAATATGGATTTAGGAGTAGAACTGTGCAATAACTGATTTTTCAGTTTGCTGGCAATTCCAAAAAGTCAAAAAAAATTATTTCTGTTTGATCCAAAAATGAAGTTTTTTAAAAAAATTGCATATTGAAAAGAAGAAAAAAAATAAATGGTTTAGGCCAAAAAAAATTCTCCCAGCTCTACTTAGGAGCCTACCTTCAGGATTCCTGGTTTGAAAATTTTGGTCATTATATCACACATAGAATCATAGGACTGGAAGGGACCTCGATAGGTTATTTAGTCTACTCCCCTGCACTCATGGAAGGACTAAGTATTATCTAGACCATCCCTGACAGGTGTTTGTCTAACCTGCTCTTAAAAATCTCCAATGATGGAGATTCCACAATCTCCCTGGGCAATTTATTCCAGTGTTTAACCACCCTGACAGTTAGAAAGTTTTTCCTAATGTCCATCCTAAACCTTCCTTGCTGCAGTGTAAGCCCACTGCTTCTTGTCCTGTCCTCAGACGTTAACAAAAACAAATTTTCCCCCTCTTTGTAACAACCTTTTATGCACTTGAAAACTGTTATGTCGCCTCTCAGTTTTCTGCAGCCCAAAAATCCTTAGAAGGGCTGGTCCAGAATCCAAACAGCTCCTCTACATCAGCAGTAAATTAAAGAGGGGTACATATTATTTAAGATAAATCAAGGCACTGAGACTCAGTACTGAGGTTCCTATTTATTACTTTTATTGATCATGTCTGCACTAAGGAAGAATTTCATCTGGTACAGAAGGCTTGGTACACCCCTTTGCACCACTTATTAACTGGCTTTTTATTTATTTTTATTATTTATAGTCTTCTCTATGGCACTTATCTTTGTAGTGCTTCTCAGACCCTGATAGCTTTATCCTCACAATGCCCCTGCTAGGAAGGGAAGGTTTATCCCTGTTTTACAGAGGGGGCGATTGAGGCACAGAGAGATTAGCACACCTGGCTGAGGTCACACAGGAAGATGTCTGCCAAGAATTGAACCCAGATATCCATCCAGCCACTCAACACTAAGACCTCCCAGCCTCTTTAAACATATATCAAATATACTCTTTAAACATAGGTCTTCAATGACCAGAAGGGACCACTGTGATCAGCTAGTCAGACCTCCAGTAGAACACAGGCCAGAGAACTTCCTCAAAATCATTCCTAGAGCAGATCTGTTAGAAAAACAACCAATCCTGATTTAAATATTGCCAGTGATGGAGAATCCACTACAACCCTTGGTAAATAACTTCAATGGTTAATTACCCTCACTGTTAAACATGTACACCTCCATTCCAATCTGAATTGTTATAGTTTCAACTTCCAGTCATATGTTATACTGAAGAGCCTGTTATCAAATATCAAATATTTCCCATGTAGGTACTTTTAGACTGATCAGATCACCCCCTAACCTTCTCTTTGTTAAGCTAAATAAATTGAGCTCCTGAAGTCTGTCATTACAAGGCATGTTTTCTAATCATAGAATCATAGAAGATTAGGGTTGGAAGAGATCTCAGAAGGTCATCTAGTCCGACCCTCTGCTCAAAGCAGGACCAACCCCAACTAAATCATCCCAGCCAGGGCTTGTCAAGCCGGGCCATAAAAACCTCTAAGGATGGAGATTCCACCACCTCCCTAGGTAACCCATTCCAGTGCTTCACCACCCTCCTAGTGAAATAGTGTTTCCTAATATCCTACCTAGACCTCCCCCACTGCAACTTGAGACCATTGCTGCTTGTTCTGTCATCTGCCACCACTGAGAACAGCCATGCTCCATCCTCTTTGGAACCCCTCTTCAGGTAGTTGAAGGCTGCTATCAAATCCCCCTTCACTCTTCTCTTCTGCAGACTAAATAACCCCAGTTCCTTCAGCCTCTCCTCATAAGTCATGTGCACCAGCCCCCTAATCATTTTCGTTGCCCTCTGCTGGACTCTCTCCAATTTGTCCACATCCTTTCTGTAGTGAGGTGCCCAAAACTGGATGCAGTACTCCAGATGTGGCCTCACCAGTGCCGAATAGAGGGGAATAATCACATCCCTCGATCTGCTGGCAATGTTCCTACTAATACAGCCCAATATGCTGTTAGCCTTCTTGGCAACAAGGGGACACTGCTGACTCATATCCAGCTTCTCATCCACTGTAATCCCCAGGTCCTTTTCTGCAGAACTGCCACTTAGCCCGTCGGTCCCCAGCCTGTAGCAGTGCATGGGATTCTTCCATCCTAAGTGTAGGACTCTGCACTTGTCTTTGTTGAACCTCATCAGATTTCTTTTGGCCCAATCCTCCAATTTGTCTGGGTCACTCTGGACCCTATCCCTATTCTCCAGCATATCTACCTCCCCTCATCCACGAACTTGCTGAGGGTGCAATCCATCCCATCGTCCAGATCATTAATAAAGATTGATCCTTCAATCATTCTCATGGCTTTTCAGTGAACCCTCACCAATATATCAAGACCTTCTTGAATTGTGGGAATCAGAACTGGACGTAATATTCCAGCAGCCAGTTCCAAATACAGAGGTAAAATAACCTCTCTGCTCCTACTAGAGATTCCACAAGTTGCATTAGCTCTTTTAGCCACAGCATCACATTGAGAGCTCACGTTCAACTGATTATCCACCATGACCGCAAAATCTTTCGCTGAGTCACTGCTTCCCATGATAAAGTCCACCATCCAGTATGTCTGGCCCACATTCTTTGTTGCTAGATGCAGACATGTACATTTAGCAGCATTAAAACAAATACCGTTGGCTTGTGCCTAGTTTACTGAGCAATCCAGATCGCTCTGAATCAGTGGCCTGTCCACAGGCCCAGTTTTGGTGTCACCTGCAAATTTTATCAGTGATGGTTTTATGTTTTCTTCCAGGACCTTGACAAAAAGAAGACAGTGATGCCTAATGGCTAGAGCACTAGACCAAGGCCCAGAAATCCATCTAGCCGCTGCTCCACTAGTTGACCTGCTATGTGAAGTCTGACAAGTCACTTCACCTCTCCTTTTCCCCTTCATCTTTCACATCTATTTGGATTATAAGCGCATCAGGGCAGGGACAGTGTCTTATTATACGTCGTACAGTATAGCACAATAAGGCCATGACCTCGGCCTGTAGGCACTCGTGCAATACAAATAATAAGCGTTGTGTGGGATGTCTACACAGTGCTGCATTGCACTGTACATATTCTCACAGCACTGACTAAATTCTGAAAGCACCGTTCCAGTGTGCATTGGACCAAATGTAAAAAACCTGGGGCTGGTTCTCTGGGGCAGCCTCCCTTTGTTCTTTCCAATGATCTGGTCAAAACTCTGGAGCGGAAAGTATAATCCTCCAACACCAATTTAATGAGATCCTTGAAAATTAATTCTTCTTTTACATTTCGCTCCTTACCCTTAGCTTGCTGCAAAGTATAACTCTTCCAACAAGATTGGGCCCTCTTCCCCCGTCCCCAAATAATAATCATAGTCTGGGTGCCTACAATTAATTCTTTTGATCTGCTAAAAAACATAAAATAAAGCAGTTGAAGGAATCTATCTGAAGGAGATGGTGAAACAGGCATGTGGATTTACTTTTCATTGTTTTAATGGCTTCTGCTGCATTAAGGAGGAAGATTAAGAATGAAATGCCGCTAACTGCACCTAAAGGCTTTGGTCTCCACAATCCTGTAAATGTGCATTATATGCAGCTTAATCTCTCTCTGCCCTTAAAAGCATAATTGATTTTTATTTTCATTTGAGGAGGCTGCCATTTGTGTTGCTTCAGCGCCAGGTTGCTAAGCACTTTTAATAAGAATGCTTATGAGTTACTAGTAGATGAGCCCGCAATATGCAATTAAATGTAATAGGTAACATATTTAAGGCTGTAATGAGCTCAGAACTGATAAACTATCCCAGTCCAAGGGATCAAAAGGGAGGCTATATAAATAGTTTCTTTATTAGGATTCTGTCCAGCTAGAAAAGCTGTCGGGTTAATAAATAAAGAACAAATTTCTTGAGAAAGCTTTTGAAAATGAAGCCGATTTCTCAGTATTTTTGGATTGGTTTGACCTGACAAGTAGACAGGTTGTGGGCAGCATTTTAAGGCATTGTACCTCCTCAGTCAAGAAAAAAAATAGTCCTTTTGTAGTAAAAATCCTTTTCACTATTATGAAACAATTTCTACTATAAACGACAGCCTTGCCTAGTGGATAGAGTAATGGACTAGGACTCAGGAGATGAGGGTTCTCTTCCTGGCTTGGCAACTGGCCTGCTGCATGACCTTTGGCAAGTCACTTTAACCTTGCTGTGCCTCAGTTTCCCCATCTGTAAAAAGGGGATAATGGTACCGACATGCTTTATAAAGTGCTTTGGCCCAGATCCTCCAAGATGTTTAGGTGCCTAACTCCAACTGATTTCAATGGAAGTTAGATACCTAAATTCCTTTGAGGATCTGGATCTTTGAGATATACTGATAAAAGCGCTAGATGAGCTAGATATATTAGTGGAATTTAGGATCCAGTTCTGCTCCTGTTGAAGTCAATTGCAAAACTCCCATTGACTTCAGTGGGGGCAGGACCAGATCCATTATTCTCTCTGGGCATGCAAATATTACCAATTCAGCAACCATTGCTACTTGGCTGTAATGCTTTTTAGTACTTAATTCCTCTATATTTATGTCAGGTACACTACCCAGGTGACCAGTCCGAGTCGGCAGAGGGACTTCTTCCCAGACTTTCAAATGAGTTAGCTCATCACAACACCAGAGAGAGATGGAGGATAGAAAAAAATAAACCATCCAGACATGCAATACAGAGGAGAGACAGAGAGCAGCAAAGTACTGAGGGATCAGACAGGGGGGCGCAAGAGAGCAATTCAGCATGAGCAAGCCAGGGGGTACATCTGACCCAAGTTGTCAGAGGCTACTTTACAGGAGACTTGTGACGTTTTGATCAGCAGCAGCAGCCACCCACCAGGTCATCAGACTTGTTAGGCTGGGTCTGTATTAGAAAAGTTGCACCCATGTACCCAAATCAATTTAAAAATTGATCAAGTTTCATGGATGCAAACCCCTGAAGTTGACGCATTTAGACCTGGCCTACACTTGTAAACTGCACAGGTATAACCATGCCAATAAGGGCTGTTTTACTAAAATAGTTATACTAGTTAAAGCCCTAGCATGGGTGCACTTATACTAGTATAAAGATAATTTAGGCCTTGCCTACATTTGGAAGTTAATCGAGAATACGGTGTGTGAATTTAGAGCTATTTCAGAATAGCGCTCCATGTGAACACTCATTCTCGAATACGAATATATCTTTTCTGGTTTAGCTTAATCCACTTTGAAAGCCCTGTCTCTTGTCTACACAACAGAGTTTTGTCAATGCAAGTTAAGCCAACAATCAAAAACCGGGGTTATTACATCGCATGTTCACACAACGCTCCTTCTGTCAGCAGAGCGGGTCCACTGTTGGTGCTCTAGCATTGACAGTGAGAGCAGTGCACTGTGGGTAGCGATCCCACTGTGCTATTCGCCACCTTCTGCTGCTAGGAGTTGTGGGAAGGTGGAGTAGATCGCAGTGCACCATGGATGCGGGCTTAATGTCCCATGATGCAGTTCTTTCCGTCCCAGCATTCCATGGGCTTTCAACTGTGTTTCGTGGTATTTTTCAATGGCCCCTGTTTACTGTGCGCCCGCCATCTCTGTCTGAAAGGATGGATCCTGCATTGCTCCCTACTGTGGTGTTCACTGATCTGAACGCATTGCAGATGGTCATGCAGTATATCATGAGCTCCCACTCTGAACAGGAATCAGAGTTGCCTGACCTGCTGCGTGCCGTGGAAAGAAACAACACCAGATTACTTTTGGCATTCACGGGGCCACTGAACACAGTGGACTGTCGCTTGTGGGCTCAGGAAACAAGCACCGAGTGGTGGGATTGAATTGTAATGCAGGTCTGGGATGACGAACAGTGGCTGCAGAAGGGTGCAGAAAGCCACCTTCCAGGAACTGCGTGCAGAGCTTGCACCGCGGCAGAAACTGGAAATCCACCGCTGGGGCTGCGGTAAAGCAAGTCTGCAGGGCCATTAATCGCATCCTGCTATGAAGGATTGTGACTCTTGGCAATGTGCGTGAAATAGTGGATAGTTTTGTGGCAATGGGATTCCCTAACTGCAGAGGGGTGATAGTTGGCATGTGTATTCCAATTTTGGAACCATCTAGCAACGGAGTACATCAGTAGAAAGGGGTACTTCGCTATGGTATTGCAGGCACTTGTGGATTCACTGACATCAACGCGGGGTGGGCTGGGAAGGTGCATGACGCACGTATATTCAGAAACACCAGCCTGTACAGAAAGCTACAAGCAGGAACTTTCTTTCCAGACCATAAGATTCCAGTGGGGGATGTTGAAATGCTCATAGTGATCCTGGGAGACCCAGAGTACCCCTTACTCTCATGGCTCATGAAGACTTACACAGGAAACCTGGACAGCACTTCAACAACAGACTGAGCAGGTACAAAATGACTGAGGAATGTGCCTTTGGCAGATTAAAAGCGCGCTGGCGCTGCCTTTATGGCAGGTTACACCCAAACGAGGAAAATATTCCCATGGTCATAGCAGCCTGCTGCGCACTCCATAATATTTGGTTAGGCTAAGGGTGAAAAGTTTCCCCTGGGGTGGAGCCCAAAGGCAGAGGGCCTGGCAGCTGAATTTGAGCTGCCAGATACCAGGGCTAGTAGAGGGGCAAAACTTGAATCAGGAAGACTTTGAGGCAACGTTTTGACAATGAGCACCAGTAATGTGTCTTTCTGTACAGCACTCTGCCATGCTTTGTTAACTTGCCACCTTGCATGGAAATTGTGATGATTCCTGACTGGGATTTCTAGTCAGACAATGAGCAAACTGCCACTATGTATTACTACCGGTAGCAACCATCACGTGTTGGAGACTGTAAGCCTGTGGACTCACCCCTGTGGCGTCTCCTGCTGGTCTCTCAGGGAATTAGCTCGATTTCCCGCCCGGAGCGCCCTCTGCAGGCCAGTGATCTGCCACAGCTGGGCCCCGGTGATTGCCAAGTGGCGCAGGAAATTTCCTACAATGGGGGAAAAAACAACAACTCTGCAAGGAACTTTTGGCAGTGGATTAGCGAGTACTTCCAGGAAAGTGTCCTAGAGATCTCTCCGGAGGATTCCTATGAAATCTCAATGTGCATTAACACACTGTTCTGCTGCACTTCTTAGCTGCACAGGGGAAAGTGGAAAACGCGCACACACAGCTAGTCTTGTACATTTCTATCTCGTCACCCTCTTCTAGAATATACAGAACAAAGGACAGCTCTACTTTACATAACCGAGCAGCATCGACTCAAAAAGATCACTTACCAGGGCTCTCGTCTCCTGCATCATGGACACCAGAGACAGACCGCTGGGACTGGCTAGACCTCTCCGGAGTGGAAAAGGGGTCTTGAATCACCATGCCACCACACAATCCTGCCGTGTGCTCCACATCGTCCTCCAACTCAACCTCCTTGTCTACGACTTCATCCTTGGGGTTGAGTCCACTATTCACCATCTCCAGCCCTGCTGAAGCATCCACGGGGCTCTTGGTGGTGGAGGTTGGGTTGCCACCACCAAGGATAGCATCTAGCTCCTTATAGAAGTGGTAGGTCTTTGGTGAAGCACCAGAGCGATGGTTTACCTCCCTTGCCTTCTAGTATACTTGCCTCAGCTCCTTTATTTTCGCATGGCACTGATGTGTGTCCCATCTGTAGCCCTTATCGAACATGCCACAAGAAATCTGACCTAAGAATCCAGGCCTCTCATGAATTTTGGCTTGCACCATCTAGTGGAGCAGAAATTAGATAAGAACAGCCATACTGGATCAGACCAATGGTCCATCTAGCCCAGTATCCTGTCTTCTGACAGTAGCTAATACTGCACAGTAAAATAAAATCTGCACGTATTGTACAAGAAAGCTGCTGTTTGCAAGTGCCCTTATTTCATTAAATTATTCTGCACCCCACCCCCAGGATTAATACAGTTGGACGCAGACATTTTTAAAATGTGCACACCCAAGTGGCGTTCGTACAATGCCTGAGGCACGTGGGCAAGACAGGGTTTCATGCACGCAAATCTCCAGCTTGCATTTGTAACACCATGCTTTCGGGTGGGTCGTTCACAGTGGGGGAAATCACTAGGGAACTTTGAGTCTAAAGCATGAGCCTCTACTGCAGAAGCTAAAAGCAGTGGCTGTAGGGGGCTCAACCACGTATATATAATCATCCAGCCCCCATTTGAGGGGAACTAGGGTGACCAGATGTCCCGATTTTATAGGGACAGTCCTGATTTTGGGGTCTTTTTCTTATATAGGCTCCTATTACCCCCAACCCCCTGTCCCAATTTTTCATATTTGTTGCCTGGTCACCCTAAGGGGAACAAAGTGCCATACAAATACTGGGCATTGCACGTATGCAGAAGTAAAAATGGCCATAACCTACATTCACACAGTAAGGCTCTGTTACCCTCTAGTACCTGGAACGCATAAAGGTTCATGAGTCTGCTACTGGCTTTGAGCTAAGAGAGACGGTTCTCGTGGTGTTAGAGCCAGGGGTCCTGGATTCAATATCCCCCCACCCCAACAATCCATCAAGAGACATCACGTTACAGGTGGATGAAGGGCAGTATCATCTTAACTTCCCTAAGGACACTAACAGCCAGTGATGAGCTGCCAAAATCTTAACAACCAGTTCCCTGCAAAAAGGTCTGATTTAAGGGGTGTGCCACAGTATGTATTTTTTGTACCAATAGGGTTACTATACGTCCGTATTTTCCCAGGAGGAATTTTTAAAATCTAAAAATTTTTAAATTCCTCCCGCATGGTGATTTAAGAACCAAAAAGCCTGACATATCTGGGAAAATACGGCTGTATGGTAACCCCACCTAAAGTTCTTTTTTAAAAAGATGGACCTGAACTAGAAATGAGCTCCGTTTCACATGTGTGGGTCCCCGCCACTCCCCGGGGGTGTGCTAGGGTGACCAGATGTCCCAATGTTATAGGGACAGTCACGATTTTTGGATCTTTTTCTTATCTAGGCTCCTATTACCCCCCAACCCCTGTCCCGATTTTTCACACTTGCTGTCTGGTGCGCACATGTGTGGGTCCCACCTGCTCCCTGCCCCCCTCACTGAAGCAGGTGTGCAGGGTTACTGCCCTGGGAACTGCAGGGCACCAGTGGACGTGGGGCCAGCTGTAGACAGGGGCATGGGGCAGGGCTAGCTGGATGCAGGGGGTAGAGGGCTGGCTGCAGGCAGGGCAGGGGGTGTGGGGCTGGCTAGAGACAGGAGGGTGCAGTAGGGTTGGCTGGTGGCAAGAGGGTGCGGGGTTGGCTGGAGACGGGGGGTGTGGGGATGGATGGAGGCAGGGCAGGGGCTGACTGGAGGTAGGGGCTAGCTGCAGGCAGGGCAGGGGTGTGCAGGGCTGGCTGGAGACAGGGGATGCAGGGCTGGTGCGGGCAGGGCAGGGGGTGTGGCAGGTGCTGGCTGTGGGCAGTGGGTGCGGGGCTGGCTGGAGACGGGGGCTGTGGGGGCTGGCTGGCTTCGGGCAGGGCTGCAGGGGGGTGCGGCAGGGGTTGGCTGGAGACAAGGCAGGGGGTGTGGCAGGGGGGGGCTGCAGAGAGGGGGTGCCGGGGGTGGCTGGAAGCAGGGCGGGGGGTGCAGGGCTGGTGCGGGCAGGGCAGGGGGTGCAGCAGGGGGTGTGGCAGGGGCTGGCTGGAGGCAGGGCAGGGGGTGCGGCAGGAGCTGGTGCAGGCAGGGCGGGGGGTGCAGGTTTGGTGCGGGCAAGGCAGGGGGTGCAGCAGGGGCTGGCTGTGGGCAGGGGGTGCAGCAGGGGGTGTGGCAGGGGCTGGCTGGAGACGGGCTGGCTGCAGGCAGGGTGGAGGCTATTCACAGGAAGGGCGGCTTGGAGCAGCCCGAGCAGCAGGACGCAGCCCAGGCCCAGCAGAGCAGCTGGGGACCCACCAGGCAGCAGCGGGAGCCCCAGGGCCAGGGGTCAGGGGAGCAGCAGCAGCAACAGGGCCAGGCAGCAGGCCACATGGCTCCCCCAGCGCAGTGCCCCCGGCGGCCGGAGGAGGAATTACATCACTTCCTGGCCGGAGCCCATGGAAGCTGCCGCGCTCCCTCACAGGGAAGCAGGTTAACAAGGCTTTCTAAAACCACTTCAAAATTTAACAACCGGTTCCCGTGAATTGGTGCGAACCAGCTCCAGCTCACCACTGGTTACACATAAACAAATCCTACGTTCCCAGTTCTTGCCTTCCCACAGCTGTGACTGCGTCAGCTTCAGACAGGCTTGTCTGAGATACTGAAAAATCACTGAGCTGTGTAAGAAGCAATCCAGTCCTAAAAATATATCCCCATTAAACACACCCTCAGAGTTACTGATTATCACTTAGTTCAATTTTCCAATTGATTTCCCAACAGAATTCAAATCAGCAAAGCATCTTTTAAAAGCTTTAGTTACAGGGATCTATTTGAGGCTGGGTTTTTGATAGGAAAACTCAATGGGAGTTGAGTGCCTAACTCCCTTAGGCTTCTTTGAAAACCCCAGCACGAAGCTCTGAGTCTATAATTTCCCCCCATATTCAATTCAGACTCTTGGAGAATAAAGCCAGATAAATATTATATTACAGTAGCACCTCGAGGTCTGAAATGAGATCAGGGTCCCACTGTATCAGGTGCTGCACAGACGCAGTCATTGGCCTCAAACAGCTTATCTGCCTTGTCTATTTAGACTATATAGGCTGAGAAAAGGAAGTATGATCATCCTCATTTTACATATGGGGAAGTGAGGCCCAGAGAAATTAAATTATGTATTTATGATTACACAGGAAATTTGTAACAGGACTGGAAACTGACCCCAGGTCTTTTGCACTCCAGGCATATGCCTCCACCACAAGACCATCCTTCTTCTTTAAAAGTCTCTACCTTGAACATTACATGCACATCTTTTGTTCAATTTACTGACTGACAATAAACATGTCAAGGACACATTTGGGTAAGTCCGAGGCCACTCTGGACTGAGGTTTACAGAGCAGCAATAAGATTTGGTCAAGTCAGAGGCATCTGGCATATTTTAAATTCATATTGGCTCATAAATCATGCATACAACTTCAGCTACTACATCTGCCACAAAGTCACAGTCAAAAAATAAAAATGAAGGCAACAAAATCTAGCTAGCCTCACAGATAGCTGCAGGATGGGAAAGGGAGTCACCCAAAAAGGTGAAAATGTGTTGCCCCAATTCTGACTGCCCTGAAATAATGCCCAGAAGCTGTTCCAAGGATGCAATGCTTCCTCATGCAGAGGGCCTATGACATAAATCCCCTTATATCACTTAAGTGATGCCTAGCCATAGTGTTGGTCCCCTACACAGGAGTAAATTTCACCCTAAAGGCCACTGTAGATCTTCCCAACATGATGCCTCCTCTCCTTTTTTACCTGCCTGGGTGAACCGTGGAATAGTTACCAATGCTGACATTTAAAGTTTAAGTAGTGCTATAGGAGATAACATAATTTGGAATGACTAGGGCAGTTCATGTCTCAGAGCTATTGTTTCAGGCTCTCTGCACATTCAGGCTGACATTGTCGTACCAGCTATACTTGTGCCACATCCATCTATCTTGCCCATTCTTTCTGCATAACATCTCTAAAATACGGCCTTTTCTATCCAGCCATGCAGCTAAGACTCTCACTAATGCTCATTATCTCGCATCTGCAGCATCAGTGTCTCTGGTCATGACAAATGCAATCTCACCCTAGTCATATCCTTTCAAAATGCTGCTGCTAAGATCATTTTCATAGCCCATTGCTTTGACCCCGTCACTCCTCTCTTTGTATTCCTCCAGTGCTCCCCCTTTTCTATTGCATCAATCATAAGCAGCTTGTCTTCACCTTCAAGGCCTTTCGCAGCATATCCCCACCCTCTCTCTCTCAGCTCTCATTCGCTACCAATCTGTCAACGCTCACCTCTGGTTGGCCCATGATACCCACTTATTAAGTTTTCAAGCAAGCACCTTCTTACTCTCCCCCATGCTGCCATGAATGCCTTGGAGATGCTCCCTCTAAACATTTGTAAAAATAACTCATTAGGCTTTTTCAAACCCCTTCTCAAAGCTCTCCTTTTGCCGTGAGGACTACAAAAAAAACCTCGACAACGGGTAGGCTGCTGGTGCACTGAGATCGCTGCCTATCCGCTGCCAATATTGTCTCTTTGTTTCCTGGTACTCCCCCATCTGTCTGCATCCACCTGTGATTGCAGCAAAGAGTCCTGTGGCACCTTATAGACTAACAGACGTATTGGAGCATGAGCTTTCGACGAAGTGGGTATTCACCCACGAAAGCTCATGCTCCAATACGTCTGTTAGTCTATAAGGTGCCACAGGACTCTCTGCTGCTTTTACAGATCCAGACTAACATGGCCACCCCTCTGATACTTGACACCTGTGATTGTAAGCTGTAAACTCCTTGGGGCAGAGCCGTCCTTTTATTGGAGTTCTGTGTTTGTACAGCCCCTGGCACACTGGGGTCTCGGTCCATGACTAGGGCTCCTAGGTCCTATAATACAAATAATAATTGAGAGTTTTCTTCTCCACCATAACAACTAGCTAATAATTCAAAAAAGAAGGGAATACTGAGACTCTGTAGAGAGGTCTGTCCGTGCACACAACCCCCGTACCCCACAGAGGCAGGCCACTGCGCTCTCTGTACGGGACATGGCCCACTCTTTGGGAAAACATTGACCCAATGTGACAAAGAGGAGTGGTGGGGTGTGGTCAGATAATTTATTGTTGCTCTTTCCCTTGACTCAGCAATGACCTTTGCTCAAACACCCCCAAACAGGTGATTCCTTCTGTTAGGAAAGTCAGATTGTGTGAGCTAGAATCCAGGCCTGCAGCAAATATACGGTTGTAGGACAGGTGGGACATTTTTTGTGGAAAAAACCCCCAACACCCTCACAACGCTTTTCGACCAGCTCTTGCTACAAGTATAAAGTATCCCTATTCCTATAAAATCTCCAATAACTGGCACGCTATTACAAATCAGGACTGGTTTTGAAATCAAGACCTAGCTGCCCAATGAAGGCGTGGGGGTTCCTCTCGATGGAGGCGGCCTTCTCTTTGCCTGGCTTCCGTTTTCACTCCAAAGTTGTTGGACGGTTTCATATTGTAAAACACGAGATGGTTTTACACTGCAAAGACTGGAGTGTCCTGACAGATCTTTCTTAGCTGACGTCTTAATGTGCATCTGTTCCATGTAATGTGCCTCTTAGGAACATTTGCAGATACTGTCACAACTAAGCGCTCTGTGGAAAGTGCTGCACTTCAAATAGCATTTCAGTAAATAAATCATCCCTGATGGTATAATATTAATTGAATGTGTTACTATTAGCTATTCTGCTTAGCCAGGCCTCCCAGGAGACAGCTTACTACATTAGCATAAACAAAGAGAGAGCAAAGCAGGCTGAACAGCAAGCGGTACTTTGGAAGTGAAGCAAACAAGACCACGCCAGGGCAAACATTTGTTGTTTGCAAGGCGAGAAGTTCGAAGAATCGAGGACGGAAGCTAATGTTATAATTTCTTGTTAGACTGACAAGGGTAATGTCACTATCACATTATAATGACAGTGCAACTTTGCCATTTGCAGGGAACTGAAAGGTTCTCATGGACGGGCAAACATACGCTGCAGTACACAAGGCTCCTGCAAAGTTCTTGATTGCCAGTTTGCTTCATTAGCAGCAGACCGCCTTCCTCTGAAGCATCAGTGATGGCTAAGGTTAAGATTTCGTAACGGTTATTTTTAGCAAAAGTCAGGGACAGCTCGCGGGCAATAAACAAAAAAATCACAGGAGCCGTGATCTGTCCTGACTTGTACTAAAAATAACAGGGGGAGAGAAGGTTGGGGTCAGGGGGGAAGGAATGACAACTGGAGCCCCATGGCGGGGACTGACAGACCTCTGGCTCCGGCCCGGGCTGAAGCCAACTGTATGCCCACTGGGGATTTCCCAGGCAAAATAGCTTTCTGTCTGCTTTGTGCAGCTGGAGTGACACAAAGGAGATGAGGGGCAGGGCAGGTTCTGGTGTAGTGACAGAGCAGGTCAGTGGCAGAGTGGCAGTAGCACTAGACATGCTTCGTAGATTCAAATTAATAGAATTTAAGGTTAGAATGGACAATTCGATGATCTAGTCTGACATCCTGTGTAACACAGGCCAGAGAATTCAAGCTAGTCTATACTGGGTCAAGGAAAACATGCAGTGGGGGAGCGTAGTTGGCCAACCCTCAGCCACGGTTCAGCTGTCATCTCGTTGAGTCTCTTATCTCTGTGTTGTGACCTGGCACGCAGAGTCACAGCACCACTCAGGTTTGGCCTGGTCGCCCCTCTGTCATGCGATTTCCATTGAGTACAGGGCCCAAAATTCTTTAATCCAGCACTAAACTATGTAGTCCTGAGAGTCACAAAGGCTCTGCTCCTTGGTACAGATGACCGTTATTTGTACTATCGTAGCACCTAGCAGCCCCAGTCATGGATCAGCACCCCATTGTGCTAGGTGCGGTACAAACAAAACAAAACAAAAAAGACAGTCCCTGACCCTCCCTTTGGCCTCCATCGGTCTGACAAGCCATGAGGATGTCTTTGAGTTTGTGATGAACCATCTGTCATAGAGATGTAAATCCAAGTCAGGCCCCTGACGAGACAGCTTGGAGGAAACACTGCAAGCTGAAACTAGTGACGTTCCCCGACCCCTGGGCAGGTTTTCCCCCTACGTATGAAAATGCACACAGCCCGCAGAGATACTCTTTTCAGTGGATACCTCTGGGAGCACAAAGTGTTGATGTGCTAGGCATGGGGTTCCCACATTGTGGGCCGTGACACAGTTCTTGGTGGTCCACCTGCGGGAGGGTTGCCCCCACAAACTGTATACATTGGCGGAGGGGCGACCGGTGATAGCCCCCACCCAGGGCTGGAGGAGCCCAGTGCCCCCGGCGGGTAGCAGAGGGCGAAGCGGAGCTGCCGGGCAGTGGGTGAGAAGGGGCCAGCCCTGAGAGGTGGCAGGCCTAGGCAGTGCCACTGCTTCCGCCAGGACAATGTGATTGGGACCATCATAGGTAATGGTTGGGCCCAGCCTCTGCCCGGCACTAGTGAACCCTGAAACCTTTCCTTGCTCCTGGCAGGGGGTCCCTGTGAGGGAAGTGTGCCAGGGTGCTGGCTGGGTGACTGAGGCAGAGCTGCCAGGTGACAGGTTCAAGGCTGCTGAGCTGGAGGCATCGGTGGGGGCAGGTTGTTACACCTGCCTGGCCCCTTCGCCTTCTCGCTGGCCCTGGTCCCTGCTGAGAGAAGGAGCCGCGGTGCCCCTCTCCCTCATGGGCGTGTGTTAACAGTGGACCGCAGTGCCTATTGAAGCTGCACAGGTGGGCCTCAGGGAAAAATGTTTGGGAACCCCTGTACTAGGCAACACAGGTTTGCTACGGGAGACATATGGGCCCGTTCAGCTCTCAGAAATTTTTAAATTAAGATTGGATGTTTTTCTATTACATTTGATCTAGTTCAAACAGGAATTAATTCAAGGAAGTCCCGTGTTATGCAGCAGGTTAGATACAACGGTCCCCCCTCTACCTTGGAATCTACGAATCTGTGCATGCAGTTCTCATTGACTTCATATTGCCATTGCGTGAAAGGGCAGAATTTAGGCCATAAAGCTCAAATACTTTGGGGTATGGGTGGGGGATCCAAATTAGTCTTTATATTAGCCTTGTCGGCTCAATCCTGGGCCCATGGAAGTTTTGCTAATAACTTTAACAGGAATAAGATCAGGTTCCTGATGGTTTATCCTTCTTCTTACTAGAAAAAAAAAATACTACAGCCGTGTGGAGGGCAGGAGTTCCATTTTACAAACAATGTTTAGATTTCAAAACTTGGCTTCATTTCAGATAGGTTGGAAAAAATAAAAAATGCCGAAATTCTCTGCAAAGGAAAATTGAGGGGTGGGGGGAAATGAATGCAGGGTCCTTTGAAATGTTTCACTTTGACAACAATCAAAAGAGTTTTGTCAGTTTCAGGGGGTTTGGTTTATATATCCCACAATACAAAATTGAAAATGAAAAATAAAAACGCATTTCAAAATGAAATATCAAAAGGTGTCATTCCTAAAATGTTGAAATGGGACATTTCAACGTGGCTGGAACTCTGCCCCCACCCCAGTGTCCTTCCATAACATAATTCTAGCAAAATCAGTCCCATTTCACAAAGCATTTGAATGTTGACAGACATGCATATTCTGACAGAATATGGTTTCATCAACATTTCTCTGACCAGCTCTAAACAATACAATATGGAAGATGGTGAAAAGCCAGCCACTGCAGCTATAGCAGAAAGAAAAGTAACCGGCCACAGCGAGGTAATGTAAAGTCATTTGCACATGCAGAGAATGATTTTCAAAGGAACTAATGGGAGTTTGGGTCCAATGGGCACCCCTGTTGCTTCCTTTCAGAACAGCCAGGACTGGGCTTTAGAAAGGTGATCTCTGTGCCTATACTTAATCTCATATAGTACTTTTTATCAGTAGATCTCTTTATGAGAGAAGCTAGTCACATCAGCTCCACTTGACAGATGGGGAAAGAGAGGTGAATGGACTTGCCCAAGGTCACCTGGGTGGGCCAGTGGCAAAGCTAAGAATAGAACCCAGGTCTCTTGAAACCCCAGTCCAATACTCTAGCCATTAGACCACACTGCCTCCACCATAGCACCCCTGTTTTTTATTTGCAGTCACTGGGTAATTTTAATGATAACCTGCTTAATGAATCTTTATAATTGGTGGGTGGAGGCCAGTTGAGTCAAAGAAACTCTGTATGTCGTATTTTTAAGACTATCTATCTATCTATTATGTATGAAGCTTTAGAACAACTGGCCAAAACTGAACTGATGGAAAACACCTGAAAATAATAAAACAAAGCTACTTTACATATTTATCCTTTAGCAAATGACAATAAATAACCGATCTCAAATACTGAATACAACTGGCAGTAGGATTTTCCTTTTCTATGCCATAGACGACTACAGGTTTTGCGAAAACTGTCTTAAAGAATATAGAGTGTAAATATAGCTACAAATGTGACTATGAAACAGTGGTCCCTTCCTAATCAGTAGGGCCCCAATCCAGTAAAACATATAAGCATGTGCCTAAGTGTCATTGTAATCAATGGGTGAAAGGGGAGTTTTGCCATTGACTTCAATAGGCACCCGATGACGCTACTCACATGAATAAAGTTAAAGTGTTCTGCTGGAGGGGGCCTGGTGTATGCAGTACTTCCAGGACTGAGCCCTAAGTGAGTGGAAAACCAGAATTATTATATTTTGAATAAATAATATTCAATATCTGGAGTTTTTTACCTCTGATTTCCTCCTGGATGATGAACTTACGTGAATAACCTGAAAATCTACATGAGATTCAGTACTGGCATTATCCATCCAAATGCATAAGAAGTTAAAAAATAAAACAAAACTTGAAACCTTCCAATACTGATTCTAAACAAAACGTTCCCATTTGGCTGGAATTCAGAATGGTTTTGCTTTCTTGCTGCATCGGAACAACAATCCTAAGCTTTCTTCTTTCCTCATTAGAGGAATAGAGAGTCAGATCCTCAGGCATAGCTGTGACGGGATTCCCAGGGTCCAGACTGGGACTGTGGGCCTGCTGTGCCCCCTGAACTCTCTCCAGCCTGGGCTGTCTCTCACAATGCCTTGCTAGTGACCAGCAGCAAACCCCTCCAGGTGCTGTTATCACTCAGCACAACCGCACATGAGCAGTGCAAATTTATTAATTGGTTCACCACTTCATTAATAGAAAGTGGATATACACCAGCCTTTGCAAACCTGAGCACATTTGCCACACACTTCAGGCAAACTCACTGGTAAAGATGAACAGTAAAATAAGTTTATTGACTACAGAAAATAGATTTTAAGTGATAGGCAAAAAGTCAGAGTTAGTTACCAAAATAAAATAAAATATAACCACGCAGTCTAAACTCTCAACCCTATTAGACTGGGCAACAGCTAGATTAAGCAGTTTTTCTCACCCCACTGGATACTGCAGTCCATAGTATAAAGATTTCACCCTTGAAATTTGGACCACTCCCCACAGTTGGAGTCTTCAGAGTGTCCTTGTTGCTTGCAGCATAGGTGGGTGAAGGAGAAAGGCCCAGCATGAGGCCACTGTGTCTGTTTTATACCCTCAGATCATGTGCTTGTAGAACACAAGTCCAGGTGTGTCTGGGTGCATTGCTGAGTCTTCAGGCAAGGCTGAGCAATTCCCTGGTGTGGCCTCATGCAGGTGAGTCATTGTATTGTAGATCCCTTGCTGGATGATGGCTGTTGATGGGTTGTTTGACACCCCGCCCGGGCGTTGGTTACTTTCCTTGCTGTTACCTCTGGGGAGCTAATATCTGACTGAATCCCCAATTTACAGCATGTTTTAGTGACCACCATACAACACAATTCTCATAACTTCATATGCATTAATGATACACATATATGGATAGAGAAATGGCTTTCAGCAGATCATAACCTTTCCCCTGATACCCTGCAAGGTATGCTTTACATGTAGGGTCACGGTTATATAAAAACAAGGAATATGGAGGTAATAGGATGCTCACCCAAGCTATAGAATGTCACAGTAGTGACACTGAAGTCACCCCATGTAGGGCTTGTCTACATGGCATGGCAAAGCACACCAGAGGGGTGTGATTTGTAAAGCACGTTAATGTGTCGTGCTCCAACTGCCCCGTGTGGACCCTGCTGGCGCACTCTAAAAAGTACGTAGTTCGCATTAACGTAGTCTGGATCCACACTACAGACCTATATCGGTATAACTACATCGCTCAGGCGTGTGAAAAATCCACATCCCTGAGCGACATAGTTATATTGACCATAATGCCCCCCACCCCCACTCCCGTGTAGACAGAGCTATAGCAATGGGAGAGGTGGATTAACTACACCAACAGGAGAGAGCATGTCAGCGCAGGAGCATCTTCACGTATGCGCTACAGCGACACAGCTGCACCAATGCGGTGTTTTAAGTATAGACCTGCCCATCGTCCTGTCTGAAACTAGCTGAGTTATCTACTGATGATGGTTATTTTTTTTTAACTGTATGGGTATAAAGGCCTCTCAACGTAGCCTGTGGATATGGTGAACTCACACGAAAGCAACGTGATCTTTGAGAGTTCGCACAGTGCCATGATATTAGGGAATAAATGCGATGAACGCGTCGAGGGACTCGAGAGAAAAAATGGTCTCTCCACTAAGTGTGATCATGAATTGTGCTAGGATAATGTATTGGTAACTGAGGGCTAATGTCCACTTTAAGCGGTATCAGGAGCTGTAGCAAATGAAAGATAATAAGAGGAAAATGAGTAATGAATCAATTTTATTGTGTGCTGTAAAAGAGCCATCACTGAAAGAGTCTGTATTTAGGCTGAGCACTAAAAGTGATGGATGGGGGCAGAGAGGGAGTATGGGAATTGGCCCAAGCAGGGAACAGATTTTCTGGTGTAAATAAATTAATGCATTTTTTCTTTTAAATAACCTCTGCAAATAACTCGTATCAAAGAAATTCCTTCCCAAGAAATGGGAGTTTTCAGAAGACTCACTTTAGACAAAACAGCCAAATGCTGGGATAGTTATTTAATGAGACATCACACCAGGCCATATGAGAGATGGACCTAAGCCACAACATTCTTGGATGTGGCTGCACAGACGTCCACATAAAGTTTATGCTCTTCCTTTTCAGAGCTCTCCACAGCACGCCTCTCTGCTCCTACACACATCCTGCTCCTTGTGCTCTGCTTCCCTCAGATGCCAGTCCTGTCACATCACCCTTTCTTCTCGGCACAGCCATCCAAGTCATATGTGTGTGACCACCGCCATCTTGGTGGACAGAGCCACTGGGTACCAAACCAGGGCCCTAGAGAGCTGAAAATATAAACCTTTGCAGTTTGAGCAAAAGAGCCGGGATCTGAAGCAGACAGTTACAACAGCTCTCTAGCCTCTTGAGCAGGCACAGAAGGGGACATAACACGGATTGACAAGTGGGTTACATTTGCACAGTTTCCGCCGTCAGAAAACTTCTGAAACCACACCCGCTCCGTGAAGGACTCCAGCTATCACCGCACCGTGTGTCAGTTCTGTTTGGCACCATCCTGTGTCTTTAGAAAGTGAGCTCGTCAGATGGATACTTTCTTACTAGCTTGGGACAGTTTACCCGAAAAGGCTTGATTCGGAAGTGGATCAAAGTTCACAGCTCCAGGCTTTCTTAATGGTTAAATCAAAATACCAAATCCAGACAGCCCAACTCAGGGGTGCTAGAAGTAGGAGTGCTGGGGGTGTGGCAGCACCCCTGGTTTGAGGTGGTTTCCATCATATACAGGTGTTACAGTTTTGTTCAGTGACTTTCAGCACCCCCACTATACAAATTGTTCCAATGTCACCTGCTCCAAATTCAAGGGAAGTTTGCCTTTGGCCCACAGGTTGAACCTCCATTTTCAGGAGAGATCAGATCCCAGGTTTATTTTATCCCATTTAGGGGGTTATAAAGTTCAAATCTGGGCTTCTCTCTACTGTCACCTATTCTACAGCCCCACATACCCTTACTAAGGGGGCGGAGGGATGGTGCATCGCAATCCACACACGTCTCCACCCTGCACAGAATGGAGAGAGGTCAGCTGCCTTCATGACACCATCCCTCCCTCCTTCCATAAAAGGGATCTCTGTGAAGCCAAGGTTCACATGTGGGGAGAATATGGGCAGAGGCAAGGGTGTCAAGGTGATATGCATGTGTGACCCACTTGGAAATGCATGTTACAGGTCCTGCTCCGTGCCCATTCCAAACGAAAGAGTCTGTCGCAGCCCCAGCTAAAATGTTCTTTAGCTCAAGCTCTAGCGGCTCATGCTGTGAGGTCCCCAGTTCAGTCTCTGGTGTGTTAGCCAAGACTTTGACAATCATACATGCATCATCCCTTCAAGCACTGCAGAAAACCCATTGACTAGCTAAGGCAATAGAAGAAACTGCACGGAAAAGAGTTGCAGCCCTTGAACTTGTAGGTGGCCCTTGTACACGCCAGCTACAGACCAAGCCCTTTGCAGGTATATTAGCTAGAAATTGACCAAGTTCCCAGCAATCTCTGCCCCTGACAGCTTGGAGACACTTTCCTCCTCTATTTCCTCTACCTCTTTTTAATGTCAGCACGAGAGATGATGGGAAAATGCCGGCTGGTTTTCACATTGTAAATTTAAAACAAAGGAAAAAGGTTTCCTCAATTTTCTGGGAATTGTTTTGTTGTTTGAAAATAACCCAAGAACCCCTCCCAACCCCCAAATAACCAAGAATGGATTCTCCCCCCTCCCAGTTTTTGACTCCCCAACCTCTATTCTTTTTTTTAAGCGAGAGAGAGAGAGAGAGAGAGAGACCTGTATTGGGTTTGGGTTTGTTTCTTTAAAGAAAAAAGTTTTTGAAAGACGTGAACCTGTGTGGAAAAAGAATTGTTTTGCAGAGAGGAAAGAAAAGGTGATTCCCGTTGGAAAAAAGTGTTTTGAAGAGAAGCTTTTCACCTAGCTCCAAAATTCTATTCTCCCTTTCAAGCCTGACCCACACAAGCGCTTCCGCTGGTGATGCTTATTGCTGTTTGGTGAGTGAAATAACCTCTACAGGCAAAGGCACTTTTTTTTTGGCCAGCATAACGGTGACTACACTAGGGATTTTGCTGATATAACTATGTTGTTAAAAAAAAAAAATCACTCCCCTAACTGACATAGCTATGCCAGTGAGACTTTTAAGTAGAAAGCTAGCTTCAGACACACGTATCTGCTGAAGACTTGTAAATCGGACTGATGTATGCCAATTTTCTATAACTCCTTGCTGAGGAGAAGCACATGATGTTTTCCTTCTGAGTAAATGACAGGAAAATCCCAGTGTAAATACTGCTTTTGTGGTTTATGAAGAAGGCACTGAGTGTATGCGTCTGTTCACTTAATTGCGCTTCTGTAGGATTCGTTCTGGCAAGGAGCCCTGTTTTACCTGCAGTTTCGTCGCCCTCTAGCCTCCGGCTCCGCAGGCCGAGTCAATCCCTAACTAGAATGACTGTTTATCTCAGCTATCAGCTCCCTGCGGACTGAATAGCACGCCAGAAAAATCGATGCATGTTTGCCACAAATTGGCAAAGCGCGGGAGCATTTGCTGGGACCTCGTGAACATGGATACAGACTTGCTTACTTACTATGTGGTTGTCTTCAAACAGGGTTCCCTGGAGGCCCTGCTGGAGCATTAAGGAGCTCAATGTACATTAGAAGTTAAAACTTCCTTCACTGCACAGAACAAAGAACCTCCTATCGTGTTCAGTGCAGCCCTCTCAGGTTGCAAAAATAAACACTCCCTTTGCTTTAGCAAGAGATTTTTCTTCTTCTCTTACATTAAAAACAAGAAAAAGGATGCCCCAAATCCTGTCATGGAGCCTTGATGATCTAGCTATTCTAGGAAGCCATGTACATCTCTAGGAGCTATATAATTGTATACAGAGATGCAGCACTCTCTCCCTTCGTGAAGGTCTGCAGGAGTGGGATCCCCTTATTCTGGAAGCGCTGCACTTTGGATCTGAATTCTAATATCACACACCTCCCTGTAACAGACACAGAACTAAGAGCAGCTTACGGCGGAGGAAGTAACTGACATGCACAGATATTCTAGCAGGAGCAGCTACAGTTCAGGTTGCAAAATGGTTCCATTCTGAATCCCTGTTTTCAAGGGAGCTAAGCTTTGCCAAACATTCCCTGCCGGGCCTAAAAGGTTTCCTGCTTGGTGTCTGCCCAGGGGTGATAAATGTGGGGCTTTTTAATAGAAAGATGGAACATGAACAGTTCACTGAGTTTTGAATGAGAGAAGAGTGAGAAATATTGAGGCCTCTTTTTGAGTTGTGTGCCAAAGTCGGCATGCCACAAAGTTCACAACATAATGCAGCACATGAGAGGCAGGGTGGCCCAATGGATCAAGCACCAGTGGCGTGCTGAGGAAACCTGGGATGAAGTCCCAACTCTGCCCCTAGCCTGCTGTGTGACTTTAGGTAAATCACCCTACAGCTGCATGCTTCTGTTTCCCCTCTCACCCATTGTCTATTCAGATTGTAAACTCTTTGCTGCAGGAACTGTCTCTTACTAGGTGTCCGTACAGCACCTAGCGCAATGGGATCCTGATCTCAACCAGGGCCTCCAGGTGTCACTGCAGTTACCATAAATAATAATAAAAGTAAACAGCCCAGCCTACCTAAAAGACATAGTTAAGGTAGCATGGGCAACTTGGCATTTCTGACTTTTCAGTGGTTAACATTTCAGGAAGATCAATTTTTGCATTTAATGGAAGAATCATCATTGAGATTCATAGTCCATCTCCAGTCCGTCCTTGGCCTCTTACTGTTTTGTTGTGCTCAAAGGTGCATTAGGTGCTTCACAGAAACCGAAGAGAGACATGAGTCCTATGCCAGGGCTTGGGGTCGGTCCCATTGAAGTCAATGGCAAAGCTCCTATTTACTCCAATGGTGTAGGCTCAAACCTCCCAAGAGCCTCTCTGTGAGACAGCGCCTATGCAGGACAATCAGAGCCAAATGTAGCGGTGGCTTTCGTGATGTGGGCAACCAGATAAGAACTAAACACATTTCACAAGGGCCACCAAAGAGCCTTCAGATGCTCATGACTTTCTGTCGCTACCTATGACCTTGATTCTGCAAACTCTTACACGCATGCTCAAATGTCCTACCATGAGCCATCCCACTGAAGTCACCAGGACTACAAGCTGTGGTAAAATTAACCACGTTCATAAGCATTTGCAGGATCAGAGTCTATGGCACTGAACCTGTAACCTACAGGCAAAATACTTTCTCCCCCCATTACCAATCCTTTGACCCATCCAATCTCTGTTGAGTATTCTCCGTCCTTAACTAATGGGTATTCACTTTATCATGGCCTCCATCATACCAGATGGATTATATACCGCACGCACATATAATAAGCACTGCTTGCACATATACTAAATGTCAGTTTGCCAGCTTTTTCTCCTGCTGTGATATAGAGACAGGCAGCATATATCTGACAAGGCAAGACTCTGTTTAAATTCTCCTCACTCGTCTGATGTTTTGTTGTAATTCTCTCAGACTGACACTGATGATTTTGTGTTTCATGCAGATTTCAGGGAAGAGATGGATGGAACAGAGGCAGCTTCCCCATATCCCTGGGAGTCAATCAGGCTGAGCTATTGAAATAGCTATGTATTTCTAGGACAGCCGCATTACCACAGCGTTTGAGCACCTTGCAAATATCACTGAATTTATCCTCACAGCGCTTCTATCCCATAAGTCAGTATTATTATCTCCAATGCACTGATGGGGAAACTGCAGCACAGGGTCTTGCATAAGCTCATGGAATAAGTCTGTGAATCAAAGCCAGATCTCCTGAGTACCAGTCCAATGGCTTATCTGCAAGATCATCCTTTTCCCTACCTATTCCATCAAAAAAGAGAACATTAAGATGGCACAGCTTTCATCAGTCGAAAGCCATGCCACCATAACCCTGACACCTTGTCCATGTTAATTACGTTCTCTTAAAGGAGCATTTTCAATGGAATTCTCTAGTGTGTGTGTTTTTTTTAGGCAAAAGAGCCGGGAGAACAAAAGTAATGCTATACGTGGAAATATCTGGCTGGACACAAGCAGAACATTCTGTCTCACCAACCTTATGAGTTCTGCAAGAGGGAGGTCCAGTCCAGCTAACTTTAGGGAAAAGGCCACCTCCTGAGGTGTTGGGAAAACCAAAACCAAAAGGAGAATGTTTTTATAATGGGAAAAGTGGATATTTTCCCCACCATCCTCCTCCAGCTGAGAAATGACTGAACTAGTTTTGCTCCAACTTTGAAAATACTTCTGGTCAGACACCAAATGTGGAAGATTTCTGCCAATTTGGGGCAAACAAAAACAGGGGCTTAGAATGGGAAGAGTTCGTCAGCCTTAATCATAGCAGCTGCTGCCACTCCTGTTAATTCAAATTGTTTCTCTTCTACCATTTCAGGATGTGAAACTTCCAAATGTATGAGCCATGAAGGAAACCTGGTGTCCCAGGGAGTCATATTCCATGAACAGCTGATGAACATTCCCATCGGCTTTTCATTAACACAGTCCAGTGCTTGGTAACTGAACAGAGAAATACGATTTGGGATTAGGAGCTGGTCAGTCATCTGAGCTCTGGAGTTATTTAGTTCACCTGAACTGCAAAGCTATTAGTGTAAAACTGTCAAATGATCATTTTTTTTCACCAAGAGACTAACAGATCAGTTCTGACACAGGGTAAGAATGAGGTACAATTAACTCAAAGTTTAACCCAGCACTGAATTTGTCCTCAAGTTAAACGGGTCCTTCAATAGCAGTTCATATAAAAGAGCTACATGTCTGTCTGCTGTTAGAGGACATTAGAGGCCAGATTTTTGAAAGAGCTCATCTTCCATTTAGGTGCCAAAATTAGCAGACAGATTTTCAAGAGAGATTATTTTGTTGGGCGCTAAAATCTTGAAAATCTGGCCATTTGTGTCACCATGACAGCTGAGTGCTTTTGAAAATCTAGCCCTAAAGACCCAGCTTCCAAGCAGGCCTCAAACTAGCCTTCATGTTTATTGTGATGTCCTGTCCCTTTAAATGGTTGAGCACTCCCTCCTCCCTGGTGCAAAACCTCACTTTTGCATTGGTTTCTGTTTTGCTGCAAGAACAATAAAGCCAACATGGCAGATGGCTGTTTCTGTCCTCAACATCTTCAGGAAATACTGAACTGACACTCCAAAGGTTCTGAAAAAGAACTTGGACAGATGAGCAATCTGCCAGTGAAGCTCACTGGTAAGTCTGACGTCCAGCCAAAATATTGCAAGCCCAGAACTGTGTCTCATGCTCTTGAAGCTCTGGTAGAAGCTGATTTGGATCATTTAATGAACGCCGGCGTCCTATCACTGGTTTCACACAGGAAGTGGCCTACACCCATCATACCAATCATAGGAAGGATGGCTCAGTCCAAATTCATGGAGATTTCAAAGTGACACTGAATCCAGTTTTATGTGCAGACTAGTATCCACTACCTCATACTGAAGATTTGTTTGTTACCTTTAGTGGTGGACAGTGTTTCAGTAAATTGGATTTGCCCAATGCAAACCTCCAAGTGGAGATTGACCTGACATCTCACAAATATCTCACAATCAACACACAAAAAGGCTTATTTTGTTACAAGTGGCTGCCTTCCGGTATCACATCAGCACCTGCTCTGTTCCAGAAAGCCATGGATGAGATTCTGAAGAGACTGAACGGAGTTCAGTGCTATTTGAATTACATGCTTGTTACTGGAAAGTATCAAGAGGATCATCTTCAAAATTTGGATGCTGTCTTGCAACGTTTGAAAGACCATGGATGGAGAGTACATTGAGACCAATGTGAGTTTTTAGAACCTTAAATTGAATGCCTTGGACATGTAATTGATGCCACGGGGTTAAAAAAATCATGATGTCGTGAGATGTGTCATCATTCTTTTCAAGTAGGGGACATAGTGTGGACTCAGAACTATGACTGTGGGGTGAAATGCGGACCTGGAGAACTTGTAAAATGCACAGGACCTGATTTGTTTGTAGTGTATGGAAATGGCATATGGACCAGATGCAGCCTCAACAAATACCAGAGCCTAGGGATGTTCCAGTAGGATTTTCTGTTCCTCTGAGTGAACCTCCTTCCATTACAACTCCTAATTTTGATGACTTGTTGGGAGAAACTTTGGTACCAGATCAACTGATTCCATACCAGAGCCATTTGATTCCTTAGCACCAACTGTTCCTGTTGTTCAAGACAACGCTGCACCACCATCACCACGTTATCCCACACTACTGCAAAAACTCGCTGTCCAGCTGAATTTGTAATTTGTTTATTTAGTGAGTTGCTATTCCAGGGCAGAATAATCCCTTGCAATCTGAGAGTCTGTGGTCGTCCAGCCCTCAACTTTTAGTTAGGTTACATAGTGTTTATGTTAGCCATGTAAACGATGATGTAAATGTAACCCTTCTGCCAGGCCGAAACGATAGCAGCAAGGGCCGGGTTCAATACATAGGGGTCCCTTCCCCACAACGTAATGCAAACCAGCTCGAGCCCCCACCCAGTGACCTGGGAAAATCTTACACACACCCCTGGGCGCCTCAAAGAGGCAATACTTCCCCTCTCGCAAGCACAGAGTCTTGGTGTAGCAGAAAATGTTTAATAACATGAGATAAACAACATAGCATTAAATTGGGAAGACGCCTCAACTGGGCCATGTCCTTTTCCCTGAGCTCTTGAGTCCAGCAACCCCAAAATCACCCACAGTCACAAAAGTCAGTGCCTATCTGCAGGGGTTTTCCCCCCGCCAGCCTGGGTAATAAGGGGCACCTTACGTGGTCCGGGGTCGACTGCCCTGCCTCTCCATGGGATTCTGCTCCCTGCTTCCCCGCAAACTGCTCAGCTCCGCTCTGCCAGCTGCTCTGCTCCACCAGCCATCCTGTGATCCGCTCCAGCCATCCCCGCAAACTGCTCGGCTCCGCTCACAACATGGGCACTCCAACTGTCCCACAAACTGCTCCGCTCTGCCAGCTGCTCTGCTCCGCAATATAGCTTCAGACTCCCCCACTAATTGGCCCAGCACTCAGTGATCTCAGCTCAGTAATTTTAGCTCTTTAGTGATTTCTGCTCATAGTAGGGGGAGCACCAGTGCTGGTGCACCATTAGCCCACAGTGAGTTCAGCTCAGTAACCTGTAACTTAGATTCTTAAGGGAATCAAAAATCAGCTCTGATATTCAACAATGGAGAGAGGAGGCGGTGATATTAGTGCTTCTGGCTCACACAAGGCACCCACACCACCAGGTACAGGTACAGACACCTGTCCCCAACCTCTCTCAATTCACTGGGTTTTGGCACCCATGTCCCTTGTCTAGCGAGTGCTACTTAATTGATGGTGAGACTCTGTCATAAAGCAGTTTCATAGTTCCTTATTCACATAATCAGGGTGACAACACTTTATTCCTCCTGCCCTAACAACAAAGAAATTGGGGATCCCAGAGCTATCAGAGTAACCCTCCCAGGCTGCCGTGGGCCATACTAGGCAGGGTGGGTGTGCAAATGCAAACACCTGAAATTCCTTTCCACACTCCCCATAATTCACCACCAGATGTCAGGGTAGAGCTCATCCTGACTCTGCTTACATCTGCATATTTGGGAAATTGTTTTAAGTAGGGTGGAGGAATGAGAGGTCCTCCTGTCCCTTTAAATGTTTGAGCGTTTCCCCCTCTGCTGCACAAAGCCTCATTTTTTAGGTGGTTTCTGGTTTTGTGCAACAATACAGTGAGCACAGCAGACAGCTGTTTCTGTCAGCTCCCTCCGTGTCTGTGTCGATCTCCTTCCCTGCTGGGTCCAAATATACCATTTACGGCCTCAGTTTTACACCAGTGACAAATTGTGGGCAGAAAGTCTACCAGTTTAGACATCTAACTGCTGGATATGCAGGCGCATGTATCCACTAAACATGTGCTGCACACACATTCTGGACCAGAGTGAATGATTCACTCAAGTCTGGTTATTTTTTAGATTCAGAGGCCTGATCCAAAGCTCACTGAAGTCAGTAGAAAGGCTCCCACTGACTCCAGATCAGGTCTTATCTGAGCCGTCTCATCTGTGTGTCGGAAGCTCTGGAAAACATTGGATTTAATAATGTGCAAATAAACAGTAGCAAAATGGCTGCTCTGCAGAATGTTAGAGACATTACATAATACCGTGTCCTCCTGACAAGCAGTAGCAGATTTCAGGCCCTTGCCGGTCAACTTCTTGTTAGAGGAGAACTCAGCGATGCAGAGTTAGGGAATTTTCTTAGTGTAATTTATTTATTTACAGCAGAGGCGCCGATTTTCTACTGTGCTGGAGGGTGCTCAACACCCTCTCTTCCCCAGGCCTCTCCCCCACTCCACCCCTTCCCCCAAGGCCCAACCCCCACCCTGCCTCTTCCCACCCCACTCCTGCCTCGCCTCTTCCCTTCCCTGCCCTGCCCCGTTCCACCCCACCCAAGCATGTCCCACTCTCGCTCCTCCCACTTCCCCCAGCGCCTCCTGCACACCGCAGAACAGCTGATCTGCAGTGGGTGGGAGGCGCTGGGGGGAGGGAGAGAAGGCGGCGCTGATTGGGGAGGCTGCCGGTGGGTGCTCAGCACCCACCATTTTTTCCCAGTGCGTGCTCCAACCCCGGAGCACCCACAGAGTCAGTGCCTATGATTTACCCCAATCCTTGAACGAAGGTGGTCACAAATCAGGATCTCAGTCCAACCACCACTGCCCAGGTCCCAGGAAGCAACTCCACACCAAGAATATGCTTGGCTAGAGAGATTAAGGCAGACAGCAAATGTTCTTGCTGTTTGCAACAGCTGTCCCCCAAAAGAGCCTACATCACACAACTAACAACAGTCTAGTCGTTAATGCACTGGACTGGGACTCAGGAGATCTGGGTACCACTCTTGGTCTGTTCTTGGGATCCTAAAATGTTCAATACAAGTCAGCCCTGCTTTTGCTTCATTCCACCTCGTTTGGCACTGAACGTAATTGTTTAGGGCTATCTCCTGCCTCTCCTTGCTATGTTACTGAAGGGCAGTACCCAGCATATTATACAGCTAGGAAAACCTCAGCCAGTGTCTGTATTCTTCTTGCAGATCCAGTGCTTATTAATTAATGGCACCTCTTAAACCTCACTTTAGTCTCACTGAAGCATTTCTTGGTAGAAAAGCTTTAAACATGTTTCAGCCAGGAAGTGGCACAGTCAATGGATACTTCTTGTATTAAGCCCTAGTCATCATAAACGATGCAGTCCTGTGCTAACCTGATATTGAATGAAGCACATACATCTGCTGGGGGAAGGGAGAGAGACTTCTGACTTTTGAAATACTTTTAATAAAATCATCACAGAAACACAGTAAAAACAAGAAAGTAAGTTACAAATTCAAAAATAATTGCCTATCCCAAACAGATCAAAGGCATTTCCAATAGCCCACTGCTGAATACATTAATCCAAATCACTTAAGAATGTAATATCTGAGCTCCAAAAGAAGGCATAAAGCCACTAAAAATCTTTAAAAACAAAGGACATTGATCACCGCAGCACCAAATAATTCAGAATGTCTACTTTTTTAAATGGCCATCTTTGCTCGACCCAAAATAAAGTTTGCCGGGCGTGCCACAGATCTATTTGTGAACTGATACTTAACAGGAAAAATAAATATAGTAGGAGAAAAATCAAGGCACAGTAACCAAAAAATACTCTGACGTAAACCAAATAATGGCTGTAACCTGGAACAAGTAAGAAACATACGAAAAAGTGTCTCCTCTGCGTCACGAAGAGGACACGACACGGACACCTCTGGAGTCGAACGATGCACAGACACATTCGTGGCAATAGCCCCGTGAAGAATTCTCCATAGGCGATCACCCATCCTCTTTGCAACCAGAGGCTTGTATACAGTTCGCCAGGCTGGCTGGAGTCTGTCATCAGAAGCTGTCTTCTCCGTACTGTATTGGGATAAACAAGTGTTTGAAAATTATGAATCTTTGCCACAAGCGCATACAGTCACTTATGGTCGAAGCTGTTAAAAGTAAATTCAGAAGACCCACTGAAGGCAAGCAAGCTGCCCGGCTTGTCAATATCCCACTTGCAAGCAGCAGTAACAAGCTAGAAAATAGAAACAGTAGCATAATCAGGAATGACTGGCTCCAGGAGTCAACTGGCTAGCCTGGCAATTCTGCCCCTAGGAAGGGATGATTCCACCTGTGATAAAAAAAACCCCAGAAACCTGGTGAATGGAATGAAAACCAAGCCAGATATCTGCTGAGACCCATGGAAAATTGGCAAAAATCAATAAAATGAATCAGTTTTGTTACACCTGCTGCCATCCAGAAAGAGGCAAGACTCCTGAGTAGGAGTAGGAATCCTCATGGCAAGATTATAAACAAGGGGCTTAGCGAGCAGCCCTGGGAACTCTAGCCGCCTATCCCAAGGCCTCTCCTTTAAAAATTTCCAAGCTTTAGAAAGTGCAACAAAAAAATGTGCCCCAGCAAAACCCAAATCCTTTACCTACTGAGGAAAGGCAAAGGCCAGTTGCTTCCAAGGAACGAGCTCATTCACAAACAACAGCTGCTGCTGGAACTGTAACCAAATAGTAGCAACTCTGCTGAAAAGACCAATGAGACCTTGATTCCCTTCCGCAACAGGCACATTCAAAACACTCTACCTCTGTCAGTGATGGTCATCCCAGAAAACGTCCGAAAGAACCTTCTGAACTTTTTCTAAAAGGAGTGGAGGGGGATCTGGGAACAAATACACTTATGCCACGACATAGAGGCAATTAAATTATTAGTGACTATAACCCGCCCTCGGAAGGATAGTTGAATCAAACACCACTTCAACCTTTGCAACACCCCCTCCAACTCTTCCATAACTCCCTCCAAATTCTGACTCAAAATAGGATTTTGGTCCCAGCATGACTCTCTCTCTATATATATGTATCATTATACAGTAACTGAATGCAGGAGACAAACCTGGTCCCAAAACCAAAAGCACAAAGAGTGTGAAACAAATATCCATGATCTACCCAATCAAAAGCCTTCCCTTGATCAAGGGAAATCAACCGAACATGCAAATCAAACATTTTTACGCTGAAAGTACATCTTGTAATAGGAAAAGGTTATCAAACAATGGACCTGTTGGGGACACAATAGTGCTGATCAGGGTGCATGACCGAACCAATCACAATTTTCAATCTATTTGCCAAGGCCTTTGAAAAAAAATTTGGTCGGAGCAAAGCAAGGACACAAGTCTCCATTTCTTTCCCTCCCCAGATTTGCTCTTCTTCAGCAACAGGATAAGAACCACTCAATGACCACTGAACGGCAATATCTTCTCTTTGATGCTCTTCTGAAAAACCTGGAGCAAGTCAGGCCCAAGAAGGGTCCAATAAGTTTTATAAGGCCTTATAAAACTCCACAGATGCCTTCCTTGGAGCAAAGCCACTTAGGGCAGAAGTCAATTCTGAGAGCGTCAGGTTCTGTCCACATCCAATGCTGAGATCCTAAGAAGATCCTCAAGGAGCCTCTCAGTCTCAGACAGACACACAGGCTCCGTGACATACAGGTCTGAGAACAAATTCACAGCAAAGTCCCTAATCCCCCAGGGCGTGAAAGCACTGGACCTGATGATGTCTTGAAATGGCCAACCATCTTCCACTCTCCATGTTTCTTTTCCAGACCAGGTAGGGGCGTCCATTTGAGAAAAGGCCCTGAAATCGGACCCCAACCAGTGCACCCTGTACTTTGGTATCTAACAAGTCCCTCAAGAGCTGTTTTTTATATTAACTCTTATGCCACCCAGCATCATTACTGCCATGAAAGACTTTCCAAGTTCCACAGTCCCCAACTCTAAATCACTCCACCATACTCGGGTGAAGGCCCAAGGTTGTCCACTGGGGGGGAGGAATAGCTCAGTGGTTTGAGCAGTGGCCTGCTAAACTGAGGGTTGTGAGTTCAATCCTTGAGGGGGACATTTAGGGAACTGAGGTAAAAATCTGTCTAGGGATTGGTCCTGCTTTGAGCAGGGGGTTGGACTAGATGACCTTCTGAGGTCCTTTCCAACCCTAATCATCTATGACAAAAAACTTTGAATATTAACTGTACCCACCTCCCACCATTGCTTCAAGGAGGGGAAAACATCCTTTGAGGCAATGCAAGCTCCTCAGAGCTATGAAAGTGAACATCTTGTCAAAGGCGAGCATTAAAATGCCAGTATGGATGATAGTCTTGACTAGAAAGAAGAGACAACACAAATAAAACAAAACCGCAATCTGAAATCCCAGCAGGGACAATAAAAGCAGATGAGACAAATGATGAGTAAAAATATAGGCCAACAGGCCACAGAGAAAGAGCTGGCATTAGCCCTCAACCAGGTGTAAAGGCACATAAGGTCCCTACAGTGGGACCGTAGACATGAGTCAAGAAAAGACGGCGTTGCTCAAAAGTAGGTTGAACCATCAGTAAAAGGTCTGGGACACATTCCTGCACAGCCACCGAATCAGGCTTCAAATGGTCTGCAAAGAGAATGGCAACGCCTGCACCTGCAGTGGACCCATGACTCAGAAAAACCACCCCTCTCCAATCAGGCAGCCAATCGGTTTGGTTGCCTGCAGATGGGTGCGTCTGCTTGCAAAAATGAAATGCCCATCTTTTTCCGGGACAGGAACTCAAAAAGAGCCATATGTGTTTTAATGTCCCTGCACCCATTCACATTCAGAGAGCTGCATACAGAATTATCCATCAGACTAGTACGCATCAGAAAAAATAAAACCAGACAGCCACAAAAAAAGCCCCCAAAACCTCAAACAAAACCACCAAATTCGCCTCTATCCCTGAATCCCCAACACTTCCATTGGTCAAAGAGACATGGACTTTCACCATCAGTTTTGTCAATCTCTACTGCTCCTGTTTGTCAAACTCAGACAGAGAGACAAGTCTGAACAGACAACAAAACAGATTAAGGTCAGGAAACCAATCGGCCACCTCTACCCCAGGTTTCCCCTTAGTCTCACCCAGAAATCTACCAATAGCATCCACAGTATATCCCCACCTAGGGAGTTCAGGACCCAAAGGATCAGTGAGTTCATCATCCCCCACATTCTCAGACCTAGAGTCGCTACAGATCTTGAGGGGGGAACCTCAGTGAGACCAAGGGAGGGGGCTTCTGGGACCGAGGGGGGCAAAACTAATACCTGAGACTTTTCCATGCCCGCACTAACCAAGCTAGCCCTCTTCTCACCTTCAAAAACTGGAGCCCCCTTTGCCTTGAGTGGCTGTTTTTTGCCTGGGGGCTTTGCCAGCAAACCAGAATCCTCCACCAAGGCCGCAGATTCCATAGCAACAAGCTCAGCCTCCATTTTGCAGTCAGGTTCAGGCCAAGAAGCCACCAAACAAGTAATGCCACCTCCTCCATTTTGTAAAGGGGCCATTAACCTCCCCAGAACCAACATCCCCAGAGACATCTGAAGCCTATTGGGACCCAGTATCTGACATAGCCCCTCACTCTGTGCTTTAGTCTCAGAAACGACCACATTCCCAGGCACAGGGTCACCATTCCCAGGGGCAGGCTGCCTCTTCTAAGGGCACAGATTGACTAAATGTGTCAGACACCCTCAACAAAAATAGGCCATGTCCTCAGAGGCAATAAACAGAGTGTAATCACATTCCCCAAGCCTGTACTTCAGAGACACTTGGGAAGCATTGGTTAATATCATATAAACCTGCCTCTGAAAGGACCAAACCTCTGGGGTTTTCCAGCCAAAGGATTCCTCCTAGTGATCTTATCATAACTCACCAGGTCTTTAGCGAGTGCTCTAACGGGGGGCATTAGAGATAGTGACTTAACAGCAGGCATTAAGAGGGGCCCTACAAGGACAAAAACACCCCATACAACAATCCCCTTCTCGATGAGGCTGAGTGTGGCATCAAACACAACACGCACATGAGCACATTTTTAAACCCCAACACCTTCCCCCCAGGTAGAACAAACCCCTCCTCAGAGGCAGAGTCTGGAAAGAAAACCCACAACCCTAGGCCACAGGTTCAACCCTCAGAATCTGTAACAAACCAAGGCCAGGTTGCCTAGTGGATAGAGCACTAGACTAGGGCTCAGGAGATCTGAGTTCTGTTCTTGGCTTTGGCCCTGTCCTGCTGGGTGAGTCACTTCACTTCTTTGTTCCTCAGTCTCCCTGCTTGCAAAATGGGCATAATGATATAGCCTTTGTAAAGTGCTTTGAGAGCTATTGATAAAAAGCATTAGGTGTCATAACATCATTAGTGTACTGGGAGGCTAGAGCTCTTGGTTATTCTTATAAGTTAAGCTGCAAGAGGGGGGTTCAATATCTGGATGGGAGACAGGATAGGGCCAGCTGAGCTACTATGTGGCATGGATTACTCAGTCTAGGGAAAAGCAACGAAGTGTCCTGTGGCACCTTATAGACTAACAGATGTATTGGAGCATGAGCTTTCATGGGTGAATACCCACTTCATCAGATGCATGTGGTGGAAATTTCCAGAGGCAGGTATAAATATGCAGGCAAGAATCAGTCTAGAGATAACGAGGTTAGTTCAATCAGGGAGGATAAGGCCCTGTTCTAGCAGTTGAGGTGTGAACACCAAGGGAGGAGAAACTGCTTTTGTAGTTGGCTAGCCATTCACAGTCTTTGTTTAATCCTGAGCTGATGGTGTCAAATTTGCAGATGAACTGAAGTTCAGCAGTTTCTCTTTGAAGTCTGGTCCTGAAGTTTTTTTGCTGCAGGATGGCCACCTTAAGATCTGCTATTGTGTGGCCAGGGAGATTGAAGCATTCTCCTACAGGTTTTTGTATATTGCCATTCCTAATATCTGACCTGTGTCCATTTATCCTTTTACGTAGGGATTGTCCAGTTTGGCCAATGTACATAGCAGAGGGGCATTGCTGGCACATGATGGCATATATTACATTGGTGGACGTGCAAGTGAATGAACCGGTGATGTGGCTGATCTGGTTAGAGCGTCCCCTCCATGCCCCAATGTGTATTGTGTCTGGCTCTGGGCACCACACTTTGAGAGAGATATGAACAAATTGGAAAAAAGTCCAGAGGAGAGCAACAAAAATTATTAAAGGTCTAGATCTAGGGGGAAAGACTGAAAAAAATGAGTTTGTTTAGTATGGAGAAGAGAAGATCAAGGGGTGGGCATAACAGTCTTTAAGTACGTAAAAGGTTGTTATAGAGAGGAGGGTGATAAATTGTTCTCCTTAACCACTGGGGACAGGACAAGAAGCAATGGGCCTAAACAATAGCAAGGGAGGTTTAGGATGGACATTAGGAAAAGCTTCCTGACTATCAGGGTGATTAAGCACTGGAACAAATTGCCGAGGGAGGTTGTGGAAAATCCATCATTGGAGGTTTTTAAGAACAGGTTAGCTTCCCGCAGTACCCATTGGCCAGGAACAAAATGTCTCACCGCCTGTCAGAGGATTACCCTGATGGGCCGCGTGCCGAAGGTTACTGACCCCTGGGTTAGACAAACCTGTCAGGAATGGTCTACATAATACTTAGTGCTGCCTCAGTGCAGGGGACTGGACTAGATGACCTCTCAAGGTCCCTTCCCATCCTACATTTCTATGATTCTATAAAACAGGTCTCTGTTCCTCGGAGCTGGCCAAATGAAATCCTGAAATTAAACCCACAATGACCACAAAAGTAAACAAACCCAATCAGGAGATGGCTAATGAGCATCTCTGGGCTCAATCCCTTCCAGACTGACACACGGGCAGAGTTTGTGCCAGCTGGAGGAAGCAAGCTTAAAAAGGAGAGCTGGTCACAGCAAGGGGCAGCAACCAGGAGGAAAGCAGCTGTGCCTTAGAAGCAGCTGTCTCTTGTTACAGAACAGCTGAGAGGGGAAACAGCTGATAAGCTTCCCCTGCCCTCAAAGGCTTACTGAACCCCTGGGAGACCTTTGAAAGGGGGAAAGGCTCTGAAACTGCCTGAGTGTGGCCCTGAGAAAGGCCCTGCCTAACACACCGAGGTAATGTTGCTGCTTGAAAGTGTCCTGGGAGATGTATCTGAGGTCTTGTCTCACAGTGACAAGCTGCAGTTTGAATCCAAATGGCTTGTCTGCTGCAGCTGTAAAATAAAATAAAATAAAATAAAATAAAATAAAAATTAAAAGAACTAAAAGATATCAGAGCCATAAAGTTTATAAAACATCAAGGACTGATTGTGAAGCAATGTATGGTTTCTGTAGGGAGGGTTAGAAGCAGTGGGAATTCTTCAGGTCACAGCAAACAAGCATTTCATTTCAAGATTCCCAACAAGAGACGCTGGAATCAAGCTCCTCTCTGGTTCAGATTACATGAACTCTGCTCATATGTATCATTTCCCAGCTGTGTAATAGCCGTCTTCTATCTAACGAACCTTTTCCATAAATATTTACAGTGGTATCAAAATCTCGTCTTTAGCAGGGGTGTGATAAGACTCAGCAAAGGGCACAGAAGAGAGAAAGATTCCCAAGGGAGCTGGGAACCTTGGATTAGCTAGAGGTTCAGAAGTGCTGTATTGCACTTCTTTGGGTTTTCCTTTATCCAGTGTGCATGTGTGTCAGTCTGAGACTCGTGAAACTGAAGGACAAGGGGCACTGTTGACAGCTGAGTGCTGAGCAAGCTTCCAACACAGTTCAATCCTCATCTGGAATTATTCCACCTCTGGTCTTTTCCTCAACCGAGAATGATAACAGAGAGTGTTTTTTGATATGCACTAATATCCATTTGGGGTGGGAATGCTTAATGAGCCACCAGTATCTTAAGACAGGGTTTGAATCCTGACCTCAAAGGTTAAAGACTGGACCACCAACTACACAAAATCCATAATGCTATTTCACTAATGTTACACACTCCCCCCGCCCCCAAGGTATTCTCCTCCAATAGCTGATATCTACAAGGGTGAGCGGCAAAGTTCGGCTCCGTCTCCAAACTTCTCTCGAGTTTGATGGAATTTTGATACACGGTTGTGATTCTTGCAGAGACGAACTCACATCGTGAATCAGAACATGGAACTCAACTTCCCCAAAGCTTGGATGCAGCGTTCCAGCTCTGGATGTTTGAAAAATGGGATGAAACTTTATAGAAATTTCTCATTGACTAGTTTTTGGACAAAATTTGAAATTTCAAGAAAGAAATTAACCAAAATTGCAAACTTTGAAAATGTGCAGCCTGCTCTGTTATTATCTAAATAGCCACAAACTCAGTGGTCTTCATAAATCCACAAACACAATGAGAAATCATTACCTAGGACTTGTCTACTTAGGGGATATTGGCCATTTGGCCAACATAGCCATTCCAAAATAACTACTCTGTGATACCGATGACAGAATAGCTCCCTATCTGAATGCTCTATTCTTAAATAAAAGTGTCATAAAATCACTGTTATTCTGGATTAGAGTATCCACTCAGGGAATTTTCCAGAATATTTAAATTATAGTGGAATAGTCATTCAAGACTAGCTATGCTGATCCATTTCCCTCATGTAGACAAGGCCTTCATCAATGCCACTCTGTGAGCCAGCAGGCAAGACGCACTAAGCAAGCTATCCCACCCCAAGCATGTCACTGTACAAATATATCTGAATTCAACTGGCTCAATTGGTAGACATGGACAGCACCTTAACTCAGATAACTGCACAGCGCTGCCTCCTTGGTGCCCAGGTATCTGAAGCAGAATGGATGGCACTGGGATGTACATTGGGCAATTAAGAGAAGGCAGTGTGGTCTAGTGGATGGAGCACTGGGCTGGGAGTCAGGAGACCTGGGTTGTGCTTTTGGCTCAGCCACTGACTTGCTTTGTGACCTTGGGCAAGGTGCTTCACACTTCTCTATACCTTCCCCCTCCCCTAACCTTGGAGGCTGATCTAAAGCCTGCTGAGTACTTACCATCTGTCTGGTGTATTTAGACTGTAAACTCGGGGGAAGTGGCTGACTCTTATGCACAGCCTCTCTCATCTCAGCTGAGGTTTCTACAAGTAACTACCGCTACTAATTAATTACTAATTCTGTCTGATCAGAATTCAGACAGACCAGAGATCTACATCTCTTTGTTTCATGCAAACAAACCAGCACTGAGCAAGTACAGAAAGAACAAGGACATGAAACAGATTGGGACCAGAGAGTGAAACCGACCAGTGTGTTTTCACACCTTAATAGAGTAACTCCTCACTTAAAGTCATCCTGGTTAACGTTGTTTCGTTGTTATGTTGCTGATCAATTAGGGAACATGCATGTTTAAAGATGTGCAATGCTCCCTTCTAACGTTGTGGCAGCCTCCTGCTTTGTCCACTGCTTGCAGGAAGAGCAGCCCATTGCAGCTAGCTGGTGGGGGCTTGGAACCAGGGTGGACTGTCAGCTCCGCCTACCAGCTCCCCACTCCCCTAAGTTCCCTGTGTGGCAGCTTCCCAGCAGGCTATCAATTGCCTGCAGTTCAGCTGTCCCTCCCCCCACTGCCATGTGCTGCTCCTGCCCTCTGCCTTGGAGCTGCTCCCCAAGACTCCTGCTTGCTGGGGGGGGGGGGAGGGAGGAAGATGGGGCTAATGTCAGGTTGTCCCCCTCCCCTCTGCTCCTGCACCCCACTTACCCCATCTTCCATAGAGCAGGGGGGACACACGACAGGGCTCAGGACGGAGGGAGCTTGCTGGCAGTAGCTGCAGTCCTAGCAAGCTGATCTAATTAACAAGGCAGTGTACTTAAGAGTAGGGTCAGCGTACTTAAAGGGGAAATGGGCGCATCTCTCTCTCTCACACACACTGTGTGTGTCTCTGTTTGCGATGCTGTCTCCCCTCCCTCCATTCCTGCTGCCTTGTAGAGAGAGAGTTAACACTTGAGGGCTCAGCCAATTGCTAGTTCATCATTTAGCAGTAAGGCATTCCATGGGAAATATAAAAGCAGCAAAGAGTCTTGTGGACTCTTAGTCTGGATCTGTAAAAGCAGCAAACACGGCTACCCCTCTGATACCTGGGAAATATCCCACCCTGACTCCTCCACCTCAACCAAGCTTCACAATCATCATCACTGTGTACCAGTATTAAATTGTTTAAAACTTATGCTGTGTGTGTGTATATATATATAATAGTCTTTTGTCCGGTGAAAAAAAAAATCCCTGGAACCTAACCCCCTCATTGACATTAATTCTTATGGGGAAATTGGATTCGCTTAACAGTGTTTTGCTTAAAGTCGCATTTTTCAGGAACATAACTACAACGTTAAGTGAGGAGTTACTGTACTTATAACTCCTGTCACCATTGTACCTGAGTGCCTCCCAAGTGTTTATGGCTATTCCCTATGATTAAAGGAAGAATTTTGATCATCCCTAGGTTACAGGTGGGGAAAGCAAGGCATAGAGAGATTAAATGACCTACCCAAGGGCACAGGAAGAGGGTGGCAGAACCAACATTTGAATTCACATCACCTGAGTCCCAGTCCTGTTCTTTAACTAGACAACCATCCTTCCTCTAAGCCAGGGGTAGTCCATAGGCAGACCGCAGGCTAAATCTGGACTGCCAGATGCTTTTCAATGAACTGCGTGGGCTGAAGCAGAGCTGGGGCTGGAGCTGTGCAGAGCCATGCCTGCTCCTTAGCGCAGACCCCCCCAGCAGGGGGCGGGCTGCTGGGCCAGGCTGCAGGGTGCAGTCGAGTTCCTGGGCGGCTGCTTGTCCAGCCTCAGCCCTACCAGCAGCAGCATAGGAATGGGGAGTGGCAAGCGGTTACACCTGGGGGGAGGGGAGGGCGGCTCCAAACCCGCCACCCCATGGGCAGCCTAATGTGTCTCCGCTACAGCCTGCCCCTCCAGTCAGGGAGCGATGGGGTGTCACATGCTTACTCTGCAGCTCAATTAGAGAGCAGCACTGTAGGGGCCCTAATTCAAACTCTCTTCTACTTTCCATGGAGATGGCGGGGCTGGCCGGGCCATGGAGTCACGACTCATGGGCCCCAGGCCCTGCTGGGCAACCTGGCTGATGAATCCCGGACAGGGTCCCGCAGCATCCTTTTGTGCTGGGGGCAGCAAGCACAGTACAGCTTCCTACCTCCCAGCCAATCCTCAGCCTCATGTCCTCAACCACCAAGCACTTCCTGGAGCCTCCCCCTGACCCTGGCCTCATGCCCCCTGCCCCCGAGCACTTCCCAGAGGCTCCCCCTGACCCTGGCCTCATGCCCCCTGCCTCCGAGCACTTCCCGGAGGCTCCCCCCGACCCTGGCCTCATGCCCCCTGCCCCCGAGCACTTCCCGGAGGCTCCCCCGACCCTCGCCTCATGCCCCCTGCCCTCAAGCACTTCCCAGGGGCTCCCCCCGACCCTGGCCTCGTGCCCCCTGCCCCCAAGCACTTCCTGGAGGCTCCCCCCGACCCTGGCCTCGTGCCCCCTGCCCCCGAGCGATCCCCAGAATCCCCTCCTGGCCTCATGACCCTTGCCCCGAGTGGTCCACAGAGCCCCCATCCACCCCAGCCAGGTGTCCCTCGCCCCAAATCGGTCTCCGGAGCCCCCATCCTGGCTTTGTGTCTGCCTCACCCCCCTGTCCTTTGAGGCCAGTCCCCAGAGCCCTCTCCAGCCTTCCCCCCACCCCAACCGGCCTCTTCTCTCCCAGTCCACCTCCAGTTGCCCGTTCCTGCCACATCTTGGCCTCCCCCCACCTCCCCAGGGCTGTTATCTGGAGTCTCCTTGGTCCCTCCCGTGACCCAGAGCCTCCTTGCTGCCCCTCTGCTATCCCAGCCCCCAAAGGGGCATCACACCACTAGTTGGATCATTGTCCAATAGTTTCACCTGCTGGCTCCGAGCCCCAAAGTACTCACACATACACCTGCTTTCCTGCTGAGATTCCAGCCCATACCTAGTCCTCTTTCCACCTGCCCCCATCTCTGCTACTTGGCTCATCTAGGGGCACAGAGGAACATTTTGGGGGGGTGAGCAGCAATGCCAGGTGGCTCAGGCCAGCCCGGTACGACCCGTTTTCAGTATAGGGAAATGTGGTCAGCCTACTCTCTGGCCAGGGCGAGCGGGGAGGCTTTTGGGGGGAGAGGAGGGCAATCAGGGGGTTAGGGAAGGTGAGCTGTGCGGGGGATTATCGGAGGGTTAGGGAAGGTGAGCTGTGCGGGGGATTATCGGAGGGTTAGGGAAGGTGAGCTGTGCGGGGGACAATCGGGGGTTAGGGAAGGTGAGCTGTGCGGGGGACAATCGGGGGTTAGGGAAGGTGAGCTGTGCGGGGGACAATCGGGGGGTTAGGGAAGGTGAGCTGTGCGGGGGACAAAAGGGGGTAAGGGAAGGTGAGCTGTGTGGGAGACAATCGGGGGTTATGGAAGGTGAGCTGTGCGGGGGACAATCGGGGTTAGGAAGGTGAGCTGTGCGGGGACAATCGGGGTTAGGGAAGGTGAGCTGTGCGGGGACAATCGGGGTTAGGGAAGGTGAGCTGTGTGTGGGACAATCAGGGGTTAGGGAAGGTGAGCTGTGGGGGACAATCGGGGTTAGGGAAGGTGAGCTGTGTGGGACAATCAGGGGTTAGGGAAGGTGAGCTGTGCGGGGGACAATCGGGGGTTAGGGAAGGTGAGCCGTGCGGGGGACAATCGGGGGTGAGGGAAGGTGAGCCGTGCGGGGACAATCGGGGTTAGGGAAGGTGAACTGTGCAGGGGACAATCGGGGTTAGGAAGGTGAGCTGTGGGGACAATCGGGGTTAGGAAGGTGAGCTGTGCGGGGACAATCGGGGTTAGGAAGGTGAGCTGTGCGGGGACAATCGGGGGGTTAGGGAAGGTGAGCTGTGCCCGGGACAATCGGGGGTTAGGGAAGGTGAACTGTGCCGGGGACAATCGGGGGTTAGGGAAGGTGAGCTGTGCCGGGGACAATCGGGGGTTAGGGAAGGTGAGCTGTGCTGGGACAATCGGGGGTTAGGGAAGGTGAGCTGTGCGGGGACAATCGGGGTTAGGGAAGGTGAGCTGTGCGGGGACAATCGGGGTTAGGGAAGGTGAGCTGTGCGGGGACAATCGGGGTTAGGGAAGGTGCGCTGTGCTGGGGACAATCGGGGGTTAGGGAAGGTGAGCTGTGCCGTGGACAATCGGGGTTAGGGAAGGTGAGCTGTGCGGGGACAATCGGGGTTAGGGAAGGTGAGCTGTGCGGGGACAATCGGGGTTAGGGAAGGTGAGCTGTGCGGGGACAATCGGGGTTAGGGAAGGTGAGCTGTGCCGGGACAATCGGGGTTAGGAAGGTGAGCTGTGCCAGGGACAATCGGGGGTTAGGGAAGGTGAGCTGTGCCAGGGACAATCGGGGGTTAGGGAAGGTGAGCTGTGCCAGGGACAATCGGGGGTTAGGGAAGGTGAGCTGTGCGGGGGACAATCGGGGGTTAGGGAAGGTGAGCTGTGCCAGGGACAATCGGGGGTTAGGGAAGGTGAGCTGTGCCGGGGACAATCGGGGGTTAGGGAAGGTGAGCTGTGCGGGGGACAATCGGGGGGTCATACGCCTACAATAATTGTATTTGACAAAAACCAAAGTTAATTCTCTTGCTAAACTCATAACAAATTCAAAACTTAGAACAGTTGTCTGAAGGTGTTTTGATGCTAATATTTGCATCTATTTGACATTTTGTATGTGTACTTTCCCAAAGTCTCAGATTCATTACATCTTTCTTGGGGGTTATTTTTGGGTTATTTAGTGGTTTGATTTTATTTTTCATTTAATGCACTAAAAATATAAGCAATAGACCCTAGCTGTATTACACAGCACTGGCTGTGTTCGGTGAATGGGGCACTTGCGGTTTGAACAATGTTTCTCTGGAATCTGGACCTTGAGCAAGAAATCTGGACCTTGACCAGAAATAATTGATTACCCCTGCTCTAAGCCAAATGAAGTGTGCCAAGGATACCCTTTGTACCCTAACTTCTCGCCAAACTGGTGAAAAGTGAACAAAATCATGCAAATTCTTTCACATTTAATCATCGATAGTGTTGCAGTAAGACATTTCTTGGAAATATATTAATTTTATTCTGTCCCTACCCCTTCATGCGTATTAAACTAGAAAGTCTTGGATGAAAGAAAATTGTATAGGCTGCTTGCATATTAATATAAACCAAAAATGAATGTTAAATACGTCATCCTTTGTAAAAAAAAAACAACATAATTAACAAGAATAACGATTGTTTTACTCTTTTAATCAGCCAGCTTTATTGCTAGTGGCATATTGAATGGAATCCATTTCAAGTGTCAGTTAAAAGACGTTTTGTCAAGGGGAGTTTATTTCCACAAGCAATTTCTCCTGGAGAAAAATTATTACAATAATGTCATATAAAAAAAGCAAATATTCTGTTTCCCCCCAACACACACACCATAATGTAATCATTGCAGTCTGCAATTGTTTCCTTAGTGCCACTCCATAACACAGTAGGGATCTGGGATCGGGCAGACCAGGAGGAGAATGGGGCTGGGGACCAGGGTATGTCAGGGCTGGGGTCTCCAGGGTGCTCACGCCACTCGCTCCCCTATCTCCACACTGAACACCACCACCTGCACTCTGCCCTGCTGGCACTGGCCTCACACTTTGACCAGGAGCAGTTCTGCCTCCACCAGATGGCGCAGTTCGACCCCCACCCAGAAACAGGCGGTTGCTGCATGTTCCTTGAGGACTTTGCCTTCCAGTTGCTTTGGAGGATGGGTTCAGGGAAGCCCCGGTGAGTGTGGCCAGGTGGAGGTGGGGCCTTATGCCTCCTGCAGGGCACAGGGCTGGGACTGGGGAGTCCTGGCAACGCCAGCTCTGCACAGGACCTCCAGAGGTCTGAGTGGGGGAGTGGCAAGGTGTGTATACCCCGCACTGGGCAGGAGAGGGTTAACCCCATGCTATGGGTGGTAGAAGTCCCGCCCCTCCGACCGTGCTGGGCATGGATAGAAATTTCATGCTCTAGTAAAAATATAACAGTAGGGATCTATTATCGACCACCTGACCAGGACAGTAATAGTGATGATGAAATGCTAAAGGAAATTAGAGAGGCTATCAAAATTAAGAACCCAATAATAGTGGGGGATTTCAATTATCCCCATATTGACTGGGAACATTTCACTTCAGGACGAAATGCGGAGATAAAATTTCTCGATACTTTAAATGACTGCTTCATGGAGCAGCTGGTACGGGAACCCACAAGGGGAGAGGCGACTCTAGATTTAATCCTGAGTGGAGCGCAGGAGCTGGTCCAAGAGGTAACTATAGCAGGACCGCTTGGAAATAGTGACCATAATACAATAGCATTCAACATCCCTGTGGTGGGAAGAACATCTCAACTGCCCAACACTGTGGCCTTTAATTTCAAAAGGGGAACTATACAAAAATGAGGGGGTTAGTTAGACAAAAGTTAAAAGGTACAGTGACTAAAGTGAAATCCCTGCAAGTTGCTTGGGCCCTTTTTAAAGACACCATAATAGAGGCCCAACTTCAATGTATACCCCAAATTAAGAAAAACAGTAAAAGAACTAAAAAAGAGCCACCGTGGCTTAACAACCATGTAAAAGAAGCAGTGAGAGATAAAAAGACTTCCTTTAAAAAGTGGAAGTCAAATCCTAGTGAGGCAAATAGAAAGGAGCACAAACACTGCCAACTTAAATGCAAGAGTGTAATAAGAAAAGCCAAAGAGGAGTTTGAAGAACAGCTAGCCAAAAACTCCAAAGGTAATAACAAAATGTTTTTTAAGTACATCAGAAGCAGGAAGCCTGCTAAACAACCAGTGGGACCCCTTGATGATCAAAATTCAAAAGGAGCGCTTAAAGACGATAAAGTCATTGCGGAGAAACTAAATGGATTCTTTGCTTCAGTCTTCACGGCTGAGGATGTTAGGGAGATTCCCAAACCTGAGCTGGCTTTTGTAGGTGACAAATCTGAGGAACTGTCACAGATTGAAGTGTCACTAGAGGAGGTTTTGGAATTAATTGATAAACTCAACATTAACAAGTCACCGGAACCAGATGGCATTCACCCAAGAGTTCTGAAAGAACTCAAATGTGAAGTTGCGGAACTATTAACTAAGGTTTGTAACCTGTCCTTTAAATCGGCTTCGGTACCCAATGACTGGAAGTTAGCTAATGTATCGCCAATATTTAAAAAGGGCTCTAGGGGTGATCCCGGCAATTACAGACCGGTAAGTCTAACGTCGGTACCGGGCAAATTAGTTGAAACAATAGTAAAGAATAAAATTGTCAGACACATAGAAAAACATAAACTCTTGAGCAATAGTCAACATGGTTTCTGTAAAGGGAAATCGTGTCTTACTAATCTATTAGAGTTCTTTGAAGGGGTCAACAAACATGTGGACAAGGGGGATCCGTGGACATAGTGTACTTAGATTTCCAGAAAGCCTTTGACAAGGTCCTCACCAAAGGCTCTTACGTAAATTAAGCTGTCATGGGATAAAAGGAAAGGTCCTTTCATGGATTGAGAACTGGTTAAAGGACAGGGAACAAAGGGTAGGAATTAATGGTAAATTCTCAGAATGGAGAGGGGTAACTAGTGGTGTTCCCCAAGGGTCAGTCCTAGGACCAATCCTATTCAATTTATTCATAAATGATCTGGAGAAAGGTAAACAGTGAGGTGGCAAAGTTTGCAGATGATACTAAACTACTCAAGATAGTTAAGACCAAAGCAGATTGTGAAGAACTTCAGAAAGATCTCACAAAACTAAGTGATTGGGCAACAAAATGGCAAATGAAATTTAATGTGGATAAATGTAAAGTAATGCACATTGGAAAAAATAACCCCAACTATACATACAACATGATGGGGGCTAATTTAGCTACAACGAGTCAGGAACAAGATCTTGGAGTTATCGTGGATAGTTCTCTGAAGATGTCCACGCAGTGTGCAGAGGCAGTCAAAAAAGCAAACAGGATGTTAGGAATCATTAAAAAGGGGATAGAGAATAAGACTGAGAATATATTATTGCCCTTATATAAATCCATGTTACGCCCACATCTCGAATACTGTGTACAGATGTGGTCTCCTCACCTCAAAAAAGATATTCTAGCACTAGAAAAGGTTCAGAAAAGAGCAACTAAAATGATTAGGGGTTTAGAGAGGGTCCCATATGAGGAAAGATTAAAGAGGCTAGGACTCTTCAGTTTGGAAAAGAGAAGACTAAGGGGGGACATGATAGAGGTATATAAAATCATGAGTGATGTTGAGAAAGTGGATAAGGAAAAGTTATTTACTTATTCCCATAATACAAGAACTAGGGGTCACCAAATGAAATTAATAGGCAGCAGGTTTAAAACAAATAAAAGGAAGTTCTTCTTCACGCAGCGCACAGTCAACTTGTGGAACTCCTTACCTGAGGAGGTTGTGAAGGCTAGGACTATAACAATGTTTAAAAGGGGACTGGATAAATTCATGGTGGCTAAGTCCATAAATGGCTATTAGCCAGGATGGGTAAGAATGGTGTCCCTAGCCTCTGTTCGTCAGAGGATGGAGATGGATGGCAGGAGAGAGATCACTTGATCATTGCCTGTTAGGTTCACTCCCTCAGGGGCACCTGGCATTGGCCACTGTCGGTAGACAGATACTGGGTTAGATGGACCTTTGGTCTGACCCGGTACGGCCTTTCTTATGTTCTTATGTTATGTTATGCTCCAACTGCTGCCTTAGTATAAAAGAGAGCAGCCCGGCTCATTCTAGGCTGACTGCCAGAGATGAAGGACCTTTGGAAATGGCTCCAGCTGAAGAGATGCCACAGCCCTTGCCTGCAGGAGCTGGAGATCCTGAGATAGGAGCCCCAGGGAATTGCTCGTGCTGAGGAGCCTGGAGACCCTGATATCGCATGGACTACAGCTTCAGGAAGAGCAGTAGGAAGTGACACAGGGAGGGTGAGCGAGTGGTATCTCCCACCTGTGTGAGGTCAGCGTGTTTCGGTGGGATTCCCCACTGACCCAGTGGCAGACCACTCCGCCACTGTTAGGCCCCTGGGTTGGGGCCCAGTGGAGTCAGGTGGGCCTAGGCCCCCCTATCCGGGTTGCCGCTCCCCCTTGTGGTGGCCCCTCGGATACTGGCCACTAGGCCGCACTGCCCTGTGCCTGAAGGCTATTATATTATATTATATTGATTCTGGCCACTAGGCCACACTGCCGTGAACACAAGGGCTGCGGTATTGACTCTGGCCATTAGGCTGCCCTGCCCTGCCCTGACTCCAAGAGCTGCCATATTGACTCCGGCCTGTGGGCCATGGCACTTTCAAGCCTAAGGACAGTCTGGTAGACTGTAACTGCGGTGGTATTACAACCTTGCCCGCCCCAAAGGAGGATGGGATGCGCATACCACGTGACAAGAGGGTCACAGGGGCTCAGAGACCTCCTACCCCCCTGTCCTAGGGATTGCAGGAACATGTGTGTATGTATGTGTGTAGGGGGGAATAATCTAGCCTCTGTTGGAGGGTAAAGACCCTGCTGTAAACTTGACATCTAGTCAGTTACAAAAGAGTTTAGGTCCTACACTCCTGCAGGACCCCCCACACCTCTGCCCTTAGGGGCCCCCACACCTCTGTCCTGAAGGCCCCGCTGCCCTGCAACCCCATCACAACTCCGCCTGGAGTGCACTTCTGAACACACCTGCACCTGCACGTCAGGATGGAGGGGTGGCCAGGCCAGATCTGAGCGGGGCTGTGACCCTGTGCACCATTTCAAACTGATTGCACCAAAACCGCAGCTTTATCAAGCTGTGGCCATACATTCTGAACCAAAAAAATCACAACTTTCTTACAGCTTTACGCGTCATGTCTATTGATTGCGATCACAATGTGAATGCGAAATTATACAAATGTCACATGAATGTAAACTTTCTTTTCTGACCTATGCAATTAAGGAACACCATGATTTTACAGTAGTCTTTCCACTGGAACAGGAATAGGTGGAATTTCTTGGCAGAATTTTGCAGAATTTCTGTTTTTAGGAATACTCACGAGTAAGGATATGCAGGATCAGGCCCATAAAAGCCATGGGAAGAACTGTTACACAGTTTGGAATAATATTAAACGGTAGAGGGCCAGATCCTTAGCCATTTGGCTCAAGTTATCTAGGCAGTGCACCTGGACTGGCTACTTGAGTGGGTGCTAAGCATATGATTGGTCCGTGTCCATGGTGCAATCTGTTCATGGCACTAGTGTGCTCATTCACAATGGAATGATTTTTCCCCTTCAAATTCTTTTAGTGTGCCGCTGGGCAGAAGCCCTTGGGAACGGGACAGCTGCATGTCACCAGACCATGGGAAATGGTCTTGTCTGTAACTGTGTAACGCTGCTCCTGCTCTGTGCAAAGGAGTCTGCTTACTGACTGCGCTCCTCCAGTGAAAAGGATTTACTGTGTTTATAATACTGGACCTAATTCCTGGATAGCCTTTTCATTCCTGCTACTGACAACGGCTCCTCAGAAAACCTCCAAGCAGCTACTAGCTAATGTTTCTATTAAGCTAGCGATTCAGCTAGCCAGATGGCTGTCACTCTAGCTCATTTGCATCATATAATAACTCAGGCCAGGTCTATGCTACAGGCCTATATCGGCATAACTATGTTGCTCAGGGGTGTGAAAAAACCCACACCTCCGAGCGATGTACTTATACCAACCTAGCCCCCTGCATAGACCGGGAGAGCTCTGAGGGAGATGGAATAACTACGCCAATGGGAGAAGTTCTCCCCCTGGTGTAGTAGCGTCTTCACTAAAGCGCTACAGCGAGGCAGCTGCCTGGTGCCGTACATGAAGACGAGCCCTCGACGTGTCACAAGATTGGAACAGATCGTTTAACACAAGTAGTTAACCCACATTTCAAGGGGCCATTCAAGGTGAAGTGGCCCGTTAAGACCCCTCCAGTCTTGGGGGGGGGAAGGAAGTGTGGAGGTTAGTTTCCCAGACCTGAAGAAGAGCTCCGGGCAAGCTCGAAAGCTTGTCTCTCTCACTAACAGAAGTTGGTCCAAAAATATATTAGCTCACCCACCTTGTCTCTCGGCAAAGAAATTGACAATGATTCAGCCACTGGTGTGCTGGGAACACTGCCTATCATGTTGACCAATATCGTCCGCTTGTTTCCTTGTACTCCCCGGTCACTCTGTCTGTATCGACCTGTTGTCTCTTGTCTTATACGTAGATTGTAAGCTCTTTGGGGGCAGGGAACATCTTTTTGTGCTGTGTTTGGAAGCCCCTAGCACTAGGCAGGCCTGACCCATGACTGGGGCTCCAATGCATGACAGTAATACAATAATAAATTGATAATGTTGGTTTCAAAGCAGCCCAGCTGTGCTAGAAGAAAGGATCTGGCCTTCTTTGTAGCTGGTGTCTTGCTTTGTCTCTTTAGGACTCTCTTGGGAAAGGGTTGCTGGTTCTTTCTCTGGGATCTGTGGGGTCTGAGGGCCCATGTCCCTCACAAAATTCTATTGTGACTGTGTATGAAGAGTCAAGTTAGCTAATGCAATGATGATCAGTTGAATCAGGACAAAGTCATGTTCCACATCGTGGCAGGTAGGCGTGGTCTAACCCCCCTAGCTGACACGAAGCTGACCCTGACTTGCTGCAAAGTGAGGGTCAGCATCATATTCGTCAGCTCCACTCTCCCCACTTGTGTTCCCGCACAATAACATTTTATAGGGAAAGGGCGAAAGGATTGAGCGTTATTTTGTGCCAGACTCAAGCCGCGATATTCAGATTTGATTTTTTTTCTATTGCCTGATCTAGAGCCAAATTTTGCAAGTTGGGGCCCACCTTATCTAGTGATATCAACTGGGTAATTCAGCAGCTCAGATCTCAGTGAGTAAAATAGCCATTTAGTTCCCCACTCATTTTTGGCAATAGACTTTGGGCCGGATCCTAAGCTAGTGTAAATCAGAATCACGCCATTGAAGTCTGTAGAGTCATGCCAATTTACACCACCTGAGAATCTGGCCCTTTTTAAGAGAGTCACGCATAATGCACTTCACTAGGAAAGTGTTTTATTTTCTTATTTACAGGAACCTCTGCTTGCCACTCCCTAGTACAATGGGTTCTGTTAGACACTAAGGCCCCTGTTCACAAAGGTATTTAGGCTCCAACTTCTATTGCTTTCAGTAAAGCTGGGCCTAAGATCCTCAGGGCAAGGTCTGTCTTTTTGTTCCGTGTTTGTACAGCACCTAGCACAACGGCCCATGACTGGGGTCCCTAGGCACTACCCTAATACTGCTAATAGATAGTAAATAATAAGCACGGGGGGCTGTTAAATGGATGAAAATGGGAGAATGTTAGTCAGTTACATAAAACCATTTGCTTCACTAAGGGTGCTCTCTTGGCTTCTGTGCTAGGGGTGGTGAATGTCAACACGTTAAAGCCCCTGGCGAGGCGACTAATATCCTGTCTGACACAGAGCCAGAAAATTCTCAGAATTACATGCCTTGAACTGAGGAAATCCTGTAAACCATGGTCTCCGATGCGATTGTTTTGAAATCTGAGCTAGCGAGGGGGTAACCCAGATGGCAGGGCTGAACGAAGACGCGAGATGTCGGCAGGAAGAACAAGCCGTATCAGATCCAAGTGCAAGCGGGCGTGTGAAAAGAGGCGACGTACAGCGAGTTGTCATTAACCACCCGTGGCCCCGGTGAAACCCCAACTTTCCAAGCGCTCTAAGAACGATTTACAAAGGAGGCTGCTTTTGAAATTGCTTGTGATTGGAAGCAAGGAGAAAAAGCTTATTATCTTCTAAGAATACAGGAAGCCCTTTGCAGTGAAAGATAAGTACAGAGGCTTTGGAAGACAACGAACGTGGGGCCAGAACAGCAAGATATAGAATAGGACAGGCTCACTGAGAACACAATGCTGTATCTATCACAAGGCCACTCCTTTATTTTGCACAGATGCCTCCAGCCCCCGCTGCTGGTGTTTCAGATCCGCTCGGGGCAAGCCTAAACCTTTGGCCCAATCCTAGTGCTAAGCACTATTCTTCCTACTGCCGCTACTCAGATACAATTCTCGCTGGGTGTGCGAGTGAGGATGCAGGATCGGGTCCACTGTGTATATTCAGTGGTGGCTGGATGAGCAGACATACAATCCACTGCACGGAACATGAGGTTACGGCATGTAGGCAAATGAGGGATGTTGCTCCTCAATTTACACTTTTTAGGTGTAAATATTTCTAAACCATGGTTCTAAAACCCAATCCTGCTCCAAGGGAAGTGAATGGGAAAACTCTTATTAGGCCGCAAATGCACAACTGGTTTTCTCACTCACTGCTTTCTCGGTCACCAAAGGTGTGTGAACAATGCCAGGTCCACAGGAGCTCTTGTGTGCTCTGCCCTTTGGAAACACCAAGCAGAAGAATAAAGATGAATTTAGGAGTCTACCTTTAGGCTTCTATCCTTGAACCTTTTGCCCATGGCTGTGATCTTACATCCCCAGTCACCTCACGCACTTTGCCAGGGGACTAACTCTGGCCCTAGTGCTCCTGTGCTGCTTCCAGAGGAGATCTCCAAACGCTTGTGAAAAGTGGGTGTGGGTCATTATCCCCATTTTCCAGATGGGGAAAGTGAGGCACAGAAAATTACTTTCTGTCATGGGTGCCTAAAATTCCATATTCAGGCAATTAAATAAGTGGCCTGATTTTTCAGACAGTCCTAACTCTAAACGAACTTAGCAGGGACTGAAAATATAGGCGTACGTGTCTACAGGATCTGACAGGGATCAGAGCACTAGAGGGACAGGCTGACTGGCCCAGACAGAGGCTAAGCATCAGAGCTGGGGTCAGGAACCAAGCAGGGGAACAAGGAGGGGAACAGGCATGACCGCAGCTGCAGGCATAAGCATTGAGCAGCCGCTGGCTTGGCCCTGCTGCTGGGCTTAAGATCAGGTCTGGTGATGCCTCTCAGCCAATCCAGGGGTTCTGGTCAGTCAGAGTGTTCAACTGTAGGTCAACTAGCTGGTCCCAGGTTCGGCCGCCGGCCCTGACTCCTGACAGGGGCCTTGGACTGTGAGATCCCTTGGGAAGGGATGGTCTGTTCTCATGTGTATGTCCAGCGCCTAGCACAATGGGGCCCTGATCTTGGCTAAGGACCCTAGGTGCTACAAATCCTAATACCTGAGCACTCCCAGGACTGATACCAACAACAGAACTGAACCAGTGGTGAAAACAGTAGAAAATCTGTGGCCTAGTATAGACACCCCGTAACATCTTCCAGGGCAGATCAGACTTCCATTACTAAGAAACCCATTTTTGCTGGTCACTTTTACATTTTTGCCATGGTCTGCTGCAAGAGATGCTGCCCTCACGATGTAGACAGACCTACTGCGGCCCAGTTTGTCCAGCTAAACTGGGACTCATTCCTCCTTGATCCCATTCACTTCAGCAAGTTGTGAGCTGGAAATAGGGTTGCAGGTGTCTGGTTTTCGACCTGGTGGTTCCAGTCAGCACTGCTAAGCGGGCCATTAAAAGTCCAGTTGGGGCGGGGCTGGCAGGGAAGCAGGCAGCATGTCCCTCCATCTTCTCAGTGTAGGGGTGGCACCGGGGGCTCCATGTGCCGTCCCTGCCCCGAGTGCCAGATCCACAGCTCCCAATGGTTGGGAACCTGGCCAATGGGAGTTGTGGGGGCGGCACGTGCAGTCGGGGCAGTGCGCAGAGCCACCTGGCTGTGCCTACACCTAGGAGCCAGAGGGACATGCCAGTCACTTCCCTGGACCCGCCTGATGTCAGTACTGTTCAGAGTCTGCACCCTGATCCCCCTCCTGCACCCAAACTCCCTCCCAGAGCCTGTACCAAATCCCACATCCCAACCCCCCGCCTCAGCTCAGAGCCCCATCCCACACCCCGAATCCCTCAGCTCCATCCCCCAGCTTGCAGCCCCCTCCTGCACCCCAAACCCCTCATCCACAGCCCCACCCCAGAGCCTGTACCCCCAGCTGGAGCCCTCACCACCTCCCGTACCCCAACCCCCGCCCCAGCCTGGTGAAAATGAGCAAGTGAGTGAGGGTGGGGGAGAGCGAGCAACGGAGGGAGCGAGGATGGAGTGAATGTGGGGTGGGGCCCTGGAGAAGGGGCAGGGCAGGGGGGCGGCCTTGGAGAAGGAGTGGGGCAGGGCGGGGCCTCAGGGAAGGGGCCGGAGGCGAGGCAAGGAGGTTCGGTTTTGTGCGATTAGAGAGTTGGCAACCCTAGCTGGAGATCATTTAGTGTTTGCTTTTTGGAACCAGACACACTGTGCTCAGCGTTTTTCAAACTGAAAAGGCCCCATCCTTGCTCCAGGGCTCCTGCTGTGAAGACAGACAGACAGACGTTAGAAGGAAAGGGGACAACGCGTATGTCAAGTGCTCAAGGTGGAGCTTAGCCACATCTTGACAACTGAGGTCAACTTTTAAAAAAAAAAATCCTTTTTAACTGTTATTTATCAGCTGAGTCCTCCGTAGGCATTAGAGCAGACCAGGATCTCCAGGTAGGACCTAAATGCAGAAAGGGAAGGAGCCTTGTTAGTGTGCTGTGGAAAGAGGTCACATCCCCTCCCCGATTGCTTGGTCACATGGTGTGGCCAGGACCCCTCCTACGGGGCAGGTGAGCCAGCGAGCTGCACCAGGCAGGGAGAGGCAGGAGGAACAGACGGGAGCTGCATGGAGGAGCTGCAACTTTCCAAGAGGTGGGGGCATCGCTTTCTGGGAGGGAGGAGTCTGATCGAGCTATTCCAGGGTTGTACCCCACCCCACTATGAGCAGCCGTGGGTCGCCTCTGGCTGCAGAAAGGCATTCTGTGCAAAGAGAGCAGCATGGAGATTGGGTGAGAAAGTGACAAATGGGTGTGTAACACTGACAGAGGCCAGCTGTCGTTGGGTGGGATCAAACCTGGGGCCACTGGAGCTTAGTGCATGAGTCTCTACTACATGAGCTAAAAGCCACATGCCTCTTAGTTATGGCTGTAGCAGACTCATTAATCACTAAGTGGTCTCGGTGCCACTAGATGGGACAGAGCACCATACTCAGGAGGTGTGTGGGCAGGGCCGGCTCTAACTTTTTTGTCGCCCCAAGCAAAAAAAAAAACAAAAACAGCCCCACCGAAACAACCCCCTCCGAGCACTGCCCCACCAAAACAAAAACCCCTGAGCGCCGCCCCTCCGAAACAACCCGTCCCCCAGTGCCACCCCGCTGAAACAACCCCCCCGAGCGCTGCCCCGTAAAAACAAAAACAAAACCCCTGAGCATCGCCCCGCTGAAACAACCCCCTCGAGCGCCGCCCTGGCGAAACACCCCCCCGAGCTCTGCCCCGCTGAAACAAAAACAAAAATCCCTGAGCGCTGCCCCACTGAACCAAAAAAAACCCAAACCCCGAGCGCCGCTCGCCGAAACAAAACAAAACCAAAAAACCGGCGCGCTGCCCCACCACCCCAAGATTGGCCGCCCCTTAGAAGGTGCCGCCCCAAGTATGTGCTTGGTCGGCTGGTGCCTGGAGCCGGCCCTATGTGTGGGTTACAGGTGCATGAGGCTGGCATCACCAAAGTGGAAACGGGCATAATGCCAGGCTAGACAAGGGTGGATAATTGAAAAGGGCAGAGGGTTGAAGGCAATGACGGGCCAGGTGCCCAGGCCTCAATGAAATATTGACAAATACGTAGCTGAAATCAGGCTGGCTCGCCTGTGTGTTACTATTGTTAAACTAGGTATTAGAATTATAAGAATGTGTTTAGACTTTATTGTATGCTTGTGAGTTGCTGCCTGCATTAATCTCACTTATGGGCATCCCGTATCGTAAGGCAATATTGAGTGTTTGCATTGTAAGCCTCTGTAACTGTGTAAATCACCAGACAGGAGAGAGACATTAAGTAGTGTGCCATGCTGGGGAGGGATAGCTCAGTGGTTTGAGTATTGGCCTGTTAAACCCAAAGTTATGAGTTCAATCTTTGAGGACACAATTTGGGGATTGGTGCTGCTTTGAGTAGTGGGTTGGACTAGATGATCTCCTGAGGTCCCTTCCAACCCTAATAATCTATCTATGGTCTCCAACAGGTGTTACATCCTGCCTGACAAGGAAGGCCCAGACTAGAGCAGGGGTGGGCAAACTTTTTGGCCTGAGGGCCGTATCGGGTTTTGGAAATTGTATGGAGGGCCGGTTAGGGGAGGGGGTCGTGGCCCAGCCCCCACCCCCTATACACCCCCCCCAGGACTCCTGCCCAATCCACCCCCCACTCCCTGTCCCCTGACCACTCCCAGAACCCCACCCCTGACTGCCCCCGCCATCCCATCCAACCCCTCCTCTCATTCCTGACGCCTCCCCAGACACCTGCCCCATCCAACCACCCCTTCTCCCTGTCCCGAGACTGCCTCTGGAACCCCTGCCTGACTGCCCGTCCCATCCAACCCCTCCTCTCATTCCTGACACCCTCCCCAGACACCTGCCCCATCCAACCACCCCTTCTCCCTGTCCCGTGACTGCCTCTGGAACCCCTGCCCCTGACTGCCCCCCACCACCGCATCCAATCACTCCTTCTCCCTGACCGCCCCTGAAACCCCTGCCCCATCCAACCACCCCTCCTTCCTGACCACTCTCCCTGGAACCCCTGCCCCATCCAACCACCCCTCCTTCCTGACCGCACCTGAAACCCCTGCCCCTGACTGCCCCCCCCCAGCTCTGCCTCTGGCCTGCTGGGTGATGTTGGGAAAGTTACTTCCCAGCTCTGTGCCTCAGTTTCTCCACCTGTAAAATGGGGATGATGACAGGGACTTCCTTTGTAAAGTGCTGTCAGATATCCTGATGAAAAACCACTGTACACGATCTAGGTAGCAGTAGTATATTATTTATTATTATGGTCAAAATGATGAGCAAGGAAGATGATCTTAGTTGCTAGTTTTCGCATGGGCCATGTGTATGGCAGGGCAGCCAGACAGAAAGCTGCTGCAGTGGCTGAGTCAGGCACTGTCTGAATGAGAGAACTGCAGGTGGGGATGGAAAGAGACCTAGAGACCTGATATATGTTGTGATGGATGAAGGAGCAGGCTTTGGAGGTAGCCTGGATGTGTTGGGCAAAGGAAAGGGAGGAGTGAAACATAATCCCAGATCACAGACTTGAGTGAAGCAGAGGACGGTGCAGCAGAGGACGGTGCAGCTGACATTATTAAGCACAGACGTTTAAAAGAAACAAACAGGCAAGGAAACTGAAAGCAAAAAGGAATCCTGTCTCTCGGCCACGGGCTCTAACCCCTAGGCAACACCGCCTAGCCTAATGAAAAGCCTTGAGGCTCAAGGACTCTGAGGGGCCTACAGCTTTCTGTCCCCAAGAAACCATTGCTTTTGGTTGGGGGATTTCTGCCTTTGAAGGACTCCTCACTAGGACATAAGCTGCCCTCAGTGCAGAAAAAGACAGCAGCCCATCTGTATGGACCTGGTCCACACCAGAAAGTTTTACTGGCAAAATGTTCCTTCCGTCGGCACAGCCGTGTGTGCATCCACACTCCGTTGGGATTCCTGCCCACAAAACCCTCAGCTTCTGCTGGCACAGTGAAACCAGCTTGCCGAGTGACCGAAATCCTGTAGCCAGCCTCTGTAGTTCCACCAGCATATGAAAGGGCCATCTCAGGGCTCCCCCTTGTGGCATGACACAGCCCTCAGCTCCCTCTTCCAGCTCTTGCATGAACTCATCTTGGTGTCTGTCTGTGGGCTACGGGGCTGGGGTGGGCTTGGCGCTAGGGTGACAAGATGTCTGTCCCGATATTTGCTTATTTGTCCCATGTCCCAACCTACCTTTGGTCGGGACGTGAATTGTCCCGATATTTTGCCTCCACTCACAGGCTCGCGCCCCTCCCCGCCCCAACTCTGCCCTCTCCTTCCCCCATTGGATCCCTCCCCAAATCCCCACCCTGGCCCTGTGCCCTCAGCCCCGCCCCCTCACTGCCCCATTGGATCCCTCCCCAAATCCTCATCCTGGTCCTGCCTCTTCCCCAAGCACACCACATTCCTCCTCCTCCTCCCCCCTCCCTCCCAGGCTTGCGCTGATTAGCTGTATGGGATCGCAAGCGCTGGAGGGAGGAGGAGACAGAGTGGAGGCATGCTGGTGCGGGGGTTGGGAGGGTGGAGCTCCAGTGGCAGTTTTTTTTTTTTTTTGCTCCACCCCCCCATTTCCCGATATTTCACCTGTGTGATCTGGTCACCCTACTTGGCGCACAACTCCAGGAATGTGGCCTTCTGCATCCAGAAGTTCTGGAGCCACTGTTGAGCATCCCAGGTTTACACCATGATCCGGTCCCACTACCCAATGCTCATACAGGCCCCAAACCACGGCTTCACTGTGGGCAGCTTCTCAGTGATTCCTTGCAGCAGCCGGTCAGTTTCGTTCACGCCATCCTCCTCAGTATCCTCGCTGGATGTCCAGCTGGTGCCATGCTTCCACAAATACAAGAGAGTGACTTGCCCTGTCTTTAAAACAGGCAGGAGACCTCTGATGACTTGTGACAGCGGCTAGGCAGCTCCTGTACTGACCAGTACTGACCTGTAGTTTCCACATAGTCCCCTGTCTGTCTGCCCATCTACTTTCTTGTCTTTTACTTAGACTGTCAGCTCTTTAAGGGCAGGGACTGTCTTCTTTTTGTCCTGTGTTTGTACAGTGCCTAGCACACTGGGGGCCGAGGAGCTGCACTAGTGCTCCTAGTTCAGCTATAGTAATACAAATAACAAATAATTGCTAATGTTTTGAGGGGGAGATTGAAAAATGGCACGAAAAAGAGTAGCCTCTGGGATGGAACAGAGGGATTTGTCCCCAAACTCCCACAATTCCCTGAGAGCGGTGTCCTGTAATACATGGCAGCAGCCCCACAATACGTCGCAAACATTTCCCAGGAGGCAGTGCATCAGATGGTGGCGAGGGGACCCTGGGATGCCTGCTCACAGTGCCGTATGTCTTTGGCTAAAGCAAGCTAATGCTGTGGGGACACATGGGCCATGCAAAAGCAGCCAGATGTGAATGCGTTCTGCTGAAATAGGTGTCAGTAGGACGCTGGCAGAACTTCTGCTGGTAAAACTTTCTAGTGTAGACAAGGCCTGAAACCTGTAAGAGCTGGTTTCTCTTTAGTGAGCATGACTTACTGACACATTTCAAAGGCATAGGACCCCCAAGCAGAAGTCAGTGGCATCACTCCTAGCTCTGAATTCTTCAAAGGAACATCAGGAGCTGCTCTCAGCAAAGAGAAACTGGTACTGAAAAAAAAAGACTAATACTCACACCTTAGATTTAGGTTCCCCCTATACTGTACTAATGACCTATTTCCAACAGGACAGTAAAAATATGAATCACTCTTGCGATATAGATTGGACTGAACAGTTTTTGAAGTGGTTTTGAACCATACCAATTCCTGTGATTTCATCACGAGTCTTGCAATAGTTGTGGTTTTTCTGAAAGCCCCAGCTCTGGGAGTCATGTGATTATATGAGATTGTAAGCATGAAAGGGGGTCAATTTTATGAATTTGACAAGGTGCCAGTTAGATTGTGAAACTGAAATCCAACAAACTAGATTTCCCAGTTTGAGGGGTGTTAGACCCAATATTACAATGGAATCTGATAGAATAACCCTGCTTTTAGTGACTCTAGGGAAGGTCAGCCTACTGATTTAACACTAGGTTCTTTTCAGGTATTTCTCACGTCAGGACAGTTTGGTATACTGTTGATTGTATACTGAGGTGGGTTGGGGTGAACAAATAGTTAATTATCAGTTTTCTTTTTTTAAAAAATCATATGTTTCTAGCCCTCTAGAGACGAGCTTAATGTGACCTTAGTGAACCCTAAAGGCTCAGAAACCCAAACCCAAATCAAATAAACCCCAAGCGTATTTCTATCACAATTTTTAAGCCAGTCTCATGGTTTTGGAAAGCCTGGGGTTGGCTGCAGCTGCAAGGTGGATAGGATCTAAATAGGATCGACATTAAGTGTTTAGTTAAGGGAGAGATCAGTGTAGATTAGGCCGGTGCAAAGGTATTGGCATTTGTGTCCCCTGAATCCCACTCTGCAAGCGTTCAGTCCACTGGGGCACATCACAGCCAACTAGTCGACTGTAATATGTGGCAGCTGCCAATGGTCTCCTATGCTCATTACCAGGGCATAGGAAAGTCCCAGCTTCCCCCCCTAGGCTGGCTGCAGCAGGAGGGTGGAGTCTGAGCTCCACTACTCTTCTATGGCCTCTACGCAGGGGAGATCTTCCTGGGGCCAGATTTGCTTGGCTTAGGGCTGATTTGCACCAGTTGAGGGGTGCAAATCGGCTGGAGTGCAGCACAGCCTGCGGGGCCAAAATCCCTTTCCTCTCTGGCCCCCCCAGGAGACAGCACAGTCCAGGAACCTGGTACGAGAAGTTTCTGCCCCCTCTTCCCTTCCCCATACTGTGTTTTAACTGTGCCAGAGAATTGTCTTGTCATAGCCACATCTCAACCACGGCGCTGGTTATGGTGCAGACGGGACCAGAAAATCCCTTTATTTTATCGCTATACATACAGTCAGCTTTGCAGCGGGTGGCTTGAGGTAAAGGAATTGTCTCTCTCTTTGGTTTTTAAGAGCTTTCCTTGTTTTATAAATGATGCAGGTCCCACCCAGAGGGGCTCTAGATGACAAAACTGAGAGAGACCCAGGAGTATCACTGGGGTTGGAAGGATTTCTTCACTCATTCATCGCCAGCCTCGTAGAGGGACCGTTATGCATCACCAGCTCCCCTGCACCCCAAAATGACCTTCCCTGTCCAGCTTCCCCTGCCTGGCCCTCACCTCCCTCTTCCCCAGATGATTCCCCTTCCCCAAGCTACCCCTTCCCCTGCCCCAGAATGACCCCCCAACCTGACCCTCCCCCTGCCCCAGAATAGTCCCCCTCTCCCCAACCAACCCCCCTGCCTGCAACCTGCCCCAGAATGACCCACCCGGCCCCTCCCCCTGCTCCAAAACAGCCCCTCTCCCCCCCCAGTTGCAGCCTGGCCGGGGAGGGGCAGGGCGTTTCCGGACTAGAGCCCGCCGCCCATTGAGCCCCGTCCCTGCCGCCCCCTCCCCGGGGAAGCTACATCCGGCCCCGGGTTGGGGCCGCTCCCCCGCAGGACGCAGCAGCAGCGGCGGCGCTCGGCGCTGCACGGAGCCGGCCGGGATGCCTCTCCCTGCCTCCCCGCAGCCCGCTCCGGGCCCCGCCCGGCCCGTCACTGGGGTGACCGAGACCGGGCTCCTGGGCACCCCGGTGAAAATCCAGCCCCACGGCTGCAATAGCGGGGCGCTGCTGGGCCGGCTCGGGGTGCTCGTCCAGGCCCTGCTGGCCGCGGTGGCGTTCAGCACGCTGATGTGTGAGTACCCGCGGCCGGGGGCAGAGCCAGGCGGCGCCTTCCCCAAACCTCTCCCTGGGGCTGAACCTGCTCCGCGTGGCGGGGTGGGGAAAAGAAGCCAACGCCTTGGTCAGTTAGTCGCCGGGACTTTGCTTCTGGCGCAATGCGAGTGTCCTGTTTGGTACCGTTTCTGCAGATACGGGGATGTCTGTTTTTAAAACTTTTTTTTTATACGTTTAACTTTTTTTTTACACTTTGCAGGAACTTGTGGGAGAGCATCAGGCAGGTAAAGGCCCAGGGAGGCAGCAGGGGCACCAGAACAATTTGTATAGTGGGGGTACTGAGAGCCACTGAAGCAAACTGCAAACCCTGGATATAATGGAAACCGCACCCCCTAGTTCCAGCACCTATGGGCATCGGAGTCCTTATGAAGCCAGAGTATAAACACAGATCCCTTTGCTTAAAGACACAAAAACCTCCCTCCCTGTCTAACATTAAAGGGTTGTATGCGGCACAAGCTGAACGTCTAAGCCTGGCAGCAGATTCCAAAAGTTAAAACTTTAACCTTTCAAACAAGATGTCAGTATCCCAGGTCAGAATATACAATTGGAATATCCTTAAATCAAACTCTCAGGAGTTCTCTAGCAGCATTTTCCTTGCTTTGCCTCTCTGTCAATTTTGAGGAGCAGCGAGGGAAATATTTTTGTTGGTTTGTGTGTGTTCAGTGAGATCAGCATTTACTGGGGAAAAAACCCAAATCCTTCCAAGCCTGCTTTCAATTAAGTCTTCAAACTTTAGCAAAGGTCACGTATTAACATGTTTTTTTTGTGATCCATCCCCGCCACTCTCTCGCCCTGTTATTGATGTAGGAAGAATGTGTTGTGTCCAATTCTTGTGTTTACATTTAAAAACTACTTGAAATGTCTCACCTGGTGACCTTTTCTTTTTTAGGAAGGCTATTCCATGTTGTTAGGCTGGGAGACACCAGGTGTACCTAGCTGAGAACGGGCATGCTTTTGAAAGGGAGGCTGTAAACTTTGCGTTAGTGCATATTTAGGTTTCCTTCCATGGGTTGTGGCCTGCGAATATCTCAGATGGCTGATGCAGTGGGAGCAAAGGTAAAAATCCAATCCGTTTATACTGCCTCTTGCATTTCTGGTTGGACAATGAGACTCACTTTCTCATCCGAGTATGTTTTAGTCCAAGAGCCTCTATTGGGCTAGAAGGCTGCAATTTTGGGCTTGCCAACACTGAAAGAGAAAAGTTGTCTTTAAAAGATGTTTCCATTTGACCTTTTGCAAAGATGCATTTCTGTTGTTTCTATATATTCCGCAAGGTGTCTGATGGGAGCAGGGGTTAATAACATTTAATTTAAGGTTGAATCCTGACACACGCTCCAAAGATCGGTAGTTGATGATTATACAGTGTGGTCTTTGGTGTGCTAAAATCATATTTTAACTAAAGGAAATGATTAGCTGCATTAGATTACACCCCTATTATTCCGAATGGTGCTGTTGTAGACAAGATCCTGGTAGCACACCTAAAACTTGAGTGTTCAAAGGAGTGGACAATCTATAGTAGATCCTGGAGTGTCAGGGTGGTGGTGGTGGAGTAGGTGTGAGTTACTTCTGTCTTCTAATGGTCTTGGGTTGCGGTTAGCAGTGCTATTGGGAATGCTGATAAGCCGTGTACCTTCCAAATAAAAATAACTTTTAAAACATGTTATGGCAAGTGCAAAAAGACTGTGAAAGGCTGGGTCTTGGCTGTCTTCATCTGGATGTATAGCTCAGAGACCTGTGTGTGTGGCTTCGCAGGGTGTAATCACTTACTACTGATATGGTGGTGTCTTGCACCTGCTTTGCACAGGGGTAACTCGTTACATATATTGCATGATAATGGAGAGTAGCCCCAATAGAATTTATCTTTTATTTGCAATGGGAGCTGTCTCCAAAAATCAGAGATTGAAGCCAGAGTATAAACACAGATCTCTTTGAATTAAAGACAAAAAAACCCCTCCCTGCTTAACATTAAAGGTTTTATGTGGCACAAACTGATAACTGGAAGTCTAAGCTGTGGCTAACTCTGCACAATAGGTTTGACTTGTGAGCTTGAACATGGAATTTCCTATCTTGCTTGCACCATTTTTTCCTCAGCATTAATTTAAAAAAAAAACAAAAAACTCCAGACACAAACTCCTAATATATACGTTGCTGAGGAGGCTAGAATAGATCCTGGGTAAATACATGTTAAGGGACCTGACACTTGTTCTCAAGATCATTGCCACAGATCCTAACTGGATTGTAATTAAATACAAAATCATAGATCTAATCTATTAAAATTGGCTGTGCAACAGTGAACAATTAGTCATTTATAAAACTCTAACAATGAGGAAAAGGTAATTCACTGTTGGTTTATACTAGTGAGAAGATAAAGCTAACCTAACAGAGTGGCCTGGCAGCAAATACAATGTTGCTTAATTGGAATGGTATGTTTTCCACGTATTGCTCTAATACCAAAGATGACTTAAGCTGCAAAGTCACTGGAGATTTAAAACTCTAAAACAGAGTTTTCATCTGAATTGACTATTACTTGGTAGAGAGGTGGAAATCATTGCAAACAATGGAGGAACAAGAGCCTGGTATTCGTGGAGGATGGGGAGCGAATTCAGTGGATTGTGTATATCATTTTAACTTTAAAAGGTGAGCTAGTTTTAATTTGAGGCTCGTGACTAATGCAACTGATCGATTACTGGGAAGGTGCTAATGAGTAAGAGTGAGGCCAGGGGGCTGGTCTGGATAAGGCCACTGGAGTAGGAGTCAGGCTGCCTAGGCCAATAACTTGCTGGTCTTGAGTAAGTCGCTGCACCTTTCTGCGCTTCTGATTCCCCTCTGTCTTACCTATTTATATTGTAATCTCTTTGTCATGGGGACCATTAGTTACAATGTTATACAGCGCCTAGCACAACAAAGCCCTGAACTTGGCTATGGCTTCTAAGAGAACTTTTCCCAGCGCCGGTGGGTGTTCGCCTCCGGCCCCTCCTCCATTCCAACCCCTTCCCCAAATCCCTGCCCCGGTCCCACCTCTTCCTGGAGCGTGCTGCATTCCCCCTCCCTCCCAGCGCTTGTTTCCGTGAAACATTTTGCAGTGGTAAGTGCTGGGAGAAGCGGGGATGTGGTGCGCTCAGGGGAGGAGGCGGAGCAGAGGTGGGCTAGGGGGGAGGGATAGCTCAGTGGTTTGAGCATTGGCCTGCTAAACCCAGGGTTGTGAGTTCAATCCTTGAGGAAGTCACTTAGGGATCTGGGGCAAAAATTGGTCCTGCTAGTGAAGGCAGCGGGCTGGACTCGATGACCTTTCAAGGTCCCTTCCAGTTCTAGGAGATTGGTATATTTCCAATTATTATTAAATTTTTCCCCATGGGTGCTCCAGCCCCGGAGCACCCATGGAGTCAGCACCTATGCAAAGAGCTACTGTAATATAAAACTGCAGGTGGAGGAGGGAGAAGAGCGTGGAAAAACTTGTATCTGAAACTTCTCTGAAATCTCAGAAGCAAACTTCTCCCCTCAAATGCATCCAACTCTAGTTGGAGAGAGGCTTTCTGAGCACATCTGACTCTGGGAAGCCATTGAATAAAATATTTGTTTACATTAACTATACAGACTAGCTGTGTGGGGGAGACAGAAGTAAAGGTATGTATCTGGAAGCGGGTAGTGTAGGTTTTAGAGGTATGCTGGGATCAGTGCGGTAAATAGGAGAAGACTAACTTGCAGTCTGTAGTGCTTGTCATCCAAATATCTCAAAATACATCTGAGCCTATGGATAGAGCAGGGAGTCTTCTGGGTTCTTCTCATGACTTTGCCACAGACTTCCTTTCAGTGCCTCGGTTTCCTTATCTATAAGATAGCTAGGTGAATACTTCCTTGGGGTAACATGGGGCTTCATGAATGGCTATAAAGCACTACTTCTTTAGACAAGTGAAATATTCTTAACCAAACTTACTATGTCCTCATGAGGTAGCTATGCATTGCCATCAGTGATTTAGGGGTGGGTAAACTGAGGCACAGGTCAGTTAAATGGCTTGCCCAAAGTTGCACAACCAGCCAGGATTAGAACCTAGACATCTTAAATCTGTTGTTGCTGGAACAGTAGAGGAGATGGTGAAGTAAGACCTGAAAAGATCTGGAGAAGCATCCAAACTTTGAGGCTTGTTTGTATCTCTGGACCTTTCAGAGAGAATCGTTTCAAAGCCAGGATGCAGTGGTTGCAATCTTAAGGGGAAGTTTTTCAGGATAAAAATTTTAATAAAACCTCTGAAATTCCTTACCTGGGTTAACTAAAATAATTGGATTATTCAAGCTGGAAAAATCTCTCTTTACTGTCTGTATTTTGCTGAGTTTGGTCAATGGAAAATAGACTAACACAGTTCACCGAATTAGTCTGTTTTTGCCCAATTTAACTGAGGCTAACACATGGTGCAGTGTCTGGCTTCTAAACTGTGCAGGGAGATGCTGTAAATCTATTACCATTAGAGCTTTAACTGAAACACTTTAATAAACGCTTTTCACAAATCCTGCACTTTAGATCAACTGTTATGTCCCGCTGGCCTGCTAGCAGCAAAAAACAAATAGCGTGAAATTTCTTTGAACTTGCCAATTTGCTAATGGCAACAACATGGGAAGGGTTCCCAGTGATGAGGGGTGAGTCATTTTGTGTAAATAAAGAAGCATATGGATAAACTAGAGGCAGTGAACCGAAACCGAGCATGTCTATCCAAATGGAACACTCTACATCTACTCTGATCGGGGAGGAGGCTGAACTGTTTGTTGCAAACAATCCTTGAAGCTATCTGTAATTGCAACAGGGCATTTGGCTGCATTGTCAGGAGGGTAGAATACAAGTAAAGAACAAGGATGGCGTAGTGGGCGCGAGTGGGCCAGAATACTTTCTGCTCATCTTTCATAGCGAGGTTAATGACTTTGCTGGAGATGCAGAATAGTGGCAATATATTTGGAAAGTTTGTTCTGAAAACAGCATCAAACAGCAGTGTTTACACTCCTAGAGCAGTGGTCTTCAAGGTGCCTTTGAAAAGAAGTTTTCATAACAAAGGTGGCTTTGGATAAAGTGGAGCAAGGTAAACAAGAGGACTCCAGAGGGGAGGAGTAATGTTGTCTGAAATGAAGTGTTAATTGTAAACTCATTCGGTTCTGTTCAGGTTCATACCACATCCTTCACCCTGCTGGTATCTAAAGTTACAGAACAAGCTGAAATATGCACCACCATCTTTAGGAGACAGCTTCTACTACGGCATGCCAAAGAAACACAGCCTCTATGAAAACAATCGGCTGTTGGTCCTGGTTGTTAGGGCGAGCAGGATCCATCTCTTACAGGACCAGGAGAGAACACTCCAGGTTGGCTTGAGCTAGGAAATTAATTTCCCAGGCCAAGACCATTTCCACCCACCATCCCAGAAAGGACTGGCAATATGTCTCACAATGCCCTGAGAAAGCTAACCTAGAGCAGCACAGTGAGTTGTGGTGCTAAGAAGCATAGATTATGCACCCAGAAATCTTTGGGTCAGAACTGGACACGTTTCAGTGTTCTCCTGCAACCCCCGGCTAAATTGGGAAATATCCTTGCAGTAACTGCAGGGTTGGAAAAAAATGTTTCTAAACTGTGCAGGTGCTACGGGTAGCATATACACACCCACCTAATGCCTGCCATTTAGAGGAGTGAGTAGATTTACAGGAAAGGATATTACGGGTGTGTGTAATCACCCAGTGTGAACCAATGTAGCAGATTCATGAACACCTATGTGGGATGCACTGGCAGAGTGCATGATGCCAGGGTGTTCAGGGCAGGTCTGTTCCAGTATGGGAAGCTGATATGTTGTTCCCTAATGACAATTAAGGACTACCCATGCCCACTGTTATCTTCAGCCAACCCAGCCTATGTGCTGCTGCCCTGGGTAAAGAAGGCTTGTCCTGATTTCCACCAGCGTATCAGGGGTGCGTTCAAAATGGGGTGGAACATGCTTCTAACTGACAACTAAAGGCACGATGGCGCTGCCTTATGGACTCCCTTGGACGGTAGCATGTATAATGCCATAGACATGACTGGGCCAGGTTGAGTGCCTCACAGCACATGTGAGTTTCAGGGGACTGTTTTGGGGCAGTGGGTCGAAGAGGCAGAGTGCTTGGGGTCTGCTTGCAAAAACTATCTACTTGTGCATAGTCCATTCCAGCAGAAGTGGTGAGGATACCTTATGCGCCCACAAGCTTGAGCTGCCTGGGGAATACATGGAGTGTGATTAATGGGGATGACTGGGGCTGATGCCACACCTTGGGCGTGCGTGTGTGTGAAATGTAGCCTGCTATAACTTTTGTATGAAATAAGTAGTGGACTTGTCACTTTGTGTAGGTTACTTATTGTCCCTCCCGATCCCAGTATGTGACCAAATAGGTTTGGGCAGTACAGCTGCCATTACTAAGCTGAGAAGGTGTGCAAAACAAGCAGCAGTAGTAGCAGCAAAGCTCCTTTCGTCCTATAAATGTTCTTGGTAGAAATGGGCCAGAGTGGCAAAGTACTGGAGTTCAGCTCTGGATCCAGAAAGTCCAGGGCTAGTTCTGGTACAGAGTTGTGGTCCAGACCCCATCTCTAACTTGGTAAGAGATCTGTTTGAAATAGTGCTTCATCCTTTCTCTTGTTGTTTCAGGTACACTTTAAACTGGGCACATGAGACTGTCCGCCACAATGACTCAAACATATTTCCTTTCAATACATTGGTTTCTGAATGAGCAGAGCACTGCACCATTTGTGCCTGTCACCGTGCAAGGCCCTGCTCTTGTGAAGGGTCGTCGTGGCATACAGAACTGTAGCCAAGTGAGTAATCCCGTCTGAAGTAGTTTTAAACATTTGTCTGTGTCCTTGTGAAAGATCGTTGGCTGAATGGTGACAGCTCTTCTTGGCTATTTCAGCTGCAGATGCCAAATGTGAATCGATGGGTCAGTCCTGGGGCAGCTACTATGGAGAGAGGGTGCAAAACTTTTTCCATGAGGAAATGTTTCAGCTTAAGGCTTGTCTACACTTAGAAATTGACTGGGATAGCTGCTGTAATATCTCTGTGTAAGTGCTCTTATTTAGGGTTGGCAAATTCAATTTTTTTGATAACTTTGAATAATATTGATGTTTAAGCATTTTTTTTAGCTTTTCTTTTTTACAGTTGAGAAATTATGGGTTAAGATTTTTTTCTTCAATTTTTATCAGTTTAAATGTTCACAGTGTGGGAAGTTATGGGCGAGTCAGTCAATAGGGTGTGTGTGGGGGTGTCAGACTAATTATTTCATGACAGAAGATGTTTAGATTCAAGAAGTTAAACCTCAATACCCATTAAAACACAAATTGCCAACCATCACATGTCAAAATGTACAGAGCGAGTATCTTTAAAACAAACTCTAAGATGTTCTCAAGCAGCAGTTTGTTCACTTTGCCTATCTGGAAACTTAAATAATTATCAATATAAATATTTTCTGTATATGGTGAAATTGATGTTTACTGACTCTTACCAATAAAGTTTAATCCATAAAACCCTACTCCTTATTCCAGAAAGAGACCGTCCACACAGAGAGCTATTGCAGAACAGATACTGTGCTTTAAATTCACACGTTACCTCATTCCGGATTCACTCCAAGTGTAGGGGAGCCCTAAACCTGGGGCTGCTGGAAGCATTTTGGTGAACACTGGCTTTTTCTCTCCTCTTTTAAGAAAATTTCAAGTTCATCAGAATGGCCATCAGCCAACCCCTCTCCCTTCCCCACTCTTATTCAAGCTGTCCCTAGCAATTTCATCCAACCGACTCTCTGTCATGGATGTCCCAGGTGAGCACCAGGTTATCTACCTCCTTGTAATTGAGTTTTCCCACGGATAAGTTACCTCAGACAAGTATCAGAGGGGTAGCCGTGTTAGTCTGGATCTGTAAAAGCAGCAAAGAATCCTGTGGCACCTTATAGACTAACAGACGTTTTGCAGCATGAGCTTTCATGGGTGAATACCCACTTCGTCACCCATGAAAGCTTATGCTGCAAAACATCTGTTAGTCTATAAGGTGCCACAGGATTCTTTGCTGCTTTTACCTCAGACAATATATTTTGTTCTTTGGGTTTTTGAATGGAAGCTGCAATACAAAAATGCAAGCTTAACTCTGGGAGAGGAGAAAATACTTGCATAGCCAAGGAGTGCCTTGGGTCCCGCCTGCTTTAGAATGAGCCATATCTGAAACCTGTTCCAAGAGATGTCCCCCTCCCTTAACTGATGGCATGTAGGGTACAGCTTGGCTTTTGAATATGGCTTTGTCCTGTCTGATAGGGACTTCCCATGGTCCCTTTCAGCAGATCGTTGCTATATTTTGAAGATACTTACCAGCTAGTATAGACAAGACCTTAAGTATAGGGTGAGGAGGCAGTGAGAAATGGCGATTGTGATGATCATAGGCAGTGCTACCAGCTCTGCTGTTACCAGATTTGCCTGTTACTTTGAGGTACACTGATTTATTAGGGTTTCTCTTCTGAGTCGACACTGAGTCAACAGTGTGCCCTTGTTGCCAAGAAGGCTAACGGCATTTTGGGCTGTATAAGTAGGGGCATTGCCAGCAGATTGAGGGATGTGATCATTCCCCTCTATTCGACGTTGGTGAGGCCTCATCTGGAGTACTGTGTCCAGTTTTGGGCCCCACACTACAAAAAGGATGTGGAAAAATTGGAAAGAGTCCTGTGGAGGGCAACAAAAATAATTTATGAGGAGAGGCTGAGGGAACTGGGATTGTTTGGTCTGCAGAAGAGAAGAATGAGAGGGGATTTGATAGCTGCTTTCAACTACCTAAAAGGGGGTTCCAAAGAGGATGGATCTAGACTGTTCTTAGTGGTAACAGATGATAGAACAAGGAGTAATGGTCTCAAGTTGCAGTGGGGAAGGTTTAGGTTGGATATTAGGAAAAACTTTTTCACTAGGAGGGTGGTGAAGCACTGGAATGGGTTACCTAGGGAGATGGTGGAGTCTCGTTCCTTAGAGGTTTTTAAGGTCAGGCTTGCAAAGCCCTGGCTGGGATGATTTAGTTGGTGTTGGTCCTGCTTTGAGGAGGGGGTTGGAAGAGATGACCTCCTGAGATCTCTTCCAATCCTGAGATTCTATGGTTTGGGGGAGGGGAGTCTGTAATTCTGTCAATGTGCTGCTTGTGTCACTTATAGTGAGCTCTACTTCTCCCTTCTGCAAGTTCCCTCCCAATGGAGCTATCCTGCAGGACCTAGGTTCCCCAGGGCTGGGTTCTTCCAGTCCCAGAATCAGACACACACACACACACAGTGTCTGAGAGGACCAGGTTAATCAGCACTCCCAAGCTGACCCCTTATATGTCCCTGGATTCAGTAGGCTGGGTTGAACAGCATTCCAAGCTGTCACCCTAATATGCCCTGGGCACTACACTGGAATAGAGCATGCCTGAGCAGGCTGGGTTGAGCAGCACTTTCAATCTGCCACCCTCATATGCCCCAGGTTTGGGAATACCACTAGCAGAGACTGTGAAGAGTGAAGACTAGATCAATATGTAGACACATCTTAGCTTGTCGTTGAGGGTTGTTCCATTTTAGATTCTGAGTGAGGATACAGTTGAGCAAAGCACTTTCCTTCAGGGTGTGTCTGCACTGCAATAAAAGACCCGTGGCTGACCTGTGTCAGGTGACCCGGGCCAGCCACGGCCATGCAGTGGATCTTTTATCGCAGTGTAAATGTACCCTGCTTGTACTGTCCATGGAGACTGAACTAGAACTTAAGGTTTGATGTGAGATGCTTTGAATTAGTGCACTTGCATCTTTCACTCTTCAAATCCTTCTTGTGTGTCTTGATTGGGCTTTTCACGTCTGTTGTTTTTGTCAAACATCTCATACCGTGTGCAACAAATGGATCAACTTACTATATGAACAACGGTTGTTCAGCTCAATGGTTTCCATTCTGCTGTTGGAGCTGTTACAACAAAGGGACTTTTGTAAAGGTTTGAGATAGAAACTTTCCCTTTCTCTTGTCAAGTACATCTGAAAGCAGATCTTTTATGCATAAAAAATACTGGAATTTACGGAACATACCGTACATGTTCCATGCACAAAAGTCAGGGTAGGGTCTAATTTTTAAAAACTGATAACTTTGTATCAAGCTTTTGAATTTTGATCTTTAATGTTGTGATTACATCTTTTTGAAGGCTGGCTTAAACAAATTATATTGTAAACTTAGATGCAAAACAAGCTGGTTCCTACATTATAGCATGCAGATTCTAGCTTCTGAGGAGCATAAATATGATGGTTATAGAGATCTAACTTGAACCAAAACTACATCAATCTCCTAGTGTCTTTAACGCAAGTACTGCAAACCCTCCTATAGAACTAGGAATGACAGGGTTGCGTTCTTCTAACTGAACAAGGAACTTAATTAGAACAATCAAAACAATATTATTATCCTTTAAAGCTGCTCTTGCGCCCTCCTGAATTGCAAAGCATCTGCTTAACCCCTTTTCCCAAACCCCTTATGTTGGGCTTCCTGCATCAGAAAGAGGAAACATTGCACATCACAACTTATCCTTGCATTTTTTCCTGATTGGCAGGTTTAACCAGAACTTAAAATTAAACAAATTACAGACCAGGGTCAGTTAGTGACTCCTTTACTCATCCAATTCTTGTGGCACCTTAGAGACTAACAAATTTATTTGGGCATAAGCTTTCGTGGGCTAAAATAAATGCCCAAATAAATTTGCTAGTCTCCAAGGTGCCACAAGGACTCCTCATAGTGTGTATAAGCAAAAACAATCACGGCTACCACTCTGAAACCTGTCATCCAGTTCTGTTCATCTTCTGCATTTGAGGAAGATTGTGTCCAGTTGACTGACTCCAATTGATCAAATCCTTAAGATGTAAGCCCCTATTTGCTTAAAACTCTTTCTCAAGCCTCAGTGGCTGGACTGCAGAATGAAACATTTTGAAAGGTTGGAGGTTGACAGTCCGTGAAAGGATATCTCTTATGCAGTAGTCCGAAGAATGACTGATGGAGAAACACTGAATAACAAGTGCTCCCTTTGCACAGCTGTCACATGGGACATCTGGAGGTGCTGTCTGGCTTTACAGGTTATCCAATTGAATGGGGCAGAAGGATGGTCTAGCAGTTGTCACTCAGGGCAGCGTAGCTGGGAGGTGTAATTTGCAGCTTGCGGAGACATACACATGTTAGCGCCACTTCAGCTAGCGTGCCATAAATAGCAGTGTGACGGCAGCAGGTTGCGCTAGCTGCCCAAGTCCGACCCCATCTAATATTTTAGGTACATACTTGGGCGGTTCGCCTCAAGCTCATGCCTCCGCAGCCAGACTGTTCTTTTGAGTAAGCTAGCTCAAGCAGAGCTAATGCATATTGTCATAAATATAAAGAAAAGAGTAGCATAAAATTCCTCCTTGGCAGCTGTACTAAATTGCTTTACCTGTAAGGGGTTAAGTAGCTCAAATCGCCTAATTGGCACCTGACCAGAAGGACCAATGAGGAAAGAAGATACTTTCAAATCTGGGGGAGGGGGGAGAATTTGTTTGGCTCTCTTAGTTTGTTCCCTTTCTGGAGGGAGGGAGAGACCAAGCAGGTACAACATCTCCTGAAAACATACCTGGAATGATCCATCTAAAATTACAGAAATTGTAAGTAAAGCAAGGAAGTGCATTAGGTTATCTTTTGTTTTGGCTTCTGAATTTTCCTATGCTACAGAGGTAGTTTTATTCCTGTTTTTGTCACTGTGAAGCAGAGTCCAGTGGGGAGTCCTTTGTGTTAATTTTTTTTATTATGCTGTAAAGTTACCTTCCATCCTGATTTTGCAGATGTGATTCTTTTCCTTTTTTTCTTTATAATAAAGTTTTTTCTTTTTTTAAGAACCTAATTGATTTTAGTGCCCTAAAGATAAAGGGTCTGGTTTGTACTCACATTGCTAAGGCAATTAGTTGGTATATTATTCTCAAGCCTCTCCAGGAAAGGTGGTGAAGGGGTTTGGAGGGATATTTTGGGGGAATAGGGATTCCAAGTGACTCTCCCCTGAATTTTTGTGTAAATCACTTGGTGGTGGCACAGCACTGTCCAAGGACAAGGAAAGGAATTTGTGCTTTGGGAAGTTTTAACCTAAGCTGGTAAAATATAAGCTTAGGGGGTCTTTTATGTAGGTCCCCACATCTGTACCCTAGAGTTCAGTGTGTGTGTGTGGGGAGGGGACGGACCCCTGACATGTATACATCTATCCAGGTGGGAATTACGCATCCCAACTAAAGTGTAGACATAGCTCCAGGGTTGCCAAATCCTGCAACATGAAACTTAGGACCAAGGCCAGCTCCAAGTTTTCTGCCGCCCCAAGCGGCGCGCAAAAAAAAAAAAAAAAGCCATGGCAGCACGTTCGCGCCACTCCACTCTTCAGCGGCAATTCAGCGGTGTGTCCTTCGCTCCAAGAGGGACTGGTATTGGCCGCCCCAAGCACCTGCTTCTTTAGCTGGTGCCTGGAGCCGGCCCTGCTTAGGACATTTGAGGTCTTAAAGCCCCGCCTCCTGGAGTTGCTTGCTTGTAGGAAAATATCAGCTTTAATTTAAAAGAAAGATTCTAGCCTTCATGGTTACAGAGGAAGGATTGAAAATGTAACCAGAGCTTACCCAAAAGGCAAACAAAACCCCAAATCTTTTAAACATCATGATTTGTGTGTGTGTGTGTGTGTGTGTGTGTGTCAGACTTGTGGTTTTTGTACTTCTGGTGTTGGTAATACTGAGTTACTGGACTGGGCCTTGGACTTGGGCTTAGTTCTGGGATCTGCTACACTTCCTTTGTGACTGGACAACTCACTGAACCTACCTGTGCCTCAGGTCCCTCTCTGTAAACTGCCGATAATGCTTTCCTGCCTCACAGGGGTCTTGTGATGATAAAGCCCAATCATGATGTGGGGGAGGGGGCTGATAAATACCAAAATGGGCCTAGACAGTGGAGGAGCTCATAGCTCTGGTCTTGTCTCTGAGCCTGGCTTTAAACGGAGACCAGGTCAAAAATTCCATGTCTGGAAAAAAAGCTAATCTGGGCGTTACAATTTGGGCTGGTCATGCCCCTGCATATATTAGACTAAAAGACTGAGACTCTGCAAAAACAAAGAGCCTGGTGGTTTAATAGAGCTTTGTTATATGAATCCCTTAGAATTCAAGAGCTGGAAGAATATTTTCAGAAATATAGAGACAAAAATAAGGATTGGCTCAATAGACGTATTCTCTGGGATCCTGGAAAGGTGGTAATGGCGGGGTGGGGGGGCGGATCCTTATCATACCTCATAAAATATCCTACCTCAAAAAGATGAGCAGTCTTGAAGAGAGTTTGGCTAAAGAACTGTTTTGGAAGGTAGACCTAAATCTACAAGAGGCCGTTGAAGTTGTAATTAAGAATTTAAAATCCAGTAACGCTCCAGACCCTAATGGGTTTGCTGGGGAGTATCTCAGAGATGTAAAGCAAGAGTTGGTCCTTGTTTTAACTGAATTGTTTAATGGTATATTGCAGGGGAGCAGGAGTCCAGATTCATGGCAAAGGCAAAAATTGTGGTCATTGCAAAAGAAGGAAAGGGTCTTAAGTGCACCATACAGACCTACTTCTTCAATGCACATGCTAAAATTTATGCAGAGGTGCTAGCACACGGATTGAGTGTCATTTTTGCCAAATATGTTCACCCTGACCAATCTGGGTTCATTGCTAGCAAGCATCTATTTGATAATATCCAAAGAACTCTGAATTTGACCTATAATGTTAATTCTAGCAATTCTTTCTGTGCACTAACCTTCAACGGTCTGGAGTGGGAGTACCTTTGACAGATTTTTGGTAAGGTTTGGTTTTGAAAATCTGTTTTATGGGGCAGGTTGGTCTTATATACTCAACCTTGTTGGACTGCTTTGGCTAATAGTGATCAATCCTTTTAATTTGTTTAAGAGTATGAAACAGGGTTATCTGTCATTCCCCTGCCCTCCTGTTTCCTCTGGGAATACGTTTGCAATAAATGTGAGAAACAGTCCCTTGGTAAAGAACATCAAAATGCCTTCTGGAGTAGAACACAAAATAGCTTTGTATGCTGATGATGTCTTGTTATATTTGCAGAATCCAGAAGCCTTGTTCAAAGTTCTAGAACAAATGACTTTGTAAATTGGGCAGGTATCAGTCTTCAAAATAAACTACAATAAAGCTGAAATTTTATCAATTAATATTCCTGAAGGAGTCAAAGCAAACTCCTGTCCGCTATGTAAGTTTAAGTGGGTAACGGAATCTTTCAAATATTTAGGAATAAATATTGTGGAGAAAGATAAAAATCTTAAGGCAAATTGCCCTGCAGTGTTCATAACATAGTAAAAGAGTTGGAAGAATGGAATATGGAATGTCTTGGCTAGGTAAGGCATCCTCAGTAAAGACAAACCTCCTCCCAAAGTTGTTATTGTTTGTTTCAATGCATCCCTGTTGGTATCCCTGACATGACATTAAAAACATGACAGGTTGAGCTATTAAAACTCATATGGAAACACAAAAGACACAGGGTTGAGTTCTAAAGTTCTTTTTAAGTCTACAAAGTGGAGTGGACTAGCTTTTCCCTAATTTGGCTTATTATTACTATGCATCGCCATTAAAAGATGTAGGCCATTGAGTTAACAGTAGACCATCCAAACACTGGGTAAAACTCCAACAAGACCGGAGCCCTGAAATAGCTATTCATAGTGATTGTCGGGTTAAAAAATAAATTAGGTTACCAAAGATAAAATTAAAAAACCACCCATTCATCCAGATCACCGTAGTAGCTTTGGACACTTTTTTTTTTTTTTTTTAACATTCCTGTTGCCAAGGCCCTCACCCTAAGCTACTTTCATTAATAATCAGGAATGTATTCCTAGGAAATGTGAGTAAGAGCTGAGATAACTCAGTTAAGACAGCTGTTCCTGGCGTCTGTTTTGAAATCGTACCAAGATGTATGTAATAAGGTAAATAATGATCCCATATTTTCAGGGTTTCCAACTCAAACATGCTATTGTGAAATCTGGATACAAGACAGCTCTATCTAGACCTTTAACCGCATTTGAGGAGTTGATCCAGGAGCAAGCTGGAATGAAAGGTTTGATTTCAAAGATGTGTACAATTTGATTGAAAAAGATGTTCAGGAAACCACCCAGATAAAAAGATGGGAGAGGGATTTGCACAAAGAAATTGATCTAGATGAGTGGGTCTCTGGGAAATGGGACATACATCTTCAATTTGTGTAGCTCATAAAGCCGTTTTTATAAATTACTGTATAAATGGCATTTGACTCCCTCATACTTCTGCTGCTAGGGAGGCTCCCTTTTAGAGGGGTTGCAGGAAAAGGGAAACATACTTGCACATATGGTGGTTGTGTCCAGGAATTAAGCAGTTTGAGGAGGAAATTGTTAAAGAAATTCATCTTCTGACAAAGTGCTGGCTTCCTAGCAGGTCAAGGGATCTCTTACTTAATGCTCTAGTAAAGGACCTACATTTTAAATAGAACAACACATTAATTTTTTTGTTTGTTAGCAGCTAGACCAGGGTGGACACACTTTTTGGCCTGAGAGCCACATCTGGGTAGGGAAATTGCATGCAGGGCCCTGAATGTAGGGCTGGGGCATGAGGTTGGGGTGCAGGAGGGAGTGTGGGTGCATGGAGGGGGTGTGGTGTGCAGGAAGGGACTCAGGGCAAGGAGTTGGGGTGCAGGAGGAGTGTGGGATGCAGAAGGGGGCTGAGGGCAGGGGGTTGGGATACAGGAGGGGATGCGGCGTGCAGGAGGGGGATCAGGGCAGGGGATTAGGGGGCTCAGGGCAGGCAGTTGGAGTGCGGGGTGCAGGAGGGGTTCAGGGTGTGGGCTCCAGCCTGGTGACGCTTACCTCAAGCGGCTTCAGGGAGGCAGTGGCGTGCAGCGGTGCTAAGGCAGGCTCCCTGCCTGGCCTGGCCCTGCGCTGCTCCTGGAAGCAGCCAGCACCATGTCCCTGTGGCCCCTGGGGGAAGGAACGGGGGGCAAGGGCTCTGTGCACTGCCCTCGCCTGCGGATTCCACCCCCAAAGCTCCCATTGGCTGCAGTTCCCTGTTCCCAGCCAATGGGAGCTGTGGAAGGCAGTGTCTGCAGGTAAGGGCAGCTCTGCCGCCCCTCCCCCAGGAGCCAAAGGGATGTGGTGCCAGCCACTTCTGGGAGTGGCGTGGGGCCAGGGCATGAAGGGACCCTGCCTTATCCCTGCTGCGCCACTGGGCTGGCAATCCCACACGCTGGATTGAAAGCCCTGATGAGCCAGATCCGGCCCCTGGGCCATAGTTTGCCCTCCCCTGAGCTAGACTTTGTATTGCACATTATTGGAAAAATGTGACTCCTCCTATGGAATTGCATGATAGTAAAATATGGACTGTGCTTGTAATGGAAAAGCTTTCACACCAAGTACATACACAAGAGAAGAACCAAAAAACACAGACTCCACTGACTCTTGTGGGCCTACAGGTTCAGCAATCACAGGCTTGCCTCCCTTTGCAGTCCATGGAGAACTCCATTACAGCACATCCTTAGGGCCCCTCATGATTCCATGTAGTATCAGGGACCGTATCGTTACCCTCCCATTCCACCCTCAAGGACTTTAAGGAGAACCACAGCTTCACATATACCATAACCGTGGCTTTTCCAGGTCAGTGTGTATAGGTAAAATTGCCATGAATGTTATTTCCCCTAAATTCTGTTCCATTAATTTATTAAGTTTTCAGTGTATTTGCTTTTAAATTGCACAGGTTTTTCTTTACACTGGTTTTGTTAGTGAATACAATTCTATTTGGAAAATTAATCATGATTAGTTCACAACATATGCTGCAGAGTGTCTAGGAGTTCTGAAAGCACACGCTTGTTATTGAACAGAGTGACACAACTTGTAGGATCAGAGACAAACAGTGTAATAATCATAAATGTACAGCAAGCACTGTAAAATTAACAAGTGCATTAAGAGTGCTTATAATCATAGATGTACACCAAGCACCACACAGTTCCTAACAGACCTCAAAACTGCGGAGCCAGTTTAACCCCATGGCCCATTGGATCTCTGGCCTCTTCGTGAAAAGGTCAGCAAGGAGGTCAAGTGTAATGATGATTCTGTGATGTGAATATTTGGAATGCAAGCTGCCAAGCTCAATTCGCTTTATACAGACCATGGACAATCTGTTGTATTGTAATGAATCTTTCCCAAGAACGTGGGCAGGACTTTAAGTGATTAAACCAGAAAGGGGAAAGATCCATATCCTATGATCCCGTGATTTAGTTTCCCAGCTTCAGGCTTTTCACTACTTGTTTCTTAGTATAATGTAATTGAAAGCAAAACATCAGAATGGCCATACTTGGTCAGACCAGCGGTTCATCTAGACCATGACTGGTGCCAGGTGCTTCAGGGGGGAATGAGCATATAATATAATACCAAGCTCTTGTACAGTGCTTTTCCGCATTAGATCTCACAATGCCCTACAAAAGAGTAGCACTATACCCATTTTATAGATGGGGAAACTGAGGGGCAGAGGCTTGCCCAAGTCACCCAGCAGGCTCCTGACCGAGCTGGGACTAGAACCCAGGTTTTCTGAGTCCACTCCAGCATTCTAGTCACTGGGCCACAATGCCTGCTAGAAAGAAACTAGAGATACAGTCCTAACTTTGGCTAAGGGGTTGGCCAACACTTCAAAGTTAGGTTGACCTAACTACATGGCTCAGGGCTGTGAAATATTTCATGCCCTGTGTGACGTCGTTAAGCTGACTTGAGCCCTAATGAAGCAGCAAAGAATCCTGTGGCACCTTATAGACTAACACGTTTTGCAGCATGAGCTTTCGTGGGTGAATACCCACTTCTTCGGATGCAAGCAGTGGAAATTTTCAGGGGCAGGTGTGTATATATAAGCAAGCAAGAAGCAAGCTAGAGATAACGAGGTTAGATCAATCAGGGAGGATGAGGCCCTGTTCCAGCAGCTGAGGTGTGAAAACCAAGGGAGGAGAAACTGGTTCTGTAATTGGCAAGCCATTCACAGTCTTTGTTTAGTCCTGAGCTGATGGTGTTAAATTTGCAGATGAACTGGAGCTCAGCAGTTTCTCTTTGAAGTCTGGTCCTAAAGTTTTTTTGCTGTAGGATGGCCACCTTAAAATCTGCTATTGTGTGGCCAGGGAAGTTGAAGTGTTCTCCTACAGGTTTTTGTATATTGCCATTCCTAATGTCTGATTTGTGTCCATTTATCCTTTTCCTTAGAGACTGTCCAGTTTGGCCGATGTACATAGCAGAGGGGCATTGCTGGCATATGATGGCATATATTACATTGGTGGACCTGCAGGTGAATGAACCGGTGATGGAACAGGGCCTCATCCTCCCTGATTGATCTAACCTCGTTATCTCTAGCTTGCTTCTTGCTTGCTTATATATACACCTGCCCCTGGAACTTTCCACTGCTTGCATCCGAAGAAGTGGGTATTCACCCACGAAAGCTCATGCTGCAAAACGTCTGTTAGTCTGTAAGGTGCCACAGGATTCTTTGCTGCTTCTACAGAACCAGACTAACACGGCTACCCCTCTGATACTTGAGCCCTAATGTAGACAGCGCTAGATGGATGCAAGAATTCTTCCATTGACCTAGCTACCACCTCTAGGAGAGATGGATTTAGTACAGTGATAGAAGAACCCCTTCTGCCACCATAGGAAGTGTCTACACTGCAGCGGCACAGCTGCAGCCGTTCTAGCATAGACCTATCCAGTTTCTTCTCTAACAGAAAGGGTAAGGGGACATTTATCTATAGAGTACTCTGTTCTGTGTAACTGGTGTTATTCACTTAACCGGGTCTTAGATGTATGTCCAGAACTCCTCCAGCTCAGGCGCAGTTGATCTTGAGAGCCTTTCGCTCATTGGTTGCTTCAACAGCTGTTCTCTCTCCCCTTCCATTGTTTCTCAGACCAAGCTGTCCGGGAAGCTGTGTGTTTAGACTAATAATGGCACCCCAAGGTTTTGGCCTGCGTATCCTGCCTGTTGACTTGCTTAATCCTGTCTGGGGCTTGGAGGGTGAATCCTGTGTCTAGAAAAAAACCCATTTCAGTGTAAATGGATACAGAAACGTTTAAGTGTAAGATTATAATGTACATAAAGGGGGAAATATCCTATTTCCTCTGAGCTCAGTAGGGTTCATCTTATTACTCTTGGCTGTTAGAGAAAGAATGTGGTTGCTTTATTCCTGCCCTCTAATGGGAGTGATAACTTCCTAGCCCTGGCATCTGCGTGTCAGAAGGTCAGGCCAGGAATCTGGCTAGAGACTTCCTTTTTAAAACCAGATCAGATTTTTTAAATCTCAGACCTTGGCTAACAGGGAGTCATCATGTTAAGCAACGTATGGTACATGAAACCGAGGCAAGAGCCAAGAATTTTAGGAAAGGAGCTGAAGATGGCCTTTCAGGGTCTTTCTGTGGACAAAAATTAATGGGCTAGTTCATCCATTTCATACCTCTACTGGGTTGCTCAGTTAAATCCTAAGCCCTATACTGCTTACAGAGGGTTTGCCTTCAGCTCAAAAGGCAGGAACCTATGGGTTTTTCAGTTGGTTGGGGGTGGGTTTTTGTTGTGTGTTTTTTGTTGTTAGCAAGACTGATTTTGATCCCTGCTGTCACTGCTGTTGCACTTGATGGACACTGGAAACCTAGTGAGAACTGTGATTCCTGTTGGGGCAATGCTGCTTGGTGGATGGACAGCACTGGACTGGGAGTTGGGGGTGGGGGTGGGAACCTGGGTTCTGTTGCCAGCAGAGCTGTGCCACTGACCTGCAGGTGACCTTGGGGCTGTCACCTCGCTTCTGAGGTTACCCATTTGGGAAAGTGAAGAATCCTTGGCCACCTTTTTATGAAGCATTGTAGTATCTACAGATGCAAAGCGCAATATATCTTACTGTGTGGTTAGGAGGATGGTTGGTGCTTTATTGATATTGTTCTTATTATAATAGGCTTCTACACTGAAATCTACTTGCAGAGCTTAATTTACCGGAAAGACCTGAACAGGCTACTTACTATCAGCCAGGACAAACAACCTGTTTTTATAGACCTGAGCTCACTCTTTCTTCAGTCTACAAATCAATGCATTTTTAAGAAATGGTATTAAACTGGGATGACGCGTCACTCATAGCAGAAATGGAGACCCATTTCAGCTATAGGCCATTATTAAGAAAAATCACTTTAATAATTGGAAAGATTAAAAACCGCCCGTATTCCTCCAACCTGGAATGGTGTATTACAGTATTTTGTATGAGACAAATCATGTAGAGTCACTTCAGTGTTGAAATGAGGTATGAAGAGGGGATCAGTCTTTTCAAAGTCTGTTTTATCACTGGCACTTGTCCTCCTGTCCTATTAAGCATCCTGTTTCCATCCTATTTTAATGTTAAGTGTTAGAGAGGTCAGTCTTCTCTTTAGAGCTCTCTAACTTTTTTTCTTAATTGGAATGGTTGATTGCAACAAGTAGAAAATGGATCTTTAAAGCCTTTTGCTAATTGCACATGCTACTTTAAATTTGATGCATTTGTTTTGTAAAACTAAGACGGGAAGAACACAACTTAATTATAAACATGCAAGAAGTGTTTCAAAACTGGCCAGACTTAAAGTGATTACAGTTCCTTTAAACATATTTCTAGGACTTGGTGAGTATAAACACTATTTCTAAGCATAGTAGTCTTCAAACTTGGCTTGAGTTGTAAGTCTTTAAGATCTACAAACCAAGACAAGTTTGAAGAAAATGATTCAGTAGTTATGAAAGTCCATATGTTTCATGTTGAATGGCCCTAAATCTCAGATGTCCCAGCAGGCTAAGTTACTCTAGTATTTTATGACTGTCATAATGGGGAAAAAAATCTCTAACTTTCAGGTTGCAAAACTCTGATTTCTCCATTAATATACCATCTTTCTATGATGCCTATTATGAGCAAGTCTAAGCGCCCATCAAGATGTACGTGTAACAGTGATCTTGGGTGGGCCATCAAGGATTGAACTTGAGACTTCTGGATTTAAAAGTATGAGCATCTATTACTTGAGCTAAAGAACCAAACTTCCTTTGCTCAATGGCTATAGCGGTTTCATAAATCTATTTGGATTAACAATTGGTGGAGCAGGACAAACACCTCTTCACCGACTACACTTGTGAGCTCATTGCTTTACTGTGTTCCCTTCCTACTGTTACTTTTGCTAGTCACATGTTCAAAATTAGATTGTGACCACTTTGGGGCAGCTCCCACGTCTTTCTATTTGTCTTGTAAAGCTTTCCAGCACTGTGTACAACTGAATGGCTGAATAGTTCTCTGCCCATAGACCCATATAATGAAGGGACTATCCCAGATTCAATAAGTTTGATTAGTGGTTGAGTTGTGTACAGTTTCTGCTCATGAGGTTCCAGTCAGCTGTGCATGTGTTTATATTTTCAGAACTCCAAACTGCTGGACCAATTTTTGATTGATCTTTCCAAACAACTGATCTCTGGGCTGACACCAAGCATGACAAATTTGGGCTCCAAAGGCACTCTGTGCCCAAGTTGTGAGCAAAGGAAAGAGGGGATATAAATGAAGCTGGACTCCACCTTAGCTTGCTAAAACATGCTACAAAAATCCCAACACCTATGCACCTATTAGAAAGAGATTAGGAATGTGAGCTTGGTCTGGCTCTTGCTTTCTTTTCTACTCAATAAATGCACATTGCATATTTCATTTACTAAATCTTCATTATTGTGTTACACTAGCACCTAGAGGCACCAAATGAGACCGCGACTCCATTATATGTAGACTTGGAAGGATTAGATTTTTATCCACAAATGTTGATTTGACTGTACACATACCAACTGAGGGAAAATATATATTTCAATCAATAATAATTAACATTTACAGATAGGTAAAGAAAAATGCTGCCTGAGGACATATTAGTCAAAATCTATGACTTATTAGGCTTGTTACAAATAGATAAGTGAATGAATAGTAAAAACGGCTTTGATTTTGTTGATTTTAAGGATATTTACTTTGTATATTTTAACATGCGATGTTGACAATTTGTGTTTTAACTGTTAATAAAGATTTAGCTTTTTTGAGTCTCTCTCTACGGTCATCAATTGTCTGACCCTCCAGAAATTCCCACAACTGTGAAAATTTTAAATCAAATAAACTTCAAATTTTTAAAAATAATTTAGACAGCTATCGAATTCGGATGATCTTAATTGTACTAGGCACTAGATGTACACACTACTAGTCCTGCACCACTCTAAATAGACAAGCCTGGGAAGAGAGGTGGAGGTGAAAGGACTGACCCAGGGTCATGCAGCAGGCCATAAGCATAACTGGGATTAGAATCCATATCTGCAGAGTTCTAGTCCAGTATCCTATTGCCTAGAGGCTGCTAGTCAATTCTGAACTGACCCTAATGGATGGCGTGTGTTATGGCTCTACTTAGTTTGCAGAAGGTCCCTATATTCTTCCCAAAACTTCATCCAGTTACTGTTCAGTCTGTATTTACTGGAAATATGTTGTGGAAACTGCACTCTGGAAGGAAAAACTCATCTCTTCACAGAGGGTTTTTCAGCTTTCAAAGAAACCAGAGTCATCTTTGTGGATTTAACATCACCAATAACCTTTTAGGTCACAGCTACTGAACTACTTCACTTGCCTGCTTAAGCCCCAGTAATCTTGGCTGGCTTTCTAGCTTTTAATTCAGAGACAGCCTGCCACAGCTCTACCCAGTAAATGCCCTATTAAGCTGTTAATTATTTCTCTATAATACTAGCTTTTATCTTTAATACAACAGTTTTACTGTCTCTGATAATTACAGTCTCGGATAACTCTCTTAAATCTAATGAGGCGTGACAAGCCGTGCTCAACAAGGCACCACACCATTAACTTCTTACCTCTTATTTGTCATCTTATCACACAGAATTACTGTCTTTCTAGCCTGAGCAGTTCTAGATACATAACATGTCATTTTCCATTAGGACAGCAATGAGAATAATCACGGACGCTCCTGCTGCCAGGTTAATGGTCAGCTGGGTAGTTTGCTCTGTGGTCTGCAGGTGCTGTTAAACAGCTACTCCCTTCCAGTTTGATACATTTCTCTGCACTGCAACGCTAACTGATCTTAGATTTGGGACCACAGTACCTTTCTCCAGCTGAACTGGCCTGTAACCCTTTCTCCCATGCACAGAACAAGACACAAGTAGCCTCTCAAAATTAATTTTATTGCAAAAAAGGCTCCGTTTCCGTCATTTGATAGCAAGCACTGCACACATTCTGTTGCAATAACGTCCCAGTCCTGTATAACGTCCCAAGAGAAGTGGCGGCAGCTTGGAATGTTTCCAAACTAGACTGGACAGGGCACTTAGAGAATGTTGGGAATCATTAAGAAAGGGATAGATAATAAGACAGAAAATATCATATTGTCTCTGTATAAAACCATGGTACGCCCACATCTTGAGTACTTGGGACTTTTCTGTTTGGGGAAAAAAAGGGACAACTAAGGGGAAGATATGATTGAAGTCTATAAAATCATGACTGGTGTCAAGAAAGTAAATAAGGAAATGTTATTTACTCCTAATAACACAAGAACTAGGGGTCACCAAATGAAATTAATAGGCAGCAGGTTTAAAACAAACAAAAGGAAATATTTCTTCATACAACTCAGTCAGCCTGTGGAACTCCTTGATTACCTGCTGCACCTTAAGCATCAAGGCCTCTTGCTTTCCTCCATCAAGGTGCACTTAGCAGCCATATTGGCCTCCCACCAGCTTGTCCAGGGCAAATTGGTGTCTACTCGGTTCCTAAAAGGACTAGAGTGACTTTTCCGACCGGTCTGGGACCCGATTCTGCAATGGGACCTCAACCTCATCCTCTCGAGGCTTACGGGGCCTCCCTTTGAGCCCCTGGCCTCTTGTTCCACTTCACACCTGTCATGGAAGGTTGCTTTCCTTGTAGCCATTACCTCAGTGAGGCGAGTCTCTGAAATTAAAGCCCTTACTTCGAAGCCTCTTTATCCAGCTTTCTACAAGGACAAGGTCCAGCTGTGACCCCATCCTGCTTTCCTGCCCAAGGTGATGTCCCACTTCCATGTTAACCAGAATATCTTTCTCCCGCTTCCCTGTCCAAAGCCGTACTTCACCACGGAGGGGAGGCAGCTGCACACCTTGGATGTCCGGTGCGCCCTAGCATTCTACCTTCAGTGCACCAAGCCCTTCCGCAGGTCGACCCACTCTTTGTGACAGTGGACAGGATGAAAGGCCTTCCAGTGTCCTCGCAGAGGATCTCTAACCGGATCACTTCCTGTATCCGGTTCTGTTATGAGTTAGCATGGGCCAAACCACCACCTATATTGAAGGCCCACTCGACCAGAGCACAAGCATCCTTGGCGGCCTTCCTAGAGCATGTCCCCATCCAAGGCGTCCGAAGAGCCGCCACATGGTCTTCAGTGCACACGTTCATGACACACTATGCCATCCCCCAGCAGGCCAGTGATGATGCTGGATTTGGCAGAGCTGTGTTGCAATCGACACCTTCATGAATTCCTACCTGCCTCTGTTGATACTGCTTGGGAGTCACCTACAATGGAATGGACGTGAGCAAGCACTCGAAGAAGAAAAGACAGTTACCTTTTCCGTAACTGGTGTTCTTCGAGATGTGTTGCTCACGTCCGTTCCATGACCCACCCTCCTTCCCCACTGTCGGAGTTTCCGGCAGGAAGAAACTGAGCGGGGGTGGAGAGGAACCGGTGGTGCCCCTTATACCGTGGCATACAGGTGCCAGAGCCAGTCCCCTACAGATAGCACTGAGGGAAAAACTTCCAGCACCGGTGCATGTGGTGAGCACATGCACCTAATGTGGAATGGACTTGAGCAACATGTCTTGAACACCAATTATGAAAAAGGTAACTGGCTTTTTTTTGAGATGCGCCTTGCAGAGGGCAAGTGCAGCTGTTTTGCCTAAGAAACGTGTGAGGAGGAGGCATTTCTGATAAAAGTACATATCTGATCCTCTGAAAGCACAGGGGAGTTGAGCAGGACCCCCAAACTTCATCTCACTATGGTGGGATTGAGGCTGAGAATATTAACCCTGCTTATGGGCGGACTAGACCTGAAGACTGGCTCATGATCAGGACATAAAGAGGAGACATGGTAGAGGTGTACAAAATGTTACTGAGAAAGTTGGTTAGGGTACAATAGGAGTGACCATTCTCGTAGCATAAGAAACTGAAAGTCAGCAACTTCAGAACTGATAAAGAAAGTACTACTTTACTCTAGGGCTGGGTGATTCGGGCGGGGAGAATTTTATTATTTGCCAAACTATTTGCAAATTTCGGTCAAATTCAGCAAATAGTTTGGCTGAAAAAAAAGAAATTTAAAAAAGTCAAGAAGCTTCATTTTGGCCATGTCAAGATGATGTTTTGAAGTTTTAGTTTTTTTTTTTATTTCTTGTTTTTGATTTTTTAATTAAAAAAAAATTTTTTTTTTAAAGAATCACTTAAAACCCAAATAAATTAATTTTGGGTCAGCTGAAAAATGTGTTTTGACCCAGAAGAATGTTTTTGTTTTCATGTGGTAAGAAACTCCAAGAAATCAGTTTAGCACCAAACTGGTTTGGCTCCCAAACTGAAGAATTAATTATTGGTTCAGTTCTACTTCATGCAGCGTATATTTTTCCTGTGGAGCTCACAACCACGGGATATTGCTGAGGTGAAGAGTTTAGCAGAATTAAAACATAAACCGCTAGACATGTGGATAGCTACTGTGATCCATACCATGCACAGCAGTAACCTAGTCTCTGTGGGGCTACTCGGTAAGTCAATCTGATACCTGAAGCTGGTGCAGAAGGTGGCTACTTGCTTGACAAGCCGGTGGGAACACAGCACCAGAGTTCAATGGTCTCCTCTGGTTTTCAGGTGGCATATAATATTTTGGATTTGACCTATTAAGCCCTAAATGGGTTGGGATCTGCCTACTTGAGGCCATCTTGAAGCATGCAATTCTGTGCAGTTACTATCAACAGAAGCACTTAAGAACATAAGAATGGCCATAATGGGTCAGGCCAATGGTCCATCTATCCCAGTATCCTCTCTTCTGACAGTGGCCAATGCCAGGTGCTACAGAGGCAATCATCAAGCGATCTATATCGTCAACTCCCAGCTTCTGGCAAACAGAGGCTAAGGGATGCTCAGATCATGGGGTTGCATCCCTGCATATCCTGGCTAATAGCCATTGATGGACCTATCCTCCATGAACTTATCTAGTTCTTTTTGAACCCTGCTCTAGTTTTGTATCTTCACAACATCCCCTGGCACCGAATTCCACAGGTTGACTGTGCATTATGTGAAGAAATACTTGTTTGTTTGCTTTAAACCTGCTGCCTTGGGTCATTGGGTGACCCTAGTTCTTGTGTTATGTGAAGGAGTAAGTAACGCTTCCTTATTCATTTTCTCCACATTAGTCAAGATTTTATAGACCTCTATCATATCCCCTTTTAGTCATCTTTTTTCAAGCTGAAAAGTCCCAGTCTTATTAATCTCTCCTCATACAGAAGCTGTTCCATACCCATAACCATTTTTGTTGCCCTTCTCTGTATCTGTTCCAATTCCAATATATCTTTTTTTGAGATGGAGCAACCATATCTGCCCACAGTCTTCAAGATGTGGGTGTACCGTGGATTTATATAGAGGCAACATGATATTTTCAGTCTTATTAGCTATCCCTTTCCTGATGGTTCCTAGCATTCTGTTAGCTTTTATTTTATGGCTGCTGCACATTGAATGGATGTTTTCAGAGAACTAGTCACAGTGAATCCAAGATCTTTCTTGAGTGGTAACAGCTAATTTAGACTCCACCATCTGAAGGTTGGGATCACTTACTCTCAACTTTAGAGAGCTTTGGCAGTAATGCTTATGCGAAAGGGACCCCTCTGCTTTGGAATCTATTCCCACCCTTGGTCCAAACTCTGCCAGTCCTGTTGATCATCAGGCTACATTGAAAGGCCTGTGTCTCCACATATGGTCCTGATAAGGGCTGCTACTTGTTGCAAAAAGTCTTCTACAGGTCGAGATTTTTTGGCATATGTAGTGTATTTAGTTTTCTAAACTGGTCAAGGGTTTAGCGTAATAGGCTTTTGTTTATAAATCAGAATGAAATAGGTAGGTCCCCTGTATATTATCTAAAAGCACTGCCACCTCTACGCATTCAAAAATCAGACTCGGATCATGAGATCTTTGGAATTTTTATTTGCCTCCTGCTGTTCTGAGCCTTCAGGGGTCACATTTCCAGGCTTTGCCCCCCTAACTATGAGGGCTAGAAACTTATGAAAGTAAAATCTGTCTATTAATCACAAGATTCTGAGAGCTGGGACTCTAAAAACACCAAATTGCAAGACTCTCTCAACAAAATCATGAGCGGGCAACACTAGGAGAGAGGAAAAATGCCTGATGTCCCCTCAGTGTGGTGTGGAGGTTAGGAAATAACTTCCCATATGGACAGATTATGCCATAATTGTTGATTACAAGGGTTCTTTGCGCCTTCCTCTGGAGCATTTGGTCGTGGCTACTGTTAATGTATTACGGGATTAGATGAACTTCTGGTCTGATACAGTGTAGCAAATTGTCTGTTCCTATCAACAGAATCTCCTACCTTATGGAAAAATGCAGAGCATGGGGCTTGACTAGTAGTTGGAACCCAAGGCTAGGAGTCCAGAGATATGGGCAGCCAATCATTACCACTGCTGGTACTTATTATGACTTCTCTATATTGCCTTGGCATGCAAAGAGTGCAATCAAGATGGCTTTGCCTACAGACTTCCTATCTGACTTTGGATAAATCGCTGAATTTTCCCGTGCCCCAGTCTCTAGAACAAGGATATTCTTTACTTGCTCTCACAGTAGAGGAGCAAGGATAAATTCTTTGTGGTTTGTAAAGCATTTCTGAGAGCCTCAGTTGAAAGTTGAGGACAGAATTACCCAGCATCACTTACCTGCTGAGATCTGCAAGTGTGGAACAGTGAAGTATCGTGGAAGGATTCCTAGTGATGAACCCTTGTGCAGGTATTGCACAAACACATAATAAGATGGTGCTTACCCCCTAGAGAGTTTACAACCAAAGTATAAGAGAAGAGACAACAGGTGGATGGGGGAGTAGAAGAAAACAATGAGATTGTATTTGGTGGCATGATAGGCAGTGGTTTCAGCACATACCTATTTTGGATCTTCTAATATTTTTAAAAGCAAGTAGATTGCAAAGCCTAAGTACAGTGGCTTAAAGTGGTGATAAGAAAGGCTACCTTGAAGGCCTGTTCAGACTCCTGCTGTCATCAGCTTAGTAACTACTTGAGCATTGCTAATATAATTAATAATCATGCCTAGCTACTTCAGCCGGCATGTCTAGTACATTTGGAAGGGTTGGGCTATTAGAGTTCACCGAATATCCCCTAGGGATATCTTCTCTAATGGGATTATACATCACGTTTATTCACTGATGCTCATGTGTTGATATCCTGTCCACCTGGTGACACGGCATCACACAGCCTCCCACTAGATGGCACTATTCATCAATCTATCACTGAAGGCTCAGCTGGAGTACAACCGTGGTAAATAGGATGCGGGGGCAACATTTTTTTTGTTGGTGGTGGTGTCTGAAACTTTCTGACCTGGAAGGAAAACAATCACTGACCCCAAATAACTGTGTTGGGGTCCCGCTCCAAGCTGTCAAAGCTCTTCAAAACAAACCGCCCATTGTGATCCATCTTAGAATCCTAGAATCTCAGGGTTGGAAGGGACCTCAGGAGGTCATCTAGCCCAATGCCCTGCTCAAAACAGGACCAATCCCCAACTAAATCAGACCAACTTCTGTGGTTTTAACTGTAATTACTGACTTTTTTTCTTTTTAGAATAGACTTCCTGATTCATACAACTTAGCTGGAAGGCCGTAGTTTTTTTGGGTTTAATGCTGTACTCGCTGCTTTCAGATGATCGGGTAGTTACTATTTGTATTGGGGCCTAGGAGCCACGACTCCTTCTGCTAAGGCACCGCACAGACGCGGACTAGGACAATTCCGGTAAGCTCTTTGGGACACAGACTTTGCCCTTTCCGGGACCACCTTACAATGCTTGTGTCACCGTGTACAGTACAAGCCAAAACAATCTTGACCAGGGGGTTCTCAAACTGGGGGTCGGGACCCCTCAGGGGGTCACAAGATTCTTACGTGGGGGAGGGTTGCAAGCGGTCAGCCTCCTCCTCAAACTTCCCTTTGCCTCCAGCATTTATAATGGTGTTAAATATATAAAAAGTGTTTTTAATGTATAAGGAGGGGTCACATTCAGAGGCTTGCTATGTGAAAGGGGTCACCAGTACAACCACTGATCTTGACAAACCGCTTTTCCAGTCCAAATGTGCCCCTAATCCATTACTACCTTGGAACGTAGCTGCACAGAGCCCCCCACCCCCCATGATGATAAACGTGGGAGCAGTTATAAGTGGCTGGGCTAGAAATGAATTGCTATAGTTGTTCGGTAACTGCAGGGACCTTTCAGGCTTCATTCATAGGAAAATCACTGAGAATAGCCTCCTCTTCTGGGAGTTGTGGTGGGAGGAAGCACTAGAGTGGTATGTGCTACCTGCCTGAAGCCAGCCTGCCTGCTGTCTGTCTAACTTTTGGTGTACAGTTGAAGTAGATGGCCCAAAACTCTAGTTGCTGGGGATACGCTGAGTGTGAGGCACTTCTGGAGACCCTTGCAGTGGAAAGCAGGCACCTCAGATGAGGTAACACGTTTGAAACCAGCTTAGCACAGCTACAGACATTTGGCTTCTCAGCTGCAACATCCATCTGTATTTGAGGAAGTTTTTCTCCATCTCTCCCTGATCCTGCTGCTTTCACAGGTTCTCCTTATGCTAATGTGATTCCCTCTCCCTCCAGGGCTGACAAGGGAAGTGTAGTGATATCGTCTGTGTGCATGCGCACACTTTGAAATGAATGCGAAATCCCATTACCTGTGCCCAGACATGTGATCATCTGCACTACGATTGCATCTTGCATGCACTCCACCCTTAACCTAGTTCCCTTTTCCAGGAGAGTCTCAAGTGAGAATCTGTATCGCTGTGGCCTTTGTTTATACATGAGCGAAGGAATGTTGGCAAGTGGTTACAATACCAGACTGGGAGTCTGGAGAAATTCAATATATTCTTAGCTCTGCCACTGACTACTGGTGTGACCTTGGGCCAGTCACTTAAGCTTTCTGATTTAGTTTCCTCCCTTTAAAACAGGGTGTGGATACCTATCTCAAGTGGACTGACAGGTTTAATTAACATTGAACATGCTCTTGGGCCTGGTCTATGCTACACGGTTAGGTCGACGTAAGCTGTCTTACATCGAGCCAGCTGTGGAAGTGTCTTCACTTAAGTTTGGCTCCCACCACCGTAAATGACTCTGTGCTGATTTAGTAACACCAGCTTGACTGTTATTGGCCTTCAGGAGCTGTTCTGCCATGCCCCACACTGACAATAGAGCCGAGAGAAGCGTTCCTGGTGAGGACGCACACCGCCAACACGAGGAGCAAAGAGTGTGCATGCACAAGTGATTTAATAACTGCGGTGGCTGTATGTTGTCATAAATTAGGGAGATCTAATTTGTAGTGTAGACACGGCCATAGATGCAGGTGCTATGTAGTGTCAAGCTTATTAAATAGAAACAAGACCTTGCTAGGAACTTGCAAAGACTGTTTGGTCAAACGTGCCCATTCTTGTATTTAGTGGGTGTTGGGATGGTTCATAATCTTACTTTTTCACTCTCTTTCAACCCTCTCCTCTCTTGTCAGTCACTTCTGTCTTTCTGATGAGCTTATTTTACCTGCTGCTGAAGAGTCCATCAGTCCACGAGCTGTTGTCCTCAGTAAGAACGTGTTGGAAACTTTGGTTAAGCCTTGACTTTGAGATTATATAACTGTATTTTGTGCAGGTGGTTTGCACTATTAAATGTTGTCTGTACCCACCCTATTGCTGTGCCATCTAACCTAGTGCTCCTTGTGTTAGTCTCTGCGTTAGTATCTTGTAATTTCTATAGTTCCTCTACAGCGGAAGGCAGTTAAGTTTTGGTCCAGGATATCACTTCTGTCCTGCAGCAGTCACACGTTTAAATACAAACCCCTCCGCTTGCAAACCTGGGAGATGTAAAAACGAAAGGGTTCTTATCGAGATGAACTTGCCCACACTGTACATGCTGCATGTTCAGTCGCAGTCAACCATTGGTTAACGCCTATATTATGCACGAGTTGGGTAACATTTTGATAATGCCACCCATGACTTAAATCAAGGTTGTAGCTTTAAAATGTTACTTTCAAAAAATTTTTGGGAGGTTGATAGTACTAAATTTGGAGTGGTTTATAGTACTTCATTTTGGAGTGGGCCGGGTGTGTGTCTCTCTTCTGAATCATTTTTCACACCCCCAATTAGAAACCATCCTTAGCTGACAATTAGGAACTTCATAGAGTCTCAGTGATAATCTGGTCACCATCTCTGAGGCTTAAAGAGACTTCCAGGAGCTAGGAATGGGAATCAGACGTTTATAGCTCAGATTAGACTGATAAAATCCTAGAACTAGAAGTCAGAGGTCACCCAGTGCACCCAGCTGCCACTGTAGAGTTGTCTCCTAAAGTCCTGTTTTTTGTGTCAAGAAATACTGCACTCACGTCCTTCAGATCCTTGAAATCGCAGTGCTGTGTTTAAAACTGGACAAGCCCATAAAAGCACATGCCTGGGGCCAGTGGCATGCCTGACGCCAAGAGCAATAGAGCCTGAGCCAAACCAGTGAAAATATTTCTGGTGTTAACTGTCTGGTGGTTTGATAGGTGCATGATCAGTTCTTGTGTCTCTGCTCATGTTCCAGCTTGCGAAGCTCAACCAGATCCTTTTGGCTTAGCTCTGAATCTCCTAGCTTGGCCAAGTCTAAATGGTTAGACTCTAGCCCAGGGGCGGGCAAACTTTTTGGCCTGAGGGCCACATCGGTTTCCAAAATTGTATGGAGGGTTGGTTAGGGGAGGCTGTGCCTCCCCAAACAGCCAGGCATGGCCCGGACCTAGCCCCATCCGACTCCCCCTGCTTCTCGCTCCCTGGTGGCCCCTCTGGGACTCCTGCCCCATCCACTCCTCCCTGTCCCCTGACTGCCCCCTGCCACCCTATCCGACCCCTCCTCTCAATCCTGATTGCCCTGCCCCATCCAACCACCCCTTCTCCCTGACCACCCCTGGAACCCCTGCTTCTGACTGCCCCCCACTGCCCCATCCAACCCCTCCTCTCAATCCTGATTGCCCCCCGGGACCCCATCAACCCCCTATTTCCTACCCTCTGACCCCTATCCACATCCCCACCCCCACCCACCACCTCAAACTCCCCTGCCCTCTATCCAACCCCTCCCCCCCGCTCCCTGCCCCCTTACCACGCAGCACAGGCACCGGGTCAGGCCGCGGCTCTGCAGCTGCACTGCCTGGCAAGAGCTCACCACCCAGAGCATTGCGCCGGCGACGCAGTGAGCTGAGGCTGCGGGAGAGGGGGAACAGCACGGGAGGGCCGGGGGCGAGCCTCCTGCGCCAGGAGCTTAGGAGCTGGGCAGGAGGGTCCTGCAGGTCACAGTTTGCCCACCTCTGCTCTAGGCTCTCCCCTAGACTTCCAGGTGACCGTTGCTGCATTTGTTAAAGTCTACACTAGATTACTGAAATGTATGGAGTAACATTATGTTCTTATGTTCTTAACCCTTTTTTCCTAGCCCAAAGAAGGCCTTGGTGTGTCTTGGGCTGAGTATAACAGAGGCAAAACAGACTCTAGAGAAATGTCAGGGTTTGTTGTAATCATCCTACCTTCTAATCTTGCTGCTTAGTCCAATTATACAGTAAGGTCTCGTTTCCTTGTAAATCTGACCTTTAATTGTCTCTGTCTTTACAGTAAAGCGCTTTCAGGAACCAAAAGAAGAGAGGCGTCCCTGGAGGATCTGGTGAGAAATAGCGTTTTTTAAAAGCTCTGAACTAAGGGGAATAGATTCTGTCTTGCAGAACGGCTTTTTTATGTTTACTCTGATCATTAATGGGCTTCTAGATCCTTCCTGTTCTGAAATGTTTAACATGGAAATAGTGAACAGACTGAAATTCTTAGTGGTGTTACTGCCTATAAAGTTCCCATCACGTTATGGATGAAATTGATTGATTGAAATACTGTAATCCTAGATGCTACAGAGTGTTTGGCCCTGTTTAGTACTTTTTACTGTTCGTGGAGAAGTCTCCAGGCATTACCAGCTCACTAGCAAGTGAACTATTTATCATGAGTTCCAGACAGCTGTATGCACTTCCCAGCATAACGTTTGTTACGCTGCAGTGAGAGCCAAGTTAAGAAGCCTGCTACACCTGTGCATTTGTAGCTAAGGGATGTATAAACAAGTCTAATATCAAGGACTGACTGGCTTCCTGGCCGTGCAGGAGAACCTCTGATCACTAAGGGTATGTCTCCACTCCCGCCAAATCGGCGGGCAGTGATCGATCTATCGGGGATCAATGTATCGCGTCTCATCTAGACGGGATACATCGATCCCCAAACGCGCTCCCGTCGACTCTGGAACTCCACTAGGGCGAGAGGCGGAAGCGGAGTTGACGGGGGAGCGGTGGCCATTGATCCCGCGCCGCGAGGACGTGAAGTAAGTCAATCTAAGTCGATCTAAGATACGTCGACTTCAGCTACGCTATTCTCGTAGCTGAAGTTGCGCATCTTAGATCGATTTCCCCCACCCACCCTAGTGTAGACCAGGCCTAAGATACCAGCTGAAATCTGGCCCAGATCAGTAGTCACCAAAAGCTTTCACAGTCTCATGTCACCTTACATGGGCTCTGAACAAAGCTGTCCTGTTCCCAGTATACAAATGGGGGGAAAGCACCATCACAGTTGGTGCTGACTTCCTTCTTGCTGACAGCCTCCGCCGGGAGGCCTAGGCCTGAATAGGCTTATAGAGGTTCAATTCTCCTCCCTCATCCCCACCCTGTTTCCTAATAGCACCCTCACTAATGCTGCATTCACTGTGCCAGGGGCTCACATCCAGTGACCTCTCTGACATGAACGTCTGGTAATGGTGTAAATCCAGGAGTTGTGCTTGCTGCTCCTTGTGGGGTGTGGGGTTTTCAAAAGCACTGGGCACCAGCCGACCTCTGCTCCCATTTACTTCAATGGGAGCTTCTGGGAATCCCACCTGGGGATTACAAAAGCTCCTTGTGCCAGGCTTCATCTGAGGTCCCCATCTTGGCAATGTGATTTCGTGTGCCGGCTAACACTCTGCTGCTGCTGTTGGAAAGGTGGTTGCATCTATTTCAGGTTTTATGACACCTCCAAGCAAGCAATAGGTGCCCTCTTCATTCATTTTGCTAATGTTTTCCTGTCTGGTCATACTGCAGAAGATCCCTGCTCTCTGTGAGTACAGCATTGTGCTTGTGTAGCCCACACACCTTCTGGGTGTGATGTTCTGTCCCGGAGAGGTTGGGGGGAGAGTTTGCTCGCTCTGCAGCCTTAGCTAACAGGCAGGTGGCTTGTAGCTCATGTGGCTTGTAACTCATGCACAAAGCTCCAGAAGTCCCAGGTTCGCTCCTGCCTGCCGACGCCCAGGGTCTATCGGTGTTACACTTGCATTAACGTTCTATAATTGGGACTGGAGGAATCTAAATTCACTTGCGTCTATTGTCTCTGCTGTAGAAACAGACACTGACTTAGATCCTCTTAATGCTGTTAATTCCCATCTAACAGTTGGTGTTTCTCATCTGGGTGGAGGCATCTGGGGTTTTCAAAGTATCTGGCACTCTACTGGAAGTGCAAAAATGAATGTGCAGCTGCGTTCCTAGTCTGCCGGTGCAGTTGTTTGGGGGGGGCAGAGCTGTCCAATGGCTGAGATTCTGGAGATCTGGGCTCTGTTGCCAATTGCTGTGTGACCTATGTGGGGCAGAAGAAGGAAGGTTTTCCCAGTCCTTGTGAAGTACTCTGAGACCTATGGATAAAGTGCCATATACATATTGATGGATAATATATTTGCACATTATAATTGCATTTGGTACATATGCAAGGTAAATGTGTAACTGTCTCTTGCATGTCTGACTTTCTGAAATCAGGCCTTTTAGAGGAGAATCATAGTTTAAAATGTCTGCCTTTACCAGTGCTATTAGTACTTCATACTATTAAAGCCGTAAAGGAGTGTTGAAATCTGTTACTCTTTTTTTTTTTTCCATCTGATTTTCATTCAGTGTCACTTTCTGGCTCTCCCGCACTAGCATTTGCATTCACACTATCGTAGAAGGCTGAGGGAGGGGTGTAAATCAAAAGAAAGAGTTTGCCTTTCTTTTACCACAAGTCATTTATTCATACTAGACTTAACTCCTCCTCAGTTTTTTTTTTTTGACTAACTCCATTAGAATTACTTGGAAACTTCTCTGGCCTTTGGTATACGGGAGGTCAGACGAGATGATCACAATGGTCCCATCCGGCTTTAGAATCTCTGAAAGTCCAGCTATAGCTTTAAAAAAAAAAAACAGTTGGCTCCGGGGGAAAAAAAGGTAGTATCTCTTTAAATGGTGTTGGCCCGAAGTTGAACCTACTCTTCTAATAGAGTATCTGTTTGCAAAGTCTGTGATTCTTCATAGTTTTAAACAAAAAAACGCAGCAGAGCTCTCTGTTCCCCCACTTCCTTAACATCTATGTTACTGTTAGGTAGGGTTGCCAACCCTCCCACTTCACCAGGAGGCTTCCAGAATCAGGCTCTATCTCCCAGAGGCTACTGAAGCCAGTCCAGGAGATTTTAAGCTGCTTAAAGTCCAGCAGTGCAGCGGGGCTAAGGCAGGGCATGCTCTGCCTGGAGGGCCCCCTGGAGGGGAGCCCCCGGGGCCCCTGGAGCTGCCCCCCTGCACTGCCCTGCACCTTCCCTGCAGTTCCCATTGGCTGCTGCTGGCTGGCAGGCTCAAGGCCAGGCAGGCAGGGAGCTGCGCGCTGGCCGCTGGCGCGCCCACCGAGAGCCTGTGCAGAGCAGAAGAGCTGCCAGCTGCCCCCCAACCAGCTGCACCCCAACAGCGCCCACAGCAGCGCTTCAGCTGGCAGCAGGCTTCAGCGTCCGCCAGCTCCGCCCCGGCGGTGATGGCGATTCGGTTCGTATTAATGTGGCAGGGAAGCGGGGGGGACTGAGGACCTCCCTGGGGGGACCTGAGGGCAAAAGCCACCAAACTTACCCACCCCCCAGCCCCCCCCCCAGCCCCCAAGCCCAGCCCCCTGCCCCCCCCACCCCAACCCCAACCCCCCCCCCCCCCCCCCAAACCCCCTCCCCCTCCCCAAATCCCTCCCCCCCCCTTCCACCCCTCTCTCCTCCACCCCCCCTCCCTGCCCCAGCCCCCCCCCCCCTCCTACATCCAAACTCCTGCACCCCCACACTCCCTCCTGTACTCCAACCCTCTGCCCCAGGCTCAGTCTGGAGCCCCCACCCACACTCTGAACCCCTGGGCCCCAGCCCAGAGCCCGCCCCCCCTCCTGGAACCCAACTCCCTGCCTGAGGCCGGTGAAAGTGAGGGGGGGTGGGGGGAAAGCGAGACAGAGGGGGGGAATGGAGTGAGTGAGGTGGCCTTGGAGAAGGGGTGGGGCAGGAGCGGGGCCGCAAGGAAGGGGTGGGATGAGGTCAGGGCAAGGATGTTTGGGGTTGTGTGATTAGACAGTTGACAACCCTAATGTTAGGGACTATAGAAATACTTACGTCTATGTAGTCTGAGCCCTGAACAAGGTAATTTTGCATCTCAGAGCTTTGTGCGTGGACTCTGTGGCAGAAGAGATACAAAGCCTAGGCCCCAATCCTCTAAAGAAACTTAAGCACGTGTGTAACTTAAAAATATGTATGAGGCTACAGAAATCCCAAAGAATTACTCTTAACACTGAGTAACAGTGCAGTGATAAGCCAGTGTGTATGGGGAGGGAAGATTTGCTCAAGTGTTCCCAAGGTGGTTATAGATTAAAAGATGGAAAGATTGGATATTGAGATAAAGCCCAATTAATGAATATTTCAAGGCACCCTTAGGAGTTCTGAAAAGAAAATCTCACACTGTTCATGAATATACAATAACTCAAAACTGGATACTGATTTCCTAACTACCATAGAAAATATTCTCAGGCTAATTTGATCCTGTAACATATCACGAACAGGATCTTCTTAGAACTTCACAGAGGAGGAGTTGGGGGACAAGGGAGACTTTGGAACCAATTCTCCTTTCATTTGTGGCTTCTCCCTTATATAGATTCTATACCAACAGAACTCCCTTAAAGCCAACAGTGATTTCATACAAGGAAGGAGAATTGGGACTACTGCTTGTCTTATCGGAATGGGGACTTCCAAAGTATCTATCAGAATCTATTTTGATTCACTGGGAGTTAAGAACCCAGCTGAGCCTGAATTTAAGTGTTACACAGGGTGTTTTCTCCCCCTTCTCTTAGCTACCTAATGAATTTCATCCTCGATGCCACACTGGGGATGCTGCTGATCTGGTTCGGTGTGAAGGTTGTCTCCTGGGTTGTGGAGCACCGGGAGTACACATGCCTAGTCTTTGGAGAGTATGGTAGGTATAGGACAACCTGATCCTCTTCCTTTCCCTCCAATATTTCTATATCGTCTTTGCACAAAACACACAGCAAGTTCACACTTCTGATGCTTCCTGGAAGATTCAGACTAATGGAACTTACATTGGGTGCATTCAAAGAAGATACTTTAATACTTAGATACAGTGGTGAGCTGGAGCCGGTTCCCACTGGTTCGTGGGAACCGGTAGTTAAATTTAGAAGCCCGTTTAGAACCGGTTGTCCCGCCAGGGACAACTGGTTCGAAAAGGGCTTTTAAATTTAACAAAAGCTCTAGCAGCTCCCTGCCCTTCCCCCAGCCCCAGCTCACCTCACTCCGCCTCTGCCTCCTCTTCTGAATGCTCCTCCAGCTTCTCCTCCCCCTCCCCAGCTTCCCGCGAATCAGCTGTTTGCGCGGGAAGCCTGGGAGGGCTGAGAAGGAAGCAGCGGCTTCCCCCAGGTGAGCTGGGGCCGGGGCAGGGGCGCGAGCAGGAGGGCTCCAGGCGCCACACGGCTCCGGCCTTGCCCCCGACCTCGGCCTGGCAGCGCGGCTCTGGCTCCTGGGACCGGCCGCGACCTCAGCCGGGTGGCGCGGCTCCTGCCCGGCTCCTGCCCCGACCTCGGCTGGGCGGCGCGGCTCTGGCCCCTGGGCCCGGCCAAGCGCCCTGGCTCCGGCCGAGTGGCTCCGTTCCCAGACCTGGCCCGGCCTGGCTCCCACCTCCAGGCAGTGCGGTAAGGGGGCAGGGAGGGAGTGTTGGATAGAGGGCAGGGAGTTGCGGGGGTGGATTAGTGTGGGCGGTCAGAGGGCAGGGAACAGGGGGATTGAATGGGGTCAAGGATCCCAGGGGGCAGTCAGGAAGGAGCAGGGATTGGATGGAGCAGTGGGGGGCAGTCAGGGGTAGGGATTCCAGGGACAGTCAGGGGACAGAGAGAAGGGGTGGTTGGATGGGGCAGGGGTCCTGGGTGCCATCAGGAATGAGAGAAGGGGTTGGATGGGGTGGCAGGAGGCAGTCAGGGGACAGGGAAGGGGGGTGAATGGGGCAGGGGTCCCAGTGGGGGTTGTCAAGGAACGTGGGGGATTGGATGGGGCAGGAGTCCCGGGGCGGGGCATGACCCCCTCGTGGGGTGAGGAGAAGGGAACCGGTTGTTAATATTTTGGCAGCTCATCACTGCTTAGATATAATACTTAGCCCTGCTTTGAGTGCAGGGGACTGGACTAGAAGACTGCTCGAGGTCCCTTCCAGTTCTATGATTCAGATGAATAGTTAATTCTCAAAGGTACCTGTCAGCCATGCTAGAGATTAGCTTTCATATTAAAAAGTCATGAAATCATTAGGGAACAAATAAATCAGTATCCACAAACTCTTCCTACTCCGCAAAAGGAAAAATTTCCCCCTCCAACTCATTGGTGAGGCTCTAGGAAAATACGTAAGCGTTACAGCACATTCTAAATGTTGACTAGTCAAGGTTGCTTTGCGCTTGGATGGAGGAAATGTCTTGAATCAAGGATCTGTAGCTGAAAATGCCCAACCAGCAGTCTCATCCATTTGGGGTTGCATAGGACCTAAAGAATAGAATCCAGCCCCAAAACTCTTTCTAGATCGTGGGTTCAGAAATTACTCAGTCGCTTTCTGTATTTCTGAGATTCTACCATCATCTTCCCTTTATTTCATCCCCTGCTTTGGGATCTGTGAGCTTGGTTTGTTTTTTTTAGACATTTCCACTAGAGGGTAGCACTTGTCTTTCTAAATAAAAGATGAAGTTAAGTGAGTACAGTACTTCTGTCTTTCAGAGGGGAAGACAAATAATTCTTCCCTACTGCTTTGAAAAGTTTGAGTTTTTTTGTGATCTTAAAGACCCACTGAAACTTCAGCATGTCCTACAGAATTCCCTTCTGTTCCTAGACCATTCCATCAGTAAAAGCCACATTCTCACTCTTCCATCCCTGTAAAGGTTAATTATCGGGGATACTTTAATGAAAACAGGATTGACTCCTTTTTTCCCCCCCTGTTGCTTTTCATCTGGTAATCTAAGCAATTAGAGTTTGATCCAAAGTGAAATCAGGGTAAAGACTCCCATTGACCTGAACTTTGGATCAGGCCCTTGCTTAGGGCGTCACATCTTGAAAGTGCTGTACAAATAAACAAATCCTCCCGGCAGCCCTGCGAGGTTAGGTTCCTTCCGCTAGAAACAGAGAGAGAGAATTAGTTTAAAAGGACTTGTTTAGTTGCGATTCTTCCTGAAACATCTAAGCTTTCAAAAGCGTCTGATGTTGGTTTGAAAAACAGGCATAGGTGGGTGTGAAGTGTGGAATTCATATGTCTCAATGCAACCTTTGTTGTGGGCTCTCTAACAAAGCTTCCATACTCTTGTAAACACAATCCCAGATTACCCTGCAGTTGTGCCTCTTGTAGCTAATTAGTGCAGCTAATATCCATCCTTCCCTACAGCAAACAAACCTTTCATCTAAGGTCACAGTTCCCAGCCAGATGGCTGCAACCTCCTCCCTTTTGGCCCTCTGACCACTCATCTGCACCCTTCCAACTGACACACACAGACAGCAACCAAGTTACGTTCTTGCCCAGATCACCCTCCCGAGATGTGGAGAGTTAGGCCTTTCTTCTAGGGGGATTTGAATGGAGAGAGTGTAGCAGTGCTGTGAACTTGCTACGGCAGGGCACTTCTTGCCTAGGCAGTGGTATGGGAGGTTTGGAGATAGCAGCTGCTGGAGAAGCAAAGGACAAGATGGCTGCAGAATTATGCAGGGCCTTGAAGACAAAGACAGGAAGCCTGATCTTTGATTTGGTGGAGCAATTCAAAGTGGGGAGGATCATCTGGGCAAAAATGTAGCTTGGTTGCTGTCTGTGTATCAACTGACAGATGAGCAGTTAGAAGGCCAAAAAGGAGGAGGCTGCAGCCATCTGGCTGGGGGATGAGACCCTGGATGAAAGGTGGTGGATTGTTGTTTTTTGGGGGGGTCTGTAGGGATAAACGAGGATGGATCTTAGATGTACTAACTAGAGGAAGAAGTGACAGTACTTTGATGTGGCCTGGATGGTTGGGGCACAGAGGGGCAGAGTGACGTTCTTGTGTATATAAGAGAAACAAATACTTTAAATTTCCTTGGTATTTTAAACAGAAGGTGTTTACTCCCCTGTCAGAAGTTCCAGGTGAGCACTTGGCTCTTCAGGAAATTCAAGCGTTTCCTTGGAGACAGCAAGTGGGAGTCTGGTGTAATGGTTAGAAAAGTAGGGAAAGAATCCGTATCCCTGGCTTTATTCCAGTTTCTGCACCAAACTTATCAGCATTATTGTAGCTTCCAAACTGGACTGTAGGTTGTCTAATGGTAAGTAAGCCAGGGTGAGAGTTCTGTTCTCCCAGGCCTGCCATTGTTACTTTGAACCAGTCGCTCAACCTATCAAACTTTTTTCATATTGGGGCACTTCCTAGAGAGACCTTGATCCAATAAGGGTGTTGAGGGTTTATTCAGTGTTGGGCTTGCTCTGAGATCATGGCACAACATAATTGGTGAGAAACTTTATAACATATTTGGCTTTGAAATTAAAAAGATCCATGGCTTTCGCAGCAGAAGAGCGATTTGTTTTGGTAGTTCAAGCCAGGCTTCTGGAGAGAGAGGTTAAAACTTTATAAAGAAACTCCATTAATCCTCTCCAAGATTCTGAAGTGTCCCTAGCCTCTGTTTGCCAGAAGCTGGGAATGGGTGATGGCATGGATCACTTGATGGTTACCTGTTCTGTTCATTCCCTTGGAATCTCCTGGCACTGGCCACTGTCAGAAGACAGGATACTGAGCTAGATGGACAATTGGTCTGACCTCAGTATGGCCATTCTTATGTTCTTAAGATTAGTTAAAGCTTTGTTAATATGAGTGAAAACTTCCCTGTGTTTTTTGTTCAGCTGCAGGCATGGAGGAGGGAGCAGAAGCTGCTTTTTTAAATTAAGCCAGCTAGAGCAAAGTCCTCCTTGCTTAGGAGGAAGAATGCCAGTTGGCTAACCAGGAGAATAGCTAGGGTGCTGTCTACTGTCCAGCTTGACTGCTTTTTGTTTTAACTGTTCCTGGATCCTCCACGCTTTTGGAACGTACTAACTCTTAGGGGACTAAAGTCTTATAACAATGACCCGATAAATTGGGGATCAAACTTTGGACGATTCTGGGCTTTATTGGGAAATTGCTGGATCCTTAAGAGTTGCTCTTGCTTTGTGTAAAGTGGAACAGATTGCTGTAGCTGTGCTCCTCTTGCGTGTAGAAGTGGCACCATGAGGAGCTCCTGTCTAACCTTCTCTCCAAATTCCGGTTGTGGTTTCCCCCTGGAATATTGTCCTCTCCATGCCTAGTGCTAAAACCTCAGCCTTCTTCAGGCCTGGGGAAGGTAACCAGAGTGTCTGAGGCTCTGTTTTCACTAGAAATGCTGCCATGTTAGTGCTGCAGTGTAGACACTCCCTGCAGTGACAGGATGGGGTTTTCTCATTGCTGTGGTTAATTCATCTCCCCAAGAAGCAGGAGCTAGGTCAACTGATTTAGTTGGGTTTGGTCCTGCTTTGAGCAGGGGGTTGGACTAGATGACCTCCTGAGGTCCCTTCCAACCCTGAGATTCTATGATTCTATGAAGAATTCTTCTGTCAACCTAGTGCTGTCTACACCTGGGCTTAACTACATTGCTCAAGGGGGTGGATTTTTCATACCCCTGAGTGATGTAGTTGGGTCGACTTAACTTTTTTAGTGTAGACCTCACCTGAGCTAAATACAAGTTGGGAAAAATTGTTAAGCAGAAGGAACCCATGTGTGCTGTGGGAGACCACTTAAAATGAAGTGGGCAATGAGGGGTTTGCAAGCAATAGGGAGCCATGCCGTGCCAGGCACCTCAGACTCGCGTGAAATCATGGTTCCTACCCCAAAGAGCATAGTCTAAAATAGACACTATGCTAACAAAGGACTGGGGAGAGGGAACAACGAATATGTGCTGTGATCAAGGTGCAAGTTACTACGATGCACGTCAATTTTGCTTGAAAATATTTTTTACATCCCTTCTCACCTGTTCATCCCCCTACCTACATCCTCATCCCCCTCCTATAGATGCCTTTCAGTTTCCTCTCCAGAAAGGAGGGCTTGAGTGGCTATTTCTGGGATATGAACCTGTCGCTCCAGTGACTCTGGAGGTTCCAAGCATGATGATTCGTTCAGTTTACTGGCTGGAGATGTAAAGACGTGCTGGTCAGAACCCTTAAACGCTGCTTAATGCCCTATTGAACTTGGCTGGTCAAAGTTAGCCGTAGGAGAACATGCTCTGTGCCAGCTGTTGAGTTTAACTGAGGACCTGTGTGGGATGCTTTGGGGCCTGTTGTCATGGTATTTATACAATATTTCCATAACAAGTGTTCCCACGTCCTGGGCAGCCAAGGGAGAGCGGTCTGTTAGTGCTTAAATCTTACCAAAAATATCCAGATGCCGTGGGGAAGGGGACTGACTTGGCATTCTAGCTCACTGCTCCTGTATGTGGGGGAAAGTGACGGGGGAGGGGACCCTAATAGTCCAACACCACCAAAGGCCTGATCTCTCACTGCCTTGCCCCCCCTGGCAGTGTTTACACCTGGGCAAAGCGGATGTGAAACTGGAATTCTGCACTTGCATGCACCCACTGTGCCCGGGTGCAGATGCCTCCACAAGGGGCAGGGCACTGGGGAATCACTGTAATGCATGGAACTTAAACGGGAATTAACTCCTGCAGTTGTAGGATATGAAAACTGAACTGAGAATAGGGCTGTACTTCAGTTACCAGTGGTTCGGGAGAGGGGTCTGAACTGGAACAATGAATCCAGGACCCTGCCCAATCTCTGGACTCATCCAGTGCCCACTGAAGTCGGGTCTCCATGTTCATGTTGGATTTGGCCTGCCTGGCACCCTTGTTGGCAGTCTTGCCAGATGCTAAGGGTGATGAAAATCTGCTCTGACAGGTGGTACCTGCACCTTCGGTACGAGTTGCATTGAGGCAGCCTATGCGACAGGCTTGTGCATTGCTGCCCTTGATCCTGTGGTTAAATAAGACGTTCTTCCCCAGAGCTGACAAGCCGGCACTCTCCATCAGTGTTGTGTTCAATTAAATGTTACCTTTAAATGCAAATTTACTTCCAGCAGAATTATTACTGTACCTCTGTATGCTACTGTAGAGTATTCAAACCATCACACTCTCAATTTCCATTTGCCTTCTAGCTTCTGTTTAGCTCTTGGGTTTGCAGTTAACCATTTTGTATATGCTCCGTGCACATATGGCTTTGTAAAGGCAGTGAATAAAGCTGTCAGACAGTGATGTGTGGGGTTTGCTGACAGCTCAGTGCAGTAAAAGCCACATGGATTAAAAGTAATCCTGTTGTGTGGTAACGGCTTGGAGTGAGAGAAAGCAGCGCTGCTCGTGAGGTATTCAAGCTCTGCAAGCTACTGGGAGGCTCTCACTCCCAGCACAACTGGAATACACGAGACATGAGGAGGAGGACATTCCTGTATCATGGAGACACGCGAGTGAAGACTCAGATGGCTACAGCAGAGAAGACACTTTCTTCTAACACTTGCTAGCTACAATGCAAGAATATCTTTGAAGCCTTTTATACACAGGATTGGAATTTAGTGTTTTGCTCAGGTCAGATGATCACCTCTTTCCAAACTTACCCTCCAGTGTCTCCAGGAGGTTAGTCTGTCCTTATGGGACTTGCGAGGAGGCTATCTGGGCCTGTGTCAGAGGGAGCAGTACATGGGTCTGAGGATCCCCTGTGGCTCACTCTCTCCTCCTGTTGATGGTCACAGGTACAAAGTGTCCCTGCTGATTTTGTTGGACGATCAGTGTTGATCTCAATGAGGAGTTGACCAGTCTACAGGCTCTTGTGGAAGTGGGTGAGAAGACTCACTTGGGGGATTGCTTGCCTCACCTAAGAAGTCTCAAAAGCTGGCAGTGTGTATCCTTCCTCCCCAGACCCCGCACTGAGTGGATTTACTGTTCACTTTTCGTATTCTTCTGGGGAACGATTTATCCACCCATTAGGTTTGACCCATGAGTATTAACCATTTGCTGTTGGCACCATTAAGACTTTTTTGCATCTGCCAATGGTCAGTAGGTGTGAGATTCTGCATTGTTCCATCCCTGCTATTGAATTTGTATGTGCAGGAGAGAGGAGGTGGCTTTCCCAGCAGTATCCATGCTATATGAATGACGTGCTGTGATCTAGATTTCCCTGTAGTCTTAACACAAATGCTGTAGCCTGCGCTCTCTGAGGCCGACAAAGGTAAGGAATTGGAATGTAAGCTCAGGTAGGATCAGACTGAATCAATTGTGACTGGGGATGAGGGCACCCTGTGTATGTCCTGAGTTTGCTACCATTCCTTGCAATCTTAGGGGTTGTAGTGGATCCATTGTTTCTCCTAGATTCTCAGGTATCAACTATGGCAGATAATGCGTTCCACCCGTCCCTCCTCCCTGCCCCATCTGTAGTCCAACTTGGAGGCTGCACGGTTTCCGTGGCTGTGGAATCTCAAGGTCTGATTAGAACGTGTTCTATGTGAAAAGCATCTGGAGCCTTCAGTTAAAGCAGAATGGAGCATCTTGCCCATTGATTGATTAAAGCAGTCTGCTCTCAATGACCCAGGGCTCTGAGCTACCTGCCTAGAGTCTCCTGTGTGTGCCTAGGAAGGTGTTGCGTGCCAGTCTGTAAAACCCGAGTCGTTTGGAACCCAGTTATCTGAGAGGTGAGATCCATCACGATGTGTGTGTGGGAAGTTTATGTTCTGCTAGGCTGTCAATTCCTGTACTAGTTGGGTGTCTGGGGGGGTGGGATAGCTCAGTGGTTTGAGCATTGGCCTGCTAAACCCAGGGTTGTGAGTTCAATCCTTGAGGGGGCCACTTAAGGATCTGGGGCAAAAATTGGTCCTGCTAGTGAAGGCAGGGGGCTGGACTCCATGACCTTTCAAGGTCCCTTCCAGTTCTAGGAGATTGGTATATCTCCAATTATTACCTTATGTGGAGGAACCATGCATCTAGATGCTTCCCTTGCTGGCTGGCCAAACCTGGAGTGGTGAGCTCCAGGGCACTGTATCAGATTGAATTGTTCAAGCCTCTGGCTGACCTGTAGATCGGGAGAAAAGAAGGGGTTCTCTTATGCCTGTTTAATGATTCTTGTAATATTGGCACTATTCCTTGCCGAATAGGACTCGGACGACCAAATCACCCCACATAGCAGCCCAATGGCCACCTGATCACTGCAGCTGATTGCTTCCCTGGGCTAGATTTGAGCTCCTGGCTGAAAATGAGAAGATCTAAATCCCACTGACAGCCAGTCAGCCATGCAGCCGCTTAAGAAAAACCATAAAACAGTTTGACATTTGCCCCAGGCCAGAGAGAGATTTTTTGGCACTGAGCAGTCTCTTGTTCCTAGGAGACCAAACTCCTGCAAAGTATAACTCCAAAACCCACAGACCCTCTGGTCAGAGGATAAAAACCAATGCATGTCTAACCCTGAAACTTCTTTATGCTTAAGAACCGAGTCTTCCTCTGTTGCATTAAAACATTTTTTTTCTCAGTTTTGAAAATTAAAATGAATGTGGACGAGAAGGGACAAAACAGCTTAAAAAAAACTGCTCTGAGCCACACCTGTTGCTTGAAACATCTCAGTGCTGGGATCTGTGCCTCTTTGACAGCTCTTCTGTTGACGTGTGCAGTCGGTATGTGGTGGAGGATAACCATGTAAAGGGGTAACCACATGAGCAATGTTGCATTGAGATCACCAGGCTAGAGACTTGAAGCATTCATAGTGGACCCTGAACCAGGCAAAACTTGCCTGGTTTAAACTCTGGCCTGGCTTATTGAAAGTTTCAGGAGTCCAGGCTGGTGTCTGGTATGGCAACACAACCAAAAGGTGCAGCGCCATCTGTTTCCAATATAACTGATGGGTTTGCTTTGAGGGTTTTTTGGATCTGTTTGTTTCTCTCCGAAATGCCAAAGCAAAGAGCAGGTTTGCAAGGCCACGTGGCTCAAACTAGCTGAGTTTTGCACCGCTCTAGTTAAAGGGTTTAGGCAGCCTCACAGTAAACACAAGGCTTAGTCTGGTCTCCGCCTTATTCTCTTCCTCTTCTACATGAAGGAAAATGAGTTCCCCAATTCCTGTGTGGCTCTGCAGTCCACCCATACAAGTACCATACCAGACTGGCTGTCCCGTAGTGTGATGGCTGGAAGCTTTTGAGAGGGAATAAAACTAGCATCTGTTCTCTGGGACCATGTTTCCCTGTGATGACTGAATCTGTAGCTAAATTTCCTTATCTCTGCCTTTTAAGGACTTTCACAAGAGAGGATGGATGGAGAGGTAGCGTGGTCCAGTGGGTAGGACACTGAATCTGGGATTTGGGAGAGCTGGGTGCTATTACTGCCTCTGCCACTGACATTGGGCAAGTTCTTCTACTCGGTGACTCGTTTCTTCTCAGGGTGTCAGCGCTTTGAGGAAGAGATGAGGCAGTACAGCACCCAGCACAATGAGACCCTGACTGCAGTTGGGCCCTGTCCAATGCATTGTTTATATTAGGACTTGGACATGCAAGATCAGAGTACAATTCCTGGGTGTTGCGCTGTCTGGAGTGGCTCACGACTGTGAGCGCCTACTTCAGGGCGGACTGTCAAAAAACAGTCCGGGGGAGGGATAGCTCAGTGGTTTGAGCATTGGCCTGCTAAACCCAGGGTTGTGAGTTCAATCCTTGAGGAGGTCACTTAAGGATCTGGGGCAAAAATTGGTCCTGCTAGTGAAGGCAGGGGGCTGGACTCGATGACCTTTCAAGGTCCCTTCCAGTTCTAGGAGATTGGTATATCTCCAATTATTACCTATAACAGGGCAGACCCTCAAGCCTGGTGGTGTGTTCTGTCATTAGACTTCACCAGGGCAGTGAGAAATGTGAACTCCTGGATCACTATGCCAGTCTTACCAGGAAAGTACAGACAGTCCCCTTAGATTCTCCAATCTGTCTTGCCACCCAGACAAACTGGACTTTGTGATACAGTGGTTACTTACACCCAAAATCACATCACATTTAGGTCGCTTCCTGTCCCAAAAGACCAGTCACTTACCCCAGTTCAATTGGTACTCTAGATCTTACACCAAAGACAACAGTGGTGGCCAGTTCTATAGTAAACTATCTTAAGGTTTATTAGCTAACTGGAGACTACATGAGGAACTGCTGTATAGATGCTGCTTCTGCAGTAGCCGCTGCCGTTGCCCTCATTGCCAAGAAGGCTAATGGCATATTGGGCTGTATTAGTAGGAGCATTGCCAGCAGATCGAGAGAAGTGATTATTCCCCTCTATTCGGCACTCATGAGGCCACACCTGGAGTATTGCATCCAGTTTTGGTTCCCACACTACAGAAGGGATGTGGACAAATTGGAGAGAGTCCAGCAGAGGGCAACGAAAATGATTAGGGGGCTGGGGCATGTGACTTAGGAGGAGAGGCTGAGGGAACTGGGCTTATTTAGTCTGCAGAAGAGAAGAGTGAGGGGGGATTTGATAGCAGCCTTCAGCTACCCGAAGGGGGGTTCTAAAGAGGATAGATCTAGACTGTTCTCAGTGGTGGCAGATGACAGAACAAGGAGCAATTGTCTCAAGTTGCAGTGGGGGAGGTCTAGGTCGGATATTAGGAAACACTGTTTCACTAGGAGGGTGGTGAAGCACTGGAATGGGTTCCCTAGGGAGGTGGTGGAATCTCCATCCTTAGAGGTTTTTAAGGCCCAGCTTGACAAAGCCCTGGCTGGGATGATTTAGTTGGTGTTGGTCCTGCTTTGAGCAGGGGGTTGGACTAGATGAACTCCTGAGGTCCCTTCCAACCCTAATCTTCCATGAGTCTATGAAATGAGAGTTATTGAGAGGTGAAAGCAGGTAAAATATATGCACAGGTGAGTCAGTTTAATTCCAAATGGTGGCAGTGATGTGATAAGTTTTTTCAGGGTATCCAGATTGTCTCTGGATATCTCCACTTTGTATCTGGTACACTTCCCTGGAAGAGTCCAAACAGTCCAGAGGTGTAGGGTCTTTCCGTGAATCCATACTTGTAGCTTCTCACAGAAAACGAGCTGACAATGTCACTACCCATGTGGCTTTTTCCTTTGATGATAGAAGGTGAGGAATGCATTTTGAGTCTTTGACCTCCGATCCTAACGCACAACAGTGACTTTTTTTTCTTTGAAATTAGCACTTTTCTGTTAAAGTTCTTCATTTGCATTCTACAAGGCTTCTTTCTCCTTTGATGGGTTATTTAGTTTCAGGAGTAAACACACAATGTGAATGTTTGCGCCTACATTATAACAGGATACAGATAAGTGAAAATAATGCAAGTAACATCCCACCAGTTTTCATGAAGTTTAAACACCAAATTCCCTTTTTACATTTAACAATCACTTTGATCTGTACCAGTGGTTCCCAAACTTGGTTCGTGGCTTGTTCAGGATAAGCCCCTGGCAGGTCGTGAGACGCTTTGTTTACCTAAGTGTCTGCAGGAACCGCCGCTTGCAGCTCCCAGTGGCAGCAGTTTGCCGTTCCTGGCCAATGGGAGCTGCAGGAAGCAATGTGGGCGGGGCCACCACTTCCTGCAGCTCCCATTGGCTGGGAATGGGAATAATAATACACAAGGGAATTGGCCTGGGGCTCTGGCATGAGCTGGCACCTGGTCTGCCAGTGTGTCGCATGTGTGGATATGCCACAGATTCCCTGTGTGACTTTGGAGAAGTCGCCGAATCTATTCTGTGCCTCAATTCATCTATAAAATGTGGATCCCACCCTGCCTCCAAGGTGTGTTAAAGGATGAAAGACTAATGTCTTTGAGGCGGTCACAGTGACCACAAGATAGCGAGATAGCAAGGCTGAAAAACAAACTTATACAACCCCAACCTGGCCAGTATGGTTTTGCTTCTGCTGCTGAAGGTATTTGGGTTTGTTTCCTTCCTTTCAACCCAGCTATGTATAGTGCATCTAGAAAGTACTATGCAACAAATTCATAATGCTGAATTTGTATTTTGATCACTCTCCCGCAGACAGAGAAATAAAGTCCTCTTAGAGTGAGCAGGTCTTCTTTATAAGTAGGCCTGGCAAACAAGAAAGTCATGAACAGCTAGCTGAATTTCTCAAACAGAACATGAGGGAGGAAAAACCTGAGCAGACTTCAAAGCCAGGAAAAGGCTGGTATTTGGTTTGAGTTTTGGGCAAAGTTTTAGGTTGGCTGTTACTCCAACCTGCCTTAAGAATATAAGAACAGCCATACTGGGTCAGACCAAAGGTCCATCTAGCTCAGTATCCTGTCTACCGACAGTGGCCAAAGCCAGGTGCCCCAGAGGGAATGAACAGAACAGGTAATCATCAAGTGATCCATCCCCTGTTGCCCATTCCCAGCTTCTGGCAAACAGAGGCTAGGGACACCCTCCCTGTCCATTCTGGCTAATGGCCATTGATGGACCTATCCTCCATGAACTCGTCTAGTTCTTCTTTTTTTGAACCCTGTTATAGTCTTGTCCTTCACTACATGCTCTGGCAAGGAGTTCCACAGATTGACTGTGCATTGTGTGAAGAAATACCTCTTTTTGTTTGTTTTAAACCTGCTGCCTATTGATTTCATTTGGTGACCCTCCCCACCCTGCCCAGTTCTTGTGTTACGAGAAGGAGTAAATAACACTTCCTTGCCTGCCCTTGGTACTAAAGATGAAATGTTGTACATTGTGAAGTTGTCTGGCACCTGCTACATTTAAAAATACGACTTTCACTGATGGTAAGATAACAATCAGTGGTATTGCACTGACCCTGTCAGACTCCTGCTGGACAGAAGGGAAGGAGAGAGCAGACTGTCACTCTGTCTGGAGTACTTCACGCCTGTGAAGGCTAATCTCGGGGCAGACAAACTGGTGGTGCGTTCTACAATTTGATTTCACCAACCCAGTAACAAATGAGCACTCCTGAAGCACTCTGAGCCTTACCATGGGGTCACAGGCAGTCCCCTTGGGCATTGTCACACAGGCAAGCTGGACTTAATGATGGTTGTTTACTATGCACCAAAGATCACAAAATGATTTCAAGATCTGGAAAACATGAGCGATGAGGAGAGAGTGAAAAAATTGGGTTTGTTTAGTCTAGAGAAGAGAAGACCAAGGGATGGGGACAGGATAACAGTTTTCAATTACATTGAAGATTGTTACAAGGAGGAGGGGAAAAAAATATTCTCCTTAACCTCCTAGAATAGGACAAGAAGCAATGGGCTTAAATTGCACCAAGGGAGGTTTAGTTTGGACATTAAGAAACTGCCTAACTGTCAGGGTGGTTAAGCACTGGAACAAATTGCCTAGGGAGGTTGTGGAATTTCAGTTATTGGAGGATTTTAAGAACAGGTTAGACAAACACCTGTCAGGAATGGTCTAATTATTACATAGTTCTGCCATGAGTGCAGGGGACTGGACTAGACGACCTCTCGAGGTCCCTTCGAGTCCTATGATTCTATAAAATATTTGGGTTGCTTCCAGTCCCAAGAAACCAGTCACTTGACCCCAGGTCAGTTGTATCTTAGGGCTTATGCCAAAGACAATGTTTGTAGCCAATCCTATAGTAAACGAACTAAGGATTTATTAACTAGGAAAAAGAAATGAGCGAGTTAGTTACAGGTTAAAGCTGGCAAACATACAGTCACAAATGAGTTACAGTCTATGGTTCCAAATGGTGGCAGAGTTGTAGCAATCTGTCAGCTCTGAGTATCTTTTAGGGCTCACCCAGGTTGACCCTGGGGGTCTCCGCTGCTTTTTCGTAGCTCGAGCCCTCGGTGTCCAAACAGCCAAAGAGCTGAAAAATTTCCTTGTCGGCTATTTTTATTTTCTTCTTCCACAATTCAAGCTGGTGGGACGAGCCTTTTTGCAGGTAGCCTCTTCGTGGGTCTTCATGGACAATTAATAAAGTCTTTGCCTTGTGACGTCCCGCAATGGCCCATTTAGTTCTGATATAGCCCCTCCAGATGGGCCAGAGGTAATACCCCTCACAGGGATTTAGCACTTTGCACTGGGTAAACATTTTTTGTGTTTGAGTTACATAGTTCAGGACAAACATGTTACAGCTATATAGCAAACACTGAAGTATTCCCTTATATACCTTAGGATATCGACATTCTAAGTAGGATTAAGACATGTAGCAACACACAAGCATTTCATAAAGTCTAAACACACCATGATAAGTCCAGTACCCATCGTAACCATACTAATGCACTGGTGGGCTGGACAACTTTCCAGTAATGAAACTGTCAGTACTCAGCTGAGCCCTAAAGCCTTGTCAAGAGCTGGCATCCGGTCTGCCAGCCTCTCACAGGTAGCCTGTAAAAGTTGTAGCCATCCACAGGATGAAGCATCTTCTCTCCAGATGAGCATTGCTGAATGGTGGCAGGCGCAACGCAGTGCCGTGTCCGCTGTGCAGCAGCCTGTAACGGGCAGGCAGCTGGGGGCTTGTGATTTCAAGGTCTCAATTCTGGAGTCAGTGCGCACCGGCTGAGAGTGCCCCGAACAAAAGGGAAAGCCAAGTTCAAAGGCAGAAGGGAAGGGATGGATTTATTTTGTCTATGCTTGAGCTTTAGAGTAGAATAGCATTATCCACCAAGGCTTCAGATGCAAGGAGTTGTGTGGGAATGTCTCAGATGTCGGTACATAGCAAAAAACCAAACCCAACCCACTCCAAGTCAAGGAATGGGCAAAACCCAGCCCCTGGCTTCGGATGAGTCCATGGGCTCTGCACTGCTCTTGAAATGCTGAAACCCTCTTCTAAAGCCAGCAACGGGAGCAGCTTCTCCCAGCCCCCCAACTACCACCAGGCAGCTTCTCCCCAACTAGCTCAGGCACACGCTGTTCAAGGCTTCAGCTGCTATAAGCTAATGTCCATGCTGGCTGGCTGGCTTGGGTCCCTTTCACTCCTCCCACACTTCTCTTCCTCTTGGCCTTTTTTCCTTCCCAGCCTCTTACCTTTTCTGTTCTCCTCTCTTCTTCCCTTCCCTGCCCTGCCACCTATGCCTCTTCCTCCCCGGCCCTGTTTCCTCTTACTGGTCCCTGTCGCCATGACCCACCCACCCTTCCCCATTTCAGCAGCCTCCCTTGCCCAGTTCCCATCTGCAACCATCCATTCTTGGCTTTCCCCTTCTCCCTTCCTTCCAACAGTTATAGTGAAGGGAAGGAATAAGATGATGCCTTTGCCGCCCCAGGTTCTTAGGCATCTGGAATTCCTGCGCTGGCTTGATCCCAGTTCATTGTAATAACACCAGAACCCACAGGCGTGCTGGTTTGTATCCGTCTGTCAAACATTTCAGTGTGTTTCTGTTCCTGGCTGCCTTTAGCACCGGGTGCAATAAATCCCCCAAAAGCGTGTAGACGGCTTAGTAGCCCTTGGCTCTTGGATGTGTTTCCTCAGCCTGGGAGGCATCAGAAACGTTGATCAAACATTTCAGTGCTTCTCTTCTACTGCTCCTGCAAGGTGTCGGCTTGAAAAAGGCCTTCGTTCCTCCCAAGCTGATACAGCCCTGGTGTTGTCTGACCTGCCTCATGTTTACAGAATCACCCTTCACGATAGGAATACGAGCTGGCCCTGTCCTCTTACTAATAGGTTGCATGCGCTGTCCCTGGCAGGCTGGACATGGCTTTTGCTGCCATTCTGCTGGAGAAAGAGATCTAGATGGCTTCCCTTGTGCCTCTTGGAGTTGAAGCAGACTCAAGGAGAGTTCTCTGCTGTCACGGAGATGTCCAGAATGCGAAAACGTCTCCAGGGGTGGGGGTGAACTGAGCAGGGGTTTCCCTAAAGGGCTGGGGGCTGTGATGAGAAGGGAAGGCCAAGAGACCTCCTGACCCATTTGGATCAAATAATTGATCCAACCTCGAATCACCTTCCAGCTTCAGAGGAGCTTTGCTCTGACTCTCCTGCGCAGCTGCGGTTCTGGGCTCTGGTCTACTGGAAACAGAGATGCCACCAGAGGCTCTCTTAGTATTTGAGTGTCAGGAGGAAATGTGGCATGTGTCTCGAGAGAGCTATATATTGCCAGCCCCAATTTTGCAGACCCGACGGACTGCAATGAGCCTAGGAAGATAATGAACAGCTGGCAGGATGTTTATTGAGGCCTGACGCTCCTGTCTGTAATAGATATCGTTCCATTATAGTTGCTAACAATAATAAATAAGCTTTTAATTTTCACTTTAGGTACCTATCATCCATATTTAACTAGCATTGATTTTCAGATTGGATTACATGAAAACCTGGGATGATGGAGGCCCTGTGTCTCAGACCTTAAGTATTACGTCCTCAGCCATCCGCTCTCATCAGCAGCTAACAGATATCTGATACAGCCACACCATGTAAGATGAAATCTATCTTGGATGTAGTGCTGGTTATGAAAACTTTGCCTTTCGGGTGATACTGACAACTGAGGCCGTGGCCATTTAGATCACCATATACCCTTGGCATTTTCAGATTCAATGTGGGGGAAATCCCAGATGCTGCCTAAAGTTCCCCTTGAATTTACAGTTGGAGGCTGTGTTCTGAGCTTGCTGCCTGGTGTAGCGCGGGAGCGCATATTTGACAACTTACACCAGAAGGGGCTGCATTTCAGACATGGATGGAGTTATCCCAGCACTGAATAGGAATAAACCGTTTCTCAACATGGCAGTGCATTGTATCCACGATCAGTACTAGGATTTTGAGGCCAGAAGGGCCCACTGGCTCTGGTCTGACCTCCTGAAAAACACAAGCCATGGAATTTATCCTGTTAGTCTGCTACTGGGCCCATATATAATTTGTTCCCAATAGCCTGGAAAAGGATATGAAGAGATGGCAAAACTTGCCACTGGCACAGTTATGTAGATTCTCTTAAACTAAAGAGGACAGAGGACCTGGCTAAGCTAGATGGGGCAAGACAGATTAAATTTGATGACCTGCAAAGCAGTGCGTGTTGGAAGGAATTGTTTCAATGGAGTGTGAGTATTGCTCAGTTTTCAATCTAAAACATTCTGAATGGGGACCAGAGTCATTTTTAATGTCCTGTCTGAAGAAAGGAGCCAACTTTCTGCTCCAAAACCGTAAGCTTCTACATCTTGAGATGAAGGAAGACCTCCAGTAGCTGTCAGTAAAATGTATCTCCTCTCTAGTCCTCCACCTGGATCACTGCAACACCCAAGCAGATTAGCATCCTTTCTAGGAGGGGTCAGAGGTACGCATACAAGCTGGTATATTGAGGCACTGTACACACACTTCCCGCTTCTCCTGTGCTAGTCTCCTTAATTCCCATTATCAGTCCATACAGTTTTACATTAGGGTACTCTGATATTCCTCTGGGTAGTTTTCTACGCCTGTTCTATACTCCAGGTGTAACTTACTTTCCCAGGTGACCCTCCACAAGCTGCTGCCTGGATTGGCCAGTGCATCCTTTACTTGCTGATAATGGTCTTTGAGAAGACTGTGGTAAGCCTGGCCCTGTTCATCCCTGGCTGGACAAAGGTAAGTGACTGGTTTATGTTCCCCTCTGGAGTGGGAGGGCGGGTGTTTCCATTGCACTGTGTGCACCAATTCTTTATTAGACCATCACTCACGAGGAGCCCTCAAATAACCCATTAGTGGTTACTGCATCTGGGGAAATGGCTAGTGGCAGGGAAACATGTCACAAGCTGACCAATAGAGAGACTCATTGAATAGGTTGCTGTGTCCTTGGATGGATTAGCTTGTAGCCTGGGGCTGTCTTATTATATTTTGTACAGCACCTAACACAGTAGGGCTCTGAACTGTTCTGACCACTAGCTGCTACTATGATACAAAGACTATCAGTAGACGGCAACTGTGTGTGTCCAGAGAGATGGAACAAGTGGGAGACATTAAGTTGGGACACATCAGCGTTTCATTCCTGTTGGAACCAGTATTCTGAACCCCTGACTTGAACCGCTAATGTAGATTTCTCCACTCTTGGTATGTGAATCTGGGGGCTGGCAGTATTCTTCTGGATGTCTTCTAGGCCACCTCATGCCAGGCTGCTGTCCCATAAGCTTGTCTTGCAGCCAGGGTGAGAGAATCCAAGGAAAATCTGCCTGTTGTTTTAATGCAGTGTTACAGTGTGGAAGACCAGCACTTTAATAAATGAATAAACATCTGCCTGGCCTCAGGCTTCCAGGAACGTCTGGGATGGGGTGGACTAGCTTGTGTTCTTCTAGCTTATGCGGCGGGGTAAAAAAGGCAGCAGCCGCCTCTGCCATGAATCTGGCATTGCAGGAAGGTCGCTGCAATTCATGGTTAATAGCATGCAACCAAGATGTATTTTAACAACATGCTTAATTTTTGTTTCCCTTGCAGCTTCAGGAGATTTTACTGGACTATATCCCAGACCCTCAGCTAGAGCTCGTCCTGGTCATGTTCATTGTGCCCTTTACAGTCAACGTAAGTGAAGCCAAAGACTCCTCTGAAAACACTATGGGTTCGTTGGGCCTAGGCATCCCAACAGAGACGTGCTGTACACGTCCTCTGCTTTGGCCTATTTCAAGCAAGTGAGAAGTGACACAACAGGTCATTGGCAGAGCTGGGAATAAAACTTCCCTCTCGGGATTCTCAAGATGTTGCCTTACCCACTAGACCACCCTGCCCGTCTCATCAGTCTATGCAGAAGCCCTTTATTGCTGAGACGCTAGCGTCTCCTAGTTAATAAATTGTTTCAAGCAACAGTGTTGATACAATTTGAGTTGTGGAGTGATGTAATTAAGCCTCTCGGACATCACAAAACTGAGATCTCTACCCTAGCTAATGATTAATTCTGTCTGTCTTTGCATATTTTTGTAAGAATACGACACATACAATGCACGGGGATGTGGTTTTAGGGTTTCCGAGATGAAAGGTGGTGACTGCTTTTGGGGTTTTTTTAAGTACTTAATGCAATGTGCACGGCATTTTCTGAAACGGAGGTTCCCTGCCTAGAAGGCTCTAGTTAAACTGTAAGATGAAAATGACAGAGGTGGGGCTAGGACAGGATAGAGTGAAGGTGAGGACAATGAGGTGACTTGGGTTCTATGGGTGAATCAAAGAGTAAGATACGGCCTCTAGATTTTCACCGTGATCCATTGCGACAGACAAAAGTCTGTTGCTTAATTGATCATTTGGGACAGATTGTCCTGCTGTACTTAAAAATCGCCTCCTCCTCTACTGGACCTGACGAGGGACAAATGAAGGATCTGGGTTTCCCTTGCAATTATTCATGACGTCCCAGGCGTCCAAAACTCGGCTGTTAGTTGCATTCTGTGATGAAAAGCACTTAATTCTGAACTCCGGCCTTATCAGCCAACCATTCACCTCTTTAATGATGCTCTTAAAGAATAGCCGAACTGGTTCGTGTATGGAATTTGATCCAAAAAGGCAGAACTCACAGCTGAGTGGTAGTTTTCTAGTGATGTCACACGTTAAATACCAATTATAACTCCAAAACAGGCCCTGTCCTGCAAGGCAAATACCCTTTACTCTGTGGTCAATGAGCCAGAGTCAAATAGGCCAGGGCTTCGTGGGTGTAAATGCTACCAAATCCAATGAGAATCCAGCCCATTGGGAGAGGCTGGTACTGTCAGAATCAGGCCCTTTGTCTGCAAACCTCTTTGTCCAAATAGATTTCCCTAGGGTTGGCAGCCTTCAAAACTGGGAAGAATCAACAAAAAAGTCCATTGAGTTTTTGGCTGAAACTTCTTCCACTCAGTCTGATGTAAAACTCCTTAGGGAGGAAGTGGTAATTCAGATACTTAGAACAAAGTTACCCTATATTTACTTCTGATGCTCTTGTATAAAATTAGCCCTCCTGCAACAGAAGGTCCTTTTAAAATAGGACTTGCTTGAAGTCCAGCCAAATGTTCTGTTGTCCCAAAAACTGTTAATCGTCTCTAAACCATCACTCTGGAAATCCTTTCCGTGTCTGCCTTCAGAGGCTTTGAACCTTTGATTAGGCCATTTTTGATGGGACCAGAATGTTTTCTGAACTGTGAAATGGAATGTCCCACTGCAGTCTGACACGACATGCCATGGCAGATGGTGTCCTGCTCCATTCAGAACGTCTTTACACCCACCGCAACTCAGGATGCAAGAAGTTCAAGGTAGACTATGCATCCGTCCTATCCAGCTATGCCACTTCTTCCCTCCCGTTCCTTTTTCTCTGGAAACTGTCTCCTAAGTTTCTAGGGGATTTGAAAAAATCCCAGGAACAACTGCATTTATCACTGGAGAGTTCCCTTCCTTGGCAATGTGTCTCAACTTTGCTAAGACCCTGTGGTTAAAATGGCTGCTCTTCTCCTCCTGATCTCCAACACATTGGTGCATTCTCTGGTGACCGCACACAAGGAGATGGAGAGTCCCAAACATAAGGGATGCAATGGAAGATGACGCTAAGACAGAAGTAGGACGTACTTCACTGGATGGCTTGGGAGAAGTGCAGCCAGCCAGCCAGAAGCAGTCAGCAATACCTAGCTCTTATAGAGCACTCTTCATCAGTAGATCTACAAGGATGTGAGTATCCTTACCCCCACCTTTTAGAAATGGAGAAACTGGGCACAGGGAGGGGAAGTGACTTGCCCAAGGTCACCCAGCAGTCCATCTAGTGGCAGAGCAGGGATTAGAACCCAGGTCTTCTGAGTTCTGGTCAGTGCTCTGTCACTAGGCCAAGGTGCCTCCCAGTAAGAGAGTAAGGCATCAGAGGAGCCATACAGAACCCTTCCAGACGGAGACAAGCTGTTTGAACTTGATGTGGACGGCAAAGAGGAAATTCAGAGTGGAGAGTAGTGTGGGCTGAGTGAGACTGGCACAAGAGGAGGTTACATTCAGTGAGGCAGGACACTGCAACTCTCATCCGAATAGGATTGCAAAATGCATGAGTCAGTACAGCTCGCGGCAGCTAATATTTCTTCCCCTTCAGAAGACTGCCTGGTGAGGAGGGAAAGCTGCTGTCCCCTGCAGTTTCTAACTAGGTGGAGAAAAAGCCTACAGCTGCCGAGCTGGTGCCCTTCAGTTGGGCACTGGTTTCTCATACAGAAACTACAGGTTTTTTTAATCTCCTAAATATGTCACCACAATCGCTGTGGCCAGAATCCACCTGGGCATGCGTGCTGATGCGGTTAAGTAATTGAGAGCGCCAAACACATCCTGGCTGCTCTCAGCCAAACAACATGCCAGCTCCTGCAGCCACATGGTGAGCTCAGAAACTTGGCTTTCATTTTTAGAAGAGCTGTGTTTGGTTTCCCAGGTGGTGGGGAAAGCTTGAAAATACAAACAGTGTGTGTGCCTTTGATGCTGCCAACTCATGAGGCAGTACCTCCAAGGGGGGTGATCAGCCTCATTCCTCTTCACTTGGAAACCTGCTGCCACCTGAGGGAGGTGGGGCCGTGGGAGCCCCATGCGGGATGTGCCTCCGGCCCTGAATGGCCGTAATTTTGTCCCTGCTGCCACTTCTGCTTGGCTCAGGAGCAAACTTTCCCAGCATGTGGGAAGCCAGTGCAGGCACTGACAACTGTTCTGGGAAGCTGAATGGGTGAACCTTGGCTCTGGATGCATCGTGTTTCAGCCAGTTACAGCTGCAGAGCATGGTGGGAAATCACTCTGACCCAGTTACAGCCCTGGTCTACTGTTTAATCTCTTTTCCAGAGGGTCCTCCAGCAAGTGCCTGCTCTGACAAACCGACCAGGCTTCAACGCAGAGGAGAGAAAATAACTCCCCAAACACACATTTGGTCAAACTCTTGCAGACATGGGGCCTAATCCTGCAGAGTGGCCTCTACTCCGTTCGTGTCAGTGAGGGGTAACGTGGTATTTAACGTGTGTCACTAATTGCTCGGTAGGATCAGGTTGTATGTGAGCTGTTGGTGGTCATTGTAAGGCTTTAAAGCTGTAGCAGCCCCCTATTGCTGCTACCGCCTCGCAGTTGAGGCTGCACTGAAGATTGGCCATCCGAAGTCTGTCATTGGCCATCTGGGCTGTTTGAACAACTTTTTTATTTTCCTTTTCCCCTCCAAGGCTGTTATGTTCTGGGTCGTGGACAGTTTGATCATGAGGAAATATAAGCAGGCGGACAGCCTCGAAGGCAGCAGGTCCATAGAAAACCCCGTGAGGAATGAAGAATCCCAGGTAAGCCCAGAGAATGTGCCGTGGGCAGATGTGGACAGACAGCCAACCCGAAGTCAAATGAACACCACTAATTGTGACTGCAGTGGGTAGCAATGACACAAGGCAGGTGATCTGAATTTAGAGCTGGCTGTGCCACAGAGCCGTGTCTGCCTTCCCCTTGGCAGACACGCTGCGCGCTGGGATTCTCGCTGAGCGCTCCCTTGTTAATGCTGCAGAAACGGGAGCACTGACCGAGTCTTGAGCCGCTTCACCCCAGGGAAGCGGCTCTCCCAGCTACCATGGACAAGCCTTGAGATGCTGGGAGTGTCTGACTCCCTCAGGTCTGCTCTCTGACACTAGGGAGTGGGTGAGCGTATGAAAGCGTCTGCACCAGAAATGCCAGGAGGGAAAAGGTGGCAAGAGCTCTAGACCCTAGGAAAGCTCTACAGAGCGGCTACATTTGGAAAGGACGGGGCGGCCAACCTGAGCCTGAGAAGGAGCCAGAATTTACCACTGGACATTGCCAAAGAGCCACAGTGATACGTCAGCAGCCCCCCATCCGCTCCCCAGCGCCTCCCGCCTGCTGGCAGCCCCCACCAATCAGCACCTACTCCTCCCTCCCACCGCAATCAGCTGTTTCACATGCACAGGAGGGGGAGGAGCGAGGGCATAACAGGGGAAGGGGCAGGGACCTTGGGGGAAGGGGTGGAGTGGGGGCAGGGCCTGGGGCAGAGCCGGGGGGTTGAGCAGTGAGCACCCCCCAGCACATGGGAAAGCTAGCATCTATAGCTCCAGCCCCGGAATCCGTGCCTAGGTAAGGAGGCGCATATTAACCTCTGAAGAGCCACATGCAGTTCAGGAGCTACAGGTTGGCCACCCCTGGAAAAGAACTTAAAATGGTATCGCCCCTCTCAGTATTGGGAGCGGCAGCATGGGCTGGTGGACAGGGAGTTGGAGACCTGGTTTCTATTCCCAACTCTGCCACTGCCAAGCTCTAACCTGGAAAGTTACTTCACTTCCTCAGCTCCCCTCCCACTCTGGTGTCTCTGTTTAGACAGGGACTCCTAGATGGTTGTACAGTACCTAGCACAATGGAACCTTGATTGCAGTTCGGGCCCTCTAGGCACAGCCATGTCGAAAGCAATAAATATCCAGTATCTGATCAGTAGGTTTCCTCCGGCACTACCGGTGTTATCCACTGACACCATACACATACTATACTCGGCCATGCCTACATTACACCAGCTATGGAAAACTAAGCTGGATTCTTGTCTACTTCATGCACCATCAACAGACTAGTCCAATCAGTAAGGACAGCTGAATGCCGTGACAGGGCGTGGCTCGATATTTTTCCAGATTCTGGGTTGAATTAATGGCATGAAAAATCATTCTTAATTTGTGACTCGAGCAAATGTCGTATGAAGTCCATTGAGAACCAACAGAATTCCAGCAGGTGTCGCTTCTGACTCCTTTGGGGCCGTGTCTAGTTAACATGTTTAAAGTTGGAGTAAGAAGGAATTTTTTTCTTGCTAATGTCTCGTCTTTTGTTGAATTTTGGAGGAAAACATGCTTGGGGGAATCAGAGTTTGCCAGGTGTCTTTGTTTCTCAGCAAGCAAACTGCCAGTTAACTCTGGCGTGAGTCACCCTCAGTATATATTTGGGTTAGTTGGATGCTTTAAGTCCAAAGGAAAAAAACATTGTTATGTTACGGGCAGATTTTGTTCTCATTGTTTGCTAACACAACAGAGTTCACCGGACACATGTCACATCCATGTCTGTGCTTGGGTTTTGGGCAAAGGCCATAATCTAATTGGATCTAATTCTGTTCTTCCCTCCCTCCATCCTATTTCAAAATGCTACACATACAAATTCTGATTTCCTGCTGTTCATTGGCAAGACCCACTAGACTGAAAAGGAGTTCAGCAGTTACAGGCTAGCTTCTGAAATAGCTCCTTCTTGGTGGAATTAAATACTCCTGGAGAAAAGGGGGAAGAAGCAGAACCGAAATAATACGAGGTATTTCCCGTTCTCCTTACAGAATAACTTTCATCTCCAGTACCCATTAGATTTACTTCCCTCATGGCTTTAATCAGAGCACATCTTCTAGTAAGTGTAACACGTGTCTGATGCAGAAACTAGGGACTGCTAATCCCATGGCCATAACTACCCGTCTTTGGCTTCTGCACTGAAATATACACTGTGAAGAAGAATGTTCTTAATTGGTATTGATGCCATTTACATAACTTCAAGCCAGAATTCTTGCAGTGCTTGTGTATCTGATAAGCTACCACTCCTAAAGGGCGATATGACGTTAGTGGATTCCTTCCTCTTATGGGACCGACAAAGTAGAGACAGATGTTAACAGCTGGACAGCCAAGAAATGAGTCATGCACATCCTGGTACAGCAGAGCTGGCCTCGTTCTCTGAATGGGAGCTCTCTGAGTTATGGTGTGTTCCAAAACCTCTGAACCTTGCATTCCGGGGATTTCCAAAAATGGGGAGCCCGTTCTTGAAAGCAGATACCGTTTATATTTCATAGGTGTTGAAAGGCAAGTTCAGCCAGGTGAGGCCTGCTCTGAACAGTTCTTGCACCAGTTTAACTATCTTGGTTAGGGGTGCCGTGTTTGTCTTTTGTTTTGTTTAACCACTATAGTGAAAAGCGGTACCCAAAACTGTAGACAAGCCTGTAGAGATCCCACATGCACAAAACTGCTAATTACTCTAAATTCTACCCAGCCAGAGCCAATTAATGCTTCTCTGGTTATGGCATGATCTTGGCCTCGTCGTAGTGGTTGATACTCAGGAGTGCCATCTCCTCCAGTCTCATTTAGCAGGGATGGCTGTGAACCCGTAACGTCTTTCATAATGGGTGGACGCAGGTGCTACTTGTCCTGTTTTTGCAAGTTTGAAGCTATGTCCAAACACAGAAGTTGCACCAGTTTAAAGTTGTGTTTAAACTGTAACTTCTGTGCATAGTGGAGACCTGATCTCTTTTCAGCTGAGATCGGATCGTAACCCTCCCACAAACAGCCCAACTAATCCTTTTATTTTACAGCAAAACTTTGGAGCCTCTGAGATCCCCTTTCACCTTCATGTAGCATCAACAGCAATACAGTAGCACAGTGTGTCCCTGTAGCATGCAGACACAACTATATGGTAGCCATTCCATCTGGGACTCAATACCCAGTAGTTGTTGTTGTTGCCAGTCGCATGTGGAAATATACCATGCCATCAGTCTTGCTGTGCTGAGGAATGAACAGAGCACCATAAAACTCTTTTTGGCAACCTGTTCCGGTTCAGGCTAGTCTATAAAGAAGCCCGCTATCCAAATCTCTAGAAGTCAGGAAAGATCCTGTTCTCTAACCCATCTTCTTGCCAATGCAGTATTTCTCCTTATAGCCCATTTTTCTAATGTTCTGACCAGTCTAGCTTTAAATGTTCCAAACAACAGGCTTCCATTAATAGACCTCCCTGCTGGGAAGGCTTTTTTCTGCTATTTAGCCTAAGCTTTCCCTTAGCATCTCCCATCTTATTGTTTATATCTTTTGAATATTTGACTTACCATCTCCCTCTCCTCCCACTCCTCTCACTTTGTTGTTACTCAGCAAAACTTTTTTTAGTTTTACCTCTTGTGAGAAAAGAGTCAGTTAACTTGTGTTGCTTGACTTGGAGCGTCCTCTCTGGTGTGAAGTGGAGTTACGCCAGGGATTGGTTCATCCCTGTATTTGTAGTGTTCTCTTACTGGAACTTTATATGGGGATTGTTGCCTTCCTGCTGTGTCACAGAAGTGGGGATCTTCACAGAAAATCCGTGACTTCTCTCTCTTCTTTCTTGGTCTCCATGAAACTTCCATACAGCCACTTGCCATGTGACATCCTATCTGTACAATCATAGAAGATTAGGGTTGAAAGAGACCTCAGGAGGTATCTAGTCCAACCCCTCGCTCAAAGCGGGAACAACCCCAGCTATATCATCCCAGCCAGGGCTTTGTCAAGCTTAAAAACCTCTAAGGATGGAGATTCCTAGGTAACCCATTCAGGTGCTTCACTGCCCTCCTAGTGAAATAGTCTTTCCTAATATCCAACCTAGACCTCCCACAGTGCAACTTGAGACCATTGCTCCTTGTCCTGTCATCTGCCACCACTGAGAACAGCCGAGCTCCAGCCTCTTTGGAACCCCCCTGCAGGTAGATGAAGGCTGCTGTCAAATCCCCCCTCGTTCTTCTCTTCTGAAGACTAAATAAGCCAAGTTCCTTCAGCCGCTCCTCATAAGTCATGTGACCCAACCCCCTAATCATTTTCATTGCCCTCTTCTGTACTCTCTCCAATTTGTCCACATCCTAACAATATCACAAGTCACCCTTTAAACGGTAGATAAAATGACGACCCACCTGGCAAGTCTAATTGCCCAAGCCACAAAGCTGGGGTGGCCGAAATCCAAGATCAGAGGCTGGAAATGGGGATTTGGTTGAGATCCATCCCTATTAATTGACTCATTTGCTCTCCTGATTGTTCAATAAGGAGAATTTTCTCCCTCCCTGCTATGTTATTAATCTCCCTCCTTTCAGGTGCCTACGTATCTCTATGCTTGGCAGGGTTGCTCATGCTAAAGTGCCTGGAGTTTATCAGAGTTCATCAGGCCTGTCTAGCAGCAGGCGCCGACAACTCCCCGTCACGTTGCTTACTTGAATTTCAACCGATCTTCACAATAAAGGGATTCATTCTTTTCACCTGGGCTTGGAATCCGCTCGTGTTAGAAAATGGGTCCCTGTTTTAACCTAGTCTTAAAACCAGCGCTACCTATGGCTGCACCAGCTGTTTTTTACAGGGCTGCTTTATTTATATGTGAGGGGAGGAATAGCTCAGTGGTTTGCACATTGGCCTGCTAAACCCAGCGTTGTGAGTTCAATACTTGGGGGCGCCATTTAGGGATCTGGGGCAAAAATCTATCAGGGGTGGTACTTGGTCCTGCTGTGAAGGCAGGAGATTGGACTTGATGACCTTTCAAGGCCCCGTCCACTTCTATGAAACAGGCATATCTCCATATTATTGCTTGGGATGCCCCATGCTGTGAAGGTACCTAGCAGAGATGCAATCCCACTGTTTGATAGGAGACCGTGAGTAGCTGGCCAGCCCAGAGCCCAATCTTCCATCTCGTTCACACATATGGGGGGGGGGGGGGTTAAGGCGGGGCCCGCTTTCTCACTCTTGAGCTATAGATGTGAAGTGAGGCGACATAGGGCTTTGTGTAAGGTGGAGTGAGGGCTGTGGTTTTGGCCAAAACCAGCACTTACAGGGTGGGATTTTTGTCCTTTTGATGGGGAATCTATTAAAATTTCCTTCTGGTCTAGTCTTAAACCCCAAATCTAGCTTCCAGGACAGGCTTTTTTCCCTCAGCCCCTTGCGCAGTTCTCTCCCTTCCCATCTAACTGCCAGTCTGATCTGCACTAATGTTTGCCTGAATTGTTGCACGTTGAGTTGCAGGTAGGGTGACCATACGTCCTGTTTTGGCCGGGACAGTCCCTTTTTAAAGCCCTGTCCTGGCCATCTTGACTTCTTTCCCCCCCCCCCCCCCCCAAAAAAAAAAAGTGGACATTTGTCCCGTTTGTTCTTGCTGACTTAGTCAACGGGATAAATGCCCACTTTTGCCAAAAAAAAAAGAAGTGGGATGCAGTGTGGAGGAATGTGTGGGGAGGGAGGGGCAAGTGGAGATGCCAGCCCTGCTCGTGGGGTGCGGGAGGGGCAGGGCTGGGGTAGTGTTCCAGCATGTGGGGGGCTGGCAGGTTTCCAGTGACCGGGCAACGGCCCCTTGTGGGGGTGGGAGTTTGGGCAAGTGGCTGGGGGTGTCCCGTTCTCCCTTTGGAAAATATGGTCACCCTCATTGCACAAGAGCTGAGGAAATGCAGGCTGAAATGAAGGCTCCTTGTTCTCCTGCCTCAGCTGGAGTCTGTTGTGACCGTAAACCACAGACCATGTCAATGGCACCACTGTCTTCCCCAGTCCGTGAAAACCAGTAGCATTTTCAAAGCCCTTAACGGGTCCTTTGATCTCTCTGGGTCTGGGGCTTTTACCCATGGGCAGAAAGCAGATTTAAAAAACAGGAATACGTGTTTGTCTGTCCTTATTTTCACATTTTCAGGTTTGTCTTTGTGACCACTGCTCGCAAGGACCCTTACTGTCCCGATGACACGTGCACGGGTTAATTTGGGGGTTGGAGTAGGGAACCTGTGTCGTTAGGCTAATGCACCAGCCTTTCTTAACTGGCTACATAAATCAGCAAAATTGGCAGACACATAAATTAGACTCTGATTAACATAGCATGGGTATTGCAGATCAGAACTGAGGTATCTAGTTGGGTGAGGAATGAGTTGCCAATCTTTCACAAGCACAAAATTCACTTCGACTTCTTAAAACAGACTACGTTTTTGGGTTGTCTAAAGCATTGTAACATCAGAGATGAGCAAGTTCTAAAGTAGCTCCGATTCCACCTATCTCATGGGGGAAATGGATTTATCAGCTTTCTTCTTATTGCTGGATATGACTGCACGTCACACTCTTTTCTTTCTGCATGCTCTAGCCTTGGGATAGATCAATGATATGGAGAATCTGAGTTCAGGTTCACTGCATCTGTCATTATCCAGCCTGCTGTCTACAACAAAACGGACTGGCAGAGTATGCCTGCAGCTGTGACCCGATGCTCTTGAGGTCATAGTAGGTGAAGCGGCAGAGTTTTAAACATCTACAAATCCGTTGTCCCTTGCTTTTGACTAGAGGCCTGTATTGGGATATGTAAATTACCCTGGGCATATCTATTGTGTAAATATTGGCACTCAGATGGAACCCTGGAACAACAGAGTCCAGCTGATGGGAAGTGTGTTCTGTACAGGATGTAGCTCGGAGGTGTTTTTTAAGTTACAATGCAAAAGAAGTATTGAACTGTGTTTGGGGAGGGGAAAGGAATGAAAGCAGTCAAGCGAATGTACACGTATGGTGGGGATGTTCATTTCCTTCTCAACTCTCTGGCACTTGAGTATAAAGAGGCACACGCTAGGCAAGCCCAGATTGTAAGAGTAGACGTGAGAATATTGGTGAATCACTGAGGCACAAGACCAGGATGGCACGGTGACCGAGGGGTTGGGAAACCATGGTGCCGTTCCCAGCTCTGCCACTGACTTGCTGTGGCTCGATGCCTCCCCTGTCTAGACTGAAAGCTCTTTGGAGCAGGAATTCTTTCTGACCCTTTGTTTGTCTTACTAGTGCTTTTAGCCCAGTGGGCCCCCTCACCACTGCTGTAACACAACCAGTGCAACTGTCAAGGACAAGCTTGTGTTGAAGTATCACCTCTCCTTAAGGGTCTGTCTACACAACAGAAGCGTGCACAGATTAGCCTGAGAGAGTCAGCTTGAATCCAGCTTGGGCAGATGACAATAGCAGGGAAAACAGCAGAGCGGGCTGGACCCTGGGTACATACCCACCTTGCTAGCCCACTCCAAGCCCACCCTGTGCTGTTTCCGCCATTATATTACTCACTAGCCCAGGGATCAGCACCTTTGACATCAGGGAAAGCCGCTGGCGGGCCGGGACGGTTTGTTTACCTGCAGTGTCTGCAGGTTCGGCTGATCGCAGCTTCCACTGGCTGCAGTTTGTTGTTCCAGGCCAATGGGGGCTGCAGGACGCGGCGTGGGCTGAGGGATGTGCTGGCCGCCGCTTCCCACAGCCCCCATTGGCCTGGAATGGCGAACCACGGCCAGTGAGAGCTGCGATTGGCCGACCCTGTGGATACTGCAGGTAAACAAACCGTCCCAGCCCGCCAGCAGATTTCTCTGACGGGCCGCGTGCCCTGCACTGGTCTATCAGCTAATGCCCATGAACAGCTTTAACTGTGTACTGTACCCTAAGAAGGATCAACGTCTTGGTTCCAAATAGCACCTGAACAACAAGCCATTTCCCTTTATTTTCTACTTGTCTCAGGTTGTTATAAAAGCCAAAGGTGACCTGACAGCATCTCTTAAATATTGCTGGTTTTTCCACGTATTGCTGGAGATGTCATAAAATGTGTGAATCGGGATGGGCTGTGTGGGCCTCTCTAATCCCTTTGAAGAGGTTGATTCATTGCAGCAGTTTGTTTTTCCTGTTTAGCCCTCCTGTTGCTGTGGTTACTGGCTCCACGGTGCCGCCTAAATGATAACGAACGAAGGGTGTGTTCCTTTGTTATGACAGTGCACCGGGGTCATGCAATTTATGTCCCCCATGATGTCTGGGTCCAGGACCGGGGAAGAGGCCTTCTTAATAGTCTGTCATCTGCCAGGTTTTTGTCTGTTGCATTTAAAACATTCCGGCCAAACAAAGCATGAGCAAATTCTCCCTTGATACGGGCATTTCATAAAACCAGCATATTTTATACTGCATCGCTAATGCAGTGTGTCAGGAAACATTCCAGAGAGCCAAATTACACGCTTCATAACCAGCATAAAAATGCAGGCTGTGATATTGTTAGATCTCTCGAGCTGAGTAGGGACAGGCCAGATGGGAGACCTCCAGTAAGGTGATACAGGAAGCTGTGTTTTTTAGGAGCTGGTGCTCGTCTCACTGAGCCAACTCTCAACTAGCGCAGCGTGGTCTGGACTGTGCCACTGGAGGGGCCGTCTTTTAGAGAAGTAAACCTGAAGCTGTCAGAATCTCAGACATACACGCTTTATGTGAAGGCTAGGACTCTAACAGGGTTTAAAAGAGAACTGGATAAATTCATGGAGGTTGAGTCCATTAATGGCTATTAGCCAGGATGGGTAAGGAATGGTGTCCCTAGCCTCTGTTTGTCAGAGGGTGGAGATGGACAGCAGGAGAAGGATCACTTGATCATTGCCTGTTAGGTTCACTCCCTCTGGAGCACCTGGCATTGGCCACTGTCATTAGACAGGATACTGGGCTGGATGGACCTTTGGTCTGACCTAGTACGGCCATTCTTATGTTCTTACCCAGGAATCAACAGGGCCCTGGGACCTGGCCATATTTCCGTAGGGGTAAGCTACATTGTCTGCTTAAACTCCCGTGCAGTTTCAACTGGTTGAAATATTCGCCTTCTCTTCTATCCTTAACTGTTGCTGACAGGGCCGGCTCCAGCTTTTTTGCCGCCCCAAGTGGCAAAGCAAAAAAAAAAAAAAAAAAAGCCGCTATTGGCAGCACTTCAGCGGCAGCTCTACTGTGCCACTTCATTCTTCGGCAGCAATTCGGCGGCGGGTCCTTCCCTCCAAGAGGACTGAGGGACCTGCCACCGAATTGCCGCCAAAGACCCGGACATGCTGCCCCTTTCCATTGGCTGCCCCACGCACCTGCTTCCTTCACTGTTGCCTGGAGCCGGCCCTGGTTGCTGGGTGCTGTTAAAAAGTTGTAGCCTCCCCCCAGAGGTGGCTGCACTTTAGTGGTTAATTAAGTAACTCAACATAAGCGACTTTGGCAGGTGCAGAAGACGACAATGGCAGGCCAATGAGATGTGGTGTCTGCGAATCAGAAGCAAGCAGGCTCATCTGTCATTTTTCTGTGCTTCATTGAATTAGTGGTGATGGAGTCCAACAGTTTTCTTGTACTACCCTGAATAAACATTGGTTAACTTTGATTTTCTGTTTTCAAGAATGATGTATATTATATTGCAATAGCACCTAGAGGCCTTAACCCCACTGTGCCAGGCACTGGACAAACGGAATGAAGAACATTTCTTTGCTTCGAAGAGTTTACAGTGTAAAGACGAAGTCTTTATAGTGGGTTGGGGAAACGACCAAGCAAACCAAGGTGGGAGGAGGTCAGGGTACAATAAAAAATATAGTTTAACATAGGTGGGCATAATTCATAGCAGAAACCACTTAGCCAGCCAGCTGGCGAGCTGACCGATCCGACTTCTGCTGTTCAGCTGACACTTAATTTGGAACACGCCTCTATTCAAGCTGCAAACAGCATGGGATGCCCTGCCCACACCTACCCCCCGGGGTAACTAAATGCTTAGCTCTGTAAGGAGAGCGTTTGGTTGAGGAGGGTCTGAGTTTAGATTTTGCTGAGTCTGTACTTGATTGAGGAGGAATAGGCATCGTGGCCAACTCCTGTATCAAACTTAGGGTAGTTTTGTTTGCTCACTGGCATATCTTTATCCTTCAGAGCAGTGCTGTTCTGGGACATGTTACCGAAGGTATGTCCTATTAAAAGGCACTAAGAGGTATGAGATCTCCAGCCAAACAGATGCTCTAACCACTGAGCAATGGGTCTCTGTCAAGAGTTGAATTGTTCTTGTTCTTCCTTTAGGCGTTGCTCTGTCCTGACTTGGATTTTGATTGGTCTGAAAGTGGTGAAGACATCTCAGGACTCCAAGGACCCAGCCAGAAAATGAGACAGCCAGGCTATCAAGTGGTACTTTAATAGCAACTTCAAACTGAGCCAAATGGAGAGAGTGCCAACCAAGAAAACAGCAATAGAGACTTTGGTAGAAAACTGGATTTTGATCTGATGTTAGAAGGTGGGGTGGGAATGCTCGTTTATTGACAGTTAAATGGAGATCACATGCTGGGACTAGCCAGATCTATCCTTTGCAGTTATTTTCCTGATGGCGGTTCTGTACCTTCTGCATTCTTGTTGCTCAGTGTGGTGGCTGGCTCCACATACACCATTAACTCCTGCTGTACCTGTATCTGTCTCTAAACTGGACACTCCTAATCATATCATGGTTAGGACTGTGGAGTTATATTTCTGTGGCTGGCCAGCTGGCTGTAGAGCTTGTTAGGATGGTAGCATAAGTCAAAATACCAGATCTTTTAATACGATTTATGATTTATCCTGTACTAACTGTACTGTGACACTTTCTGTATGCACAGCTTGCTCGTAAATAACTCACTTGTAAAAAGTATTTAAAAATGTCTTTGGGGGTTGGACTGATCATTCCACTGAATCTGACTTTTGTACTGTTTTATAGGGATTGCAATAAAAGTTTGACTTAAAGTTGCTTCATCTTTTGGACTGTGTTCCCGTGCTTGATGTTTTGCAAAGAGAGGATGTTACAAATGAGATGGCTCCATTCTAAACTCTCAATTGCAGGGACTTGTCGCTTGCTTTGCATTGCCATATCCGAACTGTCCTGGCCTGACCTGGCCCAGAAGTTAATCTGATTAAAAATCTATGCAGTCACTTGGGTTAATGACGTGGGGAAAAGCTGTTTTTCTAAAGCCAAAATTTTCAAAAATCGATGTCTAAAGTGATCTCTAAAATAAAGCCTTATTTAAACAGGAAAGTCCATCTGTGCAGGAGACAGCTTTCCCAGGGGTCAGTCTAACAGCTGTAGAACAAACTCCCTCAGGAAGGACCTACGCACTGGCCCAAACCTTGCCACCTTCTGCTCCAAATGCAAGGCACCCTTCAGCCTACCAGGAACACAGATCAGCATGTGCACCCTACCAAAACATTCCATTGCATGCACAATTCTCCCCCACAGGAGAGGAAGAGAGAATGAACCACACATGACTGATATTAATCAAGTTGCTTAATGCATAACTGGAAGGCATTCAGATTCTACAGTAATCCAAGCATCCTAGAAGTGTAGGACAGGAAGGGACCTTGAGAGGTCATCTAGTCCAGTCTCCTGCACTCAAGGCAGGACCACGTAATAATGGGTGGTATAAGAATAGAAATATTTATGCTGCTGAAAAAAATTTGTGATCCAAAACCCATTGACTTCAAGGGCTTCAAATCACACCATACACACATTGGATGAGAAGCTTCTCAAAATGCACCCACCTGCAGAGCCAAGTAACTTCACTGGGAGCTATCTAGTGCTCAGCCCTTTGAGTTATAGGTCAATTAGGGATTGTCTAAATGAGTACTTGGTTCAGAGCAAGCTGGGTGGAGCCTGTGGTCATGTACTAACAGTTCCCTGGTGCATGTTAATCTATCTCATTAGATTAAAGGGCACTTGGGAACTGGATAAGAGCATAAATTAAATATAACAGAAATATATCAGAGGGATTCATTATTTCAGCAGAGAGTTATAATGTGGACACGAGGGAAAGGCGGATATAAATTGTCAAAATGAAATTTAGGCTTGAAGATTGAGGAAGGTTTCTAAGAGGTGTTCTAACATCAGAGGAGTGCAATTCTGGAGAGGAAAGGAAAAACAGGAGCGAAGGAATGACTTTTAAGATTAAGCTAGATAGATAAGTATATATGGAGGAGATGGTATGATAGGATTCAATGGCTTAGCAATTGCCACAAGCCACACTGGTGGTCAATACAATGGGTCAATGATAGGGATATTGCCTTTTTTTTCTGAGAGGTATGGCTGCATGTCCCGCATGGCATGCTCGGGTTCACTTGACCCATATTTTTGGGAGGAATGAATTTTCATCCAGGGTAGATTGGCAGTGGCCCTGTTTGTTTTTCTCCTCTCATGGGGGGGGGGTCGCTTGCTTAAGGAGTGGGTGGATCGGCTTATGTGGCCTGCATCTTGCAGGAGGTCAGACTAGATGATCATAATGGTCCCTTCTGATCTCGAATTCTATGATTCTATGAACTGGGGTGCAGCAGCAGTGTCCAAATGAGAACTTCGTGCATGGCAGGGTAGCGGTAGATTTACACCTCAGCTTGTGGCAAACTCAGCCTTCATTTATGCAAGCCCTTCTGTAGAAGCATAAATAAGGATTTTGGAACCTTTCTTTAAAATGTTTTGCCCCAAGAGGATGTGAAGAATTTGTAAACTCTGCTGCTAGATACAAACCCCAAGGATCGCGTAGCCTTCACCGAACAAGCCGTGCTTGGCTAAATTTGAAACAAGGGGTTACGAATGGAGCCATGCACAGTATTCCAAACGTCTTGAAATGGGAAGCTTTTTGAATTTCCTACTAACATGATTCAAATGATCCATTTTTTTTCTTATCCAACTGTACTGCTTTAGGAACAAACCCTCAAGCATTGGCCGTTCTAAATGGCTTGGCCGGCCGGGTATTTGTGAGGGTGAGTAAAATCAAAGTTTCACACCCCTCAGTGGGAAACTTGCACTTGGGTGGCTAAGTTGGCAAAAAAGCCCAATTTCTGGGCTGCAGAAGGGCCTGGACCAAGACTTTACAAACATTTCATGTCACTCATTAAATAAGAATGGGTGAAAACAGCCCAATGTTGAAAAGGCCAGGCCCCTGTGCTTCCCCCCATGTTCTTTTAAAGTCTGCGCTGCATGCAAGGTAAAATACCTGCCCATGTCTTCAGCCATGGGACTTCCCAGGATGTGCAGTGTCACAGGTGAAAGACAACCTGCAGCTGATAGGTGGGTATGTCACTGGGAGAACTAGGATACAGGTGCCTCCCTTTTGCCCCCTGCCCCCACCAAGTGGCCTTGGGGGAGCCAGAGGCTCTAGCCGCAGGGGCAGAAGCAGGGACCCCTGGATGTTCCTGCCAGAACCGCAGAATGTTCTGACTTTCTGTGCCCTCAGGCCAACTATCTCAGCCCTCAGGAGACCAGACTGTTCTGTGCCACAGGCAGAGAATAGGGGCGACCGATGTGCACGAGTGGCAGGGAAATAGTGAGAGATACCCAGACACCGGGGTGTCTTTCAGAAGCTCTCGATTCAGAGGAGAATCTAGGACTTGCAATCGGTGCTATCCTAGGGTCCCATCCTGCTCCACTTAAATTTCTGTCAGCTCTGAGCACCTCAATCATTGTATAGAAAACAATTTTGAAAAAATCCACCTCACTGCACCAGCTCCTCTCCCTGGGTGGAGGTTAGTCACGTCACCTGTGGCACTACTGCAAGGCACTAAGATACTTTATGGTGATAAGTGGTAGAAGAACCTGTATAGACTAGAACACCTCTGGGGAGCAGGGAAGTACCGTTATGCTCATCTTGCAGATAGCGTCTCTGTCTCGGCTTCCCAAAGGACTTGCCTGAGGGCGCTGAGGAAGTTTGTTGGAGCTGGGCCTTGAAGAGGTCTCCCATGTCTGGGGCTAGTTCCCTAACCACTGAACCAACCTTCCACCACTCAAGGGCAAGACTGACATCTATTGTTTGTATCTCTCTCTAAGCCAGAGGCTGCTACTGATTTTTTAAGCATCTACATTGAAGTCACAAAGGACATTGTAACCAACCACCTGAGATTTGGTGCAGCTGCTTCTTCCCTGATCCAGCAACATAAAAGACATGTACAACCTTAGTCTCATAACAGGTTCAACCAAGTGTCTGCTGCTTCACACCAAATAAAAACATCACCTGCATGCTCACTGTAAAGAATATTTATTGTGAAACGTGATAACTGGATCCGCACTGACCGAATCTCAACTGTGCTGTTGTAAGTGCTTCCTATAGCTACGGGATGTTCATCCTTTTGGGGTCAACTGATATAGTATGTCCATAATGGGGTGGGGGAGGCGTGTGATGCACTCGAAGCTTTAGCAATACAGATTTATCTACAGAAAGGGAGCAGAAGGGTGTGTTCAATGGAATAAAACCCTACACCTGCCCTAACTAAACTGCCCTCGAAGGGAACGGGTGTTTGAACAGGTCAGCACCATGTAGAAAACACAAACCCTGCCTCTAAAGAGCTGAAATATGGGTGCGGGGAGGTGGAAAGTGCGAACCCAGGGAAATCCCGTGGCAATAACCACAGTCCAAAGGTGTCTGATGAGTTCAGGAATGTTTCTTAGGTGACCAACATCCAGGTCGCTTGCTGCAATTAAAATAGTCAAGTCAGTGCAGGAGTCAGTCAACTGTGGTTTGTCACCATACGTTTTCAGGGTAAGCAGCCAGTTTAACTGGCACAATTTCCCAGCCTCTGCAAGATTCCCCTCCCCGTAGCATTTCCTGATCATGGGTGCTACACTGGTGCTGGCTAAGCTTAGCCTTGTTTAGCCATGGCCTGCTAACCAACGCTGTGCTTACTGCTTAGGAGAAAGGCAGCACCCAACACGCTTCCGCAGTGTCTGCCAATTGCTCTTTTGAGAGGATTGTTTCCTGAGAGCACCATGCCTAGCGCGGTAGCCTCAGAACATGTCTACACTAGGGCTTTATGGGACTCCCAGGTTACTATACTGGCCAAGTACTATGGTGTGGACACAGCTATACTGAGCACGGGTGTGTACTTGGCACGGTTCACCCCGTCCCTGTCACCTGTCTCTTTTGCGGTGTGAAGGAGACCCTGGCGCACATAGACCTGGAGTGCGCCGGGTTGCAGCCCCTGTTCCGGCTCCTCCTGACCATCCTTTTACCTTCCTGGCTGCACTTTTCCCCTCACCTTTTCATATACTCACACCCTATCCGTGGCCCCACAGAGTCGCGGGACCTCCTCGTCAACCACCTCCTGGCGATGGCCAATGTATAAAACCAGGGCAAGGAGGTTGGCTGAGGGGGTTTCCTGAGACTGTGGGGCCCATTTCCGATCCTGCCTTTGCTCATGTATCTGGGCAAAGTTCCTCTGGGCGGCTTCCGCTGGATCCCTTGACACCTTTGAGGAGCAGTGGGCGCTGTCCGGGCTTCTCTGCTCGGTATCCCCTTTGACCTTTGTTTGACCCTTTGACCTTCGCACCTGCCCCTGTTACATTTTTGGTTGTCCCCTGTAATTATTTGAGTTCCTGGACCTTGTGGATCCTCCCCTAAGGCTGGGGGAGGGTCCTTTAGCAATGGGTGGGCTCGTGCCCACCCAATTCCCAGAACCCAATAGGACCAGTGTAGTAAAGCCACCCTCCAGGAGTGAAACAAACTACCCTAGTAAACGCAGTTTTGCTGGTATAGCTCTGGCTATGCTATAGGCTTCTGTCGACGCAGCCACATCAGTCAGGGATCACCCCCCTCACGTCCCTTACTGACAGATCTATGCTGGCCAAAGTCTGATTCAAATTTCTCTGCAAAGCACTCTCAGAATTTTGGCAGCAGCGCTGCATTTGAGGTACCTTAGTGGGGCTTTACATGGGAAGCTCTAATGGTATCGTTCCCTGCAACAAGCAAGAAAATTCACTAAAACATGAGATTGAACTGAGCAATGCTGCTAGCTCAATGCTTCTTCCCAATACAGCGTTAGGGAGTAGTGGTTTCTACATGGACAAGGATGCTGTGGGTGAAAGATGTCCTAGACTCCAGATGTGATTATAATGTTTAAATATACAAATATCAGCTCTGAGTTAGTCTATTTCTCCTAGGCCAAAGCAGTTCTTCAGTGCTCTAACACCTGGATATCATTGGCTGCTTAAGGTGCTTTCACCCCTTCCCTTTGAGCCCCTGGGGAGATACAGTAAACTTTAGTTCAGTTCTGGCCGCCCGTGCACATATGTCTTCATGTCTGCTGACGTCCTCTCTAGCAGACTTTTCTAATAAGGGCTCTCCCTGGAGGTTGATGCACAGCATTATTAAATGATGTCTCGCTTTAAAATAGATCAGTCTCTACATTTTGGGTTGGCAAAATCCTCTTGAGTGGCCTCTCAGCTTTCACACACCTGCGTGAGTATCTGTTTAACAGCCCATTTCACACCCTCGTGTCGCCAATCACCTTCGTTGCACAGAAGCAGCGACGAGGAGTGTCAGATGAGAAGCATTTGGGGATCGGGAATGGCTAAAGCTCACATGCCACCATACCACTCATCCCCTTTTACCTGGGCCCCGACTGTAACAGTTATGTGAGGTTTGTATTTCAGTACAAGAGCTGGGACTGTTTTGTGGTCAATGGATTTGGAGCCTGGCTGACTGTTCCTATCCAGAGAATTTAACGAAGCTTCTATTAAATAGAATGGGTGCTGAGTGCTATGATCAAGCAGATGTGGTGTGGGTTGGAGCCGCCTTCCTTTCTGAGACAGGAGAGACCATGGATTGAAACATTTAATCAAGATGCTACAAGGGGTGGAAGTTACACCACCGCTATCACTGTTCTGGGCTGTAACTGCTTTTTTTAGGCTGTTCCCATACTCTAACAGCAAGACGCCTCATGAGGGTGTGTATCACTAATGAGCCTCTCTGGTGGCTAGAGGTTCCCACTGTCACACCTAACACCACATTCAACAGGTGTCTGGATAGCCACGAAACCAACGCCCTGCTGTGACTCACTGGGTCTGTGTTGTTCATTAACCCTCTCGTGACCGTGGGCTTTCCTTTGTGGGATGCTTTCCCTAAAAGCACATCTGCAGCAGGTACCTCATGTCATGTTATCCCACCAAAGGAAGGGTTATGTTGTATGACTTATCTCTGACCTTAGCCAGACACTGGTGGGTATTGTACAGATCCACCGGGGCATTTAGTTTTACACATGTATCTTTCTGTACTGCTAAATCTGACATACCTCTCCCTCGCGGCCCGCCAGGACAGCATTTTAACACGAACCTCCCCCCCGTTGCACTCAGCACCACGACCTGCCAGCACAGAAGAGGGGAAGCTGATTTCCAAAGGGAAAAGATTTGTTTCTTTGGCACTAAAAAAAGTAAGAACCGCCCGCAGGGTTATTGTTGTTGAGTCTGCTGATGCAACCGGTGATAGGCCTTAAAGTCTGTTAGCCATCCCGAAGCTGGTTCCTGTGTCAAAGGGATGAGCAGCAAGATAATCCTTATAGTCTCCATCGATCAGTTTGTCTGCATTGTTCTTGGCAAACCAGCAATCGACCTGCTGCTCGCCGTTGTAGATCTTCCTCTGCTTCCACACGACAGGAACCAGCCTACCTTTCACCTTCAGCATGTTCACTGGTCTCGGGTTCGGCTCTTCAGTTGAATTCTGACTGACCAGCTGGGGACTTCCACCCAGAGAGGCCTGGGTAAGTTTGACTTCATGGTACAAGAACTGACCTGCAAGGAAAGATTAAACTTACTTGTAAACCAGCTGCTTTGCTTTGTGACAGAGTCTTTTAAGGGCGTCTCCAAAGCGGCAGCCAAATTACCAGGTTTTAATGGCTCTGGGGATTCTGAAGGGTTTCCCAGCAATGGTGGAAAGAAGCTACGTGCTACAATTCTTTTGTTAGTCCCGCACCCACAAACAGGGAACTGCGACTAGAACTCTGCTCCTTCTTCACCTCCAGAAACACAGGCCTTGGCAAATTAAGCTTGGAAACTGCTTCTTGAATTGCCACTAGCAGAGAGCCTCCTGTTCCCCACTGGAGGGTAATATCACTTGTTTTATACCCACAAATCTAGGAAGGAGAGTGAGGTGATTAGGCCACCAGCCTGGAACTCAGGAGGCCATTCTCTGCTCTGCCACAGGCTTCCTGTATGACCGTGGTCAAGTCCCTTGTTGTTTAGGCTTCAGTTTCCCAGGGCGCAAATAGCACTTCCCTACCTCACAGGGGTGTTGTGAGGATAAATATCTTAAAATCTGTGAGGTGCTCAGATATTATAGTAATGGGGCCATATAATTACAATTGATAGATACACTAGGGGAGATGGGTAACATGGAGAACAGAGGGGTGAGGACATTGAGGGTTTCTGATGGCAGAAAAGTTGGTCATGACTGGCTCAAGCCAAGAGTCTGACTTCTCAGCTGACCCATCCCATTCCTCTAGGCCCACCACCTCCTGCTTCTGTTCCTCATCCCCCTTTGAAATAGTCGCTTCTCCCATCTCACCCATCTCAGTCATAAACAGTTTGCTACAGGTTACAACTGAAAGAGTGTGACACCTACCTAGCAGTCCATGGGATTGAGGGGAGAGCCCTTTACTGTTGGAAATGTAGAATCCCAGGTGATTCCTCTGGTAGGGGGCAGGATTCTTGTACTGGTGGATCAGGATGACGAAGCTGATGGTGCCTTGTATTGCCACGGTGACATTGGAATTGGCAAAGACAGACACCTCAAGGCCACGGCTCCCCACCGTGGCACTCCGGTCACATGGCAAAATGAGTCTTTCCCCATCATCCAAGATGACCTTGGTGGGTGTGATCTCGACGTAGGATCGCTCTGGTTTATTGCTGAGGATCGTGATGGTGCTAAAGTAGGTCCGTTGTTTCTTGTGGCCGTTGGGAGGAGCTGGGGCTCCAATTAACTGCCCGTTCACAGTTATGCCTTTTAGAGAAAAGAACCAGCAGTTTCAAATGTGAGCAAATGAACCGCTTCGAGCTGCTGCGGTGGATCATGCATAATGAAAACCTCATTCTGAGTGGACACTGAAGTACCACTCAGCTGGGATCCTAGTTCTCCCAGCTGCCATCTTGTTTAAAACAACGGGGCCAAAATTTTCCAACTACATTTGCAAATTAAGCCCCTAACTGCATATTTGGACATCCAAGTTTGAAAACAGACCCCGGTCTATTAGCAGAGTTCTGCCACCATTGCCCTGCTCAGTGTGAGAGAGGATATTTTCCTTGAGCGCTGTGTTAGCATGGTATTTGAAAACCGCATTATCATCTCTCTAGGGCAGGTAGACGATGGCTTGCTTTGACAAACACCATCCTAGAACCCTGCTCAGTCACACAGAGTGTTAGCCAGCATGGGGCTAATCTCATTCTGCACAGGACCATGGGACGGAGTTATTTCTGGTAAGAGAGGAATTGGATCTGGCCTAATACCACTGCTCTATAGGCGTCAGGGTTGTGGGTCATTCTCTGTAAGCTGCAGGACACCTAATGTGGCAATGGTGAGAGCTTATGGTCCAACAGCCCTGAAGCCCTGCTGCCTGAGGCCAGAAAAGGTCCAACACAGGCGACAGCAGCAGAAATGTGATGGACGCCATCTTGGCCAACATGCTAGGGATTGAACCAGGGCTAAAAGCACAACGTCTACAGCTTGAGCGAAAGGCCCCTCAGTGGGACAGCACCAGACTCATAGTCTGTGAGCACCGGCACAGAGAGGCACCTGTAACTCCAGTGGGTTATACACGCTTCTCCCACGCTGCCCTTCCAGCGTGTCTCAGTTCTGCACTGGAGAAGCCACAGGTGGCGGTGGGAGGCCAGGCTTACAGTGTGCCTGGCTCAAAGGGGTTGCAGAATTCTACAACTTGAGCCTGGTCGCTGAGGGGCACATTTCCCTGCCTAAGGGAAACTTTCCTTCTGACTGACTGCTTTTGCCCCACCTCTTGGGGTATAAGCAGCCAATCAGGACTACTGGAGGAGGCAGCGCTCTCTCCCTCTCCCCTCAGGAGCCCACGTGGTGGGGTGGGGGAGTGGAAAAAGCCCAGCAGCTCAGGGCTGCTGCACTCTCTTTTCTCCCTTCCCCACCTGTGAGCAATGGGATGGCTCCTCTGCAACTCCCTCCCTGCTGCACCTGGCCTTGGAAGGGGGCGTGAAGAGATGAAGGGGGAGCGCAGCTGAGACTGGGTGGGGTCAGAACAGATGGAGGGCTGGGGGAACTGGCCAATGTGATGTCACTTTCATTTCTTTGCAAAATGGCAGACACCACCCTCAGATGGTAACAATGGAGGATCACAACTGGCCTCACACCATCAGTGCAGAGGTGAAAAGCTCCCTATCCCGCGGTCACAGGAGAAACTCTCATTCCTTTCTCCATACACTTAGCTGCCATTTATTTGAACCTGGGCAACGCTGTTCTCCCTCTCAAGCCACAAAAAACCAGCCAACGTAGCCGGTGAAGGAAGCTGGTGGTTTGTCTGCCAGGGGTTCAGTTTATACCAAAGCAAACAGGGGCTGGACACAGCTGGGACAGGGAAGTTGGGCCAATGCGACAAAAGTGCCACACGAAATAGCTCTCCGGTGACTTTGTTTTGTTTCGTTTTTTCCTTGTCAGACAGACTTTCATATTGTCTTTGTTTTTTACGCCTCTGCCCCCGCTCCACGGCTTTCCTGCTTCGCAAATAATCCACTTACTAGCCATGTTGCTTAGGAATTCCAGATCAGATCTGAATTTTGGGCAGTCAGGGGAAAGCAGAGACTTAATCATTTGGGGTTTAGCTTTCTCAGGACTGATCCAGAGACAAAAACTGTTTTAGTCCAATTACTATAGACCCTCCTTTAAAACATACAGTCTTTAACCGCCTCAGTGCTCAGGGACCCTTTTACTGCAGTTTGACAGGGACTTAGCACTGAACACCGCCAGCCCCCTAAGTAAGCAGTATGCAGTTAAATGCTAATAACTAGGTCAGATACAAAACCTGCCCATCCCACTCTGCCAAGGAGACTCTGCAATCCTGTGGTTGCATTCAGCAACTTTGCAACCCGTGGGCTACGGAAGCGGAATCAGTTAGTGAAACCTGCAGGTGGAGAAAAGGGGATGGAGGGAGGGGGGGGCAGAGCCCTAGCATAATCTCTAACAGTGGAAGGCTGTTGGTTCATGTCAGCACCGCAGGTTTAGCATCTAAAACTCAAGATGGCCATTTATTTAGCTGTGCCTGCTCCAGCTGTAGTCAAGTACAGCATACAGACCACATGTGTCTTACTAACAGGTGCTGCTTGCTCAGATCAAGCTGGAGCATTGCATTCTGGGTCTTTGTATTTCCATGGTCCCCATCTCCATATGAAATATTTGGGGGGGTGGCAATCCGTTCCATTTGACATGAAGTGGTTGCAGCTCCTGGCCTCCTGCCAATGGAGCCCTGGGTTGGGCACTCCTCAGCAGATTCTGCATGTGATTGGTGCTAAGCCATAGACAGCCACTAAGATCTCATGTGCTTCTGTAACACTGACAGACCCCGGTCGTCAGCGGGTGGGATCAAACCCGGGACTTCTAGAGCTTAGTGCATGAGCCTCTGCTGCATGAGCTAATAGCCAACTGGCTGTTAGCTAAGGTTGTAGAGCAGACTCATTGTTTATCTCTCTCTTTAAGTGGTCTCGGTGCCCCTGGATGGGACAGAACACCACACCCAGAAGTTGTGTGGGTTACACCTCCATCTCCCTATCTGTAAAATGGTGACAGTGCCTTCCTTCCTCTCTGGCTTGTTGTAAGTTTAATGCATAAATCACCTTGTTGCTAGGTATTTTCACTGTAGGACTGATACCTGCAGCTCAACTTTCCCCAGTGCAGCAGCTGCTGGGGTAGCCCCAACAGGATTCCCCATTGTCTTACCAGACTCATTATGATCGGAGACCAGTCTGAGAATGTCCCCTGGTTGCCCGTCAATATTGAAGCAGACAGCTAGCTTGCTGGAGGGGAAATCAATGACAAAGTGAGGGTCTCCATCCGCTGAGAAGACATGAAAAGGAGAGCAAAGGTAAGAGACGTTCATGGAATACCAGTGCAATCTCACAAAACAGGTCTGAAAGAGCCTCGTCTCTGTTTTCTTCAAGATCTACTGGTACATTTTTAAAGGCTTTAGGGATAGCTGGTTTTGTTCCCCCACAAAAATGTTGAGTTTCAGGTGAAAAGTCAAAAAACAAAATATTTCATTTCTGAAGTGCTTCCACCATACTTCATGGGAGTTGTAGTTCAGGTGCCTCATACCCCCCATTATCCTCTATAGGCCAGGCTCCTTGGCTGGACTACATCTCCCATGATGCACCACAGTTTCTCCTCTTGGTGAAGAGCTGCCAAGCAATGCGGCAGCTGTGCAGTCATGGTGCATCATAGGAGATGTGATCCTGGTCCATGGAGAATAGGTGTGTGAGGCACCCAAACGACAACTCCCATAAGGCACCATGACAACACTTCAGAATTTAAACATTTTTTTTTTCAGCTGAAAACATTTTGAGTGTTCACTTTTGATGAAAAAATCAAAATTTTTCCATGGGAAGTAGCCACTTTTTGTTTAGTCCAAAACCCAATTTTCGATCAATAAACAGTTCAGAGGGACAATTTTTGATCAGCCCTAGGATTAGCATTAACATCAGGCACAATGAATGTTAACAATTGAGTTTGGGCAAGTCCTCCTGCCCATCAATATTAATTTGATGCAGTAGCAGATAGATTTCCCACACAGCAAGTGATCCACTCCTGCAGCGCCAGATTGGCCTGAGCTGTGAACTTCAGAGCTAAGTGTGACCTTCTTTGGTGTCTGGTGAAATTCAGATCTAGGGTCTTGGTTTAGGTCTATTTAATGTTTTAAAGGATGGTCAAAAAAACAATTACAAATATTATGAAAACGTTTTGACATTTTTTACTGGCTTTTAACATTTCAGCAATATTATTTTGAAAATCAAGTTATTGTGACACTAAAATATTGAAATAAAGCCCTTATGATCCCTAAATGAATGTCTGTTTTAAATAATGCACCTATGTATTCCTAATATACCATCCTGCTGTGCCTCCTAATTAGCCCCCTCGCTAACTTTTAGCAATTTCCGATCCTCTCTCTTTTTTTCTTTTTTCTTCCAAATTACTGGGTTTTAATCAGATGAATAGGATCTTTGCTGGTTTGCTCCAGGAGGGTGAATGCCAAAGGCAGTAAGAGTTGTGGCTTTTGTAAACCAACTGTTGTTTATCTTCAGTTACAAAGTATATAGAACTGGGAAATAGACACTGACCTGACGTTCTGGATATTTTAATTCTTTGTTTGTCTGGTTGCTTGGGTACACCTAGAAGTGGGGAAGAGAAAGCAGCCAGAGTTACAGGTACAACAACAGACTAAGCAATGTTACAACAATGTTCCCAAAACACTGCTCAGAGAAATTACGTGACTTGGTCAAGGACACACATTGAGTGATTAGCAAAGCCAGGATTATAATCCCAGTCTCCTACCTCCCAATCCTGTGCTTTAACCACTACACAATCCTTTCTAATGATATCAATTTGGAGGGGGGCCTGTTTCAAAGGAATGTGTCCAATTATTACAGCAATTTTGTTTGTACCTGGTGGTGCTTTGTGTCCTTGCAAACTCTGCACTCTTTCCCCAGTGCCCTCAGTAGAAGGACTGGCATGGTCCTCCTTAGACAGGTCTGCCTGTAACTCCTTCATCTTCAGGGAGGTGAAGGGGGTGATGAAGTTGTAGGTCAGGGCCAATGACTTGGCTTTATCCATCAAGTGTTCCTTCTCCTTACTGTCATCGCTCTTCAGCCAGGAAGTCAGCAGCTCCTTGATGGTGAGATAGCTCCATGCCCTTTCAGCATAATTCTGAGCCTCTTTGCCATCCTCCATGCCAGGAGAGCCCCTGATGTCATTCTTGCTCGGGGCGTCTATGGCCACATCGGTTTTCAGGAGAATGTACTTGTTGGCGTTGCTGGCCGTCACCTCCACGTGGAGCTTGCCCGTGTTGCGTTCGATGAGCTTCCCGGCAATGACAATTTCAGACCCATTGAAGTAGTTGGGGAAAAGGTTCTGAGTGACCTGCTCCACGCTGTCTTTGGGATAATCAACCCGGATGTCGGAGAGAAGGGGCGTCCCTATCTCGTCATAGAGCCTGAAACAAGTCACATTTCCCACAGGTTAGTGTTTTCAGCCAGGCACGCACACACACACACACACACACACACACTGTTGAATTTGCCCTCGGGGTGGGATATTCCCCAAGGTAATATCAGAGGCATGTTAGTAGGAGGTTGCCTTTCCCTGGTTCTTTGAGCATGGATCCTGTGCTAGGATCTAGTGACTGTATTCCACATGATCTCCTCTGATACAGGAGGCCTTGAAGTGGAAGATCTCAGCACTATTTGTTTTATGATTCTATGAAAGTCAGAATGGCTTCCACTAGATCTTGAATACTGTGTACAGATGTGGTCTTCTCATCTCAAAAAAGATATACTGGCATTCGAAAAGGTACAGAGAAGGGCAACTAAAATGATTAGGGGTTTGGAACAGGTCCCATATGAGGAGAGATTAAAGAGGCTAGGACTTTTCAGCTTGGAAAAGAGGAGACTAAGGGAGGGTATGATAGAGGTATATAAAATCATGAGTGATGTGGAGAAAGTGAATAAGGAAAAGTTATTTACTTGTTCCCATAATATAAGGACTAGGGGCCACCAAATGAAATTAATGGGCAGCAGGTTTAAAACAAATAAAAGGAAGTTCTTCTTCACACAGTGCACAGTCAACCTGTGGAACTCCTTGCCTGAGGAGGTTGTGAAGGCTAGGACTATAACAGGGTTTTAAAGAGAACTAGATAGATTCATGGAGGTTAAGACCATCAATAGCTATTAGCCAGGATGGGTAAGGAATGGTGTCCCTAGCCTCTGTTTGTCAGAAGGTGGAGATGGATGACAAGAGAGAGATCACTTAATCACTACCTGTTAGGTTCACTCCCTCTGGGGTACTTGGCATTGGCCACTGTTGGCAGACAGGATACTGGGCTGTGGACCTTTGGTCTGACCCAGTATAGCCATTCTTATGTTCTTACGGTCTTATGAAGATTAGACACCTATAATATATTGGTGTTTCATCTAGGGCTTTCGTACAGGACCTACCACATTCCTGGGAATGTCTCCCACTTGGTTGGATTGAAAAGCATGTATAAGGGACCCAGACCTGAGTTTACAGCTGCATGATTCCTCTGCTACAACTGATGGCCTGGCTGAGACCTAAGGCCACCTGGAGAGCACTGCATTCCCTACCAGGCTTGAGCTTTCTAGTCTCAGCCTCCTCTTCTCTTGCAAGGCAGGACTGACAGAACCCTGAAATAAGGCATTGAAAGATAAACGAACAAAGAACTGACTTCAACTCTATTTTTGTGGTCATTGACTTTCATGCCTGCACATACAGGCTGTTAAAGAGCTGGGACTTTGGACATTTCTATTTTTTCTTTATAAAAAGCTTTTCAGTTCCCTTTTTTAGAATAGTATTGAGCACTCTAGTGCCCTCAGTCTAAGGACCTCAAAGCCCTTTGGAAGCATCAGTTAACCCTAAGAGTGCTATTACTCAATACAGGCCACAGAGTACTAAAACAAAGCACAAGTGACACTGGGACTTGCCTGAAACCACACAGAGGGTCAGTGGCTTTGCTGAGAGGAGAACCCAGCAATCCTGATTCCATTTTACCTACTCTAACCACTGGACAACACTCCACTACCTTTACAAGAAAGTCTTTTCTCTGATGAGCTCTTGAAGCCTGATATAGCTCCCTCGGCTTTCAGTGGTTCAGGATCATACACTTATGCTGCTGCTTTCCAAATTTCACATGCTAAGGTGCAACTCCCATGGGAAAGGTGGAGAATGGGTTTCCACAATGTATTAAAGTAGAAAGGGCAAGCATGCTAAGCATAGTGTAACAGAGTAACTCAACTATGATTGGAGGTGTGCAGGCTCACCCCTACGGATACCTAGGGAAACTAGGAGATTTTTCCCCCCATGGAAAATTTCATTTATTTGGCAGAAATTCAAACACCAAAAAATTTTGGTCAAAAACTGAATAACTTTCGATGCAGAAATACAGCCACAGTGCCTCATGGGGGTTGTCGTTTTGGTGACTCATGCTCCCATTCTCCTCTACAGGCGTGGCTCCCTGGTTGGGCTACATTTCCGCTGGTGCACCATGATCTCCCGCTTGAAGAGGGGCGGCAAAGCTATATGAAAATCCTTGGCTATGGTGTATCATGGGAGATGTAGTCCGGTCAGGGAGCCCAGCCCATTGAGGTGAATGAGGACAGGGAGGCAACCGAACTATGACTCCCATGAGGCTATGCTGCAGCATTTCCAAATTCAAATATTTTAGGTTTGAGGTGAAATATTTTTCAATAAAAAAACCAAATCAACATTTTTCACAGAAAGCAGACGCTGTTTGTGCCGAGGCACCTGCACATTGTCTAACATCTATTTAAATGGGCAATGAGTCCTTGTTTCTCCACTTGCACCCTGGGGCGAGATGATGTAAGTGTCTCCCAGCTCTCCAGCCACCCAGATTTAGGCGCACATGCAATATCTCTGTCAAAAGAATTTAAACCAAAACCTTGTTCCGAAGTGCACCAAAGCTGAACTATAGTACACTGTATATTGAGGGGGGTTAGAACTCCCAAGTAGCCATCCAGCCATGGAAAGAGCTCTACAACCATAGGAATGGCCATACTAGGTCAGACCAAAGATCCATCTAGCCCAGTAGCCTGTCTTCCGACAGTGGCCAATGCCAGGTGCCCCAGAGGGAATGAACAGAACAGTGAACTGAACAAGTGAGCCATCCCCTGTTGCCCATCGTCAGCTTATGGCAAACAGAGGTTAGGGCAGCATTTCTCAAATGCAGCCACTGTGGACTTTTCTTGCGTCCACAGCCTCCTGGGCAGTGTTTTGGTGGGGGTGGGGAGCGGCAAAGCAGCAGCCTCCTCCCCCAGGGCCACCAGCAGTGGTTGGGCCCTGCCCACCTCTGGAGACACAAAAGCTGGAGGAACAGACAGCCAGTGAGTTCCCCACCTGCCCACCGCTGGTGGGGTCAGGCTCCAGCCCTGGGGTGGCAGGTGGCAGGCTCCAGCCATGGGGCTTCAGGCGCCATTTCCTGGCAGTACAGGGTTGGGCTCTGGTCCCAAGGTCAACCCCCCTCCATCACCCCTGGTCCTCACTGCCTCCCCCAGTGCTCCTGGCCCCTGCTGCCTCCATATCCACCTCGCAATCCAGGGCTTAATCTGTCCCCAGGTTTGCCTGGGCTGAGTAAGTCTGCTATGAAAAGTGATATTTGTATGTTTGTTAATCTCACTTTGCCCAGCAGACTTAGTAACTAGGAAGTCTTTAAAAAAAGCAACCAAAAAAGCAAAAGCCACAACAAGAAAAAAGATAAGAACATGCAAAGCACCTTATTTGTGTTCCTGTTCTGTTTAGGGTCAGTAAAGAATAGAGACAACTGTACATTATTTTTATTATTGAATCTGCAAAAAAAAATTCTACTTAAATAAATTACACTGATTTAGACACGTGTATGTGCATATTTATTTGTTTTTCCTAAAATTAATTAAGTATTTTAGGAAAAATTGTCAGAGCAGCCACCAACAAGAGTTGGTGGCTGCACTCTGAGGCCACCAAAAAAATTGTTGTGAGAATCCCTGGGCTACAGACACCATCCATGCCCAGACTTGTAAGGGCTTATCTGAGCGACACCTCTCACCCACCATCAAACCTGTAACAGCCCCAAGTTTTTGAGGGGGAGGGGCTTGTATTGGCACCTACATTTTGCTAACGGACCATATCTTTATAAACAAGTTCCCTGGGAAAGCCGAAATCTAGATCCACCATCCGCAGCTAGAGCCTGTCTCTACTGTGAATTTATCTGAGGTCCCTCCTCGCCAAACCCAGGCCCACAGGGGTGACCCAATCTCGTCCAAGGCCCCAGTGCACCCAGGGCGAAGCTCAACAAACCCTTTTAGCTGTGCGGCTGCATCCTCCTCCTCCTGGATCCGCCGCATCATGCCGCAGTTCTCCAGGGACATCCTCTCCAGAAGCTTGTAGTCGACGTCGTTGCCAATGCCAATGGTGAAAAGGCAGAATTTCTCACGGATGGTCTCCTTGGTGTTGCTGAGGATCTTAGAGGAGAGCGTCTCCCCAACCGTGGGCCGCCCGTCTGTCAGGAGGATGATCAGGGAGACGCTCCTGGCGTCAATGTCGTTCTGAGCGATGTAATTGTTAAGCAGCTTTGCACTCGTCTGGACAGCCTCATTAATATTAGTTCCTGGGAATGCAGCAAAGTCATGAGTTTATTTTCATAAAATAGAATATCAGGATTGGAAGGGACCTCAGGAGGTCATCTAGCCCTGACTATGTGCAGTGCAAATAGCTGACAAGAAAATCTCAACAGCTTGCAAACATCTGATACATTCTACTCATTGTGATGTGCCCTTTCCCTCAAAAACAGTATTGTTCCTGTAAGCGGGCTCTGTTACTCCACCTCCACCTGTATCTCTGTCAACCGGCACCACTACAAATACAACATTTGCCACTCCAGTGACTGCAACAGAGGAGGTGGAAAACAAGGCTAAAAATACTAGAGTCAGTCCTGAAGCGAAATCCTGGCTCCAGTCTTGAATGTTAGAAGTTGGGAATCTAAACCCAGAACCCCATATGGATTTTTGGAGCCTGACCTTGTTTTAAGCCATGAGGACACATTTTTAACCTCATAACTATATACATGAAATTACAACCTATAACATCACTGTAACAACAATCATATTATAAGGCATCATGAGCCTTCCGAAGACACCCGACATGACAGACTTTGCATTGGATACCACACTATCATATTATAAGGCTGAACGTGGGGGTGCAGGGTGTTCCCCCGAGATACAGAGTGTCACTTGTTTTTCAAAAACAGAGGAAAGAAATCCCACATGCTTACCAGTATCCTTTTTAAACCATAACTCAGCAAAATAGCACTGAAGACTGAAAGCAGTGATTTTTCCCCCCCAAAATCATTTTGCAGTAAAGGGCTCATTTGTGGGTAGGTAGGTAGGTGTACAAATACTGATGTGAAGACACCCAGCCAACATCTGTTTGCTAAACCAGACACATTAAAGAAGCAAATCAGAATGGTACACCCGCTGAGATAGACAATCAATACATCTCTTTTTTTCAAACTTCAAAGTTTGGCATGCCGTTAATTATTTCCCTTTGTTTTGAGCTGTAATTAGTCATATCCACTCAATGCAGGCTCAGCTGGCCCTTGCTTGGTTCTCCTATGATACCTCTGGGATAACATGCTTTGTTCATTTGATAATCACCTTTGGTAATTGCTTAGCTAGGCATGTCCCCCACCCCACCCCGCCTCTTCCTGAACTCTTTAGCTACTTAGTACAGGCAGTGCAACAGACCATCCTGTTTGCTCATTTTTCCTTTGGAATGCTTCAGTTAGAACGAATGCTCATTGTTTAGGCTGATAAGGAAAAGTAGGGGAAGCCCTTGCAGATCTTTGGCCAGCTGGAGTCTCTTGTCTTCCCAGAATTTCTAGAGATCATTTTACAGGGCTTTGTGCAGGTAATTTGGTGCTTAGACATTAAACTGATGATGAGTCTCCAAGAAGTACATTAGGTTACTGGGGTTCCCAAACACATTTATACTGTGGACCACAGCTTAACAGAGAGATCATTGCACCAAATACCTCCTCTTCTATTACAATTAGAGGCTTATTATTTATTTATTTTGTTACAGTAGCACTAGGATCCCTAGTCATGGATCAAGACCCCTCTGAGCTAGGCACTGTAGAAACAGCAAGTCAAACACGGAACAAAGACACCTTCCCTCCCATTTGCAATCCCTGTGGCAGCTCCTGCAACTACTTGCATGCTAAATTAACATTAAGAAAGCCTTGAATGTATCTCCAGCTGCCCCTTAACAGTTGCTTAGCAGCTGGAAACAAGGAGGAGGAGCCAGCACCATGTGACCAACCAGCTCTCTGTAGGCTACAGTTTGAGAACAGCTAGTTTAGATAGTTGGGAAGCTTGTGTGATGAGAAGTCAGAGGGTGGGATTTTCAAATATGCTCAGCAGTGGGCTAAATCTGCTACCAGGGAAATGAACAGCAAAGTTCCTATTGACTCCGACAGCGAGGCCAGTGCTGAGAACCCTTTTGATAATTCCACCTGGTGTTCCCTGAGAGATCTGCAAGGTCTCAGGCTGGTGTAAATTAATCAAAGGAACAAGTCAATCCCATCTGGGTCTCCATAGCCTACCTCCAGTAGGTGATATGCTATGGATGTACTTTTTGGCATCTCTTATGTTGGTTGGAGTCACTGGCACCATACGGTCCTGTTGCCAGACCTTGATTCGGTCAGAAAAACCAATAATATTGAAGTGGTCCTCTGGCCTTAGGTCCTTGAGAATGGTGAAAAGAGCATCTTTGGTCTAAAGAAAAGAAAAGAAACGTACAAGTCAAATTCTCACCGCTTTAATGGCAAGGGCCCAGATCTTCAATGATATTTCGGCATCTAACTCCCATTGATTCCAATGGGAGTTGGGTGCCTAAATACCTTTGAGGATCTGAGCCAATAAGCCTCACTCCCTAGATGTTTATTATTTGTATTACAGTAGCACCTAGCGACCAGGGCCCCACTGTGTTAGGTGCTGGACAACTATATAATGAAATGACAGCCCCTGCCCCCCAAAAGCTTGCAATCTAAGTGTAAGATAGGAGACACTATTTGGATACAGGGGACAAGGGAACAGTTATGAATAGTGGGGCAGCGGCTGCAGCACACCTGTTGCCTAACCATTGTCAAGTCTTTTGCAGGCATCGTGGCGTAGGTAGGTTTTAAGGACAGATTTAGGGGAGGATAGTGGCTTTGCAGGTATTTACAGGCATACGGGACAGCCTGGCAGAATTCATGAAGGAGCTTGTCCAAAAGAGTGACAAATAGGGTAATCCAGGGTGATAGAAATCAAATATTTCCAGACCTGGAGTTTTTATACAAAGGAAACCTGAAGAAGAGCACAAATGTCCCATCAAGCTGTGTGGCCAATATTTCTCTTGATTCTGCATTGAAGCTGGCGATTTCATTGCAAACAAATTACCCATTGCAATGGAATTTCTTAGTCATCCCTCCAGCTGGTGATCTGGGGTCTGATCCAAGGTCCATTTGAAATCAGTGGGACTCTTTCCACCAACTTCAATGTGCTTTGGATCAGACGAGGGGAGCCCTGAGCACCTCCTACTGATCCGCATCCAATTTGTAAACCCTTCCCAAATGTTATTTTGATGATTTGTCTCTCCCTTTCCCCCTTTTCCAATCTGGCAATAACTGAGATTTAATCCACTGTTACGTTTCTGCAGAAAGCATTCCATGACTGTTTCAGAGACAATGCTACTAATAGAGACAGAGACAGTGATCAGGTGGTGCCCTTGTATTTTAGCAGTGATGGGAGGTTCAGATTTAGGGTTTGGTCCAGAAAAGCACCCAAGAGTTTGAATGCTTTCCCAGACCTCTGAGACCAGCTCTCCCTGGCAGCATGTGCTAGACATTCGCTACTTCCTGGAGCGTTTCTTGGCATTTAGAACAATGAGGGAAACCTAATAGCGGGTGTTACAAGAATAAAGGCAGGGTGGGAGTTCACATCACTGGGGACGCTGCAGTCCCATGTTTTGCTCTAGGGTGTAATCTTTGCTTTTCATTCTTAAAGCACTTTGCAGACACTAGCTAATACTAACACCCCTGAGGGGGTAAGTAAGCATTACTACCACCCTTTTACAGATGGGGAAACTGAGGTTCAGAGAGATAACTTCATTTGGCCTATATCCTACATCAAGTCACCATCAAGACTGGGAATAGCACGCGGGAGTTCCCAGCTGTCAGTCCAGTAAGCCACGCTGCCTCTCATTTATACATGGAAGAAGTAGGGCAGTGAGACCCAGTGGAGGTGCGAGTGGATCCTTCTACATCACAATGAGGGTGTAGTTGGCCATTTGCTCCTAGAAAATGCTATATAAGTGGATGGAGAGTCTGAAGGGGAGTAGGGAGTGTGGTAGGTTGCCATGTCAACCGCTAGAGAGGAAACTCTTGTGCTGGAGGTGAAGGAGGCTGAGAGGTTAGCAGGCTACCAGGCCTCTGCATCTGTAAATTGCCAACTGTGATGTTCCCCTGGTGTTATCTGGACCGGTGATTCATAGATTCATAGATTCTAGGACTGGAAGGGACCTCGAGAGGTCATCGAGTCCAGTCCCTTGCCCTCATGGCAGGACCAAATACTGTCTAGACCATCCCTGATAGACATTTATCTAACCTACTCTTAAATATCTCCAGAGATGGAGATTCCACAACCTCCCTAGACAATTTATTCCAGTGTTTAACCACCCTGACAGTTAGGAACTTTTTCCTAATGTCCAACCTAAACCTCCCTTGCTGCAGTTTAAGCCCATTGCTTCTTGTTCTATCCTTACAGGCTAGGGTGAACAAGTTTTCTCCCTCCTCCTTATGACACCCTTTTAGATACCTGAAAACTGCTATCATGTCCCCTCTCAGTCTTCTCTTTTCCAAACTAAACAAACCCAGTTCTTTCAGCCTTCCTTCATAGGTCATGTTCTCAAGACCTTTAATCATTCTTGTTGCTCTTCTCTGGACCCTCTCCAATTTCTCCACATCTTTCTTGAAATGCGGTGCCCAGAACTGGACACAATACTCCAGTTGAGGCCTAACCAGCGCAGAATAGAGTGGAAGAATGACTTCTCATGTCTTGCTCACCACACACTTGTTAATGCATCCCAGAATCAGGATTACTTTTTTTGCAACAGCATCACACTGTTGACTCATATTTAGCTTGTGGTCCACTATAACCCCTAGACCCCTTTCTGCCGTATCCTTCCTAGACAGTCTCTTCCCATTCTGTATGTGTGAAACTGATTGTTCCTTCCTAAGTGGAGCACTTTGCATTTGTCTTTGTTAAACTTCATCCGGTTTACCTCAGACCATTTCTCCAATTTGTCCAGATCATTTTGAATTATGACCCTGTCCTCCAAAGCAGTTGCAATCCCTCCCAGTTTGGTATCATCTGCAAACTTAATAAGCGTACTTTCTATGCCAATATCTAAGTCATTGATGAAGATATTGAACAGAGACGGTTCCAAAACAGAGCCTTACGGAACCCCACTTGTTATACCTTTCCAGCAGGATTGGGAACCATTAATAACTACTCTCTGAGTACAGTTATCCAGCATATCATGCGAGACCGTATCAAATGCCTTACTAAAGTCTAGGTATACCACATCCACCACTTCTCCCTTATCCACAAGACTCGTTATCCTATCAAAGAAAGCTATCAGATTGGTTTGACACGATTTGATCTTTACAAATCCATGCTGGCTATTCCCTATCACCTTACCACCTTCTAAGTGTTTGCAGATGATTTCCTTAATTACTCACTCCATTATCTTCCCTGGCACAGAAGTTAAACTAACTGGTCTGTAGTTTCCTGGGTTGTTTTTATTTCCCTCTTTATAGATGGGCACTATATTTGCCCTTTTCCAGTCTTCTGGAATCTCTCCCATCTCCCATGATTTTCCAAAGATAATAGCTAGAGGCTCAGATACCTCCTCTATTAGCTCCTTGAGTATTCTAGGATGCATTTCATCAGGCCCTGGTGACTTGCAGGCATCTAACTTTTCTAAGTGATTTTTAACTTGTTCTTTTTTTATTTTTATCTTGTAAACCTACTCCCTTCCCATTAGCATTCACTATGTTAGGCATTCCTTCAGACTTCTGCTAGATCTGCTAGGTCACTCCAATCCTTGACTCTGGGAGCCAGCCTTACCCTGCTCTGCTGTGAGAACCCCCACTCCTGGGCTGTTCACACACAGCCTCTAGCATGTAAGCTGCTCCCAGCTTTGTGCGTGAGCACTTTTGACCAGCCGCTGCTTGGATTGTGCAACCGAATGACACTAGCCAATATCTCTGGTCCCAGACACAACCCTAGGAACCTCTGTCTTGCAGTGTTCAGTTATGTCCGCTGGACGCTGCAAGCTTATATGAGTTTGTCAGTTTAACAAAGAAATTGACATGTACCAGGCTTGTTATCCCAAAGGGAGTCTCTGACATGCTTCAAACCAAACACACTGCTTCAGGTAGACTAAACAAACACATTTATAGATTTTAAGTGATTATAAGTGAAAGCACAACAAGTCAGATTTTGTCAAATGAAATAAAAGCAAAATGCATTCTAAGCTGATCTTTCAGTGCCCTTACAAACTTAGATGTTTCTCACCACAGACTGGCTGGCTGCCCTTCAGCCAGGCTCTCTACTTTGATGAGCACTTCCGTCGTTTGGTGGTGGTGTCTGTAGATGGAGGTGGAAGAGAGAGAGCATGGCAAATGTCTCTCCCTTTCATCATGTCCTTTCTTACCTCTTGGCTTTGCCCCTCCCCCACCTTCAGAGTCAGGTGAGCATTACCTCATCACAGTCCCGAACTGACAAAGGGAAGTGGGGGTGACTGACTCAAGAGTTCAACAGATCCTTTGTTGCTGCCTAGGCCAGTGTCCTTTGTTCCTCTGAGGCTGGGCTCGGTTTGTATCATACATGCCCTGATGAGGTGTGAACTGCCCCTCTGCTCCTGGAGAGTTTTGCCTGGACTTGTTTTAAGCCATGAGGACACATTTTCAGCCTCATAACTATATACGTGAAATTACAACCTATCACATCACTATAACAACAGTGCTCAGTGCATTATGAGCCTTCCAAAGACACCCGATATGACAAACTTTGCATTGGATACCACACAATCATATTATAAGGATGAATATGGGGGTGCAGGGTGTTCGCCCGAGATACAGAGTGTCACATCAACATAGGCAGGAGAAAGAGAGAGAAAGGAATAGAAACCGGGCCTATGGCTTAGGAGATGAATTTCCAGATCCTGTCATAGGTGGGATTGGTAGCTCTGTTTAAGGTGCCCAACCCTTCCCATGATCAGATCCTGTTTTCAGTTGCTTATAACTTTGCTAAACAGTAATCGTTTGGGCTAAAATTTTCCATGCTGGGTGTCTGCCTCCAAATGAAATTTCCTGGAAATTTTCAGCTAAACCAATTCAGCTAAACGAGGCTGGAGAAAGAGATATAGTTTTGCCTCTATTAAACAATTCTGGCGACCTTTTCTTTGAGCAGTTCTCATGCCACCAGGCTTTGGAGCAGGGACTGAGCAGAAGGGTAGGGTTTTTGTGTCAGGATGTGCCTTTCGCCAGCCTTGTGAAAATCTGCCCAAAGAATGCAGATCTGAAAAGGAGCCAAATTCAAGTTGGAAAAGTGGGACTAATAGGGCAAAAAAAATTTAACTAAAGACTATATCATAATGTCCACACACAGGGTGTAATGTATTATCATTAAAGACTGTATCACAGTGAATACACACAAAGGGGCTAAATTAAGGTTATGCTGGCACCTGTAATTCTACCATTTCCTAACTTTTGAATCCTTGACTTTGCAACCTTAATAATGTTCTTTTAATGTAGCGGGGTGTGTGAAACATACATCAGTTTGGCTTGAGTCCAGACATGAGCAAAGGGTTAAGCGGGGGAGGGGTGATCTTATTTAGTGGTTCCCTCCCCACTAGGTTTTACTTCAGCTCCAGTGTAAACTAAGGGCCCGATCCTGCACAATACTGGGCACTCTCAACTCACACCGAAGCTGATGGGAATGGAAGATGTGCCATGTCTTGCAGGAAAAGGCTCTGCACATGACAGGGCAGCGCTGGAATGAATCGCCCTGATTGTTCTGTATATTTGCATGGCTCCTTTTGTCTTTGAGACCAGGCTGCTTTGTCACGGCAGCTGAGGAGGGCAAAGCACCCACCTCACGGACATGAAACTCTAGCCTGATGAAAGTGCAACATGTGCATTGCAATCCATGTTCCTCTCCGCTGCGTGGGCTATGGCAGCAGTCCGGGGCCCTCTGGCAGGCCACGAGCAGGTTTCAGGGGTCCACCAAGCAGGGACAGTATTAGACTTGCTGGGGTCCAGGGCAGAAAGCCAAAGCCCCATCGCATGGGGCTGAAGCCCGGGGCCCTGAGCCCTGCCACCCAAGGCTGAAGCCGAAGCCTGAGCAATGTAGCTTTGTGGGGGCTCCTGTGGCACGGGGTCCTCCAGGCAATTGCCCTGCTTGCTACCCCCTAACGCCAGCCCTGGTTTTACATGCAGAAAATCAATTACTGTGGCACAGCTGGGCCAGGGAGTTTTTACAGCACGTTGGAGTGGGCCTCCGAAAGAAAAAAGTTGAGACCCCCGGGCTCTGGGAAAGGCAGGTCCTTGGGAGCATTAAGACTTTCCTTACACAGAGGGGTATACAACTCAGGAGCTGTCAAGGGGCTACAGCTTTTATCAAGGGAAACTGGTCCGAAAGTTTCTCCTGCTGGCATCCCGCGGAGACTTTAAATATATTGCCCCAAACGGCAAAACTCCATCGTTCCCTGCACTGACTGATGGCTGGCGTGAGAAGTGAGGGCTACTCGGTGGCAGCCTCTGTGCTTAGGGCACACTGACAGCTTTCTGCATTCGGGCCTTGTACGGCCACAGTCGGAATTTATCTTGCAGGGAGAGCCCAGCGTGTCTCTGCACCTACCAGGGTCTCTGCTGCCAGCGCCCAGAGTGAGTCATTCCACTGAAATGCATGTCTGAGGACGAGTAACCCTTTGATGGCTGGTATTTTCCAGGCCACTAGCCAGATGGGTGTTTAGTGTGACAATGAGTCACCCTGCATTTAGCCTGGTATTCTTGTTTTTCACATGGGAGTGCTGAGGAAGCCAGATCGAGGATCAGGGTCCTATCATGCGAGGCACTGTAGAGCTACGTAACAAAGAAGACTGTCTCTGCCCCAGGAGAGTGGTCTGGTGGCAACAGGGTGGAGAAGACAAGGAGTGACTGGGAGGAAGAAGTAACAGTAAAAGAGAGTTTAACGAAAGGCTTGTCTTGCCCCTGGAGTGATTTGCAGAAGTACCAATATACAACACGGGTACATTTTAAGGCGGGAGTTAGAGGAGAAGGTTGCAGCTTCCTGAATACTATGGGGCAGGTTTCCTCGTTCATGAGAATCAGCATGGCAGAAAGTGAGCAAGCAGGCAACAGAGGCTGTGCAGCAAAATAGAATCTGTGCCAGTAGCTTTCAGCCTTTAATGAGTTAAAAGAAGTGTGTTTGTGACAGCTGCCACTGGGGCTGACACACCAGGGAACCCTCAGAACTAACTGGATGACATCAAAGGTTGTTACAAGAAGGAGGGGGGGAAATTGCTCTCCTTAACCTCTGAGGACAGGACAAGAAGCAATGGGCTTAAATTGCAGCAAGGGCGGTTTAGGTTGGACATTAGGAAAAACTTCCTAACTGCCAGCGTAGTTAAGCACTGGAATCAATTGCCTAGGGAGGTTGTGGAATCTCCATCACTGGATATTTTAGAGCAGATTAGAGAAACACCTGTGAGGAATGGTCTTGTTATTATGTAGTCCTGCCTTGAGTGCTGGGACTGGACTAGATGACCTCTCGAGGTCCCCTCCAGTGCTACACTTCTATGAATCTCAACATCTTGAGCTGAAAAGTCAGACTCTGCAGCTGGGAGACTGAAATTGGGAGCCACTGTGGGGGGGATACATAACACACACTGAGCAGAGGGCTATGCTGGCATCCACATTTCTGCAAGGAATCGAAAAAGCCAATGCGAGCCTATGGCACTCGGGCATCTCAAGCCTGGGGATGAAGGTGAGTAAATTCTCCATAGGGACAGACGGCCACAGGGACCAGGGGAAGCAGGAATCCAGCCCGTGTTGAGCTCTACGGCTGAGTTGCTGCTGGTTGCTGCAGCCTCCACACTGTTCAGTTATGGGAACACATTGGAAATCTCAGAGCACACTGGTCTGGCATGAATATTAAGAAAACAGCATGGGTAAGGGTGCTCCTAGAAAGATAACTGCTAATAATGATTGTATATACATAGTGCTTTTACTCCAGGATCTCAAAGCACTTTAAAAGCATTAATCAGTCACAGCAGAGTAAACTGAGGCATAGTAAGATTAACTAACTGTCTAATTAATCACAAAGTGAGTCGTTGGCAGAGCTGGGAAAGGAACCTAGGAATCCTGACTGTCTACATTTCACATTTTTCCAGCGTGCCAACCACGCCCACCCCACATTTTAACCCCCAGACAACACCGCTCCCTCCCAAGCAAATGGCATGTGCTTCACAGGCAGACAGAGGGTGCGCACCCATTCTCCCCTTCCTCATCTGTTCACAAGAGCATGCTGGAGTGATGCAATCCCTGGGAATACCCGGCAGGGTCAGTAGGAAAAGCCCGATAACGTGAGAGAGAAACGTTTCATGCCTGAATGCTGACAGAGACATTCCCAGATGCTGACGGCGCAGCGTCAGACCCTCCGGGGCACCTTCTCCGAGTGGAAGGGCACCGCCGATGACATTTATACCACAATCCCTCGGTTGTTGTGCGGAGCGGGCCAAGGGGGAAGCGTGACCGTCACACATGTGAAATGAAAGTCAAGCAGCTTAAAGGGAGACAATGCTCGGTTGTTAGGCTTCCCCAGCAGCGCTGCCCACTGCAGCTCCCATTAACTCCTAGCAATTACCTCACTGACAGGCCCGTTTCCTTAGCATGCTCACAAACTTTGCCTCCTGGGCAGATATTTTAACAACTCCTACGCATACGCCTGAGCCGGAGCCCGCTAAAGTCAAGGGAAGTTTTTCCATCGGCTTCAATAGACATTGGATCGGGCCCTGTTGCAAAAATGGACTAGCCTCAGCTTCACTGAAATCAGACATTTAGGGTATGTCTACACTGCAGCTAGGCACCCGCGGCTGGCTCATGCCAGCTGACTTGGGCTTGCAGGGCTCATGCTGTGGGCTGTTTCATTGCTGTGTGGACTTCAAGGTTTGGGCAGAAGCCAAAGCTCTTGAATCCTCAGGGCCTAGAGCCCAGGCTCCAACCCCAAGCCAGCCGGCATAGGCCACCTGTGGGTATCTAATTGCTATGTAGACATCCCTGAGAGACCTACTCACCCAGGAAAGGCGCAATCATAGAATCATAGAATATCAGGGTTGGAAGAGACCTCAGGAGGTCATCTAGTCCAACCCCCTGCTCAAAGCAGGACCAATCCCCAAATAAATCATCCCAGCCAGGGCTTCGTCAAGCCTGACCTTAAAAACCTCTAAGCAATAACCACTGACCAATATATGAATCATTCAGGGACATACACTACTCACCTGAATGAGCTAACTATGCATAATTTGGCTAAGGAATGATTAAAGAACTGGGGGATCTGCTAACAGCCCACAAATATCTACCAAGGAAGGAGAGAAGTTACACAGTGCGATACATGGGGATGCGGCTAGAAGCTAGGGGAGAACACTGAGAAAAGGGAGAGTTCTGGCTGCATATCAGGAAAATTGTCTGGCCCATGACTTGTCTGAGACTGCAGAATAACCTCCTGAAGGAAGGGATCACTTCTACCTAGTCTATATCTCTTAGGCCCTTCCACTGCCCCATTACCATAGTACCTGAGCAACTCACAGTCTTCATTGTATTGATCCTCACAACAGCCCATCAGGTAGGGCAGGGCTGTTATCCGCATTTATAGATGGCAACCGAGGCCCCGTTCCTCAAAGATACTTCTGCGCTGCTCTGCTCAGCTTTGCAGTGCCTCACTCCTGACAGCCTACTGCCTGGCAGAATCCACAGCCCTGAGCTAGCCACCCAGGCTCCCCATACAACGCATGGGGAGAGTTAGGCAGCTACGAAAGGGACCCTCAGGAGCCAGCCGGCTGAGCAGGGAGCTGTCTAAACTAGCCAGGAATGCAATGCCGAGGAGAAGGGCTTAGGCGCCTCCGTGGCTGAACTGGGTGCCTTGTTTCCGGGAGGTCTGTGGCAGAATGGAGAACCACATCTGGGTTTCCTGCATTGCAGGCTTTGCATCTCACCCACCAAACCATCCACCTTTGAGACCCATCTGGGCGAAGCACAAGAGACTATCCTCCAGGGAGCAATCCTGTGCCGACCGGGAGATGGACTGGATGATCCAGTAGGACTTTGCCCCTATTATCTTCTGTGCTTAAGGTCACAAGAGCCCTTTCCCCAACACACACAAGAAACAGCAAAGTTTTTGAGGCCAAAGCACAAGATCTGGAGACTCAAAGATAACAAGCAGGGATCCACCATCCCCCACCAACAGCATCTACAGGACGTATTCCAACATTACAGCCAAGCACTTGGAGCTCAGGAAATGTCAAAGTTAAGGATGCACCGTGTTATGATTATTTCTTATTTTTATTACATTAGAAAAAGGCCCCAATTGAGATCAGGGCTTCATTGTGCTAAGCACTGTACAAGAGTCAGGTGCCAGCCATGCCCCTCTGCCACGTACATTGGCCAAACCGGACAGTCTCTGTGCAAAAGAATAAATGGACACAAATCTGACATCAGGAATCATAACATTAAAAAACCAGTAGAAGAACACCTCAATCGCCCTGGTCACTCAATAACAGACCTCAAACTGGCAATTCTTCAACAAAAAAAACTTCAAAAACAGATTCCAATGTGAAGCTGCAGAACTGGAATTAATTTGTAAACTGGATACCATCGGATTAGGCCTGAATAAAGGCTGGATGTGGTTGGGTCATTACAAAACCTAAACTTAATTTCCCCAATACTAATTACCCCCTACTGTTACTCACACCTTCTTGTCAACTGTCTGTAATGGGCCACTCTCTTACCACTTCAGAAGTTATTTTTCCTCCCTTGGTATCCTGCTGTTAATTGATTTATCTCATTTGACTGACCTTGGTAAAGCAACCCCCATCCTTTATGCCTACTCCTGTATTTTTCACTTCATGCATCTGATGAAGTGGGTTTTAGCCCATGAAAGCTTATGCCCAAATAAATTTGTTAGTCTCTAAGGTGCCACAAGGACTCCTCGTTGGTTTTTTGTTTTTTAGTAAAAGAGAGTCGCTGCTCCAAAGACCTTGCAATCTAAACTGACAAGAGAAAGGATTATCATCATCCCTGTTTTACAGATGAGGGACTGAAGTATTTAGGGTATGCCTACACTGCATTGTGAACCAAGCTCTGTGAGACCTGGGCGTGTGTTTCCCAGCACATGCTTGAGTGTCCACACTGCATTGTAAACCCGGGTTTATAATCGTTGGACCTGGGTCTCACAGCCATGTTAATGCATCCATACTGCACTACACAGATCTCCTGACTTGGGTCTGTGGTTTGACCTGCATCCACATTGCAAAGTGACATGGCTTGGACCCAAGCCACAGCAGGAAACAGGCTCTGACTCCTAGCAGGGTCCTAGAACCCAGGACCTAAGTGCTTGCTGACTCTAGTCAGACTGATTTGTTTGTGGACAGAGAGGGGAGTTGAGCTCAAACCTGAGAAAGAGCCAGGGCTTAGTATTTAGTGTGGACATACCCAGGGAAACCAAATGACTTGGCCAAGGTCATGCAAAGCTGAGATTTGAACTTATATATAGTGAGTACCAGGCCAGGGCTTTTCTCACAAGATCTTCATGGCACGCTAACCCTGTCCTCTCCTGCATAGAAATGCCAACAGAGATCATAAGCTGATTCTTAACTAAGATGGGATTTAGTTCAGGAGCTTTTAAACCAGAGCTCCTTCCCGGGTTCTGCTTCATTGTTCCCTCCTCCACTCTATGCCCGCTGTTCAGAGCAGACAGTGTAATCTTTTCTTTGAAGTCAACACCTTGCAGGCCACAGACTGCCATCCACCTTCCCTTTCAGAGTGTCTGTGTGATCCCCTCCAGGCAGATGGCCAGCCCACAACCAAAAGCAATTCCTGTACAATCCAGGCAACAGGTGTTTTGACGCTGACGCTGCCAGTGAGGGCCCAGAGTTTGGCTGTAGCTATTCTTCACAACACAGAGCTGTCACAAAAGGATAACTGTGCTGGCCAGCCTTGCTGCCCTGAATGTGGTTCCCTGCAGGTCCTGCTAATAAATTGGGCATCGCAGATTCACTATGTAACCTTGAGGAAGTTACTTTTCTGCCTCAGTTTCCCTATCTGCAAAGGGGGCTTGGGAGAAGGATGGTTCAGTTATTAGGGCATTAGCTGCCACCCATCTAGGTTCAATTCCCTGCTCTGTTGCAGACTTCCTGTATAACCCTGTGCAAGTCACTTCACCCTGTGCCTCAGTTTCCCCTTTGAACAACAGCACTTCCCTATCTCAGAGAGGCAGTGTGAGAGTAAGTGCATTACAGATTGTCAGACACTTGGGTATTACAGGGAATGATGGCCACAGAGCCACAAAGGTTAGACAGGGCTAATTAATGTGCATAAGGTGTTTTGAACATGCAAAACACTATATAAATGGTAAGTATTATATAAATTAATTATCGACTCTGCAGCCCAGATTAAATTTGAATCCTAAATGTTTTTGTAAATATACTTGATGCGAGAAAGTCTTGGGCAAGTTAAAGTCTCTCAGGTTTAAAGGTGTCATAAACAGTTAGTTAAGGGTTAAGGTTTGTTTTTTACCTGTAAAGGGTTAACAAGCAGTACCTGTGAACACCTGACCAGAGGACCAATCAGGGACAAGAGATTTTCAAATCTCTGTGGAGGGAAGTTTTTTTTTTCTGTTCTTTGTGTTAGAGAGTCTCTAGACATCTTAATCCAGTCCTCCCAGGTTTCTGCAATAAATTCTTCTATTCAAGCTAGTGAGTATTAGCAAGGAACTAGTATTCTTATACTTTTATTTCTGTATTTGCAATTCTGTGTTTTGCTACAGAATTTCTTTAATTATTCTCTCCAGAGATTAATAAATTTAGACCCTGTGTATTGTTCCATCTTGGTATTACAGAGACAGTTACTTTCTTTTATTCTTTAATAAATCTTTTCTGTTAAGGACTTGGTTGATCTTTCCTTGGGTGAATTCTCAGTCTGTAGTTGGATCCAATGGTTTATTTCTCCTGGGTGTAAGAACTCCATGGATTTGGGGCTCTTGGGATCCCCAAGGATTTTGGGGAAGGACTGTGTCCCAATACACGTACATTATTGGGTGGTGGCAGCTTTTACCAGATCTAAACTAGGATTTTAGAAGAGTCCATGCAGGTCCCCATTTTGGAACCCAACAGCTCTAAGTGGGGGTGAGACCTATGACAAAAGGTATCATCACTGTGTTATACTGGAGTCATACTGGAGTAGCTCCATTGAAAACAATGGAGTTCCATAGTTATAAGCCAGAGCAATACGGTGGTGAATGAAGCCCTAAATTCTTGTTCTCGCTGGATTTTTTTTTAAATGGAATCACTTATCTTTTAACAGGCACATCTTATACTAAAACCCCAACCCTCATCACCACAAACAGTTTCCATGGAGCTAATAATTAAAAGGTCAATGCCAAGGGAAGAGACGTTACCCTCTGCCCTCGATTCATTGCCTGATGTCTCTCTCTCAGTTTGTCCTCAGAAGACAGTCAGTCAGTCCTCAGGCCTGAAAAATATTCCAAGCGCTTGATCCCTTCCCCCTATGCCCTGCGAGACAGATCTACAGCTGTCACAATGTCAAAAGGAGTTCAGACGTCGAGCAGATGCACTCAACTGGATTTCAACATCAATTAGCTGCGACTCGGGTCAGCGAGAATCAACCAGAGGCCAGGGAGGTTATGCTTTTTATTTCAATTATCCTACATTCGCTTTCACACACTACATGGAGGAAACGCTCTTTTCTCACAGCATTTGACTGAATGCCACCAGCCTGGTGGTCACTACAATTTTTGGCAAGTTCTGAGAACATTGTATTTTTATGTAATCCATTGGGGAATATGATACAGGTCCCACTCTGTGCTCAATCCACAGACGATGTGAATCTGTTATAGACCAAGTAGGGCAAGCTGTGGTAACTCGTGTTTTTTTGGTTCTGGAAGACCTGGGTTCAAGACGCAGTGTTTTGGCCAATGTAGCTATTACACTTGTTTTGAGCAAACTCACAGTCCTGGGCTCTAACCACCAGATAACGCTGCCTCAGAGACTTTAAGGCCAGAAGGGACCATCACGATTATCTAGTCAGAGGTGAGTAAAAAGTGTAGAATGTGCCATGGGAGCTGGTTTCTTCTGTCCCTGGCGGTGCTCAACCCCAGCTCATCCTAGACCCTACCCCCACTCCACCCACTTCCTGCAAGTCCCCACCCTAACCCTGCCCCCACTCCACCCCTTTCCTCAAGGCCCCACCCCTGCTCCACCCCATCCCGCCTCTTTCCACCCAGTTCCGCCCCCTTCCCCGAGCGCGCCCCATCCCCGCCCCTCCTCTTCCCTCCCAGCGCCTCCTGCACGTCGCAGAACAGCTGATTGTGGTGGGCAGGAGGCGCGGGGCAGGGAGACGAGGGGGAAGAGCTGATGAGCAGGGCCACCAGCAGGCAGGAGACGCTGGGAGGCGGGAGGAAGCCGGCTGCCTGTGAGTGCTAAGCACCCGCTAATGTTTTTTTGTGGGTGCTCCAGCAACCGTTATCTGTACTACAGTGATGTCTTAGGCCCATACAGAGATTAAGTCTCCATGGTGCTAGATATTGTACATACATCAGAGACAATTCCTGCCCCACAGAGTTTATGGTCTAGATCTGTGGTCTTCAAAGTGTGGGGCATGCCCACCCGGGAGGGGAGAGACAGAGGAACGTAGGAGGGGACATGCAGTGGGGCCCGGGCCAGCCCCCATGAGGGGCGAGGAGGGAGCAGCACCCAGCACTGATCCAGCCCCAGCAGCAGCTCCACTCCACCCCCTGCTCTGCCCCAATCCAGCTCCGCCCCGAGCCCAGCTCCACCCCCCCAGCCACAGCTCCACTCTGCCCCCAGCTCTGCCCCCAGCCCAGCTCCAACCCCAGCCGCAGCTCCACCCCAAGCTTGCCGTCAGCCCAAGTGCCTCATCTGAGGAAGCTGTGACTGTGCAGGAACGGGGGAAGGAGGTGTGGACAGATTCCATTACTGGTAAAGGTGGGAGGGGCACAAAAGGAAGAGATTGGGCACCACTGAGCTAAATAGACAGGGCAAAAAGTATGTGAGGAAACAGAAGCACAGAAAAGGAAAGTGACTTGCCCAAAGTTGTACAGCAGCTCAGTGGCTGAGCTACCAACAGAACCCAGCTCTGGCTTTCATTCCTGTGCCCTAACCGCTAGATGACACTGTCCCAATTGAGTAAGGACTGCAGAACGGGCTCCAAACTGGTGGACCTGCAAACAGTAGCTGTCACTGGACTTTTTCCATTGTCTCCCCACCCTACCAATCATCTGCAGTTTCAATAAAAAGTCTGTCAGTGCACTTACCGGCAGCGATGTACTGCATGGAACCCAGCTGGCTTCTATGAGCACATTAGCTGGCTGGCATATGGGAGCTTACTGCCAGCCACAGAGCGAGAAACATTTTAAACAGATGTGAATGGAAAAGCAAGGACAGCCCCAGGAAAGATGATGTTTATTTCTTCGGCACTTTTCAAGCCATTTTAGCATGCAAATCCCACTGAGCCAGATCTGGGAACTTCGCTAGCGACGCCTGGTGCGATGCCATCACCCATGGTTGCTCTGCCTGATGCAACGATCCTTAGTAGACTATGTGTGGGTTTGCCTGTGCGGTAGCACATATTTCCACCCCTACTTGTTCCCTTACACACGTTCCATGTCTCTTCTGTATCAAGCCCCAGATGCACCTGCAAATGTGCTGAATGTTTCTAAACAGATTGCAATATAGAGCATTATATCCTGCCCACATTCAGCCAAGCTACAGGGACGATATTCTTCGCTACCTCTTGTAAACTTGTTATGAAGTGCTGCTGCTTGCTGTTAAACAGCTGCCGCCTTCCACGCACCCCAGAGGTAGCTGCATGTGGGTGATGAGTGAAGCAATTCCATGATAGCTCTAGCTCATAAGGTATTAGGCATGGTCGGAGCTCAGAAGACCTGAAGATGTCTTGTGTAAGCGTACTGAGTGGCAAAGACTTTGCACAATAAAAGACTCATTTTGCAGAGAAGATAGTATCACTTCAGTAGTACATGGGCTCATCCCATCTCATGGTGTACTAACTAGAGGCTTGATTCAAAGCTTGCTGGAATCTATGAAAAGACTGACACATTGACTTCACTGGCCTTTGGGTCAGGCCCTGATAGCATTTCGGTTTCAAAACTTGCACTAGCCTTGCTTCCTATGTACTCTGAGCCCAATTCAAAGAGTTAACATAGACATATAAAGCCCTCTATGGTCTGGCCTCTACATGAGAGGCAGCATCTCCGCTTCATCAATATAGCTGAGATTTTGCCAACAGTCCTGAGAGTTGAATTTCCAGAGGTGTCCAGATCTTGCATTCACTTCCGTGGTTGGGCTGATTTAGCCTCAATTTTATGGGCTTTGGGATGGTGTGGAAGACACATTATCCCACATCTGCCTAGTGTGAGGTTCTTGCACCTTCTTCTGAAGTATCTCATGCTGGTAATGGTCAGAGACAGGACACTGGACTAGCTGGGTTTGATCCAGACTGGCAGATTCTATGTTTCCAATGATTCACCCATATTTTCATCAAATGGGAGTGATGGAGGTGACTCTATTATACTCTGTTCCGCAGTGGGAGACATCTGTAGTGACAGACTCTATGCTGGGCACATGTGTACAATTTCTTTACGCTCATCCTACATTCATGGTTGGGTAGACACATTTGTAAATCTCCAGATAAAACCAAAAAGGCTGGCAGCTGTTCACATAGTAGCTTTGCAAACCATGGAAGACTGCAATTAGAATTAGGATTTTGCTCAGTGGCTCCTTGGCAGTTTAAGGTAGGGTTTTCTGGAGAGCAGCCACCATTCAGATTAGCACTTCATGACCGGCCGGATTGGTGGTCAGTGATCCCACTGAGAGCTGGAATCTGGCCTCCGACTCCCAGTATGCTGAGGTCTTGGAGCTGCTCAAAGCCTATACCAGCTGGATCGGCGGGCAGCGATCGATCCAGCAGGGATCGATTTATCGTGTCTAGTCTAAACGCGATAAATTGATCCCCGAGCACTCTCCCATCGACCCCTGTACTCCAGCTCGGTGAGAGGAGCAAGCAGAGTCGACGGGGGAGCGGCAGCAGTCGACTCACTGTAGTGAAGACACCACAGTAAGTAGATCTAAGTATATCGACTTCAGCTACGTTATTCACATAGCTGAAGTCGCGTAACTTAGTTCGATCCCCCCCCAGTGTAGACCAGGCCAAAGAGCCTACAGCCAGTTCTTCAGCAACACAGGGAATTTCTTTGTGTGGGGCAGGGAAGGTGTCAAACAGTCCTGATGGTTGCTGGCATTCAGAATCCACACAATCAATAGAATCAACCTGAAACTACTCAAAAGAGGGCTGGGCGCCGAGGCATGGAGAGGCAGAGAAATGTTTATACAAGGTGCTCAGACTTTTCTAAGAACGTGACCGGTGACAAAAGCAAATCCACCTAAGGAGAACACTCAGCAAACCCAGTAAGACCTGATCCCTGGGAACCGGGATCTCATTCTTAGCTAATTGTGACTTTCTAAAAGTTTGGTCAGAGAGCTGAACTGAAACTTAAGAACTAAAACCACCCTGAATGGTTTAGTCTGATCCTTCTGAGCTTTTTCTCCAAATGCCTGGCTATAACGTTGTGTGAAATCGGGGATTCCAGCATCTCCTGTTACATGCAGGAGCATACAGCTTGCACGCATGAGCAGAGTGGCTTGAGTACTTCCAGCTAATACCTGGTCAGTGCTTGGAGAAGGATCTTTACTGGGCCAAAGCCAGAGGTCCTCACTCAGGTAAAACTTCTATTACTAAAGTCAGTGGAAGTTTTGCCCGATGTCTTTACTCAGGGCTTTGACCCTAAATTAGAAATGAAAGGTCCAAACCAGAGAAGGTTCTAGGGTCCTATTGCTGAAGAGTGGGAGTATAGATATGGTGACTGCATAGTACCTCTAAGTATGATCTTGCCCACACTCCAGCATCTTGAAATAAGAGCCCCACTGGGTACCTAGTGTAAGTGTCCGTGTTCAAGGGCTGGCTTGGGGTGAGAAATCTTTTTCATCAATCAAAATAAAATCTGGTGAGCCAGATAAACCTGCTTTGCCAAGGAAACAGATCCATAAATACTGTGTGACTGACATTATCTTAAAAACGACCAGCGTGGGGCTAGTCACATTCCAGCCCTGCCCATGCTACAATTGTAACTGAGTCTGGGGCTCCAGCTATGTTGTCTCCCAGCCTGGTTACAGCACACTTAGAAGTTGCAGTGTGGATGGGAACCCATCATGTTCTCAGAACTAAGCTAAAATCTTGGACAATATAAGGATTTAACCCAATTATGGGGACAGGGTCAGCCCTCACCAACACTACGACTTCTAACTATGTTGTACCCAGCTCAGGGGACAAAAAGTGTTATAATTGGATCCCCTGATTCTGTTACAGCAGGTGTAGATGGGGCTTTCAATTCAGTCTTCACTACCACAACACCCACAGCCAGCAGAGGTAGAGGAATCGGATCACAGTGACTACATGCTGGGGTTAAAAGGGAATTGCACCCGGTATACAACCCATCCCAGCCTTGAAAAAACACCATTGTACAACTGACTAGGTACTTTGGGGGAAGGTCTTTGCCTTCTTTTGAATCATTAAGACTTGGCCTACACTACATAGAACAAGACAGAACAAGAAGTAATGTCGCAGGTTGCAGGGGGGAGGTCTAGGTTGGATATTAGGAAACACTATTTCACTATGAGGGTGGTGAAGCACTGGAATGGGTTACCTAGGGAGGTGGTGGAATCTCCATCCTTAAAAGTTTTTAAGGCCTGTCTTGACAAAGCCCTGGCTGGGATGATTTAGTTGGTGTTGGTCCTGCTTTGAGCAGGGGATTGGACTAGATACCTCCTGAGATCTCTTCTGACTCTAATATTCTATGTTTCTATGATTCTACACAGTTAGGTTGACGCAAGGCAGCTTACGTTGACCTAACTCTGGAAATGTCTACACTAAAATTTCTCTCCTGGTAACGTAACTGCCCCGCTACAATGACTTAATAACTCCACCTCCGCGAGAGACGGAGAGTCAATGTCGATGCAGTTAGGTCGATGCAGTGTCAGTGTAGACACTGGGTTGCTTACATCGACTGTTACTGGCTTTCAGGAGCCATCCCACAATGCCCCAAAATGACAGTACGATTGATACGAGCGCTTCTAGTGAGGAGGAGCACCGCCGACACAAGGAGCCAAGTGAAGACACACATGAGCGATGTAATTACTGCAGCGACTGTATGCTGATGTAACTTAGGTCGACTTAAGCTTAGTACAAGCTGATCCCATATGCTAAACCTAGTGCTTCCCAATTCTTTGCCGGAATTGCATAGACCCCATTTCCTTCAGACTCATACTTAACACAGCTCTTCCATGCAGTAGGTTCTATCATTTCGCCTTGCAAATGAAGGAACAAAACACTTTAGGCACTTTCCTTGCCAGCATAACAACAATAGCCACCTAGTAGACCTCGAGTGCGTAAAGTATTTATAATCATGTATCCTACTCTGGAATTTCTTGCCTCTCACAAATGCCGTCTGCCAAGTGTTGTAGGGAGAGTGACACACACAGGACCAGATCCTCATCTGGTGTAAAGCATCATAGCAGCACTAAAGCTGATTTACACGACATGAGGGTCTGACCCAAGTTCAAATGCTATTAGAACCACAGCAGAAAGAAGCAATGGAGGCCTAGCCTCCCTGCTGGACTGTCACAATGGAGAAAAATGTTTCTTTCACAGAAACATTGAGAAGCTGCTGGTGCTAAATGGATTTGAAGCCATATGTTCTGTCTCTTCAAAGACTGTGATGCTTGGGAAAGAGAGAGAGACGGGGGGAACTGACTAGTTGGCACATAGTGAAAAGAAGAGCACAGGAGCAGAAAAAGAACTTATGCACAACTGGACCATAAGCATGAGGTCACCTGTAGAGCTGCCCACCAGGGGTGAAATCCTGGCCCCACTGAAGTCAGTGTGCGTTTGGGCAGTGATTTCAATGAGGCCAGGATTCCACTCCCATGTAGTGCAGAGGATTTCACAAGCCCTCTACATTATTATGAATCACTATCCTCTTATGCAGTGTTGTTATAAATCAACCCTGTTACAGGGGTTGAGATCAATTGTTCTCCATATCCAGCAATCAGCTTAATCTGCAGCAAGGGAGATTTAGGTTCAATATTAGGCATTTTTTTTCTGACAAAAGGAATGATTAAGTACTGGAATAAGTTGCCAAGTCAGGTTGCAAAATCCCCATCACTGGAGGTTTTCTATGAATAAGTTAGACAAACACTTGTCAGGGATGGTTTAGAACACTAACACTCAGACCTCAGCAGTTCAGGAGCCAAATTAGCGATCAACATTCCATTGTTTCTTTTACGATAGTACTATTCATATTTAAACAGTATGATGGGGAAATATTTAGTTTATATATAAATATATATATTATTCTCACAGCAAATAAGGGTGTATTACTTAGTGCAATTTGATAACATTTGGTTAATAACATAGTAAAATAACTTAATAACTTAGACTAGTTAATAATTAGATCACACAGTGTTTTACTATCATGTGCTGCAAAGCGCCACAGGAGACTCATTAAAGAGACACTTGCGGCTCACGAACCACAGTCTGAGTATTATTGCTCCATTGCTCTAGGTATATCTTGTCCTGGTACAGCACAGGTGGCTGGACCAGATGATCTCTCGAGGTCTTTTCCAGCCCTACATTTGTCTGCTGCTGGAATAAAGTTTGTCTCTCAGATGCCTCCCATTCTCATTTGTGATCGTCCTGACTGGCACTCTTCCCATTCACAATCACTTCCTCATGGCAGCTACAGCTGCTGCTAACATGGAAAAGACACGTGGGCAGCAGGTATAAGAGGCCAAAAGGGCACACTGGCCGTAGCCCCGGTTGTGGCCCCCCCCCGCGCTCTGTTCTGAGGCCCTGCTTTCACTTGTTCTCTTTCCCACGAGGCCCCGCCCTCCCTCTGCCTCTGCCCATTCCCGCTCCGCCCTCATGGGGGCCGGGGGAGGAGGCGTGCCCAGGTGGTGAGCGGCCGGCCAACTGGGCCACTGGGGGAGGAGTGTGGGTGGGGCTTCGAGAGGAGGAGGCCGCATGGAGGTGGGCATCGGGGCAGAGCCATGGTCTGGGCGTGCCCAGCCTCCCCAGATGGAGGAGTCTCGTGCCACCCATGAAAAGACATCCCAGAAGAGTACTGAGTGTATTTTTAGCTATGTTCTCATGGGATTCAGCAGCTGGAAATGAGGAAAGCCAGCCCCATGCGACCTACCAACTCTCTGTGCGTTGCCAAACGTGCCATGAACCACAGTTTGAGAACTCTGCTATAGAACAGCAAGAGGAGGCCTTTCCCCTACTCCAGCATGCATTAGCACATGCCTCTCTTGCTACGTGGGCCTGATTATCGTTTAATAGCCATCTTTGTAACTATCAGCCTTCATCAATAATGGATTGTTGCAAAGGCTACTGCCTGCTGACCCTGGTTGCTGATTAGCTCGATATTGTTAACATGGCTTTTACCAACCCAAGATGGCAGCAGCCATAAGAAAACCATTAGGACCTTTTATTTCTAATGTGTTAATTACTATCGGTCTCTGTTGCGCATCATTCCTGCTAGGTCTATTCGCTGGGTGACAGAGTCTTTAGCCATGAATGACATTGTGTTTCCTCCTCTCTGTGGTTTTTGTTGCCACTACAACATAGTCTATGGTGTTGAGCTAAAGACAACACTATCAAGTTGGAGAAGACAAAGCCGGAGGTGGTTTAAAAATGAGCATTATGGTAGACCAGTTCAGGCAGAGGGAAGCTCCTTACCATACTGGAATCACACTGTCACAGACATTGTAACAACTGTCAATTCCCCCCATCCCCTGCCCCCACCCAGATAGGGTGACCAGACAGAAAGTATGAAAAATTGGGATGAGGGTGGGGGGTAATAGGCGCCTATTTAAGAAAAAGCCCCAAATATTGTGACTGTCCCTATAAATCGGGACATCTGGTCATGCTACGCCTAGAACAGTCATTGTGGGGTAATTTATTTGGCTACCAACACTGGCACTAACTTACTTACCAGACATACACCCAGTTATCCATAAGCAATTTGTCTTTGTCCATGCGTACCTGGGAAGGCCCTGCCTCTCTATTAGCTATTTTACAGTAGACTTGCTTATATCATATATAATTGTCCTATATCTTCCTTTAGAAGCGACAACTTCAACTACCTACCTAACCACCTCCCCTGAAAACTAAAATCAAGTGTGCCTTTTAGTACATTGAATTACCTCCCCCAGGGCTTGTATGGCAAACATGCAGCTAACTAAGTGAACACATGAGGGCGGGTTCTGAATAAAGACGTAGGGGCTATTGAATGAGTGCAGGCCCAACTACATGTGTCCGGGAAAGCAGCTTTGCTAACAAACCCCTGAAATTCTGCTGCTGACTGTGTTGTTTGGCTGAAAAACGTCTGGGTTGTCTCTTACATTGAATGGAGAAAGCCTAACCCATCCACCAGCCCCGCTTGCTGGAAACGGGGGATAAAGTGTTTAGCAAGCAATGTAATGCTGAGCCAGGGCATTAAGGCACTGAATGACCAGCCTGCCAAGAGTCGGTGTGAACTGCCCCAGTATTGTCTTGGATTGAAGGATTAACCTTTTGCCACTAAAGGGTTTTATTTTCCTCCTGACGAGGGCTAAGATTATGGGGCATTAGCATTTCTTGTTCATGCTATTATTCCAAACAGCATGGCCCGGGATTAACCCTGGGAGACCTGCTCCTAAACCCAGCCAGCTCCTTGCACTAAACAGACTCAAATCCCAGCCCCCTAGTTAGAGCAGAATTTAAAACACAAATACACAGGCTGGGGGGAGAAAGCTACTCCGAGTCTGCCCAGAGCATAGGGTCCATGGCGTCATTCTGGAGTCCTCTCTGGAGCGCCACAGAAGCAGCAAGCAGCTCTTTCACCGATGAGCGCTTCTCTAGTAATCAGGGCTCGGCGAGGCAGGGAGAAGGGGCCATTACAGTGAAAACCTTGATTCAAGATGCTGTGACAGTCCAGTGTTACGTGGGGCACATGCTAGTACAGATCTGCCTTTTTTCAAGGGCTGCATGTAGTTAAGGTAGGGTGACCAGATGTCCCGATTTTATAGGGACAGTCCCAATTTTTGGGTCTTTTTCTTATATAGGCTTCTATTATCCCCCACCCCCTGTCCCGATTTTTCACATTTGCTGTCTGGTCACCCTAAGTTAAGGTTTTGTATAAATATCATGGTTCAAACTCTCAAGACTAGGTTTACATCTGCTAAGTTAGTGCCAGTGTTGGCAGCCAAATAAATTAACTCCTGAAGACGGCTCTGGGCTGTTCCCAGACATCTCATCAGCAGTCAGCGCAGCTAGCCAGGGAACCTGAGAAGGACGTGCGCTGGGCTGATATGTCACTCACCCATCTTAATTATATGTTCCAACCCCAAGCCACATTGGACGTGCCTCCAACCCAGCACTGCCCCTGCAGATTCGCACCAGCTTCCGCCCTTGTGCAGATCCCCCACAGCGGCATTTTAGCCTGTCTGGAAATGATGGGAGTCATTGCCTGATGGGGCATGGTTAAACCTGTGCCAGGTAAAGGTGCAGGCGCTCCATTTACCGGACAGGCCAAGGGGCTTTCAGCAGCGCTGGCCTCTCTGTCTAATCCTCGCCTAGAAGGGGAGGAGATGAGATGAGGGGAAAGGAGACAGCTATTTGGGAGGGTCGTGATCCTACAGATTAAGCTGTGTCCTAGATTCTAGGCTTCCCCCGTTTTTTCCCCATTCCCCCATTCTTTCTGGATGCTGCTGCCACTTGGCAGCTGTGGGAGCGGCACTCAGCTCTCAGAGACTAGGGTGAAATCCGGGCCCTATTGAAGTCAATAGGAGATTTGTCATTGACTTCAGTGCAGAGGCAGATTAAGATTTATTGTGGCCCTGGGCACAAAGAACATTTGGGACCCCCCACATTCCTCTCACCATGCAGCCCCACCCCCTGTTCCTACCCTTCCCCCCCAAGGCCCTGCCCCCTGGCCAGACTGGAAGCCGAAGTCAAGCACTGGCAAGAGCTGCCCGGTGAGCCCCACACCCTCCACCTACCCTGGGTGGTATGCCTCAGGGGGGTGGGGACATGGGCCAGGGGCTGCTCTCGGGCACCCCAGCCCCCAACCCAGGGCAGGTGGAGTGGGGCTCAGGCCAGCCCTGTGTGGGAGAAGTGGAGGGCTCAGGTGAGCAGCTCAGGCCAGCTCTGTAGGGTGGGGGGAGTGGGGCTCGGGCAAGCCCTGCCTGGTGTCCCCTTTTCCCTGTAGGAAATATGCTCACCCTACCACAGCTTAGCTCCAGGGGCAAGAGGACGAGCAGGGGGTGGGGCTATGGTCCAGCAGCGATGATCCCCCCACTTCTATACAGGTTCCAGCACTCCTACGGGGGCCCCCAAATTGCCTGGGGCCCCTGGGCACAGGCCCCATGGGCCCATGAGTTAATCTGCCACTGCTTCAGTGAGGCCTGGATTTTGCTCAGGGTTTGCATGAGCCCAGCTCTGTAATCTCTCCATCCTCTTCCTCTTCCTTCCAAATGCTGAGATGTCTCAAGGGCCTCCTGGTGCCGGGGGCTTCCCATGTAATTTCCCTGTAGCGCTGGTGGCCAGGCTACCCGCCTAAGTGGTCGTCATGGTAACATCACAGCCAACCACTCTGCATCGCATAGCGTCCCCTGGCTCACCTGTCTGAGCTTTGTGCCCACCATGGAGGCACTGCTGTCCAGCACGAACACAACGTTCTTCGGCAGCGGCGGGAGATCCTTGGGGGCGAAGTAATGCACGAAGTATCCGTTCAGGATCTGAAGGAGGGGGAGAAAGTCAAGGACACGTGGCAGGTCACAATATTGTCAACCACACTCGTCACCAGGACCCCTTCGCCCCCAGTGAAGTCAACAGCTTTGCCATGCACCCCAGTGGGAGCAGGATTGATCCTTAATTCTGAATAGCGTCTTTCGTACCAAGGACGTCCCCAAATGCTGAGCAGAGCTAGACGCTGCTGCATGGTGCAGTGGGGAATCAGAGTGGAGGCAGAAAAGAATTAAGTGATTCTGGCTGAATGGGGAAGAGAGATTTTCAGCTGAGATTTTAGAGGAGTCAGTGGCATGGAGGGAGACAGGAAGGCTGTTCCAGCTGGCAGGAGCCACAAAGAGGACAAGGTAGGGCTAAAGGAAGCAGGGAATGGTGGAGACAACTGAGGGCAAGGCCAGGCAGGGTTTAAAGACAAGGCAGGCGGGTTTGGACTGGCTCCTAAACAAACGGAGTTGTTTGAGGATGGGCCGGACTGAAGGGCCAGGGGCAGCAGGCAGCTCTGCACAGCAGGAGAAGCGGACGGGGCTGTGTGGGTGGTCTCAGCTGCTGGGACAAGACTCCCTGTGTGTCTTGCTCCCGTGTTGCCACAGCTGCAGCAGCCCCCATCCGGCAGCTACCCACCTCTGCTGGGGAGGCCGGCAGTGCTGAGTCCCCTGCCGGGCAGAGCCCCCTCCTGAACCTGGCCTTTCAGTGCAAGTCCAGGGTGTCTGCTTCCCCTGCTGGAAAAAGCCATGGGGAAGTGGACAGGGCTGTGCTGAAGGGACGAGGTCAGGAGTGGGCTGTGTCTGGCAGGGGCCTGGGTATTCACAGGGAGCAGCCTTCCCTGCTAACTCCAACCCTTCAGCATGGCCCCATTTGCTTCCCCGGGGCAGATGAGTGCAAGACAGGCAGGGAGCTGGGTCCTGGCAGCCAAAACCACCCGACAGCTGCAAGAGAGGAAGGCTTCTTCAACTGCCAGGTGGTGAGTAGCACCCTGCCCCAGGGGGTACCAAGCACCCCTCCTGCCCTGCCTCTGGCCCCCATGAGTACCAGGCCCCCCTTCCCCTCGCCTGCCCCTGTGAAGGGGTCACACATGGGATATAAATCACTGAAGTTTGGGAACCTCTGGTCTGCGTGAAAGAGGATGAAGGCTTGGACATGGATTTCAAGCAGAGGTGAGAGCAAGTTGCCTCATAATAGGCAGCGCAGAACCACTTGCCATAATTCAAGGAGGAGGTTGATAAGCTGGAAAGGGTTCAGAGAAGAGCCATGAAAATGACTAAACTAAAGGCTTAGAAAGAGGCCTGGTAGTGGCAGACTCCAGGAACATCATCTCTTTAGCTTAAGAAAGGGAAGCTGAAAGGGTGACTTAACAGTCTCTGAGTACTAACACAAGGAATAAATATTCAATAATGGGCTCTTCAGTCTAGCAGGGAAAGGTCTAACACCATCCAATGACTGGAAGTTGAAGCTAGAGAAATTCAGATGGAAATGAGGCATATATTTTTGACAGTGAGGGTAATTAACTACTGGAACAATTTCGCCAGGGTCGTGGTGGATTCTCCATCACTGGCAATATTTAAACAAGAGTGGATGTTTTGTTAAAAGCTCCGCTCTTGGAATTCTTTCAGGGCAGTTCTCTGGCCTGTGTTACGCAGGAGATCACAATGGTCCCTTCTGGCCTCAGAATCTGTGAATCTATTTAAAAATATGCATACACTGAACTTTGTCTGACGTGCACTTGTGTGCTGAGACATTGTGCAGAGGCCATGTGGCTGGCCACGTCCCCACTGAAGCCATCAAAATAGGACTTACGTAGGTCTTCATACAGGGGTGATTTTTCAGCCTATGTGAATAGCTGGTGGAGCTAAAAGAGATATTGTTCTATGTGTGCCTGTTTAGAGCCACCAACCATAGCTATCTGCGTCCCATTCACTAAAACTGTCATTTTTTAATAGCTGCAATTTGACTTATGTGAAAAATTGCTAGGTATGCGGGTAGAGCTGCCGGGTGACTTTGATTTGACGGTTTTCTTACATATAATTTTTCCATTGTCCCCTTTCATGTGAATCTTTGATGCTAAAAGATACCGGGCATGCTTGGGCTCTGAGTTTTAGTTATCTATCATGTGGGATTTAACTAGTTCCCTGTGGGGACAGATGTTTTTATGTAGTAGTAAGAGTTCCCTTGTGTTGCTGTTCCATATCAGTGGTGTATGAAGAACACATGCTCTGTGACAAGAGAAGCCAACATGTGGTCCAGTGAGCAGTATAATGACTGCCCTCATCTTGATTATAGAGGTGTGGCTCTGGTAGACTACAAAGGCACACAATGATCTGGAAGGAAGCTACTCAGCTAAAGATGGAGTATCACATACAGGGACTAGTTGACTCCCCTGAGTCACATTCAAGATAAGGGGTGTCAGTGTTGCTGGCTCTGAGGATTGGATCAGAAGTCTCCCAATAGCGGTTGTTTCTTAAAAGCTCAACTGCCAGAATCAGACTGCATTCGAATCTCAGCTTTCATGTCTTTTGAAAAAAGTAAGCTTCTAGCCTGCAAGCAAGGACACCCTAGAGGCTGGGAATCCAAAAGGCAACAAAATAGAACCCAACATTTGTTATTTAAAAGATATAATCTCATGATTTTTAAACCAGTCTTGTGATTTTTTGGGGAAGGGGTAATTAATCATCGGTGGGGTTGGCAGTACAAGGGTGGCTGCAATCTGGTCAATGTTACACCACTTAGATGTGGCCGTTAGGCTCCTACTAGCTGCAGAAATGACCCTCAATTGGGGAATATTTGTTATGGAACACAGGCATCCAACACTGTTCAGCTACCTCTGGCACAGTCGATAGCACAAGGAAGGTGAGGCATGTGTACTGTACCTGCACATCCCCGACACTCAGCTCCCTGTTGACATCATATCGAACGATAAAATCCCCCAGAATGCCATTGCGGGCAATCTGGGTTTGTTGAACAACACTGGGACTGAAGGTCACTTTGGCTAACGTTTTCGTCTGGCCGATCACGGTAGATGGAGGTGGGGAGATGTCATCTGGTAGGGAAAACACAACCAGCGATATTACAGCTTTTCTATTTATGTCGGACAGATTCACCATGGCGCAGCACAGCATATGGGGAATTAGTCAGGACACTATGATGCAAATGAGGAAGTGTTAAAACTATTTAACAATTAGTCTTAATGGGTTTATAAGAGAATTACCCAGAGTCGTGACTTTGACTGTTTGGTGCTACGTACACTCTGGATTTCTCCAGCCCCAGAAGAATGCAAGAGGAGTCATAAATCAATATCTCTTCTATTGGATTTTATTTCAATGTTGATTCCATTTGACTTATAAGGCTGCTCTGTAATGTGATGAATTGACTAGAGTAACATACACTCCTCAGATACAGTGTAGTAGATGTGCTGGGATTGGCACTTCTTTTCATCCATCTTTTCTCTCGTCAAAGATCTTGGTTAACTGACAACACGCGGAAACTGTCCAGAATTCATAACACTGTGTTAAAAGAACATTTGCATTTTCTGATTTACCTGGAGAGCTTCACCTTTGCCTCCCTGGGTTTTATCAGAGTTTGACAGGCAGCCCTAGCAATTAGTGAAATTGCATTGCCAGGTAGGCTGATATATTTCATAGATTACACGGCCAGAAGGGACCACTGTGATCATCTAGTCTGCCCTCCTGTAGAACGCAGGCCAGAGAACTTCCCTGAAATAATTCCCAGAGCAGATCTTTTAGAAAAACATCCAATCTTGATTTAAAAATGGTCAGTGATGGAGCATCCACCATGACCCTGAATAAATTGCTCCAATGGGTAATTACTCTCACTGTTACAAATTTACACCTTATTTCCAGTCTGAATTTGTCTAGCTTTAACTTCCAGCCATTGGATCATGCTACATCTCTCTCCGCTGGATTGAAGAGCCCATTATCAAATATTTGTTCCCCACATAAATACTTCATGGACTGTAATCAAGTCATCGTCTCTTTATTAAGCTAAAGAAATTGAGCTCTTTGAGTCTATCACTATAAGGTATGTCTTCTAATCCTTTAATCATTCTCATGGCTTTCCCCTGATCCCTTTGCAATTTGTCTGGTGCCGATTGTGGGCACCAGAACTGGACACAGGATTCCAGCAGTGGTCATACCTCTCTACTCCTACTTCAGTGCTAGTAAAATGCTCCAGATCACACTGGAAATGGAAGCACCCTCTTGATCCTCATCATATATCACAGGCAGTGGCTATGCAAGCTTCCCCTACGCGCTTCCCTCAAACAGAAATTTCAGGCAGCTCTTACCTGGACACAGGTAAGTACTCCACTTGGTGAATCTAGGGATATGGATTCTACCTCCAGCCTAGCCATGAACTTCCTGTCTACCATTGGGCAAGTCAGATAGCCTCTCTATGCCTCACTTTCCCCATCTGTTACCTGAGGATCAAGTCACCTAATCTCTTTTGTAAAGTGCTTTGAGATCAAGAAGTGCTAGGTACGGCTTTGCAATTATCCAGCACCTTTCATCATCTCAAAGCACTTCACAAAGGTGGGTAAGTGTTATCCTCATTGTACAGATCATGACGCACATGAGAGGCCTGGAGAGAGGGGTTAGGTGACTTTGCCAAGGTCACTTAGAGAGTCACCAACTGGGGCAGGAATGGTCGAGGAAGTGGCTCAGACGCTGCTCAGTCAACCTTTGTCCTTTCCACTGAGCTCTCCAACAAACTAGCTGGTGCCTGTTGTGATGTGGAGACATGTCAAATAAAATGGACATATAGCAAATACTGCCTGCTCCTTACTACCCTGGCCTCCATTTGAACTAGTGACCTAGAGGGGAAAGTCTGTTATATTTAGGGGTAAACATCCAAAAAGGCTCGGACCTCCCTTTTCATAGGTCTAATTCAGTGCTTCTCAAACTTGCATACCGCTGACCCCTTTCCCGCAGCAAGCCTCTGAGTGCGACCCCCCCTTATAAATTAAAAACACTTTTTTATATTTAACATTATTATAAATGCTGGAGGTGAAGCGGGGTTTGGGGGTGGAGGCGGAAAGCTCACAACCCCCCCCCATGTAAAAACCTTGCAACCCCCTGCGGGGTTGTGACCCCCAGTTTGAGAACCCCTGGTCTAATTTGACCTGCAGAACGAATGGCTTGCAAGATCCAAGTGCTTGAGCTTCCACCTGCCTGATTCATGCCCACAATGAGCTAGGCATGAAGGCAAATTGTTAGAATTCAACTGTCGGTGCAAATCAGGCTGACAAAAGCAAAACCGCCCCTGCTAAAATTGACCCTTTAACATCTGTCTTCATTTGATGTTACAGAGTGGAGTACCCAAGCAATGAAGTGTAGAGGTGAAGCCAAATTCAAACTTGGTCAGAGCTTGGGAGAGTCCAGATACAGAGCTCCAACCCAGAGCTCATCCTGAGCTTTAAAATGGGAGCATCTAGGAAGGTGGAAGGAGAGAGGAGTAAAGCAAAAGCTCCCTGCAGTTCGGGGTTTTGAGCACCAGCTGTAAAACAGAAAGGAAACAGAGGTAACTACAACAGGGGCTGGTTTTACCTGGGAATGTGGGGTTACAGTACACAACAGGTAAAACGTTCTCACCAAACTGCTTCCTAGGGAGAGAAGGGTGCCAGGTGTGAATTAGATGGGGCCTCAGCAGAAGGAATAGGGAATTCTGGGCTTAGACATCATGTGGAAAGTGGCTATGTTTTGAGGTCATCTGAAAGAGCGGGAATTCCTGGCCTCAGCTTCCTCCACGCTGTTTTATCTGTGTTACAGTGGCAGAAAGGGAGCAGACACCTGCCTAGCTCAGGAAATCATTTCCCCAAACTTATGTGCCCTCTGGCTTCCTTTTGGGAAAAAACATAAACCCAGCTGGTTTGTATGTCTGTGAGCCTGCTTACAAAGGAAACACGCTAGAGAGGCCTGGCTTAGCTTTGTCAGTCAGAGAGGAAACCTAATCAGAACCTCCACGCGGCCTCTATCTTTATAACAAACCAAACCTAAGCCCTGTATCAAACTGTGGAGAAGTCTGGAGCTGCGTCTGACCTTTGTGGCTCAGATCCCTAGCCAGAAATACAACATTCGCCATTGCCACTGCAACAACAAAGACTGTTGTGCTACTTCACAAATGTGAGAATGGGGACTCCTGTCCTTCCTCAGCAGAGAGCACCTCCTCTCTGCGTGCCTTTAAATCCCATCTACATCCTGCTTTAAGTGTTTTATGGACACACCAGGATCTTGTTACAGCTGGATCCGCAGAGCCAGTGCACATCTAGCCAGGTGACAGGAATCTGACTCTTCCGAATGCATCCTGAAGATGCATTCGGCACTTCAGAGATGTCTGAGGCTAATCCCTGACTGGGTGATGGCCAGATATGTTTTGATTGCTAGATCCATCTGGAAAATGTTCATTCATTTCATTCATGTTCATAGTGCCAATCACTACAGCAGGTAGGCATTTCACTCACAAACATTCAATGCCCAGACATTGCTGGTGGAGTTCAAATATTTCTGGTTATGGTTACAGAGGCAGAAGGAACCCATACCCTATGCTAAATCTTCAGGGTCAGCATTTGGTGACGGGAAGGTAGAAGCTTCTCTTTGATTTGCAAGCTCCGGCTGTTTGAATCACTGAGAATAAATCGGGAACCCCTGTGTTTCAGGGCAAAACGTTCAGAAAGCACCTAAATGACTTGGAAGCCTAAGTCACTTTGGAAAACGGGACTTGTGTGCTTCTGAAAATGTTACTCTCGTTCTCGTTTATTCCGCTAATTCGGCCTTTCATTTCAAGGCTCTCCAAGCACTTTTTAAATGTTAATCAACACCTATGCGAGAAATACTGTAGGCTTCATTGTAGCTGTTTTACAGATGGGGACAGCCAAGCAGACCCTACGTGACTTGCTCAAGTTTAGAGAGGGCCAGATTGCCCCCTTTTTACACTGAGCAGCACCTCATCCCTGAGGTAACCTTCCTGGTTTCAATATTGCCACTGGAGGAGTGAGGCACCACTCAACATGAATAAGGGTGACAATCTAGACCGCAAAAGTGAGTGAGTAGCAGATGTATGAATAAAATCCAGAAGTCCTGGGTTCCAGTCCCCTCCTCTGGTCATGACGTTGAAAGTGCTATCTCACTTACAGAGGCCTTTAATGGCCAGAGAAGACTTTTATAACAAGAGAACTGGATGGGTCCAACTTTTCTATTAAATGTTTTAAACCCCTTGTTATGTTGCACAGAACGTTTGGTGCTCGCAGAGTCACATTTGGATAGGCCGCTCCAATACTGAGTTTTTCCATGTGTGGTTTAAATACAGGAACATGCATGCTGGAACAGACAAAGGGTGTGTCTGCTCAGTTATCCTGTCTCTGGCCTTGATCAATGCCAGATGCTTTGGAGGAAAGCGTAACACCAGAAATGCATCTCACCATGAACTACGACCCCAAGGGGAAACATCTTTTCCTCACCTCAGCTAAGCTAAATCAAGGGGACTGACAACCTTTATCATTTTACCCTAACGACAGTGGCTGCAGTTGCTTTGCCTGATCCAAAGCCTGATCCGAGGCTCACTGAAATCACTGGGCAACAGCAGCATTCAGGCCCAATCCTCAGGCCTCAGCTTTGATAGGGATAGGACTGAGGCTTTTGTTTTATTCCATATTCACACGTTTCAGGCCAGATCCTCACACAGTATAAATCACGAAATTCACTAGAGTCATATTGATTTACAGCTGCTGAGGATCTGACCCTACTGTCACAGACCGGGACGTAGATGGTCAGACCTAGTGGTCAGAGCAAGATTCAGATCAGCAACAGAAACAAAGTCGGGGGTTGAGCCAAGGGTCAGAGCCAGAGGCAGGCATCAAGCCAAGAGGCAGAGCCAGAATCAGTAGCCAAGAGTGGGGTGTAGGAGCAGGGATCTGGAATAAGGCAGAAGAGCAGGAACCAGGAGCAGGACAGGAAGGCACAAATCAGAAACAAAACAGTTTAGGAGCAGGCTAACAAGAACGGTCCAACGGAGAAGCCAGCCAGGGATTCACCTAGTTGTTCAGACAACTTCCCGTGCTTCCTTCTGGCTAAAGTAGTGAGTCTGAGCCAATCAGAGAGGCCGGGCGTCTCCAATTGGAAGCTTTGTGGGCAGTGCCTCTTGTGAGCAAGGAGCCGCCAGCCCATGCTCCCTGCTGGTACCAGCGAGATGCCAGGAAGCGGCTGTGGTCTGGGGGACCCCCAGACCTGGGTTTGAGACCCATGATCCTAGTGCAAGGCCATCTCCCACTTGATGTTAGCCTGGGGTTTTTGCTACCGTGCAGTGGCTTCCAGGCAAAGTCATAGCATCCTATGGTCCATGCTGCCCATTTGCAGAAGAAAAACAATAGGCTCTGAGCAGCGTATGGGGCAATGCTAGACCCCCCAGCATTGCACCTGCTCTCTGCTGCTTTGGCAAAGGACCGAAATTTCCTGTGTTCTGAAAGGCAGGATTTCCTGTCTGCTTTGGTCCACTTGGATGGAAACACAAGTTCCCAGGAGATCCGGAGCCAGGAAGGAGGCTTCTCAGATGCTGAACGTCGCATCTGATTCAAAGCCTGATTCAAAGCCCATCCAAGTCATTTGAAAGACTCCCATTGACTTCAGTGGGCTTTGCATCACGCCCTAATTTCAATAGGATTCAAAGTTTTCTTTAGCTGTTTAGACCTGCACGTACGCATATGCCGGCTTAAAGCCACAAAAACCAGGGACCTCTCTGAAGGCAGGCTGAAGTCCCACCATTATAGCTCCAAAAAATCCTTAATGGTCATTGCTATTATACTGCATCCCCACCCTATCGGGGATGGAGACTGCCAGATAGTTAGAGAGTCAAAATGCAGAAAGCAGCTACCTAGCACTGAACTGCAGCCACCTCTGGGGCGGAATGTGCCAACCACACTGCACCACAGTGGCTCAGCAGGGAAGTAAGGAATAATGTTTCTAAATGAAATGGTACTGAAATATAAAACCCACACTGGCATATGGCCAGGCCACCAGGGTTCAGACCGCTCCCTACCTTGTGAGAAGTTCCCTGTGGTCTTCAATGGTTGTGTAAGGTCCAGGCCTCAGTTTTACGACTCCACCAAAAGGTGGCTCCCTCCGCAGCTCAGTGTCACCTAATGCAACACGGGGGCACTGATTTATGGCCGATTCTGAGGGAAAAGTGTAGTTTATTGATCTACACCATCAGTCTGGGATTTCCCTGGAGATCTTCCATCCCATCCATGTGTAACCCTTGCCAGCTTGGGGTGGCACTCTGTCTCCCTCTAGTGGTGACTAGACCAGCTAAAGTTTGATGAACCTGGTCAAGGGTCAAGACCTTTACGCTTGGCTAAGAGAAAGGTGTCTTTTAGCTCAGACAGTAAACGAGGCTCACGCATTAGATCCCAGGTTCGATCCCGGCTGCCGACAACCAGGGTCTGTCGGGGTTACACATGTACTAACCAGGCCCAGCCCAGTTCACAAGAGGCAACACAATCACCGCTGTAGGCCACACACTCTATTCACCTATGACTTTCTTGATGCCCCTCTGCTTGCTGTTTTGGAGCGGCAGCACCTCCAGAGAAATGATGCCTGAGTTCTCTAGGATGTTCACCTCCACACGTAACCTGCCCACGAGCTGCTGGGGCCGGATGCTGACAGTATACTCATACTTTCCCAGGCGCCTTTGCAAGAGCTCTTCGTAATGCAGCGTGAAGATGGCCTGGGTCTTGCGTGGAATAGTGCCAGAGGCTTTGAAAGTCTCTACTCCATTCTCCCTGCAAGGGAAATTCAAAGAGACCTTCACATGCTGTTTTTACATCATGAGCCACACCCTGAAGTTAATGGTTTCCTGGGGCTGGGTCCCTTTTGTCAGCAGCTAGTGTTCCCCATTAAATGAAGATGCAAAGACAGGCAACAGAAATACTCAGGGGTACATAAACAGCAGGCTTCCAGAGGAGGAGAGATTTTAAAAGGCTTGGGTAGGAGTATGACAGACGCATAAAAAAGGAATGAAGTTCAGAGCAGAGAGAGGGAGAATAAGGGTGGTCCAATGGTTAGAAAACTAGGCTGGGACTCATGAGACCCCATGGCAATTCCCTGCTCTGCCACAGACTTCCTATGTAACCTTTGACAACTCACTTAGCCTCTCTTTGCCTCATCTGTAAAATGGGAACAACAGCACAGTGCTGACTCCCAGGGGTGTTGTGAGATGTTCTGCGCCGATGGTAGTGGGGGCTGTATAAGTCCCTATGTTAGACTACATAAATCTCAGGCCCTGTCACAGAGAAATAAAAAGGCCACACAGTAGAGAGAAAGGAAATTACTTTTTTATACCATTAAAAGGTATGTCGGAACTCTGCCCAAAATGACAGCCAGAGGAAACAATACTCACCCGCCATCTGTGGGACCAGAATGTTTATTATCCCTCTCTTTGTCCTGACTGCTGGTTCTCTTTTCTTTCGCAGTGACTTCCCCGTGGTAAATCCTGTCTCCGATGATCCTGTCGGGTTAAGAGACGTCAGCCTTACAGATCCACAGTCACGGAGACAAATCCGGATGTGGGGCTCGTCCTAGCGCAGTGACAATGCTTGGGCACGTTTCTGTGCTGGGCATAGGCTAAAGGGGCAAGTGGTCTGTGAGTTATGGCCTCAGAGAATCCCACCCAGCAGCTGCCAGCCCAGGGCAGAGGGACTCCAGTTGTCAAAGGCAGCAACAGCAGATACAAGCAACAGTGTCTACATGGACACTGCATTGACCCAGCTACGTCGATCTAAGTACTATGCCTCTCGGGGAGGTGGCGTTATTAGGTCTGCATAGCAGGTGAGTTAAATCAGTGGGAGGACATTGTAGTGTAGACGCTTACACAGTTAGGTCAATGTAAGCAGCCTCATGTCAACCTAACTCTGTTGTGCAGACCAGGCCCTACTGTTTCCTCTTCACATCTATGATTTTTCTATGAAATAAAACTTTTTGTTTATTTTTATCCCCAGCAGGTCTCTGCTGCGCAAACTGCGTGGAGTATGTGTGCCACAGCGTAGTGATAACTGGGGGCAGATTTCACTCCTTTGGGGGTGACGAACCAGAGAGGAAAAGTCTGAGTGTCTGGTAGTTAAGCCCTTAGGGAGATGGATTTGGGGGGGGGACTCGAGACCAGAAAGGGTAGCTGAAATCACCCTGCAAGGAGTAACTAGGGTGGTGGAAACCAGGGTCAAGACCTTTACGCTTGTAGGCTGTAGCAGCATAGCACAATGGCACCCAAAGTTACAAAGGAGGCAGTGATAGAACCCCTTACTCATCTGGGTAGTCCCCAAACCTCAGTTACCATCCCCTTTTCTGCAGCTCAGCATGTAATTCCAAGTGAATAAAGGACAACAGTAGGGAAAGAAGGGGACAAAGCTATTTACAAGGGACACCTACCTCCAGCATTTTATTCATGGCAACAAATCCTACTTTTGTATCAGTGTGTATCAATCTCTGTGTTGCTATTGCTTGCAAACAGACTTCTGTCTCATAGGGCTTGTCTACACTCCCGTGCAGGGTCGATCTAAGATACGCAACTTCAGCTACGTGAATAATGTACCTGAAGTCGACATACTTAGATCTACTTACTGTGGTGTTTTCACTGCGGTAAGTCAACAGTTGACGCTCTCCCGTCGACTCTGCTTGGGCTCCTCGTTCTAGTGGAGTACCGGAGTCGACGGAAGAGCACTCAGCGGTTGATTTATTGCATCTATATTAGATGAGATAAATCAACCCCCAGTGGATCGATCATGGCCCACCAATCTGATATGACTAAGGTCAGAAGGGACCATCATGATCATCTGGTCTGACCTCCTGCACATTGCAGGCCACAGAACCTCACTCAGCCACTCCTGTAACAGACCCCTACCTATGGCTGAGCTACTGAAGTCCTCAGATCATGATTTAAAGGCTTCAAATTACAGATCGAATGAAATGATTCTGTCAGGATTCCCATCCACTCTGAACTCTGGGGTACAGATGTGGGGACCCTCATGAAAGACCCCCCTAAGCTTATATTTAAAACAAATAAAAGGAAGTTCTTCTTCACGCAGCGCACAGTCAACTTGTGGAACTCCTTACCAGAGGAGGTTGTGAAGGCTAGGACTATAACAATGTTTAAAAGGGGACTGGATAAATTCATGGTGGCTAAGTCCATAAATGGCTATTAGCTAGGATGGGTAAGGAATGGTGTCCCTAGCCTCTGTTCGTCAGAGGATGGATATGGATGGCAGGAGAGAGATCACTTGATCATTGCCTGTTAGGTTCACTCCCTCTGGGGCACCTGGCATTGGCCACTGTTGGTAGACAGATACTGGGCTAGATGGACCTTTGGTCTGACCCGGTACGGCCATTCTTATGTTCTTATGTTATTCCACCAGCTTAGGTTAAAAACTTCCCCAAGGCACAAATTCCTTGTCCTTGGACGGTATTGCTGCCACCACCAAGTGATTGAGACAAAGATTCAGGAAAAGGAACACTTGGAATTCCTGTTTCCCCAAAATATTCCCCCAAGCCCCTTCACCCCCTTTTCTGGGGAGGTTTGAGAATAATCTACCAACCAAATAGGTAAACAAGGTGAACACAGACCAGACCCTTGGGTTTTTAGGACACTAAAAACCAATCAGGTTCTTAAAAACAGAACTTTATTATAAAGAAAAAAGTAAAAGAAGCACCTCGGTAAAATCAGGATGGAAGGTAATTTAACAGGGTAATAAGATGTAAAACACAGAGGATTCCCCGCTACGCAAGACTTTAAAGTTACAAAAAACAGGGATAAACCTCCCTCTTAGCACAGGGAAAATTCACAAGCTAAAACAAAGATAATCTAATGCATTTCCTTGCTATTACTTACAATTTGTAATCTTAGATGCTTATTTCAGGTAGGGTTTTAGGAGATGTGTTTTTCCTGCCCTGGTCTCTCTCTGTCTCGGAGAGAACAACAAACAGAGCAAAAACAAAAACTTCCCTCCCCACACAGATTTGAAAGGATCTTCTTCCCCTATTGGTCCTTTTGGTCAGGTGCCAACCAGGTTATTTGAGCTTCTTAACCCCTTACAGGTAAAGAAGGGATTTTATGCTACCCTTAGCTGTATGTTTATGACCGTTTCTTACTAGGAATGGGTCTTAGGACATTTGATACCAGTGAAGAAATATTCCTTTGAATACCCCATGGGTGGTAACCCCACTGTGGACAAGCAGCCTCCAAAGTGCCCCACTAGGCAAAGCTCATTCTGTGGCTTCCTGCCTGCTCCCCCTCTTCAAGGCCCTTTAAGAACTCACTTTTCAAACGTGATTCAAGCAATCCCCACAAGGGGTCCCATGTAGTTACTTCTCTGATAAAAAACAGGCGCTCTAAGCCTCAAGCCGTTCAGTCTCTTGATCAACCCAAATTAACACAAAACTCAAATTTACACAGTCTTCATCCCAGCTGGCCTTTACAGCCACTGCCCTACTTAGACAGGGTCTGGCCCAGGCTCCCCTGCCTGGACAGCTTTCTCCTGCTTCTTCAGCTTTCTTTTTTCCCTCAGAACACTTTCCTGGGCTTCCCCCTTTACTGCAACTTCCCGCTCTTTTTTTTTATCCTGGGAGCACCTGACAGGTGTGGCTCATCCTGTCTCTAGGGCTGGTTTAGCCCCAAGTTCTTCAGCCATGGGGAAAACCACCCAGTTAAACTCTCCAAGAAAGCCTGTTCTCCTGAGATTTCCATTCACTCTGGCAGGCTCCAGAGATGAGGTTCTAATTTGGGGATGCTTGTCAGAACCAGACCTACCAGCAGGCTTTCAGCATGAGGGAATCAAATACATTCGTGGGGCCCTGATCTTCCAGGGTATCGGCATCCCTCCAGTGCTGTTGGACTCATGGCCCAGCCTGCACCCAGCAGGGCCAGAGGAGGGGGACAAGTCACCACACACCCTCTCATCCCGCAGCGAGACAAGAAGGGACGGAAACTCATGGAGAAGCAAAAGCGCCACATACATGGTGAAGTTGGAGATAAAGGCTGCAGCTGGGATCTGCATCTCAAAGGTGCCTTCCTTGGCCTCAGACCCGCTGTTCACCATGGTGCAGGAAACGGTGGTGAAGGCGTAGCGGGAAATGATTGTGGATTTCACTGTGAACACAGCCATCCTTGGCCTGGTCTCCTGTAGGAATTGAACAGTTACCCATTAGCATCATCGATGTTAAAAGCCAAACAACCCACTCTTGTGGCATTTCTTTGTGGCACACAAGGATTTAATATGAGATGCGAACAGACAGCCTCATAAAAGCTTGTAAGATGAAGAGCGTTAGAGCCTCTTTTTGAACCCTAGGCAGGGTGGGGGTTTTCATCAGGGCTTCAGATCAGTGGGGAAAGGTTGCACAACGGACACGGTACCTCCCTCTGCACTGCCAAGGGCACAGTCCACATTCATTCTGCCCAGTGCCGGTGCGAGACCTCTACACAGAGCGAGCCGAGACATATGCTATGAAAAGTACTTGTGAAATCTGGGCACGTCCCAGATCGGGGTTCTCAACGTGGGGGTCATGAATGGGTTTCAGAGGGTTATAACCACCTTCTCGTTCCTTAGGGCCAGATAGGAGGAGATTCCCAAAACTTTGGCCAGCCATGACATGGGGTCATGGTCTGGGAAAGATTTGAGAACCGCGGTCCTAGACAAATCTCCTTGTTAGCTTGTGGACATTTTATGTAAAGGTCTCCTCAGTAGCCATTACACTATGCTGCCAAATTCTCACTGGAGCCAAGTAAGGATGCATGCAACCAAGTCTTAAAATGTAGAGGGCGAGATCCTCAGCGGGTGTGAGCCAGCATAGCTCAACTGAACTCAGTGGAGTTAGCCAGAGTAAATCTGCCTAAGGATCTGTTCTATAGCTCTCAAATGATAGCTGGAACAGCCTTAATAGAAAACGTACGCGGCTGAGTCTCATCTAGCAAAATATCCTTTTTAGAACACTCTGGACCCCATCCAGTTTGGATGAAGTAGAGATTGGAGCAATTGAGAGCTGATTGCCAAATTATGCATCTTGGGAATGTACTTTTATGTGCAAGTCCTGGGACGAAGTGCTTCTCAGGGCTCATACGCACTTGGATAGCAGTAGCCCCATAAATCCAAGAAGTTTTGTATTTGGAAGACCTAAGCTTAATGTAACTACTCTAGGTAACCAACAAGAAAAATATCTGCGGCATGTTGGCTTGATCAGTAAACAGCTGATCCTCCAATGTAGGAAGGCTGCCAAAGAGATAACGCTATCACACAAATAAACTCACAGATGCACCTGAGTGGACTAGCAAATGTAGGTCCCATTTCTGCCATTCTTCCAATGAGCAATCCCTTTCTGTGATAATGGTCTCGTTGAAATGAAAAGGCCTCTTCTCAGAGTAAAAGGCTAGTCCACATGAGAAGGGGGGAAGTGCAGGTGTCAAAAGCAGGCACTCCATTTTTGGCTGACTTTGGAACACTCCAGACGTGATCATTATAAAGGAAGGGGGCATCTGCAAAAATCCAGGTCTGGCAAAGTTCTGCCTTATGCCGCATCCGTGTAACCCCTTGCTTAGCAGGGGCTCAGGGCATCTGCATTAAGGGTTGCACCGGTGTAAATGCATGGAAGTAGTTACAGCAATGTGAATTTCCCTAATGTAGAATCTCATTCCCCTAAAGTGCCAGGTGAGGGGAATTCTGAGCTGGAGTTTTGGTTCAGGCCCATTTCTAAATTCAATTAGTTCTCTGTGGGTCCTTTCATTCACTGTTCTGCATGGGCGGCGGGTATAAGAGGCCAGCGGAGGCTTAGTCTCCCCTGGAATGCCGTCGTCAAAATGGCGTCCAGGCCGTAGCCCCGCATACATTGCGCCCCGAGGCCTCACTCCCATGCTTCCTCCGTGACCCCGCCCTCACTCTGCCATGCTTTGCTTCTTCCCCTGCGGACCCCCGCGGCCCACCTCTCACACTTCTCCCCTGTGACACCCCCACCCGGCTCTCAGGCTTGTCCACGGCTTCCCACGTGACCCCCCCACCTGCTGCTCACACCTCTTTGCCCCCTGAGAGGTAGAGAGACGTGAGCAGCAGGGGTCCCTAGAGGGAGGGGGCGGAGAGGCATGGGTAGCCGGCACGGGGGCTCCTCGGGGAGGGAGCAGAGAGGCATGAGCAGCAAGCAGGGGGGCCCTCAAGGGAGGGGGCCGAGCAGGAGCTGGGTCAGGGGCAGAGCGGGGCTGGAGCGTGGGTGGGGCCTGTGGGAGAGGAGGCCAAATGGGGGCGGAGCAGGGGGCGGGCCTCAGGGCAGAGCAGGGGGTGGGACCACAACACTTAGGCCCAGCCTCCCCAAATGCAGGAGTCACGCGCTGCACATAACGTTCTGCATATTTAACTGGCTATTACTGGGATTGCAAGTGACTCCAATAAGGAATTGGATGGCCAATCAGAAGCGGAAGTAAAGAAGAGAGGGGGGAGCTGTTATAATTTAGAGCCACACAAGGTGCAGCATCTTCTCTAGTTTCGAACCTCCTGAGTTCACACCGCCGTCCTGACTTTCATTTTGAGGGGCAGCTTCAAAACCTTCTCCAAACGCAGCAGCAAAACCACTGAGTTTCACCTGGATTCATTTGAAGGCTCAAATGTCTTCGAATTCTGTTGAGGGCAGGGGGGCTACCACTTATAACTTGGAACAGCCGCAGGACTCAAGTCAACCGCAATGGGAAACCTTCATTCAAGGTTTTCCCCCTTCGGATGATAGAGATCCCTGCTATAGGGATGCCAACCCTCCAGGATTGTTCTGACATCTCCAGGAATTAAAGATTAATCTTTAATTAAAGATTATGTCAAGGCATGAACCATCCAGGAATACATGCAACCAAAATTGGCAACCCCTATCCTGCTGAACAGATGGACAGAGAGACAAACACACACACACCCAGCTCTCTCCCTCCAGGTGGAGAGGAGAACCTGCTGACTCATCCCCCCAGACCTGCAAGCAGCTTGTTACTCTTTGTGCGAACAGTAGTGGAGAGTTGCTGAGGTGGTTTCAAAACAGGTGGCTAGGCTCAGGGCTGGCGTTTAGCCCAAGTTCCTGTCTGAAAATCTTATGCATTCCCTAGAGTTCTTGCACAACTTCTTACTGCATGAAGTTCTGACCTACAGCTGTGTCCGTGTGCACTCCCTCTTTTGTTTTCTCCACTCCTTGTTATTAAAGCCCCTTAGGAAGATGAGAAGAGACATTAAGAAAACAATTCCTTTTTAAAAACAAACGCGGGGGCGCTCAGAGGTAGCGGATGAGAGCGCTGCTATTTCACAGGGCAAGGCCCTGTTTTTTCAAGGCATTTCACTATAGCGAGAGAATAGATTTTTCATGCCAAACAGGGAATTTATTCCTGCTTACCCCACATGCTGGGAAGTATAAAAAGAGCAGTAAATATACGCCTGCATTTTCACTGGCGGTGGTTGCTTTGGTCAAAACAACTTGGCCTGGTGTCAAATTCTTATTAAAAGTAAGAACCAAGACTGGGTCATGTTAGGATAGAGATATTCAGGCCTGTCTGCAAAGGCCTATATTTTAAGAATTTAGGTGTATTCTTATCACTTAGCTAGATATAGAAGTATAAAAGAAAGAATCAAAATCACTGTCTGCCGGTGTAAGGGCCGTCTCTCACTGTGACAGTCTGAGGCCCTGTCCCCAGGCTAAGCCTTTGGCTAAGCAGCAGAGGCAGCCATAAGCTGGGAAGCGAACGGTCACATCCTCACATTCCAAACTAGTCTCATTGAAATAAGGCAATCTGGGGCTGTTAGGAAGGTGATCCCATCTATCACCTCCAGAGAAAGGGAAGAGCCTAGATGATGTAAAAGGAAACTTGGTTTGATAGCATCCTGTCTGGCAAGAACTCACTTATCAATAGTTGGGGTGTGAAATCCTCATTTCTGTATTGTTCTACCACTGTGGTCTCCACTTCCCTATTGTTTGTCTGTAAAAACTCTGCCTGGTTCTGTGATTGGTTCTGTCTGCTGTATAATTAATTTTGTTGGGCATAAACCAATTAAGGTGGTGGGATATAATTGGTTAAATAATGATGTTACAATGTGCTAGGACTGGTTAGTAAAATTTCAGTAAAATGATTGGTTAAGCTAAGCAGAACTGAAGTTTTACTATATAGACTGCAGGTATCAGAGGTGTAAAGCAACAAAGAGTCCTGTGGCAGCTTATAGACTAACGCGTATTGGAGCATAAGCTTTCGTGGGTGAATACATGCATCTGACGAAGTGGGTATTCACCCACGAAAGCTTATGCTCCAATACATCTGGGAGTCTTTGTTGCTTTATATAGTCTGCAGTCAATCAGGAAGTAAGGAGGAAATGGGAACAGGGAATGGGGATGGGGGAATTGGAATCATGTTTCGCTAAGGGGGGGAATGGGAACAAGGAATGGGAACAGAGACACAGGCCAGGCTCTGTGGCATCAGAGCTGGGAAGTGGGGCACTGAGGAGGGAAACTGGAATCATTGCTTGCTGGAAGTTCACCCCAATAAACATTGAATTGTTTGCACCTTCAGACTTCAGGTATTGTTGCTGTCTGTTCATGCGAGCAGGACAGTGAAGGAATAAGACCTCTAATAGGTCATTCCAGGGATACAGACCCATGCACCTCTATGCTGCTGTTTCAAATCTGGCTGAGGATCATAGTGATTAACAGCTGTTACCATCTGATGGCTAGTCAGTGGCCTACAGTATGTGAGACGTTACTCCCGGGTTCAATCGATAAATGGCCACATCACCACCACATTTACCAAAGATTGACCACCTTGCTGGCTGTCACAGTAGAGAGGCTGGATCCCCGCTGAACTCAGACTAAGCAATGTTCTACAGATACGGGTTGCAGAATATTAATGGGGCCGTGTTGGGACATGCTTCAGTTACCACTACTCATGCAATACCTGCGGTGTGGATAAATGACAGGAATTCACCCTCTAGAGCTCTCAGCCTGGGATAGGCCACCACTAAGTTTATTCACGCCCATGTGCTTACATCCAAATACATACACGCTGAGTGCTTGCTTTTATGCAATGAAATAAATAGGCAGCCGGATACATACCAGCCTCTGCAGAAATCGGCTTTGTCTTGGGACTCTGCGCGCCACCTGCAAAGGGTTAAGTAAATATTGTAACTCGTGCCTTGCTCCTTTCAAGTTCATGAAAGGAAGATTTGTCGGTTGTTTAAAAAGAATGCAGTGGAGTCGATCCAGACATTGGTTAGTGCAATTGTTTTCACACAGCCAAAGTTAAGCGACCCTTTTATTAAGATTAAACTTTAAAAAAAAATTGGAACAGACCCACAGATCAAAGCTGTAGAATGGAATTTGGTTTTCCCAGGCAAGGTGTCACCGAGTGCTTTTCAAAGCAGCATGTTCCATGCAGGGAGTGCAGGAATGGAGGGACTGTGTACCAACATGCAAGGACCATGGGTAATTATGTGTTTATTATTGTACCCAGATCACAGCTGGGGAAACTGAGGCACGGAGCAGTTATTTGACTAGCCTACAGCCACATAGAGTGTCAAGTTCTCGGCTGGCATAGCACCATCAGTTTGAATGGAGCTATGTTGATTTATATCACCTGAAAACCCACAATATGTCTAAGTTTTATCAACATTAACACCAGTCACTGAGAAGCTACCGTTGCCTAGTAAGCGATGGAGCGAGGCTTTTTAAAACCAGCCATCAGGCTGATTATGAAACAAAGTGCCAGCCACTGCTCCAGCACAATCACGTCCATTGTATCAGTCTCCACCAGCTGCAACTGCTTCACTGGCTTGGCTGTATGCTGCATAAGTCCCAAATTAGAATCTACAGAGGGGAAAAATCCATAAAAATCCATCCTTCACTAGCAAAGTGGCAGTCCCTTTCCATTGGTTTAAGGATATCAGTGAAGATGTTATGTCTCAATGTCTTCAAAGCAGGTCCCCAAATCACTTAGTACCAGGATAGCCTTAATGCAAAGAAATCACTGGTGAAACTCCAGACAGAAAAGGCATGCAATGACACTTTTTACCCTTGTTATTTGACACTAACATAACAGATTTTCTTGCCAAAGAGAAAAAATTTACGTCTGTTTACATCGTGTTGGAAAGCTAAAAAGAGCACTGAGGAGAAGTGAAACAGTCTCCAGTGTTAGAACTTTTACTCTTTTCTCATCCACTGCTTTGATCAACATCTTGCTAAATGGTAATATAGGGAAAGTGGGGCACTCAGGAGACTTAAGTCAAGAAGAAAGTTTTGGAAGGGATATAAACCCCCATGCTTCAGGGCATAAGAGAACCTCTATCGGATGCGGGTCAGGAAGAAACTTTCCATATATGCAGATTATCCCATAACTTCCTATTGCAGGATTTCTAGCCCTTACCTCTGAGGTATCTGGTACTAATTACATTCAAAAACAGGATATTGGACTAGATCAGTGTTTCTCAAACTGTGGTCGCCACTTGTGTAGGGAAAGCCCCTGGCGGGCCGGGCCGGTTTGTTTACCTGCCCCGTCTGCAGGTCCAGCCGATCATGGCTCCCAGTGGCCACGGTTCGCTGCTCCAGGCCAATGGGAGCTGCTGGAAGCTGCCAGGAGGGACTTACTGACTGCCACTTCCAGCAGCCCCCATTGGCCTGCAGCGGCGAACAGCGGCCAGTGGGAGCCACGATCGGCCGAACCTGAGGACGGGGGAAGGTAAAAAAACCGGCCCGGCCCGCCTGGGGCTTTCCCTACACAAGCGGCGACCCCAGTTTGAGAAACACTGGACTAGATGGGCCATTGTTCTCAGACAGCAGAGCAATCCTTATGTTCCTATCAATGGTCAGATAAAATCTTCCATCTCTGAAGAGCTGGTTCAAATCCAACACATCCTAGTAGTGACCCAAAGCCGTTATCGTCTAATAACCTTTGAGTTGCACACATGGAATGAGTCTGGTGGTATTATTCCAGCACCTAGTGGACAGTTGGCCCATACCAGAAAAACCACCACTGATGCAATAGATACTAACTGATAGCCTTGCCGGCAATCTTAGTAGAAGGGCCAAGGATTGAATGGGCTGGGGAGACTAAACTATCAAGAGATAGGCCCCTCCAGGTCAGGGCTGAGTGACATCAGCAGGAGAAGCACACATTGCTGCTAGGCAGGCTGAACCTATCCTGTAGCTAGAGAGAGGAATTCAGTCTCAGCCAAAACTCCCGTGATTTCAGGGAAGAGGCGAGATGTTGTTTTGGGGTGAAATTCCGCCCAGGGCAGCAGGCTAATAACACACAGCCAATCGTGGGCAGTGAGTGAAGCTTCCTCTTGGGGAGGCTCGCTCTCTGCCCCACCTCTTCCAGCTGAGACCACACCCCGCAGGGTGGAGGGTAGGGGGCTGAGTGCTCAGCCCCTCTTCCCCATGGCCCTGGCTGGGGCAGGGAGAGCCCAGTTGGGCCCATGGATGGGCACTGAGAAGTCAGTCCCAGCCAGGTCCAGCTCTCAGCCCCGGTGGGATCATGGCGCCACCCCATGGCCACTACCCCACTTAGGGCCCCACCCCATTCCACCCATGGCCCCGCCCCTGTTCTGCCCCCACTCCGCCTCTTCCCTCCAAGGCCCCACCCCCGCTCGCTCCTTTCTGGGGCCATGGCAGGGGAGAGATTTTTCTGGGGGCCCCAAATTGGCCAGGGCCCCTGGGCACAGGCCCCGTGGTCCCATACAGTAATCTTCCACTGCCTCCCCCACCCCTGCCACAGCGGCACAATGTTTGGGGAGGCCTAGCCTCCTTCAGCCTCCATTACATGCCACCTATGCAGCCAATATGTCCCGCCTCAAGTCAGAAGAATCTAAGTCATGCAGCGCTTGGGTGACTTCCTCCCTATTAACCTGCTGTGAAAGTAAATCAGAGCTACCCAGAATAGCACAGAGAAAACATAACCGGGAAAGCAACTGAATAGTTAGAAGCCAGCCTGCCTCTTTGATCTACTGTAGCAGCTATAGAGTCCCTTCCTCCTTTCTTAGAGCATCCTGTGTTTATGTCATGGTCACGCCCGCTATTTCTTTCACTTCCTCTTCGTGTGCTGGGGAACAAGAGGTAGTTTTGAACCAGACAAAAACCTTTCTCGTGACAAAAATCAATCCCGGGACATCGAAAATGTCAGATTTGTCCTACCGGCTCAGACCAGCTGCTCCTTTAAGCAGTGGTCGCTTCACAGAAGGAGGGTCACAGAGAATGTTGTGCTAGAAATGAGGGCTGGGATATCTTCCAGCCCCCGACCCTCCTGCAGTAATTAGTTTACTCCCTGAAACATGAGATTTGATTAAGTGGCATCATTCCAAATGGTCACAAAAGTCTATTTCTCCCTAGAAATAGCCCTGAAGATGGGAAATGATTAACTTTACCCACCCGGACTATGTCCCTATCTGCCTCACTTCAGAGACATAGGAGTTTTTAAAATTCATCTTCCGAGCTGCATCTGTGGATCAAATCCACATTACTTAGGAAGGCCGTGAACCTGCCAAGATCCAGGCATGTGCTTAACTACCCCCAGGAGAGCGACCCCCATGGGCCACTCATGAGTGCTCAGTTCAGCACGTGTTCTGAGATTTTGCCAGATTAGGGCTTTAGGGATTAATTTCTGGGGGGGCTGCAGGAGGGCAGAGGGAAGGAGAGTGGACCCAGGGGAACATCAACCCCCACCCCCTTAAACTGGCTCCAAAATTCTGTAACTCCCTAGCAGGGAATGCACCTTTCCCCTACTCAGTGTTTTCAGTGGTTTGCATCATTGTTCACTAAATAGAAACACGATGCAATATTCAGCCTGACCCACCACTCTGAGACTTCTCATCTCTCCTTTGGGGCATTTCACAAACAAATCGCAGTTGCTAACGGGACTTTTCAGAGGTAAGTTTCTCTATGCGTCCATGGTACTTTTCTGGCCCCCATTACTGTAGTACCTCACAGCCTTTAGTGTATTGCTCCTCACTACGCCCCCGTGAGGTAGGGAAGTGCTATTATCCCATTTTACAGAGGCTAAGTGACTTGCCCAGGGCCACATGGGAAGTCTGTAGGGGAACAAGGGATTAAAGCCAGGGAACCTAACCCTGGACCATCCTTCCTCCCATTTGCAACTGTCGCTCACAAGTCAGGGGAAAAAAATCCCCCACAAAAAGAAAAGTAACTATAGGCCACCCCATAACCCAGCGGCATAATCCTCTCTGGCTCACATATCGCCTCTTTCCAGCACTTTACCAGCTGAAATACTAAGGGTGCATGGGGATCCCTTCGTCTAGCTTGGGTCAGAAAAGCAACTACTCCGCGGCAAGCAGCAACGCTGCACAAGAGTTTCCGGGGGGGAAAAGGGCTGCATCCAACTTTTAAACTGTCAGAATTACTCAACTTGGAATTTGGCCAGGACACTGGGGTTAACTCCCTTATTCTTGCAAACTGTGCCATCGGCTCTTTAATTAGCACAGCCGGCCAGAACCTCAGCTTTATCTCCCTCATCCAGGGGCGGATGGTACACCCGCAGCACAGTGCCCCCTAGCTACCACCATGTTCATTACAGGCTCAGTGTCAGTGACTGAATCACTAATCGCCACTTCCCACAGCACCTACTTCCCTGGTAAATTCTCCAAGCCAGTAACTAACTTCCACCAGTGCTCTCTATCTGGGAGATCTGACAGTGGGGTGTGCTAGGTCCAATCTATGTGTGTGACATGCTCCAGTCTCTCAAGGAAGACGCCTGCGGCTTTAGGACACAAGCGTTTGAGGTAATGAGAGGTGGCAAAGGCGACTTGCATTGGGGATTTAAGGCAATTGGGAGCAAAGACACAAACACACACCCTGTAGTTTTGTGTGAACTAACCACATCACCTCTAACGTACAAGGAGGGGGAAACTGCGTAAATATATGTTGCTATTGGTGTCTTACTGTTTTACACATATGTGGCACTAACATAAACAACAGTTAATTTGGTGATGGAAACATTAATGAACAAAGCTGGGTTAATCTACCACACTATTATTTGCCTGTGGAATTACATGATGCTCATGAGTGTGAACAAGAGAACCAGCCCCACAGTTCTTATAATCCATGTTTAGATCAATAACAAAACAGACAAGACAAATTAGAGACAGTAGGGCAGGTAGGTTGGAAAACACCCAGGGAATTCTGAGGGAAACAGAATTTCAACACAGAAATCACATACGTTTCTTTGTTTGTTCTAGCAAATGGGAGAAAAATTAAGAAAATCTTTCTTATAAATATAGTCAGCATCTGCCTCGTAACCTGGGTCTTCTGGCAAAAGTGCTGGGAGCTGCTTTCATCTGATTGCCCTGGCGGACATAGATTCAAAGGACTCCCAGGTGGATTAATTTAAATTAAACCTCCAGGCAACTCCTTTGGTATAACCCGGACACACACACTGGATGGTACAAAATAATCATTGCTTTGAAACTTACATGGTCAGGGAAGTTAGAATTCACCATCAACTTCTCTTCCAGATACCTAGCTAGGAGCTCCGAGTCCTGCTGCCCAGAGGTGAGAGAGAATCCCCAGCAGAGCCACAGCAGAAAAATCATGGTTAAAGGGGCGGCCAGGGGATCCCCCCCGACCCCAGGTGGAAGAAAAGCCCTCTCAGTGTTGGGGCTGCTTCTTGCAGCAGGCTGGGATGGAGAGTCTGCAGGAGAAGCTGACAGGAGTCTCTCTCCCCCGCTTCCCCTCCTTCTCCCCATCTCTGGACCAGCCCCTTTTCCAGGCTCGCAGCCAGGGCTGGGAATTCCTTGCTATCGCTTTACCAAAGAGTAAAGGAAGCTCCTGAAGCCCTGGGTCTGACTCCATAGGCCATGCACTGGGGAGTTCCCCAACCCCCAGCCCAGGTCATGCCCTGGTAGCTCCAGGCTCTTCTCCAACATCGCCACCCAGGAGATGCCCTGAGCTGCACCTCACCCTACTCCAGTCCCCCCGGCCCAGGGCACATGATAGGTACTTAGGAGCCACTGTTCTCCCATCACTTCCCAGAGCTGCTGGACACCTGCCACTGGGTGCTGGTCTGCCTGCCTCAGAACACACACCAAGCCCCTGAAACCGCCTCATTCCCAGTCAGCACCTGCACTGAGCAGTTCGAAGCTCCTCTCCCCCAGCCCTAGGCAATGACAAGAGCCCTGCTGTCCCCTGCCAGCTGTTCTGAATCCTCCCCAGTGACAAGAGCCCTGCTCCACCTGCACGGTCTTCTCCTGGGCCAGTGGCAAAGAGCTCCTCCCTGTCCCATCCTGTCCCAAATCTTATCATGTCGCTTTAAAACTCCAGTTGATCTCAGCCTCAGCAGAGCCCGAGTGCTGTGAGTGGACACACCTCTCAGCTGTCTGAAACATTCCCTGCACGCTCAGTGGTGCCAGCTGGCTAGGACGGGGCATTACTCCCTTCAACCAGATTTTAAGACCTTCAGCCCTAGAGTTTATATAGCCCAGGAGTTATCACCTTGGGGGAAGATTTATTTATATTCCAGTAGCACTTACAGATCCCAGATGCGATCTGGGGCCCTGCTGCACTGAGCGCTGGACACGTATATACACATAGTAAGAGACAGCTCATGCCCCAAAGATCTTACAACCGAAATAGACAAGCGGTGGGAGAAAGGAAGCATTACTGTCCCCATTTTATAGATGGGGAACTGAGACCGAGAGATTAAGTGGCTTGCCCAAGGTCACACAGGAAGCTCATGGCAGCGGTGGGAATTAAACCCAGCTATTCAGAGGCCCACTCCAGGGCTTTACTGACCAGGCCATCCTTCCTCCTAAGGGACTGCCCTCGAGTGGTTTCAGTCAGCACATAACTGCAGTGTAACAGCGCCCAATTGCATCCACAGGATGAGAGAGATTGAATGACGTGCGCTATGTATAGGATTTTCTGTGCATCCAGAACTGCCGTGGATGTCTGTGGGAACTGCCATCACTTGACACCTCCCAAAAATCAGATCACAACCACTCTAGTGACCTAAGAAAACTCTCCTGGGCCTGAGCAGAATGCACAGACATTTGTAAGGCAGCCTGTGACTAGTCAGTGCATCTTCAGGAAAAACCTACAAGAAGTCTGGTTTTGGGCCTACCTTTTTATCTGTGTACATACCTGGCCCTTGTCACTGAGCAGCTCACAGCCATTATAGGTTGTAGCCTCACAACATCCCTGTGAAATGGGAAAGTATTCTCCTCATTTCACAGATGGGGAACTGAGGCACAGGGTAGATTAAGCTACAGGGAGTCTGTGGCTGAGCTGGAAATTAAACCGGCAGCTCCTGAGTCGGTCCAGCAACTAGACCTCCCTTCTGACCCCTGCCAGTGGCAGGAGTGATGGGTGCATTGTGCATCTAAGATTGGGGAGGTGTCGTCCATCTCCCTCCATCCCTGCACCAGGCTCTTGCAGTGCAGGGCTAAACTCGGCCCTCGCTGAGTCTAAACTGGGGTAGCTCCCATACCGGGAAGGCAAAAGAGAAGGTCTAAGTTGCTCCTGAGAGGCCTGATGCTGTACTCGCTTACATCAGTGTAAATGAGGAGTAACTCCACAAAAGTCAAATGAGGTACACTGGAGTAAGACCAGTGTGTGTGAGATCCGAATCAGGCCCTGTTAGCCCCCCACACACACAGTGCCCCATTACACTGGTTTCACACCTCTGTGACTTTCGTGACTTTGTTGTTATTTTTATTAATTTGTCTTGTGGTAGCACCTTGGAGTCCTTGTCACGGACCAGGCTCCACTGTGCTAGGTGCTGTACAACACAGAACAAAAAAAAGGTTACAAATTAAGTATATGACAAGAGACGATAGGTGGGGGAGTACGAGGGAGCAATGAGACAGTACTGTCAGCATGGCAGGCAGTAGTCTCAGCACACCAGATGCATAGCCACAGTCCAGCTATTTGCAGGCATCACAGCAAAGGAGAGTTTGAAGGTGGCCATCTTTGTTTCCAGAGAGCTCCTCCCAAGCCTGAGGGGCAGCCTGGGGGAAAGCACCATGGGGTGCGTCACTGGATTTACTCTTGATTTACAGCTAGGGTGACCAGATAGCAAATGACATGCATCCGATGAAGTGGGTATTCACCCACGAAAGCTCATGCTCCAATACATCTGTTAGTCTATAAGGTGCCACAGGATTCTGCTGCTTTTACAGATAGCAAGTGTGAAAAATTGGAACAGGGGTGGGTAATTGGCACCTATATAAGAGAAAGCCCTAACTATCGGGACTGTCCCTATAAAATCGGGACATCTGGTCACCCTATTTACAGCAGGGGTAAAGGAGCAGAGGATCAGGCCCGGAGGGTGGATGGCTGGGGGAAGGTAACCAACAGACTGAAGACAATACACCAGGAAGAGCATCGCTATGTCTGATGCGATTAGGTCGCTATTCACGTCCTCAGCTAAGGCACCCAAGGCCAGGGCTGGCTGTAGGCCAATTCCACCAATTCCCTCGAATCGGGCCTCGCGCCTAAAAGGGCCCTGCGCCCAGTAAGAATCTCTTCCCTGGCTAGAGGCGCCTTTTTAACTTTTACTCACCTGGCGGCACTTCGGCGGCAGGTCCTTCAGTGCCGCTGAAGACCTGGAGCAAGTGAAGGACCCGCCGCCGAAGAGTCGGCGCACCACCCAGTGAGCACAAGCCCCATGTGTTTTTTTACATGGTTTTTTTTTTGTTTGTTTTTTTGTTTTTTTATAGTCATCCCTGCCAGGGCCCCGTCAAAACTGTTCGAATTGGGCCCCGCACCTCCTAAAGCCGGCCCTGCCCAAGGCCATCACTAAATGATTCCAATATCTGCTGTTCAAGCTCAAAATGGGCCCGATGTCTGAACGTGAGGCATGGGATCAGAGCTGAGTACATTTCCCTCCGCCCTCTAACATGCTGTTCTCTTTCCAGGGGCCGACGTGCTTGGCATCCAGCTCAGGGTGTTATTCAAGGTGGAGATAAGCAATTATTCAGGTGTGCTTACTTACTCACATTAGACACGTTGGGTGCTGTCTTCCCTCACGGACCCATGGCAAAATCAGCAAGTGTTCTGTGGGTGGGACCTGGCATGTCTGTGGCCAGTATGAACAGAAATGTTCCGTAAAGGCGGGACCTGAGAACTAAGCCTCTACGCACTCTGATCCAGGGCTGATCACATTATTTCGGTGAAACTGTCTGTATTTATATACAGACACACACCCTAAGCCAGGCCTGGGCAAACTTTTTGGCCCGAGGGCCACATCTGGGTATGCAAATGGTATCCGTGAATGCTCACAAAATACTTAGTCCTGCCTTGAGTGCAGGGGACTGGACTAGATGACCTCTCGAGGTCCCTTCCAGATCTATGAGTCTATGAAATTGGGGGTTGGGGTGTGGAAGGGGTGCAGGTTATGGGGTGAGGCAAGAAATGAGGAGTCCAGGGTGTAGGAGGGAGCTCCAGGCTGGGACAGGGGGTTGGGGTGTGGGGGAGAGGGGTGAAGGCTCCAGCTGAGGGTGCAGGCTCTGGGGTGGAGCTGGAGATGAGGAGTTGGGGGTGCAGGAGGGTGCTCTGGGCTGGGACAGAGGGGTTCAGAGGGTGGGAGGGGGATCAGGGCTGAGGCAGGGGGTCAGGGTGTGGGAGGGGGTCAGGGGTGCAGGCTCCAGGCAGCGGATACCTCAAGCACTCCCAGAAGCAGCGACTTGTCCCCCCTCCAGATCTGCACGCTGCCCTGTCCGCAGGCGCCGCCCCTGCAGCTCCCATTGGCCATGGTTCCCTGCCAATGGGAGCTGTGGGGGCAGCGCTTGGGGTGGGAGCAGCGTGCGAGCCCCCTGGCTGCTGCTACATGTAGGGGAACATGCCGCTACTTCTGGGAGCCGTGCAGAGTGGGACAAGCCCCAGATCCCACTCCACGGCAGGAGCTCAAGGGCCGGATTAAAACATCTGGAGGGCCGGATGTGACCCCCGGGCCGTAGTTTGTCCATTCCTGCCCTAAGCTATACTCTGCCTTTGGTTACACAGGCAGGCAAACCCACAGGCAGAACTGGGGGCCCTGATTGTCACTCTGCTGGTTAAATAAATGTCAGGGCGGGGCAGTCTATGTGAAGTCATGTCTTGGATTATTTAGACAGCACTTTTCATCCAAAAGAACCCGGAAGTGCATTGCAGCCTGTGAATCCCATACAGCCTCCAATGCTGTTAATAGAAGCTGCACATGCAGACAAGGACAGCATATTACCCAGGTGCACATAGAGAGAGAGGAAGAATGGCAGTGGTGAAGTGATTACTGGAACTCCAGCAATCTGGGTTAACCCCTGTGTCACAGGGCGAGCGCAGGCTCTCTTACTTTTGTGGCTGTACCCTGTGTTTAGGCTGGTTTAATGAAGAGTGTTCACTCCCTCTTTTGTTGAATCACCCTAGTATCTTTATTTACAGTGCCTGTGCAGTGCCCAGATCCCCCAACAGTTAGTGCCCCACAGACCCTCCCCAGGGTCTCCTGGCCTTTGAGGCTTCCTTCTTGGCAAGGAGACAGAGATACTGCCCTCCTGTCTCCTCCCAGGCTAGCCTCCCCACTGAGGTTTGCCCAAGGATTTTACAGCCTTCTCCTGCCTCAGCCCAGCTGTCACTGCTTAGCCCGGCAGGTTCAGGTTCATTAGGGCTTGCAGCTGGGCTCCCTGCTGAGTACCTGCATCTCTACCCTTGGCCTACCAGCCAGAGAGCAGGCTGTAGCCAGCATTTTGGCAGGGCTTTAAAGGGGTTTTACCCCTGCCCTACTACAGACTTCCTCTGTGATTAAGGCAGAGATTCTCAAACTGTGGTCGGTGGATAGCTCCAAGGTGCACGCCTGGGCAGCTGCATGCAAGAGAATGAAGGGCCACCTGCCTAATAAGTGGATCTGTGCAGGTGTGGCTCCACTAATCAGTTGCCTGGACCTTGGAGAAGATGCACATGTAAAGTGAAGTGGTGGCCTTGGGGGAACGGGGGGACCAGTGAGGTGAGAAGAGGCGGTGGGGGGAATTTGAGACATGCAGGGCTGCGGCGGCCAGAGGAAGAGGTGACTTTCCCCAACTCCAGGGCTGCGGCTGCCAGGGAGAGACACCCCCACCCCCCTCCTTCCCAGCCTCAGCTCTGTGGCTGCTGTGGCAGGGGACAGAGGGCACATCCATCGCATTAGAGAAGTAAGCCTCCTGCTATTAAAATATGAGTTGTGTGCTTTTATTTGTAGAACAAAAAATGTTAATTATTATTAATGTTTTTGCTATAGCACCTTTATCCAAAGCACTTTACAATAGTTAGCTAATGGTACAAACAACATTTGGAAAGGTCATTAAGTGGTCCGCCGAGACCCTCAGCGATGTTCAAGTGATCTGTGGGGAAAAAAGAGTTTGAGAACCATTGGATTAAGAAAGCAGCAAAGAATCCTGTGGCACCTTATAGACTAAGGCTTGGTCTACACTGGGGGGGGTTCGATCTAAGGTACGCAACTTCAGCTAGCTGAAGTCGAAGTACCTTAGTTCGAAGTACTTACCTGTCCTCACGGCGTGGGATCGAAGTCCGCGGCTCCCCCGTCGACTCCGCCACCACCGTTAGCGGTGGTGGAGTTCCGGAGTCAACGGGAGCGCATTCGGAGTTCGATATATCGCGTCTAGATGAGACACGATATATCGAACTCTGAGAAATCGACTAGTGAAGATGTACCCTAACAGATGTTTTGCAGCATGAGCTTTCGTGGGTGAATACCCACTTCGTCGGATGCAAGTAGTGGAAATTTCCAGGGGCAGGTATATATATGCAAGCAAGAAATGAATTGCATTAAGAGTTTGCCTACACTGCTGGCACAGTATGTGAGCGCAGCTCCTGTAGACCTACTCCTACTGGCTTTAATCTAGCCAGGTCAGGTGCTGGAACGGTGAAGCAACAGCTGCACTGGGGTCAGCATGAGCTAGCTGCAGGAGTCATTTTCCGGGGCTCCAGGTGGGCTGGGATAGCCCCTGGCGCTCTGGTTTCACTGCGCTGTTATGCAGGCTACCTAGATCAAAATGAACTCGGGTATGTGCCTCTGAGGGGCCATCACACCCCATGATTGCAGGGTAGACACACCCTTTGGATGAGGCATTTAATCTATAGGTGCCGCAATTTTCCATTTGTCAACTGCGGACATTGATAATGCATAACACAGGGGTGGGTTATCAATTTTAAATTCATTCATGACTGTGAGGTTCCCAGATGCTACGGTGGTGGGAGTCATATTAAGTACTTATTTATATAGACCAGGGGTCGGCAACCTTTCAGCAGTGGTGTGCTGAGTCTTCATTTATTCATGCCGATTTAAGGTTTTGCATGCTAGTAATACATTTTAACATTGTTGTATGTAAAGTAAATAAGGCTTTAAAAATATTTAAGAAGCTTCATTTAAAATTAAATTAAAATGCAGAGCCCCCCGGACCTGTGGCCAGGACCCAGGCAGCGTGAGTGCCACTGAAAATCAGCTCGCGTTCCGCCTTCGGCACGTGTGCCATAGGTTGCCTACCCCTGGTATAGACAGTGCTCAGAATTCATGAGGGGAATCTGATTAGTGCTAGCTGGAAAATGGAAATACTCCTCCTATGAAAAATGTCTCAGTTTAAAAAAAAAAAAATTCATCCCAAATAGGGACAAAATTCAAAACAACTTTTTATGGAATTTCCAGAATTCAAATTCAAAAGTGAGAAAAGGAAGTATTTTTTTTCACACAACACATAATTAGAGTGTGGAACTCATTGGCACATGAAATCACTGAGACCTAGAACATAGCAAGGTTCATAGAGGGATTGGACGTTTGAATATCTATAGAACATCCAGAGTTATCATGATTAAATAGGATTAAAAAAAATTGGAAGGGATATTAAACCTCATGCCTCTGGGATTAAGCCAATTCCCTATGATGCATTGGATATGGCCACTGCTGAATACAAGATATTGGACTATATGGACTTTACGCCTGATCCAGTCTGGCAGTGCCTATGTTCCAAAAAATGATGATAGGAAATGTAAATAGTTGTTTGTTACTATTATTGTTGCTGGGAGGAAAAAGGTAATTCCGTTTTCTGGAGGATTTTGATATTTCAAAATTGGCCTCCATTCCAATTCAGAATGAAAAGGGATCCCGGCACCATGACACCTTCCCCGGCTGCCTGTCATGGAGTCATGGATCCTGGAGGCCCTGGGGTTCGCTGAGACAGTGTGGCAGTGAGGCTGCTAAGGAACCAGGTGGGTGAGCAGGCAGGAAACCAGTCCGGTTTTGAAACCTGTGTGGGAGGCCAGATCTGTTGGATATATGCTGAAATTGAACCATCCCCACAAAACACTCCAATTTCAACAAATCAGGAAACTCCAATGAAAAAATGTTTCATCTGAATGTTTCTGACCAGCTCTAGTTATTGCTATTAGAATTAGAATTATTAATAACTTCTGATGGATGCCCTGAGTTGCTTTCTCTTTGTGCTTTACAATCCAGAATTGTGGGACACTTTATCCACTGTAAACTTTCAGGTCTTTGTTTTATTTGGGTTGCGGTACATGCCCTCCTTCAACCCCGACTGGGCCACAATGCTATACATCAAGCCATAGCAGGCTGAAAACACATCCCATTATTCACCTAGCCACTGCATATCCCACTGCAGTTCACTTAAGGGTGCCTGTGCAGAAGATGAGAATTTGGAAGCCACAGCAATGTATTTATTTGCACAACAGGAGGCTTTGAGGTTCGTCCACATCTTGTGGCAGAAGAAGCTATTTTGCTGCAGAAAGCTAATGTAACAGGTTTGTGCTGGCCTACGGCTGCATTCCATTCTTTCCTGTATCCTTTCAAAGCCTCATGAGATAAATACAGGTTACAATGGGAAATGTGGACATTTCATATCAGGCCTTACGTTTGTCGTGAGCAAAATAATTCCTAATGACCCCTCGGCACCCCTTTCAAAAATGGTATCTGGAAGATTTCAAGGCAGCTTCAAGCCAAGATAATGTGTTTATAGCAAGAGTCTGCCCTTATATATGCAGCAGTGTGACAGGCAAACATCTCGTAGGGTGCCCGCCTTGTGCCATGGCACGGCGCTACAGGTGTGCTGCCCTCTGCTCCCCCGGCTGACTCTTGGAGGAAGCCACTCCCAGGCCAGAATACTTGAAATTGAGATTTCTCCCTGGGAAGGGGGTCTCATTTACTAAGTCTGGGACAGCTTATCTGTTAATGATTAGCCTCTCATGTCCACCTCTTGTTTTCCTCTTGATTCAAAGTTCTCACTACTGTCCTCGTGTGCTGTTTCAGGTAGGTTCCCCCACCCTGAGCCAGGAGTGCTCCAGCCCTCCTTCAAGGGCCTCGGTAAGGGTACGTCTACACTGCACCATACGCGCCGACATTCCACTTTCCCCAGGGGTGCTGGAGCCCCACCTCTGTCATCACTAGGCCTGGGACCGATTTAGTTATATGACCTACCTGCCTGTGGCTGCAATAACTTTCCTCGCTTAGGGAGCTGAGCAAGGCACAGGTCGGGCTGGACCCACTATCTCTTAAAGGCGTTAGTCATCCCATGACAACCAGAGACTCGGATTGACTTCACCAGGAGCTGTCCATGAGCATTTGTGGATAGAATTTAGCCCCTAGAATGGAGTGCATCTTGCAATCTTACCCAGGGAGTATGAGCAGGGCAGTATTTAATAGTGACATGTACAATCTAATTAGCAACCACGTATATTATGAGATTTTTCTCGCTTCTGGAAAGTTTATCTAGCTCTGTTTAATACATTCATAGAATCATAGGAGTGGAAGGGACCTCCAGAGGTCATCTAGTCCAGTCCCCTGCACTAATGGCAGGACTATGTATTACATCATCCCTGACAGGTGTTTGTCTAACCTGCTCTTAAAAATCTCCAGTGATGGAGATTCCCATAGTGCCCTATGCTCTGTTTGCCTGAGCATTTCCAGGCTCTTTTGGAAATTATCTTTGAGCAGTTCGTGCCATCTAGTGGCTACATATCACATGGTTTGGTATTTCCACTAACAATTAACCCGCACGGTGGTTTGGGGGGAATGTGTTATATGGGCGGAAAAGTAAAACACAGAAAGGCAGGAAGTCAATTTTTTTTTTTTAAGGAAAACCCTGCAGGGTCTAGTGCTGCACACTGTTAAAGGGCTATCTATGCAGAGGACCTCCCTGAGTTTGCAAAGAAACTGGCTGAACAAGCTTACAGGACCAGGGTCTTGTCTACACATAAGAGTTGTACTATTTTAACTGCCCCGGTATAGTTCAAGCAGCACCGTGCCCCAGGTGTGAATGCAATTATCCCAGTGATTATGCTGGTATCGTTTATTTTCATATAGGAAGGGAAATAAACTACACTCTTGTACCATTACAAGCGTGTCCTTTCTAGAGGTTGGTAGGTATAATTATATTGGTAAGAAATCACCTCCCCCCGCCCCCCAGCTGAAATAGTTACACTGATATAAAGCTGTGTATAGACCAGGCCTTAGTTTACAAGTTCATGGCATACAAACAGAGAAATCAGATAAAAACATAAAATGCCCTTGCTGGAAGGTTATAATGTAACACTATTTTGTCTGGGAATCCAGAATAGCACATAAGAATCCCACAACAGAGACAAACTAGACAGTTCTCTAAAGCAGAGAGGTACAACTCTCCCTGCCTTGTTCTAGGCCATCTGACTGCAGAATGACTGATGTAGTTGCTTGGCCCAGATCTCATGCTTCCGTACAGAACCCCCTAGCCTGCAAGCAGAATCAGGAAATCGCTTACAAATTAACGTGACAGCTTACAATTCCAAAACAGTTTTCAAATACACAACAGTTAGGGGTTAGAGTTCTGATCTGGCATCTCTGACTGCCTCTCTGTGCGACCAGAGATGGGTCACTTAGGATCACCCTTGGCCTGATTTTTCTCAGATCATCCCTAACTCAGAGCATCCATAACTCCAGTCCAAACTGTGGGAGGCATGGGGGTCAAAATGCAGGAAGCTAATAGAGTCTTGTCTACACTACAGCTGTCTGAATTACAGATTTTTCTGTTCATTGGCAATTTGTAACGGTAATAGAAAAAAATTGTTTTAGGCTGAACAAAACATTTTGACAAAATCATGTTTCATTTTGATTTTGACCATTTCTAAATAGTTTTTGCATTTTTAAAACTACAATTAAAGGAAATTTTGAAACAAAACTTTGTTTCAAACAGGAAAAAATCAAAAGATTTTATTCTGCAAATGTTGAAATGAAATATTTTGATTATTTCTGAGTGGTTTTTTTCCTAAACAATTGGGTGAAAGTTACATAATGTTTGTGTTGCCAAATCTGCATTTTTCTCTGAAAAAAAGTTTTTTGACCAAAACTTCCCCCCCAACTCTTGTTTACACTAGAGCTCCTATTCCCAACTACATAGGAGGCCCCCAGCCATGCAGGGTCACATCAACTCACCTTACTGTTTTTTCACTTCTCTTAGGGCTTGTCTACACTACAGTATTAGGTTGACTTAATTTAGTTCGATCTATAGCCACCACAGTCGTGCAATTCGCTGTTGGTGTCCACACTACCCTCCTTCTTCCAGTGGTGTGTGTCTTCACCAGGAGCACTTGCACTGACTGAAGTGGAGCACTGTGGGGAACTGACAGCTGAGTGTCGGGCACTGACAGCCACATGGGGCTCACAGTATAGCCCCCACCTACCCTAGGGTGACAGCCCAATCTATGAGCCTACAGGGGGTTCAATTTCACAGCAGGGAGCCTACCAGCTGTGAAATGGACATTCCTGTCAGTTTCATGGCTGTCTCCAGCTCAGAGCAGCAGCAATGGGCTCAGAGCAGGAGCTGTGAAACTGATAGGAATGTCCATTTCACAGCTGCTAGGCTCCAGGCTGTGAAATTGAGCCTGGGTTGGGGTTCAAAGCTGGGGCTGCCACTCAGGAGTGGGGGCTCCTGCTGTGAGCAGGTGCTGGGTTCAGTTTCACAGCAGGGATCCTACCAGCCCTGAAATTAACATTCCTGTCAGTTTCACAGCTCCAGCTGTAAGCTCCTTCACAGCTCCAGCCCTCCCCCCAGCAGCAGTGAAACTGACAAGAATGACAGACAACAGCGGATGTAAGTAACACAGTGTCTACATGGACACTGCATCACCTTACCTAAACCAGCATAAGCATTATGCCTCTTGGGGAGGTGGAATTATTATGTTGGTGTAGCAGTACATTTACTTTGGTGGAAGCAACATTCTAGCATAGACCCTGACATAATTAGGTCAACATAAACTGCCTTATGTCACCCTAACTCTGTAGTGTAAACCAAGCCTTAGTCCTGCAGGGCCAGCACAACAAAGGTCCTGTTTACAATAGAGAATTAGGACCATTGCCACTTTTAGAGGTGTGATTGCAACTGTGCTGTCTGTGTAACCCACACACTTATACAGCACCATTTGATTTTGTTTTTAAGTCCAAGCAAAAGGAGAAAAGCAGTGGGGTGGAGACATGGATTTTAGTCAAATCCTCTGTGTCTCTGCACAATGCAGACAGGAAGGCAGGGCAACTTAGTTAGAAGAGCCCAGATATTTAGAGGACATGTATGGCAGTTATTGGACATGCTCAGTAGCTGTCTCTGAAGCTCTACAGAAAGTATCCATTAAGGGCAAGACAAGTCTTGCAGGTTCCACACATTCACAAGCTGAGAGCTGAGTTGATCAAAGCTCAGGGAGAAAAGGTTCTACATATGGAAGTTGAAGACAGCTCGGTGGAGTTAGTGGATGACTGATGCAAAAGCACTAGATGTGTCTGTTGTATCCTGATACCTCTACCACTTTTTGGATACAGGCCATGGATTCCTTATTTTGCTAGAAACCCAGAAGGTCATTTCTTAGCCTTGGCACTAGAAATGCTGTTGGCTGCGAGGATCTTTGGGCTGTTGTTTGTGGATGTGTTTGGAAGGCAGTTCAGAGACAGTTATGCTCTTCAGGCTTTGGAGGATCATGGGGACATACATGCTTATTTTTTAGGCCACACTAAAGAGACTGAGAAATCATTGTTGAGCCGATCAGAGCACAATATGTCTGTACATGTGTCCTAAAGTTTAAAAGTGTTGAAACTTTGCACTGAAATATATGTAACAGCATCAAAGCAGGGAAGTCAGTGGAAGGAACATCAACTGGTTTAATGTCCAATAGTTTTGTTTAAGAAGTTATTCAGAAATTTTCCAAATGCCGTCTGTAAATGTTTGTGTATGTATTAAATATTTATTCACTAAGAAGCCAGGTGGGACTGACTTTCTCAGGCTGGCTGGCAGCTGCTATTCATACTTACATTCAGGGTTTTGCGGTCCATAGCTCTGAGATTTAACTGTGTAATTAAGTACTTTGGGGGTGGGGGGAGGCCTGGAAAGGACAGAACATCTGGCCTGTGCTTCAGCAGAGAGTTGAGCAGAGCTGCAGATGGCTATAATTTTGGCACCCCAGGGACTGAACTGGGGAGCTCTAGTGCAAAAAGCATGAACTGAACAGTCAGTTAAGGAGGCTACAATGGCTCATATCCATTGTGGATTGGCATGAACCTGTAACACACCCTCACGTGGGTTACACAGGGAAAAGGGTAGTGTAATCATTATACGTAATGCCCCCACAGCACCCCTCGTGCTCATTACATCTGCACCAGTCCTGCTCTTTCCGGTGCACAGAGCACTCACACAGTACGTTAGGGAAGCACTGCAGGGCCTGGCGGAGGGCTGCACCTCTATCCCACAATGCCCAGCACAGGGCCCTCCAGCAAGCATGTGGTGTCCATAATACATGGCGTGCGTTGGCCCTGTTCATGTGTTGGGTTTGTTCCATCCCCTGCCTCAGCCAGATGTGTCCTGCACAAGGAGCAGTGTTTGCGCGTGGAAGGGTGAGGGCTGTACACCCCGAGAATTCTTCACACACATTTCAGATGCTTCCATTCCTGCTCTGAGACCAAGTGTGGGCCTGGAAGAAAGCAACTCAGGGACTGAGTTTTAAAAGTGTTTAGGCACCTCAAGATGCAGATAGAAGCCTGAGGAATTTTCCAAAGCACCCAGGTGCCTGACTCCCATTGATTTTAGGTGCTTCTGAAAATCCCACTAGCTGTCTGTCTGCACCTTGAGGTGCCTAAATACCTTCAAAATATGGCCCTAACCTGGCCCCTTTGCCAGAGTAGAGTGAAGGGGCATTAGTGAAACACAGAATCAAGCCCCATGATACCTGCCCTTCACTGTAAGGGGTTTGGGAATCCTTGTAGAAGTGCAGAGTATTATTCCATCAGTATCTTTGAGAACTGGCTGTTGCCTTGTTTATCGTAAACAGATTTATTCCGAGTCCGTTTTCACCTTGATCTTTCCCATTTTTAATCCTCCAAAACCTGCACCTAACAGCAAATTAGTTAAACCCTCCGGGAATCTACAAAGGCAAGAACGGAGCCTATCCGGTGCTGAGCCGTTATCAGGGGTATGGCAGAGTGATGATACCATATTTGCACAACCCTCGCCCATGCCCCCACAGCTCTGGCTTGCGTTACAGGGCAAATATTTACCCGGGGCCTGAACAAAGTCAGCATTTCAAAATGCTGTTCAAAATACTGCATAACTTCCAGTCTTTTCCTTGAACTTGGCTCAGAGAAGGAGAGATCCGCTATCCAGCGCCTGTGTGAGCGGTTCTTGGGAAGTGAATCAAGCAGGGAGACAATGAAGCAGCTGATTTGCATCCTGCTTTTATTCCTTGTTTCTGAAATACGAAGCTTTGATCTCGTCATCGACGAAATCCCAGATGTAAGTAATTTCACAGGGGGGTCTGCTCCTGTTACACTCACTGCAGTCAATATCCGAGCTCCTACTGAGGAGTGCAGGATCAGGTCCGTTGCTTCTCTTAATAGTTTTGCCTCTACCTCTTAATTTCTTTTTCCTTCTGCTATAATCCTGTATCGTCCGGGTAACAGCTTCTTGTCTTCCATTCCTAGTATCGCTCTTCAATATGCCTATACTAGGGGTAGCTCATGGCCAGACCCTGTATGCTTGACTCAGGCAGAATTCCCATTCTTGTCTGAGCTTTGCCTGTCTTGCTGGTCCCGATCCTGCAGCTGGCTCAGTGTGGCAGCACAGATCCTCTCCAACTTTGAGAGGCTCCGCATGGGCTAAGGTCTTTGCCTGCACAGGTCTGATTGCAGAGTCGGGGCCTTAGACTGTATGCTCCTCCGGAGAGGGAATGTGTCTCTTATATACAGTGTTGGTGCTTAATAATAGACATGTTAGGGACTACAGAATCAGGCCTGTTTTCTATCCGCTGCCTTCTGTCACACTCCCATTGATGTTAATGGAGCAGGGCCAATGGGCAGCTCCTTAATACGTTTCTAAATGAAGTCATAATTCTAGACCTGAGCTGAACTAAATCTCTGGACCCAAATGCTTTCAGATTCTGGGGGGAGTTCAGATCCAGGTCTGATGGTTACAGTTCTCATCCAAACTCTATTATTTATTGGGCACATTTGAAACATTACAGGGCAGCAGGCAGGGATGGTCTGAAGCTCTGTGATGTTTAGTGTCCCTCTCCGGTGTTGATCATAATTAGTCAGATGGAGATGTTTTCTCTTTCGTGGTACAATGTTGTTTGTTTTTTTTTAATGACACGATGAGATTGATTATCCTGATTGCTCTGTATCAGGTACAAAATACTGGGCCTATTTCCTTGTCGCTTGTGTAAATCTGGAGTAACTCCTTCTAATGTCAAGGAGCCAAATTTTGCTCTCAGTGACACTCAGTGTAAAACCAAAATAACTTCACTGGCTTCAATGGCATTACTCTGGACCCTGGTGTAAATGAGGACAGACTCTGTCTCAGTCCACACTGGAGATCAGGATTGGGCCCACTGTTGTAAATCTGCCTACTGTACTTTATGGATATTTCAGGCCCTCTGAGATATGTCCTGACTTCAGAAGTAATAGCCGCATATGGAGGCCAAAAGTGATCATATTAAATAATGGGATAGATGGAGCCTGGCGATTCCTCGCTGTAGAAGGGGAGTGGCCATAGATCTGTTGCCCTGGGAAAGAACTGTGATGTGCAGAGTCATAATTCCTCTCGGCTCCCCACTTGCGCCCAGGGGGAAGTAAATTCAAACTAGCACAAAACTGGAGTGATGAATCAAGCCCCGAGATGACAAACTAAAATCTATCCACAATGAATGCTGAAGTTATGGGGAAATGCTATGGATTTGTTTCCTACATCTGTTCTGTCATCTTCAGTGAGTGCGTTGCCAGTTCTGAAACAGAGAGCTCGGAAAGTGAAATCTGCCGTGAGGTGCACACTTTACTGTTTCCCTGTGTCTCCTTTAGGATCTGGAGAACTTGTTTGACCTGGAGGTCGATGGATTTCTGTCAAAGCCCATGATGAGAAATGGCAGGTACCAGGTACAGTAACCATAAAATCTAGAAAGGGGGAGGAGAGAGAGAGATGAAAAGAAAAATGTTTTGAAGCAAACAACTGATGTTCAATTCCATTACAAAGGCCATAATTCTGCAATCAGGTGTACTCGGGTGGATCCATGCATCCATGAGCCTGGTGGGTGCTGCTTTGGGCAAGAGCTCTGTTTATACAGTGCTTGGCACAAGGGGGCCGTGACCTGATTGGAGTCCCCAGGTGCAACTGCAGTACAACTAGTTAATCAGAACATTACACATGTTTAACTTCATGCATGTGAAAAGTCCCTTTGACTTCAAAGGAGCTCCATGCAGAGGAGGGGTGTGCCCAGGTGAATCGGATTGCAGAATTGGCGCCAAAATGTCCAAGAAAAGCTAGGGTTTAGGAGATTGGTAATGTAGTATGGTCTCTTCCAGCCCTGCTGATTGACTATTGTTTTCCTGGATAGGTCAATGGGAAACCAATCACAGAGGATCATTGCTCAGTGCTGTATGTGAAAAGTAGTTGGCAGATCAGTAGAACTTGTCAAAAAAGTTTCGTTTCTTTTCTTTTCTTTCCTTTTTTTTGTGTGACTATACTGCTGATCATTTCATTCTGTCAGTTATTGAAATAGATGGATTTTTAAAAAAATTTCTGTGGAATGATTTTTAAATCAAATGCTTATCAAAAGACTTTTTTTATTAAAAAATTTAAAGTTTTCAAAAAATTAACATTGTTTTTTATTTTGGAGGGGGAAAAAGCCACCTGGCCCCAATCCTGCAAACACTTAATGAATATGCTTAACTTCGCTACCATGGGTAATCCCATTAACGTCAATAAGATTGCTCCTGGGACCAAAGTTAAGCATGTGGATAAGTGTTTGCAGGAGTGGGGCCAGGTTTAATGTCCCGTTGAGTTAACCGGGAATACTCATGGTGTATAAAGCTGAAGTGCATCCGGCTCTGAGGCTCATTTACACTAACGGGTTATCTCCACGGTGCTGCCGTGCAGACTACGGGGCTGCATATTGGAAAGCATATGAATGCATTGTGCTCCGACTGCTCCATGCAGACCCTGTTGGTGTGAACGAAAAGGAACTCAGCTTTCGTTGGTGCAGTCCCATTTCAAACAGGGCTATGTTATGGTGCAGTGGCCGTACCTTTTCATGTGTGCCAGCAGGATCTACATAGGGCAGTTAGCGCGCTCTACAATTCACACCTCCGTAGTCCGCGGTGTGTAGACAAGCCCTAAGGCTCATTTACACTGCCCCAGGCCTTAACCTGAGTGTAAATTCCCATCTTAAGCCCCCTTCACATTACCAGAGTGGAATAAAGGGGTTTTAGTGTAAATGAGAACCAGGCCTCTGCACACTTGCAGGATCAGGACCCAAGTGACATGGGCCTGGTTTACACACAGGTTTTTACCAATATAACTATGTCGATTAGGGGTGTGGATTTTTTTAACTACTAGAGCTATACCTGCACAATCCCAGGGCCGCCTGGCGGGGGGCAAGTGGGGCAATTTGCCCCGGGCCCTACAGGGGCCCCCACGAGAGTTTTCCGAGGCCCCTGGAGTGGGGTCCTTCACTCGCTCTGGGGGCCCCTGAAAACTCTCGCGGGGCCCGGGCTCCCGGACCTTCTTCCGCTCTGGGTCTTCGGCGGCGGGGGGAGTCTTTCCGCCCCAGGGCAGAAGGACCCCACACCGCTGAATTACCGTGGAAGACCCGGCGCTTCCACGGTAATTCGGCGGTGGGGAAGCCCCGTCGTGAGTCTTCGGGGCACTTCGGTGGCAGGTTCTGGAGCAGAAGGACCCCCCCCTGCAGCCAAATTACCGCCGAAGCAGGGGCCCCCCTCCGCCAAAGACCCCAGGCCCCCTGAATCCTCTGGGCGGCCCTGCACAATCCAGAGTATGGATGCTGTTGTACCAGTATAAAGGAGCCTGATACCAGTCTAGCTTATTCCCCTTCCCATAAGAAAAAAAGCAATACCAATATAAACACCTTGATCCTAGTATAACAACATGCACACTGGGGAAAATGGGTTGTACCCCTTTAACTATAACAGTTTAAGCGCTACATAACTTATGTGTAGACTAGGCCTAAGATAAGTGAAAATTGGCAGCGGAAATAAACCCCTCAAAATCACAGATAAAATGATCATCAAAAACCACAACAAGCTACATTTAAAAAAAAAAACAAAAAAAACCCGAGCAATGGAAACTCAAAATGATTTCTGTGAAACTTTCCCTTTGATTAAAAACATCATTATTTATATTGAATGACAAATTTCAACCAGCTCTAGGGGTGAGTCCATTTCCTAACGAGCAAGTTTCCACCTCCCACTCCTCCCTCGTTGTTACAATAGGCCCTTTGTTGGCTATCTCAGCAGTGAGTGCAAAGACTAGCATGAGTCATGGAGACCCGAGGCCCCTTTCTGCACCAGAGATGGTTACACCAGGTCAGCGCTTGAGACACAACAGAGAGGCAGTCTGAGGAAGTCCATGCTGCTTCTGTTCTACATTCCAGCTGCATCTTTCACCAGCAGAAAATGCACTTCAGTAATAAAATTAAATTCCCTTAGAGATCGCAGTCTGATTTATTTTGAGGGGATAGAATTGCTGCCATCAGATCAAAGATCTCTGGATCCAAAACGGATGGTCTAATAATGTATCTTGAGGTCAGCTGGAAGGGGCTTTTATATATTCCTCTATTCTGTCAGTTGTAAGCACTTATCTGGCCCCCTTTCCTAGGGTACCTGCGCACTTCCCATTCTTTAATATATTTAGCCTCACAACACCCCAGTGAGGTAGGGCAGTGTTTTCGACCTTAGTTTTCAGATGGGGACCCGAGGCACAGAATGGCTTGGTGACTTGCATAGGCTCAGACAAGAAGTCTGTGGTAGAACAGGGATGTGAACCCAGGTCTTCCACGTCTTAGATTAGTGCCCTACCCATTGATACCCAACTTGAGACGCTGCCTGATTTTCAGAGGGTAGGAGCTCAGAGCTGTCTGAAAACTCAGGGTCCTTTAGGGTGTGGCACAACCAAAAATTCATGCCCTACCAATCTCTAGCCACTTTGGAAAATCTTGGTTATGAGCTATTTGCCGGAGCTGGGACTATGGAGCCTTCTTGCTGGCCACATCCTTGTAACTACAGACGGGCTGAGTACACTGGGTTTTGCTTTTGCAAGACTTTGTTGGCCAGGTTCTGTTTTGCACAACCAAAACAAGGGTTGGTTTGGATCTAGGGTCCATTTCATCCCAGCTACCAACATTTGGAGGGATTAGATAAACGTTTCTGGAGTTGGCCAACTGCTACGAGAAACACGAACAAATCAAACAGTAGATCCAGTGAACAGCTGAACACCCATCTCTTGACATTATGAAGCCGTGGAGGTGTTCCAAATTCAACCCAGCTCGAAATTTTGCACATGGTCCTTATCTTTAAATGGGATAAATCTGTATCCAGCCACCACCAAACTTTGGGAGATTTGAAATCTGGATCTGAATGGTTCAGCTTGGGCCCATCTCTATCTTCTCCTAGAATGACAGAAATGTAGGGCTGGAAGATAGCCTCAAGAAGGCATCCAGTCCAGCCTCCCAACACTGAGGCATGATTAAGTGCACCTAGATCTAAACCACAGCATTTCCAAATACAAACTTGGGCCATGTGTATGTTCAGTGAAATGGTGAAACACCCAATCTATAACTCTTTACAGGATCTCTTTATGAGGTATGTCACCTCATCTACACACCCTGATTTACCTGCATCGCACATAATCCTGCAGTTACCCATGCATAAGTTAACTTAGTTCAAATGCACTGACCTAAACTGTTACCAAACTTCAGGAAAAGAACCACCCATAATTATAAGCTTCTTCTATGGTTTTTGCTGTCTACCTCAATTTGGGCCTTTGTCACATTTAAGGAGCCAGTGTCACTCACATGGGTTTAATTTTTTTAGAGGGTCAAGAGCTGGCCACAAGATGTCACTACTGCTTGACATAAATCCTAAACAGGGATCTTCATATGGCAGTAAAAAAATTAGCTCATTACTATTTTTAAGCCCTGGTAAGGTTTAAATAGTAGTGCTGGTCAGAACTATTTTTTTCTGCAGAATTTTATTGATGAAAACAGCAACAAAAACATCATTTTTGTTTAAATTTTCCATGGAAATTTTCAACTTTTCATAGAAAAAAATATTAAAATTGAAAAATTTTGGCAGAAAAAAGTTTTGGTTTGAGGCAAAAGATTTGGTTTTTGGTCAGAAAGTTTTGTACAAAAACTCAAAATTTTCTGCAGAAAGCAGACCCTTTTCACGCACACACAAACCATTTTGTCAGAATCCCAAATTTCCATCAGAAATTTTTCAGCCAGCCCTACTTTTGTTTTCGAAAGTCCCTCGGTTTCAGAGCCAGATTGTCAGTGATGTCCAATTGGACTTATGCTTCACTTAGGCTCAGATACTCAAAGGCACTTGAAATCAATGGGAGTTAGGCACCTCTTGAGGATCTGGGCCTCAGGGACTTTTGAAAATCCACCCCTTAAGCACAAGAAATAAAGTGAAGAGAAGGACACTAAGAACTAAACCCAGTGACTCTCATTGATTCTGATCATCCTGTGAAACAATACACGGACAATATGCTGTTTGATCCCTTTAATAGCTAATTCTTGACCACTAGACTTGTAATTCTCAGGCTTGCTGAAGTCTCACTCTCTATTTCTTTTCTTCCCAGAGAAGCACATTAAACGATGAGGACTCTGGAGAGTCGGTGAGTTTTCTTCTGTGGAAAAAAAAAATGATGACAATGATTTTCCAGTTAACCATTATCTGGAAATCAATCCTGCTGTTTGTTCAATGCCTTGCTTGTATCACTGATCGGGTATTAACCTGTTTTCTTCAAACAGCTGGCTGCTTGCACAATGCTGTTCGGGGGATTGGTACAAGATTTCATGGTGAAATATATTGTACTGGTGTGGGAATACGCACAAAAATGAACAGAAAACATGCTCTCCCTTCCTCCCAAAGGCAATATTTTTATAAACCTCATGGCAAATCATGCCGTTCTCCCTCTCTCAATGAACTGTCATGGTGGATCTTACATCTGAACTGGTCTGCCAAGTTGCCTCCTCCCTCACTTATTTAAGTCTTTCTTGTAGTAAGATGAGGCCCAGAAACAAACTCTTGTGTCTGAGGCCTGAAGCCTGAACCAAAGTACTGCCAGACATTGCTAAGCAAAAGCTGGGCTGTGAGCCAGAGGCAGGCCCCACCCACAGAAGTTGGTGAGAAGAAGGTTGTTAGAAGCAGGTGCATTCACATATAAGTGCTAATAAGAGGAACTTGTGCCAAGATGGCACCTGGACATCCCAATACGAGGACACTCCACAGAGATAACAAGGAACAGGCAGGTGCATCTTAAAGACAGGGTCAAAAGGACAGCATGATGGATAGATCTGTTTGTTTGAAACAACATGATCAAAGGGGGAGACAGCACCCTAACGAGCCAAGGGGCTGTACCTCAATACGTCAGTAGGAATGAGTAATCTGTCCTGTAACTGTATAAAAGTAGGTCCCGGAGTGCACATCTTTGTCTGGCCTAGGGGGCAGTGGAAACTATTACTGTGCTTCATTTGACAATAAACCTGGCTCGGGTTCCTTCGTACCTTACTAGAGTCTGTGGTCTTTGGGGGTTCTCTCAGGGTTTGCTGTGTCAGCTATCTGCGCAGAGCTGGGGCAGCACGCAGAGGGAACACACACGCAGCCGACTGTTATCATCATCAAACAAGAGCAGAGCACCACACCGGTAGCTACTGACAACATTTATCAGAAACAAAGTTTTTCCAGAAGGCTTATAAATCCCAATCCTCCCTACATGTAGTGTTAGTGAAATACACACGGGGCTTGTCCTCACACAGAGCTGAGTTGTTTTACATTAAAGGAATGATTCTAAACCAGTTCAGTTAAACCAGAGCAAAAGGCTGCAAATTTTAGTCCTGTTTAAACCAGGCTTATTTTGGTTTAATTAGGAACAGGCTAAAGCTGAGGTGAACTGACCTAAGAGTCTCCACATGGCTTTGCACAAAGCCATAGACAGAACAATCACTAGCTGGGATTGAACCTGGGACCCACTGCACCAGAAATTTAGCTGTCTCCTTCTTAAGCAAAAGAGCTTTAGATACTAGAAAGTAGCAACCCATCATGCAATATGAGCTCATGTACTAGGCCAGTATATTACAGTAGTCTCTTGTTAGATGACCTCATTCCAAATGTCTGAGATCTACAAGAGTTGAAGATCCATTGAGGGCGCCATTTTGTAATGAACTGTAGCTAAATACAAACACTGTGATTGTCAGCACGGATTGAACCATCCCTCCATGCAAAACGTACCCGGTGTATCTCTATCCCGAATTTTCAAAGTTATCTTCTCCATTTCAGGTAGCGGGAGATGACAAGATAAGTATTTATAGCTACAAAGTTCAGTCCACCATAACGTCCCGTTTGGTCGACACCATGATCCAAAGCAAAGTGGAAAATAAAGCTAAGCATGCCCAAAATTTGGTGTTTGATGTGCAGATTCCCAAAGGAGCCTTCATTCACAACTTCACTATGTAAGTAGTGGGCAGCTGTATCTATTGTGTGTGACAATTTCAATAATCAATTAGAAGCTGGTGGAAGGATAAGAGGGAAAGTGTCCATAACTTCTATTGTATATAAAATTTTTCCAAGATTTTTTTTTTTAAAGTAAAAGATTCCACTGGATTAGGAACAGGTTTGATTCAACTTGATTTCTCCTTAAAATAAAGAAACTCCACAATAGTCTCTGTGATGATCTGTCTGTTTTTTTCTCTCTTAGGAACATAAATGGCATAACATTTACTAGTTCAATTAGAGAAAAATCTGCAGCCAGACAACAATATGCTCAGGCCAGGGCCAAAGGCAAAGCTGCTGGAATAGTAAGGTACAAAGATTTTTCCTCTTTATTATGTTACTGTACTTCCTTTTCCTTTACTAGAATCTTTAACTCCCAGACTGTGAGACTGGTCTGTGTCCTGACACCAAAATAGGATCTCTGGTGGAAATCCCATGAACATGAGTACAGTGTCTTTATTTAGGCCCTGATCCAGCAAAATACTGAAGCACATGCTTAACTTTAAGACCATGAATAGTCTCATTGAAGTCAGAACTTAAGTGTTTTGCCAGATTAGGGCCTATATATTAAGTAATTTGACGTGCTTACCACAGGCAGCTAAGACACTGCAAATATAGGGTCAGCATGATGCCTATGCACCACTTAAATCCCATTTATGCTCTGTTTTTACATGGGACTTAATCAGAACACAGAACTTAGACTGGCTCTCTGCACAAAGGTGACTGGGGCAGGTAGGGACAGCTCAGTGGTTTGACTATTGGCCTGCTAAACCCACAGTTGTGAGCTCAGTCCTTGAGGGGGCCACTTTGGGCTCTCAGGCAAAATCAGTATTTGGTCCTGCTGGTGAAGGCAGGGGGCTGGACTCAATGACCTTTCAGGGACCCTTCTAGCTCTATGAGAGAGGGATATCTCCATATATTATTATTGTCACGTGACAAGCCCAAGCTTAGTAGCAGAATCACAAGTGGAACCCAGGAGTCCTGATTCAGACTTCTACTCCAACCACTACTTTAAAATTGTTTTTGTTTTTTAAACAGAAACCAGTAATCTGCAAATGTTAGAGGTGGATTCAAAGAGCAAAATTCAAATCTAGATCCTGGTCTGTATTTGGAACTTCTTAGAACTCTGGGTGGAAGCTGAGATCTGGGTTTTGATTTTGACTGTGGTATAGGGTGGAGCCATCTGCAAACTTTAGGTGATCTGAGCCCAGACTCCAAACATTCCAAAGCAGAGATGGATGAAAGCTTTCCAATGGAACCTTTTTCCATCAAAAACCACCGTTTTGTCAAAATCGATACTTTCTGTGGGCATCAAATTCTGACAGATTTTCTTTCGGAAAAAAATTGAAACAAAGCTCTTTGGTAAAGCCAAAATGTTCTTATTGAAACTAAACAATTTGATTTTTTGTTTTGAAATGACTTTTCATGTTGACAGTTATATTATAATTTATAATAATAGAAAATCAAAAAGTTGAGATGAGAATAATATATTTTAATTGACTTGAAATTATATTGGCATTTCATTGGGTAGCAAGTTTTGGAATTTGCTGCGTAACGGAGATTCCTATTGCTGACCACTCTATTCCATTGCCTTGAATCTCTGGTTTGCTTTATCATAGAAAGGTAGGCCTGGAAGGGACTTAGAGAGGTCATCTAGTCCATGCCCCCATGCTAGAATTGCTAATCCTCCAGGATTGTCCTGGAGTCTCCAGGAATGGAAGATTTAATCTTTAATTAAAGATCATGTCATGTGATGAAACCTCCAGGAATACGTCCAACCCAATTGGTTACCCTACCCTATGCTGAGGCAGGACCAAATATACCTAGACCATCCCTGACAGGTGTTTATGGTCATCTCTAGCAAGAACAATAGTTAACTTGCCCAGAGCTCACCTTGTGTTTCCACCCTCGAATTGACAAAGCCTCATTGAGTTGATATGTAAGTGTGGGTTCCCTTTTATAGGCCAAATTTAAGGCCAAATCACCTATTAGGTCTCCCTGTATTTTTATTAACCCAGGCCTTTAGCAAAAAGCAGGTGTTTTTCTTAAAGCAGGTACTGGGTGAGTTTTCATATTCGGGTATTTGCCGCACAGAGATACAGCTTTGTGTTTTGACACCTCCAGGAGCAGTGCCCTTGACATGGAAAACTTCAAAGCTGAACTGAACGTGCCCGGAGGAATGAAGGTCCAGTTTGAAATTCATTACCAAGAAATGATGCGGAGGAAATTGGGATCGTATGAGTATGTTATCCCTCTGCAGCCTGGAAGACTTGCAAAGCACCTAGAGGTACAGGAGAGTCAAGGACTACAATGTTCTGTGTTGCTTATCACCCAGATCACTGCAAGGAGCACGTAGTTGGTTGGTTCTCGCAGAAAATACAAGCGTGCGTGACAGTTTGTGCAATGCGCTCTACTGCACACTTACATACAACTTCAGGGCTCTTCTCCCTCATGAGTCATCCCACTGAGGTCTGTAGGGGTTACTCATGTGAGTAAGGGAGGCAGATTTGCCCCTAATTTGTATAACACCTTTCAAAATATCCCCATCCCTAATTCCAGAGTGAAGTAGCCTACAAAAGCAGGCAGGATTTTTGCATCAGAAAACTTTTCATTGGCTTCACTGGACTTTGGCTCAGGCCCTAAGCGAATGTTCACTGCTCATGCTCCCGTGTTGTGGAGTATGGGCTGCTTTGTGCTGACTAAGGGCCTGGACATCTTCCCATTGATTGCTACCTTGAATCCTGTTTCCCCGCTGCAGAGTTGACTTGCTGCCTGATCTCCCACCCAGTAGCAGCACCAAGGAGGGCTCCACCAACATTCTAGCTCCAGGGTTGGGACTAGAGGGGAATGCAATTCCCTTTCCAGTCTCCCCACACACCCTATAGGAGGGAAAAGCAGCTCACTATCCAATCTCCCTCTACCTCCGACAGCAGGAACAGACAAATGGTAGGAGCTGGGGAAGCTACTTGCCAGTCGGTCTTCCCTTGGCAATGGGACCAGCCAGGCTGGTGCTAGGGGCAGACAATCGGGGTGCCAGCTTCCAGGGGGCACTGTGCCGCTCAGGGTTTTCCTGATTGCCCAGCTGTTTGGTTTTATTTAGTTTTGCTTTGCTGACTGGCCAGCCTTTGTTCTGCTCAGAGGTCTGAGATGGGTGTCGGGGAGTGTCTCCTGCCCTGGCCAGCCACCCACCTAGGACTGGTCCTGGAGACCAGAGAGTGAAACAATACACTGTCCAGTCTGCCCTACTGGCAACTTGGATCCAAGGATTAAAGCGAGGAGGAGGGGGAACAGAAGGGAGCTTCCCCACTCTCTCCTCTGCTAACAGCAGACAAAGTGCTCCCACTGCATTCCCTGCATGGGGCGGGGGATCACTATTTCCTTCCACCTCCCCTTCTCCTTTGTGGTGTGAGAGCTCCCCCTGCTGTTTCAATCTGCTCAAACCATTGCTTGGACCCCTGGCAATAGTAAAATCAGCTCTGTTCCCGTGGCAGCCCCTCTGAGGCCGGGTGTTGTCACAAGTGTGTTTTGGGGATCGCAGAAATGCCCATGAGACACTGGGGCATTTCTAATGAGGCTCTGTGCTTACTGTCCTCCCCTCTTGCCTGTAGGTGGATGTCCGCATTATTGAGCCTCAGGGACTTCGTTACGTGCATGTTCCTAACTCGCTAGGAGATCACTTTGCGGGAATCACCACCATCTCTAAGGGAGAGAAAAAGGTAATGGTCAATGCAGTAGCTGACACCAAGAAACTGTAGGTGTACAACATTTTCTCTCACAGGGGTTAAGATTCTCCCAGTACCCACTGGGATCTGGCAAAGTAATACACGCTCGCCATACAGAAAGCACTCGGAAAGAGGAGATCTGCCATTCAGAATGCAGACATTTGATGATCACACCCTGCACCACATCTGAACACGTTGACGTGCCAGATACTTCATGAAGACCACTAGTAACTTTGCTGTTGCTGTTGATTTTATATGAAAGGTGCTCATATACTATGGGGATGGCAGCAGTATAAAACAGATAGATAATGAACTACATATAAGGCAGAGCTGATCAATACTGCGCATTAGGAAGTTAGAAATAATCATATGCTGTCTTAGGGCTTGATTACGCATGCACTTATTCTGGAGCAGCTATTCCTGAATAACTCCATGTGTGGACTCTTATTGCAGAGTAAGAGTGCCTTTTTCCCAATTAGCTTCAAGATGGAAGTGAATTAAACTATAAAACCAGAGAAAGGCATGCTTACTCTGGAATAAGAGTGTGCACACATGGAGTTTTTCCAGAATATCTATTCTGCTTTCAATTCACACCACACCTTGTTCCAGAATAACCTTCATGTGTAGACAAGCCATGTTCTTCAGGGCTAGTTGGTTTATTTTCTCATCACAAAACACCAAACAATTTGGTATAACTGGCTTTATCCTCTGAAGAGTGCTCCAGTTCTGTGTTGATGGCATTAATATTTGAACATACATACATGGATTGATAGAAAAAGGCCCAGGTCTAGAGTAAAATAATAGATATAGATCAAGACTATGGTGTTTTGGCAGGCCTGTGTTTTGGGTGGGGGGAACTTGCTGAGCTGCTACTCTCACACTGTGAGCTGGTCTACACTGGGGGGCGGGGGTGTCAATGTAAGATACGCAATTGCAGCTACACGAATAGCATAGCTGAAGTCAAACTATCTTAGTTTGACTTACGTGGCCATCCTCACGGTGGCAAGTCGACCGCTGCAGCTCCCCTGTTGACTCTGCTTACTCCTCCTGCCGAGGTGGAATATGGGCGTCAATTTGGGGATTGATTTATTGCATCTAGGCGAGACGCAATAAATCAATCCCCGATAGATCGATTACTACCCGCCGATCCAGCGGGTAGTGTAGACATGGCCTAAGTTTGGCCTTACGCAGATGTCTGGTTTGGCCTTTAGATACCAAGATGATGGATGACTTTTAAATAAATAAAAATAGACACTACTACTACTACAGTCCCTCATATTCATGAGGGTCAAATACACACACAAATACAGTCTATAACTGAGGTTATACTGAAACTCCAGGTTAATCGCAAGTCAGCCCCCTGATATCAATGCACAGCTTCACATCTTGCTTGTCCACAAACCCACTTAGCCAAAAGTTTGGGCTGAGGCATACAGGGTTGTAATTGGAGCAAACTGAATAGCATGAAAATGTACACCTCTACCCCGATATAACGCAGTCCTTGGGAGCCAAAAAATCTCACCGCTTTATAGGTGAGACCGTGTTATATCGGGTGCAGTCCAGTACGGCGTACTGGTAAGAGCTGGTACGCCGTGCCGGACTGGACCAGCTTCCCTGGCAGTGATTTAAAGGGCCCAGTGCTCCAGCCTCTGCTTTACCGCATTATATCCGAATACTTGTTATATCGAGTCATGTTATATCAGGGTAGAGGTGTATTTGCAAACACATCTGCAAAATCCAGCCCACAATTCAATTCAGCCATGTTCATGCTCTCAACTGTTCATTTCAATGATCAGGTTCTGTGGCTATTTTTGGAGCTTTTGTCTCTGCTGCTGCTGCTGCTGCTGCTGCTACTACTACTACTACTACTAATAATAATTAATAATTAATAATTAATAATTAATAATTAATAATTAATAGATAATACAGGATAATCCCAAGGAATCCCACTCATGGACCAGAGCACAGAACAAAGCGATGGTCCCTGCCTCAAAGAGCATACAATCTAAATATAGTCATGGGCAAACATGGATAGCTCTGAGTTAACATGATGTTCATGTTAACTATTGACTATATGTCATTTGTTATTTTCCACTTTAAAAAAGTTGAATTAATCCAATCAGGAAAGAGAAACAATACCATGTGACAAAGGCAACAAATCACAGATAACTAATTACTAATATTCATAGCCCTCAATTTATAGGGAATCTATAGGTTGTCATTTGTTCAGACAATTACAAATAACAAATTCATGGAAATCATGGATATTGTGAAAATCATGGATGTCATGCAAATATTTTTTTTTCCTTGCAAACAGGAAAAAAGAACTAAAATCATCCAATGAATTGCTTATGACAAACAGTTTGCTCAGGTCTCTCTGTAATACGGGGATATGACTATGTGTATTTGCACACAGAGCTGCTATCAGTGAAGAAACTGAGTGAAGAAAACCAATGAGCAATCTTTGCTTTGAAGCAACAAAAATCCCTCCCCGTTTTACTCGAAAAATTACAAAGGTGCTCAACAAAAATTGTGTGTGCCCTGGATACAAAATCTAGTCCATTGCTTCTTGCAAGACTCATTCCTAATCTCTCGAAATGATACCATTGTCATGGGATGTGTGGTTGACTTTGTAATGGAGTCCCCTTGTTCATATCTCACCTCTAGGCCCACGTGTCCTTCAAACCAACAGTGGCTCAGCAACGAAAATGCCCCACCTGTTCTGCCACGGCAGTAGATGGAAATTTTGTGGTGACGTATGATGTGCACCGAGAAACCAAAGCTGGAGAACTGGAAGTAGGTTTATTCTGTTACCATATGTTGCTCTCGTACTCCTTACTTAACGTTGTAGTTATGGTCCTGAAAAATGCAACTTTAAGTGAAACAATGTTAAATTAATCCAATTTTCCCATGAGATTTAATGTAAATGCAAGGCGTTAGGTTCCAAGGAAATTTTTTGGGGGCAGACAAAAGGCATTATATACTGTACAGTACTGTGGTGGGGAGGTGCCCCTGGCTTACTCCACATAGGTACAGCCTGCTGCAGACAATGATGCAGGCAAGGATGCTAGGAAGCATCTTGCGCAGCAGCAGCGGCAGCTTCCCCCCAGAAGAACAGGCGCCGACTTTGCCAGGGGATGCTCCAGGCCCGCCTCCTCCTGTCTCCTCTCCACTCCAGGCCCACTTCTTCCCACCCCCACTCCACCTCCTCCCTGGAGCACGCTGCATCCTCGCTCCTCCCCTCCTCTCCTAGCACTTCCCCCGCCACCAAACAGCTATTTGGCGGCACTTAGGACTTTCTGGGAGGGAGGGGGACGAGCAGAGATGCGCATCTCTGTTCGTCCCCCTCCCTCCCAGAGAGATGCGCATCTCTGCTCGTCCCCCTCCCTCCCAGAAAGTCCTACGTGCCACCAAACAGCTGTTTGGTGGCGGGGGAAGTGCTGGGAGGGCAGGAGGGAGGCGGAGAAGAGGAACTTGGGCAATGCTCCCTTGTAAAGTCGCTGCTCTTCCACAGAGTCCTACAAGCAGTGGACCGAGCAGGCAGCCAAACGACGTTATAAGGGAGCATTGCACAACTTTAAACGAGCATGTTCCCTAATGGAGCAGCGACATAACTTCAAAATAATGTGAAGCAGGAGGATGTTAAGTGAGGAGTTACTGTACATAATGCTGAGTCTAGGGGGGGCCTAGGTGGGCCCTGAATGTCAAGAGCTTTAATTTAGACAGTAGTGAGAAGTAAGGGGGCCATAAGACAAGTGAGGTAGCCCCTAAAAGCCAGAAGGGGACCAGCCCCACCCCCCAAGCCTGACTGCAACTCAAGTACTGGCCTTCCCCAAAATGGAACATCAGAAGTAGTTGCCATAGCAGAGCAGACCATCCATGATCCCCATCTCTGGTGCTCTTTCTGTGTTCCATTAGGGCGGGACCAAAGCACAGCATGGCTGGACAACAGAAGTAATCAAGAATCCTGCATCCAACTGAAGTAGCAGGGGGATTTTAGGCAGGCAGAATACAGTTACCTAAACAACAAGTGGCCAGGACCAGCTTCCTGTCTTGGGCAAAAGCCAGCGTCTCTTGCATCGCACTGTTCCCCAACACCATACTGGGGTACTGATTAACCGACTCCAAAGGAACCGGGTCAGAAGTTGTGAGAAGGCAAACTGGCACTTCATTAGCATCATGTTGGCGTGGAGTAGGGTTGCAGGATTGAGTCATTATAGATGAAATAGCTCTTTTACACCATCTCATCAACCCCCCCATGCCAGTGAAGGGGTGTTCCCAAAGCAAGTGAGTCCTTAGAGCCAATTTCTGCTCTCCCTTAAAGCCAGTGGAGCTCAGATACTGCATTATGGTGATGAGTGAAATACAAATGCAGAGTTAGCCACTGATATAACCGTGTGTAGGTGAAAGCAGAATGTGGCCTGTAAAGAGGGCTGAAACCTTTCACTCCGTTTACTGTCTTGGGCCATGTGGAATCTTTACAGGAACTCAGATTACCACCGTTTGTATTTTGCAGATTTTTAATGGCTATTTTATTCACTACTTTGCTCCTGACAATCTGGATCCGCTGCCCAAAAACATTTTATTCGTTATCGATGTGAGTGGCTCAATGTGGGGACTGAAAATGAAACAAGTAAGTTCCTGATCTGTGCAGACATAAGGCCCTGCCTTTGTGTTCTCCCGTACGTTTAGCTATTGCTTATTTGACTGCCGCATACCTAGCTCTTGCCTGAACTGAAAATCACTAGGTCGGATCTTTAGGTCTTTAGTCAAAAGCATCACTGAAGTCACTGGGCATTTGCCTGAGTAGAGGACTTCAGGATTTGACCCACCTTATTCACTGTCCTTAAAATGTTTTAAGAAAGAAACAAGGTCATTTGAATCATACTGAGTTCTGAAATAGTAGCTCTCAAAGCACTTTGCAAAGGAGGGTGATTTTTATAGATGGGGGGCCATGGAGATACAGAGAGGGGATGTGGACTTGCCCAGCCTCACACTGCAGGCCATGACAGAGCTAGGACTAGAACTCTCGTCTCCTGAGTGTCGTGCTAATACCAAAGCAATGCAACTTCCAGAGCAAGGTCCTCTCTGCTCATGGCTTCTCCCTCTCATGATTAGTATTCAGTGGGGATGGGTTGAGGAGGACAAGTTTCGGTTTTGCAGACTCCTTATCTGGATTCTGTTGAGTCAAGTCCCATTTTACCTGGATTTCCACAGTGCAGAGGAAGCAGGCTGAGAGACAGCCTCATAAAAGGTTCCAGTTTGGGCCCATCACTCATGATATTGTTCACTTAGTTTCTTACTCATTAGCTAGCATTTATAGGGTGCTTTGAATAATGGAAAGAGCTAAACGTGCCTATTCTTGTGACCCCCTTCCTGTCTCAGACGGTTGAGGCAATGAAGACCATATTGGGTGATCTCCGGCCTGATGACCACTTTTCTGTTGTTGACTTCAACCACAATGTTCGCACCTGGAGAGATGATTTAGTTGCAGCCACAGCATCTCAGAAGGAGGATGCTAAGAAATACATCCAGGAGATCCATCCCAATGGGGGTACGTGGGTTTGATAACAAGGTACTCTCGGCACTTAGGTACCATGGGGAGAAATGCCTCAGACAGATAGAGTCCTGTTCCCAAAAGGCCACATTTCCCACTCGGGCGACAAGACTCACAAGGAAAAGAGGCCTAACGAGGGGGACAAAATGAAGACCCCCTTGCAGAGCCCCCTGGTCATTCTGTTGAGAAAGGCAGGGTGTTCCTTCTGTGGGGCCAGTCCCACCAATCCCATGTCTCAGTAAGAGACCAGGGCAATGGTGCCACCACACTACCTATCTGTGCCCCCAGGACCTCTGGACTTGAGTCCAGAACCTTACAGGTATGTAGGCACCAAGCTTCTTTGAGCGTCTTGTAAGGAAAGGAGCCATAGGAGTGCAAAGCAAAATATATTTTAACCAGTATCAGAATCTGGCCCTTCCATAGGAATTTGTGCAAAGGTTTGGGATTTTTGGTTAAATTTTCCCAAGTATGGTGGGGATTTTTAAATCCTAGGTGAACCCCAGCTTAAAACAGAGTAATACAGTAGTGAATGGGGCTCACTGAATGGACCACAATCTGCTTTCACTCATGCTCGTGTAAATCTGGGACAACTCCATCGATTTCAGTGAGTAACTCCACTATAAACAAGCAAAATCTGACCTAATATACTTAAAGCAATGAACTCCAGTTGGGTGAATTAAAAGGCCGTGCACTACACCCTCAGCATCTATTTCTGGGGAGGCCTTTAACTGTCTTTGAGGCCTTTGTCCATGGGGGCTAACACAAGTGCAATCCTAAGATGTATTTCCACTGGAGCTGTGGACGTATTAATGCCATTGGGCAAGGTAGTGGTCAGACCTCAACTGGATACTATGTACAAATCTGATCACCTATGTTCAGGAAAGGCTCATTCAAGTGGGAACAGGTGCACAGAAGGGCTGTTAGGGTGATCAGGGGAATGGAGGGTCTTTCCTACAGGAAGTGATTCAACGAGCTTGGCTTGATTAGCCTAGAAAAATGAAGGCTCAGAGGGGGTATGATTCCTGTCTTTAAATACATGAGAGGGGCAGAATAAATTGGCCATAAATAAATTAAGGCTGGACATGAGAAGAAGGTTTTCTAATATCAAAGGAGTAAAGTTCGGGCACAATCTCCCAATAGGAGCAGTGGGGGCAAACAACCCAGCTAGTCTGAAGATGGAGCTTGATAAGTTATAGAATGGGATTCTATGACGGCGTTAGCAGGGGACTGGACTCAGTTACTCAGGTCCCTTCCAGTCCTATGTTCCTATGTATTATTTTCTCAGGGCTGAGCCTTTATTTCAAGAAGGAACGCTGCGTAGCAAACGTGCTCATTTTGTCGCTTCTTTACCAGGTACAAACATCAACGAAGCTCTTCTTCGCGCAATATTCATTCTAAAGGAAGCCAGCAACTTGGGAATGTTGGACCCTAACTCCGTCTCCATGATCGTATTGGTGTCAGATGGCGACCCTACGGTAGGTAAGGATCTTGCATTAGGTGAAGTGAAAGGCCAGTTGAATTGGCTTAAGAAACACAACCAGCACATGGTCACTCTACAAGTAAGTTAAGAAAATACCATTGTCCCTTCTTCCGACGCCAGTGTGTCCTGCTTCAGACATCATGTTGCCCCTCTGCCAAGTGGTAGTGGAATTCTGGGGCTTTCCAGGTTGGCTTCCTAGTGGATGAGAAATGAGTGACATGGAGGCTGGGTATATCCTAAGGGAAATGTGCTTTATTTACATACATACTTCAGTCCTGGAAAAGAGGTGGTCACAACCATCACACAGGCAATCCCCTCTTCCAGAGATCTCAGCCCAGACTGTGATGGCTGGCCCCAAGATGCTACTCCGTCCCAGGAATTGCCCCCAAATATGAAGAATAAATCAGAAAGGAAAGTAAGTTCAGTGGGGGTTTGCATCAGGCCCCAACTGCAGAAATTGCCTCAAAGGTCCACCCCTGGCTGCTCTACAACTGAAGTTCCTGTTTGGGGATTGGTCCTGCTTTGAGCAAGGGGTTGGACTAGATGACCTCGTGGAGTCCCTGCCAACCCTGATATTCTATGATTTAAAAAAAAAGTTTCGTTCCTAGCCCTCATGATTGCAAAGAGCATCTAAAAATCATGAAGTGAAGTGTAAACCATTAGTGGTGTCTTCCTGAGTCTGCAGAGGGCCTGAAACAATAGTTCTGTGACATGAAAACAGCCCTATTCATCTCCGTATGTTACAACAGCGAACCAACATTCCCACTACAGACAATAAGAGTTTGGGATAGTCAAGGAATATGGGATTAGATCCTAGTTGAGAATTCTTATGAATATTTTTTAATTGGGTTGAAGGGTTTGTTCTCCATTCAGGAGATGACTGAAAGTCACTCTCTCCCCTGAAGGTGAGCTGAAGTTGACTAAAATCCAGAAGAACGTGAAACAGAACATACCGAAAGACGTCTCTTTGTTCTCTCTCGGGATTGGATTCGATGTAGACTATGATTTCCTGGACAGGCTTGCTCATGAAAACCATGGAATGGCACAAAGGATTTTTGGAAACCAGGAGACCTCTTCCCAAATGAAGGTGCATTTCCTTCCCTCCACCTCTGAAACTGTGAGGGTCAGTTTCTGCTGCCAGTTGTGAATCTGGAATAACTCATTCGAAGGCGATGGAGTTACTCCTGGTTCTCACAGGTCCCACTGAGAGCAGAGACTAGCCCTGAGAGTTCAGCAGGGTAACAATCATGTCTGTAAACCCAAGACCTTCTATAACAAAGGGCTTGTCTTCATTACAGGGGTAAATCAACCTAAGTTCCGCTACTCCAGCCATGTGAATAACCTAGCTGGAGTCGACATAGCTTAGGCCGATGTACCCCAGTGTCTTCACTGCACTGCGTTGATGGGAGACGCTCTCCCGGTCAACTTACCTTACTCTTCTCAGAGAGGTGGAGTACCGGGATCGACCGGAGAGCGCTCTGCCGTCGATTTAGCAGGTTTTCACTAGACTGGCTAAATCAATCCCTGCTGCATTGATTGCAGCAGCGTCGTAGTGAAGACCAGGCCATAGGGATAAACTCTGAACTGCAAAGTAGGGTTTCTGGAGCTGTGTTCAGGGCTGTCCAGATCCAGGATTTTACTTCAGCCCACCCTATAGAGAAAGAGTCTCGTCATGAAGGCTAAATTCTGATCAATAGAGTTGGAAAGTGCTTGAAGCCTGGGCCCACATCTATAAGCAATAAATAATAAAGGACCAAATCATCAAGTCCTTATTCGTTGACTTCACACCTGCTTTGGGATTTGGGCCCATATGCACCAGTATTCACGCTTCCTTCTGCCTCTGGGTCCTGGAAGAAACTAGGTGTTTGTCATTACAGACTGGGGGCCTGAGTCTTTCCATTGACTTTACTGGGAGCTGTCTTTGTAAATACACAGACATTTCAAGGCCTAATCAAAAGGGGAATTGCATTTCCTGGAAAATAAACTATACGGTCTCGCCCTGTTGGGTTCCAGATTGTCGCCTGTACCTTTTGCTGTCGCGTTAGCATGTCAGCGAGAGTTGAGTCAAACACAACAGCCTCACCCCCCTGTGTCTTTTCCAACTGCAGAAATTCTACAATCAGGTCTCTACCCCACTGCTCAAGAAAGTGGAGTTCAACTATCCTCAGGGTTCGGTGTCAGATGTCACCCAGAACAGTTTCGATAACTACTTTGGAGGGTCGGAGATTGTGGTGGCGGGAAAGGTTGACGCCGACAATGTGCAGCACCTGCAGAGTATTATCACAGCCACGTCAGTGAGTCAGGCTTCCTGGAGAACGCCCGTTCTTGTGGGGCCTTCTCCCCATGAGGGGTAGAATGGGTCATACTATGTGCAGTACCCCAGGCTCTGTGTGGGTTTATGTCAATGGCTGTGGGGTGTCACTTTCCTATCACTATTCCTGTCTTCAGTAGAATCTCCTAATAGTAACACATGGTACCAGACTAGGGTTGCCAACTTTCTACTCGCACAAAACTGAACACCCTTGCCCCGCCCCCGTCCCATCCCTCCTCTGAGAACTGGCCCATGCCCTGCCCCTCTCTGAGGCCCCACCCCCACTCACTCCATCCCCCCTCCCTCTGTCACTTGCTCTCCCCACCCTCACTCATTTGCTCATTTTCACCGGGCTGGCTCAGGGGGCTGGGGTGTGGGAGGGGGTGAGGGCTCTGGTTGGGGGTGCGGGCTCTGGTGTAGTGCTGGAGATGAGGGATTTGGGGTGCAGGAGGAGGCTCCAGGCTGGGGCTGAGATGTTCAGAGTGTGGGAGGAGGCTCTGGGCTGGAGCAGGGGGTTGGGGTGAAGGGTGTGAGGGCTCTGACTAGGGGTGCAGACTCTGCAGTGGGGCTGGGGATGAGGAGTTTGGGGTGCAGGCGTGTGCTCCAGGCTGGGATTGAGGGGTTCTGAGGTCAGGAGGTGTATTGGGGCTAGAGCAGGGGGTTGGGTGCAGGAGGGGATCGGGGTGCAGGCTCCAGGTGGTGCTTACCTCAGGCAGCTCCTGGAAGCAGCAGCATGTCCCCCCTTTCAGCTCCTACATGGAGGCACAGCCAGGCGGCTTCGCTGTGTGCTGCCCCATCTGCAGGCGCCACCACCGCAGCTCTCATTGGCTGCAGTTCCTGGCCAATGGAAGCTGTGGGGGTGGCACCTCGGGAGGAGGCAGGGTGCGGAACCCCCTGGCTGCCCCTACACGTAAGAGCCGGTGGTGGGACATGCCGGCTGCTTCCCAGAGCCACCAGGATCCCTTTTCAACCAGGTCACCGTATACCAGAACAATACTTCACTGTAGGCCGCATCCTTGCTTTCAGCCCCTTCACTGTGCAATCCTCCTCTGCAGCTGGTGGAGGCTCAGTGGAGCCATTCCACAGCAGCTGCTGCTCCCTCTCTGTGGGAGGCAATGGCCAGCAGATGCATTAGCCCTGCTTTGCGAGTGTGCACAAAGTCTCCCTGATGCCCCCACCGGAGATGGGATCCGCCATGTGCAAGGGATGGTCTCACACTTCACAGACTCTCCGGAGCCTGCCCTGCTCGCTCGGCAGAACTCCCCCGGCTCCAGTGCAGGCAGGACCCGGGATGAGCATAGAGGAGAGAGCAGGAGTTTTCCCGTAAGCGGTGCACTGCTCAGCTCCCTCTCCTCTGCCAAGAGCTCTCGACCTCCTTCCTTACTCCCACCCCAAGTAGCACCTATAGCTCCCCTTCTTCCTTGGTAAGTGCAGGGAGAGGTGCAATATACCCCCTTCCCTCAGCCTTACTCATGCTGGCCAACACAGTCCTGTTAGCAGAATCACTTTCTAAATGTGTGGGGGATCAGATTCCTAACAAGAGGGCCCCGGATTTTAAAAATCTGTCTGGGTTCTGATCCAGGGGCAGTCGGGGTGGTGTGATATGACTGCTTCATTTCACCGGCTCACACTGTGCTCTTGGTATCTTCCATTCATCGCTTAGTCAAACGCCGAGCTAGTCCTGGAGACCCTGACAGATGTGGAGGGACTGGATGATTTCCTGAAGAAAGAGCCACATGCCGACCCCAAATTCACTGAGAAGCTGTGGGCCTATCTGACCATCAACCAGCTCCTAGCTGAGAGGTGGGGAGAAATGCTAGACGGGGACTTTTGATAGGGACCTAGCTGACCCGGAAAGGGCCTGGCGGACATCACTGGGCGATGAGGGTTATTGGCATCTCCCAGGATCAGGCCATTTATTGTACAAATGAGGAATATAAATCTAAACCAACGAGCGTGCCACCTTCACACCCTTGGCTCACTCCTTCCCCCTCCTTTCTAATCACTGGCATAAGGTTTTGGTTCAGCCTGTTTGCGACAGAGTCAGTGGTGCCTATCAGGTCTGAACATGGGTTGGGGATTGAATGAATGAAGTTAATGAACAAAGACCGAGAGTAAAAGGATTTGGCTCCTTGTTCTTATAGGTCTTGCTCCATCTCCCATTGAAGTCAACAGCAAGAGCCCCATTGAAATCAGTGGAAATTGGATCAGGCTCTTTGGGTCCAATCCAACGTCCGCTGAAGTCAATGAGAGTCTCACTATTGACTTCAGTGGGCTTTGGATCGGGACTTTAATCTTTGCCATTCACATTCCCTAGGTCCTAGCTGGTTCCTACCTTTCTGATCCCCTTGTTTAGGAAGAACAAGGATCACGGCCTTGAGTTAAGCAGCAGCTGCCCAGCACAGCTGGTAACAAGGGGATCTATTTATTTTTCAACACAGAAACCTGGCCCCCACTGCTGCTTTGAAAAGGAACCTCACCCGATCGATCTTACAGATGTCGCTCGACCACCACATCGTGACGCCTTTCACGGCCATGTTGATAGAGAATCCTGAAAGGAATGAGAGAATGCTGGCAGATTCTCCACAGGACCAAAAAAGAGGCTGTTGTCCAGGTGGGTATCTCCTATCTGACCCATTTGTCAAGCTCTTTCTGGCATTTAAAAAACCTACTTGAAGTGGAAATGAGCTGTTCATTGTCGCTTATGCAGACAAACAAGGTGCACTAAGACAACATACGTTAGTGCTCATGCTGAGATCTGTATTTTAAGGGAAAGGCCCTGGATTAAATGGGCAGTTAAACCATCAGCTTCTTGTAGAGTTAAATTTTCAACATGTCTTTTTTTTGTCGGCGTCACCCTCGGTGGGGACTGACTGCACCACATTTGCCCATTGTGAGCATTTCTGTAAACCTACAACGACACAGTTTTGTTTGTTGTAGGAACAGCTATGTCTATTCCACTGGTTCTCAAACTTTCGCACCGGTGACCCCTTTCACATAGCAAGCCTCTCAGTGCGACACCCCCCCCTATAAATTAAAAACACTTTTTTCTATATATTTAACACCATTATAAACACTGGAGGAAAAGAGGGGCTAGGGGTGGAGGCTGGCAGCTTGCAACCCCCCCGGGTAATAACCTCTCAACCCCCTGAGGGGTCCTGACCCCCACTTTGGGAACCCCGTGTCTATTCCCTGTGCTCCACTGATATAGAGGAGCTGACTGAGTCATGGTGCGGCTGTTTGTGGTCTCTGGAGGACCTCCAAGATGGCTGTGGATAGGTCACAAAAGCACTGGAACTGGAGCTCTCTTAAAGGTAGAGTGTTTTCATTCATTAGTCCTCCAGAGTGCTCCCTTTCCTTTGTTACTGCCCCCATTTTACGGCAGCCTTCCATTGGGCCAAAGGGGGCGGGGCTTGTTTGTCCTGTTAGGGCCTGACCTATCAATGCCCATTGGTGTCAACAGGTGCCTTTCCACTGCTTTCAGTGGGCACTGGTCAGGCTCTTAATTTATTCATTCATCACTGCAAAGCCAACTGATGACAAATCCAGTACTGACTATATTAATAGCCGTTATCAGCAGAGGGCACTCGACTGGGATGCAGGAGTTTAATTCCTGTCTTTGCCACTGACCTGCTGAGTACCTTGGGCAAATCACTTAGTCTCCCTGTGCCTCAGTTTCCCCAGCTGTAAAATGGGGATAATGACACTGCCCCCCCCCGTAAAGCATTATGAGATATGAAGATGAAAAGCGCTAGATAGTTTTATTATTATGTTGTGCTCTTGCTGTTCAGTGATCTGTAATAGTAGTATGTTTTTAATGGAGGAAAATGTCTGAACTGTGGTGAAAATGAGGCACTGAAAACCAAATATTACTCCCTGAGGCTACAGCAAATGGTGATTTATCATGTTAATAAACAGGAGATATTCTGCTAGATTGAGTTGAGAGGGAAGCAACGTATGTAGCTGCCACAGCACGGTCAATTTTGCCTTTCACTTTAGAACTGTTTATAACTATGCAGAAACTCCAGGCCCATCTGTCCTGCATTCTCAGACTGCTGGAAAGATATCAAAAATGTCCTCATCCTACTGCAATCAAATGCGTTTTTTAAGTCTGCAAGATGTTACAGTTGGTTAATTTGTTTTTCTTTTACATTGTAAATCCTCAGCTGAGATCCATGTAGAATGAAAAGATTTTTATTTATACCATGTGCCATAGCTCACCACTTCTACTAAACACGTCTGCGCACCACCACCCATGTCCATTTGCTAAACCTATTCCAATGGGAATTCCGTCTACATTGCATCAGCTGATTACTCCAGGTCATGTTTGCTTTACTTAGTAGGGATGGATGATTGACTTGATATTAACAGTGGGGCCTTTGTTCTTTCAGTGTGCTTACATATTTCCCAGTTACATTAGACATTAAGGGTCAGATCCTGTTGCCATTGAAATCAGGGGCAAAACTCCCGTTGAGCTACGAGGGACCAGGATTTGACCCTAAGAGAGGATGATACCTCACAAGCGCTCTCGCATAGCAGGCCTACACTGACGGCTGTAGAAAATACAGTGTGTTGAAGAAAAAAAATCTTGCACTTACCTGGGATGGACTAGATAGCCATATATACTTTGAATAAGCCAGAATCAACCTAGGTTTAGACTGGCTTCTGCCTTAGGTAGTCCTGTCCCAAACTAGCTTCACAGTCTTTCACCAACATTGAATTCACTCAGTTTTTGTAAAAGATCCGGTTAATTATGTATTTATTATTATGCTATTGTGAGACTAGACTGGATGCTGGATTTTTCCATTGCTTAATATGCAGTAGCATTCATGTGGGGCAAAATTCTGAAGTCCTTGTATAGTTTTTAACTCATTCTTTATCTCAAGCCAAACTCCCATCAAGCTGTACTAGCGGGAGTTTTGCCTGAGTAACAACCGAGTAAGCTCTGACTTAGGGTGAGTCTGTACAAAATAACCTCAGTACTTATTTCTCGCATGCCTAAAGGCTAAGGAAGGTGCTTAACCACAGCACGTGCTGAAGAGCTTTGCCTAATCGGGGCCTATTCATGTGAGTAATGGTTAACGGATCAGGCCCTACGTTTCAAAAATAGGCTCACACCGAGCACATTAAGGGCTTGTCTTCTTGAATATTTAATTCACAGCAAAGTGGGGTGTGACTCTACCCCGCACTAGCCTGCCAGGCGCTTAGCAGTGTAGCTGCAGGATCATGGGTAGCGGCGGCAGCAGCACGGTGGCTTAACCGTGTCAGGTATGTACCCAGCGGTTCCAGGTGCGTTTGTACTTGGCACAGCTAAGCCAGGCCTCTGCTGCTGCCCATACTACCACGGCTACACTGCTATTCATGCTCGCGCCAGCTCGAGGAGAGCTAGAGCAAGTATATGTACGCGAGCAGGAGAAATCACACCTTCATCGCGTTAGCTATGCGTTGCCAGCTCATAGTGTAGCCACAGCCTAAGTGTCTGCGCAGACCCCTTAACAGACACTAACAGTTTCTTAGTGCACTTTGTTCTATCCTGAAATGGGACTAGATCAAAGCACACTGAGGAGCTGTTAGTGCACGTCAGCAGGGTCCACATGTACACCCTGTGCCGCAGCCTAGTGTGGGATAGATTCACACCCCAGCTTGCCATGGACAAAATCTTCATGTAGGCAAGTCCTTAATTGTAAATCGGCCAGATTCTGATCTCAGTTACACCCGAGTAAATCTGGCATAAGTGTCCTGCAGTAAATTGGATCAGAATCCCGATCATTGTGTGCTAAAGTAAAAATGATGACAATTCTTTATCAGTGCCGCCATTTTTACTAATTTCCAATGTCATGTAACCTCTTCACAAACAGGTACTTTAAGTGTGGTCTCCAATGGCCTTGATAAGTCCATCCCACCCTGGGCGAAATCCCTACCTACGACAAGGCCTACATTAGCTCTCGAGGGTCCTCGCATAACCTCAGGTAAAAGACGGTGGGCTGTCTGCAGGGGCAGCTCCAGGCACCAGCGCAGCAAGTGTGTGCCTGGGGCGACAAGCCGTGGGGGGCGGGCTGCTGGTCGCTGCGAGGGTGGCAGTCAGTCCCACGGTTTCTGTGGTAATTCGGCGGCGGGTATGCCAAAGGCACGGGACCGGCGGACCTCCCGCAGAACCGCCGCCAAATCCACGGGACCGGGGTGGACCTCCCGCAGAAACGTGGCTGACTGCCGTGCTTGGGGTGGCAAAAAACATAGAGCCGCCCCTGGCTGGCTGCTTTCCTCCCTCTTGCTTTGCTTGGTACAGCTCTTGTATACAAAGGCTACGGGTTATGGGCGGGGAGAACAGAGCAACGGCGGAAGAAGCCAAATGGCCCATTTATCCATAGCACTGCCTGCTCTCCATTCAACTAGGGACCATCACTGCATTGCATTGGTTTTGACGGTCCATTTCCCCCACCCACTTTCAGAGGTCACTGGCCTCCACTGGTAGAGGCCCACGTTCCAGTTTGAGAGCAGTTCAAAATAGCCCCATATGCTCTCAAGAGGGGGCCTCAGTCTGGATACAGATTTGGCCCTGAATCTGAACTTGCCCATAGTGAAAAGGCAGAGAAAACCCAAATATTTGTTGCATGGCTGCTACAGAAGGAGAATTTCAACACCTCATTTCTTCACTTTGATGCTGCTCTGTGATTGTTCTCAGCACCCAGGTCACAAAGATTTGGGCCTACATATTCTAAAGCAGGGATTGGCAACCTCTGGTACTTGGCCCATCAGGGAAATCCGCTGGCAGGCTGGGACGGTTTGTTTACCTGCAGCATCCACAGGTTCGGCCAATTACAGCTCCCACTGGCCGCGATTCGCCATTCCAGGCCAAAGTGGGCTGTGGGAAGCAGCGGCCAGCACATCCCTCAGTCCACGCTGCTTCCCGCAGCCCCCATTGGTCTGGAACGACAAACCATGGCCAGTGGGAGCCGCGATCGGCTGAACCTGCGGACGCTGCAGGTAAACAAACTGGCCTGGCCCGTCAGCGATTTCCCTGATGGGCCGTGTGCCAAAGGTTGCCGATCCCTGTTCTAAAGCATCCAGTAATTCTGGATGTCTCCAAGCTAGAATCAGTAGGGCCCGATTTTCAAGTCAGCAGCCACTGTGCGTGCTCAACCCCTCTGAAAAATCTAGCTCTAAATGACCCGCACTGGGCACCAAAAAAAATCCAAAATGAGAGGCTGTTTTTGCAGTTTAGGCCCAAGTCTAAATGGCATGGTGCTGAGACTAGCGGAGCCCTGTCTATGCTAGCATGGAAATTGAAACTAGCACCAGTGCTGAAAAACAAAACGCCAAATGCGCTGGGGAGATGTATTTATTTAGCACTGATTCGTGTGCAAGGTAGGACTTTATTTGTCTGGTCAAAACCAGGCACCTCTTGTACTGGTAAACAAGGGGGCTTGCCCCCCAGTGGATTTAATCAACCAAGGGGCATGGTAGAGTCTCCATCACTGACCATTGTTAAACCAAGGGTGGCTGCTTTTCTAAAAGATCTGCTCTAGGAATTATTTAGGGGAAGTTCTATGGCCCATGCTATACAGGAGGTCAGCCGACCTGATCACAGTGGTCCCTTCTGGCCTTGGAATCCATGAATTTGAAGCTGATGAATAAAGGTGCGTTGCCCTAACTCTGTACAGAGAGATTTCCCAACTGCCCTGAGTTTGCTTTTGGGATGGGGAGCACTGGGTACATTTTTGCTTTGGTCAAACAGACCTCATATGCTCCTCTGGTGGCTCCACTGGAGAACAAGAGTCGACCATTGCTACCAGCTAACACAGCAATTCCAGTAGCCAAAGCAATAGAGGCCAGTGCTCTCAAGTTCAAACCCTACTCATAATCCATGCAGAGGGTCATTACAGACACCCCAAAGTTACCCTCAAAATATCCATGGCGCCATTGTATTGCACCCAGATAAGAAGTGATCCACCAGGCTTCTAAAGAACCACTAATGTGTTTTAAAGGTGAATGGACAAAGCCCTAGAAAGTATACGCTAGGGGATAATCATGAGGATGGATTTGATGATCTAATGGGTCTTCCCTGCCATCTGCCACTGGGAGTCAGTCCAGCGGACTCTCTTTCTGGCTCATCTGTAGTAGCTAATGCAACATTATTTCCAGAGTTAATTCCCATTGTAAATGACAGCATGAATATTGTGTGGTAGATAAGGATCTCTGGATTCTCCGAAGGCTGCTGGGTCTTGTTAACACTTGGGTCGCTGCCATGATTTAATGTTTAACTTACACAAACGATCTGGGAGAGCCATTGTCTGCAATCGCTTAATAGCAATGCAGACATATGCAACAGTAACCGTCAGCCCCCCTTTGAAGGCATGCTCGGTGGTGAGGCCAAGGGGTAATCTTAAACTTTGACATAGTTAAACTTACTATTTTGGAAAGGAAAAAAATGAGCAAGAGAGTCCAGCTCCTGGCTCAGGTTGTTCTCTGCACTGGCAATTCTTTGCATTATTCTGTATTTAGGGGCTTGCTCCTGCTCCTGTTGAAGTCAATGGCAAAACTCCCATTGGCTTGAATGGCGGGGGGGAGGGGCGAGGATCAAGCCATTAGTCAGAATAAGGACATAGGATGTAGAGATGGGTCCCAGCTCTGAAGTTCGGATTTAGAGCTGAACTTTGCCCCCAGCTGATTGGGGGGCAGAGTGAGGGGGTTCAGCTGTGGGCTTCTGGATCAGCCCCATCTCTAGCATTACCTGCTGGATACAAGCTCTTTAAAAGAAGGAAGCTCAGACTCTCACATTCACAATGTAGCACATGGTGTTTTCCAGCTGGCAGCTCATCAGTTAACCCTGTAACTCAATGCAGTGAGTTAGACGCCGAGGCTGGGAATGCAGCGTCCTCTCCTTAAAAGAATGAGACTTTGTCACAGCTCTGGGAGTGCTGACAGGCCCCTCCAGCTGCACAGACACTGAAAAATCCTTAGCTTGCCCACATCTACCAAAGTAGGGGGTCTAGATGACACAAATAGAATTAAATAGTTCACTTTTTTGTTTGCAAGGGATGGGGCCCTTGGCTCCCACTCCCTGAGTCCCTTTAGTATGGTCTCAGATTTGGGGTGGAAGGTAGTGGTGCCAACTGCCTAGTGGGTCATCCTGCGGTTTGCCAAACCTACCTTTCCTGGCCAGTATACCAGCATTGGCTCCTTGTAGACTTAGAGTGTGGCTGGTAAATGGCCTTCCCGGGGGCAGTACCCTGGAAGGCTCCCAGGAGTCTCCCCTGGGAGCAGTAGAGCTGCCATCTGCTGTCTCCCAAGGCTGGCCAGCAACTGCTGGGAACGTCCTGCTTTTAAGCCTTTATTCCACTTTTGACATGGCTGACAGGACCAGCAGGGCAGATCCAACCTTGCCCAGAGCTGCTCTTTAACCCCTTCATCACCAGTGCAGGGTTTATACACCCCATCACAGACCTATGGGGATTTTTGGTTCATTTAAAAAAAATGTAACAGGCCTATGTAAAGATTGCTTGGGAATTTCCCCATCTATCAAAAGTGGATACTACTACTTATTCCTTCCCCAGGGGTGTTGAGGGATAATTGGTTAACTTTGTAGAGTGGAAGCACTTTGAAATCGGCGAATGAAAGTAGCTGTGCTTATCTATGTGCATAGGTAGTGAACTAAATGTATAGAGCAGTGAGGAAACACTGTTCAGATCTCATACAAGTAATCACACCACTACTTTCATTTTGTTTTTTTATTCCCCACTTATTTTTGTACCTTAGTTGACAATGACCCACATTTCATCATCCATCTGCTAAAGATCCAGGAAAACATCTGCTTCAATATTGACTCAGAGCCTGGAAATATCCTGAACTTGGTTTCAGATCCTGATTCTGGTAAGAGAACATGAATAGCTTTCATTTATATAGCACTATGCATCCTAAAGAATCTGAAAGGCCATGGTTTGGGGAAAGGAATATGTTCCAGGTTCATTGTGATGATTCTTGCTGTCAGTTCTAATCAAGCCAATTTTCCTCTGACCTAAGATGGAGTTCAATGCAGCTACCCCTAATTTATGTAGATGTAAATGAAATCAGCATTAGAGCACACTCAAGTTGCAGAACAAGTTTGCTGGGCTTAATCTCAATAATGTGAATACTAAGTCGGAGCATGGTATCAGTTCCCTGGAAACTGGCGTGATGCTTGTAATGTTCTCTACATAACACTGACATTAAGCAATCTACAGGGAAACTTCTTCCTACATACTTGGCTTCCCAGTATTGCTCTTTGCCTGTCAAAGCTGGCAGTCTTCTCTGTCTGGATTGTGGTTTTGAACAGGTAACTTTCCATCAGCAACTCAGTACAGTCCCTAGCCTGCCAGCTGGCACTGGACTGAGCAATGGGTGAGCCTGGGCAGTTAGATGAAAATAGAAAAAGCTCACACCTTCTTACAACCCTGGCTGCTACCATGTTAGGAAATTCAAGCGAGCACCATAACATGCCTACGTGGTCGTGATCAGCTGGTAAATTGCAGTGATTACACAAGCAAACTCTTTGGCTCACTTGCAGACAATAGAATTAATGATATCTAATGTGTTCCATTAACGCTGATCTATAGGACAGACATGGATAGACTTCTGCAGGTGCACCAAGAATATCTTATCCATTCCACTGGAAACCTGCCGCTGTGGGGCTGCGTTTCTTTCATTTGCACTTTCAGTTGAGCACAAAGAAGAAAGCAGCGGGAGAGAGAGAAAGGAAAAAAGAAGTCATTTTTGGGGCCAAGCAGGAAACTAAATTAATAACTAAGTCCAAAAACTGTGCATTGGGAAGTGGCCTTCTCTGCTCAAAACACTTTAGGTTTTATGATTTGTTTGTCTTCTATGACTTGAACAAGTCTCTGGATTACATGGCAAACTCATGGAAAACATCACATCCTCTACTTTTCATAGGGATCGTGGTCAACGGGCAGCTCACTGGGGCCAAGAAGCGTGAGAATACAAAACTGAGCACCTATTTTGGCAAAATTGGATTCTATTTCAAAAACAAAGGCTTGAAAGTAGAGATCAGCACAGAGATGATCACCCTGAAAGACGGATCTTACAGCACCGCGCTGTCTTGGTCCGACACAGGAAGCATCATTCGGAAAAGGTAAGAGGAGGCGCATTTCCAATGTACTTTGTGGAAACGATTTGGAATGTATCGATCCCTGTGGATCTGAGGGCAAGAATTACCCCTGAACATCCCTGGGGAAATGAGCCTGGCTTGGCTTTCTAGTCCTTCCTCAAAATGAAGACAACAATGTCCTGGTTCAGCCACTGAGCAGCCATATGTGTCGAAGTAGCGCAGTCGTCACTGTGGCTAGAGATGCTAATATTTCTTATTTGTTTTGTAGTAGAATTCAGGGACCCAATCAGGGATCAAGCCCCCACTGTGCTAGGCGCTGTACAAACACAAAACAGAAGGACTGTCCCGACCCCCAAACAACTTACAGTCTAAGTATAACAGGGGGAAATGGATGGATGCAACAAACTAATGGGGACAGCACCAGGAAATAATAGCAATGAGTGTGATAAGCAGTGGGCTCGACAATGAAGCCATTATGAACAGTTTATGTTTATGAATAATTAAGGCACCTTGATCTTTTTTGTATTGACCCTACATTGCCATAGTGAATGAGCCCGGTGCTAGGCAGTAGGAACTTGTGAGTTCTCATCTTGACTCTGCCACTGAATTTGCTATATAGAGCTGGGCAACTTCTCTGCCTCGGTTTCCAAATGTGAAAAAGGAGAGGGTTATCACACTCACCCTTGTACGGATTTGTTGGGCGGTAATGAAAGCTCTGTAAATCCTCATTAAAAACTGGGACTCATTGGGTACCGCATTCTTCACACAACATTGTGCACAACAAGCGAAGTGCCTCAGCTGAACCAAGGACACGGCTCTCATTTCTGTTTTGTGCTTCCACTAGGCTGCTTGTGTCTGTGAAGAAAGACCGCAGTGTCACTATCACCGTGGACACGGAAATGTCCTTCATGGTTTTGCTTCACCGCGTGTGGAAGAATCACCCGGTCAACGTTGATTTCTTAGGGATCTACATTCCCCCTACAAACCGGTTCTCACCCAGCGCACATGGGCTGATAGGTAAAGCCGTGCGGCCGGGTGGATCTGCAGGAGGAGGGACCTGATTCTATTGCTTTTGGCTAGAACTCTGTGTGCTGGGGAAGAAGGAAATCATCAACGAGAGGAGAAAAAAAATCCCATATCTAGAATAGTCGTGTTTAACTTTCCATCAAAATAATGAATTGGCTTTCCCATGAGAAATCTTCCTTTAGGACCTGCATGGTTCTTCAGCTAACAACATTCAAACACTGGGCCAAATCCACCACTGGTGTAAGTGGGGGTAGCTCCATTAAAGTAAATGGAGCTATGCTGATTTACAGGAGCAGAGGATTGGCTCCCTGTATTTTAGGGCCAAATTCTGCCCTCATTTATGCCAAGACCAGCAGTGTGGTCAGCAGGTGGCCTTTCATATCTACTTGACTTCCAGAGCTCAACGCTCAGTTTTATGATAGTGCATCAATAGTCACAGGGCATATAATGAGATAAGGCCCCTTCTCCAAAGGCATTACGATCCGAACAGAGGACAGAAAAAAGGTCTAGACAGTATTTGGTCCTGCCATGAGGGCAGGGGACTGGACTCGATGACCTCTCGAGGTCCCTTCCAGTCCTAGAATCTATGAAAGTAATAGCGCAGTTAGGTATGTTAGTTCCAAGGTGATTTTAATTATTTACTTGCTGCCACTTAATATGAGACACCATAGAAGGTGTGACCAAGTCAGTGGATAGACTTAGCCATCCAGACAGACTTTTCTTTGTACATCAGCGGATGGTCAAAACCCCAGTTCGGTGCTTCTGTGCAGGGGCGGCTCCAGGCACCAGCACGCCAAGTGCGTGCTTGGGGCGGCAAGCCACGGGGGGGGGGCGCTTTGCTGGTCGCCATGAGGGCGGCAGGCAGGTTGCCTTCGGCGGCATGCCTGCGGAGGGTCCGCTGGTCCCGCGGCTTCGGCGGACCTCGTGCAGGCTGCTGCCGAATCCGTGGGACCGGGGACCTCCCACAGGCAAACCGCCGAAGGCAGCCTGCCTGCTGTGCTTGGGGCGGCAAAATACCTAGAGCCGCCCCTGCTTCTGTGCAACTATGCGACTCCCCAAACCCAGCATGAAGCATGTGAAAACCAAAGAGAAATCATTCTCGGTCCCCAGCGTTCAATTGTGGAATGAATTTGTAGAATAAGTCAGGCTGATCTGGAGTCTGACCACTTGCAGGGCGTCTGCTCCGTGACCAAGCCTCCCCACCACAGCCAATTGGTTAAGGGAGAGTAGAAGAAGAAAGAATTAACGACCCCCCACATCCCCCCACACCTCACAGCTATGTTTTTCCCTAGCAGAGTCCCCTCTCTCAGGGAAGGGGGAAGAGCGGAAGACTCCTGATACCTACTGGAGATCTTGCCCTCTGCGAATCTAATTTACCTGACAACCATTTCCATACCACAGTAATGGGGGATGCCCTGAGATGGAAGGGTTCTTTCCTGTGCAGGTCACCTTTAAAAACAATACAAAACAAAAACACACCCTCACCCTTTTTAAAATTCAAGAATCCCTAGGAAAGTTCCACAGCAGAACAGAACTAGTCAGCATGAGCTTGCCTTACTGATCTTCCCAGCCCCGCTCTGCTTATGCAGAATCAGTCAGCTGGCTCTAAAGCAGAGCGCCTATCTCCACAATGTGGAAGATCCCAGCACATTACAAAGACCAATTTTGCATGCTTGGGATTGTTGATTTTTAAAATGTGCCACACGACGGCTTAAAATGCGATGGCTGAAGGCCATGACATGCAAGCAGTTTTAACCTTCTCTTTGGCCAGGCCAATTCATGTCTGAACCAGAAGTGCATATCTTCAATGAAAGACCCAGTCAGGATCCAGAGAAACCAGAAGCAACCATGGAAGTGAAAGGACACAAACTTACTGTCACCAGGTAGGAATTCTGAACAAACTCAGCCAAGAAACATATCAGGCCCTAAAATGTTTGGTAACCTCCCTTCTGAATGTAGTCGATGAAAATATCTTTAATGACATAGTCATTCGCTAACAATGACTTCTTAACCCCCCTCCCAACATTTCCTCTCCTTTTAAGTAAAGCATGTTTTTTTCCTAACTGTCAGCACAGCAGACCCAATACAGCACTGAAAGTCAAGCTGGGTTCTTTCGTGTTTGTGTATCACTGCTAGTAATAAAAACCCGCTGACTAAATTCTGCCCTTCATTACAACTATGGAACCCCCATTGCCTATGTCCTCCAAAGTCTTGGTTGGTCAGTCAGCTACATGATGTACTCTCTGCACTACGGGGTCCATGGAAACCCCTCTGTGCTGCTGCGAATACATGGCTGTGGCAGGACGTGCTGGGTGAGAGCCAAGGAGCAGCTACTCTGTGCACTGGATTTCACCTTGAATATTAGTTCAGAAAGTAATGCTGGTCTCAGGAGGAGATTAGCGCAGTGGGAGAGCTAATGGCAGCATGACTCCTCAGTGGACTGTATTGCAAGTAGGGAGGCCAGGGACTTCTGAACAGTAAGAATAGAGCAGGATTTCGTTATGAATCCGCTGCTTTTAGGCTATGCCAACTCAGCAGGAAACCTCTGCCCAGCTTTTAGGAGGAAGCATGGTGGGAACGCTGCAGGTTTCAGCTTGAAGTTCATGAAGACAGCTTTGTGGGGATTTTTCCCAGGCAGGGTAGCCACTGCACTTTGCTCTCTGGAGCTTCCTGTGGGACCTCTGCATGTGATGCAATGTTTTTCAAACAGAGGAAAGCGGCACTGGCACAAACTTACACACATTGCAAAGCCTGTCAGTTATATCCTTTACCTTCCCGGGGGAAACAAGACAGGGGCATGCCTCTTCAGGAGTCAGAAATACCTACAGTTCTCCCAACTAGTACAGCTTTATACCTCGCTTGCGAGTGAGAATACATGTGCTCTGAACAAGGTATCCCAAATCCAGCAAGGAATGCAGAAGGGAACACAGTCCCTACAGAGCAGGAACTCACAACAAAGGGCCAGATCCTAGGAGATCCAACACCCCATGGAAATCCACTAGCTATGCCCGTACTGTTACCATCCTAGGCAGATGGATGCGGAGATCTCTGCCTCATACTGGTGATGGCAGAGTTGTCCTATGCAGCAGACCCACAACTTTCGGCCCTAGCTTATTCATTTAGGGCCCAGTTGTGCCAACCTTATTTGTTGTAATCAGCGGGACTGTGGGTGTAGTAAGGTACTATTCAGTGTGCTCCAAGGTGGCACAACTGGGTCCTTACTCCACCCTCAAAGATACGGACTTCACCTACTGGCAGAACACACCTGGCCAGTTGGTTTCCTACATTCTCCCTGCTCTTGCCACTTCTGAAGCTTTGATAGCAGCCCATACATTACACTGGGGTTTGAAGCTTATTTTTCATGGGAATGAAACATAAAAGGACAGCAAAGACTCTCCATGTAGCATATGGGGGGCGGGGGAAGATATGGAAATCCTACTCCATAGGATTCTTCAGGTTGAGTATCTTCCAGCCAGCATAGACAGTGCTCCTCCGCACAGGTGGTCTGCATCATCAGGGCCTGATTCTGACTCTCATGTAGTATCATATTCCGCAAATAGTCCCTCTGGAGTCAATGGAGCTACTTGTGGAGAGGTATTACCTAATGTAAGGGTGTCAGACTCTGGCTGTCAGTGAGCGGACTGGCTTACTGCAGCTCCACTTCCAAAAGCCACAGTTCATGTGACTTTTCTCACTAGTCCTTTTAAGTGGGTGAGGTGGCATCAAACATGTGCTGCCTCCACGCTCAGCCCCCAATGGCAGCTGAAATACACCCCTCACAGAGGCAGGTACAATCGCACAGCTTCGGTTACTACTACAGCTTGCAGTCTGGTTTGTGTTATGCTTTTATGGAGGTAGGAATCTTCTATCATTCAGATGGAGTGGCCGGATGATCAGCCCTAGGTGCATGCAGGCAACTCCTGCTAACAGGGCCGCCCAGGGGGGGGGCAAACGGGGCAATTTGCCCCGGGCCCCGGGCTTCGCAGGGGCCCCCAAGAGAACAGCTGAGGCTCCCGCCTCCGCCCCTCTCCTGGAGCCCTAGCGCATTAAGCGGCGTCCTCAGACAGCGCCGCAGCGTGTCTCCGCCGGGGCCCCTGAGCCCCGCCCCGCTCAGAGCCGCGTGGGGAGCGTGCGGGGCTGCGAGCTCCGGGCTGAGCTCAGCTCCCTCCGCTCAGCGTGAAGCTCGCAGCCCCGCCCCCTCCCCACGCGGCTCGGAGCGGGACGGAGCTCAGGGGCGGCTGTCGGGCGAGGCGCTGAGGCTCCAGGTGAGGGGGGAGCCGGGGGTAAGCGGCTGGGGCCAGGGGGGTTGGCTAAGGGGCAGGGAGTCCTGGGGACAGTCAGGGCACAGGGAGGGGGCGGTCAGGGAATGGGGGGGTGGATTGTGGGTGTTCTCGGGGGGGTGGATTGGGTCAGGGCCGCCCAGAGGGGGCGGGGCAAGAGGGCGCAGGAGCTTCTTCGCTCCTGGTCTTCGCCGGCCGGGGGTCCTTCCGCTCCGGGGCGGAAGGACCCCCCACTGGCGAATTACCGCCGCAGCGGGACCCGCCGCAACATGCAGCCCAGTCTTCGGCGGTAATTCGGCGGCGGGGGGCCCTTCCGTTCCGGGACCCGCCGCCGAAGTGCCCCGAAGACCCGCGGCGGGGACACCCCCGCTGCCGCCGCCGAAGACCGGGCTGCACTTCAGCGGCGGGTCCCGCTTCGGCGGTAATTCGGCGGCGGGGGGTCCCCGCCGCGGGTCTTCGGGGCACTTCGGCAGCGGGTCCCGGAACGGAAGGGCCCCCCGCCGCCGAAGACCCCGGGCCCCTGGAGTCCTCTGGGCGGCCCTGCCTGCTAAAGTCAGACTATTGATATTCAGGCCCTATTGCTGCATTACCGTGTCTACTTGTACCATCACCACCCATCCTCTTTGTTGCTCTCTTTATTGCAGTGGGTTGCAGAAGGACTACAGGACAGACCAACTGTTTGGAACCAATGTGCACTGCTGGTTTGTCCACAACAGTGGGAAGGGTTTCATTGACGGCCACTATAACGATTATCTTGTTCCCCACCTGTACAGCTTTCTGAAGAACCCCTGAACGGCTACAGGCTCAACCAATTTGTAAAGAAAAAAAAATCCCCCCCAGACAAATATTCAGACTCCTTAGTGTTCCCAGTGTAACAAAGCGGGTGAATATAATGAAAGGTGGCTAGCAGGTATCTAACTTAAGGGGCCATTGCTCCATGAAAGAGTGTTTCAAAGTGAAGTATGATGTGGTAAAACACAGCAGGTAGCTTTTCTGTATGTAATGAATATAAACATGTTTAAAAGCTTGTTATAATAAAGCTACTTGTTGGAATCGAGTTGTCTCCTCCCTGCAATGTCTGATTTGGGTTGCTATCACTCGATTGACTATTTCAACTAAAAGATTTTTCAGAAGGCTTGTAAAAGTGATGCAAAGGTATATTCTCTCTCTCTCGTAGTTACGGCAATCAAATACAGAACAATATTTAGTGCTTCCATACCACTTCACATCAGCTAAACACTGCAAACTAGCTAAAGTGGCCACCGTTAAAGAATTATGTCAATTTCAGTTTTCATACACAAGAATATAAATCAGGTAACTGAGGGAGAAGGTTGTGCTCCAACTACAGAAAATCACCAGCACAGAAAGCTTCACTCCTATCAATTGGGCTTCTATCACCACAGACATCCTTTCCATTTAACTGAAGCACAGCCATTTCTAAATGTGCTTTCTGACTAAAGAAATAAACTACTCATGGGCAATGGAATTGGGCTGGGCTTTCATTTCAACATGGAAACAGGTGCCTCGTACAAGTCAGCGTAGGCAATACCAATTTTATTTAATGCATACAAAATATTGGAACTACAGAAACAAACCTAAATTCACACATGCGCTGCAATATTAACCAATTAAAATTCACAGTGAAGATGTCAGTCATGTTGCACAGAAATATAACCTAGACTTCCCTCTGGAAGATATCAAGGGGAGTTCCCCACACAAAAGAGAAATGCCACAATTCAGTAAATGGAAATACTGTAAAAGCATCAAGTATTTCAAAAGCCAGCTTTGAAAATCCTCTTAAATATGCATATTATTATTTAGTAAATGTGCGAGTCCAGCTTCAAAACGGAGGAGTGGACCATTTGGACTCAAGGAATGAGGGTAGAGAGCCCAAAAAATTTTTTTTAAATTGGTACCCAAAGTTAGGCTCCCAAATTGGTATTTAAGCACCTAAATCAGTATTTCTCAAACTGAGGTTGCTGCTTGTGCAGGGAAAGCCCCTGGAGGGCTAGGCCAGTTTGTTTACCTGCCCCGGCCGCAGGTGTGGCCAATCGCGGCTCCCACTGGCCTCAGTTCACTGCACCAGGCCAATGGGAGCTGCTGGAAGTAGCACAGGCTGAGGGACTTACTGGCCACCACTTTCATTTCATAGAATCATAGAAGATTAGGGTTGGAAGGGACCTCAGGAGGTCATGTAGTCCAACCCCCTGCTCAAAGCAGGACCAACACCAAGTAAATCATCCCAGCCAGGGCTTTGTCAAGCTGGGCCTTAAAAACCTCTAAGGATGGAGATTCCATCACCTCTCTAGGTAACCCATTCCAGTGCTTCACCACCCTCCTAGTGAAAGAGTGTTTCCTAATATCCGACCTAGACCTCCCCCACTGCAACTTGAGACCATTGCTTCTTGTTCTGTCATCTGAGAACAGCCAAGCTCCAGCCTCTTTGGAACCTCCCTTCTATTCTGCAGACTAAATAGCCCCAGTTCCTTCAGCCTCTCCTCATAAGTCACGTGCCCCAGAACCCTGATCATTTTCATTGCCCTCCGCTGGACTCTCCAATTTGTCCACATCCCTTCTGTAGTGGGGGGGACCAAAACTGGATGCAATACTCCAGGTGTGGCCTCACCAGTGCCAAATAGAAGGGAATAATCACATCCCTCAATCTGCTGGCAATGCTCCTATTAATACAGCCCAATAGCATCTATACAGCAGTTCCTCATGTAGTCTCCAGTTAGCTAATAAACCTTAAGTTAATTTACTAAAGAATTGGCCAACACTGTTGTCTTTGGTGTTACTTCCAGCAGCTCCCATTGGCCTGCAGTGGCGAACCACAGCCCGTGGGAGCCACGATCGGCCAGACCTGCAGCCGGGGCCGGTAAACAAACCGGCCCGGCCCGCCAGGGGCCTTCCTTGCACAAACGGTGACACCAGTTTGAGAAACACTGGCCTAAATAGATGACCTGATCTACAAAAGTGCTGAGTGTCCAAAAGCTTCCATCGAGGTTAATGAGAGAGCTCAGTGCTTTTGAAATCAGTTCACATAATTAGGTTCCTGAAGCCCAACTTCAGGTACCCTTCTCTCCACCTCTGCCCAGTCTTGGCCAGGTTCTCTTGAAATTATTCCTTGCTTTACTCCATTGCAGCATGGGGCCTTGATCAAGTCATTTTCCTTTCTGTACTTTAGCTTCCTGTCTCTAAAACAGGGATGTCACCGCCGGGCTAGCTCTCCGCCACGCTGGGAGGAATAAAGAGTTTTGAACAAGTGGGAAGTATCGTTTTATGTAAAACTTTCTTAAAACAAACTCAGCTGCAACAGTTTTTTTTAAAGCCACTTTTTGTTACTGCTCTGCAGTGCATCACCTCTATTCCTGCAATCAAAAGGAGCCATTTTATCTGCAACTGCAATGCTATCTCAGAAACAATTCATTGCAGTGGATGTATGAAAAATCCTGCAATCTACTATTTCACCGACGGGGGTCCCCTTGAGACCACAAATTCAACAGCATGCAAGACAGTGAGAGTGCCTCTTATTACTAACATGGTGCCCAGAACTTTCAGGTTGCTCAGATAGAGGCAGAGCTAATGCACACATCAGCACAGCATCCTGCACTGTCTAACCATTAGACTAGAGAAAGAAGGAGATTTGCTTGTTAATCAAGAACACCACAGTCAGATCTTTTCAAGGAAACTCACTCAGCCTAAAACTACTGAGGCAAGAAAGAGCAGGTTAGATATTTTTATTTTAATCAAGACTAACACTGGATTCTCCAGCCAACCTACCCCAACCCCCGCTGAACACTGTCCCCAGTGTTCTCCGCTGTAAACGAGCCCTGGCAGCCTCTAACCCCCCAGAATATGCTACCAGCAGCAGCTCCAGCACAAGCCAAGGAGAATCCAATACTACCGCCCCACCCCTCTCCAAACCAGTCAGATGTGCTCTGGGCACCAGCCCCCCTCATTTCCTGTCTGTAACATCATTAGGAAACAGATTGTTGCTCTAGTTCCTATTATTCCCCCACTGCATCCCCATCCTTCTGCCCAGCCACATTCACACCTTTACCTCTTCACTTCCATCCTCTCACCCAATTACCCAGCCTCTCCCCACCCCCAAAGCCTCCCCTCCGGCCTGAGCCAAACTCATGTAAATGGCTCCCTCCCTCCCGTCCACCACCTCTTACATCTCTCCCTCTGGTAGCCCCAGTCACTTCAATGATTCAGCTCCATCAAGTTATGACAAAACAAAGCCATGTAACAATTACCAGTTACCCTCATCAACCCTCCCCGTTCTCCCCTTATTGCTTGTCTCACTCCCTTCTAGTCTTCAGTTGATTTTAAACTTCCAGTTAGGGGCTGGATCTTCCTAGGTCTGTACAGCGCCTGTCACAACAGAGCCTCTGTCTTGATTAGGTGCTACAGAAGAACTACTACTAAGGGTACGTTTACACTTACCTTCCCGGTCGACGCGGTGAGTTCGACTTCTCGGAGTTCGAACTATCGTGTCTGACCTAGACGCGATAGTTCGAACTCCGGAAGCGCTGCGGTCGACTCCGGTACTCCACCACTGCAAACCGTGGTGGCGGAATCGACGGGGGAGCTGCGGAGTTCGACCCTGCCGCGTCTGGACGGGTAAGTAGGTCAAACTAGGGTACTTCGAATTCAGCTATGCTATTCACATAACTGAATTTGCGTACCCTAGTTCGACCCCCCTTCTTAGTGTAGACCAGGCCTAAGAGATGATCAGCACTGACTCAAGTGCATCTAAAAACCCAATTGTGTCCAATAGTGAGATTTGCTCTCCATAATTATTTTAGCTGGGGTCAAGATAACTTCTGTATCATGTTCCAAGAACACATGAGATTTAACCAGAGGCATATCAGCCCAAATGTAATGTTTCAGCCTCTTCCCAGGGTGGTTTATGCATCATGCATCCGACGAAGTGGGTATTCACCCACGAAAGCTCATGCTCCAATACGTCTGTTAGTCTATAAGGTGCCGCAGGACTCTTTGCTGCCTATGCATTTTAGTTATTTCAGCAAATAAAGCAAGACATGGATCTGGACTCCTGGCTTGATTCCACTAGGGAGCACCAGTTGACAACAATCCTGATTATTCAGAGGCTTTTATGGGATACATTGTGCTGAGAGAGAGGTGCTTTTATTCCACAGATTGCTTTAAAATTAAGTGTTGTACAAAATGTTACACGTTTTAAAAACTATTCAAAGAAAAGTGACTCATTTAGGATCCACAATAGAGCAGGAAAGCAGCATTAAAGTGAACAAAGGACTAGGCCCTAGGGAATCTATGCCAGCACAACCATCACTTCGTCTCTATTAACTGAGCAGACAAGTAGGTGTGCCATTTCTTTACTGTTCAGATTCACAGAAGTGCACTGCCCCATAAATCATGCCAATTAAGGGTTAAGTCTTGGAGTTACTACAGAGGCAAGTCCAGCCGTGATCGGTAATGGGAACACAGAGGATGCCAGGATCAGGTCCTGACTGGGTGTGTGGTTTAGCAGAGTACTGATTAAGCAAGTTCTGCTGTAATTTATTGCACTCACTTTAAAACTAATAAACCAAACCATTCTTATGTACATCATCAAAACCCAGAAAAATAATCCCCTACAGCACTGCTGCCTTCCTGCTTTTTTTTAATCTCTTTGCTTGTTCTAAAGCCAGAATTTTGTTTTGGCAGCAGATCCAGAAGTGTGTTATGCAAACTATAGACTATGTTACATACAGTACCTTCCCTCCAGTGGCCCTTTCTAGCTGGTGATATTTTATAATACGTTTATTAGTAATCAGTAAGTAAAATATTCCAGCACACAGGTATCTCCTAATCTTAGAAAACAAATTCAAATATTACAACATAATACAACTTTGATACAGAATCAGTTTAGACAAGATTTTCACAAATGTTAACAGATTTATAGTGGTCTTTACATAAATCTAGGTTGTTTTTTCTATATACACAAATTAAAAACCCTGACACAGTAGAGTCTCGTGTGTCTGCACAGAGGACACCAATTTGATGTTTCTAAGAGTCAGCTTTGACCCATTGCTTTGAGTCTCAAAGGAGTTTGGAAATGTCTTCATATTGGATGCCTTCAATTCTCCGTCCTTTTAAAGGCCCCTGCAGATGAATAAATTGCAAGAAAGGTTTGTGCGGGGAAGGAAACTCTGCCTGTTGAATCTCATAATAAATAGTTACAAATTCCAACATAGCTGAACTGAATCAAATCAAACCTGTCCACACACAACTATTTTTTTCTTAAACATGACTAAGCGAATAGAGCACAGGAAACGAAAGAACTGCATGCCAACCAACGTTGGCATTTTTACACATTTCTGTGTTCATTTGTTTATTGATTTTTAACCAATGTACAACTTTCATCCTTCAGAGACTATGGACAATGTATTAATGTGCAAGGTCAGATTTTGAGAACACTGCCCATTGTTTATAATAATTATGGAATTACTAGTTAGCAAGATTTAAAGGGGGATGGGACATTTATGTGGGCAGAAATATTCACAGTTTTAATAGTTAATGGTAAATTTTGGAAGAGATATACAATTTCATGCTTCACTCTTTAGCTATTAGGAATTAGAATGAGATCTGCTTTTGGGTGGGTGGGGGGGAATTATTCCACATCTGGCAACTGCAAGCTTCTTGCACCATTCCTCTGAAGCATCTGGTGCTGGCCAATTGGAGGCAGGATACTGGACTAGATGAACCAAGGGTTTGATCCAGTATGGCAGGTCCTATGTTATATGTCAAAGTGACCAAATGCACGGGCAGTTACTCTGGTTATCTGTTCAAGAGCAGTAACTGCACACAAAAGTTATATGTAAGGCCCTACCAAATTCACAGCCATGAAAAACATGTCACAGGCTGTGAAATCTGGTCTCCCCCCGTGAAATCTGGTCTCCCCCCGTGAAATCTGGTCTTTTGTGTGCGTTTACCCTGTACCATACAGATTTCACAGGGGAGGCCAACGTTTCTCAAATTGGGGGTCCAGACCCAAAAGTGAGTTGCAGGGAGGTCACCGTATTGCCACCTTTCCTTCTATGCTGCCTTCAGAGCTGGGCGGCCGGAGAGCGGCGGCTGTTGGCCGGGTGCCCAGCTCTGAAGGCAGCGCAGAAGTAAGGGTGGCAATACCATACCATGGTACACTAAGGCTCAGCCGAGAGACTATTTTCTATTGAGAAAGGTGCTTTGTAACAAAAATGCAAACACAGTCTTGACTATAAGTAGCATGAACAACAAGGATTAAAAATCCATTACTCTTCAAACTACACACCCAGCTTGATAAATACAGTAAGAGAATTCTCTTATTTCATACATATATTTTAAGTGTATTGCTTTCCCAGTTGAAAAAGTTATGGTATCATTAACAGAGCACAATTAAATTAAACCTACTAAATATTTTACATATTTATCAATTTGTAAATTCATTATCCCATTGCCTTTTAAAGGTAACGAGGCCCAGTGGATTAGAACTTAAAAGGATTTGGGTTCTATTCCTATTGGCCGGCTAGGTGACCCTGAGCACCAATCTGTACCCCAGATTCCCCATTTGCCAGGGGCCAATAATGACATTCATCCTTTGTAAAGGGCTTTGAGACCTACTGATGAAAAGTGCTATGCATGAAAGATTAATATATTTAAAACGTACATACAGATTCAATGATTATTGCTGCTGAGAAGTTCTTCTCGTTTATAGATTCTAAGATGCCTTCATTTCCTCTGTAACCTCCATTTAAAACCAGAACTTTCTTTCCTGAAACAGTAAAAAGGAAGAACTTTACCCATAGGAACTCCCAGTGTCTTTTGATCAAGCTCCGCTCTACTGAGAACGTTGGGAAGTCTGTATCTCCAAGAATTATAGAAGACAGTGTTCCCTTGGAAGCAATGCTCAGTTTTTCTTCAGGGCCTGCTTGATCCTAACATGCCTGAGTGATACAGATGAACGTTGTTTTGCTTTTAGGAAGCTGCTGACTCCTGTTTATCTAACTAGGCTGAAGAGCAGAGCAGAGAAGTTTGTCATAATTCACTAGACGTGCACGTGAGGTATGTAGCAATGGGAGCTCCAACAGCTTCTGAAAGGATGCAGCATTCACCCTCCTTCTCCAGCTAGGCCTGCTGTCAGGGCAGGAGTCACCTTCCTTCTAGAATCACTCCCCTTCTGGGGTACCTTGCTGTTGCTGATAAGACTTTCTCGGTCCTTTACTATCAGGAGCCCAGGACTGACTGTGGGCACCCCCTCTGCGCAGGTACACAAGAGGAGGGGAGAGGTTCCTTGAATCCTCTCCATCTGTGAAGGAATCATAGAATCATAGAATATCAGGATTGGAAGGGACCTCAGGAGGCCATCTAGTCCAACCTCCTGCTCAAAGCAGGACCAATCCCCAGACAGATTTTTGCCCTGATCCCTAAATAGCCCCCTCAAGGATTGAACTCACAACCCTGGGTTTAGCAGGCCAATGCTCAAACCACTGAGCTATCCCTCCCCCAAAATCCAGCACTGTATGACTAATAGAGATTTCTAGGGAGCCCTGGCAAGCTTCAATTACCTTACAATATTTAAGTCTTCATCTTTTTTCAAAATCCTTGTAATTTCTCCCTCATCCATCATAAAAATATTCCTAAATAAATAAATGAATGCCAAAAACCCAATATCTAGAAATAACCTTACAATCACAAATTCCAGACAATGGAGGAAACTTTAAAGTGACAAATACATCAACAATACACTTACATTTAATATATATATATAATATGTATTATATGGAGGGAAAATGCATGCTAAGAATCACTGAGGACAATCAGTAAAGCCCTTTGGCAGGCTCCTACAGATACCTCCTGAAAAGAGATACTTTCTTTAGTCAAATCAAAAAATGCTTCCTATCCTTCTTAGAAGGAGCATAATTCCTCTTGGAAAGCTCTGCAAAATCACCAAAAAGAAAAAATGCAATATTTGCACCAACAGCAACCAGAGGATCCTTGGTTCGTGACAGGAATATCTTAATCCAATGTGGATAAGAAATACTGGCCAGGAACAAAAGTAGTAAAATGACTCAGATGACACTTGATGAATTATAGCTCAAAAAAATGAAAGTCAGTCCATCAGATGCAGCTTTGCTAGCTGGTTTACCAATAACTTTACCTGGTGCCGGTATTACTGTCTCTAGATGTGTCTGGTCAAGTTTCAGTTTGTCTCCAGAATCAATCATCTTTACAACTGCTGTGTATTTGTCAATTACCTCCTGTCACGGAAAATTAAATATATTTATTTTAGAAAGGGAAAGATACCTATAACTTAATTATTCTCTTATTAAAAAAATACAGATAAGAGGATTACAAGCAAATGGCCATGTAATATTAACAATGCAAATACATCGGGGTAATTACAAAACAATCATTCTTTGACTTTCTGCTAATTTTTTTAAATAGTCTTAATAGAGAAGAGATTCAGAAACATAGGTCTACATTTTCAAAAGTGGCAAGTGTTTTCAGGGGCCCAACTTGAGAAGTCTGAAAGGGATCTGATTTTTAGAAAGTGCTGCGCAATGATCTTCTGAAAATCAGACCACTTTAATGAGTCTCAGATTGGGCATCCAAAATCACGAGTCAGTTTTGAAAATGTAGGCCATCGGTTTTGTCATGCTAGATCAGATCCATGGTTTATCTAGTGCAGTATCCTGTCTCTGACAGTGGCCAGTACTAGCTACTTCAGAGATGATCGGATGCTTCAGACCATTAGGCCAGGCCCACCAGACTGAAGAACTTGTGAATCCAGGGGACACTTCTTCAAAGATAATTTGGGAATTTTACACATCAATGCTGGACAGAGATTACGGACACAGTCTCAAGGCCTGAAATACCATGCACTGCTCTTGGTCACTCCCCAGCAACACAGCTTTAAGATGACTGTATGGTCTAAAAAGACTCATTGACGAAATCAGAGTCTGAAGAAAACAGTAACAAGAGTAAACTTAATAGGGAAAAATGGTCATCAAGAATGAAAGGGTGAGTGGATGCCCACAAGCCACTATTTTGATTTGCAATAAATCCCAAGTCACTCACTGCCCAGAAGGAACTGAGAATTGGGTAACAAACTCTGAGAAAGTTAAAGGGAAGCCTTCATTCTGATAGTTGGGGTTCAACCACTACCACCATAAGCAACCAAATAAACAGATGTTTTCTAGTTGCTGTGGAAACAGAACTGTGTCCAATCACTTTTATTCACAAACTTTTATCAGATAAAATGCTGTAGATTCACCTTAACAACTGCTTTCTTCTTATGATACTTCTCACCAAGTTTTTTTGTTACAATTTTTACAACAATTTCCTGGAGAAGGGAAAAAAGGAAAGAGAAAAAGCTAAATACACAAACAAAAACAACTTACTCTCAACTCAGTGTTTACATCACAAGTAGCTTTTAACTCCAGTTGTCCCCACAAGCAGACACTGAGGGCTGGTCTACACTACGGGGGGAAATCGATCTAAGATACGCAACTTCAGCTACGTGAATAACGTAGCTGAAGTCGAAGTATCTTAAATCTAATTACCTACCGTCCTCACGGCGCGGGATCGACATCCGCGGCTCCCCATGTTGACTCCGCTACCGCCATTCGGGTTGGTGACGTTCCGGAGTCGACAGGAGCTCATTTGGGGATTGATATATCGCGTCTAGATGAGACGCGATATATCCCCGAAAAATCGATTGCTACCCGCCGATACGGCGGGTAGTGAAGACGTACCCTGATGTTATGCTGTGTAGTGTCAGCAGGCAACGCCACTTCTAAGACACGACATTACGGAACTTTCCTTGTGGAAGGAACCCCATCACAAAGGCATCTCCTGCCCTCACTGACTCAAAATATACTTAAATTTGAATTCAGTATGTTACAAAAGAGCCCTATGTGGATCACTGAGAGCAAAGACTGACCCAGGACATTTGGATCTAACAGCATGAGCCTCAACTCCCTGAGCTGCAAGACATAGCTGTGTTAGTTTAAAGGCTGTAGCTTACGACTAAATCTCTCTATGAGTGGGAAAAAGACACCCTGTTAAAAGTGCATGTAGATAAGCTCTAGAAGCACCTGTCCTTTAACGACAAAGTAAGCCATCACTACACAAAAGAGCTTAAATATTAGAAGTATAATGTTTCAGAATAGTAAATATTGCACAGCAGCCAGGAAAAGAGAAATATTTTCAAACTCTGTGAGAAATTAACTTATGATAATCTCTCTGTTTGGAAAATAAAAAAAAATATTTTTGTTCATATTCTGCTCTTGGATCTACACATGTTGCAAACCAGCAGGGGCGGTGTGCACGTTCCCAAAGGCAGGATTTGGCCTGATAACTATGTAGTTATTCAAATACTTACAGGCTGCAACCAGTAGTCTGTTCGAGCTGTTTTTTTCTTTTCTTCTTCAAACTACAGAAGAAAAAAAAAGTCAGTCTTTTTTTTTTTGTCCTTTCATATTAATGTAAAGTTCCCACCCCCCAAAAAACCCTGAACAAGTTCCATGCACTTAGGTATCAAACCAAAACAGAATAGTGAAGGTGTTTACTACACCAGTGGTCCATCTAGCCCAGTATCCTGCCTTCCAACCATGGCCAAAATTCCAGGTGCTTCAGAGGGAACGAACAAAACAGGCAATCTCTGAGTGATCGATCACCTGTCTTCCACCCTCAGCTTCTGGCAAACAGAAGCTACAGACACTCAGACCATGGGGTTGTATTCCTGGATCATGGGGATGCTTTCAGAGAACTAGCCACTATCTTTCTTGAGTGGTAACAGCTAATTTAGATCCCATCATTGTATATGTATAGGTGGGATTATGTTTTCCAATGTGCATTACTTTGCATTTATCAACACTGAATTTCATCTGCCATTTTGTTGTCCAGTTACCCAGTTTTGTGAGATCCCTTTGTAACTCTTTGAAGTCTGTTTGGACTTAACTATCTGAAGTAGTTTTATATCATCTGCAAAGTTTGCCACCTCACTGTTTCTCCCTTTTTCCAGATCATTTGTGACTATGTTAAACTGTACTGGTCCCAGTACATACCCCTGGGGGACACCACTATTTACCTCTCTCCATTCTGAGAGCTGATCATTTATTCCTACTCTGTTTCCTGTCTTTTAACCAGTTACTGATCCATGAGAGGACCTTCCCTCTTATCCCATGACTGCGTACTTTATTTAAGAGCTTTTGGTGCGGGACATTATCAAAGGCTTTCTGAAAGTCTAAGTACACTATATCCACTGGATCACCCTTGTCCACATTTGCTGACACCCTCAAAGAATTCTATTAGACTGGTGAGGCATGATTTCACTTTATAGAAGCCATGTTGACTCATCCCCAACAAATCATGTTCATCTACATGTCTGATAATTCTGTTCTTTACTACAGTTTCAACCAATTTGCCTGGCATTGAATTTAGGGTTCCCAGCTCTGGAACCTTTTTTAAAAATTGGCATTACGTTAGCTATCCTCCAGTCATCTGGTACAGACGTTGATTTAAATGATAGGTTACATACCACAGTAAGTAGTTCTGCAATTTCATATTTGAGTTCCTTCCAAGATCTTGGCTATTATACCATCTGGTCTTGATAACTTATTACTGTTTAATTTATCAATTTCTTCCAAAACCTCCTCTAATGATACCGCAATCTGGGATCTGTCCCCCTAAAAAGAATGGCTCAGGTGTGTGAATCTCCTGTACATCCTTCCTCTGCAGTGAAGACTGATGCAAAAAATTCATTTAATTTCTCCATAATGGCCTGATCTTCCTTGAGTGCTCCTTTAGCACCTTGATCATCCAGTGGCCCCACTGATTATTTGGCAGGCTTCCTGCTTCTGATGTACTTATCTTTTTTGCTGTTAGTTTGAGTCTTTGGCTAGTTGCTCTTCAAATTCTTTTTTTGGCCTGCCTGATTATACTTTTACACTTGACTTTCCAGAGTTTATACTCCTTCCTATTTTCCTCAGCAGGATTTAACTTCCAATTTGTAAAAGATGTTTTTTTGCCTCTAACCACTTCTTCTACTTTGTTGTTTAGCCATGGTGGCATTGTTTTGGTCCTCTTACTAAATGTTTTTAATTTGGGGTATATATTTAATTTGAGCCTTTATGATTTTTTTTTCTTTTTTAGTTTCCATGCAGTTTGCAGGTATTTCACTTTTGGAACTGTACTTTAAAATTTCTTTTTAATTAGCTTCCTCATTTTTGTGTAGTTCCCCTTTCTGAAGTTGAATGCTTCTGTAGTGGGCTTCTTTGGTATTCCCCCCAGGAATGTTAAATATAATTACATTATGGTTGCTATTACCAAGCGGTTCAGCTATATTCACCTCTCAGACCAGAACCTGTGCTCCGCGTAGTACTAAATCAAGAACTGCCTCTCCTCTTGTGTGTTCCAGGACTAGCTGCTCCAAGAAGTAGTCATTTATGATGTCCAGAAACTTTATCTCTGCATCCCTTCCTGAGGTGATATGTACCCAGTTAATATGGGGATAGTTGAAATCCCCCATTATTATTGAGTTTTCTATTTGTATAGCCTCTCTGATCTCCCTGAGCATTTCACAGTCACCATCACCATCCTGGTCAGGAGTATATCCCTACTGCAACATTCTTATTATTCAAGCATAGAATCTCGGTGGATAGAAATTCTATAGTACAGTTTGGTTCATTTAAGATTTGTACTACTATATTTAACTCTATGCTTTCTTTCCCATATAGTGCCACTCCCCCACCAGCATGACTAAATTCTGTCATTCCTTAATACAAGGGTACAAAATATTTGTGTGTCCCATTGATGATCATCATTCCACCATGTTTCTGAGATGCCTACTATATCAATATGCTCATTTAATACCTGGCACATAAGTTCACTCATCTTAGTATTTAGACTTCTAGCATTAGTATATAAGCACTTTTAAAATTTATCACTTTTTAGCCCTCTGCCATTATGTGATCTAACTGAATGGGACTCTTTTTCATTAAGATGAAAGGCAGTTCTCTTTAAACATTTATAAACTTTTTACTAGTATAAAAAAATATTTTTCTTGTAAAAAAATGTACTAAGGTAGGGCACTTGAAAAATTCAGACCACTTGATCTGCATCCAGAATTAAACAGACATTGGTATTACATAGGGTAAGCCATGATGATCATGTAAAATGGTGAGCTGCTGAATTCCACCCAACCTGGAGCTTCCAGTTCTTTTCAAAGGTAGCTCCAAGTAGAGTGCGGTAAGTGATTTAGCCTTGGGTTACAAAGGCATGGATCTCTGGGTAACATTCTCACTGTACCTCCATGATCTCATCCAGTGCAGATTTCTTCTTTTTCTCTTTTGATTGACCTGAGCTGTGAGCAGATTCTTTCCGTTTAACTGATCCTGCTCCTCCCACCATCTTCAATGCACTCGGTCCAAGGACACTGCTGGAAGAGGGTTTAGATTAATCATACAATATTGTTTTCATTCTGACTCTTAAAATGACACCTTTACAGACATGCCCCTGGAGAACAGGCTGTGCAGAGGTGCAGCTGATCTTTTAGTCCTCAATCCCACCACATAATCTACATGAATCCTGCGCCAGATTTCAATGGGGACCCGTATGGACACAGGAGCAGATCAATTTGCAGGATCGAGGCACTGGATTATAAACTCTGGGGCAGGAATTGCACCTACTTTTGTGTTTGGATTGCAGGAACTCCAAGAGGCAAACAATCTGATGGTCAAACCAACCCACTGGTCCAAGACTTAGATGGATGCTTCAACCATTTTAATACAAAAATGTTTCTTCCAGCGCACATTACAGGGAAATTTATCTGTGGGCAGAGGTACAATAGGTGGACAAAAGCCTGTTCATTAACAAAACCTCTCAGATTGAATTGGGCCATATGTTCTTGCTTTTCTGTAGGAAGCTGCCGCGTTTACAGACAGTGAGCAGAGTGATCAAGATCCTATACTTGGATATGGATTCGTTCGTGTTTATTTTGAACCTGCAATTTTTCGTTTCCTTTGACCAATTTTATGAAAGATCATTTCTCATTCTGCAGGAAGTCCATTTGTTTGCTTTGGTAACAAGGTTTACTGTCTCGTGTTCAAACAGCGTTTTGTAGATGCAAAGTGTTGTATAAGTGCTACGGATAATTAAAAATAAAATAGTACAGATTATCATGCTCTCTAATGCAGAAGTAAAACAGACTTGTAATGTTAGAGAACTCTTGTGCCTGGGAGCATCTCTGACTCTGCATGAGAAATTTAGGTCACTACTAGTTCCACAGAGGCCTAGACAGACCAATTCCAGCAAATAACCGGAGAACACTCAGAACAGTACTTCTTACTTGCAGGAGATCTATTCAGGGACATTTGTATTTTAAATCCTGTAATCACCTTGAGCACTACCTGGGAGTGGAATCTTTAGGTGTAATTTATAATATGCCTCAAAGCTTAAAATCCCTCTGTTATTATATTGAACCAGTTTATAGTCTAATTTTCTGCCTCACACATCTCACATCAGATATCTTATCTAAAAGCTTCCCCGGTGATGAGACGATAGCTTTCATTTTAACTGTAATATGTTTAATTACAATATTGTCCTATGAGAAAGGAAGGTATATTGCTAGCCAAATGTTTTCACAGACTGCTGTAACTTCTTATCATCATTGCTTGTATTATTGAGCCCCTTCTTTGTCTTGCACTGCCTGTGGTTACACCAAAACTCAATGAATTTTTTAAAAAAATGTATTTGGATTCACTCTCTTGAATGCTGATTAGGAAAATGCATTGCAGGTGGTTGGCCACAGGAGTCAAACATGGGTTTACAAGATGAAATTAGTAGTGGATAAGTAGAAAGGCAGCGGGGATATCGGAGGATCATTTAATTATTCTGATTGTATATTTTAGCCCTTTATCCAACTTTTCATATGTTGCTTATCTTCTTAGGAGCTGATCCTGCATCTGGCTCCTAATCAGTGGATGCGAAGAAGCCCACTGATTTCCGTGGGGCTCCACACACGGGTCCACCCATCAGGCTAATAGATTCATAGAGTTTATACCAGAAGGGACCATTAGATAATCTAGTCTGGCCTTCTGTATAACACAGCAGGACCAGGCAATAGACTGCATGCTCTTTAGGGCAAGAATTGTCTCGCTGCACATGTGAGCAATACTTAGCGCATTGCGGATACAAACAGTAAGATAGGACACAAACAGAATGGGATGCCTTGGTGTCTTTTCCTCACCTTGTTTTAGAAGACGCTGCTACTGAAGTACTTGCTCCTTTGTTTAAATTGAATGCAACTAAAAAAAAAAATAAAGAGATGTTATTCTATTTCTATCCTTTAAATATAACTGCATTTAAGGGTGTTACAGCAAATAATTGCAAATTAGAAGCAACACAAATGTGGAAAGATTTACTATTCAAATGTTTTGGCTCATCCTTTAAAATAAACTGCTTTATACAGGACAAGAAGAATACTTTGCTCTTCTATAGTGCTTTTCATCCATGATCTTTAAGCACTTTACCAATGCTAAGCCTCAGTGCTTAGTCCCCTGCTTTAATAGCAGATCACAAATATCCTCCATAAATTCTAAACATACATATTAAAAGTCCAATTACCTTTCTCTTCATCATTTTCTCTGTTTAGTTCAGTATAGACAGGCCTTTCCTGCCAAAGAAAAATAAAATAAATTTCAAGGGTTGTATAAACAACTGATGTGATATCATTGCTGGGGATCTTTAATTAGCTCAATTTTTACAACTATTGTAAGGTTACCAAACCAGTCACTATGGCCTGATCAGTTAGGAGGATCAGGACTAAAAGACATCTTGTTATAGATCCTTTTGCAGAATTCTCCAATTAACATTCTCTATATAGATATCATCTGAAACAGACTGGCTTCAATAGGAAAGGAAAGTTGCCTTTTATTAACAGCCCTATTTCTTCCTGAGCCAACACAGCTATACAGAGAGACAGCCTGTCAAAATGATACAGAAATGATGAGACTCTTCCCTATTTTGAGGCACTGAAGGATCATAGAATCATAGCAACATAGGGACAGGAAGGGCCTCAAGAAGTCATCCAGTCCATCCTCCTGTGCTGAGGCAAGAACACGGAAACCGAGACCATCCCTGACCATGTTCTTTAAAACCTCTCATGATGGGGTTTCCACAACCTCCCTTGGTAATCTAGTCCAGTGCTTAATTATTCTTGTAATTAGAAAAGTTTTCCTAATATCGAACCTAAATCTTCCAAATCACCCAAAACAGGACACAATGTTCCAGCTGAGAATGCCCCAGTGCCAAATCAAGGGGAATGATTGCTTCCAGTGTCTTCCATATAACACTCCTGTTAATACACCCCAGAATTATATTTACCTTTTTCACAAGTGCATCACATTGTTGACTCAGATTCCATTTGTGATCCCCTATTATTGCCAGATCCTTTTCTGCAGTACTACCATTTAGCCAGTTATTCCCCATTTTGTAGTTATACATTTGACTTTTCCTTCTTAAGTGTAGTACTTTGCAAATGTCTTTATTGAATTTCATCTTGCTGATTTCAGACCACGTTTCGGACGAGCGTCGAGAAGAAAGGCAAGAAGGGCGGACGTGTTGTGATCGGAGCAGTTTTAATAACAGCTGAAGACCAATCAATCCAGGTGATGTCAGACCAATTCTCTGATTTGCCATGGTCATTTTGAATTCTAATCCTGCCCTCCAAAGTGCTTCAACCCCTCCCAGCTTTGTGTCAACTGTAAATTTTATAAGCATACTCTACACTCCATTATCCAAGTCATTAATGAAAATATTGACCAGTACCAGACCCAGGACAGACCCCTGTGGGACCCCACTAGATACGCACCCCCAGTTTCACAGCGAACCATTGATAACTATGCTCTGAGTTCAGCAATGGCACTCAAACATTTTCAGTCACGTCTCCCCCTCCCTTACCAAAACTGGAATGTGTCCGCGAGCTCTGTCCTTCAACTCAAGCCATCAGAAGTTCAATTATTACAGTACAATAATAGGCAGAAATAGAAAATCCCCAATAGAAAGCAAGGTATTTATAAACTAAGGAGTTACCTGGGAACCAACCCAGTGACAAAAGAACATAAGAACAGCCATACTGGGTCAGACCAAAGGCCCATCTATCTCAGTATCCTGTCTTCCAACAAGTATCAGAGGGATAGCCGTGTTAGTCTGAATCTGTAAAAGCAGCAAGGGGCTCATGCTCCAATACGTGTTAGTCTATAAGGTGCCACAGAACTCCTTGCTGTCTTCCAACAGTGGCAAGGTGCCCCTGAGGGAATGAACAGGTGATCATCAAGTGATCCATTCCCTGTTGCCCATTCCCAGCTTCTGGCAAACAGAGGCTAGGGACACCATCCTTGCCCATCCTGGCTAATAGCCATTGATGGACCTAGCCTCCATGAATTTATCTAATTCTTTTTTGAACCCTGGTATAGTCTTGGCCTTCACAACATCCTCTGGCAAAGAGTTCCACAGGTTGACTGTGCACTGTGGGAATAAATACTTCCTTTTGTTTGTTTTAAACCTGCTGCCTATTCATTTCTTTTGGTGACCCCTAGGTCTTGTGTTATTAGAAGGAGTAAATAACACTTATTTACTTTCTCCACACCAGTCATGATTTTATAGACCTCAATCATATCACCCCTTAGTTATCTCTTTTCCAAGCTGAAAAATCCCAGTCTTATTAATCTCTCCTCATACGGATGCCGTTCTATACCCCTAATCATTTCTGTTGCCCTTTTCTGAACCTTTTCCAATTCCAATACATCTTTGAGATGGGGCGACCACATCTGCACGCAGTATTCAGGATGTAGGCGCACCATGGATATATACAAAGGCAATATGACATTTTCTGTCTTCTTATCTATCCCTTTCTTAACAATTCTCAACATTCTGTTCTCTTTTTTGACTGCCGCTGAATGGATGTTTTCAGAAAATGATCCACAATGGACTCCAAGATCTCTTTCTTGAGTGGTAACAGTTAATTTAGACCCCATCATTTTATATGTATAGGTGGGATTATGTTTTCCAATGTGCATTACTTTGCATTTATCAACACTGAATTGCATCTGCCATTTTGTTGCCCAGTCACAAAGTTTTGAGACATCCCCTTTTGTAGCTCTTCGCAGTTTGCCTCGGACTTAAGTATCTTGAGTAGTTTTATCATCTGCAAATTTTGCCACCTCACTGTTTCTCCCGTTTTCCAGATCATTTATGAATATGTTGAATAGTTCAGACCCCTGGGAGACATCACTGTTTACCGCTCTCCATTCTGAAAACTGACCATTTATTCCTACCTTTTGTTTCTTATCTTTTAACCAGATACCAATCCATGAGAGGAACTTCCCTCTTATCCTCTTATTCCACGACAGCTTACTTTGCTTAAGAGCCTTTGGTGAGGAACCTTGATAGGACACTGTGACGGAGCATGCCTCACTGCTGCGGTGCCTGCTAGTTGTCCAGAGAATTAGCGCTGTAGTCTCTTCTGGTGGTGTCTTGCCCACTGTCACCTCTGTTCCTGGTCCCATGTCACTCCCAGGACTGCAGCATCCTCTTCAGTGACACTACCCTCTGGCTGTGACACACTCCATGTTCCCCTCCTTTCGGGGGACCTGCAGTCCACTGTCTAGCCCAGGAGTCGGCAACCTACGGCACGTGAGCCGATTTTTCATGGCATGTGGGGCGAGCTGAGCTGCTCAGCCCGCCGCCGCTCTGGGGTTCCCGCTGCTGGCCCCTTGCCAGCTGGGTCCCACTCAGCACCCGCTGCTGGTCTGGGGGATGGAACCCCAGGCCGGCAGCGGGCTGAGACCCCAGCTGGCAAGGAGCTGGTGGTGGAAACCTCACAGTGGTGGTGGGTTGAGCTGCTCAGCCCGCCGCCGCTCTGGGGTTCCTGCTGCTGGCCCCTTGCCAGTCGGGGTCCCCGCAGCCCCACTCACCTTGCTTCCAGTTGGAGTTCCAGCGCAGGGCCCCCTGCCACACAGGGTCCAGGCTTCCAGCCCTGCTCAGCCCTACCAATCGCCAGCTCCACTCACCTCAGCTGCCGATCTGGGGTTCCAGCCGCTGATCTCCTGCCAGCCAATTATCAACTTATAACTCAGAAGCCTGTGTGCAGCTTAAAATATCTAAATAGGTGCCACCAGACATTGGAAAACTCAGCAAGGAAAAGCAAGGGCAAGGATCACACTAAACTGATAAGATCTGCATTTTAATTTAATTTTAAATAAAGCTTCTGAAACATTTTGAAAACCTTGTTTACTTTACATATAACAGTAGTTTGGTTATATAATATAGACTTATAGAGAGACCTTCTAAAAAACGTTCAAATGTATTACCGGCACGTGAAGCCTTAAATTAGAGTGTATACATGAAGACTCGGCACACCACTGCTGAAAGGTTGCCGACCCCTGGTCTAGCCACTTCCTTCAGTGACAAACTGCAGTCCACTGCCTAGCCACTTCCTTCAGTAGCTCCAGCACCCTCTTTGCCCTTGCATCAGGGCCTCAGTCTGCAGATCCTTGCAGCCTGCCAGGAGCTGCCTTTAGCTCTCTGAGTCTCTGCCTGCAGCACTGCATGGTCCAGGGTGCTTGCTGCTCTCCGCCTGCAAGGCAGCCAGTCCTCCTCCCTTCCCAAGCTCCAGGGAGTGACTGACCCTGTTCGGTTCTGCAGCCCTTCTTATATAGGCCAGCCCAGCCCTGATTAGCTGCTCCTATAAGCCCTTCTGTGATTGGCTGCCTCCTGCGCAGCCTCACTAGGGCTGCTTTTAACTCCTTTTCTGCCAGTGTGGAGTAGACGCCCCATCACAGACACCCTCCTATCAAAAGGAAGGAATGGAATGCAGAGGAATGGAAACTTATTGTGCAAGTCTTCCTCAGATGAGGCTCATATATTCCCCCCCACCCCACAATACCTCTAGGGACTTCTGTGAATAGTTTCCCAGAAGCTCAGCAGGCTAACTGGTGCGGGATTTTTAAGTCTTGCTTGCAGCAACCTGAGGTCCTAAGGGATTGGCATTTTGGAAGAAAAAGATGAACAGGGTACAATTGCATATGTTGGAGATATATCTTTAGGGCTCTAGTAATGACCATTTAGGCCACAATCTTCCAAGAGTTAGAGCTAAATGAAGGGAGAACTATTTTCCAGGAATTGTGGAACGAGGAACAGAAAGGTTTCTGGAGCTATAAGAATAACGTTTTCCTCATTAAAGGTAGAATGTTTCTTGTATGGACATAGGAACTAGTTCCAAAACTTGCCTTTTGGAGGGAATGGAGGCTAGAAGGGCCAGCCACCCACCTACCTAATTTGCCAGTGTGGTTGAACATGGCACCTGATATTCAAATGGAGGATCCAATGTGGTAGGCTACAAAATGCTGCTGTGGCTGGTTGGTTGTAGGACTCCAACTGAACCTTCTGAAGAAACTCTAGCGTAGCTGAGATCACTAGAAGTTTGGGATTACTAGAATGAATGAAATGTCCTGGTTGAGTTCTGTCTGGATACCACACTGTATTAGAAATTAACAGACAGACAATCCATGCTGAACTACACTTCTCTTCCGATGCCCAGGCTGTTATCTGTAGGTGTTCGTGGTGTGTATGAATGAGACCCTGCTCCAAGAGGCCTAGTGCTTTTGTAGGTATCAGGGTCCTTCATTATCTAGCAATCCCAAAGTGCCTTGTGGGCTGATGGAGGCCTAGGGAAAGGATTTCAATTCTCCCTTTTCCTCTTTTCCGTGAACTGTCTTGAAAAGCAGTAGATTCTTCTCTATCCAGGACATTATTTCCATTACTATGGAAAAGCTTTGACCTCTGGTTACTCCCTGGTTTCAGAAGGGATATAAACACTCATGCCTCAATCATAAACCAGCCACTACCAGGAAGTAGCAGACTTCCTCTGTGAGTACCTTAATTGCCCACAACATGGTTTCTTGCACCTTCTACTGTCACACCATAGACAGGATACTGCACTCAATGGACAACTGGTCCGATCTCACATGACTATGTTTTGCTTTTATTTATTTTTAAGACACATCTTGATAGAGGTGACATAATAAACTCAAAAGGATGTGTAATATGAGATATTGGAGACTTGTCTTCCAAGTATGCTTCCTTCCACAGTGAGTATACACGGGTATAGAGTGAAAGATGGGTTGGCTTTTAGGACCTTGGTTGACCTTACCTGCCCACAAAGGGGCACTCAATGTTATCTGAGAATGACACCCAATTATGAATTGCATCAAGTCCATGGTTCTATGTCTCAGAAGGAATTTCAGAAGGTGCATTTTGAGAAACCCATTCAGGGGATGAAGCTGTCGTATGGCCTCAGCAATCCTAGCCATTGGAAGTAACTGGCTACTGATGACCTTGGGAAATGACTGCAGCAATTAATTAAATTTTTGATCTTTGCAAACCTTTACCATTATGATAAAATTACAGCTAGAGCCACATCTGTTTTGTTCTCAGGGACCAAAAGTTCCTCTTGAAACTGAAGAATGGACAACTATTAACCTTTTCCAACAGCTGTTCATTTATGCATAGGTCTATTTCTCTGGACCAGGTACCAACTGGCTACGCACAGGCAAAGGTGTGTGATGGGTGACCTGTGCCTTGCTGTGACTACCACCTGCCACCTAAGATTCTGAGTGCAGAGGATGGATCAGCAGGAAGAGTCTTGCACAACAACTGGCAGCTTCTGTACATAGATATTCTTTTTCGTTGTCAGGCTGATAATTTTGTTTGTTCAGAGGAAAAATTCATCTAGGTTTCCTTGGAAGCTTCTACTCCAGATTTTCCCTCTGCCAGGGTAACAGCCCCTTCTGGGATACTCTTGGTGTTCGAAGCAACCAATGGATAGCTATGTTGGCTTCCACAGTAAGAGCTGACGCCTCTGAAGTCTCAGCTAGTAATCTCTCCAAGTCTTCCCCCAACTGCTCCTCACCTGCAAGTTTGCATACACAAGGTATCTGTTTAAGATGGGAGATGGCTGTTCACGGGTGTAACATGGCTTTCCTTGTAGCCACCAAGTTGGCTTGTCACAAATCACATCAAGAAGCTGACTAGGACAGAACTTGAGAAGTCTCATTCCAAGCAGGGAATCACACCTCTAGACACCGAGCCACATGTTTGCCAGAGTAGGCTTTCACTAAATACATGAAAAATCTTTGTCTGAAAGGTTATTGCTGAGACTTTGAACTTGTTGCTCAGTGAGTCATCATGCCTATTGTCTATGAGGTCTTTTGGAAAGAAGTCCCCTTCTGAAGATGTGACTATGTCTTTCACTGGTGAAGCTACTGCTGCACCAACCTTAGGCTCCCAAAACTTATAAAAGTTCTGTTTTCTATCAAAATTTTAGTTTACCATTTGGTTTAATCAGATGTCCTCATTTGGATCTTATGATACCCTCAAAGGAGGCATCAACAGGAAAACATGTGTCTAATAATGCCTGAAGGGGAAGATATTTTATTAACATTAATGAGTTTCTTGCAAGCCACTGACTAACATCATGTCCTCGAAAAGTCCTATAGGGGTTTGGGGGGTTTTTTTGGTTAGATTTTTTTTTTAAAAAAGCACATATGGTACTCTCTACCCTGGCTATTTACAGAGGGGAGGTAGTACACTATTCATCCTGGCATGGGGACCATACAACAGAACAGGAATACTGGTACACATATCTCAATTGTGGAAGCAGCTTGCTAGAAGTCCCTGGGAGCCTGAAAGGCTGCCTGCTCACTCCCCAAGGCTGGCTAGCACCCAAGTACTGTAGAAACAACCTAGTATCGCTCAGGGCTTTACTTAGTAAATCATGATCATTTTGAACATGGGAAGGGATTTTTCACTTACCTCCCTGTAAGTTTCACAGGGAGTGGAATCCTCACGTGTATCTGTTCTGGTCACAAACCGCCTGAAGTGCTCCTAAGGCTTTAATGTGGAATCAGCCTGTGGCACGAGGGAGGGATGGAGAGAGACTCTTTTCTGCCTTTCAGAGTCAGAGCCCTTTCCCTGACAGGGCAAGAGGTTAGGATCACAAGGCACAATTCCCATTCCACTGCTACCTAAAACCTAAGCTCCTTCTCCAGCAGAGGAAGGGTCCTTAGGCTGAATGCCAGACAGGCCCAATTACCAATAGGCTGAGCCTAAAGCAGGACTGCACAGGAGGCACAGGCGTCTCTGCATGCCCAACTTGCTGTAGGGTGGGGAAGGGACAGTAATCATGATACAGAGCACTGTAAGCAGTGAGAAGAGCCCAGCAAACGCTCCCTCAGCGGGAGAAGGCAAAGGAGGAGCGGTTTAACCCCTGATTTTCACCCCACTTGCTCATTAACAATATTATTTGCTGCTTTGTCAAGGACACACTTGCTTTTGCCTTTCTGGAGTCTGGGATTTGCAGGATTTACCCATGAGTAACATAATCCCCTGATTCAGAGTGGGAGGAAGGGGAGCTATGTAGGAGCCCTTCTTCTTTCCTCAGGGAGCTGAGGACCCACTTCACTATCTGGGAGGGTGGGGTGGAACTCTGGATCCTTCCACGGTTTCCCCACCCCCAGTCCAGGTCTGTGGTGAGCCTTACACCCTGAACCGGCCACTAGCTCCCTCCTCTTCCTTATTCTTTCCTCAGAAGCTCCTGATCATGATATTCTGTGCAGGAGTCATAACTCCTCAGGGGAGGGGAGGTGACCTGATATGCCATCTAACTTTGCGCCCCGGGCTGGCTAGATGGCAAAATCTTCTTCTTCAACGCTTAGCCGAACAGTCGCCCGTAGTGATCGTTCGCCACTTGGTCTGTTCCTGTGCAGCCACAAGAACTTGACAGCCCGAGAGTCCAACATCGGAACAGATTTGACGAACCATGTAGTAGGGGGTCTGCCTCTGGACCGCCTCCACCCCTCGGTTGGTGGAATTTTATCCCGGTTGTTGCAAGACACAGTAACAGGCAGGGCCTCTTGTACAGCCTCTTGTAAGTGCTACCTCAGGTAGGGAACACCACTTAGATTTACACCAGGTGTTTGCAGGACACCTCTGCCATGCCTGAGTAGGGGCAGAGGAGTCTGGCAGGGAGGTGCTGTAGTGCTGTCTCAAGCCCCGTCAGCCCTTGCCCCCGCAAACAGAGATAAAACTATGCCTATGCTCAAGGGCTCCCCCCCCCCAGACTCCCCCTACTGGGCTCTGGTGTTTTTATAGCATGCTGGGGGGGTCTCAGCAAGAAAAATATTGAGACCATGGCTTACACCTCATGGTTCAGAGGTGACCAAAAAATGAAAAATTAAAAAAAAAAATACAAAAGCAAAGCAACCCATGATGCATGTTACCAATCCAGCATTAGTTACCTGGGGAAAATTCCTCCCTAACCTCGGCTGGTGATTGACCTGTAACCTGGAGCATGAAGACTGATCATTTGTATCTTAGCTAAGTACCTGCAGATGAGATTCCATTGGAAGATTTGACAGAGCAGTCCTATGAAGATTAAATTAAATATTTACTTAATAAGAGCACTTTTGCGCTTGAAGATTGGTATATATAATATCTTCTCACCTGTTCTTTCCCCTCCAAGCCTCTCCTAACTTGCTCTTCAATGAATTTAGCAGTTTTTTCTTCATCATCAAGGTCCTGTTTCTTCTTCTTCTCTTGTTCCTGTTGTCTGCGGATAGTTTCTGGGTCCCGATCAATATACTGGATATACCAGCCTTTAGGAGTCTCATCCACTTTGCAGAAGCCTTAAAAAACAAACACAGATCATATTTCAACAGTTACTATCAAAACCAAACTAAAGAAAAATGCTTACATTTAAGAAATTATGTTTATGGAATAAGGAAATGCCAAGACATGCATCACATACTGTAGTTAGCGTATCTATGTATTGATTAACAGTAGCACACCATATCTCCATGTACTATTCTTGAATAGCTGCTTTTAAACTATCTTAAAGCATAAGCTTTTCCTTCAGCTAATCAGATTTATTTTGAAATAGGTCAGTGTAGCTAACAGTGACATAAGTACAGAGGCTTCCTTTGTTTAATGAAAAAAAGCATTTCCAGTCCCAGATTTTTACACATATATACGCACATATATACACACACACACACACATATAAATAAAAACACTACCCATACAGAATGGTGTGCTATAGCATACATTCTACTAGAATGAGTTCTAATTACTCACACTTGTAATTTTATTAGAATGAGTTTGCTTTGGCCACGTTACTCAGGCAGGTCATTACAATGACTGCCGCTAAAACCTTCACTCCAAGCCATATATTCTCTATATGCACATTTACCAGAAAATCTATTATTGTAGATCAATCCTTAAACCTTTCGCGAGTTCAGGGATTAATATTGACTACCTCAAGCCATCTTAATTTGTGGAGCAATTCTATATTTGGAGGGAATATTTCTTTAATAGTTTGTTGTTTTAAATAGCAGCTGTTGAAAGTTGATCTGAGTTTAGTAGTAGTTCCAGTGGACGTGGATTAGCGGGCAGAGTGCAGACGAAGCAGGAAAAGGCTCAGAAGTTAGCATAAGGTTTGAATATAATGGGTGTCTCACTATTTATGTGGCACTGATGTGAGTACAATAAATGTATATGCATACTTTTTATGATTTTCAGTATTTTGCACTAATCAGCAGGTTTTACTGATTAACTATTAGCAATGCAGTCACTCAATAATCATTTCTTATAGGAAATAAAATTACCTTCTCTCCCTAACCATTTAGTAAAGTCAGTTAGGGTTTCCCATTGCGTGGCATTCATGTGGATGTGCTCTCGATGGCTGATATATTCATTGTATACAATATTATTGTGGACTCTCTTAGTTCCTAAAACAAAAACATATTACTGTTAAATACAAGTCCATTACTGGGGAGAAACTGATGTGAATTTTTGTTATTGAACTATAAAGGGTCATTAAAAAAATAATCAAAATATTTACCAAATCGTCTCCTGAGCAGTTCTAAGAAATCATTTCGGAATTCCCTGATGGAATAAAAAGGAGACTATTTAAATAAGGCTTTTACAGTTACGTAGCATTTCCATTTATAAATGACAACGGAAAAATATTACAAAATAAAGAGGTGTATTCAGTTCAAAAGAATATCACCAGATTCAGATAATCTATTTCCTCTTTCACTGGAACATTTTAAAATACGGTATCATATGTGTATACACCTACATAAGTCTATATGCACAGCTTGTGTGCCTGTATTTATACAATTGTGCAAACATGTCAGTGTACTCACATACACTTTGGCTATGTCTACTCTGCACACCCTGCGTGGTGGCGTGCAACATATACGGAGCTACACGATGCAGCACACTGTGGTGTGTAGCTACATGCGTCAGTGGAAGGCTCCAGCAGCTCCCTGCAATGAAGAAAGGCTCTGGCAATGGGGAGCTGCCAGAGCCTTTCCCAGCTGCCTCCCCCCTGCCAGTGCCTTACCCCACTGCTGTAGCCTTTCCCCGTGGCAGGGAAAGACTCAAGCAGCAGGACACTATACTATTAAAAATAGCAGTGAAAACAGGAGAGGTGCTACTTGGGTGTGTAGAGAGCCACGTAGGGTACATTAGGCATGACTTTACTCCACGCACCTAAACAGTTCCTCACCACCTACAATGCTATTTCTATCTGTGCGGAGGTGGGGGGAGTGCAGTGTATATACTTTATTTGCCACCATAGGGGGTGTGCAGTGTAGATATACCCTTTAACCTCCTTGACACTGCCAGCTGCCTTTGACACCATCAACTACGCTCTTCTTTTTGAAATCTTGTCCTTCCTTGGTTTCTGTGACTCTGTCCTTGCAGGGTTCTCCTCCAACCTCACTTATTGATCCTTCAGTGCATCCTTCAGAGACTCCGCCTAATCCTCCCTCCAACTTTCTGTAGGGGTTCCACAGTGCTCTGTCGCTGGTCCCCTTCTCTATCTTATCTCTGGGCAATCTCAATAGTAACAAATTCAGCTTCCATTCCTATGCCGACAACTCACAGATCTACCTCTCTGCTCCAGACCTGCCTCCTTCTGTCTCAATTAAAATTTCTCTCTAACCATTCCTTTGGCTGCCTAGCTGACAACTCAAACTCAACTTGGCTAAAACAAAGCTCTTAATCTTCCCCTCTGCAAGCCCTCTCTGCTACCTCCTTTCTTGATCACTGTGGACAATACCACCATCCTGCCAGTCACTCAGGCCCATAACCTGAGTGTCATCCTGGATTTGGAGCTCACTCTGGGTAATCAGATCCAGGATATGTCCTTATGTGGCTGATTCTTTCTACATAACATGTCTAAAATGTGGCTTTTCCTATCCATCCACACAACTAAAACACTCATTCAAAATCTCACATCTCATTACTGCTACATCCTTTTCACTGGTCTTGACAAAGGCACTCTTAGCCCAATTCGTAACCATTCAGAATGCTGTTCCTAAGATAATTTTCCTAACCCATTCCTTTGTCCACGTCACACCTCTGTTTGCATCCCTCCACTATCTCCCCTTCTCTACCGCATCAAACATACACTGCTTGTTGTCACTTTCTAAGCCCTTTACAGTCAATCCCCACCATCTCTCTTTCCCTGTTGAGCTGCTGAAACTCACCTCCAATCAAGCCTATGATGCCAACCTCCATCACACACTTAAGTTTTCAAATAAGTACTTCTGTGCTTTTCTTCCATGCTGCCCCTCACAAGTGGGAGGCATGCCCCATAAACATCAGCAAAACTTCCAAATCACTCCTCAAAACTCTCCTTTGCCATGATGTCTAAAAAAAACTTGTTAATTACACAGCTCATGTGCTGAAACCACTGCCTATCATGCTGACAAATACTGCCCCCTTGTTTCCTTGTACCTCCCTGTCTGTAGCCACCTGTTGTCTCTTATCACAGATTGTAAGCTCTTGGGACAGGGACTTTCTTTTTGTTCTGTGTTTCCATATCATCTAGCACAATCGGGTCCTGGTCCATGACTATGGCTCCCAGGCACTGCGATAATACAAATTAATAATAACTTCTACCAGTTGACATTTCCTTACTATATAACCAGGGCCCTGCCAAATTCACGGACCATTTTGGTCAATTTCACAATCATAGGATTTTTTAAAATCACCAATTTTCAGATTTAAATATCTGAAATCATAATTTCAGTGTTGCAACTGAAGGGGTCTGACCCAAAGGGAGGCTGGGGGGGAGTCACAGTATTGCCACTCTTACTTTTGCGCTGCTTCCTTCAGAGCTGGGCCCCCAGCCAGAAGCCGCCACTCTCTAGCCACCCAGCTCTGAAGTTAGCGCAGAAGTAAGGGTGGCAATACTGCAACCCCCCCTTCTGACACCCCCCCTCCTCCCACAGCTCCCTTTTGTGTTAGGACCCCTAGTTTGAGAAATCCTGGGTCTCTACCATGAAATCTGTATAGCACAGGGTAAACGTCCAAAAAAGACCAGATTTCATGGTCCGTGATGCATTTTTCATGGCCGCGAATTTGGCAGGGCCCTATACATAACTTCAGAGGGTTACGAACAATAACAAAGTGCTGCATTCTGACTGGCTAATAAGTTTAAAATAAGATATTTAGAAACAGGGTAAATTTTTCAAAAATGATTAAGCCCCACTGAGTTGCAATGAGACTTATGCTCCTAAGTCCCTTGGGTGCTTTTGAAACTTTTACCTCTTAACTTTTCATACTGCTGTTTTAAAAGTACCTACTAAGTAACACTACAATAAAATTTTAAAATTCATCAAAATTCAGTTTCTTCAATGGGACTCCAAGAGGGCACAAAGAGGCAACCACCCAGATTCAATTGCAGGATCAAGGCCTATGTGGGGAATTTTGAGAAACTAACTCTGAAAAATAGTCCATGAACTGCTGAGGATCTTCAGAAGCAAGTAGCAGCTGTCTCTGGTGGGATTCGGACATACAATGACATTTGAAGCCATTCTGTAAAATAAAAGATAAACGTTATCTTGACTTACAGAAGTCAGTAAACTGACATTTTAAACACCAACAAAACCTAAGTTAGAGCTTTAAAAAATAAAACGGACTCATCCCTGGTAATACCATCATTGCATAGTGCCGCTAACGTGGGAGAATAGAGCTTAGGCAGCAACTGTATGACTCCTGCTTCTGGAGTGTGAAATGTTTGTCATAAGTCCTAATACTGTTAACAGTGAAAGGAGATTCCCTTGGCTTCACCAACACATCTCCTTCACACCAGCCACTCCCTTTTTTCCTTTTTCCAAATGGTCCTTTATGCCCAGAATGCCCTCTCCATCCCAACATAGCAAGAATCTATGCTCGATGTTTTTAAATCCCTTAAAACACTTCTTCTGTGATGCCTACCTAGTTTTAGCTCTCCTCTTGCATAAGAGATGTTATTTTTAATAATGCTGCACTGTATTTGATTATTCTATTTCCCAGTCATCTGATGGTCATTATCCTGATGTGTTTTTTATGGTCTGGTCCTGAGGGGTATTGAGCACCTGCATTTTCCCTTGATTTCAATGCAAGTTATGAGCACTCAGCCCTTAGGATCAAGCCTTCAGGTCCTAATCCTGAAGATATAACAGCAAAGTGGTTACCTTCCTCACTGGATTAATCCTACTGAGTACATGCATAAGGGTTTGTCACACTGGGACCCAAGAGCTTGATTGTAAGGTACTGAGTGTCCATATCATCCTGTGTTCTGTTCAGCATTAAGCACATGGGCTGCATTCAATAAACAAAGTGATACGGGACTTGTATTTTTGGGGCAGAATGTCAGTGTCACAAGTGAAGACGGAGCTCATTACAAGTTCTGACGTATTCACTAGAGATCAGTGCTACAACTATGAAAGGGGAAAGGACTAATAATGCCCTAATTTGTCCAAGTATTTGTGATACTGATAATCTTCTACCAAAGGAGAGAGAAAATCTAATGCACTAGTATATTACTGATTGTGAAATTGTCAAGATTATTACTGGAGAAAGTTAATAAAAGCATCTCAACAGAGGACAGTGATACTTGCAAAAGCTGCAGTGGAACTTAATTTTTCACTCTGTTTATTAATACACTTATAGTTGTACAGACAAAGGCATGTGAAACAAATGTCAAGTCAAATAATTAAATCTTATCCAGTGTATTTTATTAATTTGTTTGGATTATTATAATGCTGAATATTGACTTAAAACAGATCATGTTTAGTTCATTGAATTGTATTTGAATGTACAGCCTCCTCTGATGTGCATTACCATTGATTTAGGCAAAAAAAAAGAGTTATGTAAAAGACTCCTCCTTTGCTATAGATACATGTAAGTCTTTATTACTAGTCTTTCAACAGCCCTGGTTTTCAATTTTTTTTATTGAACCCATTCACAAAGCAAGACTCTGACTATCCTCCCCCCCTACAAATTAAAAAACGGGGGGGGGGGTAATTTAATGGGGGCTCGGGGCTGTCAGCTTGCGACTCCCATGTAACCACCCTGCGGCCCCCTGAGGGATCCATCCCCCCCCCGAGTTTGAGATCCCCTATTCAACAGGGATGGTGTTTCCACGAGCTTTGCGTTGCTGCTGAGAGCCACGCTCCCCTTCCCGTGCTCGGCGGCACCGAGCTCCCGTGAGCGCCTCGCTGAGGACAGGGACGAGCCAAGTCCCACCCACCCCAGGTCCCCGCCCTGCTCCGCCCTAAGGGGTCTCCTAGCCCGCCGCCGACCCCGGCCAGGGGCCACGATCCGAGTGACGGCCGAGCCCCAGCCCCCGGGTCTGGTCCCCCCGCGCCGGCTCACCTCGTCCCGGCACTGCTTCTGGCACATCTGGCAGTACCAGCGCAGCTTCTGCAGCCCCTTCGACTTGATGCGGTTGGCGATGGCCTTGGGGCTCAGGAAATCCGACTTCCCCATGGCGGCGGCGGCGGCGGCCGGCGGCGTCCCCCACCCTCAGCCCGGACCGGAAGCGGAAGGACACGACCCCGGAACTGCTTCCGCCGGCCGGCCGCGAGACCGCTCTTCGCCCCGCCTCTGTCGGTCGCGGCGCGTGCGCTGTGCGGCGGCTCTGACCTTCAGCCGGGCGGCAGCAGCCAGCAGCGGGGAGAGGCGCCGCCATGTTCTCCCGGGGAGCCGCGGTCCTGCTCTACCAGCCGCAATGGTAACGGGGAGCGGGCCGGGTCTGCGGGTGCCGAGAGGGGGTGGGGACGCGGCGTGGGAGGCGCGGCGCGGCGGCCCAGGGAGCATCGGGCCTGGGGACGAGCAGAGGGCGGCCGGGGCTGAGGATAATGGGTGGGGGGGCTGGCCCCTGGGTCGGGGTATGGGGGGGGCTGGCCCCTGGGTCGGAGTACGGGGGGGCACCCGAACACCCCAGTACCTGGCTCTCGCTAGGTCAGTGAACAGGCCAGGGGGCTGCACCAGGAGTGGCCCAGTTCCGGCCCCTGGGCGCTCCCCTTGCTCCCTTCCCCCCAACGCGGTCACATCCAGGGGAGCTGGAGTATCGGGGCGACGCCCTGAGCCTCGGCCAGGCCAGGCCCTTCTCTCTGGTCAGACCCCCCTGCTGGGGAGAGGAGCTGTGCGCAAGGTTAAGGGGGGGGGGGTTCGCAGGGCTGGTCTGTAAAGCTTGGGGAGGGGGGCTGCTCAGATAAGGAGGATTTTACCGTAATGTAGCTTGAATAAAAGCTCGCTTATCTGGACGTTGCTGCTGCTTTAACCTACCAGGGAAGACAGGTTCACTGCCCCAAAGACCATACAAGCATGATGGATGAAATACAGATTAAAGAAGGTGGTGGGACGGAACGCAAAATCCAGTCCAATTTGTCTCACATTTTGTTTTAAATGTTTTTCTTTTAAATTTTAATGTTAAATTATATGAATTAAATTACAGGTCTGTCAGGTGAAGCATGTGAGCAAGTGGACAGTTAGTGGTGGGAGGCCAGCTGAAAGAAGTGAGTTTATAGGAGCGGGGGTTATAAATTTTAGGGTTAGATGAACGATGCCTGGCAAAAAAGAGAAAAGCTAACCTGCCCTTGTATGTGACAGAGGCTGCAAACATCGCAGTGATCTTATCAGATACTGAAGGGAGATATCATCCATTTACTCATTAATTAGCATAGATGCCCTTGTATCTTTTGAAATTATGGATGTCAGTTTTCTCCCATCTCTGAGATTTCCTCCCTGCTATCCCCTGTTTATAGCTGACCATCAATAACAGTTTCTTCTGGATAGTGGGTACTGTACAATGCTGTATGATACATTTAATCAGCATTGCATAGCAATAAAGTATAAAACAAAGATGTGCTCTGCATGGGAAGAAAGGAAAAAGAGAAAATATGAATAAGGTGCAGAATATGAATCAACATAGAATGAAGTGTGTTATTAAGAAGCAACAACCCACTTTTACATTTGCAAATATAATTCTCTCATCTCTGGAAAATAGGAGACTGTGGTGACTTGTTGGAGTAGCACTTAACACACCATGTTTCTGTTAATTTTCAGGGGCCAAGTCAGAAATATGGCCACTCTAAAGGACAGTAAGTACTTCTGATTTGTTTATAATATGGTAGGAGATGGGAGGAATGGGGTGTGTTGCAGAGGAGCAATCTTAAAATGCAATATTCACTCAAACTGTAATGGTCTCGATTCAGTAAATTGATTATGAAGGAAAAATTTCTCTGTTTTTAAATTAAAAAATGAGGACTTGGAGGCTTTGAAGTTGTGTTGGTTAGGAGACCAGCTCTGCCAGATGGGAGACTTGGTGATAAACTGTCTAAAATGACAGTCATAAGAGGGTCTTCACAGTCCTGTGTTTGCAGAAGGTACTTAAACAGAAAAGCTCCATTAATGGCATCCAGTTGGTGGTGTGGGTAGACCAGAATAAGGGTATGTAACTGAAATTAAAAAAGGCAACTGCATGAGTAGTTTTAAACTAAATACAAGAAATCAGTTATTTTTCATATGCATATTTACAAAAACGAAGGACTTTGAGAAAAGGCTGCTGTGCCTGCCTTTAACTTTATTTTATTTTCCAAACCGTAATATTGTAGTTACTCATTTTAGTCATTTAGTTGCTAAACTTCTTTCTGAAAATGGCAAATTAGTGTCATCATAATATTGGGACTAGGTGGCACAATGCATTAATAAACTCATACTCCTCCAACCCTCCAAGTAAAGTAAGGTTTAAATGTATACTTGATAAACAAGGGTAAACTAGTTTCAGCCAGGACCTGATTCTGGAGGGTCAGCGCTCCTTGTAACTTGTAATCACAGAATCACTTGCTGACTGATCTGTGTTTGGGAGAGTAACCTGGCAGTCACCGATTAAATTGTAAAGAGAAGCTGCTTACACTGTGACCATTTCTAATCAATGCTGTCAGCATCTTGTTTTCATAAGCATGAATTTACCCATAAATAATCAGTCTTCCTTCAAAAAAAGACAACATTCAATAAAAGGTAAATGTTTTTTAAGGAAACTTTGTTTTAAAGACACTATTAAGTTAAAAGTATAACTTGGGACCAAATCCTTGCTGATGTTTTTGCTTATTAAAACAAATAATTTTTAAAAATTGAATTTACTTTTCTCTGTTTCTTTTTGTAGACTTTGTGTATTCCTCTCACTTTGGACAATAAAAGCAAACCTGTCAGTTTTACTTGTTTTTCATCTTATCAAATCACTCTTTTAGGTTTTCATGCACTAGTAAAGTCTTCCAATCTCTATCACAAATAATGCAGGGGAATTTAGTTAGACTTTGTCTTTTCCTTTTCCATTTCTTTCAGTGGTTTTTTTTTATTCATAGTAACATTTCTAAAAGTCTTGCCTTATATAAAAATGTGCTTGCATTGCCAAAATCTAAACTTGGGACCAAATTTGACCGGACTGTATGTCTTTAAAATACAGAGCTGTATTTACTGCAGGGAATAGGCATGATGACTTGAGAGGGGCATTCATACAAAAAAGGTAGAGACAGAAGGGGAAAAGTAAGGCCTACATGAATATGGAGCTTTAGCTTAAACCCCGACTGCATCAGTTTCTGTTTTTGGAGCTATGAAAAATTTCTCCTCTGTAGAAAGAGTCTGTTCTCCAGGTAAATGCACTACAGGGTTAGTTCTATACACATTTATTTAGGAACATAAGAATGCCCACACTGGGTGAGACCAATGGTACATCTAGTACAGTGCCCGGTGCCAATGCTTAAGAGGGAATAAAAGAACAAGGCAATCTTCAAGTGATCCATCCCCTGTCATCCAGTCCCAGCATCTGGCCCTCAGATACCCAGAGCATGGAGTTGCATCCCTGACCATCTTGGCTATTAGCCATTATGGACCTAGCCTCCATGAATTTATGTAATTCTTTTTTTAATCCAACTATAGTTTTGGCATTCACAGCATCCTCTGGCAAGGAGTTCCATTGGTTGACTGCGTGTTGTATGAAGAAGTACTTCCTTTTGTTTGTTTTAAACCTGCTGCCTATTAATGTGAATGGGTGACCTGTAGTTCTTGTGTTATGTGAAGAAGTAAATAACACTTCCTTCTTCACTTTCTCCACACCATTGATGATTTTATAGACCTCTATCATATCCTCCCTTAATCTCCTCTTTTCCATGCTGCATAGTCCCAGTCTTTTTAATCTCTCCTCATATAGAAGCTGTTCCATATCCCTAATCATTTTTGTGGCCCTTCTCTGTTCCTTTCCATTTCTAATGTATCGTTTTTTGAGATGGAGTTACCAGAACTGCATGCAGTATTCAAGGTGTGGGCGTACCATGGATTTATGTAGTAGCATTATGATATTTTCTGTTTTATTATCTATCCCTCTCCTAATGGTTCCCAACATTCTGTTCGCTTTTTTGACTGTTGCTGCACATTGAGTGGATGTTTTCAGAGAACTGTCCAAAATGACTCCAACATCTCTCTCTTGAGTGGTAACAGCTAATTTAGATGCCATCGTTTTTAGGTGTGTTGGGATTATGTTTTCCCCAATTACTTTGCATTTATCAGCATTGAATTTCATCTGCCATTTTGTTGCCCAGTCACCTAGTTTAGAGAGATCTCTTTGTAACTCTTCACAATCTGCTTTGGATTTAACTATTTCGAGTAATTTTGTATCTACAAACTTTGCCTCCTCGGTGTTTATCCCTTTTTCCAGATTATTTATGAATATGTTGAACACCATTGGACCTGGTACAGATCCTTGAGGGATACTGCTATTTATCTCTCTCCATTCTGAAAACTGACCGTCTATTCCATTTATAGGAAAAAGTGGAGCGCGCATTCTGTCTAAATTACTACTTTTATTATTTTGCTAGTTTAAACAGAACTGTAAATGTAATCCGTAATCTCACTTGAATTTTTTTATATTGTCATCTCTCTCTCCCTATCTTATAGAAGCTGATTAATTTGTGACGGCTAGAAACTTTAGCCCAATTTTAACCCTCAAATGCTTGTAGTTACCAGGCGTTTAAAGTCCATCAAGAATATCCAGAAAATTACAAAGTCCATGAAGATGGTTGCTGCAGCGAAGTATGCCAGAGCCGAGAGGGAACTGAAACCAGCTAGAGTGTATGGAGTAGGATCCTTGGGTAAGAGAAATTGTTTGTGTGGTATCTGACATAAGAATTGAGGGGAAGAATTTCAATAAGATTTGTGGTCCTAAATCCCCTATATGATTATACTTTCTGGGGGAGACTGTCAAAAGGAGAATCCATATCTTAGAGACGATGTGAATATTAAATATTTTTAAATTAATTTTCTGTTAGCTTCCCTTAAATATTATGTCCTAACTTGTACAAGGTTTTTAGAAAACATAAGGAAATTTTTGCTCCCCGTCTATGTTTATAATGGTCTTTTGGTTTAGCTCGGAAACAGCGACACCTAATCATTTGGGGCCCACCTCCTCTCTTCTCTTGTCCTCTTTCTGCACTCGTGTGCCTGTTTGGTACATCTTCAGTTTAAACTTTGCTGTTACTGGTAAACACACTATTGCAAAGCATGGGGAAGAGCATGCACCTGAGCCACCTTTGGAATGATATACAAGACTAATGCATCAACACAACAGTGAAACTGACTAGACTCAGAGCACGGCCAAATGCACAGGAGTAAACCATTATTTAAAAAGTATCTTTCTGTGTCAGTTATAATAACCTTAAGGGTTAATTATATCATCAATAGGCAGACAAAAGTGTGACTAGCGTGCCTTTAGAAATGGTTCTAGTCAGAATAGGTGCTAATATGTTTAGTCAGTGTCAAAATGTCTCTTAAGAGGCCTGGTCTACACTATGCGTTTAAACCAAATTTAGCAGCGTTAAACTGATTTAACCCTGCACCCATCCACACAAAGAGGCCCTTTACATCGATATAAAGGGCTCTTTAAACCGATTTCTGTACTCCTCCCCGACGAGAGGAGTAGTGCTGAAATCGGTATTGCCATGTCGGATTAGGGTTAGTGTGGCCGCAAATCGACGGTATTGGCCTCCGGGCGATATCCCACAGTGCACCATTGTGACTGCTCCGGAAAGCAATCTGAACTCAGATGCACTGGCCAGGTAGACAGGAAAAGCCCCGCGAACTTTTGAATTTCATTTCCTGTTTGCCTAGCGTGGAGCTCTGAACAGCACGGGTGGCGATGCAGACCCAAATCCAAAAAGAGCTCCAGCATGGACCGTATGGGAGATGCTGGATCTGATCGCTGTATGGGGAGACAAATTTGTTGTATCAGAGCTCTGTTACAGAAGACGAAATGACAAAGCATTTGAAAAAATCTCCAGGCTACGATAGACAGAGGCCACAGCAGGGACTCAGCACAGTGCTGCGTGAGAAGTGTAACGGAAAGCCAAAGAATCAAATGGACGCTCATGGAGGGAGGGGGGACTGAGGACTCCAGCTATCCCACAGTCCCCGCTGTCTCCGAAAAGCATTTGCATTCTTGGCTGGGCTCCAAGTGCCTGAAGGGTCAAGAACATTTTCCTTGGTGTTTCAGGGTGTATGTCGTCAATTTACACCCTTCCCCCCTCCCCCCCAAAGAAAAGGGGGAAAAAATAGTTTCTCGCCTATTTTTAATGTCACCCTATGTCTACTGCATGCTGCTGGTAGACGGGGTGCTGGAGCACTAAACAGCAGCATCCTCTCCCCTCCCCGGTGGCAGATGGTACAGTACAGAAGGACTGGTATCCGTTCTCGTCGTCAGCCCGTGAGTGCTCCTGGCTGGCCTCGGTGAGGTTGGCCGGGGGCGCCTGGGTAAAAATAGGAATGACTCCCGGTCATTCCCAGCAGATGGTACAAAAGGATTGGTAATCATCCTCATCATAGCAACTGGGGACTGAGCTCCATCAGCCCCTGCTCCCCCCTTTCAGGTCTAAAGAAAAGATTCTGTACTGCCTGGATTATCATAGCAGCGGGAGGCTGTGCTCCTCTCCCCCCCCCCCTCCCTTTTAATGTCCTGCCTGGACTATCATAGCAGCTGGAGGCTGCCTCCCCATCATTTTATCTCACTAAAGTCGGTGTTTCTTATTCCTGCATTCTTTATTACTTCATCACACAAATGGGGGGACACTGCCACGGTAGCCCAGGAGGGTTGGGGGAGGAGGGAAGCAATGGGTGGGGTTGTTGCAGGGGCACCCCCTAGAATGGCATGCAGCTCATCATTTCTGCGGGATCTCTGGGGCTCTGACACAGAGCGGCTGTGCTCTCTGGTTCTCTAGTACATTTGCCCCATATTCTAGGCAGGACTGACTCTATTTTTAGACAAAACATAAAGAAGTGAATGACCCAGGGAGTCATTCCCATTTTTGTCCATGCGCCCCTGGCCGACCTCAGCGAGGCCAGCCAGGAGCACCCATGACAGCAGCAGACGGTACAAAAGGATTGATAACCGTCATCGACAATTTCCAAATGCAAACGGTGCAAAATGACTGATAACCATCATCTCATCGCCAATTTACAATGACAGACGGTGCAATAGGGATGGTAGTCGTTTCTGCTACCTTGCAAAGGCAAATGAATGCTGCTGTGTAGCACTGCAGTACCGCCTCTGTCAGCAGCATCCGGTACACATACGGTGACAGTGACAAAAGGCAAAACAGGCTCCATGGTTGCCATGCTATGGCATCTGCCAGGGCAATCCAGGGAAAAAGGGCGCAAAATGATTGTCTGCTGTTGCTTTCACGGAGGAAGGATTGAGTGATGACATTTACCCAGAATCACCCGCAACACTGTTTTTGCCCCATCATGCATTGGGATCTCAACCCAAAATTCCAATGGGCGGGGGAGATTGCGGGAACTATGGGATAGCTACCCACAATGCAACGCTCCGGAAATCGACGCTAGCCTTGGTACATGGACGCACACCGCCGAATTAATGTGCTTAGTGTGGCCGTGTGCACTCGACTTTATACAGTCTGTTTTACAAAACCGGTTTCAGTAAAATCGGAATAATCCCATAGTGTAGACATACCCAGAGACATTGCTAGGGATGAATATGCTTGAATGCAACTTTTCCTACTTTTTTTTTTTCCAGCTCTCTATGAGAAAGCAGAAATTAAGGTCCCTGAAGACAAGAAGAAACACCTCATTATTGGTGTGTCCTCTGATCGTGGTCTTTGTGGTGCTATCCATACCTCTGTTGCTAAGGCCATAAAAACTGAAGTTAGCACCCTCTCAGATGCAGGGAAAGAGGTCATGGTGGTTGGAGTAGGTGACAAGTTAAGAGGCCTGCTTCAAAGGTAATCTTTGAGTAGTAATGCTTTAAATCAGTGGTCTTCCACCATTTTACGCCTAAGATCACTTCTTGAATTTAAGGGCAACCCAGGATCTGATCTGCTCTGCTCACTCCATTTCCCCCTCCTCCCACCCCGGTCGCTCGCTGTCCCCCACTCTCACTCACTTTCACTGGGCTGGGGCAGGGGGTTCGGGTTTGGGCAGCGGTGCGTGCCCTGGGATGGGGCTGAGGGATTCACAGTGTGGGAGAGCTGAGCCTGGGGCAGGGGGTTGGGGTGCAGGAGGGGGTGAGGGGTGCAAGCTCTGGGAGGGAGTATAAGTGCAGGAGGAGACTCTGGGCTAGAGCAGAGTGTTGGGGTGCAGGGAGTTGTGGGCTGCTGGCTCTGGGAGGGGGTTGGGGTGCAGGCTCCCGCTGTGGGGCACTTACCTCGGGGGGCTTCCGGTTGGCAGCGCAGTGGGGCTAAGGCAGGCTCACTCCCTGCCTTGGCCCCACTCAGGCACATCGGCCCCTCCTCCCAATCACAAGCCGGGCCACCTTGCCATCCAGCAGTGCACCACGCCACTCCTGGAAGGCGCCATCGCACCCCTCCGGCTCCTGGGGGGTGGACACGTGACTCTTCATGCTGCCCCTCTCTGCAGGCACTGCCCCCGCACCTCCCATTGGCCATAGCTCCCTGTTCCCAGCCAATGGAGCTGCGGGAGTGGTGCTTGCAGGCAGGAGCAGTGCACGGAGACCCCTCCCCACCGTGCGAGCCCACAGGGGTGTGCTGGCCGCTTCTGCGAGCGGCATGGGGCTGCGGCAGGCAGCCCCGTTATGTTGCCGCGGCTGGAGATCGTGATCGACTGGTAGAGACTCCAGAATCAACCAGCCAATTGCGATCAATGGGTTGGTGAGCGCTGCTTTAAATTTTCTATAGTAGAAATTTCAGGGCTATCCTTTAATAAACAGCTTGGAATGCATAGGCTAATTTATTTTTAAATGGCCGTGGAAAAAAAATCAAGGTTCTGTAAAACAAATTCCTGCAATTATGCTAAAGTTCTTTTTGCTGAATTGTGTTCTGTGTTAATTGTTGCACTGTACTGAACTATGTTGGAATGAGAATGTGATTGCTGACAAGACTCTCACTATTGTAAAAGTTAGAGGTACATCTCATGAAGCTATTCCAGTGAGCCAAATTTTAAATAAATAAAATTCCTTTCATCTAGGCCCCAATCCAGAAAAGCACTGATGCATATACTTAACTATAAGCACACCAGTAGTCCCATTTAAAGTCAGTGGGTCTATTTGTGTACTTAAAGCAAAGCATGGGATTAGGTGTTTATCTAAATCAAGGCCCATAGTTGCGGTCTACAATAGCACATTGGCTCGGGTTTTACACGGGCTTGGTTTTATTTTAGGACACACAATAAACATTTCCTGGTGACATTCAAAGAAGTGGGAAGGAAACCCCCCAGCTTTGGAGATGCTTCAGTGATTGCCTTAGAGCTGCTAAACTCTGGATATGAATTCGATGAAGGATCTGTCATCTACAATCGATTCAGGCAAGATAAACTGAGACTGATCTTCAAATGTCTTTCTTTTGTTTTAAGAGTGCACAGAAAGGAGTGGGATGGAAGGTTTTATGTAGACTCAGACAATATATGGAAGTGGTATGTTAGTCCAGTGACGACATCTGAAAACTCATGGTGATCTGACATGCTGAATTTTTTGTTTTAAAGAGGTCAAGATTTCAAACATCATAATACATGTGTAAACTTAGATGTGCTTTAACAATTACTGGAAAGCACATACCTGCCAGGAGCTATGTTCTGGGTTCTGTTCTTTATTCCTGTTATAGTTGATGGTGTTACAACAAAAGTAGTATAAGAAGTTTTCTGTTCTTGGTTGTCTGAGGTGTCAGCTGTTCACCACAGCACCACGGAACGCTAATCTCAGATTTTGGAAAACAGAAGTTTTTCATCAATTTTTAGATTAGAATTACAGTAGAGACTTTTTTTACTGTAATAAAGATCTTTAAAAATAATTTGTCTCATGTAGGTCTGTCATCTCCTACAAGACAGATGAAAAACCTTTCTACTCTCTTGATACAGTTGCTGGTGCTGGTAAGTAGTAAAACTAACTATGCCGTCCAATGCAATGAATAAAACTCTTGAAAGACCGTATATCTCATGGTCCGTCAGTTAGTTGTCATAACACAGCCCCATTTTGCTTACATTTGCCTGGTTGTGTACTTAAATGTCTGGCAATCCAAGGATGTCATTTGTGAGGATGGGATTTTTAAGTTAAGTTGTTCTGGGTTTTTTTACTACCACATTAGCATAGTTTGGGATTTGGCCTCTGTTGACAGGGACTTGATTTTGCTTGTTTTATAGCAAACAAGATGTTGAAATTAAAATAAAATTTGATTTCAGTGTGAACGAGGTTGGGTGCTAGGAAGCAAAAACATGTCAGTAACTTTTAATGCCACAGTATCTTCAGTAGGATGTGACTAGTTTTGGCAGGTTTTTAATCTCCACTCTTACCTATTCTTACAGAAAGCATTAGTATCTATGATGATATTGATGCCGACGTGCTGCGAAACTACCAGGAGTTTACATTAGCAAACATCCTTTTCTACTCTCTGAAGGAATCCACCACCAGCGAGCAGAGTGCCAGAATGACTGCTATGGACAACGCTAGCAAAAATGCTTGTAAGAATACTCTTGGGGGTGTTTACAGGACTTGAGCAGTCTAGCAGGATTAACCAGAAGTTCACCATCTCGCTTGTACATTTTCAGTGTTTGCTATTCTAGCCCATCCCCCTACTCTTCATGTCCCACAATCCTAGTTGCTATCTCTTCAGCCAATACAGCCCTTCCAGACACATCAGCCTTACTCAGTACCTAAGAAAAAGAGGCTGCTGCTCAGTGACATTATATTCTTGGTACCCAGTTCTCTTGATATGGAAAGCAAGAGGCTCTGGCGAGAAGTGGAATGCAGGATTCCTGTGTAAGAGTGTAAAGTACTGGGCTGGCCCTATGACTGCCACGAGTACTTTACGCTTTTTCAGTGTCTGTTGAGTTGAGATTTCAAAAAGCTCCGTGAACTTTTAATTAAGCCTCTCAAACCCATTGCAATTACGGTGGCAACAATTTTATAGATGGGGAGACTGAAGCAAATTTTTAAATATCTTACCCAAGGTCACCCAGCAGGTTGCTGGACAAGCAATAGAGTTTAGGAATTGAATCAATTTTTTTTCCCCTACTCTGGCCACAAACACTAAGTTTTTGGACTAAGGTACTGCAGTGTGGCAAACGGGGTGGAACTTGCAGCCATAGGTACTTTTTGGATGACTTAATTAAAAAAAAAATGCTAACTAAAATATTATATTATTTGATCAGCTGTAATTTAGACCCATAGAGTGAGTGTGTGTGTGAAACAAAATGGTTTTGCACAGCCTAAGATCAAGAGCTTCTATGCTTGCTTTTTTTCTTTTTGTTTAATTCCAAGGGAAAAATTACTGTTTGGATTTATAAAAGCAGCGAAGAGTTCTGTGGCACCTTATAGACTAACAAACGTATTGGAGCATGAGCTTTTGTGGGTGAATACCCACTTTGTCAGATGTTTGGATTTAAACCTCTCCCTTTCAGTGTTTGCCACCCAAACATTTCATCATTATGCTGGGGCATCAATCAGAAATGAGACTCATGTGTCCATTTTTATTGTCTAAGCTGAGTGCAAAGCAAAAAGTGAGCAATCGCCACTAATGAGGGAAAGCAAATAGCTGTCAGTTTTAGTACGCAGAGGTAAGGATGTTTTTAAATATGCAGTCACATTGTGCAGGGAATAGCACAGTGAATTCAGAAAGCCCCTATATGTGAGGGAGAGGGGAACAGAAGAAGTTTGGGTACATTTCCTTGCTGGCCTCCTTCTCTCAACATATGAGGGAGGTCCAGCTCCAGCTCCAAGAAGGAATTAATGGGAGACCAGGTAGATTCCCAATTAGACATTTCTGCTGGTCAGAACAGTGGTAACTTGCTTACACAACTGCAGCTTTTCCTTTACAATATAGCTACCCATGGGGAAGCCCATTGCAGCACAGCTACGGGAGACTGAATAGCAGATAGTGAGGTCTCATACTATAAATACTAGATTGCTTTAACAAATTACACCACATTGCATTCACTAGTTTGAGGTATTATAATTAAAGCTGACCTTCAGCTGACAAAATAAGGTACCAGAATACATCTTGGCATGCAGTACCCTTTATTTTTCCATTCCTTGGTGGTTAACAATATTTAGTAAATTGCAATGGGTCGCCCAGTTGTTGGTGTGAATTAACAGTGTTGGACAGTGGTCTGCTCAAGTAGATCAGAGGGAAGTGTATCTAATTTTTTCCATTTCCAGATTCTGCCATCTAAATTTCAATTTTTATTTGTAGCTGAGATCATTGACAAATTGACCTTGACATTCAACCGTACCCGTCAAGCTGTCATCACCAAGGAGCTTATTGAGATCATTTCTGGTGCTGCTGCTCTGTAAGTATCTGTGTAAATATGCAACAAGGCTTTTCACTTAAATTGTTTTAATGTTCAAATGTCCTGCTTTTTACCTTGTATTAAATAGGTAGGGTGGAGGAACAGCTGTTCTAAGACTAAAAGAAAAAATGATGCATTGATACTTGAAGAGTTCTTTATTCTGCTTTAACAAATTCCAATGACTGGTATGATGCTTAAAGCCTGCATTCAGCTCAAATTTTGCCTCAGCAACTGCTGGCTGGTATAGAAGATTCTGTAGCCATGAAGCTGCATCGTGTTCATGGGAAGTGGCTCTTTCCCCTGCCCCTCCCCATCTTTGAGTGGACACCCTTGTCTTCCCCATTCTATGGGTGTAATTACCTGGGCCTTTTTTCATCCGCCCTTGGCTCAAATAGCCCCAAATCTCTCTCTGGTGTAGTGTAGATTCTTGTTTTGGGCAGCCTACATAGCAGATTGGCTTTTCTTCTGTATAGATCAGCCTGCTGCGTAGGTTAGAAGGTGAGGGATAACTTCTGTTGGATGGAACTTTAGCTTGTTGAATGTAAATGCGCATTTTAATGAAATAAAACCAGTTTAGCTCTTGTGTGTTTTGCTGACAAATTACCAAACTTTGCCACTCTGCTAGGAGCTGCAGAACACTGCACTATGGGTGATAAGAGGTGGCTGTGCTTAAGCCCATATAATTGGTTTATTTGCACAGAATTAATTTAAATTGCATCTAATCAGCAGATTAGACTTGTGTTCTAATTAAAGATATAGATCAATGCATTCATAACTAATGTGTGTACAGAAATGGCAGAAAACAGCTTGTGCCACAACTGCATGTGTGCGTGTTTTTAATGAACTCTTTAGTTTGTATTTAATTTGGCTGCTCAGTGACACATCCTTGGTTAAATCACAAGAATAACTTTGCCTTAGTTTGCATGAGTTGCTTCTTAACCTGCTTGTTCTGTTTTTTCCCATAACAACATTACCAGGGGATAATCGGAAAGCAAGTTTCAGCTAAAGTCAAGAGGTAAAGTGATGAAGTAGAAACTAGATTCTTCCCAAAAAAGTGGTTTGGCACTGATGATCCTGAAGCAGTTAATGAGAAATATGTCTGAATTTCAATATAGAAATCTGAATTTTAAGTGCTCCCTTCTCCTAAACTTTTGGAGAAATTGTTTGGGGAGTGACTGGCAAGGGCCCATCTGTAATTAGAGCGTAGATAGCATCTTGTCAACAGTGGTACCATAGAAAATTGATTTTAAACATCAGTATTGCTCTACGCTGCCACATATATAACAGGCTTATAATATTGTGCCTTATGGTTCTAGAGAGCTTTAATACACATAATGTGTGAGGAAAGGGAATGAACTGAAAGTGATCCATACTTCACACAATGTATACAAGTCCACAAATACTCTGACCCTATTTATGGTTTAATTCAATGTCCTTGAGCCACTGAACTCACTTAAATAATCATTCATTTTAAATGTTATAGCACCATAAGCATGCACAACATTTTACAAATACACAGACAAGACACTGTCCTACCCGCTGAAGAATTTACAGTAGTAGGAATATAGAAATTGATATTAAAAGGATTATGAAAGAAGTGGGTTTAAAGAAGAATTAGGAGGACAGAGAGGGCATTTGAAGTGAGAAAACTGTTAAAAGCTTGTGGGCCAGCATGAAAAGACAGTGGAGATAATGTAATATGCACACTTAAAGCTACTCTTGATATGTGTGTAAACTTTAAATATTTCTTGTATTTTTATAGGTAAAGAAACGAGGAGCTATTCTAGAGAGTTGGTTTAACCTGCTTATATCCATATTGATAAAACTGTTGGTCCATCATTCTGTGAAGAATTAATGGGGAAAACCTGAAAATATTTGTAAATTATCTTACAATAAACCACCTACATGAAACAAACGTTCTTGTTTTTTCGTCTGTGAATATCTAAATCAAAGAGAATCCATTACTTTTTGAAACCAGCTCTTTACTGCTTTTAATCTGTTTATGGTGTACATAGTGTGTATGTGGGTTTTCCGTAGAGAAGCACATGAAATGTTATTCAGGGCTTGTCTACACTTAGCGGGGGATCCATGAGTGGCGATTGATGCATCAGTGGTCAACTTAGCAGGTCTAGTCAAGACCCACTCAATTGACTGCAGATCACTCATCAACATCTCGTAGTGTGGACCCCCCAGTAAGTAGATCTAAGCTACGTCGATTTGAGTGACACTATTCACATAACTCAAATTGCGTAGCTGAGATTGAATTTCCCCTATAGCGTAGACAAGGCCTCAGAGAACAAATTGTCTATATAATCTGGCATTCTCAAAGAATATCCAATGCCTCATGTTTCAAAAGAAAGTGTAAAGTCTGGGTAATGCATCTGTTCAGTAGCCTAGTGCCATAAGGAAACATGCAATTCACTTTGCATCATATTATACTACAAAGTTGGGGTTTTGTTCCTTTTCCAATAAGGTGCATAACCAATCCTGTCCCTTGGATCTTATATTCTAAAACAAAAACAGTTCTGAGTGGCAGATGTATTATCTCAGTGGTGGGTTTTTTAATAACTTTAAAATACTGTCTAGAGCAGAGGTGGGCAAACTACAGTCTGTGTGCCACATCTGGCCTGTGGGACTCTCCTGCCCTGCCCGTGAGCTCCTGCCCTGGGAGGCCCTACCCCGCTGTTCCCCCACCCTCGCAGCCTCAGCTTGCCCCGCCGCCGGTTCAACACTCTGGGCAGCGTGGCTGTGAGTTCTTGTCAGGTGTAGTGGCGTGGCTGGCTCCAGCCGGTCAGCGCGGCTGCCTGTCCTGGGCTCTGGCCACGCCACCAGCCACTGGTGCTCCAGGGAGCGTGACATGGGGGAGTTGGATAGAGGGCAGGGGAGTTCGGGGTGGGAGTGTGTATAGGGGGCAAGGAACAGGGGGGGTTAAATGAGGGAAGGGGTTCCTAGGGGGGCAGTCAGAAAGGGGAGCGGGAGTTGGATGGGATGGCGAGGGGCAGTCAGAGGCAGGGGTTCCGGGGGCGATCAGGGGGACAAGGAGAAGAGGTGGTTGGATGGTGAAGGGGTCCGGGGAGGGGGGGCAGTCAGGAATGAAAGGAAGTGTTGGATGGGACAGTGGGGGGCAGTCGGGACAGGGAATGGGGGATTGGGTGGGACAGGAGTCCCAGGGGGTGAGAAGCAAGGGGGGTCAGATAGGGGGCAGGGGTCGGGCCTCCCCTAACCGGCCCTCCATACAATTTCGGAAACCTGATGCGGCCCTCAGGCCAAAATGTTTGCCCGCCCCTGGCCTAGAGCTATGTACTTATTCATTTTATTAGTCAATAGTGTCACTCTGAAAGGAGAGTTGTAATTGTGAGAAGGAATTTTGAGAGGATTGCAGTTTGATGAACTGGGGGAAAGGTGGTCCAAACGTGTGGGGGTGGCATGAAAGAAGGAAACGGCAGTGACAGTACAAGATCAGAAAGAAATGACAGAATTGTTGACAGAAGCAAAGCCTTGAAGATTAGAATTGAATCTGAGGAGATTCCTGTTCAGCCACTCTGCACATCAGTTTGCACTCTACGTGCAATCAGTTAATCAGTTACAGGTTACAGGTAACCTAAAAGGCAGGAGAGGAAGCCAAAGAGACTTGAACAGAGATGTGCTACTGAGTGGCAAAGGAAGATCTTAACTGAAATGTTTGGATAGCCAAGAGAGGGACAATGTGGGAAATTGGAATGCCAGAGATGAACAGGTTTCAGTGATCAATGCAATTGATTAATTTGGAGCAGATTTCACATTTTTTAAATGATTAGTGTAACTTTTCAAAACCGTACTTAAGCTGGTGGCCATGTTTGCTGTGTAACCAATTGCAACTTTGACTGATGACCCTCATAATTGGCAACTTTAACAAGTCCCAGAGCATTTTCTGTGTGTGTTTTATATAGCAGTCAAAATATGGTAGGCATTTTAGTCATGTGGGAAGAGGAATCCCTGACCTGAAGGCTTACAGCCTAAGGCCTTGATCCATTTATGCTTAAGTGTAACTTTACTCATGAGTAGTTGGCGCCTTTCTTTTTTCCCTCCCCAAAACCAATGGCTAATTGCCTGTTCCTTGCCCCTGTCATTAGTTAGCTGAGCCATAACTGCTTTCAAACTGCAATCCGAAAAGCAGAGTCTAGAAAACTTTGTGCTGCAATTGCTTTACTTATCTTGGGGGGAGGGAACTATGCGGCTGCTTAAATGGTTGGCAAATCAATTTCAGGAGTATTCTGATAGCTGATCCTCTACTTTTCTCTTTAACGTCTGTCTCTTGCCTTTTCAAATAGTAGTAAAATACAGTGGGACATAGAGTAGGGTTTATAGTTAGGTTGAGATTTAGACCCCACAAATCTCAATATGAAAATTCTCCCACCACGAGCACCTGTTTCGCTGCAGGAACTTGGAAGGAATGGGTTTTTTAAAAACAAAAACAATGTTTTACTTGTTTTTAATGTTTCTGTTGCTCTGTGTTTATTATAAACAAATACAAGAATTAAGATATAGTAAGAATCTTAATTGTGCAAGGTTGTGGCATGATCAAAGGGCTTGTGCTGTTCTCAAAAACCTAGTGGTCAGCAATTTCCACTCTATTTTCTCTAGAAAGTGCCTATAAAATGAGGCCTCAGTGAGATTAAAAATGGAAGTAGTTGCTGTTCTGGTACTTGCACAGGTAGGACCAACCTCTTAAAGCTAGTGCCTTCAGTTGGATTCCCTTTGGACTATAAACTAGCCCATTCTATTTCCCCTAACCACGCATCCTACTAAATCAAAACTTTGGTAAGCAAATAGCCCTTGCAGCATGACCGAAAGGTTAATAAACTCGGTCTCTGGTGGACAAATGAGGGAAGTGAAGGAATCCTCATTGATGATTAACTGTAGAAAGCTCTGCCACCACCAGCCACCTAAACTAGCTGATTGTACATTTCTGTGGGTGTAGCAGAACAGATGAGAAGGACAAAAAGCAGCTGCTCTGTGAAGAACACTATGGACTTAACAGAAAGGACTAGGGCTCTAAGACTTCTAACCATCCACTAGATATCCATTCCAGTAAGATTGGGGGGGTTGCTTTTGTCCCTCATGTCCCCTACTCTATAAGTTGGATCTGTTGTCATAAAAAGACATGATGTCTTGCTTTCAGGAACAGTGAATATTTAACAGTATAACTTAATGTGTGTTTCACAGCACCCAGAACACAGTACTAAGTGAACAGTGCAAAGAAACTATTGCAATAAGCATATATTGCGCTAGGTTGGGGTATATCTTCCACCCATTCTTAATTTTTCTGTAATTCCCCGTGCTGCCTCCTTAGCAGCAGTTATCTCTTTAACTGATCTTGTTAAATCACACAAGTGAAAGCCAGTGCTCACAATAGGAGACCACCAAGGAAAATCCCAGTGCTGTCCAAGACGTAGTGGTGATGAGGCAGGTGCCATAGGTTCTATGGCAGCAGTACTAAAGAAATAACAAAGAGCTGTTCTAGGGGGCTGTCTTAGGCCTGGTCTCTACAGAGTTAGGCTGACGCAAGTCAGCTTATGTTGACCGAACTCTGTAAGCATCTACACCAGGGGTTGCCAACCTGAGCCGGAGAAGGAGCCAAAATTTACCAATGCCAAAGAGCCACAGTAATGCATCAGCAGCCCCTCAACAGCTCCCCCTGACTCCCAGCGCCTCCCACCCACCGGCAGCCCTGCTGATCAGCATCTCCCCATCAGCTGTTTTGTGGCGTGCAGGAGGCTCTGGAGGGGCAGGGGGAGGAGTGAGGGCACAGCAGGCTCAGGGGAGGGGGCAGGAAGGGGTGGAGTGGGGATAGGGCCTGTGACAGAGCCAGGGATTGAGCAGTGAGCACCCCCGGCACAGTGGAAAGTAGGTGCCTGTAACTCCAGCCCCGCAATCGGTGCCTATACAAGGAGCCACATATTAAGTTCTGAAAAGCCCCACTTAGCTCCGGAGCCTCAGGTTGGCCACCCCGATCTACGCTAAAATATAGTTTCCCACTAATGTAACTTACCCACTACACCGATTTAACTCCCCCTGCATGAGAGGCATAGTTCTTAAGTCAATGTAGTTAGGTCAACCCAGTGTCCGTATAGACACTGTGTTGCTGCCTTTCAGAAAATACCCCCAATGCTCCACACTGGCAGTTAAATACAAATGCTCCTGGTTGGGGACACAAGGAAGGTAGAATGGACCAATTCAACTACTGTGGTGGCTGTATGTTGGCGTAACATAGGTCAACTTAATTTTGTAGTGTAGCCTTGTCCTTAGACAAAACTGAAGACCAGTGTACTTCCACTATTTAAAGATCTGATACCACTTCTTGTTAGAAGTGTTTAAACCTAGCGTCCTGGCCAAATTCCAACTTGGGTAATTATATTCTCTCTATACATAATTTACGGTCTTCCCCTTCCGTGGATGGAGATTAGCAACATGCACAGAAAAGGGAGGGTTTTGAACTGCAAGGAACTTAGTGAGTTCTTGCCTGAGGTAAGGATCTATGGATGTCCCATTTTCCTTTCAGGACCAAGGGAGTCGTTGCTTCCTGGATTTGATGTTTTGGAGGAAAGGCCACTTCCTGGGTTGGACAGAAGTGCAGGCAGGAAAGCAGAGTGGATGGGGATCTCCCTTTGCACAGATTGCTGCTCCTGTACTATGGAAGAGAGAAACAAAAGGAAGAGGAACTACATTTAGATAGTATCCTGTATACAAGTAGAAGAATCAAAAAGCAAGATAGAGATTACACTAGGACAAGCCCACCGCAGGAGACCTGTCAGAAGGTGTGTGTGTGTGTATGGCAGAAACATACAGAGAGATTATAGAGGAAGGGGGAGAAAAAGGGTCTTCCTACAAAACCCTTCCCAGATTTCAACACAATGGGGTTCCTACTACTTCCTTGAGGGATGAGTCCCAGCCTAGTACATCTCACTCTCAAGAGGTTCTTCCCAATATTAATCTAAATGTCTGTCTCGATTTTGGCCCATAACTCCTATGTACCACTCTAAGGCCCCAATCCTATGAAATGTGAGCACAGGGGTTTGCTGCAAAAAAGGCTAATGCAATTTTAAGCTGTGTATTCAAAGTTACGGAGCACCGAGTACCCTGGGTATGAATGGCTTTGGTGCAACTGTAGCTGGGATGTTGCATTCCATTCCAGAAATTGCATCACTGCAATAATATTGACAAACTGGGGAGCGTTCAAAGAATGGTAATAAAAATGATCAGAGGGCTTCATCTGAAAGGAAAAATTTAAAGGAAGGAGGGAAGGGACACAGTAACAGTCCATAAATATTTGAAGGTTATTGAAACCAAGGGCTGAGAGGAATTATATAGACCCCAATCCTGTAACTAGTTTCTCAGGACCAGGCCTCTATTCTCTCATAGAACACCACTGAGTGCAGAATTAGGATGGATGAAAAAAGTTGTCAACTCTTATTTTCATGAAAAATTGGAGTTTTGACAAAAACTTTTTTTTCTTTGCAAAATGCATCTGCTTTCCATAGAAAATTTCAGTTTTTAAAAAAAATAAATAATTTTAAAAAATTGATTCTGAAATGCCTCCAGACTGCCACATGGGAATTGCAATTCAGATTCTCCAAGGTCCCTTTCTCTGTAGGTCAGGTTTTCCAGCTGAACATCTCCCAGGATGCACACTGCCTCTTCTTTCATGAGACCATGGTGCATCATGGGAGATGTGGTCTGATAAGGGAGCCCAGCCTATAGAGGAGAATGGCATTACAAAGCATCTGAACCACCACTACCATCAGACACCACAACAGCATTTCCAACTCAAAATATTTCGTGTTTGTTTTTTTGCTGAAAACATGGGTGGGAGGGAATTGCTCATTTTCCAGACAGCTCTACCTGCAAATGATTCCCTAGGTGTCCCTTTCACCTCTCCTATCCAAGATTTAGCCATTCTTTTCATATATAATTGTTTTACTCTTTCCTCTCAGTGAAGCCCCCTGATTATATTTACTGCTTCTGATTTTAGGTTTTAACCAATAAAACACCAAGCCAATAAAAAGAAAAACAATGTTTATCCAATAAATACCAAGAAAACACTGGAAATAGTTACTTGTATATAAGGTTTAATCTACCCAGTGTTGTAATGCCGAGTATAGGGGTATGGTATCTGAAGTGCACTAATTGATCCATCTAGACCGTAATGGCATGCTTTAATATAATGCTGTTTGAAACAGTACTATGTTAAAGCACACTAGGAACCATTACAAAGATTACTCATTTCAGTATATACTCCAGTAATGAGTAATATATACAGTACACATTGGATACCTACATAAAATGCAAAAATTGGTAAAGATAACCTTCCCAAAATTAAATAAATTGAACTGAAATAACAGAAGCCCTAATTATATTTGTTACTCGTCTCTGAACTCTCTCCAGTTTGTTAATACAATTATGGTGATATGGTGCCTGGAACTGAATACACTATCTTGGGTGCAGTTGCATTGAAACTGTAGTAGCAAGGCAGGCTTCAGCACTGACAACTTTAGTTGTCCCATGATACTTCGTGCTTTTCTTAACCCAGCAGCTCCTGATGTCAACTGATTACCTGAAAATCTGTGCTCACTTCAGAAAAATAAAATTGCTAGCTCTCACAGTTGGTGTGCTTCCTAACCACTGTTGGCGTGCACCCCCAGTCCATAAGGCAAATATAAACAAATCCAAAATGCCTTCTTTTTTAAACGGCCATGATTTTGAGGACCAGACTGAAGACTTTTTTTAACACTTGGGGTTGGTGCCACAGCTCCTCGCACCATGCTAACGTTGCACTGACATCCTCCAGTCAGGGCCGGGCAAGGATGTTTCACGCCCTAGGCAAAACTTCCACCTTGCGCTCTCCCCCCGCCCGTTCCCCTGCCCCGAGGTGCTCCCCCCCTTGCGGCAGCTCCCCACCCCCCACCCTGAGGCACCCCCCCCGCCCCAGCTCACTCCTACTCCGCCTCCACCCCGAGCACGCCATGGCTGCTTGACTTCTCCTGCCTCCCAGGCTTGCGGCGCCTAAGCTGATTGGTGCCGCAAGCCTGGGAGGCAGGACAAGTGAAGCAGCTCACCCCTGCCCCGTCTCCGCCCCCAGCACACTGTCGCCGCTTCACTTCTCCCGCCTTCTAGGCTTGTGGCGCCAATCAGCTTAGGTGCCGCAAGCCTCGGAGGCGGGAGAAGTGAAGCCGCCATGGCATGCTCGGGGAGGAGGCATGGCAGGGGTGAGCTGGGGTGGGGAGTTCCCCTGTGTGCCGCCCCCCCCCTTACTTGCTGCAGGTGGCCTTCCCCGCGCCACCCCTGCCCCAGCTCCCTCTGCCTAAATGCCAACAGCGACTGGGGTGGCCGAAGACCTGGCCGCCGCAGTCGCTGCCGAAGAAAACGACGCCCCCCCCCAATCCCAGCGCCCTAGGCGACCACCTAGGTTGCCTAAATGGTTGCACTGGCCCTGCCTCCAGTTGCACTAGCCCTTTGAACGAGGAGCACGTGTAGCACCTTCGAGACTAACAAATTTATTTGGGCAAACTTCGCTATCCACTGTCTTTTCCAGGGGACGCTTCTACCCGGGCTGCAGCTCCCCATGTCTCTCCCCCCTCCCCACCCCACTGTCTGATCGTTCCCAAATGAAGGGAGTCGCTGGTATTTTCCCAGTTTAATCCGAGGCTGTTAATTCCCCTCCCACCATGTTTCTAAAACTTTCACTTGACCAAACTTTTCTCTCTCCCTTTCCCCATCCCCATTGCTGACCTCCCCACTCCCCCTCTCCACAGGCCTGTCTCGCCCCACCAGCCCCTCCCTCCTCCAGAGCCAGGCCCCGCTGGAGCCCAGAGCAATCGATAGACCGCCCGCCCCATCGATGCGCTCGGCGGTGGAGCGGCGCGGTCTGGGCCCGGCCGGCTGGGACTCGGCGCGACCCCAAGATGGCGGCGTTGGCGGCGGCGGGCTCCATGGCCTGCGCGTGAGCCTCCCCCCCCGCGGGCCATGGCGGGCTCCGGGCCCAGGCCGCGCTGAGCCGGCCGGGATGTGCGAGAGCTACTCGCGGTGTCTGCTGCGGGTGTCGGTGGCTCAGATCTGCCAGGCGCTGGGCTGGGACTCGGTGCAGATCTCGGCCTGCGACCTCCTCACCGACGTGCTGCAGCGCTACCTGCAGGGGCTGGGCCGGGGCTGCCACCGCTACTGCGAGCTCTGTGAGTGCGAGGCCCGGGGCCGGGGCCGCCGCTGCCCGCGGTGTCAGTGCGGAGGGGGATGGGAGCCGTGGAGAGGGAGGGGGGGCACTGTCCGCTCTGTCAGTGTGTGTGTGGGGGATGGGAGCCCTGGAGATGGGGGCCACTGTCCGCTCTGTCAGTGTGTGTGGGGATGGGAGCCCTGGCGATGGGGGGCGGCTGAGGCTGACACTGCCCCCTCTGTCAGTGGGGATGGGAGCTGTGGAGAGGAGGGGGCTACTGCCCGCTCTGTCAGTGTGTGGGGGGGGGGGATGGGAGCCCTGGAGATGGGGGGCAGCTGAGGCTGACACTGCCTGCTCTGTCAGTGGGGGATGGGAGCCCTGGAGATGTGGGGCTACTGCCCACTCTGTCAGTGGGGCGGGGGATGGGAGCCATGGAGATGGGGGGCCACTGTCCGCTCTGTCAGTGTGTGTGGGGGGGGGGGATGGGAGCCCTGGAGATGGGGGGCGGCGCAGACAGACAGTGCCAACTATGTCAGTGTGTGAGTTGGGGGGATGGGAGCCCTGGAGATGGGGGGCAGCTGAGGCTGACACTGCCTGCTCTGTCAGTGGGGGATGGGAGCCCTGGAGATGGGGGGCGGCTGAGGCTGACACTGCCCGCTCTGTCAGCGGGGGATGGGAGCTGTGGAGAGGAGGGGGCTACTGTCCGCTCTGTCAGTGTGTGTGTGGGGGGGAGGGGGATGGGAGCCCTGGAGATGGGGGGCAGCTGAGGCTGATACTGCCTGCTCTGTCAGTGGGGGATGGGAGCCCTGGAGATGTGGGGCTACTGCCCACTCTGTCAGTGGGGAGGGGGATGGGAGCCATGGAGAGGGAGGGAGGGAGGCTGAGGCTGCCACTGCCCTCTCTGGCAGTGTGTGTTGATAGGAACCATAGAGAAAAGGGGAGAGGGGGTGTCTAGTACTGCAAGATCAGCGAATGGAGGGGAGAAGATGGATGGGGTGCTGGAGGTCCAAGGCTGCTATTGCCTGTCCTGTGAGTGTAGCAGTTGTGGGGGAGCTGTGGGGATGGGGCTGCAGCTGCCCGCTCTGTGAGTGTGTGTGGGGGGGGGGATGGAGCAGCCTGGGGTTGCCACTGCCAGCTGAGTGCTGGGGGCACAGTGCGGTTGGGGGTGAGGGGAGATTCCACCCTGCTGAGCTTTGAATGCAGGGCCAGTGGGGGGCTAGGGCTGCCACTGTCTGCTCTGGGAGTCTAGGGGACTGGGGAGCCATCAGCATGGTGGGGGTAGAGCTGTCACTGCTCACTCTGAATGTGAGGAGACAAGGAGAGTGGGGGGTTGTTACTCCCCTGCAACTGCAGGCTCTGTGAGTGCAGAGAGGTTGGGAGCCATGGGAACTGCAGGGCTGAGGAGTTACCATAGGGTAAGCTCAGTGGATATGGGGAGATTCTGGGGGCCACAGATGCCACCAGAGTTCTGGGTGGCACAGCTGTAGCTGAGTCTGGAAATGCTGATTACGTGGGGGCTGACAAAAATACTAATGGGAGTTGAGAGGAGTACCACTTTTCTTTGAGTCCAGGATCCATTGAGATCAGGGGGCTGAGAGGCCAGGAATATCAACCTCGCTCTAAGTCCAGGAGGATATGGGGAGTGTGGGTATTGTCATGCTCTGAGGTTTTTTTAATCTGAGGACTTTTGGTTACAGGGGAGCCTGAGAACCATGTGTTTTTTGGCTACCTGCAGGGGCTGGACTGAGTCTACCAGTACTCATGAGAGGAAGTGTGAGTCTAGATTTTTGGGGGGCGGGAGAAAATAATGCCAGTGTAACCCATATGTCCCACCAATGCAGGAACTTTACCAGTGCAGCTGTCATACCTGTAAGTTTCACATCTAAATGCTAAGATGAATGGTCCTGTATAAATATTTATGATAGGGTAGACTCCAGGAGACTAGGGAGCATCAGATTGTGGAATAAAAGAGAGGACTGGGTTACCTACAGAAGTTGGGTTGGACCTGTTGTCATTAGTCTGATCCATGTGCACTTGGGGTGGGGAAGATGTATTATTGGGGGACAATGATCTCCTCTCAGATGGACCAGAGTTGCCACTGAGAGAGTTCTGAGAAGTTTGAGAAGCGCTGAGAGTTTGAAAACAGAATTACCTTCCAGGGCTTAGCCTGTATTTTCCACAGCTATTGTGAGATTTGTGAGGCCATGGGATGATATATATGTATGTGATTGGGAGTTGGGGGCACTGTAATTTACCTTCTTATTTAGGCTGCATGAGGGGTGTGAAGCATTTATTGTGATTTGGGAAAAGGGCATATTTTCTTGACAAATGGATGGAGGGGACGGGAGCATAATCTTTGTTACGGAGGCATATGCTGTTGCATGAGGAGTTAGACATTACATCTGTGGTATAATGTCTCATATATTCTCAACCTCACACTGATTTTTTTTCTCTCAAATGTGATTGTCAAAAGCACATCCTATTACTCAACAGATCTCCTCCCTAAGTGTATTTAGACTTGGGTTTGCTTGTCACTGCCTAAAACCTTTCACTGTACAAAACCAATTAATCTCTGGAAGAATAAACTAGATTTTTTTTGTGGTTCTTGCATAATCAACAGAATTGTTAACTAAGTTCCAGTTATAGAGGCTCTGTTGTTGATGTGTTAGCCAGAAACTAACCAGTTTGACCCTTGGATCAGTTTGATTTAGCAGGGTTGGCAGTTGGGGTGTTTGTTTGGAGGAGGGGGTGGAATCTTTGCACTTGTAAATGGAACAGATTTGATCTTCAGTAATTGAGACACAATAAACTGCATACTGTGGTTCTACTCTGAATAAGAGCTGTAAAAATGGCATAATGGGTCCATATTTTCTCAGTTAACAAGCAAAATGATGGCTTTTCTAACTGTGCTGGATTATCTGCCTTGCTTCCATTTGCTATATCACATTAAAAGACATCTATAAATACCACTCAGTACTTTCCTAATGTTACTTTTCTAGGTATGCAATAGTTGTAGATACTGCGATTTCAAATGGGAGGGGAGATGTATTACAAACTGGGATGCATGGTGGTCAGGTCTAGTGGTTGGAGCAGTGGCAATCAGGCCCAGCAGTCGGAGTAGATGTCAGAGGCCAGGAACAGAATCAAGAGTCAGAGCCGGAGTCAGGAACCAAGTAAGGAAGAAGCAGGGTAGGAGTGGACTGGAGCAGGACACAGGAACAGGAGTGATTGCAGCAGTGCGTGTAAGCATTGTGCTGCCACTGGCCTACTGCTGTTGCTGAGCTTAAGAGAACACTTGTGATGACTCTTAGCAAATCAGGAGTCTGATTGTTCAGGGCATTCAGCTGCAGGTCAGCTAGCAGGCCCTGTGTCAGCTGCAGACCCTGGTTTCTGACAAGATGATTCACAAGGCAATCTCTGTGGCAATTTTTTGATTGTTATGATTCAAAGAACAGGAGTACTTGTGGCACCTTAGAGACTAACAAATTTATTTGAGCATAAGCGGATACAGGCTAACACGGCTGCTCCTTTGAAACCTGTTATGATTAATTATGTGTATTACCATAGTGCCTGGGAGATCTTGTCATGGACCAGCACCCCATTGTGCTAGGCCCTCTACGCACACAAAATTAAGAGATGGTCCCTGCAACAAGGAGCTTACAATCTAAGCATAAAACAAGAGACGACAGATGGGGGACTTACATGGAAGTACTGAGACAACAGTGGTGATAGGCAGTACAGCCTGATCAGGTCTTTTGTAGGTATTATAGCAGTGGAGAGTTTTGAGGAAGGATTTGAAGGTAGCTTTGCAATTGTTTATGGGGAATGCCTCTCAAGTATAACGGGCAACATGGGTGAAAGCATGAAGGTGCTTGCTTGAAAATGTAACATATGGGTGATGGAGGCTGTCATCATCTGCTGATTGGAGGCAAGCTTCAACAGCTCAATAGTGAGTGAGATGATAGGGTGGGGATTGACTGTAAAGGAGCTTATTTTTGTGATAATAGAAAAGGGGGAGCCAGTAGAGAGTTTCAAAGAGGGGGGTGACATGGAGAGAGCAATGGGCTAGGAAAATGATCACTGCAGAAGCATTCTGAATGGATATGAGCGGGGAAAGATTGCATTTGTCAGGGCTAGAGAGAGGTGTTGCAGTAATCAAGATGCAAGATGGGACTTTTTATAAGAGTTTGATGGATAAGTAAGGCTATATCTTAAAGATGTTATGCAGAAAGAATTGGCAAGATTTAGACAAAACCTAAACGTGAGGACGAAAGGAGAGGTCAGAATCAAAGATGGCATAGAGGTTGCAGACCTCATGTGCTCCATACTGTGAAAATGTTTGAGAACCCTATAAAAAAACCAAAAAACCCTTTCCATATAAATAGGGCTTCTTAAGTGATAAAACACCCTCAATACAAAAGTACAGTAAATAAAATAAAAATTGGTGTTTATCCAATAAACACTGGAAGAATACTGAAAACAGTTACTTAGTCATGTTGAAGTCACCTTTTTCCCACTGCTATTTGCTAATATAGATGATATCCCTGTTCCCTAGTTTGTATCTAAGGGCTCATCTACAAGAAGCAGTAATGTGGATTGGGAGGGTGTGATTTCTAAAGCACGCTAACGTGTTGCATGTTAATTCGTCCATGTAGACCCTGTTGGTGCTCACTAAAAAGTTCTCTAGTCGGCTATAACGTAGTGTTGTTTGAAGCAGTACTATGTATATATACAAAGAGAGAGGCCCCCAAAACGTTTACATAGATGTTTATATAGAATTCAAAAATAGCTAAAAATACCATCCCCTGGAAAACATAAGCCCCCCCAGATAAATTTAAAAGTTTAAAAAAAATATTGGGCCAATATGACAATGAAATTAACAAAAATATAGAAAAATGACAATGTTACAAGATGTCGCATGCTTCTGAGATTGTGGGGGGGAAAAAGTGTGTGGTTTTATATTATATGTGAAAAATAATGTTCACCTCACCTGGAAGTCCACAGAAATAAAATACACAGTGAATGAAATATGGGTGCCTGTGGTGTGCTGCTTCATTTGCTGTCCCCTCCTAACTAAATTTTCTGTGGCCCAGCTATGTTAGCTCTGCACATGTGTACATCGTGGCCTGCTATTGCTGGGTACTTTTCCCGTTCAGCAAGGGATTTCAGTTTAAATGTACTGTGCATGGGCAGAATGCTTTTTTCTGTGTTGTAACTTAAACTTTAAATGGCTTTAATTTTTCTGTTACACTGTTAAAGAAATAAGTCGGGAGTGACTTAATTGATATCAGTAGAGTTATTGTGGGTTTACTCCAGTGTGACAGAGTAGAATGTGGCCCAAACCCTATGATGTGTGAGCTAGAGTAAGTTGTGTGTGTCAGAGATTGGCTGGTCTTTTTAAGGGATGTTGGGTCCTAGCCTCACCTGTGACAAACTTAACTCATTTCTCCAGGTGAGGGAATGAGTAATACCACATGACAGAAGAGTTGTGTGGATAAACCAGGTCTTGGGGGTAGATGCCAAAGGCCAGAAGACTGAGGGGAGAAGCCTTAGGTCCTCTCCAGTGAGAGAGAAGATTCCAGGAAGCCTTGGGAGTTGCTGCTTAGTAAAGGGCAGGGAGAGATGCTCAGGAAGGGCTATTTAGCTGGGCTAAAATGAAACTTGAGGTGAGAAGACAGACCTCAAGCAGGGTTTTGGAGCGGAGCCCGGAGCTGGAGCGCGGAGCAGTTCCGGAACGGTGGAGCTGCAGGTTTTTGCCTGGAGCTGGAGCGGAGCCGGAGCACAGCTCCAAAGCCCTGCCCTCAAGAAGCAGGGTCTGGGCCCAGTTTGAAACTGAGGTGAAGATACTGTTTGATGCTTGATAAAGACAGTGGTAACCTGGAAGGGATAGGATTCTAGAGAGACATGTGCAGAGGGCCAGGTCGTCAAGACAGGAACAAATTCTGGCTAGAGAGGCTGGCATGTGGAGAACAAGTTGGCTAAAGTAAAGCCCCAGCTGGAAGTTTTATTTTCCTTTTGAACTCTATTAATAAACCAGACACTGAGAAGGGTTATTTTTGGACATGTGAAAGCCTTTGCAAGTACTTGAGGTGCCCAGAAGGGGAAACTGAGGCAGTGGAGAGAGTGAGATCAGGCTGGGTAAGGCGGCATAGTGGCAGTTTAATAAACTAGGGCAATTTTGAGTATTTGTTATTAAAACAAATAGTGGAATGTGGTGTTAAGCCACCTGCTTCAAGTTGTCAGTGGATTATCTGTAGAAGGAGTTGGTTTTCAGTACTCTTTTATCACAGATTCAGCATTGTACACAATGACCAGATGTGTTGCTGGATGCATTTTTACCTTCTTTTGAAGTATGCTCATTGCTGGAGCCAGGATACCAGATGAACAGGAATTTATTAGTTTGATCTAAAGCAGGGGTCTCCAATGCGGTGCTCATGGGCGCCATGGCGTCTAAGTGTGCCTGCGTACTAGCCAGCAGACAAGCATCTGCCAAAATGCCACCGACAAGCTGCGTCATCCAGAGACATCGCCGCCGATTTTCGGTGGTATTTTGGCGGCGATGCCTCTGGATGACGCTGCTTGGCGGCATTTCGGCGGCGATGCCTACTGACGTTGCTGCTTGTCAGCGGAATTTCAGCGGATGCTCGTCCGCCGCCACAGTCCCCCGTGGCTCATCGTCTGGCACCTGCCAGACGAGAAAGGTTGGGGACCACTGATCTAAAGTGATTATTCCCATGTTCTTAAGATTCACTTCTGCAAAAAATGCAAAGACTTGTATTAAAAATGTATGGGAAACAGAGCCTGATAGGCACATCTTAATAAATAGAAGTGAGAAATCCTAAAATTATTAGATCTTAAAAAGTATGGCCACATGTTATATACTCTTGGTGAACTGGACCAAAAAAGATTGCTCTGCTGTTGATGCTCTTAGCTCTGGTCTACACTACAAACTTACATTGGTAACACTATGTTGGTTCACCCTTGAGCGAAGTAGTTATACTGACTTAACCCCCGGTGTAGAAAGTGCTGTATCGATGGGAGGATGATGGGTAGGTGGAGAAACTCTTCTATTGGCATAGGTAAAATCTTCACTAAGCACTACACCAGTGCAGCTGCAGCCTTGTAAGTGTAGATGAGGCCTTACTAAATAAATACACCTCTACCCTGATATAACGCTGCCCTCGGGAGCCAAAAAATCTTACTGCGTTATAGGTGAAACCACATTATATTGAACTAGCTTTGATCCGCTGTAACGCGCAGCCCCCCCCCCCCAAGCAATGCTTTACTGCATTATATCCAAATTTTGTGTTATATAGGGGTAGAGGTGTAGCTTTGTACATCCTTATACCTCCCAGATTTCGTTACTTTCAGGATATCTAATTTCTTACTGGCAGCCAGTAAGAGAGACCATTCTTCCTTCTACTTGACGTTCATCAGTCGCTATGAAATGGAGCAGACTTCTAGTAGCAATGATAATGTAGAGGAGGTCGTATCTATATAAAGCCCAATCTATGGTGTCTTGACCCACCCATGTGTAGGTTCATGACTGACTCCCAGCAGTGTCCCATCACCTGTCACTTTAGCCGTGACTACCACTCTTCCGCTTTATCCATTAGATTTTGACACTTTGAGCTCAGTAAATCATTTGGTAAAGTTACATCTACCTTTCCCTACTTGACATTAACATGTTCCTTATCTGAAGAGTGAATAAAAAATAGCATTGCAAGATTTCATGTTTATCATGTCAATAATTTGCTAGGTCAGATTTGCTCAGGAAACAAGTAAAAAGGTGTTTTTTCTTATAGTCAGGCTCACTAAACTCTGCCTGGGAACTTAAAGCTGAGCAAATGGAGGTTGTGGTTGTTGTCTACTTGTATTACAGTAGCATTTAAAGGCTCCATCGGAGATTAGGGTCCCATTATGCTAGGCATTGTACAAACACATAGTAAGGGAAAGCCATTGTCCTAAAGAGCTTTCATTCCGAATAAACAAGACAAAAGATGAGAGGAAGAAATCTCGTACATCCATTTTATAGATGGGGAAAGCTGGAACACAGAGACTGTTGTTTGAAACAGGAGTAAAAAGTCATTTAAAAAAAAAACAGAACAAACAAACAAACACCAAAAAAACACACACACCCCACACTAAACCAATATTTACATTACCGCCAGTAGTAGCTATGATTCTGAATATACCCAATAAGCATATTTTTCAGTGAGAAAGTGCTAGTTTTATATAGTAACTTTGACAAGACTTGCACTTTAAGATCATTTATGAACATTTATGTAGATAGCATTATTGTAATTATGGATGTGCTTGTTAACAAACATTTTGAAAGGTACATTAAACCTCATACTTTAGTGTTTGATAGTTGACTGTTAGAGATTGGCATGAGACCTATAATGAGAGACAGACTATCCCACACCTGCCTACTGCACGGTTCTTACCCATTCTTTTGAAGCATCTGGTGCTGGCTACTTAGACAGGATGCTGGATGAGATGCACTTTGGATCTGATCTAGTATGGCAATTCCTATCAATATGTGGACCAGTCAGTGTTACCGAGATGTTAATGAAAGAGATTAATAGACATTCTTGCACCATTTTGAAGGGTACTATCCTTTATTTTTTAATTTCATAAGTGAAGCAAGGGGCATGCCGGGTTAATGCTTGTGGGAGAACTCTAGAGGCAAAATACAATAGCTATTGGAAGTGGTGTTGGTGAGTCAGTAGGCGGTAGGTACTGGCATAGTAGTAGGAGGACATTGGGTTGCTATCTTTGGATGTGGTGTTAAACCAAGGTCCTGAGCACTTGGCCAGTAAAATTCTCAGAATGCTTTTCACAAGAAAGAAGTGTTAGCCATGGTGTCCTACAGAAATTGCAGCTTGGGGAATTACTTTCTCCTTACCAAAATTCCCCCTTCAATATGTGTGAAATACATTATTCTTCTCTTCTGACCTAAACTGTTGTGTAGCACTGCATGCTTTTGAGCTATTGCTGTGTCACCCCTCCACCCCCCATGTGCTTTTGCCTGGTGGGTGAAGTGAATGCTGTAGTTCTAGTTTATAAAGCACTAGAGGTTCCGTTTGAACAAAAGGCACTACTGTGAATAAGTAATGTATTTAGTTTTAGCCAGATATGTTGCATTTAGCCCCATGTAAGCTGCTGTTGGGTTAATAAAAGTTTAAATGGTCAGTTTTTTTACTTCTGACAAAAGGAAATTTCCTGTGTACTGAATGTGCTTATATTGTTCATTACAAAACAAAGTCAAAGTTCTTCAGACTAGATTTTTACTAAAATTCCTTTTTGTTTGCAGATGGCCGTACAGATCCAATTTTGGATGATGTAGGTGAAGCCTTCGCACTTATGGGGGTTAACCTGCATGAGCTGGAAGATTACATACACAATATTGAACCTGTCACTTTCCCACATCAAATCCCATCATTTCCTGTCAGCAAGAACAATGTCCTACAGTTTCCCCAGCCTGGAAGCAAAGATGCAGAAGAGAGGAAAGAGTACATTCCTGATTACATGCCACCTATTGTTTCATCTCAAGAAGGTGGGAAATTAAGAATTTTTTTCGTTTTCATTTGTTTATTTACATATTTGTTTACATTTTCTTTATGCTGTCCAAGTTGTGCCACCAATAACAGTGGTTTTGTAAAGCACCCATTAGGGCACTGCTCAAATAATGAAGTACAATCATGATAATATTTAATCATCATACAAAATAAAGAGAGCAGTAGCGTGGCTAAAGTTACATTTCTGTTTTCCACTTTTACTGCACTTTGCATCAGAGGAATTCAGTGTTAAAACACTTTGCATTTCTGTAATATTCTCTATCTGAGGATCTCAGGTCATTAAGTTAATGAATTAAGCCTCACAACATCTCTGTCAGGTGACAAAACTGTTCTTTCTCCCTTCAAGCTAATGTTTAAAAAGCTGTTGCCAATTTAAAAAACTGAAGTAAAAGTAGTTTCAGGTACTACACTTGCATCTGAGTGTCTCTATTAATTTTTATGGTTTTACAGTCACACTTTTCTATTTTTAAATGCCTTCCTTTCCCCGTTGAATGAACGATTCATAAAAATGGTAGAGGAAAGTGAAAATGCCTATACAGAAAGTGCTGTGAAATAGACATTTTTTTCTGTCAGCTACAGTAATCTTGTGTTAATTATAACAATAATTGAAAGGGGGAAAGAGGACGAATTTTTTTTTGTAATCTCTTCAGGTACAAGAATCTCAGATGTTAACCAACAATAGAAGGTTTAAAAAAAAATCACAGGTTAACATAAATTGGCTGTCCTTTAATGACAGTTACAAATAATAACAATATTTTCTAAGTGTATGTAGTGCTGTGGATTAGGAAGAGAAATACTAAATAGAACAAAATGCTTGGTGTGAAGAATGGACAGTACAGTTAACAGACAGAATTCTAATGTGGCATTTACTTCTTTTGTAGTCAATAACGTGGGATATACTGTGTATTATACATAATGGCTTACTGAAGAACTTAGTCTATAAGGCCTGAGACACTAAATGTAGGCAGAAAACCCCTACAACATAAAAATGAACAGAAGATGATTTCCCTTTATTGACAACATGAATAAATCCTGTTGCTCTACTGCCGCAAATGATGTGCAGAATTGTTGTTCTATTACTGATATTTACAATGCCTAGCACAACAGAGTCCTGGTCCATCACTGGGGCTCCTAAGCTCCAGAGTAATACAAATGATAAATAAAATAATTTTATTATTTGGGTAGCAGGTTTATTTTCTGTTGATTTAACAATAATGTGCTACAATTAAACTATGTATCAGAGGTAGGCAATCTATGGCACGGGTGCCGAAGTCGGCACACGAGCTGATTTTCAGTGGCACTCACACTGCCTGGGTCCTGGCCACCAGTCCAGGGGGCTCTGTATTTTAATTTAATTTTAAATGAAGCTTCTTAAACATTTTAAAAGCCTTATTTACTTTACATACAACAATAGTTTAGTTATATATTATAGACTTCGAGAAAGAGACCTTCTAAAAACGTTAACATGTATTACCAGCACACGAAACCTTAAATTAGAGTGAATAAATGAAGACTTGGCACACCACTTCTGAAAGGTTGCCGACCCCTGCTATGTATCATATACTATGCAAAGTGGCTGTAAGGAACAGTTTTCTGAAATCAGAAGAATGCCCTAAAAATGTATTTTTCAGGTCTGCAGCCTTCACATTTACTTTAATTTCCTCAAAGCCAGACATTTTTAGCAATTATTTACACACACACAAAATATTTTAATATTTCTTGACTTAATGTGACCAAAAGTAAAATTTAAATAGTAGCAAGAAATATTTTTCAAGGCTTAAAGGGATTAAAATCTCTTCATTGGGAGGCCTGATAAGAGATTTGCTTTTTAAAACATTTTTTAAAAAGAACTCTTCAAAGAGAGCTGAAAAATACAAAGCAAGAGGTAACCATAGCATAGCTGAAAAATAATTGTAAGGACATCCCATAGAATTATGTCAAGATCTTCAAAAGTGAATAGTGATTTTGTGTACTTCAATTTGTGGTTCAATTTGAGACACAGTAAAGGTGCCTGATTTTTCAGATGGTTCTTCACATCTACTGTTAAAATCAAGCTACTTTAATGTGTCTCACACTACGCACCCAGAATCACTCGCCACTTTTGTAAATGTTGGTTTTAAAATGTAGTAGAGAGATCAAGTCCAAGAGAGAACTCAATATAGCTGTAGCGGAATATCAATATATAGGAAAAGACGTGATGAATATTACAAATTCAGTATGGCATTATAGCTAAATATTTATATGGCGGCAATTGTGCTTTTCTTTGTAAGTAATTTCTACATTTTTTTTTTCTCTCGCAAGTTAGATCCAGGAGTTAGAGTAGAGCAGTCCTTATAAATATTGTAGGAATCCTTTTAACACCTGAAGCAAGAAGATACTATTTCTCGAGTTGGACAGGAACCAGGAAAACTTCTAATGCCCAAGGCTAGTGTATCAGAGGGACCACAAGCACAGGTTTTTTTTAAGTCAATAAAGGAATTGATACAAATTTAAACAAGTATTACGTTGAAAATAACTCTTGTTATAATTGCTGTACCATACTTAAATATAGTTTAGGGCATTTTCCTAATACAGTAAATTTGAAATTTTGAATTCAGTGGGATTACATATGTGTGTTTAAAAAAAAAAATAAGTTCATAACTGTTTTCAGATCAATATTTTTGGGGTACATGAAATGGATCAGGAGGATCAGTTCTCATCATCTGTCACTAGTTTATTAGCAAATAAAATGTGGAGGTAATTTCCTCTCTGAAATGTTATGGAACTATCCCTCATTCTCTTAAGAATCACATCATATAGCAGTTGACTACATTGTCAGCTGACTTTACGGAAGTGTAAAACTTCTGACTGTGTTGACAGTTACATTTAATAGTTCAATGTGTTGAGTGATTTCATGCAGCGACAGAGATATAGCTGCATGCAATGATGAAGTGAGGCAATGTGCATGAATCATATGAAACTTGAATATTACTAATTTTAAGGCAGTATTTGAAAACTGTACGGTTACATTTAGTTTTATATTAAGGCCTAAGGCTGAGCTCATTCAGGTTTTGATTAAATTATTTTTATGGATATTCAGAAATTAACAATACCACTAAATATTATGTCATTGTAATTAGTCACTTCTGTCATAATACAAGTTTAAATTTTTCACATTCATTTTTAGAGAACATTTGCATCAAAAACTGTGTTTAAATATGCACCATGACCAGTAGGTGTTGCTAGCCCACTTCTTAAAACTCAAGTTGCAATTGTTTTCTGTGCCTGCAAATAACATATTGCCACTTTCTTTAGAATCAGTGGTGTGACATACAAGATATTCGGTCTGTTCAGATAGTTTGCCTGATTACTTAACTGTTTTGTCAATCTTATTACCAAAAGTCATTAAGACAAATTTTTATTCTGTTCTGTTCACATATGCCTCACTCATTAGAAATGCTGGAATTTGAACATGCACTCTTTACGACTGAGCTTAATAGTAATGTGCCGAGCAGTGAAAAGGCACCCAGATTTTCATGACCTGTCTCTGCCATTTAGCGTTAGCTGTGAGGTTAGTACTTTGGGCCAAATTCTCCTCTAAGTGTTTTAACTGAAAGCAGAATGTGGCTCCTTGTATTAAATCTAGAGTACTATGTTTCATTAACTTTGACTAGAAGACTTGGCATATGTGTCAAGTGTATAAATAATATGGATCGATGTACAAATACACATTTCTATAATACAATCTGATTCATCATTACCATGTTTGATGTTGGAGTTTTAGTGGTGTTTTTTACAACTAAAACTTCAGGGAAAATTTTATGCCAGTCTCATGATGTTCACTTTCTGCCTATTTTTAGTTATTCCCTCTTTTGTTTTTACAGAGTTGTTTTAGTGCTGTTGTCACTGTAATGTCATGGTGAACTTGTAAAATAGATTATTTATTTTTTTTGAGAAAAAAAATAAATTGGTTGCAAAACATGATGGTCATGCTTTATTTCTCATGCTTTAATGTAGAAGAACACAAACTTTTGCAATAATATCAACCAGTTTCTATGAAGTTGGTGTTTCAGTTAAAGTAATAAAGCGAAATTAGGCACTTAAAAATATCTAGATACTTAACCAAAGGGAATAATAATAATAAATTAGTATTTGTATTGTGGTAGCACCTATAAGCCAGACCCCATTTGTATTAGACACTACAGTGTAGTTCCCCAAAATTATAAAAAGTTTACCTGTCCCAAAGACTGATTCTACATGTGCCATAGTAACCCTGCTTCTTAGCCACTTATAACCCAATTCTAAATTAATATGATTGATACACAATATGTATTTTTTTAAAAACTATGACTCTGTATTGTGTCATCTCCTCTTCCCTCCATTCCCCTTTTCCCCCTCAGATTTTTTAAGGCACACACACGTATATAGTATATTCTTAGGTATGCATCAGTTTTTAACATTCTACTATGTTTGCATCAGCTCTAGTTTTTCGGGACATCTTGTTAGTTCTTTAATGATCACGCAGCCTTAATGGTGACCAGTTCATTTGTTGCTTTCTGGAAGCCTGATTGTGCCTGGTTGCTCCAGAGTGGCATGAGGGGAGGATACAGGAAGTTCTGTCCACCGGGCACAATTGCAGCCTCAGTGCTTCTTCGTGGTTCCCCTGGAGAGAGAGAGAGAGAGAGAGACAGACCGCTTTAGCTCTTGCTTTGGAATGTTTCTCTGTCTCTGCATCTTGTTCCTCAAACCCTGCCATTAGAGGTTATTTTAAAACAAATGTAAATTGTAGTGGGGGTTAAGTTTGGGGGCCTTTCAGCCTTGATAGTGCATATTTAAGAGCTAGCTTCATTTTTCTAATCATTGATCCAGGACCAGTTCTGGACACAATTTACTTGTCCTGATTTATTTGTAACTTTGTCTGACATGTCTTGCCTTGGCAGGTCAGAGCTTAAAAATGTCATTCTGATTACAGTCTTGCTTTTCTCCTGCTTTAATGCTGATGTGATATTAGACCCTAATAACCACCAGAAACCTGTGCTTATTACACCTGAAAGCATGGAAACCCAGCTGTCAAATTACATAACTTATTAAACTATCTCTCTTTGTTTGTAAGATATTAGGTGCTAAAAATCACATTGGAATTGAAGAGAGGTATGGAAAAGCAAAGTGGAAATCAAAATAATATGATTTTCAGGTCTGATGATATCATAGGCCGACTAGTGCTAGAAGTGTAATTATATAAAGCATTAAGCTTCGCAATGGTATAAAGCATTAGTGTCTAGCTCCAGTGATTTGATATATCAGATTTTGAAACTGTCACTGGCCTCTCAGTCTAGCAGTGCTTTTTTTGGCTCTTTTCCAGAACTGAATATAGCAAGTCTTGGATCTCAAACCACTGTAATTTCAATCCCTGGTTTCCTCAAGGGTTAAATAAAGCCAATGACTTTTTAAACAGTGTGTGGTGGGATTTACAGATGCTTAAAAAGGAATATCTGGATATTGACGTTGCCATTTGATAAACTGAGTTTTTCTGTCATTGTTCTTACTTCGTTTGCAGCCTTTCTACTCTCTTCCACCCCCTCCCATTTAATTGTATGGTGTATAGCTTTATTATATACCCCCACAGTAAACTGCACTGGTGGTTTAAAAGCAGCAATGACATTTTTCAGCCTAGTATACTAGGCTATGCAAAACACCACCACATATCAGCAGACAGGTACTGTGTAATCAACCAATTTGAAGTATAAACCATTGGTAGAGGATCAACTTTGGAACACTTTGCTCCTGGCTACTAGCCATGCCTGGTTGCTGAGTATTGCAAGCTCTGTGTCAAGTTGCTTTAGCAGTCCATGCACTCTAAGTGTCAGACACTGATTGCTTTTGTGCGAACGAGTCTCCATGTATGCATCAGTCTAGCAAGGAAGAAGCAACAGGAGAAACAGACAAAATGAGAAAGGCAGCCAAGCTTAAGAAGCAGACAGAGGAAAGCCATTGGGAAAGAGCCAGTAGGAGAGGCAGGTTCAAAGGAAAAGGAGAATATGAGATGGCAACAAAAAAGTACAGAAAATGTGTGGTTTAATTCTTACCATTAGACAACCATAAAAATAACTCCTGTCTGGAATAATAAAGTTGTCTTCATAATTATAACTATATATCTTCATCTTTCCTTAAGAAACAGTTTCATAATCCAAAACATGGTTCCAATGGAAATAATGCAAGAAAAAACAGAGAGATTAAAAAAAAACCAGACGTAGACTGAGGCCAAATAGACTTTCATCTAAGGATCTTCATTTTGTGAGCATCACAGGCAAAAATTCAGTTTAGTGGGCACTGCAGGAAAACTTCATCCATAGCACAAACCCAATCACACAGCTGGGCTGTGAAGACTTGGAGGTCGGGGGGTTTCAAAGGCACACCTAGCAGTTAAGGTAAGTGGGAGTTAGGTGCCTAACTGTATTTTGTACCTTTGAAAATCTCTCTCTGCCTCTGAAGGGAAGTTTGTAATGAGGATTTTGGGAATCAAACTTGAGGTGTGTTTGCAAGGGCAATGTAGGCTCTTTGAATGGCATAGATAGATTTGAAAAAGTCTTCATCTATACTTGTGATTTTTCAGAAATGTTGTTCATGTTCTTTTCCTCGGCAAATCTAGGTAAAACCGAAGTACAATATCAGAAAATACTTAGGATGATAGAGAAACCAACTTCAAATCAGTTTTAAAAAAACTTAATTAAAACTAGTTTCAGGTTCTTCACTGCCTCTGAATATTCCTGCCAACTTCTGTGTTATAAAAATGGATTTATTAATTTAAAAAAATGTTGCCTCTATTATGAAAGACCTGTGCAAACAAAAGAGAACACTATCTCTGCAGAATAAACCATGAAACTTGCATATACAAAAATTGCTGTCCTGTCCAAAGTAAAGTGAAAAATAGAGAAAATACTTCTAATTTTTTCCGTTATAGTAGTCTTGTGTTACTTGTAATAATAGTAAGTAAACAGTTTTCAAACAGAAATGTGTTTTTTTAAAGTTAACTATGCCCCTTTAAAGCTTCAGTATGGAGATGAAATTTTATTCTCAAAGAATTTGTTTTTTCCAGACCTATTTCAATAACTTGCAACTTGTTAACATTTCTTGAGGATTCAAAATTAAAATTGCGTACTGTAAAAGTAATGATTCACATGTCATGCCATCTTACAGTGAGTTAATTGACATTGAATTGGAATGAAAGTCTTAAATTGTTTCAATGCATTGTAATGTGCAAATTGCAATTTTGGCTATAATGAAATTATTCTTCGGGGAGAAAATAAGACTTTACGATAAAAGGCTCCCATTGTCGTGGATACTTTAAACACAGAACACTGTCATTATTTTAATTTCCTAGTGGTTGTTTTTCAGTAAAACTTTTGTCACTTGCCTTGACTTGTCATGGGGTATCAGTTTTTCCTTTTGCTGACAATATCCGACTTTGTTTAGAACCCCCAATGCGTTCTACACCGTGTACTGCTGCTATACTTGAGGATTTTATTTCATCTGGAGCATCAGACACCTTTGTGGCTTAGAAAGCATAAGTTTCAAATTAGGTTATTGTCTGGTAGTTGTATGTTACTGGTCTCAAGCTTCTCAGGCTTTTTTTTCCTCATCCTGCACAGAATATTTTTGGTGACTCCAGGGGGGGAAAATGGAAAATCTAGCCACAGTTTAAAACAGGATAAATGAAAGGTGCAGTTAACCTATTTTAAGGGCTGACCTTGTAATTTCATTATATTTCAGAGTCATTGCAGCATGCTGGACCTTTTCCTTTTCACTCCTAATGCTCTCAATTTTCTCCCTGGGGACCTCCCAAAATATTTAATTCTGATGCTTCAGCCAGTGGGGTAAAAGGTCAGGAATTGCTGCTAAACTACAGATTTATAGCCACTGTGAGAAAAATGTCTCTTCTTTGTTAAATAATTACTCCGTGTACCTCTTTGTAGCCGGGTTGTTTCTGAACAGAAATTGGCAGATTTTATTCTTTTTCAGGATGTGTGTGTTAATGTAATGCTAAAAGACTTCAGCATTATCATGATCTTTTTAAAAACTGTCCACATGACACAAGTCTTACTCTGGATCTACTAATAAAATAATTGTTTTCCATACTCATGCCAATGCACAAATTTACTCTTTTTTTACATGCTGAAGGATTACTCTCTTTTTGTGGGGTGGAGATCAGCATCATATAAATATACCTGATTTTGAGAAGTCTGGGGCTAGGATTCCCTTGTTACATGAAACATCTTCATGTTGCTGCAGCAATGGCTGTGCTATTTGCATGGGAACTCTTAACAACTAGCTGGAGTGGACAGACTTTTGGTAGGCTTAGGTGTTCATATCATCATGTTGTCCATTCTTGATCTATATCAAAACCACAGATTCCACTGTTGCTAACATCAGTGGTGAATTCTAGGCCCCATTTTTTCCAGCGTAGACAAGGCTAAAGCGATTAAATGACTTGTCACATGCCTCTACAAGCAAATCAGTGGCAAATCCTGACTCCCAGTATTTTAATCTCTGACCTAAAGAAGTCCTGTTTTAGACATTTGAGCTCTTTGCCTCTTGCCACACACAGCTAAGGTGTGTGTAATAGCATTGTAATTTGCTAGTTTGGCTATAATTTCAGTGTCCTCTCCATGTCTTCACTTTGAGTAACCTCAACCTTCCAGTTTTCATCTTTGTGCAAATAAAGAGAATCTTAGTGTGTTGGATAAATCAGAATGGATTAACTAAATTTAATGCATAGACAGTTTCTCCTTAATCATCTCAATGCATTATGAGAAAGGTGTTGTAGATTCAGCTGGAATAATAGGGAATTTTCAGATTAATAGGCCGAGGGAGACATGACCCCATTTCAGATAACAGGAGATTTTGGATGACTGAAGTTCACATCAAAGTTTATAATTCAGTATTGTTTCTGAATGGTTCATTTTTGTAGTTTATGCTATTAGGCACGCTTATAGGTTTCTGATACCTGAAACTAAATATCTGAATTGGTTTGTTTCCTATGGATGAGATGTTTTATAGCTGAGACTGTTGCTTGATTTCATGGGTACACATTTATATCTATATTTTGATTAAAGGCTCAAATAATTTGACTTTTCAATAGCTATAGCGTACCTACAGACATACCACTTTGCAATGTGATATCAGACCTAAGCAACTTGGGCATGGTTGGTACTTAGATCAAGACTCAGGGCTGGTCTACACTACCCGCCGGATCGGCAGGCAGCGATTGATCCAGCGGGGATCGATTTATCATGTCTAGTATAGATGTGATAAATCGACTGTTGAGCACTGTCCCGTCAACTCTGGTACTCCACCAGAATGAGGAGCGCAAGCGGAGTCGACAGGAGAGCATCAGCTGTCAATTTACCGCAGTGAAGACACTGTTATTCACGTAGCTGAAGTTGTGTATCTTAGATCGACCCTGCGCGGTAGTGTAGACAAGACCTGAAAAACATAGGGCCTCCAGTTGGTGCAGCAGTAATTTACATAACTTTCTCTTATAATCAAACTGATATCTGGTTTTAGGTGAATACACTATGAAGTATCATTTTGTATGAAAAGGTAAGCCAGGGTTTGGCCACTTTGTTTTTAATGGTTCTATGGCAGCTAATGTGAGAGACTTTGTAGCTCCACTGCCCTGGGCAAATTACAGCTTGTTACATGCTACATAACTTCCATTTTCCTTGGCAAACATTTTTGCTCTTTCCTTCTTAAATACACTGATGGTAAATGGCTGCTGCTTTTCCATTCTAGAGGGAAACATATTTCAATAGCAGATGGATCAGTATCTATATATTCATATCATGGGGATGAAAGGTGCTGTTCTTCAAATATTATAAAAGTATTTGTAGCTGTGGGGATGGCACTGCTTTTTTGTGGCTGAGAAGTCTTATTTAATGGAATTGCCACATAATCCATTTATCCCATTCAGAATCATGAATAATTGTAGTTCTTCTTATCTTTTATGTATTTTATGGACATTCACAGTAGCAAATGAACTTTGCCTTTTGCTATTTAAGGTATGCACATCAGTGTTCCTGTATCTATTTTATCTTAAAATGTGTGTACATTTTTTCAATTTTTTTTTTACATATTCATATGCTCCTGGCATATTTAAACATTAACACTTTTTACTTGTGTGTGTGAAACACTGATTATGTCTGACAGACACAATTGGGAATAGCATAGAGGAAATAATAGTTCTTGACCAATCAGTAAAACTCAGGAAGTCCCAGTGCCATAGGAAGGGAGAGAAACTCACTTTTCATTTCCTCTTGAGTCCAGTGTGTTCAGATTAACTTTAAAGGGGAGTGAGATGCAGCTCTGAGGGTTTGGTCTCCAGTAGAATGTTACCTATGTATGGAGCCCATCTCAGCAGGCATCTAGTGACCAGCCAAAAAAGCTCTCATAGCTAAGTTGCTGGGGTATCCTATTGCAAATTGAATATGAAACAAGGATTCACTTGGTTTTGCATGAGAAACTTTAAAGCATTCATTAAAGAGGCTTTATTTCTGTTTCAAATACTTTAAAGCCACAGACCTATTGAAGGTGATTTTTGTCTAGTTTGACTTGTTTCTTGTATTTTGAGAGAATTTACAGATTTGAGAACTGGTAAAAATCCATAGTTGTCATACTACTACTTAGTGCTTTACATGTTCAGAGCACTACAGTACACAATCACAATGCTTATTCAAATTACTTTGCTTGCCCTTTTCTCTCTTTTGTATGTGTATATATGTATATATTTATAGTAGTATATAACAGGTTAAAAGTGTAGTTTTATAAGAAGATTTAAATATGAATCTGTATGGGAGCACCTGTTAGTCTATTTAATGCACTTGTACTGGGATTTTCAAAGGAGCCTAAGGGAGTAAGGCACTTACCTCCTACTGAAATTCATTAGGATTAGGGCATCTAACTCCTTTTGGCTCCTTTGAAAATTGCAGCCTTAATATTTTTAAGAGCCCTCCACACAGTTATGTTAAATTTCATTGAAGCTATGGCAAGCTGACAAATGAAGGCATTTCAAATTTAAAGTTTAAATTCTGTCGCTTCTTGCTACCATGAAATTCTTAACGTGCTTAGCTGTACCTAGAAATTGCAGCCTGTGTGGTAGATAACATGGTTCGTGCTGACCCCAAACACAGACAATACTTAAGCACAATGGGTTGATCCTCTTGCCCATCAGTTGAAATGTAGATGATTCCTGGGAAAAATTAAACTACAGGTGTGTACAAACTAAAGTTTTGAAGAGACGCCCGTAATGTTTTACTTTGCAGTTCAGAGCCCTCTCCTTGTCAAATTACATTCTTTTACTGATTTGTTTCTGCCAAATATTTAAGACCTACTGTGATTCAGGATGAACCCCTGTATTTCTCCAAAAACTCAGGGGAATCCTACTTTTTCTCCTATTTAAAGAGACACCCCTCCAGAGACATCCACACCAACCCCCTTCCCCCCCCCAAAAGCATGAGTAGAACACTAAGCAGGTAACTTTTCTTAAAGGGACATTAAAATAGCGCATAGATGAACTAATGCCCTCCCTTGCCGTGTGCATTAATCACTATATTTATTTATTGGTGGTGTGGGAGGGGGAAGAAAATGGGCAAGAGTTCCTGACATAAAACAGTCAGTACTTAATAAAACTTGAATTTGTGTGAGGAAAAGCTCAGTTAATATATTATAACTGAACAGAGTACTTGGCTATCCTAACAGCTCAGTCACCTAAAAACTGGTTGGCACCACTCTGTTAAAAAAAAAAACAAACAAAAAAAACAACTAGGCCTGTCAATTAATCGCAGTTTTAAATGCATTGTTAAACAATAGAATATCAATTGAAATTTATTAAATATTTTGGATGTTTTTCTACATTTTCATAGATATTGCATTCTGTGTTGTAATTGAAATCAAAGTTTATATTATTTTTATTACAAATATTTGCTCTGTAAAAATAAGCGAAAGAAATTGCATTTTTCAATTCACCTCGTACAAGTACTGTCCTGTAATCTTTGTTGTGAAAGTGCAATTTACAAATGTTGAGATTTTTTTTTGTTATATAACTGTACTCAAAAACAAAACAATGTAAAACTTCAGAGCCTACAAGTCCACTTGGTCCTACTTCTTGTTCAGCCAATTGCTAAAGACAAACAAGTTTGTTTACATTTACAGGAGATAATGCTGCCCTCTTCTTATTTATAATGTCACCAGAAAGTGAGAACAGGCATTTGCATGGCTCTTTTGTAGCCGGCATTGCAAGATATTTATGTGCCAGATACGCTAAACATTCATATGCCCCTTCATGCTTTGGCCATCATTCCAGAGGACATGCTTCCATGCTGATGACACTCATTTAAAAAAAAATGTGTTAATTAAATTTGTGAACCAACTCCTTGGGGGAGAATTGTACATCCCCTGCTCTGTTTTACTGCTTTCTGCCATATATTTCATGTTATAGCAGTCTCGGATGATGACCAACCACATGTTGTTCATTTTAAGAACACTTTCACTGCAGATTTCACAAAACACAAAGAAAGTACCATTGTGAGATTTCTAAAGATAGCTACAGCACTCGACTCAGGGTTTAAGAATCTGAAGTCCCATCCAAAATCTGAGAGGGACGAGGTGAGGAGCATGCTTTCAGAAGTCTTAAAAGAGCAATACTCTGGTGCGGAAACTACAGAACCCAAACCACCTAAAAAGAAACTCAACCTTCTGCTGGTGCCATCTGACTCAGATAATGAAAATGAATATGCGTCAGTCCACACTGTGTTGGATTTTTATCGAGCATGAAGGGACATATGAATCTTTAGTGCATCTGGCATGTAAATATCATGCGATTCCAGCTACAACAGTGCCATGAGAACGCCTGTTCTCACTGTCAGGCAACATTGTAAACAAGAACCGGGCAGTATTATCTCCTGCAAATGTAAACAAACTTGTTTGTCTGAGCAATTGGCTTAACAAGAAGTAGGACTGAGTGGACTTGCAGGCTCTAAAAGTTTACATTTTATTTTTGAATGCAGTTTTTTTTTCATCATTCTACATTTGTAAGTTCAACTTTCATGATAAAGAGATTGCACTACAGTACGTATATTAGGTGAATTGAAAAATACTATTTCTGTTTTTTTTACAGTGCAAATACTTGTAATAAAAAATAAATATAAAGAGAGCACTGTACACTTTGTATTCTGTGTTGTAATTGAAATCAGTATATTTGAAAATGTAGAAAACATCAAAAATTTAAATGGTATTCTATTATTGTTTTTTAAACGTGCGATTAATCACCATTTTTTTAATTGCTTGACAGCCCTAAACAAAACAATTAAAATGCCTCCATTGTGTAGTGTAAAAAGAATGTAAAAAGAAATTTGGCATAAACCTTCCTACTCTATTAAATTTAAACCAAACTTCTGATCAGTGCAAATAAACTTTTAACTGCAGTATTTTATCAGTTTAGCCTTTATCTATATGCTCCCGTGCTCTGTAGCTGTGCCACCTTCGGCCAAGATCTTGTCAGATTATGAGCTAAGCAGGATAAGACAGGGCAATTCTTGTACACAAGACATGCAGGGAAGAATTCCAGTGCTGCAGGAGGTAGTGTTGATTAGTGGGTAGTACTCTTCTCTGTGAGAAGCAAGGTGTGCTGTTGACTGACTGTTTTAAACAAAACGAAAACCTTAAGTTCTTACCTCTTGTGGTTACTAAAGGCGCCGTGACACATTTTTCAGGAGTAATGTGTTAAACTGGAATTTATCCAGGAAGATTAAGTAAAGAATTCGGCCTGCTAAAATATCCCTACCAGTTTCAAATTCATAGAGTATTTTTTAAAGCTATCCAGTGTTATTGTGTGCTGTTAAACAGTCGCTGCATCCTCCTACTGAGGTGGCTGCATTTCAGCAGTGACTGAAGTGATTCTTAGTTGGGGGCCATGTTCTGCCCATCGAATGTGTGCAACAGGCCTTTTGACTTGAAGCGAATAATGCACGTGTCTCCCAAGGTAGCATTTGTCCTGTATTTATAAAGCATTTGGGATAAAAATAGCTATATAAATGGAAGATTCTGTTGTATGCTCTCTTGAGTGAGGACATAGCTCAGGCAGAGGATTCGAACCCACAGGCAAGTCACATATTTGAGAACAAGAGAACTGTACCTGATACCCAGATGCTGCTAATGTTCTGAAAAGAGAACTGCAAATAAACAACATAAATGTTGATTCTTTTACCTAAACACAGCTTTGTTCTTTCACTAACGTACATCCAAAGGTTATTTTCTGGCACTGTGCAGATACCAGTTCCCATACAGTATTTTTATCAGTGTATTCATATGAAGTGCTCAAATGTCTTGATGATGAGTGCAGTACAAATTCTAAGGTAGATGCATACATATTTATAGAGTAGTCTGGCATGCGAGAAGGAGGTGTGGTGTGGGAAGACCTGGAAGGTGATGCCAGGAGAGGATTATGTGTGATCAAAGGGATACACATTGAGGTTGAATAACTTACAGTATCAACTTTGTAAAATTGAATTTAGATCTATAGTCCCCAGTAAAATGTTAGCATTTGGTCTAGTTTTGCAATGCAATGATACCCATTTGCTTTTATACTGAGAAGTCATAATATGTGGTAGCTACTGGGCTTATCTAAATGGAAAACCTCTTCCAGCTTGAGGACAATTTAGCAACTTTCTTATTATATCAAAAAAAGCACATTATACATGACACATATACAAAAACTCAAAGGGCCATGTATTCTGCTAAAACTTTTGGAGTTACCCAGCATGTACACTAATCTCCTGAGTGTTCATTGCTCTAAGCTTTCATCCAGAGGAAAGGAAGTCAGGACTGGAAGACTTCTGTATTCTGCCATCCCACCTGGAAAAAACTGGTTTCTTTTTTCTTCTTTCAAAGCAATCAGCCTAGAAGTACTTGTGTATCATTCTAATCTATACATTTTTTTCAACCTTCCAGAATCTCTCGCTTCCTGACTACATGGAAAATAAATGAATGCTTTTTCGTTTCTCAGTGTTAAAGAACTGAAGAGGTTTCTGCTATAGTCTAATTTATTAGCAGACATATTCTGAATGTGATGCATCTTTGCTCCAAGCTACCTTTAATTTTGTTTAAAGAAGTAAAATACATTGGACACAGAAGAAGTGGGTTTTTTACCCACGAAATCTTATGCCCAAAATAATCTGTTAGTCTTTAAGGTGCCACCGGACTCCTTGTTGTTTTTATTGGACACATTAAAATGGTGAGGACACTTTAACCATCAGAAATACTTATACTGTAGTACAGTAATACTGTGGTGCACTGAATGATTTTCTGCTTCCCCTTCCATGTTGGCCATTCCAGTATCTAGCAAAGGAAATTTGGGCTAGTTTTGATCACCAAACATTGTGACTCACAAAACAGTGAAATTAATACAGTTTGCAGCTCATACCTTACAGACATTCGATCCCAAATGTAATATATTTACATCCTAATGGATGGAAAATTATAAATACACTATTCATAAAGGTTTACTCTAGAGTTTTTTCAGTGTTCTACTATTCCAGAGCACATTAGAATAATTTCATGGTTATCCTTTTCTTGTCAAGGATTTAAATTTCCTTAATCTTCTAGATCTTCTTTGACTTGAATTGCTATACAACAAAGTACCTTTGCTGTGTTTATGCTGCATCATGGTTGAAATTTGAATGCCATAAAATTTAAGAAATTTAGGGTTGTTTCTCACAAACTTTTACTCAGTTTTTTGTGGGTATGCATTATTTATAGTAGGGTCTCTCTTCCTATGTTGTAAGATTATACAGCTAAGTAATCTAATACTATTTGGTAAACAGTATATTAGAAAAGAACTTCACTTTCTCTGTAATCTTAGACGCATGTAGCATTTTGTATTGCTTCATGTTCGGTGAAAAGAAATGCATATGCATGAATGGGAAGAATTAAGATTAAGGTGAGCATCTTACCTAAATGTTATAACTTTATTGCTACTCAGTCTCAATGCTTCATTAATATGGTGGTTTATTTAAAAAAATAAAACGTATTTAATAAAAATATGCTTATTTCAATGTTAGTGTTATATAGCTAAACAGGTTTTCTTCATTCCACAAAATTTCACCTTTGGTTTGAGGACAACCATGATGTATCTCCAAAGGTAATGGCTTCTTATCCCCCAAGCTAATGTGTTTAGAATGGAAGTGCCATTGTGACAATAACGATAAGAAAAACACCCAGTCCACAGGTGCATGACATTTCAGACTGCTCCGCGCAGTGAAGATCACAAGTAACTGCAGTGATGTTACTTCTCTTGGAAGTATTAGTAGTTGGCAATGACTGGCAGCAATTTCTGTTAAGAAATAGGAAACTTCTCTATTTCTTTTATGAGGAATGAAGACAGAGTTTGAAACAGTGTATGAAATCGCTGTCACAAATATGACCAAGGAGTCGAGCCGCTTTTCCCCAGTGGGGTCCAGGTCCTGAGACATTAAAGAATGGCCACTGTGTTACTAGTTGCTGTTGCTCTTACTAATGTTCTAGGGGAGGAAAAAAAAACAATCAAGGGAAGGATTATCCTTGTTAGCGATGAATCTGTTCTGCCATTAAATTGAACGAGAACATCTGTAACCAAAAGCAGCAGGGCTGCTTGTGCTAAAGGCTGTTTCTGTCAATAATGAGGCCTGTGAATGACTATTTTTTCCACAGAAAATAAGTGTTCCACAGATTCCTTTTTTGTGCCCTCTAGATCAGCGTTTCTCAAAAGTGGACACTGTGGCCGCATGTGGCCACCATGGATTTTTCTTGCGGCCACAGCCTCCTGGGCAGTGATTTGGGGGCGGAGGCGCAAAGCAGTTGCCCCCTCCCCGAGGGCCTCCAGCAGTGGTTGGGCCCTGCCCACCTCTGGAGACACACAAGCTGGAGGAACAGACAGCCAGTGAGTTCACCACCTTCCCACTGCTGGTGGGGTCAGGCTCCAGCCCTGGGGGGGTGGGTGGCAGACTCCAGCCACAGACTTCAGACTCTGTTCCCCAGCTGTATGGTGGCAGGCTCTGGCCCTAAGGTCACCACCCCCCCGGTCCTCACTGCCTCTCCCAGTGCTCCTGCTGCCTCCATATCCACCTCCCCATCCAGGGCTTAATTTGTCCCCAGGCTTGCCAGGGCTGAGTAAGACTGCTGTGGTGCTGTGATATTTATATGTTTGTTAATATCACTTTTCACAGCAGACTTAGTAATTAAGAAGTCTTTAAAAAAGGCACCCAAAAGAGCAAAAGACATAACAAGAAACAAGATAAGAATATGCAAAGCACCTTATTTGTGTTTCTGTTCTTTATAGGGTCCGTAAAAAATAGAGACAACTGTACATTATTTTTATTAGTCTGCAAAAAAAATCCTACATAAATAAATAACAATGATTTGGACCATGTGTATGTGCATATTTATTTGCTTTTCCTAAAGTTAATTAAGTATTTTAGGAAAAATTGTCAGTGGCCACCAGCAAGAGTTGGTAGCCGCACTCTGAGTCCACCAAAAAATTTTTGTTCTGAGAACCCCTGCCAGATGCCCTAACTAAGTAGGTATCTGGCTCTGCTGTACTTAGTTTTTGAGACCAGATGAAATTAAGTATATTCACACTAACACAGCCATGGTCTTCAAGAATCAAAATGATACTTTTTCAGTTGCAACTTTTTGAGAATCACATAACATACTCATCTCAAGTTGCACTTTTACACATGCTACATCACTGGTTTTGCATCGCTGGCTTTTACCTGTTTTACAAACCACTGCAACAGGGGACAAGTTGAAAAACTGATGGTCACTGCTGAGCAGTGAGGAGGAGAGAGTTTCAAACTCTTGAAAGTGTATAACATGTTCTGTACATTAGCTAAAAAAAAATCTCCAGATCTGAAAGATTCAGATCCAAACCATTTCACTTTCCTCAATTACAATATATAGCAAAGATTCGCAGCAACACACTTCAGTGCAAGCCTTAAGCTAAGGGAAGTTACAGCTTATGAATGTTGAGCATGCAGTTTCAAGCATCTACAATTTTCTTTGTTTTTAAACACGATTCTTTCAAACACCACAAAGGCATCAGTTCACATTCACAACTATATGCAAGGCAATTTTGATGTTTTAAAACAGTTTTGGTTTAGCAAAATGCAATTAAAAGCATCAGAGGCATGTGGGGGGAAATATTATGCCCATTTAACTTGAATGGCTGAATTTTTATGCCAGTTCTTTCACGCACAAATTGCACTTCTGGGCAGAGGCAAGTCACACGAAATTTTAGCTCCAAAAGGTAAGCTTTTTTTTTTTCCTGAGAAAGTTATAAACATCTAAAGATAGAGGTCTAAAATAGAAGTAGCATCTCAGCCTTAACTGTAGTGTCAGCACCACATTGCTAACAGTTTGGAGAGAAAGTAGGTAAAGTCGTAGGTGGTAAGGTAGTATTGTCTCCATCTTTTCTTAAAACATTGCTTCACTTTGAATGCAAAAATAAGCATATATATTTCTACCTCCCTAATAGATGAACACTGAACCACGTTAACTTTGACAGTTTCTCTGATGGAAAATTCCCTGTAACTTCAAATTATAAAATCTCAGAAGTTAGTTACAATAGGACAGTTGGGTCATCTAGTCTATCGCCTGTCTGTGTAGAGTTGTTCCTTACAGTATATTTTTGAGTTCTGAGCCAATCTAGTTTTAAATGGCCCAAGTGATGGGGTTTTTAGTAGGGCTGTGAAGTGATTAAAAAAACTAATTGCAATTAAAAAAATTAATCGTGCTTAATCGCGCTGTTAAACAATAATAGAATACAATTTATTTAAATAGTTTGGATGTTTTCTACATTTTCAAATATATTGATTTCAATTACAATACAGAATTACAACATTTTAATTAAGAAGAGGGCAGCATTATCTCCCGTAAATGTAAACAAACTTTTTTGACCGATTGGCTGAACAAGAAGTAGGACTGAGTGGACTTCTAGGCGCTAAAGTTGTACATTGTTTGTTTTATTTTTGAATGCAGTTATGTAACAAAAAAACTACATTCGTAATTTGCACTTTCATGATAGAGATTGCACTGCAGCACTTGTATGAGGTGAATTGAAAAATACTATTTTATTTATCATTTTTACAATGCAAATATTTGTAATAAAAAATAATATAAGGTGAGCACTGTACGCTTCGTATTCTGTGTTGTAATTGAAATAGATATATTGGAAAATGTAGAAAACATCCAAAAACATTTAATAAATTTCAATTGGTATTCTATTGTTTAACAGTGCGATTAATGGTGATTAATTTTTTATCATGATTTTTTTGAGTTAATCGCGTGAGTTAACTGCGATTAATCGACAGTCCTAGCTTCTACCACTGCCATTGTGGAAACTTTTTAATAATCTAATACAACTTTGTCAGGAAGCATTTTGTAACAGCCTTGATTTTTCAACCATTTACCCCTAGTTACATTCCTTTGAATCACAATAAATAATTTAAATCCCTGCTTGGTGTTTACGCTGTTCAGATTTTGTAGGCATAGAGTAAAATTTTTAAAAGCGCGTAAGTGATGTAGAAGTTTAAGCCCCACTTTCCAAAGTGACTAGTAGGTTTTGTCTGTACTAAAAATGTTTTGCTGGCATAGCTAAACTGGCAAACCCTCATAGTGTAGACACAGCTTATACCAGCATAAAAGTTCTTTTGCTGGTATAGCATACATCAATTCCCTGGGTCACTAAGTTATAGCAACAAAAGCACTTCTTTGCTGGTGTGAGTGTCTCTACACTACTGTTTATACCAGCACAGCTATGTCAGTAAAGCAACAGCCCCCACCCCTCCCAACATAGCTTTGCTGGTATATGTTTTAAGTGTAGACCAGGCTTTAGGAGCCAAAATCCAATTGACTCTCAGCAAGACTTGGTCTACACTACAGAGTTTTGCCATCATAGCTATGTTGGCCAGGAATGTGAATAAAATCACCCCTCCTAGTCAGCGTAGCCATGCCAGCAAAATCCCATTCTAGATGCAGCTGTGCCAACAGAAGAGTGCTTCTGTCAGCCTGGCTAATGTTTCTTGAGGAGATGGGGTAGATATGCCGGCAGATCTCCTGTTGTCTTATGCTGCGTCTCCACTAGGTGGCTCTGCCGGCATAGTAATACAGCCAAAGGCTCTGTAGTGTAGACAAGCCCTTCCTTACTTTTGAAAATGGGACTTAGGTAACAGTCACTTGGCACTTCTGAAAACTTTACATATATACACACGCTCTCCTCCTCATCCCAACTCTTAAATGTAATTACTTAGCTAAATTTTGCCATTTTAATCTTTGCGCATAAACCAGTCCCTCAGCATATTGATAATTTCTGTTGCTCTTTGTTGAAATTCCAATTTGTCCTGTTTTTAGGATTGAGGTGTCCAAAACTAAATACAGTATTCAGTGTATGGTGGTGTCACTATACATAAGGAGGACTGTTCTTTTGCCATGCAATCCAGTCGAAAATTTTTTGACCCTTTTTTGCTGCCATTTCACACTGCAAACTTCTGTCCAGTTTGCTCTGTCATCACTGGTAAGTCTTTCTGATTCTGCTTCCTAATTGAAAGGATCCATTGAATCCATTTTATATTTTTCTCCCACCAGGGGATTAGTATGCATTTTTCTAAATTTAATCTGTTTGTTACTTCCTAACTGTATTTCTAGTATCTGTGGGTCCTCTGTTCTCACTCAGTTTAATGTCCTCACCAAGTTTTTTTTAATGTGATCAACTCTCCTTCAAGGACATTAATCAAGTTAAGAACAGTTCTAACCTCAATCCCTATGGCACCTTATTAGACACCTTCTCTACACTTGTTCACTGATGTTTCTTGTTACCTTTTTCACCATATTGCTCTTCACCAAGTTTCACTGTATTTTATCCACAGCAATTTGAATTACATTTGCAAATAAGATTCTGTGAAACTCAAATGCTGATCTATCTGAATTTTATTAAAAGGTCTGTTACATTTCCATTCATCTACTATCTCTGTAATTCTGTCCCCCCTCCACCCGCAAAAGCTATCGAGTTTGTCTGATATTTGTTCCATCTACCCCCACCCTCCCCACACACATACCTTTTAATTGCTTATCTTCTAAATGTTTGTTTGTTTTTCTCCTAATATTCCGTTGTTTTATTAGAGATTGAACTTGCTTATTAGGGTAATTATTACTAGTATCACTTTCTTGTTTGGAGGATCATTTTCTGGCACCGGTTTCTTTTAGACTCCCTGATAGTATCCATTTAGTTACTTCCTGTATAAAGTAGCCTGAGTATTTAATCAACTCTCACCATAGACTTGAGACAAGGATTACCCCAAGCAGTAAGACTGTAAGCAATTCAAATGCCCTCCTTTCTGATGTCTGAACAACTCCATCCATAATATACTGGGTTTTCTTGGACAATGTGTCTTCAATATGTGTATCCTGAACTACTACCACAATGTTTATAATTCTAGCATTTGTTAATACTATTTACAATGCCAGAACACACGCCATAGCAAATGTGAAATAAAAATGCAATGTGCTGAAACTACATGACCAAGGCTAGTCGATTTGTTCCTGTTGTTGGAAAGCTTTGAAATGTAACAATAATCTTAAGCAAATGTAGGTAGAAACTCTGTCAAACTGACTAGCTCAGAAGAGCAGTATAAAAACCTAAGATAGGTGGATACATAGGGTGCTCTCTGGTTGCACTGTATATCCCTAGGCCCATGCTATAGGTTCATCTTCTCAAGACCATGACTTACAGGCCTGACATGAATGAAGCTTTTCTGTTCCTTTGCGTGGCCAACTGGAATGCTATTGGCGCACTTCAAAAATACCGTGACTAATAAGAACAAATAAATTTGGGAGGGAGCTGAACAGCTTGTGACCATATGCTTCTGAGGCAATGCATCCTAGCCTCAATAAACTATGTTTCTCCTATGAATGTTGATAATGACTTCCACTTTGTTCCAACTTTCTGGAAGACTACCATTGGGCATGTGGCTAAGACCAGCGGTTGATGATAGCTTCTGTGGAGGTGTGGTTGCAACCCATTACCACAACTACAGCTAAATGGTTCTCTTTCCAGAACGGTTTCCAAGTCGTTTTCAGCCTTCCAGTGAAAGAGTTCTGGAAGCTTCAATCTTTCATCCACATTAGGTAGGAAATGAAATTGAATCTTAAGTAAAAATCATGTTATTTATGGTATCTCACTGGCATTTCCCCCCCCCCCCCCCCAATCTCTTACTACTTTTGTAGCGCCTGTCTTCTGACACAGTGTTTCCTGGTCAGTGAAGGTGGGGTTGTTTTTGTTGTTTTTTACCCTATTCCTGTTTGGGCTCTGTGAGGAGTTCAGGAATATCCTCAGGGCTTAAAACGCTGCGCCACTGTAGCACATAAGTGAAGATGCTGCCTATGTCAGTGGGATCAGATCTTCTGTCAGCACAGGTAATCCACCTCTCTGAGAGGTGGTAGCTAGGTCAATGGGAGAATTTGCTGTTAAACCAGTGGTAATCTGTAATTTTCTTGTGTAGCAAGTTAGAGATTTGCCAAGGAGTCAGAATTACTAGTGATTGTCCCCTACTTGACAATGAGGATCAGTACTTACACACCACCAACCTTAGTTTTCACAATGTTCCTAATCAATTTCCCACAAAAGAGCAGAGCAGGAATCAGACCTTGGGTGTTCCTGGAACAGGAGCAGCAGAGGAGAATGCCTTAAAAATATTTGAGATCACATTTATTTAACAACAAAACAAACAAAAACCTAACCATACAGTAAGCATGCTGGAAAAAAAGGAGGTTGAGTCACTATCATGTAAGGAATCAAGTAGACTGAGTTTTTTTTATATCAACTGACTTTGTTTACCATTCTCAGAAGACACTTAAATCCAGATTACCTAATGGTAAGAGCAGTTTTACTGTGGAACCTACAGAGAGGTCACCATCAATAGAAATGTTCAAAAGGAGATCAGATAACACTGGGGAAATAGTGCAGGAGGTTGGACATGACCTTCTGAGATTCATTTCATTTTTAATGTGTATGGTTCTATGAACATTCTGCAGAAACTTATCAGGTTTAGAGAAACTTCTTATTGTACCTCTCTATGCACTTTTCTGGAGTAGCAGCATTATGAGAAGACCTGTGTAATGGGTAGATTTTTGTTCACCTGTTTAACTTGTCTTTGTGGAAATAATGCAGATTGTTTGTCTTATCTGCAACTGTATGGATAATCTTCACTATGTACTGTGCTAACGCTACCAAAACGCCTTAGCTGTATACATAAAGTTTGGTAAATCTACCAAACAAAGCTAACAAACTGGAACAACTTTTTTCTCCCAGGCTGAAATAGCCTTGGTTTGCTGACCTTCAAGGCACTCTATAAACGGCATGTATTTATGTGGGTTGTAGACTTATCTGACTTGGAGGGGAATTTTGTGTTCTGGTTGTTTAATTTTATTTCTGTTTTTTAATTCATAACAGGAGTGTCTGTAGCATTGGATAGGCAGTCCTTTTTATTTTTGTATACAAATCTAAAGGAAGAAGAAACAAAATGAGTAAATAAAAGGACAAGCAAGAGAAACCAAAAAGTAGGATTATTCCTCATGGAGGAATCTGTCTGTAACCAAGTCTGGTGTGAACACATCCTGTTTTCACCCTTCAAATACTTTGTTCTCCACCATGTTTCTGATTCTATCTTGTTTTCTCCTCTCTCAGAAATCAAGCTGAAGGGGGGACTGTACACCTGATATAGTCATGCCAATTTGAGTGTGGTGCCCTATCCCAACCTATACTGAGGGAGTTGCGCTCCGAAATGGGAACTTTTCCAGGGGGTGGGAGAGTCCCACTAACGATTAGCCAATTCACTTGGAAAAAACAAGTACTGTCTCTCCTAGTTTAAGGAATACTCAGGTGACATGTTAAGATGCAAAAATCAAAGTTCCTCTTACAGATGAAGAGCTTTTCATTGTGCCTTTCTCATGAGTTCAATATAATCCAATAAAATAAATTTAAATATCCCAATGAATGCATGTCTGTAGACTAATATATATCTTTAAAGAATGGATTGTTGTCCTCTCTCCCCTTAGTTGAAATGCATCTCTGCCATTAATTTTTATAGGAGTGACCCATGCGAAATACATGTAAGTTTTCCTTCATTAGCGCTCTGGTGATAATGCCTTTAAAATAATAATGATGTTTTGAAAATATTTTCCAAAAAAAAACCAGGAGTACTTGTGGCACCTTAGAGACTAACAAATTTATTTGAGCATAAGCTTTCGTGGCCTTCAGCCCACTACTTCAGACAGTAGGCAAACAAATCATAAATCTATCAGATCAGGTCTAAGACCCTATCTACTGATTTTTACATTGAAAATACAGCTATAGAAAACTGACATTAGGATTTGTATCAATACACAGCTAAATGCCACAAGCAAATGCACTGTAGAAAAATATCTCGCTAATTACTTTAGTCTAAATTTACTACTGACATCAATGCAAAAGTCTTTCACAAAATTCTGCATCTAGAGCATTGTCAACTCCAATTATTTAATAATTGAGTTGCCCTCTTCCCCCCCCCCCCATGATACTTTTGAAAATAATTTGGGGTGGTTCTTTGCCTTCTCGTTTTTGAGCCTTACGGTACTCTTTGGTCATGTGTTCCAGCTTTTATCCACAATTAGTGCTAGAATCTTTCATTTAAAAATAATAAGTTTGAAATTCTTGTGGCTCATGAGCTGGAGCTTTAAGAAAAACACCAAATATTGCAAGACTTGCTATGAAATCATGAGAGTTGGCAATACTGCTGTGCCATAAAGAGGAACCATGACACAGACTTGCCCTGTACATCTTTGTTGTTTGAGCACTATTGGTAAAGTTACCATTTATTTGATCATCTCTTCCCCTTCAAATGAATTGGGGTGGACTGTTTGAGAGCGAATTATGTCTTTAGCTAAGTTTTCCCTTTGCTGCTTATGTAATCTTGAAAATTTAGGGCCAGACCTTTTTTTAAAAAAAAAAAAATCTCAAATAACATCCACAATCTTGTGTGCAACTTTTTTACATACAATAACCTAAACTGGTGCAGGTATAAGATGATACATTTTCCCCAATTTGCACAGGCAGTGGTAGTAGTTGCTTGTGAAAAGTGGCAGGTCACTCCCTGCATTTCCCTACCTTGTTACTTTAGTTTTCTCTCTTCTCCTGGTTCTCTAGTTTCATTCCTCCTTCCTCCTGGCTATTCTGAGAGGCAGAAGGACTTGGGAGAGGAGGGCAGTAATGGTGTTTAAAGGGAGGCCACTCACCTGCAGGAGTGGAGGAAATACTGCAGTCACAGAGTTCAATACAGCGCTTCCTCCTCTCTTAAAGACAGTGCTGACGCTAAGTGATTGTCACGACCAAGACATGGGCAGTCAGACCTAGTGGTCAGTTGGAGTCAGGCTGGGTTGGGTACCAGAAGGCCAGAGTCCAAGACTGGCCAGGCATCAGGAGAGGGGAGGAGTTGGAAGCCGGAGTCTGGGCTTTCTTGCACATGGAACCTGAAGGAGAGACAGGGAGGCAGGCTGTGTTGTTGCCCAGACAGCTCCGGTCCTGCTGAGTGGTACGTCCTGCTGAGCCCAGCCTCACAGGGTTCTCCGGTGGGAGCCCAGCCTAAATTTCCTATGGTTTTGTGGATGCATCAGTGGCCTGGAATCCTCATGGTCCCAGGTTCTAGCCCTGCAGGTTTTTATAGTGATGCAGTCAGCAGGCCCAACCCCCCGGTTGGTAAATAGTCTGGCAGCTGATAGGAGATGATCTAATCTTCTAGGTCAGTTGAACGGAGAAGCAGTCAGCATCGCCATTTTTCTGCACCCTGGCTGGCATCTGGAATATCTGCCATAAACGCTTCAAAATGAGGGGGATACAGTTTAAGAGGGGGAATTGTGAGAGAGTGAATTTACAGAGGTCTTCCACAACAGTAGCTAAGCGATAGGCCTGTAGTAAGTTAGGAACATATGTAACTTTCTCTGTGCTTTATTTAAGGTTACCATATGCATTTTAACACCTCCTGTCTTTCAATTTTTGGCAGAGAAAAAATGGTTCGGCTGAAACTTCACATTTTTTGATCTCATTAATAAATCTCTGAAATCTGAATGAAATTGATTCAGTAGTTTTTGAGTGGGGAGGAAAATGTTTTTCAGACATTTGTGGGTGTACGTGCATGTGTGTATATGTAACTCAAAAGCATCTGACCTTCAGAACTTCAGTCTTCCCAGGTGGCTAGTCCTCAGTGAAGGATAGTCCCTATGGCTCTACTCAGGAAATCGGAAAGCACAGGCTTGAGTTCCATTGAAGTCACATGCTAAAGTGCTCTTCAGAATCAGGGATGGAAGAAATTATGAAGTTATAAATGGCTTTAAACAGTTGCTTTCAGAAGTAAAGTTACTACCTTAAGTTGTATAATAACCTGTGGTGTTACAGAGTTGTGCAAAACACAATTGGGCAACTGTAGAACTGCAGCTAGGATAATATGTGTGTGGATAGTGGTGTCTAATATAAAAATATAGAGTTGCACAACACCATAGTATACAGATAATGTCTGTCTCTCTCTCGCTCGCTCTTTTTCAAAGAGCCAGAAAGGTAATCTATATCTCCCTACATTAGGTTAAGGCTGCAGGTTTAAATAGTCAGGAAATAGAAAACGTATGAGTCAATACCAACATTAACTCGTCCACCATTCATGTGGACTATTTTCAATTGCCAATTTGTTAAATGTATGCCATATGTGCAAGCTAATGTTACACATCCTTGACGTTGTACTGTTGGTGAGGTTTTTGCTCTGTCACCAGGGCTGCTTAAATGAAGTTTAACACCTCGACACAGCAGTGATTGGGTGCTTTTTTTTTTTTAAATACCTGGTAAGGTGGAAGTTACTTGTGCTGCAGTGCCTAGCAGCACGAGCCAGTGCTGCACCAGAAACAATACAGCAACTCATTGGGACAGCCTCTCTGTGTGAGAGAAATTACATTGCAGTTAAAAAAAATAAAATTGTTGGAATCCCTAATGTGCGACCTATATATAGCATGGGATAGCTATCAAAATCAGCAGGGCTGGCAGGCCTGCTAAATATTGTGCCACCAGCCCCCTCCTCAAAAAGATTTACCTCTGTCCACTGTGATCCCACCCCTCCTCTGCATTAATGGATAACATCTTGGTTTGCAGGGCACATGAGGGTGAAGTTTTATCCCAAGATTATAGATGAGGAACAATGAAGTTAAGGCTAAAGTTGGATGCACAACATCATATTTAGACACCTAAATAAGATGGCCTGATGTTCGGGGTTGCTGAGAACTCATAGCTTCCTCTGACGTTAATGGGAGCAATGGATGCTCAGCGCCTCTGGAAGTAAGTGCCTAGTTTGAGGCACCCATAATTGAAAATGTTGTTGCACTGAGACTTGACAAAGGTAATTGAAGATGAAATCAGTCTCAAAGCTGGCATTGGTCCCTTTTTCTCATTCCTTAGCATAGTCATTTAGACCAGTGTATCTGAACTATACCCGGGACTATTTATTTATGATCTAAGGCAAAGAAAATCTTGTCCCCCAGCCACCACTCCCTGCACACCCTTACTCTTCAATGTCAAGGGGCGTTTTCTGTCATCCTCTCAAAACACATGTACAAATACATTATAGAGGTGGATTGTTATCATTGGTACACTTTTTACTTCTTTATAGAAAATATAAGGGGTTCACGAAAATGTTTGACTTTGAATAAGTGGTCTCCAACCTGAAAAGGCTGAGAAACTCTGATTTAGATCATGTTGCATCTCATCCTGTTGCGCTTGCCCCTTCTTGTGTCCAGATGTCACAGAGTTAGTTGAACAGAGGAGTTGGCTCAGTTGCAGGCAGCTGCTGGTAGGGAGCTTGCTTATGCCCTCAGTGGTTGCTTTCACATCGTTGCTGCCTGCATGATGTAAGACTCTGAGGTATTCCCCCAAATCTGGGGGCCTATGGCTATGGTTTTCATGGACCCTAAAGGCCAGCCTTGGGTGGCTGTGAGAGGGGATCGTTGAATAACTTGTGACTTTTAGGAGAAATCAGTGCTAAGATTTTAATCCCGGTGATCAGTTTGCATTGATTTGTTTTCAAGTCTTTTCTCAAAGTAAAAAACATGAAAGCTGAGATTCCTCTTTAATCTGGGGAACCAAGAGAAGTAAAGGGGGAGAATTGGCATATACTTTGTCCGCAAAGATCAGTTCTAAAAGGAGGATCTGCTTTTATACATACTGAAAAGAGTTTTCTTATAGGAAACATTATTTTGTATACGTTCTATAACAACTAAACCTGTTTGTGAACATGAATTTTACATATACTATTTTAGGAAGAGTTAATTTAGATTAAAAAAAATCTTAATATAGAGCTGGTCAAAAAAACTGGTAAAAATGTGTAGGGAAGTTGTCAAAGAAGTTATAACTGAAAAATTTATATTCCAAATTTTTCTTGACAATCTTTGATGTTGAATAATTTGTCAAAAAATTAAAATTTAGGAAATTTCAACAAGCACTATCCTGATTATTAAATTGGCACCTAGTAGGCAATTTTACTATTGGGAGTAATTTATTACATGGGAATTTGTGTCTTGATGCATACAGCAACATGTTGAATTTGGGATTGGATTAGTTTAGCTCATTTTATAGCCTGTGGATTCTGAAAGCTTTATTTTTGACATGCTCCAATCTAGTTGTTTCTATAATAATGCAATCAGTCAAAGTTAGATCTTAACTAAAGCATTGCTTAATGTAAGTATCCTAAAAGATTGTTCTTTAGGAATATCCTAATTGATGGTTCTGTGAGAGCAAACTAAAAAATAAATGTCTGAAGTTCTGAATTGTTTACATTTCTTTGAACTGCAGAAACGTTTTAAAAGATTTTAACTAATTTCTTTGCAAAATGCATGCATATAATAATGCCGTGCTTGCTTGTTCATTCTAAGGAAAGTCACCTTAATTAGGTATTGTGAAGGTGCTCTATTTTAAGCAGCAAAGATCCCAAAATATAGAGGGTTGGTTTTATGTCCGATTTCTTTTTTTCTGTAGAAGCTGAGCAGTATTTTAGTGTATCAGTAGAGGGCACTGTTGTAGCACTAAAGGCCCTTGAAAGTCTTGTCTTCAGTTTTCTTCATTTTTATTTTGGAAAGTGTTTAATGTTCTCCATGTAATTGAATTCAGTTCCCTGCATAATTAGCAATGGAGCCTTATTCTTTGTGCCATTGCTGTGGATAGTATTATTTTTGTCTCTGTTTGCCTTCAGTCAATGCAAAATATCGTTACCTATCAAAATGTAGAACATTTCATTTTTATCTATCAAAGCTAAACAATATTTAAAGGTGGAAATATAATACAGTATTGTGGGTTTCATTCTGGACAAATAGAATGTCTTTAAATCTTTAAAATTTCCTGCTTGTAGTTCAAGAAATAACAGAGTTAATGTGCCATAGTAATTTTACCTTTGTATTCAAATGCACAGGATGATATTGGTGGATGAGCAGTACTTGCAGGTTGTTAAAATATATATGTAAACCCATAATATTTATTGATTTTGTTGGCTTATTTTTTTTTGTCTAATTTGTTTCTGCTGCATTTTGGTGAGAGAAGTTATACAACATTGGTACTGTTTAGCATATTGAAATATTAATTACACTACGATCAAGCATAAATGCAAAGGAATTATGACCTAGAAATAGTTCATATATAACATAAGAACCTGTAAACTTTTCTGATATATTAGGGCCACACACAAAAAGAAAATGTTTTCCCAAGGTAACAAGTGGTCTAAAATTTTAAAACTACTTTTATTACCTTCAAGAGGCTCTGACTGGATGCAAAGTAAAGATCTTTGGAAGTCAGAGATCTGCTAATTGTGTTTCTGCTACAGCTGACTCTTGAATTGGTAACTACAGACAGGATTAATTATGAGAATGGGCTCTAATTTTGCTTCAACTATCTCTTAGATTTTTGCCTATAAAATAGTTGAGTTCTGTGAATGCCCAGAGAAGTTGACATTAGAAATTGATGTACACAGCCTTCAGATAGCAAGCTTCTCTTTCATATAAACACCAAGATTTAAAAAAAGAAAGGCTTGGAAGATGTTGTCAGACAGTCTGTGTGTGTGCTTAGAAAAAGATGGTTTCAATTTTTTTAAATAGTTAAAAATGTTAATTTTGTCATCCTGGACTACATGGAATGGGGGGCAGGCTTTCAAGGAAAAGAATGACATAGGAGGCTTGAAAACAGAAGCGTGTAGTGAGGCTGTCACCTTTCAGGGCTTCTAGGGAAAATCCAGAAATAGGGCCTGATCCTGCAAGTTCATGAGTGCCCTCCACTATAGGCATCGTGAGAGTTGAGGACGCTCAGAACCTTTGCAGGATCTGCCCATAGATTGCCTGTACGTGTACAGCAGCATCAGTGCCGGGATACCAGTATGCACTGTTTAAAATTTTCATCAGAGCTGTGGATGAAAACTAAAAAACTTTAAATAGAGACAAAAGTTGAAGAGATGCTCTGATTTCAAGTTACCTTGTACAAGTACGGTTCAGTTTAATTGGGTTTTACCTGTACCACAAGGGGAAACTTCCTACAAAATAAAATTACATACTCAGCATAACTGTGCATGAGGCTACAAAGATCTGGTCTTGTAGGTTTTCTAAAGGAGACTAATATAATCCCCAAGTATACGCTAGTTAAATGTACAGCTTAGTTCTTCAAAGCTTTTTCATACATCTCCCTATTTACTAGCATTTCCTTATATCAAATTGGTAAGCTAATATTAAAGTAAATTCTCATTTAATCGGAAACATTAGTACTGATGTACTGTTCCGGTATCATCTCTGTAGCTGTTATCTCTGTGTATTTTCCCCAGGAGAGGCTATCACAGGTTTTTAGTCCAGACTGTTTGTATTTGACAAGGTCAAGATAAGTTTTATCTCTATAGATAAGTAAAGTGCATTAGGATCAATACAGTTACAGTAAAATATATTGACAATATTTATTACAAGAGCCTAATGAATTTTTAAAGCTTGTGAGATTGTCATATTAAAGTGTGTGTGTTCTAGAAATATTTGTTTATAATGGTGACTGTGCTGTTATAATTACAGACCTATAATTTTTATTTTTAAAGTTATATACATTTATTTTTTAAATTGGATTAGATCCTTCTGGTATTAAACAAAACATAAAAACTCTACAAATTCCTAGGACAGACCTTCAAAAATATAGATATAGGTACTCGTGGTGTGATTGCCCCATATGTCTGCAAAATTACTTGGGTTTTTTACATGCTGACCATTTTTAGAATTTTTTATTTTCTTTGACACACAATTTTCTTTGATTTTTGCTTTTGTAGAATTGCTAAAGCCAGTTGCATTTTGTTACAACTTCCCCAAGGTATATATTTATGCAATAAAATCAATAAGTGTTTCATAATCCTTCTAATACTTATGTAACTTAATGGCTCCATCTGTTATGATATATCTGTTTAAATATGTACATTATGTATAGGCATTTTAAAATGCAAATTATAAGGGATTATTTTCCTTCGGGCTTTGTATTCTTTTATTGTATCAGATGGAGAGCAATGAAATTAACCCATAAAAAACTATTAAAGCAATTTTGAATATCTGTTTTATATTAAGTAGAGATAATTTATAGGTGAGACTGAATAGCCCTACGTTACTCATCCTGCTTTCTCTGTTTAAAAAAGTTGATCTTTTAAACCATGCAGCATGTGCCAAGATTGCTCTGTATTGGGACTAAATTAAAGACAAAGTTTCAACCTTTACTCACAGCTTGCTTATTTGTGCATCTGTAAATCAGACCCTATGGTTTTCATCTATAGATGTCTTCCCCCCTGTGGTTTTAATGAGTGCACAAAGATACATGGTTTTTTAATTCTCAGAAATTCAAAATCATTGTTGTTAATACTATGTTAGGAGGTTTCTGTTCATCCTTACCACTGAGGTTTGATACCTGACACTTTTAATTTAATTTAATTAGGGAGGCAGAACCCCATCTTGGTGGTTCATTAAGGGGATTATTCATCAAAGTTATTGCTGCCTTGATGGAGAATAACAATATCACTCGCAATAGCTGATGTTGCTCTCATAATTATATTACTTTCTACTGTTTTTCTCTCCAGGGTTTTGTACTTAGTCTCTTTAGTTAAAATTTTAAATTGATGGAAACATAAACGTTTGATACAGCAGATTCACAAGGACCGTGTTCATTTTAGTCTAGTAGCTTTATATCATGTAAATGTTTAATTTTTTAATAGTTTCTCTGTTTTTAAATATTTGTATTTATTTCCAGCTTAGTTGCACCTTGACTTGGGGCTCTGGGTTGCTGGCTGCCTGTTTGTTGGTGCAGCTGAACTCTGCTGTGACAAAACCCTGCAGAGATCGTTACAGTAAGGAAGCCTCTGTGGAGCAAGGAGTCATGATGGTGCTTGCTGGGCCGGAGCTGAAATCTAATGTGAAATTAAAAAGGAAAAAAAAAACCGGACCAGACTGTATGCAAAAAGTTATCTTTTGTAATGCAGCCCTTATCCAATATTCAGAAAATGAGAGCATTAAAAATAGAACAATCGTCCTTTTAAAATGTTACTAGTTTGGTTAATTTACCCCAAAGTATCTGGTGTCTGTGACTCAGAAAAACCCTTATCTACTAAGGGAGAAAAAAGAGCATTGCAGAAAAGGTGACAAGTTTTCACCTCTTTCCTTGGAGAACATTTTAATTCCACTTTAATCAGCCTGCCAATAAAAGAATACTTGGCTTTCAAGGGGAAACAAATCAAAATATGCATTTATCAGTCATAAGACAGAATTCAATCGCTCACAACTGATGAACTCCAAAAGGAATGAAACTAGTACTATCATACTGCCTTGGTTGTTTGCTTTGTACTATCAAAGAACCTGTACTATCTTTTTCTGCCACATCCCCTGTTTGTCTATCATCCCTAATTATGGCCGTTCAAAGGAGATGCCTCATAATTGCTACTAATAGTTAAAATTATTATTATTTTTTTTTTTGCATCTAGATAACTAGCCTAGTGTTCTGGTGTTTGTAGATTTCTGTGTTCTGCTGCTGCCTGAATAACTGTGGACAAATTCTAGCCAAGATGAGACAGAGAAAGGAAGAAGAGGTTGCTAAGTAACACTGTCATTGTTACAGTACTGATCTCCTAAAAGGGCATGCCATGGGCCTATCTTATTAAAATAAACTTTATTTTCCACCAGAGAAAGAGACTTTAGGTTCATGTTGCACTGTGCAGGTGGAGCTGTCATTTCAGACGTCTCTCTGCTACCCTTGGTTCAGAAAGGAGAGCCTCAGGCAGACAAAAGTTGTTTTTGTTTTTGATCCAAGTTTAATACTACTTTTAATATATTTGTTTCTAAATTATGGGAATGGGTGGGACTATATTTTATGCATATTTGGCAGGAGCCAAATACATTTCCCACTTGATTGTTCAGTTATGCAGAGTTTGTCCTGATGGTTATAGTAGCAAAACTGCACTATTGTACACAAAGCTAAATATGTTTGGTGGTGGCAAGTACATTCTTTGGACTTATCTTGCTCATTGCATTGGGATTTACATGCGTAACTGCCAGTGCATCAAGATGAGATTTCTCGTTTCCACCGTTTGCATCTTAATGAAGATACGAATTTACTTAGACTCTTTGGATTTCATGCTTCCGTACCCCAGAACGTGGTCAAAATTCATTCTGTCCTTATTTGTTCAGTACTCACTTCCTATGTCGGCTCTTGCAGTGATGACTTTGGGGGTTCAGAATGTTCTTCTGTTTCACCCTCCCATCCTTTGTCACCTTCACTGGCTTCCTTCCATATCATACTCATTTCAAAATTCTCCTCTTTCTCCTCCACTCTAACCTTGTAGCCACTTATTTACTCCCTGATCCTGCAGCTGTTAGTTGGGCGCACACAAGCCCCACTGACTTCAGTGTAAGTTTCATGTGCAGAAGGACTTCAGGATCAGACCTCTAGCCTCCTGTCTTTCCCCTTCCTTTGATTCCACAATATGCCACTTGTGTTGCCCCAGCTAGCTGGAACCCTCTGCCTTTCTCCATCCCACTGAGCCTCATCCTCTCTCTGAATCTCACCTTATGACCTCCTTTTTCCCTGGAGCTTATGGTTATACAGTGGAAGCATTTTGTGATGCTCTGCATGAAGGACAGTATATATAAAAAAAAATTGCATTGTATTCTTTTTCTTCATGGTAGATTTTTATCTTGTGATGCAAAAGTGTGCTAGTGTTCTCACAGGTTTCAGTAAAAGAGAGAGAAATTGGGTTTTTAAAAGTGCCTGTATCTTGATTGGTCAAAAGTTGTTCCAAGTAATATAATGAATGAATTGCTGTCACTCAAATGGTTAGAACAACTCATGATAATGTGACCTTGTAAAATTAAAAATCTCAAAATCCATAAATCAGCCAAGCAGGGGAGAGGAAAATTTCCTGTATTCTTACATTTGAAAGACCTTCATACATTCATTCTTGAGTACAAATACAGGAGTTTGTGTGTTAAGCCTTGCAATTCCAAGACAACTTTTGTCCAACTGACATCAGGCTAGATGTGTTTTGACTTAACAGGTACATATTACAGCATGGGAAAATGTGATGACCCACCATCCTCAACAGTTTCAACTCTTAATGGATTTTAAAATACTCTGATTGTTCCAAAAAATTGATTTAAAATTGCTGTTCCTTAAATAACTGATTGCCTGAACAAACAAAAGGTATTGCTAAATAAAGAAGTTTACAAATGCATATTAGTTAGAAGTATTTTCTCCCACAAGAAGGATCATTCAAGCTTAATGAAACTTACGTATATTTAATGTGTGTATGTATGTTAATGATCTTATGTCAGGCAGACCCTCTTGAATATATATTTCCTGCTCCTATGCATGTTGCTTGAAGCCTCACTATCACTCTGTCACCCAATTTCCAATGAAAATATTTCTCAAGTATAGAATCACACCTAAAAATGGCTTTGTTGCTTTGAGATTTTGCTCTAAAAGTAATCTATGGGGAAAATATGGACCTTTTACCTTTAAATAATTTTAGAATCTGCTATGAAAATATGGTCATTTATCCTGCATGTAGTGCTCTGTGCAAACATAGATGGGTCCCTGGCCCAAAGAGCTTACAATTTAGACAAGTACAATACAGAGTAATGCAATAGAAGTAGGCATGGTAAATCAATTTTGGAGGGCTGCAAAAAGGTTTTAAGAATGGATTTAAGAGGAGAAGGAAGTTGCGTGACGTGGTGAATCATAAGTTCACGAATATTTCTTTAGAATTCATTTTCTTATGCTCATTTTTACAACAAAAGTCAGAATAACAGAGTTGGCAGGGTGCCAGAATTACAAAGATATCTAAATCCCTTTAAGAACCCAGGAATACAGACATTGCCATACCAGATCATTATCCTAATAAAGGATCCAGTCCAGTATCCTGTGTCTGACAGTGGTCAATTCCAGATGCTTTCAAGAAAGGTGCAAGAAGTCCCTCCATGAACAACTATGGAATAACCTGCCCACAAAGAAAGTTTCTTCCTAGCCCCAGCTGTTAGGCTTATGCCCTGAAGCATGAGGATTTATATCCACTCCTTTAAAAAAAAAAAAAAAAACCCTTTGCTAATATAACTGTGGATGGTCTCATTAGCCATGACAATATCAAAAAAAAATTTAATTCTATTATGTGCTTCACCTAAATGATATTTTATGGCAATGAGTACCACAGATTAATTGTGCATTGTGGAAGAACATTTCTTTATCAGTGTTAAATTGGCTGGTGTAGAATTTTGACTGTCCCCTCATTATTTCGGGTACCTCCATCAAGTCCATACTTATTTCTCTCCTCTCTAAACTAAACATTAAACTGACCAGATATTGTGACAACTTTGGTCACCTGAGTTCTGCTCCTGCAGCTAAATAGCTCCTGGGATAAGTTGTTCAGTGTGTAACTGCTATGTTTTCTCAAATGCAAAAGTTTAAATTTTCCTGAGCCTTTTAAATGGAAAACCACAGGGATTACTGGACAGTTTTTGTTGGACTTTTTCATTGAATACTTATTTTGGTTGGATTTTTCCATTGTTCTTAAACAATTCCTGAGGGTTCTCTAATGGTCAAATCTCAGACCCGTTTAGATTACTTTTAAAACTACCATTGACTTCTCTGGGCCTGGAATTTGCCTCTCAGTGCATTCATAACTTCAAAGCCCACATTAAATAGCCCATCATCTCCACAAAAATGATACGTACTTAAGTACAAGGTCAGAAAAAAATGTCAGTAGTTAACACCAAGAAATGTCTCTTTCGTTGAGTATAAGAATCCATTTAAAAATTATCGCTTTAGTTAAAAAATTGTCATAAGGGCTTTATTCCAATTCATGGAGCTATTTAAAAATACAGTCTGTTCTCTTTGGGAATGAATATTAAGACTAGAAAGGTATTGTTTTTTGAAGGCCTGGCTCTTTGTTGTATGGGATCTGGAGTAGAAATTAATTCAAGTCCTTGTCTTGATAGTATTTGGTCTATTGTGGTTATTGTATATCCTCAGCCCTATACGTAAATGAAGCTGGAACTGCAGGTATCCTGTTTTATCTTTGATTCATTGGGTTTAAAAAAAGAGGCACCACAGCAGCAGCCTGCAGTGTGGTAGTAACCTGAGGGTCAAATGAACTTGAACTATAGCATTAGGTCTGTCACTATGTCTATCAAGCTTTTCCTGTGAAGTGGGTCTTTCTGTGCTACTGACCGTGGCTTGTACGCTGCTGGTTTTAAGTGAAACTTTATGTTCTATCTGGGCTGCCATGCTTTCATAGCAGCTGCTTCCTAGTACATCCAACTTGAAATAGGTTATTCTTGTACGTAGACTTGAATTTTCAAGTCCTATAGTCAGAAGGGGCTGTATTTGTTTCACTAGAATGTTGAGCCTTGACTGAGCTATTGTAATGAGAAGTAATGTGATCTGAAGGAAAATATATTTTAGGCATGACACGTTTACCTTATGATGCCAGTTTAATATATTTGTATATTTGCTTTTATCGTAGATGTATTACTGTCAACTAATGAAACTTACAAGCTTTCATTGTTTGCTTCTTCTGACCAAAGATGACATTGAAATATTTTACTTGTTCTGATACTTGCACTTATGGTGATAGCCAGTGTTTCAAGGAAATAAAGGCTAAGGGCCTACATTTTGAAAAGTGAGTAGTCACTTTGGGTGCTCACCTTCTGACACCTTAAAGCAGTGATTTTCAACCTGTTGTCCATGGACCCCTGGGGTCTGCAGACTATGTGTAAGGGGTTTACGAAAGGTTGTCACTACCATAAAACAGTGGTTTTCACTTGTGGTTCGTGGACCCCTGGGATCCGCAGACTATGTATAAGATTTCCAAAGGGGTCTGCACCTCCATTCAAAATGTTTTAGGGGGTCTGCAAATGAGAGAGGCTGAAAACCACTGCCTTAAAGGAACCTGATGTTTTAGATAGCTGTGCTCAATGCTTTTTTACAACAAGGTCCTAGGAAGATGTCTGATGCTGGGCATCCAGATTTGCTGTTCACTCTTGGTAAATTTAGGCAGAATTATATATGTGTATAGAACATATAAAATAAACAGAGAGAGAGAGAGATTGACACAGCTTATTTTTAAGAAACTCCCACTCCTATGGCAATGTTTGAGTCACGATATAAAATCTTGTGTAGTATTATTATCTCTTGAAAACATTTTTCATATGATCAAATGCTGCTTAGTAACTTCTGCTAGGATATAGATTGAGGTAATTAAGGACCAAATAAAGAGCATCCTTTTAGTCCACAAGGGATATCACCCTATTTTTAAAGTGTAGTGTTTTGAAATAATTAGACTCCTTTAATTTAATGTAAAAGAAGCTGAGATAAGAAATTATTCTCTATAGACAAAAATTTTTTGTAAGACTCTGTGCCACTGGCATTGCTCTTAGGTGTACATCCATTGAGCTGCATATGCTCAGAAGGTAGTATAAATACATATACAATACCTATTTCATCAAAGACAGGTCCAGGGCCCTTATTGACAAGAAAGTTAATGGCTTCTGAATTCTAAGGCTTGGGAAATTCCCAGCAATTTCATGCTCGTAGGGTGGCCCCAGTAGAGAATACCAGTTATCCGAGAGTGAGAATTAGAGATACCTTTTAGTTAGTGTGGATAAGTTAATGAGGATTGTATTTGAACTGAGAGGAAGGAGGACACAACAACCTATCTAAAAACCAACCAAGCAAAAAAAAAAAAAGTAAGTTCCCTAAAAAAACCAAACCACAACAAGCTGTAGATTGCATATTTAAATGTGCTTTAAACTTGCTTGGTTGGATTGAAAAAAGGAATGAAACAAATTAAAAAGAATAAAAACTTTACAAAAATAGAGGGACTTCAATTCTTGCATCTTAGGGCAGGTCTACGCTATGGGGTTAAGTCAACCTAAGTTACACAACTCCAGGTACGTGAATAACGTAGCAGGAGTCAACGTACCTGTATTGAGCTTAGTAACTGGTGCCCAATTTATTTGTAATTGTAGATGCTATGTGGAACTTTGTGCTGTTCCCCATTGTAGCAGTTGCATGCTTGCTTTGACTTCTGTGGTGGAGATCTGCAGGGGCCAGCTGGCTGACAGAACATCACTGGCTAGTGAAAATGATAGTCAACTTTAAAAGAAACAAAAGTACAAGAGGACCGTTTCTCTGCTTTTCAGTTTTCCTGTTTTTTGCCTTTGACACAGTTCTTCAGTTGATGTACACTGCCGTTTCTGATTCTGCCCTCAAGTTTCTTGGCCAGTGGGAGCAAGTTTGGTTGAGAGTTTGGTATATTGTGTCCCCTTCTTTTATACTCCTCAGAAGCAGATGGAGGGCCCCTCCATACAAATGTTAAGGGAATTCTAGGGAGAGATGGTAGAGGTACCTGGAGCATAGCTGGGGCAGCTGTATGAGCAGTTGGGTTGGGTAGTGTGCCTGGGGTTGTTGGAGCAAGTGCTTTCTTCCCACCTTGTCTAGCTCCTGCCCCACTCTTGCTGGCTTCTCATCTGTCAGAAATTCAGCAGTGGGGAGGAAAAGAGGCCACCTGACAGCCTGCAAGGTGAGTACCATAACTCCCTGTGGCTGAGTTTGGTGTAAGTGGTACTGTAGAAGAATCCATGCAGCCCTGTTTGGATGTATGACATTCTGGCAGGGACAGGAAAGTGTTGGGCTGCCAAGTATATAAGGTGACATAAGATGCATAACAACACGGATACAGTCAGTTTTACTGTTCCCCCGTTTGTATGGTGTGTCAGGCTATGTCTACACTACCATGGTAAGTTGGCCTACGCTACACAACTCCAGCTACGTGAATAATGTAGCTGGAGTCGACGTACCTTAGATTGAGTTACTGCAGGGGGTAGATGGGAGAAACCCTCCCATCGACTTACCTTACTTATCAGGGGTAGAATACAGGGGTTGACTGGAGAGTGATCTGCTGTCGATTTGACGGGTCTTCACTAGCCCTGCTAAATCGACCGCCGGTGGATCGATCTCAGAGTGTCGATCCTGAAAGAGGTATGAAAAACATTTTGTCTAAAAATATCAGGAAGCTTCCCCATCCCCCCGTATTGTTTATTGGAAACTTTTTTCCCCTCTTAAGATATTTGCTTATGGTGTAATGCAGCTAATTTAAGCATCTGTTTATCACTGCCTGGCTAGACTGAATGTGAAATTTCAATTGAATTACCTCCGAAGAGAGCTTTGAGCTCTGAGGGTAAAACAAATCATTTTCTCTCCATTCCCCTGGGATTGTCAATAAAAAGAATTCATCTAAGTAGTTTACATGCATTTTGAAAATGTTGCATCTACTGGACTTGACTTTGTTGTTAGTGGAAAATTGCCAGTATAAATGGAATATCAGTTTTAACTCAACTACAGCAGTGTTACATGGTAGTACAGTATATGTATAGAATACAGCTATGAAAACCTTTTGCTGCCACATAATTCATATTTGATCAATAAACGTATGCTTTATTTTAGAACAGAAGGTAACATACAGTGTTGAACTTAGTACAACCTCAGGACATCAGCTTGTGGCTGATGGGTTGCGGGTTGCTCCTCCTTCTCGCCAAACTGACAGGCACTTGAGCATATCATGACTGAGCACTTTGGTACAATATCCTAGGCCCCTTTTACAGATGCTGTCTGCCACTTGCTTTCTGTCCGCCCCCACTCATCCCTATATGTGCACATGTATCTTTCTGCCTCTAAAGGAGAGAGTTGCAGTTTCCTGTCTGTTGTTATCTTATTGTCAACAAAGACACATCCTGGAAAGAGCCAAAAAAAAAAAAAAAAAAAAAAGGTTCCTATTGCAGGGCTAGGCTGCATGCATTGTGAAGAAGAAACTGGATTATTGTGCAAGAATAGGCTGAGCAAAGCTTCCACTTGGTCTTGTAAAGTATTCACTTTGCAGTGAAGATGCAGGCTAACCACTGTAGGGCTGACAGTCCTCCTTCACTGCCTTCCCACAATTCCCCCTCTGTGCTCAGAAGGACTGACAAGTTCTTCCACAATTCACTGGGAAAGAATCATAGTGGCTCAACTTACTGCTTCACAAAGAACCATGGGATGTGCTCCCAGAAGTCTTAGCAACACTGAGTGCAGCACCCAGTGAGGATAGCTAGGGCTTTGCAGTTTAGCTGCTCACATTTGAGCTAAACTAACCTGAATGCTCGGACCCAGGTGCCAGTCACCCAAGTTAACTCTGAAGTGAAGACATACCCCTAGGCAGAAAGCATCCAGTCAGAGATGGATAACAGCATAAATTTTCCTAGAAACTCACCTCACCATTACTACCACTCCAAAGTAGACACAGATGGGGAATTAGAAGAAGGATCTGGTAGTGGTACCTGACGTGAGCTAAACCCAAGAGGTAAAGAAATAAATCTGCGGCCACCAAAGATTTCCCTCTTGTCACTGTGCTGCACACTATGGCCACTTGCAACCATATAGTAAAGATATTAAATGAATTAAACTGTGCCATAGAATCACTATGGCTAGAAATTTCATGCTTGAATAATAAAAGTATAGAAGTAGGAGTATACTACCAACCACCTAACTAGGATGGTGACAATGATTGTGAAGTCTCAGGGAAATTACGCTACAAAAAACAGAAAATCCAAAAATAATGGGGAATCTCAACTATTCCCATATTGACTGGGTAAATGTCACCTCAGGAGAGGATGCAGAGATAAAATTTCTAGACACTATTAATGACTCCTTTTTGGAGCAGCTAGTCCTGGAACTCAAAAGAGGAGAGGCAATTTTTTATTTACTCCTTAGTGGGGCGCAGGGTCTGATCCAAGAGGTGAATATAGCTGAATCACACAGTAATATCAACCATAATGTAATTAAATTTAATATCCTTGTAGGGAGGAAAATACCAAAGAAACACACCACAGTAGCATTTAACTTCAAAAAGGAGAACTACACAAAAACGAGGAAACTTGTTAAACAGGAGTTAAAAGGAACAATCACAAGAGTGAAATGCCTGCAAGCTGCATGGAAACTGCTTAACCACACCCTAATAGAGGCTCAACCTAAGTGCAGACCCCAAATAAAAAGCAGTAAGAGGATCAAAACAGTGCCACATGGCTAACAGCAGAGTAAAAGAGGTGGTTAGAGGCAAAAAGGCAAGCTTTAAAAATTGGAAGTCAAATCCTACTGAGAAAAATAGAAAAGAACATAAACTCTGGCAAGTCGAGGGTAAAAGTATAAGAAGGCAGGCTAAACAGAGTTTGAAGAGCAACTAGCAAAAGGCACAAAAACTAACAGCAATCATTATTTTAAGTACATCAGAAGTGGGAAGGCTGCCAAAGAATCAGTGGGGCCAGGGCCGCGCAGAGGATTCAGGGGGTCTGGGGTCTTCGGCGGCAGGGGGCCCCTGCTTCGGTGGTAATTCGGCGGTGGGGGGTCCCTCCGCTCCAGGACCCGCCGCCGAAGTGCCCCGAAGACCCACGGCGGGGGCCCCCCGCCGCCGAATTACCACAGAAGACCCAGCAGTTCGGCGGCGGGTCCCACTTCGGCAGTAATTTGGCCGCGGAAGAAGCTCCGGGCCCCGCAAGAGTTTTCCGGGGCCCCCGGAGCGAATGAAGGACCCCGCTCCAGGGGCCCTGAAAAATTCTCATGGGGGCCCCTGCCGGGCCCAGGACAAATTGCCCCATTTGCCTCCCCCTCTGGACGGCCCTGAGTGGGGGCCACTGAATGCTCCAGGTGCTAAAGTAGAACTCAAGGAAAACAAGACCGTTGAAGAGAAGCTAACTGAATTATTTGCATCAGTCAGTCTTCACTGCAGAGAATGAGAAGGAAATTCCTACACCTGAGCCATTCTTTTTAGGTGACAGATCTGAGGAACTGTCCCAGATTGAGATGTCAGTAGAGGTGGGTTTGGAACAAATTACTAAATTAAGCACTAATAAGTCACCAGGGCCAGATGGTATTCAACCAAGAGTTCTGAAGGAACTCCAATGTGAAATTGCAGAACTACTAACTGTGGTATGTGATCTATCATTTAAATCAACCTCTGTATGAGATGGCTGGAGGATAGCTAATGTAATGCCGATTTTTCAAAAAGGCTCCAGAGGCGATCCTAGCAATTATAGGCCAGTGAACCTAAATTCAGTACCAGGCAAATTTGTTGAAACTATAGGAAAAAACAGAATTATCAGACACAAATGATCACAGTATGTTGGAGAAGAGTTAACATAACTTTTGTAAAGGGGAAACCATGCCTCACCCATCTATTAGAGATCTTTGAGGGAGTTGTCAAGCATGTGGACATGGGTGATCCAGTCATTAAAGTGTACTTGGATTTTCAGGAAGCCTTTGATAAGGCCCCATACTAAAAGCTCTTAAGCAAAGGAATGAGTCATGGGATAAGATAGAGGTTTTCTCACAGATCAATAACTGGGTAAAAGATAGGAAACAATGAGTAGGAATAAATGGTCAGTTTTCACAATGGAGAGAGGTAAATAGCTGGGTCCATCAGGACCCAGGATCTCTGCTGGGACCAGTGCTGTTCAACATGTTCATAAATAATCTGGAAAAGGGGATAAACAGTGAAGTGGCAAAGTTTGCACACGATACAAAGAGACTGCGAAGAGTTACAAAGGGATTTCACAAACCTGAGTGAGTGGGCAACAAAATGGCAGATAAAATTCAGTGTTGATAAGTGTGAAGTAATGCACATGGGAAAACATAATCACAACCGTACATTCAAAATGATGGGTCCAAATTAGCTGTTACTACTCAAGCAAGAGATCTTGGAATCATTGTAGATAATTCTCTGAAAACATCTGCTCAATGTGCAGCGGCAGTCAAAAAAACTAACAGAAAGTTAGGAACTGTGAGGAAAGGATAGATAAGAAGACTGAAAATACCATAATGCCACTATATAAATCCACCTTGAATACTGTGTGCAGTTCTGGTGATCTCATCTCAAAACAGATGTATTAGAATCGGAAAAGGTGCAGAGGATGGCAACAAAAATGATTAGGCGTATGGAACAGCTTTCATGTGAGATGAGATCAAAAAGACTGGGACTGTTCATCCTAGAAAAGAGACAACTAAGGGGTCGATATGATAGAGGTCTATAAAATCATGAATAGTGTGGAGAAAGTGAGTATTAAAGTGTTATTTACCCCTTGACATAACACAAGAACCAGGGTTCACCTGATAAGATTAATAGGCAGCAGGTTTTAAACAAACATAAGAAAGTATTCTTCACACAACAGACAGACAACCTGTGGAACTTATTGCCATGGGATGTTGTGAAGTCTAAAAGTATAGACTCCACCACTTGAACTAAGCAGAAAATCATCAGCTCTTAGTATACCTCTACCCCGATATAACGCAACTGGACGTAACACGAATTCGGATATAACGGGGTAAAGCAGTGCTCCGGGGGGCGGGGCTGCACACTCCGGTGGATCAAAGCAAGTTCGATATAATGTGGTTTCACCTATAAGGCGGTAAGATTTTTTGGCTCCCGAAGACAGAGTTATATCGGGGTGGAGGTGTATATAGGGTCAGTATATAGCGTCAAAAATAAGCCCCTCTAATGCTGTTCAGTAGAGGGCCATGGTGCATATCTACATTAACTTGTTCATTCCAGTATTTAAGGCAATGTTTACAGTAAATATTTTGTTGTTTTGCAGTTTGTTTACATAGTCTGTGGGTGCTTCATATAGCAATATACACATTTTTTTCACTGAGAGCTGGTTTCAAAATCAAGGAGTTTAGTACCAATCTAAAGATTAGTATGATGGACATGTAACCAGGAATATTGTCTGCGTATTTTGTTTGACTGTCCCAGGAAATAGCACATTTCCCCCTCCCTACTGAATGTTTGACTTCATAATGGTCAGATTAAGGTACTGAGAGGGCTTTTGCTCTTCCTTTCAACTTAATTAAACATTATATAACTTTGTTGTTGTTGTTGTAGCTGTTCACAGCTATTTAGACTGCCCTTGCGTTTCATTGTACCCAGATGTATGATGCATCTTGAATAATTTTGCATATTGTGATTTAAAAAGCCACCACTGTAGGTATGCAGGCAGTTAAGAAATGCTTCTTTAAAAATGTTCTAGTAATAGTGCGGTGGCCCCAAAACCTCCTTTGGGCCTGCTCATGCAGACACAACTCCACTCAATTCATTCAGAGTGGAGCTGTGTGAGGTTTGCAGGAACCAGTCCTAAAGATGGCACAGGAGGCTATGGGTAAAACGAGATTTGTCCTCTTGCCTGAGCCCTTGTATTGCCCAGATTTGGCATATGCTAGTTCTTATTGCTCAAGTAAGCTCCCTTTTTAAGGTTTCAAGACCTTTTACCTATGCCGACTAGAGTCATTTTATATTCTCAGTTTGTACAGCAGTTTTGATAGCGCTACTTTTAAAATTATTTAAATCTTAGTCTGTTTTATTTAAGAGTTCAGGTTTAAGGGTTCAGCATTCCAGTGGTGGATGCTAGTGATGGCTAGTGGTGGTTAATGCTAAGATTATGGAAGTTACATGCTGTGTACATAACTGATATATTTTTGTGTGTCTTTTTTTTGTTTTGTTTTTTAATGTTGTTCTTACAGTTTATAAGATTATCCAAGGGAGTGTTTGAAGAGAGTGACTTTTTTTTTGGACCGGAAAGGCTCAGTAATGATGATTTATTATAAATTTCTTGCATATGTTAGACATCTATTGTCCTTTCAATAAAGCATTTGTCTTCTGAAACAACAAAAAATATTCAAAACGTGTATTGATCTGCAGATGTTTTCTTCTTAATAAGAAGTTTAATTTATTTAATTACTACTGAATTTCGTATTCTGTTTAGTACAATTAGCAACATAATGGTAGTAGATGATTCAAGATTTTTTTCTTTTAAATAGTAATACTGCAAGCCATAAAACAGAATTCTACAGATATTTTAGTGCCTTGGCATCTGTTCTGAGATGCTAATAGTTCATATCTCTTTTCAGATTCAGAGCATGGAGCTGGTGATCTTGGCAGTTTAAGTATACTTAAAACTTAATCTTGACAGGGGTTGATTACACATTTTCTGAGGTTGCTAAGAAAAAAAAGTAGTGTCGTTTATCTTAATGAGTGGCTGACGTCAACAGCAAGCAGCATTATTATAAATTGGATTTGAAGACTCACAATGCAGAAGGACAGGTCTTGAGATTTAAGTAGTGAACTGGAAGTGAGGAGACAAGACTACTTGGTCTGACACTGACTTCCTGAGTGACGCTGCCCAAGTCACTTAGTCTCATTGTGCCTCAATTTCCTTGTCTCTAAAACAGGGATGTTTACCAGTATGACAGGTGTAGAGGATGAATTCATTCTTAAGCATGTTAAGATCCTTGGGTTGAAAGATCTGTTCTTCCTATATAAATGCAAAGGATTATTATTAAGGTATTAGTGATTTAAGATAACATGATGTAAAATAGATTTAGCAATAAATAAAATGCTAAAATATGTACCTGTGTGAGTATATTCTTGGAGTATTTCCAAATAGAAGCAAGGCCTGTGTCACAAGAAGTCAGGAGTCTCCCTTGAATGAAGCTAATTACCCTCAGGGTGCATGTTGGTCACTCTTTAAAATTCTTATAAAAACAAAGAAATTAATTATCCAGTATAAAAATGGGTCATACGTCTCCTGGCAAACATTCAATTAACTTTTTAGTGCTTGCTATTTAATGTTGTGTTTGACCAGCCAACCATTGAGAACGACTTTCCTTTGAAACTGGGCCTGAGTGGAACACAGTATTGCATTGCAACTTTGTTTAGATGGTCAGTTATTGCTGGTCATCAACATTTTTCCCATGATCTTTGAGTGTGGAACTAGTTATATTTTACTCGTGCATGTGAGATGTAGTTTGCTTTGGGAAGGCTCTTTTATATGCTGACTGTTTTATTTAGAATATAATTTAGCTAGTTTTTGCAGTCAGACTGGATTAATTTTGATAGTTCGTGCTAAAACATTGAAAGAATATAATACTTTTAATTAATTCCCATGTCAGTTGGGCTGAAAATATGGAGAACATTTTGAGCTGATTTGAATCCAATCTGAAGATAAGCTTACGTCTACATTTTCCCCAGTCTCTCATTATATTATTTTATGGAATAAAGGGGTAAACGCAAAACTTCACTTTTAGAAATAATGACCACATGTGGCCACCAACCTTACAAAATGATTTGGTAGTAAGTTGTTATCCATAAAATAATTTGGCACAGACTTTCTTAAAAACATGCTCTTTGTAGAATTTTGTACATTTCATTATAGAAATGTAGTTTAGTAACAGAAACACAGTTTATAATCTCTTTAGCCAGGAATCCAATGGTCCTTTGTTAGCAAGTGATCATCCATTACAAAACAATTGGAGGAGGAAAAACTTGATTGTGTGGTTTTCTTTTTCGTTGACTAGTGTGCCGTTTGAGATGATGCTATAATGTTGCACCACAACAAAATATACTGGTTCTTCATTGGTTGTAATATTTAGTGATTCTTAAATTGATCTCCACATGATTATTTTATTCAAGTGACAATGTAAGTTTTCTTTTTCTCCTAAGGTTCCATAAAATTAATTGTTTGAGTTTGAGTTTAAATTTAGTATCTAGTTACCTGAGTATCCAGTATCTAGAATCCTGACTGATTCTGTAACAAAAAGAAAACTGTTACTGCACATCAAGGATCTTTCAGGCTCAAATTTAAGACTGGCTTGTCTCAGTTATAAAAAATCTCTATAAATATGCAAGTGATCCGAGCTTATGTGAAGGAAAGTGCTCTGTTCAGTTGAGGGGGTGATTACGTTGCAAGGCAATAGGAGTTCTCTTGGAAACAGGGAAAATTATCAGAGTAACAGTACAGAATGCAAAGGTTGATCTGCTGAATACAAATAAAGTATTGAGCTCAATGTTCTGCCTCATGGAGCTGGCGCTTTTGGAAATGCTGTGATAAATGCACTGATAAATTCAAGGGAATGAGTGCTATTGCAAAAGCTTGATGAAGGCTAGAAAGTGTCCAGTTAGTAGGAATTGCATTGCTTGGTCAGGCACAATGAAATTAAATAGAATTTGCTTTAGTGAAATTGCATCAAGGATGATTAAAGGTGCTTCTGGGGAAAAATGGTGATCACTTTTCTCTGAAGCCACTTCAGTAAGTACATCACCCACTCAGCATATCTGTTTTTGTTTTTTTCTCTTCCACTCATTTCCTCTAACTTCTTGCCCCTCTCCCATCCCTATTCCCTTTGATCATTGTGTTGTGCTCCTAATCCCAGTCTCTTGGATAACTTTCTCTAGAGTTAATACCAGTGCTGCTTCAGCAGGACCATGGTGTCAGCACCCTACCTTAAAAGAACCAGAATGAGTTAGCCCAAATGCAGCGGACACTGCTTTCCCACTTACTGATAGAGTGCCATTAGCTTTGCAGTTCTTTAATAATTTGATTTTGGGGTTTAAGACTGAAGGTGTAGCAGTTATAAGCTTTCTAGCCTTGCGATACAATAAACAGTTTGGAAAGGCTGACCTTTGTAACCCCAGCTCTGTTTCCTTTTAAATAGATGGGCCTGAGCCGAAAAGTTTGGGACTGGATCTAAAGTCTCCCCAAAGCTTAAGTGTTCGGATCCGTGGTTTTGGTTCGAGTCCATCTCTAATCTTAAAATTAAGCTACTGACAAATCCTGAGAGTTTTCTGATACCTAATTGCTAGCGGATCTTTAAAGAAGCACTAGTGGCTGGAATGCTATCTTAGTGATTTCTCTGTACAGAGGTAAACTTTAAAGATTAGTTGAAACATATTCAGAAATGTGCTTTTCCAGTAGGGGAAAAACCAGGCCCCTGCATATGCACACAGCACGTACACACAAGCCATGTGGGCTTAGAGCTTCCCTTAGGGAGACCTTTTTAATGCCTTTGTTAATTAAAACAAACACTTTATCTGCAACAAATGATTTTTCTAGCCTGTTAAAGTAAATTACACTAAAATAGCAGTGATAACAAATAGCTCAAGAGGCATAACTGTTTCTGTCCAAATCAAAATATTGTTGGTGTTGACTTAATGTTCCTAGCATTCCTTTAGGGGCCTTTGGCCTCATGAGTATTGGACAACAAACTGGAAGGTAATTGAAATCTTTTCAGTTTTTACTTTCCTTTCTGAAGATTAGTTTATTACAGAAGTACCTAAAGGCTGCAGTCAGGATCAGGGCCTCATTCTACTTGCTGATGTACATGCAGACTTGGATTCTGCCCCGAAAAAGCTTACAGTCTAACAAATGTCTTAAAAAAATCATCAGGGCAAATCAATAGCCTATGAATTTCTGAGTCTAGTTGTTTTGCTTCAATTTGCATAAGTGACAGATATTTAAATGATCCAGTGATAAAAGGGTTTTTTAATCTAACAAAAATAACTTTATTACGGAAGAACATGACAACATAAATAGTTCAATGGAGCTTATTTCCTCCTTACACTTAAAAATGTTTAACAGGCACACAATTTTGCCTTTTCTTCTGGTGAAATGATGCTAGATTAAGGACTATAAATAGTGCATTTTCCCTGATTACATTTATTTGAGCACCATGTATTGCATAGATATATTTGGCCAGTTATTCTCTCATGATTCTTTGTAACAGTCGTAGCACGAACTAATTATTTTCACAGCTTGAAATGTATTAGAGCTGTGTTTGATAACCGTTTATTTTGTGGATGCTCTTTGAAGTAGTGACCTAAACTTAGGTTCAGGATCCTCCGCTCCCCTCCACTCAGGCACAGAGGGGAACAAATGAAAGTGAAATGAGTTGGAAAAGCAGCAGAAGGGGGAGGGAGCAGAGCCAAACAGCATCTTCCCCAGGCTCCCATCAACACCATGCTGTAGGGGCTCCTTGAGTTTCTTGGGGCAGACAGGATTGGGCCAAGGAGCAGTCACTCTTCATAGTAGGTCACTTTCTTACAAGTGTGACTATCCAGTGGAAGTGAAAGCTACTCTTGACAGGATTATCTTCCTCTCTGTGCCTGCACATCCCTTGGATTGCCCAGACACAGTGGGAACAGCCAAATGGAGTCGTGCAGCTGGGCGAGAGAGGGAGACCAGGCGGTATAGCAGAGAAGCCAGCACTCCGCTGGAAAGGGGCTGGTTTTCTTTGCATGTCCCAGGAATCTATGGGACATGGATGCATCCACTGAAATGCTGCCTTCCTTGCAGAGTTTGGGCCACTAGCTCCTGCCCAGGACTGGCTCCAGGGGTTTTGCCGCCCCAAGCAGCCAAAAAAAAAAAAAAAAAAGCCGCGATCTGTGGCAATTCAGGGGGAGGTCCTTCGCTCTGAGCGGGAGTGAGGGACCCTCCACTGAATTGCCGCCAAATACCTGAAAGTGCCGCCCCGCTCCGGAGTTTGATAAGCTGGTGCCTGGAGCCGGCCCTGCTCCTGCCCTTGGGTTTTACTACTGAACGGTATAATGTGGCCCTAAATATACTTGTGAGACTGAATCTTCAGTACCAATCTGATGATAACCGCAAGATGATGACAAATACGTTCTTTAGGAGTTCGGGTTTCCTAGACTTTTTAAATACGCCAAGAAAACCTGGCAAAGAAGAGTTTGGGCTCTGAGATACTAGTGCATTAATGTGATCACAAATTACATCCTGTGAGATTTTTCATGGTGTGACAGTAAAATAAAAGTAAATTAACTATTTGTTTATAGATAGTAGAAAAGGTATTTCTTCATAGAAAATTAGATATTTAATGAGAATTAAGTCTCAGTGGTGCAAATGTTACTGTTCCATAAATTTCCTCACTCAGGTAGATCCCCTCTTTTTTTACTGTAGAAAAAAATAAATAGGATTAAGTATATTTGTTTATACATAATATACAATTCTAATATAATTTGTGTGAGGGGTAGAAAAGTTAAATGACAGTTTTTAGCCTACAGAACCCCAATATTTTCTCAGCCTTCATAATTATTATTTGAATTATGGGAATAATTAAATGCCCCAACAGAAATCTGAGCCCCATTGTGCTAGGCATTTTACAGGCTCCTACTAAGAGATAGACAGAGGAAGTTTGTCTAATACACAAAATCGAGTATGAGATAATATGATAATTGTAGGTGGGGTGTGTGTGTGTGTGTATATATGTGTGTGTGTGTGTGTGTGTATGTATGTATATGTTTGGGCTGGTTGATAATTTTCCATTAAACTGTTTTGCAACAGAAAATAGTTTTTTCAAATAAAGGAACATTTTCATGGAAAGTGTCTAGTTTCCTTGGAGAATGTCAACATTTTGTCCAAAAAAACCCCAAAACAAAAAAAAAAATCAGTTTTTTTTAAGGAAAAGTTGAATTTTTCCACAGGGAAAAAAAAATCAATTTTCTGCTCTAATAAATATATATATTTCATTATAATTTTCTAGTTATTTTCAAGGCAATTCAAACATAAATTTCCAGCATTGTGTGAGATTTACTTTAAATCAGAAGGATGCTTCTTCTTACCCTCTCCCTATTTTTCTCCATACAGGGAAGAGGAGAATTTCATTTTGCCAAACACGCAATTTTCTGTCAACCGTTTTGACAGAACTTTTTTGACCAACGCTAGTAATGAGATTGAGACAACGTGGTTTCATGGCAAAACCAATATAAACCTTTGAATTGTGTTCATTTGTGAGCAGCAGGAACATACTTCTTAAAAATTTTAATTATAGCTATCACACCGCAGAATCAAGGCCTCTAGTCAAAAATCTTGTGTTCCCAATAATATTTAATGTACCCTGCATTTGCCAGCTTGTGCGCTAGTCCATTAGACTTCAGTATACTGTGCAGTGTTAAATGTATTTGGGGTAATGTAATGTCAAGCACATAAAACTTCACTTACAAAGTGCTTCACAAATATTCATTGTCACAACAGACCTGTGTGCTCAGTAAGTATTATTCCCAATATACAGATGGGGAATCTAAAATAGAGGCACACAGCAAATCAGTGGCAGAGCTTGGATTAGAACTCAAGATTTCTAGGCTCCCTGCCTCCTAATTGGTCTTTTAAAGTAAACCATCTTACCTCTCAGATAATTGGAGTTCTGCTTAGTCAGGGTATTTTCACTTGCATAAATATTTATTGACAATTTTCAAAGTGTGACAGCCACCTATAGTGTTATAGTCATAATGGTGGATGATGGCAAATTTTGGTGAAGAGTGTATTTTGTTATTGCTCTATTACCATAATGAATGGCACAGTAAAAATACCTAGATAGGTATGTCACATTATCATCTAAATGAAGTCCTTATTGGGCTTTGGAGCTTGTCATGATATCTGGATAATAGAAAAGCTATATAGATGCAAGCTCTATTTCCTGTACTGGTACCAGACAAATGACACAAAGTTAGAAAACTCCAAAACCTTGGCAGTAAGATTGATTTATTAGTGAGGGGATTATTTTAGTGATGCCACGGCAGCCTTGTTCTCAGTCCCACTACACCTAAGCAGTGCAGCCTTATAGTTATAGTTGAGAAAACTCTTTCATTGTAAATTGATTTCAGGAACCTATAACTTCCCTAAAAGCCAAAAATAGAGTATTTGGGCTTTATTTCCTTGTTCTGAACTCAGAAGTGACTCCCTCTTGGAAAGCTTGATAAATTGATTGATCATTTGTTGTCTGGCCGTGAAAAGTGGCATTTTTCCACGTTAAGAAGTTTCTCAAAAACTCTAAATGACTTATTTACAAAGCACATACTACACATATTTCGCTTTGCCCAATAGTCGTTCATGTATCAAGGTGTGGAAATCCAGATCTTTGCCCACGGGCATGGTGGTGCGTATATCTACAGAGTTCAACACACTGAAATTAAACCCAGCTGTGTTTGTTTCAGTGTGGGATCTTGTATATATGTGAGAACATTCAGACACATTCAGGCCTTTATTTGAATCTCACATTGCACATTGAAATAAACTGTGTATGTTTGAATGGGTGATCAATTGCAGTTTGTTGCCTTTCTTAAACCCAGAGAAATCCAATGGAAAAAAAAATCAATACACCACTACCTCGATATAACGCCACCCAATATAACACGAATTTGGATATAATGCGGTAAAGCAGTGCTCCGGGGGGGGGCAGGGCTGCGCACTCCGGTGGATCAAAGCAAGTTCAATATAACATGTTTTCACCTATAACACAGTAAGATTTTTTGGCTCCCAAGGACAGTGTTATATCAAGGTAGAGGTGTATTAATATAATGCTTTGGTTGAAAACTTAAACACAAAAGACAGGAAATTAAGATTGTTTCTTGTAGCTATTGTAATTTATTTACTGAGCACATTAAGTGCCTCACAGGAAAATTCTGTGCTGTAATCATAGGGCAGATCCTGATATTCTGTTCTCTGTGCGTGTACAGAAGGACCATCGTTGTCAGTGTGAGAACTGTGCATATGATCTATTCCAATATGCTGCTTTCACCATATAGGGAAATGTTGCCTGTATAACTACTTATATACAGTGATATACTACAGATGAACAATGGGACTTAAACAGTCTTTTTTCTCTGAGAACCATTTATTTTCAGAACTTTTTTGTATAATTGCTTGATCATAGTGTTTTATTTCTTTGGTTTTTTAGATTGAATAGTGGAGATAAACTCAACCCCGCAAATTTGGACCTAAATTTCAAACACTTCAGCGTTCAAAGGTGTTTCAGTCTGGGGTCTTGGTTCACACTTACGTTTAAATATATATGTTTTGTTTCTCCACCCCTGTCTCCCAACCATGGTTTATATTAATATACCACTAACAAAATTCAATTGATATTATGACTTTAGGTAGCAACATTATCTACAAAAACAAAATTATTTAATGTTTTCTGTTTAATGTGTTATATCCACCATCTTTAAATGAAAGGTCTAGGTCTAAAGAAAGCTGTAATATGAATGAAATCGTGATAGTAGACAGTGAATGTTTGCATTACAGCAATAGCATTGCAGGTTCATTTCCTTTGTATATCTTACATGAGTTGTGCAAACTTGTATAGAGTTCTCTAGGTTTTTATGTATACTTTTCCAAACGCTTTTGTTTCTAAAGATGTGAATTGCAAAGGATGACATTTCCACACAAAGGGAAGAAATGTTTATTTTAAGAACACACAAGTACCCAGTTACAATATAGCTTGTTGATTCCATATTGCCAGAACTTCTTCACTTGGAAGATAAATGTGAATTTTAAAAGGATACTGTCAAGATAATCAGGCTTAAAAATGGACCTACCTTAAAAGTTGTTACTTGTATCTAGGTCTTTGCTTCAGGTTCCTCCATTGTTTCTTCTTTAAACTTGCACTAGCAGGACATTTAAAAAAAAAATCCGGTTTTCTGTGCATATTGCATGTGATAAATTACCTGAATAATCTATGTACAGTTTTCCAAACAAAGGCCATGCGTTCTTCCCCAAACTCAATACACGTGGAAAACAACATAAGCAGAAGCACATATGGGTTTTAATGTGTAGGTATTGGACTGATTCTCTCCCCTCCACTTCTGGTATGAGTTATAGACAGGAGATAAGATAAAATAAACCCTGCAACTTCATGGGCAGATGGGCAAAGGTTCTTTCCAGGTCCCCTGCTCAGCAATGTTAGCACAACAGGTCTATGACTATGCTCTTATTGGTTTTGGACCTATACACTTGCAATCTGAGTCCCCAGATGGCAAAGGTCTTTGACTTGATAATGATTTTAATTTGCATAGAAGAGGAACATGGTGCTTAAAATAGCTATTCCTTGGCGTCTTCACTCCAGGTATGCCTCCTCTCTCCATACAGCTAGAAGTGGTTTTACGGGACCAGTAAGAGAAAATGTCCCATTGATGTGATGTATTTCCAGTGCTGTATTTTTGCACTTGCACTCCATTGTAAATCTGAGTAGCAACTAAATGGAACACAGGAAAAAAAGAAAGTGAGGAATTGGCTAAAACATTTAATGTTTTAATCTCATCAGTATGGTGATACAAACCTAAAAAACTTAGTCCATGCTGGTGCTTTGCTCTAAGTCATTCTTCTTTGTCTAATTTTGCAGAGGTCTCTGATGCTGCGATGTATGTGCTGCAGTGTAATATTAACTCTGTTAACCAGAAGTTTTAATATTGTTTTTGTTACATAGCCTCAGCGTTAGTGGCTTATTTGATGACTGAGAGTTCTTTTCATTGAACTTTACCAAGATGTCCTTTTGTTCACTGCATAGATAAGTAAAATTTGCAGTCCGATTTCAGATTCTCTCTGCTCCAAAATGCAGATCATTCTGCTAGTAAACTTATTTTTATGCCACCCTTTCTGAAGCGTTTCCACATTTAAGAAAGGAAAAGCCCATTCGCTTTCATAGTTTCAGTTCTACTTTAGATGCACTGGAGTCCTCCCTGTTTATCATTGGCACCGTTAGTATAGACAGAAATGGAAACTTTTTCCACTAAATCCAGACTGGGTATCATTGGTCAAGAATGTAACTAGGGTGACCAGATAGCAAGTGTGAAAAATTGAGACAGGGTGGGGGAGAATAGGCACCTATATAACACAAAGCCCCAAATATTGGGACTGCCTCTATAAAATCGGGACATCTGGTCATCCTAATTGTAACCCTAGAATGTGGCGTAGATGGTAGTTGGAACTGATATACAAGTGAAATATTCTTTTAGCTATTTTTTAAGGATATTTCATAGGCTGTTTGCCAGGTTTTCCCCCCTCAAAAATATAAGTTTCTCAAAGCTAAACATAAAGAGGATATTTGGGCTGCTTAATCAGGAGTTACAAAGGAAATAATTTTATTTATTTTTCTTTCGGAAAATATGTAAAACAATATCAGAGCTTTCTGTAAAGAGAAATCTGGCTCTGAGGAATTTTCAGATCAATAGCATCTTTTTGCTTTATATGTTACACTTAACACTGCTTGTTTTTTACCTTTTTTTATTAGGGGAATCGGACTTCATAGTTTAAAAAAACAAAACAAACAAACAAAAAAAACACTGCCGTCCCAAGACACTGGATTTACATTTTTAAAAGAAAACACATTGCAAATTCCCTGTCATTAACTATACAAAATGAGTATTTGATGATGAGTTTCAAAGGAAACAGATTAAGTGGTTAGCAGGTACTGTGGCTTTTGGCTCACATACAGATTCAAACAATAAGTCAAAAATACCCAGATAAAATATATTGTCAGAGAATTGTCTTTGTTGTACCTGTTTTGATGGCAAAGATCTAATTTTGAATTATTCTGTTAAATTAAATATGCAATGTGCATATAGAAGCTTTATTCCTTATGTTTAGAGTGCCAGGCAGACAAAACTAATTACAGTACCTGAGTGTTGTCTTTTTAACATATATTACTGTATATCAGTGGTTCCAAAATTGTGGTTTGTGGTTTGCTTTTTGCTGTAAAATTAATTTTTTAAATGAAAAATGTATTAAATACTTCCATGTTCTCAATCACCGTAGTTGCCACAAGGCTGTTGTTTGATTGCTAATGAGGGGAGATGGTCTGTGCCATCACAAATAAGACAGTAGGTGGTCCAGTAGACAGTTCCTCTTACAATGTCTTCGCTGTGAAAATCTGTTGAGGACCCCTGCTGTATATTACTCTGCTGATGAATTCTACAAAGGAAATCCTTTTTACAAGTCAAAGAAACGTATTAGAGCTTTAATTTGGTGATCACTCATAGACATGACTCCCTCACGGTAGTGTGGATTGCTGTTATTGGATCTGACCAAAGGTCAGCCCAAATCCAGCTCTGAAAGTCTCGTAGCATTTTATATTTGGATCATAATCGCTCCCACTCAGATTGCCTTGCACCCCAAATACTTCTCCCCAATAGATGACCACAGTCATCTGTACTCATGTGCTTGGAACTCTGATATCTAATCAATATGCATAACTATAGGTAAGTGTGTGGTGGGGTATTTACAGCATATATGTGGTGGTATTTCCATATAAGTGATGTTTATCATGCACATTGGAACATCTCCACCAGGACCTTTTCTAACATTCAACCACTTAATAGCGTCAAACAGATGCTTTTTAAAAAAATCCACCTGTCAGACAAATGTTTCCTTCTTTCCCACATGCTCTATTTGTGGAATTCCTTCTCCCTTCACCTCCCCTCCCCCCCCAAATGACTTTGACTTTGGGGCCCAAAGATGGACAATAATATCTTCACTAGTGATGAGTTAAAGGTCCAATATCTAATGACCCTTCAGCACTGGAAAAAGGAGCTTTTATATAATTAGTTAAGGGAGATTCCTGGTTTCCAATAGGATACATAGCACTGTCTTTGAGCTCTTGTAGCTCCTAAAATATCAGACTTGAATTCTGATGTGCAAACAAGCTATTTTAGGTAACTTGTTGAGGCTTTAAAAATTGATTAGTTGGAGTTTTTCTCTCCCTCGGAGGCCAGTAGTGTGAGAATTTGGCTGTACAGGTAGAAGAATAAAGTCCCAATAATTTTTAAAACTAAACCATATATATATAAAAATCTATAATAGTATGTGACATATACAGTTTGATTTCCATGACATACTCCTAGCTTCACCATTTAAAGAATGTGGTCATCCCACATTCATGCCAGGAAAGCCTTATCCCAGGCCATCATGTGTGTGCTCTGTCTCACATATAAAACACATGCAGTTTCCGGTGCCTTTGTTCCTGAAGGAATCCCAAATCACTACAAGCTGTGTATGCCTGTTACCACTTAGGCGTAAAGTGCAGTCACCTCTGTGGTGGAATGGAACAGGTGGATGGACCGCAACACTCTAAACGTGCTCTCTCCATAACTGTAGCACAAAAGAGACTGGAGCAAGCTCCATAACTTTATGAAAATCACAATAGGATCTTTAATAGCCAGGCATAACAAGGAAGACCTAGGCTTTATCAAATTCCCCCTTCCTCTCCCACAGTAAACCACATGGAACTCACTCTATCTATTTTACAAGGAAGAAGAGCTGTGTCATCCCTGGTGGGATTTGAACCTGTGTGTTCAAGGTGTCTGAGCATTCCATACCTGAAGCTTCCAAGCCATCCTCTGTGGGGGTTTGGGAAGTCAGTAATACACTCCTTGCAGAACAAAGGCACTTGTGCAGTGAGTAGCTGTCATTCCCTCCCATCCTGGTTTCAGAGCAATAAGACTCTTTGGCCACAGTATACACAGAGCTACCAGGCCGGATAACATGTATTTTTTAAGTATCAGCAGGATCATGTGAAATTGTATTCTGTTTCCTTGTCATGCAGGAGAGTTGTTTATTTAAACAAATTTCTTGACTATGGCAGTTAGAGTAAACACGCTAGTGTTTCAAAAAGCATAAGAAGTTCTTGTTTTTATGAGGAAATGAAGCTCCCAAGGAAGTGGTGGTCTAGTTACATGCATATTTTATGTAATAAACATTTTCAGCTTTCCCTTTTTCTGTTTTATATTTGTTGCTGCATTTAATGCAGCATAACCTCTAAATTTAGAGGGAAATGTAAATGCACATAATGCTTTTTCTGTGGCTGGAAAATACATGTAGCATTAAGTTATTAAAGCTAGACTTTAAACTATATCTTGAGCTAATGATTTTACAGTATAATTGCTTTAGCTCATTTGAAGGCAGGTATACATACAGCTTATTCCATTTTGGCACTATAAAGTTTGCCATTGGTATTATACCTCATTTTTATATGATTTACATAATTTGTGAAACAGATTTAATATTTTGTATGTGAGCTAATTACTTTCTGGTTTAGAGCTTTCATTGTATGTTCATTGGTTTTTGAACACCTTTTAAAGTAACACAGAAAGGTTCATTGTTGGATCTAAATTCTTTGTAGAGCAATCAATTCCGTTTTAATAAAATAAGTTACATCATTTTTAATGTAATTAAATTGGGTTACATGGAATTGTTTTCAGCTGTAAATTTGCTGAATTGGAAAAATATAGTAGTGATGTGTTAATTTCCGTACCATGTTCTTTCCCTTATAATGGTCATGGTATAGATCACAGGATTTTAGATTACGGCAATTTCGTATGCATCTATAAGGGGCACTCTGGAAGTGTCCTACTTTTCCTGTTAAAATGGAAAAATGCATAAAATTACTAATAGAATTAAAGCTCAACTCCTAGCCCAACTCCAAATTTCAAAAAATCTTTTCAGGCAACTTTTTGAGGATAAGATGTTAATAAATCACTTCGACAACATATGCCAGTAAATGCCAAGTGATTCAAAGACTATATTGCCAAATACATTTTTTTTTAAAGTGGGCTTAAAATGGCAGGTGGCAGTCAGTTTGGGCTGCTGATATTAATGCCAGTCTTGTAGTTACAAATGAATCACAGAAGCACAGACAAACTCAGCTTTCTATTGCACAATAAGCATCTTACAGTCACATCACACACAACTCAAAAAAAGTTCTTTTCCTCTGGTATGCGATTCCTACATGAGGGCACATGCTGGTTATTTTCCTCTCAAAGGAATTGTTTTCTTGACTGCCGCCATCCACAGTTTAATAGTGCTGCGTAGCTTTAAAGGCTCCTGTCTTATTAGGAGTCTAAACAGTCTCCTGTATCCTTTGTGTCGAAATGAGTGAAAGCTTTGGAAATGATTTCATTGCAGTGCATTCACTTAGCAGGAAAACAGGTTTCTTAAAAGATTATTTAGACCATTCGTAGTCGGTATTTCTCATGTTAAAATTTGCACGTCTTCCGCATTAAATGCACCTTATAAGCTTGATGCCATTTGTTGTTTGTTGGAACTGAGATTTTAACTTTTTCAGACTAATGCAGTACACAGATTAATTCTAAATTTACTGAGCTGGAGCTTATTCCTAATTTTACATGTGTAGTTTAAACATATATACCCACACTGTTTCTGGTAAAATACAGTCATGTCCGTAAAAAGTATAAATTTAAGAAAACATCTACAAGAACCAGAATATGATGCAGATATTACTCTACCCTCATTACAGCGTCGTCTTAATAAGTCTGTTTGAAACTTTCAAAGAATTGGATCAACTTTAATGCATACTAACTTCTGCTGAGCAAATGTTTTTAAGGTACATTGTCATTACTGTTTTTACACTGTGGGCTGCATGCATAATGTACTCCTCAGTTGCTAAAAATATTTTATTTATAAAAGAAATATTTCAGATGTTGCTTTTGATATTCCCTATTCAGTTGCCTTACTTGTTGCTCTCCAGCAGTGTACATTTAACCTCATTTAAAAGCAAATGGGAATTCTTCTCCTATTCAGGCCCACAATTGGCTGCAAACACGCAAGCTATTTTTAAATGTGTTTTTTAAAGAATAGAACAATAGTAGCACTTTTTTTGAATAAGGTCTTTGGGGTGTTTTTTTTAAACCATAAATGTGGTTTGATTATCAAATTTACTTGCCTCTGACATATTTCAGATATATCACAGTCATCTGAAAAAAAAACAATTTGATTTTGTTTGATGCCTATTTTGCTGAACTTAATTTTGTTGTGTCTTTTCCAGGCAGTTACATTAGCTAAATCTGTTAAAATATTTATTTCAGACTGGAAAATATTGTTTCTTCCCCAGATTACTTTAGCTACTTTAAACAATTAGATGAGCTGCACTCACACTTTCTTCCTGTAGAATACCCCACTTTTATTGCAGTCATTTATCAGTTGCAAGATGTAAATGATAAGATGTAGTCTTAGCAGTCTGACCCAAATAAAACCAGATTGTATTGATTCTTGTGTGGTACATAATGAACTGGAAAATAATCTCCTGCCATCTACTTGGTGTTCACCGAAGCAATTTTTGAAGAATAAAGTCTGAATATGTACAATATAAATTCCTTATCTTGTTTACTTCATATACGTGTGCAGTTTCAAAGCCAGAAACTGATAAAAATCGCAGCTAATTGTGTGAGATAGTACTTATTATTTTCATTATGGATTTAAAACATAAGATGTTGTGTCTGAGCCTAAAAGGAGCTTTTGAAATGCAGATGAAAATTTTGGGATGTAAAGCTGGTGGTTTTACCGAAGGGGGTTAAAAAATAAACCCGGCCTCTGGTAGCGATTGAAATAGTGAAATTAGGTTTCATTGATGTTGCAAGTTAATGATTTTCTTTTTTAATTTTTCCCCATCCCCCACCCCCTTTGGGGAGACGAGACTGCTGCTGATTTCTAAAGCCTTAAAGTTAGCTGACCTTCTAGCTGAACCCAAGTTTAATGTAAACATTTTCTCGAGATGGTTCGAAGCTGGGCCAGCAAATCTGGAGAATATTAGTGGCGCTGTGTTTGAGGGAAGTTGGAATCCCTGGATAATTCTCAGGAGCTCTTTTCCAGGCCAGAGCGGCCTTAGACATAGCTTTGTTTTCAGTTTTGTAGGGTTCGTTGGTAATGCCTTGTGTATCTTTTAAAAATGTAATTAGTAAAATACATAATTAGTTTTACTTTGAAGCAGGGATTTTTTTTAACTTGGTTTAGCTCCATGATAAACTCTTATCTTCCCCCCACCATAGGTAAGCAATATTCCTGTTGCTTTATTGAGGTTTTCTCAGCATAGGTATAAGAGCCCTAACAGAACAGAAAATATAAATAATGCTTCCTGCTTCCTTTAGAACACCTCTCTTTTCAAGAATATATAACTTCCCCTTAATGCTCCAAGCTGAAATGAACCATCTAAATTGCTAATTTGGGACTAGTATTTTAAAGTGGATTTTTTTTTCTTTTTACCTTTTGAGGCACTTAAGAATGAATAATATACCCATTCAAGATGCTCTGATGTGCATATTCTGTATGACATGAATTGCACTTAAAAGATGAAAATTGTTAAACAATTCATTTGTGTTGCCTCATCATTTTAGGTATTCTGGGGCTAAAATCTCCATAGACTTTTAAATATTGTTTGCCTACATAATGTTGTCTTTTTTAAAAGGAAAAAAAAAAGAAACAAATTTCATATGTTTGTGTCACCTACTCAGTACACGTGATGAGATAAAACAGGACATAATACTTAGCACTTGCTTAGCACTTTTCAACTTCAAAGCACTTTAATTGATCCTTGCAACACCCCTGCATGCAAAGCATTTGTTACAGTACAATAACATGCCTACAGTAGGCACACTGTTCGGCAGGAGGTCCTGAAGTCAGAAGGACATCAATCACTTAGGCATGTGTTTATCAAATGAACAACAAGGAGTCCGGTGGCACCTTAAAGACTAACAGATTTATTTGTGGATACAGACTAACATGGCTATCCCCTGATGTTTATCCCATGATAACACATACACTGGGTTGTATTACAGTGACTATAAATGTTAATTTTGTTCACACAAAAAGGTATATTTATATGTGAAAAGCCCTTGCCAGTTACCAACTGTATCATTACAGGCTCCACTGTAACAGGTCTACAAAAACTATTGTAGGTTATTTGCTACTCATGCATTTTCCATATTAATATGTGTACCAAAAATTTGTTTATATTAGATCAGTTAATCTATTGAGTAAATAACACCATGGAGTACATATAATTTATGTTCCGAGATATGTATTTGGCCAATTAAAAAAAAGTAATGTGAAAATCTGATAACACAAACTGTTTGGTCAACAAGACACATTAAAAAAACTTGCATGAAAGACTTTCTTTTCTCCTGTTTTTACTTCTCAGAACAAGATCTCATCTATGGAAAAACTCCATCTAGATCTCCAGGACATTTATGATACAAACCCACAAAAACAGTCATTTAGTTTGAAAACTGACACTTGCTATACTTGAGCTATTAATTTGTATTTCATTAGCACCTATAGGTCTCAGTCAGTACTGGCTCCCTGTAACGCTGTGTGTTGTACAATCACATAGCAAGAGATGGTCTGTGCCCTGAAGAGAAATCACATTGCTGTGAACAAAAATAAAAGACCAACAAGATTAGAACAGAACATCAGCAGTAACTGTGAAGTGATTTGATTTATTTTGCTGAGATTCCTAATTTATGTAATTTATCATCTTTGCCACAGTTTGCCCCACTCCTAATGATCTGTTTATCAACTGTTGCATTGTATCATAATCCTAGAGTGTGATTTCTCTGGGGCAGGGGACTCTTTTTGACTTAGGCCATGTCTGCATTAGCAAGCTTACAGCTGCAAGATCGCTTGTATAGCTGCTCTATGCCGTTGGCATAATAAAAGCACCTACACGAGTGGCAGTAGCTACTCTCCCGCCGACATAGTGCTGTGCATACTACAACTTATGTCGCTCACAGGGTGTTTCTTTGATACTCCTGAGCGACATAAGTTTTGCCAACATAAGTGGTAGTATAGACATGGCCTAAGTTATACCTCTACCCCGATATAACGCTGTCCTCAGGAGTCAAAAAATCTTATCACGTTATAGGTGAAACCACATTATATCGAACTTGCTTTGATCCGCCGGAGTGTGCAGCCCCGCCCCCCTGGAGCGCAGCGTTACCGTGTTATATCCGAATTCGTGTTATATCAGGTCGCGTTATAGTGGGTTAGAGGCGTATATAGCCCTAGAACAATGGGACCCTAGTTAGGGCACCTGTGCGGTACTGCAATATAAATAATTTTGTGAGTTTGTGTCAGAACTTAGTAATGTAAGTGTAGGTTCTCAGTGCACTTACTCTCTTTCCCGTGGCTGGTATTTTTAAAATGGTGTTAAAATTGGCTGATACGTACTTTCTTAGTCACGGCTCATTTAATACCTTCTGTTCACGTTGTCCCAGTTTTACCAGCTTGAAAGATGGTTTCTATTTAGTTCCCTTAGTGTTTGCCACAGTTTGTTTAAAACCCACAAATTTAGCTGAAGTGTTTGTTTTCTTATTTAAGAATGTTAACTTTAGAAATAAAATGTTTCCTGTTTATCAGCAAAATGCCCCCCCTCCGGCATGACTTTGAGGTGAATTTTTTTTTCTTCTGTTGTGCTGGCGTTCTTTCTTGTGCTAAACATAATAGACTGTGAATGATGATAAAACTATTATTTAACCCAAATATACCTGACTTCACCTCAAATACACACGAAATAACTTGGGCAAAAGAAAAAGATAATATTTTTGAATCAATATACAAACATTGCTGTCTGTAAGATATTCATTGTATTGAAATAAATGGGGAAAATATTGAATTTATGCACACATGATTGACTTTTCATACAGCGAACCCAGGTTAAACATCTTGAATATGGAATATGAATAGAGCTAACATTTTCATATGAAGCAATAATGAAAATGAACAGAGTTCCATTTCGCCTGATAGCGAAGAACATTTGATACTCCACAGCATAAAATGTGTTTAGTACTTGGTTTTGTTAAGCTTGACAGAAGCCAGGAAGTGGGACAGGACAACCGCTCCATAAAGGCTTCTTCTATAGCTAATGACAGACTTGAGGATGTAACTTGGTAAAAACAATAATGCCACCCGACCACTCTTCATTCCGTACAGTAAAAGGAGAAGGCATTCATAGCTGCATGTCATCAATCGGTCCATGTCTGAAAATATCAGTTGTTACAACATGTTTTGTTTACTGTTCTGAGCCTGGCGCCAGGCTGCGGCAAGGGGGGAACAGGAGAAAAGAAAAGATAAAAATATTTTATGTGGGCGGGGTGGGGGGAGTGGGAAGGCAGGTGGGAGGCTGTAAAAATTATATGTTTTCTAATAGCCCTAGTCAAGAGGCCTTTTAGTGCAAATGACATTAGAGGGGCAGCATGGTACTTCCCTTTTTTAGCTGCATGTTTGGCAAACCGTTGGCAATGAAGTGTAGGCTTTCCGTGCTCTTTGGGTCCTGGCCACCACAGCCCTTTTCCCTACTGCAGACCAGTGTCTTCCAGTGGAGCCACTCTGACTCGAGCCTGTATTTCATGAGGTTTTTCAGCAGTTATTTGAATCCCTGTGAGCTTTGCTTGTTGAGTCTGATTTTCTGCCTATCAAACAATAACAAACACAAGTGTCAAGTATGCAGGTCATTTACAAGTTTGATATGAAAACTGCCTGCGACTTTCTCACTGTTCACCTCATTCCCTTTCATTGTTGATGGTGGAAGTTCAAGTCATTCTTTGTTGTGACCCATATAAATGGCCAAATGCCCATTTTTAACATGACATCTGTTTCTAAGGAACTGACCTCTTAATTGTTTTTAATGTGCTAAATTAAAAGTTTAAAGGTATGTAGAAACCATCTTAAATAAAATCTTGGCGTGGCATGGCAATTAAGATATGATGTGTGAGACTATCCAGATCCTGTGTATATACCCTGAAACTTTCCTAAACAAACACCCACTAAAGGAATTCATCTCATCATCATATTTTAACTGAGGCCCGTTCTTAGTAAAAGCAGCAAAGAGTCTTGTGGCACCTTATAGACTAACAGACGTTTTGGAGCATGAGCTTTCGTGGGTGAATACCCACTTCGTCGGATGCATGTCATTCTTAGTAATAATCTTGTGCCAGCCCAAACTAGGAGCTTTGCATTTCCCTTCCTGTAGATGGAGACAAGAAAAAATCAACAGTGATGAGGACACCGTCGCTAAACTTGAGGTTTGTTGGCTGCTAGGCTTCAGTTTTTTCAGACTCCATCTGCTGGAAGGAAGATATAAACCTTCTGACAGAGGAATATTCCACATACCAAATTAAACAGTAAGCATTTACTCTCTAGCATCTTCCACGGTGTGGAAGACACTGGTATGCCATGTAAGTTGGCTCTGCACTTGTCCCTCAGAACTAGCCCGAAATACATTTTGGATCCATGGAAGGCAGTATTTAAAATGTAAATACTTTACTAATACTAAGCTTCAGAGTGGGAAGAGTGCATTGTGATGTGGTGATTTCTGTAATGGTCCATAAATGATCCATTTCACTGAATTATTAACATTAACCTGCACATTGAATTATGTCAGCCCAAGCTGATGCAACTACAGACTGGAGAGAGGACTCAAATCAGACACAGCTTTCCAGTGTCAGTGTTTTCATGGTGATTCTTTTCTAAAAATGTGGTCAGGTTCCTGAGGGCATTCTCCCTGGATCTCTTGGTTTGGCTTTGTTGTTGTAATAGGGAATTAAGTCAATACCCCTTGTGGTCTCTTGCCAGATTCCCATTTGACCCACTGAGTGAGTTTGGACAAGTCATTTAACCTCTATACCTTAGTTTATATACAGGTAAAACAAGTAATAACTAACTAATAGGGCTGTTGGGTTTAACTGATGCAGGATGGTAAAATGCTTTGAGATCCTTCTATCAAATACCTTAAGGACAAAGAATCTTTATTTCTATGTGCTAGAGAGAACTGTATATACTGGAATTTTGGTTTCCAGGCACTCAGAAGTAGAGGAGATGCAGTATAGTCATGTGTCTTGCGTGCATGGTATTTTTTCTGGGTGTTGTTCAGGGACAAAATTCTCAGTCCACCATGGAAGTGCCTGCACCACAATGGAAATCCCTTTGAGAGCCACCCAGTTGCCCCATGGCATGAGAAGAGTTGGGGCCACAGTTATCAGAGATGTAGACCACATGGTATGGCAATGGAAAGGGGAGGGTAAAGAGAGTCTTTTTTCCCCAAGAGTCAGGAGAATCCCAATTACTGCCTATCACCATAAATATGGATATTTTATTACTTTGATGTTAACCCTGAATAATTAACAGAACTGTTAATATCACATTAGAATTGCTCTGTCAATTTTTGCTTTGTATGCAAGTTGCAGAATAGCTTTGTGGTTAAAGAACTGGATCGATTCAGAATATCTGGGTCAAACTTCCTTGGGAAGGTCACATACTCTGTGTCTCAATTCTCGGTCTGTATAATGAGCATAATAATTCTTCCTTTCTCCTACCCTTTGTATGTCTTGTCTACTTGGATTGTAAGCACTTCTGGGCAGGGACTGTCTCTTACTAAATCTATGTACACAATGCCTAGCACAAAAATGAAGCACCCATTTCATTTGGGGCCTCTAGACCAGGGGTGGGCAAACTTTTGGGGCCGAGGGCCACATCTGGGTATGGAAATTGTATGGTGGACCATGAATGCTCATGAAATTGGGGTTGGGGTTCAGGAGGGTGTGAGAGGTGCAGGCTCTGGGGTGGGGCCAGAAATGAGTTCAGGATGTGGCAGGGGGCTGGGGTGCAGGAGGGGGGATGAGGGCTGGGGCAGGAGGTTGGAGCCCAGGAGGGGGCCAGGGGTGCAGGCTCTGGGAGGCGCTTACGTCAAGCAGCTCCCAGAAGCAGCGGCATGTCCCCTCTCCGGCTCCTATGCAGAGGCGCGGTCAGGCGGCTCTGCGCGCTGCCCCGTCCGCAGGTGCTACCCTTGTAGCTCCCAGTGGCCGTGGTTCCTGGCCAATGGGAGCTTCGGGGGCGGCACTTGGTGGTGGTGGGGCAACGTGTGGAGTCCCCTGGCTGCCCCTACACATAGGAGCCAGAGGGGGGATATGCTGCTACTTCTGGGAGCCGCACGGAGCCACGGCACATGTGTAGTGGGGCCAACCCCAATCCCTGGCTGGAGTGCCGGAGCGGGACAAACCGCAGACCCCACTCCCCGGCAGGAGCATGAGAGTCGAATTAAAATGGCTGATGGGCTGGATGTGGCCCGCAGGTCATACTTTGCCCACCCCTGCTCTAGACGCTACCCTAATTCAAATTATCATAAATTCCCTCCTCTAAACAAGTATTACATTACAGTATTAAAAATGCTATGTTAAGATACCATTGAGGATACACCTTTTAATTACCCCAAAGTCAGGAAATGCCATCTTTGAAGTTGGACCTAAAATCTTACACTTACACGTCTTGTGCATAGGTTTTATGATGGTTTTTAATTATGTGATCATTGTGTACATCTCAAATACAATATATTACTAATTGGTTTTCAGTGCTCTACAAATGAAGGGGGAAATGGCACAGCATATAAATAAAATAGCCAGAGTAGTGATTGGCTGTGTCTTGATAATAGTATTTCAGTTTTGCTAGACTGTCCTTGCCATTGTCGGTCAGCTAGTTTTGTAGGTGTCACAGCAGAAATAGTTATACAGGATAGATTTGAATGGGTAGGAGGTTATGGTATCAGATATATCAGACTTATTCCTTAACCTAGATTCACTCGTAACATCCTGTACTACAGTGTGTGCGCACCAGTCAGAACCTGTGGAAGTAATACAGATACAAGGTGCACAGTAAATTAGGCAAGAGCACCCATTCACTGCACACCTTACAGAGTTGTTGACAAAAACTGTATGTTGTGTGTAAAAGATACCATGAGATCACGTAAATAAGACTGTAAAATATACACGGGGAAGACATATGCCTCCTCTATCCTAACATTCTTTTAATGTAATTTTTGATTAAATGTCCTAGGTTATTTTAAAAGAGAAAGACATTCCATAATGTCTACACTCCAGCAAAGTGGTTTCTCTTTTACCTTACTGAGTATGTACCTTGCATCACTGAAAGCTCTATCCACTGATCAGAAATTTTCAGTGTTGTGGAGAAACTTTATCTTGACACAAAGTTTAGCTGCATAAACTAATGTGCCCTGAATGAATGCTTCTGTGGAGTCCTGCTTTTCATTCATTGTCTGCTTTTCTGGACAATGAATGAGGCAAGGACCTGTGGAGCAAAACTTGTTTGCACATCTGCGTATGCAGTTAAATTAGCTATACACACATTAGGTGCAACACAGCTTCCTTATGGATGTTATTTGCCAATCCAGCCTGGCTTTGGCTACCATTAAGATACCACTTTTATTTTATATATAAATATGTTACAGCACCTGCACAAATGCAGCTAAACCAATGCCCGGTTTTTGCCAGACCTTGCAAAGGCACTTCTCAGTGAGGACTATTGCTTGCCCAGATTTAATCTTTCTACTTCCACCCATTGTGGCAATTCACTTGTAATACGTTCAAAAATATCTTGGGTTATGTTTTATTTTCCCCTCATTTGAAACAGGACTGAACTACAATGCACAAACTTAAATTAAAAAAATCACCCTCTGGTAGACCACACCGGATAAATTTCAGCCTGATAGAGGAAAGCTATAAGCTACTGAAAATGGGGGGTTATGATTAAAATCCATAGGCAACATAAATTGTCACAAGTGCTCTAGCTGTAGAAATAACTGAAGACTTATAAATATTTGTATATGTTCTTTTCTAGCTTGGCCTTAAGCTTAAACAGGGCTTCAGTTTCAAGATAATTTTCTTGTACTCAAAAGTTAAATTGCTTTCTTTAATATTAAGCATAAAATAAGGAGTGCAATTGAAAAGCTGCATGCCTCCTGAGCCTGCTCTTTCAGCATGAAACTCTACTTGGTAGAAGCAGCTCCAAAGGAACAAATACTCTTTTATTATTAGATGATAAATCCCTGATGCTGTATCACTTGTTTTGGCTTTCAACCTTATTGAACTTTCAAGAGAAATGCCTTTGTTTATAACACACACTTCCCAGCAGCATCCAGATATCTGTCACTGAACTACAGGCTTGAATATTTTTAACTTGGTACACTGTACAGTGTATTAGATTGATGATAGCATATACAATACTATATATATCGAGTTCCTTTTGTATTCCAATTAAAAGCAACACTATTTTGGACCATTTTTATTATATAATTTACATCACCGTTAGGACGTTTAACAGTTTTTAATTTGAGGTTGACCAGTTTAGGGTGGCATTTTCACAAACATTTGTGTGATTTGGAAATAGTTTCCTTTGAAAGTTAATGGGATGTTTGCTCCTAAATTACCGAAATACTTTTGAAAATCTCACTCTTAATTCAGTTAACATGTACAATGACTGTATAACCATTTAGACAAAGGCCTGATATAAAACAATACTTTGATTAACAGCTGTTTATTCTAAATTGTCTGAAATTAAAAATGACTAATTTTCTCAAAATGAATAAGTATTTAAAGTAGAGTAAATATAGATAGATAACACAATATGGCTACGTAATTACAAAATAATTTGTACTTCTATCAGAGGATTTCAAAACTCTTAACAAATTAGTGTGACGAGATGTGTCTGTACCCCTATGAGGAAGCAGTTAGCCCAGTTTTACAGATAAGAAAACTGAGGCAGAACTGCAAACTAACTTGTCCAAGGTCAAAAGGTGTTTGTGATAGAGCAGAGACTAAAATACAGTAGTGCTAGCTGCAAGACCTGTGTCCACAAGACCATTCATGGAAGTTAGTTCCATAATATTTTTTCTGAGGTCCTTCAGTTAAAACTGTTGTAGCAAGAGTCATAATTTGACATTTTATCAGGTTTCTGACATGACTTTCCTGGCCACTGTGCTCACAAATGGTTTTAGAATGTTGCGTTATTAGACCCTATTCTGTAGGAGATTGGTTTTGTAAAATGTTTTATAACATCCCTATATGCACAGATCAGAGAAACCAAGTTATCAACCAGCTACAGGGCTGGCCTTACCATGAGGCGAACTGAAGCGGCCGCCTCAGGTGCCAGACTGGGCGGGGGGGAGGGGCTACAAGGACTCAGAGTGTAGAAAATTGTGTCTGCTGCTCGTGCATATTTATTCTCTCTGCTCTAGATGCACAGAGATGGGAGAAAGGAGGAGGAGCCTCTTCTGTACCTCTCTGGCACCCCTCGGAGCCTGGACTGATTAACACGATCTTCTCAGGGAGCTTCCTGTTTCCTGCTGCTTCCCTGAACCCACTTGAGGAGAACAGGCAGTCAACTGAAGTAGTAGGAGCCAGTTAGGCCCTTAAGACGCTGATATCTTCCCTCACTCAGGCCTGCTTATTTGTCCCCTTCAACTGAGTGTTGAGAGCCACTATAGCTGGCACAGAACAGCAGTCACACGTGAAAGAAGAAAACGCCCCTCTGGGGCAACATTCAGAAAAAGCAAGCAAGCAAAGGAAGCTTTTCTGTCTAAGCAGTCTAGGTGATCCAGGACTGTGGACCCAATTGAGCAGTAGCCTGAGGGACTTCCTTGTAATGCATGGGCCACAGCAAGTGAAAAACTTCACGTTCCCCAAAGGCAATTAAAATAGAAGTTTCCATCCAACACATTACTGGCGTGAAATCCCCCAATAGTGACAAAGTGGAGAGGCCATGGCTTATGTACTCAAAAACCCAGAATGCTGCATGCTGTTTTTGTTGCAAACTCTTCTAGTCTAATGTTCCAGCCACATTGGATTCTGCAGGAACAAAGGACTGGAAAAATCTGGCTAGAAATCTGGCATGCCATGAGAAGGCAGCAAGTCACCAGATAGCATTCCATAGGTGGAAAGAGCTTGAGATGAGTCTATGGTATCACCATAGATGATCAGCATCAAGAGACGATTGCATCAGAGTCTCTTTACTGGCAAAATGTTCTGAAAAGGCTCATTGCCATTGTGAGAATGCTTGCTACCCAAAACCTACCACTGCGTGGCACTTCAGATCAGCTGTATGTGCCGAACAATGGAAATTTCCTTAAAATTGTGGAGCTGATAGCTGACTTTGATGCTGTACTCTAGGAGCATCTAAGAAGAATCACCACCCAAGAAATGTACACACACCACTACCTTGGAAAAACAATTCAAAATGAGATCATACAGTTACTAGCAACAAAAGTCAAACAGAAGATTGTGGCAGATCTGAAGTCAGCAAGATATTACTCTGTTGTTCTGGATTGCACACCTGACATCAGCCATACGGAGCAAATTACTTTAATGGTGCGTTTTGTAACAACAACAGACCCTAGTGAAAATGTCTCTGCAGTGGTGACTGTCAGAGAGTGTTTTCTAAAATTTATTGACATTGATGATACTACAGGAGCTGGTATGACAAATGTGCTTCTTAAAAAGCTGGAAGATATGGGAATTGCGATAGCTGACATGAGAGGTCAGGGCTACAATAATGGTGCCAACATGAGAGGAAAGAACAGAGGAATGCAGACATGGATCCGAGAATTAAACCCTCGAGCTTTTTTTGTCCTTTGCAGTTCTCATTCATTGAACTTCGTGGTCAGTGATGCAGCATCAGCTTCTAGTGAGGCTGCTGATTTTTTTAATGTAATTCAAAGCATCTATGTATTTTTCTCTGCATCAACTCATTGATGGCAAATTTTGAAGCAACATCTGGGAACATCCTCTCTGACACTGAAACCACTGAGTGCCACACGATGAGAAAGTTGAGTGGAGGCAATAAAGCCTATCAAACACCAAATTGGGAAGATAGATGATGCCATAGTTGCCATTAAAGAGGATAATGCTATGACAGGAACTGTTCATGGGAAAACAGTGGCAGAGGGAAATGGAATCACCAGAAGCATACATAACTTCACATTTCTGTGTGGCTTAGTGTTGTGGCATGACAAACTGTTTGAAATAATGTTGTAAGCAAGAGACTTCAAGGTGTTGACCTTGATATATCTGGAGCAATGGAACAACTGGACAAAGCAAAGTCATACCTATAGTCTTACTGGTCAGATGAGGGATTTCAAAACATTCTTAAGAGTGCACAGAAGTTGGCAGAGGAACTTCACACTGAAGCTATTTTCCCACCAATTTAAGAATACAAGAGTCACCAAAGAAGACGACATTTTGATTACGAGGCACGAGATAATCCTGTAAGAGACCCCAAAGAACAATTCAAAGTTGAATTCTTTAACCAGGTGCTAGATTGTGCAATACTGTCAGTTGAAGAACGTTCCATGCAGCTCAAGGAACATAGCAATATATTTGGGATGTTGTATGATATTCCAAAACTCCTCACTATACCTGAAGAAGACCTACACCAGCAATGCAGGGCACTAGAGATAGTGTTGACACATGATGACATGCATGATATTGATGCGAGTGATTTAGGTGATGAACTGAAAGCCCTTTCAAGATACATTTCAGCAAGATCAACTCCAAAGGCTGTTCTGGAATATATGTGCACAAATAAGATGACCACCCTCTTTTCAAATGCTTTTGTTGCTCTGCGCATACTTCTAACACTTCCTGTAACAGTTGCCAGTGGAGAAGGCAGCTTCTCCAAGCTGAAGTTAATAAAACCACATCTACGCTCCACAATGACACAGGAGAGGCTGGTCAGCCTTGCAACCATCTCAGTAGAGCATGAGCTGGCCCAGACTGTGGACCTTCAGGAAGCAGTTCAAATCTTTGCAACCAAAGGCACGGAAAGCACCACTTTGATTATTCAAACAGATAAAAATGCCAGTGTTCACTATGCAGACAAGAAAAGTTACATTTGCTGTTCAGGCATTTGAAAGTTAAGTGTTACTTAAAATTTTTGAACAAGGCATTTTAAGTTGTTAGTTCTTCTTTATTGGGGTAGGTAGCAGAGCAGTACCATGAGAGGAGTAGAACAGGAAGAAGGCAGAATTGAGACCTTTCAAAGTTTTGGCCCAAGTGAGGGGACATGGGGGCATCATTTCAGCTCCCCACCTCAGGTGCCAAAATGTTGTGGGCCAGCCCTGACCAGCTAGCAAAAGTTCTGTTTAGACAGGAGCTTTCTAACTTGCTTTTGGCACAATCTAGACAGGGTCTCACAGTCTGTAATGAACACAGACACATTAATCAAAAAAAAAAGTACTTAAAAAGCTCTATAAGCTATCAAGTTGTACATAGTGTTTTCTGGAAGAGAGTAACAAATTGGTAGACTACCATAATTTGGTTTTTAAGTTTGTCTGTTGAATAAGTACCAATTTGTATAGATAATATATCGTGTGTTAAACTGAATGCTCAGCTTTTGTACATTCCATTCCATTAAGAAGATGAGACTTCGGATAACTACCTAGTTTCAGATAATGTGGAATCAAATACTTTAGCAAGTCGTACTGTAACAAATCAGCACAATGACTATTTTATGTTTTAAGTGGAGATCATGTTTTGAGTGCCTATAAATGCCTTGTTAGAAAAATCAATTCTGAGCATCCTCTTTCTCCCACTTTTTATTCATTTTGTTTCAAATGTATTTTGATGCTTAACGTCTAAATCTGCTCTCACAGGTTTTACTTGATACTGATACTGAGAACAGAATCAGGGCCCCGTAGCTTTCAATAAAAGAAAATGTTAGCAACCAACATTTAATGATAAATTTTTTAAACCTATAAAGCAGTATAACCAAAACAAAAATACAGGAAATCTGAGGAAGAAATTAAATTGAAACAACTTGTAGTCATTTTGAATTGTTTCTCCAATTTCCTCTTAGACCTCTCCTCTCCAGGATATATTGACATCAGTGCTGATCCTTTGAGAAATTTATGGCATATGGAACAGTAATGTGTTAAAGTCCTACACAAGAGAATTAGTTAATAATGCACACTTCATTTGCATATCTTCTTTTGGACGGGTGATTAACTGAAATAATTAATAACACCCAGTGCTTTTCACACTGAGATCTCAAAGCACTTTAAAAAAAAAAAGGTAAGAATCATTATCCCCATTTGACATGGTAAAACTGAAGTACAACGGCTAAGTGACTTGTCAGAGGCCACAGAGCAGGTCAGTGCCAGAGCCAGGCATTAGTATCTAGTCGGGAGCTGAAATAAGATCACAGAGAGATATAGGAGGACTATTCCAAACAGCAGAATCTGAGGAAGAGAAGACTCTTATATGGGTGTGCCGTGTTCTCAGCTTTATTTTTTTCCAGCTAAGGAGACTGTCTGCTATATTCTGTATTAACTGTTATTCAGTTATTTCTGTATTGGCCCAGGTACAGTAAGCTTTTACACATCTGGGTAAGAGCATATTACTGATATTGTGAAAACATAACTGTGTCCTATTTGAACTGGTTAGAGGGGGGTTCAAATCTCAGCACTAGGAAAAAGTATCTCTTTTCAGCGGGACAGAAAATCATGCTTCTTCTGTAACAGAACACAAGAGCTCATTGAACACCAGAGTGGACTGGCTAAGCTGTTAGTCAATACACCAGAGGGAATGCAGACTCAGTTTAAATATTCGATCAGATAGCAGAAATCCTGGAAGTCCTAAAAATATAATTATTTGCCTCAATTATTTGCAGGTGGGGAGGGATAGATCAGTGGTTTGAGCATTGGCCTGCTAAACTCAGGGTTGTGAGTTCAGTCCTTGAGGGGCCATTTAGGGATCTTGGGGAGGGAAAAAAAAACAAACCTGTCAGGGACAGTATTTGGTCCTGCTAGTGAAAGCAGGGGACTGGACTCAATGACCTTTCAAGGTCCCTTCCAGCTCTATAAGATATGCATATCTCCATATATTATTATTAACAGATGACCAAAAAGTTCTTCTCTTTCTCAAGAGAGATGGCACAGCAAAAGCAGTAGATTCTTTACTGAGGAGCTGCAAGATACTTTTGTTATATGTTCCTTCTGTTAGTTGCCAAGGTAACCCTGAAAATAAAAAGGAAGGTGTTAGTCATACAAATAACCCCACAATGGCAAGAAGATGCTTTTCAGAGGTTGATACACATTTCAATGAGACTGTCTCATAAGAAAGACCTTATAAGCCAGGGACTTGTTTTCCCCCCCAAATGGACAATTTGAGGTTGACGGCTGTTGAAAAGAGCTACTCTGAATAAGTAGTACAAACCAGTATGCTGCCTTCAAGGAATTTTTATTTTTATTTCAGGATTTGGATAATTTTTTAAAACTTGTGTGTTAATAAAAACATTAACATCTAAGATTTTGCATGCTTCAGCTGTTTTGCAAGATGGCATTTCATTGGGTTTGTGTCAATACATTGACGTGTAAGTGGCATTGATTAAATTCCATAACTCAACATAGGAACAATTAATTTTTGCTTCATGGTAGTTTCTCATAGCAGCAATCCTGTTGAATCCACCTACATTATGGAACTACCCAATGTGGAACCTAAACTCTGTATTACAAGATTTTGACACAACTCCATTTGAACCAATGAGGAATGTATATTATTTTCCATCCCTCAAAGCTACTTTTTCTGATAGAGATAACATTGGTGAGGATAGTTTCTGAGATAGGCTCTCACTCAGTGGAGGAACAGTTCTGTACTATTCACAAAGATAAGGTGGTATTAAGAACTTCCACAGAGTTCTTACCAAAAATCAATTCTATCTTTTATAGTTCTCCAGAGATAATTCTTCCCTCTCTCCTTCCTAATCCTCAGCAAGAAAAAAAAAATGAGGTGGCACAAAAATTGGATGTTACAGCTATTAATACTTATGGCAAAAGAATTGTAAAATTCAGGAAAACACCTCTCTAAGTGGTACTTCACCCAACTGTACTAGTGAGAGTGCTGGTCATTTCCAAATCATACATAACTCAGTGGCTAAGAAATTGTTCAAGAAGCTTATAAATTAAAGGACTTAAAGTGCACTCTCCACAAACAAACAAAACCACCCTACTTATGGCTTCCTCTTGAGCAGGAAAAACATATGCATCTACGGAAGAGAAATGCAGGACGACAGTGTGGGTGAGCATGCATACCCCCAAAGCTAGATTTTTGACATATTCCTACAAATCACAGAAGTGGCAAATGGGAAAGACTTGTTATATCTACTTCTCCCGCTGCCTGTGCAAGATACAGTCCCTATATATGAAGAAGAATCATAATCATAGAGATCAGGACCAACCATATCATCTATCTAGACCTCCTGCAAGATGCAGGCCACATTAGCCGATCTCCCCACTCCATTAGCAAGCGACCCCTGCCCCATGCTTCGGAGGAAGGCGAAAAACCTCCAGGGCCACAGCCAATCTATATAGTGTGTTTGCTTGTAAACTAACTACACCTTATTAGCCAAAACTTAAATAGATGAGTGTGTGCGCCAGTGGGCAGGGCATAGGGCTGGGAGTCAGGAAATCTGGATTTTATTTCTAGCTCTGCCAGTGATTTGTTATGCGTCCCTGGTCAAGTCATTTACCTTTCCTGAGCCTCAATTTCACCATCTGTAAAATGAGGACAATATTTGTTCACCTTTGCAAATTACTTTGAAATCTGTGGATTGAAGGACTGCAAATGCATTGTGCTGGTGAGAGTTTTGTCAGAAAAATTCTTCGTGCTGTTCTGATACATCTGCTTCTGGTACTTCTTGGAAGTGGAACTTAGGCAAAATAATGGCTTGGTGAGGATATTATTTCAGGGCAAGAATGAATTTCCATTTTTAGCCTAATGAAGGTATCTTGATGCTCTTCATTTGCAAAATGTGTGTAATTCTCCTACATACATACAGTTTAATGATCATCTTACCCATAGTAATTGAGGAAGTTGAAGAAAATTAGTGATTTATATTTTTTGCTACTCTGATGTGAACCAGCATGAGATAAACGGCAAGAGTGTTGAAGTTCTCTGCTACACCTTAAAAATGGCAGTAATTTGTTTACAAAGTTTCTCAAATACCCCTACTAAAATGTATTTCCCCCCATCTTCCCTCTTCCTAGTTCCCTTTTACTTCTCTCCATAATTAAAACTGTATAAAAATTGCAGCAGTCACAGATGACATGTCCTGACAGCCTTTTTCATACTTTCATACATAGCTCAGAAACCAAGAATAGGTGAACCAGTTTAAAAAAAAAAGAGGGGAACCACTGTCTCCTGAACACTTGTCAGCCATTTAAACACAACTTACATCTTTGTGGATCTAAACTTATTGGTCAAGGAGCCTTTGAGAAAGGTGGGAGCTCTCTTTTTCAGGCATATTGGTGGCAGTTCCTTTTGGAGAGAAGCTGGGACATCGCACTAAGTAAGTTCTTCTCCCTGCTGTATCTTCCTTCCCCTAACTTCGAGCTCAGGAAACTCCCTCTTTTTCCACCTTTCCGTTACAGAGCAACATGGTGGAAGGGGGTAGAAAGCCAAAGAGTTGGAAGGTAAATTGAAAAGTGAGCTCTGTTGGATCAGGTTCAGGGTACAGAAATGATCCGCTGCTGCTACTAAGGGGAAAGGTTAGCTCCTGTCAGATGTAGGAAGAACCAACATAGGGGAGGCTCTTCTCTTTCTGGTGAAAGAAGCCACCAGTCCCATACTCTACACGGGAGAGGACTGTATCAGTGTACACACAGATATATGTGTAAATGAGAACAGGAGGAAAGTCCACCATGCAGTGGAAAGGGAGAATAAATGTATACCTTCTAAGGTAATGCTGTCTAGGTTTATAAAAAGAATGGAAAACAAAGTTCTGTGTGGACTCTTACTGGATGGCACTAGAACTCATTCCTCCAGATTATGATATCCGCGGTCTTGTTGAATAGTACCTTACATGGTAAGCAGGCCTACTGAAGTCAAGAGGTCAACTTTTGTGGAATAAGGTGCTACTCGTTGTGAGCAACTCCCAGCTCAAGCATTATGTTAGAAGGCAAAGGAATACAAAAGCTGAGTCAGTTCACATGCTTTGGCAGTAGCATGTAAGCCAGTGGGGATCTCCAGAAGGAGATAATATAACAAATTGCAGACAACAGCTGCTTTCACTAGCTTAAGCAAAATTTGGTCATCAAAAATCTACAAGATAAAGACCAAACTATGAATCTTCAAGTCAGATGTTACTTTACCGTTTGGATGTGAAAGATCCACAAACAGATGACTAAACACCATGCAAAGCAAATGACTCAGGAAGATACCAGGTACAAAATGGAATTAATTTATAACAAATGCTAAGATTTATCAGAGATTTCAACAACTCCTTATCTCCAGCGTTATCCAGAAAAGACAGAAATATCTGGGATGTGTGTTAAGAATGGCAGGTGTGCTGTTGGCCAACTGGAGGAGCATGTAAAAGGGGCTGTCCAAAGCAATCCCTCAGTCCCACAGCATTTAGGGCTTGTCTCCAGTATAGAAAGATCAACACTGCTGCAATCGAGCTCGATTTAGTGGGTCTAGTGAAGACCTGCTAAATCGATGGCAGAGTGATGTCCGGTCAAGTGCAGTACTCCACCTCTCCAAGAAGAGAAAGGGAAGTCAACCGGAGAGCGTCTCCCGTCAACACAGCACTGCAAAGACACCGGGGTAAGTCGACCTAAGCTACATCGACTCCAGCTACGTTATATAGCGTAACTTAGGTCGACTTACGCCCGTAGTGAAGACAAGCCCTTAGAAAGGGAAAATACAGGACTTAACATAGAGGACATAGTTAGAGCAGCCCATCATAGATAGGGATGGCAGAGCCTGGTTCGGGCTCTAAGCAGCATTTGACAGTATGGGAAGGATTCAGATTCAATGTAAGCAAAGGTATCCCATTCTTACCCACTGTCTTGCTGTAGGTGTTCGCTCAGAAGTAAGGGCTCCTGCCTCATTGGGTTTGCTCTTTGTGCATTGAACGTGGCAGGGCTCTGATCTGTGTCTTTTGCTTTCCATATTTTTTCTTCCTCTCATCTGCCTCTCCCAGCTTTTGCTCACCCTCTTAATATTTACTTACCATTCCTTCTCTGTGTTTCCTCTTCTTTCCCTTATTCTTTTTTTAGATTCAGTGCATCATGACCTTGTTCAATATTTCCTGTCCTTTACTCTACACTCTTTTCTCTCCTCTGCCTGTCCACTCTTGCCCTCGTTCAGTAGCTCCCAAAATATCCTCAGCAGCAGCCTGAATAAGAAAAAATGTTATTGTCTCTAAAATATTCTAAATTTCCTGCTAAATCCTAGCAGGGGAGAGACCTAAGAATAAAGTACAGGGAGAGGACAGGAACCCGGCACCAGCTTGTAAGCCTTTCAGAAGAAGAGATGCACAGAGAGGGGAATAAACAAAAGAAATAAGTAAATATAAAGGTGAACAAAAATGTCAGGAATCAGAACAAGAGGAAGAAACAAAGGAATGGGAAAGAAAATCATAGACATTTACATTTGTGGTTTATTCACATGTGTGTCTCAGTGTAGCACACAGCTTTTTAACAAACACAACTCAGGTCTCTGCCCTAGGAATTTACAATCTGAATTGTGGAAGAGATTGTGAATACATTTTCTCTCCTGCATTTTAATTTATTTCTCTGTGACACATCCCAGAATATAGTTCATTTTGGGGTAAAGGAAGTAATGACAGATTGTTGCTAATAGGATTTGGGTCAAAAGGCCTGCATACTGTTTGGCCTGTAACTAGGTAAATAGGGTGGGTGTTCTTAAAAATTACGTGCCACCGCGGGAGGATAATCCCCTCCCCAATGAATTTCAAGTCCTGTTCATAAACAAATTGTAAGGCAGCAAAGGAGTTTGGCTGAATGTTCTCTGCGACAGTTGATCCATTAAAACAGAAGCTTCTCTACCAATGGCTTTAATCCTAACTTGGAAGGCTCTCCCTTGCTACGCCTGAGAAGATTCACTCTTCATCCTAACTGAATCCTGAGAATACCAATAGTTCATGCGCTCTCCCATAGATAAATCCCTCATTCATGCAGTATACAAACAAACAAAAACTGGGTTTTTAGAAGCCAGTGTGAAATCTGCATTAGCAAAAATTTCAGCGAGTTTAGAAAACAATTTAACATGGTTTAAATTGCAAAATTATGTTAACTTGTTCTCAAAACTGTTAGAATATCCATGCTACCCATCGGGGTACCAGAAAAGCCCTTGGTTGTTTCTGTCGACAACAACAGCACTGATTATTATAAGAAAACAATGCATTAAACTGCTGATTCAAGGCATAATATGCATTCTAGTGAAGCAGTCAGAGTTTTGAGAATATAGGGCTGTTATGTGTGCACAACACACCTATGAGTTCAGAAAATTATTGCGCATCAAGAGGGAAATAAACTCTGGCTACAAACAAGGACTAGTACTGCTTCCATTGAGGTCTTGAGTCCAACGTTCTCATTGACTTCAATCAGAGCAGAATCTCTCTGACACAGTCAGTAAATGGTACTGTGTACATAGTCAGTAGATGATACTCAACGCCAAGACAATGAAAGATTATGTAGGGATCTGAAATCTCTGGATGGTGGAGGAGGATTTAAAAATAAGACTGGGCCATAAGTCAGATTTACTTAATTGCTCGGTGAAGGTAAATTATTTACTAATCAATGTATTATGTTCCTGTTTTACTGGATGTTCCCGTGTGTTTAAGAAAAGAAAGCTCTTTTACTAGAAGTTAAAGCAGCATTAGTTTGGAGCACAGAACAGTAACATTTGTGTTTTATAAATGTGAGCAAGTTTCTTGTTTAGGTTAAACCTGCTGCTTGTTAGTATTTTTGTTTGTTTTTTCCTCTCCCTATCCCTCCTTCCACTGCACACTGGATGTGTGTTCTGATTTGCTGCCAAAAATCCTAGTGGCTGAATACCAATTTTGTATAATTTAGATGGCAAGGGCCACATTCTGCCAATTTTCTGTCTACATTATGCTCACAATCTGATTGGTTTGAGTAGAAACCTGGTCAGAATAGATCCCCACCTTTCTCGTCATGCAGCCAGAACTTTAGCAGCCTAATTAGTTTAAAAAAAAAAAAACAGCCACAGAATTCAATGCAAGTAACGTCTCATCTTTCCTTTGCAACCTGAACATAGTTTTGTTGTTAAAGGACATAACTAACTTCACTTAGTTTGATATACAGCTTGAGCAAGCCTTAGAAAACAATTAGTGCATCTTTCACATGGACTAAACTGATTGAATAATTACTCAAATAATGGGCAGTAATGGAATACATAGGGTTATCTCTTGGCTAATCCTCAAGTAATGGAATTGGTGTATCTCTGATTTTTCTCTTAGCATTTCCCAATGTACAGAAGAACGAGACAAAAGTGATTATGGGAAGTAGGGGGAGCCACTGGAGGCCAGCAAGGGAAAGGAGACCTTATCTTAAGCAATTAATCAAGAAACTCATATTGTGGGACAATTATTCAAACCTAATTCTAAAACAGCTTTAGAGCCCCAGGTCCTGAGACTTTTTTCAGAATTTTGTCAAGGTCATTCTGCACACTGGGGGCAGACACTGTATCAAAAATGAAGACGGCTGGCTAAAAGTGACTGTTGAGTGCTACATGTGTAAGAGTGAGTTGAGCAGAAAGTGCGACCTCACACATTGTTTATGAGAGGCTTGTAGCAATTGCTGTTATTCACCTAGGATTTTCATGGTCCTGGAATGAGAGGATAGACTGAAACTTACATATGTGAGACTTTCACAGAGATAATTAATTTCTGTGGATCTATGTTCCCAGGTTCATGACCAGAAGACACTATATTAAAAATCTGTTTTTACTTCATTACACAACATTTATGCAGTAGCCTTATGTTATGTGTCTTCATACCATCCTGCTTCAGACAGCTGTCACCCCTTCTCTCTCCTGGCATTGGTAGGATTCCCACATCTTTAAGCCTATTTTCTCCAGTTTCTCCACTGTTTGACAGTTAGCTTAACTGTGATGTAAAAAGGTGTTACGATAGCTGCAACAGTATAAGAATATTATTTTTGCATAGTTTTGTAAATATAGCTACTAAAACAGTGGGCTTGCAAAGGCCTTTCACCTTTTTGCGCTTGGTAACAGCTCTACAGCTCCGAGTGTGTCTAACAGACTGCACTGATTGCTCCATTTTCAGCCTTTGAACTCACTTGGAAGTGAGATTTATTTGAGGGTGTTGCTGTGATCCATGAGGTCCTGGAAATAGAAGCAGTAGATTGTAGTAGACATCTCTGAAAAATTATAAGGTCAACATAAGAAGCAGAGGTTTTAAATTGGATGTGGTTTAAATTTTCCCATGCCCTCCTGTATTTTGCTACTCACTCAAGTGAGAAACTGCCCGCAGAATTATTACTCAGCATGATCGCCCCATGCTCTTGTAGCACTTTGCCAGTGGTGCTGACAGCAGCATTTTGAAACTGACTTAGAGTAGGGCTATCCTATCCAGTTTCAAATGGCTGTTGAGTGCTGCCTGAGAAGTGCTACGTGTAGATGTATAGGTAATCACTGCCTGATTGTTTTCCTACAGGCACTTTGCAGGGAAGGGTTAGAAAGAAGGGAGGAAGGCAGAGAGCAGACCAAAAGACAGGGAGAGAAGTGCTAATAGGATTTGTAGCTTTAAAAAAACCCCTTTATTGAAGTTTTTCTTCTGCTTAGTCGGCCAAGTCCCATTTGAAAGTGCTGAGAAGAGGATTCCCATCCTAAAACAGACCAATTTAATTTTAAGGCCTGTCAAGCTTTATTAAACCTTTATCACCAGTTATTTCCTTCTATGCCAGATCACGAAGATTGCTTTTGTTCATGGGGACATATTGCTTCTTCGGCTACATCCCAGTGAATGAAAGAGTTTTCATATTCATAGTAGGAACACATCACTTTTGGTGCAGAATACTGACTTCTATGGTGTGTAGTCACAAACTGGAGTTGCATGTATAATTCTGTGTTGACAATTGGCTGATTAAGGACATTGCCTTGGATGGCACACAAAAAATCCCTAAGTGTTGTTGATGGGCTGCTGATGTCTTTAAAGAAACTACTCAGTGTACCTGTTGCCAACAACTGGAGTACACAATAAACCCTGCTGGATATGGTTTAGATAAAAGGCTGCTTTCCCTCTGGGGAAAATGACGACTTGTTTGCTTGCTTTATAAGGGAGAATGAAATGAGAATTTCTGGTCAATGGAAACAGGTTTTGAAATTTCCATGACTTGTCTCCATCTGTGCCAATCTGAAAAGGCACTGAAGCTTCACTTGTCTCAGTCCATCCAGTCAATGGAGCTTTGCCAATTTTCACTAGCTGAGGATCAAGTCCTTGATTTTTGTGTTTCATTCAATTCATATATTAAAAATAATCTCCCCTGTCTGACTTTCTAGGCTTTATGAAGTGTGCTTGAGATCTGTTTGGGCAGTACCACCTTATTCATTGTTTCGTTTGCTTGTCTGATGGAGAGACTAGTGTTGCCAGTTTTGGCTGGACGTATTCCTGGAGGTTTCATCACATGACATAATCTTTAATTAAAAATTAATTTTAATTCCTGGAGAGTCCAGGACAATCCTGGAGGATTGGCGATGTCTCTAGGCATGTGGACTTCCTTGTTTCTTCCAGTGCCCAAAAGTGAGCTAAGTGCTTTAAAGAACAAATAAAGATGTTGTCCTTGCCCTCAAACAACTTCCTTCTGGTTTTCCATGTGACACAGCAAGTGAGGGAAACAAACAAATAGGGAGAAGGACATATAGATGATTAACTTGAAAGTGAGAATTGTTGAACCCAAGCCAAAATCTTTGACAGGTGATAAGGATACTTCTTTCCCTCTCACTGAAGAGTTGATACGCTTGACTTTTTACAATACATTAAGGTCTAGGTCGAAAAGAAACTGTTCAGTGTATTGCAGTGTTTTATTTATAATCTCTCAGGATAAGTGAAGTGCAGATCTAACTGTTGCTGTAGTTATCTAACAGAGCTTTGAATATCTTCTTCTGAGTCAATGTGCAGAAGCCTGTGCTTAGATAGGTTAATATTCAAGTACCTTGAGTTTACTTTAGTGGGAGGAAGCCTTATGTAAGTGTAAATAACTTGTCCTTCGTTACCAGTTTCCAAAAGCATCTGGTAGAGGTGTGCTTCCCAATATTCTGTCTTTAGATCTAGGTTCTCATACCACACCTATCACCATGGTATCTGAACTTTGAAGTTAGCTATTAAAACAGTGTAGAAATAGGTCAGTGGTTTCAGATTCTGATCTCTTCCATGCTCCCCCTGAAATGTGGAACACCTTTTTTTAACTGATCTGTGCTGTTCATAAATGATCTGGAAAAAAAGGTGAATGGTGGGGTGGCAAAATTTGCAAACAATGCAAAATTACTTAAGACAATTAAGTGCAAAGCTGACTCTGAAGAGCTACGCAGGAATCTCATTAAACTGGGTGACTGGTGACAAAATGGCAGATGAAATTCGTTGTTGATAAGTGCAAAATAATGCACATTGGAAAACATAATCCCAACTATACATGCAAAGTAATGGGGTCTAAATTAATTGTTACTGCTCATGGAAGAGATCTTGGAATTATTGTGGCTAGTTCTCTGAGAACATCTGTTCAGTGTGCAGGGCAGTCAAAAAAGCTAACGAAGTTAGGAACCATTAGGAAAGGGATAGATAATGAAACAGAAAATATCATAATTCCACTATATAAATCCATGGTACGCCCACACCTTGAATACTGTGTGCAGTTCTGGTTGCCTCTTCAAAAAAAAAAAAAAGTATTTGAATTGGAAAAGATGTAGAGAAGGGTAACAAAAATGATTAGAGGTATGGAACAGCTTCCATATGAAGAGAGATTAAAAAGGCTGGGATAGTTCATCTTAGAATATGCTGTATTTTTCTACTCACTCAAGCAAGAAAATGGCCCCTTAGAATTATTACTCAGCATGATCGCCCCATGATCTTGTAGCACTTTGCCATTGGTGCTGATAGCAGCATTTTGAAACATAGGCAAAATAAGCAAAAGGAAATATTTCTTCACACAACACGCAGTCAACATGTAGAACTCGTTGCCATGGTATGTTTTGAAGCAAAAAGTATAACTGGTTTAAAAAAAAATTAGATAAGTACGTGGAGGGCAGGTTCATCAATGGCTATTAGCCAAGATGGTCAGGGACACAACCCCATGGTCTGGGTGTCCCTTAACCTCCAACTGCCAGAAGCTGGACTGGACAACAGGGGATGGATCACTCAATAAATTATCCTGTCTGTTCATTTTCTCTAAAGCTTCTGGCACTGGCCACTGTCAGAGACAAGATACTGGGCTAGATGGACTATTGATCTGACCCTGTATGGCTGTTCTTTTGATCATGATAATGCTGCCAGCATCTCCTTCTTCAGATCTGTCCTTAAGACCCACGTCTGTCACAGCATCTATAGGAAATCAGCTAAATAATGATGCCTAGCTTGAAGGACAGATTGGGCCTAGCTGACTCTTACTTCAAATATTTATAATAGCAAAATAAAGAAAATGCAAATATGTTCCTTAATATAGATTCATAGACTCTAGGACTGGAAGGGACCTCGAGAGGTCATCGAGTCCAGTCCCCTGCCCTCATGGTAGGACCAAATACTGTCTAATAAGTGCATGCCTTGGACTGTATCATCTCTCCTACCCTCTGTTTGTCTTAACAGGGTATAAACTCTTTGGGACAGACTTTGCATGCATTTGTATAGTGTCTAACACAATCGAGCCCTGATCCTGACTGGGGCTTCTTAGCTCTACAATATTCAATAATAGTTTGTCTCTTCAATATTCAGAGCACCTGAATGCCTGCAGGTAGGTTAAGAACTCATTTGTGAATGAAACCTAGGAAATTCAACAGTGTCAGATAAGAATTATTTGGCTAGCTTAGCTACTGCTAGAATAGTGTAGTAAATAGCCAGTTGTTTGTTTCTGGGCTAGCAAGAATAAGTAGTTTGCATATGAAATATTATAATGTTAATTAATGGATATCCTTAATACTGGATAGTAATAAGAGTCTGACATAAAATATTGTATTTTCAGCTATAATGGCATAGAGAATTTAAGGGAATTTATGTATAAAACTCTTTAAAAATATGTATATGAAGTCAGTGTATTTGTTTTTAGTGAGATCTGTGATACTTATTCCTCATTTTAAAAGTTCATCCAATAAGATTAGAAATGTAGGTGAAAAGGTTGACCATATGCTTCTTTTTGTCAAGAAAAATACATATAAAACCCTGGTATTACTTCTGAGAATTGTAAGATACAAATAATACTCTGTGGGTTTCAAGTCTTTAGATCAATAAATTTGATCTTTGCAAGAGGAACAGTACAGAATCTTAGATGTAATAGAATTCTCTTCCAGCAATACTTACAGGAAGATTATTAAAATACTCCAGATATTGACATTGTCTAAAGAGATCTACTTGTGCATATTTCTTTAAAGGAAAAAAAAACGCCTTAATACACAATATTACCATAGCTAGGCCCTATTATACTATTGTAATCATAGCTTAACCAAGAGCGGTGATTAACGATGGCAATTTATTGTATCTGACGAGGGGAGAAAATAGGAGATGTTGTCGTTATCATAAATCATATCATAAATAACCAAAGAGAAGCACTCAGAAAGCTTGTGTGGTGTCAGCAGCAAGGCCTTTCAGGCACGTTAGCCCAGGATGTAGCCATAGAAACCCCAAAGTCATATTGTTATCTTACTCTTGCTGCAGTTATGTGATACAACAGTATTAACATATAGATTAGGCCATTTATAATACTAGGTGTCATTTCAGGTTGGCTTGCTTATATAGCATTTTAGTTTTTTATTGTGCAGAATGTTAAGGAAACACTGCATTTTTACAGGTCAGTATATAGCCATTTATAACACATCAGCTTCACACCTCTGTCAGTCCTACTAATGTACTCTGTTATTGATTGGTTGTACTGTCTGAATTGTCATTGCCTAATTACCTTGTCTTTGCTAATAATTTCATTTTTAAAAAGTCAAATATGTTCTTTTTAAAGAAAGAAAATGTACACTTATGTGCATATACCAGACTGAGTTGTGTGCAGAGTGTCTTTCTATTGGAGCATAGGTAGGACAATGTAGTGAGGGAATTAAGCTATTATAAAAAGCATGCAAAATCTGTTTGTATTTGTAATTTGTCACTGAGGCCTTTGGCTCCAGTGCTGTGTATTTTAGTAATTGCCTCCAAACAAGGGGACTTTCAGAGTACACTATAGCTTGGCTATCGCAGGGAAGAAACGTTATCGAAAATTATTTGGAATGATGTCAAACAGACCAAAAAAAATAAAGGATCTAGTACAATATTGTGTTGTATATACGGAGACTGTGCCCAAGCTTTTCATTCTGTGGGTCACTTCTTAAGATAGACATCTTTTTATGGCTCCTTTCCCTTCCGATCCATAAAAGCTATGGGCCTGATTAATATTATATATATATATATATTATGTGTATATAAGGCCTACGTTATGGGGGCAAAGTAGAAGTAAATTCTTTCCTCTATGGGACCTTTTTAGTTTTTAGTACAAATTCTCATATTTTTGCCTGCAATATATTGCACAAATGTAGGATGTTTATTTTGTAAGATTAGATAGAGATTGTGAACTTCACTGATAACAATCTGCCATACTTTGTTTTTCACTCCTTACCAGGAAATTGGGTGTGTCATTTAAGAAGTCTGGGTAATGTAGTCTGACAAACATTTCCTGTTGTGTGAAATATTTATAATTAGAACCACCACTAGTGGGCATTCAAAAAAGCTACGTGCACATATTATACTTACAGCTGGAAGCTCCCGATGCTCTAAGCTCTTAGACATTGCAGTTTATTTCTGGTTTACTGTGTATTTGCTGCTACTCCTGCTTTGGTCTCCACAAATTTGATTGTGCTTGATTTTATTCCTAGGCGTGGCGGATTCAATTTTTTAAAATAATTTTGACATATATCAATGTTTATTTTAAGCATTTTTTTTTCAACTTTTGTTGATTTAAATTTTCACAGTTGCAAGAAATTATGAGAGGGGGTCAGAAAATAATTATTTAATGACAGTAGACGTTGACATTCAGAAAGTTACATCTTTATAACAGTTAAAACACAAATGGTCAACTTCAAATGTCAAAATATACAAAGTAAATATCCTTAAATGGAGTTCCAATAAGTTCTCAAGCAGCATTTTTGTTACTTTGCCTATCTGTAAATTTCAATTATTATTGATGGAATTGATTTGTCTGTATAGCGAAATTGACATTTACCAACAAAAATCTATTCCTTCCGTTTATACCAAAGAAACGTATAGAGGACTAACGGAGAACACAAAGAAGGCATATAAGGTGAAAAGTGGTGCTGGTTTTTAATCTTAATTGGTCTGGAAATTCATAAGTCATGGACTGGGTTACAGTTAGCATCAATATTTGAAGACTGATGGATGTTTCACCACTGTGACAGAAGGGGCTCCTTAGCCCACCTGGAAGTGCTTTGACAGCTTGAGTACTATGGGTAGAGGATTGACAAAGGAATGTGAAGCCTGTCACCTCTATTGAACAGCTTCCAGTCCAGCCCAGATTAAGACTAGTGACAGAAAGTTAACATCTAAACATTTGGGCCAAGATTTTTAAATGTGACTATTGATTTTGGATGCGCCAATATTTTGGTTATTTAACTGATACACCTCAAACAAGGGCTGATTTACAGAAAGTGTTGAGCACCTGCTCTCTGAAAAACAGGTCCCTTTAAGGTGTTTAAGGTAGGCACCCAGAATCACTAGCCAGTCTGGAAAAATCTTGATTTCTGTATATAAATGTGTCGTTTCAGTCCAGTGTACATATGGCTACATTATAACAACTGTTATCACAGACAGAATGAACTTACTGGCAGGCTCAGCACAAAGCTCAAAGTCTCAAGGAACACAAACTTCCCTTCTTCCCTGCCCCCAAAGGTGGTCCCAGGAATGAGAGATTGAGGAACACTAGTGATGTGGTGTGAGAGAAGTCTACCAACACAGTATCTGTTTCGTAGATAAATTGTTGGCTTCGGTCTTTAATTCTGGTCACTTGGTACTTTTGATAGGTACTAAAATGTACAAAATTCACAGGAGTAAACATGGCATCATTTTAAGTTCATATTGCACAGTAAGAATCTTGGTGAGGGAGGTTTAGATTTAATATGCCTTTAGGAAGTCGGGATATTATTTTGCTACTCTTCTATCAATTTCTCTTAGTGAGTACAAGCACATTTTCTAGTTACTTTGGGAAAGTGCCATAGTTATTACAAGTTAGATAAAAGCTATTGTGCCGTAAGAAAACAACATTCAACTTTTAACAAAAGTCTGGTACTTTGATTTAGATAATATAGTGGCTGGGATGTTATAGTTATGATTCATTCTAAGTCCTTGTCTTCAATAGCTTAAAACTTTTCTCCAAAATTATCTTTTGGCTTAATCTCATGCTTTATCTCGGGCAATAGGTGAGTGTGTGTGTGTGTGTGTGTTTGAGTTTGAAGAAAATTGTTCAGCCATTGTTGAGTCCGGGCATGAAAAAATGTTTTTCACATGTTAGGAAAAATTGCCAGCTTCTTTCTTGCTCTTGCTTCAGAATATAAAATTTAAATCTTGACCTGTATCTGGTCCTCAGTGAGGAATGTGTGCTTTGTCAGGTTAGAGGAAAATGATTAGGAAATAGATAGTATTTCTGTTTCAGGTCTGCTAAATTATCTCCATTCATGAATACTAAATTCACTGAAAATTAAGAAATGTTCAAGTGAAAATAGCATACCAGACATGTAGGGTCTGCTGTCTACCTTACTAATCAAAGTGTAACTCAAAATAGAGCTGCATGCTTCTTCAACTTTGAGACTCTCTGCACACAGCCAGCTGATCCTCCTATGTAGCCCCTTGAAGGAAGGAGCAGAAAGAGCTCAACAAGTCTGCCAGCCTTATTGCCAAACTCTGACATTTGCAATCTCAACATTTGGGTGCTCCCCAGAGTGCACTACACAGTGGGAAATACCCCCAGTGAACAGTCCAGTATGTAAAATAAATGTGCCTTTATTTAGCATCTTTTGCAAACTCTGCTAAAATGTTGTGGGTAAAGATTTTGAATATAAAAAAGACAAGCACTTACCGATCTCATAGAAACTATCTGATCTCTTTAACATATTTTAACAATTTATCTTACTGGGTCTGGTATTATAGCTGGTATGGTGTATTTGGGAGGTTAAAGCTATCACTAAATACAATAAGACAAAATATTAAATTCATGCAAATAAGCGGTGTTAGTTTATGTGGAAACTAACCGCCTGGCCTTTTTGCATTTAATATCTTAACAGTAACATTGCATCAGTTTGTTTTTGTTCATAATAGTAAAAGCATTGTGGGTATGTTCTGTTCAGTGTGTATTGTCTGTCCACCTCTGTGCCAATTTCAGATGATATGACTCTCCTACGGCTCTCAGCTGAGGGACTTCCTTCTGTTCTACATAGGTACTTATTTGGCTTTTTTCACCACAATATATGAGCTTTTCACAATAATTGAATTATGTTTGATTCTCCATTTGATAAAAGGGAACTGAGACACAGGGTAGGTTAAGTGACTTACCCGCTGTCACCTAGTAAGTATGTAACTGAGCCAGGAGCTGAACAGAGTCTTGTGTCCTGGTCCAGTGGTATGTCCACTAGATTCTCCTGTCCTCAAGTTGTGAGCTTGTGCTCTGAGCTCTGGAGCTCCTAAGTATAATAGCTGGTTATGTCCAAAAGTATGGTCATTGTATATGCATGTCATTATTTTCCCTACTTGAATGTAGGCTGATGCATACCTCTTAATTCCAGAGTTCAGTGCATTCTCCCCATTTGATAGCTGCCTGCCACCTTTTCATCTTACCTTCACCTGAAAGAATAAAACTCCGCTTTCTCTGTATTAGGCAGCCGGGGGTTGCTGAAAGAGGAATGTAACTAGCCCTACCACTAGCCCTGTCTCAGAAATCAAGACAGTTTCGGTGCTACTGTGCCTTTGTGTCAACTTTAAGGACAAATAGTCCTGACATCACCGTGAACTTGGAAACTCATCATAGAAGTGCTGAGAGCTGCTGTCCTACTACCGACCCACAGCCAAATGACCAAGTTATGTATTCAATAACCACTTGGCCTTTAAGAGTAGGTCAACACAGCAGCTGAGAGGGGAACAGACGCATGCTAGCTCTGCTCAAGCTAAGTGCTAAAAATACCAGTGTGGCTGCAGCAGCACAAGCTAGCTGCCAGAGGGGTTTGTATGTGGGCATACTGCTCTTTTTAGCTTGAGCTGAGCTAATGCATGTCTGTCTACCCATGCTGGGAAGCATTCCCCCAGCTGCTCCGTAGACATATCCTAACAGACCATGTTGCTGTAAAGAAACATGGTGCACAAAGGAAAAAACTTTGTGCCTCTTTAAATGCTTTTGTTAAATAAGGTTCAGCAGCTTTCATCTTTTTGCTGATTTAAAACTGTTCATCTTAAATAAAAAATTCCAACATTCAGTAAATGAGACCACCATGTAAAAAAGTTGACACATTCTTACTGCTTGTACTGATGCTTCTCTAGTTCCTTCTATCCAAGGATCTTAAATAATACATTTAAGCTGAGCCTTACAACATGACTGGGAAGTAGGTGAAATTATCCTTATTTTACAGATGGGGAAACCAAGGTACATAGAGATGGTGACTTGCCCAAGGTCAGAGAGCAGTTTTGTGGCAGAGCCAAAATAGAGCTCAGATCCCCTGGCTTCCATGTTCCTTAACCTAAAGATAATCCATTCTTCCTTTCATGAATGTGAGAGACTGACCACATTAGGTAGGATCAGGCAGTGCACAAGCTTCCCTCATCTTCTAATACACTACATTCAGAATTGCTGTCCTAATAGTGGACTTCACAAGAGTGGTGGGCTGACTGCTGTCTGATTGTTTGACTTGGGTGGTGGAGAAATCCACATTCACGGTCAGACTGAGAGTACTAAGCGACATTTGAACCAAGATACTATAGAGGTGAACAGCTAGTTTAATAAACAATTTCTCAGTATAGCCTTAGTAATGTGTGTACTAATATTGATTCAGCACTCCCTCGACTTACAAAAATATCTGTAATCTTGAAAAACCTCCCAAACAGCTCTAGTCTCCTTTCAGTGCAGGAGAGAGTTATTAGGGCAGATGGCTGAGGTGATATCCATTTGACCTGTAGATGCTGACTCGGGAGTAGTACCGTTCATAAGGTGGTTGGAGATAGGGGGAGATCACAGCAAAAGAGAGTTAAAAGCAGTTCAGTTTACAAAGGATTGCACACTGAATGGGGCCTGATAGCGACTGATATAGCTAAGGGTGAAAAATAGTTGCATTATAATCCATCCCTCCACATTTTCAAATACTCATAATATTGTCAAGCAAATTACCTTTTCAGGGTGACATTTTTCCATACTTTGGTCTTTGCCCCAATGTGAATTTGTTTGAAGGAAAAGGGTCCAGTAGTTTTTGAGTGAGAGGAGAGTTGAGAGATCAGACTTTCTCTATTAAAAAATCGTATCTGATTTTCCAACTAGCCCACAGTAAAATGGCTCAGGTCTGAAAGTTGCCAACTGGCAGGAAAATAGCCCTCATGGAGGATCATTAGATGGCCTTGTTCCAAGTGAAATTTGGGTTTTATTTGACTGAAATATGGGTGTTTCCAGATTGCCACCTGAGCATGTCCAAAGAGCACTGTGTGTGTCAATAGTAGGGCTGGCTGGAAAACCACACTTCCATTTTACAAAAGAAAATTTGAGGTTTTGACATAAGTTTTTATTCCATGGTGGAACAAAAATGAGAGCTTTTTTAAAATGTTCATGAAAAGAGAGACTGACCCATCCCAGAAAGCCAATAGCGCAGTAGTTAAGGCATTGATGTGGGAGACCCAGCTTCAAACATGTACTCCAAATCAAGCAGAGCAGGGACTTGAATCTTGAACTCTCACATCCCAGGCAATGGCCATAAACATTTGGCTACTGGCTGTTCCGGGGTGGGGATCGTTCTCTCTCTGTTTGGTTCTAACCAGAAATTCCACACTGTACCTGAGAAACCTTCCTGACAAGTTGTGTTGAAACTGGCCATTTCCACAAAAAGATTGTTCCAACAAACCAGTATTTTCCAATGAGAAACGTTTTGTCAGAAAAATTCCCAACCAGCCCGAGTCATTAGTTAAATGCTTATGAACCTCCGGAACAATTCAGGGGACTATGAACTTGCCCATACAATTTTCCAGGGGAATCACAGTTCTTATAAAAAGGCTGGTGGGTTGTTCTGTTACCAAGTTGGCTTTGTGGTTTACAACAATGTGCATGAGGCTAGGAGAAAAGAGGCTCTCAGTTCTAGTCTTGCTTTTGCAGACTGAGCTTTAATAGTCTCTGCACTTCCCAAACCTCATTTATTGAGACGTCACTCAAACCCCAGTGGTGATAAAATATCATCACCCTATTTTACAGATAAGGCAACAAAAGTGCCAAGGGGTTAAGTGAGTCACCCAAGGTCACATAGAAAGCTGGAACTAGATCCCAGATACCTGATGTGATGGATTGAAGGACTCAAATTCAATATGTAGAAGGTTGGAAATGCTTAGGTACTGCTCTGATGGATGCTAAAGAAGACCCTAAGATGGGTAGGTTGTCTCAGACCTCTGAGTTCCATTTATTGGCTTTCCAGACAGGATTTCAAAAACGGAAGCTCCTTTGGCTGTGTGTGGACTTAATGTGTCTTGTAGGAGTACAAAATTCCTGCCTCCATTCCCTAAACTGTTATGCAGAACTCTGTGCAGCGTGGCTATTCCCCTTAATTCCAGAAGCTGTTGTATTCCATGGTGCTGTATGGATATAATGTGAGAGGTGCCTGGGATGAAAGAAGTTCTGTCAATGTAAAATATTCCACTGTTCTCTGTTAGGGCATGCTATATCAGCTGTTTAACTGGGACACCGAGTGGAAATCTTTGGCGCGGGAATGTTTGGTTTTCCTAGTAAATGTAAATATCTTTCAAAACCCTTTTCAGACTATGAGCAATGTTGGTTGCTGCAGCTTTTTTTCTTGTTTTTAATTAATGCAAAATATACCTCCACATATCTCATTTTATCCATATAAAACATTTTATGTCCACCCTAAAAGGAGAATGATAACATTCCTTGCCTCTCATATCATTTTGGATTTGGCTGTGTTGTGTTTTCACTCTTGTAACCATGATAAGTAGATAGTTTTGACTTTCAAGTGCAATGGTGCTGTTGAACTTCATCTTGTTTTCTTTTTACTTAGGGTATTTAAAACAAAAATAAACTGCTGATGGGGACCCATGCATAATGGGGCTGGGAGGAAGTAGACACAGCACCCCACAGCGTGGTTGCCATCAATGCTGTATAACGATCTAATATTTATTCCTCCTTCATCTCATGCCAGTTTGGAACATAAGGGCAGAGCTTATTCATACAGCAAGGCAGACCGAGATTGAAACTGATTTGATGATCCTGAAACATAAACCATCAGTTAGATCTATTTGTAGCTGGTGCAGACTCAGTCAACAGTGATCTGTCAGTTTTCCCTTCTAATATTTAAAAAATAGGATGTGAATGCCCAGCCAAGCAAACCTAACTCCTAACACTTTCTGTTTTTCATGGAAGGCTTTATACTCGAGCAAAGTTTCCACTCTGGGCTGGCTGCTGTAAATCCTCTGGGCCCTGGCAAAAGCCAGAATTGCCAGCTTATTTTACTTAATTTGCGATGCTGGCAAGATTCATGCTTCAGCCCAGGACTCTTGACTCAACTCTCCTAAATCAGGATATTGACACATTACAGTAGAGAAACATCAGCTCAGAAAACCTGAAAATAAACTCTTCCAAAAGGGGTTTTTTTTTTTTAAAAAAGAGCATCTTATTAAATGGCTTTAAACAATTTCAGCATTTTATTTCAGTTTTTAAATATTTATTAAAAAGACAGCCCCGCTCACTTAAAAAGGGCAGCTTTTTTTATATTTCACCACAACAAACAATTTGTACTGTAGGGTGACTAGATGTTCTGATTTTATAGGGGCAGTCCCAATTTTGGGAACTTTTTCTTATATAGGCACTTATTACCCCCCTCCCCTCCTGTCCCGATGTTTTACACTTTCTATCTGGTCACCCTATTGTACTGTGTCCTTCATCCAAGAGTCTTAAAACACCTTCCAAATATAATATAAACCTCCCCACACCCCTGTGAGAAAAGGTAAATGTTGTGCCATTTTTGCAGGTGAGTAAACTGAGGCATGGAGGTTAAGTGACTTAGTGCTTGTGTACATGGGGAAAATGTACTTATTTAAGAGTGTCCACATGGCGTGTTATACTGGTGTAATCCTAACAGTGTAATCATATCAGTATAGTTATGCTGGTAACATTTCCCAATATACACGAACCCTTACTGGAAGAGCAATAAACAGTATGGGTAGAGCTTAGTCCTCTGTTTTAACCATTAGGCTATGGTGTTGCAAGAAAAACATGGAGAAAGTATGTTTAAGTGGACAAAAGGACTCATGTTGGGAGCTATATTCATGGTGAACAAGAAATGTACAAATAGTTTCTCTGAAAGTATGAAAGAAAATCATATATTACTCTTATATGTTAACTGACAATCAAAAATCTGTGGGCATACAAATAAGGCATACATTTAAAATGTACTGGATTTTATTTAATTGGATGTACACTTTGTGATTTGTTCTATTATAATAGAAAACCTTGTTACTATTCCCTTCCACGTTTTTTTTTTTTAATGAATCAGCCAGGTGCTTGTGTGTGTTTGTAATCCAAGCAACTCGAATGGGTTACGGTGAGATTCCGAGAGAGTGAGAGAGACTAATATGTGATTGAGAACTTTCCTCTTATGGTATACAAAATGTTTGGCTGCAGTATCATTCAATGATACCAGTATCATTTCACTATATTTTTGGGTGAGCTTTTAGCACTCATTAATTGTCCAAAGTCCTGACAAATTGACCAAGTCCTAGTCATAGAACAGGTGAAGCAAAATACAGCAGCAGGGGAAATTCCCTTCACTGCCCTGTCAATGTGCCTCAAACCTGTTCTGGAGGGTCTTTCTTTATGGTTGAGACATACCTTCAAGCCCATTTGATCCTGGGTTTTAGACTTCCAACAAGGGTTCCAGTTTTAGTGTCAGTTGTGAAGATGGATTTTGTATTGCAGACAGACGTCTGCCAGTCACTAAATGTAATTGCTCCACTCGCTTCATGTAGGTCACTGAACAGGTAGCAGATGATGATAACGTTGAGCCAAATACAGTTTGAATGCTGTTTTGATGCTTATTAATTTCCAATAATTTATTTGTTTCTGTATAACATATTTTTAAAGTATTCCAGTAACTTTTTTTTATTTCTTATAACAGAGGAGGAAGAGGAACAGGTACCCACTGATGGAGGTACATCAGCAGAAGCCATGCAGGTTCCCTTGGAAGAGGAAGGAGAGATGGAAGAGGATGAGGCAGTTAATGATGAAAACTTCTTGAGCAAGAGACCCTTAGAAAGTCCTGAAGCTGAGGAAATGCCTGCTATGAAACGACCAAAACTAGCTATCACTAAAGGGGACATCATTGACGGAGCATTGGAGCCACGAGAACCTCTCAGTTCAATAAACACTCAAAAGGTGCCACCAATGCTTTCTCCAGTTCATGTTCAAGATAGTACAGATTTAGCCCCTCCTTCACCAGAACCACCGATGTTGGCTCCCATTGCAAAATCACAAATGCCAGCTCCTAAAGCATTAGAATCAAAACCATTTGCACCTAAAACAAAGGCCAAAACTGGTTCTCCAGGACAGAAGACTAAATTGCCTAAAGCTACTCCAGCACCAGTAGTTATTGGAAGTCCCATACGCTCACCAAAAACTGGATCCAAAGAGAAAAAATCACCAGGTCGTGCCAAAAGTCCAAAAAGTCCGAAAAGTCCAAAGGTTCCTGCTCATGTTTCCCAAGTGGCAGTCAAGCCTGAAACCCCAAGTAGAACCCCTTTGGCTGCATTATGTGAAAAGATGGGAAAAGAGAACATCCAAGTAAAACAAGGGCAAACACCACCTGAGCCTGGGAAACAAAATAGTGAAAATCCATCTAAGAAAGTGGCAGTGATGGACAAGACCATTGATGATTCAATTGATGCTGTGATTGCCCGTGCATGTGCAGAACGAGAACCTGATCCGTTTGAGTTTTCCTCTGGTTCAGAATCAGAGGGGGAAATTTTTACCAGCCCTAAAAGACTTTCTGTTTCAGAAACTCCAACTCCTAAAGCTTCTGTTTCTGCTAACAGTCTAAATAAGATAGGAGCCACCCCAATGCCTCCCTCGGGTGGGACTTCAAGCTCAGACATTTCATGGACAATGGATGACTCAATTGATGAGGTCATTCGAAAAGCAAAGATGGGGTCACCTTCTAATCCACCTCCAAACTTTCCTTATTTCTCCTCTCCTTCTGCTTCACCACCAACACCGGAACCTCTGCTCAAAGTCTATGAGGAGAAAACCAAGCTGGCCTCATCAGTAGAAGTGAAAAAGAAGTTGAAAAAAGAGCTGAAGACAAAAATGAAAAAGAAAGAAAAACAAAAAGACAAAGAGAAAAATAAAGACAAAAGCAAAGATAAGGATAAAAACAAGGAGAAGGATAAAGACATAGGAACCAAGGAAGCAAAGTTTCAATGGAAAGACCTCCTCAAAGATGATGACCTCGATCCCTATAAGTTCAAAATGAAGGACTTTGATGATGTTGATACAAAAATGAAGTTGAAAGATGGCAATACCAAAAAAGAGAGAGAGAAGCATAAAGATAAGAAGAAAGATAAAGAAAAAGGCAAGAAAGATAAAGATAAGAAAGACAAAGAGAAAATTAAAGATAAAGGTAAGGAAGATAAGATAAAGGGTCCCTCGGCACCTCTTGTGTTGCCTCCCAAAGAAATGCCTTTGCCTTTGTTTAGCACCCCTACCGCCATGAGACTTCCTACCATGTTGACTTCCTTGTCCACAATGCTTCCTGAAAAACTGTTTGAGGAAAAAGAGAAGCCTAAAGAGAAGAAGAAAGACAAAAAAGAGAAGAAAAAAAAGAAGGAAAGGGAGAAGGACAAAGAAAAGGAAAAGAAGGAGAAGGAAAAGGAGAGAAAGGAGAAAGAAAAGAAAGACAAAGAAAAAGAAAAACACAAACATGACAAAGTAAGCTGTTTAGATGGTATTAACATGTTACATGTAAGAAATTATTTACATTTGCTCCCACACTTTCTTATCACAAAATTTTGCTTTCTAGGAAAATTTAATGGAAAAATGCTAATAGATGACCTGGCTTTATTTTATGACAAGTCACCTAAGTTAAAACAGGGTATGATGTAAATTTCTGGGTTTGTCCAACAGTACCAGACAGATCCTCTTTAGTTTTAGATTTGCCAAATGTTTGTTGAATTCAGTTTTGCAAAACTGAAATTTGGGATTGTCTGAGATCAATTTACATCTGACCCACCTGAGCTACCAGGGTTCCAGCATTGACTAACTGGCCTTCACTGATAAAGGTGACTCCTCTAGGTCAGAGTTTAGACAGATTTACAGCACTGTGTAAGGAAGCTTATATGCTACAATTAATTTTTTAGTCTCTAAGGTGCCACTAGTACTCCTATTCCTTTTGAAGCTTATATAGTCATTGCTGCACATTTGTTCCATAGATTAATAGACTTCTGATTGTAGGGCTATCAATCCAACAGCTTTCTCGTGCGCTCTAAATTCAGTTTTTGGTTTTTGGAGTTAGTAAAATTCCACAGCCTGCTGGAAAAATTGGTAGATATAAGGTATAATGATAAGCAGTGTTAGCTTGAATTATGGATTTAGTCAATACTTACCTATCCAAGCTCTAGTAGTTCTTCTGAAGGCAAAAAATATTTCTAAATAAGCCTCAGGTTCCTTGCTACTGATCATCCCGATTGTACAGTATGGCCACAAGTTTCTCTCTTAGCAAGACACCAAACTTGTTTTCCCCATTGATCAAGCACAGTAATATTTTTTTTTTCAAAACATAGTCATTATGGCCTAAATGTTCAAAAGTGGCCTCATTTTGAGTGCTTTATTTTAGTCACTAGAGCCTGATTTTCAAAGGGCTGAGCACCTACAGCTCTTATTGACTTAGGAAAGTCTATAGAATCATAGAAATGCAGGGCACTGCCCCATTAAAGCCACTTTCTACCCACCCCAGTTTTGTTAATTGATGTAGATCAGGTTACAGCCTACTCTTGATTTTATTTATATATGTGTGTGTGTGTGTGTATATATATATATATATATATATATATATATATATATATATATATATATATACACACACACACACACACACACACACACACACACACAATTTTGCTCTTCTCCTTGTCTACACTGACTAGCTTTAAATGTGCCCAGCTTTGCAGCAAATACACGGTCAGCATAAATGCCTGATCTTGGGAGTCCACCCCCTGCCATTGCAAGAGATTATAGTCTGTTGTCTTCTTTCTAGTTTTTGAGCAATAAATCTCGCAAAAATTGGCAAACATAGCTTTTCAGTTTAGACTCCAGACATTCTGGAGAATTAACTTCCCTCATAGAATCATCGGACTGGAAGGGACCTCGAGAGGTCATCTAGTCCAGTCCCCTGCATCATGGAAGACTTGATGATGGTCACGGTTTTGTTCTACCTGTCCATATTCATTTATCTGACTTTCAGGCTACTGCAACATACACAGAATACGTTTCATGGATTCTGTAGTCTGTGTGCATGACACCTCTTCCTCTGTAAATCTGGGACATTTTGGCCCTATTGCCCCAAAGATTTTAACGACGAGTAAAATGCAGACAAAAAAGATCTTGACCATTCTTCACACATTACATGGCCTAATAAATACATAACTATTTTTTATGTTTTCTGCTTATTTCTGTTCTTAATTTACTTTAGAGCAATACAATGTATACACAAAGGAGTCTGAACTATTAAAGATTTCTTATAGTCTCAAATATATATTTTAATGAAAGGAGTTCAATGGTAATAAAAACTTGGTCAGATTAAATTGACAAAGCTGCCCATTACCTTGGCAAAAAGTCCCTGTCAAAAGATAAACTTTAAAGCTAGAATGCATGAAAGACTCCCTAGATAGAATTAAAATTTAAACTGATTCTTGATAGATAAGCTTTTTTTAAATCCACCTCTTTGCTGCAAGTCAGGATTTTAAAAATAAATTTCCCCTTTAAATCTCTTGAGCGATTTTCATTTTTTGCAAGGCCGCTCTGCTGGTGTCCTGGAAAAATGGAGAGTTAGAGCTTTATCAGTTGGTGCCCTGAGGTATGTGGCAAAGAAGCTAAATCCTTGAAGATTAGCAAAAAAAAATGCAGCACATGGCAATAAGGGGCTTATATGACTACTAGTATTAGTTCAGGTGAAAGAAGTATTGCTTATACATAAAACTGGACAAATCCACTGACAATGTATTTTTAGTTAGCTACAAAGGAGTCTTATATTGCTGGACTTTACCTCTTTGGTGATTTGGGAAGCTTAGTAATCCACTGTAAATACTCTTCTGCTGGCCCCAATTCCCAGTATTACTCCAGAATGCTGCTCTTTCATTTTAACCCCTAAAAGCACATGTTTCCTTAATTTAGCTTTTAGATCACACAATGGCTTACTTAACCAGCAGTTGTGCTGTAAGTGCAAATGATCAAGTTACTCCCTGGACACTTAACATTCCATGACGCGTCCATTTAAGAGACATAAGAATGACCTGAAAGATGAGTGGTGTTCCTAGGAAGTCTCTCCACATTATAAACTTGATTATTTTTTTTAAATGTCAAATGTGTTAGATCATGTAATAAAGAAGTTAGTGAATGTTTGTGTGTTTAGAAAAACAGTGTTAGCACTAGACAATATATGGCAGTGAGTAACATTTCTAATTTAGAGTACTGTTTTGTTATAACCAGGTTTTGTTAAGTTAGTGTGATTTCATATCTTAGTTTTGATTTATTTTTTTAAATATATTTTGTTAATGTATTTCCTGCAACTGTATGCCAAAATGGTTGGCAGATAAATGCAGGGCAGTCCACAATATATTGCATATAGGACACAAAAAAAGTCGCAGCATGAAGCCTTGGCATGCTTAATAAATTAAGGCATTCAGTCACAAGACCTAAGAGGAAGAGGGGGAATGATGATGATTATTCATGACTAGACTGAGACTATAGGATCTGCCATGAGCATTGTTATTTTGCCCCTGGAGTAACCTAGGAGGGAGATTGTGATTTAGTTTCCCCACTGCTCGAGGGAGGAGTAACTAGGGTGACCAGTGTGAAAAATCGGGACGGGGGGTGGGAGTAATAGGCTTCTATATAAGAAAAAGCCTCAAATATCAGGACTGTCCCTATAAAATCAGGACATCTGGTCACCCTAGGAGTAACCTGCATTGTGTATAGATCCTGCACACTGACAGATCTATGTGGTATGGAAGTGGAGCTCCGTGGAGCCTGCTTCCCCTCCCCCATAGCTACCTGTGATGCTGGTAGCTGGCACAAAGAAGTAAGGGGGCTCTGTACGCCCCACCATGCTGGCACAGAATCCAGGCCATGATTTGGCCCTTATTTATTTGTTACAGTAGCACCCAAAGACCCCAACCAAGATTTGAACCCTCTTGTGCTGGGTGCTGTGCACACACAGAGACAGTCCCTGCCCCAAACAGGCTACAGTCTAAGTAGTCAAGACAACAAATGATAGGCATGGGGATGTGAAATGATTTATGCAGTGTCACACAGCAGATCTGTGGCTGAGCCAGGAACAGTACCCACATCTCCTGAGTCCAGTCCAGTTCCCTGTTCACTGGACCAAATTGCATTTAACGGAGACAGATAGAACGCAATTAAGAGAGACATAAGGGGAAGAGAGAGAGAGCGAGCAAGGCCATTCCACACAGCAGGAACTGCAGAGAAGAAAACGCCTTGTACCAGCTTGTGAGGAATAGCAGAAAGGAGATTTGTGGTATATAACCAAAGTTGTGAAGAGAGGTCTGAGGTAGAAGCATAAAATCATAGGGTTTAGAAGGGACCGCAAGGGTCATCTAGTCTGAAGCTAGTCCATGGAGAGCTCTTTGGTATAGCTTAGTTATCAGTGTAAAAAAACGAAATGTAGAGTCAGATTTTAGCTGGGGTTGGTTTTGGTTTTTTGGGGGTTTTTTGGTGGAAGTTGCAGCTTTTTATATACAGTCCAACTTTCTCAGTCATGTATCTCTGCATCTCTATATATGGGAATATATAATTATTACACCTAATTGCCCTTCCAAGTCCTCCTACTCTGGCCTTTGCCTTTTTCCATCCTGCCCTCTTATCATGTTGACAGTTAGTCTCCTCTTTCCTCCTTAAAACACTTCCTTTAAAACATGCTTCTTCCCTCAAGAATTGTGGTGCTTTTTCTTTAAATCAGTCCAGCTGATTGTGCAGTGAATTGTTGTGTGAACTGTTTTTTCTCGTTTGGATTCCAAGGCCCCGAATCAACACAGTGCTTAAGCTTGTGTTAAAGTGCTTTGTTGAACAGTGATGGATTTAAGCATGCATTTAAAGTGAGAACTTGTCAAGAAAAAATCACAAGAATATTTTATTGTGGGAAGTGTTGGGCAGCCTAAATACTCTCTAAAAACTCTAAAAACTGAGTTGAAAAGCTGATCCTCTTGGGCGCTGAGCACCATAAACTGCTATTGGTTTGGAATTTAGGATGCACAACAGACGCTAGTCCTTAGTAACTCCTTCTTCACAATATTGCAGAGCATCCTGACTGTGGTCCCAAGGCTGCAAACACTTATGCATGTGCTTAACTTTGCACATGTCAGTAATCCCGTTGAAACCATACAATTAAGTGTTCGCAGGTAAGGGGCTTAGTTAGGTTTTTTCCCTTTTCTATGTTCAAAGTTTTGATTCGGCAAGGGGTCACAGTGTGTTTGCTTGCTGTTTTGGGAAATATTTGCTTTAATTTAAACTATGTGAAGTGTGCCCAGATACCGAGATGGATTCGTAATAATTGGGTGAGAAGATGCTTCTCTTGAGGGCCTATTGAGTACAATGAGAATATCTGTACAATGTTAGAGTCTGACCCACAGTTCACATTTGTCATGTCATATATCAATCTCTGGGCTTGTCTACAGTGCATCACAGTGTGGACTATGGTATGAATTGCAGTGCACATTAAAGTGTTACAGTAACTGCCTCACGTGGACACTGCTGGTGCAAACTGAAAGATAACTAGTTCGCATTAATATAGTATAGTTTGAAAGCATTAATGCAAACAAGGTACCTTTCAGTTCACACCATCAACAGCCAGTTAGATTGCAACACTTTGGTGTGCTCTGCAATTCACACCCCTGTAGTCCATACTGCAGCACAATGCAGAGATAACCTCATTGTGTTGAGACCAGCTTAATCTTTTCATAACTCTACAAGAATATTAAAGCAGTAATTAACATACTGCACATACATTTACAAACACAATGAACTTCCAAGTTGACTTTTCAGCCCATAACTGATTTGTGATGAGATATTGCAGGACTCCCCCAACAAACAGTGTCCTTACATGCTGTGGCATGTAATATGGGGAAGAGTGATATTCTAAACGTCCTTTTGTCAATTTAACTCAGCTCCAGTGTAATTAGTAAAGAAGTGTTAAATCTCTGTTTAGAGAAGCAGTGTATTTATTGTTGAATGTATTCCCTTGAACAGATAAAAGTGGAACCTGTTGTTCCAGCTCCATCACCAGTTATTCCCAGACTGACGCTGAGAGTGGGTGCTGGTCAAGACAAGATGTAAGTACAAAGAAATGGAGTGGAAAGGGGTGCATGCTTGTCAGAGATTCATTGCTTACCACGTCTAATAAATCCTGTTTTCATAAAGGAAACTTTAAAAATTATTGGCTGATAAAGGTGTGCATCTGTGAAACCTTCTCCCGATATTACAAAGTATAAATCAAAATACTTGCCATTAAAGAAATCTCACCCAATTTATTTCTTAACCTCTGAACGAAACACCTCAGCATTTCCAAGGAAAGCCCTCTGAATTTCTCCATTATCTGTCCTGCTGCATTCCCCACTAATTTTCTTCTAGGAACATAGTCTTAAATCACTGGCCAATTTAGAGTAATGTCCAATCTTCAACAGTAGCCAATGAAAACTTTCATAATCCATACCGTACCCCAGGGAGAAGTTTCAGAGCCCCAGGCAGTTAGCAGCTTTGTGCATTGAAACATGATGGTTGACATCCCTTTATACATTTTTATCTTAGCTAGTATAAACTGTTGGTAGTGGTTATTCATGTAGGTGCCTAATCCTTTTTAAATCCTGGTTTTGTTCATTAGCTCACTAATTATTACTACTTGTACAGTAATACAAAAGGACCCAATAGTCCTTTTGTGCTGGGTGTTGTACATACATAAATAAATAAGACAATCCTTGCCCCAAAACACATATGATCTAAATAAGGACAAGATGCAACAGGTGGGTGTAGAACACAAGCAGGGAAAGAGTGTGGGGAGGGGGGGAACAAGTGACATCAAATTCCATAGGTTGGCTTTGTATTGTGTGAAAGTATTTCCTTTAATCAGTTTTCAAAATGTGTTGCCTTTTAGTTACACAGGTTTCTTACATTAAGATATGGTCAATATTAGCGCCCAACTGATCTTCTCCCTACCACTCATTATTTTATGTACCTCTGACATGTTGCTTCTTCTTTGTGTCATAGCCGAACTAAATAGTCTAATCTTTTTTTATCTCTCTTGATGTATGAGCTAAGTTGTATTATTATTATTATTACTATTGGTTGCCAGTCTTTCCATGCCTCTTGTCATTTTCTTTGTCCTTTACTTGACCTTTTCTGACCCATCTGATGTGAGATGGGGTATCTAGTGCTGAACACAGTATTCAATGTGTCATCTTACCTGCCATCCATTTACAACATGGCATTGTGATGGAGTGGTCTATCTCTGAGATGATTGCTGGCTCAGTGGGGTTGGGGAGAGGAACTAAAAAGCTTTGCCATAGTTTGAAAGAATCAATGTATCCTGGAAGCTTGGGTTAGTCAGAGGCCTTCAGTCTGGATGCCTTGTTTAGATAGGGGCCTACCCAACTTGAAGGATTTGCTCCAGCCCTGAAAGATTCATTTTAACTTGGGAGCTTACCTGTTGCAGTCTTGAAAAACTGAGTTAAGCCTGATAGTGTTTCCCCCTCAACCAGAAAAGCCTAGACAAAAGCATGTTCTAACACTGGAAGGGGGTGGGGGTTATGTTAGCTGGGAGCTATATTGTTATGAAGTTGCGGTGGGAATTTTTTTGAAGTAAGTAATTTCAGTTCCTATGGGACCTAAAAAGTTATAAGTAGTATGTTTTCCCCTCTACTTTTAATGCTCCTGAATCTTTTCTACCTTTTTGCCCTTCATAATGTTAGAGTCTGACCCAAAGTTCACGTGTCATGTCATATTTTATGACAGGCATTATGTTTTCAAAATTATTCTCTGTCCCCTTAAGTATGACTTGACTGAGGACAATTGGACACAATGTCCCTTTAAAGTCTACCAATGCACTTTCGTTATAGATACAAGGAGGAGGATTTTAGACTCCGACTTTGTCAGAAGGGACCATCATGATCATCTAGTCTGACCTCCTGCACACTGCAGGCTACAGAACCTCACCCACCCACTCCTGTAATAGACCCCTACCCTCAGGCTCGATTACTGAAGTCCTTAGATCATTAGGACTTCAAGTTACAGAGAATTCACCATTTACACTAGTTTAAACTGCAAGTGACCCATTTCCCATGCTACACAGGAAGGCAAAAAGCCCCCTGGGTCTCTGCCAATCTTATTGGGGAGGGCAAGGGGGGCGGAATATTCCTTCATTCCTTCCTAACCCTGTATGGGGTGCATACAGTATTAGTATTGATAGTTACTCACAAGATTAGCTATCATTGCTGGTACATAGGTATTTAAAAACCTGGGCAATTTCCTCATACATATACTAAGTTTAATCAGTCATGGTTGCTATAGACTGCTGATCCCACCAATGTAAACCACATTAGAGTTTAAGTAAAAAAAAAATTTAGCACTCCATCTACATTCCACTCACTATTATCCTTATTCAGTGTCAACAATCTCCCTTCCACAGCACACGTGTAAACTCTTTGGGGCATGGGACTGTCTTTTGTTGTATACTGTCAGGGGCGGCTCCAGGCTTTGGCGGCGTGCCTGTGGGAGCTCCGCGGTTTCGGTGGCAATTCGGCGGCGGGTACGCTGAAGGCACGGGACCGGTGGACCGCCCGCAGAACCACTGCCAAATCTGCGTTACCAGCAGACCTGCCGCAGGCGCGCCGCCAAAAGCCGCCTGACTGCCGTGCTTGGGGCAGCAAAATACATACAGCCGCCCGTGTATACTGTATTCTTCCGCATCTTAACACAGTGAGGCCCCAGTCCATGAGTTATTCCAATACAAATAATATCACTGCCCTCCACCTGAAGAACACTATTTAGTCTTAATTCAGACCATGTTTTTAGTTCTATGTTCAGTCACCTAGTAGCAGAGATTGGACCTGTGGATCTAAAGCCGTAAGTCTCTACCGCCTGAGTTAAAACGCTCTGCTCTGTTAGCTCAAAGGCTGCAGCAGGCACATCAACCTCTATGTTCTCCAGCAACTAGAAGGGGACACCGTGAGCCACAGTGTGCAAGGGACTTATTTCAGGTGGAGAAAGGGAACTGGTGAGTGATAAGTAGACAAGGTCTTGAATTATTTTAAATGCTTACTCGCTATCTTGGTTTTTACAGTTTGTATTGCTGAGATATATATGCAGTTTAGCACTGTAACAGTTAACAGTTGGTGTGTGTTTGAGGGAGTTTTATATAAAATACTGTGTTGAATGGGTGTAATTTCAGAAAGAGGTAGGGCTATAAAGAAATAAGGCTTGTGAAATATGCCACTGGACATTTTTTTTGTTTTATTTAGATTTTTTTTAAAAATATGATGCCTGTTCAAGGTCTGTGCACCTCATTGTAGTTAATCATAAAGTAAACACCATTAAATTGAACCTCAGCAGCATTGAAATACATTCCACAGGTACTTGGCTAGCCAGCCAACTATCCCTTTCAGCATCTCAGAAGAATACTCTCCACTTTCTCCAAAGACCCCAACCATCAAATAGTGACTTTTGCAGCATGCCTGGAAAGTCTCCGAATGTGGGCTATTGTGGAACAAGGAGGAGCATGTTCCATAGTCTTGGAGGCCCCACAGAGAATACCTGGCCAGCCACCCCCTTTTTTATAACAAGGGGATGCCTCTTCAGCACCTTTGCTGACCGCATCTTTGACAGTATGTCACAGGGAGAGAGGCGATCCCTCAGGTGAGCAGTCCGAAGCCTTAACCAACATCCTTAAAGTCTGTCTAGAGGCCAATGGGCAGCCAGTGCAAATCCTGGAACACTGGTACTGTTTGTTCCCAGCAAGAAGCAGTAAGATGCTATGTTCATTCAGAGACAGAAGGTGCAGAAGGTATAGACCCATGAAGAATGGTACACTAAGACCAGTCCTGTCTTAATCCCCTCCTGGGGCTCACATACTGAGGGCATGTCTACCCGAACATTTACTGCACAGCAAGCTGAGGTGTAAACCTACAGCACTCCAGCGAGCTGCTCACTAACGGTCCATGTGGACCCTGCTGAGGCACATGCACAACAGCAGTGTCCACACGGGTAGTTAGCTGGAGCTCACTGTAGATTTACACTTCAGCTTGCCACACAGAAAGTGTTCATGTAGACATGCCCTGAGTGGAGACACCTCAGTATTCGTCCCCACTGAGGGTGAGGCCAGGCTGTGATGTAAAGACAGCTTCTGGCGTGGCTGCTGAGTCAACTGCTGGAATGGAAACTCTATGCACAGAACAAGTACAGCAAAACAGTAGCTGTGCAAGCTTTCACTCATGTCCCTTAATCCTGATTTACCTGTATGGGTGAGAAGTTCTCATTCTCTCTACCTATTCAGGCCTTAGTCTCTGCTGAGATTGACAGTGAAGGTGCAAGTCAGAGTTAATTGTGACAGTGAATTTTAATTCTTTCTATTTCTGTGAATGCTAATATTGGCTGGTCCTAGATATAAAAGTGATCTCTGCATTTCATGTTTGCCCTACATAAGCATATGTTGTCAATCCCAAGAATACAGGTCTTCATAGTACCCTAAATAAGTATGGGGTATAATGTCAGGGTAGTACAAATTAAAATGGAGCCGTTACTGAAGGATAAATAGAACAGTAGGAAAGACTGCTACATGTTAGGTTTTTGCAAGTGTTTTAACTGCACAATAAAACAAGTGGAAAGTAGATTATAATCAAAACATTTCCATCTTAGTAGTAAACAATTACAGCAATACTTGCATGGATGCCACGTTAAAAGAAATTTAGTGGATTCTATTCTAATGCAATTAGAGCTAATTTTGTTCTTTAAATGAATGAAAGGTCAGCTAGTAAATCTAGTTTATCTTGAGTACAGACTTCAATAAATTGTTTTATTTAATTTGCTGTAAAAGATCTTATCCTTAATGGGCCTAGGTCTTATTAGTTTGCTTGGGTTTTAAAATATTTATGACCACTTTTTTAGTGATGATTTGAATGATAAGTTGGAAAGTTGTTGTTGTTGTTGTTGTTGTTTTCCTGCAGTGTTATCAAGGCACAAGATCGCTAATTGAGTCAGTGTAAGAAGGCATTTAAAATTTGTCATGTAGAGAAAGCTGGTGTGGACCCTTCCTGAATTTAAATCTCCTGTAATTAGCTGTTTTGTTGAATCATCATGTGGTGGCTTGTTCATCCGTTGTCCAGTTATTTTTTCCCAAACAAAATCATATTTCACACCTATGGTGTCTAAGAATGCTAATCTACTGATAATGCATTGGCATGCCATTTACTGATGCAACTGACGTGAACTTCAAATTAACTATGTGCTGTAATTCCTGATATTTGCAATAAATTAATTTTATATTTACAGCCAAATAAAAAACAAAAATACCAACATGTAGCTTCAGTGCGGGGCTTCAACAATGTACAATTGATTTTTTTCAGGGCTTCTTTGGTTTAGAAACAAGGCACATATTTTTGTGAAATCAAGTCTTTAATCTGTATCTTAAAATGTCAGGCTTCTTACTCCAGGCTTACAGTATTGTATTTTAGCTCTACTTTCAGTAGGGGACCTTGATGCTAGTAGTGAGTGGAAGATAGCTGTTTTAGCACTGATTTAACTTGTAATTTGATGTGCCCAGTCTAATTAAATTGCCATTTATCTTGAAATTTTTGAAGTGGGTAGATGTGACTTTTTTTTAGAATATAAATGTGTATATATATCATCTAAGAGTACTATTTATTGAACTAAAATCTTAAAAGAATTGATGGATGGAAAGAAGAAATTTTTGCTCCTGGTATTTTGTTGATTCACTGAAGCTTCATCCCAAATACTGTGAGAGAGACGTTCAGTGACCTAACTAAAATGTGTTGGTGGGCTCGTTCCACTGCTTAGCGTAGTGGATGAATGTCCATATCACCAAACCCACTACCATAATTGGCACTGATTGACACCCCTGGGAGGAAATCTCAATAGAGGCTAAGGACTGACGGGCAGTAGAGACTGAATTATCCACTCACCACTACATGTAATCTCTCTACCGAGCAGTGGTGACCTAGAAGCATGCTGGTGGAACAAAGAGGGAAAGCCTATTTTGCTATTGTCGAGTCTGTTACTGTTCATGTTCCATGCCTGTCAGTCCAACACCGTCCATGAGAAGCTCACATAACACACTCACGTTTGTGTAAACTGGCACAAATGGCGTCTGCCTGAAAAGGCATAGGAATGAGATAGCATGGATGGAAAAACATTCTGGTGAGGAACTACAAGGATCAACAAGTGGAAACCTACCGTGGCTATCTGCAGCACATCTAGATTGTCGCAGAAATTCATTTTTAAGCAAAGATAGAGGGGGTTTTTCCCCTCCCAATCTGTTTACCTATTCACTTGTAAATTATTTTAAATACATAAGTAATAGCATATTAATACCCCACTAGAATACCTCTGTGTTATATATTTATGTAGCTTTTGTTTTTTCATATGGCTTTATCTTTTGTCATGCAGCATACAGACAAGTACCAAAATTACCATACGTCAAGATTTCCAAAAATGGGGTGCATACAGTTAGGCTCCTAAGTGTTGGCCTGACTTACAAAACAGCTGAACTCACAGGAACTCCCAGTGAAGTCAAAATCTCTAGGAAAAGTTGCACAAAAAGTAGCAGAATTGAGAGAAGTCAGAGAACCAAAAGTGAAACATAGAAATAAGGCTACAGATTTTTTCCCCTCCTGCCAGCATTGGAAGTTTTTGATAACAGGGACTGTCTCAGTGTTGGTGTAATGCCTTGCTCACTGGGGCCCTTATCTCGGTGGAGGCTTCTAGTTGCTACTCTAAAATAAACATTTTTATTTAAAATGTGAGGTGCTCAAACACTACAGCAATGGGAGTTGTAAAAGCACCTAGAGAGAGAGAGAGAGAATAGGAGTTTGCCACAGACTTCAGTGAGACTACAATTTTCCCCATACAATTTTGTACAATACTTACAATTTTTACACGGTATCTTCTTTAATGGAACTGTGTCGGCTTTTTAAGGATGGTTGTTCTCCTTTTAATGATAAATAAGTAAGCCATTGTGAAGGAACTTTTGAACTTTGTGTGCCATTTAGTGGCAAGTTATTCAGACGCTGATAATTTAGATTACTGGCTTCATAGTGTTTGCCCACAATAGCTGAATAATGGAGATCATTAAACTCCCTGTGTAGGTATATCCAAATTGTGTTTGCCTTTAACCTTGGCTCTCAGTGTGGCTGGGGAGGGGAGGATTGGCTCTTTATTGACTTGTCAAGCCATAGGTTTGCATTACAGGCCAAGCAGCTCATGACCCGTTCCATTTATTTCACTGTTTTGTGGTGGGGAAACAGGTAAAGGAATCCTGCTGGAAGCCCCTCCTTCTGCACGTTTTTATGAATGAGTCCAGTGTTTGTAGCAGTTAAGGCACCGTGACCAAATCCTCCAAAAGATGTAATGCAAGCAGCATGGGGCTATTGTGGGACACAGCTGTGGGCGGTGTTGGTTACCCTGTGAGACGTTGCTTATTCAACAGAAAGCTCTGGAGGAGAACTTACTGTGGAATTAAATAGGAGGGAAAAAGTGATACTTCAGGGAGAAAAATGTAGAAGGGTAAACCACTGTTTGGAAAATCAAACAATAGAGTCCTGGCAGTGAATGTCTATGTTTATTACAGTACTAATGGGTATCCCAATTATTTTACAATGTAGCACTTAGCAGTGAAAGGCTAAATGTTAACAGTGTGATACTAGAATTTACACTTTGTGTTGCTCCATCAACTTGTTCTACAAAACCAAAAAGAACATATGCTGGTTAAATCAACTCCTGATATAATTAATGGACCACCTAAGAGAGAGGAGGGAGAGAAGTGAAAAATTATCTAATTTCCAGCCAAGTAATAAGTGTAATGTAGGATTTAGGAACTCCAGTGAACTTTACAGTTTTGCTAAGGGTATGTGTACACTATGGAGACTACACCGGCATAGCTATGTCACCGTAGCTATGCAAGCATATCCCCATAGCCTACACTGACAAGGAGGTATTCCATCAGTTTAGGAACACCAGTTCCTCAAACGACAGTAGCTACATCGACAAACATTTTTCACATCCCTTCTAACTTTTAAGAGTAGACCAGGCCTACCTCTTTATATGGTTTCTTCCCTGGAATCGCTACATTTAAATTATAATAAAGAGCTGGAGGACTTCTCCAGTGAGCTAATTCTTTTTTAAATACAGAATGGGTGTGCTCTTTATTGAAGACATTGTCTAGGGTGTGGTTCATATACTCAAAGGAACATTTGGCAAAGGGATAATATATTTGGCCCCAGTCCTGCACTCAAACCCCCATCCCTGGACCCTGGCATCCATACAAAGTCCTGTTGATTTTGTTCTAGCTCCACAAGGGTCTACCTAATTGTAGGGTTGAGGCCTTTGTGTGCAAGTATCTATGCTTCTGAAGGTAATAAGACCCCATTGCCAGAATGGGTGAAACGTTGCTTTTTCCAATGTGCTTTTAAAGCTGACCTAGAATTGTTTTCCCTTGAGCGTAAGAGTTAGTTCAAACCTCAAGCTTAGTCCTAGCCTCTCCTTTAATTACAGAAGCCACCCCACCAATTAATCACCATGGTTTTGGTAGTTGGAAGGTTCATGCAAAATTATTTTCATTTTGCACTTGAATCACACTCTATGGTGACTCCAAATGTGAATCTATAAAAAAGGTTTGAGTCATTAAAAAACAAGCCACTTACTGTATGTGAGATTTTTTTATTTTGCTGTTTGTTGCACAAGAGTAAAAATGTGTGTCTTGTGTACCTCAATTAAAAAGGGGGGTGGGGAAACTTCAGGCAGATTTAGACACACATCTGCTTCAGCAGGGTTGCATGTGGAAATGGGTGTAGGCAGTCTCCCTTTATGGCAAACAGAAACCGATCAAATGTACCCAACAGAATTGAAGGCAAGTGCTTCTTCATTACACACACAAAAAAGGCTTGGCTTTGCCACAAAATTAGTGTGAAAGAAAAGAACTTTGATATCTCAGTTTTTCCCTTAAATATACCTTTTTTTTTTGTTACCAGAGTCTCACTTGTTTCAAAATGAAGTTAAAACAAAAATAAGCAGCTTGCATAGAGCCAAAGATTTGAGGTATTATTATTATTTAGTGCCTACGAGCCCAGACATGGTCCAGAGCCATTGTGTTAGGCACTATACAAACACAGAACAAAAAGGTGATCCCTGCCCCAAAAAGCTTGCAATCTAAGTAAAGTTGTTAGGCAAGTGGTTCATGTGGTAGCTCAGTGTATCATCGGGCAAAAGATCAGGGTTTCGGGCAGACCACAACACTCAGTTTTGCATAGGTAGGAGCCAGTGACAAGGTGGAAATAATATTCATTATACAAGAGGAAGCCTGTCTGCACCCTGGTCTACACTCCAGACTTATGTTGGTATAACTGTGTCGCTCAGACGTGCATAGGGTGACGAGATGTCCCGATTTCATAGGGACAGTCCAGATTTTGGGGTCTTTTACTTATATAGACTCCTATTGCTTCCCACCTCCTGTTCTAATTTTTCACATTTGCTGTCTAGTCACCCTAGGCGTGCAGAGAATCCATACCCTTGAGCCGCACAGCTATATCGACTTAAGCCCCAGTGTAGGTGACGTGAGAGCTTCTCTTGTTAACATAGCTACCGCCTCTCGGGAAGACGGACTATCTAGGCCAACAGGAGAAGCTCTCCCGTTGACATAGGTAGCATCTTCACTAAGCGCTACAGCAGCCCAGCTGCACTGTAACGGTAGACAAGCCCTGCGCTGCAGTAGGATCACTTTCTGATAGCTGTAGGTACTTAAAGCCCTATTTTCATTCCCATTATAGATGGTGGAGCAGAACTGTTCCCTTCCACAAACCTGTAAGATGTTCCTGAGCATAGTATCTGGGTATATTTGCTAAAACAAGGGAAAGCAATAGGGACTGGAGTCAGCTGACTTGGGCTCGCAGGGCTTGGGCTGTGGAGCTGTTTAGTTGCAGTGTAGATGCCCCAGCTTCCGGGGTCCCAGAACCTGCACTCCAGCACAAGCTCAAACGACTGCACCGCAATCGAACAGCCTTGTGGTCTGAGCCCCACGAGCCCAAGCCAGCTGATACAGGCCAGCCACGGGGGTTTAACTGCAGTGTAGACATACACGGAGAGAATAGACAGATGGAAATATTTGCTTATTTGAAAACATTTTTATTCTACAGGTTTTTGTGTCCAAGCTCTCAAAATATATTTAGATGTGCATTTCTCCAGGAAGGGACTTTGTTAGATGTGTCTATATATAGGATACTATATCAGTATAGTTAAAAGTGGCCCAGCTTTCCCTTATAGGCAAGACCTTATATTCCTACGTCACGTTTGAAAATGGGAATTAAGTTCCTAAGTCATTTAGAATGTTTGAAAATATCACCCATAGTTTAGACAGGGCGTTTGAGGGGACTGCATTTTTGGAACCGTACCCTCTATAAAAACAAAGATCATCAGACTGTGATTTCTGACTAGACTATTATAGCTCTCAGTACAATGACATTTTTTGTGATCGGAACTTGGAGCAATCTGTGGTTCAAATCATACTTTTAAAAGCCATTTCCTTTTGGTTTGCCCTGTGTTTATACTAATCAGTCAATGGGGCTTTCATCTGTAAGGAACAGATTGAAATCAAATCAATTACTTGTAGAGATAGGAAATTATTTCACACCTTTGAGTCTTACTCTGCTCCAGATGCAGCATGTTACAACTTGTGACTGTTAGAGCCAATTATAACCTGACCAACCTGCCTTGGCATTAAAAAGCCTGGTAGAACTTGCTCTGTGTTTGCAAGATCAACGCTTTGCTTCTGTGCACGTCTGGTTTGGGAAGTTTAGTGTTGTGATCTGAATGTAGTGATCAGTCCAAAGCAATGATCAAAGTGGAGATTGACCAAATCTACCTTTATAAAAGGATTCCACTGCATATTTTAAGTACATTCTAGTATTAGAGTTATAAATACCTGTATTCCTTTCCATTATAAATACTTTGACATTTGGTAAGAAAAATATTTCCTGCTGGCATAAAAAAGAGTTGAAAGGATATTTAAACTTGGGGTAAAAACAGCTGTATTACAAAATCTCTGCAATAATTCTGCTTTCTTTGGGGAAGGGAGTGGTGATAGTTTTTACTTTATATTTATGTGGTTGATGTAGACTCCCGTTACCACATCTAGTGGAAGGGTTTTCTCACACTTCTTAATTCTGGTGCAGCCATTTGCATAAGACCTTTAACAATTGATTTTTATCTTTTAATATAGAAAATAATTGTGATGACATGTTGCCAGGAGAGCAGCCCACAGAGAAACGTAACTCTGATCTCAAGGCTCTAGGCATTTTTTGTTCACCTGGCTGATGTTAGTTTTTGTTTGAGTCCCGCTAAGAATCATTCCTCTTTAAATAATTGAATCCTGAGACTAAGGATACATTGTAGTTTATGAAGTCCTACTTTATTTGGAATTATGTGGTAAACGCATTAAAGTGAAATATTATCTTCTTCCAAATTACGATGGCCTAATGTGTGCTCTAGTGTCTAAGAGCACGGACCTGACTACCAGGAGGACTGGCTTTGATTCTGGTCTGTGCCGCTAATTTGCTGTGTGACCCTCACAAGCGTTTTCCTCACCTGTAAAATGGGGCCAGTAATTCTTGCCCTCATTTATAAAGTGGTTTGAGATCTTTGTGTTCATGGTTCTGTATGAGTCTGAAGTAGTAATAATTATTAGGTCCTGGGGCTGCCATTTTACCCTAGGTTCTCTCTACCTACATATTGCCACTTATGCAGCCCTGTCTTCGGATGGGAGGACAAGGCTCTCCGCCCTCTCTGAAATTACCTTATGATCTCTTCAAGTGGCATAAGCCTAAACAATTCATTTCTCTTCTGCCTCTGAACTTCATTAGCCCAAGGGAGTGGTAAGCCCCAGTGTGCTCCAGAATGCAGCTTTCCTGTGTAATACCTGAGCATTTGTGCCAAGACAAAGAGGCCAGTCTTGTACTAGGTACATGTTCTAATGACACACTTCAAACAAAGAAGTAAATCGGTTAATATTTGTCACTCTTCAGTGAATATTTTAAGTTGTGTTGGTTTGTTCCTCACATACCCATGTACTGAGTTTCTGCAGTATTATTATTACTTAGTTTTATTATAGTAGTTCTTACAGCCCCATTCAGGGTCATGGCCTGGCTTTGAGTACACTAGGGAAATACATTGTTTGGAAACAGGTGAGCTCACACAATTTTAAATAAGGCTGATCATGACCAGCTAATGCATTTATTAAAAGTGGCTAAACTTTGTCTGTTAGGTGCAAAGCTGTATTTACAATCATGTTAGCTCTCCCATTTTCAAATGCAACCTATTTGCTTCTCTGGACAAGGCCAAAGACAGAACTTTCTCTAGGGGTGGTATGAGACTGGAATGAACTCCCCCAGGGCCTAAGAACCATCACAACAACCTCACCACTTCCCACTCCAAGCGTAAGGTGCATTTCTTTGACCTTGCCTTCTCTAATATAAACACATAGCAACAGATATGTTTATGATAATAATAATAAAAACCTTACCAAAATAAGACTCCACTGCAGGTGCTTCTCCCTTATGGGAGAGATGAGAGAACAAACAGCACAAGACAGATGTGCAGTCACGCTGCTAATGCAGTACTGGAAAAGTCTTAGATACTATGAGCCTCATATAAAAACATATAGAACAGATTAGACCAAAGGTGGTGCCCTGAAGAGCTTTTAATATGACTAAAAATAAAATCCACAAAAGGAAGGAAAAAGATGTTCCACTGGACTATCCAAAGAACTTTTGCTGTGCCAAATAATTTATCTTCTGCGTTGATTCACCCTCTGTCTCTCATCTCATTTTTATTATTGTCAGGTTGTTTACATCAGAAATGCAGTCATAAGGCTGAAGCTGTAAACCATAGTACTGATGCTGGAGGAATTAACCCCACGTCATTACCCTGTTGCTAGTTTTCTAATGTTTCTCCTCTTTGGTTGTCCCTTTTTTTATTGCCTCTCAGGTTTAGGCCTTGGCAGGCAGAAATGGTAATATAGTTGGTATGGTAATTAATTAGATCAAAACTAGTTTTGTGAGCTATATATATATTTTACTGTGATTCTTGTCATGATAATTGCAAGAATTTAGTATTGCAGATAGGCTATCGCAATAGAAGAACAATACATCTTTTTATTTTAATACCTCAGCATAGCATTAAATATTTTACAGTTTCATATCTTTTGTACAATTTAACTTTGATTATGCGCTGAATGCAGACCTGGCCCCAGTCCTAGCCACACTGCATTTTGACGATCGCAGGAGAATAGCAGCAGTGTACTCTTAGGGCATTCTTGTCAACAGGAATCAGTTGTGACATTAAAGAATGCTTTATCCTCTTTTAATGAAAATGTTTAAGTGTAGGATGCTAAGTATTTTTTTAACAACGTATTTCCTAGAAAAAGAGATTTTCATTGTCACTACTTTTTGTCTCTGTGCTGGTGATCAGGTGATGATCTGCCATCTTTTCCTAACGCTGTTACTGTGGAAATTAGTGCGGGAGTCGCTCCCCCTGATGAGTTTGAGGTTGCACTCAGCTCTGACTTGTCTGAATTTTTGTTGAAATTGTAGGCCCATTGATGTCAATGACAAAACTCCCCTTGACTTCAATAGGGCCAAGATTTCACCCTTTGTCTCTTGTCTCCAGCCACCGCCCTGCCCTTGTATTCACTCACAAATATCTCCATTCAGTTTTCCATTGCTTCCCCCTATACCTGAAATGCTCACCTTGATCCTGTATGCCATGTGACCTTCTTTATTCAAAACCTACTTCTTTGCACAGTCTCTCCAGCAGCGGCCCACATTCCCATACTAACCTTGCAAAGTAAAAATGAATTAAAGAAATGATCTAACAAGATGTGCCCTTGTGAAAACAAGCAGTCTTGTAACCTTTTTTGCGTGAACCACCCCTCTCCCTTTCATGATACCCATCTTTCTGTTTCAACTTTACTTTGTTTCTAACGTAGGTTGTAAGATTCTTACACCAGCAAACTTGTCTTTAGTCTTTCTGTAAAGTGCCGAGCATTATAAGCAAGTTTTACTCAATAGTAATCAGATTATCTAGTCCATCCCCCTGCCTCTGCATGATTGTCACCTAGTGTATATTTATTAGAGCCGCAACCTGTCTAGTACTTCAACTACTAAAGAAGGTAGCAGTTAATGCTAGCCACTAAGAATATTGTGTGGGTCTCATTTATTTATCTTGACTAAAACCGCCACTCATTCTATAAACATTTGAAAAAAGAAGTTTTCAAATTTTCAAATATTTGTAGAACCTCTAATGTAGCCTCCTAGAGAGTGGTATTGTCCCTCAGATTGAAGATTAAAATCAGTGCTGCCCACAGCTGATTAACTTTCCTTTCTAATGTTTCCCACTAACTGGGAATCTCAATTTCTGTAGCGAGCTTAGCTTCTGTAAAGCCATAGAGAGTATTTATATACCGTGAGCTATAGAGCAGTTGTGGCTGTGTCCTGCACTGAAGTTCAGTTTGTAATGGCCGTTGTCTATTTCAACCTGTTTGATAGGCAGCGATGTGCCATGAAAACTGTTCTAATGCTGTGCTGAAGCAACCTTTTTGCTTTTTGAAAGGCAAAGTGAATTGTCCATTTTGTATTTTCGTATATTTAGCCGATAACATTTTACTGTTTTACATCAACTCGTCTGTGTCGGTCTTTTTTGTCTGGCAGAGTCATCAGCAAAGTGGTGTCAGCCCCAGAGGTTAAACCATCTACTCCTGTGAATCGGCCCAAAACACCACCACCCGTGCCATCCCCAGTACCAGCTCCTGTCCACGTGACCCCTCCTCCTGCTCCAGCTCCTCCTCCTCCACAGGCTACCATCTCGCCTGCTCTAATTCCACCACCTTCTCCTGCGGTCTCTGCAGCAGGAGGCTCCAAAGCGCCGGTCAGAAGTGTGGTGACGGAGACTGTCAGTACCTACGTGGTATGTGATATACTTCAGTGTGTGGCTTAATGCTATTGAGATCAGTCTTTTGAGAATTCTTCTGCATGACGACTTTTCATTTTCAAAGTAAAGGTGCCGTGCTAATACAGTGTCATGTATTAGTCACATGTATACAGCCCCTTCTCTTTATGCACCTATTTTCAGGGGTTGATAACTTATTCAAAAAAATGCGTGTACTAAAATTTCTTATGCTTATTCTCAGCCAAAGATTGTCTCTCTTCTGGCACATCTACTACAGTTCCATTTGGGTGTTTTCTAATTGTCTGAGCATGAATATTTTTCTCATTGAGATCTTTCAGATTCTTTTTTAATGCTTGCCATAGATCTAGCCTTCAATGAGGAAAAGAACCCCTCACATAGCAGAAGTTAGAATTACCACTTAGCAGTAATTTCCAGTTTGTGCAGTACACTATTATTTACTAATTTTTTTTATCGGTGTACCAAGGTTGCAGATACTGGTGCAACTCTGAAGCTCTGCACACTTCCTGCATATAGCTTGTAGCCAATCCGCCATGTGCAGTGAGCTTGCCGTATCTCAGGTGGGGTTAAAACTTGGATGTTCCTTAGAGTGTTCCCATTACAATCAGAAAAATTTGAATAATTGGCAACTGCTTAAGAACATTTTACTAGATGCTCAAAAGCCACCATCAAGAAAGAATGTTAAAAAACTAACCTGGCTTAGGGGATAGTGAAATCAGATATTAAAATATATGTATAACAAATGGAAGAAATGAGAAGTTGATAGCAATGACTATAAATCAGAAGCTAGGAATTGTAGAAAATGTATAAGGGAAGCAAAAGGACTCTATGGCCAGCATTGTTAAAGACATTAAGGAGTTGCCCAAGTATACTAGGAACAAAAGAAATCCTAACAACAGTAATAGTTCATTAATAGATGGAAATGGCAGAATTGTAAATAATAATGCAGAAAAGGCAGAAGTGTTCAATAAATATTTCTGTTCTCTGTTTGGGAAAAGCCAGATATTGTAGTCATATCAGATGATTAAATACTTTCCATTCCAACAGTAACTAAGGAGGATGTTAAACAGAGCTACTAAAGTTAAATATTTTGAAATCAGCAGGTCCAGATAACTTGTATTCAAGAATTTTAAAGAGCTGGCCAAGGAGCTCTCTAAACTGTTAATGTTGATTTTCATTAAGTCTTGGAACACTGGGGAAATTCCAGAAGACTGTGAGAAACCTAATGTTGCATCAATATTAAACGGGATAACCCAGGATGTTATGGGCCTGTCAGCCTGACATTGATCACAAGCAAAATAATGGAACAGCTGATACGTGACTCAGTTTAATAAAGAAGTAAAAGAGGATAATATGATTAATGCCAGTCAACATACGTTTGTGGGAAATAGACCTTGTCAAACTAATTTGATATCTTTTTTGATGAGATTACAGACTTGGTTGAAAAAGTTAATAGTTCTGATGTAACATACATAGACTTCTGCACGGCATTTGATTGATACTGCATGACATTTTGATTAAGAAACTAAAACGGTGCAAAATGACACACATTAAATGGATTCAAAAATGGCTAATGGATAAGTTTCAAAATGTAATTGTAAACAGAGAATCATTAAGTGGGCATGTTTCTAGGGGGGTCCCGCAGGGATCAGATCTTGGCTATACACTATTGCAGTGGTTTTCAAACTGCGGGTCGCAACCCAGGAATGTAAGGCACTGGGTCGCGGCGGTTCTGGTCAGCACCGCTGGCCGGGCCATTAAAAGTCCCATCAGCGGTGCTGCCCAGCTAAGGCAGGCTAGTCCCTACCTGTTCTGACACCGCGCTGCGCCCCGGAAGCAGCCAGCAGCAGGTCCGGCTCCTATGCGGGGGCCCACAGGGCTCCATGCGCTGCTCCCGTTCTGAGGATTGGCTCCGCACTCCCATTGGCCAGGAACAGGCCAGTGGGAGCTGGGTGATGGGGGATGGTGCCTGCAGGCAAGAGCCACGCAGAGCTGCTTGTGCACCTCCGCCTAGGAGACAGACCTGTTGCTGGCCGCTTCTGGGGTGCAGTGCAGTCCACGGTGCCAGGACAGTCAGGAAGCCTGGCTTAGCACCCCCGCTGCACCACTGACCAGGAGCTGTCCGAGGTAACCCCGTGCCCCAGCCCTTACTGCACCCCAAACCCCACATCCCCACCCCAGAGCCTGCACCCCCTCCCACACCCCTACCCCAGCCCTGAGCTGCCTCCTTCACTCCAAACCCCTCATCCCCGGCCCCAACCCAGAGCCTGCAGCCTCTGCCCCAGCCCTGAGCACCCTCCCACACCCTGAACCCCTCATTCCTGGCCACAGCCCTCATCCCCACACCCCAACCCTCTGCCCCAACCCTGAGCCCCTCCCACACCCCAAACCCCTCATCCCCAGCTCCACTGGGTCGCAGGCATCAACAATTTCCTTCAACTGGGTTGCCAGAAAAGAAGTTTGAAAACCACTGCACTACTGATCACTTTTATCAATGACCTGGAAGAAAACACAAAATCATTACTAATAAAATTTGCAGATGAGACAGATTGGGGGAGTTGTAAACAATGAAGAGGACAGGTTACTGATACTGCGTGGTCTGGATCATATAGTAAACTGGACACAAGCAAGCAATACGTGTTTTAATACAGCCAAATGTAAAGTCATATATCTAGGAACAAAGAGTGTAGGTCGCACTGACATGATGGAGGACTCTATCCTGGGAAGCACTGACTCTGGGGTCATGGTGAATAATCAGCTGAACGTGAGCACCCAATGCAATGCTGACTAAAAGAGCTAAAGTGATCCTTGGATGGATAAATGGGAATATCAGGTAGGAGTAGGGAGATTATATTACGTCTGCATTAGGCTACTGGAATATTGTGTCCAGTTCTGGTGTCCACAGTTCAAGAAAGATGTTTATAATTGGAGAGAGTTCAGAGAAGAGCCATGAGAATGATGAAAGGATTAGACAACATACTTTATAGTGCAAGACTCCAGGGGATTAATCTGTTTAATTTAACAAAGAGGAGGTTGATCCCAGTCTATAAGTACCTACATGGATATGATAATAGAGGGCTCTTCAATGTAGCAGACAAAAATATAACAAGATCCAGTGGACAGAGGTTGACAATAGACAAATTCAGACTAGAAATAAGGTACAAATTATTAACAGTGAGAGTATTTAACCATTGGAATAACTTATCAAAGGTTGTGGTGCTTTCTCCATCACTGGCAATTTTTAAATCAAGATTGGGTGTTTTCCTAAAAGGTGTGTCCTAGTTCAACCAGAAATTAATTCAGAAAAATCTTATGGCCTGTATTATCCAGGAGGTCAAACTAGGTGATCACAGTGGTGATTCATATAAGAAGACAGTGAACTTCCCAGATTAGACACCTACTAAGAATTGGTGCCTATCTTGGAAGAGCAGAGCTACTTTTGATAGGCATTTTATTGCCAAGACTGGTCAGCCAGGTTATAATTGGTTGTAATCTGCATTCCTGTAGGCTGTAGCATTGTTTGTTTGCAGCCGAGTGACGGTGTGCGATTCTTTCTTAGCTTTGATTCCTTCAGAGAAAATATTTTGTGTGACCCTAACATCCAAAAGTCCAAACAGCCAGTTTACGAGAAGCAAACATTTTTGCACCAACACGAAATGACTTTTCAGAGTAAGATTTGATATGTAGAGCTGAATAATCATTACAATCCAAGATCATTCAAACCAAACTCCAGCTCCCTGTCAGTGTAGAATAGCGCCCTGCATCATATTTCCCTGTGCTTTCTGCAATCTAGTTTTGAATGACAAAAAACTACAGGGCTTTCCTAGAAGCTAAGAGATGTCAGTCATGAATTATAAACTGAATGCAGCCCTTGTGCATTTTCACTGATTTCCTTGGATGGTGAATCTGAGATTTACAGACCAAAATGTGCTTAGTTTTTCTTTTTAATACCCTTTGTTGTTTTTAACCTACTTACTTTAATGTCATCCTTATAAGCCTCTTGCAGGTAACAAGAAAAGTTATTCTCTGTACTACACAGGATATATGACCATGTGTTCTAGCAAATATTGAAAGGAAAATACATGAAGTCCTGTTCTAAATACTTTTAAGTCACAGAAGTGATTAAATCAGTGTAGATCCTCTGACAGTTGCATATGAACTTCCTATTATTAAATTGCATTTTATTAAATTGGTTTTGTGAATGTTTAGATTTTACCAAACAATACAAAAGACCTATTTAATGAAACAATCTTTAAATTACAGTTTTTAAATGTGGTTTAAACTGGAAATAATACCCCCCAAAAATCCATCATACGGCATTGAATGAGATGAATTTAGTAAACAATTGCTTAATATTGTAAATGATCTGCCTCTCTCATTGCATTTACCCTTTAGTAAATTGTACTGTGACATCAATGTCGTAAAAAGAATGGAAAGTTACTCAGTAACAACTTTTTTATATCCTTGATCTTATCAGCTAGTTGAGTTTGGCTAATAAGTAATAAGGCAATATATGCACGTTGCTCTGTATTTATTACATACGTGTAAGAGTATTATCTTATGCAAGGGGCTACCATTGTTCTATCCATAAGCAGTGTAAAATTAAAAAAGAAATCAGTCTTCAGCTCACTGGGAGGGTATCAACAGCTAAGAATCTGTACTGTTAAGCCATGGTGATTGCTATAAGTGAATGACTATTCTCTTGGGTCAAGAGGTGTAACTGGCTTTACTGGTTTACAGAGCAGTGTAAAACAGTGTTTGTTTTTACCATCTGAATCCAGTATAGCAAAATCAATTAGAATGGTATTGCCAAGCACTTGTGGTTAGAGTATTCTTAGGTATACGTTCTAGGAGTAGAGTGAACGTTAGATAGCTTTGACTGATAAACAGGAAATGTAACTTTAAGGAAATCAGTTATGTTTGCTTACTTGACATTAAAAAGAATCAACTTTTCCTTCCCTTTTTATACCAGATCCGAGATGAATGGGGTAACCAGATCTGGATCTGTCCTGGCTGCAACAAAGCTGATGATGGCAGTCCGATGATAGGCTGCGATGACTGTGATGATTGGTATCACTGGTAAGTTGTTGTAACCTCTTCTTTTGTGCCGTTCTTTCACACCTTGCTGCTGTCCTAGAAACCACCGAGTTATTCACAAAAAGCTCGAATTGTATTTGGGCAGTTCCTTTTCATTTCAACTAGTCATTGGGAAGATTTTACTTTTATCTTTGTTACTTTGGAAGTTTGCAAAAGTAAATTTTAAGTTGTAAGGGTGCCCATGTTTCTTCTTTGTTTCCATTAGAATTCATAGGAAAATGTTCTGCTAAAACCAATACTAATAGTTTTGAAACTGTTATAATGTCAGATACAGGTACATACTCTAAGAACAATAGGACTGTAAACACCATGAACATAGCTATAAAGTTTCAAGTTATGGGCTGCTTATATGAAAAAAAAACACATTTTGAAGCACATTCTCTCTTTTTTTTTTAAGTGAATCACTTTATAGGTATATTTTTGAGAAGCTAAACAAAATCAAAAGGCTTGATTTAAACGATGATGTGGCATCTTTTTAAATCTGGCCTATTACACCCAAAAGCAGTAGACTTCTCATATTATTTTACAAAAAAAAAAAAAAAAAGTTTCTTCTCTAAGTGGCATTCTAAGAAATTCATTGTTTCAAAACAAGAGGGTTTAAATTTCCAAGCTGTGGGGTTTGGGGCTAAAAAATTTAGTCAGATTCTGTTTCCTATCTGAAAAGTTCATCCTGTATGGATAAGAAAGAAAAGTAACGTGTTGATTTACTGAGAGCTTGTGGGTTTTTTGTCAAATTTATAGGCTTTGTGTTGGAATTACGACTGCACCCCCAGAAGAAATGCAGTGGTTCTGTTCTAAGTGTGCCAGCAAAAAGAAAGATAAAAAACATAAGAAGCGGAAGCACAGAGCACACTGAAGTCTTCGCGGTGGATTTAAGTTGTACAGTCACTTCAGCACTTCTGCCCTGACTCCTTGGTAGACGGATTTATTGTGCTTCTGCCTCATCATCCGTCATCAGGTTTTATGGATTGACTCCTGAATGAATCAGGAACAAAAATACACTGTCCATTCAGGACTGTTGTTTTTTCCAAACTGTGCGTGAGCCCCAGTGGCTTAGATTTTAGTATGTTCTGTCACTGGCTTTCACTTACTGAAGGAAACCCTCACCTAGGGTTAAATAGTTAACGATACAGCTCCCGTTCTTGCAGATCGGCAGCAGCAACAACAAATGTTGTAAATAAAGATATCTCCTCTGTCCTTTTTGATTTGTTTTTATTCTCTCCTGAGCCTTTGCATTAAGGTGTTAAAAGAGAGGAGAAATATGTAAATTGCAGTAACTGTAATCTAAGGAGGCCTACTGGAATGATTTCTGTAGTCAGAATACAGTTTTCAAAGCTCTATCCCTGCATAGCCAGATAATCATAACATGAAAATAAAATAAGTGGCTGGTAAATATTTTTGTGATAAGAATATATGAAGCTTTTTTCCTTGATTTTTAGTACTAACATAAAATAAACATGTTCAAGCTTTTGTGAAATATCTTCTATTTTTTAAAAGAAAGTTTCTATTGTGTCAGGGTTTTTTTTTCTTCCATGTGAATTGTTTTCAGTGGACCTGTAATATATTTTATACTTTTTGTTTTTAGTCATTGTCAGTGTACCTTTTCATTGCTTGTATATTTCATCAGCGTGTAAAAACACTTCTCATTAAAAGACGTTCTCTCATGTAAATACCTGATATTTATAAAGTTCTTTTTATTTTTTATTTTTAAGGTTTATGGGTTTGGGTGTTTTTTTGAGTGTCTAATCCTAGCAGGTATGAAAGTTCTGTATGATTTATGGCCATTACTGTGGCTTTAAAGGATCGTGATAGACTCACCCCAAAAGGAGCTTTCCAGGTGGCCCACTAACGAAACCAACCAACCAACCAACCTTCTGCTTAAGGCCCTGATTCAGGAAGGTACTTAAGGGTACGTGTAACTCTAAGAGGGGAGTAATCCCAGTGCATGGAATTGGGACTGTTCTTATGCATAGTGAGACAGGTACTGAAGTGTCTTTCTGAATCGGGACCAAAGGCAATGGGCTCAAGCAGTTTTAATGGTAGCAATTGAGTTTTAATTTATAGCTGGAGCGGCTCCTTTTATTTGCAAGTGTTTCTGTATTTGTCAAAATGATTGCGCTCGCATTTAGAAAAAGGAAGTGTCGTTCGTATTCCATAAAGACTAGAAAGCATACTGTGCCATTTTGTGTGTGTTGTGATGTTTTCTTTTAGTGTATCTTTTAATCAGTATTACCTTGCAAAGACAAATAAAGTATGCTATGGAAATGTATGTTTTATTCTCCATTTTAAACAAAGGAATAATTCTCTAGAATGCCACGAAACTGTGACAGTATGAGAAATTTTAGTACAGTGTGTCTGAGAGGTAAATCTAGTATATAGCATTACATTTTATGTATCATGCCTTATGTTTCAAAAGCTATAGGGTAAATCCAGCCGTCGTCATTTAATTTTCAGGTGCTCCTACTCTGGACTGTACAGTGATAAGCATCTCGAGTTTTAGAATGCAAACATTTAACCTGTTGCACAGATATTACAAATTACTTTTTTTAAATGCCATCTAAATTGATATTAATGAGACTGAATTAGTCATGTTTTTTAAAACATCTTGTCTAGTTAAAGAAATTAGGTTTTCCTGATATGACTGTTAAATTGCAAATCAGTGGAGATATGGATGAAATTGGTTTATTAAAAGTGCACTGTTACCTTCTTTGTTCCATGCCACCTCATTTATATTCTATCCCTAATTACCAGTCAACACATTAGCCAAGACTGTTCTTGGTTTTAATTTCTAATTTTGGATCATTCGATGTTTTAAAACTTATTCTTGTTTTTCCTGTATCATAGACACACACAAAATATACTGTCTTTGGTCCTCTTTGCTTTGGGTGCACAATAAAGAACTTAGCTTTTGGTAACTTGTTTATCAATTTCCCCCTGTGTTCGGTGAATCAGAACTTTCCACATTTAAATGATTAAATTATGCAACTGAGATACAAATGGAAAAGTCTCACATTTGCCACTTCTCCTGCATTTCAGGAATTTGTGTGTTTGTCCATTGCTATTTCAGGGTTGTTTTCCTAAACTCGGATCATTTTTTTATAAATTATCTTTGCAGTAATACCACCAAAGAATCATTATCAGGAGGCTTGAATGACTCATGAGATTAGGAAGGGGAGATAAAGCCTTTCACCAGGTCACAAGGTTGAATCCAGCCTTGGACAGTAGAAATGAGCAGCCTGATTCTCCTTTCACTTGCACTGGAATAGATCAGAAGTCAAGGGCGTTAGTACTGGTTGTAAGAGAAGAATCAGGATCCAAAAGTGGCTACCATCTGACTGCTGTTGAGTGGCCATTTTAAAATTACCTACATTAGCATTCTGTAGTCCACCCCAAATGGATTATTTAAATTCCTTCCATGTAAGAGATTGACAATAGCAAAGTCTCAGATAGACCTCATGGAATTTCTGGCTATTATCCCTTTTCAGGGTATAGAAACTCCGATGGTGTGAGGTTAGTTATTTTTTTTTATGTTTGATCTGTATGTTTGTTTGGGAGTCTTTTCTGCTGTGTTCTGTGGTTTGATTTTTTTTTTCTTGCGGTTTTGGGGCTTTCAATTTTATTTCTTTTGATGAAGAGGTGTCCATGTGGTGAATGTCATGTTATGTTGGGAAGGCTTTATCAAAAGGAAAGTTTGCTGGTTTGTCTTTAGAGGACACGTTTCTGTCTTGTGAATTAGACTGTTCAGAGTACAATAATAAACATGGCCAAAGGTTTGGAAAGTAAAGACCTATGAGGAAATAAATAATTTTCAATATATAGAGAAGACGACGAGAACTCTACATATACACTTCTACCACGATATAACGCTGTCCTCGGGAGCCAAAAAATCTTACCACGTTATAGCTGAAACCGCGTTATATCGAACTTGCTTTGATCCACCGGAGTGCACAGCCTCGCGCCCCGCCCCCTCCCAGAGCACTGCTTTACCGCGTTATAGCCGAATTCGTGTTATATCGGGGTAGAGGTGTATGTAAAAAACAAGACGGGTATTATTTTTTCCATTAATCAGTAAATCAGAACAAGTAATAGATTTAAGCCACTGCAGGGAATACTAAGAGTAAAATTAGGTAAAACTTTATAAAAGTTAGGTAGTAGGAAAAAACCTATTGAATCTCACTGCCAGTACTGGGCCAGGTGCTGATATGATGTAAATCTGCAGAGCTCCACTTAAGTCAGGGAGCCTGTTTCATCTTACAGCAGCTGAGAACCTGCCCTTTTGTGCTTTAAAGCCCCGCTTTTTGGATCTCTACCTGAATGAAGTCACACAGAAATATTTCAGGTGGGTAGTGTGTTCATCAGTAATGTAAGATGTGCCTGAAAGCTAGTGGAGAATCCTGAAAAACTAGCTCCCAGGATGTTTGTAATTAACCACACTCATTAACTGTATAATCACATTTTGCACCCAGAAAAATCTGTGACCTAGTAGCAAGATCTTATGGAAAAGCCTGTATGAAGAAAATGTCTTGCCTAGCAATTTTATTGAAGGGGATTTATGGAGATGTTCTTTTACCCAGATAATCTAACTTCAGAACTGTATTTAGCACGCAAAGCATAATTTCTATGGTTGACAAGGTGTTTCTCTTCTGAAGGCGTCTGCAGTTAAGTACAGTGAGGATCTTTATGCTCCTCAGCTGATTTGTGATTCCAAATGTCCTGTAAGGAGAAAAAAAATTGAGAAGGTATCAGAGCTTGTGACTTTGTCCTGGGCTTTCCAGAGATAAAATATACAGCATTACTTCACTGTATCACCTAAACCTTCTTTGTTCTCCTTTCAATAGGACGATTAAACAAAGACCTACTAACCAAATTAAAGTATAAAATGAACACTGATATATGGAAACCTTGCCAGAAAGAATGTTAATGAATGAAGTTCTCTAAAGGCATGCTGGCTAAGTTTTCAATACAAATAGTTTTATGGCCAATCTCTTTAGTTCATAGCAGTTTTCTTTAGAAGTTTGTCTCAAAGTAGCTGAGTTTCCTTGACTGTAGAATGAATTAGATAATGCTCTGAATAAAGTCTCTCTTCACAATCGTGTCAGTCATTCTATTTAGGAAACTCTCTTTCTTCTTTTGGAATCTTGGATCAGCTGTAACCTAAAAAGGATAAAGCATCTATTAATCCATGTGTGGAGTACAGCAGAGGATGCTGTAATGGGAGATTTAAGACAGCCACACAGCTTGTACCTGATTGATGTAAGCAGAGGCTTTTCATTTAAATATGAAATATTTCAACTGGCTGTTTGGCTCTTTCACTTGGGACAAGCCAAGGTGCAGCTGTAATTCTTCATAGAACTGCCCCTGGGATGCAGTTCTGGGGCCAGATCCGCGGTTGGTGTAAAGTGACATAGATCCATTGGAGTCCATGGAGCTATATTTGTTTACACCTGCTGAGGACTGGGCTTTTTGTACATGAAGGTGATTACTTTTACAATTACTTTAAATTCCCCAGGCCTCATTTTGCTTTTCCTGGAACATTGATGTTTAAGCCTGGTAATATGGAGTTCTGCGTTCCTGGAAACGTAGGTAAAATATTATTTCATTTTTGTCAGTGGCTGATGACTAAACACTCATGGCTGATGCATAAGCACAAGACTACAGTGGGCACAGAGATATTGTGGATTTGTACCTGTGTTTATACCTTATACAAATGATTGTGTTCAAGGATGTTAGCAATGGAGCATTGCTCGAGATTTAATGGGATGTCAAAATGTTGCCCACTGTACAGGCTTTGCAAAACAAAGCTATTGGGAAAATGTAAGCAGAAAATTTTCCATGATCCGTTTAAAAATTCACATTGAAAGTTGTTACTAATGAGTAGATATTTTCTTGCTGTGTTGTCAATTGAAGCATTTTTCAGTGTTGTGCTATTACATTGAAACCTGAAAGCAAAATCAGCAGAAACTGACTAAAAAAAACCAAAAAAACTTTAAATTAACGAGCCTATTGTATTGCCTAAACTGGGGGGAGGCTACAAAAAATAACCAGTCTGACTAGTGAAAATTGAATTTGATTTTTACACTTCAGTTTTAATAATATAAAATGTGAGGGGATTTGTTTTATAAAGTAAAAACCATTGCCTGGCAATGTCCCTTTAAAATGTAGTTTTGACAACATATTAGATCACGAGCTGTTATGCCTCTGTCATTGTTTACTGTTCTTGTGATGAGATGGCACATTGTTGGACCACTGTACTGTTGTAACCCGAGCACTCCAGCAGTGCTGGTAATGGATTGTGTGCAAGAGGTCTTGGATACACAACTGTTAACTTCAGTGGCTCTGCTAATAAGAAAACTAAACTGGTTCCTGGTGTGTTACCAGGGTCATCCTTCCACATGTTCAGGGCCAATCAATATTTGTTTTATTAAACTTTTAGATTTTTCAGTTTAATGTCTGCATTATCTGTGGGAGTCAAATAATGCAGCAGCACCGCCACAATATTTCCTGATATGAAGGGGATTGCACAAAATTATTTCCATTTTTAATCCAAATTTCTTTTACCGGACAAGCTCTATCTTAATACTAAACGTGGTGTCTGCTGGTAAATGTTCTCTTTTAGTAGTGACTACAGAGGAGGAAGGTCCTTCTAGTGAAGGCAGGGGGCTGGACTTGATGACCTTTCAAGGTCCCTTCCAGTTCTAGGAGATTGGTATATCTCCAATTATATATTTATTTCTATATATTTTATTTTATAAGGATAGCACTCAGCAAATCCGACTTCATCCTTGCCTCTGTTACAGATTTACAGGTGACCGTGGCACGTAATCTCTCTGTTCCCCAGTTTCCCCATCTATAGAATGGGGATGTCATGGAGCCCACAAGGCTAGGGTGCCTCCTCCTGGCACGTCTGGGGATTAGCTCCTTCCAGAGGTGCTGCACCGTCCTCTGGCAGTCACTCCACCCATCTTTGCAACTTCAGGAGCTCCTTAGCAACTTGGCCCTCCAGCCAGGTCACTGTGCTTCCTCCTCTTCTGGAGTAACAAAGCCTTTCGGGGCAAACTGTCCCAGGCAGTCTGCTCTCCTCTGCCCGGTCTATGTCACTTCCTCCATGACTGGTAGGGGAACCTGGGCACGCCTCTACTTGGGGTTTCAGCTGAGGGACCTCTCAGCAGCAGACAAGATCTGTATACTCTATACCTTGCTGCTTTTCCCATGAGCCTTTCCAGCTCTCCTTTCTCTGGATTTGCCAGTCCAAACTCCCTCTTCCCAGGGAGTAACTGTAAACTACCCTCAGTAGTCCCCCAAACACCTCCGTTTTCCCAAGGAGTGACTGCGGACTCCTTCCCTGCAGCCCCTAATTGCTCTCAGCTTCTGGACTTTATACAGTTCCCTCCTGTTCCCATCCATCTGAGCCTCATCTAATTAATCCCTGCTCCTTGGCTCTTCCTCCAGGTGGAGCCTGGACAGTTAATTGGCCTGCTGGCCACCTTAACCCCTTCAGGCCTTGTGTGGGGTGGACACCCCGGTACAGAGTATAACACTTCCTTTTCCCCACTGTGTTTTGTCTACTAAGATTGTAAACACCTCAGGGTTGGGAACTGGCTCTTACTATGTGTTTGTACAGTGCCTAACTCATTTGAGCCCTGATCTCAAATTTGTGATGGATGCCCAAAGCCTCGTGTGGGTACAATGTTCGGTTAGATATGCCCATGCCTCCTGGCCCCCACTTTGTGTGACTGTTAGGAACTCGCCTCGCTTTAGAACTCTGTGTCGGAACCAGCTCATCAGTGGGTGTGTTGTTAGTTCCATTTTCACTGCTGATGGTAGTGGAACCCTGTGTCTTTTCAGATTATACCTGGACATCTTCCACCAGGTTTCCTCAGGATTTGTATCCATCAGTCCTGCTGCTTCATCAGGGCCGGCTCCAGGGTTTTTGCTGCCCCAAGCGGTGGGGGGTGGGAGGGGGAAAGCTGCGATCATGATCGGTGGCAGCTTCACCGCACCACTTTCTTTTTCGGCGGCAGGGACCGAGAGACCTGCCGCCAAATTGCCTCTGAAGAGCCCGACGTGCTGCCCCTTCCCCTTGGCCACCCCAAGCACCTGCTTGCTGAGTTGGTGCCTGAAGCCAGCCCTGTGCTTCAGATCTGTTTATTCAGATACTTTGTGTGGAATAAGGCAGGAAGGACTAAGCTCCACACTGAGCTCTTATTTTTGTTGGTGATGCTTTTATCTTCCACGGCTGTTTTTTGAGGCATGTCTGAAAAGCCGCTCCTTGCCTGCAGTTGCTTCTGTGAGGTCTGTCAAAATATATCCCTCACAGATGAGCATGATCACTGCCTTTTGTGGCTCTGTTGGCTGTGCAATCTCTCAGATAGCACTCTGAGTTGCTAGGTACATAGGTGAGAGCATTGTAAAGACAGACAGTGCTTCCCTGAATCTTCTACTAAGCCCAGTGCCAACTCATAGACTATTAGGGTTGGAAGGGACCTCAGGAGGTCATCTAGTCCAACCCCCTGCTCAAAGCAGGACCAATCCCCAGACAGAGTTTTACCCCAGTTCTCTAAATGACCCCCTCAAGGATTGAGCTCACATTCAGGGGCTGTGTATCCCAATGGTGGCTCCAATTCAGATGAAATTCGGATCATTGTTATTCAACAACAAGTAGTGGGGTGCTGGTATTTCTCTCATTTCAAGCCGTGGTCAGCAAGGATTTTCCTGGTCATTATTCACTTAGCAAGGAAAGGGTGAGGCTGATCCCAAAAGATGGGCCAACTGCGAAAAGACCCTGTGGATCGGAGGTTGCTGAAGCAAATAATTCCCAAGTGGAGTTCCCCTTCACCTGTCTTAGTCTAAGTTGCAGATATAGGACCTGATTCTCTTCAGAAGGGCTCAGTACCCACAACTCCAGCTCAAGTGGATGGGAGCTCCAGGTGCTCAGCACCTCTGAAAATTTGACTCTTCATTCATCAGAGTTAATATAGGTTTTATTTTATTGTTTTGGTGCCCGTGTTCAAGGGCAGGGCAGGTTCTACTTAACACAATGGTCAGGTTCATGAGGGGCCTTTTGTGTTTCAAATCCCCCTTTCAAGTCCAGAAACTCCTTGTGTTATAGGTAGGGTGACCAGACAGCAAGTGTGAAAAATTGGGACAGGGGGTGGAGCGTAATAGGAGCCTATCTAAGAAAAAGACCCAAAAATCAGGACTCCCCCTATAAAATCGGGACATCTGGTCACCCTAGTTATAGAGTATCATTGTGGTCTACCTAAGCTACTGAAGCCTCTTTCAGAGCCATTTGATTCCTGCCAGCTCAGGTTTCTTGCATGGAAAGTTTTTCTTTCCAGTGGCTGTGGCTTCTGTTTGTAGAGCAAGGGAACCTCAGGGTCTAGTGACTGATCCATCCTACACTAAATTTTGCAAGGATAAGATGACACTATGGACTCAGACAAGATTCCTTCCCAAGGTGGTGACAGAACTCCACCTTAATGACTTCATCATCCTACCAATTTTTTCCCACGCCCAAATGCCCATCGTTGCAAGACCTTGGTTTGCAATTTTGAGGCTACCAAAGGTCCCCAGGCTTTTATCTGCAGCTGGCTGCAGATCTTGATGTCCATCCAACTTTTCATTTCACTTGACCTTGGTCCAACAGGTCTGTCTTTACCAGAGCCATGGATAAATGGCTGGCTGATTGCATTATTTCTCTTTGTGCTCTCTGCAACTTTTGGATTGCATATGTTGGTTGTGAAGTTACACACTTACAGAATGTTATTGCTTGGAATTCTGGCATGAATCCAGATTTGGCTTCATATGTTGCACAAGCTGTTTGAGTTGTGTGCTTGTAACTTTTTCTCCCCCTAGCTATTTTAATTTTCTGGGATGACTGTACGATTTAGCTGTTTATGTCTGCTATGACGTGTCCTTATACTATCAAAACTTTATTTCTTTGCTACTGCTGCTGCTGTGAGAGATTGCCAGTAGCACACGTTTACTAGTCTGAGACCTGCCAGTTTCCTTTGTGTGAAACACAACTGACTACAATTAGTCATCTTCTGGAGAGACACCTTTCGAGCTTTTTGGTGTCCTAGAATGGGCTCTATTGTGAGTCATACCTTTTTGAAGAAAAGAACATTACTTATCTGCTATCATACTACATTCCACACCCAGTTATCTCCACAGAACTGGGGCTCCATTGAGTAATTCTTTATGCTTGCTACCAACTTATTGCAACAAATTAACTGGTGGTTAGCGGCAGTGAGAGCTGCTATATCTGCAGCAAGGCAAGGATCTGTTGCCACCCCTTCTGTTAGTTTAATGGCTTCAGAACTCTAAAGCTCTGATGGTTCCCATCAGCCCCACCTGTAGAGAGCATGGGAATCCATTAGAATTGCTTGCTTTGTATGACCAAGGACTAATTTGTTTAATATGTGTATTACAAATGGAGACAATGAGGCAGAAGTTCTAATGTGATTTGTCCCAGGTAGCAAAGTCGAGACTACAATTCAGAGCTTCTGACTTCCAGCCTGGTCTCTACACTAACCAGATTATTCTAGTCCTGGAAAAGCTTTAGGTAAAAATAGTGGCCTTGCGTTTGCAGTTCAACCATATCCAAAACCAGAGTAAATCTCTGAAATGTCAACCATCCAAAAACTGGGTTCTGCTTTTTTGGCCCTTCATATCCATATTTGCAGCTAACAATTGTGATGGTGGTTGCTGGTTTTAGCTATATGTTCCTGCTTGGTAAAGCTGGTGTTACCTCTGTAGGCATCTTATTATTAACTGAACATCAAGGATTCCTCGCACATACAGTGTGTTGAGCCTAAATGTGCGGTCTCAGCTGTATCAGTGCAGCCCTCAGGAATCCCTTCAAGGAGCCATCCAAAGCTCTGTGACACAGTGAGATGTCATCGCTAGAACTTCCCCAGATGGCCAGATTGTATTCAGGATTTGCCAGCATACACAGTTGTACCCGCTTACTTTAAGATGTGATTCAGGTTAGTTTAAGTTGACTGGAACAGATTTAAAATAAACCACTCACATCAAAATAAGGGTCCACCTGGGGGGTTGTGTCAGATTAACTAAAACCATTGCAAGTTTGTGAGTGGGCAAAGCCTCCATCTAATGATTTCACATGGAGGTGCAGGCTCCCTGATTAGTTGCTACCAACCTCTGCTGGAAGTGATGCCATTCAATAGCCATACAATTAAGGAGCATTTCAGTGTTTGTGATCCCCGATCATATTAAACTTGATTTTTAAAAGTACATTTGATTTTCCCTCCATTTTTTTCCCAGTGGGACACCAGTAAAGGTCGTTTGGCTGCATTTCCACTTTCAATGCCCATATCTACCATGTTTGGATTTCTTTTAAAAGTCTGCATTTTCTCAGGTTTATAACACGTTTATGGGAAAATTGCAACATTCTTGATTTTTTTACCCTTAAATTACTTATATTTACACTCAACCTGAACTCTAGTTTAATGTATTCCCAGACCAAAAATATGTCAAATTAATATAATTATATTTAATAGCTTTTGGAAGCAAAGCTATCATTTTAATTAGAGTTCTGGCCACCGTTATTATAGACAGACTCACAAATGTCTGTTTTCAGTTTGTCTGTTTAATCTCTGCCCAGAGATGAGTTTTTCAGCGGCATCAAAATTCCTTTAATAGTTTTTGTGTCATATGCCTTGAACAAAGCTGGGAAAAAGGCTAATATAATTCTGGAGTGCTGTGTGTAAGACACGGGAGGTAACTATTCCAGTCAACTTGGCCTCAGTTGGCATATCGTGTCCAGTTCTTGGTGCCCACACATGGACAAACTGGAGAGAGTCCAGAGGAGAGCAACAAAAATGATGAAAGATTAAAAAAACTGACCTATGAGAAAAGATTAAAAAATTGGGCTTGTTTAGTATTGAGAAAAGATGACTGATTGCGACATAAGTCTCCAAATATGTTAAGACCTATTATAAAGAGGACAATGATCGATTGGTCTCCATGTCTACTGAAGACAGGACAAGAAATAATTGGCTTAATCTGCAGCAAAGGAGATTTAGGTTAGATATGGCAGTCGCCGGTCCCGCAGCTCCGGTGGACCTCCTGCAGACGTGCCTGCAGAGGGTCTGCTGGTCCCGCAGCTCCGGTGGACCTCCCGCAGGCACGCCTGCGGATGCTCCACCGGAGCCATGGGACCAGCGGACCCTCCGCAGGTGCGCCTGCGGGAGGTCCACCGGAGCCGCCTGCCGCCCTCCCGCGGCACGCCGCCCCAAGCACGCGCTTGGCGCGCTGGGGTCTGGAGCCGGCCCTGCTGCCTTGAGTGCAGGGGACTGGACTAGATGACCTCTCAAGGTTCCTTCCTGTCCTACAAGTCTATGACTGTGGAATCCCCATCATTGGAGGATTTTAAGAACAGGTTAGACAGACACCTGTCGGGGTGGTCTAGGTTTACTGGGTCCTGCCTCAGCATATGCGGCTGGACTAAATGACCTCTCAAGGTCCCTCCCAGCTCCTACATTTCTATGATTTGATGTTAAAAAGCACTTAATTGAAATGTTAGCGAACAAGGTTTTTTTAAAAAGCAACACTTAGTCTTGACAAGGCCAAGTGGAGGTAATGGGAGGAGGGAGCCTTTGTTGAATGACAATAGCAGCCAAGAAGCCAAGACGAGACTCTGGAACCTGCTTAGACCTTTCAGAAATGGAGTGAGATCCTCTGCTGAGCTTTTAGAGGTTGGACCAGAATGGGTATAGGCACACAGCAGCTCCTAAGCTGATCCCCTCCAATAGGCCTTAGAGGAGTGGGGAGGGACGGTAGGTGGCCAAATAAGCAGCAGTACCGGTGGTTCAGGGACTGCTCGCAGAACCCAGTGAATGACCTGAAAAGATTCTAGGCCTCGCTGGATTAAAGTATCATCAAGCCAAATAGTTCCAGGGCATGAAACTTACAAGTTTCATGACTTACCCCATCTTTTCCTGATTTTATTTTGAAAGTAAACTCCCGGGGAGGGGGGAAATCAAGCACTCAGAAGTCAGGAAATGCAGAATTGAAAGGTCAACCTTAACACTTTTCCCTCATGTGCTTTAGCATATGAAATCTTTATCATTATTGTGTGTTGTCAGCGCAAGAGAGAATAGGATTTTTATTTTCTATCCCTTAAAATACAGTAGGGCACATACAGTCCTCGAGCGTGGTTGGGTTTTTAAAAAGTCTCCATGAGATCTATAAAACAAGCCAAAATTTGAAGGGGGTAGAGGGGAAAAGACCATTTCAGTGGTTTTCAAGTTTTGAGTTTAAATTTGAATGGCCCAGAGTCTGGATTAGTATGTGATCTCCTCTCTTAATCTCTCTAGTATGAGAGAAGCCAGAGATTGAAATAAGCTTAAATTTAAGGCCCTGATTATGGTATGGGGACTATAGTGGCATAGCTATGACCCTGTAGTTATCCCGGCATAAACCCATAGTGTAGACACAATGTACAGTGACCGAAAGAGTTTTTCCATCACTGTAGGAACTCCTCCCCCACCTCCCCACGTGGTCAGTGGAAACATTCTGCCATCCACCTCGCTGTGTCTACATTGGAGATTAGTTCAGCTAGTTATGGCACTCAAGGGCATGGATTTTTCACATCCTGAGGGCCATAGTTATGTTGACCAAAATTTGAAGTGTACAGCAGACCCAGAGATAGTGTCCAGATAGCCAAGAGATTTAAGGCATCAATACAAGGGGAAGGTTCATTCTTAGTCCTACAACTGCACTTCCTGACTTCTAAGTGGAGTTGGTCAGAAGATGAGGGCATTCTTCCACAATTATGTTCTGACCAACTGATCAGAAAACATTCAATTTCTTTCTTTTTTTTTGTTTACATTGCAGACACCTGTGTTTAGAAATTTCCCTGCTTCTTTAACTCCAAATTTTCCAAACAACTTCACTTTGAAGAACTTGTTTTCTCAACACCGGTGGTTGCACGAATACTATTTTACTTTTGCATGGAAGCGTGCGTGTGTGTGTAAAAAAAAAATATACACACAGACTCAGGATGTAAAATACTCTGATATAACACCTTTCATCCAGGTGGATCCCAGTGTGAGATCTTTATCGTTATTACACACTGAATGAGCTTTGCCCAACTGGCTTGAGGGGTTGGCAGAGTGCTTTATGTTTAATGCCTTGGCTATATATGAAGAGGAATGCTTCAATAATGAGGTGAGAGCTGACAGGGTGCATCTTTCCTTCAGCATCTCCTTGGGGAGAGGGGAGCAGTGATAACCCCTGTGCTTAAAGCAAACAATTCAGAACCCAGGGGTTTGGGTGTCTTTGCTGTCATTTTCTGCTCTTTTCTCTCCCACTGAGAGACCTGGCTCTTCACTCCTCTGTAAAAAGAAAAAAAATAGACTAACTGGTGTAAAAACCCTAGAGGACCCAGTTTGTCTTAGGGTGAGGCCTCTTTTACATGAAATGTGGAAATCTTAACTTTAGCCACTGCCAGTAATTCAGCAGCTGGAACATAAAGTCAGCTCAGGCCGCCAGTTCTCTTGCAAACAGAGCAAAGGAACACTTTGGATGCAGCCACTTTTTTTTTTTGCCACCTGAAAAGGGAAAAAACAAAGAGTCCCATAGTCAAAGTGGGTTTCCTTCTAGCAGAGTCTGTTGGGGGCTGGGCCAAACACTGACACGGCCGACCCTATGGTACTTAAGTAGGAGCAGAACCGAAATCTAATGTCCCGCTCCAGCTTTCTCATGATCCAACCCCGGGTACCCAAATAGGAGGGGCTGCTTTGACTTACGGGGGGGCTGGCAATCTAAGGACTTACTTAAACCAAGAAACTGACAAAATGAAATTACTAATCCCCTCCAACCTTGGTGCTGGAAAAGAAAGGTGATGAAGGCACATTTTAACCCATGCTATTTGCCACTAGTTATTGACCCCTTTTTTAGCGCATAAACCTCCTGTCATTCTCTGCCTGGGAATTTGCTAGCCCCTGGCTTGCTAGGGCCTTTAATATCCCTCCTGGTGGCAGTTGGGGTGGAGGGTAAGTCTGAGTGCCCTGGATGGAGTCAACTGTCCCCTTCCACTCATTCAACAGATCAAAAATAAACACACAAAAGAAATGCAAGTGACTGATTGGTTGGAAAAGATCCCAGTGTCATGTGTCATAATTACAACCCCCTGCAACAACTGAAAGGAGTTTTGTTGCTTCATAGCCTGACTCTGGAAGCTGGCTGTGTTTGCAACCCTGGGGGCTCGGGACAGGTCTTTTCTGGGCCTGCCTCCCCCTGCTGGTGGCTTGTAATCAGCTCTTCCCCCCCTCCCCCCTCTGTTTAGTTCCAATCAAGTCAGAGAAGAGCTGCTCGTTTACCCTGCAGAAAGGAGATGGTGGAAGTGTTTGAAGGTAAAACAGAGACATTCAGAAAAACCTGCAACTCCCCAGCCTTGCACTGGAAATGAGTCAGGGAACAGTTTGACCCTTTAAATAATAACACTCAGTTGGTAACAGGTCCCATACAACAGACCTGGCAATTAGCAAATTGTGGTTTGAGAAATAATAAGCACCCTAGCTAAAGAAAGTCAGAGAAGGGAGTTTCAGCTATTCATTGACTCAGCTTTCTCCCTTTAGGGGGAAACATTAATGTTTAGACTTGTCTGCCTGCAAGGAGGTAAACGATCTTCCTTGCTTCTGTGTGTTTGGGGAGACACTTTCTCTAGTTTAAAGCTTTACATTACTTCTCCTGGTGTATTAGTGGAGAGTCATTTATAAAAGGCAGTAAAATATTCGTGACAGGTTTCTCCCCCCTCCCCCACAAACACACACCAGTAACCACTGGATTATTAAAATCTTAGGCTGTAAATGGATAAATATGCCACGTGTATAGTATATTTGAAATGCAGTGTGTATACTACATAAAATGTGTCTGTATGTAAAATCTTTATAAGATCAGTATGGGTGTAGAAACTTTGGCTTATTATATATATTATAAAATCACTAGCCTTCAATCTAAAGAATCAAAAACTCTCGGCCCCCCAATCCCATGCACTAAAAGGTCAGGTCTCTGGCTGGACACTGTTATTTATTATTTGTATTGCAGTAGTGCCCAATCAGGATCTGGGGTATTATTTATCGCATTTAGTGCTTGCCATCAGTCATGAAAACTTAACAAAGACGCTATTGGGTTTATCTATAGGCAGCTAAACAAACGTATCTTGCTCTTCTGTTATCTTCTTGTTAACAAAACACTATCAGGATGTTCTAAACATCAGCATTTACTGCACAAGAGCCGTTTATCTAGGATGATATATAGAGAACCCATCAATTAGTGCAAAGGGTTTGTAGATACCTGCCATTTATTCTCTCCAAACCCACAGTCGCTTCCCTGGCTTATTTCACGAATGATATCACTGCATTTTATGGGCCTCGGCTACTTGTGTTTGGAGCGAGAAGATCCTGTTTTAATCATCATAAAGAATGTCAGGAATGACGAATACGTGTTAATAAAACCCAAACTGAGAAAATGTTCCCAGTTTTGAACTAGTAGCTCAGGTAAGCGTGTCCTGGGGTGTGGGCTTGTTCTGAGTACTGGGACAGAGTAACACATGAGTGTTATGAGGTGAGGACCAAACTGGCCCATGACGACACTTACTAAGGAGTAGACCCCCCAACACACCTGGAAATCTCAAGTCATCAGCATGCACCAATGATACAGCAGAGTTGACACCCGCAGTGAAATGCCAGCCCCAGTGAGGTCAATGGGAATTTTGCTAATGACCTTCATTGGGCCTGGATTTTGCCCTCTCTTCCCCGTCTCCCCTCTGGTGGGCCCTATAACTACTAGATACCTGCTGCCTTGGATTTCTCCCCAAGCACAGTCACCTCCCCTAGATTCAGAAGGGGCAATTTTCATTCCTTGTTCTCCCCACCCGCCTGCTCATGCTCTCTTTATTCCCAGCTCTCAGTGTCTCCAGGGCTCCCTGGCTCTCGGCTATCCAGTGACTGCTCCACCATCAAGAAACTTTCTCTTTCTAATGACTCAAGATCTTAGCAGGAATGTCCCCCGCTTCCCCCTTTGGAGCCTAGGTCTCTGCACGCAGGGGCGGCTCCAGGCCCCAGCATGCCAAGCGCGTGCTTGGGGCGGCATGCCGCGGGGGGCGCTCTGCCTGTCGCCGGGAGGGCGGCAGGCGGCTCCGGTGGACCTCCCGCAGACATGCCTGCGGAGGGTCCGCAGGTCCCGCGGCTTCGGTGGAGCATCCGCAGGCACGCCTGCAGGAGGTCCACCGGAGCCGCAGGACCGGCGACCGGCAGAACGCCCCCGGCAGCGTGCCGCCCTGCTTGGGGAGGCGAAATGGCTAGAGCCGCCCCTGTCTGCACGCCTGACAATCAAGCCCGAGGGGGAGGGAGTCAGGCCCAAATTTTTGTTTTCAAGCCCTGAGACATTGCTGTGGGGCTACAGCTAGACTCCCCAGTGAACGGCTGCATTTTTCCTGCTGTTCTGTGCAGAGGCATCATTTGCAGACAATTTTTACTAGCCAGCGAAGCAGCACAATTTCCCCAGGGTCGCCCCCACAGTTTAAAATAACAGGCTTTCCCCCACCTTCCACGGTGGGTGCACGTTGCCAGCAGCGATTCTCACTTTCACTAGTGTCACCTCGGCCCGAGAAGGGCTGAGATGCCAACTCTTTAGCAGCGGCATCTGGAATCCTGGGAAGCTGCTTTTTCAGACAACTGGATCGATCGCAGAGCAGGCCCCATCTGATCCCAAGTGGTAAAGTGGGATGCAAGGTCCCACCTATAAAATGGATCAACCCACTCCCCCTCTCCAGCAGAAAGTGGGGGAATCCTAAATTAGCCTTAGTGGGATGGAAATTCTTCAGGTACGTGGCAAATCTTAAGGTTTAACCCAAACTTCTGGTTGTCTCGGGGGATTTCTTTACCCCAGGGGGCGATTTAGATCGTGCAAAACAGACTCTCCTTTGCAAATAAATATGTTGCCTGTTTTAAACCTGTTTCACCTCACTCTTGAAGTGACGTTCCTCTGACAGGCCCGGGTTCAGGAAAGTACTTTAAGCCCTTACATAATGTGAAGTCAATGGGACATAAGCACATGCTTAAAGTTAAGCGCTTTGTTTTAGTGCTTTGCTGAGTCAGGACCTACGGTGGCAGCAGAAAAAGCAGACGTTGCTGTTATTAAGCTGTCGATTTTCTGGATTAAAAATTCCAAAGCAAACTAAAAGCAAGAAGAGGAGAAAGAAATGGGGTTGTGTTTCATGGTTGGCATGGAAGGAAAATGCATTATGAGTCATCATTTTTCTTTTATTGTTTCATTCTATTTACAAACCAAACCAGTTGGACGCCGACAACCCCTGATGATCGTGATCCTCAAGTCATCTGGGTTTAGGATTTGGATTCGCTGTAGGTGCTGGGGAAGCTAGAAACTGCTTTCCAAACCATATGGGTGTCTTCCTGGTAGCTGCTCCCAATAGAATGTGATGTTACAGGCCAGATTTGACTCTCCCGGGAGACAATGGGAAAAAACAATGACTTCAATGGGAACAGGGTCCTCCTCTCTGATGACGTGCGGGCCTGGGAGCAGCAAGTTATAATACGTGAGTGGCTTCCACACCCACATGCTTCAGGATCCGTGTCTAAGATACCTAGTGATATATGAAGAGTCGGGGAGGTGGCTACAACCAGATGCACTCACTTGTAGGAATGTACCCGTATACCTTTGCCTTTCTGATCATGATAAACAGACAAATTAACTCATCCCGCCGGCCCCTCAAGCCACCATTAATTGGCTGCTTTCTCATAGGAAGCTCAGCAGAGACTGGGAGGAGAAGGTAGTGACCGTTCACAGCGGCCCAGGGAAGAAAGCACAGAGGTGTTTGTATGAGACGTTGACGCACAGGTCCATGAGAGCGTCATCACTGCTGGCGAGTGGGCAGGACAAGACGAGTGGGGCCACACTGTGCAGGGCTTTGAAGATGAGGACCAAAGTCTCGGTCTGGATGCGGTGAAACCTTGTGACCTTGGGGGAGTTTTGTCTTCCTCTGCAGCATGGGGTGTGGGCCACTTGCTGGGTCAGCTGGGTATATCTCCCGTAACCAATTTCTTTGTCGTTGAGGGGGCCTCAGACACTGGTGCACCTCGGTCCTGCCTAGTCACTGCCTGCGGCACACCGGAGCTTGGGCTCTTGTGCGCTGTAGTGCTTTGGTCTCGTTTTGTTGGCTGGGGTATAGGGGAGTTGAGGGAGAATTGGTGGCCTGTGCTTGACAGGAAGTCAGATTAGATGATCTGGTCATTCCTTCTGGCCTGTGAAACCCGGGCAGCTAGCGGAGGGATTTGAATAGGGGAGTGTTGTGCTCAGAGTGATGGGCCAGACAGATGGCCTTAGCAGCTGTGTATGAAGCTGAGTGGGAGGGAGGCCAGAGAGGTGCAGGAATCAGAATGAGAAAGGAGAAGGTCCTGGACTGGTATTGTGGCCATCTGGACAGAAAGAAGAGGAGTTATCACAGGAATTCCGCGGGGAGTGCAAATGGGGTGATTGTTCTTCCTGTTCAGTGCGTGATGTGTGTTGTGCACATCCTCACACTTACATCCCGCCTTTGAACTGGGGCCCATTTCAAGGCAACTATTGAAATGACCATGTTGTCTTCCTAAGCCACGAAAAGTTTTAGTGGATTATTTCAAGGATGGCGCTACATAGAAAACTACTGAAGCCATAAAGAGCCCTTTGTTCTGGTGGAAAAAGGTCATGAGATTGATAAAATCTTTGTAGGTCTAATTTTATAATAATCTTAAAACAGAGCCAGAGAGAGATGGTATATACCTGCCATCTGAGGCCTTACGGTCACTGATACGTAAAGCTGATGGCTAGTGATTATAGAAATCAGCCTGACATTTTTAGATGTTGGTCTCTTGATAAACCTTGATGAATATCCAATGAGATAAAGGAGACAGAGGTGAAGACGTCACATCAGGTGCATGGGGATGCAGAAGTATGTCCAGAAAGCCAATACGAGCAGGCAGAGAACTTTCACCAACTTGTTCGAACAAAGCCATCAATTTTGTGAACTACAGAAAAATCTGCCTGAATGATACGCTATGGACTACATTACATCTTGCTCCTTCTATTTGCTGAATTTGAGATTAGGGTCAAGACTCTCTTGGAAGAAAGACATAAAAACAATGACATTATATGTGTACATGAAAGCACCACTTCCACATTTCCAAACTAGGGTTTTCAACAGCGTCCCTTCCTGTTGGCAGCATGGGCAAGTGGCTAAGGCAGCTAGCTTGAGACTCAGAAGATCTAGGGTCTTTTCCTGGCCCTACCACTTTGGTAACTCTCCATCCCTCTGTTTCCCCATCTGGGAAACAGGACTAATAATTTTAACTTGCTTTTATTAAGTGCTTTGAGATCTATGGTGCGAAAGAGCTGTATAAGAGCTAAGGAACATCTTTCTAAGTTGAACTGAAAAGCTGCAAAGAACTAGCAAGCAATAGAAGAGAATAGCTTGACAGCATATGTAAAATGGAAATACCTGAATGCCTTGCTGGACAAAAGTGAAGTGCATCAGCTCCCAGTGGGCCTCTCTCAGGTACTATATTAACATACTGTTCTATTATAAGCAGGGGACACTTTACCACTGTTATGCAATTAGTAAGACTGAGAGAAGAAGCCTCCCCAGTTATTTATATCCAGCTCCAGTGAGCGCAGGTATGGAGCCAAGGTGGAATTTGTATTTAATTAAAAGACAAACAGGTTGCAGGAAAGATGATTGTAGAAAGAGCGATAGGTAGATAGAGTGAGCTCTTTCTATGATATATACACGATGTATAGAGAGGAAGATAGTTAACAAACAGCTCGAGAGGTTTGAATCTCCATGTGGCTTTTATATTAAACATTCACATCCAGCTCTCCCAGGTGTGTGTGTTTTCTCCAACAGCTATAAAAGTTGCTATTTGAGAGGAGAACAAAAGACAAATAGAAATCGTTGATGCAAAACCTACCCATCTAAACATGATCTTTCTGGAGCAGGAACTCTAAGCTCCTGATTTGTATGATATTCCAGCGTGGATACAATAATATCTGCTCCAGTTATTATTAGCTATATTACAATGATTTACCCCTCCCCGCCCACAAAATGTACACGTGCCGATGAGTTTCCCTGTTGGGGGGAGGGAAAAAAAGAATAAAAGTTTAATAAACGTGTGCTGGGTTGTGGATGACTTTGTGGCGACCTTTGTTGCAAATGGCCTATGCATGCGGAATAATGGTCTCCTTGCAGAGAGGGAAATGGCTTAGTGCTATCATCGTTGCCTCGGTAACCATCAGAGTCTCCATCTAGCAGAGAGAAATGAGTTATGAAAAGGCTTGAGTGAAGAAGGGATTAACACATGATCCCAGGGACAGCATGTCAATCAAAAGCAGCGGAGAAATTACACTGCTCTATTTGAGAATTTCTCCGGAAACACGGCCTTAGTGGAGATATAGAGAGAGACACACACACGCGAAAATATAGCTACGTAATATATACGTAGGTATAGATTGAAACACGGAAATGTGCATACACACCTATATGTTCACACACATATATACACACGTACACATCAGTTTATTAATTCACACACACCATATATACATACCTCACACCTAACTCTCAGCCCATACATACAAATGCACACACTTCTGCTCGCCTCTGTATATGCATAGGTATATAAAAGGACAAATACACATACACACACTAGAGAGAAACATTGTACTCATGATCAGAATACTATGGTGCAAATGAAAACAATCCAAAATGATTCAGTGTGTTTATTCCTTAAATCTCCTAACTGACCCACACACTCCTTCTCCTCTCTATTCCCTTTCTGCTGCACCTAATGTGCAAATGGCCCTGATTGTGCTTTATCTGGGGAGTCGTCAAGTGTCCAGTGCAGCACAAACACGTGAATTACCTTTTGTAAGTACAGTAGCAGCTATGAAATGAAGGCATTTATGTGTAGCACCCATAGGAGGGCAATATAGGGAGTTGGTCCCCTATAGCAACTTATTGGGCCATTTCAACGGCATGACATCTCTTGGATAACCTTGGTGATTTTTGACAGATCTTGGCTCACTTTTCCTATCCTAGTTCATGGAACACAAAAGTTTGGGGTGTGGCCATTAAAAACATTTTAACAACATTTGAATTGAGATATCGGAAAGCGATCCAGAAATTACAAGGCTCTCTGTGTCCATTCACTTTCTTAGGGTGAGTCCTTTCTAAGGTTTACATTGCCAGGGATCCATGTGGATTTTTCTCCTAACATTGGAAGAAGAAGGTGAGTGGTATAAGGTATTTCTTTGGAAGGAGGAGTGGAGAATCTGAGTGGAGAAGTTTGAATGCTGCTCCTTGACCAGCTCAATAATAGGAAACTTTCTCTTAAAGGAAATTCATTTAAAAAATCCAGTGATCCTTGTGATAAAAATCAAACCCAGCCGGGCCTCTACGTATGGGGAGAGGTTGGCTCAAGCCTGCTTTGAGTTTGGGAGATTAGACACTCGCCATGTGGGGGAACAGAAAGTTCACGTCTTCAAAGTACAGTTCATGGCCTACGCTCAATCCCTATCCACACATCCCACTGCACAACGCACACTCTATACTCACGCCCTATACACACACAGCTCACAGGCTCCATGCATCCCAGCCTACTCACAACCCCCACTGACCCCCGTGCACACCCCAGATATAGACACATGCACCCCAGCAGTTTCCACCTGTTCGCACACACAAATACATCCTCCATCACTGGAACCCGCGCACACCCATCCACACCTCTCTCTCACACACCCATACTGACCATAGCCACCCCTCTCTCCCATGTCTTGCCCCTACACAGAGCCCTCTCTCGCACACACACACTCCCAACCAAACACGCTTGTACAATATACCTGGGCATCGCTCCTGATCCTTCTTCCCCACCTGAAAGCCTCCCTCACACAACACACCCTCCCTACACACTCACACACTATAGAGCTGTACATACCCCTCTGCCACTGACATACATTACACTTATACAAACACACCTGTCCCACAAACACACTCCCTTCACATGCTCACACATCCTCGGTTAATAAACAGACCTCTTTTGTACACACTGTACATACTCCTATATAGCACGCACATCCCAGCTAACTCACAAACTCCTGTATAACACACATATACCTTTATAACACTTGCACAATAACACACACAGCTATGTAACACACACTCCTGTATAGTGCAGCCACCTATATGATGTGCACAGCCTTTATAGCACAATACCCCACACCTATATAACACACATGTACCTGCATAGCACATACTACACATAGACATACCCCTATATACCTGTATACATATACACACACCTATATACCACACTACTACACACTACACACATCCCTATATAACACACCACATGTACACACCCACCCCCTATATAACACACACACCACACATATGCACAGCTATATAACACACATGAACCTGTATAACACACTACACATATACACATACCTATATACCACACACACACACACACTACACACATCCCTATATAACACACCACACATACACAAGTATATGGGGATAGCTGTGTTAGTTCATATCCATAAAAGCAACAAGGAGTCCGGTGGCACCATAAATACTAACAGATTTATTTGGGCATAAGCTTTTGTGGGTAAAAACCCCACTTCTTCAGATGCATGGAGTGAAAATTACAGATACAGGCATAAATATACTGACACATGAAGAGAAGGGAGTTACCTCACAAGTGCAGAACCAGGGCTGACAAGGCCAATTCAGTCAGGGTGGATGTGGTCCACTCCCAATAATTGATGAGGAGGTGTCAATACCAAGAGAGGGAAAATTGCTTTTGTAGTGAGCCAGAAACTCCCAGTCCCTATCCAAGCCCAAGTTAATGGTGTAAAGTTTGTAAATGAATTGTAGCTCTGCACACACGCCCTATATAACACACATGCCACACATATGCACACCTATATAACACACATGCATCTGAATGACACACCCACAACACACCCCTATATAACACACACACACCACATATGCACACCTGTATAACACACATGCATCTGAATAACACACCCACGATACACACCCTATATAACACACACACCATACATATATACATCTATGTGCCACATCACACAAACCACTACACCCCCCCATAAGACCCCCACGCCTATGCACACCTATAGAGCGCCCACCCACCACATGTGCGTACACCTCTATAACACACGGCACACACTCTACACAATCGACACACATCCCTACCTAACATGCGCACACAAATGCCACCCCCCTACCTCTCTCTCTCTCTCACACACACAGTCCTAGCCCTGGGTGCAGGGGCCATGGTGGGAGCTTTCCCATCTCCCACCCGCTTTCAAACAGTTCAGAGGCCCAGGGAGCTTTGCCTGAGCCAGGCCTGGGCTACGCCGCCCCTTGTCTGTCCCTTTCCTGGGGTCTCCCCTTCTTTCTCTCCCTCCTTTTCTTTCTCCCCGTTTAGTTCCTCTCCATTCAGCCCTTTGCCCCCCCGCCTGGGTCCCACCCAAGTTTCTAGCCACCAGCCCAGCGCCCGGTTAACCAAATCGCATTGACCCCGCTGCCATTCGATCCCTGCCTCCTTGACTCTCATTTAGGAGCGCGCAGCGGTAAAGCGGCCACGGGACAAGCCCAGCCTGAAACCGGAGCCCGGGGAAAGGGGGAGCGAGATCGGGAGAACCTGATAGCTGGAAACTCGGTCTCTCCAAAGGCTCGCCGGACCTCTTAGCCCGGATCAGGCGGCCGCGGAGCGCCAGCTCGTCGCCAGGCAGGGTGTAAACGTTAAATGGTCGCTATTTGTTCCCGGGCTCGGCCTGAAAACCGAGTCCCCGCTCCCCCGGCCCCTGCCAGCGGCCCACAGGCCCTCATTCATTAGCGGTTTAATAAGCCTTCCAGCTAATCACCTCCCCGGCCCGAGGACCCCCTGGCTCCCGCCCCACTGAGCACGCAGCTCTCCAGGTGCCTTCCCCAGGCTTCTGCCTGGCCCTAGTCTGGGCCGCTCGCAGGGCTGGGGGGGGGGGGGGAGCGTGACCAGATGTCCCGATTTTATAGGGACAGTCCCGACTTTGGGGGCTTTTTCTTATCTAGCCTCCTATTACCCCCCAACCTGTGTCCCGATTTTTTACACTTGCTGTCTGGTCACTGGGGGGGGGGAGGGTGCACTGCGCCCCCCCCCCTTTGTCGGGGCGATTGGGGGCGCAATCGCGATCTGCCCTCAGGAGGCAGCTTGATCGGGGTGTGCCCCCCCCGGTGAAATCACCTGCTCCCAAACTTTCAGCCCCAGCAGCCAGATCCAGTGGGGGGGGGGGATCACCCAAATAAGGGGCGAACTAGATCTGTTCTCTGTTCCCCTCCCTCCCCCAAATCCGCTGGTGGGACCGGGCGACGCCTCCACTCCCAGGCTCTCCCAGGGCTGCCTTGGCTGGGGAAGGGAACCCGAGGAGCGAGACTAGATTTTTAGCCATCGCCAGCTGCCATTTGTTATCTGATGCACAAATGCGGATCTTTTTTTTTTAACCTGAGCAAGCCCAATATTATTTGAAACGGATCGGACCCGACGTTTATCTCCTTTGCTCTGCAACTCTAGATTCCGGCTTCTCAAGCAACCGTTTGAAACTGCGATTAGTTAAAAGCTGCGTGTCCGTCCCCCCGCGCCCCAGTTCGTCTTCAGTCCCCCCCCCCCTTTGTGAGACTTTCATGCGCTGCAGATCAGATATAAAATACTCTATCGGGATACTGTAATATTAAAGATCAAAATTGGCATCGATGGAAGAGCAAATGCAGAGAAAACAAAGGGGAAGGCTGGAAGATGTTCATCAGCTAATTACAACTGCAAATATTATGCAAATTATTCTTGGCACCGCGGCGAGGAAAGCGAGTTTAAGTGCGGAGATAATGCTGGGAAATGGAACGTTCATCTGGCTATGGGACCTGGTCCAACCCTGTTTCATCTAGGGCAGAACCGGTGTGTGGATACATAGATCTATATTCCTATCCAATCAGCTGCACATTGGGTGCTGGGAAATGATTGATCTCATTGATACTTCAAATCCCTTGACAAACGTTGCACGAAATGCCCTGTACAGAAATAGGAGGGAAACAGAGATTCCCGTTTGAAGGTAGCTAGGAAAACACCACCAGGTAGAAAACTATGATCAGATGTTTAGCAGATGAACCGGTGTAGGGAGCCCCCTGTCCATCTAAAGGCATCAAAGCCATATGGCCATTTCCCTTAAATAGAGGGATGGGAAGGGGGAGTGAGTTATCATTCGACCCCATTTGAGAAGCGTTTCCCTGGAAAAAGGACCATATTCCACCTGGTTAATGTTTAGACACTGAATGGGCCGGAGCAACTCAGACCTCGCAGCAGAAGGCTGAGCACCGAAGTAGTTGTATATTAGCTTTAGCATTTAGAAAACACAACTCCCACGGGGTATATAAAAAAGATGATAAAAGTAGATACAGATAAACACCCACCTCATATTAAATGGGCTATGAACGAGGGTGGATTTTAGCCACCATTTTCTCTGATCCGATCCAACCAATTAAGATCAAATTATCATCTAACGTCAAGTCTAGCAGAGCAACGTTATCTAGGCGCCCCATTGAGAGTAGTTGGGATGGTTCCTTCGCTAGAACAAAGCCAAATTAAACCGAGATGCATTTTTCTTACGAGTTTTTATTGCAATGTGATTCCCAGCCCCTGGCACTAGAAGGTGAGTTGCGGCAGCCTGCAGGAAATCAGATCTGCATCCCATCCTATCACTATGGAGGGTAAGAGGCAGACATTTGAATGGTTATTTCTTGAAAGGATTAAAACGAACACATCCAGCTGCAACAAAATATCATCAGATCCTGCCCTCTTCTGAAACACCCCCCCCCCCCACTCCCACCCACAGAGAAATAATTTCAGGTGAACAACACCCCCCCTTAATTTCTGCAATGAGAAACAAACACAATTCAACGTTCATTTGCACACAAAGCAACCAGAGGTGTTTCTCCACTTTATGATAAAAGAAAGGGGGGAAAAGGCATTTTTTTAACAAGCAAGGCGATTGATAACAGAAATGTCTAATCGATTTTTTTCTTATGTGTGTGTTTGTTTGGAAAGAGGGGCGGAGAGAGAATTGAATGTTATTGGCGGCTCCCTCTTTTTTTAAAAAAAGATGCAAATTACGTTTTATCTTAACTTGGCTCCGTGCTTTATTCAATGTCTATGATTAATTATCTCCTTTTTTCATAAAAAATAAATCATGTAAAATTAGGATCTCGCTGCTTATGAGAAAATAAGCAAGCCCTACTTTGAGGTCGATTTTGTTAATTTCAGCCTGAAATTGACACACTAATTAAAGCGCCGCGTACACCCTTCTCCTTCTTCTTCTTTATCAGATCTACCTTATATTTTCCCAATTAAAAACTGTTAAAAAAGGCAGTTGCACTGCCCCCAGGATAAAAAAGCCCCCTTTTCACAACATTGCCCATCGCTTTCTGCCATCAGATTCATTGTGATGTATTAGATGCAATAAATTATCCCATGTAACAAAACATTGGGAGCTGAAAGGCTGATAATCTGGAAAGCAGAGATAAGGATTCATTATTCCGAATCATTATGAATCCAACGGTGCCTCTGACTTCTTTCTTAATCAGCTCCTCTGATCCTGGATATGTGAGCAGCACAGATAAGGAAAGAGTCATTTATAATTCTGCACCTCGTCTAATATTTTAAAATAAAGTCAGAGGCAAAAACCGCTATAAAACACAAGCAAGGGGCGAGCTCCGAATGAAAAATCACTTCTGTGTTGTTACAGCCGCAGTAAGATTTAATTAAAATTCTCCACTTCCACGTGCTTTATATATTTTCTATTTTTTTTTTCTTCATCGCGTCTATAATGGATAGGAATTTGCAATCGGGGTTATTTGTTGGGCTCTAGCTCTGACTTTACTCCCAAAGCCCTTGATTCGGCAATGAACTTTGAATTTTCAGTTCCAAAGCTTTGCCCTCTCCACCGCCCTCCCCACCTTTCACACGATGTCGTTAGGCCGATCGTATGAATGTATAACGCTAAAGCGGATGGAAATCGTTTTAAAGGGAATACGCAGAGCACAGAATCAAAGCCGAAGCGTCTGGCTTGGCAACGTCAGATAAAGCTGTTCAGTTTGGAAAATAAAGATCCTAATTATGTTTTTTTTAATATCAGATGAGGATATTTCTTTCAGTGGGGGTGTTATTGATTTTTGGGGGGCGGGCGAGGCAGATCCATTTTAAAAAAGAGAAGAAGAAGGAACTTGAATTATAGAGAATAAAACATTCCTGCGCATTGCTAATCACCCCATTCCTTAGGGCGGAGTGGCTATAAGTAACCACGCCATGCAGATTATATTTATGGAGAAACCGACTGCAAATCTTTGTTTTGCTGGGTCCTAGATAGATTCTGTTTATTTAGGTCCTTGATTCCGATGGCTACAACTATAAAACGGGTGTATCTACACCTGTATCCCAGGCGTGTCTTTGTGTGGTTTTCTCACACACGCTGCAAGTTCCGAACGCTGGCTTATTTTGAAAATACAATTCCTATTTTAAAAAACCCTTCGCTAGCTGACTATTGCGCTCATGTATTTTGGGACGGAAACTGCAGACATCGAGGGCTGCGATATTTGTGATAAACCCTGCGTGCCATTTAAAACCTCATTAGTGATGTTTAACCTTTGATTCGCCGGCCCTCCTCTCTGGAAATGAACTTCAGAGAGAGAGAGAGAGAGAGAGTGTGTGTGTGGCTACCAGTCCCTGCTGCAGAAAACAGCTTGATACAGGCTGAATATTGAAACAAAAGAGAAGGTGTCTGGATTGTCTTTCGCAATTTCGCAGGCTGCTCACTTGCCCATGGGAAGTCCGATTCAGATAGATCCAATGAAGCTCAATAGTCCCCCCTTCCCTTAATATCTGCAGTCATGTTCATTGTGCCTACCTATTTCCAAGCAAGCAACTTAGTTTGGGACGAGCTTCTGTACACACCAGCTTTAATTGTTGAACTTACAACCATTTAACCAACCACAATAGAACCCAAATAGACCGCAGCAAATAATTCTATCGGTTAATAATGGAGGAAACGATCCATTAATTCAGTTTATTCCCACTTCGCTCTTTATTATTATTCAAGAATTTAGCCTGGGCTCTTCCTATCGGCTTAATACGCGCTTTTTAAAACTCGCGCGCCTTGTGGTTTTGAACACGACGTTGAATAGCGAGCCCGTATATTTCTGTGTTCCTTCTACCTGCTCTCCATCCGTTTCTACGGGATCCGAATTAACCAGGCCAGCGGTATCGCTTGCCTGTTTTTATTTGTATTTCATTGAGAAGCGACTCCCCTCTCCCGTCCTAATGATCTTTAATTTATCGCCTTAATTGAATGTGTTCGCCAAGGATGGAATTGGGGGAGCGATCAGGTTACTCTTCTCCTGACAAAGAGTCACTTTAGAAAGGGAGACAGCAAATTGCCAGCGTCAGCAGAAAGAAAGAACCCAGAGCTCGGAGTGGATTTTTTTTAAAATGATCAATTTACTCCCTGATTTACTTCAGCTGGGGTCAGACCAAACCAAACCCGCTTCTCTCACGCCCCGCTGCTAGCGATCAGGCCGGACACCCTTGCTCGGCTGAGGAGCCAGCGGCAGAGCAGGAAAGGGGCATTTTCTGTCCGGTGACATAAGACCACAGCCAGAGCCCGTTGAAATCAACGATCAGACTATACAGGGGACCACAGCTCCCTCGCAGGCACCGGATCGTTTGGTGGAGTGTAGCAACAAGCGATTACCTCGAAACTCCAGTGGAGGTTCGCCCCCCCCCCAGCCTTCTATTCTCTGATACTAAAAGTGAAATATGAATCATGGCCAAAAAAAAATACAATGTAGCTGCCCTGGGCTTCTTTTTTAGGGGCAACATTCCCAAGTGATCCCTTATGAACCGTCAGATCCTTCCACCAACAAAAGAGAAGCATCTCGCGCGGGGGGTCGCTCTCTTCTGTACAAATACTCGGACGGGAGAATAACCTTCCCTTCCGCCCTGAGCCGCTGCCTGGCCAGATCAGTTGCAGCAAGGAGCAGAAATCGGCGGCTTGGTTTTACTTTTGTTTATTCCCCCTCTCTACCCCCCGCGAGGTTTGGACGGTAGCGACATAAAACGTGCCCCGGGAAAATGGCCCGGTGCTCTCCGTTCTCAATCCGATTTAGACCCTCACTTCAGTCTCGATTTAAAACTACGCTCCAGCTACGTGATCTGCAGCGTTACAGCTGGATCGCCCGGGCAGAGCCTTTCTGTCGCCAAAGCTGTGCACCCACTCCCAAGGTGTAAACGATTCTCCTCCCCTCCCCAGTTCGGCGAAATAGAAACGATTCTAAGCACGATCTTTCGGGAAGCGCCTGATTGAAGCAGACACGTGATGGTTCCTGACTGTCCGAAGGTTTAGGGTTAACGTTCCTAGCTCCCAGTACTACCCGAACTAGGAGGGCATGGAAGTGGACTAGTGCAGTGGGTTATTGCTGGGTTTTAACCTGGCCAACAGCTGCAGCAGTGAAGGAGGATTTCACAGCCCGGCTGCCCCTCTGCATTAGCTGCTTACCGCTCTCTGGGCACGGAGAGCCCACGGTTACGTTTGAAATGCAGCCACCAGCTTAGAAGCGGGGTGTTTTCCTAGGCATGATTCATGCAAAAGGTGCTTTCCCCGCGTCCCCCTTTCAGAGCTGAATTAAGATCAAGAGACTTTTTTTTTTTGGTCTTGTACTAACTAACTGGCACAAGAACAGAGGTCTATTTAACCACACACACACACACACACACACACACACACACACACACACACAAAATTTAAAAATCACCAGCGACGGCATTTGACTGTATCATTCTGGGGAAGGAAAATCTAGGTGATTCGTGCATCTTTTAATGTTTACACAGTTCAATTTCCTGGGTGCAGGGCCCGACTCTAAAACTGTCTGCTGTGGACGGGGGTTGGATCTGGCCCTGTTGAGTTTTAGGAAGTTCACCGTCGGATTTTGACAATGGCTAATGTATCTCACCTCCCGGGAGAAAGTCTGTTCCCCCCTTTGAACAGTTTTCATGGGAAGGTGCCGGTGGCATTAAAAACCCGCCATCAGTTTGGGAGTTTTCTCTGCAGGGTGGTGTGTTTGTGACTTTACGTGAAAGTGTGTGTTTTCTCTTCGGGTCTTTGTGTATGGGTGGGAGTTGTCTCCACAGAGCTCCATGTGTGTGTGTGTTTTCTCTGCAGATCTCCATGTATGAGCGTGTTAGAGGATTTGTGTTTTCTCTCTAGTTCTGTATGACAGGAGAGTTTTCTCTCCAGATCGGTGCGTGTTTATTTTCTCTCCAGGTGTTTGACTCGTGCTCACAAGTGCCTCACAAAAAAAAACAAAAACAAACAACCAAAAAACACACACACCCCAACACCACCAACAATAAGAATCAACGCGATGAGTGTGGCCACTTTTCCTGGGAAGCTTTTGATCTAAATGGAACAAACCCCGGTGGTATTTATACGGCTGTACCCTTAAAAAAACAAACAAACAAAAAACAAAACAAAACAAAACAACAACATCAAAACCCACAATCTTAACGGGCGCTATAGGCGACAATTGTGCCTGGCACAGGTTACATCCCGTTCCAATCGATTTCCAGCCCCGATACCTGCCTCTTCCCCATCCCATGTGATTCGCAGGCTGGGTGTGTGGTGGCTGGCCCATCATATTTCTCTCACTCTTTCTCTGCCCTTTTCCAACCCGGAAGAGCTCTGATCTCTAGACAGACAGGAGGAGGAGAGGAGGAGGTCAGAGATTTGGGTGGGTGTTCAGAGGATGTGGATCACCCACGTTTTACTTCTCGCTGGGAGCTCGAGAGATGCCAGCAGCAGCAGCAGCAGCCGGAGCAGTCGAGTCTGCCTGTCATTGCTGCCTTTAGATCTTCAGCAGATCAGGAAAAAATAAAAAGCAGCTGCCCAGGTCAGTGAATATTGAGATTCTCCCCACCCCCCTCACTCGTTCCCTTCTCCACGTGGAGAGAATTAGAAGGGATCTCGGCTCACAGGGGCAGCGGGCGCTGGCTGAAATGTAACACGACCCCACTCTTATTTGCCTTCAGTCGCTGGAGCGAGTTGGATTTTTCTCAGTGACCTTGGGGGAAGACACAACTTGCCCGAGAGCGTGTTACCTCTCAAAGCTGGGGGGGGGGGAAGCATTGGAAGAGGTTGACAACAACTGCTTTGCCTGTAGGTGCTAGCGCATATAGCCGGGGACAGGGGCTGCTTTCACAGATGGCATCGCACATGGGTATGTGTAGACGGAGGGCATGAGAGAAGTGTATCCGCGTGTGTTTACTGCGGTGTGGATTATAGATGCGTGGGTCATGACATTAGACAGGTATGTGCGAGTAATGACATGTGATAGACTGCAATTGATTAATGAGAGAAGAGGTGTATACACACTCTCCCCTAAATATAGATTATTTTGGTATATCTAATCTCTCTCGCACACACACTTGCATATATTAGGTAGCCATAATAAGTACACCTACGGATACGTGTACCAGGAACATATATAGCCCATCTCTATCACACACATCTGCATGTGCGTATACATAAAATCCTGCGCTGTTTTCTACCAGACTGCATCAGATCACACCTCCACACACATATAGTCGCTCCGCAATCTCCTTGGCTGTGTTCGGAGCGTGATCTATTTAGATCCTGCTCTCTATGTAATCTGGTTTCTAAAGAACGGTAGAGGGTCTGGCTGGACTTGTGGGGTGTTTGAAGACAGGTTTCTTGAAGGGACTGGTACCTGTATAATGGTGAATGATGATTTCACTACATCCTAAGGCGTCTCTGGATCCCTCCTCCCTCCCTCCCCAAACTAGCCACCCGCTAGCTCATGTAGGGTATTTAAACTAGTAATTGGGTGCCTTGGAAATGTATTTGAGTGTTAAGAAATGAGCATTAGCTGTAATGGAGCTCATTCAAAAATGTCAGCTCCTCTTACCTTCATTTGTCCATAAATAGGAGCGGGAGCATTAGGTGATGGATTTTACTGTAACCGGATAATTAATACTCATTGGATATACTTGTTTTCTTCATTATTTATGGACGGCAGTTGTAAAGCTAGATAGAGCGGGTCTTTTGTGAAAGGCTCGTGTCATTTGGTGTGGTGTGTGTGTATTTCAAGTTGTAGACCTGCATTTGTGTGTGTCCGAGAGAATGTGAAGTTTGAGTATTTCGAGGTTTATTCCTTTGTGTGTGTTGTTAATTAGGCTTTGTGTTACTGTGTTTCACTGCGTTACTTAGGATATTAAGTTTGTTTCCAACCGTGTGTTGTGCGAGCCTGGGCATTGTTAATGTATGTTTCCCTCTCTGTGTTGTATGAGTTTGTGGTTAGTGTGTGTTGTCATCTGTGTAGTGTGTGAGTTTGTGTGTCTTTCGGTTCCCATGGGGCTTTCGGTTCCCAGGCCGTGTTAGCGTGTAGTTCCATAGGTGGATTGTGTTAAGGTGTGTCAGCTTTGTGTTGTGTTAGCGGGTTCGTTCTGCAGCCTGGGTGTTCGTGTTTCAGTCTTTGTGTTAAGTTGCGGGGCCCGTAGGTAGGGGGACAGAATCGATCCAATTAAACTCAAATGTCCTCAAGATCCCCTAAAAGGCCCGAAGAGACCTTAGGAGAGTCGCTGTTTAGACACCAGCCGATCACTTCGCAGCAATGACCGGCCTCGAGAACTACGGATTTATCTAGCAAACGCCCGCTTCCGTCCGGGAGATTTTAGAGAGGAAAAGCCCCATGTGAGAGCGTTTACCTAGGGCAGATAATGTGTCTTCAGTCTGACAATCCCTTTCAGATCCAGCGTCCCACCGAACAAGGAAAGCGATGGAACAGCACAGGACAAAACAGCTGGTGTAAATGTCTCGGTTTTTTTCAGATTCCCCTGAATCGAGATCGGGGACATAAAACGATCCATCTGCAGCGAGGTTACATTTAGCAAAGGGCAAATTAAACCAGATTTCAGCTTCTGTTTTCACGAAAAAAAAAAAAAAAGGACCCCTTCGCTGTGTGTGTATGTCCGCATGCATCGATGTGTGTATATCTGGAGAAGTGTATGATGTGTGTGTGCCTCCTGCGGTGTCTGCAGTTTTGTGACTGTCACACCAAAAATACACATCCATGTCACCGAATATATATGCAGAGAGGGACATAGGGATTTATTTTAGGGAATGCAGAATTTAGCTTAGGGGATACATACAGCTCTCGATTCCCTTCCAGTAGCAAGAATGAGACATTCCTTCAAGGAAGGTCACTTCCATTTTTATTCAAAACGCTCTGCTCAGTAAAGGAAAAAAGCGAAATGTTTCCCACCTCACCAGGAAATTGTGCTGCTAATTCATTCGTGGGTCCTCCTGCCCTGGCGTCTTACCTCCGTGTCTTTTCATTGTGTTTTGCTTTGTTGTGGGCCCCTGGTCTTTAAACCTGGTTATAGTTTAATTCGTAGCCATTTTGTGGGACTCCCAGGGTAAATAACGTGTCGTTTGGAATTAAAAACCCGCCGGGTTCCGAGCTGCCCTCAAGATTCCTTTAAATTCACCTTTGAATCTACAGATCCAAATTGTCCTAAACGATGAATGATGGAGAGGCGATAAATCCACCCTTACGCACGTAGACTTCATTGGGGGTGGAGGGGACAGGGAATATTTGTCTGCTTAAAAAGAAGCGAGGAATTCCTGACTAGGATGAGCATTCACTCCCCTTTCAAGGCGAATGTAGCCCACAAAAGCACCCGAGCAAGGGTCGGTAGGTTTAATGCAGGACTCGTTTGTAAATTAACTTCTTCAACTCTCGGCATTAAGATCAATCGGATGAGCTGGGGCAGGGGGGGGGGGAGGCAGGGGTCGGATAGATTTGTTTTTCTAAGTGATGATTCGAAGAGAGAATTTTATTTTTATTTTATTTGCTGTAAGACTGTCTCGGACATTTCCTCAGTGGCAGGGAATTATCTTGCTGTACCTTCGGATTTCTTTTCTCTCTCCAGCCATCTTTCCAAAAGATGGACTGATTCGTGTTAAATCTCGAAGCAGCGACGTTTGAAAGATGGGGGGGGGGGCGGTCTATTATATAATATTATTTTGTGTGTGTGTGTGATGCTGAAGAAAAAACGGAAGTGGAACTTACCAGGTCGGAACCTGAAAGTGACCTGCCTGGACAGCAAGCCCTGCTCTAGGTGGGTGTCATCACCCGTCCTAGAGCGGAGCCGGGGGTACCACTGATCCTGACGGGAAAAGCTCTTCTTTCCCCGGGCTCCTCTCTCTGTGTCTCTGCGGTGCACTTTGGGAATGTGCAAGGGGCAGCGAGGGCGCCTCTGGGACTCGCGGAGCCGGTTTTGATCCTTTCTCAGACTTTGTGTCCCGGGGCAGTAGCCCTTCTTCTCAGCTTCAAAGCGGGAGGGGGGGGGGTTCCCCCCGCAGGAAAAGGCCCAACCCCTCCCCCAATTTTCATTCTCGGAATTTGTTTTCTTACGGCAGAAGAGGGATTTCCCCCTCTCTTCACCCACCCACCCAGCAACAATTCATCTTTTTTTTTTTGGTGGGGCGGGCTGTGGGGTTAGGATCAGATAGGGGGAGGGGAAAGATCATTGGAAACGGTGTAATCAGTAGCTGATCTTTTCTCTCTTTCTGTCTGGTGTGTGCGTCTGTGTTTCCTCCCGGTTCGCAAAAAGAGAGATGAAATTATTCGAGAAACCATGTGGCTCCTTTCAGAGCCCAGGGCGCGAGGCAGCAGCTCCGTGTCCATTTAGGGCAGGGTTGCTTTACAAATAAAATAAAATAAAATAAAAATCGTAACCGAGCAGCGCTTCCTGCTTGTGGTTCCTTTTCACAGATAAAGGGGGTGGGGGAGAACAGATCATTTCTGGCTGATTCATTGCGGGAGGGGGGAGCTCTCCCCTTTCTCGTTCTTTGTTTGAACAGAACAGTTCAGCAAATCCAGCCTCATCCCCAGCCCTCTCGTTCTCACACGCCGGGCGTTAGGGGGTTGATTTGTTTCGCTTTAAGAGGTTGTGTCTTCCGCTGTCTTCATCCTAGGGGGTAACAACGCAGAATTGACATTAGGCTGCTTTCTACTTCCTCACCCCCGGCGGAGGCTGGAAGATGGGGCCCCCCCACTCTCCCCTTCCCCGCCCCCCACCCGCCTGGACAGAGCCCAAGTTGTTTTACACGGGAAAAAGTCTTCGGAGCTCTGCCCTGGGCCGTGTCCTTTGCATAACCCTCCGATTTGTAGCCCCAGGCTGTTTAGACAGCTTTACCTGTACTCCTCTCGTTCCCTGTAAAAATCCCAACCCGGCGCACGTAATTTAATCCGCTTTCAGTCAATTGTAGTCTAAAGGGGCGGGGGAGGGGCTGCTTCTTCCTTTCCCTGTCCCAAGGAGACGTAGAAATTCGGACCAGGTGCTGGTAATAATGATGGGCACCGACCTAACCCACGCCACTGAGGCTTCGAGAGGGAGAGAGACTTTTCGGGGAAGTGGTTTCCCAGCTGTTAACGGCTGGATCCCACTCTCCCAAGCTGTTCACACGGGTACGGGGACTTGTCTGGCTTTGTTCCGCGAACTCCATTCCGGTTACAGCGGCCCAGCAACCTGCAGAGACACGGGTGGCTTTGGGGCGGGCATCCCCGGTTGGGTGGGGAGCACTGGGGTACTACAGAAACCTTCTCGAGGGGAGGGGAGGGGTCGTGATCGCGCGGGGGACCTTTTGGTTTGCCTGTTTTGTGTGTGAGGGACCTATTCCAGCCAGGGAGCCTTCCCCCCCCAAATACTGCCTCTCCCCCCCCAAACCCCCGCTCCAGTTCCTGCCTGCCCCAAGCACCTGTGATTTCTGGCTCCTTTCTCGCTCTCTCAGCTGGAAAAGACATATACAGCCCGCCCTGCATGATTTCAGTGCCACGTCCCTCACCTTCAAATCGAATTAAACGCCCCCCCCCCCACGCAACCCCTATTGTTTTTTTGCTAATTGCTCCAACAATGGGCCCCTGTCAGAGCCGAGCTGTCAATTAAGGCCCCCGCTGGGGTGGGAGGAATTATGTCAACTGCACCGTACTCAGCTGGACAAGGATGGGGAAGGGACACTCCAGGCCGAGTCTAACGTGTTTGTAGCCAGTGCTGTCCGGACGGGTGTGTGTGTGTGTGTGGGGGGGGGCGATTAAGGGTTGCAAAGGGAACCCTAACTGTCCTACCTCCCCAGTAATGTTAATATTCAGGGAGCCACCATCGGTGAATAGATCGTCGTGTCATTTTCATTGCTGTTATTTTGTTATTTATGCTGTTCTTAAAACTCTATGCCCGGACTGAGTTCGGAGTATTTAGGACTAATGAAGAAACACGTCACGATTATTTTTCCTCAGAATAACGACTAATACACGTGTCATCGGAGGTGCTTGCTTTCAACCCCCCAGCCCCAAATCCCCAGCGTTCTTTCGATCACCTTTTGTTTTCACCCCCCCCCCCGCCCGCCCTTTGTCTCAAGAGCTGCCCAGAGAATTCGAAGTTAAAGAGAAGACAGAGACATTTTGAAGTGAAAGTGACAGATTTGTAACAGAAGGGTTGGGGGATGCAGGTGGAATTAGTCCAGGGCCCTTTACAAAGCGGAGTTCAGTCCTTGAGTTATAGATTTGTTAGGCCATTCTGGTCTATGCCCTAATTGTAAGACGGTTCCATAAAGTGCGTATTTCCAGTTCTACCCTCGCGCCGGATCTGATCCATATTTGCCCTACTACACATCTTTATGTTTTTGCAGTAAATTGAAACATTTCTGCTCCAAATCACTTATGTAAACAAGTTTAATGATCGCCCAAGGCTCCCAGAAACACAAGTTTTCTTTGCTGGGATTAGCAACTTTACGACTTCTGCATGGATATTCCTTCTTACTGTCTCGCCGCACGCCTGCAAGTTTATGTGGGCTTCGCTATAACTCTTTCTAAATACAGTTTTATCTCACCTAACCTGTCACGGCATCTTAACATCTGCGCTTTGATGATCATCCTATAACCACAAGGAACGAACCATTTTCATTCTCATCTTCATTCACTTTTTTTGGGGGGAGGGGCGGGGGGCGCTAAACTTCCAAGGCAATCTGCTCTAGAAATCTCGTGTTTCCCTCGAGGGCTTTCGGTCTGTATAAGGGGTCTTCATAAAATTTTCCTTGTCTCATCATAAGACGCACTGACACATTGTTCAGACAGAGAAGGGAGAAGGGGTTGCCTTTAAAATGACCCTCTGCCCGCCTCCCCCTCGCCCCCAAAAGAGAATTTCCCTTGAAATTGATGGAGTCCGGCAGGATTCCCCCTGCTGTGATCGCTTTAAGCAATAAATAACGACAGTAAATAAAAAAGTAGAATCCCTCTTACCTATAGGAGACAGCTGTGTGTCTGGGGAGAGAGACCACGCTTTTTGCAGCATCCACTCTCCGATGGTGAAATTGCCTAATGCAGAGAACAGGCTAAGAAAGGGAACCCGAGAGGCCAGCAAATGTTACCGGGGGGGGGGGTTTGCCCATGTTCCCCCCTCCATCCCAGTCCAGAGCGAGGTGGAGGGGGAGAGGAAAGAAGCGGGGATGGAGAGAGAGAGATCAGCAGGAAACGGGAATCGTGTGGACACACTGGCACCGTTACTCTGCATAAGGATGGAAGAGTTGGTCCAAACCTCATGCGTCTCAGATTAATTAATGCCCGGGGCTCCTTGAGCGCCTGATTCGTGTCGTGTGTGTGTTTATGTGTGTGTGGGTGTGTAAGCCCCCCTCCAGCCCCGAGAACCGCCTCTCTCTCTCTCTCTCTCTGCAGCCCCTCGCCTGCCTGCCTCTTGCCCCGCTAATGGGCTCCCTGGCACGCAGCATGGCTTCCATCGGCAGCATGGCTCTGAGCTCGGCCCCTGACGTCAATGCCCAGTGGCGTCGGCGAGGCTGGCCAGCGAAGGGCAATGCAGAGCGCATCAAAAGAGCAACCTCCCATTTCCCAATTACACCCTGTCAATCCAGGAGTCAAAGGGAGGCGCGGGGAGAAGCTGGGAGGCAGACACTGAATACCCCCCCTCGCAGCCCCGGCTCCATTACACAGAGCGTCCCCTTCGACTCAGCCCGGGTGCCTACCTGACTGTAGCGAGGGAACGCTCAGCCCCCCCTGTAGGCAACAAACAAGCCGTGCCAGAGCGCCCAAAAATCACTAGCGCGGTGCTCGGAGCTGTACACTCAGCAGATCCGAATGAGAGCCCGGGAGATTAGCTATTGAGTGATTAGCTCATCTCGTTTTATTGCATTAGTTAAAAGCCCTTGGACTTGTTTCTAGCCGTGACCGCCCACCTCTCTTTTAAATGTCTGGCATCCCCACAGTTCATCTTCAAACCTGCGTGGATAAACCGATATTTATCCGTTTACTCCGGCGAGCACAACAGTTCTGCGGTATGTTTTCTGTCTCTACCCCTCAGAACTGCCCAACTCAGAAAAGTAACTGAATGTAGGTAGCAATTTATCGCTACGAAGAGATTGAAGAGTTGGTCCAAATTAGACAAATTAGAATATTGCATTTTTGTAAAAAAAACAGTTCAACTGGCTTACATGCAAATATGCGCATAATAAATTCCCATTACTATTTTATCATTAAATCTCTCTCTCTGTCGGCTGTGCGCGGAGCAATTTCCAGTTTGCATATTAAACATAAGCCTGACTAATTAAAGCTTTGGAGGGCTGACGTGTGCGGAACGTTTTTATGCCTCGTTTGGTGCTGCTGCGGACCAGATCAGGGTGTCGGCCCGATGAAATGAAGCCGGGACAATGCGCGAGGCTGCATGAAGAGACTCCACGTTGAAAAGCACGCCGTTTGCTAGCTAGCCCGTAGCGCTGGGGAGTGGACTGCGCGGGTCGCCTTTTGCATGAATGAAAGGCTCATTAAAGCGCTGGGGCTTGCACTCACACCAAGCGGCTACACTACAGGATCAATCTGCTGCCCATGTATGGATCCCTCCCTGCATATACCGTTGCCTAGTAAAAAGAACAGGAGTACTTGTGGCACCTTAGAGACTAACAAATTTATTTCAGCATGAGCTTTCCTGAGCTACAGCCCACTTCTTCGGATGCAACTAATATCTAGATGTTGCCTAGTAGTTTATTGCGCTCTCGCCTTTGAAGTCCCCCCCCATCCCTGCACACTTCCATTACATTATTTATTTGCTTGACACGTTGCTATTTTGCAACCTCCTCAGGGGAAGCCGCGGGACTTGCTGCAGATTTGAAAAAGCCAGAGCCTGCGCCTGCCTGGGAGCCACTAGGGGATGCAATGGCTCAATAGACCGAAGGGCCAGAGCCTTTGCGAAAGCTCCCAGCCAATCAGGGAAGGCTTTCACAAGCGCCCACTTCCTGCTCCTTGCTGATTGGTGCACCCCCCCTTGGCAGGAGCCAGTCCCTGCCCGGCTCGCCCCGAGCCCTCTCTCACCCCCGGAGCTGGCGCGGGGCGCTCCATTTGCACGCCCGGGCCGCATGGGTGGTAATGGGGCATGAATGTTTTAATTATTACTGGTGCCGGCTGTGGAAATGAAAGTGGTCAGATGAGCGCGGACAAAAACAGGAACTTTCTCCCTCTCGCTCGTGGAGCTTGAGCCCCAGAGAGGAGATCGCAGCAAGCATGTGCCGCTGCCACTTTGTAGCTTGGTTTCGCAACCAGAAAACAAACCAACAGAACAAAAGCAAAACTCCCCCCAACAACACCCCCCTCTCAAGCCTCCTTCACTATTTTAATGGTACGTTAAACTACGCTCCGCTTGAGCTTTGTTTCCTGGATCTCTTTTTCTTCTTAACTGAATGGAATCGGGTGTAATAAAGGAACAACTCCGAAAGAATGGGGATTTCTGAAATAATGTTTCTCCGTGTTGTTCCAGCACGTTGACACACTGGAGGAACAAACACCCTCTCACACACATTCTAAAGTACAACTGTCGCCAGATTAGTCCTACTTAGCATTAACTAATTGACCTGGAAGGGGTAATGCTTTAAAATGATACATTAGTAGCTCGGCAAAGAACGTAGAGTTCCACATGGATCCTTCACCTGCTCTCTGAAACTCTTCCGAGAGTGGCCTGAAGTCACCATAGAAAATCATTTCTTGATGACCGGGTTGTGTCTTCAGATTCTGTGTATCTCCTGAACAAAGTAAGTACTGTAAGTAAGAGTAGGGATGGTGCATAGGAATGAAAGAAAATAATAATAATTAATAACATCATATAATAAGACACACGTATTGGATACGCCCTTAATAACATTTCTGTTTCACGTGCATTAGAATATTCTCCCCCTTAAAAAGTCGTGTTAACTCTTTCTCGGTATTTCCAGCCTAAGAGGGGGATGCTTTCAAAGACTTTCCGGTCACGGGGGTGAAGGGATATTGGGGGGGGGGGGGTAAAGTAGACAGGAGTAAAGCTGGGTTGCAGTTTCCTTGTGTTTCGTGCCCTGTCCCCTCCTTATCCCATGACAGGCTCCTCCCACTCAGTGCTGATGACAGTAGAACCTCCTTAAGTTGCGTCTCGCCACAGCTGTCTGTGAGCATTGAGCCGGCTGGCGCCATCCTGCTCCTTTCAGAAAGAATGCCTTCCCTGTAAAAAAAAAAAAAAAAAAGGGGGGGGGGGACAGAGAGAGAGAGAGAGCACAATCTGATCTGATCAAGCAGTTTCAGCTTCATCTCTCCTGGGTCACATACTCCTCCACCAAGGTTTGTGCTGAATTTCTTTAACAACTTTTTCTTTCTTTCTTTCTTTCTTTCTTTCTTTCTTTCTTTCTTTCTTTCTTTCTTTCGATTGCACAATAATGAATAAGCCCTGAAAATGCTTCAGGCTCTCCGCGGCCGCAATTTGCACCGCTTCTGAACTGGCGCATCGCTGGTGAAACTGACCAAACATTTAAAAAAAAAAAGGAAAAGCGCCGCAGCAGCAGCAAGCCCGCAGCAACGCCTGCGTCTGTAACTCTGGTCTATTTCATTCCCCTGCTGCACAGAGAGAGAGATCGAAAGAGAAAGGGAGTGTGTGTGTCCTGGTAGAATAGGTGGGTCTATGCTTAGGACAATAGGTGGGCTTTCAAAGATCTCGCCGTTTATGGAGGGGCTTGTTTTCGCTTGCCTAAAAGTCAGGTGATAAAGCAGAGAAGTACTCAAACACGTTTCTCTCTCTCTCGCTCGTCCCCTTTCCTCTCTTTCACTGCAGGTGATCAAAGAAGAGAAACAGCTGCAAAGAGCGGAAGATACTGTTGGGATCTCGCTTCTTAGATTTTTGTTTGTTTTCCCTACTATTTTTTCATCTTTTTGGAATCGATTATTATTATTATCGTTTTATTTATTTATTTTTTTAAAAAAACCCACGACAACATCTCTCTGTATATAAACTCACCGCCAACCTTCCCGTTGAAAGTCTGCCCAGCTTTGGGGAGGAGGAAGAGAGGCAGCCCCGCACCGAGATGGAGGTGACTACCGACCAGCCGCGGTGGGTGAGCCACCATCACCCCGCGGTGCTGAATGGGCAGCATCCGGACTCACACCACCCAGGGCTCGGCCATTCCTACATGGATCCAACTCAGTACCCGCTGGCCGAGGAGGTGGATGTACTTTTTAACATCGACGGACAAGGGAATCACGTCCCTTCCTATTATAGCAACTCGGTCCGAGCCACGGTGCAGAGGTACCCGCCGGCCCATCACGGTGAGTTCTCCCCTGCCTTGCCCTCGGGTGGGGACCCCCGCTCGCTGCGCTCAGGTTGACAGTGGGCAGGCTTTCGCGCCGGAAACAGGGCTGCGTTTGTGTGTCTCATCTTAGAAACTGCTTATTTAAAGCATTATAAGCAGCAGGGGCAGGCAGCCAGTGGCTGCTAGCAACTAACAAGGGCGCCTTGAGTTAATCCCAGGAGCACTGTCATCTGCAAAATGTCCTCATGTTGCGTAAAACGCAGGCATGGCCTTTTTGGTGTGGGCCTATTACTAGCTATATATTGCAGATAAATCCTGCCAGAAGCAGCGAGATCGTATTTATTTCTCCCACCAACCAATACAATAAAAATCCCAACCTCGTTGTTATAAGTGGCAAAACTATGCCGCTGCTGAATTTGCGAGTTGGCTTGTCCCAATTAAGTGCTAAAGAGAAAGGAGTCGGTGCAAGTCTCCCCCGCCCCACTCTCAACAGTTAAACGCCATTTGGATTTGTTTGTTAAGTTGATTTTGCCTTTACATTAGAATTCTTTGTAGCATTATCAGTTAATATTAGGGGAGAGGGTGGAAAGAGATGGAAGAGTGACACATGTGTGTGTTCACGCCTGGGATGTTAAATTCACCCTGGATGGGAAAATAATACATTTGCTATTTAAGCCTGGCTTTCTAACCTTGTGCCGCATTATAGTGTGTTATATATTACCGTACATATACTTATACATCTCGTGTTCGGTTAGGATACATCCCATACATGTAATCATGTATGTAGCCGTATATAATGGGAATTTAATGGGAATTTACTATCTAAATCATAATTCAAACACATAGCCTCGCACGCAGCTATACCGGGGAGACACATGTACTGTTTTTACGGGGCCTAAATACATTTCAGGATGAATCGTCTCCTTTCCCCTGTTTAAAAAGAATAATTCAGGCGGTTCAGCCTGTAGCGCTGGAGTTTTCTTTAGGATTAAAAAGCAGGGCATAACCTCGTGAGCCTGGGAGCGATCCCAGTTGTGGCGCACTCTGCAGAAGCCCTAGGTCTGAAATGAATTAGAAAAAAAACCACCCTAAAATAAAACAAAATTGACTGGAAAGGGATGATCGGAATGGAAAAGGCATCGGAGCTAGTCCGGATTCACTGATCTGCGCCCAGGACCTCACCTACTTGTTGAGTGAGCTGCTAAGCGTTACTCGCTGTTCAGTAAATGCATTGTTCTGCTTTTAGAGTCTGTAAAATAATTATTGCTAAGGATCAGCAGCTTTTATCCCCCCCGCCCCAATTTATCAGCAGAAAGTGGAAATGCGGTCTCTCGGATGTAGCCTGAATATTATTTACTACGTTACTTCCTGGATAAGATAATGAATTTTGACCCTTCATGTTCATTTAATCCACCTCCCCTTCCTTTAGCACATTGACTTTAAGTATTGTTCACAAATGGCTAACATGATAAGACACATGCATAGAGATCATATATATAGAGAGAGACTAGATATCATTCTAGCTAGCTATCTGTGTCTCTAAATATTTATCTATTTCGATCTCTGGAGCTTTCTATAGTTAGAATTATCACAATATCTGGCTATAGATTTGAATGCCTCCGTAGAGATCAATATATCGTTAGAACTATCTCAAAAAAGCATAATTTGGCTGCTTTCCTCGGGTTCAGTATGTTTTCCATCATATTTAAAAAAATATAAATTTCATTTTTTTTGCAAGCACATAAAAGGATAAAACGATCATAGTCAACTGCAAAACTTCCGTGCAATATTAGGAAGTGTAGCTGTGTATTTTAAGATAAGGTTTGAACATATCTAATGTAAAGATCTTTTGAGACCAGTGACACGTTGTGTGTGTGATATTGTCCTTATAAAGCTGGCCCAGTCAAACACACACAAGTCCATGTGCGAAAATAGACTAATGGTGAAAAAAAAAAAGGTTATTAACACATCAGTGTCTTCTCCTGGCTCTCTTCTTGTGGACAGAATATCTCCGTGTTTCGTAGTTCACGGTTACTTAAGAGCAGGGAATGAAGAACCCAAGAATAGCTCAAAACTCGCCAGAATGGATTCTCCTTGGAGGGTTTGCAGTTTCATGTGGGATCTTCACTGGAGAGGCCTTGTACGATTGATTGGAGAGGGAAATGTAATAAGGGCTTGACAAATCCATAAGCAATATCCGAAAACTTGAATCCCTTTTGCCCTCCAGCCAACCATACCTGAGCACCGCTCTGGGCCTCGATCCGGCAATAGCTTTTACTATAGCCTCTTACTTTTAGACATAGAGCTCATGCCAAAGGGACTGGGGAGGGGGGTGTATAGTTAAGCCAGTGGGTTCGTTCTTGCAGGATCGCGGCTCTAAGCTCAGTTTTGCTCAGGCCAGCGGGTCCCCGGCTGCTGCACTTTTCTCTCCTGGTTTGACACCCGGGAGCAGAGCGCTGTGTGAGCTGTTTCTTGAGGTTATCACCAGGAGGGCTTAGATGGGGTGACAAAGAGAGCTAGCCTGGGGGTCCTGCATGTGCTGGCCCATCCCAGAAGGAGTGTAACCTGGCCTGCTTCTGTTCTCTCCTAGCAGGGAGCCAGGTGTGTCGCCCACCGCTTCTCCACGGATCTCTCCCTTGGCTGGACGGGAGCAAACCCCTGGGGGGCCACCACAGCGCGTCTCCCTGGAACCTGAGTCCCTTCTCCAAGACCTCGATCCATCACAGCTCTCCGGGACCCCTCTCCGTCTACCCGCCGGCTTCCTCCTCCGCTTTATCCGCCGGTCACTCCAGTCCGCACCTTTTCACCTTCCCTCCGACCCCTCCCAAAGATGTCTCCCCGGATCCCTCCATCTCCACCCCGGGATCCACCGGCTCCAGCCGGCAGGACGAGAAGGAATGCATCAAGTACCAGGTGTCCCTGGCTGACACCATGAAGCTGGAGTCGTCTCACTCCCGCAGCACCATGGCCTCGCTAGGAGCGGCCTCCTCTTCCGCTCACCACCCCATCACCACCTACCCGCCCTACGTCCCAGAATATGGCTCTGGACTCTTCCCCCCCAGCAGCCTCCTAGGGGGCTCGCCTACCGGCTTTGGGTGCAAATCGAGACCAAAAGCGCGCTCCAGTACAGGTAGGGTTCTTGGATTATTAACCCCCGGGAGAGGGAGGGGAAATCTGGAGAGGCCCCTGAACCTTCATGATCAAGACTCAGCTCTGTGTCCAGGCCTACAGACACGCTCCTTCTCTCAAGCGCAGCCCCGGGAGAAGGTGTTTTCAGTCTCCTCCGGGGCATATTATATTGGCCTCCCTACGGGCCAGATCAGCCCCCCCCCCACCACAAGAAACACTGAGCTAGGAGAGGAGGGTGGGAAGCCATGTGCAACAGGACTTTGTAATAAAACAAAGGTGTGTGTGAGGGGGGGGACACATCACAGCTGCCCTAAAGGCTGTAAAAAGTCCCAGCCGAAGTTTGCATCCCGGGATTAATTGGAGGGCAGCGAATCTACCTACCAGTTTGTGGACATGAATCTGGTTGATGTCCCGGCCCTTCCTTGCTTCCAGCAAGGAGGAGAACCAGAAGGAATTGTACCAGTCCCTTTTGCAGCCCCCAATCCACCCCAAGGCTGCTAAAACCAGGGGCTCTGTAACTGGTGGGCTTGAAGTGGCCTGGGACAACAGGGGACTTCAGCTTTACTTTTTTTCTCCCGGGGAGCTGTCACAGAACCCCGACTGCATATATCGGTTCAGTGACTTGCTGGGCAAAGAGGCAAACAGACCAGCTAGGATTTATCCACCCCCCTCTCCCCAAAGAGCCCACTTCCCAGGCTCATCCCCCGCAGCTCAGATGCCAGTTTGTAGCAGCGCTGGGAAAACGTTCTGCAAAAGGGAGTTTTGTTTAGACCGGGCGGCTGGGTGAAATCCCAAAGATTTCACGAGCCGGACTTTGAAAACCAATATATCCCATGCTCTCTCCCTCTGTGTGCAGCAGGGCACGATTAGTCAAAGCTCCCACCCCCCCTTCTGTGCAGGCTGCTGCAGGGCTGCCTGGCAGGAACGCGATCCGTTTTCAGGGTTTTTCCAGGGTGACATTTACTCTGACTGTCTGGGCAGGGACTGTCTCTATTTAGCTGATATGTTCGAGCTAATCCAATTATTTTCAGACTGCTGCACGCGACAGTTGCATTGTTTATCCAACGCCAGGAACTTTAATAGGGTCCGGATGCGGTTAGAGTGACAAAAAACCCCAGACCTGCATGTTCTGTACATGAAAGCAGACTGGGGGTGTGTGAGAGAGAGAAAGAGAGAGATGGAGTGAAACAAAAGAGAGGGAAAGAGAATAGAACAGGAAGGGGAACTTACTGCTGATGTCCAGTGTTAAGGGGAACAAACTGATCCGTGTATCAAGGGGGAAGGAAAGCAAATGGACTCGGAGGGGAACAAAGTCCGGTGCATTCTTGGTTTGATTTTAGACAGCCTATCTGGCGAGCCCCCAGCCCTGAGACCCGGACCGGCAGCTCAGGGAAGAGGGTGCCCAGGAGATGGTAGGGAGGTGGCGTTTGCAGCAGCAGCCGTGCCGCAACCCGCCTGCCCGGTGTGCGCGTCCGGCCAGTCATTTCCAAAGCTTCCCCTCCCCCCCCGGCTCCTTGTTGTTGTTGGCTAGTTTGTTTTTGTTGTCCTGCTGCCACACTCTCTGTTACTTCTAGAAAGGCAGCTGCGGTTTGCAGCACCAAAAGCAGCGCCGGCTTTGTGGTGGGGTTGCCATTTCAACCTCAGCGCGCTGGGCTGGGAAGCCGGGGAGGTGGGTGGGCAAAGGGACTGGAGGTGTCGCAGGTGAAGGAGGGAGAAACGGCTGCTACCTTTGTGGGGTTTTGCTGTTTGCAAATGCGCTACAACAGGCAGGCCAGGCGGCAGCGTTTTGGAAAAACGGTTGAAGGTTGTGGTTAGGGTGCGGATGCCTCTTTTTTTTCTCTCTTCTTCTTCTCTGCACGGATTGTAATGGGCCCCACAGGCCCGGCGTGAATCAAATGAGCCGGCAGCATCTCCTCGCTGCGCCAGCGGCCCCCAGTCCAGCCTGGCTGCTCAGGGAGCCAGCGTCCTTAGAGCAGCGTGGGTGGGGGGGCTTTGCAAGCGGCTGCTGCCATGTTTAAGGTTGTCACGCTGTCACCCGGGTGCCTACACAGAGCGAGCCATTCCCCCCCCCCCCCGGGCTCCCGCAGACCCCGCTTCCCATTGCCCCTGCAGCGGGGCCTCTCCGCAAGCAAACCGCGGAGCGCAACGCTTCCCCCCCCACCGACGGCTGGGCCCGGCCGGGGGCCACGGGTTGTTTGTCCGGAACGTGGCGGCGCGGCCCTAGAACGCGGTGTAGCCGGGCACCAGCGCGAGTGAATGACCCCGGGGCCCGTGCTAGGCGCGATCGGAGCCCCACAGGAGCGCCCTGGCGGCGGGCTTGCCTGAGCTGAGCTCTCGGTGGGGACCTGAGCCCTGCAGCCCTTTCCCCAGGGGCAGGACCCCCTCGGCGCACACACCAAGGGCGGGCTAGCGCCTGCCCCTTTCTGGGTCTGCGGGGAGGATGGCAGGAATCGGGCCCCTGCTTTGCGATTAAGCCGACGCGTTTCGTTCTGAAATCGAAGGCTTTGAAAGCCGTGCGGGGCTCCGGTTCGCGAGCAGCTCTGAGGTTTACAAACCAGCTCGTCTTTTCTTTCAAAGAACGAATGGAAACGAATTGTTTCAGTGCGGGAGGGTGGGTCCTGTACTGTTAGTGGCTAGGTTGGTTCAACAAAGCCCTGAGCACAAAAACCACTCCTGTGACTGTAGCAAAAAAAAACCCCATATATTTCCTGTTCCCAAATGCCTACAAGTAAGCGTTGGGCCATAACTCTTCTGTGTGCAGGGATCAACTTCGATCCTCCTCCTTTTTGCTCCCTGAGCACATGGATTAGTTTGTAGGCGATCATCTTTAACCAAAGGAATAAGCACAATCACCAGGATAGTTTATTATTGAAAGCTCTGGGGATGTGTGGTTAGATTTAAAATTGGTTTGTCTGAACCAAAGCCAGCAGCAAAGCCTAATGTTTGTTGTCGCAATTTCAGCCTGACTTTAGCAAGGTGGGAATAAAGGAGGCGATGGAGACTGCAAGCCAGGGCAATATTAAAGATATTGCTTATTTAGGTTAAACAAATGGCAGTAATACAGGATCAACATTAAAATAGTAGACAGCTGACAACCTCTTTCCCTCCCTGCTTGAGAAAGAAAGGAAATGGGAAGCAGGTTGATAAGAAGGAGAGGAAACAAAATATTTTAGAGCCACAGCACTGGCCCCATATGTGCATTGCGGGGTCCCCTAGGTATCTCTGTTGGAAGACTTAATTAAAAGCCTCATCAACAGAGGAGAGTGACAAAACACCTGTGGGGGTGAGGCACCGAATCTGAGTTTGTTTTCGGTTTGTTTTCCACCAGTCAAGTGAAATACTGTCCCTGTTAATTGAATACGCCAGAAATCGACTGAATCTCTCTCTTCACTGAACCGGTTGCTGATGCTTTTGCTTTGCTGCCTGGCTTAAAAGAAAACACAGACCTCTAGGAACTCCTCATAGGCAGCGCAGGGGCTGGGCTAGGGCTTTCATTCAGGCTTTAAAGCTCGATTGGTGTTGTCAAGCCAAATCGATGCGATTTCGCCGATGCCCTAACTCATTGGAATATACCAAAACCTTCTGGCCTGCCTGCCGAGGCCAGGGATAGAGGGAGTTAGGAATTCTATGGAGCCTTTATTCAAAGGAGCAAGTAGCACTTTGCTGGCAGGACTAGCTTCATTAGTTTCAATGGAACCAGTCCCTAGGTAGGGGCTACTAATGTGAGGAAGGGTTACAGGGTGGGCTTTGATCGACATTAGCGTGTGGGAGAAGCAGTCCCATGTAACTCCCTGCAGCTGGTGCTAGCCAGTCCTGCAGGATCCGGCCCCTCTTTATTTTCCTTGCTAACTGTAATGATCTCCGCGCAGGCTAGTGAACAGTTTCCAGCAGCGCAGACGAAACAAGCCAGGGGCTGATCCTGCCTCCACCGATGGGGAGGGTGGGGAAGGATCGGGCCCCTAAAGCTTTGGGGTTGTGGCTTGTCTGGCCACCAGAACGACAACCCGAGTGAGAAATAACGAACAAAGCGATGGCCGGGGCTTTGCAGAGGGCCTGGGGGAAGGCGATGCGTCGGGGAGAGGGAGCTGAGCTAGATCAGAGGCCTGTCACACTTGTCGCCCCCCCCCACCCCTTTGCTTTCCATAAGTGAACGATGTGCCCTCTTGTTTCCAGAAGGCAGGGAGTGTGTAAACTGTGGCGCTACCTCAACCCCCCTGTGGAGGAGAGATGGCACCGGGCATTATCTGTGTAACGCCTGTGGACTCTATCACAAAATGAACGGGCAGAACCGGCCCCTGATTAAGCCCAAGAGAAGGCTGGTAAGTCCCTTTCCGGAGCTTCGAGCCAGACAGCACTAACTTTCTGTCGTTGTTGTGTTTGATTTCCTCAGCCCAGGATGGCGAGCTTTCTGCAGGGAAAGGGCAGGAGAGCCCACAGACATGTCAGTCTGTACTGAAGAGGGGTTTTAAAGTACGAGCTATAGAGAGACTCTCAGCCCATCCCCCACATTACACTGTGCCTGCCAAGTTACGTACCATTTTTTTTTTTTATATTTGTGCCTTTACAAATCTCTATCTACAGGAATTACTTTAAGGGATGCGGATTTTCTTACATGGGTCTGGGGTGGGGAATAGCGGCTGGAGGAGAAGTGTGGCAGAGCACAAGGTCTGAGAGGCCTCACCTTGAAAGAGTGAGATTTTGAAACCCATTTTTTTTTTAAATTTGAAACCCTCATGGGGGAAATTTGTGCGTTTCTTTCTCCTCCACCCAAGAGGGATTACAGGGACAGCTGGGTTTTAAAGGGACTTATCCTTTCCTTCCCTCCCTTTCTGAACTCAAAAGAGTTTTCAAGTTTATTTGTTGCGGTATTTAGGATGGAGCATGTTATCCACTGTGGTCAACTTCTGCTGATTGGACAACAAATCGCCTTGGTAATTGGCACTGATAGATTCCTAGAATCTAAGGCTGGAAGGGGCCATAGCGATCATCTAGTCCAGCGGTTCCCAAACTTTAACAACCTGTGAATCCCTTTCACTAAAATTTCAAGTCTCGCGAACCCCCTCCTAAAAAATGAATATTTCCAGGGATTTTCTCTTTTACCTGAAAATAAATGATAAAAGCAGCGATCTTGGAAATATAAAATTTGTTTTTATGACATGCTTATTACACGCTATTTATTATTATTTATAATTACAGTATTTTTATTACATTAGGAAAACGGCAACACTCTTCCAGATCTCACTTTCATAGCTTGTATCACTTTGAATAAGCCTGTTATAAGACAAGGCTCCTATGTTTCATCAAGGAGTATCAGATGAAACAGCATGAAGGTATTTAAGAAGCCAACTCAAAGAGTTCCTCCTACATAAGCATTCAGGTCTTGAGCAGTCCAGGCAAACAACGCACGTTACAACAAAGCTTAAACTTGTTCTTCATAATAATTTAAAAAACAATCCTAGCTGCCTATTTAATTTAAAAAACAGCAAAAAAAATCCACTTCCCTTTCCATTTCTTATAAGAAGTCTTGAAATTTAAATCTCCTCAGTGTGATAGATATGCTTGCTTTGATCTGCTTAGCTCTTGGAAGTCCAGGGACTCTGTGCTGCTAGCCCCATGCTGCCCGGGGTTCCTAGGGACAGCTCTGTCCGCCATTAGGGAATTTTTTCCCAAGAATCCTCTGTAAGGTTCACGAACCCCAGTTTGGGAACCACTGATCTAGTCTGACCTCCTGGAAAACACAGGTCAGTGAATGTCCCCAAAAGAAGTCCCAGGGCAAATCTTCTAGAAAAAAACAACCCCTCTTGATTTAAAAATGGTCAGTAATGGAGAATCCACCACAACCCTGCATAAATTAGGCCCCAATCCCACAAAGGATTGCACCCATGCTTCAATTTGGGCCCCATCCTCCATCGCCCTGGCATAGTCATTTGCATCAGTGCAACGTGGGTGTAAAATGCTACCGTTCCGGTCCGGTAGGAGTTTTACACCCACGGGTGTAAACGAGGACGCAGGGTGTAGGGCAGAACCTGTGAGTAATGACACTGAAGTGAATGGTGTGTGTAAAGTTAAGCATGTGCCTCAGCCCCCTCCGAGGGCACCGAAATAAATGCCTCATTCCATTAAATAATGGTTTCAGGTCTTGTAACTGTAATACGCATCATATGTTTAGCATCCCCAGTGATCTGTCTGTGGATTTCCTGGGAAGCCACAAAAAGTCTGGAAGGCCTGGCTAATGATCATGCAAGCAACAAGGCGGGGGGGGGGGGGGAGGTGGGAGTGGGACAAAACTCTGTTCCCTCCCTGGGAAGTGACTGCATGTTTAGAATGAAGGAACATTTAGTCTCATTATTATTATTAAAAATGCTGACAGTATGCTGGCTGCTGTTCAAAACACAGAGGAAAGTGTGATTCCTGCCCCATGGTACTTAACAGCAGAATTAACAGACAGAATAATACAACTCCCCTTAAAGCCCAGATCCTGCAAACACTTAGGCCTCTATCCTGCAAATCATGCTTAACTTTATGCACAGCGAGTAAGCCAGTGGGTTTGTGCAGGGCACGTGCGTAGTTTTGCTCAAGTGACTAGTCCCATTGATTCCAGTGGGATTACTCACATGAGTAGAGTTACGCACGCACCTACGGCCCCAGTCCTGAAAACACTAAGGCCTTGTGTACACTTATCGGGGGTTCAACATTTGGCGATCGATGCATCGGTGGTCAATTTAGTGGGTCTAGTGAAGACCCGCTAAATTGACCGCAGATCGTTCTCCTATCGACTCCTGTACGAGAAGCGCAAAGGGAGTTGACAGGAGAAGGTCTCCAGTCGACATGGCGTAGGGTGGACCCCGCAGTAAATACTCACATAGCTGAAGTTGCGTAACTTAGATTGATCTCCCCTCCATAGTGTAGACAAGGCCTAAGGCGCCTGCTTAACTTTATGCCTGTGACTCGTCCCATTGAAGTGAATAGGACTATTAACATATGCAAATGCTACGTCTTTTTTGGGACCAAGTCCTAAATGACCAGAGGAAAGATAACACTGCAAGGAGAAATGCAGTTGTCTTGGACTGGACATGTAGGTTTGGGGACAGAGGGATAAGTTCCCCGGTATATCCTCCTCTCTCAAACACTGCACAGTACAGGCAATACTGCTCCACTACTTACAATGAACTTTTCCCTTAAAAGAAACTGTTGGTCCTACTTAACGGAGTCTCTTTCCTGCCCTTATTAGAAAAAGGAAAAACTTTCTAGGGAGGGAAGTGCTTGTAGGCTTTTGATTTTGGGAAGCTCCAGCCTCCATGCCCCTCCCCCCTCTCCATTCCCCTGTCTTAAACACACACACATTTTTCTGTCTTTATTATTTTTTTTCTTTCTCTCTTCATGTGTAAAGCTAACTTCCTAGGAAAAAGCTGCCGGATATCTGAGCACTGGAGATAACCCATAAACAACAGCTCTGCTTCCCCAACCCAAACACCGAGGAGTTTGAATGTATTAGAAGGAGAAGGGGCTTGAAAAAAACCCCAAAACAAAACCCCAGGCAGCTGCAAGGTGTGCTCTCAAAGCAAGTGTGATCACACATCAAAGACTGCTCTGAATCATCCCAAAGCTGCACTTACAAAAAAAAATATATATATCCTGTGTTGTGCCCTTAAAATGAAGTCGCCTTCCTCCCCTCCAAAAAAAGTCCCTGCAGTTTGAACATGGTCTGTACTAACTGGTGACATATATAAATGTTAGATTTCTAGATTTTTGCCTTTCCCTTTTCTATATAAACTGAACAAAGTAAGCACTCTGCCTCCATTTGATACCACATTACTTTTTGCCAAATTTCCCCAAGAAGGCAGATGTCAACAGAGCTGTGACTTATATTTGCATTTCATTATGTATTTAAAAAAAAAAGGCGTCTGTGGCTCAACTTGATCTGTTCTAACTATCAAAAGGAGAGTGAGAGAGACAGGCTGGGCGTGTGGTTAAGGCACAGGATCTAGGATGTATTTCTCTCGCTCCCGCAAGCTTCCTGTATGACCTTGGGCTAGTTTCAGAGGGTCTGATCTACAGCCCATTGAAGGCAAAGACAGGACACCCCCACCCAGCTCTGACTAAAATCAATGCAGGCTTCATTTATGAGAGTTGGATCAGACTAATAACCTTTGTGAACCATAGCGCCTAAAACCAGATCTACTTAGTTTCAGAGGGTAGCTGGATTCACTAGTGAATGGAAAAGCGCTTTGAGATCCTCCCCCAGGAGATGCTCTATAAGTACAAAGTATTGTTGTTGTGCATTCTGCCAGGGAGGATTTGTATCTGCAGGACATGACATGGTAATCTCACACTCCAGTTGTACTACGTACAATTAATTTTGGGCTTGCTCATTTTCATTGAAATCAGTGAGAGTTTTCTCATTGACATCAATGGGAGTAGGAGAAGACCCTGAGTTCTGTTATTTTTTAGTATTTATTTTCAGAAAGAGATAATTATGCAAGAATAATGCTTTTTTTGGCCTTTAAATTACATTTATCATGAGGATTTTTGTGTCGTGTGGAATTACTGATTGTGAACATCAGTGGCATAGGGCACAAAACCGCAAAATGTCTCCAAGGGAGACATTTCCTCTTGCATGGGCTGAGTCAAATATCACTGGTTTTACATATCCCCAGGGGCCCAATACTTCAGGCCTGACAAGGGTAAAACTCCCACTGAAAGCCTAGAGCCTGGTGCTGCTCTTGCTCCACTTATGGAATGACCATTGGAGAGAATGGGAAATGAGCCTATGCAGAAACTGAAGCATCAGTCCCCACGTCAGTTTTCGACTCCGATCCTACAAATGCTGACACACACGCTTAATTTGAATTGATTTCAGTGGGATTCTTCATATGCTTGAAGTTAAGCATGTTCCTCAGTATTTGCAGGACTGGGGCTTTAGATTTGCCCAAGAAAGGACTGCAGGATCAGAAATCAACACACGCGCGTGCACACACACTTTTCCCTTTGCCTAGCAAGTATGTGTCTGCAGTTCATATTTTTGTAAATCTGAATATACTCACTTCAGAGCATGCAGACACCTGGCATAATTTTTTAAACAATTTGGAGTGTTAACATTTATTTTCTTTGCAATTTTTGCATTGAAAAATCTGTTATGATGGGCTAAAAAGAATTCCCACATTAAGAAAATAAACCTAGGTCTTGTCTACGCTTACCGGAGGTTTTGACGCATGGCGATTGATGCATCAGCAGTCGATTTAGCGAGTCTAGTGAAGACCCGCTAAATCGACCGCAGATTGCTCTCCCGTCGACTGCTGTACTCCACCTGAATGGGAAGCGCAGGGGGAGTTGATGGGAGAGCGTCTCCAGTTGACATTGCATAGTGTGGACCCCGAGGTAAGTAGATATAAGTATGTCGACCTCAGCTACATTATTCACGTAGCTGAAGTTGCCTAACTTAGACTGGTCTCCCACTGTAGTGTAGACAAGGCCCTAGACTGCAACTGATTGTTTACTTCACATGTTGCCTAACATACTACTACTCTGCATGGGCTCCCCTGTTTAAAAGTTTGCCAGTCAGATCTCTTAATTAATCCTCATTTTCCTTAATGAGATCAGAGCAAAACTACCCTTTCCTTTATCATGATCATTAGCCATATTTGCATCCCACCTTGGCTTCACTCTTTTCTCTTTTTGGTAGCCTGGACTTGGCAGAAAATGTAATGTTTGCATGTTAGTTTTAGCACATTTAGGTCCCAATCCACAGCCCACTAAAGCCAATTGGAAACTTTTTGGTGCTTGGGATGAGGTCCTCAGAGCTTGATTCTTTAGTCTGTGGGAGTTTCCATTGAGCAAAGTCTAGGTTCAGGATCTCAAGACTCCTTGAAGTCAATGTGACCAGGATTTCATCCACAGTGTTTTTCCAGTTATAGCCCATCACATGCAGACTAACAGTTAAAACCAAATTAAATAGCTTGAACTACAGACAAATTGCTGCATATCTTCCCTACTTTGTATACACAACTAGGACCTGATCCGTGCATTCCTGACATACCCTAAGCTCCCATTGGCTCAGATCGTGGCAGCCCCTTTGTATTTGAGCATGGCAAGTGTTCTAAGCAGGTTATTGTGTGTGTATGTATTTACTTTATGTTTCACGCTTCTTTTGTCTAAATAATGAAAATCCCAACCAGCCAATAAACAAAGGACATGTAATGCCCAATAAAACAGCCCCTCCCCCATCTCTTGACTTCCCACACAACCTTTAATTATTATTTAAGTTGTAACATGACCTACCAAAAGCCAGGAAATTCACAGTTAAAGTGAACACTACCCCTAATGTCCACGTTTGAGTTTAAGATTTGTTGTATAATAGTGTCCAGAAATTTAGTGGTTTTTAAATGTTGTACGTGCTGTGATAGACAGCTGGAGTGGGTAGTGGGGTAAATGGCTAGATTAGTGGCACAAAGAAGAGAATTAAAACTCAGTTTCTCAAGGTGCTGAGTGGTGCCGAGCTCCAGCAAAGCACTTAAGCACATGCTTAACTTTCAGTTCATGAGTAGTCCCTTTGAAGCCAATGAATAAGTGTGGAATCAGAGCCCAGTAACCATTTAATGTTTGAGAGGGGCAGAAAGGACTTTGGCTTTAAAGATCTTATTTGAAAGCCTAAGGCCTGGTCTACACTACGAGAATAGTGTAGCTGAAGTCGACATATCTTAGGTCGACTTACCTCGCGTCCTCAGAGCGCAGGGTCAACTGCCACCACTCCCCCGTTGACTTCGCTTCCGCCTCTCGCCACGGTGGAGTACAGGAGTCGAAAGTCGATGGCAGACTGATCGGGGATCAATTTATCACGTCTACACTAGATGCGATGAATTGATCCCCGATAGATCGATCACTACCCGCCGATTCAGTGGGTAGTGTAGCCATACCCTAACACATGACAAAGTGTAAGGAGCTCAGTTTATCCGTCGCAGATGGATGGAGTGGAGTAAAATGGTAAAAGTTAATTATAACATATTATAACAGTTGTTAATTATAACATATGTATAAAAGAGGGAGTACATTCCCAAATGTCCTTCTAAATTCTTATTTTACAAGTAATGAAAATGGTTCTTTTTTTCCTTTTCTTATATGGCTTCTATAAAATGATGAAGTCTTATTTCAGATCTATAAATACTCAAATGAACTGAAATGTTTGGCTTAAAATTACGTGATTGATAAATCAGCTGCTGCCACCTTAGCTGAAATATGAGTTACAAGATGGAGCCTGTGCAGTAATTCTGTGCGCTTCAATGTGAGTGAAGTCTACAGGACAGAGCCTTATTTGGGGCCTGATCCTGCATTCTTTGCACATCCAAAACGCCCAGTGACATCTGCGTTTTGAATGTGCTTTAGGGTCTGATCCAGTACCCAATGAGGTCAACGCGAGGCTTTCCGTTGACTTCAGTGGTTGTTAGTTTGGGCCCTAAATGCAGAATCAGACCCACGGGCGCCTGAAAGTTTTAAAATGGAAAAGCCTGATGGCATTTAAGTAATGTTTTCCCCTCTGAAACGTGATCTGCCAGAGCTGCTGTTTTGGATGATTTCTTCTGGAGGTTTGGCACTCACCGTAGGCCCCCAGTGCCGTTCCTATATAATTTGGGATGAACGCACCTTGGGGATTTTAAGAATTACTATTTGTTCTCACGAGTCATTTAGCAACGTGCAGTAGTTTTGTCCAGTTTCTGTTTGCTGGCTCAGTGGTTTTGCTGATTGAATCTTTTTAATACGGGGGCTTTTTTTTTCTCCCACTCTACCTCAGTCTGCAGCAAGACGGGCGGGCACATCCTGTGCAAACTGTCAGACCACCACCACCACGCTGTGGAGGAGAAATGCCAATGGTGATCCTGTCTGTAACGCCTGCGGGCTCTATTACAAGCTGCACAATGTAAGTGTAACTGTAACTCTCGTAAGGAAGCTTCTGTTTCAGGCACGTACATTAAAAATTCTCCCGAACTTAAAGGGCCCCCATCCTGAGAGGTTCTGAACACCCGCTTATCCCTTTGGGACCTGCCAGGATCAGACCATTAGCCAGGATGAGGAAACGCTCCCCGTCCCCTCCTTAATGATTTTGATTAAAATAGAATTGATGTAACAGGACCTGGTTTGAAGCCTTATTAGACAGGCCCACAGGTCAGTAACGATATACCTTTACCGTGCGCAAGCCAAGAAAGGAGGAGTTTCTCAACAGAGAGTGATATTATCTACTTTGTGTTGGACTCCGCACACTGGAAAAGACAACATGCCATGTTGCAAACTGATACGCTTTGGATGCTGAGTCCGGTTCCTTGAGAAAATATGAACTCAGGACAAAAATAACACACCAGACATTATTTCTTAGGCCCCTCCTTGCTTCCTTCTCCCCCACCCCCCCACTCAGAAAGGTAGCTATAATTGCCGGGATGGTACACTCAATTCCTAAAATGAAGAGGATTTGATTTAGTTAGTGGGATTTAAGAGTCTGCTAAACCTGTGCTGTGAATTTTAAAGCGCTGCTTGTGGAAGGGAAGGGGAAATGAATGAAATGTCTGGTAGATTTAATCTAATAGCTTCATGCAAAGCCAGCTCACCTAAACCAGGGATGCGTGCCCTAAGGAAAGCGCTAAAGGGATCTGGAAAGAATTATACCAATTATTATTATTATTATTTTATTTTATTTGATTAATTAATAATAGACTTTTAAGAGTCACACTGTTACATTCATTACATACATGGAATACTACTACTACTAATAATAATTAATGTAAGAAAGAAGGCAAAGATTTACAATTGCTTTGCTTTGATGTCACATTTTTTTGGAGTGGTTGTTTGCTTTATGTTTCATTTAGAAATACTGAGCTGAGTGTAGCTGGGCCATCATTTCCATTTAATATTCAAGCTGTTTTGTCTCTAGGGATGAGAGAACCAGTTTGGGTAAAATAAAAAATGACCAAAATCTTTGCCCAAGCCTAGCCATGCCTCCCTTATTGAGCACGGGACAAAGTTTGGTCACTCTCCCCATTCGTTTTCATTTTCACGTATCTCCACCCTCCTTCGGTCTCAAGGAGTGAATGAAGGGCACCACCCTCTTCCATTGCCTCCAATGGCAGCTGGCTCCAGGAATCTGTAGTGAAAACACTGAACTGTCCCATGGTATTTCCAGTCCAAGAGGGATCAGAAAGTAGCAGGGATCTCAGGAGAGAATTTGTTCTTGTAAAGTTTCCAGTTCAGTCACGTGTATCCGAACACTCGGGTTCCTATCCAAACCTGTCTGGCTTTTGCTGGTTCACTCACCTCTTCATTTTTTTATGACTATGCATCCTGTGTGTCATGGACCTGATCCAGGCACCCCCACCCCCCCCAGATCCAAATTTTGGGGAAGTTCAGATTCAGCTGTGAAATTTGTGACATGGGGCACATCACTCATGCTGAGCAGATTAGAACCACTTTCACATTCTTTAAAAACATCTTCAGCTGGTGACAACAACCCAGGTGGTGGCTATAGTACATGGGCCAGATTCTGATACTCTTTACTCAAGTATCAAGTCGAGTGGCATCTTGCTCTCAGTGGATCTGTTGGCTTAAATGGGACTGCTGGTGGAGTAAGATACTGATCAGCAAGAGTTTCAAAACTGGCCGTTAATGAATAAGATCCTCTTTCCTCGTGGATGATGTCCAGTTGCAGCTCTGTCTTTAGCCCTGATGGGAAAGGGAAGGTAGCAACTCCCAGCACTTCTTTTCACTCGAAAATACCACCCCCCCTCCCAGATCTAAAGATCTTTGACTGCAAGGTTTTATTTATTAACACCTTTCTCCTGCCCAGACAATGTAAGAGCCTCTGACTGCAAAGGCCCTAGCGTGTTATGGAGGTTAGGGAGATAAGCGAATACCAGCAAAGAAACCAAAGCAGAGGGAACATAGGTGGGAGAAGGCAGGCTGTGAAAGCAGATACCTGGGAGTGTGGTGAGGAAGAGGGCAGGAAGGCAGCATCCCGTGTGGTGACTGATTTCCATGATGTGCTGTAAAGCATTGGGAGTTTTGCTGAGTTGCCTTCAAGCGGAGGCCACCTCCTTTGCTGTCTTTCTGGGAGGCAGGATCAATAAGATTGTGTTAACTGTCTTGTGAATAGCACCAGACTAATCCTTCAGTCAATGCTTTGCTACAGAGGGGGCCAGTTATGGCAGGTGGGCAGGCTTCCTCTAGAGGCAAATATATTTATAAGAAAGTGTAGAGATCCTCAGGTGCTGCAAAGGGACATCACTGAAGTTGATGGAGGAACACCAGTTTGCACAGGCCGAGGATCTGGCCATGTGCGTTTTTAAACCAGCACTAGTTTCCAGTGAGCGGTGAGACAGAAGTCTGTACGTCTCTGGGTCTCATCAGATAAGTCCATTCTTAACCAGTGCTATGAGTGTCTAGTAAGCTGTGGTGATCAATATGAATTTAAGGCCCCCCTGTCCCTCCAAAGAAGCATTCAACATCTTTTAGTGTGGGCACTGTGAGGAATAGTCACTGAATATAATGGATCAAATATATGGAATACGTTTTTCACTGTTCTTGCATTTTTCGTGTTTTTATTCATGGGTTTCATTCAGACCTTTAAACTGTTGTCTGTTTAGAGCCCACTCCTGCAAATGATCTGTAGGGAAAACTCTCAATGAGACCAATTCCATGGCTGGCATGATAGCAGGGCTGGGTCCTGGCTAATACAGCAAGGGAATAATATTGACGCTATTCCCTGACCCTCCTGGTTATGCTAATTTATTTTTAGTGTTCCACTAGACTCCTGCCGGTAAAGCAAACCCAATTGCCTGGAGGATGTTAGTAATAATAGTCTTGGGACTCATTCCTGTTTCTGTTGAAGTCACTGGCAAATGTCCTATTGACTTTAGTAGGACCCATTAACAATCATATTGATAATTATTAATATTGCACATTTATAGGGTGCCTTCTGGGATCCTCAAGTGCTTTCTCAGATACAGGGACTCCTAGAGATTAACTGAACATTATAATGACTAAATCTGCTGCAGCCACAGAGCACCATTGAAGTCAATGGCAAAAATCCCACCGTCTTCAGTCTGAGCAAGATCAGACCTATAATATATAAGACTATCCAGAGGCGACGCGGGGGGTGGGGGTGGGGTTTGAGGTGGGGGGAGGGGAGCATGCAGAGTCACAGCACCCGCCCACCCGCCCAGATTTGGTGCTTGGCTTGTACTGAGCATGCTCACATGGACTGAGCATGCTCAGTAACAGTGCTGAAGCTGTCTGCCCTCACTTTGCCCCCCCACTATGGGCAGGCATGGGTCATCTCTGACTATTCTATCTGTCTGATGTATTGAATCTGGGGCTTTCGGGGCCGATCTTGCCGCATTGAACTTACATGCAATATTCCCTAGAAGTAGGATTAGGCCTGATTGACTTCAAAGGGAGTGGAGGATGCTCAGCACCCTGCAGGAGGCCCTCTGCATCTCACAGGATCGGGCTCACAGAGCTCAAGCGTGCACCCTTTTAAATGTGTGAGCTGCCACTGACTTCAAAAGGTGCAAGTGCTGACCCTTATTTCGCAATAGGTGAAAGCTACAGGCCAGCAGAACAGTGTGTCCCAAGGACAGAATTAAAGCAGAGAACATATTTCCTTGCAGGACTGCCCATAATTAATGGGATCCATCTGAAATGAATGATTTTCATATACATGTGTTTGGCCCATTTCTATTATTATGCTACTCGAAATAATCTCTTATTTAGCATGTGTTTCACTTTTACTGCAGAGGTAATTTTGTTGAAAAGGGAGCCGTGTCCTAACCTTTGGACCTCATGTTTATGTGCAGTGGAAACAGAGAAAGATCCGTGGGTTCAGTTCCTAGGGGTGACCTTTTAATTATACTGCAACTACATTTTAAAGTCAGTGGAAAACCAAAATCTCTTTCTATCCTGCCACTGGGATCACAGCAAAATTCAGCCTCGGGTCTTTCCTGCTGGATCACCAAGGGCACCTGTGTATAGCACTTGCACATGGCGCATATTGCATGTGATCTTGCCGCGAGGAACTCACGAGCGCTCACTCTGCTGGGAGAAATGGGGACCACATGTTCTGGTGTCCCCCACCCGGTGTTGGTGGAAAGTGCAGAACTGACCACCTTGACGGCAGTGGTCTGTATATCTACCGAACACGTACGGTGTGGTCAGGAATGGTGCCCACTGTCCCCAATACTCTTCAAACCTGAGTGTCCTTAGAAGGAAATGGGTAGCTCACATTCTGTGCTCGTTCAGTCCCAGGCCTCTCTGTTGTCAATTGGCAGCCTCATTAGCAATCTAATGGGAATGCTTCTCCGCTAGGAACTGGGGGTGACACCACTGACTCATTTGAAATAGGCCATCAAACAGACTCGGATGATAGCAACTTTTGATTACTACTGGCCTGGACTGGATTTGAGCCAGCATTCTGCAGGTGAAAAGCTTCATCTCTCAGAGGTTCCAGTCCTCTGAGTTACAAATTGAGAAGCAGGCTGGTCTTGTCATTAAAGGTGCTAGACTGGGACCCATGTAAGCATGGTCCTTTTCCTGGCTTTTCCATAGGCTTCCTGTCTGATCTGGGCCTCAGATCCTCCGCTATAGAATGGAGATAATACTAGCCCTACCTGAGTGGACTATTGCATACATTAGTTAATAACTCATGTGCTATGGTGGAGAGCACCATGCGATAGCCTGCAAACAAGAAGGTACATTTTCCTATAGTCGTAAATAATGGTCACAATGGTGCAGGAATTATGTTTTTACACCTTTATTTGTCATCAGTTACTAGAGGTGAGAGAATAATTTGCGATGGATAATTTATCAGATATATTTAGCCTCTTTTCCCGCTGGCATGATATTCACCAGCTGATTGTGATTCCCTCAAATATTCCATTAATAGTAATATTCAAAGTGATCTGGTTAATATTTTGGGGGTTTTGTTGAACTCTCTGGATGGAGCATAGTTTGCTGTGGGTGAAATTCATCCCTGTGCAGAGAAGTCAGGAAAAGGCCTTTGCATCACTTAAGTCCCAGCTAAGCCCTTAAACCGTAAGTGGGACTTATGTGGGACATGTGTCTGATACTGGCCTCTGAATAGAGATGAATTTCAGCCTGTGAGAATTAGATATTCTGCATTTCCTTCTTGCGCTTAGTTGTGGTTGGTTCGATAAGTCACATGGTATTGTTTCTCTTCCCTGATTGGATGTGTGAATTTCACTTCTGGTGCAAATGTTCATGCATGAGAATTTAATGTTTGGGTTTTCTGCAAATATTTGTGTGTGTGAATTTTAAATTTGCTTCCTGCCAATGAAACTCAGATCAAGGAAATGTCTGCAGAAAAGGAACACACAAAAAGGAGTAAGCATGTCGAAAGCAAATTTATTAAAAAAAAATACCAATAATACTTTTTGCTCATGTTTTGCAGTATTTTCCCAGTCCTATGATGGTGACAAGAGTATTTTAGGTCCTTTGTAGACACGATTGAGATTTAATTATTTCACTGGATATTAGCTTTAATGATTTTAAATTTGCCTTAACAAGAGGCCTTGAGGGTTGAGATAGTGCCTTTAAGGACTATATGAGCTGATACTCCCTAGCTTGTTTTGCAGATGCACTCCAGTTACCTAGTGTCCTGGAACATGGTAACCTAAACCTTTTGGTCACTGGAAGTTACATACATTAATCTTGGCAACCATGAAACCCTACCAGCTTTTTTTTGCACATGCCCCCAAAAGACTCGTTCGGATCTGGAATTTGGTTGGCCGTTTCCAAGGTCTTAATGATGTGTCGGTGATGAGTTCCATGGTGATCGGGGGAGGAGGGACAGCAGCAAAAAAAACAATAAAAAAATAATTGATTTTTGTTTAGATTAACAGACCCCTGACTATGAAGAAAGAAGGAATTCAGACCAGAAACCGAAAAATGTCTAGCAAATCCAAAAAGTGCAAAAAGGTCCATGACAGCCTGGAAGATTTCCCCAAGAGCAGCTCCTTTAACCCCGCCGCCCTCTCCAGACACATGTCCTCCATCAGCCACATTTCACCTTTTAGTCACTCTAGCCACATGCTGACAACGCCGACACCGATGCACCCGCCATCCAGCCTCTCTTTCGGACCTCATCATCCTTCCAGCATGGTCACTGCCATGGGTTAGAGACAGAGTCCCCCTGCTGAATGCTTACAGTCTCAAAATGAGATTTACTTTATATACTTGCATTTTTGCAGGCGTGTTGTTATCCATTTGAAGCCCAAAACAAATGGATAAAAATTAAAAAAAAAATGTTATTTGAAGGCATAAAAGAAAAAAAAAAGGAAAAAAAAAAAGTGATGTTTGCCACTTTTTAAAGGAACTCACTATGGTGTCTGTATTCTCAACCTCTGAATCTGGACTCCATCTGTGAATAAGCCATTCAGACTCATCTTCCCTATTTAACAGGGTCTCTAGTGCTGTGAAAAAAAAAAGCTGAACATTGCATATAACTTATATTGTAAGGAATACTGTACATTTGAGGAAGACTTTATTGCATCTGGGTAAGCTGTAAAGACAGGCATGAAGGACTCAGAGGAAAATTTTTCTAAAGGCGCATGGGGAGGAGAATAAAAATGCCGACTGAGAAGAACCAGGTCTAATGAACGAATGGACAAACTGCCAGTCGTGTCCTCTCTCTCTCTCTCTCTCTCTGGCTGGCTCAAGTTGTTTGATGCATTAACTAACTAACTAACTAAAAGCTGTAGGCAGATCATTCATTCAAGGCACCAGGCCTTCTACATAGGAAGTAATAATGGTTTTGGGGCAATCAGTGTTAACATATGGATATTGCCAGCGAGGGTTTTCAGATAGCCATTCTTCAGGCCTATACGCATTGTGAACAAGTTCCTGTAATTGTTGTTTGTATGTATAATTCAAAGCACCAAATTAAGAAAGATGTAGATTTATTTCATCCTATAATACAGACTGAATGGTTGTATAAATTTATTTACTGCTAGTGTTAAGACCTGTTTTTATTTTATTTTTTTTGGTTTTGTTTTGTTTTCATATTTTTTCCCTCTTTTTTTTTTTGGAGAATAAACTAGATTAAATTCTGTTGACTTACAGGCGTTTTGTGCTTGGCGGTGTGTGGAAGGGGATTCTTTTCGTTTTTGTTTTGATGATATTTATTAAATAGCTTTCCTGGGTATGGGCGACGTGTATCTTTTTCAGCTCCTTTCGACGGCCAGTGCAATGTTTGCGGTGGTTTAAAAATAAAATAAAATAAATGAAGTGCATGTTAGAGTGACCCACTGTTCAGTGTCTGTTACAGATCCCCTCATTTGCAAAGCATATGACTCTGCTGCAGCTCCCAGCTAGGCGAATCATTCCTTTCACTTATGCTTTAGAAGCTTATGTGGCCGAGATGGCAGGTTCAAGCCCCTGTGCTAACCACGATAACAAATGTACGATGAGGAATTTAGTGGGGAGGTTTTCAAAGGTACCGCTAGCAGAGAGGTACCTAACTCTGCTTTAGGCCTTTAAAAAAAGGCCGCGGGACCTTTGGAAAAAATCCTGTATGGTAATAAGCTTTCCTCATGTTCTGTGCTAGTGATTGCTGCCCTAAAGCACCTCCTTATGCAATGAGACATTTTGTACAGTCTAAAGTCCAGATCCTAGAGTGAGCTCTGCGTGGACAGAGCCTGCATTCCTGCTGAGCCTCAGAGAAGTAGATGGAGCTTATTGCAGAAGCAGGAATCTTAACAGTATACAAAGGATGATGATGAAATCTATATTGCCAATCCCTAGCCATCAAAAATCATGAGCCAGGTCCCCAAAATTCAGGAGATGAACTTGAAAATATTGAGATTTAAAATAAATAAATACATTTGGGGGTCTTTTAACTTGCTTTCTGGTGTTTGAGTCTTTAGAGTTCATGTTTTTCCAGTGTTTCTCCACAAAGATGGGGGCTGGAAGCTTTAAAAATAAAGTTGAAATTTTACATAATCACATGACTCCAGGAGGTGGGGCTTTAAGAAAAGCACCGCACATCCTGAAACTTGTGATACAATGGCAAGGGTTGGCAACACTGTCAGGCTTGTAGACCTCATAGCTGTCATTAAACAAAAATAATATTCAACTCTCAACGAAGATGACTTGCAAATTGATTATTATACCCCGACGGTGGCAACAGCTGAATTCCTTTTACCTACAAAGTAGAAGCCCTATCTCGCAGCCACTTACATGACTAATGCTTACTCATTCAAGTCGTCCCATTGGGCCAAACTGTGCTGTCGGTGATACTGGGCTGAACTCAGAGTAAGATTTACACCAACGTACATGAGATGAGCATTAAACCCATTGGGCTTGCTTCAGCTTTGCTCTGAATTGTGTGTAACCATTTACTCCAATGCAAAGTGGCTATAAAATACCATTCTGATCTGGGAACATGTCATACACGTGTTGCACTGGGTACCTGACTATACCCAGGGCAACAGGGGCAGGTTCATTGACTTCAGTGGGCTTACTCACAAGAGTAGGAATTTCTCATGTGAGCAAAGGGTTGCAGGATTGGGCCCACGGTTCCTGTGAGTAACGTTCAAGATGACAATAGAGTGGGCCAAAGAAGACTTTGATTTGTTGTTTTGTCTTTGTTTAGCTTCTTCCTCCCACCTGCTTCCAAATAACTATAGCCGAAATAAGTCTACATCACAACTGAGGAATGACCGGGGTGTATATGGCACACACAGTAATGATTTTGTAACACTGGCTGGTTCCCTTTTATGCTGTTGATAAAGATGTGTAAACATAAAAATCAAAACAAAGCTATGTTAATCACCTGCTTTCTCAATGAATATTTAAACCATAAAGACTAAATGTTGAAATAAAATGGAGTGGAGGATTACTGTGGTGCAAACAGAGATCTCATTGGCTCCTGATTAATCATCTGCTAACGATAAAGCTAGTCTCAATTAGTCTGACTAATCAAAGGAAGTCATCATCTTTGGCAATATTAATATTGAGATTTTTTTTGCCTTTTTAAAAATTCATAACACTTCAACCTTTCCCTCCTTTGACTCATCAACGGATTGGAGGTAAAGACTAAGGTACAGATTCTGATCTGACCGACACCATTCTAAATGAGATCAGAACATGGATTTAAGACTCTTTCACTAACGCCTACTCAGTTGGTGTCTTTCCATTGTCTTTAATGGAAGCTGGATCAGGCCTAACCACCAAAAGTCTTTCACGAGGAACAGGGAGAAAAATTCTGCTTATGACTTGCATCCTGGACCACTTTACTGACATTATCTATCGATCTAATGGAACTGTAATAAAACGTTGGATGCAATTCTTTCTTGAACATATTGTCATTTGAGGTCTGATCTCACAAGCACTCTTTGCTTGGAACTCAAACTGAAGTCAAGGCTTGAAAAGTCGGATGCTTTAGTATTACACGTACCATGTTAAAAACATTGGGTATGGATATAGATAGTGGGTAAAATCCTGATCTCATTGAAGTCAATGGGAGTTTTGCCATTGACTCCACCGGGGCCAAAATCTCACCCATTATATTTATTCTGCATAGTGATGAAACGTTCTGTTCTCTAGAATACATATTCTAGAGTTTATCCATCTTAGGTTTTCTTTTCTATTACACAGGTAAGAAGGCAATACCAAAGCTAGTCTGATACATGAAAACAGGCCGAGAGCTGTCAACCGATCTATTGCTACAATATTTCTAAGTAAAACTGATCCCTTCTGAATTTTGACTCTGCCTTGCTTCATTTTTGAAATAACACAGCAGCTCTACCAGGTACATGAGAAATCATTTGTGTGTGTCGGAGAGTAAAGATCCTTTTTCTCCAGTTTACTATTCTATTTGTAAAAACATGTTGCATACGACTCATCATGGAAGGTATTATGGAGGCTTAAATCCCTCAGTCCTTACTCAGGCAAGACTCAGGAGCTTTGCATGAATAATGACTTCTGGGTTTGATGCTACATTAATTGTTTTGTTTTACTTAGGGCCTGGCCCAAAGCCCAGTGGTGGCTTTGAGTAATGGTAAAGGGTGATAGTATCATCTCCGACAGTACGTGCTTTATTGACCCGCTTCTACTCGTATTCAAATCAGAGGCAAAACTCTTGTTGCCTTTAGTAGTGTTGGATTAGTCCGTACGTGTGTGTGTGTATGTGTGATCAAGCTATGATAAAAGAACAATTTTAAAGCTGCAAAGCCAAGTTGGGAAATGCCAGAATTAAGGTTGCAACCTTAATTTGCTCCACTTTTGTGTATGCTTGTGATACAGTCTCTAATTACATGAGAAGACACTATTTTTTCTCACAAGACCCCATCTGCATTCAGTGCACAGGAGAGACCTGTTCTGGGGATAAATCAGAGAACAAACCTGTTGTCTGTGGACGCCTACCTTATTTGTTGCTGATGCTGGAAGGTGTGCGCTATTTGTAAATCTGGGGACAAACAGGTCTAGAGCTGCCCAAAACTAAAGGCCTGACCCCTCAGCTAAGGGGAGGAACTGCTAGACCCAGGCTATCACTGATTTCTGGGGACAATACATGAAAAAACAGGATCGGGAGTGAGGTCAAAGGTTAAAAATGAGGAAGTCAGAGGGGGACACTGAGCAGAGAATCCTGGACAGTGCCCATGTCTCCTCAAAGGCATCCAGAGAGTCTGTAGGACTCTGCCCGGAGACGTGAGTGGATAAGGGACCGGAAATAGGCCCCAACACCCCCATCCAGCTTCCTCCTCCTAAAGTGATGGATGGCCATCTTGACCTGAGCCAGGAGGAGGTTGTCGAGGAGGCTCCCAGGACTTTGTAGGGCCATGGATGGGGTCTGAACGGATCAGCAGGAAGAAAAGTGCAGCCAGGACCTCAGTAAAACATTCTGGTTGCACTGAATGAGACGGGGGATTGCAGGGAGAGAAGGAATGGTCTCATGGTTAGGACAGTTGAATGCACCCCTAGAGATTGTATCCCTGCCTCTTGCCACAGAGCTCCTATGTGATACCAGGCAAGTCACTTCAAGGAGACTTTTCACAGGTGGTCACTAATTGTATGTTCCTCAGTTTCTGGATGCTCAACCTGAGACCCTGGGGTCTGATCTGCAGAAGTGCTGAGTGCTCACAACTGCAGCTGAAGTCAATGGGAGCCGTGCTTTGAATATATAAAGTGCTATGTAATGCTGAATACTCTGTAAAATCAGGTCCTAGGCATCTCAGCCGAGGCACCCAAAATTGGTGCATACTTTTGACCTTAAACTCTCTGTGCCCCAGCTCCCCATCTGTAAAATGGGAATAATACCACCCCCTCATCTCGCAGGGAGTTAATGTTTGTGAAGCACTCAGATACTACAGTGATGAGTGCCATGGAAACACCCAGGAAGAACTGAATAATTCTATCTTCAGAGTGGGGTTTAAAAAGCATGCAGTAAATAAAGGATGGGGCCCTACACTGACCAATGAGGATTAGCAGGAGTGTTGTAAACAAGACACAAGAAGTAATTCTTCCGCTCTTCTCCGTGCTGATTAGGCCTCAACTGGAGTATTGTGTCCAGGTCTGGATGCCAAATTTCAGGAAGAATTTGGACAAATTGGAGAAAGTCCAGAGAAGAGCAACAAAAATGATTAAAGGTCTAGAAAACATGACCTATGAGGGAAGGTTGAAATAATTGGGTTTGTTTAGTCTGGAAAAGAGCAGACTGAGAGGGGACATGATAACAGTTTTCAAGTATGTAAAAGATTGTTACAAGGAGGAGAAGGAAAAATTGTTTTTCTTAACCTCTGAGGACAGGACAAGAAGCAATGGGCTTATATTGCAGCGAGGGTGGTTTAGGTTGGACATTAGGAAAAACTTCCTAACTGTCAGGGTGGTTAAGCACTGGAGTAAATTGCCTAGGGAGGTTGTGAATCTCCATCAGTGGAAATTTTTAAGAGCAGGTTAGACAAACACCTGTCAGGGATGGTCTAGATAATTAGTCCTGCCATGAGAGCAGGGAACTGGACTAGATGACCTCTTGAGGTCCCTTCCAGTTCTATGATTCTATGATACAACAACATATTGAATAACTTCTCATTATACTGAGCACCTTCCATCCTGTGCACTGAATGAGGCGGGGAAAAAATGGTGTATGATCATGTAATTGAATACTGTATATTAATGCACAAAGGGGCTGAATTATGGTTCCACAGGCAACTTTAATTCTCGTATTTCCTATCTGTTGAGGGCTTGACTTTTAACCTTAATAATGTTATTTTTAAGCATTTTTTTTGTCTTTAATATATATGGAGAGTGCATCCACCATCAGAGAAGGAAGTATTATGTGTGTAAATACACACACGCACACAGAAAGAGTAATGGAGGTTCTATACGTGCTCTCTGTGTGTATTAAAACTAGCTGGACACACAAACACACACACAACATATCTATACACGAATAGCCCACATAATTCCATTGCAACTCCATTGAAGTGAATAGGGCTTCCCGGACACATTTTGGTCCACTCTATATTATATGCCTATGCTGTGCGTTTTAAGTTTAAATTTTGGGGGCTTTGTGCATAGCCTTCAGGATAGCAACTAGACACCGTCGAACTGCTTTCTATAAAATAAGAATCTCTCACAGGCTCTGGCCTAATGCTTGAGTCAAATATTTTCTGAGGTGAAAAAACATCTGGTCAACTGTTATTTATCCCATTATTTCACATTTTCACTCTGCCTGTTGTTCTTCTGGGTTGCAGCTGATTCCAGAGGTGCTAAAATACTGCATGAATGCCTGTTTTCCAGGCCAACTGGAAGAAGGAAGCAAGAGAAATCTTGTTCTCAGGAGACTTATAGGCCAATTTTGATGTTAGTTCGGATAAGTAGCTGAACTTTTAGCTTATTTAAGACAAATCCCAGAACCTTTTCAGTTCACCCATCCCTAATGTTTACCATTAATCTTATAATTGAACTACTTGCTTAACGGTTCCTACATTAGAAGTGTTGCCATCTTCTCACACTAGTTGGACCCATAACTTGTTCTTTCGCTAAGCGCCAAATTGTGAGCAGGTAGAACTCACAATAGCTCCATTGACTTCCTAGATCACCGAAGCCAATGGACTGATGCCAATTTACACCAGTTGAGGCTCAGACCCTTCATTTCAAATTCTGCTTTCAGTTACATCTTGCTACAACTTCAGTCAATCAAGTGAGGGCTAAGTTTAAGAGCTAAGCATTGCTTACAAATAGTTAAGATGCCATGAGAAACAAATATTAACGGCTCTAAATGCTGTGGTATGTCAGATATTTTTAGTTCCTCCTTGAAAATGTTTTTTCCTTAGTATAAGGACTGACCACTACCATCTGGCCCCAAACCAGCAACACCCCATTTTAAGGAGCAAAGGTGTCAGTATCTTTCAAAAGTGCAAACACATTGCTAAATAAGTTAATCCCTTCCTGCACGCAGAAACTATCAAGAATGAATTTACATCCGGAGAAGTCACTCTCGGGTAGATTTATAGATTTCTTGATAAATTATAAAATATATTTAGCTACTCTGAGGAAACAATAGTGATTAGGCATGGGTTTGAACCACTGAATTTTGGGTAAACTGGGACATGAATCCAGATCTGAACTTCACAGTTTGGGCCCATCTATAATATGACCAAAGAGAAATTGCACATTCAATCACTGCTGGACTTTGGTGGTTGGGATCCTTATCTGAACTCTACAGCTTGGAGTTATTGCTAATAAAAACAATACTTAGTAATTTTGTCTGAAGAGCTCAAAGCAGTTCGCAACATGAACTAAGCTTCACAACACCATATATATCATGTGATGGATCTTTTCACCCACCATTAGGATGGAATGCAGCATCTGTAGAGTAATAGCTTTGTATAACAGTTTGGGACAAGAAGTGAAGGGGTTGATTCAGGTAGACAGGATCATAACTGGGAATTTGTTCATGACTCTATGTTTGTGGTTTTCAACCTTTTCTTCATTTGTGGATCCTTAAAAAGATTCAAATGGAGGTTCGGATCCCTTTGGAAATCTTAAACATGGTCCACAGATCCCCAAGTTGAAACCCACTGTTCTGTAATTACAACCTTTCACAGACCCTTTGGACATAGTCTGAGGATCCCCAGAGGTCCACGGACCACAGGTTGAAAACCACTGCTCTAGGTGGAAACAAAAATGAGGAGAGAAGGTTTTACAAATTATGGATTTTTGAAATGTGCCATGGGATCTTTCATGAACAGAGGTAGCTAGGATGTCTTTCTGTATGGAAAATCCTGTAGAACTTAATAGAAAATGGTATCCTCTCTGTAAGATTCTTATACCATCTATATAGATTCTTTCATTGGGATATAATGGGGATATAATTCTCTATAGTATCAAGCGGAGTGCCCCAAGGGTTGGTCCTGTGGCCGGTTTTGTTCAATATCTTCATTAATGATCTGGAGGATGGCGTGGACAGCACCCTCAGCAAGTTTGCAGACGACACTAAACTGGTAAGATACATTAAACTGGGAAGATAAGAGTGGTAGATAGGCTGGAGGGTAGGGATAGGATACAGAGGTACCTAGACAAATTAGAGTATTGGGCCTAAAGAAATCAGATGAGGTTCGACAAGGACAAGTGCAGAATCCTGCACTTAGGACAGAAGAATCCCATGCACTGCTACAGACTAGGGACAGAGTGGCTAGGCAGCAGTTCTGCAGAAAAGGACCTAGGGGTTACACTGGACGAGAAGCTGGACATGAGTCGACAGTGTGCCCTTGTTGCCAAGGCTAACGGCATTTTGGGCTGTATAAGTAGGGGCATTGCCAGCAGATCGATGGATGTGATAATTCCCCTCTATTCGACATTGGTGAGGCCTCATCTGGAGTACTGTTTCCAGTTTTGGGCCCCACACTACAAGAAAAATGTGGAAAAATTGGAAAGAGTCCAGTGGAGGGCAACAAAAATGATTAACATATGACTTATGAGGAGAGGCTGATGGGTCTCTGAATCCCCCTGTCATGCTTTAGATCCAAACTTTGCATCTCAAGCCTATGTCTCATTGTTCTTGAAATACATTGCTTTGTCTTGTTATATGTTTCCTTTCCAGAGCTAATACGCTGATTCCTTTGCCTCTCTTCTGATTTCTGGTTGTTAGTCACATATATGTTCTGCCCCTCACCCCCCCACCCCACACCCTATAGAGAGTTCTTCTGCAGGAGGAATGGTACATTAGGAACCTGAACCAATGTCCCATTAAAGTAAATGGAAAGAGTCCATTGGATCACAACCTGGCTGCATTGAATTTAGAATTGAATTTACTGCTGAGTTTGACCAACTCTGTGTCTGAACATGGATTCAGAATATGGGCACATTTGCTTATCTAAGTATTATATCGGAAACTACCATTAGAAGCTGCCAATAAAAGTTACACCAATGGATCAAAAACAATACACATTCCTAGGGCAATGGTACTGGTCATGGAATCCTAGGGCTGGATTTTGCCATCAGAAACATGAACCCAACTCCCACTGAGATCGTACTGGTCCTCAGGGTGGAATTAGACCCACAGCAATGGCACAGACCCATGAGCTAATTTATTCCCCTTCCCCCATGACAGCCTAATGCAGAATTTTTTCCTACAGTGCGATGACAGTGTTTTGTCCAGCCCTGTTTTAAATAGCCCCAAAATGGGGCTTCCACCACCTATCTCTGGAGCCTATTCCCCAGTTGAATGTGTCTCACTGTTAAGTCTTTTGCTGTGATATCCAGCCTACATTCTCCCTTGCTCAAATGCTGACTTGCTGACACTGCTCTTTGTATTCAGCACAACAGTGGCAGCTTCTATCAGTGCGTTCAGCAGCAGGAATGGGCTGTTTTCAGACAAGCTGCATCGATTCAACCTGAGTCTGCTTATGCCGATTCTCCTGAAGCAGCTGCTTCTAAACAATTCACTGCCTCCTCAGCCTCTGTTGATAGGGCCAGATCCAAAGCCCATTGAAGCTGGTGCAAAGACTCCCATTCAATTCAAAGGGCTTTAGATCTGACCTTAAGCGAGGGACAGACTTTGAATTTCATGTGCTGACAGCCCTTCTCGGTCCTCAGAGGAATGGATGACTTGTCATAGATGATCAATAAATGTCACCACTTGCTCTACAGCACTAGACTTTTCTAAAAAGAATCTCATAGAAGGAGACTGAAACATGGAACATGATCTTGTCCTGACTTCTTCAGTGCTCAGGGATTTGGTGCTGGTAGTGAATTGTTTCCCTGAAGTGCTGATACGATGCATGTTCTGCAACAAATAAAGAGGTGAAAAGAGAGGGTGCCTGCCTGATCCTCCTCTCATACCGTTGCTGTGCCAATGTAATCACTCTGACTTCAGTGGAGTTACTCCTGAGTTGGACTGGTATGAGATTAGAATCTGGACTAAATCTTTTATGTTATGGATAGTCAAAATAGGCTTAATTCTGCCCACTGTTACTGTTTTCAACAGAGTGACACGTGCCAGACTGAGGTTGGAAATGAGTCCAAAGAGCCAAGTTCTGTCCTGATTTACACCCACCAAAGTCTGCTTCTGCCTCATCCCAGGGTGAGACACTTACGTTTCTGAAAAACCATGTTCTTGAAGGGTCATATGGTTCCTGGTTCCAGGATTGGACTCCTGAATCATCTCAAGACCATATGTAAATCCATGGTAGAGATGATGATGATGACGCCCATAATGCCAAGGGCACTTTGCTACATTACCCATCTCCATTAGTTTTCTAAATGTGTGCACCTTGCTGGCTGGCTCATTTGCTACCACCTCCTCCCCCATCATGGACAGGCCTCTATCCCTATGCAAAACTAAACACCCAGCTGATTGGATGCCCATTGCATATAGATCCCATCCGAACATTGCATTCCACCAGACGGTCTGAGTGATGCGAGAATCACCTGTATGTGGAATATGTGTGGTCCCAATGTAAGCTTTTACTCCTTCATTCTAAGTTGTACAGGTTGAGTCTATATTATCTAACCCTAAAGCTGATGTTAATGAATATGATGTTGAAGGCAGAGGTTAGGGACTCATTTCAGCAGAGGTGAGTCTTTTCTTTATGCCCCCTTTTACCAAAGGGTCGAGTGACAGTCCTGTTACTTTCCCCAAAGTTTAGGAGCAGCTGGGAGATGAGAGGTGGAAAACTTTTTAAGAAGGCCTTAACCTGGTATCCACGTGTGACTCTCAGTGTGTCTGGCATGGATAAATTCTACCACCTGGGCTGGAAACTGCTCACACACCAGGCTGCGGCAGTGCAATGTTGCACATAGGCAGGCCACAGTTTGAAAACTGGGCCTGATAAGACGGCCACTTCTCAAGTGCCAGGTCTCCTTCCTATCCTCAGTCCATGTCCAGGTCATAGGCCTGACTGAGCTCCAATTGAAGCCAATGGAAAGACTCCCATTGGTCACAGGGCAAGTTGGTTCAGGCCCCTAGTCTATAGATGATTTTGTCGGCCATCTACCCCATTGCCAGGTTTAGCTTACGCAGTAGATCTGTAGGTAAGTCTGAACATCTCAGGGAGCTCCTCTTTCTCTGGGATGAAGTACAGCTGGCAGAGGGGGAGGGAGGAGTCGCTCGACTGTTGCTCTCTTAAAGTGCTATTCCTTACAATTCAATTGCAGCAGACTCCCAGAGTCCTGACTCTTCAGGTCTCAACTTCTCCATCTTTACTGACACCTACTAGTATTTCAAGCCATTGTGCCATGCTTCTTGGTTAGCCCTTTCCCTTTATGATCCACAAATTTACATGATTAAACTTGCGTTGGATGTGGTTTCAAAAACCATTCTGGAATCAGCAGCAATTGTTGGCTCAAATTATTTTAATATTGATCTAGTCTAATATCGATGTGGTTAATTAAAGGGCCCTCAGATGCTATGATGATGATAAAGCCTTAGAAATGTCAATAAACAACTACATTATTTGCCTCTTAATCTGACATTGTACCACACGAAGGAGCAAGTGACTGGAAGTCAGGACCCCTGGGTTCTGGTCTCTCTGCCACTGATTCACTGTGCAATTGCAGTCGTTTAGGCTCAGATTTTCAGAAATGGCCTCTGCTTCTGGGCATCTTCCTTTTTTGGTTGCCCAGTTTGGTCCTAGACACCTGATTTGGGTATGGCTGAAAATAGAATTAGGGCCTTCATTTCAGGCACCCAGGTTTTTAAAAAAATTTGGGCTTAATCTTTTTGCCCCTTAATTTCCCCATTTGAAAAACGAGGCTAATAAGATGATGCATCTTTGCAAAGGCCTACAGAGGAAAAACATTCTAGATGTGTCAAATATTAAATATTATGATTATTAACAATAGCATGTCAGGGTGGCAAGTTATAATGCGTTGGAAGCTTCAAAACTACAAGCACAGGAATATAATAATTGCCACAATAGTACAGACCAATGGTCCACCTACTCTGGTGTCTGACCTGTGCCAGTGGAAAATAGCTATTTCAGAGTCTGCTTAAATACCTCTTAATGCACCTAGCCACTATTGCAATACTGCACTGTGGTGGGGGAAAAATACGCCTCTTGAATCCAGCTGGGAACTCAGTTTATGGGAAGGTGGTTTCTGAAGACAAAGGATTGACAGCCCTTCTAAATCATGTAAACATGGTGCTTGCCTATAAATACAGCTCCAGCAAACACAATGAGTCACTTCATTTGCTGATATTGTGAAGATGGAAATGAAGAATGTGAAAGATAATATGGGGCATGATAGATGGTGTTGCGATTAAAAGCGCAGGGTTGGGCGTCAACCAATGTGAGTTTTATTCTGGGCATGAAAATGGGTTTCTTCTGTGCTGAAAGCAAGAGGGGAAGATTTTCAGAATCGCTCAGCTTTGGCCTAACTCTGCTTGCCTGGAAATCAGTAGTAAAGCTCTCCTTCGGTAGGCCAACACTGAGCGCCTTCGAAAATCCCATCCTTAAACGCTCTGGGCCTCAGTTTACTTCGGTAGTTAAAGAGGGATGATGATAGCGGTGTCAAGAGGTTAAATTAATATATAGCTGTAAAGGGAGAGGCCCTGGGAACATGCCCAGTAGCAAGAAAGCTCTATTTTTTCTTGTGAATTTAACAGTGACACTTTGACCGCCACCCAGGAAGGAGACTTCACATTCATGATCAATCAGTGATGAACAGTAATAATAACACAGTGTAAAACAGCATGCACACCCCAAGTAAAGAACTGGTCTTGGCTGGTTACATAAATCTAAAGGGCTCCAGCTACACAGTTATCAATTAAGCTGTCAAGTAATAATTACACCACTTCCCACTAGATTTCTGGCATATAGAACTACTAGGCTATCTTGCCAAAATAGCCTTAGCAGGGAGTTAAACTGGTGGTCAACTTGCTAGGGCTAATAGAAGATTTACCCAATGGGTATTCTATTCTATTCTATTCTATTCTATTCTATTCTATTCTATTCTAGTTATTACATCTCACCCAGCCGTATGGAAGCTGAGTTGTATTCTCTGGAGCCATGGGGAGTACTTATGATCAGGATATATTTAGTTTGAAAAGATTTATGATCATCAGTAACCTTTGCAGCTATGCAAAATGAAGACCATGCTACCAGATACTCAAACCTCATGCTTCAGGGTTTTGGCTACCTGTTGGTGCTAGGAAGCAATACTAATAGTAAATCAATATTAGATGTCTTTCTAAGAGAGATGCTCTAATTAAACTACAAGCTATTGGGTTCAATGGAGGAATCACTGGCTAAAAAATTATGCTCTGATGCAGGAGGTCAGACCAGATGATCACAATGGCTCTTTTTGGCATTAAGATCTATGAATGTTGCACATTTGCAAATTATGTGTTTTTGTTTGTTGGTTCTGAGGTTTGTTTGGGGTGGCTGTAATAATGATATGTTAGCTTATTTGGAAGCATCAGGTACTGGTGAGACTTGGAAACAGGATGCTCAACTAGATGGATCTAAGGTTTGATCTATCATGACAAGTATGTCTTTGGTTCCTATGTGATCTAGGTATGGAGCTGTGTTTTAGTGTAAAACCCTTATTCCAGTACTACATTTGCAGCTAATCCACTTAAAAGACTAGTATCAGCAAGCTGTTATGAGGCTTACCTCATTAATGTTTGTAAAGCCATCTGAGATCCTTGGCTTAAAGGTACTGGATGAATTGAATTAATTAATTAATAAATAAATAACAACACTACTACTACTAATTCTAATAGTGCTACTGATTCACAGATTCCAAGGGCAGAAGTAGGGCCCTACCAAATTCACATTCCATTTTGGTCAATTTTACGGCTATAGGATTTTAAAAATGGTAAATTTCCTGATTTCAGCTATGTAAATCTGAAATTTCATGGTGCTGTAATTCTAGAGGCCCTGACCCAAAAAAAGAGTTGAGTGGGGCAGGGGTCGCAAGGTTACTGTAGAGGGAATTGCAGTACTGCTACTGTTACTTCTGCGCAGCTGCTGATCAGAGAGCAGCAGGTGCTGGCTAGGAGCCCAGCTCTGAAGGCAGAGCTGCCACCAGCAGCAGCACAGAAGTAGGGATGGCATGGTACGGTATTGCCACCTTTCATTCTGTGCTGCTGTCTGCAGAGCTGGGCCATCAGTCAGCAGCCTCCACTCTCCAGCTGCCCAGCTCTGAAGGCAGCAGTAGGGTGGCAATACTGTGACCCCCTAAAATAACTTTGCGACCTCCCTGCAGCTTCCTTTTGGGTTAGGACCCCCAATTTGAGAAACACTGATCTCCCCCTGTGAAATCTGTATAGTATGGGGTAAAAGCACACAAAAGACCAGATTTCACGGGGGGAGACCAGATTTCACGGTCCGTGATTTTGGTAGGGCCCTAGCCAGAAGGGACCATTGTGATCATCTGTCCTCCTGTATAACACCAATCATAGCACTTCCCCAAAATAATTCTTAGGGCAGATCTTTTAGAAAATACATTGGCTGTGATGGAGAATCCATCACGACACTTGGCAAGTTATTCCAATGATAATAGAGGCTGTGTGGTCTCGCGGGTAGGGCAGGTATTGGAAGGTCAGGAGACCTGATTTCTAATCCTGTCTGGACCAGTGAGGTCCAGCTATTCACTTCACTTTGGCTGCCTTGTCTACTGAGACTGTGAATTCTCCATGATTGAGGGTGTCTCTTAGTATGTGTTTGTGCTGCGACTAGCACAATGTGAACCTGATCTTTTTGGGGATCCTCTAATTATTAATAATAATCTTCACCATTCATTAACTCCTTTAAAATTGAACAATGATTTCCACACAAAGACCATGGAAAAGACTCACTCCTCCCTTCCCCCCACAAAAATCATTTCACCCCTGGAGCAGGCCTCCCAAAACCTGCTGAAGGTTGAAAGTGCCCACTCCTTCCACATCTGAGACTGGTTCTTCCGAAGCACTCCGTGTGACCTTTCTTTCAAACGTGGACGGGCAGATATTGGATGACTCTGCGAGAGCTGTTGAAAGACAGGGGTGATAAATAGTGTTGGAACTGCATTTCTCCTCGCCTTCAGGCAGAATTTGAGACTCTCAGGTACATCACCCTGGAGAGTGATTCGCCGGGCCTACCACGGGCACACGTACACAGGCTTCCTCCTAGGCAGAAAGCTGACATTTCCAGCTCACTGACCTCGGGACTGTAAGTGTTTAAAAAGTTCCAGCACACACAGAGAAAAAAACCACAATTCGACTTTACTTCCCTGTATCTAACACCCGAGACAGATAGTGCAACATGCCTGTAAAATAAGTGCGGGTTTAAAAATAGAGGGCAGGCGGAAAAATCAGTGACTCCACTCAGTCAAATTCTGGCTGTGTGGAACCAGCCATAATACCCAATCCCCCCACTATTTGTGGGCACTAGTACACTCCAGCAGGAGTATCGGCATACAAATATTTCTGTCTGAGATCAACCCTACATTCCTTGGGCGTTCTCTTCCTGCTCAGGGTATGAGGAAGGCCTGGGTGATGTAACTGTACCAGTAATCCCTCCTAGTGGAGTTTATAGCGGCAAAAGAGTGCTTTTGTGGGTACAGTTTATGCTGGTTCCAGTGAACAAAGCAAACTCTCCCGGCAAAAGGAATGTTTTGTTGATGTAACTGCATGTAGATTAGAGCTCTTGTTGGCATAGCTACATTGGTTAGCAGTTTGATTTTTTTTTCATACTCCTCACTGACATAACTATGCAGGCCAAATTTTTTGTGTAGACCAGGCCTTATATACATGGGAAGCTGAGCATAGGCAGGAGCTTAGCTATGATGCTAAGATAAATAATCAGATCGGACATAAATATAAAATACATAGATCAATTGATAGATATATAGATGCACTGATAAGTTGGTCAGGGTGGCTGCCTATGTATACATGCAGAAATATTGGCCATGCTCCATTATGCCCCTCCCATATGAAATATACAGTAACATTTTACTAAAATAGCCCAAAAGTCTATGACAATAATACATACCCTTTTTCATCTATAGAGTTCAATACACTTTATGAAGGAGGTCAGTATCAATATGTCCATTTTACAGATGGGGCAGACTGAGGTACAGGGAAGTAATGTGATTTGCCCAAGGTCATCCAGCAAACCAATGGCAGAGCTGGGAATAAAACCCAGGTCTTGCATGCCCCTGTCCAGTGCTCTATTCACTGTTGTAACATGCTGTGCTTTGGACCACGCTTGTGAATTTCTGTACTGCTTTGTTTGGCACGTGGTGTGCAAGGGACGTGATGGTGGCCCTGTGAGGAGGTCTCTCTGTGATTGAGAGAAGGTGGTGTCCAGGCATGCAGCATCGTCTGTGGCTGGCCTGGCTTTTATTGGTATGTGGACATTGGCAGCAACGGGTAGAATTTGGACCCCAAAGCTCCAAAAGGAAGCTTAAAATAAAATGTTACACATAGACACCAAGTTCAGTGATAGCCCACCTGGCATAACATCCAAATAACCCCTGTGAGGTGTGGGGGCTGGGAGTCTTAGATAACTGGCCAAAGGCTATAAAGTCTCTTACCTAGTGGTTCCCAAACTTCTTCATGCCATGACCCCCGCTTTGGGCTCACCTCTGTTAACATGACACTCCTGGTACCTCGGATGCAGGTTGGCACTGCGCAAATGAACACTCCACCTTAACAGTCTGCTTTGAAAACTGTGGGTGGGTAGCTAGGCCCAGATTAACCAATATGCACTCAGTGCACTTGCCGAGGCCCCCCCCTCCCCATCTCACAGGGGGTCCCCCAATCATCAGACCAAAAGAAAGGGATGGGCCACTGGTGTCCCAGAGTCTACATCCGGCCTGCCAGATCATTTTATCTGGAGTTTGTGACCTGCTGCTGGCCACTGAAGGCGTGCAGCCGAGGCTGAGAGTGTGCTGTTCCTCCACTAGCAGACGGCGCTGCCTAGCTCTCTGAGACCTGCTTGGGAACCAGTCCTGAGGGCCCTGATTTAAATCCAGCCCATGGTGACAAACAGCCAGTACTGCTTCTCATCTAGTTGTTGTTTGGAGGCCTATGTGAAATGGGCATTGATGGTCTCTCTCTCTCTGGAGGACTCATCATAAAAAAATCTCTCTGCCGCAGATATGTTGCAAAGCTATAGCAGCTTTCATCTGGAAGTCGCAAAGCACATTCATGAACGAAGGTGTTAATATTAGTTAAGCATGACAACATCACTTGGAGGTAGGTAGGTGTTATCCTCAAATGGGCAAATTTAGGCAGAAGGAGATTATGGCCCAGGTTCTCAAAGGTATTTAGGTGCCTGACACCTACTGAAGTCAAAGGAAGCTAGGAGCCTAAATACCTTTGAGGGTTTGGGCCTAAGGCCTGGTCTACACTTGAGGTGGGAGGGATCGATCTAAGATACGCAACTTCAGCTACAAGAATAACGTAGCTGAAGTCGACGTATCTTAGATTGAATTAAAATTACTTACTTTGCGTCCTTGTGGCGCGCCGTGGCTCCCCCATTGACTTTGCTCCCGCCTCTTGCTGAGCTGGAGTTCAGCAGTGAACAGGCGAGCGATTGGGGATCAATTTATCACGTCTACACTACACGTGATAAATCGATCCCTGATAGCTGGATCGCTACCTGCTGGTCCGGCGGGTAGCGTAGATGTACCCTGAGTGTTTTGCACAGGGTTGTACAGTAGCAGAGGTGGGGATAAAACCCAGAACTCCTAGTCAGCACTGCTTCCTGGACACTAATTTCTGACAAGCTCAGAAAAAGGTCAAAGATCGAATGGGCATGGACTTGATGCTATCTCACCCCTACAGGACTGAAATGCCTTGATGAAACAGTATGGGGAAATTTGCACTGATGCTGTCTTCGCTGTGTAGAATCATAGAATCGTAGGACTGGAAGGAACCTCCCGAGGTCATCTAGTCCAGTCCCCTGCACTCAAGGCAGAACTAAGTATTATCTAGACTGCCCCTGGTGATTGTCTAACCTGCTCTTAAACTCCCGCAAATGATGGAGATTCTACAACCTCCTTAGGCAATTTGTTCCAGTGCTTAGGAAGTTTTTCCTAATGTCCAACTTAAACCTCCCTTGCTGCAATTTCAAGCCTATTGCTTCTTGTCCTATCCTCAGAGGTTAAGAAAAACAGTTTTTCTTCTTCTTTGTAACAACCTTTTATGTACTTGAAAACTGTTATTATGTCCCCTCAGTCTTCTCCAGACTAAACAAACCCAGTTTTTTCAATCTTTCATAGAATATCAGGGTTGGAAGGGACCTCAGGAGGTCATCTAGCCCAATGCCCTGCTCAATGTAGGACCAATCCCCAGACAGATTTTTGCCCCAGATCCCTAAATGGCCCCCTCCAGAATTGAGCTCCCAACCCTGGATTTAGGAGGTCGATGCTCAAACCACTGAGATAGCTCTCCTCCCCTTTTCCTGTGTATCATGTTTTCTAGACCTTTAATAATTTTTGTTGCTCTCCTCCAGATGTTCTCCAATTTTTCCACATTTTTTCCTGAAATGTGGCACCCAGAACTGAACACAATACTCCATTTAAGGCCTAATCAGCACGGAGTAGAGCGGAAGAATTACTTCTCGTGTCTTGCTTACAACATTCCTGCTAATACATACCTGAATAATGTTTGCTTGGTTTTTTTGGCAACAGAGTTACACTGTTGACTCGCATTTAGCTTGTGATCCACTATGACCCCCCAGATCCCTTTCCGCAGTACTCCTTTTAGGCAGTCATTTCCCATTTTGTATGTGTGCAACTCACTGTGAAGTACTTTGCATTTGTCTTTATTGAATTTCATCCTAGCTGGCTCCAGTCTCCAAGATTGTCAGGCTGGGCTATTTCATAAGGGGTCTGCATCCGCAAACACAAAAGATCACTGCCAAGAAGGAAGAATGATCCTGGATATGCAACAAGCACCAAACCAAAGTTTTGCTTCCCCCCTCCCTTCCTTGAACCAAAACTACTTTGAGGTTTTGTAAAGTATATTAACATTTTCATTTTCACTCCTCCCACACAAGCATTTCCTGCTTCCAGCTAGGACAGCAAGCAGGAAGTGCAGAAATACCACAAGGACAGCCTGGCCTAGTAAGGTTTCCCACACACTTTTGCAGACTCCAGAATATTTGGTGCTGGAGATAAGGTCTTGAGAAGTGTCTGAACTAGAGAGGGGGCTTGACCCATAGCCCTTGATCCGAACACCCCTGAACTTTCAGGGCATTAGAAATCTGAACCCAGGTCTGGATCCAAATTTTGCAAATGACTCTTATCTCCATAAGAAGCCAAAATAAAACCTTTGCTCCTAACCCACCCAAAATGAAATCTGGAGCCACATCTGCTGCTGAATTTTGAAGCTGGAGCCCTCTCTAACTTGAATGTTCAGGTACGTCTTTGAACCTAAGTGAGCTGGCAAACATTCTGCTCTCATTGAAATTAGTGAGAGTTTTACCACTGACTTTAATTAAAGCAGGATCATACCCACAGACTGGGACTGGAGCAGGAGGAGAAAGAGAATAAAGCAGTATGTTTAACAAGAGCGGGACAGCCACCGATTTGCGCTGCTTCTCCTCCGAAGCTCTATGCTTCCTATAAAGCTGTCTTTGTTCAAAATGATGTTGGCATATGGTGTTGGCTTTACAAAAAGGCACTTTGACTCGGATTTAGTGCCACACAGAAGCAGGGTATAGTTGCTTTAAATAAAAATCAAGGGTAGACAAACCTCCCAAGAGTTTCAAGGTTTAAACAAATTACATGAAGTATTTCCCAGGTTAAGTTGGCATGGGTGGTCTTGGATCCTGAAGAGTGACCATGAGTTAGCTGTGTTCACACCATCTTGGGTATTGTAAGAAGCTTTTTTATGAAGCTGTTTGCCAAAACTGAAGTTCTAAATTGAAATGTGTCGACAGAAGGCATCTTACTGCTTATTTATTTTTTGAATACATCTTGAGTCATGGTATGATATGACTGTGGTAAGTCATAATTCACTCACCTTCCTTCCTCTGTGGATACTTGCATTGATTCCCAGCCAGACCTTCCAGATGTAGTTCTAGGGACTGATCCTGAGGGCTCTCAGCTCCTATTGGCTTGAACTGAGTTAAGGGTTCTCAACCTCTGGCAGGATTGGGCCCTTACCCACATAAATTCCTGTTGCCATTAGGGAGTCCACAGTGCAGTCAAGCTACTTCACTGTATTTAAAGACAGGCAGTTTTAAATTTAAAATGGAGCTTGATAAGTTTAAAACTAGGATTATGTGATGGGGTTGCCTGCGCTAGCTATCCTGGATGATCCAGGAGGTCCCTTACAGTCTGATGTCCTATGTTGCACCTTGGACACATGATGTGTCCAACCTCGCATGCACTTGGCCAAATGTACCTTGATGTAAATCCTTCATTCCGGGGTGTGTCTATCTATTTACCTGTCAACTTAGTGGCTATCACTACAGTAGTGTCTGATACTGTGTTCTGCTCTCCTGGTGTGGGTAAATTTAAAATCTTTAAATAAGTTGTAAATAAGTAATGGTCTCAAGTTGCAGTGGGGGAGGTTTAGGTTGGATATTAGGAAAAACTTTTTCACTAGGAGGGTGGGGAAGCACTGGAATGGGTTACCTAGGGAGGTGGTGGAATCTCCTTCCTTAGAGGTTTTTAAGGTCAGGCTTGACGAAGCCCTGGCTGGGATGATTTAATTGGGGATTGGACCTGCTTTGAACTGGGGGTTGGACTAGATGACCTCCTGAGGTCCCTTCCAACCCTGATATTCTGTGATTCTATGATTCTAAGTGAACCGCTAATTTAGCAATGTGGAAATGAACTGAATACAAAGGAGTCACCTGTAAGTTGATCTCCCTGTAACATCCGGCGGACATCCCCTCTATATCCTTTACCAGGACTTTGGAACAAATATAAGAAGCTGCCTCGGACAATCTGCTCCAGGTTTTACATTGAACTCAGTGCATACTGAGACTTTAGTCAGGGCTGTCTGAATACCGATGCTGGGAAGAGGCATCAAGAAGGCACCTAATTCTGTATATTACTACCTGGTCTCAGTGCCTTGATTTCAGGAGTTCGCAGGAACTGTCCACAACAGTTCTCCTCCCACTCTGCTCTCACTTCCTTGCTGCCTTGAATCATCACAGTTTCTTCTCCTCCTCATGACACTTTTCTCCTGCCCTGTTGCTCAGCCCTGTACCACCAGCTCTTCTGTTGGTGCTGTAAATGTGTTACTGTAATTGGTATACTAGACCTACCCACAAAAAAGCTGGCTTTGTGGCGTACGCATCTGTAACTGAAAGGAAATACTGTCATTCTCTTTTCTGCATACTGCACCTTTAAACTTCAGAGAAATCTTGTCTCTCTTTAGAGGAAACTGTGAAGCAGCTGCCATTTTGTGTTTCAGAGCAGATGCAGATTGTTAATGGATGAGTCATTGTGTGCTCTCTCTTCTCTGTCACACAGACTTTATATATGTTCTTTCTTTCTTTGTTGTTTTCTTTATCCTGAAACAAAAGTAATCTGAAAAAGCTATGCTTTGATCTCCATATATAGTATTTGGCATACATGTCTTTGGCTTACTGGCCAGTACATACATACAGTAACTTCAAAAGCTTGCAGCAAATAAAGAAAACCCAGTCCAATAGGAAAAGTATTGCACATGAGCTGGTGAAGACAGAAGAAAAGTTTCAATGTACACAAGGAAATTGATCTCTTATTTACATAAGATGACACTGTGCTAATTTGCTAAATGAATAGAAATATGACAAACAAAAACACCCCCTTAGGTGTGCCACTGAATGCAGCTTTCTGATACTGGAGAAACCAATATTCAGCATGGGTCTGATCCAGAAGTCCTCTCCATTCAGACCTTGCTCAGTCAAAATACCCACTGGCTTCAGTTGGAGTTTGTCTTGATGAAATGAGGGCTTATCTGTGCCATTCAGGCATGACTTTGCATTTGAGAAGTTGTGTGACACCACCTTATCCTAGGGGATGCTCCAGACGGGACTATGCATCTGGGAAGCACCATAGGGTCCAAGGAGAACCCTCTGCACCATCTACTAGGATGGCCCAGCATCCTTCACAGTCTGTGTGTTTGGCTTGCTCTATTGGTGGGTGCACAGAGCAGGGTGAATGGGGTCATGGTCCCATCTCCTTCCCTCTCCCTTTGTGGTGGCTAGAACCCTAGAGAGAAGGCAAGAGGAAAACGTTTAAGTCAAAAAGTAGAAGGGAGGGGGCTGGGGGTCTCTCCCTGGCTTCAGTGAGCAGTGTTCCACCCATAGGCACAGACTTCCTCATTTCCTGGGGGGTGCTCGACCCCTGCTCCATCCCAGGCCCCGCCTCCACTCCACACCTTCCCCCAACCCCCTGCCCTGCCTCTTCCCGCCCCCTCCCCTGCCTCTTCCAGCCCCTGCTCCTTCCCCTCCTGAACAGCTGATGGCGGCAGGTGAGAGGCGCTGGGAGGGAAGGGAAAGAGCTGATCGGCGGGGCTGCTGGTGGGAGGGAGGTGCTGGGGGAAAAGGGGAGGTGCTGATCCGCAGGGCTGCCAGGGGGTGCTGAGCACCCACTATTTTTTTTCCGTGGGTGCTCCCACATGGAGTCGGCGCCTATGGTTCCATCACAGCTCCGCCTTCTGCTTCAGTCCACTTTAACCCCTGGTTTGGCAGAACTTTACTTGCCCTCAGGCAGAGGTTTAAGGGGTGAAGGGCTCCTGGAAGAGGGAACTCTGACTCACCTGGGCAAGAGACAGTCACACTTCCGGGAAGCACGGCCACCCTCAGCAGCAAACAGGGACCTGTGTTTGGCTGTTACTTTTTATATATACATAGTGACAGGGTGAACTGTCACATGGGGAAGAGAAAGAAACAAAACAATCAAACCCCAAGAAGCTGTCTCCAGTTAAATAATCCTCTCAGAGGCATGCTGGGAATGGGAGGGGCTTGGGGTTTACATAGGCCAGACCCAGCTCTTTGCAGAGAGAGAGAGAGGAGGTGAGGCAAAACCCAAGAAAACTGAGAGGGTGAAGGAATTCCAAGGGGAAAACCAGCCTCAGAAAGGGGCAGGAGGAAAGAGTCAATCGCCTTGTGGAAAAATGGTACTGAGTTTGTGGAGAACTGGGCACAGGTTGGTGCTTGCCTGCCTGCTTAACAAACTTTGAACTTGCCTGAAAGATAAGAGAACCTGTGGGGGAAACAGAACTAAAGACTTTGGGAGTAGATGGATAAAAACAGATCCACTCCTCCTATAAGTACTCCTACATTTTCTCTGGCACTCTTCCCTCCCCTCCGCCTGCACCCCACTCTTTCTGCGGTGGTCAGGTCTTCCTGGACCACCAGGCAATGGCTTGGTGACATGTAGAACTGTGGGATTTGGGCCATAGCTGGAAGGCCAAGCCACCAGAGCAATTATTTGTCAAACTCCCTGGGGCTGGTGAGAATCCACTACAATGCACATCCATGCATCTAGCTAGTTAGCTAATCAGCTGAGTGGATTTTCTAGATGGAGTATGTAGCTGGAATACCCAGGATCAGATGTTCGATGAATTGTGCATTTTGCTAAAGCATTTGCATTTAGCCTAGAACTGGCTATTTTATCCACAAATGTGGTTTATTTAACTACCAATATGGCGTGATCTCAGAGCAAGAACAAAAATAATCATTTCTCTATGTGAAAAAGCTCTACAATAATAAATGCCAAGAGCGCGCCAAGATGAAAGGCACAAAGTGGCTGCTCTGACGGAAGGGAAGCTGCTTGATGGGGAAGCGCAATAATATTTGCCTTGCCATAAGACTCTGAAGGCTGTTCAGTTAAAGCATTTCCCCTTGAGCTTTACCAGCATAAGGGCACCATATTAAATCTTTGATAGCCCATGGCCACATTAGCAGGCGTGTGATAGGTTGGGACCGTAGAACTTTACGTTTGTTTTCCTTAATAAACTTAATTGTATTTTAACAGTCAAGTTAGATGACAATGATGTTGACCATAACAGGACAAGCCAATGTTACAATGGGAGAGGCAAGGGGAGTAGCTGGGGAGCGTCAAGGCCTTATTGTCTACATGCAAACCAACCAAAAATGGAGACTTTGTGAGCAGGGGCGGCTCTAGGGATTTTGCCGCCGCAAGCACGGCAGGCAGGCTGGCTTCGGCAGCTTGCCTGCAGAGAGTCCGCTGGTCCCGTGGCTTCGGTGGACCTCGGAGGCGACCGGCAGAGCGCCCCCCGCAGCTTGCCGCCCCAAGCACGCGCTTGGCGTGCTGGGGCCTGGAGCCACCCCTGTTTGTGAGCAGATTACATCACCCTTCTTTTCTTTGGCTTGCTGGCTTCTGGCCTCTGGCTAAGTGATGCCACCATATATGATAGATATTAGTCATGAAAGAGACAGGGTGGGTATGGTAATATCATTTACTGGACCAACTTCGGTGGAAGGTACAAGCTTTCAAACTCCAAAGAGCTCTTCAGGTCTTTAGTCATGTTGCTTATGGCACAACTGGAAGGTGCTCACAGACCTAGGTGATCAGTGCAGTACAAGAACCTATATAGAGTAGAGTAGAAGTGAATGGGATGTGTTGTCTGGTGTCTTGCTACAAAAACAATGGAGGCTCATGGTAACCTGTAAATCATCAACTACTTGTGAGTTACATGGCAAACCCAAATGATCTCTGAGGCAAACATCCGCCATCTGTTATGGAAATCTGAGCAAGACCCTTCCCCGTTGGACTGCACACACCTGCCCTGCCAAAAATCCGTATGGTGCAAATATACAGTTATTGAGAAGGTTAATGAGTCCCAAACACTCTGCTGATATATTTCATCTGCTGGGCAGGCTGCTCAGCCATTGGCAATTGCTAGACTGCTAACCGCCCAATCACCATTCGGGATACACAGTGAGGACTAATTTGACCTGGGCTCTCTTTACAGGGCTGATCTGAGCTGTTGCCTGAATGCTCTGCAGAAGGGGACTATACAAATTCTTCTTGTGTACAGTGCTGTGTGGGTCCACTCCCAAACCTCTCATCTTCTTCTTGTGTGGCATCTCCATTACTGGAGGTTTGCAAGTATGCTTTGCTAATCTCTTTGAGGATGAATAATTTTTTTGATGCACCCAGAATCCATCAAAGATCTTCTTTTCCTGACTCGTGTTCTTCTTCTGTCAATGTTCCTTTCCAATGCCAGTCAACATGGATTTCCCACTAAACATCTTAAAATGTACCCTGCAAATCAAATCTTTCTTTTCATACAATCTCTAATAGTGTTTGTTGAATTCCAATAATTTCTAATACTTTTTAGTTGGTCACACGATCTATCCATGATATTTTCAGAAATCTTCTGTAACACCATAATTCAAAGGACTGCAGTTTCTTTATTATTGATTGTTTAAATGTCCATATTTCCAGTCCTAATTTGACACAGACCAAATGTAAGTTTTTTCAAAGTCAAATTTAGTCTTCAGATGTATTTCACTTCTCATAAGATGTTTATTCTTCCAGAATGTGTCTCTGACTCTTGCTATTCTGGTGCTGACTTCAGTATCCTATCTTTCATCTTCTATAATGATGCTTCCTAAGTAGCAATAATTTCTTACTTGCTGTATGGGTGTGTCATTCATTTGAATCTTGCATGTTTTCCCAGAATCGTTGCATCCTACCATAGTTTTGTGTTGTCCACATTCAACTCTAGACTATATTCTTCATCATATTCATATATAATCTCCATTAACTTCATCAGACCTTCTTCTAAATCAGCCAACAGTACTGTTATCTGCCCAGAGAATGTTATTCACCCATTTTCCATTCATCTTAATACCTTCTTTTGTTTCTTTGATTAATTTAATCACTCGCTATAAATGTTGAATAAAATTGGTGACATTATACAATCTTGTCTCATTCCTCTCTTGATCGCTATTAGATTTTCCTTTTAATCTTCCATTATAAACCTCTCATGAGCATATGTAAATGGTTCATTACCATATGCAGATGAATTCACAACCATCTTCTGGACTCTCATAAAGACATGTTCATAGAGCATGCATGTTTTCCATTTCCATAGGCAATGTTTTCCACCTCAGGATTATATGTGTCCCATATGCTATGTTTACCGCTGAGGGAACGTGGCCTATTCAATTGTTTGTTTCTTTACATAGACAAGGTGACGCTGCATTGCTCTCATCACCTTGATGTTGAGATAAGCCTTGAAGCAGTGAGGAAAAGCAGATTGATTAATGCCAGCGTGTTACACCTTTTGAAAAGACTAGCAGTGGCTAACTACCCAGTGCTCCAGTGACCCTGACAGGGATTCAGAGGGTGTGACTTTTGTATGATATCTCAGCTCATCAAAGAAGTCCTTGATGGTCTATACCTCTGGATAACCTATGCCTCATGGAATGTCCTTGGTGCATGGAACCTGTTTGATGTGATCTGGATGATTCATTAATCTTGATTCAGGGCCAGTTTTGTCCTTCTCCTTTTCTTCATTTATCTTGTGGTGTACCTCCCTCACATAGTTGTCATGCAGTAGCTGTCTCCCTGAATTGCAGTACTCTAGCTGCACCCCCCTCTAATATCCTCTGCCTGCCACTGTCCTGTTCTCTGCATCTCTCTTGCCCTCTGCTTTGGCCCCCCACAAACACGTTAGTCACTGCTTGCTCCTACTGGTTGTCTGAATCTCTGTCCCACCTATACTTTCTTGTGTGTTTAGGTGTTTAGAGTAGGATTCCTGGGGGTGTGGCCAGCTCAACCAGTGCATAGCCAGATCAGTCGCTTCCTTGCTTAGTTGCACTCTGACATGGCTAAGGCAGAAGCACCTGTTTGAGCATGCAGGAACCAGAGTGCTCTTGAAAATGCTCTTTGAGCATACAGACCCTTAACCATGCCCTTGCTGTGCCCATTTGGAGAACTCAGCACCCAGAATGCACAGGAGACTCAGATGTGACTACACACCTGCTCTGAAAATTGCATGAAAACCCAAACCCACACTGAGGCCTTGTCGATGCACTCAAGAAAAGAATTCCAGAGGCCTGCAAGCCATTTAATACAGTGTTTCTCAAACTGGGGTCGCCGCTTGTGTAGGGAAAGCCCCTGGCAGGCCGGGCTGGTTTGTTTATCTGCCCCGTCCACAGGTTCGGATGATCGCGGCTCCCACTGCCCGCGGTTCGCCACTGCAGGCCAATGGGAGCTGCTGGAAGTGGCGGCCAGTACATCCCTCAACCCATGCTGCTTTCAGTAGCCCCCATTGGCCTGGAGCAGTGAACTGCGGCCAGTGGGAGCCGCAATTGGCCGGACCTGTGGACGGGGCAGGTAAACAAACTGGCCCAGCCCGCCAGGGGCTTTCCCTACACAAGCGGCGATCCCAGTTTGAGACACACTGATTTAATAGATCTAATTACTGCATAGATCAAATTTTGAAGGCTTGATTAATCCAAAATGTTTTCTCCAGGTATGGCAGTAACAGAGGATGTTGTACAGGCTTCTCTGACTTGGCACCCACTGATCTTTAGGGATTTTTGAGCTCCCGGTTTTCCTAAACTACCTTCACAAAACTTGGAATGTTGCCTCCCACTCATGCCCATCTTGTCTCCTCCCACAGTTGTCTGGAACACATATGGAGCCAGCTCAGACAAGAGCAGTTATGACAACCATCATCTTTGCTGACAGGGCCGGCTCCAGTGTTTTTGCCGCCCCAAACGGCGAAAAAAAAGAAAAGAAAAGAAAAGAAAAAAAAAGCTGCGATCGGTGGCACTTCGGCGGCAGCTCTACCACCGCAGCTTCGTTCTTCGGCGGCAATTCGGCGGTGCCATCCCTCTCCATTGGCCGCCTCAAGCACCAGCTTGCTGCGCTGGTGCCTGGAGCCGGCCCTGTTTGCCGATACATGGGAAACTGAACCAGGGGGACCTTCAGCATGAGAAGCATCTGCTGCTACACCTTCTTGAGCTAATGCTGTATAAGTAAGGCTATCAGAGACTCATAGCCTTTGCAAGACTGGGCCCAGGGGGTGCATCTGACACTCAGAGTTACACACCAGTAAGATGTGGTTGGAGGGAATGCCTTATCAGGAAAGATGAAAAAGAGCTAAATGCATCTAGCTTGGCCAAGACACACCTGAAGGTAGGGAGAGACATGATAACAATCTACAGATATTTGACTCTGTAAATAGCAAGGAGAAGGGATTATTTAGGGTGGCTCAAAGTATAAAACAAGGAGTAGAGGGATAGCACACACCCATGCCATGGTAATGAGTACAAAGTAGGATTGATCAGGCAAAATTAAGGCCACGATGAAACTGTACATCAGCAAAATCTTCCTACCAATGAGACCTACTGGGCTGAGAAATATCTTTGCCGGGAAGTTTTGGAAACTCAGACGCTTGGCATATTGAAAAGAGGAGTGGACAGTACATGAGGAAGTGTACTGCCGTGAACAATCCTACATTGGCAGGGTGATGGACTAGTTCAGAGGTTCTCACCCAGGGGTACATGTACCCTCAGGGATACGCAGAGGTATTCCAGGGGATACATCAACTCATCTAGATATTTGCCTAGTTTTACAACAGGCTACATGAAAAGCACTAGCCAAGTCAGTACAAACTAAAATTTCATACAGACAATGACTTGTTTATACTGCTCTATATACTATACACTGAAATGTAAGAATATTATTTTATAATTATATGATAAAAATGAGAAAGTAAGAAAATTTTCAGTAATAATATGATTTTGTAAACAAGTAATTTAAGTGAGGTGAAACCTGGGGGTATGCAAGACAAATCAGACTCCTGAAAGTATAGTAGTCTGGAAAGGTTGAGAGACACCATACTAACTGACCTAAAAGGTCTTTTTCCATCTCAGAGGCCTTATCTACACTACGGGTTAAGTCGACCTAAGTTATGCAACTATAGCTATGTGAATAATGTAGCTGGAGTCAACATAGCTTAGGTCGATTTACTGCTGTGTCTACACCACGCTACATTGACGGGAGACGCTCTCCTGTCGACTTTCTTTACTCATCTCATTCTGGTGGAGTACTGGAGTCAATGGGAGAGCGATCTGTGCTTGATTTAGTGGGTCTTCATTAGACCTGCTAAATCGACCCCAGTGCATTGATCGCCACAGCGTCGATCCCCAGTAAAATTCTTTGATTCATCTGATCATGTTCCTGTTCTCATGGACAATAGATCTATGAGGCCACTTAATCCAACCTCCAGCCAGGGTGTGACTCTAGTATTCTCTGATGGCACCACTGGCAACAAAAGCCAGAATGGAGGCTGTTGTTTCATGATCATGTCCCCCTTTTAAAATCTGAAGTAAACCCTCTCTACAACTACAGAGCTGAAATCATAGCATGAAGAGTCAGGGCCTGGTCCTGGCTTCAGTCACAATGGGATGAGTAGGAATTCCTCTGCAGGCTGAGGGGAATAGGTAGCCGTCACTGTTGCTTAGTCAAAATCTGTAATGTGGGATGACTAATTCCAAACATCCTGGGTCCGATTTGTAGGCACAGGATTGTTCCACTGATTTGCATGGTGGCTTTCCTACCTTTTTTTTTGAACACGAAAAGTGGCAGATTTTGCACATAGATTATAATAAGAAGTGATAGGAGCTTGTGTCAGCTTGTAGAGGGTTCATGTGTGGAAAGCAGGCAGGGGCTGGAGGGAAGAGTTGGTGGCCCTGGGAAGGTGTAATTAACACAAGGTAAAAATGTAGAGTCCTGATTCAGGGAAATACAAGAAATCACTTCTCTAATGCGTTGCCTAGCAGTACCCAGGCACTCCTTCATGTCACACCCAGCGAAACTCTCACTTTCATGCAACCCACTGCAAAGATATTATTATGCAGTGAGAAAAGAACAGTAAGTGCAAAGCTTTGTTCTCATAGTTCTCTTTTATTATAGGTACCTAAGTGTTCAGCTACTACAGTGATGAGTGTGGTATGACTATCTGGATAGTTAGATTCATCTGCAAATGCGTGACTAGCTCATATTAATATAGCTTTGAAACACCCCTGTGAGGAAAATGGGTTGAAACCCATTTTATGGATCGATTAAAAAAAAAAAAAGTGAGGCACAAACAGGTTACGTGACTTGTTCAAAGTCAAACTGCAGATTGGTGTAGCAGAGCGTGGATAAAAAGGCAGAAGCACGGGCCTTCATTTCCTTTCTGTAAACACCCATCCTGCTCTTCACCCCTTGAAAAGAGCCTATAAACCCATATTGTGCTGTGTTTGTACAACCCCGCAGCACAACAGGATCCTGGTTTATGACTGGGGCTCTGAGGTGCAACTGCAATACCCAATTATTATTATTTAATAATACTCACTTATTGCAACTGGCCATACATGGATTTGTCTGTACAACATTCTCCAAAGCTGGAGATGGCCAACGATCCAATCCTGCAAAATATTGACGTCAATGGGGCTACTCGTCTGGGGAGGGCTACTAACATGAGCACAGGTTAGCAGGATGAGGCTCAACTTTGTGTAAATTACATGCTTCTATGAAGATGATCCTTCTCGGTATTTTGGAGATCCCTGTTGATTTCAACAGGAAGTTTGCCTCAGTAAGACCTGTGAGATCAGATCCACTATATTTATCACAGTAGCACCTAGAGACCTCAGTCAAGGATAAGAGCCAGTGTAAGGAAAAAGTCCTTGTCCTAAAAAGTTCACAATGTAAGGGTCCTGCAGGCTGACCCACACCGACCTCTCCAAGTTGAATGGCACTCCATGTGGGAGTAAAGATCCAGCCGCATGCATTGGATTACAGGAGCAAGGCCTGAATTAATGACAAGACACAAGAGGTGGATGAAACACACAAGCAAGTCAGGGGTGGGAGGAGGAGGTAGGAGCAATGTGCTGTGAGGTTGTGGTTAGCGTGCCTTTTCTCATTGAATACCTGCCCAGCTAGATCATACACGAGTCTTTATGTCCTCCCGCCCCCCAGAACTGCAGTGTCATTCCCAGGGGTGCTTGAAAAACCTTGCAACGTTTTGTTAGAATTTACTCTGCAATCAACATGAATTTTTTATGCACTCATGTCCACCTTCCTCTTTTACCATTTTGGAGTTTTTTTATGTGGTGTGTTGATTCTGTCCTTTTTTTTTTGGTTGCTTGGTAAGTACCTGTAATAGTTCTCATTCTGCCTTGACAGATTGTCCCTACTTACAGTTGTTCCATAGATGGGGAGGACCACCCACCAGAGAATACTTTAACATTAAGGGTTTTTTTTTAATAGGCTTCAGCTTTATTCCTGGCAAATCTTTTGTGTGTGACTATCTCTGTATCTCTGTAAGGGACTCCTTCTTCCTTAGACTGGGAGATGTCTGAAGACTCATACAGTGTGAGGGGGAGTTTTAGTTTGTTTTCTTGGAGGTGCTTTCCAGCAAAATACATATTCACGCCCTTTGTGATAGGCAAAAAGGTTTGGTAATCTGGTTCCACGCCCTGACCTATTTAGCAGAGAGTCAAGTGGGGTGAGGAAAATTGTTCTGGCCCTATTTTTATTGCAAGTGGCTCCTTTGGAGAAATGGAAAGGCAAAGAAACGTGGACTATTAAGTCTGGCCTGAGCAGGCCCCTCAAATAATCCTTGTGTAACCCCCACACCTTCTGGGTGTGGTGCTCTGTCCCATCTAGTGGCACCAAGACCACTTAGAGAGAGAGAGAAAATGAGTCTGGTCTACAGTCTTGGCTAACACAAAGTTGGCTTTTAGCTCAGGCAATAGAGGCTCATGCACTAAGCTCCAGAGGTTCCTGGATCAATCCTGCCCACCAGCCACTGGGGTCTGTCAGTGTTACACTTGCGCAGTGGCAAAGAAAGCCAATTTGTTTTTGGCAAGAGAAGCCAGACAGGTTTAATGTGTGGTGCATGATTGTCCACTGCCTTGCTCCCTCTGCAGTCATTTTTACTAGTGCAAGATGAATGCAGATCAGGGTGGCAGTTTTACACAGGTGGCAGAGAATCAGCCATGGATGCTCTAGTTTTTTCCCCCTCCTTCCAATTCCTTGGAAACAGCGTTCCAGAGACTGGTAACAAAAGGGAAAAAAACCCCTATTAGTTTATTGTTAGAAGTTAATCCAAACAAGAGGTGAATGACATAGACACTTCCCCAGAACAAACAGGCATGTAACCACAAGAGAATTCCTGGAACTGGTCGGTCTCCCACCTAAGACAAACATGTCTGAAATCTCTTGATTCCATGCAGGAGTGCTCACTGTGGTCATATGCACAGCACTTGCCTAACACATCTCTCACGGTGGGTCAAATCTGCTTGCAGGTTGCTTCATACTGTTCGTTATTAATTCAGCTTTGTAGGTGCGTCAGGTCTTTTACAAGCAAATTACGTGACAGGCCCCTGCCCCGAGGAGTTTGGAGTTTAAATGAGACAAACCCAGCAAGAGATGAAAATAAACAATGGGAGGAAGAGGGTTACACAAGTGAAAGATCATGAGATGTCATGAGATGTTATGAAGGCATGTTGGACCAAACCCCCATGGTGAGTTGCCTCTCCTCCTGCAAATCAGTAATCCCATTTATTTCATCTAATTTGTTTGCACAGGCAACAGAGATATATTGATAAATCATCTTCATCATCACGCTATAAGAAGTTTTAACCCAAACCAGTAGGACATTACTCAACTGATTTAAGGGTTGCAGAATTGGGCTTCCAGTCTTTATCTAGGCAAAATTCCCGCTGAAGTCAATGTAAAAACATAAGAACGGCCATTTTGGGTCAAACCAATAGTTCATCTAGCCCAGTATCCTGTCTTCTGATAGTTGCCGGAGTCAGATGCTTCAAGAGGGAATGAACAGAACTGATCCATTCCCTGTTGTCCAATCTCAGCTGCTAGCAGTCAGAGGTTTAGGGACACTGAGAGCATGGGGTTGCATCCCTGACCATCTTGGCTAATAGCACTGAAGGACCTATCCTCCACGAACGTATCTAATTCTTTTTTGAACCCAGTTATACTTTTGGCCTTCACAACATCCCCTGGCAACAAGTTCCACAGGCTGACTGTGTATTGTGTGAAGAAATAATTCCTTTTGTTTTAAACCTACTGCCTATTAATTTCATTGGTGACCCCAGGTTTGTGTGTTATGTGAAGGGGTAAATAGTACGTCCTTATTCACTTTCTCCACACCATTCATGATTTTATAGATCTCTATCATATCTCCCCTTACTCCTCTCTTTTCTAAGCTGAACAGTCCCAGTCTTTTTAATCTCTCCTCATACAGAAGCTGTTCCATACCCCCAATCATTTTTGTTGCCCTTCTCTGTCCTTTTTCCAATTCTAATATATCTTTTTTGAGATGGGACAACCAGAACTGCACTGGTATTCAAGGTGTGGGAGCATCAATCATTTATACAGCAGCATTATATTTTCTGCCTTATTATCTATCCCTTTCCTAATGGTTCCCAACATTCGGTTAGCTTTTTCTGACTGCTGCTGCACATTCAGTGGATGTTAAATAGGCACTTTGCTTCATTAAGGATTGCGTGAAGATTGGGTAAGGAATTTAGGCCTTGAATCCTTGTTAGTTCCTCTTTGGAGTCACAGGGGTTCAGTCACCATGCACCTCAAATGGGTGGCCTCAGAATGTTTCAAGAGTGGGTGTCCCTTTCTGAGAGAAGCCCACCATGGTGGTGCCACACTGGATCACTCGTGCTGCCGGTATGCCAATGCCAAAACACGAAAGCCTCAGCATCTACTTCCATGATTACATGGAGCCCCTGGGCTCTTGTTCATGGCAAAATGATGGGTAACAGTATATATTACTCTGGGTTCCTGGCAGAAATGGGTCAACACTGTGAAGTTCAAATCCAGATCCAGATCTGAGGTCCTCCAACATTCAAAGTGTTTGAATACAGGGTTTTAGTTAACTCCCCTCTCTAACTCTGGAGCATGCCAGTCATTTGAGACATGAGTCTGAAATGGGTAGAACATACAACAAACATGCATTGTGAGAATACAAACGTGTGACAAAAATGGCGTTGGAGACAAGATTCATCTCATTGTCAGCTCAAGTGGATGGAGCCCAGACATAACTGTTGCACCTGCTTCAAGAGGCAGGCACATAGCTTGCAGACAGATACCACATTGTGCTTGATGTTCCTCACGTGGGTGAAAGGCAAAGAGGAGGCTTTGCATATATTGGCTGTTCATGGGAAAAACAAACCCTGACTATAAGGGAAAGAGGGTGGCACGGGTAAAAGCTGAGAAGGGAAATCAACTAGTTCTTATCCTTAAGTCAGGTGCAGCTTCTTAGCCCATAGAGCGGTATGCATTGAAAAAGCTGGTTGCAACCATCATGTTCCAGAGCCTGGAAATGTCTGTTTGCAGAGTGCTGGCATAGACATAAGCAAGACCACATGAGAGTACAAAGTATGATGATGGCTCCAGGGGTGCTGCTGGCCTACATGTGATGTAGATCTCCTTCCCCGTGCTTTGATCATCTACTGCAGGCTCAGTGCCATCAACAGCGTGCTATGATGGTGGGCCAGCTACCGTATGTGGCAGCGGAGAGGGTGACTTTGTACTCTGCTCTTGGCCAACTTCAGCCCATCAATATGTGGGACCAGTGTCCTAAACTAACCTAGAGGGAATGTTTGTTTAGTGGGAAACAAGATAGCCCGGTGGCTCAAGCAGGGGACTTGAAATCAAAATTCCTGGGTGCTATTGTCAGCTCCATTGCTGACTTATGTGTCCATGGCCAAGTGCTTCTATGCCTCAGTTTGTCAGTCAGGAGGTACTAGAGACGAGAACAAGCATGCTGGGCTGGATCAATGGTACTGAACTTTTTCCATACTGTGACCCCTTATTGAGAGAAAAAAATTAATGACTCCCTTCCCATAGCTCTGTGAGCCCACTCCCATTTAATCAGAGGAAAGGGAAAATGGTTGTGACCCACCTGGACCTGATCACAAACCCTCTGGGAGTTGGCACCCCCATGCTGAGAACCCATCGTCTAGATCTTCAGCGGGTAGAAGTCAGCACAGCTCCATTGTAATCATTGGAGTTATGCCAGTTTACACCAGACGAAGATCAAGCCTTTATTGTCTACGATTTCCCAGTTAGAAGTTTATTTTAAGTCAAAGCTTTTTAGCAACGCGTGCTAGGCTGATCTAAAATCCAGTGCATACGGAAAATGGTACAGAATTAGTAACTTGATTAAAACAACACCTATACGTTAAGCTGGGTCTGAGGATGCACTTTTGAGCATTACAAGAAATCCACTCCATGCAAAGTGCCTATGTTTCTTTCCTCCTCTCTGAACAGCTCTTGTTTCAGGGAAAGGTGTTTGTCTTTTAAATCCCCTTTCATGTGTCTGCACCCTCAAGCCAGTTGTCTAGCAGTTTCAAGCACACTGGCTATAAGCATGGTTGTTTGCTTTCAAAACCAGTTTGGAAGCTCCTTTTATTTTAAAACTATTGGTTGTTGTTACAGGCTTAGACATATACAAATACAACAAACGAGTCAAAAGCTGGGGAGCCAGAGCATGCAAATCTGTCGACGTGCTATTGAATTAACGTATTGTTACAAGTGAAACACCAGCTCAGTGTGTCTAGGAAGAAGGAGGAAGTATGAGGTGCTAAAATGACAGCCTTTAAGTTTTTGGCAAGGCAGGACAGACAGGCTGTTCCATTTTGGAAATGTTGACTTTCTCCTTTTCTCTTTCTCGTTTCTTCTTTTAATTATTCAGGACGGGAGCTCCAGAAACTGGTAAAAAAGAAACTTGCACATTGCAGGCCAGAACTTTGGATGGTGCAAAGCAATGCAACCACATTGACTTTATGCTGATTCATACCAGCTGAGGATCTGACCGTACAGCTTTGTGTCATGAAGAAGTTTCATTGCGAATTTGATTTTCTAAGACAATCAGACACAAACGGGTTCACTGCTATGATGAAAAGCCCTCTCCGTCCCCATCCCCCCAGCACACAGCAGAAGGTGTGCTTTCTTCTCCTTTTTCCTTTTGGGTGGGGTGGAGCCAGGTGATCATTTTTTAATTCTGCCCTTGAGGGGTGTGCAGAAAAGCAGTGTGGAATTGATTGGAGGAGAGATGCATCTTGTTCAAACTAGAAGCTAAAATATATTCCAAATGAGAAATGATTAGCATTTTCATTAAATGGCAGAGTGTGACTTACATTTACCCCAGGCAACTTTGGCTTGTAGGATGGCAAGTTACTGGGAATTTTCCAACAGTTCTTATTGATTTAGATGTAGTAGTTCCATTTGGCTTTTGTTTTTTGCAACCTCCATCGCATGCGAGAGAACCCCAGACCGAACCAAACATCACCTCCAGCACATGCCGTGGAAGGAAAGCTGCGGCATAATATGAAATGTATCCTGATCAGCTTGCTACAAAGCGCAGTGACTCACCAGTTTTCTGAAAGGTAATAGCTAAACTAAAAGAAGAAAAACCAAGCATGCAGCAGGACAAACCCACCTGGGCAATCCGATGACATGAGGCCTTGATCCCAGCATCATCGCTATGCATGGAAATTCCCAGTGGAAGTTCTGTGCATGGCTGGTGGAACAGGTTGTCAGTGCAGTTTGGTGTTTGCATATTGCAGGTATTTGAATAGAGGAGGGCCTAAATCCCTCTTGAAAATGAGATTTAGGCTCCTCCATCAGTTAGGCGTTGTGACACTGAGCACAGCAATACTGAAATAGCTTTCCAAATCAGCGCGTCAGTCACTTGGCGTTGGTTACCCTATTCTGAATTTGGCATGCTCTGCTTAGGTTTGCAGATTTTATCCACTTCAGAAATGTTCAGACGGGATCAAAAGCAGACGCTAATGTAAACAAGGATGGAGGAGAGCTGAGCTGGGTAAGGTATTTACAAAGAATGGGCCGGATCCAGCGGTCCGTATTCAAGCAAAATTCCATTCATGGGACCCTGTCCTCAGTCAGGAGGGCAAGTTCAGGCACAATGATCTCTAATGAGGTTTTAATTGCTTTGATCATTTTCCAAATGCTATTGAAAGTGTTACACAACGATCATTTGCTCTAGTGATGAAGCGTGTATGGCAAGCTGACTCGGCAGTGCAGTGACGCATTGAGAGATGGAGTAGATATCTAGATGTGGAGTTTGCTGTCCTGGCTGGTGGAGATGAGGTGCTGTGCAGACAGGCAGGTAGACTTCCAGGGTCTACCTATGCTTATCTACAGCACGAATTATAATAGATTCCTTAGTGTTGCTTCCTGAAGTGATAGGCCAGGGAACCTGAAAAGTAGCTGCATTAGCAGACTCCACCTTTCCAACTGAGTTGCCTCTGATCTCTCCAAGCCTGGTCCTGACCTCCCAAGTCCTGGTCTCTAGTATGACAATGCTTCATCTGCCACTGCATAGCCATGAATAAAGAATGATTAATAAAAAGGCCCTCATGCAAACCTTTTAAAATGCATTTGCATACACGCAAAGCACTTAAAACTTCATCAGCGGCTAACGATAATATAGGCACCGTATCCAATTATCCAGAAGGATCCCCAAACATTCATGAGTACCTATCAGGTAGGTACTTCTGAAATGGACCCGAAATAGGACCTCTGAAATGCAGACACTTGTGGAGTGGACCGTGGAGGTAATTTTGTATCCTCAGACATGACAGACCCTAGGAAGAACAGGAGCACTTGTGGCACTTTAGAGTCTAAGGCCTGGGTTACACTGGGGTGTGTGTGTGTGTTTCGAACTAAGATACGCAACTTCAGCTATGCTATTCGCATAGCTGAAATTGAAGTATCTTAGTTTGACTTACCTGGCTGTCCTCACGGCAGCAAGTTGACTGCCGCGGCTCCCCTGTCGACTCCGATTACTCCTCCTGCCGAGGTGGAATATGCGCGTCAATTCGGGGATTGATTTATTGCGTCTAGATGAGATGCAATAAATCGATCCCCGATACATCGAACACTACCCACCGATCCGGCAGGTAGTATAGACGTACCCTAACAAATTTATTTGTGGGCTACAGCCCACCTCATTGGAAGCATAGACTGGAACATATAGTGAGGAGATATATATACACATACAGAGAGCATGAAAAGATGGGAGTTGCCCTACCAACTCTAAGGGCTAATTAATTAAGATGAGTGATTATCAGCAGGAGAAAACAAACTTTTCTAGTGATAATGACAAGAAGGTGTGAGGATACTTAACATGAGGAAATAGAATCAACGTGTGAAATGGCTCAGCCATTCCCAGTCTCTATTTAAGCCTAAATTGATAGTATCTAGTTTGCATATTAATTCAAGTTCAGCGGTTTCTCATTGGAGTCTGTTTTTGAAGCTTTTCTGTTGCAAGATTGCCACCTTTAAGTCTGTTACTGAGTGACCAGAGAGGTTGAAGTGTTCTCCTACTGGTTTTTGAATGTTATGATTCCTGATGTCAGATTTGTGTCCATTTATACTTTTGCATAGAGACTGTCCAGTTTGGCCAATGTACATTTCAGAGAGGCATTGCTGGCACATAATGGCATGTATCACATTGGTAGACCCTAGGAAGTGAAGAGTGCAACAACTTCCCTAGCTGAAACTACAAGGAGAATTTAAGTAGGTCAGAGTGTAAAGTACCCAAGCTGGAATTTGGCCAGGAAATATGGTACCTCTTGTGCAAAACGGTCTAAGATGGTTTAATGGGCAAGAATGATCAGGGGGCATGGTTTATACTAGCAAATGTTAGTCCTAGGCAACTATATGGAATTACTATTACTGCTATTTCAACACAGAGCAAGAAACAACAACTCACTCATGACATGAAGTTCACAGATTAATAGCCGTATAGGCCACATGATCCTATGTGGAGTTGTTAGCTACTGCAAGTAAAAATGGTAATAGTCTTTCTCAATACTGTTGTAAATATTTTAACCAAATATTCATGTGTACATATGGTGACTGGAGGATATAATAGCCAGAGAGATCTATAAAAACAATATGATCACCAGGGGCCTGGCCCATTGAAGCCAAAGGGAATTTTTCCATTGACGTCACAGGGCATTGGATCAGTCCCTAGTTTGAATGGCAGCAATGGCTTTCATAGTCGACCATTCTGTATATTCTTACAATCTTTAGAAAACAAAATTTCTCACTAAAAGCCCAGTTTTGTGTCTCTCAGCATATGGAGTTCCCACTGGGGTAAAAAGCAATTTTATACATGGGGCATTTACAGTATCAAAGTGTCCTGTGGCACCTTATAGACTAACAGACGTATTGGAGCATGAGCTTTCGTGGGTGAATACCCACTTCGTTGGATGCATCCGATGAAGTGGGTATTCACCCATGAAAGCTCATGCTCCAATACGTCTGTTAGTCTATAAGATGCCACAGGACTCTTTGCTGCTTTTACAGATCCAGACTAACACGGTTACCCCTCTGATAATTTACAGTATCAAGTCCTAAGACTTGATCCCTGGACTCATAAGAACATAAGAACGGCCATACTGAGTCAGACCAATGGTCCATCTAGCCCAGTATCCTGTCTTCCGACAGTGGCCGGTGCCAGGTGCTTCAGAGAGAACAGAACAGGGGAATTACCAAGTGATCCATCCCCTGTTGTCCAGTCCCAGCTTCTGGCAGTCAGAGGTTTAGGGAAACTCCAGAGTATGGGGTTGCATCCCTGACCATCTTGGTTAATAGCCATTGATGGACCAGTGCTCCATGAATTTATCTAATATTTTTAAACCCAGTTACACTTTTGGCCTTCACAACATCCCCTGGCAACAAGTTCCACAGGTTGACTGTGCGTTGTGTGAAGAAATACTTCCTTATGTTAGTTTTAAACCTGCTGCCTATTAATTTCATTGGGTAACCCCTAGTTCCTCTGTTATGTGAGGGGGTAAATAGCACTTCCTTTTTCACATTTTTTCCACAGCATTCAGGATTTCATAGACTCCTATCATACCCCCCCTTCGTCATCTCTTGTCTAAGATGAACAGTTCCAGTCGTTTTTAATCTCTCCGCATATAGAAGCTGTTCCATACCCCTAATCATTTTTGTTGCCCTTCTCTGTACTTTTCCCAACTCAAACATATCTCAGAAACACTAGTAGAGAATGTGTTAAAAATATTTAGCTAGCGAGCTAGATCCCTGCACTTTTATTTTCCTGTTAGTCCAGTATAACTCAGCCTCTTTGCAAAACTTGTCTTTGCTTGTATGGCTGATGTGCTAAGTCTGTTCCTTGCCATATTTCCATTTCCCTCACTGTATTAGTCTAGGATTTTTCTCAGTTACCAAATAATAATAATAATAGTAATAAACAGCAACAACAACCAGGCACACAGAATCAGACAGTGGCAAATGGTGGTCTTTGCATCAAATACTGCTGTTAGGTTAATAAAGAGACTGAATAATATGCTCATTAGTGGTACTTGTAGCTAATGAATGGTCAGATAATGGAATTCAAATATGTTATAGGGTGTAATCAGGTCCCCTTCAGGGGATGGGATGGAATTTCTCCCTACGTACAGCATCACACAAGTGGCTAGGTGTGTGTTGAGGGGTGTTGGCTTCCCAAGATTGAGGCTAGGAGATGAACAGAACTAGCATGGTAGAGGTAAGAGCAGGGAATCAGGTTAGAAATGGACAGGAAAAGAGGACAGAGGAGGTCGGGGTTGCGGGAAAAAGAGGCAGTAGAGGATGAGGCCTGCAGGCAGGTGAAGAGGATGCCAAGTGGTGAGGGAGCAGGGAGCACTGGCAGAGGTTTGGGGCAGCAGGAAGGGTGAGGAATGTAGTTGGAGAAGCCATGGTAACCAAGCAGACTCGGGGACCAGATAGAACAAGGTGGACCTGAGGAGGAGCCATGCTGGCCCATCATGAGAACTCACAGTCTGCTTGGCGAGGAGCTGCATCTCTGTGCAACCATGCTTCAGAAGCAGTGGGCTAGCTGGAGGCGGGTGTATGCCGAGGAGCTGTTGGGCCCCCCAGCAGGTTGAAGAGTCACTCTTGCAGCACCCTTATAGCATCAAAGGGTGTGCAGCACGTCAGTGTTTTGAAGTTGGAGCAGACCTGACATTCCACTGGCAGGGTGTACTGGGGACACATGGGAGGTCCAGTGATAGAGTCATAGAAGTCAGATAGAAAAGACCTATTAGGTCATCTAGTCCATCTCTGAGCTTCAACTCTGTTAATATTTTATCCAGACCAGTTTCAAAGCCCCAAGCCATGGGGCTTTCACCATTAGGATGGATGTTCCTTGCTTCCCTGGAGTTGCAAGTATCACCTGCAGGATGCTCTTAACTTCAAACGGCCAGGGGAAGAGGGGTTTGAGACTTAAAATCTAATTCTGTTCAGATTTACAGCTCTGCCACCAGGCTAACCCTAACTCTGTCCTTCCCATCTCAAGCATCTGGCTTCTCCATTCTACGTATGTGCCTAAGTCCAAAGAAGTTAGCTGCACTCCCTTTAATTAAAAAACAAAACAAAACAAAACAAAAAAACCCCAAACAAATCCAAGCCTAATCAGTGCTAACAGACTTGGGTAAACCAGGCTGAATGACAAGAGTTTTCCAGAGGAATTTGTTCTGTGTGTAAGTTAACTTTAAATGCTTTTTTTGGTTGCCAGATGATTTAATACCGGATGAGCCAATGAAGGACAAAGCACTTCAGAGGTGCTAAAATTACTTTCAAAGTTCTTCGTAGAATATGTTTTGCTGAGACAACACCAGTTTAGAGGCTTCAGTGGGATTAGTAGTAAGCAAAGTTTTATTTTTAATATATATATCTACTGAGATTGACAGCCCATCTCTATTCCCTTTCATTCTCCCCCGCCCTAAGTTTAGGATTCTTTAATCATAATTTAAAAAACCAACAATCCCCCAATCCTCCAGCTTCTGTCAAACTCTCTCTTTCTGCTCTCCTTCCTTTTATGAATGCAGATTGCACTCCTCCATCTTTCCTGTATTTCACTGCTGCCTTGCAGGAGGATTTTTCAATGCAACACTGGTGTCTTCGGTTCTAATCACTACATGAGACTAATTTTTATTGCTCTCTCTCTGCCTCTCCCTCTGATATCAGTTTCATGTCCTTCGTTTTGGACTGGATCGGGAGCAATATGCTGCCCTCCAAATATGTGGCTTGCATTGATTTCCAGAGGCATGCACACATCTGCTGAGAGAATTTGGCGTGAGGTGTTTGTTGGCAGGACGTGAAACGTCGGCTGAGTTTTTGAGGTGTGTCCCTTTCTTCTCAAGCTATTGCTGACATGAATGGGATAGGAGAATGCCCCCATCCATTTGATTTGTGAGAACTGAAATCCTTTCTTCTGTTTCCCACCCAAATGAGCAATATTTGCTAGTTATCCCAGGGACAATGGGCTTGATCCTCCATTACCCTGCATCTTGTGCTGTCCTTTGCAACATGCAGTGTGAGTGCAAGGTAGGTGTAAAATGCTACCGTTCTGATTTAGCAGCAGTTTACTCCCACCTTCACTCTGCAGAGGTGTAAATGACTCCTCAAAGTGCAGAATACATAAGCTCCGAGGAAGTGTGCATATGGCATTGGTCCAGTGGTTAGGAGACTATGACAGGACTTAGGTTCATGTCCTGGCTCTGCCAGTTACTCCCTGTGTGACCTTGGGCAAGTCACATAGACCCAGATTCTTAAAAGAATTTAGGCACCTAACGCCCATTGAAATTGACTTTCGCTAAAGATCTAAACCAGGGATCGGCAACCTTTGGCACACGGCCCGTCAGGGACGGTTTGTTTACCTGCCGCGTCTGCAGGTTCAGCCGATCGCGGCTCCTATGGGCCGCAGTTCGCCATTCCAGGCCAATGGGGGCTGCAGGAAGCAGCAGCCAGCACATCCCTTGGCCCACGCCGCTTCCCAGTTGGTCTGAAGTCAGTGGAAAGTGTTGGGTGCTCACCAGTTTTGGAAATCAGAGCATTCATTGAAGTGGTTCAGCGGGCCCAGTGGAACACCCTATAAAGTGTGTGGGTGTTGCAGGGCTGGCATAGTTTTCCCTCCCTACCCCCAGCTCAATCCTCCTCTTCCCCTCTCTGGAGCCCAGCCCCACCCACCAGCAGTTTGACCTGCCTGGTCCATGACCCGATACTTCCACCCCTTCCAAATCTGCGTGGCATTGAGACCTCACACACAGGAGCATAGTGCCACCCTGGTTTGGCCACAGTACAGATTTAGGGCCCAGATCTTCAATGATATTTAGGAGCCTAAGTCCCGTGGAGGATGGGTGCCTAAATATCTTTGAAGATCTGTGCCTAGATACACTGGTTTAGGATATGGATTTAGGAGCCTAACTTTAGGCTCCTATTTCTGAAAGATCCAGGGGTTTAAACTTATTTAAAAAAAACAATTTATTTCATTATTTTACCTTCAACAAGTTCACTTTGCTCATCTTCATTTCTGGAGCACTGCGTAGGTTTTACACTTTCCGTTCTGCCCATCCTCCCCTGCAGCTCTCCCTAGCTTTCTGTAATACTTTTGTGGTCACTTGCTCAGATCCTTCAGTGGTGAAACAGGTCTGAAGAGGGGAAAACTCTAATAAGCAGCTAGTGAAAGGTATTAAATGCTACCGCGGAGTCAATGTTTTCAATGGAAACAGTGTGTTTCAACGGCGTACCTTGAAGTTGCTTTGAGATGGGCGTGATGACACCATCCTGACCTTGCGGAAAATAACTTCCCTCCCTCTCTGCTCTCCACTGCACTGAATGAAAGGTGGCCATCATGCGTCAGCAGCTGATTGTGCTCACGTAAATAAGAATTTGTACCTGATTCTGGCATGTTCTTTTAACGTAAAACGGCAGCGTCAGAGACTGACATATTTGGATCCCTCAGCACTTTGAAATACGTCAGCTGTTAGCCGGATGAATCAAATAACGGGCCATCTTTTTATATTGTGTTTGTACAGAGCCCAGCATAATAGGGTCCTGGTCCATGGTCACGATGGTAATATGTTGTCCCTTTTTGATACAAGCAGCTGGTCAAAGTTTGGAGCCCGGTGGCTGTTCCCTTTGGGAGTAGAAATCGGTGCTGGTCAGGTATTTCTTCGATGCAATTCTGTTTATTTTTGAAGAACGTACAAAGTCCTGCGTTTCCTGCAGAAGGAATCAAATAGCAGGAAACGCCTTCCTTTGCTCACAGCACCAATAGCACTCCATTCAGTCTGCACCCCTGGCCCTCAAGCCCCTCCCTATATTTCTTCCAGGGCCAGCCATGCGCTTTTAGCTGCTTCATCAGACGGGCCTCTCTTACTCCACTGTTCTCCTCAGACCACAGTTTCTGTGAAATCTCTCTCCCTTCCAGCCCACACCTACTCAAAACAACCCACAGCCAAAAGCTCCTGAGCGGGTTCACACACACACCTTTTTGTCTTAGGTGGGGCTTTTGCTTCCAGTTCTGTTAACTGAATGGTGAGTTCACACCCACCAATCTCAATGGGGTTTTAGCCCAGTCCCTGACTAGATTTTGCCCAGGTCATACCAATAATAATACCACTGTTCAGACAATGGGACTCCCATTTTGATTACACCCTCCACAACACAAGCCTGCTTATAATTTAGAGCCACAAACAATTTTTCTTCTGGAAAATTTTTGCCTTTTGCATTGTGGGCAGCTTCATGGCCCTCAGAGGTAGATAAATGGCAAAATGTTACTATACAGCTGCTGAAACGAAACAAAAGTTCTATTTTCAGCTTTTGAACCTTGACTTTGAAAAACATCTTTGGCTTAGTAGAGGCCAATTTCCCCTCAGCTATAAGCTAATTTTCACTGAATATGAATGTATGTTTCTGGTTCGTAGTAGTATCCCCAGAGCATCTGGAGAATCCAGGCAAAATCAGGGTCCCACTAAGGTTATGTCTTCACTGCAGCGTTTGCTTGGAGGAGCGGCATCCAGGTCTGAGAGGCCAGGTTAGCCTAGCCTGGGTGTGAGCAGCCAGACTGTAAAGCTACACTCGAGTCAGTGGTGCTGCACTCCCTGCGTGTGTGGCTAGGACTTCAGGGAGCACATCCCATGGTTCTTTGTGCTGCAGTTAGCTGAGCCGCCCTATGATTCCTTCCCTGTGAATTGTGGGAGAATTTGTCTGTCCTTCTGGGCACACAGCAGGAATTGCGAGAAGGCCCTGGAGAACTATCAGCACTTGAGTGATGTAGCCTGTGTCCTCACTGCAAACTGGGTGTTACCAGCCTGAGTGAAAGGGAAACCAGGGCTCTAACCCATACTCCTAGTCGGGTCACAGCCTGAAAACACCAGCAATCTCAGGCGAGAGGTTTGCGGGAGGGCAACACCCGAGTAAGAATCTAGGCTAACTCTGCAATGAAGGCATACACTTACGGCTTATCTTCACGGCAGAGTTAACTTGGGTTATAACTCGAGTATTGCCCCTGTTCCTGTCTGCACACAAACATCTTTAATTTGAGTGTGGTGGTGCTTTCACCCCTCTGTGCAGATCTAGCGTTATTTTGCAGTGTGGCCGCTCTCACTCAAGCTGGGATAACTCAAGAGGAGTTGACGTGAGTGTAGATAATGTGAGTTAATTTTGTAGTGAAGACACAGCCATAGTGAGAGATAGACCTGGGAATCTGAACAGACTAAGGTGTGGTCTACATCTAAATATTAGATCCACCTGGCTACATTGCTCAGGGCTGTGAAAAATTTCACATCCCGTGCAATATAGTTAGGTTGAGCCCAACTCCCATTGTAGATGCCATTAGGTCAATGGAAGAATTCTTATGTCAACCTACATGGATGGAAAAACTCCTTCCATGGATGAAGAACATGTCTACACTGCAGCAGTGCAGCTGCAGCACTGTAGCTGCTGTAGTGTGGACAAAATATGTGTATGAGGGGAGAAGGAAATATTATCCCCATTTTACAGGCATGGGGAGATTAAGTGACTTGCCTGAGGTCATAAAGGAAGCCTGTGGCAGAACCCCAGGTCTCCTGAATATCAGGCCAGCTCTTTACCAAGAGCTCTCAAGTAGGCCATATAATTGCAGTATGACTTCATCCTATATACTCTGGTGTAATATATACCACCTCAACTTAATTACTATACAAATGAACAACAGTGTAAATCACAAGCAGAGTCCCATTAAAAGTAATCAAAGCTTGGGTGAGAAAGAAAATGAAAGGTGGTGATTGAACGCCGAAGGAAAACACTTTCTTGTTTGGACATAATTGTTTTCTTGACAAAGCCCAACGGTGTTCTCTCGTTCTCATTTCTCAACCTTTTGCCGATAAGTGAAACTAGTTTAGACCTATCTTAAGAGCAAATGTTCTCTAAGCTATGTTCATTCCTTATATTTTTGTACGTTAATCATTAAATATAATTAATTAGAGCATCTTGTAATTAACTTGGACAGAATAATTATACAAGGGAATGAGTTTGCAACCACACTGCATTTAAAATTAAAATAAAACTGAATAAAAGGACTAACTGCGGCATGGAATTAGATGAGTAACGAGGCTCGATTTGCTCCCCTGGAGCTGTGGTACACACTCACAGGCGTTCATGTGGGTGCACGCACACACACTTTGAGCTGTGCCAGACCCCTTCATGGCTTAGCTGAGGAGGTTGGGAGGTACGAATGCTTTGAAGCAACTTTTGTACTCCCCTGATAAATGGGGCTGCTGGAGCCTAGTTTGACCTCCTCCCATAATAAATTAAGAGCAGCCTCAGGGCTGTTCTAGCACGCACTGGTTCGTAATGGCCCTTGAAGGGCTGTTACGCTGGCTGGAGATTGTGTGGGGGGAAGGTTGTGAAGGAGTTGGGAATGGGTGACAGAGAGAGAGACTTGGTTACACTAGCGACACATCAGCTGGGGGCTCCTCCATGTCACAGAATCCTCAGATGCATCCCCTTTTTTTGGTGTGTAAACAGAACGTTTCAACTTTTTTTAAATAAAACATTTTGACTCTTTCACAATCCCCCCGCCCCCCCAGCTGAAACAATTTGTAAAGTCTGACCAAAATTCAGGAAGTAGCTTTGGGCCTGGAAAAATACATTTTTCAGTGAAAAAACAATTTTTTTACATCTCCCCCCCCCAGGTGGCGTAGGATGTGATGATGGTCTCTCTAGAGGCAGCACTCTTCTCTTCGTGTCAGTTCTGATCAAATAGCCTAGACTGGCTCCTGTCTTAGGCCAAGTAGGAGTAAGGTAAAATTACCTCATCTTACCAGGCAATCACTCCCGCCAAAAGTTAAACAATACAGTACAGTAAAAGCTTTGGTATCCAGCATGTTGGGGGAATGGAGGGTGTTGGTAAGTAAAAAATGCTGGCTAAGAGGGAGGGAGTTTGAGTGTGGGAGGGGGCTTGGGGCAGGGGGTTGGGATGCAGAGGAGGTGCAAGGTGCTGAATCCGGGTGATACTAACCTTGGGCGGCTACCAGCGAGTGGCGACACGTCCCTGCTGCTCCTAGGTGGAAGCACTGCTAAGTGGTTCTGTGCGCCACTCCTGCGGCTCCAATTGGCCATGGTTTCCAGCCAATGGGAGTTGTGGAGCCAGCGCTTAGGGCAGGGTGGGGCAGGGGCAGCGCGCAGAGCCGCCTAGCTGTGCCTCCGCCTAGGAGCAGTAGGGACATGTCACCACTCGCGGGGAGCCACCTGAGGTGAGCGCCGCCCAGATCTGTCACCCCACCCTCCTTCCCGCGCCCCAAACCACCTGCCCTGAGCCCCCTCCTGCACCCAGACTCCATCCCAGAGCCTGTGTCCCGCACCCCCTCCCGCACTCTGAACCCTTCGTAGCTGTTCCTCTGCTTAGGAGCAGCAGGGACATGTCGCCGCTTCTGGGGAGCCACGTGGAGCCAGGTAGGGAACCTGCCAGCCCCGTGCCAACCAGACTATAAACTGGACTTTCAATGAAGATCAGAAATGCTGGTTTATAATTGGTAAAGTGCCGAATAACACAGCTTTTTCTGTATTTACCAAGGGTTCTGCCACTTTTACTCCTGCTGAGTAGTACCTTACCCAGCAAGCAACAAAACCCCGTGGAAATCACTCTCCTATGGCTACCCTGATTCTGCAGGGTTAGCAGGAACGGTAACCATAAGCACATGTGAAACAGGGGGACTGCTGGCATGGATGAGCCTTTTCAGGGAGTAAGGTACTACTTGATGGGAGTAAGGGTGAGAGAATGGGGCCACCAGAACTCAACGAGTGTCTTCCCTGGACTTCAGTGTGCTTGGATCACTTCTGGAGGTGGTGTGGGAGAAGGAAAAGAATCCAGCTTGCTCTCCTGTGGAGGTGCTGATCCTGCAAGGCTGGTGGCAGGTTTGGGTGGAGTTGACTGCAGTTGCGACCTGGCTCATGGGGTTGCAGTGCCACTCACTCAGATTTGGCCTACCCAGCCTCCTGTCATCATGAGGTCTAGGCCAAACCCGAGTGCCACTGGCACCCCAGAAGTTGCTGTGCCTGGAGCAGGGAGGCGAGCCCAGCCAGCCCCATGGGACAAGAGCCACACGAGCTGCCATGTGACCTTCTGAAACATTCTGGCGACCCAATTTTGGGTCCAGATCCAGGGCTGAACCCTGGGCTAGTGGATCTGGCAGTGGCTTGGGGCACAAGCGACTGAGGTTCTGTTTGTAGCTGCACACAGACCTGCTGTGAGAACGTGGGTAAGCCACTTCAGCTGTATTTCTCCATCATCAGTCTGTCATGTCTATTTCAGTTGTAAACTCCTGGGGAGAGGGGAGGAGCCACTGTACTGTGTTTGTACAGCACCATGACGAACAGGACACTTGAGGCACCAGTACAATGTAAGTAAATTACAAGCTAAGTAAGCGGCTGCTGCTTTTCCCCAAGTCTCTTTTTTTGGTTAGAGCTGCGCTTTAAACGTGAGCGGGAGGCTGCGCTAAGCAGTCACGATTAATTAATCACTCCGAGTTTATTCAATTTTATTTTTCATTTCATTCGGTTTGCAGCAGGAACGTCCAAGGCTTTTTTCTTTTCTTTTTCCAAATTCAATTTCCACCCTTCACAGACAGACAATACTTTTTCTTTGTTGTTCTTCGTCACCTAGGCGCAGACTTTTAAACATTTCCTCTTCACATTTTTGTGGTCGGTTTTCAAGTGGATGGGGGGGGGGACGAGGAGAGGATACAACAGAAGCTGGTGCAATGAAAGATGGGATTGTCTGATAGCCAAGCCACCTGGCTACTATGATTCCAGTGAGTGGAGGCAGATAATAGGGCACCTCAATGAGACATGCTCCTTTTTTTTCCTGGGGGTCACAAGCTGGGAGACTAAAGGACATTGAAATGTGACCTTAGTTATATTTCTCTGTTCATCAGGAAATATCCACATTGTCCTTTCTTAATGGCCCGACTAAGCGGTAATACCGCTTGGCTCCGTACTCAGGTAGCTCACTGAGTTTGCCTGACTAAGGTCTGATCCAGAGTCAATAGACATTTCTGTGCATGAAGTAGCTTCAATAACTTTTGTCTCTCAGGCCCCAAAATACTCATCTCTGGGCAAACGGACAGACACATGCCGATTCTGCGCAGCGGCTTTTTCTGAAGTCGATGGCAAAACTCCCATTGACTCCACACCATGGACCTGAGCCCATAATGTGATGCATGTGGAGAGACTCCTTTCATCCATACGGCGCTTCCCTGAAGAGAGTGGGGCCTCTGTGTGGACTCAGGAGACTGTGGCAGGATTGGGGCCTACAATTGAAAAACACTTTGGGCTCCTTCTATGTAAATGATGCTATGCAAATATCTCCCTCCCCACCGCCCAAATCATTAAAAGCCCGGTCAACTCCTTTTCACAAAACAATATCCCACCCTCTTTACAATATCCCACCCCTTTAAAACATGAATTCTTATAAGTACTTAACATTTGCATTACAACAGCACCTAGGGGCCAACCAGGTCAGGTCCCTATTGTGCTAGATGCTTTATGAATACATTAGAAATGACACAATTAAGGGATCCAACTAATTCCTTAGTATAATCCGCCATCGTTCACCATGGGCTTGATCCTGTCTCACTATAGTCAATGGGAGATCATACTGGATCAGAACCTACGGCCCTACCAGATTTGTGTGTGCATGGGAGTGCAGGGGATGTTTGAAAATCAGGGTCCTCATGAGAAACTCACTTCAAAATGAACCAGGACCAACTATTGCCCCACTCTTATAAGGTTTGGGGCCTGATTCTGATCTCTCCCCTTTGGAAATCAAGATCAACTAGAGTGAAATCAATGGAGTTACACCGGTGTGTGTGAGATCAGAATCAGGCCCATTCTTAGTTAAAATGAATGCAAAGTTTAAGAAAACACATGCAAATGTAACGCACGGAGACACATATGGCCAGACCTGAGAGCAGGGGAGCAACTGTCTAGTGGTTTGTTTTTTGCAGGCTCTCTTATGAAGGATACCCGCCTATTTTAAAAATGCAGATTAGCAGCAGCTTCCATTTCGGGAAGCATTCTCTTTTGGCTTAGTTTAGTCTTTGGTCTAGCAGACGGGAGGCCAGTAAGAATCTCTGACGCAAATAACTGCTTGACTTACAGTATGCGCTCAACCTAAAAGATATATACTGACAGGAGATGGTGAGAAGTATTTTTCCTATGAATTACGGAAAAGCCAGTTATATGTTTCTTTTCCTTTTTGTGTTTCGCAGCTGAAATTCTATGGATATTTTCAGAAATTAATCTCACATTAGGATATAGACTGGAAAATGAAGTTTCTGGATGTGACTGTCATACACTACTGCAAATGAAAATCCATCCCCCTAACATCTAAATTCGGATGAAATTGATCAAACTTTTGAGTATGAAATTGATTCAAGGTTAGCTTTAAAAATACCTGTCCTTCAGCTAGGATCTGATCCAAAACCTGTTGATGTCAATGGGAGTTTTGCTCCTGACTTAATGGGAGATTTGCCTGAGTAAAGACTGCATTGGGTCCAGCTGAGTACCTGAGGTGTGACTGCCTACTGTATCAATTACAAAAGTAAGCCATAATAATTTCTATAGGGGCTTGTATATTTCGATACACCAGGCCAATGGGGTTAAAGGGATTGCGCTTTGGGAATGGAAACGCTGCTGAACATGGAGGGGGATCTTTGACCCAGATTACCTAACAATTCCCAATGGTTATTCATTCCTTTCACTTTCTCAGTGTCTTTTCACCTGAGGATCTCAAAGCATTTTACAAATATTAAGTGGGGGATTTCTGAAAGCTCTCAGCAGTGACTTAACTCTGCTCCCATTGAAGTTAAAGGGAGTTTTACCATTGCCTTCAATGAGAGAAGAGATATGTCAAGACTGAGCGGTTCGGGGCGGGGGGGATTACACTGTAAAATCTAGATTGTGCCCTTGTTTTACTCAGTTGAGCAGAGGAGTCAAGGGGAGTATGAATCCCCCCCAGCCCTCCAATCCTTCCAAACCCCTCACTCAGGCTATTAGATCTTGAATAAGAGTTCTCAGCCCTGCAGAGAAGTTACATGACTTAGCTAAGGTCACACAACGCATCAGTGGGAGGACTGACAACACAGCATATGAGCCCTGATTAGCAGCTCTAACCACTAGACCCCTTTTCCTCCCTCCCTCTACCCCACTGGCTGTGAGATCACGGGAGTTAAATGCACACAGGACATGTTTTTGGATTACCTAGTGTCTCTCTGTATGAACAAATCAGTGCAGCAGCACCCTGGCAAGTCATGTCTCTTCCTCAGATGGGCTCAAGTGGCAGGAGTTTAACATTTTTTGCTGGAAATTTGAAAACCATAATCCTCAGCCCACTGGCACCATGACTTGCACCTCGGGGCTTCTGGGAGTGGCTAACTGAGCACTTTGTTTATTAACCAAGCACCAGGCAGTAGAGAATAGCAACTGAGGGCCTTTTCAGGGCTGCTGAACACTCACACTTTCTGTTTGAGTCAATATGAGCTGCATGAGCTCAGCACCTCTGAAAAATCAAACCTTTAGAGCCTGATCAGGGGGCTGGGGCACATGACTTATGAGGAGAGGCTGAGGGAACTGGGCTTATTTAGTCTGCAGAAGAGAAGAGTGAGGTGGGATTTGGTGATCTACTCAATTACCTGAAGGGGGTTCCAAAGAGGATGGAGCCTTCAATTACCTGAAGGGGGTTCCAAAGAGGATGGAGCTCGGCTGTTCTCAGTGGTGGCAGATGACAGAACAAGAAGCAATGGTCTCAAGTTGCACTGGGGGAGGTCTAGGTTGGATATTAGGAAAAACTATTTCACTAGGAGGGTGGTGAAGCACTGGAATGGGTTCCCTAGGGAGGTGGTGGAATCTCCATCCTTAGAGGTTTTTAAGACCCGGCTTGACAAAGCCCTGGCTGGGATGATTTAGTTGGTGTTGGTCCTGCTTGGAGCAGGGGGTTGGACTATATCATCTCCTGTGGTCTCTTCCAACCCTAATATTCTATGATTCTATGATCCAAAAGCTCGCTGCCATCAACTGGAATCCTTTTACAAAGGGCTTGTCTACACAGGATGCCTGCAGTACTCACCCTGACCAATGTTTGAGCAGCCCTTGGCTGGAATCATTGCTCTTACAGCCGTGTGTCCAGTTTTCATAGAATCATAGAAGACTAGAAGGGACCTTGAGAGATCATCTAGTCCAGGGCAGGATGAAGCTGTTACGAAACTGCCCACACCTTTGAGTCAGCCTTGCAGCAGACGTCTGCCGGAAGAAGCCACGACACAGGATGGCAAATCATTTCTGAGTGCTGTGACTCATCTAAATTCTGCTGCCGTGTAACTCATCCATTGCCAATTTGGTAGTGGCCGGTCTTAGGAAGGTCACTGTCATCTCCCCTTCAGGATACCATGCTGATGTTGCCTGTGAAAATAACCACCAATGATTTTGCTCATTTTGTCATATTGCGAGAGCAGCCGTTGAATATTTCCGCAGCTCCCTGTGGCCCCATTTAGGGCAGCGGAACATGTGCACCAGACCTAGATCACCTGTGGACTAGTCAGTGACCACAATATCCCATTCAGCTTCATCTGATTGAGTCAAGTTTGGCCTGCTTTAATTCCCGTCTACCATTCACAAGCCCAGGGTTGGCAGGGAGATGGGCAAATCCATGGGTTATATTGTTTTTTCATAACCTTGTCATAATGATCTTGGGGTTCAGTAAATATCAAACCAGTGAATGCGAAAGGAATAAAACTTTAATAAAAGAAACTGGGGAGCATCTCTGGTGAACTGCTGCACACAGCCATGCGGTGTTCCCAACCCCCGCCTTCAGGGCACATCTTCAAACTCTTATGTTCATAGTATTGTCCCTTACGAGGGAGCGTCTTTAAGTTATAATCTTCCACAAACACGTCTCTACACTTGTCACTTGGGTTTCATGTTGCAAAGCTAGAATCGAACCCAAAGGGTGTTGAGATCAATGTCCTGTTTTATTGAAACACCCCAAAACTCAGAGGAAGGAGGAAGTGTTGGATAAATGATTCCACTTGTGACCATCTCTGTTTCAGACTGGCAAAGGTCACTTGGGCTTCATGTCATTAAAACACACACAGCCCAATTCAGCAACATACTTGAGCGTGTGCCGAACTTCAAGCACATGAGTCGTGCCGTTGATTTAGAGTCAGTGGGAATATTCATGTACGTTAGGACGGTGCTTAAATACCTTGTTGAATCCGAGCCCTAGGCTATGTCTACACTACTGTGGTAGTGGCTGGGATGATTTAGTTGGGAATTGGTCCTGTTTTGAGCAGGGGGTTGGACTAGATGACCTCCTGAGGTCCCTTCCAACCCTAAGATTCTATGATTCTATGATTATTCTATGATTCTAAGCCACCTATGCTATGCACTCCAGCTACGTGAATAACATAGCTGGATTCAACGCACCTTAGGTTGAGTTACTGCGGGGTTCACGCCACTCTTCTTGACGGGGGTAGAGAACAGGGATCGACTGGAGAGCAATCTGCAGTCGATTTGGTGGGTCTTTACTAAATGAGAGCGTCGATCCCGGCTCTAGAGTACACCTGCCCCTAGAGAGTATCACTGATCCATCAGTGCTGCAGCCCTTATTTTGACATCAATTCAGTGGGACGTATTGGCTGAAAGCCTGATCAAATACATACTGAAGTCAATGGAAAGACTCCTGTTTACTCCAGTAGGCTTTGGTTTGGGCACGGAATAAGGATGGCACAGCTGGATCAGCCATTACTCCTTCCACCTGGGTGTCTCGAGTGAGTGTCTTGTTGCTGGCACCTAAGTCAGGATTTTAAAAAACAAGCGGGGTTGACAGTTAGGTTCCTAAATCCATATTTACTTACTAATGGCCAGATTAGTGTTCGCCATGAGAGCTGCTCGGTGCTGAGCACTTTTAAAAATCTGGACATAGATAAATGGCCTGATTTTCAAATACGGAGCATCCAGCAGCTCCCACAGAAATCACCTATGGTAAGTCTTGGCTGCAGTGAATTTTCTAGGGAGAGCCTGAGGGTCCATATTCTCCTCTCAGCCTATTACCTACCCTTTAAAAGCCCTGAGTGCTGGCTGAACTTTGCCCACTGACTTCCGTGGGAGTAATTAGACCAGCGCTGAGTTCTTTTGATAGTCACACCCCGGGAACGTAACGTTAGGCACTCATTTCTGAAGATCTTCTCCTGATTCTTTTCTATTGATAGACCACAGACAAAAAACCCCACCACTGTTCAGGAATGGCAGGAATTTAAAACTGATAAACAATACAAAACCCAGATGCTAAGTGGAGATGCAGCATATGGTACATATAAATGGAAGTCTGTTGGCGATCTTCTCACAAGGCGAGTACTGTGGATTGTGGTTTTGTGGGCAATGACTGTGCCATGCTCACCATTACTATTTGATCTGCCCCCTGTAACAAGATTACTTTCTTGAACATGGTCCTTTCTTTGCTTAATTGGGAACACACTGCATTCTTTGTCTGTGCGGTTCAGAAGATGTCACTTCAGTTAAACTCCTCCGATGCAGTGAGATGTTCTGACTCCAGACAGTTTCCCCTTGGATGGAATGTAACAGAGGAGAAATCAGTTTAAATGTAATGATTCCCTTTTGAACCATTTGGTAACAATCATTTATTCCTGAGTCGAGACTGTATTGGCCAAAATCTGCCATAGAATCATAGAAGTGTAGGACTGGAAGGGACCTCAATAGGTCATCTAGTCCAGTCCCCTGCACTCGAGGTAGGACTATGTAACTAGACCATTCCTAACAGATGTTTGTCTAATCTGTTCTTAAAAACCTCCAATGACAGACATTCCACAACCTCCCTAGGCAATTTATTCCAGTACTTAACCACCCTGACAGTTGGGCTGTTTTTCCTAATGTCCAACCTAAACCGCCCTTGCTGCAATATAAGCCCATTGCTTCTTGTCCTGTCCTCAGAGGTTAAGAAGAGCAATTTTTCACCCTCTTGCTTGTAACAACCTTTTTTTAACTTTTTTTTTAACTGCCATCAATTAGACCCAGGAAACCCCCTGGCAGCCAATGAGATAGCAGAGGTGGAGACTGGGTCAGAGCAGGATTGGGCTCTACAAATTATTGACTGAGATAAACTCAAGCTATACAATTTGAATCAGGATCTAGAGTTCAAACACTCTAAAATTTGACCTTGGGATTTTGATTCAGCCTTTTACGTGGATCTGGGCCATTTGTACGGTGTGGATAATTGCACTCTTTGGATGCTGGAACTGAACTGTGAATTCCTCTCTCCTCCAAAGCGAATGGCCAGACTGTGACTTGCCCTAACATGACCTTATCCCACATGACCACGTGGAGGATCCCTGCATTCCAACTCGAGGGTGGGTGGAGAACAATGGCTGCATCCCTGACTCTCCCTCCCTGCAAGCAATGGAAGGGGAGGGCACAGAGAAGGGTGGGAAGTTGGCTAATCAAAGGCTCCACTCCCACCCTCCCCACAATGAGGCAGGGAGCAAGGTGCAGGGTGCAGTAAATGACTTCCTCTCTGACGCAAGTGTGAGGAAGTGTGATTCTCTGAGAGACAATTTCTTCTCAGAGCTTCTCCTGGATAGGAGCAACTTTGCACTTCCCCATGCTCAGGGCTGGGCCTTGCGGCTCCAACTGGCTCTAGGAAATTTTCCAGTCTAGGATTTTGCTTTGGGCTCATCTCTAGCTTTTGATGAGAGCAGGTTTTTATAACTGGATTGTAAACATCATTAAAGAAAGTTTACACAAGTGCTGCCAATTAAACTTTAAGAGCTGGGTCCTGCTCCCATTGAAGTCAGTTGGAAAACTCCCATTAGTGTCCAGAATTTGTTTGAGAATGGAAGATGTGAAGGTGGGATTTGAATTGGTGATTGATGTGCTGGGGAAGGCCAGGAGTTCAAAGCACAAGTGGGGGCGCAGAAAAAGTCTGATTCTCTACACGAAGGCCGCTTTCCACAGCTCTGGAAGGATAAAGAGTGCCCTAAAATAACTGAGACTCAAGCCCTTTATGCTTAAAAAAAAAAATTCTCAGATGATGTAAATTGATGTAGCACCAATGGAGCTGTGAGGATTTACACCAGCTGTGGATCTGGCTCTAAAATTATGAACATTTGTGCAGCAATACAATTTTTTCCTTCCATGGTTATAAGTTAGTGTTTACGCCGAGCTCTGGGCATACAGTATACAAACACTAAGTGATGTTATCAAATCAGCTTGGACACTCTTTTAAATAATATTTTACTATTGACAGTGGGACGTGGTGTGAATGAGGCATAACAGATCAGAACCCCGCCCCTTTCATTTTGGAGGTAAGAGCTGCTCCACAAGTGACATGTTTTAAGGGAAATATCTAGATAGCTATTCGAGGGAGTGTAATGGGTGGACACTCATCACTTCAGTGCCTCCTAGCAGCTGGTTGTGGTACAGCAGCCCTTTTCTCACCCCTAGAGACCCCTGCAGGTGGACCTTGGTGGGTTTTCCATGGCTTGGTCTTCCAGCCAAGTCACAAAGTCCAAATGAACCTCTTTGGGGTAGAAAAGAGTTCAAAAAATGTATAGTCCCATTGCCCTCGGTAGGGTCTTCAGCTCTGGCTCTGGGCTCTTTAAATTCCGCCCCTTTGTTCAGTCTCTCAGAGAAGCTCTGTCTCCTTCTTGGGCAATGGTTCTCAAACTATTGTACTGATGACTCCTTTCATATAGCAAGCCTCTGAGTGCGACCCCCCTTATAAATAAAAAAACACGTTTATCTATTTAACACCATTATAAATGCTGGAGGCAAAGCAGGGGTTGCGGTGGAGGCTGACAGCTTGTGCCCCCCATGTAATAACCTCATGACTCCCTGAGGGGTCCCGACCCCCAGCTTGAGAACCCCTGTTCTTGGGGCTTATGCCACTGTGGCCAGTAAGGGAACTCAGGCCCAGGGACCCTAAGAACAGCAGCTACGCACTGCTTGATTTCAGTTCACTGCTGCTTCTTCCCTGGGCTTCTTCCTACCTGGCCCCATGTAGCTTCACCCTTATCTCAGGGTTAAGGGTCTTAGGTCCTCTCTCTCTCCATGCAATCCCAGCGTAAGCAAACACAGCCAGAACCAAACTCTGGTTATCCCTCAAGCACCTTTGGCAAGAGACGAGCCCCCTTCCTCACTCCCTCTGGTCCCAGCCAGGAACTGACCTGCTAAGACCCTACAGCTCCTTTTATCTGAGCCTGCTGGGCTCTGATTGGCTGCTTCCGTAAGGACCTATCAGGCCTGAGGACCTACCTTCATGGCTTCTTTTTTCTCTCACTATGCTGCTTCCTGGGACAGGGTGTGGCAGGACTGCGAAGCCTGCTGTAGGGAACAACAAGGGCCAGGGCCGCCTCCTCACAAGGACATATAAACCCTACACTCCTTAAACTGAGCTCTCAAGCGGTTGGTATAATACAGTGTTTCCCTTTTGGTTGGCCTGTAGTTTTACAATCTGCTTCTCTGAGTGGGGTGTTACCTGTAGCTGCACAGACCCTAGGAGGGGACAAGGGAACAGAATGGTCAGAGCCTACATTTTCCTCTGCTCCCCTTTTTGCTTGGGGAACGAGTAAGTTAATTCACCCCTCTTCATGGAGCGCCTTAGTGACCTTCTTGCCCCTTACCAGAGACTCTGGCCAGTGAGTAGTGGGGGCAAAGGTAGAGCTCCTCACACTTTCCAGCTCTCTTTGCCCATTTGATCAGCCGTGTAGCCCTTGTTCTCTTCATAGTGACTGGAACTGGGCTGAGCAGGTGGGAGGTATGGGGGGGGAGGGGCCTTACCTATCAAGGCCGGCCTTACAGGTGAGCGACATGGGTGACTGCCCAGGGCACCATAGTCAGGGGACGCTGGCAGGCCTGGGCTGTCAGAGTGTGGGTGAGTGCATGGAAGCATGGAAGCTTAGGGCTGGAGTCCCTGGCCAGCCAGCCGGGGGCTGGTAATACTGCCAGGATCCGCTAGCCTGATTGGGAGGTCCAGGCAGCAGGGCTCACCCTGCAGAGCCAATGGACCAGGCCCTGGGTCTCCCCCCGTTCCTGCAGGCACTGGTGGTGGCTGCCTTCCAGCTCTCCTCTTGCTAGGTGGTGCGGGGGGTATGGCCGGGGAAGCCTCCGGGCTCAGAAACTCCTCCCTGTGCAGCCCCTGGCTGGGCACCAGGGGCCAGGAGGTGGTCTCTGCGCCCTGCGCCCCTGGCTGCTGTTCTCAGACTCAAAATACAAGTTCACCCAGGACCAGTTACCTATTCCTGTGCATGGCTGAGTCAGGACTGTGACAATTTAGCCTCGTATAAGCAAGAATGCTGCCACCAACAGTAGGCTCAGAAATGCCAGGCTTTATTTTCAAAGACAACTCAGAGTTTATTGATTCAAGGAAACACTTCTTATCTTTTAATTCCCAGACTGTGTGTTGGACATGCTGTGAGTGACTTCCGCTGGAGACAAGTGCAGCAGCACTGCTACTGTCTTGGCAAGCGTGGAAGGCTCTCTTTGGCTCTCCTGGTAGCAATGGTGACAAAGGGCCACAGGAATCTTGATTCCCAACCTCCAGAGAAAGTCCGGCTATCTGATGAGTTAGTTGCTTGACTGTTAGTATCCTGTTACGTGGTACTAGGCATTTGGGATGCAGCCCTCTTTCACACTTGGCTGATCTGAGCTGGAAGAACCAACAAACTCTTCATTTTCCATGCAAAGGGAGAATATCTCCCATGGGGCTGCACATTTATAGCCAACAGCAGAATGTAACCTTGTGAAGTGCAGATCTGCTCTGAAAGGTGACTTTTTAAAAACAGCTTGGTGGGATCCCATTTCTATTGCCTCCCAATGATGCAGGATCAAAACTGATCAATATCAAGGTGATTTTTCTAAATACTAGCCTTGTAGACTCAGATTGGAATCTGAAAATCAAGCTGGGTTCTTTCTGGTTCAGACATAGCTAACAGAGGAGTTCTGCAACTGGAATTTAGTTATCAGTTGTGTTGATGAATAGAATCCAACTCATTCTCCTGAGTTTCATTGGGTCTGCAGGGCTAATTAGAATAAAAAGATATTTTATTCAGTGAAGCAGGCAGAAGAAGACAATGACCACACATCTGGAACAGGCTTATTGAATAAAGAACTGTTTTTTCAGAGTAGATCTACACAAGAATTAAGTCTCTATGAAAAATGTCATGAAAGAATATTTCCAGTTTCATTTGGTGGCTCCCAAATTTAATTTTTATGAACTTTTCACAGAATCAAGAAATTGCATTTAAATATGTGAAATTTCTTAACAACCCACTGGTGCCAGCCTTAATCACACTGAATATTATCTTTTTACTAAAGCGGGCTGGAAAACAGAAATCCCTTCCAGTGAAAAGTTTCACCATTTTGGAAAAAAAAAAGTCACCCTAAAGCAGGATGAAAAGTCAAAAGTGTGAAAATTTTCAGGGGAAGGAATTTTCAGAAAATTCCATTTCAGGAGAACCAAAACGCTTGGTAGCTGCCTGCCTGGAAGGATCTTGCCAATTTCACGTTCTGCCTGCATGCAGACTGCCAGAGGCTGGGTGCTCTGTCTCCTCCATAGCCTGGCTCTCAGAGAGGCAAAAGGAGCTGTGGTGCTGGGGAGGTGGAGGGCCAGGGCACTCAGCCTCCAGTAGCCCTCCTGGAAAACTCTTGTCAGGCTGTCAGGTGAAATTGACAAAACGAGTCATTTCAATTTTCCTGACAGAAAATTTACATTTTTTGGCAACGTTGAAATGTTCCTGTGGAAAATGTTGATTTTGCAAAAAGGGCCAGGTTTTCCAAAGCGGTCAGGCTGCTGAGAACCCCGAATGAGGCCAGGGACATAAAGTTACATGGCAAGATGGCATCTACAGGCTTTGATCCTTTAGACATAGATATGTCTGCCTCATCTGGGAGGCCCTCTGGTGATTATTCATGATGAATTTTAAAGAGACAGTACCACAATCTACTACAAAGAGGGCATTTCCCATCAGAAAATGAATTCCAACAGAAAATTTCTGAACAGCTCTACTGATTACGCACACAGACCCATTGATTCCAAGAGGATATCACATGTAGTTAGATACTGCTCAGTTTGAGTCAAGGTGTCAGAATCAAGCCCTCTGAATGAATAATGATTCAGGTGCTGTAGCAGCATTTATTTGTGTTAGTGGGAAATTAGGCTCAGAAAGGATGCATGAGTTCCTTGGCTCTTTCGGGGTCTTATTCTGCTCGCAATGGGCCTTATCCAGCTGCCTCTTGTACTCCATGTGACTCTTTCCATTGACTTTAAGGAGAGTTGGATTGGACTGTAAATCAATACTTTCATTCTTTGAAATGCTTTGCAGTGCAACTGTCTGTGCTAGGCACAGATACAAAATGTACTCAGCAGGTCTATTCCAGCTCTCACTGAAGTCAAAAGGAGTTTTGCCGTTAATGTCAATAGGGGCAGGCTAGTTGTTTGTACCTTGATTATTAAATAACCCAGTCTGTTTTTCAGGGAAAGTTCAGTTCAAGCAACTTTGTCATTGCACGTATCAGAGGGAAAAGGGCTGGTTGTGACTAAAGAGGGCTACATTCCGAAATCAGTAAGCATTAAAGAGCGTGATTTGACTTTGTCGCTACATAAATCAGTATTTCAGTTTCTCATTTGGTATTCACTGAAATGAAAACATAATCTGAGTTAATTGCTCTTCCCCAAGGTGTCTTGTTGCGCAATGTTTTATAAAATTAAAGCCTGTTAAGTACACAGGAAGAAACATCGTTTAGATGCAGAACATAAACTACCAGCACCTTTAATTCTGCTGTCATGTATGGTTGATTAACCTGGTACTACAAGAGCCTTGGGCAGAGCTTCTGTGCTGTTAGAAAACATATTTCTACTTAAGAGAATTTAGACAACAAAGGGATCCTACACGTTTCACATTGTTGGAGGCTAGACAGGCTTTCTGGATCTCTGAGTCCTCTCATGAAGCCTACTAAGACCTGGAAAATAATAATAGCAATAATAATAATAATACAGCATCCTTTATGCAACCTAATTATAGTTTCTTTCATTCCAAAGGTTCCCACAGCAATTAACCAACTATCAATCAAGTCCTGGATCCCTTATTCAAGCACAATTCCCATGGACTTCAATAAGCTGGCCAAGACAGGATACTGGGTTAGATGAACCTTTGGTCTGATCCAGTATGGCCGTTCTTATGTTCTTATGAGTAAGGGGTGAAGACTAGGAGACTGATTGGGTAGGAGGAGACATGTTCATATGCCAGTGAGATTTAGCGATGGAAAGGTCAGTGTGCTGCTGTTGTCCTTTGCAGAGAAATTGCAGCTCATCCATCCCCAGGAATTCCCTGAGGGTGGCGATACTGAGACTCATGGACTTTCTGAGCGATCCAGATGCACAGATGTTGTTTGGCTGCAGCACACACAAGAGCCAAAATGGATCTAAGATTTCATAGAATCATAGAAGATTAGGGTTGGAAGAGACCACAGTAAGTCAACTAGATCAACCCCCTGCTCAAAGCAGGACCAACCCAACTAAATCAGCCCAGCCAGGGCTTTGTCAAGCCAGGCCTTAAAAACCTCTAAGGATGGAGATTTCACCACCTCCCGAGGTAACCCATTCCAGTGCTTCACCACCCTCCTAGTGAAATAGTTTTTCCTAATATCTAACCTAGACCTCCCCCACTTCAACTTGAGACCATTGCTCCTTGTTCTGTCATCTGCCACCACTGAGAACAGCCTAGCTTCGTCCTCTTTTGAACCCCCGTTCAGGTAGTTTAAGGTTGCTATCCAATCCCCCCTCACTCTTCTCTTCTGCAGATTAAATAAGCCCAGTTCCCTCAGCCTCTCCTTGTAAGTCATGTGCCTCAGCCCCCTAATAATTTTTGTTGCTCTCCACTGGACTCTCTCCAATTTGTCTACATCCTTTCTGTAGTGGGGGGCCCAAAACTGGATGCAATACTCCAAAACTGGATGTGGCCTCGCCAGTGCCGAATAGAAGGGAATAATCACTTCCCTCGATCTGCTGGCAATGCTTCTACTAATGCGCCCAATATGCCATTGGCCTTCTTGGCAGCAAGGGCACACTGCTGACTCATATCCAGCTTCTCGTTCACTGTAATTCCCAGGTCATTTTCTGCAGAACTGCCGCTTAGCCAGTCGGTCCCCAGCCTGTAGCAGTGTATGGGATTCTTCAGTCTTGAGTGCAGGACTCTGCACTTGTCCTTGTTGAACCTCATAAGATTTCTTTTGGCCCAATCCTTCAATTTGTCTAGGTCACTCTGGAATCTATCCCTACCCTCTAGCGTATCTACCTATCCCCCGAGCTTAGTGTCATCCACGAATTTGCTGTGGGTGCAATTCATCCCATCATCCAGATCATTAATGAAGATGTTGACCAAAACCAGCCCCAGTCGCACTTCACTTGATACTGCCAACTAGACACTGAGCCATTGATCACTACCCGTTGAGCCTAATTATGAGCTGGCTATGGGGTAGTTGAGGGAAATGAGGTCACCCGAGTGGTATAAAGAAAATGCAGTAGAAAGACCCTTCCATCACTGTGACGCTCTGTACCTCGGGGGAACACCCTACACCCCCATGTTCATCTTTATAAAATGATTATGTGGTATCCAATGCAAAGTTTTTCATGTTGGGTGTCTTCGGAAGGCTCATGATGCACTGAGCATGGTTGTTATAGTGATGTTATAGTAATTGTTACAGTAATGTTATAGGTTATAACTTCACGTATGTAGTTATGAGGCTGAAAATGTACCCTCATGGCTTAAAATAAGCCCAGGCAAAAACTCTCCAAGAGCAGAGATGCAGTTCACACCTCATCAGGGCAGGTATGGGACAAACCCAGCCCAGCCGCACAGCAACAAAAGAATCTGTTAGACTCTCGAGAGAGTCACCCCTCTTCCTTTGGTCAGTTTTGAACTGAGATGAGGTAATGCTCACCCGACTCTGAAGGTGGGGGGTAAAGCCAAGAGGGAAGAAAGACATGATAAAAGGGGAAGACATTTGCCATGCTCTCTCTCTCTCTTTCTCTCTCCCTCTTCCACCTACATCTACAGACATCACACCAAGCGACTGAAGCACTGATCAAAGAGGAGAGCCTGGCTGAAGAGCACCCAGCCAGCCTGTGGTGAAGAACATCTAAGTTTGTAAGAGCATTGAAAGTGTTAAGATCTGCTTAGAATGCGTTTTGCTTTTATTTCATTTGACCAAATCTGACTTGTTATGTTTTGACTTATGATCACTTAAAATCCATCATTATAGTTAATAAATCTATTTGTTTATTCTACCTGAAGCAGTGCGTTTGGTTTGAAGTATGATAGAGACTCCCCTTGGGATAACAAGCCTGGTACATATCAATTTCTTCGATAAATTGATAAACTCATATAAGCTTGCTGCGTCCAGTGGGCATAACTGGACACTGCAAGATGGAGGTTCCTAGGGTTGTGTCTGGGACCAGAGATATTGGCTAGTGTCATTCGGTTGCACAATCCAAGGGCAGCTTACATACCAGATAGGGTCACCAGACAGCAAGTGTGAAAAATCGGGACAGGGTTGGGGATTAATAGGTGCCTATGTAAGAAAAATCTCCAAAAATTGGGACTGTCCCTATAAAAATGGGACATCTGGTCACCCTAATGCCAGGGGCTGTGCGTGAACAGCCTAGGAGTGGGGGTTCTCACAGCAGAACAGGGTAAGGCTGGCTCCCAGAGTCAAGGATTGGAGTGACCTACCAGATGACTGGTCCAGATAACACCAGAGGGGAACGTCACCGTCACATAACCAGTTAGGATCCTGCTAAGCTAGTTTGTAAGGAGGGGAGAAGAGTCCCTTAGGAACACAGGAAGCAGCAGAGTGCAGCTGGAGAGCACATCCGCAGCTACCAGCTTGACCAGAAGTTGCACAGTAGCATGTAGGAAGACCAGGCAGACTTTTCAGGCAGTTTGCTGCAGTGTAACTACATGGTGAGACGTGCCCTAGATAGAGCAGGGGTGCTGAGTGCAGGGCCAAGTTGGCACTTTGCCAGGTGCCCAGGGGCTGTATTTTGACTAAAACGGAGCAAATTGAATCTTCCCTAATGATTAAAATGAGCTTGTGGCCCACAGACACTGCAGGTTTTATCATGCATTGCTCCAGTGAATTAAAGGCTTGATCCAAAGTCAACAAGAAGACTCCCATTGACTGCAGTGGGCTTTGAATCAAGCCCTAACTGTGTAATTGTTATGCCCGTTGGCTTTCCTAAGGCTGGCTGGCTCAGCGGAAGAGGGATAGAAGGGGACAGTTCAGGAGCTTTAGTCTTGTGGAGCTCCTAAACTCTGCAGGGTTGAGTGTCTGTTCCCACGGAGCTCCTAACTTCTGCAATGGTGCAGCTCTGCTCCTGCAGTGCTTTGGAGCTCCACTGGATTGAAGCTCCCTGGTATCCTTCTCTCCTGAGGAGTCAGCTTTGGGAAGCCAGCTTGGGCAGCTGTCATCATGGATAGTTCTCAGAAAGCATCCATCCATGTGCAGCAGCAGTGAAAAAAGCTTACAGAATCTTGGGAACCATTAGGAAAGGAATAGATAATAAGACAGAAAATATTATAATGCCATTATACACATTCATGGTACACCCACATCTTGAATAATGCATGCAGTTCTGGTCACCCTATCTCAAATATATATATATATATTAGAATTGAAAAGGGTTCAGTGAAGGGCAACAAAAATGATTAGGGGTATGGAACAGCTTCTGTATAATGAGAGATTTAAAAGACAGGGATGGTTCTGCTCGAAAAAGAGACCATTAAGGGGTATATCAGAGAGGTCTATAAAATTATGAATGGTACGGAGAAACTGAATAGGCAAATTTTATTTACCCTTTCACATAACACATGACTAGGAGTCACCCAATGGTATTCATAGGCAGCAGGTTTAAAACAAACATAAGGAAGTACTTTTCGCACAACACACAATATACCTGTGGAACTCATTGACAGGGGATGTTGTGAAAACCAAAAGTATAACTGGATTAAAAAAAAGAATTAGGTAGGTTCATTGAGGTTAGGTCCATCAATGGCTATTAGAGAAGATGGTCAGGGATGCAACCCCATGCTCTGTGTGTCCCTGAACCTCTGACTGCTAGAAGCTGGGACGGGGTGAGAGGGGGTGGATGATTCGATAAATTGCCCTGTTCTTTTTACTTCCTCTGAAACATCTGGCACTGGCCACTGTTGGAAGACGGGACACTGGGCTAGATGGACCATCGATCTGGCTCAGTATGGCCATTCTTATGTTCTTATGGAGTACTCTACGTATCTGAAACCTTGATTGGATGATGGTTTTGATTACGCCCTGGAACGGTCTGTTCCAAAGCTTATTGATGTCAAGGGGACTCTTTCTATAGACTTCATTGGGCTTTGAATTAGTATTGAAAATCATCGCAAGCACTTCTTTAGGACTGTCTGAAGCCCTGTTTTGCACACTCAACTTATAGTCAACTCATTTAATGAACTAGGCATGATTAGAATTAGTGAGTGAATTGCTGAAAAGTTGTGGGGTCAGCGTTTTTCTCTCAGTCACAGTGGTGCAACTCCCATTAGCTTCAGTGGGAGTCTCTCCATTGTAACCAGGAGGAAAATTCTGCCCTTGTGTCACATTTCTCCAAGAAATCGGAGGCAAACCAGATTTTCTTATCTCTTCTGATCACAAAGTTAACACCACTGGGGAGGTGCAGGTTGCCTTGGAGAACTACCAGGGATAGACTTAGGCTACGTCTACATTACAGACCTTACTGGGGCACAGCTGTACCACTGCTGGAAGATCTCCCATGTAGCCACACTATGTCAGTGGGAGAGAGAGCTCACCCGTCAGCATAATTAAACCACCTCCAATGAGCAGCGGTAGCTATTTTGGCAGGAGGGCGTCTCCCATTGACGTAGCGCTGGCCACATGGGCGTTTATGTTGGTGAAACTTACGTTGGTCAGGAATGTGCTTTTTCACACCCTTGATCACCCAAAATTTACTGACAAAAGTGCTAGTGTAGACAGAGCTATATCCTTTTCTGAATGGATTTCCAAACCCAAATAGGACTAGTCAATAAAGGGATTCTCCTGAAATCTAGCAGCACGTCTACCCAGTTACTTATAAGTAAATCCCTGCTCCATCTTCAGGCCCAGTGGCCAGTCAGTAACATGCTGTAGCTGAAACACAGCCTAGATGTGGGGAGAGACATCCCATCTTATTCAACTCCAGTGGAACATGGATGGCCAAATGCTACTGTCAGTCACTCTGGATTTACACTGTACACCATAACCTTTTAAATACACAGGGACGGAGTCTCCACTGCTCCCAGTATCTGTGGGAGGGCTTAGGTCACAAAGGCACCTGCGGCAGCACTTGCGACTCTTGGACCAGTTCTATTTGACAGTGGTGCAGTTCAGAGCAGCCTGGGGCATGCTGAGCTGAGAATCTCTTGCCCAATTTGAATGTCCTACACATATCAATAGCCATTCTGGGACCCTTTAATGCTTTCTATCTTCAAAGTGCTTTACAAACATTAACTAATTAGCCTCCACAACACCTCTGTAGCTATGGATAGCTATTGTCCCCATTTTACAGATAGTAAAGCTGTGACAGAGGAGTTTACTGACCCAAAGCCAGAGACAGACTTTATGTTGGATCCAGGATTAGAACGGAAAAACTCCTAGTCCTGTGCGCAGACCCTTTGATCACATCTCTCTTTAAACATTTTAGTGAGGGCCCGGTGGATTCGGTGTAATAATATGTAGTGATTTTTCCTAGTAAAACAGAACAACGCCATATGTTTAGGTTCCTAGGCCAAATTATCTTTTGGTATAACTCCACTGACCTTAATAAAGTTACACCAGTAGACTGGTCCAAATAGTTTTCATTCTGTGGGGTGACCTCCCTCTCCCCCAACCCCCGTCCCTCCCCGTATAATTTTAATGCCAGGCTAGATTCACTGGAATGTTTCAGTATTTTCTTCATGCATGAGAACGCATAAGGAGATGTAGCTGCTTGTATTATATGAGAAGCCATGTGGGATCACCCTGAGGTAAACGTTTCAATTATTTTTGCCACTCCTTGCCTGAATGTAGTATTACAGTTGCATCCACTTCCAGTCCAGGGTGGTGCAACAAGTTGCATTATTTCTTTATTAAGTGGAAGGATTTTGATGTTGTTACTGGTGATCCCATCTTGACAAGGACGTGTGTATCCTGCACAGCCTAACCAGGAATCCCACAGGAATGGCAATTTCTGAGTTAGGAAAATCAGCTATAGATAGGTGATGAACTATAATAATGAACAACTATTGAGTTTAAGCTTGTTGAGCGACAAGTGTCCAAACCCTTTGTATACTGATTGTCATAGGGTTGGAAAAGCCTGATGGTACTTTAATGTTTACTTATTGGATGCCCTTGTAAGTACTTATTAGGTGCCATTGGAAAGACAACTGGTGATTGAAACATATACAGTAGAACCCCTTTTTATGAACTAATTGGGGGAAAAGGAGTTCATAAAATCACAAAGTTCATTTAATTGAACCCTCTAAATTACAGTAAGTCTAGTGCATAAGTAGTAGTATGGTGCACTTCCCTGTTTCCTTCTTGTCCTTCAAATGAGTGACTTCCAGTGCACTAACGGTATTGGAATGTGAAAGGATGTTGCCTTGTTCTTCATCCACATGAATTTTGTTGTGTGTATTATTTTTCAATTCCCCCCGTTGGGAATATAACTGGTCGTTCATAAGATTGGTGTTCATAAAATCAAGGTTCTACTGTAGATGCTCATTATCTGGCTAAGGTAGAGATGATCACAATTTGGAATTTTCATCTTGCAGGAAAGGTCACCATTTGTTTTCATCCCAAAATGGAATGAAAAGCTGAATTTTTTCCACAAAATGGAAATTCAAAAATATTTCAATTTGGAAATATTGAAATGTTTCATTTTGATATTTTTGAAACATTTTGAGATTCATTTTGATTTGTTGGAATTGCCTGAAATTCTTCATTTGGAGTCATTTCAATTAAAAAAGTACATTTCCTCATGATGCATTGTCTTATAGTGATTGTACTCTGATAGCCCCATAGACCCCAATGGGCCAGGCTCCAGGCTGAGCTGTATTTCGCATAGTGCACCCAGAGTCACGTGTCTCCCATTGTGCACCCCACAAAGCAGTCAGCGTGAAATCAGCACATTGCCTTATGGGAGATGTAGTCCTCCAGACAGCCTGGCCCATATGAGAGAATTGGGGCTGGAACTACAACTCTCATAAGGCAATGTACCATGACAGGAAAATACAGTTTAATGGTGTGTTGAACTGTTTTCAAATGAAACATTTCAGGTTAGTTAAAAAAAATTAAATATTCAAATTTGAGTTTAGTCAACCTAAAATAAAATATTTCATTTTGATTTTCTTGATGAAAAATCAGAATTTTTTAGCCAAATCAAAATTTTTGTATGGAAAATGTGGATTTTGTAGATGTATTTCCATCAGAAAATCATTTTGCTGTAATCTAAGGTATTTATACGGCTGCCATCATCAAGTATCCGTGCCCCTTACCAACTTTTAATGTTTATCCTCATGACACCCGGGAGGTAGGGAAGTGGTATTATCCCCAATTTACAGAGGGAGAGCTGAGGCAGAGACTGTGGGTATCTACACCACAATAAAAACCCATGGCACTGAGTATCAGAGCCTGGGTGAGCTGACTTGGGCTCAAAATAGCACTGTACATGTTCAGCCGTGGAGACCTACCCCCCTTGCAGCACCTCAAAGCTTGGGTTCCAACCTGAGCCCAAACATCTACATTGCAATTTTATAGCCCCCGAGCTGGGGCCTTCTTATTGCCACGTAGACCTAGTCTGTATGTCTTGCCCAAGGTCACACAAGAAGTCTTTGGTAGAGCAGGGAATGGAACCTGGCTCTGCAGGGTCCCCAGTTAGTGCCCTGACCACTGGGACATCCTCTCAGCAAGCTGAAACCATCTATCTTCATGTTACTCCTTAATGGCTGGCCTCATCCTTTTCCATTCCCTCTAAAGAACCTAAACTCGGAGCTCAGTGTTCTTAAAGCTGTGCTCAGTGATGTGCCGAGTTATCATGCTCACAAAGGCCCAGAGTCAGCACGCTGCTTAAGTACCCGCCTAACTTTAAGCATATGAGTATCCCCCATTGAGGGCAACGGGGTTATTCATGTGCTTAAAATTAGGCACTTGCATAAGGGCTTTGCTGAATCAAGGCCTAAGGGCCCAACTCTGTCACGCTTACTCTCTGCTCTACAAGCAGCTCCATCTCAATCAATGGGAAGACTGGCGGAACATGGAGCTATTCAGCATGAATCAGAATATCAGACTCTTGCCCCATTAACTTCATTGGAGCACTCCTGGAGTAAGGTGCTGCTCAGTCTGTGCAATATTAGTTCCAAGTAAATTATTCTAAGGGCACCACGAGCATGATGAGTGACTTTACTATGAAGTAATAGCTGGGGGTTACTGTTTCCATTTCTGGGCCAGGTTCTTCTTCCGCTGAGAAACACCTTGCTACCTGAGTAGCTCCACTGAGCTCAGTGGGACCACTTGTAGCATGAGCTGCTACTCAGTACGTCAAAAGGTGCAGAATCTGTCCCTCTCTGACATTTTATGTAAAGGATCAGATCACAAGGCCCAGGGTGAAGTGTGTGAGGGCTGGGTACAAAACATTGTCAGTGGCAGGGGTCCAGCTGTGGAGCCAATGCCCAGAGGAAATCAGGCGAATCCAGAGCCTGAGCATCTTAGAATCATAGAATCATAGGGTTAGAAAGGACCACAAGGGACATCTAGTCTAACCCCCGGCCAAGGTGAAGGATTTGTTGTGGCTAAACCATCCAAGACAGAGGGCTATCTTTAGGAAATGCTGCAAAATCATCCTCTTCAGAAAGGCCTTTCTTCCATAAGAATGTCACTCACAGACTGACACCACCTTCTGCCCCTAGCACCTACCAACTATATACCAACTCCCTCCACCCCGGAAGGAGGAAAATTAATAAAATTCCCCCAAATCTTATCCCAAGAAGTGATTTTATCCTTAAAAGGGAGAAGTGCCAGAGACTCCATCAAATCCACTAGGACTTTGGTATTGCTATTGATGTTACATGGAAGCCACTTAGATAATATGGTGATAGGCGGCAGTATAAAAGCCTAAGATAGACTGATAGAGAGTGGGGAGGTTTGACTATAACAGGGATTGGCAACCTGTGGCACGTGGACCGTCAGGGAAATCCGCTGATGGGCTGGGACCATTTGTTTACCTGCAGCGTCCACAGGTTTGGCCAATTGCAGCTCCCACTGGCCGTGGTTCACCATTCCAGGCCAATGGGGGCTGCAGGATGCGGTGGACAGCACATCCCTCGGCCCGCACCACTTCCTGCAGCCCCCATTGGCCTGGAACGGCGAACCGCAGCCAGTGGGAGCTGTGATTGGCTGAACCTGCAGATGCTGCAGGTAAACAAACTGTCCTGGCCCACCAGCGGCTTTCCCTGATGGGCCACGTGCCAAAGGTTGCCAATCCCTGGACTATATTATCCATATTGGAAGAAAGCAAGATGCACAAATATTATACTGGTTTCAGAGTAGCAGCCTTGTTAGTCTGTATCCGCAAAAAGAACTTTTTGCAAATATTATACTGAGTGTGTTCTCCAGATTCAGCCGCATGCTGAAAGAATGAGAAGGGGCAGAAATGCAATGACATTTCATGCACTTTTGCTTGGTTGCCTTTATAGTCGGAGAACTCTGGAAACAGGTTCAGAACATGCAGGAGCTGGGAGAAGTGATTTGTGTGAGGAATACAACTGTACACAAGCTTTCTGGACCGGGTGATGCATTGGGATATTATTTATGGCTGAGGGAATGAAAGGTCGTATGAACAGAAGGTAAAGTAGAAAGCATCTTTGATGGGTGTCATTTTAGGCCCAATGGGAAGACTGGTTTAGCAATTACAGAGCTGTCATTTTAGCTTAAAATATTTTAAGCCAACGGGTGAAGGCTCCTACTCTCCTTCACATTTTCATAAATGACATAATAAAATGGATGACATAAGTTGTTACCATTACATTTTCTTTATAACCAGTACAAAGAAAAAAAAATCTAAACCTTAAAATACTTCAAAAGAAGCTCAGGGTGAAATCTTGGCTGCATGGAAAACAATAGCAAAACTCCCATTGACTTCAGTGGTAGGGTCAGAATTGTGCCCTAAGTGCCTGATTGTGCTCTGGCTTTCACAGATATTACACAGGTGTAACTCTATTGGCTTTAGTGGAGGGACGCTGATTTACACCATTGTGAAAGAGAGAGAAACAGATTTGAAGTCCTTAAAAGTCCTGAGGTCTCTTCCAACCCTAATCTTCTATGATTCTATGCAAACTAAACAGATTTCAGCATGTTAATTTTTCTGTTTCCTTCCTTGTTTTTCTATCTTGATTCCAGAATGAAGGTGGGCTGTTCAATACACTTCCACATCCATAACTTTCTCCAGTGACACACAGAAGTGATAAGAGTCTATTTCATTCTCCACTATCTTCTACTAGGGCCCAGTATTGCTCAGTAGTCAAGGAGGGACATGAAATATCCTAGTGTAGTGGCTGGTGACTTCTTTTTTTTTCATCATTTATTAGAGGAGGAGGTGAGTATCCCAGTACATAGAAAACCAATTGAAGGCCTTTTTACACTGCCAGACCAGTGTAAAGAGGGCTTGGTGTAAATAACAATCAGGCCCAAAGACTGTGGCAGAGGTAGCCAGAAACTCTAATGCCAGTTCTGTACCTTCCCTTTTAGACGCATCCAGCTCCTGCGGGGAGTCAACCGAATAACTTCTCTCTGTGCTATTTGGTTGGAAGGGATCATAAAAACAGTAAAAGGTTAATTACACTCATTGAAGGACTTGTGCTGTTTCAGCTTATGTATTGTCTGGGGGATATGTATATTTTGGCAGACATCAGGTGAACATTAATACCGTAAGTTGGCTGGCATCAGGTAAACAGTAATGCTAACTATTACCCAGTCTGTCCTTAAATATTGACATTAGAGCTTCCAAATTCACTCTGGATCTCGAGCCACACAAAATTTTATGGGTGCTTGTATCTGGGAGTTTGGTCCAGCCCTGTGTTAGATCTGACACTTTCCTGCAATATCTTTGGGAGATTTTACTGAATTCCGTTTATGTATCATTGCAGGCCAGGGATTGTATATAATCCCATAGGGGATGGTGACCACAGCCCTCCAGGAACTAAGGACAGTGGGGGCTTGTGATGGGTTGGACCTGGATGCCACCTGATGTGCCAGGGTCCCACTGGTTCCTCCCGTTCCACCAGCCTGGGTTTTCTCACCCTGTTCTGCTGCGCCAGGCCCTCAAGCCTTCTCCAGCACACATACTCAGGTGGGCACACACCCAGCTGCAAATGGACACAGAGACACTGAGATCAGCTCTGTGTGGGAGGAATCAGCTCAGAGATTGCCCAGCACTCATGTTCACACCTCCTTTGGGCTATAAACCCAAAATTATATTGTCTTACACTGCATAGAAAGATCTGCAGAGCACAAACTCATAAAAGTTTGCCCTCTCCCTCAATGTGGAGAGAGAGATCCACAGCTTCTTGTCTCCTTCTCCCCCCACCCCCAGCCCCAGTATGAACTGTGCGAACTGGGTTATGTTATAAACAAGAAATAAGTTTATTAACTACAAAAGGTAAATTTTAAGTGACTATAAAGGAAAGCAAACAGAACAAAGCAGATTACAGAGCGAATAAAACAAAACACGCAAACTTAGCGTAATACACTAAAGAAACAGGTTACACATAGTAATTTCTCACCCTAAAAGGTAATAATTGGAGATATACCAATCTCCTAGAACTGGAAGGGACCTTGAAAGGTCATGGAGTCCAGCCCCCTGCCTTCACTAGCAGGACCAATTTTTGTCCCAGATCCCTAAGTAGCCCTCTCAAGAATTGAACTCACAACCCTGGGTTGAGCAAGTCAATGCTCAAACCACTGAGCTATCCCTACCCCCATTTATTACCCTAAATGTTGTTGAGGCAGGTTGTCGAGTTTCTGCAGCTCAGCGTTCCAGTTATGTCTCTTTACTGGCTAGACCCCTGTCCTCAGCCAGGACTCAGTTCTTGCCTTCCCCTAGCTTACTTCCTTGGTTTCTTCAGGAGCATTCATCAGTCTTCCTTCTCGGGTGGGGTGGCAAATGGAGATCCCAGATTGCCTTGCTTCCCAACCTTAAATAGAATTTACATAAGGTGGGAAGCCTTTGTTTCCAGGGGAAAAGTACCAGCAGTGTCCAAGATGGTATTTTGTACCAGGTGACATTATCACATGACCTTGCAGTGTCAGGGCAACCATGAGATGAGGTTTATTTGCAAAGTCCACAGGAAGGAGCTCCTGGGAAGATGGGGGATCCACATCTTCGAAGACCCATTGTCTTTTCCTAATGGCCCATTAAGGCTGATTGCTTACTGTCTGGGTGTTTTCCAAGTGCATACCCACACCGTTGTAATTGTTACATAGACAATATTACTAACTTTAGCTGCAGAAATGATACATACATGAAAATTGGATAAACACATACAGTAGATCATAACCTTTTCAATGATATCTCACATGACCCATCTTGCATGAAACGTATCTTAGTTATGCCATATTCATATCATAACAATATTTCTATGAATAAAATGGGGTGTAATGTCACAGGGGTGATTAGGCAAATTCATTCAGGTTGTGACACCTCCAGAGAGGTACCACCTCTTGTGGAGATTTGCCTATACCAGCTTAAACTGGATTCCCCAGAGGCCAACAGACAAAGAAAGGGATTTGGATAAATAGCCTGTGTTTAAACTGACTCCTGGCCTTTTTTCTGACATAGCTAATGGACAGGACTTTCTGTCCAAAGGGAGATCCTAAATCCTTAGGGAAGGGTTGGGAGGACTGACATCAAACAGAGCCCTTGTGGAGAAAGGATGGGGGAGTGATCTCTGGCAAGCTTATTAGCTCGTGTGTTGGTTCTTTTGTTGTTTTAAATATGTTTTCTTAGGTAATGCTTTTACCTTAAGGATAAATGTGCTTACTGAAAAAAAGCTGGGTGGTAACTTAAAACCAGGGGCAATTACTGTGTTCGTGGACTTCAAAGAGAAAGCAAAGCAGAGATGCTGGCCTGTTTAGGAAGTCTGGCTTTCTGGGGATATCACAGTGCAGCCACAGAGCTGTGCAGCCTGGAAAAAGTCCAGTTAGGAGAGAGAGAGAGACTCATGTCTCCACTCAAGGGATGTGATGACTGGGGAGCCATAAGCCCAAGGATAAGTGACCTTGGTAGACCATGGATGGAGGGGGAATACAGATGCAGTTGCCCTGAACTGACACATATATGGTGACAGCCTATGTGGGATATATGACAGTGTGAATTGCCATAAGTGCCAACAGCATCAAAAGCAAGTACTATAGAAGGAAGAAGCCCAGAGAAAGAAGAGTCTGGTAGTCTTTTTAGGAAACAAATAGTGAAAAGAGAGGCAGGAGCAGGAATTGGGGATGATAAGAACATAAGAACGGCCATATTGGGTCAGACCAAGGTCCATCTAGCCCAGTATCCTGTCTTCTGACAGTGGCCAATGCCAGGTGCCCCAGAGGGAATGAACTGAACAGGTAATCATCAAGTGATCCATCCCCTGTCGCCCATTCCCAGCTTCTGGCTTGCCCATTCCCACCACTGAAGGAAGAAACAGTAGGTGTTGAAATTGTATTGGCAGCAAGAATTCTCTCCTGCTGATCTGAAGAAATCAGCAGGGGTGAGCCATGCTGCACTCAGATGATCTATGACAGGCTTGGGGGGGTACCCCTCCAGAGAGGGCATGAAGGGGACTGTCTGGTGCCACAGACTGTCCAGCAAAGGTAACGGTGATGGTGAGAGGTCCAGAGACATGGGTTCATCTGTAATGCCTTGTACACATTTAGGCATTTTTCTAAAAAATAAAATTCCCATCCCTAGTAAAACTGGGCACAGCTCCACCGATAGTAGCAATGAGGCGAGCGCTAGCTTAGAGAGGCTCTGGGTGGCTGGCACCAGAGCCCTGATCCTCAAAGGTATTTAGAAACCTAAGTTCCATTCATTTAAAATGGGAATCAGGCACCTAAATACATTTGAGGATCTGGGCTTAGTCATCTTATACTGCCCAGAGCAGGCCTAGACAACATGGTTCTTAATAACAGAATTGTGACTTCAGACCTTTTGTCTATTTTAGAACTTCCACCATTACTACTACAGTACTTTCAAATAAAGGCTAAGTGTCAACTAGGCTGAGTTGACTTGGAAAAATGGCTGTTTTCTCTTTTCATAGCACATTTGCAATCACGTTTTTGCATTTGAAAAGTCTTTTGTTCCCTTCGAACTTCCCTTATATGGACTTTCATGTCACCACTGCATTGAGAGGGCGGCTTTCGTGGCACTGTTTCAAAACCCAGTCACCTCTGTCCATCAGTTGTTGCGTTAATAACAAAACAAGGACTGTTAAAGGTGTACCAAACCGAAGGAGAACTGGAATTACAAGAGAACAACTTCTTGATGTGCCCAAGGGGAAAGCTGAATAAACAAGGGCTTCAGGCCTGTTCAAAAATGTGTCAAAATGACATCTGCAAAATGTAATAATGGCTTAATAGAAACTCAGACCGTACATTGTCCAGTAAAATGAGAGCGTAAATGTTAGGAAAATCTTTCTAGTCCTAATAAGTTCCTTTGGAATCCATTATTTAACTTGGATTTCATTGGCTGGATGACAGGGCTTTGTTTAATGTTGACAGTCCATTTCCCTAATTATTTCAGTTTACCTTTTTTATTTTCTCAACATGTTCGTATCATGATGGCATTTAGTCTTTCTCAGTTATCTTTTTTGGTTTCACTATGAGACCAAGACTAATCCCTCAACTAGTGGAAATCTGTGTAGCTCGATTCACTTTGATAGATGCCAATTTACACCAGATTAGGATCTGATCTTGGCTCAGTCTCACTCACACTTATTTTCCATCTTTTATTTCTTTTCGTCTCTTTATTTGCAGCACTGCAGAAGGGTCATTGATCATGCCTTGTGATTTACAAGACATGCTCCATTTAAATAGTACTGTTGTTTGGACTCGATAGTCGAAAAATCTGTATTTTTTTTTAAAGTAAAGCATTGAAATAAAAATAAAAAAAAAACAAAAGCCAAGTCCAATTTTTGTACAAGACTTTTCATAGGCTGTTGCTTTAAAAATCTATCAGATACATTTTATGTTTTCGCAGCTGTATGCCTCTACTACAACCTTGGGCCCATTTATTGGAATTTCTGACTGAACTTTTGTTTTTATAGGTGTGTATATGTGTTATCGAAGATATTTTGGCATTTTAGCCAAAGACTTAAATTGTGTCGGCTTTAGCTGAAAATGTAACTCACTTTTTTTGGGTGTTCGGAAAAAGCCGTTTACTTGACAGGTGCCCCTGGTCCCTACAGTAAGTCTTTCAGCAAATTTATTTTACTAAGAGGTTGTTTGGGTTAGAAAATAATAACACAATGGGCTAAATTCTGCTCTTGTTTATGCTGGTGTAATTCTGGAGTAAATCCATGGAAGCCAAGGCAATTATTCTGCATTTTGCATCTGTATAAAGGAAAGCAGAATGCGATTTCTAGCTGGAAACCAGATTTTCTCTTCTGTTTTGGCAAGATCAGTGGTGATATCTACTTGCGAAGGTAAGTCTTTTCTGTTTTTCACAGTACTATTTATTTTTGCTTAGAAACTGTTTCATTTTCCTCTCTTGCAGTGGACGACCTTGGTTACAAACTGAAACCATGCAAATTAATTTGTTAAACAATAGCTTTTATGTAGTAAGAGCTCAGTGTTACACTTAGGGAAAGCATGCCCTGTCTATATTCACTGGAAATGCTAGAGACCTTGGGTATTAGAATACTTCAATTACAACAGATCCCTGCTAAGGCCTTGGGGAAAGGAAAAGTGCCTCAGATGAGTGTGAGACAGGCTTCCACTCCAATCTGTCAGCTGCCACTCAACTTTATGATGGAAAGTTACGAGTTCAGTTGAATGGGTGGGCTCAGTGCCTGGAGGGTGGGGAGGGGAAGAGGGGTGAAGGTTGTTGGGTCAAGTACTGAAAAGCTTAGTTGTCATTACTGAAATAATATATAACTGTTTCTATTATTTTTGGGTTTCTAGTGTGGATTCCCAGGCACTGGAGCCTGGGCAGGTTTGAATAGGCTTCTTTTCCTGCCTGCCAGTGCTTTAGTCTGGAGCAAGAGTTCAGTGGATTCATGGAGAAATAGATACTTACATGTAAATAACTGGGTAGGGTGCTAATAAAAATTCCTCTTGAATTCTAATATAGGAGGCTTTAAGGCCAGATCCTCTGCCACTTAATGGCAAGGTGAGCTTTGCCATTGACTTCACCGGGGGCAGGACTTGAGTTCTGATTTTCTGAGAGGTTCTGTGTACTGTGGGCCATTCCTGTTTTGTCTGTACTCTCAGCTGGATGTGTCAGCCCCCAGCACTGCAGGTGCAACGGGTGTTGGAATGCTGAGGATTACGTTGACTTGTGGCTGTTTTATTGGGCTTTGCATTGACAAGGAAAAGTGGTTGAGTTTAGATACCTGAAGGAATAGACTTAAAGGCCAGAAGGGATGACCGTGATTATATAGTCTGACCTCCTGAAAAGCTCAGGCTACCGAATTTCACCTTCCAAGCCCATAACCTCTTGTTGAGCTAGAGCATGTTCCTTAGAAAGACACCCAATCTTACGCTGGGCTTAGCTAACTCGTGTTACTTAAACCCAAGCTAAACTCCAAGCCATCAAACGAGTGAGATAAGCAGCTAGTGCGGTTAAACAACAGCCTATCATCATTCTGACACCACATTTCCTAGTTCAGATAAAGCCTTAATGAAGCCTCCTCACGTTTGTACACCCCATTTCTCCATCTCCTCTTTCGGGATGCGAGAATATTAAATAAACCCCTCTGAAACAGAAGAAAAGAGCGTAAAATGAGGGAGTTCAAAAAAAGAGAAAGAAAGAGAGCAAACAACAAGAAGTGGGAAGAAAAGGGAAAAAAAGTAGAGATTATTTTCTTTTCCATATTCACTCTATTATTCACCAGTTTTTTTCCTCTGTCATTCCCCTACCTCCTTTTCATCTTCCCTTGCCTCCCTGCCTGCTTCTCTCTTCTATTCCTTCACCTTCATTTCTTTCACATTCCATCACTTCATCACTTAAGGGATTTTCTCTCACAAAAACTTCTGGGAATGAAGTGTCTGTAGAGATGGGCTAGCTAGCAGCCTGTTCTAACAATCAGGCCATTGGGAGGTTAGTGGGAACTTTGGCTAAAGAAGGATGGGCAGGATTGGATCCCATTGGCTGGGTGTACCCTGCAGTAGCATGCATAGATGGCTTTCCTGCTGCCCAAATGGAAGTGGAGGGGAGATGGCATTGTACGTCCAACTCTTCTATGGCATTGTATGTCCAACTCCATTACTCCCTGCAGAAGCTTTTCTACTGGGGTTCCCATGGAAGGATGAATACTGGAATTTGAAGGCAATGGGACTATGCACGTGAGTAAGGACTGGCTGTGTGAGTCAGGGTTGCTGGATCAGGCCTGCTTCTGCATCACCTCTGGCCCCAAGTTAGTGGACAAATATGATCAGACCCAAAAATGTATATGGATGATGGAGAGGACTTTACAGTCCAGACGTCCAGTTCTGCCGAGCCTTGTTCAAGGAAGTTGTCCTTACACAGGCACAAGACAATGAACAGGACAACTCACCTGAGCGTGGGCTGCTTGTCCAAATAAGGCTGTGAAGGATCAAGCCCTGGGAGAATGAGGCAGATTGGCCGGTTGAACACTTTGTGCCCCCGCTTCAATCTTTACCCCTTGGATGGACAAACGTTTCCTTGGTTCTCCAGTTATTTTCTCTCCTTTCAGTAGCTTTGCTGCCCTCCTCACCCAGCTCACTTATGCCACAACTGACAGTGTAGCTGGTTGCTGGTAAGTCAAGGCTCGACGCAATTCCAAATATATATTAGTGGATAATAAATTCACCCATCTCACAGTGGCTGGGTACCAGGTGGGCATTTGAAATGTGGGACGTGAATTCAAAGGATGCTGGGGCTGGAATGTACCGGCTCCGGGACTACATTATATGTAAACACTTGATTCATTAACACTTTTCGGAATGTTAAAAGTGGTTCATAAACCGATTAGTAGCCAAGAAAACGAGCAGCAATGAGGTCATTGCAGTTGGAATGGGCTCATTATAATGCCAACTGTCAAAACTTTTTGAAGCCAGTTTCTGTCTCTTTGAAAGAAGGTCCTCCAGGCTCAGGGTACTCTGGCTTGATTGTCTTTGGCATGGTGGGGAGAGCACGGGGTAGAGAAAGTCAGTGATTTAAAAAGTGGGGACCAGATACACCACTCCCTGATCCTGTGGTCTGGTTGGTCTATGCTGGTCTCAGATTTGACATGAGGTGTCTCTAGTTCAGGCCACCAGCATAAGGTCTTGTAGGGTCATACACCAGCTGAAGATCAGCATAGCAGAGACCGAACACAACCCTTTCCCACTCCAACATGCTCCCTAAACTGGAAGAGGGAGTGGCCCTGGTGAAGAACTGGCTCTGCCAGCTGTGTGCTGGTGAAGAGTCCTCTTCCTTTGGGGGAATTCCTTGATGGCCAGATTCCATCCACATTGTCCCACCTGAGAGGCACAAAGGGGATGGATCATAAATGAGAATCTGGCCTTAGCGCTTCCCATCCTAAGTTTATGGGCTCTGTTCTGGCTTTTACCATGCAGTCTGCATTGCAAGGGGCAGGAAGTGGGGGGATATGGAGAGCTATAGGGGAGCACACCCTGGTGTAGAAGCCATGCTCCGTTTGGAGAAGGTGCAGCGAACACTTCAAAGAGAGTTCACACAGCTCAACTTGCAGCCTTAAGCCTAGAATGGAGACATAACAAAGCCTCTGGTTGCTTCCCCATTGGAAATCCCTGCAGACTGTATTGAAATCCATTACCTGATTTCTACTGGGTCCCCATTGGTCTCTAAGTCCCCCACTCAGCAAGGTACCTAAACAGATGCCTGACTTTAAGCATGTGAGTAATCCCATTAAAGTCAGTAGCTTTCAACAGTCAATAGCTCAGTTATGCTCTTCCAAACTCAAGTTGGTCAGCTGGAACCAGCTGAAAATTTTGCATTGGAATCTGATCTCAGATTTGGAGTTGCTAGTGGCCAAGCTAGTTTTTATTCGTTTGGGATTTTTGCTGCTTGGATAGGAGGGACAAGTATTTTGGGTCCCACAAAAAGCCCTGAGGATCACCCCCCTTTTTTAACCACCCAATACCACTGCTATTCTACTGAATGGGGACTGGATGGCACTCCCTTGGGGATCTGAGTGCAGTTCCCCTACTGGCTCGATGTGTAGCGGCTGAGTGCAGCAAAATGCTGGTTCACCCATTTCTTTGGTTTTTAAAAAAAATTCCTATCTCTTTAAAGAGATTTTTGATGATCTTGATGGTGGTGGAGACAAGTAGCATCCAAAGTCAGGCTAAAAAGGGGCTAAAGACTATTAAAGACATTTAAAGGCCATACCTACTTGAGTGCTAAGTCAAAAGTACTTGAGTGAACGCCTATCTGATTGTGAATGATAAGATTGCTCACTACAGACACAGCAGCGGGGAAACACCAAGGAGGGAGAAGAGCTATTTAAACTAACGGACAGTGTTGGCACAAGAACAAATGGAGATAAACTGTTCGTGAATAAATTCAGGCTGTAAATTGGAAGAAGATTTCTAACCATCAGAGGAGTGAGGTTCTGGACCTACCTCCCAAGAGGAGTAGTGGGGACAAACAACCTAGCTAGTTTTAAGATGGTTGCATGAGAGAGCAGGAGACTAGCCTTGATGACCCAGGAGTTTTCTTCCAGTCCTATGTTCCTCCAGACATTTAAACTCAGCCGTTCTTTGCTCTTCATCCCAAGCCTCCATCTGGATTAGTGAAGGGCAGTCCTTATTTGGTGCACGGACCTTGTTGGTGGAACTTTCAACTAGTATATGTCCATTAGAGCCCCTCCATTGATGTCTTCAGGCCTTTCAATTCTGGTTGGCTGATCAGGGGCCATTCTGGCCTTCCCTTGCCTTTTTCATTTTGTGTTAACAGCTGATTTGCTCAATCACTGTCTCAAGTGTTAGTCAAGCTTTGTTTCCATTTGTGCAGTGAGTCAGATTATTGGAGACAATGCTGAAATAAAATCCAGAGTTTCCCCAAAGTCTTCCTCTATAGTCAGCTTTTTCCCCTTATCCTCACTGCCAATAGCGTCATTAGATTAGTATGATGGAGGGACAATTGCAAATCTAATGACTTGTCACCATTCATACTGTTTGTTTCCCTTTGGCATTTCAGTCTGACTGGAGGGTACCATGAATGATCAAATTTACTTTCTGTTTATTCAGTTCCCCTTCTCATGCACCAATTTGCCCAGTACTTTTCCACAATGGAGTTGCTCTGGATTTACACTGCTCTAACTGTGAGCAGAAGCTGGCCTTAAGGCATAAAACCTTCTCCAAAGGACTGTCTACACAACAAAATTGACTGGAATAAGCTACTCTACCAGAGCTGTTCCAGAATAACTTCCCCTTAGCTCCCCGTGTTGACTCTGGAATAAAAGTTACCATACTAAAGTGACTCTTTTTCCAGAGCAGTGTCCACGTGGGGAGCTATTCCGGCCTAATTCCCTGTATAGACAAGCCCCAAACAACTGTGTAGTTGTAAAAACAAACAAACATAATTTAGGATCTCCAGTTGCTAAAATATGTGACATATGCTTGTCTAGGGTTCTGGGTATAGGATCAGTGGAATCAAGGGAATACAAATTAAAGCAATCTGGGGCCCTAGGCTCAACCCACATGGGGTCTCCCCTGGGTCCACCTCCATGCCACTGCCCTGATGACATTGTAGATGAATGTGACTTCAAGAACTGCATCCTAGGCATGGACGTACAGTGCCTATGTCTTACGCTGACTGTGATGGAATAGTGGAAGGTAAATGAGAGACAGTACAGATGCCTTTAGTGCAGGGATCTAATACACTGGAGGCAAATTTCTGTCTTAGATGTGCAAAAGATTTTACTGTCTGATTTTATAAACAGAACAGATGTATAATGTTGGCCTTTGATGAACTCTTTTGCTCTGTACAAATGGCTTATAGTCCACTAACTGCACTGTTTGTGCTACTTCTATCAACACCAGTTAATCAGAGAATTATGGATGTTAGAACATGAAAAGATCTGGTGCCAGTAGCTTGACTACACCACCCCTTCTTTACCACAGAATTTTCCTTTTTGCCAGCCAGGGGATGAAAACACAGATGCGATGAACTTTGTTTCCCCTCCCATGTGTAGCCTTTACTAATATTAATGGCAGTTATATATCAAAGACAGACTAGACCCCAAGTTACCATTGAGGTGCTGATGGAACTGCCCCTCTTTCTGCCCCTTTTTAGGCAGGTGCTGTCCCAATTTGGGGGTTAAGTGGCTCTTTTCGTGCATGCCTGAGGTTTATGAAAGAAGCAGCAGAGATAAAGGTACTTGTGTTGGAATTCACTCTGTGTGCTGGTATTCTGAAAAGGAACTCTGTGGGATTTCATATTAATTCCCTCTCAATGGCTTCCATAGCAAGTCAGCTATGTTGGCAACACCCTATGTGCTTTTTTCTCTATTGCAAACTCAACCTGATATTTGAAAGAGAAGCTGCATTCTTGGTTCATCACTTGAGATGAGCCAGCACCAGAACCACTAGTTCCAGACAATCCTGCAGTTTCTTTCTTTCTTTCTTTCTTTCTTTCTTTCTTAGCTCATCACCTCAGTAACTGAGCACCAGCTTAGATCTAGATGTGAGCTCTGCACGGAGCTCCCATCTTTATTTTAGGCTAAACCAAAACTGTGGATTTAAACACTCCCAAAATGGAGGAAACTTCAGCCTGATCCCATCTCTCGCCATCCCTGGTAATTCATGTTCTGCAGCTGGATTTAGTTGCTGAAGTGTAAGCCAGAAAGGAACCTAGCTCACTCTCTTGTAGCCGTGAGGCTAAGGGTAGTAAAAAGGTTTTTGTCAACACAGTAAACAGATATGACTCAAAGACAGCTAGAGACCAGATCTGTTGACCATCTGAAAGGTGCCGTTTTCACATAGCCACTTCTCTGCCAATTTGAAGCAGGGCCAAGGAGGGTGATGCAAAATCTTTTATTGGACCAAAGTTTGTTGGTGAGAGAGACAAGCTTTCAAGCTACTCAGAGCTCTTTTTCAGCTCTGGGAAAGGTTGGTCCAATAAAAGATATTGCCTCCCCCACCTTATCACTCCTGTATCCTGGGACTGACATAGCTACAACTACATTGCACGCTTTGAAGCAGATTCATTTTCAATCACTTTGTAGCAAGGAAGCTGCAGAGGTCCTCTGGGCTATGGCAAGTGATCAAATTTTTCACCTCTCTTTTTCATCGGTATGAGTGGTGCAGAAATCAGCACTGGAGCTTAAGAAGATGTGCTTGTTTGTTCAGATACGCATCAATTCCTTTCACCACAGTACTTATATTGGTAGATCTCAGGGTTCGTTGGGTACTGAGATAGATCATGAGGCTAGCTAAATGAACTTGTAAGGCAGGAAATGGTTATTTGTCCTGGGATTTCTCTTCGAAGGTGTGACTGTCACCATTTCCTGTTTGTTTTCTTAAACTTAGCAGTTAAACCATTTCTTACACAGAGCTAAAAAAGATAAAAGTTTCTTGTTCCATATTTTTGCTAGAAAATAATTAGATTACCTCACACTGCAAGCCTTTCCTAGAGTGAAATGGATTACATATAAAGAGGCAGACAGAGACATTATACAAAAATAGATATATAGGTAGATCTATTTTAAAATCTCCCAGAGGTACTAATAAGGGTGTTATTACTATATCTGAGCACCTCACAATCCTTTATGCATGTAGCATTCCAACACCTTTATGAATTAGGAAAGAGCTATTATACCAATTTTACAGATGGGAAACTGAGGCACAGAGGAACTAGGAGATGTTTCTGAGATCTGTGGCCAGAGGCAGATTAGGGGTTTGTGGGGCCCTGGGCCAGAGCATGTGCCCCCCATCTCACCTGCTTCTGCCTACAGTCCACCTCGCCCCTCTCTGTGCTCCTATTGGGGAAATGGGGTTGGGGCATGGGGGCTTGCTCCATTCCCCCCGCCTACCTGGCACTCCTGCTGGGGAGCTGGGTCGGGGCACGGGGACTTGCCCTGCTCCGCCCGCTCAGCCTGTTCACTAGAAAACCACTGGGCTTAATCCTTCTGTTTACTCAGGCAAAACTTCTATTCAAGTCAATGGGAGTTTCTGCCTGGTTAAGGAAGTGTAAGATTGGGAATATTTTGATTAGCTCTTTACATGAAAACACCAATGGACAGCAGTGGCTTTTGCGAAGTCCACAAAGAGACATAAAACATAGAGATCAGCCGCTCCCGCCAGCTGCATTATATTTTAAAATCCCCTCTACTTTCCTCTCTAGGGATCTGATCCTAAGGTTGCTGAAGACAATGGAAAGACCTCACTGGGCTTTATATCTAGCCCGAAAGGAGAACTGCGGAGGGTTTTCTCCTGTTTTGAGTATACTTTTCTATTGATTTACCTTTGAGATGGGGCCAAAACAGGCCCCCAGTCCTCAACACCTTCAGACTTGTGAAAAGTTGAATCTAGAGCTGAGATTCGTACGAGGGGCCCCCTGCAGCTCATCTTTGTGCACATTTGCCTCATGCCTTTATGGTTGTGGATAGCAAACCTAAAACCACAAAGGTATCTTGTGGGCAGACACAGCCCTTCCCCCAAACAAGAAGTGAATCTTGACTATACCTCCTGTTGTTATGATTTTTATTTACAGTAGTGCCCAGAGGCCTTGGCCAAGACTTAGGCCCCAGTGTGCCCTAGAACCTGTACAGAAAGAGTCAGGCCCGGCCTCCAATCTAAGAGGTCAGTTCTCGTCTTGCTCTGGCTGTATCTCACATAATCATTTCCCTGCCCTTGCGGGGCCCGAGGCCCTGGTGCACCTTGGTCCATAGGCACCAACTCCGTGGATTCTCCGGCAGCCCCGCCGATCAGCTCCTCCCCTTCCCCCCCAGTGCCTCCCACCTGCTGGCGGGCCCTACTGATCAGCTCCTCCCCCTCCCTCCCAGCACTTCCTGACTACCACAATCAGCTGTTTAGCGGCGTGCAAGAGGTGCTGGAGGAAGGGGGTAGAATGGGGCGGGAAGAGGCAGAACGGGGTCAGGGCCTTGGGGGAAGCAGTGGAGTGAGGGGTGGAGCGGGGTTCAAGCTCCCCTGGGGAAATGAGGAAGCCTTGGTCCATCTATTTCTCTGCCTGTGGCACATAATAATCTGGTCTCCTGGGGGCTGTAACAAATTTCTCTGATTTTGGTGGTTGGGTTTAGTGTGCGGGTGTTGGGTGGTGCTGGTGGCCTGTGAGATACAGGTCAGCCTAGATGATCTGGTGGTCTCTTCTGGCCTTAAACTCTACGACTCGTACCCTGGTATAAATCAGGAATAAATCCAAAGAAGCCAATGAAGTTACACCAGTGTAAAACCAGAGCCCATATGAGAAGAGTCAGACCTTAAATAGAGAAGATGGAGAAATGAGGCAGGGTATCTCTACCCTGCATCTGGGAGCAGCCCAGGGAAACAGACTTGGTCCAGCTGGACAGACTTGCATTAGCTATCCCTGCTAAAAATACCTGCCTTAGTCGAAGCCTGCCCCACCCTGTGGGTCCAAGCTTGGGTGGGGAGCCCAAGCCACTGCCCATGGCGCAACATCCACCCTGCTATTTTTAGCGCGCTTGCTCAAGCGATGCTCACGTGAGTCTGTCTCCCCAGCAGGGAGGTGCAGACATATCCTAAGTGACTTTCCCATGGAGACACAGGGAGTTTAAGGCAGAGCAAGGGATAGAGTCCCAGTCCAGCGCCTTTACTTTAAGACCCCCTCTCCCTGTCGAACGAGCCTTGTGGAATGTCCCCAGAGGACTTCCCTGCTCCAGGTGCCAGCTTGGGTTTTTTTCTCATTGGACTTTTTTCCTCTCTCCTCCCACCTTTTCTGCCCCAGGCTCCTCTAAGCAGAATACAAACCCAGCAGCACTCACATGAAATCCACAAGGTCTGCATGAGTGTGAAATGAATTCTCCCATCCACAGCTGCAACAAGCACATCTGGTTTCCAGCACTGATTTAATGGACAATCTGGGAAGATTCCCGCCCCCCCTGAGAAATAAACACAAAGTTTAAGAGACCAATTTTCTGGGCAATTTTCAGCCTGCTTTCGTGCCCTTCCCCATACGCAGACCACTCAGCTAATAGCTTCACGCTGTCAATTTCACACTCCGGGCCTAAACCTTGGACACAATGTACTGTAGAAGCAGGACCAAAAAGAACAGATGTGCCACTTATTATTACTCCTCCCAGGAAGAATGGTTTTTTTAAAAAATAAAAACCATTATATAGGAGGAAGCGGCATGTTTCTCTCTCAGCTCATATTTACACTACCTTTTTGTGAGTCTTCAATGGGGCCCATTCTTCCCTTCCCAGCCTGGCCTCCATCCTCAAGACTTCAAACTGTAGTAAAACAACTTGGCCCAGGAAAGCTGGGAGGGCACCTCTCTTTGGAATCTATAAACATTATTCCTTCTCCAGCTACACCATGACACTTTGAGAGTGGATTAAAATTAAATATGGATCTAAATGTCACAGGAGTATACGTAACGCGTGCAGAGGAGATCAAAAGGTCATTGTCTCAATAGGCAATTCAGAACCTGTGACTTCTTAATTGCACAAGCTGCCCCAGTTCAGAGTCTTTACAATGAACACTTTATACAATACACCGCCGCTTCGGTTTGGGTAGCTTCTTTCATATAAATGTAGATCCTGCGTTCCCATTCAAGCCTACCAAAAGCTTTCTCCGTCTCAAAGGCTTTTTATATTTCCTGGAGATACAGGCTGCCCCATGCTGCAGCTGCAACTGGACTAGTTGTACTAATTGTAACTCCATCATCCTTGTCTCTTCCAGTACAGGCTTTTGGGCTGATTCAGGACTAGGTTACTTCAGTTTTATGACAATGTAACGCCACTGAACTTGAATCATAGACTCATAGAATATCAGGGTTGGAAGGGACCTCAAGAGGTCATCTAGTCCTACCCCCTGCTCAAAGCAGGACCAATCCCCAACTAAATCAGAATGGTTTTATTCCCCAGGCAGTTGGTGAATCAAGCCCTTCCCTTCCCCCCAGCTGTCTGGATTTACTCTCTGCGTGAGGTTATCTTCCAGTTCCTTTTTGTACACTTTCTGAATCCTCTTTGAATTCTTTTAGGGATGCTTCTATCCTGTCTTTTAATTCCTTTTGACCAACTTTGAGGGCCTCCTGACTGGCTTTGATTTCTGTTATCATTGCACCAATATTCTTGATCTGTGTTCAAGTAGGAAAAGCAGCTTTTAATTCCTTTCCCCCGAGGAGGGGGGGAACCCAACTTTCCTCATTCTTGACTTCAATTTTCACAGCATCCGAGTGGTTGAAGAAGAGACAGGCTTCTAGATTGTGTTGATTCTTCACTGGGAGAAGAAGGAGCTGACAGAGGATGATGATAGTAATATCTAGCTCTGATAGAGCACTTTTCATCAGTAGATCTCAAGAGGCTTTACAAAGGAGGTCAGTATTATTATCCCCTTTTTCCAGGGGGAAAACCGAGGCATGGTGCAATGAAGTCATTTGCCCAAGGTCACCTACAGGGGCATTATTTGCTATAGGGTAATAGGAGCAGTTGTTCCCTCCCGGACCTGGGTTTTCCCTCCCCTTTCATAGGTCTATATGTCTTCTACATTTTGTCCCCCACCCATTAGTTTACAGGAAACTATATAATCAGATATAATGATCCACATGCTGACACAACTTTGCCCCCCACCCCCTCTCCATTTTCTAAAACAAAACCACTGGCCACCTACAGAACCTATAATAGAATGTGGGTCTCTGGTGGCCTCGTTCAGTGCTCTCTCCACTAGGTAATAGTACCTTCCCAATACTGACTTTCTTGGATCAACATAGCAGAACATACGAGCTGTCATACCAGGTCAGGCTAGTGGTCCATTAATTCAGTATCCCATCACCAACAAAGGCCAATATAGAATCATAGAATATCAGGGTTGGAAGGGACCTCAGGAGGTCATCTAGTCCTACCCCGTGATCAAAGCAGGACCAATCCCCAACTAAATCATCCCAGCCAGGGCTTTGTCAAGCCTGACCTTAAAAACCTCTAAGAAAGGAGAGTCCACCACCTCCCTAGGTAACCCATCTATGATTCTATGATTCTATTAAAATCTGAAAAAGCAGTACCAGCGGCTTCAGAGGATGGCAAGAATCTCTGTGCTAGGTAGTTATGGGTTAACCTGCCAGCATGGAAAGTGTCTTCCTAACCCTAAAGGTAGGTTTGTGCCATGATGCATGGTGGTTCATATCTACATACAAGCAGCAGCAAAGCTACACACTGTGTTCAGATTTTCCAGCCAAGCTATGTCTCTCGCTTGGCTCCCTGCGCCAATGTTCATTCTCTGCGTACTGTGCAGTTGTCTACTCTGTCCCAAGCACATCACAAGTCCTTCTGTGTCTGTCCCAAGTGATATTATGTGCCATGCAGCCAGGTAGCAGGCTCTTTATGGGCCACTTGTTTGAACTAAATGAAGCCATTGCATTTGAAATTTTTTTTTTTTTTGCTTTTTAATACAGTAGTATGACCTAGCCTTCAGATAGCATTTTTCAGCAAAAAGCGTCAAAGAGTCCTGTGGCACCTTATAGACTAACAGATGTATTGGAGCATAAGCTTTCGTGGGTGAATACCCACTTCGTCAGACGCATGCGTCAGACATATTCACCCATGAAAGCTCATGCTCCAATATATCTTTTAGTCTATAAGGTGCCACAGAACTCTTTGTTGCTTTTTACAGATCCAGACTAACATGGCTACCCCTCTGATACATTTTTCAGCAGTGGATCTTAAAGTGCTTCACAATCTTTAATGTATTCGTTCTCACCACACCCGTCTGAGCTAAGGAAGGATTAGTATCAACCCAGTTTTACAGAAAGGGACCGGAGGCACAGGGAGTCTAAGTGACTTTGCCCAAGGTTGTACAGCAATTCTGTGACAGAGCAGGGATTGAACCCAGGCCTCTAGGATTAGAGCCCTTATCACTGGGGCCAATCTACTACTCTGTGTGACTAAAAGAACCTTTACAGGGCTGGGGTGAGTGTGGCTGTAGCACCTGATCCCACATCAGATAGGTGATTTCAGTAAGTAGTCACAGCTTCATTTTCTCAGCAGCTTTGCCACAGACTCATAGATTGAGATTTTAAGGCGACAGAGGACCATTCTGATCCCTTAGGCTCATCTCCTGCATAACACAACCCCTGGAATGTCACCCTGTCATTCCTGAATCAATTCCAGGACTCATCACTGGCCAAAATCACATTCGCACTGGGGTGCACAGCTGTGTATTCCAGAGTTTCTTTTTAGAGATGGCCCAGACCAGGGCTCCAGATGTGATCTTTGTGTAAGCCCCGTGGCCTGAACCTCTGCTCACTGTTGGTGAGTAGGGAGAAGAGAGGCCCAGAGCGGCTTGACAACTCCAGATGGTCAGGGGCTCCACTGGGGAGGGAAAACTCTCTACCAGCATGTCTCAGAGAACAAGGGGGATGCCTGAATGGACCCAGCCTCATTCGCATTTCAGTTATGCGACAGTTTTGGGGGCATTTTTACTAAAAAGACAGTTAAGTTTTGAATTTGGGGGCAATCAAATGCTATTGACCCTGAAAGGAAACAAAAAGACAAGAGAGCAGCACCAAATATACCGGCAGTGAGAGGTTACCCTCACTGAGACCATAGTGAGGCAAAGTTAGGTAATGGAGCTTGGCAAGGGCTGGAGAGAGAGAGGCAGAAAGGAGCTCCTACCTTGTGCTGGCAGTAAGGACTATGCTAAGGGTCTGTAGACCACTGATTTCTCTTCAAAAACTCAGCACAGAGGCAGCTTAAAGAGAATGGATGGGTTTGAGGTGGTGTATGGAGCTGAGGCTGGCAGAGGTTCTCAGGTGGTGTGGGCTGAAACTACAGAGACCAGCAGTCTACATGAGGGACTCTGGTGCAGGCCTCCCTACCCAGCAATCAAAGCTGAAATCACTTCAGTTGGGTCAGGTGGCAGAGCCCTCAGATTAGCCCAGACAGCACTTCCTTTGGGGCTGGAGACTGACCCACCAGAGTCCCTGAACTCTACCAGCCCTGGACAATAAACTGTGAGGGAGGAACTGAGGTGGAGGGAAGTGCCTAAAACACATTAGTCACTCACAACTGCAAAAGGAGGACCGAGGATGGTACTATGGTTAAAACACACAGGAGGAGCATGTGGTGGAGTGGGAGTTTTATAATAATATATATTGTGACACTGCACTCTGTATGATTTTATGAAAGTATGCTGATGAATATGAATATAATGTAACTGGAATATGCTTCATGCAAAAGGTCTCTTGTAAGGTATCATTACAAAGCTTATAATCTACTGAATGTGGTCATCCTATTTGTATAAATGTATCACTTTTGTATCTGAAACTAGAAATATAAACTATAACTCTGAGGGCCTATTGTAATTATGCAAAATGTGGGCCATTAATGGTGGTTTGGAATCTTGATGGCTCCCGTTCACCAGGACAATTGTCTGTAGATGGCTCTGTTTTACCTGTGAGTCTTCTTGTATATGTGTGTGCTGGCAAGTGGGTAATGAAGTCTTACAGTGACATGTGATCTGGAATCCATTTTTAACCTGGTGCTTTTGCATTGAGAAGTGGGGGGTGGGAACCCAGAGGGACAAAGGATTCCCGCCTTATGCAAAAGATATATAAGTAGGTGGAACAGAGAAAAGGGGGCAGACATGATGAGAAATCCCCTAGCTACCAAGGGAAAAGATTATGCCCAGACTAGGAAGGCATCCAGTCTGTGAAAGAAACTTATTAAAACATCTCTGAGGGTGAGATTTTATCTGTATTCAGTTTTATTACTGTATTAGACTTTTATTTTATTTTCCTTGGTAATTCACCTTGTTCCATCTGTTACTACTTGGAATCACTTAAATCCTACTTTTTGTATTTAATAAAATCACTTTTTACTTATTAATTAACCCAGAGTATGGGGTGGTGGTGGGGAAACAGCTGTGCATCTCTCTCTATCAGTGTTATAGAGGGCGAACAATTTATGAGTTTACCCTGTATAAGCTTTATACAGGGTAAAACGGATTTATTTGGGGTTTAGACCCCATTGGGAGTTGGGCATCTGAGTGTTAAAGACAGGAACACTTCTGTCAGCTGCTGTCAGTTAAGTCTGAAGCTTTGGGGCACGTGGTTCAGACCCTGGGTCTGTGTTGGAGCAGACTGGCGTGTCTGGCTCAGCAAGACAGGGTGCTGGAGTCCCAAACTGGCAGGGCAGGAAAGCGGGGACAGGAGTAGTCTTGGCACATCAGTTGGCAGTTCCCAAGGGGGTTTCTGTGATGCAACCCGTCACATATATTACCTCATTAATTGTGGTCTTTTCCGAGTTCATTCTTCCCTCTTTCCCTTACTGAAGTTTTCTTTGTTTTAAGTCAGTGCTTGCACCTGGGGAAGTATTACCTGTCAAAGGGTGCCCGGGGTGGTGTATATAGTGTCCCAGATTTCTGGATGGGGGCTCAAGCTGGAGTATTTAAGTTTTCAGAATGAACCACTAGAAAATTGAACCTGACCCTATTTGCTGTCCAAAACACCTGGCAGAAAGACTACATTTGCAAGAGACCAGCTCCAGAGCTGAATCTAAATGCCACAACTCAAGCATCACTCTCTAACGTGCACAACCAGAATACCAAATCCAAATCCCTTTGAGGCAGGTGGATTTATATTCAGAACCAAATCCAGACCTGTCACCCAGTTTTGTAACTTGGGCCCATCTCTAATTCTTTTATCTGAAGAGCTTGCTCAGCATGCCCACATCCTGCCATGTGGCATGTCTGAAGTGGGACAGGAAAGAGTTGAACCCTAAACCTTTTCACACATGGAAAGGTGCCCTTCTTGTCTCCAGAACTTTCATGGATTTCTTCCAGCCTATCTCAGGAGCATCCTCTAACTCTGTTCCCCTCCTTCTCTCGTCCACTCACCAACACTGACCTCCTCTCTTTCCCTTCACATGATCTTGCCAGTGTCAGCATGAAGGTCTTCTTTGTAGCTTTTATGTCTCTGGATCATTGACTTTTCAGCTCATTTCAAATCTCAGCTGGGTAGGCATGTCTTTTCACCCTGATCTATAGAGCTGTTCATTTCAGTCCCTTCGTATTATTACTTTATTACTTTGTTAGGGAATATAGCTCTGTAAGTGCATTATTTAACTCTCCTTTCAGGGCTGGCTCACCCTGAGTAACACTTTGACACCTCATGGTAGGCTCCCGTTGAGTGATCTTGACAGAGAGGAGGGAGTTCTAAACACCATACCCAGGCTACTGGGCATTTCTCACATGGGAAAGCATAAAGACTTTATTCACATTATGCTAGCCTGTGCCAATAAATGCACAACTCCTCAATGGAAAGGCTATAAAGCCCTGCCACAAGGAGAATGATCATGAGACCTCACAGTCAAAAAAAAGTCATGTGCCAGATGGAATGACTGGAAATCAGTCATCTTCTGGTTTCTTTTTAGTGAATGCACGGAGAGAAAGAAACTTGCCTCCATCCGCTATAACTTGAACAGAATCCTTACAGAGTGCAAAACTTATTTTAATGAAATAACTTATTCTCCTTAGAAGATCAAGAGGTGACTTGATCATAATCTATAAAGACTTTCATTGGGAAAAAGTGCTGGGTACTAAAGGGCTCTTAAATCTAATGGGGCAAAAAGGCATAACAGGAACCAATGGCTGGAAGCTGAAGCCAGACAAGTTCAAATGAGAAATAAGGCACATATTTTTTAACAGTGAGGAGGATTAATCATTAGAACAAACTACCAAGGGAAGTGGTGGATTCTCCATCTCTTGATGTCTTCAAATTAAGACTGGATGCCTTTCTGGAAGAGATGATTTATCCAAACACAAGTTTTTGGGGTCAGTACAGGGGTAGATGGGTGAAATTCTATGGCCTATGTTATATGGAAGTCAGACCAGATGATCTCAAGGTCACTTCTGGCCTTCAGATCTACAGATCTATGCCAGCACAGACCCATACTCTCCATTTGTGCTACCTCTGAGTGTGTAGTGGAGTTCCAGAAAACAAGCAAACGTTAGGATTCGTCAGGAATGGGATAGAAAATAGTAGAGATTAGAGGCTATTATAATGCTGTTATATAAAGCAGTAATAAGCCCTCACTTGGAATACTAGAATCAACCTGTCTCAAAAAGGAGAGCAGAAATAGAAGGGAGATGAAAATGGCTAAAGGGGTGGGAAGGCTTCCATATGAAGAAAGCTGGAAAAGCTCAGGACTGTTTAATTCAGAAAGGGCACAAGAAAGAAAGATGTGATAAAATTATGCAAACTTGTGAATGGTGTAGAAAAAGTAGACTGGGTGTACCTATTTACCCTCTCTTGTAACACAAGAATAAGTGGCCTTTCAGTGAAATAGAGAGGTAGCTAATAAAAAACAGATAATAGGAAAAACTTGTTATGCAAAGCACAATTAGCCCCCAGAACTCAATGCCACAAGATACCAGAGTGACAGTCTGGAGGTTAGGCCTATGTCACCAGTCTGATTTTGTGAAAACGATGGTGTGTTCCTTCCTTCTTCCTCCATATTGAGCATCACCTTGACTGTGTGCTTCAATATACACTGTAACTGCCATGTTGGATTGCACCATCTCACTTGTGTTAGGCAGTGGCTGGTGCTCTAGGGCTGGTCTACACTGGCAATGTTAACGTGGCTTGTGTAGTCATGGCAGAACCACCTCCACGAGGGGCTTAGCCACTGGTGCACCGTCTACACTGGCGCTTTCCAGTGCCGACACTTGCTGCGCTCAGGGGGTGTTTTTTCACACCCCTGAGTGAGAAAGTTGCAGCGCTGTAAAGTGCCAGTGTAGACAAGCCCCTAAGCACCAGCCACTGCCTAACACAAGTGAGATGGTGCAATCCAACATGGCAGTTACAGTGTATATTGAAGCACACAGTCAAGGTGATGCCTGGAATGAGAGGGCCAACAAAGGTCATCAGCAACTGAACAAGCCTTGCCTGTTGGCTTTTAATGACCCTCTGTCCAGTACAACACTCATATGGCTGCAGCATGGAACGTCCCCAGTAGAAGGATAGAAAGAGAAGGGTTTACAGAATGCTTTTTTAAAGGAGAGAGGCTTTCTAAGACTTAGGGTATGTCTTCACTATCCGCTGGATCGGCAGGTAGCGATTGATCCAGTGGGGATTGATTTATCACATCTAGTCTAGACACGATAAATCAACCCCCGAGCGATCTCCTGTCAACTCCTGTATTCCAGTGCCGCGAGAGGTGCAAGCAGAGTCAACGGGGGAGCGGCAGCAGTCGACTCACCGCGGTGAAGACACCACGGTAAGTCAATCTAAGTACATCGACTTCAGCTATGTTATTCACGTAGCTGAAGTTGCGTAACTTAGATCGATTCGCCCCCCCCCCACCCGCCCAGTGTAGACCAGGACTTAGTCTGCACTACAAAGGATGGCATAAGTATCTCAGTTAAGCACATGAAAAATCACACCGCTAGCTGACATAGCTATGCTGGCAAAAACCCTGGTGTAGACACAACTGTGCAGACAGAGTGCTTCCGCTGGCATAGCTAATGTTGTTTGGGGAGGTTGTGTAGCTATGCCATCAGAAGAACTCCTTCTGTTGGCTTATACTACATCTCAATGAGGAGGCACCGCTAGGAAGCTCAGCTGACATAGCTATACTGGCAAAGACTCAGTAGAGTAGACAAGCCCTAAGCCAGGGAGAAACATACCACCAGAAAAGAAGATGGAGCAGGTGGAATGGAGGACAGGGCTGTGTGAAGGAGGGTTCAAAGAGTTCCAGTGGAACCAGAGGCCTGAGCCCATAAAAGGCTCTGATGTATTTTTCCCACAACATGGGGCCCTACCCTTGTCTGATTAGAGCCCTAAATGGACTGTTTGGGGCCCCGACTAATGCTTTCTAGATTTCATCAATATTCACATGAAAACAGGGAAGGGCGGCCTGTAATTACAGAGGTTATTTTAGAGATGCTGAGAAAAAGACAGTTTAGATATGGCTGATTTCAGAGACAAAGCTATGACAATGGAGCTAACAGCATACAAAGATGTTGAAAGACAATTTCAGCAGATGAATCAGTACATGTTTTTCATCCCAGGTGTTGCCCACTCACCGAATCTTGTTGGAGAAGCTGCTGCAATGGTTGTTCCCTGAGTTGATCTATTCTTTTGGAATTGTTCAAAGATTGTATACCCCGGTCGCCACTTCTGCTAGTCATTAGGATGTGTTGAAAAAGCATGGTAGCATCTCGTTAAAATGCCAAAAGCATGACAAGTTGGTCAGCAAGGGTAGAGGCAATCAATTCACTATGAAATCAGGTTGAGGGTGATATTGATGATAGGTGATAGGTGATAGGCGAGGGTGATAGGCGAGAGCAAAGCTTCACACAGTCCTGTGCCAGAACTGAAGTCTGATAGCTTGCAAATGAACTTTTCATTTCTTGCTTTGGCCAAGATGTGGCACACTTCATCATCATCATCTTCATCAATCATCATCATCATCATCATCATCACTCTCATAACCACATTGGTCATTGGGGCACATTATTGATGAGCAATCAACCAATTGTCTCCACCCCTGACGATTGTGTGTCAGTGCTTGAGTCTCCGCAAAGTCCATTCCTGTCCACTCTTTTATGTTGTCAATCCATCTCTTTTTCTGTCTACCTCTTCTGCTCTTCCCCTGTACTATCCCTTGGAGGATGATCTTGGATAGGCCAGATGATCTTGTTACATGGCCGTACCACTTCAGTTTCCACTTCTTCATGGTCGTCAGGAGGTCTTCATCTGGCCCAGTGCACTGGCTGATGAAGTTGCGGACCTCTTCACTAGTCACATGGTCGAAGTAGGAGATGCCCAGGATTTTAAGGAAGTATCTCATCTCTACTACCTCTATTTTCCGTTCAATTTCTGCAGTAAGGGTCCATGTCTCACATGCATACAGAAAAAATGGAGATGACCAATGCACGCAGCAATTTCAGTTTGGATTCCAGGGAGATGTTCTTATTCCTTCAAATTGGCTTTAGCTTTGCTACTGCTGCTGTTGTTTGCGCAGTTCTTGCCTGAATTTCTGCCTTGGATCCTTCATCAGTGATGATTGCCCCCAAATACTTGAACTGTTTCACTGTCTCCAACTCTTGTCCACTGACAGTGATATGTGAGCTGATCCCATCATGTATGTTTGTCATCAGCTTGGTGGCACACTATTTTATCATAGAATCATAGAATCCTTAGGATTAGATTAGATTAGGAGTGGAAGAGATCTCAGGGGGTCATCTAGTCCAACCCCCTGCTCAAAGCAGGACCAACACCAACTAAATCATCCCAGCCAGGGCTTTGTCAAGCCAGGCCTTAAAAACTGCTAAGGATGGCGTTTCCACCACCTCCCTAGGGAACCCATTCCAGTTCTTCAGCACCCTCCTAGTGAAACATCAAAAATTAATGTTGTGAGCAAAAAATGGCAGCGTCTGGATCTTGACATTCCAATGGCTGGTGGTTTAGTTGGTGGTCTTTGAGACACTTTATCAGAATTATTGTCTTCTGGGTTCATTGCATTTAAGGAAGCTGCTGCTTCAGTGGCTGAAATATCAGGAATATCCGTGTAATACAAAGAGAAACCATTTTGAAGAAGGTAAAGTAATGCCGAATTTGCAAAGGATGGAGAGTCATCAAATGCCTCCAAAGTTTTTGAATGCAAGGTTTTCAACCTCATCTTCGACACAATAGTAACATAATTGAATGATAGGTTGTGTAAGGATGACAGAGTAGGAGAAAGTTATTTTTTTTTGACAGGCAAGAAACTGAAAAGTATCAGTAGCAAAGACCTAAAAAGGCCCGTTGGAAATTTAGCAAGCATCCATCCTGAGGATTTAAACTCTGGCAGTTTTGAAAATGAGCTTGAGGTCTTTGCTAGTTTTTGCAAGTACATCTTTAAAGATGCCTTGGAAATGAAGGCGCCCATTGAGCTTCTTACCTACATTCACAAAAGATCTTTAGATGTGACTTTCCTTAACAGAGAAACAGCATGGCACATTTTTTTTTCTATCTTCCTGTCACCTTGGCTGCGAATGAAAGTTTCAGCAAGCTAAAATTTGTCAAGACCTATCTAAGAATGTCCACGGGGCAGGAAAGGTTAAGCAATCTGGCTGTTATTTCTACAGAGAACTCAGAAGCAAGGTGGGTAGGCTGGGATGAGCTAATTAACGAGATTTCTTCAAAGAAGGCCAGGAAGGTCCCTTTGTAAAAATACTTGGTAGTGATTGCCGTTTGTTTGTTTGTTTTTGGTTTTGGCCAGGGTGGGGAGGGCCTTGGATTTAAGTCATCCAACTGGGCCCAGAACACTCTTGAATGGCACTGGGAGGAGGGTGGGGGGGACACTGACCAAAATCCCAAATACTTCTAGGCGTGGTAAGGTCTTTGAAGGAGGGAATTGCCAGCAGGATTTTGTTGTTTTCCCCCTAAACCTGTACATCTCTTAAGCTTCCCAAGAAAGAGACAAGGTGCATGAGGTAATATCTTTTATTGGACCAACTTCTGAAAGTGTATCTAGGAACCCCAAGACTGGGGCAGTGGCTGGACTCCATTGAAGCTCTAGAAGCTTAGCAAACCTGAGGGTATCCAAAAGAGAGAGGCTTGGATTCCCTTCACAGCAGTCCTAGGAGGTGGCCAGGAGGAGACGCTCGCTAGGATCTGTGAGCAAGGACTGCAACAATCATTCAGATCAAGAGTGGGATTTTCAAAAGTGCCCAGGGGCCTAACTTCTATTCATTCCAATGGTAGCTAGGTGCCTAGGCACTTTTGAAAATCACACTAGGTGCCCATCTATCTTTAGATGCTGCAATATCTCTGAAAATCTTGCCCTTAGAACTTAGCAGTGTTAAAAAGAAAGCTGCGGAGACGTATATGTTTAATGAAAACATTCACAGTCACAGTAGGTGACCAGAAGGAAAAAAATGGAAGGGATGTAAAATCTCATGGGCATGAGCCAAACTCTGAGGGGGCAAAAAAGAAACTTCCCGTATGGACAGGTTAGTTACCCACCTTAAGGTTCCTTGCACCTTCCTCTGAAGCATCTGGTGTGGGCTGTTGTCCGAGACAAGATGCTGGAAAGATGCACCAGTGGTCTTAACAGTAATGCAACTCCTATGTTTCTTTATAGCCTATTCTGGGCATCTTTTTATTATCCTTCTCACCTTTGGCCTAGCTACCTGCATCTGCTTCCTCTTCTCCAAAAGCAGAGCTTTCCTCATGTTCTGTGTTGTTCAGTCAGCACTTATGCCCCATTGTTAGAAGCAGTTGATTCCAAAGGAGAGTTGTATTTAAATAAAAAGAAATATAGAGAAGAAACAAATAAAAAGCAAAGCACTGGACTATCATCTTGGCTAGTTGCAGCCTAGAAGGGTGACTACAGTGGGCTATGAGACATAATTACACAGATGATCGTTGTAGCCTAATAAGTTGGTGGCAGTTCTTATTTCATAGCCTGTAGTCTGTTGTGTTCAGTGGGCTCTCAGAAGCTTAGGTACTGTGTTTGCCTTTTTCTTTTCTGTCTCATGTGGTTACAGTGGGCCGAAATTTTTCCACAAAACATTTTTGGTGGAAGAAATGCCAATTAATCAAAACTGAAACTTCGCAAAACAGGTTTGGCTTCAGCAAAACTCCTGACTTGAAAAAATGTTGGGGGAAAAGTTGGAAATTTTTGACATTTTCTAAATGAAAAATTATAATATGGAAGTATATCTATCTCATAGAACTGGAAGGGACCCTGAAAAGTCATTGAGTCCAGCTCCCTGCCTTCACTAGCAAGACCAAGTACTGATTTTGTCCCAAACCCTAAAGCGACCACCTCAAGGATTGAACTCACAACCCTGGATTTAGCAAACCAATGCTCTAACCACTGAGCTATCCCTCCTGTCTATCTGCTTTGAAATGACTTTGTTTCAAAATGTAAGGCCTGGTCTACACTAGGGCAAGTTAAGTCAATCTACGTTATGTAACTTCAGCTACGAAAATAGCGTAACTGAAGTCGACGTACTTAGAGCTACTTACTGCGGGGCCTTCACTGAGGTAGGTCGACTGCTGATGCTCCCCTGTCGACTCCGCCTACGCTTCTTACTCTGGTGGAGTACCGGAGTCAATGAGAGAGTGCTCAGTGGTCGATTTATTGCGTCTTCACTAGATGCGATAAATCGACCGCTGATGGATCGATTGCTCCGGAGATAAGTGTAGACATGCCCTAAGCCATTTAAGCTAAAAATAAGGCAAGGGGAAGGGGGAGAAAAAAAGGTTGAAATTGAAATGAAGTGTTTTAGTTGAGCCAAACTGAAAAAAATGTCAGTTTTTCCATTTGCCAATATTATAGATCTTTCAACTTTTCATCCTATCTGAGATGAGAAAAAATGTTGAATTCTTGAAAGAGCTGAAGAACAGGAAATTGTTTCCTCCTCAGTTCAACTCTTTTGCAGCCTTCGAAGTCTGTGTTTCTCTCCCAGCATGTATGCAGGACGCTTTTTGCAGAAGGAGCGCCATTGTTCTCATGAAAGCAGGGCCACCCAGAGGATTCAGGGGACCTGGGGCAAAGCGGGGAGTGGACATAAAAAAAGGTGCCACCCGCTGCGGCACTTGTACTCACCGGGCGGCGCTCCGAGTCTGCGGTGGCGGGTCCTTCACTCGCTCCACGTCTTCGGCGGTGATGGGTCCTTCACTCGCTCCACGTCTTTGGCAGCTCTGAAGGACCCACCGCTGAAGTGCCACTGAAGACCCGGAGTGAGTGAAGGCTCTGCTGCCGAAGTGCTGCCGAAGACCCAGACCACCACTGGGTGAGTAGCCAGGGAAGGGATTCTCAGCCAGGGCTCACAGGTCCCTGCGGGGCCTGGGGCCTGGGGCAAATTGTCCCATTTGCCCCCCCCTCTGGGCGGCCCTGCATGAAAGTCAGGTGTCAGACTTTTCATTAGCCATGACTTCTTCCTCAGCACAAAACTGCACTTCCACCAATACATCAGTACCATTGTGTGGGTCAATTCACAAAATAATTCAGTGAGGTAAACCTCCCTTGATACACAAGGCCAGACCTTAAACCAGCTCCAAAAGGTCTGATGAGGACTCCCTGTGCTGGCATAAAGTTGGCTATGTTGACTTTATGCCAGCCCCTACTGGACCCTTCCTGTGCAGGGGGCGTGTTGAGTCCAGTTGTAGGTGGGAAGGAAAGTAACAGGAGCTGGAGGTGCTTGTCAGAGGCAGGAAGACGCAGAGCCAGAGTATGATACACTTCACCCCACCATTCCTCAGCTGTAGGAATAGTCTCTAGGGGACTTTTTTTAAGCTCACGCAAGTTAAAGCAGGTGTTTGGCTGCTTTGACTTGCACCTAGAGCTGGTTTAGTCTCCTGGTCGGCACATGATTGGGGGAGGTGTAAAGATGGCTTTGGCCAAGGATTGTACTCACATCCTCGCCATAAGAACTGTGGGGGCAATAGAACTGCTGGTGGGATTTAATACCACATAAAGGGTGTGGCTGGACAAGGTGGGGTCCTGGCAAGGGTCTCATCCTCTGGGCATCAGCTGATAGTTTGCACTGCATGACCCTGGGCTGACTGTGTCTGCTGGATGATTCTTCTGGCCCCCAAACATGCATGGAGGGTGCCATTTCGTAGAACCAAATGGTGTCCGCCACACAGCGTGACCTTGCATGCCCTGTCACATTGTTGAGAAGGATGCTATTTTTCAAGTGTAGAATTGAATGCATGACTAAAAATGTCATGGCATGTCGCTGACAAATAAATCCATTCTCATCCACAGGAGTGTGTATGTAGTAAGGTTCTATCCAATGTGAGAAAGGACAATACAGCTGAGCCATTAACAATGGCTTGGCTTTAATAAGACAGTTATTGTATGTGACTTTCCTTCGAATGACTACAAACATAAATGCTGAGGTTTACCAGCGTTGAAATAAAATGAGTGCATAAAGCAGAGGTGTCAAACCTCAACCAACATTATTCTCAGTATTGAACAGGAGCACAGTCAAATGACGGGAAAGCCAAAAGTACTATTACCCCTTGGAAGAATTCTTGGAAGATACTTAATTGACAAGACAATGTCACACACTTGTGCAACAGATTTCCTTCACGTTTCTTCGTCTCCCTCACTTCCCACACCCTTTCTTCTTTCTTTGATTCTTTATGGAGATGGAAGGTTGGAAGGGATGGGGGAAGGATATGAAGGCACATTATAGATGATCAAATCTGTTAAATATAACTTTGTTCTCCGGTCACTTCTACTTATCTAGGTACTTATATGGCCCTCATCACCATGCTATCTGAGCAATTCACCATTGTTAATACTATCCCCATTTTACAGATGGGAAACTGAAGCATTGAGGGCTACATCCACAAAGGGAGTGAGGCAACTAAGACCAAAATTTAGATCCCCCAAACCTGTGTTCAGCTGCTGCCTAACCCTGCAGGTGCTTCAAACCCCCTTAATACCTACGTTCCTGCAGATAAAGACCCCTAGGTGTCTAAATTTCTGCTGGCGCGTGTGCAAACAGCCACCTATGTCCTGAGCTCATGCCTCAGTCCCAGAGGGATTCTCAAATGAAGCGTTCTCCCCACCTATCTCATCTATGGGTCCAGTCCAGTAGGCATACCCTGATATTGCCTAAACCTGAATGAAACAGCCAGAGGAGGAGGTACTCCTCCCCTCCTCTGCTGTAACCTTTAGCCTAGTGGTTCTGGCACTCATCCAGGATGTGGTTCAATACCTCTCCTCTGCCATTTAAACCTGGGTCCCCCACGTACCCTAACCACTGGGCCACAAGGTGCTCTGGGATGGGTTGCTGTCAGTCTCCCCTGGTGGCACTGTTCACCAATAATTAAATATGCATTGGAGCAGGGAGACCGGCACCCAGCTCTCCCACATTTGAGGTTAGCATCCTGACCACTGAGCTAAAAGTTGTAAGTGGGGGAAGGGGCTCTACCACCCGCGACCATGGTGCTTTGCATGAGAAAGGCCTTAGGCCCCTGACTCCAGGAGAGGGTTCTGGGCAGGAGTGGCAGAAGGTTCCTAAAAGTGTGTGTGTGGGGGCACCGGTGCTCAAACCATGCCCCTTCCCCCTGAGCCCCTGCCCCATGCTGCCCCTCCCTGCCGAGGTCCCGCTCCTGCATCACCTCTTCATCCCAAGACCCTGCCCGTTTCCCCTCATCACTCATCCTTATGGCTGGTAAACAGTAGGAGGGCCATGGCCTCATGTCCCCGGGCCCCCCTTCCCAGCAACCCTCCGTGTAGACCTGCCCTTAGTCAACAGATGGGCTCCTATTGAATGGGCTTTGGGTCAGGCTCTATGTGCTGGTTGGCAGAAGTGGGTTTTATAGAATTGCGTAAAAATGGAGAGGGTAGGGGCACTACGGAGCAGTTTGTTCATTCGCTAGAACCAGAACGGGGAATTATATTGGTAGGGTCAGAACATCGGTCGGTGTAAATTGATGGAACTCTATTGAAGTCAGCAGTGCTATGCCCAATCACACCCGCTGAGGAGCTGCCCCTTAGTTTAGGTAGATACCAGAAGTGTGTTATTGATGATTTATTGAACACTGACAGTCTTCCCTGTGACAATCCAGTGCATTAGGTGCTGTTGTTTACCCAGATGGACAGATAGGTGGAGACAGATGTAACCCAGTGTATGCTACAGATCCCACTCTGTGCCCAACCCAGAGATGGTAGGAATCTGGTTCAGCTTCAGGTATGGAGCTTTAGCAGCTCATGCTAATAGCTTTGGAGGTCCCCGTTTCAATCACTGGCTTGCTGGCCAAGATGGCACCTTGTTCTACACACTGCCAAGTTTTGGCCAAGCATGCCTCAAGATCTAAACTTTGCAGCTCAGGCCCATCTCTAAGCTACGTGGTCCCTCTCCCAAGCAGATTTCAATCTAAACATCTACACAACTCAGTACAGATGCACGACATACCAAGTGGACAGATGAAGGTCCAAGTTCAGGCCAGTGTGACGTTTGTTGTGGTGGATTTTGCCATCATTATTATTGCTCTGATTTTAAATGTCACTTGTTCTCATGGGGAAGCATGACTGGATGGCTTTGAGGAAGAATTGATGAACCATTTGAATGATTCATGGAGGAGAGTGACAGAGAGAGGACCAGCTGTGAAAGGGTTAAAGGAGTGAGTTCCCCCAACCCTGCTGCCAAGTGACTTTAATGTTGGTGAAAAGTGCTAGAATGAAATCCCTGGAAACTGTCCTCCTCTGTTTGGGTCAAATCCCGATCCCATTAACGTCTGTGACAAACTCTCGTGGACATCAATGGGATTAAGTTTTGGCCATTTCGGCACAAACAGGACCAGTGTGGAAATGTAGCAGCATAATCATTCCTACGCTGCTCCACCGGTCGGCATCACGTCTGACTAGGCCGGACCACGTCCAGGGATGTTCACTTTCACTTTCCACGCGAAGTTTCAGTCCTTGGCACATTTGTGGAGTAAGTGCACCGCTTGCAGCACTGTAGGGGCTTTTTAACGATACAAACATCTGCCCACTAGGAAGTGTGCTGAGACCACCAAATGTACTTTGTCTCCCCTACTGATCTGCTGTCAGATGCGGGTTCTTAACTCACCAGGCTGAGCGCTCTGAAATTTGATGGTATTTTTGCCCTTCCCCCAGACATGCATGCTCTGCATTTACTGTCCTCTCCTGTCCCTCAGAGGGCATAGCTGCTGCATAATGCTGCAGGGAAGAGAACAGGAATGACTGACAACAGATTTAGTAGATAAGGTGCTTTTAAGGAACAGGCCAGAGGAGGCTGCAGGAAACCTGCCCCCAGGAGGTAAGTGGCAGCTTAAGAGCCAGGAAGGGTGGGAGGAGCAAAGCCAGCTAAAGCCAGGTTAAGCCAGCTCTTCTATACTTAGTTTACAGCATTTAAAGTTTAAACCCTGCTGCCCCTGGCTAATCTATCATCTCACTTGGCATGCAATGATTTTTTTTATACTTGGGTGATATTATGTTAGAGTACAGCATATGTATAAGCACATACACACACATTCGCTAGCTAGACTGCAAATTCTTCAGGGTGAGCACCTTATCTTGGACTGGGCCTTGATCCTGCAAATGTTTATGCACATAAGCATGTGAGTAATCCCACTGACTTCATCGGGGCTACCCATGAGCTTAATATTCAGCACATGCCTAGGTTTTTGCAGGTTGGGACCCTTGGGCCCCATAACTGAAATTAATGGAAAGTCTCCCAATCGCTTTCATGGGCTTTGGCTCAGGCACTGGGTTCGTAAAGTGCCATGCACGCCTATGGCGCTGTAGACATAATAAACAATAATAACAATAACTACGTGCACAGGCAGATTTTCATTATGCCATGTGCCCATTTGCAAACACAGAAAGTACTCTCGCATGTCAACTGCATATTTAATGCGTACACAGAGGTTTGAAAAATCTGCCCCTGTGGTGGATGTCATCTGGGCTTATTTATTCCTCTATAGGTTTGGCCAAATATATATATATATATATATATGTGCTAGGAAGCCATATATAAGTTTGGAAATATGGACTGTGTTGTACACACGCCAACTTTCTGCAAGGATTTCAGGCAGCGGTGAAGGTAAGTTGAGTGAAAATGTTTCTGTGAATGTTCAAAGCAGGGAAAGTTTGAATCTTGTACAATACAATTAAAATGTGTATTTCAGTGATAACTGAATCAGACATAAACACAAAGAAAATATGAGAGAAGAAAGAACTAAAAAATTACGCACTGTCGACATGCTCTGAATTAATTTGCTAGGTAGAAACCATGATGTCGATGGAGATATTGTATCTGGAACTAGCTCTACAGCGAGCAGAATAACCTCCAATACTGTGTTGATACGAAGGACTTTGACACAGTTTGAAAGCAAGAGTGATACATTAGAGTATAAAAATAACAGTTTGCATTATGGGGGCCAATGGAAATAATTTATGCTGCAGGCTTTTTCGTTCTAGTGATGATTATTTTATGAGGAATAGGTTTTGATTTCTCAACTTAGACGTGCTGCCCACAAACAGCACTTTCTGGGGATTAGCGATTGATCTTTCCGTTTCTCAGCTTCCTTGCTTTCTTTTATATTTTCTGCTTCCCATTTTTTTGTGTGTGCTCTGCAACCAAATGCAGAAAGACTTCTGCTAAAGCAATAAGCCACCAGATACATTTCTTCCCCCACCTAGTCTTTTCTTAGGCTGGCTGTGATCGGAAGACCAAGGAAAACAGAAACAAAGTTTGGCATTCTCTCCTGTTTTCCCACTGGAATGATCAGGGAATTCCCCCTATTGGTTTCAGAGTAGCAGCCGTGTTAGTCTGTGTCCGCAAAAAGAACAGGAGTACTTGTGGCACCTTAGAGACTAACAAATTTATTTATTAGTCTCTAAGGTGCCACAAGTACTCCTGTTCTTTCCCCCCTCTATTGGGTGTGTTCTGACCACAGAAATACAGGGTCAGATCCTGAAGAATTTTACTCAGGCAAAACTCCCATTTGACTTTAACAGGTATTTTGCAAGGGTAACGATTTGGGCCTCAGTCAGGAAAGCACTTAAGCTTGTGCCCAATGCTGAATAAGGATATGCTACAGGGCAAGATTAACTGGATATGTCCATGGATTCTTACTGCAAACAGACCTTAGACACACCAGTGGCAAGTTCAACTCCAAGAGCATCTTGATGCAGTTGCGCTGCTGCAGCGTTTTAAGTGTAGACTTGCCCAGAGTCTACTCACTCTGTCACAGGATACTTTCCTGAGCCAGGCTTTGGCCCTTAGTGAATATTATACAACAGGCATAGCCAACAGATAGCCCCTGGGACAAATGGGAGCTGTGGAGCTGTATATGGAGATGCAGCCCCATGAAGACTGAAGTATTGATCTGCATTCTTTTTTGTTGCTGAGCTGAGAGAGCTGATGAGCATGAGAGCATGTCCTAGTGGGAATGTCAATCTCCCACTAGGCCAGCTGCAAGATGCTCCATTTGTTTCAACAAAGCATCAGAGGAAAGTGATCAATGGTTCTAATTTGTTCAAAATTTTGGGTGGATGCTCCAATGTCCCAGCGAACCAAACAGTCAGTGTGAGCTGGTGAGCTGCTTTGACTGCTTTTGACTGCACACACACTATTATTTTGTATTTTAACTCTACCCCAACCCCCCACCATCCTCTCTATCTTCTCTCTCTTCTTTCTCTTTTGGGGGGGGGGACTATCATTTTTTGGGTTTTTGTGCTGTGCACAGGACAGCTGAGTGTGGCTGTGCTGCTGAGCTGATATATATCAATAATTAAATTTATCATATCACAATCACCTTTTTTTTTTTTTTTTTTTTTTTTACTAGAGAGCTGGTCAAAATGCAAAAAAAGTGTCATGAACATTGAATGAAGTGTTTTTGTTTTCTCATTCACAGGACTTATTATTGTATATAATGGAAAGAGGATCTTGTTACACATTTTTTTTTTTGGATTGGCTATTATTCCCTACCTGTCAGATCGATCCACGAAAGAGAGGAGATTCATGCATGAACAAGAACATTTGCCATTCATTATTTGTGATTCATCACTCATTTGTTACTGATTTTAAAAATGGCTAGTCATCCAATCAGAGGGCAGAAAAAATACCAACTGACTTAGGCTAGGTCTACACTAGAAGAAGTTTGCAGATACAGTTAGACTGGTACACCTGTATCAGTGCATCTCCTAGTGTGGGCACATCTTAGAAGTGCTTTTGCTGATATCCTGGTTTACCAAGGAAAATAAACTGTGGCGGCAAAAGCACTTTTATGCCAGGGTAACCGTGTCTACACGAAGGTTTTTGGCAGTATAGAAATATCATCGAAAATCGCACCTCTAACCAATTGCACCTTTATTTGCAACAGTTTCTAGCGTACACTTGGCCTTAGATAACCAATCACTCACCATGAGGCGCAAATAGTCCAAGTGAACAGGCCCCAAACAACCAACAGGTTGAAATTTCTTCACATAAACTATAGGGCAAACACTTGTGACTACTGGGTACGTTTGCAGAAATCAGGGCTGATTATAGAAAATAGTTGATGGGAAATTGAGTAATATCATAATTAGTGGTATATTTGAATAGATTTAAATTTAAAAAATGCCTATCCAAGGCTCTAACTGCCCTAACACATCATTAATAATACAGTAAAGTGACATGACTATTATTGGTTTATTTACGGTAGCGCCTAGAGCTCCGAAATGAGATCTTCTTTATTGCCAAACATACATGCAATGCCCCTAGCTGTATTTTTTTACCTAGTCCCCCATGTAGTTCAAAGCCAATTGTTGAATTTCAGCTGTGAGACAATTCGCTGCTAAGTGTCAGTGACCTCTGCCCCCTGTACTTCAGTGATAGTCCTGTCATACTGTTTATTGTTGCCCAGGCCTTCACGACAGCCCGGCATCCTTTGCATTCTGGAAGGGTATTTTTCGTTCCGAACGTATATTTCATGCAACCTTATGAAGAAACATGTGGAAGCACCTGTGTGTCAGGAGAGTCATAGTTTTTTAAGTTTCAGACAATTAATGCTTGTAATGAATGTCTTGGTGCTTTACCCGCCTTCGAGATGACTCAGAAAAGAAACTCAGAAAGATTCATAGTTTCCAAGGCCCGAAGGGACCGGAGTAATCATCTAGTCTGATCTCCTGGATAACACAGGCCATAAGACCTCCCTGATATAATTCTTGTCTGAACTAGAGCAGTGGTTCCCAAAATGGAGTCTTCAGATACCTGGACTCCATCCAGTGACACAGGTCCAGACCATGCCAGAATCGTGTTCTGGCACTTTTGCCGCATGGAGGATACACTTTTTGTTCTCAAAATGGTGTGCTCCACATAGTGTGACTTTCAGGGTGACCATATTTTCCCAATGGGAACACAGGATACCATGTGAGGCTAGCCGGAGCCCAAGCCCTCCCACCATGTGGGGCTGGCCCAAGCTGCTCTCCTGAGTCCTGCCCCCCTCCCTGTGTGGAGCTGGCCTGAGCTGCTCGCCCGAATCCTGCCTGTACCCCCACACAAGGCTGGGGCTGGCATGACTGCTCACCCAAGCCCTACCTGCCCCCTGCGCAAGGCTGGGACTGGCATAACTGCTTGCCTGTGCCCTGCCTGCCCCCTGCGCGAAGCTGGCATCGCCACTCGCCCCCACCCCCATACGTTCCTTCGCACCTCACTTTTGCCAAAGAAGTCAGGACGGCTCGGACAGGGCTTAAAAAAGGGACTGTCCCAGCCAAAACGGGACGTATAGTCCCCCTAGTGACGTTGCATGAGCCATGAGAGATCATGTTGGCAGGGGCATCCCCATGCTGTTGGGGTCATTCTGGTAGTATCAGAAATAAAAAGGGTTCAGAACATCTAATCAGATGCCAAAGGGGTCCCTGGGGAAAAAGTCTGGGAAACACTGATGTAGAGCACATTTTTGAGTTCAAAGAGATGGTGGCGGGAGGACTATCACCACCTGTTTTTCCTAATTTGACACTATCATGGTTATATTTTGGGAAATCCTGCTTGGCCAGCTAGATCAGCATGGTCAACTGGTCTCCTTTTCTTTATTCCATGTCTCCTTCTTGCTGCCTCTTTAATCCCTCTTACATCTGTCCTTTCTCCCACTCTTGTCTTTTCTCCTTCCCCTCCTACTTCCATCAGTCTCATTCCTCCCTTCCCTTTTCCTTCTCCCTCCACTCCTCTTTCTTCTGCCCAGGCACCATTCTCCTGGTGTGTGAGAATGCTCCCCGCATTCATCGTGGCTGCAGCTCTCAGTGCGGGCCCACCAAATCTGAATCTGGCACGGTCCCAGTCCCAGCTGCCTTGGCAGATAAGCAAAAGGTGGCTACTTTGAGTAGGAAGCTGACATCCTGTCTGCTACTTGGATGCCAATGGCCCATCATCCAGAGCTCTAGGGCACCTTTAGGGAGGTTTTCCACAGAGTTTGTTATTAAAAAAAAAAAAGAAGCAGAAACATAGTGTGCAACAAGTGATTCTACTTGGAGATGTAGGTGAACCTTGTCCTCTCTCTCCTTCCCCATACTGAGTGACTGTACCAGCCATACACACACCAAGTAGAGGAGAGTTTACTGATCTCCAGCACTAATAAAAATGCTCCTTTGGAGGGGAAAACGGAGAGACATTTTCCTAGAACTGCTAGTGTGTAGGTAAAGACTGTTGTTCTCTTGGCTATTCAATTGCAACTGAGTAGTTCCTATAGCAAGGGTAGCAGTGTGTCCCATGTCAAACACTTGGCTACTGCTGAGACATTACAGGGGTGATAAATACTCTCCACTGTACATTTCAGAGTGTCTCAAAGACCTTTGCAAAGATTACTTGTTTAGGTGTCACAGCAACTCCTGTGGGTGAGTATTATTCCATTCTTAGACAGCAATATCACCCCCCCTAGCTTTATTGCACAGAGGAGAGGACAGGCTAAATGCAATGGGGGAGGTGGGGAGAAGACCTTCAAGCAGTAGTAGATCTTGTGGAAACCATCTGCATAAACCTCTGAGCTGTTGCAGAAGGATCACAGTGACATTAATCTCAGTGCCATGTGCCCACTGCAAGATTGGTTCTTCCAAGATGATGCCTACTCTATACTATGTGGGGTGGCACTAGAGATCTGATTTGCCCTGACTTACCTTGTATGTTTGTGGCTTGCCACCTTCAGTGTCCTGAATGCTCCCTGTAAGTTGCTGTGCTCTAGAAGTGAATGGGAGTTTAGGGTACACTCAGCATCTTGTAGAAGGTGCTCAAAGCCCCAGGCCACATCTTCAGCTGGTGTAAATCTGAAGCCAAAGGAGCTATGCAGATTTGCCTCAGACCCTTTGTCTGCATGGGGTCTTCACAGAACATCAGGATTGGAAGGGACCTCAGGAGGTCATCTAATCCAACCCCCGGCTCAAAGCAGGACCAATCGCCAACTATTTTTTTTCCGCCCCAGATCCCTAAATGGCCCCTTCAAGGATTGAACTCACAACTCTGGGTTTAGTAGGCCAATGCTCAAACCACTGAGCTACCCCGCAAAGAGGGTAAAAGGTCTTTCTCTGAGGAGGTGGCTGTGGAAAGGAGTGGGGAGTGGTCTTGAAGGCTGGTATTTTATGAGCTGGGCTTGACCTTTTCTCTGGTATGAATTTGTGTAATTTAGAAGGCAGCAAAACATGGACCCAACACTATCAACACATAGAATCTTCCTCTCTGTGGCTTTCCATCCAGTGCACAGATTGTCCTTTGGGTTATGAGGTTCTACCTCACACAATTCTCCCTACATTTTTGCATAGGGAAGTAGTTCTCAACCAGGGGTACATATATCCCTGGGGGCACACAGAGGTCTTCCCAGGGGGTACATCAGCTCATCTAGATTTTTGCCTAGTGTTACAACAGGCTACATAAAAAGCACCAGAAAAGTCAGTACAAACTAAAATTTCATACAGACAATGGCTTGTTTATACAGTGCTATATACTATACCCTGAAACGTAAGTACAATATTTATATTCCAATCAATTTATTTTATAATGATATGATAACAATTAGAAAGTAAGCAACGTTTCAGTACCAGTGTGCTGGGACAGTTTTGTATATTTATGTCTGGTTTTGCAGGCAAGTGGTTTTTAAGTGAGGTGAAACTGGGGGTAGGCAGGACAAAACAGACCCCTAGAAGGGGTATAGTTGTCTGGAGAGGTTGAGAAGCATTGGCCTAGGATAGAGCACAACCTTCATTTGGGTACAGCATTATCTTCACTTAATGGCTTAAAATAGTATGGTAGCGTTCCTGTTGGCAGCTAAAAAGCAGCTCTCCCCAATGGGGGAGCTGTGTTTCAACAGTGGGTGAAATGATCCTTATAATTAGCTTACAAGTTATCACCATAAACCCGAGCAGGGGGCAGCGTGCTGTCATCTATGCCCTGCCTCATCCAGCTTGAAAGATCTGCCCTGCATGCTGCCTGGAGGATATTCATTGCTGTGAAGGAGGAGGCCAAATTTGCCCTGACATGAGTGACTGTTTCTAGGATCTTTAAGTCAGACATCACCTGAATTCCTCCCCACACTGGATTTACCCCTCTTCTACAAGAGTAGCCAGGCTCTGGTTCGGCCCTAGTCCAGAAAGTTGTCCTGATTTGTGTCCCACCCCATAACCACGAGGAATCACCAGAGTTCAGGATGCCCCCGTCCCTCAGATCCATCCTAACATACACCTGGCCTCTCTCAGGATCCCTCTGGAGAATCCACCATGGGGAGAAAGAAAGGAACGTACCACTTCTGTGTAGACACTTTGCCCCAGCTACTCTTCTTGTCACTGGTGCAGTGGTGAATTCTCCACAGCCCAGCGAGGTGTAAGAAACAAGGGAAAGGTGGCCAGTACAGGAAGCAACATCATGACAAGACTCAGGCTTCAGTTTCATCCCCTCTTGTTAGTGCCTTTGTTAGATTTGATTCTGAATGCGCTTTTCCTGATCGAATTGTTTTTCATTCTCTGTGCTTTATCACCCTGGCAGTGTGAGGGACCAGGGACCAGAAAGATGCCAGGAGTGAAGGTCGGCACTGGAAGCCTAATGAGAAGTGAATCTTGAGGAAGATTTTGAAGGAGGAATGTAAGGTTGCCTGAAGCATAGGATCAGCCCAGGACTGGCCCTAGGTGTTTTGTCATCCAGGGTGGAAAAATGTTTTGGTGCCCGTGAATGGCTAAGCAAAAAAAGAAGAACACAATCTGCCCTCTCCCCCACAGATGTTGGCACAGATGTTGATTTGGCAACCCTAAAAATTGGCACCCTGATTTCCTGCCCCTAAGGGTGGCTCTGATCAGGCCTAGTAGGCAGGCAGTGGACTGGGAATCTGGAGATGTAGGCTCTATTCCTGGCTCTGCCACTGATCTGCTGTGTGACTTTAGTCAAGTCCCTTCTTCTCTCTGTGCCTCTGTTTCCCCTCCTATACTTTGGCTGTCTGTGTGCTTAGGCTATACACTCACTAGGGAAAGGACTGCCTCTTATGTGTATGTACAGCACCGAGCACAATGAGGCCCCAGTCTCAGCTGTGTCCTCTAAGCACTAATATAATACAATAAATAGTAATAATCTACAAACCTAAACTAACATAACATTGCAATTAAGCTAATAAGAAAACCATTTTTTTTTAAAAAAAGGAGCGAAACATATTTTTCTTTCCATTAAAAAAGAAAAGATCCTTATCGCTGCTTCAATCTTTCCAGGCAAACATACTGACAAAATGTCAGGCCCAGGCAAACCTATAATTAAGGCCAAATACAACTGCTAATAAAGGCTGAAAAAAACTCAACTGAGTTTACTTCTATCACCCCCACTAGGAGCTTTCCATCAAAATCTTTTATCTGCCTTTGCAAATGCCACTTTGACATTATTTCCACTGAATAAATCAAACATGGACGTCGCACACTCTGTCCTTGTTGCCGAGAAGATGTTCCCGCTTCAGAAATAAAGATTTTTTTTGTTGTCATCGCAGCCTCTCTGACTCACAAAGTGCAGGGAGCTTTTAGAAAGAAAGAATGGGGAAAAAAATGGAGCGGGTGGGGGGCGGGGGGAGGAGAGGGAGAGAGAGAAAACGTGAGCCAGCGATTGTGGCAAGCTTTACAAATTGTCACAGCCTTATCGACAGCATTTCATGGTTTTCTGGAACTCTTTCAAAGGAAACTTGCCTTTGTGTGCGGCAGCTTAAGCTTTACTAATATTTAAAGCTATATTTAAAAGTTTAGGGAAATTACTTTTTAGTTCCTCTGTCTCTTCACATCGTCGTGGCCAGCGTTTACTCCGCCTCGCGGTTATTTCCCCCCCCGTCAACGTTCTGTGTTTCTCCAGTCCTCTTCGCCCTTCCGCGGCAGGCACATTGCCCGACTCCCTTTGCCTGGGGTTGCGGAGAAGAGAATGGAGTGGCCTCTATTGTGACAGACGAGGTCCACTTTTCAGTTCCAAGGGGTGGTGCTCTTGGAGGCGCCTTGTTCCAGCCTGTGCTTTTCTCCTCCTTTAACAGAATAAATATCTGTCTCTTGGACTAATGTGGGCGTGTCTGACTTAGGGCATGTTTAAAAGTGCAGGCAAGGTGGGACACCGTTAGCATGTCAGCTGATTGAGGTCAAGCCTAGAGAGGAGCCTAGAGTGGACAATGACCACCTAACATGTTTTAAAAGGGGTTAATTCCTGTCTACACTAGTATTTCGTTAGTGTCATAGCTAAAACGTGCTAGCTAACATGGTGTTCAACTTGCCCTGCTTTCCGAGTCTAGACATGGCCATGATTATCATGTTTATGCTCCTTTCCTGCTTGAAACTTAATGGAAGAGTCCAAATCCTCAACTGGGGTAAATCAACATGCCTACATTGACTTTAATACAGGAGAAACATCAGTGACTTTGTTGACTTCATCGGAACAACATCAATTTGTGCCAGCTGAGCATCTGGCTCTTTATCCTATATCAGTACTTTCTCTGATCCTCAGACTAAAAGCTTTTTGGGAAGACGGTGTCAGAAAGCATTAGTATCCCTCAAAAATATGTATTGAATTATATACAGTTAAAATACATGTGCCCTGTAAACTACTAGTACATATAGTGCATAGTCTATGTATATAGAATGACAATATTACAGTAATATCTGTATTGTGCTTTAAGTTATTAATCATCACAATGCTCCAGGGGTGCTGGAACAATTTGTGTAGTGGGGGTGCTGAGAGCCATTGAACCAAACTGTAAACTCGCTATATAATGGAAACCACTTCAAGCCAGGGGGTGCAGCAGCACCGCCTGAAACCTTACTTCCAACACCTATGCAATGCTCCATGGGCAGTTCTTACCATTGCCTGGGTCCAGCTTCCAGCCTGGCCAGGGGGCGGGGCCTCGGGGGAAGAGGAGGAGCAGGGGGTGGGGCCACAGAAGTGGGGCAGAGCCTCGTGGCCTCCCCACTTCTACCACTTCTAACAGAAGTTGGTCCAATAAAAGGCATTACCTCACCCACCTTGCCTTTCTGTTAGAGTGATGTAAATCCTGAGTAATTGCCTTGAGCAAACTGGTTGCCCATTTTGACTTTACTCTGCTGAGTTCAGTGGTATTACTCAGTATGTACGTCGCTGAACCTGAGAGCAGAATCTCGAGCATATAAGAATCAATGTGACAGGCTGCAGGGACTTGCAAACACATACAGAGTGAATTTTTAAAATGCAAATCAGCATTCCCCTGAGCCACCACCATAGTCTTTGGGGTAGATACGTATTTAAGTGATTTATAAAAAGATCATTATTTACCCAGCAAACTGTGGAAACCCCTTCAGAAGCTGCCATGCTCGACTGACTTAATACATATTTAGTGTGTGCTGAGTAAAAGTGGGCACCGTGATGCAAAGCAACAACATCTCAGCGTTAGATACCTCCCAGGAGATGGGGGGAAGGAGGGGCTCCATATGCCAAATTAGACAATATTGTGGATTAGTCACTTGCCAAATTCCTTTTCTTCTTCTTCTTCTTCTTAATCCAAACCATTTGAATTCAACAGGCGCCAAAAATAAAATAAAATATAAAATAAAAGCATCTTCATCCAGGTGACAGCTTTGCATTAACAATCATATGGTTTTTAAAAAGAATATATTGATCATGAACGGTGTTTGAAGGAGGGGCTGGAGAAAATACAATTCCACAACTAATGCCTTAGTGTAGCAAATTTGAGCCTGGAATAAATCCTTGCACTCAAATTCTAAACCGTCTAGAGGCAAAAAATCCACCCCCCTTCCCCCGCTGACCCAATATTAAACTGCAACACAGCTCCTGGCAGTGACAACCAATGTAATATTGCACCTACTGCTTAGCAAGAGGGGTCTGAGCCTTGCTTCTTTCCGATTGTTCCTTAGTTAGGATGAATCCAGATTAAAAGCTAACGTCTTTCAGACTTTGCTTGGTCTGGAGCCGGTGTCTTACTCCGGCTTTGTTGTGCAGTGAGGTAGTGTGTAATTTTCTGACTCTTCCCAACTCCTTACTTTGAGACAATAATCCACTCTGTCTCCTCTTAATTAAAGTAAATAACTCAGGTTCACAATAGCCGTTCAGAAAGGCCTTTAGTCTCCTCATTCCCTCAGTGCAAGGAGCTAATTGATTTTCAGATGATAATGGTGTTTACATTAGAAAGCACACACTACCTTCCCACCCGCACCCCCATTCCTTTTCTCTTCTTAAATCTTCCTCCTCTCATGAATATCAAATGGCCAAGATACTTCCACTGCGGTTGGTGGCTCCTATTGTGCATGGTATCACTCCAAAATACTTAACAAGCTAATGGAGTGATTGCTGATTTGCATGCCAGTATCTTGCGCCATGCGTGATACACGCACACACACACAAGACCCAGTGGAATGTTCTTTTTTCTTCTTAGCTCCATTGTCTTGGGATACAGAGTCCACAGTTACAGGCCCGAAGGCAGGACTTGGAGCTTTCGGTTGGGTGGAATTTTAAGGGTGAGCGGGCAAGGTCACTTATATGGCGGCTTAAGTAAAAATGAAAATATATGGAAATGTGGAATGCCTGATGCAGCAAATAGAGGAGTAAGTCCAAACTGCATGGGCCTGAACTGGTGTGTAAAACAGCACATGTGGTTCATATGCCCAGACAGAATGCCTTATATACATATGTTACATGTGAGTGCGGACTGTGATATATGAAAAGAGTAAATTTCATAGTAAATCATACAAATCTCATATCAAACAAATACTAACATAGTGCTTCTACAAAACACACACACACACACAGAGCAGGTCGATCCTGTGCACTGAGACAGGGGTCTTGTGATCATGTAAAGACTGTATCGTACGGCATATACACAAGTGGGACAAATTAAGGTTGCACAGGCCACAGGCATTGACTTTCTAATGTGCTGGGGGGTGCTCGACTCTTGGCTCTGCCCCAGGCCCCGCCCCCACTCCACCTCTTCCTCCAAGGCCCTGCCCCATCTCTTCTCACCCCCCACTCCACCCCTGCCCTGCCTCTTTCCACCCCTTCCCCTCAGCCCGCTGTGCCCTTGCTCCTCCCCACCCTCCCCAAGCCTCCTGCATGCCGCAAAACAGCTGATTGCGGCGCGTGGGAGGCATGGGGAGGGATGGGGTAGGCGCTGATCAGCGGGGCCTGCTGGCAGGTGGCAATCACTTGGGGGGCAGAGGAAGAACTGCGGGGGCTGCCAGTGGGTGCTCAACACCCACCATTTTTCCCTGTGGGTGTTCCAGCCCTGGAGCACCCCCGTAGTTGGCGCCTATGGCACAGGCAACCTTAATTCTGGCATGTCCTAAGTTTTCAGAGCTTGACTTTGCAACCTTAACAATGTTCTTTTAACTTAGGTTTTATTTGGGGGGGGAGGAGTATGCTCTGTGTGTGTGTATATATATATATATATATATTTCTCCATGTGGTAATTTAATGGTAAATGTTATCACATGGGCACTGGAATGGGAATCAGAGTTCAATTCCTGGCTGTGCCACAGACTTCCTGTTTGACTTTGGGCAAGTCACCTAATATCTCTGTGACTAAGGCCTGGTCTACACTAAGGGCGGGGGTCGAACTAGGGTACGCAAGTTCAGCTACGCGAATAGTGTAGCTGAACTCGAAGTACTCTAGTTCGACTTACTTACCCGTCCAGACGCGGCGGGGTCGAACTCCGCGGCTCCAAGGTCGACTCCGCCACCGCCGTTCGCGGTGGTGGAGTTCCGGAGTCGACCGGAGCGCACGGGGAGTTCGAACTATCGCGTCTTGATTAGACGCGATAGTTCGAACTCGGAGAAGTCGAACTCACCGCGTCGACCCGCGCGGTGAGTATGGACCTGCCCTAAGTTCCCAGCTATAACATGGAGATAATAATATTTCATTTCTCCCGTTCCTTATTTTATCAATTTAGCTTGTAAGCGTTTAAGTGCAAGGGCTGCCACTTAGGATATGTTTTCACAGCACCTAACACAATGGGACTTGATCTTAATCAAGTCCTGTAGGTGATATTGTAATAACAACACCACCTATTTTGGTTATTTTACTGTTCATTATTTATGACGTGCCAATACATTGTACAAGATGTAAATAAATACATGCTCCTTTCCCTGAGGAATTTGTAACCCAAAAGGCAGCCCAAGAACAAAGAAGGTGGTCCTTGGTGGATGGTGACTGTTTGCTTGAAGAAGGTTTTTGTTTGCTTTTCTATGAAATGGGAGTGTTGATGACATGATGTTGACATGGTTCATTGTTTGTCGTCCTTGCGGAATAAGTAGGTTGTCAGGCAGGAGGGAGTCTGGCACACTGGGGTGTCTTAAGGGGCTTATACTCTAGCCCGTCACCATAGTATCAGAGCATCAGGATAGAGATTATTTTCCTGGAATATGGGTGGTGTGGAAGAAGGCTCAAAGACAAGACCCACTTACTCCCCCACCTCCCCACAGAAAGAGACTGGTGCCACTGGCAGGGTTTGCACTTCATGGCAGGGGAGCTGATACCCCGTCGAGAAGTACAGCCTCTGCCAGCCCTGCTCCGCACCTGCCCAAGGCTTGCAGTTTGAGGGGTGAGGGGCAACACAGCCCCCTGCCTCCGAACTATGCCCATGTTAAAAATTAGGCAGGCATGGCTCTTCCTGCCCCCCCAGTGGAAGGTATTGTCACAGCCATGTCATGAGCAGCCAGACCTAATAGTCAGAACCAGAGTCTGCAGTCGTGAGACAGGATACCAGAAGCTGGAGATAACTAGAGATCAGAACCACAAGGCAGGAACCAGCGTCAGGTTGGATTAGGATACCAGAGGGTCAGAGGCAGAAGCCAAACTGGCAGTCAGGAACCATAGGGCAGATGCTATGAGTCAAGTCAGCTCTGGATGGCTGGAAATCAAGCTGTGGGAGGCAGGGTGGAGCCCAGTCGCTTACACAGCTTCCTCTTCCAGCTGCTGGCTTAAGCAGGGCCAGTGGGCCAATCAACCAGCCACCCTGGCACTCTGCCCATCGGACCTCGGGGCAGAGGCTCACACTAGGGCTGGGCTGCATGGATCCCAGGTAAGCCATTGTTGGCACCTGCCAGGTGGAGGGTTGGAGTGTATTTACTCCCTTTAGGCCTGGGTTTGAGATCCAGGGGTCATGACAAGTGCAAGCCTTCAAGCTTCACATTGAAGTTCAAGCGCTTGTAACTTCTACCAACAACCACTGGTCAAATAAAAGATATTACTGCAGCTACCTTGTCTCTCTCATATCCTGAAACCTACACAGCTATAACACTACTCTCCGGGGCTAATGGATAAAGTTTTCTAAACCAGAGACTGTGGGTTCAAGTCCCATCTGGGATGAAAAAACTGCAAGCTAGGAGCAGAACTTGGCTCTGAGATTCCTGTTCCGGTTTTGCATCTAACCAACTATCTATAGCTCCAAAAACTAATTCATTTAAATGCAGCCCTCCCAATATTTATGTGGGAGAGGGAGACCCAAACACGCCTGAACTCTGGGGAAGTTCATATCCAGAATGTGATCTGAACTGTGCAGCACCTCAGGACCATCCCCGCTGCATGCTTCCTGGATAACACTGAAAACCTGGGGAAAGAAAGCTAGGGTGACCAGATGTCCCGATTTTATAGGGACAGTCCCGATATTTGGGGCTTTGTCTTATATAGGTGCCAATTATCCCCCACCCCCTGTCCCAACTTTTCACCCTTGCTATCTGGTCACCCTAAAGAAAGCGGAAGGCTGAAGCTCAGCAGTTGAGCTATCAGGTATTGCCCTGTAACACCTAGCCACAATGGGCTTGGCTAATGAACTAATTCCAGGCTTAGCTCTGAGTTTGAGTTGGATTAAATCAAGCTCTTTGTATCTATTGGTTTGTTATTATCATGTTATTTCACTATCGTGAATATATTGAATTGTATTATTAATGGTGTACTAAGGTGCCTAGAGATTTGAATGATCAGTTGAATGATCTATCAGTTGAAATGTGTTTTGGTTTGGGGGAAGGAAATGTGCTGATGTGTTAATCGATTTATACTGGGGTTAGCTCCTATTATATTCTGGGCCAGATTTTCAGCTGGTGAAAATTGACATCAGTGGAGCCTTGGTGATGTGTCAGCCCCATTTCCCGACCTGGAGTTTTTAAGGGTGCGTCGAGCACACCCAGGGCTTTGTTTATCCTTGTACATGGGGATTTAAGATCAAAATTTAAATAAATGAAAATCAGTTCTAAAGGATAAAGTACTTTCCACTATTTCACATATTTAAGGATCTCGGTCGTGTTCATTGGGCGTGAAATTCCACTTTGATTCGCTCCTACCAGCTGTTCAGGAACAAGGGCTGCGGCCTTGAATAGGTTTCATGTTCTCATTACAGGGGCATCAAAAACTTACTAACAACAGGTCAGGTTTAATTGAGTACAGGAACAAGAAGCTGAATGTAGGGTGGCCAGCTGCTTGTTCCTAGCCCTATGCTCAGAGTTTAGGGATCTCATTAAAGCTTTTACGACCATTTGAAACAATATTTTCATTCATGCTACAGAGTCCTTATGTGGCAGCTTAACAGAATATTGGGCAGTGTCCTGGGGCAGACAGAACTGCTTTAGTTTAGCTTTTCTTTTTTTATGTTTTAACATCTTTATTACGTGTTAAAGATATTCAAAGCAAGAAATGAAACCTAGAACACTTAGGGTCACGTTCTTCCCTGGCAGAATAGGCTCTAAATCAGGGAGCTAGGAATCAAGAGGGAACTGGACTGGACGGGAACTCAGGAGACCGGGATTCTATCTGGCGTGACCTTGGGAAAGACACGTCCCTGCTCTGAGCTTCTGTTTCACCGCCCATGCTTTGTCCCTAGGGCAGGGACTTTCTCTTACTATGTTTGTGTACGGCAGCCACCACAATGAGTCCCTGACGTCAGCTGGGGCCTCTAAGTGTAATATATTTAATAATAATCAAGACTGGTGAGTCTATCTCAGTTCTCTGGTGAATGCCTAAAGTGAAGGCCTGGTGCAAGTCAGTGGAGTTAGATCAGCAGAGGATTTAGACCCTCGTCTCTACGCAATAACAGATCACACCAATGTACTCTTCAGTACCCGTTTAATACTTTGCCCTTCCATAGCACCTACCACGAGGGGATCTCGGAATGTTTGATGAACGTGAGGTGGGTAGGGACTATCCTCTCCATCTTATACAACAAGCTCAAAGCAAAGCACCTGAGAGTTAAAGGCTAACCTTTGTCAAACATGGGTGCCTAAAGTTTGTCTCTGTCCTATGTCCATACTGAGGTATGTAAATAAACAGTCTGATTTTTAAAAAGGCTCAGCACCCGCAGCGCCAAGTGGCATCACCTTTAGGAACCGGAGGGTCGCAGCCCCTCTGAAAAGCAGCCCATTACATGGTATGATTAAATGTGGGTTTGAGTTCAACACTCACTTTTACAAATTTTGGCCTAACTGGCTTGAACAAGGTCACATGGATGGTCAGTGTCCAAGAGCTGGGAACAGGCTTGGGAGTCATGATGCCTAATTTTCCACTTTCGGGTCAGATTCTGGCCAACCCATGGGTGAGTGTACAAAGGAGCAGGGACCCAGTGGGACCCAGTGATCCAGCCCTCAGCATTTATTCACTCCTAACTCAGGAGAACTATAAGGATCATTTTCCTGAACTGAAGCTGAGCAAGGAAGACTTCAGGAATTGATCCTGTCTCAGCTAGTATTAAAGACTAACAAAGGAACAAAAGAACCTCGTAGTTACCTTGAACACAACTGCCTTTAAATTGTTCCTTCAGCCCCAGAAAGGTCCCTTCCCAATCAGTTGGATATCAATCTTTGTTACAGCTCATCCTTATGACTTCCCAGCATGCAGGGCCGGCGCAACCCATTAGGTGACCTAGGCGGTTGCCTAGTGTGCTCACATTTGGGGGGCGGCAGCCACCCCGGTCGTCAGCGGTATTTCGGGGGCAGGACCGTCCTCCGCCTCTGTCGGGGGTGCCATTTCAGAGGCGGGACCTTCCGCCGCCTAGGGCGCCAAAAAAGCTGGCGGCGCTCCTGCCAGCAAGAATATTTACATCAAAGCACAATGGGGCATGTACATCACTGGTACAATGACGCTGTCTTTGGCTGTGTTACTCCAGGGATGAATTTGGCCCAAATGCTTTGGAATCCTTCCTTAATAAGTGGGAGCCTGCAAAGAACTTCCCATCTCATCCCAAGGGCTAACAGAACAGTACGTGCTTTATGCGTGCCGGGGCAGCAATGCAATCTAGTGGTGGATGGGGAGATTCTGCTGTGGATGCTGGGGGCAGATGCCACATGGCCTGTAGGAGCTCCCTTCGCCTGGGACTCCCTTAGAGTCCATGCTGGAGCAGTAGCTGGTCACTCCTTGCTTCAGGCCAGCCAGGAAGCTGGGCAGCACAACTCCTAGGGATCTGTGGTTGGCCAAGTCCCTAGTTGGCCAGCCCCCTGGGCTCCCAGGATCCCTGGTTGTCAGGCAGCCCAGGAAGCCAGGCAGTTAGGGAGAAAGGCAGCCAGCCTGCCCGTCCCCCCGGTGGGCAGCAGGGGAGCTCAGGCAGCCATCAAGCTGAAAACTTCTGTTTTGGTTCTCCTGAAATGGATTTTTTCCCATCTTTCCTTCCTGTGAAAAAAATCAAGTTTTATTCCCCATTCTGAGGCTTGGTCTACACGGGGGTGGGGGGGAGGGGAGAGGAAACCGATCTATGTTACGCAACTTCAGCTACATGAATAACATAGCTGAAGTCGATGTACTTAGATCTACTTACCGCGGTGTCTTCACTGTGGTAAGTCGACGGCTGACGCTCCCCCATCAGCCCCGCCTGCGCCTCTCACTCCAGTGGAAAACTGGAGTCAACAAGAGAATGCTCGGCAGTCAATTTATTGCATCTAGACTAGACACGATAAATGGACCCCGGCTGGATCAATCGCTGTCCCTCGATCCAGCGGGTAATGTACACAAGCCCTGATTTGGAGTGAAAAAAATTTTTTTTTTTAAATATTGAAATTTTTGGGGGTGGAAAATCTCATTTCAACACATCTGTAGAATTCCCCATATCTTTTCTAATGTGACAAATGTTAGCCCTATGAGCCAGGACTCAGGAGATCTGGATTCAAATCCTGGCTTTCCCGCAGATTTCCCATGTGTCCTTGGGCAAGTCAGTTAATTTCCGTACTGCAGTTCCCTATCTGTAAAGTGAAGGTAACAATACTTTCTTACTCCCACCCTTTGTCTGGTTAGATGATAGCTTTTTGTGGCAGGATGTACAGCACCTTGCACACTCTCAGGTGTGCTATCATAGTAAATAGATCTCGATTGGGACTTTCAGGTGCTGCCATAATAAATAATACTGTAATTATTATTGTGGTTGTGCTGGGTACATTTCATACTTGTTTCACTTGCTGTAGAAAGAGTAACAAATTTATGATCCTTTTTGTTCTTCTTTATAGTCACTAATACCAATACGCCATTGAACAATCACTACCTTTAGAACAGAGAACTCTTATTGTATTTAAGACAAGTCTGAGGAGTTTATTCAGGACTGACTCACATAGAAGTCTCTTTCATACCATACCCCCTTTGATTGACTACTTGTGCATTTCCGTATTTGTTTTCCTTTGGGGAAACCTTTAACTACAACCTTTCCCAAACTTTTGTTTGCCTCTGGAGAGTCATAGAAAACCAGCAACAACATTGCTCATGCAGCAATTGTCTCGCCCTCCAGTTTACGTTAGTTTGGTGGGCATCAGTTCAGCTGAGGTGAAAAGGGGAAGGGGAAAGCAGTAGGTATTGTACCACATGCCAAAGGTTAGAGCCAACCCATGCTGGGAAAGGTTAGCTGTGAGATCCATTGGATTAGGTCTGTTTGCAGTGCTGTATGTAACCTTGACATGCAATCAGCAAAGTAAAATATTCATTATTGCCTGACTGTCAGCTGAAGACAATTTCAATTATTCTGGCATTTCAATGGATGATGAAGAAGCCCTTTAGGCTGGCTCATGAGATTAGACTTAAAGGCTCTGTACATTCAGAAAGTTGCAATCAGTACATTATCTGGCAGGCAGCTGTGGAATATACTATTGCAGGGAAGGGGAAGGGGAAAAAAAAGACAAATTGCTATATTGAGGTTGTGGTTTTTTATATCAATTTACAGCTTTAACATATTCATTTGTGAAATAATTATTTTGGATTTCTTAAATCACCTTTAACTGCACAGACATGAAGTTTCCAAATTCCAGAACTTCAAAGCTCAGTGTTTCTTTTGCCTAGTGCTTAATTTCGGCGAGGGGACCCAAAAAATATTCTGCCAACAGAAGAATGAATTTTTCTAAAAGTTATTCAAATATTGTAATATATGGTTGTTAATCAGAAAACTCCATTAGCACAAATTATTAATACTATCCCTCCAGGATGTGATCTGTGCCTCTTTTCGCTAGGTGCATGCTGATGTGGTAATTAGTGGTATTATTTACCACTCTTGTCTGATGTGGAATAATGATAATAATTAATAATAATAAATATGAAATAATGAATTTATATCATCCTATCTTGCATTTATCGAGCATTCCTCTGAAAGGATCCCAAATAGCAGTAACAAACTTTGCAAACAGCAACGTGGATGCTATTCTGCTTCCCCATTTATCTGAGCCCTCCTCTCCGAGACAGGACCACACACAAATACTGTGAGAAAGATGACACAGGGCGGTTGAGAAGGATGGACTTGTGGTTAGGACACTAACCTGAGACTCAGTAGGTCTGGGTGAAATTCCCAGGGAGAAATTCTGTGCTGCACCTCTCAGAGGCAAGAACTCACAGCTTAGGAGACAGGCCAGGGCTAAGGTGGCATTAAGCCATGTTTGTGCCATCCCACTCCTGGGCTGTTTTGTGGCTTCCAGTGTAATTTAGATAGTCTTGGGGCCTGTCTGAGTTTTGGCAACCTCCCTGGGATGTCCTATGGATTGCAGTGCTGTCTGTAATTTAAACCATGCTTTGAGCTGTGGCCATGCCCATCCTGCTACTAGCAAGCTTGGCCTGTCCCTGGCATCAAGACTTACAAGGGTCTCCTCTGAAGATAGCCTCATGGCTGTCTTCCATAGTGCCTATTCCAGGAGAATCCTGACCTGACAGGATATGGGGTATTTAGGGCTCCTTTATGATGCTCTGGACCCTTTACACATCTCTGTTACAAAATTCTTCATCCTGGGCAAGAGATTTAATTTTTGAGTCTCAATTCCCAATCTGTAAAATGGGCATAATAATATTTATTTCCCCTACCACCTGGGTGTCTTCTCTATTTAAACTATATGTTCTTCAGGGCAGGGACTGTCACTCATCATGTGTATGTACGTCACCAAGCATAATGGGGCCCTGTCTTGGTTGGGCCTCTGTGTGCTAGATCCCAAATTCCATTGGCTCTACTTGGAGTTGTACCTACCAAACTCCCAGTGGGGGAGTTTTGCACCGCTAGTTCCCATTGCTAGCAAGGAATGCAGGCCTCAATATGCACCAAATTCCTGCTTCTAATTAGTCTCAGACATAGGCATATTACCCCAGCTAGCAGCGGTCTGTACAGGGGCATGTGCATGGAGGCCATAGACAGGTTAGGGACCATATGACAATTAAAATGTTGGTAGAACTGGTGGGAAAATGGCGAGGAAAAATGGAAATAATTTCATTGTTTGGCAAAGGATCAAGCTTTTTTGACCATCTCTCTATCTGGATCAACACCCCTCTAATTCTTTGGCGTACCCTGTAATGTCCTTCCATGTGTCCTGCAGAACAAGCTCTCTGTAGGTTTTTGGGGAGAGCGACACAAGCCCATTTATTCCCTACACTCCCACTGCTGCTTGTAGGGTTCAACAGTAAGTGCTTATGCACCTGCCAGAATTCATCCCTATATCAAAGCCATTGGTAAAGAAGCTTGGACTCTGCTCCAGGATATATCATCACTGCCTAACTTTCTTATCACTTTTTATTTGTTTTAACCAGCCTGATTCTGATCTCTTTTACCTCAGTGCAACTCCATTGACTTCAGTGGAGTTACATTGAATTTACAGTGCCATAAATGAGAGCAGAATCAAGAAGATTGTAGCTTTTTGACCAGTTGTGATACCTACCTGGTCTAATAATATGGTGTGGTAGGCCCACTCAAGTCAATGGGACTCTTTCCATTTTCTGTTTGTCAGAAGCTGGGAATAGCTACAGGGGATGGATGCTCTGTTCGTTCCCTCTGAAGCACCTGGCATTGGCCACTGTCGGAAGACAGGATACTGGGCTAGATGGACCTTTGGTCTGACCCAGATGGCTGTTCTTATTGTCTTCAGTAGGTTTGGGGTCAGGCTTTAAATGGTGGAATGTACAGGCCAGAATTTTCAAAAGTGACTAGTAATTAAGGGTTCCCCATTTTTTCGTGAAGGGTGTTTCAACCTGCTGAGCCTCCCCCTTCTGAAAATCAGACCCCTTGAAGAGGTCTCAAGACAGAAGCACCCAGAATCATAGGCACCCCCGCTCCGCCCCCCCCAGCCCCAGCTAACCTTCGCTCCGCCTCCACCTCACCTCCACCTCCTCCCCTGAGCACTCTGCGGCTCTGCTTCTCCCTCTTCCCTCCCAGCACTTCCCACCGCGAAACAGCTAATTCGCAGCGGCAAGCGCTGGGAGGGAGCGGGGAGGAGAGGGAACACGGCGCGCTCAGGAAAGAGGCGGGGCTGGGGCGGGGAGTTGGGGAAGGGGTCCAATAGGGGCAGGGAGGGGGCAGAGTTGGGGCGGGGACTTTGGGGAAGGGGTTAGGATGGAGTGGGGCGGGGGCGGGAGGGGGTGGAGGTGGGGCGGGGCCAAGGGCGGGGTCAGGGGCAAGCACCCACCAGCGCCTGGAAAAGTTGGCACCTGTGCCCAGAATGACTAGTTTCTTTTGAAAATCTTGGCCAAAGACCCCTATATTTAGTATACCCTCAGCATACATATAGGGTTTTTGTATAGTACAGGGGTTCCCAACCTGTGGCTCCAGAGCCGCATGCGGCTCTTCAGAGGTTAATATGCGCCTCCTTACCTAGGCACCGATTCCGGGGCTGGAGCTATAGATGCTAACTTTCCCATGTGCTGGGGGGTGCTCACTGCTCAACCCCCTGCTCAGCCCCAAGTCCTGCCCCACTCCACCCTTTCCCCTAACGCCCCTGCCCCTGAGCCTGCCATGCCCTCGCTCCTCCTCCCACCCACCCATAGCCTCCCGCTAGGGAGATCAGATGTCCCAATTTTATAGGGACAGTCCTGATTTTTGGGTCTTTTTCTTATATAGGCTCCTATTACCTCCCACCCCCTGTCCCGATTTTTCACACTTGCTGTCTGGTCACCTACCTCCTGCTCACGTGAACCAGCTGATTGCGGTGGGAGGGGGGAGTAGGCGCTGATGGGTGGGGGCTGCCAGCAGGCAGGAGGTGCTGGGAAGTGTATGGGAGGCTGCTGACGTATTACTGTGGCTCTTTGGCAGTGTCCATTGTAAATTCTGGCTCCTTCTCAGGCTCAGGTTGGCCACCCCTGGGCTAGTGTATGGTATCCTTTTTCAGGTGGGATTTTGACCTATATTTTAATAATCAAGTTTTTAAAGTTAGACACAATGTTTTGTGTTACTGATTCCCTTGAAATATTTAAAATACTCTGTTTTCTAGCTTGGTTATCAAAGCTATAAAGAGATCCTTAAAAAAAAAATCTGTAGCAATTTACCCCACAGTTATGCATCTTTCTGCTTTTTGACAACATTTAACTAAAATGAGATGAGAGCTCTCTACCCTTGGAACCAGTGTCATGTTTTCCCCCCATTGCTGATCTACATAATTCAAAACAAGGAAATATTAACAGGTAAAACTCCAGGGTAAAAACCTTTGCTGTTGGAAATATTTGCATTTATCTGCTGTAAAGCAGATATGCACATTTTTATACTTCCTCATTCTTGGTTTGTTAAAAAGATCTTTGAAATTCAACAGCTTCCATGTAAATGTTATTGGGGTTTCTTTCTCCCTGGTTCACAGGATTTCACTGTTATAGGGTGGGTTAAAACCAAAATCTGGATCTCTGAACATTGGTGGTCATTAAAATCTGAATGTAAGTCTGGATCTGAAATTTGCAAATGGCTTCTATCATTATGGCAGATCAATCCCCTTGGATTTGAACATGCCTCCACTGAAATTGTGGGGTGTATTTGAAATGTAAACCTTGATCTGGATCTGAAATTTCCCCAAAGTCCTTATCTTTATAGACTTTAAGGTCAGAAGGGACCATTATGATCATCTAGTCTGACCTTCTGCACAAAGCAGGCCACAGTCTTTATAAAAGACTGAACCAAACCCTCCAGATCTAAATACTCCTGAATTAAGGAGTATTCAAAATCCTGATCCAGACAGGGATTTTGCCATTTAAATCTATCACTACTTTTGTTCATATTGTGTGCTGACTGACCCAGCTTTATCAAGATCTTCCTTAAATTATCCTGTTTTAAATGATTTATCAGCAATCCTAGTTAACTAGTAAAGTGTCCCCTGAGGCCTTTTCAAGAAGGCGTTTATCAGCCAATAACAGCGAATTCAAATCCCCCCCTCCCCCTGTTTACAAAACTGAATGATCCACCAGGGACAATTTCTTGTCTTTCACAATACCAGGGTAATGCCCTTCATTACAAACACTGGAGTTTGACTCCAGACCTTTATAGTACATTGCACTGATATATTTTCTCATGGGAAAAATTGGGCTAGTACAGGCAAGCATCTGCTATTCTTAAGTGAACCGATTTAAGGCTGGGGAATTTGAAAAGACACCGGAATAGAGTTTTAATGCTTCACAAGATAATACAAAGTGACAGTTTTCAAAAGACTTGTTAAAAAATTACTGTTATTTTGAAGGCTTGGGGAACTCATTCCAGAATTTGACAATAGATGGATGGCTAACCATATTAATCCAACTCAGAGCCCCCTCCTTCTTTTTGGACTGGTTTCACTGAACCAGTTAAATTGCAAGAGCTTACTTCAATATGGCTAATGCTCCAAACCACTGTTTGAATTTTATACTAATTAGGGCCAATCCACTGACATTTTTTTCTATAATGCGAAGACTTGTGCCAGCAGTAACTCAGTGAAATTTAACATAAAAGCAAGATAAAACAATTAAAGTGGCAGAATATTTGATTAAGTAGCTCATGGATTTATAGTCGAGTAAATTGAAATTGAAGGGACAGTGAATTTTTTTTTTAAAATGGCAACCATATTTTATGTTCATTATCAGAGACTCAGGGTTCTTTGTGCTTTTGTGATTAAAAGTACAAGTTTAGAGGTAGAAATTCTGGGATTTATTACTCTTGTCTTTTTTTCTGAGTTTTTTTTTCTTTATACGGTAAAATATGAAGGTTCCATTGAAAAGTCATATTGAGTAAATATATTGCTATCCAACCAGGAGACGCTTGACATCACTTAAACAGTATTAATCCTGACAGATGCAAAAAACCCAAACACACATTTTTGTTTTGGTGACAGAGATTAAATCCTTCCTTGGGGGTTTAAGGGCTGGAAATAGAGTAGCATGATAAGGGAGCGTGACGGGTTGTAGCTGACATGCCTGGAGAGCAAGGGGTTAAGTCCAAATAGGGTGACCAGATGTCCTGATTTGATCGGGACTGTCCCGATATTTACTTGTTTGTCCCATGTCTCGACCGATATTCGGTCGGGACTTGAATTGTCCCGATATTTTGCACTCCGGCGCACAGGCGGAGGGGGCTCGTGCCCCCAACTCAGCCCCGGCCCCGCCCTGATTCCATCCCCTCCCTGCCCCATTGGATCCCTCCCCAAATCCCCGCCCTGGCCCTGCCTCTTCCCCAAGCACGCCACATTCCCCCTCCTTCCCCCTCCCTCCCAGGCTTGCGCGAATCAGCTGTATGGCGGCAAAAGCGCTAGGAGGGAGGGGGGAGAAGCAGGACCTGGCAGCCCGCTAAGGGGAGGTGGGGGTGAGCTGGGGTGGGGTGGGGTGGGGTGGGGCGGGGCACTGCCGGTGGGTGCTCAGCCGCCGGCACCCACCTGTGTCCTGATATTCCATGTCTCTCATCTGATTACCCGAAGTCCAGATCAGTTTCCCTTTCCCCATATAGCGCTGCTTAGGTGAATTAGTAGCAATTTTGTGGCTACTTGGGAGACAGAAAAGAGGATCTCAGGATTGTGAGTTCAATCCTTGAGGGGGCCACTTAGGCATCTCGGGCAAAAATCTGTCTGGGGATTGGTCCTGCTTTGAGCAGGGGGTTGGACTAGATGACCTCCTGAGGAATCTGAAATGGAGGCGTCTTTGTGACTGATAAATTTATTTTACTTCTTGTTATTAACATGTTCCCTTAAGGAAAAGACTTTGCTGACTGTGACCATGTGTTTCCCCTGCTGAGGCATTCCACCAAATAACACAGCCCTGTCCTGTACTCTTCGCACTCCCAACATTCCTGTTGAAGCCATGGGCTAAATTCTGAAGCCAACGGGAATTTGGGATATACTGTGTGAGGAATGCAGTGTTGGCCTTTAGGATGTTGCATCAGACACAGTGACATTATGGAATAAAACTATAATAATAATACCTAGCTCTTCTAGAGTGCTTTTCATCAGTAGCTATCAAAGTGCCTTACAAAGCAGGTCAGTATTATTATCCCCATTTTGCGGATGGGAAAACTGAGGCACCAGCATGACTTGTTCAAGGTCATCCAGTGGCAGAGCCAGGGATAGAACACAGGCCTTCTGAAACCCAGACCACGACTCCAGCCATGAGGCTGCACTGCCTCAGGTGTGTTTTATATCCCGCGTCTTGTTTTGGCACTGACCATGCTATATATTGAGGCCCTGCTCCTAAAGCCCTCCTAGGAATCAGATGCACATCGTCCAAGTCCCAAATCTAGTGCTTTAACCACAAGGCCGTCCATCTCCTCTGAGTCAGGGGCATTCAGCATCACGAAAGACCAGGCCTCATGTGAGTATGTTATACATGGCTGTCGTTACACCTGAAAAAAGCTGCCAAGGCCCACACAATAACACACACATAAGGAAAGATAGGAAAGATACGTACATTGCAACAACACAACAGAATAATGTTGTGATGAAATAATATACACCCACAGCCCAGGCTGCTGGCTTTGGCATCATAACATCTGGATCTGAATTGAATCCTGGAAATCAGGTTTTCATTTTTAGTTTATGGCTCGATAGAGGATATAGAAGACGATGAAGAATGAACTTTCGCCCCCGCGTGAACTCCAAAACTTCCAACTGGTAAAGACTGGCATTAAGGACTGTCTGGGTTCTGAGGTTCCAGTCTGGGCTCAGCACTCGTTACCGTGACCAGAGTCTGATAATTTTACTCTGCATTAGCGGCACCTCACTCATTGATTTCAGTGAGTCTACGCATGGTGCCGGGGGTTACTCAGCCTGAGTCAGAGTGTTAGGACCTGCACTGAGATTGTGGGCTGCGCCTTTAAGCGGCACAGTGGAGAACTCGTAGCCCAGGTGAGTGGAGACTATGGTGGTTTTAAGCCACAATGGGGCCCTCTTCTTCCTGGGCTGCTCCAGAGCCTTCATTTTAGAGCCTCCCTGGGATTGCCCTATGGGCTGCTGCACTATGTGCCATGGCCCCACCCCGGAGACACCCCTTTCATCCCCATCCCGCCCCACACATACCCCGATTACCAGGGCTTGTGAAAGGTCCTCTGAAGGCAGCCGTCTTCTGCAGTGCCTGTGCTGGGGAATCCTTCGCTGATTGACTGTGGGCTTTTAGGAACCTTTACGCTGCTCTGGCCTTTTATGTGGGGTAAAAGGGCTGCAGTAATGATAATTAAACAGTTTTAAAAGGATAATTATCTATCTATCTGAGAGACCAGGTGGGTGAGGTAATATCTTTTACTGCACCAACGTCTGCTGGTGAAAGAGACAAGCTTTCGCGTTTACACAGAGCTTTTCTTCGGGTCTGTCTGCCCACACACACACGGGAGTTTTAAAGAGTAAATAGTTGCAGGAATATAGACCAAAAGGGATAATATGCCTTAGAACAGCTCACTGTGGTAGGGATTTGACATTATTCCAAAGAGATAAAAACGTGTTTTTCTGAAAGAAATATAGAAAATAAGCACCCTGATTAATTAGTATAAGCTGGGGAAAGGGTTTCTGTTGTTGTTGTTTGAAAGAGCAGTCACGTTTTCCAGGGAAAGTAGTTGGTAAAAGCAAAGGCGTGAGACAATGCTCCATGTATAAACCAACTTGATTTTAGTCAGGCCCTGCAAGCGATGATATCAGCTTCCCTTTTTTGTCGGCGTTCCTTTTGCTGCCAAGCATCCTCACCATGGAGTTGGGGACTCTAAGCCATCTGTTCAGCCTTTTAGAGGCCTGCTTTTCAATAGCGGGATGAGGCTCTGTGACATTTCTTCCCACTGGTACCTTTACTCGGGACATCTGCTCGAAGGTCAGTCGAAACAAAAGTGCAGCCTCGCAGACGTCAGGCAAAATGGTGCCAGGGGCAGGGATGGGAAAGGGGGACAGAGCCAGAAGAACATGACATAATCTGCACCAAAATCCTGGCCTTTTATATAAATTACCATTGGCCCTCATCCTCCCAATGCCATTTTAATGCATTTCACAGTGGTGAAATGTGCGGAGAATACATGTCTCGGTTTCTTTATTGGCGACCCAGTCGACATGAATTAGGCTCCCCTAATGAAATTGCCTTAAAAAGGATGAGATTTTAAAAAATAATTTGGGGGCTCTTTTTATTTGCTTTCTGAGCCTTTAGGAATCACTCGCTTCATATTTTCAGGCTTTTCTCTGAAATGATGGTGGTTAGAAACTTTATTTTTGCAGTGAAATTGGAGATTCTCACATAAGCACATGACTCCAAGAGCTAAAACTTCAAAAAGTCACAAAGGGGTTGTCTACAGGGCCCCCTAGTTCGGATCACAGTGTTGTGAATTGCATCAGGCAGCCATGTGTTGTGCTGTATTTCTCCCGACTGGCTGCTGCTAGCATAAACCAAAAGGTGCCTAGCTTGCGTTATATAGTCCTCTTCAAACTATAACTGTGTTATCGCGAACTAGGTACCTGTTAGTTTGTATGGTAGCATCCACATGGGAGAGTTACAGCATAACACTTTGGTGTGCACTATGGTTCACACCCCCATAGTCTGAACTACAGGCCAAGTAGACAAGCTCCAAATATCACAACACAAAGCATGAGGGCTGGAAACACTGCAGTTTGGGCAGCATAATGAAAACTTCAGTTCTGGCAAGCCTAACAAGGCCCTGAGCTTGGAAGGTGCTGAGTACCGTCTGAGCACTGAGGATGCTCAGCACTTCCCAGGATCAGGTCCTGAATGTCCATTATACTCAAACTGAAAAGAATCTGGTCATGGAACTAAAGTGCAGCTGTGGCAGTTAGAGATCTGAGCTCTGTCAAGGGCTTCCTTTATCTTGTCACCCAGGGTCAGATTCTGATACCCACATTGATCCCAGGTTATGAGAATCTGGTCCATAACTGCTCTGTGCCTCAGTTTCCCTTTCTATAAAACGAGGATAACAATACAGCAGCCACTTGGGAGATAAAGTCACTAATTTCTGTGGAGCTTTTTGTGATCTTTGGATGGAAGGGACAATAGAATTGCAAATGTGAGTATTATTCTTTGAACAGAGGCTACTTGTTCAGACCTTATGAATCAGTATAATTCCTTTCTATTGCAAATAAGTGTTGTAGTTTGTGTGGTTGAAATAACAGTCAATATATATATATAAAGAGACAGAGAGAAGCCCTGTTATTATATATATGTTACATAAGCATACATTATTTTTAGCTATAAAAGTAACCAGTCCACACCTATGGTTTAGTACAAAACTGGGATGATAATACTTAGACCTTGATACATAGGGGGAATTATAATTCCCTTTTACAGTCATGGCTAGGAAATGATTATTGCAATGGTAACAAGTTTCCGGACCTTAACTCCCCAGCCAAGGTTCAGGGGGATAGGAAAGCCGGGGAGGGATCTGTGGAAGCAGGATTTCAGTGCAGCCTTGAAGTATTTAATCAAATGCAAGCAGCTGGAGTGCAGTGGTAGTTATCACTGACAGGGCATTACCTCTGGGGGAAGCCTGAAGATACGATTTTTAACTTCTACTGGTCAATGGGTAGGGGAGATGTAGCAGTATTTTTGGAAGGAGAAGATAAAATAAGGTGATACTCTTGGGCTTAAACAGAAAATATAAGCCACATGCAGAAGAGTTCCGTGTGATTGCCTGATTTGAAAGGGGAGGTTTTTGTATTTTGTAGGACTCATAAAAGAATGAGGTGAATCAGATATTGGTTTGCCCGTGCTGGTTATCTGCATCTTCCCGATGATGGTAGCACTTGCTAGTAAGGCAGTGGACATCTTTGTTAGTGAGGTTATTTGTAGTAGGAGGGTCTCTTCTGTAAGTGCACTACCATGGAATTGGCTTCTCTAAGCAATCAGAAACTAAACACGATCAGGCTAGTCTGTTACTTGGATGGGAGACCTCTAAGTAAAGACATTTAGGGTGCTTCAAGAAGTGGTATTGATTGTTGATCCAGTGGGGGCATGTTGTCTCTCTGAAGACTGATTTCTGTGGGAAAGATTTTTTGGTATAACCTGAGGTGTGAATTTAAACTGATAGTCATGCTGGGCCAGCTCCTTGGAGAGACATTCTCATTCTAGTATGAATGACATTTTTCAGTTTAACTTATGTCACTTGTGAAGTAGTTTAAGCTCTTCTGGAATTCCTGTTCTGGAGTCAGAGTGTCCACATGGAGGTTACACCGATATAATAACTAGAGTGGTATGACTGGTCAAACTTTCCCAGGTCGACATAGCCAACGTCATTGCTGAACCAATGTCCCAGCACAGCACTGAGAATGTTGCTCTATTGGAGGTAACATCTTGTAGATACAATGTAATACTGAAGTCCTCACCACTTTTAGGAAATAAGACCCAAGCCTTTCAACCTGGTCTCTTTTCAAAACCTATTTGTGCTTGATATCAAGGAGTACATGGACTCTGCCTAGGTTTATCCCGTTGTTTGTGTGCACAAGTTACAGTGCAATCACGTTATGAAAATCTACTCCCTTTGGTATGAGAGCTAATGCTTGTGACCTGGCCAAGATTCAAATGTTGGCTGATTACATTCTGCCTGTCTAAGTCTCTTCTGACCTTTCAGCGGGGGTGGTGTTCTTTCTTAGTGCCTGTCCTGAACTGCTGCTGTGCACTATAGGATCTTGGACCATGACCAGGATTCCTGGGCAGTACAATAATACAGATAATGAATGCTGGTGATAATCATAACCATAATATTAGAGACTGTTCAACCCTAGAGGTAGCACGTACTGTAGTACATGAAGTTACTGACTCCTCGTGAATATAAAAGGGGACAAGGAGTGGGAGATTGTTCCAAACACAGGGGCAGCATGATGGAAAGTGGGAAGCTGGAAGCTAGAGAGAGAGAGAGAGAGAGGGAGGGAGGGAGGAGCCCTGAGAGGGAAAAGGGGGAGTTGCAGGAAATGACAGCAGAGGTATAGTTGGGTGTGGATTTATGAAGGCCCTTGAAGGAGCTTGAATGGTGACCTTGGTGTCGTGATGTCACAGTGTGCCATCACTAAACAATAATGTTGCATCTTGGTGTGGCCTTGAGATGGAATAATTTGGAGAAAACTCCCTGAGGGGAACCCCACCGAGTTTTCCTTCCCATCCCCCATCCCCAAGAGCCTGATCCTGTGGCTATTTCAGTGGGAGGGGAGAATGGGCCTTCAGTTTTCATGTGTATTAAAAACTAGCTTTTCTTAGGTAGTGGATTTTTGCCATTACTGACACACATGCCACTTAGACAACTCCTTCCTCCCCCCCAAACAACAACAAAAACTAAAGAAAAAAACATGCTCCTCTTCCAATGATGAATCCATGACATAGCCCTCTGGTTTCTATACCCACATCTGCTGGCTCCCAGTCCTATGTTTTTAACCACTAGGTAATACTTTCTGTCAGCATAGTATCCCGACACAACGTTTGCCCTGTCATATGCGATTATCAATCCGTTTTATGAGACTGCATGAATGGAAAAGGATTAACTCTCTGTAAAAGCATCCCTCATGCCTAGCAAAAGTAGTTCTACTTTATGGTGTATAACATATGTTCTCTAATGATCTTTGAATATTATTCAATTGCTTTTAAAATGATGCATTTTGCAAAGCACACACTGAAATTTGGATACGTCCTAAATCCTGTGTACTGGACTTGTACTATGCTTTAAAACACACACAAAAATCCCTTTATTTAACCAGTTTAGGGACTGATCTTGCAAAAAAAAAAAAAGTGTGCAGCTGAGTACCGTTACTCATGTGAGTAGTCCCACTGAGGGTGTTCAGATTGCTTGTGTGAAGAATGTTCCCCACCAATGTCTATCTTTGCAATACTGGACCCGTTGAAAAGTAACTGGAAAACTATCATGAAACTAGTGATGTTACAGGCATGTTAGTTACTGGGGCAGATTCTCTGCTCTGCACCACGGAGCAGAGACTGGTTACAAACAACCAGCTGGGGGATACCCTTCGCATGGCAGAGTTGAGTTGGCCTTTGTGCCATCCTTCCTGCAGCCCCTGGCATGTGAGGTGGGCATGCTGGGTGGGTGTGGAGGCTGGAGATGGCTGCAGTGTGATCCATGCTTGCACTTCACCGCAGGCAGATGGTCCCTGGGAACTAATTCCAGTTGGCTCATGTCAGGTCAGCACCCAGGCAGCTTAGACCTGAGTCTTGGGGCAGGGCCAGACAGAGAATCAGGGAGTTATAACCAGTTCCCTGACACTCCCTTCCACACGCTACAAAGAATCAGCTCTTAGCTCTGTTTTTATGCTGGCATTAGTAAACAGAAGAGATATAGCTGAATGATGTTAACTTCTTACAAATGATATGTCTACGTGAAACACATAGATCACATATGCACACAGGTCCAGATCCACAAAGGTATTTAGGCTCCTAACTGCCACTGAAATCAGGCCAAATACCTTTCAGGATCCGGGCCACATACCCCTTAGTTATCAAAAGGGCTGCACCTGCTAATGCTAGAACTGAATTGTGACCTCTCTCTCAGTGGCTCAGTATCTCTGGGGAAAATTCAACCTTGGAATGAACCAGATACAGTAGTGCCAGATCCTCTGCTGGTGATTTCCATGGAGCAATTGTGATTTACAGCAGTGGATAATCTGGCCCAAAATTCATATTGGAGTCAGGGGAATCTGAAGGTGGCCTTTTGTCTTTCAAAAATTGACTAGAAACTGGAAATCCATGTCAGTGTTTAGATGATACTGTAGGACTCCAGAGTTTGTCATGAACTTGTAAGGTGAAAATAAAACCACATTTGTTGACAGTAAATGAGGTAATATTTACATAATACAGTCCTACCTGTTTCCTTGTAAAGAGATCAATGACTGTTTCTCTTGCAATACACATCCGTACTGTATATTCTAGCAGGGACAATAATAGGTGAAACAGAACATTTATCCAGGCATATCATTATTTCTACAGTTTTCCATTTGATCTCTATTCCTTAGTAGTTTATTAGCAGTGGACAAAGTATATGGCAACATAGAAGAAACAAAAGCAGCCCCTTGTCATAATTGTCTTTCAACAAGAGCTTGGTTATTAATATAACTTTAACAAAATGGTAGCACAGTGGGGCCCTGATCTTGGAAAAGGCCTATAAGCGCTACCATTTTGCTGTAGGTACACAAAGTAAAAGATGGTCCGTACCTCAAAAGAATTTGCAATCTAAATAGACAAGATGACAAAGGGTGGAAGGGGAAACAGGGCCGAAGTGATTTGCCCAAGGTCACCCAGCAGATCAGTAGCAAAGTAGGCAATATGACCCAGGTGGCCTGTATTCTGGCCCACTCTCCTATCTCTTCGACCACTCTGCTTACTGGTATTTATCCTGTCAAACACTAAGGCCTGATCCAAGCCCCCTGGAGTCAATGGAAGTATTTCCACTGATTCCAGGCTCTGAATGAGGATGAGTCAGTTTTCAGCAAATATATACCAGCCAGGCAATTTCTGTTATTGCAAGACACAAGACATCGGGTAACCTGTTCTCTGTTTCTCTGATTTCTCTTTCCCTGGTGGTTATAATCATCATGATCATCTTATTTTTATATCACACGTTCCATGCCCGTTGTTTCTGAAGATGCTTATTAGGGTCCCAGAAATAAATATAGATAATAATAATAATAATGATTGAGGAGACTCCCTACAGCGTTTTAAGATACATTCAATATAGAAGGTGCAATATAAAAGTAAGATAACGATAATGATATAATAAATCCTTTTACATCTCCAAAGCCCTCTGTGAGCAGTCACTGTCTAGAAAAAATACACGTCCATTTCTCCTGTAAAAGGAAGTCCTGAATACAGCAAACCTCATGGTCAATCAGACAAGTTCCCCCTCTAGCCCCATCAGCCTTCTGTGCAGTCCCCCCTCCCCCCCCAATGCTGTGCAAAAATGGGCTCTATGTCAACTGGATTCCTCCCTCCACCCACCCCAGAGGTGGCTGCCTGTCAGTGGAGGCTGACGCACGAATGTGGAGTGTTTTTCAAAGCCCTGGTTAGAAGAGGAACAGTGCAGTTCACCCCACAAAATCAGGGTTTGCTGTGCCTGCACTAATAGTGGCTCATAGCAATTTATCCCATCTATGCTCAAGATTGGGACTAGTAGCTGACTGCCAGTGCTTGGAATCAGGAAAAATCCCCCTGTGTAGATAGCGTTTAAGGGACAAAGTCTGGTGTTCAGTTCCACATTCTCGCACCCAACAAACTGGTTTTAATGCCTGAGGCTACCCGTGAGGACATTGTGATTGTTGCATTGGCCTGCTTGGTGACTGCATGACCAATATCTCTAATCCACTGCTTTTAAAAGCCTTTTGGGGGAGGGATAGCTCAGTGGTTTGAGCATTGGCTTGCTAAACCTGGGGTTGTGTGTTTAATCCTTGAGGGGACCACTTAGGAACCTGGGGCAAAAATCAGTACTTGGTCCTGCTAATGAAGGCAGGGGGCTGGACTCAGTGAGCCTTTGGGGTCCCTTCCAGTTCTAGGAGATAGGTGTATTTCCATTATTATTATTTTCTTTCTTTGAGATTCACAATGGACAAGTCTCAAAGTACCTGGAGGCTCAGTGCAGCAACTGTTGAGAAGATGAGGCTGGTCCAGTGCTGAGGACACTCGTCTGCTACTCAGGAGACCTGTATTTGATACTCTGTCCCCCACAAACTTCCTGTGTGATCTTAGCTAGTTACTTTGTGCCTCAGTTCCCCATCAATAAAATGAGGATATTGCACTGCCTACCTCACAGGGGTATTGTGAGGATAAATCCATTAAAGACTGAGGTGCTGAGATCCTATGGTAAATGGGATCAAAGTAGTACCTAAGGTAGATAACAATAACAACTAACTCTTGCACAGCACTTTTCCTCAGTAGGTCTCAAGTGCTTTACAAAGGAGATAAGTGTCATTATCCTCATTTCACAAGGGGGGGAACTGAGGTACAGAGATGCAGTGACTTGCTCAAGGTCACTCACCAGAAGAACCAGGAATGAAACCCAGGTCTCTCAAGTTTGAGGGAAGTCCTCTATTCATAAGGCCACGCTGTCTTTGTCCCAAGTTTTAGAAGATTATCCACTCTCTTCTTCTGTCTGGAGATGTCAGACAATCAACTTTTCCTCACAGTGTGTCAAGTCATTCCTGACTTAGGCAGGAGACAATCTGCCTTGCAAATGGAATCAGGGAATGCAGAGCTGCATGCATAGATTTTAGAGGTGGAAAATGCCCATCTATTAAGTCATCTGATCCATCCTGTTAGACCACTGCAGAAAAGCATCCTTCTCAGTAGCCAGCACAATGCTGTGCCAACCTCTGTGTGATGAGTTCATGTCAGTTCTGATTTTATAGTGAGTCATTCACTCATCCCTAATTTGGATATCTAGGAATGAAATATGCAACATATGACCCCCGTCAATTCCATTCTCTGTGCAACTGAAGAAATCCATTAGAACCGGCCTGATTGCCTCCTGTTTGCTGTAGAGTAAATTTCACAAGTTACGTCTCCTTTCTCCTCAGGCCCTATCGTATTTAGAAGCAGGTACAAGTAGGGAAGTTCAGACCTGTTCCAAACTTTCCCCATGTTCAGGGATCGTTGGATCCAGAAGGTTCCAGTTTGGACCCATCTCTAATCATGATCTTTTTATGGCTTGTGTTATACAGGAGGCCAGACTAGATGATCATTATGGTTCCCTCTGGCCTTGGAATTTATGAAGATATGAATGATCATTCATTGCATTGAATTGCTGTGAAATATTTTTAGTCTAGAGGAGTGGAGGCAGCATGGTCCAGTGGGTAGCACACTGACTGGAAGGTACAGGGCCTGGGTTCTGTTTCCATCTTTGCCGTTAACCTAGTGCATAGCTCTGGGCCAATAACTTGGAGGGGGGGGGAGACTTAGGGCTTATCTACACTTAAAACACAGTTTTATAATTGTATGGATGCTACCTACACCACCAGGAGGGATACTCCCCTAGGCTATTTAATCCACCTCCCTGAAAAGCTGTAGCTAGGTCAATGGAAGAATTCCTCCGTTGACCTAGTAATGTCTACACAGGGACTTGGGTTGGTTTAACTACACCACTCAGGGATGTATGTTTTCCATACCCCTGACCAATGTAGTTAAACCAACTTAATTTTCTAGTGTAGACCAGGCCTTAGGCTGAGTGTTGCAACACTTAACTTTTTGGCTCCCTGCAGTCAAGTGGCATTCACATTCCTGAGTTAGGCTTCTGAGCCAGTGCTTGGGGAGAGTTAGGCTACTAAAAAGGGGATTCACACAGAAGCCAAAATATTGAGTGGGGAGCCACCTTAGCTAGCCAATAGGAAATGTCAAGGAGAGAGGTTAAGCTCCACCCCTCAAAGCATAGGCGCCGACTCACGTGCTGAGAATCTAAATTTTGGGCTTTAGTGCCTAAAGCGGCAATAAGTTCCCTTTGTGAATCCCACTCTTCACCTCTCTGTGCCTCTGTTTATCTTCCCCACTCTTGGTCTGTCTTGCCTGCTTAGATCGTAAGTTTTTAGGGGGAGGGACTGTCTCTCACTATGTGATTGTCCAGCACCTAAGCACCATGGGTCCCCAATCTTGGTTGCGGCCCTTTGGGCACTACTGTAGTGCAAATAATAATTATACATATTATTTAATAGAAATGTATTAATAAACAGCAATTCAGGCAATACATATAATTTAATGTGGATTGATGTATTATTAATTTATTACTACCTAAAGCCTTTTCAGTGCTTGAGAATTTTGTTTTGGTTAGATCATGTGCAGTATCATGTGGAATCTCAGCAGGAATTAGCTACCTGATCTCCTGCACTCGTTAGTGTCTTTAAAGAATAAAATTGCTCATGCCTCCAACTGCCTGACAAATTGTATCAACTTTCATGACACTTCTTTTGCATCCGCTATGAATGGCTCCAAAACAACCCGTGCGGCATGTGAGTTATGCACAAATCTTCCCAGACGTTTCTGAAGCCCTGGTATGAGTACACTGAGCGAGTGTGATCTTTGATCTTCTGAAATTCATGTGGTTTATATTGAGTGGCAAACTTGGTGCCTTTCCTAGCTTCCTCATTGTTTGCCCATGCCTTGGAGTTGGGCCAGCCAGATACACTGCACATAGACAGGGATCCTCACACACGTCTCCCCGAGGTTTGGAAAGTGCAAATAGCAACACGGGTCAAAGATAGTCAATGTCTTCAAGCGCTGGGAAATTTCCAAGAGAGGTTCCCTATATTTCCGTGATTCTGTACAGTGAGAGAATGCAGAAAGAAGCCCCTCGAGCCCTTAGCTTGCAAGGCTGAGTTACATAAACATTTGGCCCCGATCCTGCAAACATGCACGTGCTTAGCTTTAGTCATGAGTAGCAACATTGGCTGCAGTGGGACTACTCAGGAAAGTAAAGTTAAGCATGTGAATAAGTGTTTGCAGGATCAGGCTCGGAGGGTATGTCTACACAGCAAAGAAAACCTGCAGCTAGCCTGTGCCAGCCGACTTGGGGTCCCAGGGCTCGGGCTGTGGGGCTGTTTCATAGCTGTGTACACTTCTTGGCTCCAGCTGGAGTCTGAGGTCTGAGACCCTCCCACCCCACAGGGTCCTAGAGTCCAGGCTCCAGCCCGAGCTCAGGAGTCTGCACAGCAATGAAACAGCCCCACAGCCCGAGCCCCGCGACCTAAGTGGGCTAGCACATGGCAGCGGTGGGTGTCTTGTTGCTGTGCTGACATACACTTACATTGTAAGATAAATGCTCAAGTACACCCTGAGCATGCTGTAGAACCAGTGCATTTCACACCCCATGAAGCAGTGAGTGCTATGCTTTGTGTTACTCAGCAATTCATTAAGGTTTGCCGTGGCTGGGCTCTGAAAGGACTGTGGGCTCCTCTTCAGCTTAAAAGATGGTGAGGTGAGGACTCTCCAGGGCAGAGAATGTAACTTCCTGAGTGTCTGTACAGCACTGAGCACAATAGGCCTTATAGACGGATTAGGGACCTCAGATGCTCCTGAAATAATCAGCATCATAATAATTAATAATAAATGTTTTTTGCCTATTTTTAAATACTTGATTCTGATTTCTGTGAATGCATCCCCAGGTCATAAGTATTTTCCCAATGATCATGATTAATAACAACAACAATAAGACTTAGGAGCTCACGTCCAATTGAAAGTCTTGTGCTCCTCAGTCACTTGGGTGCTTGGGAAAATCCCAACCAGAGTGAAAAACTTTTAGGCTGAAATTTGTTCACATAAGAGCTAGGTATTAACAATTACTCTTATTGTTGTTGTTGTTAATAATGATCATTGGGAAAATACTTATGTGTGTTATTGGTGAGGGAATAGTCAACTACATTTAAGTAGGAAAATTGCTTTTCTGCAGACAAGCACTTCCATGCTTCGGTCCTTCATTGAACCACTATCTGTGTTTCTTGTTTGTATGCTGTACAGTTAGTCAGAACAGTATCAGAAAACAAAACCGGGCAGAGTGTTACTTATTTGTGAGGAGCCCACTGGTACCTACCCCATCAAGTCAACCTTGTTTAGGCAAAGTGTTGCACTCCACCTGTTTCAAGGAGCCTTTGATGGGGCATTCTGCTGTCTTGTTGCCTTGGTTCACTGTACACATGAATTCATAGACACAGATTAGAGGACTGTTTCAAAGTGTGGATCTTCTGTTTCAAAGGCTATACAGATTGCCTTCTAAGGGGGGAGGGACTAGTGTTGTCACAGACTGCATGAGCTGTTCTGCAAAGCCAGTCGCGTTTTCAACCTCGTCGCCTTTACAAGACTAAAGATCAGAGAGACATTCAGCTTGGCAAGCAGCTGGACATGTCAGCTGCAATGGGTGCCATGGGCAGTAAAACGCCACCACCCAGGGCTGGAGACTGAACATCTGTGGCTGTACAGTGCACTGCCATTCAGGCTCTAAATGGCAGGGCGGAGATTTGTGTGTGTGTGTTCTCTCCTTATCAAAGAATGCTCTTGTAATGTGCTTGTGGCTGGGTAAGAGACAGAATCGGTGAATGCAGTTTCGGTTTTTCAACTGCATGTCTTCCAGCGAGTGATTCATCAGCTGCTGTTACAGAAAAGTATGTTGGGAAGCTTGCAGCTGCGGGCTCGGGCTGCAGTTTCTGTGTCCGTTGCTAGGGATCCTGCATTAAATATCCTAATTCTCTGCACTCAAAACTAGGAAAAATTGACATTCTGACTTCCCATAAGGAATGGAATACGTGATTCACAGCCCTTCTTCTGCAACATTAATCAGGCCCTGTTTACATGGAGAGAAGCCAGAAGGGCTAGAGCCAAAGAGGTATGTTCAGAAAGCCAAATGGTGATGTCATTTGGGGCAAAACAGCAACGGCGAGTCACTTAACTGGCTTAGATGGTTTGTAGCCCTCAGTGGGAGCAAATCCCAGGGAAGAGATGGAGAAGCACTAGGGTTTTTTTGGCTTTGCTGTCGAGTTACAGGGGTTTACTGTGGTTTGTTTATCAAACAGCATAACAGAACCATCAGCTGGAACCCAGAGTGTTTAAAGTTAAAGCTAGGCAGCCCATCCGTGTGCTATTGCTAGGAAAGTGGTGGGGGAGGGAGTTTGCGCTTGGGACGCAAATCACAACAGTTTGTATTTAAACGGTGTTAAATCATGTTGGGGTTTTTAATGACAGACCCCACCTCTGTCTATAGCTGTTATTAGTTATGGTATGGTAGGACAGAGAGGCTCCAATCATGGTAGGTGCTATACAAACACATAGTAAGAAAGATCCCTGCCCCACGGGGTTTACAGTCTAAATAGACAATGGGTTCTTATTCCCATTCTACAGAAGGGGAACTGAGGTACACAGGGATAAAGCGACGTGCCTAAGTCAAACAGAACATACTCTCCTGAGTGCTAATGCAGTGTTTTAATCACAAGGCCATCTACTAGTGCAGGGGTCCTCAATCTTTTTCTTTCTGAGCCCCACCCAACATACTCAGGGTGAAGCAGAGGGGTCTTGGGGTTCCTGGCTTCAGCCACCGTGTGTGTGGGGGAGGGGGAGAGGGGTGGGGAGGGCTCAGGGTTTTAGTCCTACAAGGCTTTGGAATTCAGCCACTGGGTGGATGGTGGGTGGTCAGGGCTTCAGCTGCAGAGTAGGGGGGTGGGCCCAAGGTCTGGGTGAGGGAGGGGGCTCAAGGCTTCTGCCCCCCGGGGGCACCAGGGCTCCAAGCTTTAGATCCGTGGGGGATGCCAGGATTCGGGGATGTGGGCTTTAGCCCTGCAGGGAGTGATGAGGCGCAGGGGTCTGCGCGGCTCTGCTCCTGGCTTCAGCCCTGTGGGGGGTGCTGGGGTTTGGCGCGCGGGGGCTCGGGGCATGGGGCTTGCGGGATGTCATGGCCCCTTGAAACCAGTTTGCAGCCCCCCCCCCAGCAGGGTGCAGACCCCTGGTTGAAAACTGCTGTACTAGTGTTCAAAGGCAAATCATCTCCCCTTTATATAAATATTCTCTTTTAACCAGCAGCATCTCAAATCACTTTCCAAATGTAACAAGGGAGTTTTACAAACTGTATCTGGGACTCTGCCCACTGCTGAAATGCAGCCAACTCTGGGGCTGAACATGGCAGATGTTTAACAAAGCACTGCAACACTGCACAAGAGCAGGAGGAATTTAGGTGGGCAGAAAGGAACGTATCCAGTGGGGTTTTAGTCTGGACACCAGGACATTCCTACCTTTGCAAAAATCCCGAAGGAGAGTAAGACATCCACCTCTCATTGAGGTGAGCCCCTAACTCCATCTCCCATTGACTTTCAGCAGAAGATGGCCTCCTAACTCTCTCAGGACAGTTGAGAATCAGAGGGTGCTAACCTTGATTCTGCTTTTAATTGGAATGACAGCACCTCGAGTGGCAGCCCCCCCACACACCGTGTTGTGCCATTGGTTCTACACTGGCAGAGGGGAGAGTACCACTCCTTGAGTCATGAACACTGTCACCTGCGGGTGGCAGTACCTTGGAGATCGCTCCTAATTGACTTTAAAGTGAGTCCTGCCCCTTGAGATGAAGGCAGGGCCGACGAGAGGCGGGGGAAGCCGGTACAAATTACCGGCGCCCGGCGGTCCGAAACGGGGCCCAGGGACTGGCTTCCCCAGCTTCGTCGGCCCTGTTTAGCTGGTCTGCCCTTGCTGGGGGGCCTGAAAATTTTTTTTCACCAGGGCCCGAACCCGCTCTCGGTGGCCCTGGCTGAAGGCAGCAAGAAGATGGGGAATTGGAGAAAAATAACAACTATGACGGCACTGTATATTTGCTGAATGAGAAATGTGTTTTACCAGGAACTAACTTGAGAACCATAATGGTCTCGCTAAGCCGTGGCAGATTAATTTTGATTTGGAAAAGTAAAGGGCTGGTGGTAGTGATCCCCTCTGGCTAACCCAGACCTGCTCTCTAGTTTCTTGGTCTAGTCAGGGCTGCAGAGTCAGTGCAGTTGGCACCTGGTGACGTAGGGGGTGGCATGCTTTGCATTACTCAGCAGCTGATTATAGTTTGCTAGTGCTGGGCTTTGAAAGACCCGTGAGCTCCTCTTCAGATAGAAGGATGCTGAGGTGAGGTTTCATTGGGGGTGGAACGTGGGGGGGGGGGAATAAGGGAAAGAGGGAAAAGAATTAGAGATTGTGCAGCTGCAAAGTAAATGTCTCAGGGAGGGAGAGAAAATTCGATCTAGTACTTACAGCAGGGAACTGAGAGTCAGGACACTTGGGTTTTATTCCCAGCTCTGCCACTGTGTGACTTTGGCTTCATTATTTACCTTCCCTGGGCCTCAGTTTTCCAGTATGTTCATGGATGCAATAATACCCTGGACAATGTGAGGTTAATGAATAGGAGTAAAGCACTTTGAGATCTTGGATGAAGGGCACTAAGCCCAAAATGCCATTACTGCTCGGGATTCCCCCGCTCTGGTGTAAATCAGCAACGCTTCTATTTTACTTTTGCGGAACTACTGCAGCTGAAGATCTGGCTTCACTATTTTCTACTCTTGTCAACGCGCCGCACATTCGACGTCAGCAACATTGACTCACTCGTTACCGACGTTTAATAAGTTTGTTGAGGAAGTTCCTGTTCTTGTCTTTTGTTATAGTCATTGTTGTTATTAATACAAACAATAATTCAAAGAATTTGCAGCCCGCACTGGAGGAATAGAGAACCTTCCTGCTTCGACACAGCTCCGAAGGGGATTGTTTACTTAGCTTGACTGTCCTTTTATTGTTACTAAGGGGAAATGATGGTGGTGTTTGTATAAGAAGGAGATTTTAAATTATCCCACAGGATCTCCTCAAAGGGATAGGAGGACGGCATGTGTGTTTTAAATTAAATCTCCTTAAGAGTTGCTTTTCACCCTATTAATGAGGCCCTTTGGTATTGATGGAGATGTCAGAATGCAAGTGCAGGGCGGGGGGGTATCTGTCTGGCTCAGGTGAGGAATACTCTCACCTCTGAGCCAGATGGTCATCAGCTGAAGCCTACCCCTGGATTTAGGCTCATATTCAATTGCTTAATCTGCTAAAGGCCGACCGGGGGATGGGAGCCACCAGACTGCCAATGACAAAGCCTGGATGTCTCTTTCTAAAAGATATGCTCTAGCCCAACCAGAAGTTATAGCCCTGATGCAGAAATTGCCGGACAGAATTCTATGGCTTGCATTATGTGGCAGGTCAAACTAGATGACCATAATGGTCCCTCTAGGCTTAATAGTTATAAATCTCTGAACCGGAGGCTGTTCCACTTGACAGTTTTTCATCCTCGTTATGGAAAAGATTTAAAAAAAAAATTGGTGGGCCTCCATCACAAGTGATCCATGAGGAAAAAAATACTGGTCCCACTAAAATCAACAAGATTTTGTCATTTAGCACCAATGGGAACTGTCTGTTAGTGACTCTTAATGTTTGGGAGAGCTGGGTGGATACTACAAAAAGTACCTGTGCTCATTCATGAGAATTAAAGCAGTGAATTCAGTTCAATGGTATTTGTAATCCTTCCTTTCCCCCCAGTGTTCACAGACATTCAGGCAGGTGTTGATGTCTTCACACAATTATTATTATTAATAATAATTATTTACATTACTGTAGCACCTAGAGACCCCAGCTGAGAGCAGAGTCCCCATTGTGTCAGGCTCTGTACCGACACAAAGTAAGAAACAGACCCTGCCCTGCAGAATTTCCAGTCTAAAGAGACAAAACAGAGATTAAGGGACTTGCCCAATATCACACAGGAAGTCTGTAGCAGGATATGAACGTAGAGTTCCTGAGTCACTAAACCACACCATCCTTTGGAGAAGTGATGATTTGAAGTGATTAATATCTGGGGTAAATGTTTGCTGGAAATGGCTTTAATATGCATGTTTGCATTCAGATATGGACATCCCTGCCCCAGTGCCCCTGTCTGCAAGTGTACATGTATTTGTGCCTGAAGCTACTGTACCATATTTACAGGCATCCACTTAGGGAGGAAAAACAACTACTTTGGTGAATGAATAGTGAATGAATACTCACTGTAGATGGTTCTAGTGTGATCCATAGGCTAAGATTTATTCACATAAAATGTTCAAAAAGAAGACGAAGAAGCAGAAGCAGAAGATGGTCAGGGACAATAGGAGAACAGAAGAGGGGCAGAATTCTTAAGATTAATTGTTCATTGCAAATAGACTGGCCAACTCTAATAATTGGCCTGAAAGCATATTGCACCTCCCCATTAGGGCTCCATCCTGCCACGGCCAATGTTCCTCTCTCTTCACATCGTCTCCATGGCTGCAGGAGATGGGACAGGCTGTGGGAAAGGAAACATTTAATCATCCATGATCTTTTACAGAATGAGGGTGCTTCAGAGGCATTTAGTCAATGCCACTGGACAGTAACAATTATGCTGATGCACTAAAGCAGTAGAGAAATAGTACGGAGGTAAAAGCTCACTCACCATCCATTAGGATCAATTTGGAGTCATAGCAGCACTTCTGAGAAACCTGGATTCTTTCAGTTCGTGTCTGCACAAGTTAACAGTCTACGGCAAAAGAACTGCTATCACCTCGTAAAATTCCAGCTCTAACCCTCAAACAACATCAAGTCCATGTGTATTCCCTATAGCCGCTCCACAAATCCGTGGAGTTCATAGTCTCCTGAAGTCTGAGGCACATGGAGATATAAGTCTCACAGAATCATCATCTTAATCTCATAGAATCATCATCTCCAAATTATCTCGGAATAACCCTACAGTTTTAAAGATATGTCAGAAAGGCCAGATTCACTCCTATTTTATGCCAGTTTTGTCCCAGAGAGTTGCCTCATGAAGGATCAAAGCCAGCTAGAAGAAACCAGGAAATAACACCATGGACATTCCATGGGGACAGGACATTGACAGTTCAAGAAAGATGCAGACTTGCAAACTCTTGGTCATGCTCTGAAGGCAAACACTGTTGTTGAACCAACTGAACCTTTCTTGGCACCATACTTGACACAAACCAGACTCCAGCTCCTAGATACCAATAAGAGTTCCACTTCAGTATCGAGGTGGCCTGCACTCCACCTTCATCCTAAAAAGAATGTTGCCACAAGAGACAAAATGTGCTCAAGCAACTGCTAATCCTGAGTGGAGCATCCCATGCCTCAATGATCTGATGAATATAATCACAGCATCTTCGTGGATGAATATAATCACACCTTAATGACCTTCACTGGGCTAATGAAATGTAGAGAACACAAGGGAGATGAGCTGGGCCAAAACTAGGCCAACCACATCATTCAGTGAGGTCTCAGTAACGGGTATGAGATCAGGGGCGATCATGGATGGTGATGACCTTTTTGCCAACTGATCTCCCCCAAAACAATAATTCCAGGGAAGAGTCCTTGTTCATCTGGGCTTCATTGCTGCAGCTTGCTTAGGTCGACCTGCTGAGCTAAATCACAGCAAAGGGGAATCCTGACCAATTGTTTTTTTTGGTTGCTGTCAGTGGCCCCCTACCCCCCTACTGTCCTGTTCTCCCATTATCAGGATAGACCCCCCTATCTTTCCTCCCTCCTCAAGGCATCATTGCACATGGATAACTGCCAGCACCTCACGTGCATCCTCTCAGCCACATCCAAGTGGAACCCATTAAAGGGACAGATGATCTGTCACAGATCTCCCAGGGCTGCAACCTTCTCTAGCCCCCTCCAAGGATGAACATAAGATCTCTCCATTCATGGGAAAATGGAACCCTCCCTGATGCCCTCTCCACACACAACTTCATGCTAACTCTGCTATATCACCCTCCCTGAACCAGCCATTTCCAAGACAAGGGACAAACAGACTGGATCTCACCCAAAAGACACCTTGGCTGATGGAGCTGGGGGTTGCAAAAGGTGCACTGGGGCTGCTAAGAGATGTAGTTACCCAACCTAACCTCATGTGGTGATGGCAGAGTCAGAGTAGACAAATGGATGAAAGTCCTGCCCCCCTCAGCATCTTCACACAACATCTGTTGGCCTGAGAGAGAGCATCACTGGTAGTCATGTCCCCTTGAAACATCCTGACCAGTTCTTCTGCCTCTTTGGTGCTACACCCTGCAAATACTCATAGAGTGTGAGCCTATGCAGACCCGATCTAAGCAAGCAAATGGTAGTTGGTGGCTTTTATTGAGTGAACTTTTAGGATTTAATGGGTATCAGACATTCTCTTGGAAGTTGATTTTACAATATTATATGAGAATTACTACAATTTATCTTGGACCATCTGCCATGTAGACACATGAAATTACAATTGCTATCAAGTTTTCAAAGAAAAAACAAATACTTGAAAAGGTTTCTTTTTTTGTTTTTTTTTGTATTTTTTTTAAATACATCGTTCTCTAGTCAAATGGCTCTGTCTTTCTTGTCAAATATGGTTTATTCACTTTTTGGTTAATGGTCCAATTATTTTCTTTTTGGGAAAGCCAATATAATTGTTTCCCCAATGTTTCTGTCAACATTACATCTTCCATTTCTGTACAGAGTTGGATTTCATAACATATTAAATGACAGCAGGTCAAATCCTGAGGTTTTTACTCCCACTTAGAATTGGCTGAATGGCACTAGCACAGTCTTAGATCCAGATGTTCATCAGTACTGGCACCCAACGCCCCTTGAATTCACCTAACTCCCATTGAAATCAAGCGGAGTTAGGTGCCTAAACACCTTTGAGGATCTGTGGCTTGCTCATGGAGTAAACTACTACTAAACATGGGTGAGGGTGGCAGAAACTTTCTCATTCTTAACCGTTCATGAGTTTTCAGACAGTGTCCCATTTAGTCATGCAAATGTTTGCAAATCCCAGAAGTTTACTAAGTGGATACTCAGTTGGAAAATGTATGAAGGAAATGTCCATTTGTCATGCTGTTTAAAAAAAGATTCAGTCGCTTAGTGACAGGTGTGTGTGATTGCAGCTTGGGCAGGTGCACCCCAACTAGCTTTATTCTAGCTAGCACCGCTAAAAACAACAGTGAAAATGTATCATCCCAGACCCCTGCATGGCCCAGCAATGTTGGTACAGATGCAGGGTTCCTGGTGGGCTTGTACAGCCTGTGCTGCCATGTATGTCTTCACTGCTATTTCTTGCTGCACTAGCTAGACTAAAGCCAGTGTGACTGGGTATGCCTACATGCTGCGGTCACACGTCCGAATGCAGTACCGACATACCCCTAGAGCGGAAGCAATGCCACCGGCCATAGGTGACCATTCACACGCTGCCAATAAAAAACAGTGAACAGTCAAAGTGAACAGTTTGCAAACAAGCCCCATAGGCTGCAAATCGTTAACACTTATGAATACGAGATAGGATGGGTCAGATCAGGATTGGCTTGGGAACGATTTGCAAAGAGAGAGAGAGAAAAAAAGCCCAAACTCATTGTGTAAATTGTTTGTAACAATATTGCAACAGGCTGGGCTCAGTCCTTAATCAGCTGAAACTACAGCAGCCTCACACGCATGTTGAACATGAGAGGTGACAGAATAGAAACTTGCACCGCACTCGCCCTCAGGACAGGGGGCAATTGCCCAGTACAGACCTCTGGGATCTCCAGATATTGCCCTTCTATGGCCCTGATTCACAGAGATGCACTTCTACCCACTTATACTCTTCCTGGAATCAGTGGGAGTTGCATGTGCTTAGCTCTTTTTAGGATGATTATTATTTGCATTATAACAGCAGCTAGACACCCCAACTGAGATCAGGCCCCCGTGGCGCTAGGTGCTGTACATACACATAGTCAGAGCCAGTTCCTGACCCAAAGAGCTTACAAGCTAAATGGATGAGCAATGCGGGACGGGAAGAGAACACACCCATAGCTTCATTTTGTAAGTGGGGAACTGAAACAAAAGTCATGAAAGTCGATGGAGCTAGGAACTGGACCCAGATCTTCTGAGTTCTACCCCACGCCTTCAACCATAAGACCACCCGTTTTGGCCATTTGGTTGAGGATTAGACTCTATATGAAGCTCTAACACCAGTGGGGGATGGGGGTGAGGAATCCTTGCCACCTAGTTAAAAAAGTATCTTTTGAAAAAAGCTGTTATTTTTTCTTCGTGTTAGAAAAGATTTCCCAAACTCCACATGTATTGTTATGTCTCTCGGACGCATTACATCACACGAGCCTTCTGAAAGGTGTCCAAATCCTGCATTAAAGCCCTTGTGGGAAAAGTAGAAAAAATAAATGGTTTATGTTAAATGGGATTTGGAAAATGATATGAAATGTATTGCCTCGATGCTGTGAAAATGTAACCTGCTAATGGATGCTTCAGTTGTGAGTTAAGGGTTATGCTACCTCATTAAACTCCATTCTGAAGCTGGACAAACTCACATAGACACCCTTCCTTCCCCGCAGCTAGTCTGCCAGGGGAGAATGGTACACCATATGTTAGCTGCATAATATGTTGTTAAAAGTGTAATGGGAGGATGTGGCTTTACACTGATTTTCAGTGGATTTTGTCCCAGGCATATTTCAGATAGGGGCATGGATAGCTACATAAGAATTCTTTTCTATATTGATTGTCATTCCACCCTCATCACCATAGTTTCTGATAGTGTCATGTGCAGTTCATTCTCTCTCTCATCCTCGCCCCAGGGAGAGAATTGTGTGCGCAGTGGAGTGTTTTGTTATGGTAGGGTTTTTATCTGGGTTGGTTTGTTTGTGTTTTAAATACGCACACTGCTCTGTATTTAGGTCAGAGAAGACAAGTCAAAGAAACGTACCTTGCACTTGGAGTGGTCCTTAGTTCTCAGGGAAGTTCATTCCAGCCCCCAAGAAAGCTCCAATTCCTGCCCAGACGAGCTTTACCCTTATGGTAGAAAGTTGCATTGTGTCTGAGGGGTGGAGTTGTCAATCACGGTCTTCATCCCAGGCAGCTTAGATGATCTTTTAGATATTGTAGGCCAAGGCCACAGAGGATACATCTCCACAGCAAAAAAGAAAAAAACAAAAGAAAAACTCTGGTAGCGAGTTGCAGAGCCTGGGTCTACAGAAACCCACCCTTCTCCCCAGGCTTCATAGCCTGAAATCCAATCTGAGCTGGAACGTCTACATGGCTGCTTTCAGCACCATAGTGTGAGCCTGAGTCTGAGACTTCCTGTGTTGGGTTTTTTTTGGCTGTATAGACTTGAAGATAAGGATTGTGACCTTGAAATCGATCTGATATTCCCCTGGAAGCCAGAGGAATGGCGGACTGGTCTGCTAAGGAGACACACTGCAGCATTCTGCACAATAACACACCATGTACCTTTCCAGGGTAATCTACCAAAAGATGAATCTTCCACCAGTGGGGAAAGTGAACTGCTTGCATTAGCAGGGGTTGAATATTAGAATTGTCCTGCCACAAACTACCACTGTGGATGTTTCTGATGCTTGAAAAGTTACTGCATCTTCAACAAAACTTGCAGCGACAACCCATCCTCTTAAAAAGGGTGTGAGGAGAAGGATGGACATGTGACAAAGCACTCCTGGGAGTCAGCAGATCTGTTTGTTTTTTTTCCTTGCCAGCATAGATGTTGTGTGGGTAACTCACTTAATCTCTCTATACCCAGGGCTGCATGGATCAAAATCTGAAATGGAGGCTCTCCACCCTTCCAAAAGAATTACCACAGGGGTGAAAGAGACCCAGGGAGTGTTGGAGAGCGAGCCTGCCCCACACTCATCCCACAACAGTGGCTTCTGTCCTGTGGGGCTGGGCCCAGCTCCCTGTCTGGGCGAATCGGCACAGAGGATTGCATCACCACTCAAGTTTGGCCCGTCCACCACTCACTCAAATTCCATGGGTTTGGGGGATCTCTCAAACAGGGGCTTCATGGGGTCTCCCCAAATTGGCACTGTCTATGCCTCAGTTTCCCCATCAGTGACAGTGGGGTAGTGATACCCAACTACTACACAGAGGTGGTGTGAGTGTTCATTTCGTCATGTTTGCTTCCTGCATACAGAGATCCTCAGATAGCAGGTGGAAATTATAATTTTATTTCTGGCTTGCACTCTTGCAGTCTCATAAAAATCCTTTGTTAATTGGTTCCATGGTTCCTTTATTGCTAGTTACTGATAAAAAAAGAAAACACAGACCAGAAATACAGCCATAATCTTGGAACACACGCGTCCTGTAATGCAATTCAATATAAAGGGAAAGACACATCAGCAACTAAGACATACATGGTACCATGTAAATAAACCTGCATAAAAAGAATTTCAACATGACAAAAACACAAGGGTAACTCATTCTTTCCTGGATTACACCTATGCAAAACCAATGACTCTGGGCATTACAAATGAATCTGTTATCTTCTGAGCAGGTACCAGATAAAGATGATATGGAAGAAAGCTCCGTATCTCTTCTAGTAACTTTCTGCAACCTGACAATAGCCAATCCACATAAAATTATAAGACTTTCAATCCTGGATCCACATAAGATTATAAAACTTTCAATCCTGGATTAGATTTCTACATTTACAGATAAAGAACACATGACAACAAGACCAGAAATAAGAAGTTGCCAGTTTTCCCCTTAGTTATCTCTAGCAAATATTCCAGTTTTCAAAAATGTTTGTTTTGCTGTACAAAAACAATCCAATAAAAGCACCCAGTATGGTCTTCTCCTTTTATTCTAGCGTTACGCCTGTGTAACTCCATTGACATCAGTGGACTTACTCCTGATTTACACCATGGCTAGTGAGAAGAGAATTGGGCAGGCTTGTTTGCCTTGTGAGATTAAACCTACACAGATTTGTCGAGAGATGCAAGGTTGCAGGCCAGTTGAGCATGGAAGGAAAGTCAGGATTTTTAATATTGTACATGAACATGTTTGATCTGGATATAATGCTGGGAACCTTGTGGGATTTGCATCACTTACTTTATTAAGGCAGGGTAGAAATACCACAAGATTCACTTTTCCCCTGGTATTTTGGTATTTCCTTTCTTTGGCCAGGACTAGAAATGGAAGTGTAGAGATGTGCAAAAACAATAGCAAAAATTAAGTTTCATACCTCAAAAAAACAAAAACAAAACCAAAAAACCAGTTTGGGTTAGATATGAACTTTTGACAAAGGTTCAGGATGTTTTTTCATTGAGACATACATGTTCCCTCTTGCCTGCTGAAACCTCTGGACAACATTTTTGGGAAGGAGGGTGTTTGCTGTGTTGTGGGAAGAGTAACTGCTTTATGTTGGACGTGCAATTGAATTTACAACAAAGACGACCCATACCATCATATTTTAACTGGTGTACGTGTTTGTCATTCCTAGAACTGACTGCTACACCCTGTTCTCTTCCGACTTCCTTGCGTCTCAGCTCTCTGCCCAAAACACTGCTACTAAAATTCCTCACCTGCTGCTCGGACCACAACAGCGTCTTCTTCAAATCCCTTCACTGGCTTCTTCTCGTTTTTCATATAGTTCAAGGTCCTCCACATCAGCTTCAAGGCTCCCACCAACCCTGCTTGTGGTGATATCTATCTCTCATTCCCTATGTGGCCCTGAATCCTCTCCCGTTTGTGTTCTACTCCATATGCCAGTCCCTCCACTTGGATTTGCTGAATATTATTCTTCTGCACTGAAGGCTCGAGCTAAAGCCTACTGAAGTCAGTGGAAAATCCCACTGACTTCAGTGGGCTTTGGATCGGGTCCAGGAGACTTCCTTCTTCCAACCCCCTCTTTAATGCTCCCCACCCTCATTTACACCCCACTTGTTGATGCTAATCTACTTTACATTGCTTTCTGCTTCCAATTTTGCATCTGGTCATTTATAATTTGTATTGCATTTGCTTAGGCCAGGCTGTGAACTCCTCAGGGAGAAGATAATATAATGCTCACAATTAGGCCTCAGCTGGAGTATTGTGTCCAGTTCTGGGTGCCACATTTCAGGAAAGATGTGGACAAATTGGAGAAAGTCCAGAGAAGAACAAAAAAATGATTAAAGGTCTAGAAAACATGACCTATGAGGGAAGATTGAAAAAAATTGGGTTTGTTTAGTCTGGAGAAGAGAAGACTGAGAGGGGACATGATACCAGTTTTCAAGTATACAAAAGGTTGTTACAAGGAGGAGGGAGAAAAATTGTTTTCTTTAACCTCTGAGGATAGGACAAGAAACAATGGGCTTAAATTGGAGCAAGGGCAATTTAGGTTGGACATTAGGAAAAACTGCCTAATTCTCAGGGTGGTTAAGCCCTGGAATAAATTGCCTAGGGAGGTTTTGGAATCTCCATCATTGAGCGTTTTTAAGGGCAGGTTGGACAAACACCTGTCAGGGATGGTCTAGATAATACTTAGTCCAGCTATGAGTGCAGGGGACTGGACTAGATGACCTCTTGAGATCCCTTCCAGTCCTATGAGTCTATGATTTTTTGATCTATGCTACAAAGCTGAAAAAATCCCACACTCTTTAATATCCAAGGAACATGATCCATGTTGGCAGGTTGTTGTGTGGCAGAACCTGAAAAGGATTGGAGGTTTGGGTGAGGCCTCAGAAACCTGGAGGCTTATCCAAAATGCCTGAACCTCCTGGGTCTGCCAGTAGGGCTGGAAATGTCTGGTGTCTCCTATTTCCACTGAGGCCGGAGATGCTGAGAGAACAACCTCTGTTCTCAGAACCTTCATGCTCCAGTTCCTAGATGGAACCTGAGTGAAGGAAAACCCCAATAAGCCCCTCAAGCTTCTCCTTCTCTCCCCCATCCCTGGGAACAACCTTCCGCCCAATTAATTCCTCTTAGCTGCCACTTCTTTCCTATGTCTCTGAAATCCACAGCTCCACCCCATTCCATCCCCTCACCTCCTGCTGCTCTCCATGGCTTTCAGAACCATGACTCCACCCTCCCCAGTTGCTGCTGCGCCTCTCCCAGACTCCAAGAACCATGGCTCCAACCCACTCCATCCCTCTCAGCTTACGCTGCTCTCCCACGCCCTCAAGAACCCCGGCAGCAAGCCAATTATCCTTTCTCCACCTGCAGCTTCTTTCCCACACCCCAGAGAGTGATGGCATGAGCCCAAACATCCCCTCCCATCTGTGGCTTCTCTCCCAGGTGCCGGAGGACCATGGCTCCAGCCCAATCATCCCCTCCCAGCTACTGCTTCTCTCCCAAGCCCTCCAGCACCATGATTGCACCTCAGTTGTCCTCTTGCTCATCTTCCAGGCTCCTGAGAAACAAGGCTCCAACATAATCACTACACCCCCCTACTCTGACATTATTTCCCAGCCCAATCTCCCTTCCAAATGCCCCTTTCCTCTTGGCTCCTGGGGAAAAAACCTCTCTAAACCCAGCTTCCCTCTCAGGTAGTGCTTCTTTCTTGGCCCCCAAGAACTGCTTCATGAATTCTTGTGTAACGTGCGTGCCTGCTCCTTTGTATTGTATGCATGAGTGCTGGTTTGCGGTGCATGCCTGTGTGTTTCCATTATTCTGGATGGGTCGCTTGTGGGCACGGGCGGCTCTAGGCATTTTGCCGCCCCAAGCACGGCAGGCAGGCTGCCTTCGGTGGCATGGCTGCGGAGGGTCCGCTGGTCCCAAGGCATGCCTGCAGGAGGTCTGCCGAAGTCGCGGGACCAGCGGACCCTCTGCAGGCAAGCCGCCGAAGGCAGCCTGCCTGCCGCCCTCACGGCGACAGGTAGAGCACCCCCAGTGGCTTGCCACCCCAAGCACGCGCTTGCTGTGCTGGTGCCTGGAGCCGCCCCTGCTTGTGGGATGAATTCTTTGGGTGTTTAAATAATACATTATTGAGATGCCCCCTTTTTTTCTTAAAAGACAAGGACTTTGGAGGCCATGAAGAAATGATGTAATTATACTTAATTTTAGTATAGCTGGTATTTTTAACACTTAGATGAGGGGCTGTGAGCCAGGACTTTTGGGTTCTACTCCTGATTGCCTCATGGTGTGACATAGGGCGAGTGGTGTCACCTTTCTGTGACTCAGTTAACTGCTCTGTAAACCAGGGGCAGTGGAACTGGGGGGACAAGGGGACTAGTGGAAATATTGGGGGGGCCCCACATGTGTATGGGGAAGGGGACAGAGGAGAGAGCGGGACCCAGAGGGGCCGAAGCAGCTGCTGCAGAGCCCAGGATTGGGCTGAGGAGCAGGCAGGAGGACCTGGAGGTGCTGGAATGGGCTGGGAATAGTTGGGGACTCCTGTGAGCCTCCTTCCTAGCCTGGAGCCAGCTGTGCTGCCCCCCCCCACTATTGCTGAGTATCTGTATTTCCCTTCACTTCTCCCACTTACAGGAAGCTCCCCTCCCCACTGTTACTTACTTTCCTCACAGAAACGCTGGGGAGGTTGAATTTCAAAATGGTTGGAGAGCCTTGATAGGCAGGTTCTGCATACTACATGGTTCATTATTGGGCCTGTCAACCTTGGCCGATGCCCCTTTAAGGGCAAAGAATATGGTGAGGGTACTCAGCCTAGGGTGTCATACAAGTATGTGATGGGGGTGTCACTACCCCCTTCCCATATTGCTAAATGGAAAGGAGTCCTGGTTAGCTAGGAGGAGGGATTCAGGGGGGTTATGGTATAAAAAAGGAGTCCGTGGTACTAGAAAAGTCTGAGAGCCACTGGAAAGCAGGAACATCTTGTGAGGATGTGTCTTTGTATGCTGCATCCCAAAACTAAGAGCATTCCTTGGATTTACCTCCCAGTATGTATTTGTGGGACACTGGGTGGGGTACATCAGTTCTGTGAAGCAATACAAGGAATCCCCTTTCTTACATGTATGGCTGGTGGCTTTTACTCACATGCACAGGGTCAGACTGATCACCAGTGTTGGGGCTAGGAAGGAATCTTCCCCCAGGTCAGATAGTTGGAGACCATGGGAGGTTTTCACCTTCCGCTGCAGTAAGGGGCATGGGTCACCTGCTAGGATCATCGGGGCATCTCACCTAATCATCTCTGCTGGCACCTCAGGCATTGGTGGCACGCCGTCTCTCCTGTCCTCTGCCTGTGGCACATGACAGCTTAGTTTCCTGAGGACTGCAGTGCTTTGGTTTAACTAAAGGCATTGGGCTTGACATAGGGGTATCGGGGTGAGATTTAATGGCCTTCAATTTACAGGGGGTCGGACTAGATGAACTAACGGTCCCTTCTGGCCTTGAGCTCCCTGTAACTCTGAAAGATGTCTCACTTGCAGAGTTTATCCCAGAGCTGTTTCCTGGATTGCTGTTCAGAACACTTTGAAGAACGATGCTGCTTTACACTAGCGGAGAAGCCGGCCCGGTTGTGCAGTTTAGAAGCTAAATGTGTGAAACTTCTTGCTCTGCTGTTTTAATTTAACTGCAATGTGTTTACAAGATCAACGAAAAGAAAATTGTTGTTCGTTGTTCAATATATCCCTCGCTCGACCTGTCGAAGTCAGTTACGTGCCGTGTGAAACACACTTGCAAGACACATATTTCACAGTGGGAACTTTCGATGAAGACGCTGCTGCTACTAACGTCATCCCATCATCTGCAAAATCTCTGGTTGCTGCTAATCCGTGCACCATTTTATTTCTGGGCACCCTCCTAGTAATATCACTAAGGGTATGTCGACACTGCAATCCTGGGGTGAGATCGCGGCTTGTGTAGACGTGCCTGAGCTAACTTTAATCTAGTAAATTTGGGTATTGGAGCAGTAAAGCTGCAGCAGCCTGGGCTCCCGTACGGGTTAGCTGCTTGAGTGATTACCCAGGGCTTCACTGCTCCAGTACCCAAACTATGTAGATCAAAGCTAGCGCAGGCACATCTAAACAAGCCGCAATCACAGAGTGTAGAGATACTCTTCATGTACCTGCTTTTGGCATCAGCCAAGCTGGCCGTTTAGGGTGTGTCAACACTGCAATAAAAATCCTGGGGCACTGAATCTCAGAGTCCCGGTGGTCAGCTGATTCAGGCTTATGGGGCTCGGGCTAAAAAGAGCAATGCAGACATTTGAGCCTGGGCTGCATCCCTGGCTCTCAGACCCTCTCCCATTATGGGGTCTCAGCGCCCAGACTCCAGCCCAAACCACCTACACTGCAATTTTACAGCCCCTCAGCCTGAGCCCCGTGAGCCCAAGTCATTTGCCCTGGGCCAGCCACAGCTGTACCGTGGGGCTTTTACTGCGGTGTTGACAGACCCTTAAAAATCCAGGAATCAGCAGCTTGTATAAAATGGTCTTTTTGGCTGTTTACGGTATTCCATAGAGGAATGCTTATGGGCAAAATTCAGCCAGGCAATGTCCACTAACTCTGTAGGGTTCTGCGGAGCAGTTGGTTGGGATGATAATGTTTACTCAGTGTCCTCTGATAAAGTCCCCTAATTTGAGCCCTTCCTTTTAATTTTACTGATCAACACTGCTTTTGTGTTTAACTCAGCTGAGTTTCTTTCTTTCTGTAAGAGAATATACGGGTCTTTCTTTCTTTCTTTCTTTCTTTCTTTCTTTCTTTCTTTCTTTCTTTCTTTCTTTCTTTCTTTCTAGGGAGGGTGTTAGTGTTGTTACTTAATGAACGAACAAACAAATTAGCAACAAAGAATCCTGTGGCACCTTATAGACTAACAGACGTTTTGCAGCATGAGCTTTCGTGGGTGAATACCCACTTCTTCGGATGCAAGTGGTGGAAATTTCCAGGGGCAGGTTTATATAGGCAAGCAAGAAGCAAGCTAGAGATAACGAGGTTAGTTCAATCAGGGAGGATGAGGCCCTGTTCTAGCAGTTGAGTGAAAACCAAGAGAGGAGAAACTGGTTCTGTAGTTGGCAAGCCATTCACAGTCTTTGTTTAATCCTGAGCTGATGGTGTCAAATTTGCAGATGAACTGGAGCTCAGCAGTTTCTCTTTGAAGTCTGGTCCTGAAGTTTTTTTGCTGCAGGATGGCCACCTTAAGATCTGCTATTGTGTGGCCAGGGAGGTTGAAGTGTTCTCCTACAGGTTTTTGTATATTGCCATTCCTAATATCTGATTTGTGTCCATTTATCCTTTTCCTTAGAGACTGTCCAGTTTGGCCGATGTACATAGCAGAGGGGCATTGCTGGCATATGATGGCATATATTACATTGGTGGACGTGCAGGTGAATGAACCGGTGATGGTGTGGCTGATCTGGTTAGGTCCTGTGATGGTGTCGCTGGTGTAGATATGTGGGCAGAGTTGGCATCGAGGTTTGTTGCATGGATTGGTTCCTGAGCTAGAGTTACTATGGTGCGGTGTGCAGTTACTGGTGAGAATGTGCTTCAGGTTGGCAGGTTGTCTGTGGGCGAGGACTGGCCTGCCACCCAAGGCCTGTGAAAGTGTGGGATCATTCTCCAGGATGGGTTGTAGATCCCTGATGATGCGCTGGAGGGGTTTTAGCTGGGGACTGTATGTGATGGCCAGTGGAGTCCTGTTGGTTTCTTTCTTGGGTTTGTCTTGCAGTAGGAGGCTTCTGGGTACACGTCTGGCTCTGTTGATCTGTCTCCTTATTTCCTCGTGCGGCTACTGTAGTTTTGAGAATGCTTGGTGGAGATTTTGTAGGTGTTGGGCTCTGTCTGTGGGGTTAGAGCAGATGCGGTTGTACCTCAGTGCTTGGCTGTAGACAATGGATCTTGTGGTGTGCCCAGGATGGAAGCTGGAGACATGAAGGTAGGCATAGCGGTCGGTAGGTTTTCGGTATAGGGTGGTGTTAATGTGACCATCAATTATTTGCACCGTAGTGTCTAGGAAGTGGACCTCCCGTGTAGATTGGTCCAGGCTGAGGTTGATGGTGGGGTGGAAGCTGTTGAAATCGTGGTGTAATTTTTCCAGAGTCTCCTTCCCATGGGTCCAGATGATGAAGATGTCATCAATGTAGCGTAGGTAGAGAAGGGGCGTGAGTGGACGGGAGCTGAGGAAGCGTTGTTCCAGGTCAGCCATAAAAATATTGGCATATTGTGGGGCCATGCGGGTGCCCATAGTGGTGCCACTGATCTGGAGATATATATTGTCATCAAATTTGAAATAGTTGTGTCTGAGGATAAAGGCACAGAGCTCAGCAACCAGTTGTGCTGTGGCATCATCAGGGATACTGTTCCTGACAGCTTGTATTCCATCAGCATGTGGGATGTTGGTGTAGAGAGCCTCTACATCCATGGTGGCCAGGATGGTGTTTTCTGGAAGGTCACCAATGCATTGTAGTTTCCTCAGGAAATCAGTGGTGTCACGGAGATAGCTGGGAGTGCTGGTGGCATAGGGTCTGAGTAGAGAGTCCACATATCCAGACAGTCCTTCAGTGAGAGTTCCAATGCCCGAGATGATGGGGCGTCCAGGATTTCCAGGTTTGTGGATTTTGGGCAGTAGATAGAATAGCCCTGGTCGGGGCTCTAAGGGTATGTTGATTTGTTCCGGTGTTAGTGTAGGGAGTGTCCTGAGTAGATGGTTCAGTTTCTTAGTGTATTCCTCAGTGGGATCTGAGGGAAGTGGCCTGTAGAATTTGGTGTTGGAGAGTTGTCTGGCGGCCTCCTTTTGGTAGTCAGACCTGTTCATGATGACAACAGCACCTCCTTTATCAGCCTCTTTGATTATAATGTCAGGATGGTTTCTGAGGCTGTGGATGGCATTGCGTTCTGCACGACTTAGGTTATGAGGCAAGCGATGTTGTTTTTCCACAATTTCTGCCTGTGCACGTCGGCGGAAGCATTCAATGTATAGGTCCAGACTGTCATTTCGACCCTCAGGAGGAGTCCATGTGGAGTTCTTCTTTTTGTGCTGTTGGTGGGAGGGTAACTGTGTATCAGTGCGCTGTTCAGTGTTGTCCTGAAAGTACTCTTTGAGTCGGAGACGGCGAAAGTAGGCTTCCAGATCGCTGCAGAACTGTATCATGTTGGTGGGAGTGGCAGGGCAGAAAGAGAGTCCCCAAGATAGGACAGACGTTTCTTCTGGGCTGAGTGTGTGGTTGGATAGATTGACGATATTGCTGGGTGGGTTAGGGGTACCACGGTTGTGGCCCCATGTAGCAGGTAGGAGTTTAGACAGCTTACAGTCCTTTTTCCTTTGTAGAGAGGTGAAGTGAGTGATGTAGATCTCCTGTCTTATTTTAGTGAAGTCCGTTTGTATGGAAGTTTGGTTATTAATGAGAGTCTCCAGGTTGGAGAGCTCTTTTTTGATGTTTTCCTGTTTGCTGTATAGGAGGCTGATCAGGTGGTTCCTCAGTTTCTTTGATAGAGTATGGCATAATCTCTCACTGTGGTCTGTGTAGTATGTAGATAGCAGTGGATTTTTTACCTTTAGTCCATTTGGTATGATGTCCATCCGTTTGCATTTGGAAAGGAAGATGATGTCTGTCTGTATTTGTGCAAGTTTCTTCATGAGGTTGATGGATTTCCACTCCATACGGCTAAATGCAGTGCCTTGCATGGTGTCAAGTATCAGAGGGGTAGCCGTGTTAGTCTGGATCTGTAAAAGCAACAAAGAATCCTGTGGCACCTTATAGACTAACAGACGTTTTGCAGCATGAGCTTTTGTGGGTGAATACCCACTTCTTCGGATGCAAGTGGTGGAAATTTCCAGGGGCAGGTTTATATATGCAAGCAAGAAGCAAGCTAGAGATAACGAGGTTAGTTCAATCAGGGAGGATGAGGCCCTGTTCTAGAAACCAACAGGACTCCACTGGCCATCACATACAGTCCCCAGCTAAAACCCCTCCAGCGCATCATCAGGGATCTACAACCCATCCTGGAGAATGATCCCACACTTTCACAGGCCTTGGGTGGCAGGCCAGTCCCATAGTAACTCTAGCTCAGGAACCAATCCATGCAACAAACCTCGATGCCAACTCTGCCCACATATCTACACCAGCGACACCATCACAGGACCTAACCAGATCAGCCACACCATCACCGGTTCATTCACTTGCACGTCCACCAATGTAATATATGCCATCATATGCCAGCAATGCCCCTCTGCTATGTACATCGGCCAAACTGGACAGTCTCTAAGGGAAAGGATAAATGGACACAAATCAGATATTAGGAATGGCAATATACAAAAACCTGTAGGAGAACACTTCAACCTCCCTGGCCACACAATAGCAGATCTTAAGGTGGCCATCCTGCAGCAAAAAAACTTCAGGACCAGACTTCAAAGAGAAACTGCTGAGCTCCAGTTCATCTGCAAATTTGACACCATCAGCTCAGGATTAAACAAAGACTGTGAATGGCTTGCCAACTACAGAACCAATTTCTCCTCTCTTGGTTTTCACTCAACTGCTAGAACAGGGCCTCATCCTCCCTGATTGAACTAACCTCGTTATCTCTAGCTTGCTTCTTGCTTGCCTATATAAACCTGCCCCTGGAAATTTCCACCACTTGCATCCGAAGAAGTGGGTATTCACCCATGAAAGCTCATGCTGCAAAATGTCTGTTAGTCTATAAGGTGCCACAGGATTCTTTGTTGCTTTTACAGATCCAGACTAACACGGCTACCCCTCTGATACCAAACAAATTAGGATAGGCCTTTTCAGTTTTTTGGTCATGATTTAGTTCACTAACACACAGACTTCCTTTTCTAAGGTACATACATTGCCCACAGTGCATGGACATGAGTCAATAAAAGAAACAATTCTTGGAGGCTGTTATTCAGTTTCTGTGCAGGCAGGATATAGCAGCGCAAGGCATTACAAGAGGCTGTCATCGTAGGCAGGGTTCAGTTACTATTGGTCATGTCAGTTCAAGAGGAGAGGTTGTTAAAGAATAATAATAATAATTAATAATACAATCTAAATGGAGCTAAGCAGTATCTTTTGAATTTCAAGAATTCTGTGAAAATCCTCATTGCGATAGCAAATGTCAATAAAAAACAAGAAAACAATTTGACTGGATTTTTTTATCTTCCCTCCATTTTGAACCAACTATACAACGGGCCAATATCTTTTGAATTTTTAAAGTTCAAGAAACATTTGAATATCTGTGACAAAACAGGGGAAGGGAGAATTGAAAAACATTCCCTCTTCAACCAGCCCTAAATCTGAACATGAGCCTGCTGGACCCATGTTATTAATGTGTCAGCCCAAAGATTCCTGACTAGAATTTGACTCATTGAAAGTCTGCATTTTGGCATAAGAAAAAACTTATGGTTCACTTTTGGCCCACTATGCCTAATGCGATGAATGTTATATAAAAATGAAAATTGCTGATAAATTAAAAAGAATGTGAAACTATTGCAAGAATCGAGAGAATGCCATGCTCTGCAGGATGGTTGCTGGATTTTCTGACACAGGCAAAGTAATCAGAGCTTCCTCCTGGTACAGTGAACAGAAAACAGAGCAGCTGCACCTTGCTTCATCTCTTTGAAGCTTCTGACAGGAAGCAGTCTTGACGTGAGGCAGGGGCCTGATACTTCCATCGCTTGAAGTCCACGGGAGCTCAGAGTGCTTAGTACCTTGCAGGAGGCACCTATAACCTGTCCTGATCACTACTTAACTAGGTTGCCATGAGCGATGAAATATACACATAATTGTAGCCCCACTTTCGTCCTTCCATATCAGAGATCTGACCCCGCCCCTGAGGTACAATCTGTTCTGGAGCTCCCCTTCTGGTGGGGTGGGATTCACTTTACTCCCAACATAGCAGACCAGTGGCGCAATGGCATTTAGGTACTTAACACCTATTGAAATCAATGGGAGTTAGGTGCTCATATACCTTTGAGGATCTGGGTCAACCTGCCTCTTAATGCTCTTCAGGGCTTTGAAACTGCACATCTCTTTGCAGCTGCAGCAGCACCGCCATTAATAACGCCAAGCCACAGCTTCATGGCAGAGAAGCATTTACACATGTTTGGTGAGATGTGAAATCCAAGAGAGCAAAGTGATTTCACAGACATGGGAAGGGCCTCTCTTTTAGGGCTGCTGAAGCTGTGTTTACTTGGGAATAAAACTAGTAGCACACACACACACACACACACACACACACACACACAGAGACAGTAACCCCTTGGGAATAAAACTAGTAGCGCACACACACACACACACACACACACACACACACACACACACACACACACACACACACACACAGAGACAGTAACCCCCTTTTTTTTTGCTCGGTGTGCATGTTGTGGAAAATGTATGTCTCTGCGGGTATGGTGACATGCAAATGTTTATGTGGGTGTAAAAAAAAAAAAGACTGGAGAAGAAGGTGTGAAGCATATGTACTCAGAGAGCCAGAAAGCCACACTCACAGGCTTCTATTTATAGCACCCTCGTGGTGAAATAGAGAAACCAAACTGCTGCTTTTACCTGCTGTTCCCAACTGAAGTTTGACAAGAACGGATAAGACCTTCTTTAGGGTCTCTTTGTAGTTTTAACTGACAAAAAAAGAAAAAAGAAAGAAGTGATGAGTTAGCTGTTTCCCCCGCGACCCTCTTAACCAGGTGAGGAAGTCAACTGTTCTAGCCGAGGAACGGAACAAGCTGACATTCTTTCAAAGTCTGGAAATGTGCCCTCCCGCCCCCTTTCAGAGGATGATTTAAAAAATATGAGTGGATGATTTGAACCCAAAGCCCGCCCACTGGCTCTGGACCTGAGTTCAAAGCCTGAAGCCTATTGCTATAATCTGAACACCCCGTAGGAATGCACATTTGGATTTGCTCAGCATTATTCCAAGATGCTTCACCCCATTATAGAGATAATACATTCAGCTGCAGAGTTTGGATCTGAAGGTTTGGTTCATCCCATCATTGATTTTTATGCTAATAGATTTGCTCTCTTGTTGTCCCCTCAACTTCCATCCAGTGGTTTCTTCTCATAGGAGATGACCCGTATATTTTCTTATGTAGGTCTGACTGTTCCGAATCTTGGCTGTGGTGCCGTACATTTAGACTGAAACTCTCTTCTTTCTTGACTATGACTAGCATGGCATCTCTATTGGTCAAATACTAAACCAAAGCATTCAGTCAGTCTGACAATGAAGAAGGTAGGTACCTCCCTTCTCACCTCTCTCTCCATCTCTAACACTTCTTCCACCTTGGCTCCTGGATGTGTTATGTCACATGGTTTTTGTCACAAGGTGACACTGGTCCTTTAAGAGAGCAAGGACAGTGCACTGGTGACTGGTCCCTTTTTTGTTTTCTTTCAACTTCTAAGACTGTGAAAAAGGGCCCCTGAGGAGCCTTTAAACTCCCAGATCATACAAGAAAGACAAATCCAGCAGCCAAACCTCACCGTGTCACAGAGGAAACCAGACAGACCCTGACAACAAAAAAGACGGCACATGCTCCCACCTCACACTCACCAAAAGCCCCAATAAAAAAAACTAGGCTTTGCAACAGACAGAGGAGATCATCAGATACAGGCTATTTCGGACCCTGAGGCCTGTCAGGCGGTGACAAAGGGTGTGGGAGCGACAGATAGCAACATAGATTCGCTTTGTGCTTTATGACACAGATGAAGCTGGCTCATTATTTGTATAACAGTAGCACCTAGAGGTCTCAAGCAGGCTGAGGGTCCCATGGTGTTAGTACTGGACTCACAGGTAGTGAAACAGAGTCCCTGCCCCAAAGAGCTTGCAATCTGATCGACCAGAGAGATGACAAGTGTGGAAGTGTCTTGCCCAAGGTCATACAGCAGGCCAGTAGCAGAGCAGCAGAAATAGACTCCTTTTCTCCTGCCTGCCAGACCAGTATCCTATCTACTAGGCCACGCAGCTTCGGAGGAAAGCACCCTAAGGGCACGTCCACATCTGCATTTTTAGTCCTGGTTTCACACATGTTGATTAGCAAGGCTGTAAAATCCTAATGTAGGCACCACACAGCTGTTTGTTCCAGGACCCAAAGGGTATGTCTACATAGCACTTTGGAGCGAGCTAGACCGAGCCTCCCAGCTCAGGTAAACAGACCAGGGCTAGTGGGGCTTGCACTTAGGGTGACCAGACAGCAAATGTGAAAAATCAGGACAGGGGGTGAGGGGGCAATAGGAGCTTATATAAGAAAAAGCCCCCAAAATCGGGACTGTCCCTATAAAATCGGGACAGCTGGTCACCCTGCTTGCACTAGCACTCTACAGATTGCGCTTTGAAGTTGTGGCTTGGGCTGAAGCTTGGACTCTGAAGCCTAGGAGAGGCAGCTCCAGCCCCAGCTGTGACTTCCAAGCTCTCCTGCATCTGTTGACCCAGGCTGGGAAGCTCGCCCCCGTCCGCTCCAAAATGCTGTGTAGACATACCCCAACCTTTCTTCCTAACCTAGGGATAAGCACAACTAGGAGCAAACGGTTGTGTCCTCTCTGGATTAGAATGTACAATTTGTGTCAGTTAACACCCGTGAAAACACCACTAGGGGAAAGTCGACGCTGCAGGCTTGCCGCACGTTGTGCCACTGCTTGTGGCCTAGCTCCCGCTAACATCCACATTCAGAGCTCTTACTGGTGTGTACGGGGTGTGTGTATGGAACTTGAGGTGGCATGTTCATTTGGGGGTGACGGGTGGAGCATACCGAGTTGTGACCTGCCCCCAGCCCCGCCCCTTTGCAGTGCGCATGCAGCAAAATCAAAGGCACCTGGCCTTGGGTTAGATAGCCCTCCAGTGCCAGTCCCACAGGTTCCTTTATGTGCCAGCATACTCCCACCTCACTTGTTACTCACCCTTCACTAGAGATCTGATCGCTAGTTGCCGGTTAACAAGAGGTGGTTAACACCTTTGGAAGTGCTAGCGTGCACTCTCCCAAATGCGACAAAGAGGCCTGGGGCACCTTATAGGCTAACAGAAGTATTGGAGCATGAGCTTTCGTGGGTGAATACCCACTTCATCAGACGCATGTCTCTGATTCTCCCCAAATGATTTTTCCAGGCTATAAACAGTTAGATTGATCCCTAGGGTACATCACCAATGTTTGTAGCTTGGAGCAAATGCGTGTGTGTGTGTGTGTGGGCGGGGAAGTGGGAAGTGTCAGCTACTTTGGGTTAATTGGCAATATGTAAAAACCTCTAGCCTAAACATACTCTGTGCTGTGAACTGCTTCATTCTCTCTCACAGGAGCCCGGAGGACTCAGAGGAAACAGCAGCTGTTCTGTATTCTTCAGGTACGTTTGGACTTTTTTTTTTTTCCCAGTACAGAAAGCCACCCCATCCCCCATCTTGTGCTAGATTGAGCCGAGTCTGAGTGAAAGCTAGGGCTGGCAAGTCGCCAGCCGAGTGCAGAGGGTAAGCTCAAAAGCAGGAAGCTGTGGCAAAGCTGAGTCGCTAAAAAGCTACTGGAGCTAATATTCTGTGGTCATGAGGATAGGCGGCAGTATCTGAGTGGTGATGGGAAGACTCAGAAGCATCTTCAAAACAGGTTTGAAAAATACTGCTGATCTTTGCACTTTGGGCTTTTTGTGCAGCACACTTAACGCTCAAATCATTGAGCCTGACTTTTGCATGGAGGGCCTGGCTTGCGGCGTACGCTGCATCGTTAGCTTGGGAAGGCTCAGCAAATGTCACATGGCCTGTATCCTCTCTGCACTGCAGCATGCACTTTGAAGTGGAAGCGACATTTGGTAATGGAGCCCTGGATTGCCAGGCAGCGCCTGTGGGGGTGTCTTGGCCAACGCACCCATTTTGCATAGACAATCTATTTTTTTTCCACCCCATTCATGATGATGCTCAAAGCCAGCCCCACTGGCAGGTATTGTTGTTTTTTCTCTTTAGAAGCATAAAGGAAGTGACTGTCGTGCTAGTACAAAACTCCAGGTGGCCAGCGTGTCACAGAAGCTCCATTGCTTTAGGAGACTCAGTTGAGTTTACTTGTTTGATCTGGAGTGAGCAGGACTGAAGCCGAGTGGATAAGATCTCCAAATGCCTGGTGACCTGTATGAGAGGGGGAACAATCCTGTACCATCAGGGAGATGAACTAGATGAGCTAATAGGTCCTTCCCCCCTCTCTAACTTCTATGACATGAGTTGGGGGAAGATGGGGGTCATCTTGCTCTAGTCCCTAAGACCTGCTCCCATGGAGGAAAATGGAAAGTCTCCTGTTACTTCGTGGGAACTAGATGGGGTCCCTCCTGGGGAGCTGTCTGCGTCACAGAACTGCCACCATGGTTAGCACAGTACTTATTGGCACCCTACTGAACAGTTTCCATAGACGGGGCCTGGAAAATGCTGGATGATGCCAGATGTGTCTCTCTAGGGGTGGTCACAAGGAGCCTCCTCCACCTTGATCCCCCTGTGCAAGGGCAGGGCACCATCACAACTCCTGTGCTCCAGGAAGCACGGAGACCACTCCCTCCTATCAGAAAACACCCAGCAGGGAGCTGGGAGGGATGGGGAGGCCACGGTCCCACTTCTCTGGCCTCTGAGATCTGGCTGAGTAGGTGCACCAGGGATGGCAGACAGCCTGTACACCCCCTCCATGTGCTGGAGAGCTTCAGGAGGAGCCTACTCAGCGATGGGACAGCCATGCACAGTCTCCACCATGAGACAGAGCATAAACAACGCAACCTGGCCCCAAAGATTTTGCAAACATCCCATAAAAACCCTGCTGTGGGGTCGTGCTCAAGTTTGTGCTCTGCGTTGTTCTCCGGTGGGCAGCAGGAGCTGGGATGAGAGCGTGGGAAGGTGCCCATTGAACGTGCCCAATTTTTTTTACCCCCAGGGAGTATTCGACATGGCTTAAATCTCCCCCAAGTTGCCCCAGAAGCAAAGTGAAGATAGAGTCCCCTGCACTGACCTGAGATATGGCTTGGAAAGAGCAAAGGAGAGAGAAAAAAAGCCAGCCCACACAGAAGAGAAAACAGGAAAGGGAGACAGCAAAACATCCTGTGCACGCCATTTGCTCGAGCTGGGGGAGTCTCTGCCATTTGCATTCCCTCCCTTCAGTGGCCCTATTCAGCCTTTCCAGAGCCCCTCGTTTTCCAAGCCACTTGAGAATCGATTCTCTGGTTTAGGTTACCTGAGAGACGCCATATTAGCAGCCCTGATTCCCTGCTTATCATAGAGTTGGTGTAAGCTGAGCCGGCGTCAGCCACTCTGTCTTGGCAATATAGGCCTCTTTTAGGGTGAGAGGGTAGCTCGTCCCCCAACATTTATACTTGGCATGTGTGCTGGGATGAACAACAAGGATTTCAATTACTGACACTGGTGGCCGTGGGTTTGGTATGTGGATGCCTTTCCTCTAGGAACTAGACGGAGCCTCCCAGCTGAGTCCAGTGCCCCAGGTTATGGCCACCGTTTGTGTGGTCTTCTTGGAATGGATGTGATTTTCTCCTAAGCCTATAAATGTCACTCCTTAATCAGTTCCAGAGGGAAAATCCCCTCCACCGTGAGCTAAGCACATTCCCCCTCTCTTAACAGTGCAGATCACTCTGCTACTGAGCCAGTGGGGCTAATCTTGTCTCCTGCCTTTCACTTTGGAGAGTGTCTAAATGGATCTCTTGAAATCGATCCAGGATTCTTCTGCCAGGGAAGGAGTGTTGTCTAGTGGTTAGAGCAGGGGCCTGCACACAACATCCACAGATTTTGTTCTTACTGGGTATGGCTAGGAGGGGAGGGCTCATCCAAACATTCTTATCAAACATTTGACACGAATCTTGCATCAGCAGAGGGTCAGATTCTGAAAAAGTGGGGTGGGGGGACATCTATTCCAGATAATTATACTTGTGATTTGTGGAACTGAGACAAAAGAGCGAACAGTTGCTTTTTAAAAGATACTTTAATGTCATCATTTAATACTGTGGCAGGTAATAATACGTTCCCCTTCTCTAGCACACTTCATCCCAAGGGACAATCCCGTGAGAGGTATTTTTCCTCTCATGTCATTAATGGGGAAACTGAGGCTTGCAGCTGTTAGTCACTTGCGGATGGCTGTATAACTAGTCAGTGTTTAAGCCTGGAATAATAACCATGAGTCTTTTCTCACAGTGGCTTGCTATAGCTACTAGATCTACCTTTCTGGCTAGATTACGAGCACATAATACTCTGGTATGTCAGTATTAGAGGGTTTAGCGTCAGCAGCTTTATGTTCAGCTAACATAGCCAGCACCACCATTATTTAGAGTGGGGGAAAGGAAAATGGTCTGACCCCGAGATGGGCAGGAGAACTTCCATAACATAGACTGTCTGTCTCTGACCCTAGTGGCACCACCGAATCGGATACTTAAATAGCTGTTCAGACAATATCACTCATCATAGCCTTTTAAAGATTTTTTTTTGTTTGCCCAGCGCCTTGTCTTCTCCAGTTTTTTAGAGTACAGGACTCCTCAGTGTTATTTCTGAATCAGCTACTGACTGGCTAAGTAATTTCACCTCCCTATGCCTCAGTTTACCCATGTTAACAGGGATTAATAGTACCTTCCTTACAAGGGTGTTAGCAGGCTTAATTAATTAACATTTATAAAGTGCTCTGAGATCCTTGGTTGCTAGGAGCTAGAGAAATGCAAAAGATCTTACATTTTTATCTTGGTAGTGATCTTAGCAATGTTCGTATGCAACTTTGTAGTAAAAGTGCAAAAAACCTTGCAATCACTCTGAGAGTCTATTATTCCCTGGGGCTGGTCTGTATTCCAGTTCAGGAAATAACGTTTTGCCTGCATAATTCGTGCTGCCCTTTCAGTTGGATTTGGCATGCTGCTTCAGTTCCTCTTTTGAAATGCTGCGTAGTATTGCTGTGTGCTGTGAAACTGCTGCGGAGTTCTACCCCAGAGGCGGCTGCACTTTGTTGCTAGAAGATGTGAGTCAAGCAGACAGAGCTAGCTAGGTCACCAAATAGCTAGAATTATAATTAGAACACATGACGGTGAGGTGTGAGTTTGGGATGGCTGCCTCACTTCCTACCATACAAGGCAGAGTGAAAGAAAGAACAAAATCCATGAAGAACCTCAAAGATGTGGTGAAGAATGACCTCTGACGCTAACTCACTAGCTAATTTAAAGCATCTTTATCAAGTAATCTAAGTAATTTAAAGTGTGTTTACCAAGTAATCTAGCAAATGAGAATGCCAAGGGCCAAATGTACCATTGATACCAGAGCTGCATGAGTATTACTGAAGGCCAGATCCTCAGCTGATGTAACTCAGCAAAGCCCAATTAGAGTCACTATAGCATTCATGTTCCAACAGAATATTCTACCACTCAGAACGGCTTTTGGCTCTGCTGAGTCCGATATGAAATGAGTTTATGGGGTAAAATTCTTCCCCCATTGAAATCAATGGGAGTTTTGCCCTCGATTTCAGTGGGGCCAGACTTTCCCTCAAGGTCTTAGTCTCATTCCTAGTGACGAGTATCCACATCACAGTACGCAACGCCACACTTCCTTCCCACTAACTGACATCCGTGATGGCGGTCTCCGTGGAGAGGCAAAAGGGAACGAAGTATCCTTTCAGATTCCTGCACAGCTGAGGCCGGAGAGGTGTCCTTTGTGCTCCTTGGTGCTGTATGGGCCAGTTCCCTGGATTAGGTTAGACCATCCTGACGGCATGAATTGAACCAGTTTCCAACCGCAGCCAGCAATTAATGTCAGCGCCCCCCCCCGCCCACTAGCCTCCCCCACATTGACAGAGAGGTGAGAGGGTGGGGGTGGCACAGGCATTTCCACAATGTCTGTATGTCACCCAAGGATCCCTCCGTAGAGGGGAAATCCCCTGGAGTCAGATGTGCGGGGCTTAGGACTGTCTTGCTCCAGCGGAGCAAAGCACAGTTACTAGAACATAACTCATTACCAGGCCCTGGGAGTCTTCCCATTTATAGGACCTTTGGCTTCTGGACTCACACCACTAGCCTGTGCATTTTTTTTTCTCAGCACACTGCAATAATTAATCAGATTATATATATAGAAAGACCATCACTTATTAATAATTAACCCCCTCTGTATAACTCCCAGATCTCTGCAAGGTATTTGGTTTTTTGTTTTTTTTTCCATAGAGGAAGTAAAAGTAGCCCATACTGGGTGACAATAGCCGTGCTTCCCGGCCAGAGTGAACAGCTCCTATTGTAACTTCAACATTTATTTCCTCCTCTCCATGCCCTCTTATAAAACAGGCCACAAGGAAAGGGCAAAAAGGACATTTAGAGGAACGCAAAACTGGAAAAACAACCACTGATGCAATGGGCCTTCTAAACTAAACACAAGCTGGGCACTGTTGTAGGCATTTTAATAATGATTTTAAAAAAATGTACTGTGCCCAGGCTTTTGGCTGGGTCCTGCACATTGAAAGACGAGTTCAAACAATTCTGTGATCTGTCACTAGGATATATTTGTCTTTAAATAGGATTTGTCTGTCATCTCTGTTCCCTTCACTTCCCCTTAGAGAAAAATACTAAGAAGATGGTGCATTACAGACAAGGATCTGTGATGTATTTGATGATGTGTATAAAACATAATGCAATGGACACCTGCACTTCATGGTGATAGGTGCAGTAGAAATGGGATAGCGAGATTATTATTTGTACGCACGGCCCTCCGGGGCCTAATTGAGATTGGAACCTCGTTGTGCTAGCTGCTCTACACACATATTGTGAGTCCCAAAGAGCTTATCATTGACATAGACAAGGTGGACAAAGGGTGGAGGTAGGGTTGCCTACTTTGTAATATTGAAAAGCCAGACACTCCAGCAGGAGTGCCAGACCCGCCCCTGCGCTGCCCCTTCCTCCCGGCCTCACTCCTGCCCTATCGCTTTCCCCGAGGCCCAGCTCCCGCCCTGCCCCTTCCCTCTGAGGCCCCACCCTCCCGGTCGCTCCTCTTTCCCCCTCCCTCCCTTGCTCACTGCTTTCCCCCTCCCACATCCTCCCTGGGAGGGTCAGGAGGGACTCGCCTGCAGAGCTGGAGTTGAGAGCTGCAGCTGCCCAATGCAGGTAGGAGGTGGCCCTGGCTGAGTAGGGGCTGGCAGGGTGATGACTTGATGCCTCCGCACCTCCGCTCCTACAATAACTGGACTTTGGGTGTCTGGTCAGTAGATCTGACTGAACACCATCAGGTCCCCTTTTCAACTGGACTTTCTGGTTGAAAACCAGGCCCCTGGCCACCCTAGGGAAGAAAGGATTATTATCACCATTTTACAGATGAGTGACTGAGGCTCAGAGAGATTAAGGCTCTGATCCTGTAAACACGTATGCTCCTGCCTCATGTTGTCCCCATTGGGGTAAAGTTAAGCAGGTGCATAAGCCTTCACAGGATCAGGATTTAAGATGACAGAGGAAATCTGGGGGAATTGAATCGTGAGTCCCAATGTAGTCTCTTGATGACGAAGCCACCTTTCCTCTCCCAGCTTGCTATATAAAGATATTTCTCATGAAGCTGATTTTATACACACACACTCATCTATAAAACACAGTATAATTGGCAGCTGGATGCCATGTTGATAGGTGCATTAGAAATCTGATAAAGTAATTATTGAGGTGAACCAATCTGGATAAAGAAACCCAACCTCTTCCCACCCCCTGCCCCCACCCACCTTCCTTAGAGCTTGCATCTCATGACAGGGCCTATTTTCAGGAGCTTTGCAGCCCAGTTTTGCCACTCTAAAGAGGAGTCATGTGACATTCAGCTGGAGGAAAGTAAATCGTTACAACTTTTGTGCAGTCGTTATGCTCTGCAATAATTGATATATGTACCTGAATCTAGTACTGGATTGACATTTCTAGAAATGGATGCCCTTTTTCCACAATACCTTTAGCTTTGATCGAGAAAAATCCTAGATTTATGGATTTTTTATTTTTAAGGCCAAAAGTGTCCATTATGACGATCTACTCTGACCGCCTGCATAACACAGACTATAGAAACTTCACCCAGTTATTTCTGCATCAGGCCCATAACTTCTGTTTGATCTGTAGCAGGGATCGGTAGGGTGACCAGATGTCCCAATTTTATAGGGACAGTCCCGATATTTGGGGCTTTTTCTTATATAGGCACCTATTACCCTCCACCTCCTGTCCTGATTTTTCACACTTGCTGTCTGGTCACCCTAGGGATCAGCAACATTTGGCACGTGGCCCATCAGGGAAATCCACTGACGGGCCAGGACGGTTTGTTTACCTACAGCATCTGCAGGTTCGGCCGATCGCAGCTTCAACTGGTCGCGGTTTGCCGTTCCAGGCCAATGGGGGCTGCGGGACGTGGTGTGGGCTGAGGGATGTGCTAGTCGCCGCTTCCCACAGCCCCCATCGGCCAGGAACGGCGAACCGCGGCCAGTGGGAGCTGCGATCGGCCAAACCTGCAGACGCTGCAGGTAAACAAACTGTCCCGGCCCGCCAGCGGATTTCCCTGATAGGCCGTGTGCCAAAAGTTGCCCATCCCTGATCTATAGCATCTCTTTTAGAAAGATATCCAGTCCCAATTTAAAGCCTTCAAGTGATGTCTATCATGTATCTAGGTAAATGGCACATTTCCAATGGCTTATTACCCTCATTGTTAAATATTTGTACCTCTTGTCTAAATTTATATAGCTTCAGGTCCACTGGATCTTGTTATGCCTTTTTCTGCTAGATTCAACAGCCGCTTACTGTCAGAAATCTCTTGCCCATGTAGATACTTGTAGACTGTAGTCAAGTCGTTTCTTACCTTCTCTTAAATAAACTCAATTGATTCAGCTTCTTTAATCTTACTCTGGGGCATGTTTTCCAGATGTCGAATCATTCTTGCAGCTCTTTTTTGAACCCTTTCCACTTTTTCAACAACCATCTTTAAGGTAGTACAGATTCCATTGCCTTTAATCACTGGCCTCCCTGACAACTGACCAGTGTGGCCCAGGCTTTAGTGCTGTGCGTACCTACCCTTGGAATACTAAACTAACAAACAACTGGACTATGGTTTTTAAAACATATTTTGGATTGCAAATAGGGGCCCAGGATAAAAGAATCATGCCCAGATTTTTAAAGGTGTTCTAGTCCCAACTGCTTGTTCTTTTCTTTTGCAGTCAATGGGAGGCACCAATCATTGCAGGCACAGTTGATAATATTGTTAGGGCAAGGCACCGTTATGCATAGTCTTCTAAGTTTTTCTTCTTGGTGTGTGAGCAAGTTTTGACTCTTGGGAAGACACGCTCTATTAGCGTTAGTTTTGGGTTTTGCATGGCCTTTTTTATACAGGCAGCTTCAGGAGAGAGGGAACAGTACAAACAGAAGGAGAACCTTGGGCTCTTGAGGCAGCCGTTCCTTGGGAACTGAGCCTTGGAGTTGGGCTGAGATCCCTGGAAAAAGAGAATACCCTGTATGCTATTTGACCATCTTATTCCAGGACTGGAGTATGTGTGTAAATAAAGCAAGTTACACTGAGAATATTCCCACAGTCCATACCACTGCCTTCCCCCTGTCTGGGAAGCTAATCTGCAAGGACCTGAACATCTGCTACTGCTCAGCAGAGGAATGACTGGGATCAGAATGGGACACTGAAAGCAGAAGAAAGGGCAATAATATGTAGGTATTTACCTACCTGATGTCCCCCACTAATCAGTTGCTTAGACAAGTGTTAGGATCAGATCATGCCTGGTGCTGTGCATGCTGGCTAGGTGATGAAAATCATTAGCTGCCATCAAAGACATTAGAGATGGGATTTTCAAGAGCATTCACCACTGGCCTGTTGAAATCAATAGGAGGTGAGTCCAGTGAGAGCAGAGTAAGGCCAATGTTGAGCACTTTTGAAAATCCCACCCTTACGTGCTGAGACAGCTCAGCACCTTGCAGTCTCGAATCCTTAGATACCATCATTGCTGCTCAGAATTACTTGCACCTTGAAAACTGGGCCTCTAATGACAGCAGGTGCATAGTTGCAGGTCCACCGATAGAGGCTCTTGTTAAAAATGTGGTCCTACAGAATTAGTAATAAATGTGTCATGCTTATTTATTGAGTTTTTAAATGAAGAAACCACATTTTTTAGAATGTAGCATTTTATAACAAGTTCTTAACTTTGTAACACAATAAAAAAGTCCAGCTGCAGCTTTCAACTAGCACTTTAAACAGTACATGCAGAGTGGACATGAATCACCAGTTAGCCATTCATTTGACAGATCCTCTTTATCACAAACCACAAGCCACTTTCCTTACATGTGGAAGCAATTTTGATTTTTTCCTAAGGGAAAAAAATATTTCGAAAGATCTTTAATACAGAAAACTGCTTAGCTCAAGTAGCGAGAGAGTAGAGCTGGTTGGGAATTTTATGACAAAACATTTTTTCGCTGGAAAAGGCCAATTTGTCAAAATTAAAAATGTTTGTAGCAATATATTGGTTTTGACAAAAACAATTCTCAGCTCCAGGATGGACTTTCTGGGGAGACAGAGTAGCCCAGTGGTTGGGACATTCACCTGGGGACTGAGAAATCCAGGGTTGACTCCCTGTTCTATCTGATTTGAGATTTGAACCTGGGGTCTCCCCATTAGAGGCAGGTGCCCTGAGTTATTGGCTATTACAAAGTTTGTATGTGCAGTGGTGGATTACTGCATGGGCCCCGGCCAATTTTGGACCCACAGAAAAATCGTGCCCCCCCACCACCTCAGCCCCAGGACTGGAGAAAGCACAGAGCTTCTCTGGTCTTGGGGCTGCAGCGGGGGGAGAAAAAGGGGGAGGGGCGGAAAGAAGCCAGCAGAGGGAAGGAGGGGTGGAACAAGGTGGGGCCGTGGGCCTGGCCCCAGACTGAAGGGGTGGAAAGGGGATGGGTCCAGAGGCAGAAAGTGAGGGGGGGCACAGTTCCGGTGCCAGGGCCCCCACACTTGATCTGGTCCAGGGCCCCAGGAGACCTTGACCTGCCTCTCGAGGATCTGTCTGTCTGTCCTTTCCCCCCCTCCCTCCATTGCAAAACATGTCAAAATATTTTGGTTTTCTTCCAATGTGGAATGGAAACAAAAGTTGAAACCTGAACATTTTTCACAAAACAGAATTCTTGCTTTCCAGCGAGCCCTACTAGAGATTCTCTCTGCTGCAATATTGGTGGTAGCACCTGAAGCCAAATGAATGTGAAAGGGCTGTTTCAATGTCTATTGAAAGTCTCCTATTGACTTCTGAGCTGAATGTTGGATCAGGCAGATAGTCTCCGAAGATGGGTTGGATTATTCCCTCCCATAGGAAAAAAAATACAATGGGGGGTGGAGGGTGGGATAAATAAATTAAGGGTATGGAACAACTTCTATATGAAGGAAGATTAAAAAGACTGGGACAACTTAGAAAAGAGACGACTAAGGGGGGATATGATAGAGGTCTATAAAATCATGAACGGTGTGAGGAACGTGAATAAGGAAGTGTTATTTACTTCTTCACATAACACAAGAACCAGGGGTCACCCAGTGAAATGACTAGGCAGCAGGTTTGAAACTAACATAAGGAATTATTTCTTCACACAACGCACAGTCAACCTGTGGAGCTTGTTGCCAAGAGGATGTTGTGAAAGCCAAAAGTATATGTAGGTTTAAAAAATAATTAGATAAATTCATGGAGGTTAGGCCCATCAATGTCTATTAGCCATGATGGCCAGGGATACAACCCCATGCTCTGGGTATCCCTAAACCTTTGACTGCCAGAAGCTGGGACTGGACAACAGGGGATGGTTCGCTCATAATTGCCCTGTTCTGGTCATTCCGTCTGAAGCATCTGGCACCGGCCACTGTTGTAAGACAGGGAACTGGTCTAGATAGACTGTTGGTTTGACCCTGTATGGACGTTTTTATGTTACGGTCTTATGAATTTTCCCTTTGCCATCACACTATCTCTGTGGACCTAAGGCCTTGGATTAGCTTGCTGGCAACACAGCTCCATTGGAGGCTGTAAGCTCTCTGGGGCAGGGGCTCTCTGTATTTTGCATCATGTATAGTACTGAAAACAATATAATCTTTTAATATATAGTCATAATTAAAAACAACAATGACTCAAGCTTCCTTTGGCTTAGTTATGGCCTGATATAATGTCCACTGAAGTCAATAGAAAGATGCTTGCTTGACTTTGGTGAGCACTAGATCAACTCCTTGTTGGAGAAGTCAGAAAATGCTGTGTGATCCTATGTATGGTATATGAAGGGTAATCGCAATAGGCTCACGTGTGTGGTTTGCATAAGTGCCTACAAGGGAGGGTGTGTCTCTCTGTTCATTTTGTGTCTCACATAGAACTGTGCAGGCGTGGATCCTGCAAAGACTTAGGCACATGCTTGACTTTATACACACGAATTGTCCCATTGAAGTCGTCCTGCTGCTCTTCTGGTGCCTGAAATTAAGCATTTGCCCAAGTCTTTGTAGGACTGGACAGGGGCGGCTCTAGACATTTTGCCGCCCCAAGCACGGAGGGTCCGCTGAAGCCGCGGGACCAGCCGACCCTCTGCAGGCAAGCCGCCGAAGGCAGCCAGCCTGCCACCCTAGCGGCGACCGGCAGAGCGCCCCCCGTGGCTTGCCGCCCCAGGCACGCGCTTGGAGCGCTGGTGCCTGGAGCTGCCCCTGGGAATTGAGCCAAAACACTTCACAAATACACCATATTTAATAATCACAATAGAAGTTGAACCAGATATTGAGCCCCTGAAACTAGAGGGTTAGAATTAAAATGCCGTCTCTGTGCTAACCGTGAGACCCACAAAAAACACAACAACTTGGCTGCTGGTGTACTGAGACCACTGCCTGCCATGCTGACCAATACTGTCTCACTGTGTCCTCATGCTCCCCCATCTGTCTGTTTCCATCTATTGTCTCTTGTCTTATACTTAAATTGTAAGCTCCTTGGGTCAGGGACTGTCTCTTTGTTCTGTGTTTGTGCAGTGCCTAACACAGTGGAGGCCTGGTCCATGACAGGAGCTTCTAGGTGCTATGATGGTGCAAATAATGAATAATAATAACTGCAGTGTCTATGCAGTCTGTTAGCACAGCATTCACAGTTAAGAATACTGGGCCTGATTCTGATCTCCCTTAAACTGGTGTAAATCAGTAACAATGCCACTGATATCAAAGGAGTTACAATGAGGTGAACCAGCTGTGAGATCAGAATTAGGCCCACAGTGAATAACTCTTACTGTGAATTTCTTCGAGGTTTCAGGCAAACCCTTCATGTCATTTTAACGTAGTTGTTTGGGTTTAATGTACTGGCTATTTGACTGTTATATAACCACAGCGTGTTCCCCGCGGGAATCTCCACTACATACATAAGTTCTGCATCTCTCATTATTACAGTGCTGGCTGAAAAGCTGTATTAAACCATTGGTGTTAGTAATTTCACCGTAAGAGTCAAAAAGAATGTTCAGATTTTTTAAAGATGACCTCACTGCCTGGAGACATTACACATGGAATTGCTATGGTTGCAGTTCACTGCTGCACAGATGGCTAGCACAATGGCTAAAGTCTTGTCTACACAGTAGTTATACCCATTTAGCTAAGCAGAAATGTATCCAATCAGTGCTATTCCCTTGGGTGAACATTCTTAAATCACTTTAAGGGCAACTTTATATTGATTAGGGCTGATTGGAAATTTTTCCATGAATAACCAAAAAAAAGAGAGGCTTTTTCTAAATGATAGTTTTCCATTTTTTGGGTTGAAAGGCTGCACTTTGTTACCAAAAAGTGAAATTTTGGGAAGGGGGTTGTTTTTCATAGAAAAGTCAGCAGTATTTTTTGTGAAAACCGAAGAGAAAAAAGTTTTTGTTTCTTTCAAAATGTTTAACAGAAACCAACTCAATTTAGCTTCAGTCAGTAAGGAATCAGTGGCGGCACTGATTCAACGACATCATTTTCTAAACTGATTTAGTTAAATTCACACAAATTTTGTGCGTTGACAAGAACTTGGCCACCACATTGGGCTTACATGGTCTGTAGGCTTTAAGTCCCTCTCAGCACAGGAGTAAATGTCACTCTGAATGTTCATGAGAGGCCAAGGAAGAATATGGTAAACTTTCCCTTAATGCTTGCAAATGGGGGTTTAGCAGGGCATAGGGCGGCTGCAACCACAGAAGTATCAGTGTGCCAAAGAGCAAAACAACAGTTGAATCTACAGTGCAGCACATGGTCTAAATCCACTGTTCATTTTGGGAGCCCTTAGGAGTCCTTCAAGACTACATTAGTTGTAATGGTTTTGTCTTTGTATCCTGATGTTGTGTAGTGCTGATTCTCCTCCAGGCTTCCACCAGCTTAGTGTGTGTTATAGGCAGTGTGCCTTGTGCATATTAGACTTTTAGAAGGAGACTTAGTTAGGAAGAAGAATGGTTTAGTGAGCAGAGACCTCGGCCTTGCACATTGTGGGTTCTGTGCCTCCACTCCTGAGTGACCCGTTATGAGTCACTTACCTTGTCAGTGCCTCAGTTTGTCCATCTGTAAAAGGGGAATAATGGCACCTTTCTACAGTGCTTTGAGATCAGCTGATGAAAAGCACTGTCTAAGAGCTAGGTGGCATTACCAGTTAGAACGTGGCAGGTAACATGTTCTAACAATACACATTTGAAAAATCGTAGTCAAATCGAAGTATGCACAGTTTAACACCTTTACAATCATGCTGGCTGGTCATGTTGTAATTTAAACTCATCCCTGAGGTTTGTGAAGACTAAGAAAAGTGGTCAAGATTAGCAAACATGTTTTAGCTAACCATGACCTGTCTCCGAGTCTGGATGCAGGGTAACACCTTTTACCTCAGGTTAGACAGCAAAATTAACCCTAGGCTAGCTCAGTGGTTTGAGCATTGACCTACTAAACACAAGGCTATGAGCTCAATTCTTGAGGGAGCCATTTAGGGACCTAGGGTAGCAATCCACCTGGGTCTTAGTCCTGGTTTGAGCAGGGAGTTGGACTTGAGGTCCCTTCCAACACTGATTTTCTATGATTCTCCTCCCTATGGTAAAGGTGTTAAACTCTTGTCTACACTAGTTGCCAAGGAGTGTTTTGAGTCATGTCTGCAAAACTGAGTTAGCTCACTTGATTTTAAAAAGCACCTTTCCCCCCTAGTCTACTAAATAAAGGTCATCTGAGGTTTGGTACATGACTGAGATTGAAACTGAAGAGGACAGAAGTTGAAGCTGGAAGGTCAACAAATTCATCTGTAGAAATGGAGGAGAGCTGTGCCTGCATCTTTAATCGGCTGTTGCCCTTCTGCAGTATGTTTGGGAGCCTTTTGGTCCTGTTAGAGCTGTCTCTGGTTTGGGATATGCAGAAAGTGGTGGCTCATAGATGAGATGGTGCTATCTTTCTAGTCTGTAATAACTGTGAAGTGCCTATCACGGTGCTATCTAAAGATGTTGGTAGCTACATCTCTGTGGTTTAGCCAGGAGACTGAGAACTTCCATCTCTGCTATGGATCTCCCCTCAGTTACTCAAGCCTTTGTTGCTCCTAGGATAAGGTTACTGATATACTGTCCTTTGAAAAGCCCCTGTAAGGCTCAGAACACAAGAGCTCCCCTTCTGAGGTGGTTGGTTTGACATGAGCATGTTACATGTGTGGTTCTACCCCATACTACACTGGCAACTTGTTTGGTCCTTGGCGCAACTGAAGGTGTTAATAATAACCTCTAATGCGCTACATGGCCCACGACCCCATCAGAGCTAATTGCAAAACACGGTGAGTTTTCTGTGAAAAATGTCCTGAAACATTTGTCTGATTATTTTTGCCAAAAAGTTTCAAAATTTATAATTGTTCAACTTGCCTTAGAGCCAGTTCCTCAAGACAAGTTTCCTTCCTGATGCTGTCTTGACAACTGAGCTCTGCTGGGGCATCTTGGCTGTTGGAATCCTCTGTCTCCAGCCTCTCACCTTGGGAAACTGCTCCAAACTCAAATGTGGCAAACTTGAGGCACTCAGCCAAGCTTCTGGATGAACATCATTTTGTTTTGGTTGGCAATCCGTTTTTTTTGGTTCTGGATGATGAAACATCGTTAGCCAGTTGAGATTCCATTAAGGGCAAGACCTTTTGAATGAATTTTGAGCAACCCGTTCTTTTAATAATTATTATAGAGCATCCAGGTACTCTGGTAATAGGCTTCTAAGAATAATATATGTCAGGGGTCCCCAACGCGGTGCCCGCGGGCGCCATGGCGCCTGCAGGGGCATCTAAATGCGCCCGCGTCCTGGCCAGCGGTCGAGCATCTGCCGAAATGCCGCCAAATTTCGGCGGCATTTCGGGGGCAACGCCTCTCGATGACACTGCTTGCCGCTGACAAGCAGCGTCATCGAGAAGCGTCACCACTGAAATTTGGCGGCATTTCGGCAGATGCTCGACCGCCGCCATGGTTCTTCGTCTGGCACCCGCCAGACGAAAAGGTTGGGGACCACTGATATATGTACATTAATACCACACCTTACTTCAAAGTGGGCCTGATCTGGCCAGATACTGGGCACTTCCTGAGAGCAGTTGAATGCCCCCACTGAAATCAGTGAAGGCTGAGGATGGTCATCAGGAGGTGCTTAGCACCTGTAATTAGAATGAGCCTGGACCTTCCGTAGATGGTGTTTGCAGGGAGGTTTGAGGAGGGGAGGGAAAGGGGTTGTTCCTGGCCAGTTAGGTCAGGATAGTTCCCCGCTAGAATTTTCACTCTTGGGTAAAGGGATCCTGAAATGTATTTCAAATCCCATTTTTTCCGCTCTGTGCTCCAGCACTCCACTCAGCCAGTCATTGGATTTCCCAGCTGCTCTACTAAAAATAAATTGATGAAAATGAAAACTTTCTCTTGGCAGAGTTTTTCACAAGTGTCTAATGCAGTCCCATCCCGATGTACTTAATGAGCAATAGGATGAGTGTAGCCAGCTACGTGCTAGGCTTTTTTTTTTTTTTTACTTTGTCAAGGGGAGGGCACATGTCTGATAGCACATTATTTACATTACAACATGATTCAATTGACAGAGCAGAAAATCAATCCATTGTTCATAGACTGTGCAAGGATTGAACATTAAGAGGTAGATTTTCTTGCTTGCAGATCTTAACACCCCCGCCCCCTTTTTTCTCTTGGCACTGTTTGAGTTGCAGGGTTGCATATGAAACCTTGATTTCAGAAGGCACATCAGAATCTTTGCCCAGACTGCATACATGTGAAGGTCATTTTTGTTGTTTCCTAAAGAGTGAGTCTTTCTGCCTTATCAATTTAATATGATGTGTTTTTTAAAAGATACTATTTTGTACACATACATGGAGAAAACATAAACCACCAAGGGCCAGTGGTTTTACATTGGCTGAGGATCATGGATAAAATTTTCAGAAATGCCCAAGTCTCACTTTAAAAAAGTGACTTAAGACTCTTGAAAACGTTATCTGTGTTCTGAAAACACAACCAGTGGGACAACTCTTTCCCTCTTCATCTAAAAGAAAAGTTCTTCTCTCAGCATGATGTTATATAAAGCCAACATATGTGCAAGGCAGTTTGAAAAACTTCCCAGGAAAATATATTTTGTGATTATACACCACATCCATGAATATATCTGCAACTTCAGGGTGTCCTTTTAGGCTTCACATGAGCGAGGTACGTAAGTAAAGACCAGATTTACAAAGATATTTATGCATCTAAAAATGCAGATAGATCCCTAATGGGAATCACAAAAGCACCTAAGGGAGTTAGGTGCCTAACTCAATGGATCTCAATGGAAGTTAGGAACCTAAACGTCTTAGGCTTTTTTAGCACAGAGTAGCTGTGTGAACAATTTTTAGCTGATCTGTATCAGCAATCACGACTCACCACCTGCCTAACCATTATCAGATGGCGGTTTTTCATAGACTCTGCAGCAGAGGTGAGTTTCGAGGGGGGACTGGAAGGAGGACTAGATAGTGGCTTTAGGGGTTTAAGAATGTTGTTATTAATTATTGTATTTAGATAACATCCCATTAGATGCAAAGTTATACTGTTTGCTCTGTTTACTCGTGGTAGCACCAGTCTGTTTGTTGAAACCTACAACTGGTCAGAACCTAGAATTCCCCTTCTGAGGGAAATTCCAATATTTTTATTTATTTGTTGTTCTAAATGAGAGAAAATTTGCAAATTCTGAAATTTTGTTAAAAGAAAAATTGAAATAACTATATCCACTCTACTTTCATGTAATGTTATAATTCAGAATATATTAAGTTAAAATATTTCAACTATAATTCAATACAATGTAGAAAAAGGCAAAATGATAGAATCTAAGTCAAACATTTTGACTTTAACAACATGGTTCAACATTATCAAAATTAATTGTTTCAAAAATGTTGGTGATATCTTCCTGCAGAACATTTCAGTTTTGTCAAATCTGTATTTTCCAACACAAAAACAGCACCAGAACATTTTCAACCAGCTCCACTGAAAACATTTAGCTTGATTATCCTTTGGCTTACACCTATGTAAATTAGGAATAACTCCAGGAAACCAATGGAGATATACTTGTGTCATTGAGAAACAGGTGCTTCTGGCAGAGATTGTTTTAGACGTATCTACCAGATAAGGTTAATTTGAATTTTTCCAAGAATTGGAGTTTAAACTTCCTCTTTCCTTACTAGAATAATTATTTTATGTCTTAGTTTATGAGCTGATTGTTCCTTCCCCATCCCCTAACCCTGCTTTCAAAGGACATGTCAGATAGATCACCATTCAATGTCATTCCAATTGATCATTGCATTTTCGATGGATTGTTTCTTCGAAGAACACATGAACTTGTTCTCATGACTGAATGGTTTTGAGTGCCTAAATATTCACTAATGCATGCTGTAAGAACATAAGAACGGCCGTACCGGGTCAGACCAAAGATCCATCTAGCCCAGTATCTGTCTACCGACAGTGGCCAATGCCAGGTGCCCCAGAGGGAGTGAACCTAACAGGCAATGATCAAGTGAGCTCTCTCCTGCCATCCATCTCCATCCTCTGACAAACAGAGGCTAGGGACACCATTCTTACCCATCCTGGCTAATAGCCATTTATGGACTTAGCCACCATGAATTTATCCAGTTCCCTTTTAAACATTGTTATAGTCCTAGCCTTCACAACATCCTCAGGTAAGGAGTTCCACAAGTTGACTGTGCGCTGCATGAAGAAGAACAGGAATGAGTGCATTTCAAGTGGGTGAGAAGGATTGTTTTCTGGAAAAGGTATTGGATTGATGCTCAAAAGTTCTGGGTTCAATTGCTGTCTCTCTAATTGACTTCTTGAGTAACTGTGGAAGAGTCACTTAACATTTGTCTACATTCCACCTCAAGGAGACATACCCATGTTAGTTCCGATTGAGCTAGCATGCTAAAAATAGATGTGTAGTGGTGGCAGTGTGAGGGGCGAGCTGCCCCCAAGTACAATCCCATCAGAGACTATCGGTACATACTCAGGTCAGCTAGTACTTCCTGTCACTCCCGCCACTGTGGCTACACTTCTGTTTCAATCAGAGCTAGCATGAGTGTCTCCTCGATCTGGAATTTACACCTCGTTCTAATGAGGACATACCCTTAGGACATGTCTACACTGCCCCACAGTTCAGACAATGGGAGTGTGAATAGCAGTGCACACCAAAGTGCTGCACTGTAACTCTCCCATATAGACTCTGCAGATATGACCTAAAAGGTTTCTACTTTGCATTAACATACTCCTGTTTGAAAAGGAGTATGCTAATATGAACTGGGAACCTTTTAGTTCATGCCCACAGCATCCATAGAATCACAGAATCATAGAAGTGTAGGACTGGAAGGGACCTCAACTGGTCATCTAGTCCAGTCCTTTTAATCGAGGCAGGACTAAGTATTATCTCTGTTAAGTGTTTGTCCAACCTGTTCCTAAAAGCCTCCTATGAGGGAGATTTCACAACCTCCCTGGGGAATTTGTTCCAGTGCTTAGCTATTCTTACAGTTAGAAAGTTTTTCCTAATGAATAACCTTGCTGCAATTTAAGCCCATTGCTTCTTATCCAGTCCTCAGTGGCTAAGAAGAACAATTTATTACCCTCTTCTTTCTAACAACCTTTTACATAGTTGAAGACTGTTATGTCTCCTCTGAGTCTTCTCTTCTCCAGACTAATCAAACTCAATTTTTTTCAATCCTTCCTCGTAGGTCATGCTTTCTAGAATTTTAACCATTTTTGTTGCTTTCTTTTGGACTATCTCCCCATGGCACTCTAGTTGAGGCCTTATCAATGCTCAGTATAGTAGAAGAATTACTTATGTTTTGCTTACAACACTCCTGCAAATACATCTCAGAATGTTCAGGTTTTTTGCAAGAGTGACATTGTTGACTCATATTTAGTTTATGATCCACTAGAACCCCCGGATCCTTTTTCTGCACTACCACTTTCTAGGCAGTCATTTCCCATTTTGTATTTGTGCAATTCATTATTCCTTCCTAAGTGTCATACTTTGCATGTGTCCTTATTGAATTTCATTCTATTTATTGCAGACCATTTCTCCAGTTTGTCAGGATTCTAGCCCTGTCTTCCAAAGTGCTTGCAAACCCCCTCAGCTTGATCCACAGACATTATAAATGTAGTCTCTATGCCATTATCCAAATCTTTTATGAAGATATTGAGTACAACTGGATCCAGAACAAATCCCCATGGGACCCCACTCAATATGCCCTTCCAGCTTGACTGTGAATCATTGATAACCATTCTCTCAGTATGTTTTTCTAACCGGTTATGCCTTCACCTTAGAGGAGGTTCAACTAGGCTACATTTCTCTAGTTTGTTTATGAGATTGTGTGAAATAGAACATAAAAACATAAGAACAGCCCTACTGGGTCAGACCAATGGTCCATCCAGCCCAGTATCCTGTCTTCCAACAGTGGCCAGTGCCAGGTGCCCCAGAGGGAATGAATAGAACAGGCAATCATCAAGTGATCCATCTCCTGTTGCCAGGAGCGGCGCCAGGGTTTCTGGCACCCTAGGCAAAATTCGGGGGGGCAGCATTTTGTGCGCTCCCCATGGGACGTGCAGGAGCTTCCGGTTCCATTCCCATCGCGCCGCCGAAGAAGGACCTTCTGATGAAATGCCGCAGGTGACAGCGGCAGTCATTGAGCTGCTCAATTGCCTGCCGCTGTTTTCTGTGGCACGTCGGCAGAAGGTTCTTCTTCGGCGGCACGACGGGAGCGGAACCGGAAGCTCCCATGCGCCCCATGGGGAGCGCACAAAATGCCGCCCCCGAATCCTGGCGCCCTAGGCGACCGCCTAGGGTCGCCTAATGGAAGCGCCGGCCCTGCCTGTTGCTCATAGTATCAAAAATCTTACTAAAGTGATGATATATCACATCAACCACTTCCCCCTATCAACAAGGCTTGTTTCCCTGTCAAAGAGGGATATTAGATTGGTTTGATATGATTTATTCTTGACAAATCCATGTTGACTGATATTTATCACCTTATTTTCTTCTAGGTGCTTACACATTGATTGTTTAACTTCAGAACCTGGAAAGATTATGGAGCAAATGAACTGACTTGTCTATAATTCCCTGGATTGTTCTTATTCCCCTTTTTATAGAGAGGTACTATATTTGTCCTTTTCCAGTCTTCAGGGATCTCTCCCATCCTCCACAAGTTCTCAAAGATAATTGCTAATGGCTCAGAGATCTTTGCAGCCAGTTCTTTTAGTAGTGTAGGATGTGTATCATCAGGCCCTGCTGACTTGAAGACATCTAACTTTTCTAAGTAATTCCTTAACTTGTTCTTTTTTTATTTTAGCCTCAGATCCTGCCCCATTTACACTGATGTTCACTAAGTTAGTCATCTGGGGTATGTCTACACAGCACAGGAAAACTGCGGCTGGTCTGTGCCAGCTGGCTGGGGCTCAGGCTGCGGGGCTGTTTCATTGCTGTGTAGTCATCGGGCTCAGGCTGCAACCCACGCTCTGGGATCCTCCCACCTCGCAAGGTCCTAGAGCCTGGGCTCCAGCTTGAGCCTGGAAGTCTACACAGCAGTGAAATAGCCCTGCAGCCTGAGACCCATGAGCCCCAGTCGGCTGGCATGCGCCAAACGCGGGTGTCTAGTTGCTGTGTAGACATACCCCCCATCACTGCTAACTTTCCTGGTGAAAACTGAAACTAAAAAGACATTTAACTCTTTGTCCATTGCTGTTTTTTTCTGTTATCGCCTTCCCTCCCTCACTGAGTAACGGACCTACCCTGTCCTTAGTCTTCCTCTTGCTTCTAATATATGTGTAAAATATTTTCTTGTTACTTTTTATGTCCCTAGCTACTTTAATCTCATTTTGTGCCTTGGCCTTTCTAATTTTGTCCCTGCATGCTTGTGGTGGTGGGTTTTTTTTTTAATATATTCATCCTTTGTAATATAGTTTCCATTTTTTGTATAACTCTTCTCTGAGGCTCAGGTCATTGAAGATATCCTGGTTAAACAAGAGTGGTCTCTTACCATACTTCCTATTTTTCCTACGCATTAGGATAGTTTTCTCTTGTGCCCTTAATAATGTCTCTTTAAAAAACTGTCAACCCTCTTGAACTCTCTTTTCCTCTAGACTTCCTTCCATGGGAACTTATCTACCAATTCTCGAACTTTGTTAAAGGCTGCCTTCCTGAAGTCCATTGTCTCTATTGTGCTGTTTTCCCTAATACCACTGCTTAAAATCATGAACTCAATCATTTCATGATCACTTTCACTCAAGCTACCTTCCAACTTCACATTCTCAACCAGTTCATCCCTGTTTGTCAGAATCAAATCTAGAACAGCCTCCTCCCTAGTTGTTTTCTCCACTTTCTGAAATAAAAAGTTGTCTCCAATGCATTCCAAGAACTTGTTGGATAATCTGTGCCCTGCTGTGTTATTTTCCCAACAGATGTCTGGGTAGTTGAAGTCTCCCATCATCACCAAGTCCTGTGCTTTGGATGATTGTGTTAGTTATTTAAAAAAAAGCCTCATCCGCCTCATTTGGCTGGTCAGATGGTCTATAGTAAACCCCTCCCATGACATCACCCTTGTTTTTTACCCCTTTTATGTTTACCAGACACTTTCAATAGGTCTGCCTCCCACTTCTGTTGTAGGCTGAGTGCAAGTATACATCACTGATATACAAGGCAACACCTCCTCCCTTCCCCCCCTGACTGTTTTCCCTGAACAAGCTGTACCTTTCTATACCAATATTCCAGTCAGGTGAATTATCCCGCCAAGTTTCTATGATGCCAATTATGTTGTAATTGTTATTATTCACTAGTATTTCTAATTCTTCCTGTTTTTGCCATGTACTTCTTGCATTAGTGTACAGACATCTAAGATGTTCATTAGATTTCCCCTCTATATTCCCTCTTGTCTCTAGTTTGTCCCTGCTGCATTTGCCCAAGTTCCTCCAGATTCCGATCTTTTACCCAGGCCTCCATGTTCTGGATTTTCCTGTGGGCTTTTGTCTCCTGCCCATGTCAAACCTAGTTTAAAACCCAGCTCACTAGGTTAGCCAGTCTGTATCCAAAGATACTCTTCACCTTCCTTGATAGGTGAACCCCATCTCTGCTCAGCAGTTCTTCTTCTCAGAACTGCATCCCATGGTTGAGGAAGCCGAAGCCCATCCATGCAGCCATGCATTCACCTCCAGCATGTGTCTGTATCTGCCTGGGCCCACACCCTTTACCAGAAAGATTGATGAGAAAAATACCTTCATTCCCCAATCCTTCACCCTTGCTCCCAGTGACCTGTAGTCACTTCTGATCTGAATAGGGTCATATCTCACAGTATTATGAGTGCCCACATGGATGAGCAGCATGGGATACTAGTCAGAGGGCTGGAGGATCCTCAGCAATCCTTCTAGAATGTCTCTGTTATAGGCCCTTGGCAGGTTGCACACCTGAGCCCGGGATGCCAGGTCAGGCCTGCAGATGGGTGCCTCCGTCCTCCTTAGAAGGGAGTTGCCGACAACCACCACCCTTCACTTCCTCTTGGGAGTGGTGGCCAGGATCCTCCTTCATAGGGGTACCTGGCTTCTCCTCCTCTACCTTTGGGGAGGAGGATTCCTCATCCCTCGTTGCCATGGCAGCATACATTTTTTTATCTCTATGGATGTTGGGTTGGGAACAGGGGTGGAACAGTGCCTGCTGCCAGAAGTAACCAGAAGCCAGCTTCCTCCCTGTGAAGGAGCTGTTTCCTCTTCCCTCGTGGTGCTCCTGCAAGTCCTCTCCAACTGGATTGCTTCCTCAACCCTGGAGATCTCCATACGCATATGTTGAAGGAATTCCTCATGGATGGTCCTCAGCCTAGCCACCTTCGCCTGTAGCTCTCCCACCTGCTTCCTGAGAAATTCCACTAGTGTAAACCTCTCACAATGGATAGTCTCCCCAGGCTGGGTTATCTGACAAGGAAATGCAGGTCACAGTCTCTGCAAATCCACACCAGGACCTGGGTAGAGGCATCCATGGTCAGGTGCAGATGGAGGAACTAGGAGCAGTGCTGGCATTAGCAAGGTGTCCTTTCTGATCCATGCTGATTTTATTCTTTCTCCCACCTACAAACTGCCCTGTTTCCTGCCCCCTGTTCACAAGCTCGCCTTGGTCACTTAGTGTCCGTCTTTTAAGCCCTTTGCTCCTATGTCAGCCCCGCCCCCTCGTTAACACACAGGAGATCACACAGGTGATCTCAAGGGTGAACAAGGATCAAAGGACAGGAGGCTAGAGCATTGCTAGTCCCCACTCAGCTAGCAGTGTCTGTCCCCCACTCCCACACAGTCTCCAAACACACAGTCCCCAATAGACCACACTGTAAACTTTAAGCAAGCCAAAAGAAAAGCCAAACAGACAAACAAGCTCGCCCACTCACACCAAGACTTAGTGCTTGTTCCTTCTTCAGCAGGGGATCTCCCTCTCCACTCGCTTGGTTGCAGCCCTCTGTTCGCTAGCCCATGCGGGGGAGTTTCACTGCAGCCATTTGGTGCACACTGCTATTCACGCTCCTGTAGTTTCAACTGTGGGGCAGTGTAGACATGCCCTTAATCTCACTCTGTCTCAGTTCCCCTATCTGTAAAAGGTGGGAAAATGATATTTTCTTTCCTCCACACCTTTGTCTTATCTATTTTGGTTGTATACTCTTTGGAGTCAGGGCTGTCTCATTACGTGGCTATCCAGTGCATAGCCTGTTGGGGTCTCTAGTTGCTACTATTATACAAACAATAAAAGTAAACTCCTAAGGGGGCAGAGATATTTAAACAGGGCCGCTCAGAGGATTCAGGCGGCCTGGGGCAAAGCAATTTCAGGGGCCTCTTCCATAAAAAAAAGTTGCAATACTATAGAATACTATATTCTCGTGGGGACCCCTGCGGGGCCCGGGGCAAATTGCCCCACTTGCGCACCCTCCCTGCCCCGGCGGCCCTGGGAAAAACAAACATTTAAAAACCTTCCACATCTTGGCACAAACCCAGTTTTGAGAAAACTTCTTTTCAAGTCACCTTTACAAGGTATTACTGGTTCTCAGCATCAGCTAGTGCTAAAAGGCACTAAAGGTCATTAAAAGCGTTAGACAAATATTTGCCATCAAAACTTTTTTTGGATCAAAAACTAGGGGGGTTTAAAAAGCAGAAAAAAATTATAGACAATGTCTGCTTTCCTTCAAAATTTGTTGTGGTTTTTTTTAATTGAAAAGCTGAAATTAGTCTGCCAAAACCTGAACATGGTTTGGGGTTTCAGAAGTGTGTGGCCAAATATTTGCTGCTTGCTGTGTTTGATTGTTTAAAGAAACAATACAAAAATTCTGCTTAAAAAAAAATCCAAAACTTTTTAACCACCTCAGCTTGTGACCAAATGCCTGAGCCCATCTAGTCAGAGACTTTTCCAGGTTTCTGATACTCTGCTGGCTTCCTTGACTCATATCTGTCTCCATAACGTTGGGTTCTTAGGTTAGAACATAAGAACAGCCATACTGGGTCAAACCAAAGGTCCATCCAGCCCAGTATCCTGTCTGCCGACAGTGGCCAATGCCAAGTGCCCCAGAGGGAGTGAACCTAACAGGTAATGATCAAGTGATCTCTCTCCTGCCATCCATCTCCACCCTTGGACAAACAGAGGCTAGCGACACCATTCCTTACCTATCCTGACTAATAGCCACTAATGGACTTAACCTCCATCCATTTATCTGTTTCCTAGAGACTGGCTCCATGGAGTCCGTCATAAAGTGGATGGTTACTGTGGGTTTGTCTTTAGTATAGCTTATGTACATACTCCACGAACTGAGCATTTGAGCTTGTTCCAGAATCTGGGATGAGCCTATGTTGTGAAAACTGAAATGCTCAAAATAGCACATGCATGTGAATGGACACAGGGTGCTAAAATTAGATTAACCCAGAGGTTCTCAAACTGGAGGTTGGGACCCCTCAGGGGGTCACGAGGTTATTACTGGGAGTCGTGAGCTGTCAGCCTCTACCTCAAACCCCGCTTTGCCTCCAGCATTTATAATAGTGTTAAATATATAAAAAAGTGTTTTTAATTTATAAGGGGGGGGGTCGCACTCAGAGGTTTGCTATGTGAAAGGGGTCACCAGTACAAAAGTTTGAGAACCACTGAATTAACCCCTTTGGAGCCTCGGGGAATGCAGGGGAGGGCGGGGGGTCTCCCTTGGTAGGGTTGGGAAGGAGGTAGGTGGTGTAGGATATTGCTCTTCTCATGTGATCCCTCCCTATGGCTCTTTTGGCTCTATCACTGTTAACCTAAAGTGGCTAATTTTAAATGAAACTACCCTCCCCTGACATGAATCTCCCTATGGCAGTGAAATTAAATGTAGACTATAATTTGGCATTTGAGAAGTGAAAGGGCTGGTAGCCCTAAGGGAAAAGATAACAGCTTGGCTCTTTGTGTTAAATAGCTGTCTGCAAGCCTCAAACTGCTGAATGAGCTTTAGGGTAGAGAAGGCTGTGCCTACCCAAACAGCCTGGCCCTGCCCCCTATCCAACCCCCACCCACTTCCTGCCCCCTGACTGCCCCCCTCAGAATCCCCGACCCATCCTGCTCCTTGTCCCCTGACTGCCGCCCTGAGACCCCCCCCAACCACCACCCTGGGACCCCACCCCCCATGAAACCCCCCTGCTCCCTGTCCCCTGACTGTCCCAAGCCCTATCCACCCCCCGGCCAAGTCCTGACAGACCCCCAGAATGCCCACGATCCAACTCCCCGTTCCCCATCCCCAACCGGCCCCCCCCAGAACCTCTGCCCCCTCTCTGTCCCCTGACTGTCCCTGGGACTCCCTGCCCCTTATCCAACCCCACCCCCAGTCCTGGACCCCTTACCATGCCGCTTACCCCCACCTCCCCCCTCTCTCAGAGCCTCAGTGCGCCACGTCCAGGAGCTGCTCTGGCCCCTGGACAGCGCTGCAGCAGCCTGGCTCTGGTGGGACCGGAGCTCACAGCCCCACCCCCTTACCACACGGCTCTGTGTGGGAGGAGCTCAGGCCTCGCCCGAGCCATGCCACTTTAGCTCTGTTCAGAGCCACTTCTAGACGCGGCATGCTGAGGCACCGGGGAAGGTGAAGGCGGGGCCGGGGGGATCCTCCGACATTCTCGTGGGGGTCCCTGTGGGGCCCGGGGCAAATTGCCCCACTTGCCCCCCCCTTTGGGCGGCCCTGTATTTAAAGGAACCACCTCCCTTTGGTCACTCAGATTCATGTCTATTGGCCATATCGATCAGCCAGTTGCAAGGAACTCCAAGGTCACTTGTCATTGGCCATGCCTAGATGGGGAGAGGTGTTGATTTTTACTGACAGATCCTCCCAAAGTGGGTGAGGTAATATCTTTTATTGGATCAACTTCTGTTGGTGAGAGAGATGAGCTTTCAAGCTTACAAAGCTCCTCTTGAGGTTTGGGAAAGGTACTCAGAGTGTCACAGCTAAATATAAGGTGGAACAGATTGTTTAGTATAAGTAGTTAACACATATTTCAAGAAGTCAGTCAAGATGTAGTAGCTAGTTAACATCTCTCCTGTCGTGGGGGAAAAGAGAGGGAGAATCTGGAGGGCTGGGTTTAGTGGGTTATAGATTGTTGTAATAAACCATAAATCCCTTGTCTCTGTTCAGTCCAGGACTTTTAGTGACCTTCCAATCAGCTTGAACAGTGGAACCCTATAGACAACTATCTACAAGAAACCCATGGATCACCACACCTACCTTCACAGCTCCAGTAATTACCCTAACAACCTCAAGACATCTGTTACCTACAGCAAGGCACACAGATACCACAGAATATGTTCTGAGAACATACACCTTAACACACTTAAAACTGCCTTCACCAAACAAGGACACTCCACCAGAATAGTTGATTGCATCATGGAATGGGCCACCCAAATATCTGGGGAGAACCTGCTTCAATATGGAAATAACGCCCCCTCTGACTGCACACAGCTTGTTGTTACCTATCACCTCACACTGGAACCCATAAGGGGTATCATTAAACAATTACAACCCATATTTGATGGAGATCATATCCTGAAAGAAATCTTTCCTGAGCCCCCTCTTCTGGCCTTCAACCAACCCCCCAACCAAGCTCATCGTCAGAAGCAAGGTCCCCACAGACCAGGACACACCAACTCAAAGCATCACCAGATCCTGCCAGAACAACAGATGCAAAACCTGCAGCATATTTCCACGGCTATGATGATCAATACCCCCCACAACACACCTGTCAAGATGTGTGGGTCCTACACGTGCCTATCACAACATGGTGTACTTCAGGCAGTGCACTAAATGACCCAAATAACAACTATGTGGATGAATGAGACAATCACTACTCTCTTGAATGAATTGACACAGAAAAATGACAAAAGACAAAACCACCATGTCACCTGTGGGTGAACGCTTTTTGCAAAGCGATCACTCTGTATCTGACCTCTATGTCCTCAGCCTCAAAGGAAACCTGCACAACACTTTCAAAAGATGAGCCTGGCAGCTTAAATTCACAACTTTGCTAGCCACTAAAAATCATGGACTGAACAGAGACACTGGATTTATGGCTTAGTACAACAATCTATAAACCACTAAACTCCCTTCCACCCCCGCCAGCTTTTTTGCCTCAGCTGCCACTCACCCCCCCGCGCCCTCCTCCCCGTGACTGGAGGGATGTTAACAAGCCACTTCACCCTGAATGGTCCCTTGAAATACATGTTAACTCCTTATGCTAAACAATCTATTCCACCTTGTATTTAGCTGTGACACTGCAATTAGACAGACATCTGCGGCTGGCTGGTGCCAGCTGACTCAGATTCATGGGGCTTGGGCTAAAAGGCTGTTTAATTGGGGTGTAGATGTTTGGACCCTGGCTGCAGCCTGAACTCTGGGACACAGGCAGGGGACTACAGTCCTGCGACATAGTGCCTGGGCTTAGTGAATTCTGCTATGTAGATGGCCCCATATTTGGACTATGTTTTAACACACTTTCAAATATGGCTCTGTAATTCTTTGTAAAATTAAGATACAAATCCCCCATAATTTGACTGGCTGTCTGCCTCACAAAACAAAAAGCCATTTCAGTACAGTTAAAGAAGGATGGTCCAGTGATTAGGACACTTGCTTAGGATTTGGGAAAACTTGGATTAAATTCCCTGCTCTGCCACAGGCTTTCTGTTTGACCTTGGGACAGTCACTTAGCCTCTGTGTACCTCAGTTCTTCATCTGTAAAATAGGGATGACAGCACTTCCCTCCCTTACAGGAACGTTGTGATGATAAATATATTCAATATTGTGAGGTGCTCAGAGGCTATGGCATTGGGAAGGAATGCAGGCCATACCCGCAGAATATGGAAAGCAGTGACTCTGAAAAGGATTTTAGGTGTCTCAATGGACAAGCAACTGAGCTTGAACTCCCAGTCTGTGACACTGTGGCAAAAAGGACTAATGTGATCTTTGGATATATAAACAGATGCGTAGGAGTAGGAGGTGATTTTACCTCTGTAGACAGCATTGTACAGTTCTGGTGGCCACATTTTTAAAAGGATGTTGAAAAATTGGAGAGGGCAAAGAAAAAAAGCCCCCCAAATGATTCGAGGGCTGGAGAAAATATCTTACACTGAGAGACGTAATGAGCTCCATCCGTTTAACTTATCAGAATGAAGAATGGGAAGTGAGTTGCTTATAGTGTAAGTACCTTCAAGGGGAAAAAAAATAGCAGGTACTAAACCAGGGATCGGCAACCTTTGGCATGCGGCCCGTCAGGGAAAGCCCCTGGCAGGCTGGGATGGTTTGTTTACCTGCAGCGTCCGCAGGTTTGGCTGATTGCAGCTCCCACTGGCCACGGTTCACTGTTCCAGGCCAGTGGGGGCTGCGGGAAGTGGTGGCCAGCAGATCCCTTGGCCCGTGCTGGTTTCTGCAGCCCCCATTGGCCTGGAACAACAAACCCGCTGTGATCGGCTGAACCAGTGGTCGCTGCAGGTAAACACACCGTCCTGGTCAGGGGCGGCTCTAGAAAGTAGGCTGCCCCAAGCAGCGCGGAGCGCTGCGCCGCCCTTCCCCGGTCCCGCGGCGGGTCCCCTCTTCCCGTGGCTCCGGTTGAGCTCCTGCCGGAATGCCTGCGGCAGGTCCACCGGAGCCTGGGACGAGCGGACCTGCTGCAGTCATGCCTGCGGGAGCTCAACCGGAGCCGCGGGAAGACGGGACCCACCGCAGTCATGCCTGCGGCAGGTCCGCTCGTTCGGCCCGTGGACCTGCCGCAGGCATGCCGGCGGGAGCTCAACCGGAGCCAAATGCCGCCCCCCCGGGAAACGGCCGCCCCAAGCGCCTGCTTGGTGCGCTGGTGTCTAGAGCCGCCCCTGGTCCTGGTCCACGAGCAGATTTCCTTGAAGGACTACGTGCCAAAGGTTGCCGATCCCTGGTTTATCTGGAGAGTCCCCAGGCACGGAGCCCTGCAGCTCCCACTGGCTGCAGTTCGCCGTTCCCGGCCAATGGGAGCTGCGGGAAACAGTGGCTAGCAAATCCCTCAGCCCGCGCCTTTTCCCGCAGCTCCCATTGGCTGGGAATGGCGAACCGCGGCCAGTGGGAGCTGCGTAGCTCCGTGCCTGCGGACACTCCAGATAGACAAACTGGCCCGTCCCGCCAGCAGCTTTACCCTGATGGGCCGGGTGCCAAAGGTTGCCGATCCCTGGTTTAGTACCTACTAAAGTGTTCTTTAACCAACAAATTCACATTAGAAATTAGGCACAAATTTTTAACAGTGAGAGCGATTAACCATTGGCGCAAACTACCAAGGGAAGTAGTGGATTCTCCATCTCTTGATGCCTTCGGATCAAAACTGGCTGACTTTCTAGAAAATAGAAACACAAGTTACTGGGCTCAATGCAGGGGTAACAGTGTGAAATTTAAGAGTCGGTGATATACAGGAGGTCAGACAAAATGATCTAAATGGTCCCTCTGGCCTTAAACTTTATGAAAGTGTGAAGTACTTAAAATAAACCCTTATCAGACAGCCCAGAAATCGATTAGATCATGGAGGCTGAAGTACCTCCAAGACTTCAGTCCCAAAGACAATATTTCCAGGTCAAGGTTGAGGCACATTGAGAGGGGAGTGAGGGAGTCGTCTTCATTTCCATTGCTTATGCTTTAGTTTGTTCAACAAACAGAGTATTTGAGTACCCAGGAATGTCAACATGGCATCTTTTTGCCAGCACTACATTCACATTACATTAATATTTTGGCTTAAAACAGAGAACTGCATCTGTCCAAGGAAGCTCAGAGAGAGACGTTAACCATACAGTACATGGGAGACCTTGGGAAATTACATTTGCAGACAATTAAAGGTCACATTGTTTAGCTAAGTCATAATCCATCACAATGAAGAAGGCATTGATTACTGCTCTGGACCGCATTCATTTTTAATGCCATTAGTGGAGTAACTGACAGTTTCTGTATTTGCCTCTTTTCTTGATACATAGCAATGAGAATGGCAAATTACCTCAGAATTCAGAATAGCTGAACAGATAAGCTCCTTTCTGTGCTCTTTGGCAAGAAAATCTACAAAGCTTTAACTAGGCAATAAACATCCTAGCAATCTCCTGAAATGATACGTTAATGGACTATAATAGAGTTATGATCAGCTGATCATTCTGGGACCATTTATGAAAGCATAACTATAGCCATACCAGTCAAATTACAGCTCACCCATTATAATGCATGCGTGCAGCAAACGGGTGTGTGGTTTAGTGGTTAAAATAGGGAACAGGTAGTACAGTGTTGTTTAGTGATAGAGCACTGGACTGGTTTCTGTTCCTAACTCAGCCACTGGCCTTCTGAGTGACATTGGGCATGTCACTTCACTGCTCTGTGCCTCAGTTTCTCCATCTGCAAAACAGGGATGATACTGAACGTCTTTATAAAGTGCTTTGAGATCTACTGATGAAAAGTGCTAGGTATTATTATGAGCATGTTACTTAGGGCCACATTTACAAAGGTATTTAGACACCTAGTGAGATTTAAAAAGACCCCAAGAGGGTTAGGCAATTGACTTTCAATGAAAGCCAGGTGCCTAACTCACTCAGGTGCTTCTGAGTAGTAGCCGTGTCAGTCTGTATCCGCAAAAAGTACAGGAGTACTTGTGGCACCTTAGAGACTAACAAATTTATTGTAGCATAAGCTTTCGTGGGCTTCAGCTCACTTCATCGGATGAATGCAGTGGAAAATACAGAAGGAAGATATATATATATACACAGGGAACATGAAACAATGGGTGTTACCATACACACTATAAGGAGAGTGATCAGTTAAGGTCAGCTGGAGAGAAAAATAACTGTTTGTAGTGCTGGAGATGGGCCATTTTCATTACCACTACAAACAGTTATTTTTCTCTCCTGCTGATAATAGCTCACCTTAACTGATCACTCTCCTTATAGTGTGTATGGTAACACCCATTGTTTCATGTTCCCTGTGTATATATATATCTTCCTTCTGTATTTTCCACTACACACATCCAATGAAGGGGGCTGTAGCCCACGAAAGCTTATGCTACAATAAATTTGTTAGTCGCTAAGGTGCCACAAGTACTCCTGTTCTTTTTTCAGGTGCTTCTGTAAATCCCACTAGGCCACCTAGTTGCATCTTTAGGTGCCTAGATACCTTGGTATATCTTCCCACAAAACTAAGTGATTGGGCAACAAAATGGCAAATTAAATTTAATGTGGATAAATGTAAAGTAATGCACATTGGAAAAAATAACCTCAACTATGCATACAATATGATGGGGGCTAATTTAGCTACGAGTCAGGAAAAAGATCTTGGAGTCATCGTGGATAGTTCTCTGAAGATGTCCACACAGTGTGCAGAGGCAGTCAAAAAAGCAAACAGGATGTTAGGAATCATTAAAAAGGGGATAGAGAATAAGACTGAGAATATATTATTGCCCTTATATAAATCCATGGTACGCCCCATCTCAAATACTGCATACAGATGTGGTCTCCTCACCTCAAAAAAGATATACGGGCACTAGAAAAGGTTCAGAAAAGAGCAACTAAAATGATTAGGGGTTTGGAGAGGGTCCCATATGAGGAAAGATTAAAGAGGCTAGGACTCTTCAGCTTGGAAAAGAGGAGACTAAGGGGGGATATGATAGAGGTATATAAAATCATGAATGATGTGGAGAAAGTGGATAAGGAAAAGTTATTTACTTATTCCCATAATACAAGAACTAGGTGTCACCAAATGAAATTAATAGGCAGCAGGTTTAAAACAAACAAAAGGCAGTTCTTCTTCACAAGGTGCACAGTCAACTTGTGGAACGCCTTACCTGAGGAGGTTGTGAAGGCTAGGACTATAACAGCGTTTAAAAGAGAACTGGATAAATTCATGGAGGTTAAGTCCATAAATGGCTATTAGCTAGGATGGGTAAGGAATGGTGTCCCTGGCCTCTGTTCGTCAGAGGATGGAGATGGATGGCAGGAGAGAGATCACTTGATCATTGCCTGTTAGGTTCACTCCCTCTGGGGCACCTGGCATTGGCCACTGTCGGTAGACAGATATTGAGCTAGATGGACCTTTGGTCTGACCTGGTACGGCCGTTCTTATGTTATGTTATGTTATGTTATGTTCCCATTTGGCTCAAACACTGAGATTTTCAAAGCTGTTTATGGGTTTGGATACCTAGTCCCCTTTTAGAATGAATGAGAACTGGCCATCTAAGTACAGTAGGTAGGTAACTTTGAAAATACCACCCACAATTTTTAAATAACCATATTTAGGTACCCAAATTAAAGTGAACTGCTTTTCAGAGGTTCTGAGAATCCACAATGCCCACTGGAGTCATTGGGAAACTGTGTGCCCTCAGCAGCTCTGAAAACCAAGGCACTGATTTAGGCAGGGGCGGCTCTAGGCATTTTGCCGCCCCAAGCACGGCAGGCAGGCTGCCTTTGGCGGCTTGCCTGCGGAGGGTCCACTGGTCCCATGGCTTCGGCGGACCTTCCGCAGGCATGCCGCCGAAGGCAGCCTGACTGCCGCCCTCGCGGTGTGGCAGAGCGCCCCCCGCGGCTTGCTGCCCTAAGCACGCGCTTGGCGTGCTGGGGCCTGGAGCCGCCCCTGGATTTAGGTGTCTGAATATGACCTTAGAGGCTTAACTTTATGTCCCTACCCGTGAAGCTTTTAGCCTTAGCCTTTTTGTGCCCCAGTTTACCTATCTGAAATTCATAGATGCTAAGGCCACATCTAACTTCCTGTAAAACACAGGCCATCCAATTTCCATTATGCTTTTCCCTGTAATGTATGTGAGCACTACAATAATACCTAGCACACTTCATCAGTAGATCACAAAGTGCTTTACAAAGGAGGTCAGCATCATTACCTCCATTTTACAGAAGGGAAAAGTGAGGCACAGACATGGAACATAATTTGCCCAATGACACCCACCAACCTAAGTCTTCTAACGCTCAGGCCAATGCACTGTCCACTAGGCCACATTTCTTCTGTCATTGCTCCCTGCTAACTTATGGAAAAATTAGAGCGTATAGTTTAGAAAGACAATACATCTCCATTTAAAAGGGAGATGCACATACAATACTGAACTACTTCACAGAGGGTTAATGAGGCTTAATTCATTATTCCTAGTATTATTTGTATAGCAGAAGCATGTAGGAGCTCCTGGCAGGACCAGAACCCCATTGTGCTAAGAGCTGTACAGAGAACAAAAGGATGTTCTGCCCTCAAAAACTTGCAATTTAAGCCATTAACATTTGTAAAGCACTTTATGATCCTTGGATGCACAGAGTATTATTAGCCAAAAGGCAGAGCCACAGTTATTACCAATATACCTGTCTCCAATATATGGGCTGGTTTGACTTGAGAGGATTTAACCTAACAGTTCTTATTGTAAAGAAAGAAAGTTGTCATCAAAACTGATTGAATTCTATATTGGCTATGTAATGTAATGGCTGTCAAAGATAAACATATGGGTGGCTTATCTAGCTTCCTAATCTCCTTCAAGGTGCAATGCAGTCATTCATATTGTTAACTCTCTCTTTGTATTTAAACCCAGAACAGACCACAAACTGAAAAATACACATCCAGTCTATTTCTGCTTTCTATTGGTCTGTTTGTGGGAGTAATCGTTTTAAACTCAGTGACCACAAATGAGCCTATGTTTGTATAAAACTTCCTGAGGAGGCACAAAAAGGACCCGTCATACTTTGCTAATGGGCTGACAATACCTGTTGTTGCACAGGCTGTGTGAGGGCCCGAGCCAGCCTCAACTCTCGTGGACTTCTGCAGTCTCAAAACAGACTAGGCCCTTCCCTAGCTCATCCTCTCCCTTAATCCTCTGGGCAGCCAAGTAAGAGCCCTCCCTGGATGAGCAAGGGCTGCTCTTGTTGCTAGGGTAGGAGTCAGCCTGCCAGCAAGTGAGTGGCTGGGGAGGGAGTAGAGAGGGGCAGATGTCTCGGTTCTGCCCTCCCTCCTAGGAGTAAGCAACCCCCCCTAAAATGGGGTGAATAAACATCTTCCCTCTTCAGAGCAAGGGGAGGATTACTTCTGAGGCACAATTCTTTCCCAAAGCACTCCTGCTATTGAGTGATCTGAGGTATTTACGTATCCCGTATAATAGCTGAGCACCTCACAATCTCTAATGGATTTATCCTCACATTACACCTCTGAGGCAAGGAAGTGCTGTTAACCCCATTTTACAGATGGGAAATTGAGGCACAGAGAAGGTAAGTGGCTTACTCAGTGTCATACAGGAAGCCTGTGACAGAACAGGAAGATGAACCCAGGTCTTTCAAGAGCTAAGCTAGTACCCTAACCACTGGGCCAGCTTTCCTCTGTGCACAGGCCTCCTATATACCACTCCTGACCCTGGGCTGATCATCATCTCCCAGGAAGCACTCAGCGGCATAGTAGGGTCAAGCCCTCATTTGTACTCTGTCTGTAACCTTCCTCACAGGCTCATTAAAATGCAGCAGTCATCAACCACACAAGAATGGATTCCTGGCCAATATAAGCATCAGAGCTTCAGTTAATGATTATTCCATTCAGATAATCTGGGGCCCCAGTAAAGGGCTGGGATTTGGCCGACACAGGAAAACGTACATCTCTGCTCTGCACTGTGAGTCAGGGCCCAGTTCTGCTCCTCTTAACATCAAAAAACATTTTCCCACTAACTTCAGTAAGCATGGGATGGAACCTTCTATCCCTTAGCCCAGGGTCAGCCCTAGGTGTTTTGCCTCCCAGGGAGGAAAATGTTTTCGGTGATCCTCCCTGCCTCCAAAACGCTTACAAAAAAAAAAAAAGGAGTCGGCAACTTGCCCAAGGTCTCTGAGGAAGACAGGTCTCTCTGTGGCAGAGCTGAGATGTAACCTTACGGCTCCCGAGTCCCAACCCAGGGCTTAATCACAAGGCCATCCGCCCTCACTGATTAGAAAAGTTTAACAACAATGGTCTTAAAACTGTTTAGGGCCACCCAAACGTCGTCTGTGTAACCCAGCGCCGTGTGTCTGTCCCCCTTTGGGCCTGAAGTGCAGAGAATATGAGTCTGTTACAGCCGCATTTGTATAGGGGTAGCTGGAGTAGCTTATGATATTAGCTCTGCAGGGTCCTAGTTCAAGATAGTCATCATATCAGCACTATGGTGCCCCCCTACCTTTTAACACCAGTTCTGATGAACAGGTGTTAGGTTCTCCTCAGCAATGAGGGCTTCCAGGGTCCCAGCCTCCACTGCAACTTGCTAGGTAGGCAGCCTTGGAGCCAGGGCTCTCAGAACTTCTGTCATTCTTGGTTCTGGGGCAGGTTCTCATTCTAAGCTCCTTAGGAGTGCAGGCTGCCAGGGTTTGGGGTAGTCTTGGAAACATTTTGAAAGTTGACTCGAAATGTCATTTTGACCTTTCTGCCATTTTTTTTGAATTCCTGTTCCGCGGGGCATTTCAAACGTTCATTTTGTGTTCCATTTTGGAACAAATTCTTTTTACATTTCAGAATTTCCTGCAGAAAGGGAATTCCAGTTTCATGATGTTTGCACTTCCAGGCCTCATTTGGTAACAGCTTATGAAATATTTATGGGCAAAGAAGACACACTTTTTTATTTCTACAAAAAAAAAAAAATCTGTAGCTCTTGAATGGAAGGTCACGTAAAGAAATGAATATTGCAACTTGACCGATAGCTATGTCCCTTAAATTAATATTGAATAATTGAAAGTGATAATTTGCAAGTGAAATTTCCTGGATGATTAGACATAGTGAAGGTATTATTGTTATATTGTTAAATGTAAATAAGTTGCTGCACAATTGCTAATAGCTATTCACGTTAAAGTAATGGTAAAGGTAATCAAATCTCAGGCTTCAGGGCATAATAAAGTGGTCAGGAAGGAATCTTGTCCCTCCTCACTGTAAGTCACTGCACAGTTAGCTAGGTGCATTATGGAGTTTATGGGCCAGATCCCGTAACTTGGAGTAACACAATTACACCAGCTGAGAGTCTCCATCTCTGGTGCCCACATTTGAAAAGGGTACAGAAAAGAGTTGCAAAAATGATTTGAGGGCTGAAGAACATGCCTTACAATGAGACACTTAAAGAGCCCAATCTGTTTAATTCTTCAAAAAGAAGACTGAGAGGTGATTGGGCCACAGTGTATAAGTACCTTCACAGGACAAAAATATAGGGTACTAAAGGGATTTTTAATTTCGTGGAGAAATGCATGATGAGAACCAATGGCTGGAAGTTAAAACTGGACAAATGAAAACTAGAAATAAGGCACCCATTTTAACAGGGATTAACTACAGAACAAATTAGAAAACTGGGACTGTTCAGCTTGGAAAAGGGATGATTAAGGGGTGATATGATAGAGGTCTATACAATGATCAATGATGTGGAGAAAGTGAATAAGGGAGTGTTTTTATACCCCTTCACATAACACAGGAAGAGGGGGTCACCTGATTAAATTAACAGGCAGCAGGTTTAAAACAAACAGAAGGAAGTATTTCTTCAACAACGCACAGTCAACCTGTGGAATTCACTGCTAGCGGATGTTGTGAAGGCCAAAAATATAACTGGGTTCAAAAAAGAATTGGATAAGTTACTGGAGGGTAGGTCCATCAATGGCAATTAGCCAAGATGGTCAGGGATGCAATCCCATGCTCTGGTGTCTCTAAACCTCTGACTGCCAGAAGCTGGAATTGGATGACAGAGGATGGATCACTCAGTAACTGCCTGATCTGTTCATTCCCTCTGAAGCATCTGGCAGTGGTCACTGCTAGAAGACAGTATACTGGGCTAGATGGATCATTTCTTTGACCCCGTATAGCCATTCTTATGTTCTTAAACTAGCAAACTAGATTATCCAGCTCTCGATATCTTCTGATCAAGACTGGCTGCCTCTCTGGAAGATGCTTTAACCAAACACAAGTTATTGGGTTCAATGCAGAGGTAACTGGGTGAAATTCTATGGCCTGTGTTATACAGGAGGTCTGGCTAGATGATCTAATGGTCCCTCCTGGCCTTAACATCTATTAATCTGAAGCTCTGCCTTCTGGCCACAGCTGGACTGAGTACTAGACTAGCTGGCTTGAACCAGTCTTATCTCATCACTGCCTGAATTCCTTACAAAAACGATATAAGTTTTTCTCAACTACTTCACAGCTATCTCATTGGGATTGTTCAATTTGTTCTTAAGGCTTAAGGACATGTTTAAAGTGCTTTTCTGAACTCATAGTGCAGTGAGAATGTAATCGTCCCAATGCAACAAATGAGCTCTTGGACCTGTATCACCTTAGGCTTTGATGTTAGTTTATACAAACTAAGGAGCTTGGCAGGGAGATGTCCAGTAAAAATACATGCCATTGGAGTTGATGTGTATTGAGATGACATATATACCTTTTAAGGGATTGCACTGGATTTAAAAGTAAATAAATGAATAAAGTTAAGTAGAAAGGTATATGAGAGTGATAAAATAGGCAGGTGCTCAGGCCCTACAGTGGTGGCTGCCAGAATAAGATCTTATATATAGAGAGAGAGGAAAGATGAAAGAGAAATATACGTCTGTCTTAGGTTGAGGTGAATGTGCAACACAGGTGCATCTCTCCCTAAGCTGCTCATCCCCTCTGACTTGTCCATCTCCTAAATACTGCATCCTAAATACTGCCGAAAGTATTTTCCGCCTACAGTTGCCAAGGTACTAAAGATTCAAGTACATCTGATTTTCTAAACCCTGGGATTACTTTGTCAAGCTCCTTTTCTATGTCATACCATGAAAATCACTTCTGCTGAATCACATCTATCCTTCTGTAGATTTTAAGGAATACCGAGAAAAAGGGGCATATCCTGCCAATGCCTGCCTGCCCCCTGGGTGGGACAAGAGGCAAGGAACACTTAACACCTGTCATTGCGCTGGCTTCCTGCTCAATTTTGGGGCAATGCAGGGTGTTGGTGGGAATCTTTAAATGGCTGAATCTGGGACCCATCTAGCTGAAAGGCCGTTTCTCCCCCTAATATCCCCACCACAGCAGGTAAGCTCAGCTGGGTGTCTGTTCCTGATACTATCAATATGCAATTAAGATGCGGAACTCATTGCCACATGAAGTCACTGAGGCCAAGAACTTAACAAGATTCAAAAACATATTGGCTATTTATAGGATCTGAAGAATACCGGGGGTTATAATTCATGACCATAACATTTTGGAAGGGCTATTAAACCTTGTGCTTCAGGGCTTAAGCCAAACTCTATTAAGAGACTATGATGAGACCTATGTGGGAGACAGTTTATTCCACCTTTGCCTGCTGAGGGTTATTATGCCATCCTTTGAAGCATCTGGCCACTATCAGAGAAGGGATACTGGATTAGATGGACCTTGAGTCTGAGCCAGTCTGGCCACTCTTCTGGCCCTATGATTCCCCTTAAAAAGCTAGGATAAAACTCCCTGGAGCTGAGCTCTTCTGGGAGAGAACCCCTGCCACTGGAGTTCCGTCCCCATGGCCATCTGACAGAGCTTCATTGTGCTGAGTGTAAGGGCACTGCAACAGATGTTTATTTAGCTGGGATTCTGCTTGATAGATTTGCTTGGAGATGGCTATGAGGCACTATAGAAAAGCTAAGGATTATTATTGTCATGGATTGTTATTGGGTTTGGTTTCATCGTTTTGTGGGATATATGGTCTGAACATCAGGCTCCATCAGACCTGCTAAGTACCATCCAGTGTTGTGGTGGCAGGGAGAGGGTGAAGCTGCAGGGTGGACTAGGAGACAGGATTGCCTAATGGTTAGCATGCTAAACTAGGATTATGAAGACCTGGGTTGAATCCCCTGCTCTGCTGCAAACCTTCTGTGTGACCTTGGGCAAGTCACTATGCCTCTTTGCTTTAGGTCCCTATCAGTAAAATGGTGAAAGTACTTCCCTACCTCACAATGATTGTGAGGGACTTCGATACCCTGGTAACAGGGACAACAGACGTTCCTGAGAGATCTAGATACATATTGGAGCTGGAGAATGCCCAGTGCTGTGTCCGTTAAGGAGGTGCCACATGCATTGTACATTCGATTACACTTGAAAGTAAGGAAAACACAAGGGTTATCAAACCCTCATGCTGCATCATCTTACATCAGGAATAATCTCCCTCTCCTTGTACAGTTGGCTAGGTGCAATATGGAAGAGGTCTTGCCTTTCTTTGAAGCATTTGGTATTAGTCATTATTGGAGACAGAGCAGCAGATTAGAAGGACCTGTTTCAGTGTGTTTGTGTTCATGTATCACTGTCCTCTCCTGGATGGAATTTCAACTTCTTAGCTGTGTGTCATGGATCCTATACTGCTCATGGATATTGGGGATTCCCTATAGCTCAAGTGCTAGGAATCTGTGCTTTCAGAGCAGAAGCAGCTGAGTTTTGTCCCCATTGTTGCCAGGAAGTTCTGGTGTCTATGTCTACAGCATGCTGACAGCCATGAAGGATATGAGTGGCCATGGATTTGTTGCACTTTGATGGATCTGTTCTAGCAGGGCAGTGCCTAGATTTATGTATATCCTGGTAATACCCTCTCTTTCCCACTGTCCCTTGACAATTAAAGTTGCAGATTCCATTATTAAGCCATTACCAGTCATCTTTGACTCCTCCCTTTCCTTTGCCCCACACATCCAGGCTGTGTTTAAATCTTATCACTTCTGCTTCTGGTGTTTCCAAGATCCAGCCTTTTCTCTCTATGCCCAGGGGTCCCCACACCTTGGCCCACTGACTATAAATAGAAATGCAATTCAGCCCTCTCTGCTGAATGAATTTAACACACCTGTCGTCACTTCAGCCTAGTCATGGGTATAGCAAGACTGACACAGTGGATGGGATTCAGATGAGCTGACGGCTGAAAATGTGTTGGTGTAGTGTAGGCAATCCCCTTAGTTAAAAACGTGTGTGTATTTTCCTGACCTTTCCTGTCTGCCCGAAGCGTACTCTAACTTGTCAGTGTGGATGTGTGTCACCCTCCATATATGGAGATGTGAAAGGAAAAGTTTCTTGCTGTATTTTAGTCAGCGATGTTACTAAAGCCCAGAGCTCTGTGACAAAAATATAATTTCTGAATCAGACTTAACCCTAGTGGCAGAGGAGCTGTGGGGATCAGTGGAGACCCAAACAGTCATCATTCACTCTATTTTTTTCAGACTCCAGGCTTGTCTATACAGAGCAGCAATGAGCACCGCAGGGGTGTGATGTCTAAAGCAAACTAACATGTTGAGCATGAATTGGTCCATGCAGACCCTAGCAGGAGGGAACTTTTAGTTTGCTTAAACTTAAAGTCCACCAGAGAACTTTTAGTTTGCACCGGCAGGGTCTCCACAGACCAACCAATGTACAACATCTTAGTGCGCTTTAGAAATGACCCCTTCCCCACAGTGCACATTGCTGTTTCATGTAAACACGCCCTAAAAGGCAAATTAAGCAAACCCAAAGAAAAGATCCTGACGCCAATACACCTGAGCTGGCTGGCTTCTGTGTAAATAGATAAGGTGTGGATATCTGAAGCCTCATTCTCCTCTCATTGACGCAGGTTTACACTAGTGACATGTAAGCACTTTATTTTTAAGACCTAAAACTCTGAATTTGAACACCCCAAAATAAAGGGAGTAGGCTAGGGGTGGAAAATGGTCTAGTGGTTAGAGCTATAGCTTGAGTCTCTAGACATGTGGGTGTAATCCTCTGCTCTGCCACAGATTTCCTGTGTGAGTTTAGGCAAGTCACTAAGGGTAGGTCTATACTCACCGTCCGGGTCGACGCGGTGAGTTCGACTTCTCGGAGTTCGAACTATCGCGTCTAATCATGACGTGATAGTTCGAACTCCCCGCGTGCTCCGGTCGACTCCGGAACTCCACCACCGTGAACGGCAGTGGCGGAGTCGACCTTGGAGCCGTGGAGTTCGACCCTGCCGCGTCTGGACGGGTAAGTCAGTCGAACTAGGGTACTTCGAGTTCAGCTACGCTATTCGCGTAGCTGAACTTGCGTACCCTAGTTCGACCCCCCCCCCCTTAGTGTAGACCAGGCCTAAGGCCCAGATCCTCAAAGGTATTTAGGCTTCTAACTTCCACTTCGGGTATGTCTACACTACCCTCCGGATCGGCGGGTAGTGATCGATCTATTGGGGATCGATTTATCTCATCTAGTGTAGATGCAATAAAATCGATCGCCGATCGCTCTGCCGTCGACTCCGGAACTCCACAGCGGTGAGAAGCGGAAGTGGAGTCGACAGGGGAGCAGCAGCGGTTGACTCACGCCATCCTCACGGCCAGGTAAATCAACCTAAGATATGCTGACTTCAGCTACGCGAATAGCATAGCTGAAGTTGCGTATCTTAGGTCGACCCCCCACTCAGTGTAGCCTTAGCCTCAATCTCTTAGTCCCTTTGTTGCCCATCTGTAAAATGGAGATAGGAGTACTTCCCTACCTCACAGGGATATTGTGATACATTACAGATTCTGAGGTGCTCAGATGCTGTTGTAATAGGGACCAGAGAAAAAGAAGTCCAGTTCTAGCATTTGTAGCTCAAGAAAATCTGTACTTCTCAATAAAGGTGAATATGTGAGAGAGTTTACAGTTAGCTTCATCTGCAGAAGTTATGAAGGCTGAGTCCTCCCTCACTTACACAGGGGTAAATCAGGCGCAACACCGAGGTCAATGGATTTACACCAGTGTCAACCTGGGGTGAGAAGAGAATCAGGCTGGATGTAAATTATTTTCTCGAATAGAAAAATGATTCCACTAAATACAAGGGACCAGATCCTCAGCTGCTGTAAATCGTGCCATTAACTTCAGTGGAGTCATGTGGATCTGCATTGCCACCAGCTGAGCACTGGGCTCTAATTATGTTGAATGATCACAGGGTATCACTGCAAAGCCTATTCATTGCATTACACTTGAAACGGGGGCAAAATAATGCTAGCTTGGGGCAAATTAGGCGACCCAAAGAGAAGATTGAAATTAGGTTTAAAAGGCTTGAGTTTAGGGTCTGCTTCTCGATGGACTCCACTTGTGTAATTCCCACTAATGTGGCCCTGATGCAGTGAGGTACATACCTAACTTTAAGCACATTAGTTGCCTTGTTGAGATAACCTTTCTGAGCAGGAGCTCTGTGTTAAGAGAGGCTACCCACTTTCTCCGGGCATCCATTTTGATCAGAAGAGAGCACTCTAGCCTTGGACAAGATAAGAGAGAAGGTCCTCTCATGGATCAATTATTGTATTTAGCTGTTACCATTCAAGCAAAAGATCTTGGCGTCATCACGGATAGTTCCCTGAAAACATCTGCTCAATGTGCAGCAGCAGTCAAAAAAGCTAACAGAATGCTGGGAACCATTAGGAATGGGATAGATAATAAAACAGAAAATATCATAATGCCATTATATATACGCATGATACACCCACACCTTGAATACTGATTGCAGTTCTGGTTGCCTCATCTAAAAAAAAAAAAGATATATTAGAATTGGAAAAGATGCAGAGAAGGGCAACAAAAATGATTAAGAGTATGGAACAGCTTCCGTATGAGAAGAGATTAAAAAGACTGTAAAAGCAGCAAAGAATCCTGTGTCACCTTATAGACTAACAGACGTTCTGCAGCATGAGCTTTCGTGGGCGAATACCCACTTCATCGGATGCAAGTCTTGCATCCGATGAAGTGGGTATTCACCCACGAAAGCTCATGCTGCAAAACGTCTGTTAGTCTATAAGGTTCCACAGGATTCTTTGCTGCTTTTACAGATCCAGACTAACACGGCTACCCCTCTGATATTAAAAAGACTGTTACTGTTCATCTTAGAAAATAAATTATTAAGAGTGGGGGTCGATAGAGGTCTATAAAATCATGAATGATATGGAGAAAGTGAATAAGGAAGTGTTATTTACCCCTTCATGTAACACAAGAACTAGGGGTCTCCGTATGAAATTTATAGCCAGCAGGTTTAAAACAAACATGATGAAGTACTTCTCTCAATGAACCTGTGGAACTTGTTGCCATGGGGTGTTGTGAAGGCCAGAAGTACAACTAGGTTCAAAAGATAATTAGATAAGCTTATGGAGGATAGGTCCATCAATGGCTATTAGCCAAGAAGATCAGGGATGTAACCCCATGCTCTGAGTGTCCTTACACCTCCAACTGCCAGAAACTGGGACTGGATGATAGGGAATGGATCACTCAAAATCACCCTGTTCTGTTTATTCCCTTTGAAGCATTGGGCTCTGGCCACTGTCAGAAACTGGCCTAGATGGAACATTACTGGGCTAAATGGACCATTTGTCCAACCTAGTATGGCCACTTTTATGCTCTTATTCTGGGGAAGGCAATGTAATGTAGACATGACATTACTACTCCGTCTAGGACAGAACCTACGGAAGCCCTGTAACAGGGTGTACCCACATTTGTTGCTCCCTGACAGATGCACCAATACCTTGGCACACCCTTCCTAAGAAGTTGTCCTGCTAGAAGGGAAGAACAGCAAGTTTGGACCTCCAGTGATTGCCTAGAGAGGCCTCTCATGATCGACAAGAGTTGGCCCTTCTGCACTTAGAAGGGCCAGAAGCAGGCACAGACCAATCAGGGCCCAGCAGGCCAGATAAAGATGGCTGGCTGTGTCTACTTGGGGGCCAGTTCTGGGTGAAGCTGGGGTAGGGAAGGAAGCCTCTTCTTCATGGCCTGGTCAGGGGATTAGCCCTGATAGTATTCACCTGGGATCTCTGTGGAGAATTACTGTTTAATTAGATGAGCCTTGCGGTCCCTCCTAACCTCATGATTCTATAATTCTAAGTTATGGACTTTAATGCCCAAGTTGCTATTTTGAGTTCAGTGTTAATTTGTTTTTGGTGACAGGCTGTGTTTAATTAGTCTGAGGGAACTATAGAGTCCAGTCTGTGTCCAGCAACGTCAGTAAAGAATCACCTTTATGCTAACTGCAACCGAAGCTCTGGTGTGAAAGACACTACAAGGATTTCCCATCAGGCTCTTGGCTGTGCTGCAATGACCTTGGCACTTCAAAAGCGCAGGGATAATTGGCGACATTTTGCTCCGTTGTGCCTTATTTGCATGGCAGCTCTGACCAGTGGGAAATCTTAGCTGGTAACTGAGAGTTAAACAAACACAATCCCCCTAAATGTATATAATTTCTGGGGGAAGGGAAAGGAGGAGGGCAGTTTTGCCACAGTTCTTGGTAGCTGGAATCCAGTGGGACTCCTCTGTCAAAGTCATGAAGTACAAGAGCTTAATTTGGACTTGATGGGAACCCAGTTTATGTCCCTGTCGGATAATGTGGCTTGAGGCTGTTCCACAATAAAGCACTACATTCAGCCACCAGCCTTATCAGCAGGACCCATCTGCCCTTTCACAGGTAAGCTGGAATTGCTTAACACTGTGGCTCCCCAAAACTAATAGAACCTTTCAGCGCAGCTTAGGCTATCACTCCACTACCTTGACATCAATTTCTAAAATAAAATGAAAGGCTAATTGGTAAAATCAGTTTTTTCCCCCACATAAATGATGACCAAATACATTTTCAAATCAAGATTTCAGCCCCAGTATTTGTAGTAAACCACTCGTAATACCAAGGGTTTGACTTAAACCCACAAAAAGAGAAAAAAGGGAAATTCAGAGCGACGGACGAAAGTTCAGGTAGAACTCACCAAGCCAAGTTTGCTACTGTTGCTGCAGATTGTTGTGCCAACCTCGGTCCCTCATTTGACGGGGGGACAGGATGTGGTGGGAGTAGCTATTAATCTTCACTGGTGGAGTTTACTGGATGTAGCATGTAGCACAGCTCTCTAGATTATGTATTTATCTGGCCCCATCACAGTAGTAGCTGAGTACCTCACAATCTTTAATGAATTCATCCTTTCATCACCTATCTGAGGAGGGAAGGACTCTTAGCCCTGTTTTACAGATGGGAAACTGAGGCACAGAGTGGCTAAAGTGACGTGCCCAAGGTCACAGAGGAAGTCTGTGGTGGAGCAGAGAAGGGAAAGCATGAGAACATAAGAATGGCCATACTGGGTCAGACCAAAAGGTCCATCTAGCCCAGTATCCTGTCTCCCGACAGTGGCCAATGCCAGGTGCCCCAGAGAGGGAGTGAACCCAACAGGCAATGATCAAGTGATCTCTCTCCTGCCATCCATCTCCACCCTCTGACAAACAGAGGCTAGGGACACCCTTCCTTACCCAGCCTGGGTAATATCCAGCTCTCCTAAAACCTGGGCTAGTGCCCTAATCCAGTGGGTCTCAAACTTTTTTACTGGCGACCCCTTTCACATCTCCAGCCTCTGAGTGCGACCCCCCCTAATAAATTAAACACACTGTTTAATATATTTAACACCATTATAAATGCTGGAAGCAAGCGGAGTTTGGAGTGGAGGTTGACAGCTCGTGACCCCCCATGTAATGACCCCATGACCCCGTGAGGGCTCCTGACCCCCCAGTTTGAGAACCCCTGCCCTAATCATTGTACCACCCTTCCTCTCCCACTCTATGCAGCATTGCTTCGTTTTGGGAGTGACACTAACTGGATGCAGGCTCTGGTGGCATAGAGGCTCAGGGTACCTGGAGCGACTACAGCCACCCATGTGTGAAGTTACTACTGCCAGATCCCTCTCTCAGGATGTGCGGCAGCTTCTCCTAGTTCAGACCCCCCTGGAGTGATTGTGGTTCATCAGGCTGTGCCATCTTACTGCCGCTCTTTTAGAATGATGCAAGAGCACTGACCAATGCAAGAGTTCTTGAAACATTGTACGGCGTGGATAGGGTGACCATATTTTCCAAAGGGAAAACAGGACACCTCATGGGGCTGCCCCCCCCCACCTCACTGCCCCTGCACAGGGCTGGCTCAAGCTGCCCGCCTACATCCCCTCTCTGCCCATGGTGTGAGGCTGGGATTGCTGGAACCCTGCCTGCCCCCCATGAATGAGCCCTGCCTCCCTTCCCCCCCCCACGCCCCCGCAAGAGCCTGGCATCTCCACTCGTATGTCCCCCCCCGCATGTTCCGCCGTACCACACCCCATTTTTTTTTGGACAAAAATGGGCATTTGTCAAGTCGGCAAGAGCAAACAGGACAAACGCTCACTTTTGCCCAAAAAGTTGGGATGGCCGGGACAGGGCTTAAAAAGGGACTGTCCCGGCCAAAATGTATAGTCACCCTAGGTGTGGCTCCAAAGCTGAAATTGGTGAAAAACCGAGGGATTGCGTTTGAGTGTCCTGTCCGCTCTGCACTGTCATAGTCCGTTCCCTTTAAGAAGCCAAAGCGGCAACAGAAGCAGGATTGCTGGTCCCAGCGAGCCTGAAGACCAGGCCTGCAGGCTGTTCCTCAGAAGATACTAATGAACACCAAAGATAGGGGAAACAGAGCAGACAGCTTCTCCCCAAAGGCATCAAAAGGGAAGGCTATTGCAGTGCATCCCTCCTCAGAAGTAGCTTAACATAAAAGGATGGATTTAGGCCCCTTGACCAGGGTGTATCTACAGAGTCCCACACCTACTGATAAAGGAGGAGGGGAGTCCTCATGGTTGCTGTGGAAGAGGCCTCTTTGGGGCAGGTGAGGAATGAAAGACAGACCTAGGCTTATTCTGGTGAAGGAGAGGGAGTGGTGAACCTTTAACTGGGCACATGAAGTTGGTATCCCTAGTGAACCTCAGACTTGCGTTCACCGACACAAATGGGGTTCACAGACCTGTCATCGTAATGTATTGTATCATTGGCTTCTATAGGAACCCAGGACCAGAAGAGACCTCCTAGCTTATGTATGCTTTCACCGGTACTGAAAACTTGGTGGTGGGACGGCAACGATAAAATAACCGTCACTTATACGGCCCTATCCATTTTCAAGGAACTCTATTGTTATCATTTCATTATTTTACTTTATTGCAGTCATGCCTGGGAGCTGCAGTCCTGGACCAGGACCTCATCATGCTAGGTGCTGTACAGACACAGAACGAAACGATGGTCCCTGCCCAAAGGAGCTTGCAATCTGAGTATGAAATACACATATTTTTAATCCACATCCATGCTTGACGAGGCAGGCGAATAAGCGTTACCCACACTGACACATTAGGAGCTTGTGCCACCCAGATGGGCTGATGTAATTTGCCCAAGTCAGTTGGACCAGTGGCTGAGTCAAGACTGACTCAGAAGAGTTCCTAGCTCCATGCCCTATCCAAGTTACCTCTTAATAGAAAATAAAAGGAAACAGGAGGCAGCAGTCAGATAAGAATGCTCTTGGTTGTGATCACAAAGTGCTACATGAACTAACTCGGGACAGAGCAGCTTCATTTAATTAGCCCCCAGGCCAAATCCCCAGGAACTTTGCCCATTACGTTATATGCTGTTGCATGTGGAACTTCCTCTACTGCTTGGCTAACACACAGGAATCTGCTGTTTAGAAAGTCATTTTCCTGTCCAGATAAACAATTCCACCACAATAGCCTAATTCCTGGCACCGAGACCTCATTTAAATGTTGGTCAGCGGAGGCTCACAATTAATGTTTAATTAGTAAACTCATTACAAAGACAGGAAGCCTCAGACTTTCCCTTCATTCTCTTTCAGGCCTCAGAAAGGAAGGACTGGGCCTGTCTTTTGGCTTCTGATTTAGCAGACAGACGTTTCTGTCCTCCCTGCTCTGAACATTTGCTTTCCCTTAAGCAGGCAGGCATGACCGGACTATGCTGAATGCTTGGCTTGAAATCATCTCCTTAACATGGATATTTCTTTCTAAATGAACCTAGTCTTGGTGGAAGGTGTCATAGGTGTGGGTGGGGGAGCAGTGCTGTAAAGGCTCTGGAGGGCTAGGTGGTAGGCCGAAGCCAGGATATATGTGGTTCTCGAAGGTCGGAGCTGTGGACTTTTATGGGCAGGATCCAACTACTCTCATGAAATTATAAAGAGAAAATCCTGAGAGTTTCAGCTGGCAGAGTTTTCACGCTCCCCCATATGGGAACTGGAGCACAGAGCAGAAATGAGCTAAGGCCCACTCTAGATTATGAAGCAGATTTCTTGGGTATGCTCAGGCTGTGTCGATACTAAAAGCTAGGGAGGTGATTCCCTGCTCGTGGACATATACTCACAGCAGCTCAGTGAGAGCTAGCCTGACCATCAGTAGTAGTGTTGCCGCAGTAGCATAATGGATCTGTGCTGAGTCTGAACCCACCGTTTTTAGGGGGATTTGTAGTCTGCTCAGCTCAGTCATACCTCCACTGCCTCCACGGTGCGTCCAAAGCTCTGCTGCTATTTATACTTGAAGTGGCTTGATGAGAGCTAGTGGGAGTATGTGTAAACCAGCAGAAGAATCACTTATAGGCAGCTAACTTGCTAGACAATATAATTCCCCCTAGTACACCCAGCACATAGTTCACACCATGAGAAGAAAACGTCTTGTGGTTAAGTGACTGGACTAACCAATAACTCAAGAGAATTAGGCTCAAGTCCTCACTCTGTCTCAGATTTCCTACATGGCCCTGTGCACACAGTGTAATGTTCCTGTGTCTTGGATCCCCATTGCTAACATAGGAAAAACAGTACTTCCCTTATCTTACTTGTCTATTGACATAATCACCATCATCATCTTCTGGTTTTGTTAGAAGACAGCCTAGCAGAATTGGACCCTGGTCTTTGTGAGGGCCCATATACACCCCTGTATTGCCAAAGATAATTATCAACCAAACGCTATGTTTGTGTCAATCAGGGTTGCAACCTTAAAAGCATGGCACTAAAAAGTGGAGGGGAAAGATTTGTGCATTCCTTTCTACCTTCCCATTGCATACAACACTTTCAACAGCATACCCTGGGCTCCATAAGGATTTCACTTCCATCTCTCCCAGCTAACAAGCGGCAAAACGTACCCAGCTTCATCAAACTTGCACTCCAGTGCAACACCTGAACAGTGACCTCATCTGCATTGATATCACATGTCTGACTGGCACACAGTTCATTCATTTGGGGATTTATTTTGCCTTAGCACGGCTGCAATTCTGGTTCAGGGCAGTGGAAAAGGTTGTGTTAGAGACGTGGGTGCTGGGCCTCCACTGACCTCGTACAAACGCTTTGCTAATTTATTTAAAAAACAGAGCAAAGCGTTCAGTAGCTCTTTCTTTATCTGTCTTCTATGTGGGGGTTCATTGCTTTAGTTATAGGCAATAATAATCGTAGTGAATTCCATGAGAATTTAAAGTATTGGGGGTAGCCATGTTGTATCCACAAAAACAACAAGGAGTCCGGTGGCATTTTAAAGATTAACAGATTTATTTGGGCATAAGATTTCATGGGTAAAAAACCCACTTCTTCAGATGCATGGAATGAAAATTACAGATACAGGCATTATTATACTGACACACATGAAGAGAAGGGAGTTACCTCACAAGTGGAGAACCAGTGTTGACAGGCCCAATTCAATCAGGGTGGATGCAGTCCACTTCCAATAATTGATGAGGAGGTGTCAATTCCAGGAGAGGGAAAACTGTTTTTGTAGTGAGCCAGCCACACCCAGTCCCTATTCAAGCCCAAATTAATGGTGTTAAATTTGCAAATGAATTTTAGTTCTGCAGTTTCTCTTTGAAGTCTGTTTCTGAGGCTTTTTTGTTCAAGTATGGCTACCTTTAAATCTATTATAGAATGGCCAGGAAGATTGAAGTGTTCTCCTACTGGCTTTTGTATGTTACTATTTCTGATGTCCGATTTGTGTCCATTTATTCTTTTATGTATTGGGTGGGAATTTAGGCAGCACTTAAAGATGAGAGTTGAACTCCTGGCTTCCCCACTAGCTCCTATTAGCCTCCCCAGGAATGGAATGAGAAGTTTGCAATGTGGTGGATTTGTCATCAAATTGCAATTCAGCAGGTTTGGCTTGGCATTCATATTTTTCCATTATGGCTAAACATTCTAAAATACTCTATAGACAAACTCTATGAATATCTGATATTCTAGGAGTGGGCACATGAGGAGCAGCAGTGTGCCCAACAGACAGGCCCTTAAATATTTTAGATTTCTTGCTAAAGAGATGGAAAGAAAAAGCAGAAAAGCTATGACAAAAATGGCTCATGGGGTTATTTGGAATTTTTTTTATTCTCTCTGCATCAGCTCACAAGCTCATGGTCCAGTGATGTCCCTTTTTCAGGTGCTGAAAGGAAGTTTTGGCTGCTAAGTTTAGCTTTGTCTGGTTGTGTCTTGTCTCTGTTTGCTCAAGGAACAATTAGTCTATACGCATTTTATTCCTTTATTGTTGATGTCTGAAATCATAACCTCTCCTTTCATTTTGAGAGTCTGCTATCTAAGCAGCAGATCTAGCCTGGATTCATTGGTTTCTTTAGCATTACATCTGTAAGGCTTTTTTTTTTAGAGATGGAGAGAGCTAACCTGTGACAATTTACGGAAGTGCTTAGAGAGGTATTAAGCAGGTGTATTAGACAGGCCTTCTCTTCTTTGTGTGGTGGGAATGGAAGGCCAAATAGTCTTCTATTTAAGGCTCTGCCATTTCCCTGTGACTTTGGAGAAACTACTTAGGCCAAATTTTTCGAGTTAGGCCCCTACATCAGTATTTAAGAGAAGTTGTTGAAATTTTCAAAATTTCAAGTAATATTTTCTTCCTTGCTCCTGCAACAAGGAGAAATAAGCTACTGCAGCTCTTTACAAGATGGCATTTACCCCTCACCCAAGGTGCTGATCATTTTCTGCTCTCACCCCACCCACTTGGTCATGGGAAGCAGTGGCCCTTAGAAGCCAGCTCTCTTGTGCCCAGACTAGCCATCCAGGCAGATTGTACAAAGGAGGGCAAGGTATGTTTATTGGCGGGGGAGTTGTGGTCCCTTAGGCCAGATGTACAAAGGGACTTAGGTGTCTAGATAATCACTGGAACAACACTGGATCCACAAAGCCTGAGTTAGGTGGCTAAGCTCCAGGGCCGCCGGGGCAGGGGGGGGCAAGTGGGGCAATTTGCCCCAGGCCCCGGGCCCCGCAGGGGCCACCATGAGAATATAGTATTCTATAGTATTGCAACTTTTTTTTATGGAAGGAGTCCCCGAAACTGCTTTGCCCCAGGCCTCCTGAATACTCTGGGCAGCCCTGCTAAGCTCCCAGTAAAATGCATGGTGTGGGGGAGAGGCACTAAGAATGCGATCCACAAAAGCCAGGCAGGGAGCCACTTAAACTAGCCATGGGACATGCCAACAAGAGGGATGTGTCCTAAGCCACACCCCGCTCATGGAGATAGGCGACAATCTCTGCTTGTGAGCCAGAACCAAGAACCCCTCTCTTGGAGTCAGGCAGCACAGGCACCTGAGTAGTTCCTTGTGAAAATGAGTTCGGTGCCTGCCTCAGTCCACACAAAACAGCTTTTAGCCCACTGGTTAGAGCACTCATCTGGGAGAGCCAGTTTCAGTGCCCTCCTTTGCTGGAGGAAGGGAGAATGTGAACCAGGGTGATCACGCAAAGATCTCTCTGGAACACCTGGCATTGGCCACTGTCCGAAGACAGGATGCTGGGCGAGATGGACCCAGTATGGCCAATCTCCCACACCTCTCAGGACTGTGTACTAACCACTGAGCTATGGGATATTCTAATGTAGGGCAGCCTCAATCTCTGCTATTGAAGCTACTCCACTGTGTATAAATAATGTAAGAGTCATTGGGCCAGAGCGAGCATGAGAATGTGCCGTACAACCTTGCACGGCTATTGGCAATGTAGCCCTAAGTGAGAATCTATTGTTTTTATTATTGTTTGTGTTGTGGTAGTACCTAAAAGCCCTGATCTAGGACTCACAGCCTTATTGTGTTAGGTGCTGCACAAACACAAAATGAAAAGACAGTTCCTTTCCCAGGGAGCTTAAAGTCTAAAGGCTTGACTCAAAGCTCACAAAAGTCAACAAGAGCCTTTCTGATGACTTCAGTGGGCCTGGGATAATATCGTCTAATTCTTATATTGCACTTTTAGTCCGTGGATCTCAAAGTACTATACAGAGAAGGTAAGTATTAGAGCTGGTCAGGAATTTTGCATAAGAAAAATTCCATGGGAAAATTTCAATTTTGTCAGAAAATGTTGTTTTCCAGTGGAAAACTGCTCCCAGCTCTATGATTTCCAGGCTCCTGGCTCCTTGGCAGCCCCTGGCTCCAAGCTGCCTGGCTCCCCAAGTTTCCAGACAGGTTGTTGGGGTTCAGGGACATTGGGGAACCTGGGATACAGATAGAAAAAGTCAAAATAAAATGTAGTTTTGCCATTTTCAAAACAGAATTTCGTAATTCCCATTCTGTGAGAAATTTCCAAATTTCATTGTGTTCCAAATTTATTTTGAAATTTCCAAATTTCCTGCAAAACAGGAATTCCAGTTTCTGGCAAGCCCTGGTAAGTATCATGGTCCCCTTTCTACAGATGGGGAAACTGAGGCCCAGAGTATGGAAGTGATTTACCTGCAGTTGGGCAGCAGGCCAGGAGCAGAGCTGAGACTAGATCCTACTTCGCCAGGCCAGTGCTTGATTCACTGGACCACGTCATAAGTATATTATAAGAGATGACACGTGGCTATAACAGACAGGACAGAGGGGGTGGGGGAGTAAAGCATACACAATTAATTGTGTGAGACTGTTCTGCTTTGCAGAGTGTCTTAGTGAGAATCATTGAGGCTGTGCCTTAAATTTGATCGCAGTATTAATATTTTTAAGACTGCCTTCACGGGGTTTTATTTTAGATTGCTTCACCTGGTACCCCAAGTAAAGGAACATGTCAGAGTGCTGGGTCCTGATGTTTAGCAAGTAGCTAATTTTATAAGCTGCCTGGCTCCTTCAATAGCAAACCATGGACTTATCCTCATAAAATAAGCTTTGCAAGTTTAAGCATAAGTTATAGGATGCTTCATTTCCCATTTTTTTTATTAAGTTTAAATTCAGGGACAAAAATAAAACAACTCAGAGTTCGTGACCTGTTCAGGAATGCAATTATCCCATAAACATCACAAGCAGGATTTGTTACAAGGTAGAAACATGATCCCTTTAAAAAGTTGCCTCTCTCCAAAGTACCTGAAGATGGTCAAGAACAGAATAACGAAATGGGCAGTTTTGGTTTTAACCCTGCTCCCCCAACCATAGAAAGCCTTAAAAAAAGACCCATCTCCTGTAGTCAAGTTTCATGGCAAACAAGAACTACCAAGCAGCCCCCTGATTACTTTTATCTACGTAAATCTAATCCTATGATACACCTCTTGTTTCCTATACTTGATTTGCCACTTTACTAGTCCCGAATCCATCAGATGCATTGTGGTTGGCTCACTGTGAACAAACAGAACCTGACAGTTTCCTTCCTTAAAGTAAACAGAACTGGTACTTAGACACAGTTCAAAGACTTTAACACTCCCAGCATAACCATTATTACCCCTTAGGTGGGCAAGCAGAGCCAGTCTTTCCTTCTAGTAAAGGAGCCTTCTTTTATTTCCCCTTCACATTTTTACTGGCAGTAAAATACTGTATAATTACTGGGCCTGCTTTTTACAATCCTCTGCTTCCAGGTTTTCCTTGCCAGGTGAAATATCCATTTATACCACCCAGTTGTTTACCTTCATTCCGCCTTACGAGAAACTTTTTCATGTCGTGCCGCTCAAAAAGCAATTCAAGGGATGGCTTTTACAATGCATCTCATATTCCTCTGGGCTACAAGCTTTAAGAATGATGCTTATGCCGGCAGATCTCATATAATAATATAATAATTAATAATACTTTGCATTCTATGATGCCTTCGATCCAGGAATCTCACAACGATTTATAATGATGGTGAAATGGGAACAACAGCACCTACTTCTCTGGGGGCTGTGAAATTTAACAGTTGCAAAGCACCTAAGGTTAGATTTTCAAGTGCTCAGCACCCACAAATGAGGCCAGATTTTCACAAGATCTCAGTTCTCATTTAGGCACCTGAGTAAGGATCAGATAGATCAGATATTCAAAAGTGCTCAGATCCCAGCTGCTCCCATTGTGATACATATGACCAGATTTTCCAAAGAGCTTAGAACTAGAGTTGGGGGTTGAATTTGACTTCCCCCTTTCCTCCCTCCCCCCCACCCTCAAATGCCCCCATGGCAAATGTCAGTGTTTCAAAAACAATTTTGGCTGAAAACTATAAATTTTCAACTAGCCCTAGTCAGAGCCCAGTATACTGAGCTCTCTGGAAAAATATGGCCAATTACTTTGATGCCTAAAAATGTAATCCTATAGCGATCCTAAGAGGAAAGGCACGAGAAGGATTTATATCCTTTTACATAGCTATCATTTAGGGCTACCCTTCACAAAAACCCTCTATGTTCTGGTCTGCACTACAAACTTTTGCTTAGCATACCTCTGTCAGTCAAGGGTGAGAAGCGCTACGATGCTTGACCGACATAGCTGCAAAAACCCCTAGTTAGATGTAATTATACCAGCAAAACTGTGTTTTTGCCAATATAGCTTATTTCACTTGGGGGTGGAGGGAAGGCTGGAATAAGCCATACTGGGATAACTGCAGTTTGGCAGATATTAGCAGTGTCCACATTAGGAGTTCTTTACTAGTGTTGCATATGGCCTAAGACTGGAAAGTTATCCTCATCAGCCCCATTTTATAGCTCGAGAAACTGAGGCACAGAGAGGGCCAGGAGATTGAAGGATGTCACACAGCAATTCTGTGCCAGAGCCAGCAACAGAACTGTGGTCTCCTAACTACCAAGCGTTGTGCTTTTTAACCACTAGACCATGAATCCTGTTTTTCCCCCCCTCCCTCCTTTCATGCTGTTACTCATGCAGGCCTACAGTAGGCAGAGGAAAGGCTGAAAGATTAAAGGGAATGCGTGGTTGAAATGGAAGTCAGGATGCCTTGTCAATCTGAGGGGCTCTGGAACATTTTTCCATAGAGTAAGCCACCGCCCCTCCCACTTGTGATCATGTAACATCCCTCAGGCAAACACAACAACTGCCTAAATAGAAAAGGAGCATATTTCCTTAGCCTTTAACTTGTAATGCAGCTTAGCAGCTGGAAATAAAATGGATGATCCAGTCCCACGTGCCCTCCCTGACTCTCCATGAATTACCAAGCAAGTGATCCATGGGCCATCAGTGATCTTTGGTAACCAGAGATTTACTGGACAAAGCCATTAGAAAATGTGCTGTAAAGAATAATCCTGCACTGTCAGGAAGTTAATAACTAGGCTTTTCCATCTCTAATATCTGTGATCCTGAGTGGCAAAATGAGGAAGAGTCTTTAAACAATCCAATCCTATTCTCTATTGTTTCTCCACTAACTTTGCATAGCACTTCATTAAATATTTTATTGTGATCTAAGTGCATCGGCACTGGTGAGTCATGCTCACTTTCATATCTATCTGACCTTCCACCGGAGACTCTGGTTTACAGATCAGAGAGACACGCGTGCACACAAAAAAGCTACAGAAAAAGCAGCAACGCACACGTCTTAGGAGCTGCTCATGCTTTATTCTTACTTCAGGGTGTCTGCAAAACTGTTAAACCACAGTCCTGCCTAGTTTACTGGCAGATGGGACTGACCTGAGCCATTGAACCAGATCCTTTTTGCAACTGCTTAGAGTTTAAGCAAATATGTGTGTGTGTGCACATGGGGTATTATTAGTTGAATATTTGTATCTGTTTTCCAGCTAGATACAGAGAATGTGTATCCCGGAAGACACCTGAACATCGGACTACAAAACTGTGACATTTTTGTGTGTTTATGAAATCTACTTTATATCGTAGTTAGAGATGTTTTAAATCAAGGAGTTTGAATTTTTTTCTCCCTCAGAGTTCTGTACAGTTGGCCTTCTGGTAACTGAAACCTGGCTTCACTAGTGCAGGGATGCAAGAAATAATCCCAATCACTTTTGTTTTAAATACTCATAAAGTTTCTGTAACCGAGGTGGCAGATTATTATTTGTAGAGCAGTAGCATGTAGGAACCCAAGTTATTGTCCAGGCACTGTAATAACAAAACAAAAAATTCCTGCTCCAAAGAGTTTACAATCTAAGTAAGGAGATGCATTTTCAGTCTGTATTGCAGAACCCTGGATGTTTCTCAGTGGTATTGAACAGACTAGGATTTAGTGTATGATTATGAAATTCACCTCTGTGCTCACAAATAGCCCAAAACCTAGGTATCACTTACGTCTCATTTATGCCTACCCTTTGTCTATTTAAGCCCTTATTCTGGAACTGAATCTGCATCTATGCAGGGGTCTTCCTGCACAGAGCTGCCTCAAGGATCAGCACCTGAGACTGCAAGTTCTTTTGGAGCAGGGACTGTCTTTTTTGTTCTGTGTTTGTATCACGCCTAGCACAATAGGGGCCAGGATTACAAGGACTGTCTCTGACAACGTGTCCTGCTGACAGGATCTGTCATAGTGCTGTCCCGATCTCATTCAGAGCCTCTAGTTGATACTGTAATACAAATAACTAATAGAAATAATTATGTAAGGCAGACATGTTATAATCATCTCACATTTCTGTGCCCAAAGCATTTATTGTTCTCCATTTAGCAGCTAGAGGCCCTAGTCAGGGTCAGAGTTCCATTGTACTAGGCACTGTTAAAAGACCGTCGCTACCCTAGAGACCGTGCAATCTTCAGCCCTGATACTGTAATGGACTGCATACGGGTAGATTGTGTTGTGGTCACACGGAACCTTCTGAGGCCAGGTGGATGAAACAAATGAATGGGGAAGAAAGGAGAAAGGCCTAGTAGCAGTCAGAAAAGCATCTTTCTGCTGACTAGCTGTGCACACAGTTTAGCACAAGTCTAGAGATCAACAAACAGGATGATGCATTCATTGATTATTATCCTTATGTTTTCTTCCTCAAGCAAACTGAATGTCCTTGAGGCAGAAGGGGAGGAATGAAACCAAAGCAGAACAGCCTGGAGTCAACAGCTTTTTATAATGCTGCAAAGCCAGGGAGCTTTCTTCTGCGTCTCGACTGATGTAGTGGCCTGCAGTGAAGCAGTGCGTGAGTGAGGCCGCATGGTAAATGTCAAGAGAGCTGCACATGCGCAATTCATTGGGTGCTGAACAACAAGAGTGAGGACAATGGTGCTGAAAGGCGTTTTTGAGAATGAGGTGTTACTGAGCGACCGAGTGCCCTAGCTGCAGCCTTGTGCTATTTAAGGGATGATAAGGGAGTAGCCGTTGCTTTTAATCTAGACCAGTGGTTCTCAACCTATTTACCATTATGGGCTGCATATGCCACTCTGTATGAGTTATGGGGGCTGCGGGAAGTGGCGGCCAGCATATCTCTTGGCCCACGACACTTCCTGCAGCCCCCTTTGGCCTGGAACGGAGAACCGTGGCCAGTGGGTGCTGCGATTGGCCGAACCTCTGGACGCTGCAGGTAAACAAACTGGTCCGATCCGTCAGCGGATTTCCCTGACGGGCCGCGTGCCAAAGGTTGCCAATCTCTGATATATATACTGCCTGTATGGCCCTTAGGATGTCACATGGGTCCCAACTGTGTTCTGATTGGGCCACATGGCCCACGGGCTGCAGGTTGAGAACCCCTGATCTAGACAGTGTTAATTCTCTTTCCGACTCAGTGCAGAAGAAGACAGTGCTGTATCATTTGACCTCCTGAACTTCTTCCTTTCTATGCTAAACATTTCTTCATGCCTTTGCGGGTTTCTTTCTCCGGAATGGTAGATCTGAGGATGTCATGCTTCTGTCGTTTGACACTGGTGGTTGCTATAGTAGTTATTCCTTGTTCCTCCAGTAGCCCAGCAGCAAGTAGCTAACTTTTCTACAACTCCATCGGGCTCATTTGAAGCTGATTTTGTGTATATATCCAACCAGAGGCCAATCCAGTTTTTATCTTTGGTATCAATATAAATCACACATTGGAAGGAATCATGTGTTTAGCTCATGTGTTGTCCCTTAGAGATAGGATGGAAAGAGCACATTATCAATAGGGGAAGGCTTTGTCAAATATTATCTGTCCCTTCTGCTGACTTCTGTATGACAATTGCACCAGGCTGAATGCCCCCATGGTATCATTTCACTCCCATCTTTAAGCCTTCTCTCGGACCAGCCCCTAAGTACAGATTGGCTTGCCAGTGCCAGTCCCCGCCCCATATTCTAATGAGATCTGGTGGGGAATTTTTCAACAAATTGTTTTTTCGGCAGAAAATGTTGATTTGCTTTGGCCACTGTGGGTAGACAGATACTGGGCTAGATGGACCTTTGGTCTGACCCGGTACGGCCTTTCTTATGTTCTTATGTTCTTATGAAATCGAAACTTTTCCAGGAAAAGGGTCAATTTAAACAAATTTCCTATTTGGAAACTTTTGGAATAATTATAAAGATTTGAAATTGTTGAAATGAGAAATGTCATTTTCTAGATGAAAGTTTTTCATTTTGAAATGAGTTTGTTAATTTATAGTAAAACATGAAAATTTTGAAATGAGGGGAAATAAAAGGAATTCCCCCCTTCGCACTATTTCCCCTCTAGAGAGCTGGGGTTACATTTTCAAAAGTGCTTATGTGCCTAAGTCACTTTGTAAGATGAGACTTTGTCTCCTAAGGCAATTGGGTATTTTTGAAAATTTGACCCATGGTCAAAAGATTTCAAAAATTCTAAATTTGATAGAAGGAAGGAAGGAAAAACAAACATTTTTGACAAATATTTTCCCCATTTTTTTTATAAATCAGTTCTAATAATAAATAAGGCAACTATTCGTAAATGGCTACAAAAGGAGGATATTGGAGTCAGCTAAAGAGTATTAATTGTAGGTGCAGTCTGACAGCCCAGTAACTGTGGGAGGAACCTGTAGTGAAAGAGGAGGTCATTTATAAAGGCTATGGAGTCATAACTGTTTACATCTGCTGAGGTTCTCGCCCCCTATATACAAAAACAGGGAGGATGATAAAGGTCAGAGAGGAGACACTAATGAAGCTTGAAGATGGAAACACTAGTTTTTCCACAGCTCATAGAAACAGAAAGAGAGAATGTAAGTGAAGCACATTTTCTCCTGGTTTAGCAGCTCTTCTACACACTCTATTTTAATTATAGACTCATAGACTTTAAGGTCAGAAGGGACCATTACGATCATCTAGTCTGACCTCCTGCACAATGCAGGCCACAGAATCTCACCCGCCCACTCCTGTAACAAACCCCTAACCTATGTCTGAGTTATTGAAATCCTCAAATTGTGGTTTGAAGACCTCAAGCTGCAGAGAATCCTCCAGCAAGTGACCCATGCCCCACGCTGCAGAGGAAGGCGATAAACCTCCAGGGCCTCTGCCAATCTGCCCTGGAAGAAAATTCCTTCCTGACCCCAAATATGGCAATCAGTTAAACCCTGAGCATGTGGGCAAGACTCACCAGCCAGCACCCAGGAAAGAATTCTCTGTAGTAACTCAGATCCCATCCCATCTAACATCCCATCACAGACAGGGGCAGCTCCAGGCCCCAGCACGCCAAGCGCGGGTGGCGCTCTGCCGGTGCTGTGAGGGCGGCAGGCAGGCTGCCTCCAGCGGTTTGCCTGCGGAGGGTCCACTGGTCCCGTGGCTTCGGAGGACCCTCCGCAGGCAAACTGCCAGAGGCAGTCTGCCTGCCGTGCTTGGGGCAGCAAAATCTCTAGAGCCGCCCCTGATCACAGACCACTGGGCATACTTACCTGCTGATAATCAAAGATCAATTGCCAAATTAATTGCTAAATTTAGGCTATCCCATCATACCATCCCCTCCATAAACTTATCAAGCTTAGTCTTAAAGCCAGATTTGTCTTTTGCTCCCACTACTCCCCTTGGAAGGCTGTTCCAGAATTTCACTCCTGTAATGGTTAGGAACCTTCGTCTAATTTCAAGTCTAAACTTCCTAGTGTCCAGTTTATATCCATTTGTTCTTGTGTCCACATTGGTACTAAGCTCAAATAATTCATCTCCCTCCCTAATATTTATCCTTCTGATATATTTATAAAGAGCAATCATATCCCCCCTCAACCTTTTTTTGGTTAGGCTAAACAAGGCAAACTCTTTGAGTCTCCTTTCATAAGACAGGTTTTCCATTCCTCGGATCATCCTAGTAGCCCGTCTCTGTACCTGTTCCAGTTTGAATTCATCCTTCTTAAACATGGGAGACCAGAACTGCACACAGTATTCCAGATGAGGTCTCACCAGTGCCTTGCATAACCGTACTAACACCTCCTTATCTTTGCTGGAAATACCTCGCCTGATGCATCCTAAAACCGCATTAGCTTTTTTAACGGCCATATCACATTGCCAGTCATAGTCATCCTGTGATCAACCAATACTCCGAAGTCCTTCTCCTCCTCTGTTACTTCCAACTGATGTGTCTCCAGTTTATAAAAGACGGTTACTCACCGTTGTAACTGTTGTTCTTCGAGATGCGTTGCTCATATCCATTCCATGTAGGTGTGCGCGCGCCGCGTGCACGTTCGTCGGAAGACTTTTACCCTAGCAACTCAGTGGGTCGGCTGGGCGCCCCCTGGAGTGGTGCCACCATGGTGCAGGATATATACACCAGCCGACCCACCCACTCCTCAGTTCCTTCTTGCCGGCTACTCCGACAGTGAGGAAGGAGGGTGGGTGTGGAATGGATATGAGCAACACATCTTGAAGAACAAGTTACAATGGTGAGTAACCGTCTTTTCTTCTTCAAGTGATTGCTCATATCCATTCCATGTAGGTGATTCCCAAGCCTTACGTAGGCGGTGGGGTCGGAGTGAGATGTTGCAGAATGCAAACTTCTGAGCCAAAGGCTGCATCATCTCTGGACAGTTAGACCAAAGAGGCAAAGGTCCGGATCGAGGACCAGGTAATAGCACGACATAGCCCTTGGAAGGGTATGTGAGTCAGGAAGGCAGCAGAAGAAGCCTGAGCCCTGGTGAAACGAGCAGTAAGGTGGCTCGATGGAATATGGGCCAAGTCACAGGAGGTGCAAAGGCATGACGTCAGCCAAGATGAAAACCTCTGGGAGGAGATAGGTAGGCCCTTCATCCGGTCTGCCAAGACAATGAAGAGTTGGGGCGTACGAAAGGGCTTGTCCGCTCGACACAAAAAGCGAGCGCCCTACGGATGTCTAGGAAGGGCAAATGTGCTCCCTTCGCGATGAATGTGGCTTCGGAAAGAAGACCGGAAGGAAGATATCCTGGATGATAGGAAAGGTCAAAAGCACCTTAGGGAGGAAGGCCGGACGTGGTCACAACCGCACCTTGTCCTTGCGAAACATAGTGCAGCGTGGGTCCACTGTGAGAGCCTGAAGCTCGGAGACTTGTCTGGCCGATGCAAAGGCTACAAGGAAAAAACTGTCTCTCAGGACAGGTATCTCAGCGAGCATGTTGTCAGTGGCTCGAATGGGGCAGGCATGAGTCTGGTTATAACCAGGTTGAAGACCCAGGTTTTAGCAGGGCTGTGAACCTGGGGGTATAATTGCCCCCAAGCCCTTGGGGAACCTAGAAACCACAGAGTGTGAGAATATGGAGCGGCCACTCTCCCGTGGGAGGAAGGTATAGATGGCTGCCAAGTGTACCCGCAATGATGAACTGCGTCAGGCGCTGCTGTTTGAAAGATCCTAGGTAATCCAAGATGAAATGGATCGGAACCTCGGTGGGAGAAACATTGCGTTTCGTAGCAGCAAGAGAAACACTTCCAGTTGGCCAGATATGTTAACCGAGTGGAAGGCTTCCTACCACCCAGGAGAATCCTGCAGAACCAAGGCAGAACGACGTAACTCAGATCAGTTTAGACCCGCAGCAGGCATGCTGTGATGTGCAGGGATTGCAGGTCTGGGTGGTGAAGTTTGCTGTGATCCTGCGTTATGAGGTCTGGGCAAAGAGGCAGGGGAATCGGGTTGGCTATAGACAAGTCTAGTAACATGGTGTACCAGTGCTGCCTGGGCCACGCTGGAGCGATCATGATCGGGTGCGCTCTGCCCTTGCGGAGTTTTAGCAGGACCCTGTGAACCAGCGGGAATGGCGGGAAAGCATACGGCAGACAGCTCGTACACGGCATCAGAAAAGCAGCCAAGATCGAGCCCGGGGAGAGGCCTCGGAATGAGCAGAACTTCTCTCTCGTTCTGTTCTCGCAAGAGCGAAGAGGACTATGCGGGGAAAAGCCCACTTCCGGAAACGGAATGGATAACATCTGGAGGAATCAACCAGTTGAGAGACAGGAAGGATCTGCTGAGGCGATCCGCCAGAGTGTTCCGGACCCCTGGGAGAAAGGACGCTACCAGGTCCATCGATTGGGCTGTGCAGGAGTCCCGGAGCTGGATAGCTCCCTGCAAAGAGGGGAGGACTGTGCTCCTCCGTACTTGTTTATGCAACGCGTGTCCGTCGTGTTGTCTGGGAACACCGAGACACAACAGCCTTGCAGGTGCTGCTGAAGTGCCTGTTACACAAGGCAGACTGCTCTCAACTCCTGGACATTGATGTGCAAGGCCAGCTCTTGAGCTGACCAAAAGCCCTGAGTGCGAAACTGACCCAAGTGAGCATCCCAGCTGAGAGATGGGGCGTCCATCATGAGGGACACCGAGGGGTGAGGTGGATGGAACAGGATCCCAGCACACATCAGGGAGGGCATCGATCCCCAGTCGAGGGAGCCTAGGATGCTCGGGGGGATCAAGGCGACCATGACCATGCTGTCTCTGGCCGGGTGGTACACGGAGGTGAGTCACGACTAAAGTTTATGGAGGCGAAGCCTGGCATGTTTGGTTACGAACGTGCAGGCAGCCGTGTGACCCAGGAAACCTAGGCAAGTTGAAGCCAAAATTGTCGGGAAGGTCCGTAGACCTTGTACAATGGTTACCATCGCGTGAAATCAAGGCGTAGGTAAGCAGGCTGTGTGATACTGGAGTCCAGGGTGGCTCCCAGTTAAGTCTATTCCCTGTGTGGGAATCAGGTGGATTCCTCTATATGGATCACCAGGCCAAAACGCAGGAATAGGACCTTGTCGACGCCCACATGAGTGGTAACTTGGGCCCCGGTGGTCCCTGGAATGAGCCAATCGTCTAGATATGGAGAACGTGTATCAGACGGTGGCAGAGAGGGTGGCAAGTACAGCCAGACACTGTGGATACACATGGGGCTGTATAGAGGCCAGCCGGGAAGACCATAAACTGGAAATGACGGTTGGCCACAAACCAGAGGTACCTTCTGTGTGGAGGATAATAGCGACGTGAAAATATGCACCCTTCATATCGAGGGCGGAATACCAATCTCTGGGATCCAAGGATGGGATGATGGTCCCATGGACACCATGCGGAACTCCAGGTATATCATGAACTTGTTGAGCTCGCGCAGGTCTAGAGTAGGTCTGAGACCTCCCTTCGCCTTGGGGATCAGGAATTAGTGGGACTAGAACCCTTTGCCCCATTCGTCCTTGGAACCTCCTCTATAGCTCCGATGGTGAGGAGTGTCCGCACCTCTTGCAAGAGGAATTGCTTGTGAGAGGGGTGCCTAAGATGGACGAGGAGGGATAGGCTTTTGCCCGATTGGTGGTTAGGAGGACCCTGATTTTGGCCCCTTTGGGGTCCCGACCAACGCCTATGACTGCCTCAGCGACGCCTGCTGGCAAAGCCCTGTCTTTGTCTAGGCGAAGGGTAAGGGCGGTGAGGCTGGGCAGAAAGGCCAGCGGTGAGACATCAGCATGCACATGCCGAGAGGGAGTACATAGTGACCTTGCTGTCCTTTGGGCCTTGCAGCCTAGGGTCAGCTTTGAGAACAGGCCTGTGTCATTGAAGGACAAGTCCTGTATAGTGTGCAGCAGCTGCGAGGGAAGGCTCAATAACTGGAGCCATGAAATGCGCCTCGTGGCAACACCCGAGGCCAAAGTCGTGGCTGCGGAGTCAGCTACATCCAACAAGGCCTGGAGGGAGGCTCTTGCCACTTTCGTCCCTTTTTCCAGGAGGGCATCAAACTCTTGATGGGAGTTCTGAGAAACCGACTGTAATTCTTCCACCGCCGCCCATAGTAACGGCTAAGCAGGTCTTGCTGGTTTGCTACACGAAGTTGCAGGGCGCCTGCCGAGTACATCTTATGGCCCAGGAAGTCCATTCGCGTAGCCTCCTTGAATTTAGGGGCTGATACCTGTTGGCCATGGCGTTGCGTCTCATTGACGGACTACGTGACAAGGGAGCAGGGGGAAAGACGTACATATAGGTGCCCGTCGCCCCTGGAGGATACCATGCACATGCATTCAACTCCTGAGCCCACGGGCGGGATAGTGGCCACTTGGAGATTCCTAGTGAATGCCACCCGTCTCGGGAGGTCCTGATGGGCCCCCAAGCCGATTAGGGGAGGGCCCAAGGAGTACGCTCCTGCCACCGCCTCATCTGGAGAGGAGGGAGAAGAAAGGCCGGGGACAAGTGGGTCCTGTGTGGGCTCACGCTCCTGGACGACCTCCTGATCCAGTGGGATGTGGGAATCCGGTGGCTGAACCGGGCATCCTCTGTACCGGTCGGAGGGGGACGGCTAACTGTCACCTCTGGCACCCAGTGCTCTGACGGAACAGAGCGAGATGGGATCACAGGTAGGCCTTTGGCCTGATGGCATGCCCAAGATGTACAGGGTAGCCACTGATGGGGGTCAGGGTCCTGGGCCTGGGGCACCTAGAAGACTCTGGTGTGCACACCCGAATGGATGGCCATGGAGGAGCTAAAAGCCCTGGGCAGAGTCTCCCTCTCTAGCCGATGTCGCTCGACGCGGCACCGGGGATCGGTACCGGGAGGCATTCTGGTATCGGGAGCGAGAATGGGACCTGTGACCGGAGCGGTGCTGGGAGGTCGACCGAGATCCCGAGGCTCGACGCCAGGAGTGGCTATGGGAGTCCAGTGCCTGGAGCGGTGCCGGGAGCTGGATTGGCACCGAGTGTACCAGGTCGGCGAACGGGACGCTGATCGGTGCCGCGAGTACGACCGGTACCGAAATGGAGAACGGTGCCAGGACCGCGAGCGGTGCCGGCACCTGGTTTGGCGACGGGACTGAGAATATCTGCGGGACCGCGATCGTGAATGCTGCTGCTCTGCGGTGCCGATGCAGCGTGGTCTGAGCAAGGCAGGCTTCCCGATCAACAATATAACCCGCACCGGCGGTGCCGGGGGTTGAAGCAGCACAGGCGATGTCATTGCCATCAACTCCCTCGCTGGGGAAATGTCTCCGGCGTGGAGGGAATAGGGAGCTCAACCATGGCTCGCACCGGGGAGCGTTGAGGCGCTGGACTCGACGGCTCTTGCGTGGCCGGAGTCGACGGAGCCGATATTGTCGGTGCCACGGCAGGTATCAGAACCAGGCAGACCGACTTAGTATAGTGCTCAGGCTGCGGAGCAGGCGGCTCTGACGCAGCTTAATAGCAAGCTCGACCACGGTTCGTACCGGGGAGCTTTCCGGTACCGGACTCGGCGACTCTTGCATGGCCGGAGTTAACGGTGCGGATATTGTCGGTGCCGTGGCAGACATCGATGCCGGGCGATCCGACTTAGCATAGCGCTCGGGCTGTGGAGCAGGCGGCTCGGACGCAGCAAGAATCTTGTGCCTCTTCATCCTCCAGGGGAGAGATCCATGCCGAGTGGACGTAGGAGCCAGCGACAGCCGGTGCTGAGAGGCCTTGGCGGTACCGGCGATCCGGTGCCGAGGGAGCACTCCTTAAAGACTAACCAGCGCTAGGTGCCGAGAGCGGAGGAGCAAGAGCTGCCTCCCTCAGGAGCTGCTTGAGACGAAAGTCCCGCTTCCCTTTTGTTCTTGGCTTAAAGACCTTACAAATGCGGCACTTATCTGTTAGGTGAGATTCCTCAGGGCACTTAGGAGAGGATCTCTTGTCGGCATCGGCTTATGGCCGGCCGAGCATTGTGAAACCCTGTGCACCGGGCATCGTACCCGGCACTGGGTGCGGGGGAGGGGATAATCCCCGAACCCCTGTGAACTAAATACACTAACTATACTACAAACCAATAAAGTTAACTACAACTATATAAATCTGAACTATATACAAGAATTAACGAGAGAAACTACGAGTAGCTAAGGAAGTGGAGGTCAGCTAAGCCGCGCTCCACTGTTCCAACGACCGACACGGGCGGTAAGAAGGAACTGAGGAGTGTGTGGGTCAGCTGGTGTATATATCCTGCACCATGGTGGCGCCACTCCAGGGGGCGCCCAGCCGACCCACTGAGTTGCTAGGGTAAAAGTCTTCCGACGAACGTGCACGCGGTGCGCGCACACCTACATGGAATGGATATGAGCAATCACTCGAAGAAGAACTAAAATTCTTGTTATTACTCCCTAAATGCATGACCTTGCACTTTCCACTATTAATCAACCCCTATCCCACTTGGCATTTCCTTGGCTAACTATTGACCTCTCACTTTGCTCAAGTTAAATCTGTAAGACATAGGTGACCAGCTGCAAGTTTATATGCATTTGCTCTATGACTTCTTGCTTTTCAGGCTAAGGAGGCAGTATTATCAAGGACTGAAGAACAGCTGACTGGAGTCAGGACTGCTGTGTTCTATCCCCTGATTTACCACTGAGTTGCTGAGTGGCCATGGGTGAATTACTAATTCCAAAGATCAGTTTATCCATCATTAACATGACACATGGGCCCCAGTTGAAACATGGCCAGACATTGGACTGTGCATAATCCAGATTCAAATGTTGAGGACTGAGCATATTTTTACCTCACATGAAGTTTACTTGGCTCACGGCAGGAAGGTTGAGTCCTAATTAACCTTTGTAGATTGTTTTTTTGGTGGGTTGTGTCAAGCATTTAGCCTGAGCAATGGACGGCATGGATCTGCTGTGCCCCAGGAGCAATCGTGGGAAGGATTTGTGCTCCATTGTTTCCCTCTTGCTTTCCGGGGAGAGGAAGTAAGATACTGCAGTCCTTGGAAGGATGCAATTTACGCTTTGCCCTTGCATCTGGCCTGCGGGTGGGAAGTGGAACCAAGGCTCCGCCCACTCCCAGCCCCTCTCCATGGGTGGCCCTGTACAACAAATCTGGACCGAAGGAGATTGACTCTCCGCTGCCCTGCCTCTTGTGTAGCCATTTGCACCTTTCTGATCTGGCCATATTTTACACCCACGTTGCAGCCTAGATGATGACACAAGGTACAAGGCAGTGGAAAATCAGACGCAATATATAACTAGGCCAAGCATTGAAGTGTGCATGTGCTAGGCCTTGCTCCCACTTACACCGATGCATGGCTGAGCAAGACGGCAGCACCATCCAGCCCCCTTTTATTACACACTAGTCTGACGCTGGCCCAGTATCTACATACCTCTTTATTATATTTGGATAGCAACACAAGGAGACAGCCCTAGCTGTCTTTTTATTGGATCATCATCCTTTTTAAACCTATGCAGAAGGAGGAGAAAAGCATGTCCTCCCTTCTGTGCATGCCAGGAGTTTTGGCCTGCTCCCCAGGGATTTAAAAAAAAAAAGATATAAAATGCACTTCTTTTTTTTGGCTGGCGTTATCATAGAAAAATGCACTGCTGCTTTTTTTCCTGGCTGTAGAGGAATTCCTGTGTTATTATACAGCAGGCTGACGGAGTCAAACTGTACCACTAAGAGCCAGAGTTGTGGTTAATTAGTAGCCCGTTTAGGAAATTATGTTATCATTACCTCATCCTTTCTTAGCCTAGCAGCCTTTCTCCCCCCTTCATTTCCCCCAACAACTTCTCCCGCCGAAGGATATTATTATTTCTAATGACACTATGTCACACGTGCAAATCAAAGCCTCTTAAATACACCTCAACTTATTAGGTCTCCAGAGGTTTTAAATCCCATGTGAGATAATTCTTGGCTTTGGCACCGAAAACAACAGAAAAAACTGTGTTCTGGCTTTGACGGCCAGTTCCATCCCTGCGTCTCCACCAGGAGCGGAGTCTGACACTGGATTGACCTCGGCTTGACACACACCTGTTGACAATGAACACTCTTGCTATTATCCTCCACAATGCTCCACTGTGATAAAGCAAAGGAGAAAACAAACAGTGGAAAGGCCCTCTAGCAGCAACCGACCAGGTCACAACAACAAGCCATGGCAACCTGCATAATAAAAAAGGGAGATAAAATAAAACCACAACACAGAAGAGGAGTTCCTGGCTGCCTGCTCAGAGACAAGAGGCTTGTTATTAATGGTTGCAGTTTTTTCTGTCTTTCATCCGACTCTGCGTTTGGTTGGGCTGTGGCTGAATCAAAGAAGTTTTAGAGACTGCAGAGGTCTGTCAGATGCAGGGTTGGATTGTTCTGCACAAAATATTTGCCCACTAGTCTAATTTTAAACGGGGCTTCCCACGCTTCCATTGAGAGCTAATTCCATGCTATAATAATAGATCTAGCACTAAAGGAAGTTTTGCTTGCTGTAAAGTCCAGATTTTGCTTTGCTTATCAGTGCTATGATTGCTGCTTATTTAACCCACAGGCAGACGTGGGTTACAGTTACCCTCCATCTTGACCCACTCACTCAGGACTGAACTGGGGACTTCTAGAGCTAAAAGCAAAAGCTACTACAGCTTGAGTTTAATACCCAAAGAACAGTATTTGGGGCTACAAGTCACTCATATCCTCTGAGGATCAAGCACAGAGGGGGATCTGTAACATACTTGCCAGTGGGTTATACTTACTGCACCAAAGAAGATCATTTCACTGTTACATGGGTGTCTTTCTCTTCCTTTCTCTCACCTGTCTGTTTCTCTTTACCTGTTGGTCTCTCATAATATGTTTAGATTGTAAGCTTATTGGGGCAGATTGTCTTACCGAGCACAATTTTGGCCCTGATCTTTGACTGTGGCTCCTAGGCACTACAATAATAAATAACATATACTAACCATAATCTTCCATAATCTTGGTATGTAACCTATCATTTATTTCAGCTTCTGTACCTGATGACTGGAGGATGATTAATGTGACACCAACATGTGAAAAAGACTCCAGAGGCCATCCTGGCAATTGCAGGCCAGTTAGTAAACCTAACTTCAGTATGAGGCAAATTGGTTGAAACTATAGTAAAGAACAGAATTATCAGACACACAGATGAACGTGATTTGTTGAGGAAGCATCAGCACGGCTTTTGTGAAGGGAAATCATGCCTCCCCAGTCTATTAGAATTCTTTGAGGGGATCAACAAACATGTGGACACAGGTGATCTAGTGCATACAGTGTACTTGGATTTTCAGAAAGCCTTTGACAAGGTCCCTCACCAAAGGCTCCTAAGCAAATTAAGCAGTCATGGGATAAGAGGGAAGGTTCTCTCGTGGATCAGTAACTGGTTAAAAGACAAGAAACAAAGGGTAGGAATAAATGGTCAGTTTTCAGAATGGAGAGAGGTAATCTAGTGATGTCTCCCAGGGGTCTGTACTGGGACCAGTGCTGTTCAACATAGTCATAAACGATCTGGAAAAAGGGGTAAACAGTGAGGTGGCAAAATTGCAGATGATACAAAACTACTAAAGATAGTTAAGTCCAAAGCAGACTGTGAAGAGTTACAAAGGGATCTCACAAAACTGGGTGACTGGGCAACCGGATGGCAGATGAAACTCAATGTTGATAAATGAAAAGTAATGTGCCTTGGAAAATATTATCCCGATTCCCAGCTATACATACAAAATGATGGGATCTAAATTAGCTGTTACCACTCAAGAAAGAGATCTTGGAGTCATTGTGGATAGTTCTCTGAAAAAATCCACTCAATGAGCAGCAGCAGAATTTTAGGAACCATTAGTAAAGGGATAGATAATAAGACAGAAAATATCATAATGCTACTATATAAATCCATGATACACCCACACCATGTTTGCCGTTCTGGTCACTCCATCTCAAAAAAGATATTAGAATTGAAAAAAGTACAGAGAAGGGCAACAAAAATGATTAAGGGTATGGAACAGCTTCTGTATAAGAAGAGATTTAAAAGACTGGGACTTTTCAACTTGGAAAAGAGATGACTAAGTAGGGATATAATAGAGGTCTATAAAATTGTGATTGGTATGGAGAAAGTGGATAAGGAAGTGTTATTTACTCCATATAATACACAAGAACCAGGGGTCACCCAATTAAATTAATAGGCAGCAGGTTTAAAACAAACAAACAAAGGAAGCATTTCTTCACACAATGCAGTCAACCTGTCGAATTTGTTGCCAGGGGATGTTGTGTAGGTCAGAAATATAACGGGGTTCAAAAAAGAATTAGATAAATTCATGGAGGATCGGTTCATAAATGGCTATTAGCTAAGCTGGTCAGGGATGCAATCCCATGCTCTGGGTGTCCCTAAACCTCTGACCACCAGAAGCTAGGTGTGGACAATAGGGGGATGGATCACTAATGATTACCTGTTCTGTTCATTCCCTCTGAAGCACCTGGCATTGGCCACTGATGGAAGACAGGATACTGGGCTAAATGGACCATTGGTCTGACCCAGTATGGCCGTTCTTCTGTACTTCTGTTCTTACCCCATTACTCTTAGTTATTCCCTGTGGTACCTCCATCTTCCTTCTTAGTGTTAACACCCCTCACTCATTTGCAAATGATTGTCAGGTTCCCCGTTCAGCCATTTCTTCACCAAGCTGTTTGTATTTAGTTCCTTTTACTAGGTCTAATAATTTTTGGTGTTCTCCACTGAACTCCTTCCAATCAATTGCTTTGACTCTGGGATGAGATGCCTGGAACAAAGTGCAATGTTCCAGGTATGGTCTCATCGTAGCCCATTAGAGAAGGACTTTCACCTCCCTGATGTGCTGCTACTTTGTACGCAGCCCAAAATTGCTCTGGCTTATTTTTCTGTTTTAATGAATTGCCAGGACCAGAGCTGTGTGAATAATAGATTTTTCAGTTGACTGGCAATTGCAAAAAATTTTAACTAAAAATCATTTTGGGTCAAACCGAAAACATTTGTTTAATTTTTTTGGTGAAATAAAAGTAAAAAAATTAAATAAAATAATCAGGGGAAAAGCCTGTTTCCTTTTGACAAAATTGAAATTTTTTGTTACAATTTTGACCCTTTTAAAAACACTTTTATTGTTATTTTAATAAAATGAAAGGAAACTCTGAAGAGTTTTCAAACTGAAAAATTGAAACATTTAAGGGTTTGATTTTTTTTCAGAATTTTTAAAGGGTTTTTTTTGGACTGAAACAATTCAGTGAAACAGATGAATTTGTGAGATGTTTGAGTTGCCAAATATGCATTTTTCATCCCCCCAAAAGTTTTATCTGAAATTTTGCCCAGCTTTACCCAAAACACATCTACTATCATCTCTCAGGCCATATATAGACTAGGAACATAAGTTGTGTTTTAAAATGTTACCTATTTGTAAACAAGACTCTTCACCAGCGGTAGTCAGGGCAAGTAATAATTCAAATAAGTGTAGCTGGTTGTGCTCAACACTGGATGGGAGGCTACGGTTAAACACAGCCAACGAACACATTTTTCAGTGTGACTTGGCCAGTCGATTCTAGGTTCTAATTCCTGTTTAAAATCACATTAATTAAAATGTATTGGAACCTATTTTGTTAGGGTATGTCTACACTGTAATCCGAGGTGAGACTAGGCATCTGGTTTTCGACTGGAACACCCAGTTGAACAGGGACCCTGGCAACTGCGGTCAGCACTGCTGACTGGGCCATTAAAAGTCCGGTCGGCAGCACAGTGGGGGCCCGGGGCTAAGGCAGGCTCCCTGCCTGCCTTAGCTCCACATGACTCCCGGAAGTGGCCGCCAAGTCCCTGCATCCCCTAGGTGGAGGGGCGGACAGGGAGGCTCCACGGGCTGACCCCACCCCTAGGGCCAGCTCTGCAGCTCCCATTGGCAAGGAACCGCGACCAATGGGAGCTATGAGGGTGGCGCCTGTGGATGCAAGGGCAGCGCGTGGAGCCTCCCTGGCTGCCCCTCTACCTACGGGCTGCAGGGACTTGGTGGCCGCTTACTGGGAGCCGTGGTAAGTGTCTCCGGGACCCCACATCCCAAACCCCCTCCCTTGCCCCAACCCCCTGCCCCAGCCCAGAATCCCCTCCCACACCCAAACTCCCTCCCAGAAGCCCACTCCCTGCACCTCCCCAACACCCCAATCCCCAGTCCTGAACCCCTTCCTGCACCCCAAACCCCTCATCCCTGGCCCCACCCCCAACTGAAGCACTCACTCCCCCTGCATTCCAACCCCCTGCCTCAGCCTGGAGCCCCTTCTGCACCCCAAACCCCTCATTCCCAGCCCCAGACCAGATCCTGCACCCCCACCTGGAGTTCTCACCCCCTTCCTGACCCAACCTGGAGCCCTCTTACGCACCCTGAACCCACTCAGGGGAATACAGGGAGCAAAACACACCAAGTCTGGTCTCAACAACTGCTTCTTTATTAACTTACAAAATGGCCCCAGGGACCAGGCAAAACTCGCCACCCCAGAATACCTGTTTAGGGATTGTCCTAAAATAACTGTCCTCAACTCCCAGGATACAACATCCCTCCCCGTCAAAGTTCAACAAAATTTCGTTGGTAGGTAAATCAACAGCTTACTATAAAAACTGGAACTTTAATGAGAGGTTCAGGTAGACTAGCTGACCTCATGTGGAGAAAAGGGAAAAGGATTATTCTGCCCCACACACAGATCCAAGTGGGCAGAGGGTTTGTGTTGTCTCTTGAAGCACTGGCAGACTGGAGTAGATGTTCCTGGCATAGCCAGGACAGGTGGCAATTCCATAGTTGCCCCAGTACTAAGAGACTGAGAGCCTTTTGGTGGGTCCACTCTATAACTTGATCCAACAGGAGCAGACTCTGCCTGCCCCAACTCTGAACTTAGGTGAATCTGCTGATCCACCATTGCTAGATGGAGATGGTGAGTCCTTTGAACTGGACTCAGGTTCCTTACCTCCTCCCTGGACAAGCAGATGGTCTATATGTCATCTCATGAAGGAATTGACTACAGCAACCTGATAGGAAAGAGGGCCTGGAGCTTTTATGATCATGCCAGGCAACCAGCTAGGCATTTCCACAAAATTGCGAACCCAACAGTGTACTCTACGAAACAAAAAGTGAGTGCCCTGTTGATGGTCATGATTGTGTTTTCTTGATGTTGATGCACTTATTTCTCCAGACAAGGTTTCAAGAAACTCCAGTGGGTACATATCAGCCACCTCATCAGTAGATTCTAAGTATATACCCCTATTGTGGCATGAGGGGTTGTTCTATAATTACACAAGAACTGAGACAGCCTGGTCTGCAGTGACCCCTCAGTAACCTTCCTGAGTCCATTCTGAAAGAACTGAACAGCCCTCTCTACCAGCCCATTCGTAGATGAGTGTTAGGGAGCAGAAGTTATATGTTTGATACCATTAACCCTCAGGAAGACCTGGAATTCTGCACTGGTAATATTGTTGAAGACCACAGTCTCAGGCAGTCCATGTGTGCTAAACAAGAAACAAAGCTCCTCAATAGTTATAGAGGAGGTAGCTACTCAGAATGACGTCCATCCACTTAGAATGGGAATCCACACATCATGGAACAATGACCCAAGGACGGGACCAGCTTTGTCGATGTATAGTCTGATCCAAGGCCTTCTTGCCCATTCCCATGGTGATAGGTCTGCTACAGGAGGCAATTTCCTTAACTGTTGGCATGTGGCACAACCCAGTAGTGCTTGCTTTATCTCTTTAGCTAGGCTTGGCAACCAAATCTAACTTCTGGCCAAAGTTTTAATTTGAGTGATTCCAGGGTGTTCCATGCAGTTCCTTCATTATTAACTTTCTTGCCTGGGCAGGTAACACTACTTGTGATCCCCAGAGGAGATTTAGTTTCCAACGCCAGTGAAAATAAGGGCATATGTCGGAAAATACCATCAACTCAAGCCATCCATGTGGTACAAAATAAGAGATTAGAATGGCCCCGGGAATTGGACCCTTTCAATGATAGGACTGCAGCATGTTGATAGGGTCAGGTTTATGTGAAGCTTGCACTGTCATTGCCCATGCTACACTTGTTCTATAGAATGAGGAGATCAGACTCCAGCACTATCCGTGTGGCACCTACGCTTGGTCATTCTTTGCCCCCCTTGTGCAAGGTACGTCTACACTGGAGCTGGAGGAGCACTTTCTAGCTCAGGTAAATGTCTGTGTGCTAACTTTGATTGAGCTATTGTACTAAAGACAGAGCGTAGCCATGGTCGTGCAAGCAGTGGCATGGACTAACCACACCAAGTACAATCCCGCCCAAGACCCGAGGTAGGTACTCTGGCAACTAGCCCGTTCCATTGCCTGGGTCACCACAGCTGCTCTATTTTTAGCATACTAGCTTGATCAACACCAATGCAGCTCTGTCTACCAAGCTGGAAGTTACATCTCCAAGTCCGGTTTCGATGCAACCACATGTTGGTTGATGTTTGGTTTCTGTGGGGGAAGGCCTTTCCACCTAGCCTAATAATCAACTAAGATGGCAATTTACAAGGGGACTAAAATGATGTAGCATGAAATTTAGCCCTGGTGCAGAATATAAACAAAACACTCTCTGCACTACTTAAAAGCAACACAGCTGTGCACCCCAAATCAAGGTAGATCTGCTCCATCCCCAGTGTGTCATGATAATTGAGTTAAGCCGGTGCTTAGATCTGTGCCAGTCTTGCCTAGTCCAATGCAGAAGGCTGCAATGGGGGTGGGACATGGCAAATACCACAGTGGCACTACCACATTGCTCCAGCAGCAGGGAGGGAGGGGGAAAGGCAGGAGCAAATTCCTAATGTAGATGCACTTAAACCACTTTAAACCTTGCTTAAATTGGTTTAATTAAGCACAATAATTTACTGAATTAAGGCAAATCAGTGTAAGTCAGGCTTTAGTGTGTTTGCAATAAAAGCTTTCTGTGATCCATCAATCTAATTACACTGGCACAACTTTTCTAATAAAGACAAGCCCTCAGATTCCCTTCCATAGCCCTTCATAGTGACATGGGGGCTTCAAATACCTTCAGACTAAGGCATCACAATGCAAATAGCAGATATTGGTACTGTTTCATTTCCCACCCCCAAAAAACCTTTTTTTTTAGTATTCCACACAGGAGAGTTTATTTTGGGTGCTTTTATCTGTTTAAGGGCTTAGATATAAGCGATAGCTGCACTGCAGTATTAGCTTATTTCTCACTCAGACTGATAATGTCTGGGGCCGATGCTCTTACTCACCTTGAGTAGCACCTCACCCTTCATATAGCCCCATTGAAATCAACAGGGCTATTTTCTGAGTCAGGTATTCCTTGAGGTGAGCTGGGTATCGGAACCTGACTACAGAAGATCATTACTTCAAGGTGGCCAACTCTGGCCATTTTGCTGCTAGTCTCACAATATCTGGTGTTTTTCTTAAATCCCCAGCTGCCGGAGTCAAGTTATAACATGAGAATCTCCGCTTTCATGTCACATAAAAAGGTAAGTTTCCAACCCTTAGGATTGGAGAGAAACCTTTGAAAATGTGAACCCTACATACTCCAACACCAGACAGAGCAATAAAAAGAACCTCAAATGTATTTTTGTCTCATGATTTTTAGCTAATCTCATGATTTTTTAGGGCCTGACTCACTTTTTAAATGCTTGGGAATACTGTTGTTCCTCACATACTAGCCCCACTCAGAATACGTCTACCCTGCAATAAAAGACACACGGCATGGCTGTGGCTGGCCTGGGTCTGCTGACTCGGGCCCGTGGGGCTAAAAATTGCAGTGTAGACATTCAGGCTTGGGCTGGACCCGGGCTCTCAGACCTTCCCGGGGTCTCATCCCAAGCCCAAATATCTGGGCTGCAATTTTTAGCCCTGCAGCCCGAGCCCCATAATCCCGAGTCAGCTGACCCGGGCTCCGAGACTTGGTGCCGTGGGTTTTTTTATCGCTGACATACCCTAAGATTCCTCTACTCGCCTCTTGATTTCACCTCAGAGCTGGACTCGTAACATCTAGGCCTTAGCTATCCACAGTTTGAGCACTAATTTTAAACCAGTTTCATAAAATTAGTGGAAAGCCACCCTCCCCCTTAATTCAAAATAAGAGTGTCCACCCTAATAGGTCGCTCTGATTGAACTCAATCAAATTCTGAACCAATTGAGTTAAGCCGGTGCTTAGATCAGCCCTTAGGTAACACTTCAGCCCTTTTCAGGGTTGTGCTTCCTGCTAGGCTTGGTGGACAAAACTCTCTTTCCTCCTGCTATCAGTTAATACCTCTGGTGGAGTGTTTAAAAAAAGTGACACTAAACCAGCTAAAAAAATCTCAAGAGACCTGTCAGTCAAGAAAGATATTTACCGAAGCTTCCCATTGACCCATATACGCTCTTATCTAGAAACCATTATCTTCTAAGACAATGTTGACTAACAGCTTTTCCTTTACTCTTGTTTCTATCTTAAAAGAATAACAAATAAGCTTAATTCTTCACAAAAACTTTAGCAAATGCCTTTTAAGCCTAACACAATGGTAGTTATTTTAAGAAGGATGGCTAAGAACTGCAACACTTTTCTATTTTTCTGTCTTCGTTTTTCATATTGGAGCACTTAATCACAGTTAATCTTTGTGCACAAGGAAGACACATTAACTTTGTTTGCACAGGACTGATATAAAATCTCTCCAGTCCTCTGTTCCCTTATTCATTTCCCTGGTAAGCCTTACAATTTTAAATAACAGATAAAGGAAATGCTGACAATTCCAAGATAGAATCTATCCTTGCTCAAGTAACTTCAGGGACTAGACTCTGCCAGCAAAGTTATAGCAAACGGGCCAAAGCTGAGCACTTGTAAATCCCATTGAAGGGTTTGGAAGAGAAGGGTCTAGCTTATGTGGATTCATTAACAATAAGATACCTGGTACACTTAAGACTGGCAGAGTAACTTTTGCAAAGCGGATGGCTACATCTTTCTTTGCACATGTCTATTCTCCAGTGATAGGCTCATGCTTCATCTGCATTGCTATTGTGGCAGGAGCTCTTCTGATCATAGTCTGAGGGCATGTCTACACTTACCTAGGGTGACCAGATGTCCCGATTTTATAGGGACAGTCCTGATTTTCGGGGCTTTTTCTTATGTAGGTGCCTATTACCCCCCATCCCCTGTCCTGATTTTTCACACTTTCTATCTGGTCACCCTACACTTATCGGGGATTGATGCTGCAGCGATGGATGCACCAGGGATTGATTTAGAAGGTCTAGTGAAGACCCACTAAATTGACCACAGATCTCTCCTCTGTCAACTCCGATACTCCACCGGAATGAGAAGCATAAGTTAAGTTAATGGGAGAGTGTCTCCCATCAACTCAGTGCAGCGTAGACACTGCAGTAAGTCGACCTAAGAATGGCTTGCCACATATTGTTTTTTTGTAGCTTTCTTTAATAGAATCTTAGCAATTTTAACTGCCAATTTGGCTTTGCCATTTGTCTGGCTGTGGTGTGGTGCTGATGTAATATAACTGAATTCCCATTCCTGGGTAAGTTGTAGAAACTAACTGCAAGAAAACTGTTTTTGTGTGGTAAAAAGGTCCATCTCTTATTTGCTCCCGAGTCTGTTGGGAATGCTGAATGTCTCTTTTTGCTGCTTTGCTTGCATTTCTCCACATGGATCATATCTGCCCACCATGTCTCGGATATCCTTGGTCATGTGTGGCCAGCATACAGTGTCTCTGGCTTTCTGGATAAAGGTTTATATTCTGGAATGGCTTTGATGTATTGTTGAGATAGTTTCTGTTCTCCGGGATCTGGAGGTAATAATCTGAGTGCCTTTATTTATGACGTCGTCTCGTAGTTCTCGTTTCATCTCAACAATATTCTTGACAGTACTGCTGAGTGGGAAATTGATTTCCTATCCTGTGAACATTTTTGAGATTTCAAAAATATTCCCATTCCTCACTGGATGAAACTGAGATATTTAAATATTTTGACAAAGAATAAGAGACAAGCACCCCAGGATAGTCATATGATTAGGACACTATTGGGATGTGGGAGGTCTAGGTTCAAGTCCATGGCTTGCTGAATTTCCCAGGGACTTGAACTTAGGTCTCCCACATACTGGGTGTATGCCAAAACCACAAGGCTATTGGCTATTCTGGGGCAGGGTACTTCCTCTCTCTCATTTTGACCAGAAATTTCACCTTGCCCCTAAGAAACCTTCTTGATGAAAGTTTTGGTGAAAGTGATATGTTCCCACGAAAAATTTCAGTTTTGATGAAAAATTGTTTCATCTAAGTATTCCCAACCAGCTCTACTTGAGAGGCAGGTAGGGCTTCTCCCCAGGTGTCTGGCCATCCTGACAGAATGAGAGACATGAGCACTGGAAAATCCTTGTCTTTCATGGTTTGTCCTCAGCAGGGCCGGCTCTGGCTTTTTTGCCGCCCCACGCAAAAAAAAAAAAAACAAAAAAATCCCAAACAAACCTGCAGCGCGGCTGGAGCGGCAAAGCAGGGAAAAAATAATAATAATAAAAACCCTGTGGCGCGGCCTGGAGTGGCAAAGCAGGAAAAAAACCCAAAAACCTGTGGGGTGGCCAGATCCGGGGTGCAGGGGGACTCCCTGCACTGCAGATGTGCCCTGGCTAGCGGGGGTGAGGGGGAGGGAGTGGGGGAAGAGAGAGAAGGGGGCGGCCAGGGCTTCAGCAGGATGCTCACCACGCAGCCCCGACCGCTGCGCTGCCTGTCGGGAGGGCTCCGTGCCGCTCCGGTCGGTGGGGAGGGAAGGACGCGGGCTGCTAGGCATGCTGCAGACCTGGCATGGGCTGGGGCGGAGGGAGTGCGCAGCCCGCTCCCAGCAGGGCGCTCCCCTCCTCCGCGCCGCCGCCACCTACAGGGCGGCCAGAGTGACAAACAAACAAAAAAAAAAGCAGCCGTGCCACCCTAGGATTGGGCGGAATGCCGCCCCGTAGAATCTGCTGCCCCAAGCATGAGCTTGCTCGGCTGGTGCCTGGAGCCGGACCTGGTCCTCGGATATTTTCCAGCCCCTGCCTTGAAACTGGCACATCATGGGCTTGGCTGATGCTTTCTAGCAGGTTGAGGCTCTCATATTCGTGTTCGGGTGCCGTATTTTCATGCTGCAAGGGTGATCTGGATAAGAAGTCAGCTATGTACCTCTCAGTCCCTTTCTTGTAGTGTACATCTAAACTGTAGCATTGCTATTTCAGTAGCCTGCACTGGAGGCATTTGCTAGCATGGCACTTTAAAATGCTCCCTAGTGGTTTCTGGTCACTTTCTACTTGAACGATTTCTGATCCTTGAACATATTTCTCACATGCAAGTACTATTGAAAGACATTCCTTTCTAATTTGTTCTGTTGGAGATAGAGACCATGGTACAAAAACTACCAGTTGTCCCTTTTGTAGAAGTGATACCACAAATTCCATCTCACTGGCATAACACTGGTTTCCTCTTTGTTCACAGTGTAATATTTCAGGATGGGATAGTTGGTTCCCAGCTCTTTGATATGTGCATTGACTGCCTGGTGTTGATTTAACCATATCCAGGCTGCATCTTTGTCCAGCAGTCACCTCAGGGATTCGCCACAAATCCTGGTAGCTGAACTGATTTAATATCTTTAGGGGTGGGCATCTGCTGTATTGCTTTTAGAATCATAGAATATCAGGGTTGGAAGGGACCTCGGGAGGTCATCTAGTCCAACCCCCTGCTCAAAGCAGGACCAATCCCCTTTTGGGGGTCAGGTCACAGCCCTAAGGAAGTCAACCCGTGTCCCCTGTATGGTACTGCCATCCATCGCAAGATGTTGTTTTTATTTAATTTTAAATTTACTTCCCTGGCTTTTCCCAGCAGACAGATGAGGTGGTGCTGATCGTGATTTGCCCCAGCGTCCGCCATGCTGTCTCTGCAGCTGTACATCAGAATGTCATCAGCTGTCGTGCTGATCCCTGCGAGTGCTGGTAGTACACCCTGCTGGTTGTGCTGATATTCTTCCATTGCAGCCACCTGTAGCTACCTGCTGTGTCCAGAGTGGGGTGAGGTAGCTGCTATCCTTATTCGGTAGCACTTGCCAATATCTGTCTTTCGCATCAAATACTGAGAATGTTTTTGCTTTTGCCAAGTCAGATTACATTTCTTTGTTGTGGGTATTTGGGAATGATCTCCTTTTAATGCTCAGTTTAAAGCGCTTGGGTCTATGCAAATGTGCAGCTTGCCTGGCTTCTCAACGGCTGTCATGCGGCTTATCTGAATTGTGACTTTACCAATGATGCCTTCTTTCCCATTTGCTCTATTGGTCTCTTTATTTTCTCTTTTAATGCAATGGGTACCATGCAAGACAGACCTCCGTTGTAGCAGTGATTGCTCAGCGCTTTCTGAAAATCAGGCCTCACCAAAATTTCAAGCTGGGCAGCCAGAAAATAAGGAACTCAGAATTAGTGACCACCTCTGCAAAGTTTAGTTTAAGTGACCTGCTCAGTATCGCATGGGAAATCTGGCAGAGGCAGGAACTGAATCCAGATCTCCAGGACAGCATTTAACTGCCTTAACCATGAGACACGAGACTCTATCTCCTCTTCTTACAGTCTCTGGCCTCATTCACTATGTACATCTTTTCCACAAATGTAGTGGAGATCCTACAGACAATGGCTTCCTTCTGTACACTTCCCTGACCCAGACCAGGTCCATCCTGTGCACTGAACGAAGCAGGTGTAAAGGCGCCTTGTAAATTACAGCTACACCTAAGGCCCCTCCCTTTACACTGCCAAGTGGCTTATTCCTGCACGTGAAGGGGAATGAGCTGGGTCAGACCGGGGGCTACTTTGTAATAATTTACTAATACTGTTTGTGACACAGCTATTGGGATGTTCACTGCATGACTGCACCAGGTTAGATCAAGTGTTGTGGGGTAACACGCAGGAAGATGAAGCAATGATAGGAGATCGGAAGGCCCACAGCAAAGATTTCGGGGGTTAAGAGACAAATGCCTAGGAAGATCCTACTTCCTTGGCTCCAGCCAATTAACACAACTTGTTTCACCAGCGGCTGGGAACTGGCAGATCAAGAGAAGTTTAAAAAGTCCAGAGATCTGGGAGTTTTGTGAGAGCTCTTCACAGGAACAGATTGGCTAAGCTACCCTCTTGAGGGTCTGAAGAAGCTAGGCCTTCCATGCCAGGATGGTAGGGATTTAGGCAAGATAGCCGTGTGTATAGACTGTTGTTTTAAAATCCTGCTTCTCTTATGTTGTGCTTCGGTCCCATGGTTAACTTTGAAATGTTACTTTGGGATCAGAAGTTTGGTCAGTGTATTCACCACTGCAGTGCTGACGGACTCCCGAAGGGAAGAATTGCAAGTCAGACATGCTGGGGAAACATGGCTGGTACATGGGGCACTGTAGCCCAGGGCCCGGTCTAAGAGAATCACATGATTCCATCCAAGGGAAGTAAAGGCACAAGGCCTGAGATGTGAAGGGCTGCGCTTAGAGAGACCAGAGAAGTGGTCACACGTGCAGCTAGCTCTGTGATTGTGACATAAGCTGTTTTAGTATGAAGCACCTTTATACAGTAGAACTGCATCCACATTAGCTATATCAGCAAAATATCACACTTCTAGCCAATATAGTTATACCAGAACAAAATCTGTGTGTAGACCAGACCTGAATGTAAATGAGAATCAGGCCCTACAAGGCCAAATAGCGCTAGTCCAGTGTTTCAGACACTGAGTGCAGAACATATTTTTTATATGGGTAACTTGTTGGAAAACACCAAGTGGGGGTGTGAGAAAGTTAAGTTGATAATCTATTCTCTGCTCTTGGCAGGTTGACAAGAATATGCTGTAGGCTTTAGGTAACCTGAATATCACTTAGCCGCTCATGCTGTCTATCTTACCGCCCCTCCAAAAAAAAAAAGAAAATGAGAAAATGAAAGTTGCATTCCAGAATGGCTGTGTGTATAAAACAGTCCAGGCAAAGGGCTTCCGCTCTATCCATGTTTACAAACTACCCTGTTACACCGCCACAGTTAGATCAGATTTCCATTCTGATGAAGTGGATGTAAAGAGGTTGTTATTGCCACTATAACCAACACTTCAGCCCAATTTCTAGCTCTGTGTCCAAATGGCAGAGCTGTGCATTTCACCTTGTTTTAATGGGGTTAGTAAAACAGCCTCTTTGGGGTTCTTCTGATTAGCCAAAAGGGTTTTGAGTTAATCACCTGTGGTTCTCATCCTACAGTGTTTGAATTCTAGCAGGGTTTTGGAAGGGATTCAAAAGGCTGCATGTAAATGAAAACCTCACAGGTCTTGGCAGGTTAGATAGTGGTGGATAGTGGGATTGCTTAATACAGCAGTTCAGTTCAAAGTGAAGGTAGTGGGAGTGGAAGATCATAGCACAGATGCTAGCCAGGGTATTTCAGTTGTCATTAAAACATGCTGGTACATGAATTATTGGTAGAATTAGGTATCCAGTGATGCATGAATATGAAGCCAATAGATGTGAAAAGAGGAATCCATCCAACTCTTTAGTAAGTTTTAATGCACTGGCAATTTGTTTAACGTAGTTATTGGAAGTCAGATGTGTTTTATCAGCCCTCCAGTATACTGGCAACTTTTCTGAGAATTTGTCAGCACTTAGACCCCGTGAAAAAAAGAAGAGTTTTTTCAGATTGTATACAGCACCTTTTGTAAGTGAATTTAGTGGGTATGAAAGTGATGGATTAATTGCACTTGTATAAGTCTGGCATACTTGTCCCACAACTCATCCTTGCCAATGTCCTTTCCTCCCAAACTGCCAACCCTGGGTATCTCCGGATCTGAGAGCGAGATTTTCAATAGTGACTTCGGCTGCCTCAGTTTTTGAGATTCCAACGTTAACGCCTTAAAGGAGCCTCCTTTTCAGGTGCTCTGCAGAATCGAGGCACCCAAATTCACTAGTCACTTTTGAGAATGCTGGCTAGAGGCTACCAGGCCACATGGTGGTTTTGTGGTGCCGATAAATAGAGACCAGAAGTTAGGGAACCATGTCATTTTTTTTTTTGTGCTCCAGAGAAGACTTACATTTCTCAAGAGCTATAGGGTTACCAGACATGTTTTGAGGTCAGTTCTGCTCTCAGATGCTGCAGAGGGCCACATATTTGGCCACATATTTTTAAAACCAGTTGATTGTCTCCATCTAGTTCATAGTGGAGCTATGTTCACATCACAAAGTGCCTGATCCAAAGCAACCTTAATGTGCAGCCTTAATTTAACCCCCTTTTGCATATGCATACGTGTGCATGGAGGATTAGGTGCAAGAACCTTCTCCTATGCGTCTCCCCCCATCTGTAGTAACCTTCCTGGGTCTCTGTCTTCCTACCTTGCCTACACCTCATATATATCTATATAAAACCTTAGTTGAAAGTATCTCTTTTCACCTTTGCCTTTACCTTTTAGGCTGAGTCTACATTATGAGCTAGGGCTGTGATTCCCAGTGTGCGTACATATACTCGCACTAGCTCGATGAGAGCTTGCGTGCGCATAAATAGTAATTTAGCTGCAGTAGCATGGACAGTAATGGCATGGCTTAGCTGGGCTGAGTACAAACCTGCCTAAAGCACGTGGGTACATCCTTGTCCATGTTACAGTGGCTACACTGCTATTTATACCTGCTCTAGTGCTCACTGAGCTAGCACAAGTATATAAGCTGGGAATCACCCCTCTACCCCATAGTGTAGATGTAGCCTTTGTTTTTCATTTTTCACCTAGATATATTTACACAGCAGTTTTCTGGAATGTATTTTATATGACATACAGCCCAGTTTCTTATAACTTACTGTAAAGTCTTGTACATATAGCTTGTATGAAAGACCTGTAGTGATCATTGGGGCCTGGTAGGCCTACCTCACTTGGGAACCTCACAGTAGGGAAGTGAATACAAGTTTATAAAGGGCTATGATAATCTGTTACAATCAGTGTTAACGAAAAAAAGGTTCAAAAGGAAGACAAAGACTAAATGAGTCCAAACAAAAAGGCCCATTCATATATTGCAGACTGTGCGGAAACCATGTTTATTAAACAAGACAAGTGTGGCGCCCGAAATGAATGAACGGAAATTGCTGTGTCAAAAATTAGGCCTAATTGGTAAACAAAATAATGAGGGGATGGGCTCTTCCACTCATCGCTCCCTTTTGGGGGCCATACAATTTTTTGGGGGGGGAGGGTGTACAAAGGCAAATGAGAACACAACATTTACTGACTGTAAGAAGGGGATGGAGTGAATTTCACCATCATGGCTGCCACCCTCACCATCTCCTGGTACCCAGAGATATATCTAGGCCTTTGTCATCCAGATCCTGAGAGATAGCCTGAGAAGCTCAGACCAAGAGAGGGACCAAAGTGACATTGCCACTTCCACTGGCTCCGTCTGAATCCCAAACACAACCTGGGATGTGAGACTTTGTCCCACCATGTGTCCTTTTCCTTCCCCCCCCCCACTTATTTCTTCTCTTTCCTAGCCTTGTCCGTTTTCCTTCTGTTGAATAAAAGTCTGGCTTAGTCTGCCGAAGTCACACATTTTGCAACACTGCTGTAAGCCCGTGACTAGAAAGGCAGCTAAAAGCAGTGCCCTAAACAGCCCGATGCTGGCACAAGTTTTCCAGGTCTCAAAATGGCTAATAAAACAGCATGCCATGCCTGTGTTTTTATAGCAGTGAGGTTGCAAGTGAGAGTCAAAGCCAGAAACAGAAGTGGCCTTTTTCGATCTTTGCTATTCTTTTCTCTTCCCTTTTGGGTGTGCTTGTGTTGTTTTGTGTTCTAGGAAACAGAATGAACTTTAACAACAACAGCTCCAGCCCCTCTAACTAACTTCTCTTTTCCCTCCCAAATTAGCCATGACCATCTTTAATACTGCCTACATTACGGTCAAATAGGAGGGTTTTCTTCTAAAAACTTTCTCCAACCAGAAGGAAAAGGAACAAGGGACATTGTTAAAATAAAAGCCTTCCTCAATACTTTGCATTTCAAACATTTTAACTGTTTTTCCTTCTGTTCTGCATCTTTAATAAAAAGTTAAAGACAATGCAGTAATGTTTGCCTTGGTACAAAGCAGGCAGAGGTCTCTGTGTACCAAACCCCAAACCTTGTTTAACACTGTTTAATGTTACACCAGGGACTGGCAACCTTTGGCACGTGGCCCGTCAGGGAAATCGCTGACGGGCCGGGACAGTTTGTTTACCTGCAGCGTCCGCAGGTTCGGCCGATCACAGCTCCCATTGGCCGTGGTTTGCCGTTCCAGGCCAATGGGGGCTGCGGGAAGCAGCGGGGGCCGACGGATGTGCTGACAGCCGCTTCCCGCAGCCCCCATTGGCCAAGGCTGCTTAAGGCTGTCCTCCCTGGGCCTTTTCCTCCCCCAGGGGGTCATCTTAGGCCAAGGTTTTCCCCTGGTGGGGAAACCCAAACCACAATAAGTAAGAGGGGGTTACTGCTGTCTAAGGTCCACTTGGTACTTCCCTCTTTGATTGTCTCAGGGGTGGGTCCCATTGGGCAGGTGTATCAGAGTCTTAGGCTTCCCTTGTTCCTGCTGGAGCTGTTAGCTGCAGGCCTGCTCACCTCCGGCTCTGCCACCCAAATGAGCTAATTCCCTGTCTTTAATTGCTCCAGCAGATAGAACATTTGCTGCAGGTCTGGTGGGGTGGGGCGGAGAAGGCTGAGCCCCAAATAATCCCTCAACCCCTTGTTGCCTAGTGTGGGGTTTGTACATCCCATCACACGCTCTCCCCCTCAAGATGGAGCCAGGGCAGCTGGGGCCATCCGATTGCTCCTCCACTTCCTTGGAAAAGGAGTCAGTGTTCTGGTGGGCTTTCCCGCCTTGGTGCTGAACTTGGAACTCATAGGGCTGAAGCAACAGGTACCAGTACATCAGGCCAGGATTTGTGTCCTTCATGGTGTTCAGCCATCTTAACAGGGCCTGGTCGGTGACAAGCTTGAATGGGTTTCCCAGGAGATAGTATTGGAGTGAATCTACAGCCCATTTTACTGCCAGGCCCTCCTTCTCTATGACAGAGTTGACCCGTTTTTGTGGGAACAGTTTGCAGCTCAAATAGAGCATAGGGTGCTCCTCCTCGTTTATTTCCTGTGATAAAACAGCACCCAGTCCCACATCGGAGGCATCTGTCTGCAAAATGAATTTTTTGGAGAAGTCTGGCCTGAATAGGACTGGCTCTGTACAGAGGCGTTCTTTCAACTCTTGAAAGGCCTTTTCACAGGCCTCGGACCAGTGCAGTTTCTTGGGGCCGTTGTTCATAACCAGATCTGTGAGAGGGGCTGCGATCGTCGAGACCCTCGGTACAAACCGGCAGTAGTAGCCAGCAGGTCCCAAAAAACTCCTGACCTGTTTCTTGGTGGTAGGGCATGGGGTGTCTTTGACGGCTTGGACTTTATTTATAAGGGGCCGGATCTGGCCTTTTCCCAAAATGTATCCCAGGTAAGTGATTTCTTCTTTCCCTTTTTTACATTTTGCAGGGTTTGCTGTTAGTCCATCCTGTCACAGGGAGCGGAGCATGGCCGCTACTTGGGCCAGATGTTCTTCCCAGGTTCGGCAGTAGATGACTACATCATCTAAATAGGCTGCGGGGTACGAGTTATGGGGCTGTAAAATCTGGTCCATCAGGCATTGGAATGTCGCGAGTGCCCCATGGAGTCTAAAGGGCATAATTTGAAACTGGTAAAGGCCAAATGGAGTGGCAAAGGCAGTTTTTTCTTGTGATTCTAGTGTGAGTGGGATTTGCCAATACCCCTTAGTTAAGTCTAAGGTGGTGATATACTGAGCTTTGCCTAGCCAGTCTAGCAGTTCATCCACACAGGGCCTGGGGTAGGTGTCAAATTTGGAAATTGCATTGACCTTCCTGAAGTCAGTGCAGAACTGGAGAGTTCTGGCTTTGGGACTAACACGACAGGGCTTCGCCACTCACTGCGGGATTCTTCTATGATTCCAAGCTCCAATATGGTTTGGACTTCCTGGTTTTACTGCCTCACCCACTTTCTGGGGAAGTAGCCAAGGGGTTTTCCTGGACAATCTGTCCAAATTTAGTCTGGATGTGGTGGTGATCTATACCAATTCGTTCAAAGGGGCCATAGACAACCCGGAGAGGAATGAGGGGGGTTTTCACCCCACCTTTTGGCTCGACTAGCTGGCATTCAGGGCAGGAGTTGCAAAAGTTTTAAACTTCTTGAAGAAGCGGTCTAAGATCTCAGCCAGGGTCTTCTACTGTCCAAGGAGGCCTGCAGAGGAGATGGCATGGGCCAATCACATGACTTCTTGTCAATGTGGCCGAGGGATGAGGAGTTGTGACTGAACTTCCCCCGTCTGAAGGTCTTTTTCCAGCTGATATAATTGTTCCTCCTGGAGCTCAAAGTGGGGTATTGTGCAGACTGGTGGGCATCTACGACCTTGCCATTAATCATTGGGAGTTGTTCATATGCATGGCTCAAAGTTTTGTCTTCCCTCTGGTTCTTCATGAAATCGATCTCTTTGGTCAGTAAGTCCCCTTCCTGGAGTGGGGTTTGTACCACCTCCTCCCTAGGAGGATCTTCTGGCAGCACTTCCTCTTGGCTGGAACCCCCTTCCCCGGGGTCCCGCTCCTCTCCTACTCCAGCCAGTGTCATGGGACAGGGTTCCCTGCGTTCCCTGGTTCCCTCTGGTGCATCTTCCAGGTTCCCAGGAGCAGGTCTACATCCCCTCAGTATGTCAGAGAAGTTCGAAATCCTGACCCAAGACAACAGGATAGACTAGGATTGGGGCTAGCCCTACTACAAGGGGCTTTGTGTTCTCCCCTGTGGTGACCTCTACCTGGGCATTGGGATAGGATTTAATATCCCCATGATTGCACTGCAGGAAGATGGTCTCCTCAGTGGCTTCAGGGTTGGGGATCAAGTCATCCTGGACCGGAGTTTTGCCCACACCCAGAGTCTACTAAACCTTGGTCCTATTTATTTGTACAGGACTGTTATTTTTGTCAGGGTGCACTTCTGGGCACGGCTCTCTGCCATATATACTTGCCCATAGCTGCACTCCATATAGGGGCATTTCTGATAATGGTGGTCCTGACACCCACAAGAGAAACATGGTTAGCCCTGGGGCTGCTGGTCAGGAACTGGGCTTGTGGAGATGTCTTTCCCCAGATGCTTGGCTCCCTTGCCATTCCTGGCCTTTGGGCAGGGAAGTCTCTAGAGGACCCCATGTTTTATACTTGGGCTGAGGTTGGAAGGCCTGGGGCTTCTCCAGGCTTGAGGGCTGGCTGGGACCCTGAAAGGCTGGGGCCTTGGGGAGCACCCTGTCTAGCTTCTGTTTCCCCTGGTTGGCTTCCCATTTCTGTTGAGAGGTCCCTCTGGAGCCAAGCAATGACTCAGAAGTGCGAGTAAGAGCTGTCTCAGCTGCCAGATAGTTTTCCATTAGTAGCACGGCTTCGGTAAGTGACTCTGGTAGATGTATCAGCACTCAGCCCCTGCCCCCCTTCAGGAGGATTTGGGCAAACTGCTTTACCAGGATGAGTTAGGCCACCTCTACTCTGGTCCACCCTTCTGGCTTTAGCCACCTCCAACAAAGGTCTCACACTTTCTGGGTGACAACCCGGGGTCAGGTCCCTGGAGGATACCTCTTCCCGCAGAACCTCTGGCAGGAGGTCTCCTCGGTAATGTCGAGGTAGTACAAGATGGCTGCTCCAAACTGGGAGTAGTCTTGGGTGGTCTCTGCATCCAGTCCTTGGTATGTGGTCTGTGCCAGCCCAGTCAGGTAGGGTGCCAGCAGGATGGCCCACTGATCAAGGGACTCTTGGGCAGCCATTGACACCCGCTCAAATGTTGTGAAAAAAGCCTTGGGGTCATCCTGAGGACCCATCTTTGTGAGCTTCATGGGTACCAGTGGGGATCCTAGGCTTGGGCCCAGGCCCCCCAATAGAGACTTACCAGAGGACCCCTGGGGCTGCATTAATGCCATGGCTTGTCAAACTAACCTTCGCTGCTGTTCCTGTTACTGGGCCCCTAAGTCCCAAAGCAGTTGCTGGGCAGCCATTTGCTGCAGGAACTGTTGCTGTTGCGCTGCCTGCTGCTGCTGTTGGTTCTCAGTCATCCACTTCAGCAACTGTTCTAACGCCATCTCCACTGGTCTATCAGTCCATGTTTTTTTCTAAATCAGGTGGTTTGGCCGCCTAGGTCAGTCAGTCTCCCCTTCTCTCAGGGGTGGGGCACATGCCCGCATTCTCCACCAATTTGTAATGGTTCCCACTTGGGGTGCATGGCTTAGTGGTCACGGCTTCAACCCCTTACTGCCAAGGGGGTTGTGGGGAGGGAATCCCAGGCTCCGACCCAGGGCTCTTTGGGCTACCAGTTGTCTGGCAGCCAAGTTTGCTTAAGGCTGTCCTCCCTGGGCCTCTTCTTCTTGCCCACCCTTCTTTTGCCCCCGCCCCCAGGGTCAGCTTAGTCCGAGGTAAACCACAATATGTAAGAGGGGGTCACCACTGCCCAACGTCCACAGGGTACTTCCCTCTTTGGTTGTCTTCAGGGTGGGGTGGGTCTCCCCTGTCGTCCCTCCACCTTAGGGAGGGCCCCATTGGGCAGCTGTATCAGAGTCTTAGGCTTCCCTCTGCTCTGCTGGAGCTGTGGGCTGCAGGTCTTTTCACCTCCGGCTCTGCCACCCAAATGAGCTAATTCTCTGCCTTTTAATTGCTCTTGGAGATGGAACATTTGCTGCAGATATGGTGGGACGGGGCTGGCTGAGCCCAAAATAATCCCTCGACCCCTGGTTGCCTAGTGTGGGGTTTGCAAAGGGGAAATACACTTTGCAAAGAATCCTTTTGCCTTGGTTTATTGCAGCTGGGCTCAAGGCCCGAACCAACCTCTCTGCACCCAGCCATTCCTGTTGTTTCCTTGTCTTACCTGACTGGTCCACCGTTTTGCCAAGTCTCCTGGTTTTATTGTGAATCTCATGATATTTAGAGGTGTGCATAAGCTCCCAGAGGCCTGCAATTACATGGCAATCTCATCTTCTTCATTTTAAAATAATAAATGCCTAACCCTTGTCATTGTAAAGAAAAGTCTGAAAATGTGAGTCCTAAAGGCCCGTCATCAGGAGGCAAATAGAAAGACAACACCATTTTTTGTTTTTTAAAATGGCAGGATTTTTAAACTAATCTCATGACTTTGGGGGGCCTGCCTTATGCTTTTTGACTGTTTACTATTGGCAGCATGGGGCTCAGTGTCATATCTCTGGAATTCTAAAAGCACGACAATGGATTTATAGATTCTAAGGCGAGAAGGGAGCATTGTGATAACCAAATCTGGGCTCTTGAGTGGCACAGGCCATAGAATTTCACTCAGTGATTCCTGCAGTGAAGGGAATAATATCCTAGTAGGAAGGTGGACAGCTTTAAGCTCAATAACAAGGGGCCTGATTCTCAGTTACTTACGACCTTCTTCCACCTGGGGCAAGCAGAGGGGTTGGTGAAGGACAGCTCTTTCCATGCCCTCCTGTGGTGTAAATTAAAGCAGCCTTGGATCTTATGACATTCTTCCCATAGCCCCCTATACATCAGTGAATAGTTGTAGTTCAGTACACTGCAGTCACACCCCTAATATGCCCCTGACACCACCTCAATCCTCCTTCTTCAGGGAGCAGGGTGGGTGCCGATGCCTGCTCTACACAGGCAAGTCTTTTGCATTGCAGGTATTAATGTGCCTTTGCCTGGCTGGAGGCGGGTAAAAGGACCCTCAGCATATCTGACTGTCAGGCCTTAGAGGTTCATGCATTTCCCCCGTTCCCCTCCACTTCAGTCTTATTCTCCAAAATGCGAAGGAGATGGTTGAGAAAGGCTGGTGTATGATTTAAAGTACAGTCCCACCAGTAGGTTCTGAAATTATTTTCTCTATAGCAAAACCAAATGAAAAAAAACCAACAACCCAACAACTTTATCCCAGCTCAGCAAAGAAGGGGTTAACCCAGTAGGTATCAAAAACCACATAAGAAATGCACAGGTGCACCAACAGTTTTTACTTGGTAAATATCACCTCCGCGGTCCGAGACGAAACTAATGAACGGGGGCAGGGGGAGGGGCTCCTTCTGCATCTAGGAAGAGTGTGGTTAGGAACACTTGCAGAGTTAATAAAGGCTGTTGAAGCTTGAGCTTCCGTTGGTGGTTAACCCCGTGACATCTTCAAGCTCCTCCGAAAACAGCACCTGACTGACGCTCTGTTTAATTGTGTGTGATATAAACATGTTTTATCACATTGGTGTGCTGTGGAGTACGCAGCTGAAAGGCACTGGTTAATCGAGCGGAGGCTAATTCATAACAAGCAGGGCTATGCACCGCTGAATAATTTAGTACTGAAGTGTGGATGATAATGAGGGGTGGCCCTGTCTAGTGAGTAACTGCCAGAGCACGGTGCAAGGGAAGGCACGCTGAGGGGATGGGGAAATGATTGCCTTTGCCTTTTAAATCCAGACAGCGTTGACCTATTTCCTAGCAGTGGGATTTCTGTCCAGCAGCGGGGCTTGGATCAAAGGTCTCAAGGCTGGAGGCAGCCCAGTGCCATTGTCCTCCTCTGTCTCGTAACTGACCCGACATAGATACATCAACCGCGGCAGCAAAACCACTTCAGCCAGGCAACATGCATGTCTCCTCAAGCACAGGGCTCCAAGGGGGAATGCAAGTCAATCTGCTGAACGCTGCGGTGCAGGAGTGAGCTGTGTGTCAGGTGGCCACCGCTTCTCAGTACCAATCCGTTGAGCCCCAAACACCTTTTGAGATCCTCGGGTAAAAAGTGTGAAATTGTGGGCAGCCGGGGAGGGCTGAGCAAGAAGCTGCCCCCCTCCCCTTGTACCCTAGCTCCCAGGCCACTTTGAGGAGCACGGGTATGGCCTGCTCGTTCTTTCCCCCAGGGAGAGGGACTCTGAAAGCAGGTGGGACAAACAGGAGGCGGGGCCATTGCCCAGAGAGGGGGCACAGTGCACCAGGGAAGTAATATTTCCAGTGCTCCCTCTGGGAGAAGGGCAGCTCTCCATCTCTTTCCCACCGTGGTTAAATAACTGGGCTGAGGAGCCTGGAAGATGCAACCTTTTGGCACTGAAACAGCTACCTAATTATGCCCCTAGCCTCCCCATCCCTGTGAAATGAGTCTTATCTGTATTTCATAGATCGGGAAACTGAGGCACAGGGCAGTGGCTTGAACCAAGGTTTTTTTGGTCCTTAGGTTTACATGGTGCTGCCTCAGTGCAGGGGGCTGGACTTGATGGCTTCTTGAGGTCCCTTCCAGCCCTGTATTTCTATGATTCTATGGCCAAGGTCCCATGGCAAATCGATGCCACCGCTCGGCCTGCAACCCAAGAGTCCTGAATCCCAATCCTGTGCTCTAACCACTAGGTCTGCTTCCACTCAGGAGTTTCATTCCTTGTTTCCAGCCTCTGATTTATGTGTAAAGTATTTCACACACCTAGGGCTCTGTGTAAATAACAACACGTTAATCCTGATTTGGTTCATCCCTTACATAAGCCAGTCAGTGCCAGCCCCGAGCGCAGTCTGCCAGCCCAGCACCGAGCGGTTGATAAATACAAGGGCTCCTTGACAGATCCTGGAGCTCCTGCTCGGTTTGTGCACTGGCAGCGCTGCTCCTGTTTGTGTTTAGATGGAAGTGCAAGAATGGCTTGGCCTAAAACTGCTCCCACTGAAATCAATATTTGCTGATGCCAGGTCAGGCCCTGGCTGTAGAATAGCGTAGTACAGACCTTGAAGGGTGAGCCTGGTCTTCATTTCTCCTAAGGCCTTCATCATGGGGCTGCCACCCACCTGCTGACAAAGAGCTCCTCCCCTCCCCATGCCCCTGACCTCTTTTGCGCAGCTGAGCAAGTCTGACTTCTTCAGGCATTAACTGGTGAATGATATAGGCAGGGCTTTGGAAATGCACCGCTTCGTGCCAGCTTCCTGCTCTGGGGAACACCTGCCGTTTAATGGCATAGAAGGAAAACAAGCACCCCAGTAAACCCTTGCTCGAAACTGGCTTCAATTAGGAAGCCTAATTGCAAGGAAAGTGAAATGAAACGAAACAGGATCTTTACTTAGTTTAGCCTTTCCCCCTCCCTCGCTTTGAAACGGCCTTTGGGGCCTGAGCGTCTTTCATTCCCACATCTCTCAGAATCAGGCCCAAAGCCTAAGAGTGGCTACACTTTCCCTGCTATTTCCCTTAGGACTTCTGGGGAGGGGATGAGGCACATTTAGTAGATATCAAGGCCAGAAGGCAGCATTAGACCATTACCTGACCCCCCCCACCCCATATAACACAGGCCAGCGAATGTCGCCTAGTTACCCCAGTAACTTGTGTTTGACTAAAGCATATTTTCCAGAAGTCCAGTCTGATTCAGCCCTTTATCCCTGGCCCCTCCCTCTGGCTCCTGACTGCCCCTTCCCCACTGACAGTTCCCCAGCCCTCTACAGCATGGTCCTCAAACTTCTTCATTGGAGCCCCCCCTCACCACTGTCCACACCCCTCTCCTCGAGCCACAGTGGGGAACCAGGGCTGGAAGCGGGGTCATGGTTGGGGCTGGAGCCACAGATGGAGGCAGAGGCAGGGCCAGGAGCGGTGCCACAGCCAGGCACCAGGGCCAGGAGCCGGAGCGGAGCTGGGGGCAGAGCAGGGCTGGATGACGCTCTCTCCCCACCCCGCATTGGGGTTGGTCCGGCCCTGCTGCGCCCCCGAATGTTCCTCTGCACCCCCCTAGGGGGGCGTGCCCCACAGTTTGGGGGCCACTGCTCTACAGGGTCTAGGGCGCGGGGCTATAGTGCTGCAGGAATGGCTTATTCCATGAGGGGAAGGAGCTCATCAACACACAGGAGGCACTCAGCACCATGCATGATCAGCCCCTCCACCTTGCCCCTCGAGTGCAAATATTCTCAGTGCAAGAAGCTTGGGAGGTTCAACTTTCCTGCACCGAACCAGCTACATTCAAGGCACAGTTATTTTTATATTTCAGCCTAACACCGTTTAGTGCCTCTTGGCAGATGGAGCACATTGCCGAATCTGCAGGTGTTGGAGGTGAGAGGAGATGCTTCGGACCCATCACACCTACATCTGGTAATAAAAAATGTTAATGGATCATTCCAGAAAATCATTGCAATCCATTTATCATTTTTCTGTATGTTGTTTTATGCATTCTTGGCAAAACCATAGCCCATTGGTGTAGGGCAGTGGTTCCCAAACTGGGATTCGTGAACCCCTGGGGGTTCGCTAAATGTTACAGGAGGTTCTCGGGAAAAAAATACCTAATCGCGGACAGAGCTGTCCCTAGGGACTCCGGGCAGCATGAGGCCAGCAGCCTGGAGCCCCTGGACTTCCAAGAGCTAAGCAGATCAAAGCAAGCCTATCTATTACACTGAAGAGATCTAAACTTCAAGACTTCTTATAAGAAATGGAAAGGGAGTTGGATATTTTTTGCTGTTTTTAAAATTAAATAGGCAGCTAGGATTGTTTTTAAAATTATTATGAAGAACAAGTTTAAGCTTTGTTGTAACGTGCGTTGTTTGCCTGGACTGCTCAAGCCCTGAATGCTTGTGTAGGAGGAACTCTTTGAATTGGCTTCTTAAATACCTTCCTGCTGTTTCACATCTGATACTCCTTGATGAAACATAGGAGCCTTCTCTTATAACAGGCTTATTCAAAGTGATACAAGCTACAAAAGTCAGATCTTGGAAGAGTGTTGCTGTTTTCAGAATGTAATAAAAATACTGTAATGATAAATAATAATAATAAATAGTGTGTAATAAGCAAGTCATAAAAACCAATTTTATATTTCCAAGATCACTGCTTTTATAATTTATACTCATGTAAAGGAGAAAATCCTGGAAATATTCATTTTTAGGAAGGGATTGCGAGACTTGACATTTTAGTGAAAGGGGTTCACAGGTTGTTGAAGTTTGGAAACCACTGATTTTATAAGGACAGTCCCAATTTTGGGGGCTTTTTCTTATATAGGCACCTATTTCCCCTCAACCCCATCCTAATTTTTCACACTTGCTATCTGGTCACCCTAAATTTGTGCCTCATGTCCACCCCAAGAGAATGTCAAGGTGGGTGACATAACAGCAGTTGTTCTGAATTGAGCATATTCCGTGTACAGTTTTCCTAAGCATAAAATGCTGTACTTAAAAGCACAGAGTTTCGGGAGTGAATTGACTGCACAGTACTTTAATAGCCAGAGAACATGACCATGTATGCTATACTGGGGTCTGGCTCTTTAGCCCCCTCTATTGACCATTCACATAAAAGGTAGGCACTTACTACAGCTACCAGCTGTGGGGGTTATTCCTTTTGCTCAAGCAATAAAGACACGTGCTTTTAGGGGAGAAGGTTGGAGTTCAAATCCCCCGGATGCCTCAAGTAGTAGACAGTCATTATAGCTGGGGGTCAGAAATCCCAGGTTATTCCATTCCAAGAGCAGCTCCTTACTTGCTGTTTGACCAGAGGCAAGTCACATGACCCTTTCTGTGCCTTATGTGTGATAATACTTGCCTACCTCACTATGGGGTTGGGAGGTATATAGCGTTTATAAAGTTTCTTCAGATACTCTTTCAGAAAGGGACTAGTAAATATTGTTATACCTCCATTACCATTTTTAACATCATGATTGTCACTATGCGTCAGGGACATGTGGCAACAGCGAAAGTACAACATGGATCTAGGTCCCTCAGAAACAAAGACCCTTGCCACTTGAGCTAAAGAAGACTCTTCTTTAGCTGTTTACATTATAGGGCATATGAAACACAGATGAGAGAACTGATTCCATCTGGTACAAAAGAGTGGCACATGTGAATGACGCCATTAATTTAAGGATCAGTAGACCTAGGAGAAATATCTCAACAAACTAATGTGAAAATGCCTTTTCCCTCTGCCATCCTTCCTAAAGCAAAGCTCCCAGTGGAAGTTGGCCTGTTTGTTCTACAAGTGGACTTTATCCGGAGATGAAATGCATGCAGCATGGCTTTAAAATGGAAACAAGGACCATATGAAATCATCACTGAGAAGGAAGCAGGATGGCTTGCAGTGGACAGTGTGCTTATCTGCCATTTTCCTTTAGATTTCTGCATGTGTGGTAAAACTGAAATGTAGCTGAATGTGTTGTTAAATGTAACTGTGGTTGGTAAGGAGCGAAACTGTGGGCTATGGTGTGTTTGATCTGGATAGGCTGCCAGCCCTGATTTGCCTTGTGCCCCATCCGAAATTGATGTAAGTTGTGGCTTCCACGCTCGCTGTGGCCAGAGCTATGCGAAGATCAGCAGCCGGTCTGCAGCCCTTGTGAGGTGCCTGCCTTCCTGGGTTTGATTTTCAGCAACAATGGGGCAGCATCTTGCAGTTCCTTAGGTGGTTAAAGCCGTTACCATTGTTTGTTCCACCACCTTTCTGACTGCTAACTGGTTTTCTCTCCTTGGGGTGGGTTGCCTTGTTTGTTTTAGCAGACAGATGTCAGTACTCGAATGTAGCCGCTTCTAACATCCAATGTGGCAGATCCTTACTCAAGTGACTTGTCCCCATGGGAGACAAGTCAACTCTGTGACCTCCCGGGAGGCAGTTTGGGCCACAGATGAATGCACAGGACAAAAATCAGAAGTACTAGGTTCTAATTCTGACTGTGCCACTGACCTACTGTATGAAAGTGGTCAATTTCCCTTTCCCTGTGCCTCAGTTTCCCCATCTGTAAAACAGGCACAATGGCCTAAGTCTTGGCCAAGCCAAAAACTGTTATAAATTGTGATATGCACTGCTGCAGCTTACCCCATTTTCAAGCAGGCTGCAAATTGTAGCGAGACTAGGAGGTTATAGTGGCATAGCTGTGTCACTGGCTGAAATTCCTACTGTAAGCAAGGCCTACAATGCGTCGTAATGTGTAACAGGCAAGGAGGAAAAATACAACTGTCTGTATATTGCAGCGAGAACTGGCTGTAGCGTTTTTGTTTTTCATGCATATATTTTTGATCTGCATGACTTTCTCTTTAAGTGAAAGAAAAACAAGAAAGAACAAAACTGAAGTCTTCCTGAGAGAGCACAGTGTATGCGTGCCTTCTCAGGAATGGGCTGTACTACACCTGTGCACAAAATGACAGCTGCAGGCGTATTGCGCAGAAAACTAAACCATCGCAGTTACATAGCGACGCACCTCACTTCAAGGCTTGCTCAGGAGGTACGCTGAAGTCTATCCTTTGTGACAAAAGACTCTCATTCCCTGTTTGTCTCCTTTCCTCTTGTAAGTTTCGCTTATGCCCGATATAAATGGGATCTATGCTGTGCTGTGGCTATTACTTCTCTGTTTTGAGGTTACTGTGGTTTGGGTTGCAGTGCATTCCTTGCGGCTTTTTTTTTTTTTCCATTTCAGATATCCATTTAGTTTTGTGTGTATGTGTGTTTGATTTGTAAAATCTTGTGTCTGAGCTTCCCCCCTGTGGAGTGCAGACTTTTTGCTTTTGCCTCTTCTTGCTCGGACTGTTTATTCCTCTTGGGGCACATTAAATGTCAGACTGGCGGCGTGGTGTGGAATTTTTTAGACGTGAATTGTGATCTGTATGTTGCTATGTGACTTTCTAATGGCAAGTACCCCTATGGCAAGTTCAAAGGTGAATTGCGTTTTTAGGAGTTTATTATTATTATTTAGGACTTTATTCCTCCAGCACCATCAGTGTGTTTATTGCTGTACAGACATAGATGAAGGAAAGGGGCCTGATTCTGCACTGCTTGGCAGATTTTGTAATCATTTTATATCTCCGTAAAATGGGTGTAAAATAGCCAAGATCTCTAACCCCATGACTTGTATCATTTCAATTAGACCACACAACTCACGTGAAATCACTGAAATTCTTCCCCGGTCATTGGAAGTCAATGGCATGATATTCATTATTATTAATATTTTATGTACGGTCCTTATTCAGAAGCATTGTGCCTAATGTTAAGCTAATGAACAGTGTCACTGAAGTCAAAGGGGACTGCACGTGTGCTTAAAATTAGACTGGTGCTTAAGTACCTTGCTGCATTGAGGCCGTTATTTGTTATAGGATAATAATCATCATAGCACTTTAATCATATCTTTCATTCGTAGCTCTCCCAAAGGTTGTTAAGATGCTTAATTTCATTATCAAAAAACGGTCACTTGCATACCAGAGAAGCAGGAAAATAAATGATCTCTAAACCATCACAAGATGTAAAAACACAAGCTCCCTTTATTAAGAAGTGCCTAAGAAACTTGTGACGGACCTTCAGTCTTTATAAGCTGCAAACTTTCATATGCCTCTCAGGCAATTATATGCAGACTCCACCCAACTGTAAATATTAGGTGCTATGATTTTAAAGCACAGTGCAATACGTATGACACATTTTTATATCAAAGGTACAAATGTCAAAAATGGGAAGGGGAAAAAAAGGAACGTACTAGTTTAGCATTATTCTCTATCCCTTGATAAGGCGTATTTCATTCATTTAAATCATAACTTAACTGAAGAAAATATAAAAATAAAATAATAAAATAAATAAAAAATAAAGAAGAAGAATCACTGCTAGCGATAAATTCGCAGGCCTCAGCAAAGAGGGATGATATAATTTTCAACAAAAATATAAAATCATGTATTAATATCCTATAATGACACCTAGCTGTCATATAGCACTTTTGATCAGCAGATCTCAAAGCACCGTACAAGGAGGTTGGTATCATTATCCCCACTTTACAGATGGGGAAATTGAGTCACAGAGCAGTGATGTGACTTTCCCAAGGTCATCCAGCAGGCCAGTGGCTGTGGCAGGAACAGAACATAAAGCTGGGTAAAAATTTTCAGAAAAACTCCCCGCCCCCTCCGCCCCCTGAAAGAAAATGCAGATTTGGGTTGATCAAAACATTTAATGAATTCATGTCAAAATTACAAAAAAAATTTAGTAAAAACAATCTGGAAAAATCAAAATGTTTTGTTTTTACATTTCTGAAACAAAATGTTTCAATTGTTTAGGGCTGAAATGAGTTTTTGTTCAGATTCTTAGTTGAATTTTATTGTTTTAAAGGTAAAAAGCCCCCCTCCTAATAAATGAAATAAAACAAAATGTTTTGTTCCACTAAAACTATTTTTACTTTTGTGGTTTGGCCAATGAACAGAAAAATCAGGTCTAACATAGGTCTAACACATCCCAGGTGTCCTGATTCCCAGTCAAGTGCTCTATCAATAGGCAACACTGCCTAACATAACATAACTAGGGTTGTCAAGCAATTAAAAAAATTAATCGTGATTAATCACTCAGTTAATCACACTGTTAAACAATAATAGAATACTATTTATTTAAATATTTTTGATGTTTTCTACATTTTCAAATATATTGATTTCAATTACAAAACAGAATACAAAGTGTACAGTGCTCGCTTTATATTTAATTTTTGTTACAAGTATTTGCGCTGTAAAAAAGAGAAATAGTATTTTCAAATCACCTAATACAAGTACTGTAGTGCAATCTCTTTATCATGAAAGTCAAATTTACAAATGTAGCATTATGTAAAAAATATCTGTATTCAAAAATAAAAAAATGTAAAACTTTAGAGCCTACAAGTCCACTCAGTCCTACTTCTTGTTCAGCCAATCGCTCAGACAAACAAGTTTGTTTACATTTACAGGAGATAATGCTGCCTGCTTCTTGTTTACAATGTCACCTGTAAGTGAGAACAGGCATTCTCATGGCACTGTTATGGCTCGCGTCACAAGATATTTACGTGGCAGATGCGCTAAAGATTCATATGTTCCTTCATACTTCAACCACCATTCCAGGGGACATGTGTCTATGCTGATGATGGGTTCTGCTTGATAACAATCCAAAGCAGTGCAGACCAACGCATGTTCATTTTCATTATCTGAGTCAGATGCCACCAGTAGAAGACTGATTTTCGTTTTTAGTGGTTTGGGTTCTGTCATTTCTGCATTGGAGTGTTGCTCTTTTAAAACTTCTGAAAGCACTTCAGATTCTTAAACCTTGGGTTGATTGCCGTAGCTATCTTTATTAATCTCACATTGGTACCTTCTTTGCGTTTTGTGAAATCTGCAGTGAAAGTGTTCTTAAAATGAACAACATATGCTGGGTCATCATCTGAGACTGCTATACCATGAAATATATGGCAGACTGTGGGTAAAACAACAGGGGACATACAATTCTCCCCCCAGGAGTTCAGTCACAAATTTAATTAACGCATTATTTTTTTAATGAGCATCATCAGCATGGAAGCATGTCCTTTGGAATGGTGGCTGAAGCATGAAGGGCCATACGAATGTTTAGCATATCTGGCACCTAAATACCTTAAAATGCCAGCTACAAAAGTGCCATGCGAACACCTGTTCTCACTTACAGGTGACATTATAAATAAGAAGCCGGCAGCATTATCTCCTGTAAATGTTAACAAACTTGTTTGTCTGAGCGATTGGCTGAACAAGAAGTAGGACTGAGTGGACTTGTAGGCTCTAAAGTTTTACATTGTTTTGTTTTTTAATACAGTTATGTAACAAAAACAAATCTACATTTGTAAGTTGCACTTCCACGACAGAGGTTGCACTGCAGTACTTGAAGGGCTGGTGTAACCACTAGGCAAACTAGGCGGCTGCGTAGGGCACCAAGATTTGGAGGCACCAAAAAGCGGTACCTAAAGAGCAGCAACCAGCTGAGCGCAGGGCTCTGTGGGTGATACCATCTCTCCAGCCGGGGGTGGGACGGGAAGTGTGGCTTTGCCGAGTGACCAAGACATGGATCCAAAACTTCCATTGGCCTTAGGGTCAGGCCTGAAGGACATACCACACCTGTCTCCAGATTAATTTGGGTATAAATGCTTTGGGGCAGAGGAGAGAGCCAGGACCTGCTCATCAAATAACCTGGCAACAGCCCCATTGCTGCACTGGAGAGACCAAGGGAAAAGTAGTAGATCACCTCCCTCTTCCCAACACTGTATCCAGGAGGGCAGCAGGATTCGGTGGAAATGGTATAGACCTGAAAATGAGTAGAACCTGGGTTCTGTTCCCAGCTCTGCCACTGACTTACTGTGTCATGTCAGGGTGGCTCTGTGCCTCAGTTTTCCCATCTGTGACATGAGTATAATGAAACTTTCCTGCTTTTGTAAAGCATTTGAGATCTATGGATATGGCCTGCAACATACATGGACCGGGGGAAGAGAGGGCTCAAGGTGGAAGTTTCGCCCAGGGCGCAAAATATCCTTGCACCGGCCCTGACTACTTGTATGAGGTGAATTGAGTTAATCGTGTGAGTTAACTGTGATTAATCGATAGCCCTAAACGTAACATAAAACCATACATCAACATCAGATTAAAACATAACATAAATATCAGAAATAATAACACATTCCATTAAACAATGCACTTGTTACATGAATCACACCATCATAAGAAAGGTATTATATAAATTCAATTACCAGCATTGCCAACACCAAGTATTCAAAAATCACGAGTCAGTCACCACAACTAAAAATCATGAGATTTTGTCAAAAAATGAGAAATCTTATTTCCCTTTCAATTTTCTTTTTGGCTTTTTGAGCTTTTATGGTTCACATTTTCATGCTTATCTGCAACCAAGTAGGCTAAAATTGTACTTTTTTTTTTTTAAAAAAAAGCTGAGATTCTCATGTAATCACATGATTCCAGGAGCTGGTACTTAAAAAAAACCAACCGCAAATGTAACAAGATTTGCACTAAAATCACAATAGTTGCCAACACTGCAATATGTGAGACTGACAAGTTTCTCGCAACACTGGTGCTTATTAAACTGTTGATTTAAAAAACAAAGGGCTAAATTCTTCAGTCCTTGATCAAGTAAAATTCCCACTGCTGGTGACAGAAATAAAGCATCCCCATACTCATCAAAACACTTCTTTCCACCAACTCTGCATCAAATTCTTCTCTATGTTACATCAGTGCAACTCATTAGGTTATGGGTCAGATTAAGTTAGGCCGATGCTTAAGTACACTGCTGAATCGGGCTTGTCAGGCCAAATTTTCCTTGCTGTTACACCACTGCAAGTCTGAGATTGAAGACTACAAAACCCTCCTGGTGTTGTCTGCGGTGGGTTGGGTCACAGAGACCCCCTTGGTACTGCCACTTGATGTGCTGAGACTACCTCTGAGCCCATTTTCCCTGGCAGCTTGGGACTTCAGTACCCTGCCTTGTTGAGACAGACACGCTAGCCTGCTGCAAACACAGACCCAGGTCTGAATCACGTCCCCCCAAAAGCTGCAGGCTTAACTGAAAACAGCTTAAGAAGTGTTCCTGTCTTCAGCACCCAGATACCCAGTTCCCAATGGGGTCCAAGACCCAAATAAATCTGTTTTACTCTGTATAAAGCTTATACAGGGTAAACTCATAAATTGTTTGCCTTCTATAACACTGATAGAAAGATATGCACAGCTGTTTGCTGCCCCAGGTATTAATACTTGCTCTGGGTTAATTAATAAGCAAAAAGTGATTTTATTAAATATAAAAAGTAGGATTTAAGTGGTTCCACGTAAATAACAGACAGAACAAAGTAAATTACCAAGCAAAATAAAACAAAAACATGCAAGTCTAAGGAAACTAAATGCAGGTAAATCACACCCTCAGAGATGTACCAGTAAGCTTATTTCACAGACTAGACTCCTTCCTAGTCTGGGCCCAATCCTTTCCCTTGGAACAGTCCTTGTTCCAGCTCAGGTGGTAGCTAGGTGATTTCTCATGACTGCAGCCCCCTTTGTTCTGTTCCACCTCCTTATATACCTTTTACACAAGGCGGGAATCTTTTGTCTCTCTGTGTCCCCACCCCTCCTTCTAAATGGAAAAGCACCAGATTTAGGATGGATTCCAGTACCGGGTGACATGGTCACATATCCTGTGAGACCCCCAGCCTTCATTCTTCCCGGCCTGACTCACAGGAGGCCTTGGAAGTAAACAGAGCCACAGTTGTCCTAGCTGATGGGAGCCATAAAGATTCTAAACTACCATTAATGGCCCACACTTTGCATAACTAAAATAGGACCTCAGAGTTATATTTTATATTCCTAGTTTCAGATACAAGAATGATACATTCATACAAAGAGGATGAACATGCTCAGTAGATTATAAGCTTTGTAATGAAGAGTCCTGTGGCACCTTAAAGACTAACAGATGTATTGGAGCATAAGCTTTTGTGGGTGAATACCCACTTTGTCAAACGCATGACCCACGAAAGCTTATGATCCAATACTTCTGTTACTCTTTAAGGTGCCACAGGACTCTCTGTTGCTTTTTACAGATCCAGACTAACACGGCCACCCCTCTGAAGCTTTGTAATGATACCTTACACGAAACCTTTTGCACGAAGCATAATCCAGTTATATTATATTCACACTCATTAGCATATTTTCATAAAATCATATGGAGTGCAACATCACATGTCCCAATAGGAGGAGAATATGAGCCAGGTAGGTTAATGGAGATGCCAATAGAACAGTTATGGTAGCCGCACTAGCCGATTGCCCTGCTAATGTGCATTCTAAATGTGGTCGGAAGAAGAAGGCAGTGTGCTGCAATTTCACATTGCTAAGCTCTGAGTACGGTGCGGTGTACCATCACTGACGGAATCATTTCAGTCTTGGTTGGCAAGCCAATGGGAATTACCATTCTGGAACATTTTTCAGCCCAGAAGCAACCCGCACGCATGGCAGTGGAGTGTAAAATGAATTAACAACTCTTGCTTTTATGTTGTCTATACAAATCTTCAAGCGATGAGTCACATGCTATTATTATTAAGCGCTGCCTAGTGGTGCCAGCCAGTCTTTCAAGGGACGGTTAGCGGCTCTACCTGTTACCCATTCAGGTGAAGGAGTTCTGTTTTGATCTAATTTTCTGTAGTGCTAATTATCCTTTATTATTTTGGGGAGGGACAGCTCTTGCGAGACGCTAAGCACCTGCAGCTTCCTTTCACTTCTGAGCCTTTAATCAATTGTAGTTAATTCTGATTATTATTGTTTGTTAACCACTCTCAGGTGCTCATCTGGGAGCCATTCCTTGGCTTTAGAAGGACATCCAGTCCCATGGAAAAGAGAGGGAGGTTCTCAGCCTCTCCCCTTCAGAAGTAAAAGTCCCAGTTCAGCAAAGTGCTTAAGCAAGTGCATAATTGCAAGCACACTCTTAATCCATCCCTATTAAGCAAAGCACATAAATACGTACTTAACTCTAAGCAGTGACTTGAGTGAGACTTAAACATATGCTTAAGTGCCTTGCAGAAATAGGGTTTTAGCCATATATTATGCTAATAATAGTAAGGATACCTTGCCTTTCTTTGGAATGATATAGCTTTTCACTTCATGATCTTAAAGCATTGGCAAACATCGAAGAAATAAATGTCAAACCACTCCAGTGATGCACATGTTAATTATTAGTGATTTGAACTTGCTGAGCCTAATTCTCACTTATACCAGCATAACCCCACATTTACTCTATTGATTTCCTAATTCAAAAAGTGTGGCCTCCAACATGGGGAGATTCTATATGAGACCTCGTCTTGACAGATAAAGATGGAACTGATCACAGAACTAAAAATTAATGGTAACTTAAATTCAGGTGATCATGACTTAATCACATTTATAATGCGCACACAGAATAAAATCCAGACTAGGGATCTCTCTCTCTTCTCTCTCGGTGCTTTAAAAAGGGCCAATTTCACAAAGCTGAAAACAGCTACAAGTCAAATCAGCTGGGACAAAGAATTTAATCAGAAAAATATTAATGATAATTGGGAATTGTTGAAGAACACTGTTAGATGCCCCAAAAGCCACGATCCCACAATCAAGGAAAAAGGGCATATTGGTTAAAAAACCAACCTCGTTTGTAACCACAGCAATAAAAAATAAAAATAATAAACTATAACAAATGGACAAAAGGTAAAGTTGATAATAATGAATATAAATCAGAATCTAGGAACTGCAGAAAATTGATCAGGGAAGCAGAAAGACACGAGGAGAAATCTGTGGCAAGCAGATTTAAGGACAATAAGAAGTTTGTAAAGTATAGTCAGTAGCAGAGCCAGGAATGAAATCTAGGTGCTTTGACTCCCCGGCCCCTGCTTTATCCACTACACAATATTCTTTTAGTGTACACCGTATTTCCATGGACTTTGGAGAAATACAGTATGATCCCCAACTGTTCATATTGTGCCTTTAAATGTGCCCGGTATAACCAAGGGAACTTTTTGACTTTGAGTGAGACTAAAGAAAAGCGTGTAGTAAAGAGAGATATGAAGCTGCCTTCAGCAGTTCTTAACCTCGGAAAATGTTATGCTCTCTGTTGTTTAATGCTGGGAAGTACTATGTGACACTTTTGGTAGGGCTGTTATGTGTGTGTGTCAATTGTAGTGCATTCTATTTTCTACTGAGTTTTACTCTGGTAAAACTTCCTTCCAAGTCAATGGGAGTTTTGCATGACTATGTAAGCCCTATTTGTTTTCAAGTTGTATTCACTTACTTCTCTGATGTCAGGTTTAACTAGCGTTAGCACCACACGTAGCTTATAAAGCTATGGATTATGTTCTGGTTAGTGCATCATTAGCTCAGTTCTGATAATAGAATCTTTGTTGTTCTGTATATAACAATAATCATAAAGGGCACAGCATGATTTTTCAGATCTCAGGATGCTCCCTCTAATTAATCTACAACACTCATGTCACCAAAATAATCCTAGAATATCCAGTACATTTCAAATGAGTAGGGTGCTATATACAGAATTTTGATGATCATTATTGTATTATCGTGGAGATCTTTAGCAAAAGCAACATATTCAAGACAAATTAAACAGGACTTTATGGGCCAAATTCATCACTGGTATAAGCAGGTGCTACTAGATGGATTTTGATTTGGCTCTATGTTCCTATATTCTGAATGTCCTCCGTGAGGCTGATTTCATGAACATCCCATATAAAGTGACATTACTTTCCTTTTAATTTCCCATGTAATTGATATTGATCAGCGCGGCATTTCTAACCATCTAAAGGACGTTCGCTGCACAAAAGAGAATGAGCGGGGCGTACTATATGGATTCAATCTTACAAAGCACTGGAAGCAGTGCTTCAGAGGTATTTAGCACCAATGGGAGTTAGGCACCTTTGATGATCTGGGCCTTCGTGCTCCTGTGAATTGCTGAACTCTCTGAACTTGATTCATCCAGAGGGAGCTGAAGGTGCTCAGGGCTTGAACTGATACAAAAAAGTGACTTTTTTGGCAAAAATGTTCACAAACATTTTTTTGCGAGGGGGGTGGTATTGAAAAGTCAATATTTGTTTGTTTCAAAATATGGAAAATTTTGAGCAGCTTTATAAGCGGTCAAAAAGCTTGGACTAAAATACATTCCTTTTTATTTCATCAAATGTCAACAGCAAATTTGGTCAAAACACTGACATTTGGAAAATTCCAACCAGGTTGACTCAGATCTTGCAGGAGCAAGCCCTGTAATGGCCTGGCTAGAAGAATGCATATAAGGGCTGTGGAGGGAAGTAAAGAAGAGGCTGCAGAAGTCCTAAAGAGAGGGGGCAGAGGGGAAGAAAAGGGAGGCCGGTTGTATGAGCGTTGCTGATTCAGGGCTGCAAACCTTGCAGCAGTCGTGTATTGTCTGCAGTGCTAATGTAGCCAAGCCACGCATGCAATATTAATATTAATTAGTGCTTTGCATTTCTACAGGGCCTTTCATCCAAGGATTTCAAAGCACTTTAGAATTATTAATTAATTAAGGCCCACAAAATGCATATGAGGTAATGCAGTAGATACGATAACCCATGCAGAGGCCAGGCCTGCCAGCGTAATAGGTATAAATCCGCCAGTAAGAGTTAACTTTTTCTTGAGCAAGATGTCCAATTAATAAGAACAGGCTTCCCTTCAGTATCAGGCATGTCTTATTTTTTATGTGAAAAAAACCTGACCCTGATCTTTCAGCCTTTACTTGGGCAAAACTCCCCTGGACGCTAGTGGGAATCTTGGAGTGCTCAGCCAAATGAAGTTAATGCAAGCTGCATTCCAGTCCCTGCTCTCTCTTTGATCCTCTGATAATATTGCAGGACTGCAGAACTGTGTCACAAATTAATGGCCTTCTTGTGAGGGATTTCCCTGAAACTTTAACCACTGTTTCGTGAAACGGCTTTTCTGTTCTAAATATACGTCATACCAGTAAGATTAAAATTAAGAGGACAAAAATACATTGTTTAGCACCTTCTTATCTGATGACCTCAAGGCAACCTACAGCCATGAAGTAATTGAGCCTCAGACCACACTGTCATAAATATCGTTATCCCCATTTTAGAGATGGCCAAGGGAAGCACAAATCTCTGATTCTCAGTTCCTCCCTTCCAGAGCGGAGGACTTTAGGCCACCTTTGTGCTGCCTGTATTCTGGGCCCCTGCTGTAAGTTAGAGTTGCCTCAAGGCTGCTCTAAATTACATGCGGCCACCCTGAGAGCCCTGATAAGCAGACAACAGCTCATGTGTAGTATGCACTGGCCATACCCCTTCCCCGGCCTGCTTCCCTTCCTTTCCTTCATGAACTTACTATGCTGGGGCTGCAAGCAGGGCTGAAGTTAGTGTCCTTATGCCATATCTATATCAGCTAGGGAGGCTCCCTGCACAGGGGTGATTCTCAGTGGTCTATTTCCACATTCTTTAAGACCACGTCACACGGCCAGAGAGGTGGAACTGGAAATTGGGCCCAGAGAGTGACGTGTACAAGATTTGCCCGTGCAACTGCTCTATGAAATTGCTTATGTGAGTAAGGGCTCCAGGAACATTGCTGGAAGTGCAGTACGCTTTGTAGGGGAAATCTGTGGGCCTGTCTATATGGGCAAATGTACTATGTGGGCATACATGCTATCAGCATGACAATACCTCTGTCATATTAAAGCACATTTTGGTCTTGCCTGTACTGATGGGACCAAGCTATATTATAACCATGTTGCAGAAGCATTTTCCACAAGCGTGGGGCCTAGTGGCTAGAACACTGGCCTGGGACTCTGACGACCTACCTTCTATTTCCAGCTCTACCACTGGATTTCTGGATGACCTCGGGCAAGTCACAGTGCAGCTCTGTGCCTCAGTTTCCCCATCTGTGAAATGGGGATAATGCTATTACTGACCTCCTTTGTAAAGTGCTTTGAAATCTATGGATAAAAAGCTCTCTGTAAGAGTAAGTATTATTCTTCAAGTAGCCATCTTCGCATCCAGAATCAAATGCAATAGTAGAAAGATCAGAATGCTTCTCAGTACATAGGTGCAGGAGCAGTTTATGTTTTCAAAATTTTGTACAGACATTGACTATAATCAATATGCTGAGTTTTTAAAAAAAATTAATTGTATTCCATTCTCTGAGTGGACATTGCTCATCTTAAGATTTTAGGGCATTAAAAATATTCCCTTCATCAAATTGAACTTTACTAATAATATCCACCTCCAAATTCTACTCTGGAACGAGTAGCTTCACTTTAACCACAAGTAAAGAGCTGTTTATGGGAGTAACTTCGTTTACTGCTGGGCCAGCTGTGATAAAAACAAATTCAAATTAATCATATGTGCAGTACAGGAGGTACTTTATTCCCTTTCATGTTTTGTCTGTTACCCTAAGGACCCAGTCCTTCTGCGGTGAGCTTCTATTGAAATCCATGGGAGTCTTGTTTGTGGAAGGAACGCGGGATTGGCAAGCAATACATTAGCACGCTGGCCAGCAAATGCACTGTGCTTGCCACAAGGGGCTATTTGGCAGGCCCTGGAATGTTTTGCATTTTTCAAACAAAGACAAGCCCGATTGAGGAAACACTTAAAGGCAACTGGCAAAAAAGATTGAGGTTGTGACTGTTTTTGATTCTTTATGATTATAAAGAGCATCCTGGAATTTCTAAGTTTAGAAAAAGGAGAAAAATCTTTAAAATAGCAAAACAAAATCCATTTCTGTTCTTCCCTGGTTCTAGTGACTCGCTAAGAGGACGTGGTTTGTGTGTGTGTGTGTGTGTGTGTGTGTGTGTAATCTTTAACAAAGGCTTCTTTTCTCCATAAGGTTTATTAGATATGAGATTACATGTGCTAATATTATTTCCAAAAAAAGATTTTTAAACACTCTGGCTAAACACATCTTCCTTTCTCAATTGCTGAACTTTTGTTTTCTTGACCTAAATGTTTAAAAATGATCAATGATTACAAGACTCTCCTTTTACGGGTGCTATCTAGAGACACCTTGAAAAACCTTGACTTTCAGATGTGCTGTGCATCAACCATTGAAAATCAGTCCCCTTTAAGGTGTCTCAGGCTGGGCATTCAAAAACAGAGGCACCCCAAATCACTAGCCATTGCTGAAAATTTAGTCACTTGATTCTTGTGATACCATCATTTCACTCATTCTCTCGTCAACATCGAGTATTCCAAGCTAGGCAAGACCTGAATTTCTAATATTAAACACAAGCAGAGAAAAAGCCTTTAAAACAACAATTAACCTTTTTATGCCTTTTTTTATTTGTCATAAAAAATCAGAAAAGGGCACAAACCCACTTTTTAAAAACAGGTCACCTTTAAGCTAAAAACACAGACGGCTTAGCAGACTCACCAGAGATCACACAATGAATGGCAGACAAGAATGAAATCTAGACGTGTTCACTCCCAATCTACTGCGATCACCAGTCACCAGCGCTGCCTGTGCATTGCACATTTGAGATCTGATTGACACCTATGAAGAAGACCCCACAAGGTGTAGGACAATGAAAAATTAGGGTAAACTTTTCAAAAGCGCTATATCTACATGGGAAAGTTGCACTGATTTAATTTACATCGGCTGTTAAAACGATATCGTTAAACCCAAGTGCAAACCTTCAGGGAGATGTTCTTGGTGCTTTGTCTACACACAAGCACTGTACCACTGTAATAATACTAGTCTAGTTAAAGCAGTTCGGCCAGATCCTGAAAGGTATTTAGATGCCTAACTCCCATTCAAATCAATGGGATTTAGACTCCTAAATACCTTTGAGGATCTGGGTCTACAGTCGCTTAGTGTGGGTGCAGTTATACTGGTATAAAGGTGCTTATATCAAGGTAGCTTATTCCCATACATTTAGGCATTTATAAGGCATAGGAGGAGTGGGGTTGCACCAGTTTAAATTCCCACTTTAGATTATATTGTTGAAACTTACTGATGTAGACAAGACCATAGGTTCCTATGGGCCTAAGATACTTTTGAAAATGGGGCTTAGGCTCCCAAACCACTTAGGTGCTTTTGAAAATTGTACCCTTAGATCCAAAGTGGTCTGCACAACAGCATACAGGAAGGGTATGTTTACACTGCACGCTAAGCCTGGGTCTACAGAATCCAGGCTCGTGGACTCCATATTTGCAAGCCTGCACTCGACTGTACACGACTGTGCTACACATGTCCATGCTGCACCACACAGGTTTTCTGTGTCTTGAGCTGCATCCACCTTGCAAACTGACACGGCTTGGACCCAAGTCACAGCAGAACTCGGTCTCTGACCCACCACCCTAGCAGGGGCCTAGGACCTGGGTCCTGGCAGGGCCGGCTCCAGGGGTTTTGCCGCCCCAAGCAGCCACACACAAAAAATTCGCGTGACAATTCAGCAGGAGGTCCAAGCGGGAGCAAGGGACCCTCCACCGAATTGCCGCCGAATACCTGGACTTGCCTCCCCTCTCCAGAGTGTCCACCCCAAGCACCTGCTTGCTAAGCTGGTGCCTGGAGTCGGCCCTGGGTCCTGGATACTTGCTGACCAGAGTCAGACTCATCTGTGTGTGGATGGAAGTGGGGGCTTGGGTTGAAACCTGAGTCAGAGCCTAGGCTTAGTGTGAAGTGTAAACACGTACCATAAGTCTCTAGCAGAGCCAGATCTCCTGAGTTCCAATCCAGTTCTTCACCCCAAGACCTCTGGTTAACTAAAGAAAGACATTTTATGTTGGAGACCCTAAAAGTAAAATCCAGCCTGTTTATTGGAAGAACTCCAACCAATTAGAATGATAGTTAAAAAATAAACAACTATATAAAACTAAAAGAAACCTGAACGAGCACAGCAGGCCACAAAAGGCTGTGGCAATCCCAGGGTAACATTATAGGGAAAAATCAATTGCATTGTGGGCAAATTAAGCACCCATCAGTAAATGCCATATCTTTCACTTTGTATGGTAAGTGCCCCGGTGGTGCCCTTAAAGTGGTTCTCAAGTACTTAAAGGGCCTGTTGATAGCTTCTTATCAGGTCTCAAAGCGGGTGGTGTCAAAGCACTACCAGGGACTGTGGCCTATTTTGAGAAAAATGTGGTCTTTAGAATTTGCCATTTATTTTGACAAAGGGTACTTCAGTGTCAAAGGTATCACTTTGTATCTGCTCAGTGCATGTTTCTTTCAGCTGAGAGCCCCTAAGCCTTTTGCTGACTATCCTCTCTGTCGTTCAGTTCTAGGGGAGGTAGGTTTTCCTCCGCAAAGGTTTTAAGGATTCGTTGAAACAAAATGGGCCCTAACTTCACTCGCTACTTATAATAGACTTGTTGGGAATCACATGCTCCAAGCTCCAGGGTGTCACTTGGCTTCCTACAGGTTATGGCATGAGCTGCAGAGTTTATGCTTCCTCCACCTTAAAAGAATAAAAGTGGGAGTTAAATTGGCATAAAACCAGTCACCGCAGATGTGAATCAGGCCCAGAGTTGTTACCTGTGGAAGATATTTTGAGTCTGATCCAAAGCTCTTCGAAGTCAATCACTGACTTTAATGGGCTTTGAATCCAACTGTCAAAGGCAGCTTAGTTGTGTGTGAAACAAACAAACAAAAAAAATGCCCATGAACACAAATGGGTATTGCATGAGCAAAATGCACTGGGTAGCCCATGCAAAACATCCATGTAACACACGTAATTCTGTGTGAACTGTGCCTTACACAATTGTATGTTTCTGCATAGACAATGATCCGTTTGCATGTGACCATGCCAATTGGTAATATATCGTTCCAAGGGTAGTAAAATTGCATATGCAAGATATGTAGTTGGTAAAGACGTGCAAAATACTATTGGGTGAATGTCATGTAAACATATAGATAGACAGAAAAATGGGGGCATGTGGTTTTCAAAAGTTGACCCTTAACATAGAGATCATACACAACACTTTTGAAGTGCACTTGCTGAAGCCCCAGTGCGTAAAGACTTGTGCAGGCGTGCCAATTTTAAGCATGTGCTTAAGTTTTTTGGCGACTGGGGCTTCACTGTCTTCTAATCCCCACAGTACATTCCAATTGTGGTGCCACTGTTTGGAGATGAAGCAGTTAACGTTTCCAACCAGATAATTAATAAGCACCCCAGGTGTGTGTTATGGGCATAACCTGGAAAATCTTACTCATTTGTGTAATCTTTACTCACATCTAGTGAGGTTCAGATGCAATGTTCAGTGGCATATATGTGTTCTCTCACTATAAAACATTATATCTTGCTTATTATTTAGATTTCCTAAGGCTTCAACTGCATTTTCTAGATTTTACAGAAATGTTCCAGAATTTATCCCTTCTAAGGTGGCATGTGCTATTTGAAATTATACTAAAAGACATTTCTTTGATGTTGCTTTTCATTCTAAACTTAGCCATCACATGCAGAAGACCCAGTTTTGATTGAACATGGCTTTCTGCTTTTTAAAAAAAAAATATTTTTTCAAGTAGAGATCTTATTAAAAATTAAATTTTCATTGCCCTGTAATGTATCAGCAAGATTACACAACTCTGATTTACTGTTAGGACTGGAAATTAACTTCAAAAGGCAAGAAACAGAGAGTGGTGTCCTATTCTCACATGGCACATTACTGCAGTGAGACGGGATGATGTAGTGATATCGGAAGAGCTTTTCCCCTTGAATGAAGAAAAGGAGATCAATTCGTTTCATACCTATGTATTTATGCACATTTAGGGACATTTTTCTACCTTTTACTATGCAATCATCCAGGATTTATCAGATGTTGTTATTATAATTAATAATATTATCAGCACCATACTAATGTATTCAGTAATACTTGCATTTCTACTGCAGTAATGCCTTCATTTGGTTCTATCCCATTCTATATATGTTCCTTTAAGGCTTGATCATGCAAGGTGCTGAGCATCCTGGCAATCCAGCCATGCATATAAACCCCAGATTAACTTTAAGCTTGTGAATAGTCCAACTGAAATCAGACACATGCTTAATTGCTTTGCTGGATCGCAGCCAGAGTGCTCAGCACTAGAACTGGTTGAAATTTTTTCGGATGAAACTTTTTTCACCCAAAAATGCAGATTTGGGCCAACAGAAACATTTTGCGAATTTGTGTTGATTTTGGTGAATTGTTTCGGTCAAAACAAAAAGCCCACAATATTTCAGAGATGCCGAAACAAACTGTTTCAGCATTTCCAGAATGAAACGGTTCCATTTTGGGGGCTAGATTTACAAGGGGATTTAGGTGTCATTCACAAAATGGAGGAGAATCTCCTCTTCCCCCTACTTCAAGCCAATCATCCACTGTTTAGGGCACTCATCTGGGATGGGGGAGCCCAAGGTTTGAATCCCCACTCTGGAGCAGAGACTTGAATCCAGATTTCCCATATCCCAGGCCAATTTGATATGAGGGGCCAAAGCACATTTTTTCTAACTTCTTTAATTCATTAAAAATTCCTAAAAACTTCACCATCAGTTCAGGGTGAACTTGAATTTTTGCTACCAGGAACCTGAAAAATCAGTTATTCACACAGCATCATGAATACCTGATCCGCTCAGCACCATGCAGAATCCAACCAGTGCTGCCCTCATCACCATAGTTTCTGAGTACCTTTCAAAGATGCATCAAAGGGAGGAGACTAGGGTCAGCATTGTATTGCGCCCCCTCTATTCCTCTTCTCTCCTTGGTTGGGAAAATTGTGTATGAATTTAATTTCTTGTCATTAACACCTTATCTAGCACATGTGATTCACTTTAAGGATGGGTTTCAGAGGGGTAGCCGTGTTAATCTGTATCAGCAAAAACAACGAGTAGTCCTTGTGGCACTTAGAGACTAGCACATTTATTTGGGCATAAGCTGAAAGGTGGGATTGTTCATGTCCTTAGAGTCAAGCATGTGCTTAAATACTTAGCTGTATAAAAAGTCCTATATACTTCTATTTGTGGAGACAAGTTTGGAGTAACGCACCTGGCCCCAGGAACAGAAATTGATGACGTTGTGAGGTGGCATTGTGGGTTCCGCCACCTTGGATCAGCCACTGAGAAAGTGTTGTCTGCATCATAAGACCTCGCTTCAGCAGCCCACCCCAATTCAGCAAAGCACTTAAGTGCAAAGTGTAACTGTAGGCACATGCTTAAGTCTCACTAACTACAAGTGATACATGGGCTGAAGTGCTTTGTGCAGTAGGGACGGGTTTAAGCACATGCTCAAACGCTTTGCTGAACTGGAGCCTAAATGAGCTTTTGCTTTGTGGTCCACAATGCAGTAGGCTCTTCCAAACACGGGAGAAGACACCATCCTTACCCAAAGAACTTTACAACCTGACTGACGTAAACTAAATAAAGAGTGGGAGAAGGGACTGTAACATACAGGTAGAATAGTCAGGGTGAAGTCTGACTTATGTATTGAGAATTCTACATTTTGTTGTTGTTGCTTCTTTTTGTTGTAAATAGCTATTTATTAAACACCAATATTTCTTTAAAGATAAAAAGAACAAGAGTACTTGTGGCACCTTAGAGACTAACACATTTATTTGGGCATAAGCTTTCATGGGCTAAAACCCACTGCATCAGATACATGCAGTGGAACATACA